>NC_134953.1:56851495-59773995 GCF_965638725.1 Aptenodytes patagonicus | reverse complement strand
CACCTACACGTGGTCCCGGGAGGTTTCAATATATTGTGGGATTTGCCTTTTGAAAACGTTATCACAGTTTATCAGTCCAATGTCATTCCACTTAGCACTAATAGAAGAGAACTCTGAACTACACTGTGGTGCGGTGTATTTCCCCGTCTCCCTCCATGAACCAAGAAAACACTTTGAGCTTAGAGCATCTGCACGAGATTACTAAACCAAATCAAATGAAGTTTGATTCCCTTCTAATTTTTGTATTGTTATATTACATGATTTTTTTTTTCCTGAATACCGGCCTCTTTGTGCTGTCACGGGAATTCATTAGTGGTGCATTGATGTTATGCAGATTCCTGAACAGGTCATACTCAGTAGAGGAGATCTTTTGTTTGAATTTTAAAAATAAATGGCATTCATTTGGTAAAATTCAATAGTGTTAT
Source organism: Aptenodytes patagonicus (assembly GCF_965638725.1). Taxonomy (NCBI): domain Eukaryota; kingdom Metazoa; phylum Chordata; class Aves; order Sphenisciformes; family Spheniscidae; genus Aptenodytes; species Aptenodytes patagonicus. The sequence goes on along the minus strand of NC_134953.1, from coordinate 59,773,570 downwards.
TGACTTCAACGCATGCAAGATTTGCAAACCCAGATCATAACCAAATATCTAGATGTAATTTTATGCACTAGTTACCGAAGAGATGACCCTAGGAGTTCACTCCAGCAGCTACTGAAGAGTTGATCGCTGCAATATATCCTCACTGCACCTTGCAACAACCAGCTACTGCCAAATAGCAAGACAGCACATTTTTGTAAGATGAACTTGGATAAGCAGCATGAAACCAAGTTTGTAAAAATGTTAATATTTACCGTGCTCTCCAATTCCTTTAATTTCTTGCACTTCAATGAAGGGGAACCTTTCTTGTGTGAACTAAAACAGGACAGTGAAAATTCTTTCTCTGGTGACAGATACATATGATTAACAGGCAAATTTGCTGTCAACAACTGATCTGACAATGAATTTCTAAATCAGGGTGGCGGGTTAGCCCTTACTCGGTGAAAAAAAGGCATGCAGCAGCACAATGTATTTTTCTTCTCTCTGTCTTTGAGAATCCCTGAGATCTCAAAGGGACCTGCCGGAGCCCCAGAGCCATTGGAGGGGAAGCCCTGCTCCTCAGCATTCCTCCCAAACCCCAGCATCCTCGCCAGCTTCCTGTCAGTGGGCTTTACTGGGGGCACTGGGGGAGGGGACTGGTGGTTCATTGCCCCTGAAAACCCTCATAAATAGAGATTCCACAACAAGGAGACTCTGTGCAAAAGGCTAATTACAGCCTGGGGCTGCATTAACCTTTAGCGTGGGTTCCCCACTGGGATCTTTGTGAGACTGTATGTGTGTTTGTGTGCGTGTGTTCACCAGCTTGCATATGCACACACAGACCTTCTCCCTGTCCTTTATTTTCCCATTCTCCTCTGCGCTCTCCCATATACAGATTTTGGAGGTACAGAAAACCTTCTTCACAGTCCAAGGATTTGTTCACTGGGAAAGTCAAGGAAGGGATCAGACCTCCCCATCTCCCCTCAGTGTAAAACAGAACTGGCTACAAAATTCCCTTCCTTGATGGAAGCTGGTAGTGCAAATTCAACAAAGACAATAACAACTGGCTTGTCTATGGAAACCAGCTGGTACAAAACTACGCTGTCATCGAGAAGCCATCAAATTCTCTTTGGAAAAGCAAACAGAATACAATTAATGTGAGCCAGGTGCATTAGTAAATAGTATGACAGAGGTAAATTTATTACTAAGAGCTGCCAGTGGTCTTACAGTTAGTATGAAAGCTTCCAGAGATGATGTAGAAATTCGGACAAATCTCTCTGCTTTTCCTGGATAGCTACCATAAGTAAGTAAAATTGAAAGCAAAAATTAGGAAGACTTAACTCAGTAAGGTGGATGCTGCAAAATGACTATAGTGGAGACCACGGTCATTCCAACCTTGGACATCCTGTAAGGGAAAATGCTGTAATTAATCTGATTTCTGGTCTTGCCCACACAATAATCTGGCTGAGAGTGAAAATACCCATGAGAATGTCAGTCTATATCAGATCTTCACATATTTGAAAGTTCACAGAAAAGTTACCAAAGGCCAAACACAGCCTCACCTAGCTGATGACAATAACCTGGCGCCCTGCAAGCTCTCAGGGTACAGTGTTGCTACCATAGGGACTGTTTTTACTTCCTCATCAGTAGGTGGGGAGGGATATTCTTATCCTACTGGATCCTGCCTAATGAGTAATACTAGTAACTGCTGGTCCTCAGATGCTGAAAGAGCGTCAGAAATCCAGGCAACACAGCAGAGTGATTTATTTGAATCCTTCCTGCAGGGAAATACACAATGAGGAACAGCAAGAAACTGTTTCATTCCACTGAGGGTTTTTACTTAAGGGCTCCCCAAAGGACCAGTTTCTCCCCATGTTTTAGTCACATTCATATTTAACCATGGAGCAGCTTAGTCAGGCAACAGGGACTCAATAACCAGCAAGGTTCAAGTGAAACGTCTGCTCTCTTTCAGTACAGTAGGCATCAGAGTGTGATGAGGGTGAGATCTGCTCATGGAGGAGCAGACAGGGGAAGCAAGCTGAAGCTTGCCACCAAAGCTACACTGAGTTGGTGCTTGTGGGCAGGGGGGAAAGGCATGTTGAAGTTTTTAAATACAGCACGGTTCCCTTGGATGCACGGCAAACCCCTACAGGGTCAGTCTATCAGCAGCTTAAGAGAACCTGGAGGCCACACAGCTTTCCTGAGACCCAGCCTCTATTATGCATGTGAAAAGCAGATTCTGTTTGGTCCTTATCTTCAAAATGTTTCTGGGGTGTCCAAGAGGGTCTGAAGTGCTAAGACACAAGCCACAATCAAGACCTTCACTCGCACTCCCATGGGAGGTCTCCCAGCAGGCAGGTGAGGATGTGGCAGGATTCCCACCACACACCAGCCAGGGTCTCTGAACATATTCACTCAAGTTAAATCTCATCACCTTGCACTTCAACTGCAAAGCAGACTTTTTTGGAGTTGCCTTTGCAAACATTTATCCCAATAGGTAGTTTTGTGTAATAAAAAAAAACCTCAGCAAAATAAAAAAACCTCCCATACAAACGATAAATCCCTACCAAGATCAGGTCTGCCACTGAACACCCTCCTCTCCTCAGAGACAGGAGGAGGGAAAAAACACATGACAGATGTTAATCACCTTCTTTAATGAACTGCTTGGAGATATTTAAATACGGTGGTGTTGATTGTGGTGTAAGAACATATGTACAATAGTATAAAACAAAGTAGAAACATGATGTATTATTAATACACGCTAATTCCTTTACATCTATTTAGAGGCATGGTGAAGGAAGAACATACTGTGTATTCTCACCGTAGCTCTTCTTGGATATAAAGAGACCCTCTGAAGCAAATTCTTCAGCTTACTATACTTCAAGAAATAGTAATCTAAAGCATCAGACATTTCCTATTAATGTTTTAAAAACGTAGCTTTAAGTCATACATTACATTGAATGCTTAAATATCTCATCTGATTCAGTAGGTTTTAAACCCCACAGAGGTCACATTTTGAAGCACTAGTCACTTTTTACAGCATCTCCAAACATTAAATAAAAATAAAAATTATTAGGAGGAATAGAGCCATCTGTAGAGGCTAATAATGTGTCAGTTTGATATTATTATTAATAATACTATTATTTCTGTTTCATATTAGGAAGATCATGATTGCTAATGGCTATAAACTAGGAGTGATAGCCTTCATTCTGGCCCATCTGTGTTGCGGCCAGAGCGGCCTGAGAGGATCCAGTTACAAAACAGTTGTTTCTCCTGACCCTATTTGGTGTCCAGCTTTATCCTTGCAGCTAAACCTAAAGCCTTGGCATGCCCAGCTCAGGTCTGTGATCTAGTTACAACAGGCTTGAGCCCGAGCCCTGCAACAGGCTTTAATGGTCTTGTGACCAGGTCAAGGTCAACCACATTGTGATCAGGTACCCGAGATTGATTCATTTAGATGCATGGTACAAGGTCCATGTAACCAATCTTGACTTCATTGGCCATGGCAGGAAAAACTGTCCTACCCAACCTCTGGAAAAAGGATGTCGTAGCAGAGTGATTTAGGTGGTGGCTTGTTACCGCTTTAGAAATAGGAATGCAAGCCTTGTTCTTGGTTCTTATCAAAGGTTTCCTTCCGTCAGCTCAGCTATACATCACCTCTGAGGCTTGGACTAAGAGGTGGTTCATATGCCACTAGCCACAACGTTTCTCTACATACTGTGCCTTTGCCATCCAAAAACCACTTGGACACAAATTCGCCTGCGTTTTACATTTCTGGTAATGTGACTTGGGTTCAACACTTACAATGAGTCACTTAAAAGAATAATAATAGCTAATTCAACTAATTGTAAATATTATGATAAGCATAAATGAAGCAGTGTCTGTTGTCGAGAAAGTGCTTGAGGAAACACCATATAGACAGCTCTAGTTTAAACATTATAGCAGTATAATTTCATTAACTGATTAAAACAGCAGTATACTGAGCAGGCTCTTTCCTCCTCTCTAATACCAAATATGTACAGACAGCACTCCCTTTTCCCCCCTATGTTACTTTTGTGGGTCATATTTAGTGCTGATGATTTGTAATTTATCCAACAGGTACAGGCACATTTCCCCCAGGTAACATCTGTAAACAGAAATAAAGCTGGTGGTGTATTGTTTGCCTCAGAAACTCTGCAATTCTAGTGTGTCATAGAGTAGGCAGTGATGTGTAACCAAGACCAGTGATAAAAAGAAACTGCAATTGTTTTTTTTAAGGTACAGCTCTAAAACTGTACTATGTGGATTTCCATGGTGTAGCAGCGCAGACAGAAATTACTTTTTTCCCCTCTATAAGAACTAGTTACCTGATTCTCTTTTGTTTCCCTTATTCCAATGTTCAGTTGCATTTTAGTGTTCAGAGCTATAAGGATGCATTGAAACTTATGGAGCCTGACATTTTAACTATCTCATCTTAGCATGATTCATCTCAATTTACTTTCTTCAAAAACGTAGCCTGGAAGAATATGAACCATTTTGGGGGCTTGCTAGAAGGCCATAAGCTCCATTAAAGTGTATAGCATCAGCTGCCTTCCAAAGAGGGTTTGCTTGTTATGGGTCTCATCCTGCAAAAGTAATAGGTGCCTTCTGGGAAATGCCACGTAGTCTCAAAGGTTGAATTCACAGGACTGGGGGGGGAACTAAGCCCTGAATTGAGTCCTCCATCCTCACAGTGTTTCTGTGCTCTGCTGTAGGAATAGCAGAACAAAGAAATTCACGGTTGTTTCTGCTCTGCATTTGAGCGTTAAGCAGAGCAGAGGCATCTCAATAGTTAAATAACAAGGAGATTAAAAGAGCCTCAATAAATTTGATGGGTTGATATGAACAAACAAAAACATTCATATGATATTACACAAGTGTCTGTTCAGAAAACACATGATTTTGGAACTATGGCCACAGTCTGACAAGTATTCTGGGGCAGATCCTCTGTGTACATCAAGTGTCATTGCTCTACTGAAGTCAACGGAGCTGTGACAACTTATACCCATGGGGGCTCTGCCCTTTTGTGCACAATTCTTGTAATAATCAAATTGCACCACACACAGAGCCCTGGCTGCGCGACCATCATGGTGTGAAGTGCTCTACAGACAGCAAGCTGGACCGTGGCCCATTTCATTGCTGAAGGCAGAGGTTTTGATATTGAGACTTGACTTTCATTTAGATTTCATATTCATCTGAGCTCTGGCTACAACGATATGAACACAAACTTTAAACATGACTTGTTCAGGCACCTTCCTTTCAGCACAGCGGAGAGTAAAACACTGAGCAAACCCACAAGCAAACAGCATTAAATAGCATTAAGGGGCTGTGGTGGGGAATGGGAGGGCAGCGTGCACGGAGGCACAACAACTGTCTCTCGCAAGAGTTCAATGACACTTAGCCTGGCCTGTTCCCCTTCTGCACTTGTAGTCACTGATACAGTGAAACAATAATATATCACTAGACCTGACCCTTTGGCCTTTATGAATTATCTGTTTTAGAAAGATGTGAAACCACCTTTTATATCCAACATAATAGATATTTAGACATTGTAGATCAATAGTGAACAAGTTTTCTGGTTATAGTTAATGGGTGCCAGAGGGGCATTCTGACATTGACCTCTGACACCCTTGTTGACAAAAAATCTATAGAGAAAAAAAATAGGAAAGACTGCCAGGTTTTAAAGTTATGAATATAGATCTACAGTGAATAATGGTAATTTTCATTGAGCAGAAATTTTTCATACTTTAAGTTTCAGACAAATTTCTCCAAAATCCTTAATTCTGACCAATGTAAAATTAGTAACTGGCCCTTGGTGAACATGTGAAAACAACTGTTCAGCTGTATGACACAATTTTCCATTTGTTACTCATATTATATTGTTCTGCTGTCAAAGACGACTTTTCCCTTTATAAAATAGGCTATCATTTGTAATCCCAAACCAGGACAGATTTGTTAAACAGCCACATCATAATGGGTCTGGATAGGAAGAAATACAGGCTCCTGGTTCTTGAAAGAAACTAATCTAAAATGATTTTTAAAAGAAAATAAGTTTATAGCAATTTAACATTATGATTTCTTACAATATCAGTTCCTAATATGTATTACCATCAAAGCACTAAAATAAATCCTTATTCCTTAGTATATCAGATACTTTAGCTAACTTCTTGTGTAATTAGTTGATGCAGCGAAAGACTGTTAGTAAAGGTGGCAACAGCTATGAGTATAAAATTATATCTCTGTATTATATACTTCACGGTACTCGGTAAAGAAAGTTATATTCACCAGGAGCAGTTTAACCAAATCAGAAAAAGGGAGCTAATTTCCAGCAGTCTGTTTTACACTGCAGCACAATCCAGCATGCCTCCTGGTAATGAAATTAGCTCTGTCACGTCAAGTCAAAAGGAAATCCGTGTGAAAGGAGGGTCGCCTTCTTTCCAAAGCATATCCCCTCCAACGTACCTACTGTATTATTATGTCACACTTCAGTAACGCTGCACTGAGGTCTCCGTGGCCTTCCTGCAGCTAAGCACCATTGAAAACACATTTGTCCTGGCTGTTCTTTTCTTTTACCCCTCCTCTCATCTTGTGCAAGATGAATCGCTGCTGGATCCAGACTGACTCCGAGGGCAAAGCCAGGTCTTGAGGAGGTAACCTGCCTCCTACGGCTTAAACATTTTAATTAATTTTAACACTAATGCACAAATGAGAGTTAATCACTCTGCTGCGGTGCTTTCTAATTTACCAAGTTTATTCATTAAAACTTTCCTCACTGAACTTTGATTGAATGTCATGCTTCTTAAAAGGCCTCTCAAACAGCCTTAAGGCTTTTAAAACTGATGTCTCAGGCAACTGCTGAAACACTCTTTACAATTTGCTTTGCAAGGAAGAATGTGAAAGTTTGGTGGGAGAGGGATTGAGAGATACAGTTAAAACAAGGTTACTTGGGCAGCTTAATAACAGGGCTGCTTGGAAATACTCCAATAAACACACACGTGACTAAAATTATCTGCTAAACATAAAATACACATCTTAACTTTTACAAATTCTACACCAAAACATTTAACAAGCCTCACAGTATAAAATTGTCCACATGATCATCACACTGGCTTTTGTCATTTAGTGCAAGAATGTAATACATGCTCTATGACTATTAGTTTTATGAGATTGCTTTAGATTATACTGTTACATGTTTTATTGCTGTGTTATATAACAAAAAGCATGGTGATAATGTTATTTGTTTTAGATAATATATTTGCAATGTGTTTGCTAATCTAATTATTTTAGAATCAATATAATAAAACCTTAAGTACACAGTTTGGTCTATTAATTGCTATAACTAAAATCTGAAATTTATTGTTTAAATGGAGGTTCTTTATTTCAAATTAACTGAAGCAAAATGTAATCTTTACCTTTTTAATTAACTGTGTTCAATATTAGGTAAAAAAATACCTCACAGTTCCAGTTTCTTAATGAAGGCTGCAATCAGAAAGGCTGACATTCAATCATACATTTAATGGGCTTTTTTAAAGTCATTTACATTACTTGGATCTCCAAGGAAGTTGCAGTTAAGAAAAGATTCTCTGCACATAGTTTTGTGGGAAAATTCACTCAAAACCTAGATGCACAATACTTTCATAAAATTACAAAAACCCCTGTGGGCATGTCTGTAAAGCTATGTAAAGCAAAGTAAAAATACTTGTTTATTTGTGTCTCTGTCTACCTATGGGCACTGGGAGCTTTACACAGCACCTGGGTTGCTTAGGAAGATTCTCTGCCGAAGTCTGCAGTATCTGTGATTTCCTTCAGCGAATGCTGTGGGGTACACAACTCTGTTTATTCACATTTTCTATCATACTTTTCTGTTTTATTATAGTTTTCTTCTGCAATCTTCCTTTATTTTGGGAAGCAGCTAAATTGTCGGCACAGATGGTCCCGTAGGACCTAAGCAGTCTTAAGCATCTAAGTAATTTCTGTTAGGCAGACTGGTTCATTGTAAAAGCCCCATGACACCGTGGGTGGTTAAGTTAAGAAAACTGCCTCAAGTGTCTCTATTAATACCAAATTCCTGCTTCTGTAGCCAGTATGAGCTCAAAGTTTATTCAGGCAATGAAAATGTCTAGCTAGAGATTAAGGCTAACCTTCTTCAAGTTTATAAATCACAGCCACTTCTATATTTGAATCAATTTTAAATATGAAAGTACTGTGATTCTTACCTCTTCTATTGCCTTTACACTTCACCCACTGCCCTACTGCTTCTCCTAACATTTGTTTGGGATTTCCAGTAGCCACAGCTCCAGCAGGCTCCGTGGGCAGCCCAGAAAACTGTTTCTTGTGCATGAGGAAAAGGACTGACATGTCCAGTGAGTCTAAAGCATCTGGGATAGGCAGGCTTCACTGCGCGTTTTCAGGACAACTGATTTGCACATCACATCCAATGTGACTGGGATGTGATGGATTTACCAGTGCAAACTCACTGCCCAGGATGGGCGACAAGACCTGGGCATGTCCTGCATGCTCCTTCCACATGCCCAGGCTGGCACATGGACTTCTGTCTAGGAAAGCCAGCACGAGATCAAGGAAATACCACGCCTCATACTGCAGATGCCTGTCAACTTACACTGCAAATGTTAAGACTGTCAATCCAAACCGCTCGTGAGTGCTGTCCATAAGCCACAAACCCCAGAAAATAGAAATCACTCCTTCCAGTGTTGTTATCTCACTGCTTCCCCATCAGTGATGAGCTCACGTCTCCAGACCGAGGAACAGCCGAGCTGTTTGAGCTGTGCTTGTACAGTCTTCTTCTGACCCACAATTAGGGCATCTAAGTACAGCAGTAATACAGCATCCACATTCTCAGCTTCCAGCACAACTGCCTCAGACTTCAGCCAGCCTCCTATCTTTTGTTTTGTCTCATCTACCTGTTACATTTCTGACCAAGAAATTAAATTCTGGAAAAAGGCATTTTTAACAGCCTTCCTTTTGCACCTGGGAATTCCTGCAGATCTTCTTACATCAGTCTTTCTGCACACTCTTGGGTAACTTCTCACTTGCCGGGACTGTGCTGACAGTTGCACTGTCTTTTTCAAAGTCAAACCAAGTGTCACGATTTTTCCTAGAATTTCTCCTTTAAAATTCTCATACTAGTGTTTCCTTAAGGACATTTTCCTCTGCTTATTCATATGTTGCTACATTAAAAGCTTTCTGTGTCTCTTTACATTTTTGTACACACACACCCCTATTAGTGTATTGTATTTTTGGATGGAAATGTTCATCAACTTTTCAGGAATGATTGCATAGTTTTTCTCATCTTTCTAGGAAATTTATGAATCGATATTTTCAGCTTCATTGCTGCTCAGATTCTGTGAAACAATCCTTATGTTCAGATCTTTCTATGGGCTCATGAAACCGAAAGTCCTATTGAATTGGCTGCATTTCTGTTTCCACCTCATTATGGTGGGTGGCACCGTAACACATGTACAATTGTAGCAGGAGTCCTTTCTTTCAATTCCAAACACGAAACTTTATTAGAATAAGAATTACGGTCACTGATTGAATTACTCTGTCTCCTTCCTCCCTTCTGTAGTGCTTAAATCTAAAGCCTTCCCAGAGATCCTCCTCTTAACTTCATGTTATGGATTTAAGCAAATGCATAGGTCATAGTGACTATCTAAAATACCAATACACCAACCATGTACTCATTTCCATATATACACGTGTCATATTTAATAAAATGGCTAGGATGAAAACTCTACCTCAAATATTAATTCTTATAACCAAAGACCTACAACAGACATTTTTCTATAACCTGTGTAAATGCCCCTGTCCAAACCAGAAAGAAGCGACACCCTCTGATGAATGTGCCTCTGCTCAATCATGTCTGCACAGAACATCCCTAAATTAATTTCAAGTAACAAATATGTTTGTAAAAATTAGACTTTGCCAGCCGGCAAGTCACAAACAAACAAAAATACTACTTTCCTTTAAATACATTAGTAGTTATGAATAGCAACCCAGCTCCAGTCATTACTTAGCAATGAAAAATTGACAATAGAGTTATTAGGATAATATACTTAATTAATAGAAATATTAAAAGATTCACCATTAACCTGCATTTGCTCAGAATGCCAGAGGGGTGATTAGTTAGAATGGCACAGAATATTTTATAGTACTTACTGCTCTTATAAGAAGTCAGAGAGAGGAAAATGGAGATCCATGCCGCTACTGGATTTGAAGTATGACCTTAATGGTATTCAAAGTTTTAAACAGGAATGAAGATAAAGAGGACACGGAAAAATTATACCTTGAACCTACTAAACGGATTAGGACACACCAAAAAGATACATTTTTTTGTAAGATAATTGATATTTTAAAATCAAGTTGTTCCAAAACTTTTTGACTGGAAGCAACTATCAGTCTTTAACACTTCTCACGGTTCAACATCTGTCCATAACAATCAAATTTTTATCTGAAAACACTACAAACATCTCTTCATCATGCATCAGACACACAATATAAGATGCATAGAATAATTCTGTGAGTCAGTTACAGATGGTCTGGAAACCACTGTCTCAGACAAATAAAATGTGTATATATTTCATGTATCTGTACTTCAGCAAAGCGTAGGTGTAAGTTCATATTAGAAACTATTTGTTAAGCTGTAGAAGATGAAGACTAGCAGGCGTTCTATAAAATGTATAAAAATTTGGTTCAAGGAAAAGTAACAACAAAGAGTTGGCAAGAAGAATCAGAGAAGCAAATTGTAGTTTATTAGTGACTGTAGCAGACAGATGGATTTTGTGGAAGTTGGGATTGTCAATACAGAGAAGTCAACATCTGAATTCCAGAAGGCTCAGATGGGGCTGGCCTCAATGCATTTCTCTCTCCCGATAAACTGATGTGCTTTGTCTCCTTTTGTTATATAACCTCAGAATAGTTCAGGCATTAATAACGGTACAGTTAAAAGGAAAAAGAAAAGATCCCACACCTCATTATCCAGCTTCCTGTTTGAAAGATGGTGTGAGACCAAATTAGTGTATGTTTGGAAAGCACACTGTAAGAGTTAAGCATTGCAATAGAGATGCTAATTTAGAATTAAATAGATCACTGGGAACCAAGTTCACCAACAATAAATCTGAATTCAGTCACCTGGAAACCCCAACAAGGCTTTGATGCTATAGAAATTGCATGGATTCTTCTCCCTAAATGTCTTCCTGCAGGCATGCGAAATCACTGAAAACTAATATGGTAAGACAATATATGTTGTTTCCTTGCAAGGTGAATAGTGACTCATTAGGGACAGATATATATTGGTCGTCTGAACTGTAACTTTTAAAACTCTAGTTTCGGAAAGGAACCTCACATCAGATTCAAACTTTACAGCTTCAGCAACACTCTTGTTAACTAGTGTTTACAAAATGGTGAAATAAACAGAAGTCATTGGAGTCCCACCCCAAGCCCTGCAACAGCACATATATTCAACACAGAGCTGAATGGATGAGAGATTGGGAAAGTTAGCAAAAAACACATTTTCTTCCTTAAAGAAATATTTCCTACTGACAGATTTTGGATTGCATGCTCTTTGAAATACTGAAGCTATCACACCATGTTCCCAGAGAAAAAATATTAAAAGCTAATAGCAGTAAGTGCAAAATATGTGACATACATACAGACAAATACATCTCTCTATATGCATACATATATAAACACACCCACAAAATGCCCTATAAAAGCACACATACAAAAATAATACACACCTCAATAAAAATATTTACGAACAAATAATTTAATTTCTTGGGAAAAGTCCAAATTAAAATATTCTTGGTCATATTGAAAAAGGACTGCTTGGCAAGTCAATCTTGTCCTGAACATGCCTTTTAAAATCTCTGCTACTGTAGGACTGTCTGGGATAACTTGTTAAGCAATCTGCATAGATGCTCGGACGCTGGAAGGGGAGGTGGAGGGAAGGAAGGCTTTGGAGAAGAATTCAGGGGCCTGGTCTGTGTTCACCCAGGCTGTAATTAGCAGTGCTATATGGTCTCAGAACCAAACCAGAGTTTCATTGTGAGCTAGCTTCAAGTTAATTTTTAAAAATAAGAAAATTCAAGATAAATAGCAGACAAATTAAAGAGATTTCTAAGAAGAAATCCCGTGAAAGGATGGACATAAGTCACAAAGTTTAGATTAAGATCTTGATTTTGCTGTATGCAACATCATACAGTGAGGATGCTGAATCCATGAGTCTGGCTTGGATTATCCAGACTTCAAAGAGAAAAGGGTTACTTTTTTAAGTACTTCTATTTCCTACTATGTAAGTAACGTCTCTCATCTTGTCACAGCCCTAGGGCTGATGAATCAGACTGCAACTGGACACTTTTGATCATATGATTTTTATAGCATTATTCATTCAAGGTATCATAAAGCAACAGAATAGTCATGAAATGTTACATCTAAACACATCTAACTAAGAAAAAGTGGCCCCTACCTAGTTCACAAAAAAATAGGATGGATTGGGATGAAAGAGCTATTTTTTATTTTCTCTCCTAAAACAAACACATATAAAACATACCAAAAAAAGGTTCATTAGAGGTTTCAAAAACAGAGGCAGTGGGGGTTCGTTACCTAGTAGGCTTGAGAGAACTAACACCAAGTAAATTTCTGATTAAGCCAAAACAAACTGGAATCTTCAAGATGCTCTACATCAATTGAAAGCCAACGCATAAAAACCTCAAACCTTCTAGTTCTCTAGAATTTTACCAGGAGTCCATAAGCTCAAATTAAGAATTTCTTCTTCTTAGTGATGACAAGTCAGAAAACAAGGAGAAAGAAAAAAACAGAGGGAAAGAGGGAGTCTCCTCTACATCAAATTACTCTACTTCCTATGGGAAGAAGTACTCACCGAGCACTCAGTGACCCTGGAAATCAAGCCATGCTTTTTTGTATCTAAACATAGAGTTAGAGGTGAAGCTTCAAAGAATTAAAAATGAAAATATTAAGCCAGAATGGGATATCTTCATTTACCTTTCCATTGCTTTTCCCTACCTCAGCTGTTATCTGGAGTAAGCAGAATGCAGGTATAACATGGGACTTGTGACCATAACCTTAGCTTCCCCCTGTTAAATAGTGCTAATACAATCTCAAAGGAGTTCTGCAACAATCGAATAAGGAGTTCTATCTATTTTAATAATGTTATAAATACTTTCAAACTTTGTTTCTTTTTTTAAAAGCCAGTAGTGCGTAAAAAAAAATTAAGCAGCAAATTAATTTTCCCAAATGTCTTCAGTAATTGGACAGAATTTCCAGCAAGCGCCAGATCTTTAGAATGAAAAAAATGTCTCCTGATTTTGGCATTATAATCCAAAAATTCTCATTAGCTTCTTCAATTCATTTAATATAATTTACCCCGCCGTACAAGTTTTTAGGTGATGAAAAAGATTAAAAATGATCCCATAACAGTCTGTTCAGTATTTTACATTCACTGACCTTTTATGTAATTTGATATGTTCCTTTGGATGTCTATTCCAAGTATGGTGGGTGAGAGCTTGATTTATAAACAGTGTATGCACACAGGATTTTTATGTACTTTGTTCACACCATCAGTTTTTTCTGTAGTCATTTACAGTCTATTTGCAATTCATTAAAGTACTTTTCTTTTTGTTAAAGATGCGTTTCTTTTTTTTTATGTTTCCATACCAAAGTAGGTTTCCTTTGAGAAAGGAAAGTCTTCAAATGCTGGTCTTGTGAGAGCTGTTATGGGGTCCCTTGCTTGTACTTCATGTTACGGATCTCACAGCTGTAGTAGAAAAGGGGTGGATTTGCTTTGAAGGAGGCTTTTGATAAAAATCCAGCTCTTTCCTTACCTTTGTCTTCAGTGTTAAGTACTGAAAGACCATTCTTGCCACTAAAATTTAAAGAAAATAGCTTTGAAAGAGCAGATTCTTGGTTCTTCCTCCTGATATCCATCAGGCAACACAGGGCAGCGAACCTAAGCGATGATCCCAAGTGCACAATGCAGCTGGAAATCTGATTTCGTTTCACCTGCTGTTGTGTATGTGATAGTGAAAGTCCTCCTGAAAGCAAGGCAGTTTTGCATGGGTTACACTATGCTCTTGTAAACAGGAACAGAACACTCATTATTTTTATTGGGAACTTTGGAAAGTATTTCCTTTGTATGTCTGATAATATTCAAGCTATATAACTATTGGACCTCATTTTTCCTCTGTAAATATCACTCCAACAAAAAACAAATTATACAAATTTCAGCAATGACAGATGCACAAGAAAACTCTGGCACAAACAGAGAAGAACAGAGAGCAGGCAGTGTATAATGCACATTTTATGCTCTTAGTCTATGGTACAACTCGATTCTGTTCTTCAAGGTGGACATGACCTTTTAGTGGCTGTCATTCACTTTCTGCTGCCTATTTTCCATTTCACTTTCTGAGTTACGTACATAAACCTTTTCTCGTGCTTTAGTTTTTATTTTTGGTACAGCAAAAGGGTTTTTCCCCTTGCCCATAGTAAGACTTTAAGAATAGTACAGTAGATGAAGATTGAAAGAACCTAAAAATTCAAAGCTTCTACTATTTTCTGCGTAGTTATCAGCAGCTAGGTATGCAGCTTTTCCAGTGCATAAGAAATGAGAATCTTCATTGGATGAGACATGGAAGGAGACCTCTAGGAGGTACATACAGTTCTCGCAAGATCCTAAGGCTGGAATTTAGGATAGCTCAATCTCAAAGGAAAGAAGGCCCACCTAACCAGTTGGCCAACCTCTAAGGATTCTGGGGACCTAACTGATATGTGTAACACTATAGTGTTTATGGGGACAGTCCCCAAACTTCTTACAGACATAGCCATGGAACAGATTTGGATCTCCAGGAACGGAAACATCTCAGAGAAGAACAAACCACAGAAATTGACCTCCAGACCCCAGTGTGCCAGCAGGAAGTTTCTTCTTTCAAAGAGAACAGATCAAATTCAAGGCACAGCATAAAAAACTTTTTAGAAAACTCTGATTTTCCTTCCCAACTCCCTCACAGCCTCCCACAACTGAGTGTTTCTCTCCCCTCTGCCTCCCACCAACCGTACCAGAACTACCAAGAAACACCTTGCAGGATTATAGTGAATTCAGTCAGTGCTACTCACTGGGATAAAGCAGCCAACACTACAAACTTTTGCTGGAGTAACTATGTCTATTAGGAGTGTGATGAAGAAAGAGATGATATATGGTAAACAGGGCTGTGCTGACAAAAGCCTCTACACAATACACAAACGGAAAGAAAATTAATACACTTACAATTAACAAGGGCAATTCCTCCTCTGTCACTCGCACTTTGCTCCAGTTTTGTGCTATTCTTCTGAGCTCATGTATAGTGTCTTTCTGCGTTCAGTCCCAGCTATACAAAGTATAGATGCATTTTGTCCCAGACGATCACAACTACTGCCTTTCCTCAGTGACCTTCTTTGTATTTGGTTGCGTACAGGTATGCTCTGCTCAGCCTGTTTAGTCACCCTTGTGCTATGAATTTGGGGTATTCTGTAGCCTGAGTAATGCTACAGCACTCATTTTGTTAAAATAAAAAAGCAAACAAATAAAAAGAGCAATATCACTGCTACAGATTTGTATTTCTGTGTAGCTGTCCTTTAACAAAAGTAGCATATTTATCAGTGCCAAATATTTGAAGGGATAAAAAGACAGTCTTTTGTTTCTTCAGACATGTCTTACCTTTGTAAAAAAAAAAAATCCAAATACCTCCAAATATTTCTATCTTCTAAAGATTCTAAATACCAACTTTTCTCTCAATTTCCTTATCTGCTTGTGCTTAGTGAGGAAGATGTACTGGATGAGGGAGTAAACTAAGGCTGGTGACTAAATGCCAGACATCCAGGGGGAGTCAGGGAATGTGGTGTCATTAGCTATCCAGTAATCAAAAGAGAAGGCAGCTTTTAAGAATTTATATATGACCCAATTTTCTGTTTCTCTGCTACTTGTACACGTCATAATTTTCCTTGAGCAGAAAACCTCCTGTATGAAAACGTTTGCTGTCAGGAAATCTCTTTTTGTTGTTGGTTACCTGCTTTGCCACTCCAGTCTGAGGGATTTCAGAGAAAAAGAATTGTTTCTTCCCTCTCGCTAGCATAGCAGCTAATGCAGAATGTTTCACTGGTCTGTGAAAGGCTTTTTCTCTATCTGTAGGGAGTATCATTTCTGATCCCCAATGTAGCAGTTAATAAAGTCTCAATAGTCTTTTCACCATTTCCCTCAGCACCCGTTTGCAGTCCTAAAACTCCACTGCTCCTGTCACTCTCCAGCCTCTCCAATCTTCTCTGCCAAATGATGTTTTCCTTAGCAGGAACTTCCAATGTAGCCCCAATTGTTTCTGTTTTATTGAGGGATTCCTCCTGAGTGGATTTTTCGATAGCATTTTTAACCACACCAGCAGCCACGCTCCTCTAAAGCAAAATTATCTACAGCTTCCCAAGATTTAATAGCAGTAAAGTTTTTAATGCTATCTTACTGAAGTCCCCTGAGCCTGCAATAGGTTCCTTCTCTTAATATTCCATTATGTCTGACATGCTTTTACCATCCATGGAGAGAGATTGGATCTTGTACTCCAAGCTTCTAGACGATCACATTTCCTCCCTTTTCTAAAACATATCCTGCTCTTTCCTGGAGGCCATTCTGCCTCTTCTCAGAACGAAGCTTGCACACAAACAGGAACACTGTACAGAACAAGATTAGCCAAGAAATCTAAGTTTGAAGAATTTTCATTTTTTGGCAAAGGCAAGTATTTTTAGAATATGTTTTAACTTTGGGTCCGACTGTTTTCTTTCTCTCTAACAGTTACGAAAGCTGTTTCAGAATGAGATGTTTCTCAGTAGCACATGCAGGTCTCAACATGATGGCCCTGATCTGCTTGTTCAGATGCAAACCAGACACCACCGGCCATTACTGAAATCGGCAGTGCAGGGGACACACATTGACACTTGCATGCATTAGGTGACAAAAGTAAGATCTTCGGAAAAAGGGAAAGGCTCCATGCAACCATGAAAACATGAGGTTAATACTCAGCAGATCAGAACTGAAATCCTAGCTGTGTCAAAACCAAGCAGTGATGGTGCTCTCAGTAATACAGGTTTAAAGGAAGGGAGTAAATCGCTGTCTGCACAAGTGTAATTCAGAGTAAACAAAGGCTCGGCTGAGAGGAACGTATGCTATGATGAGGTGTTCTAATAACTACAGTGACATTAGGGACAATTTGGGTAGAGACTTGTGTTGAGAGTTTTTATCAGCTGGTTTCCATTAACTCTACAGGTAGTAATGTGAGAATACAAAGAGAGTTAGTTCACGAATATCTGAGATTCTCAGATAAGAAGCAGTCAGTGCTATTAAGTGCTGTACTTCTACTGTCTCTGAAAGAGAAATAAATAATAGTCTGTAAATAATACAGCATATACAGTTAGATATCTGTAAATAAACAGCAATTTAGAGTTATAATCTGCCACATTTCTACAATCTTGCCACTTTGCCGTTTTTTGGTTATGTATATATTTTCAAAGCTAGTAAGACCAAATGTTTGGACACATTCGTTCCACTCCTAAGAATGTTTTTACTAAGCGCAGTTCTGAATTCTGATGGTTAAAAATCAGATGTCTATCTTGCTGTTGGGCCTGCGATGAAAGGATCATCACCTGAACCAATAATTGTTATCTTTGCAAACCTCAGCACTTACACTGCTTGAACAGTGACAAAAGGTATAAATCACCCCCAAGGCTCCTAATTACTACCATTAGCAGTTGGTTTGTTATCCTGTATGTGAAACACTGATGCCACATTGTAAGGACAATAGCACGAATCTGGCTTGCAGCCAAGCGTTGTGTGCACTTAGCATAAGTATATGCTATATACTAAGTGCAAGGCCGAACTGAGCCTCCAGAGACTCAGAATTTGGGGATGCAGCTCTGACACTTCCATATCCTTAACTTGTTCATATTATTTGCTTTTTCCATTTACTGACATTACAAGACATGATGGCTTGCATTGCTAACTGCCAACACTAATTATGACATCAAAAAATTCCAGTGTTTTCACAGAACACAGCATCTCTGCATAATCACATAAGGATGGTTACACCATCAACGGTTGCCAAGTAATATTCACTGTATGTATTTATGTATTACCACTATCATCTCTATTATTCTAGCATGGCAGATACCAACTGTTAATACTATGCTGTAATTTCTGTCATGTTCTCTAATGTCTCGTAGGTGTATTTATTTGTTTAGTCTCAGAATAGAATTATTAGAACTCATAAATTAAGAGTTGGTTGGTGAAAAAAATACTAGGGCAGCTGGGAATTATCTACATTCGTGGAAAAAAACCCGTGTTATGGTAATCTACCACATATACAGCTACTACAGTGCATACATGTACTTCTGCTGGATGTATTTACATTTTATTCTGCTCAGCACTGTCTGTTTTCTCTCTGTTTGACTCCAATGCAGTTCTGCCACTGGTAACAATGGTAAGAGATTGTTTACCTCATTGTGGCAAAAACACTGCACTGGCAGTGCTCTACCTGTGCCATTGCTTTCACAACCAGAATTGCAGGAGCATTAGCAAGGCAGGGAAACCTCATGCGAAGAGCACTGGATTTACTAGGGAGTCTATGCATGGAGTAGCTGAAGTATTTAGATGTGCGTGCCTCATCTGTGAGCGTTCAAACAATCCTAAAAGGAATAAGTAAATTCAAACCCCCAGCTATCACTGTATTGTGAAGGAAAAGATGAATGTATATGATAACTGCTGAAGCAGATTGACCAAAAGCTTATGCACCTTGCTTTAAAATTTAACAAGAGTACTTTAAAATGCTGCTGTACCACACCTTGTCTGCAGAAGAGGACTGCTGACTGTGCGGTTTTAGAGTAAAGATGGAGCGCAATCTGTATGCAAATGAAATGTTAAAATGGCATATAAAAGTAAAATTCAATAAAACAAGTTTGCACTAAGCACAGAGATCACAGATATTTGGCCATTCTTTGACTTTGCCTCCTCACTGGATTTTTGCTGAATCAGTTTTCCACACCTCTGTAATCTCCTGTGCAGTTTATATATGTTGTGTGATTTAGCAAATAAAACTAAACAGCATCTTTACTGCTAATGATGTGAGATATAGGCTTTTACTTGTGTCCACTGCCATTTAATGACATAAATATCTCCAACACTTTTGATAGCCGAGTTAAAAGCCATATTGATTTCCCTCAAGTTTCTGTTGCTTGCATTGCAAAGAGCTTCACTAAAAAGCAGTGACTCAGCTAGGCAGAACATAGGGCAGTTGTTCACGTATCTTGGATGGGGTACTGTAGTAAAGAAATCACGAGTAAGAAACTCTGGACTCAAGCATTTGTTGACAACCTCTCTGTGATTTTCAATAACAGTTGGAATAGTCTGCTGGTAAAATTCAACACCATTCAAAGAGCCAACAAAGTGCTTAAGGAGTGAGGAAAATCAGGATCTGTCCCTATGGAGGGGACAGTTTCTTCTTTTTGGAAGAAACTGAAATTCAGATCTAACAGAAGAATTTTATAGGTTAAATAAAAACATAGGTTAACTATGAAATTGCCCTCAGTACTGCTATTTGTAATACAACATTTTGCTAACTAACCACATGTTAATTTTCATAGAATCATAGATTCATTTAGGTTGGAAAAGACCTTTAAGATTACAGCACTTTACAAACATGAGTTAGTGACTCATTAGTTACAGAGGTGAGATTTTAACCCCCATTTCAGAGAGCAAGAATCTAAAAATCCTAGAGAGTAAAAGGCCCAAAAATTCTAACTTAGGTGACCCACATTCAATACCAAGTGGACATTTATGACTCAGGTCTCTCAGATTTGTTTATTTATCAAAAGACTCTTAGAAGACAGACAAGTCTTAATTGTTCTGCTTTTGGAAAAACACACACCAATCCAGAAGGAGAACTGAAACATTAGGTACTGCTCATGACAGGATTTATTTAACCAGCAGAGTATGTCACTGCTCTATACTTAGTTTTACACTCTCCCAGATTCACCACAAAAATCTCACTCTTTTATGTCTCTTGCTCACACACAGAGAGCTTTCTCCACTATCACATGCTCTAGAAGTGCTGTTAATCCCAAGAGTGTCAAATCTTCTCTAATATGCACAGTGAATGGTCTGTGCCAGCAACTGTCCTGGTTGCTTATCCCTGCATTCAAACTCAACTCACACCTTGACCAGTCTGCCATATGCAAGCCAACCAAGTCAGGAGCCCATTGAATCCCATCATACTGTCTTTTCTGTGTGCACATTTTGTAAGGGCTATTTCTTCTTTTTTGCATCATGCACACACCAAGGCTGCTAACACAATTTTCCAGCAGGCATCCCCAGCTAATTTTGTTACATTATGCACAGTTAGCAAACCAACGTATTTTACACCTTTCTTTCATAGTGGGTAATCATCACTATGACATTTAATGTTGTGCTGTGTCGCACCTCTTGATTTTCACCGTACATATACATTGAAGATCTATTTACCTCAAATCACCTCGCATCCTGGGTTTTTTCTGCCCAGCATTTTGCCAGAGAGACTGTCCAAGCCCTTGGGGGTATATCAGTGTGCTTTTGCCTACTCTTGTCTTACTTGCACAGTGCCTAAACTATACAATTGCAATATATATTGTATTGTATAAAACTATGGATTTGACTCAGAGGCTATGCTAATAAGTTTTTCATATAATTGTTTAAACTAAATTGACTAAGTTTTGTTACTGTAACTGCTAAAAATTCTTAATTCCATTTTAAAGCAGCTGGGTGAAACTGAAGAGTCAACATTTAGAGAAACTGGCCTTCTTTAGGATTTCTATAAAGAATGAACATTTATTTTACCTATAAACTTGAAAAACCCTGACTTACTCCATTCATCAGCATTCCTAATTTCTAAGGCTCTGTCTCTGAAGCAATACTTACTTCAATAGTTCAGAAACCTAAGGCTGTTTTCATGGAAGTGGCATTTCTTCATGTGTCCATGTTTTGTGCGTGTCTGAGATTGTGTCTGCAAAAATCTCTACCCTCTTCACGTTCAGTTCAGAAAGGGCTGCTGAATAAAACTCTGTGCTTCAGAATACAAGATTTGCAATTATTATTACTTTGGTTTACATTAGTGCTTCAAAGCTCCACTTTTGCTACCAGGGTGCGTCAATGCTTGGTCCTGGATACGCAGACGGAAACAGTCCATGTGGCAGAGTATTGCACAGAGTGTCTGGGGTGAACAACACAAGCAAGAAGAGAAGGTGAGGGTATGAGCTAAGATGGAAAGAGTTCAGCAGAAAAATGAATAGCTGAACTCTTCACTTGGCAAACCAGTATAAAACAGTAATGATTTGCAGGCATTGCAGAACAGATGATCTTTAAAGATTTAAAAGAAAATGTGTTCTCTTCTTTAAAAGAGAAATAGTGACTTTTCAGATTTGAAAAAATCCTTATACTTTCACTTGCAGTTTGTATTCAGAAATAACAACTCCAGAAAAATTCCCCTCTTTACCTCTAGTGACCTATCGAATCTTGCAATTATCTGGCATCTCTCCTAAGGTATTATAACAAAAATAGTAACAACAATAGTGGTTTTTCTATCAGCATAAATATTTATAGTTACATTTTAATAATATTCATGCCATTTTCATGATAGAAAATAACCTAATGATCTGGCAGGTTATGCTAGTCTGGGGGTGACTTGTTTGCAGATCAAGAAGAATTTTCTTACAGTTTGGGAGATACAAATTGGAGCGATCTTTATTTCAGTATCTCTGCCTCAAATGAGATGTTGCCTTTAATCACCCCACAAGGCAAAAGATTTCTTCCCACGTGAATGAGGAATGTGAGGATTCTCCCCTGTTTACATTGGTGAAAGCAACTGGTTTTCTTTTAAAGGCAAGGACAACTCTGCTCTTCTTTCATACCCCGGTGTGCTAAGCCCTTATGGTTGACAGAACCTGCTGGTTTCTGAAACAGCTGTGGGACAAGCACTTACATTGGACACCTCCAGAGCCGAAACTGCAAGCTGCCACTGCACGAGCTGTAGACTTACCTGTGTTGGCTGAACACTATGGTTTGAACAAAAGACAGTCTCACAGACAGTCCAAAGAAAGCCAAATGGATATATTCGGTCTGTGTCTTGTCAGTCTCACTTTTTTTAGTGAATGATTTAAAGCCCTTCTCACTCTTCCCCTCAGTTTTGCCAGCTGTTCCCAAACCACTCCACTGCAGCACTTGCTGACTCACCCCACAAGACTCAGGGGCAGATGGATAAACACACATTTTCAGAGAATTCCTCTTCTCAGCGCTTATACACCTCCGAATCTCAACCCAGTCTCTGTGTGAATTAGGTTAGCATTGCAAGAGCAGCTCTGCCGCCAGGCGCTCACCTCTCTGGGAGCAGCACGTCAACTATGTGGCATAGCTAGTGCCTATCTGGGGAACGAGAGCCCCAGGTGAGACTGCAGCAGGGCTGGGGACGCACAGGCTCACCCGCTCTCCTGGTCGCAGTCCAAAGCTGAACATGTCAGCTGCGATTCAGCGACAGAGGTTCAGTCCTGGAGCTCCTAAACTGTTTGAGTCTTTTTCTCACACCATGAAGATGAACCCCAAAGACTGTATTACAGTCTCACCGGGGAGCATGCATTATTCTGCAAGTTATCTATCACAGTTAGTTGTTGTTTGGAAAAGAAAACTGTGATGATATATATGATCCAGCATCAAGGGTGATTAAGACCTATCAATGCCAGCACTATTGCCCAGAACATTTTGGTCAGTGGAGAAAGAAGAAGAAGTTATGCCTGTTTTTGCAATGAATATCAGGTGTTTGATAATTGTGTTCAACCTGGAGTGCAGAAACAGCAGCTGCATACCATTTAAATAATGTGCCTTAAAGCTAACACTTGGATTTATTCCAGCAAATACTGTTTAGTAACAGCTGATAACAAAACATCATTTCCCATGCTATGACTAGTCTTTAAGCATCAGTAAAAATGTATTTAATCAATTTATATTAAATTACTGTGCAATCACCATGGCAGTTTTAGGCTTTGCCTATGTATATTAGACATTTTATCAGATAATTATTATGTTCCCTTAACTTGTGAGCATTACTTGATATTTTATATCTACACAACTGGTATCTTTAAATAGATATTTTATTATGTCTGGATTACCACAGTAACTGTGACTGCATTGTCTTTAAAAGGCATTTAAAGGATGATACTTTTTAATTGTCTACGCTGTGCCTTTTGGTGTAGGTGCCTCATAAAACAGCAAACACTATCAGCAATAAACAATGCAGCAGCTCCAGAGCAATACTCCTGTACAGCTGGTCATCTTCCTTCTGACCATCAGCACTGCACGTACAGCTGAAGATTACGTGGCCTGGCCAGGGCTCCCTGGGATGTCCTACAGCCCCAACATGCTCAGGTCAATCGGGCTGGCACATGGCTTGCCCAGGAAGGAAAAATTGGCTTCAATCCATCTTTGCCTGCTGCTTGGCCTCACCTAAGGATTAAGGTCAACGATTCTCAACCTCCATGATATACTGTGCCTCTTCAAAGCACTTTACAACCTTAAAGACTTAAACATGGTCTTTTTCTGTGCTGTTGCATAAGGGATGCATCATAGCCATGCTGACATATCTCAGCAGGCCTTCTGATAGCACCTGGTGATGCAGCACTAGCACCCTCTCTTTATTCCTGTGCTACAAGCCTGCCTTGTTGATGAATGTGAAGACAAGCAATTTTGCCATAAAGTAAACATGAATCAAGTGTTTCATCCCCCATGGTTTTACTGGGCTTTGGATGCAGCTTTTAAGGTACCAATACAAACATTAATTTTGCATTACTTCATAAATCGGCATAGCACAGTTGCTCTCTCCACTTAAGGAGTTGGGAAACCTTGACCTTTCTCTACCTCTGCTGCTTGCTTCTGCTGTGATCTTGTGCAAGTCCCTTAATTTCTCTGTATCTTACTGTCTACACCTTAAAAAAGTAAAATAATGAAGCACATATGCTACTGAAATTTTTGTCTGCAAATGCCATGTCTATTTATGCATAGGACTATGTATAAGAAAGCAGTATGCTCTTCCTTTGTGTGTCCCTACCAGTGCAATTTTATGTTCTGATGTGAAATATAATCATTTTACATTATTACAATTTTAAATGTCTGTTGTGAGGACCTATTTATAATTACTGAAGTGTTTCCCTTGAGTACTCTTAGCAACTAATTTCAGGATCAGGATAAATAGAAAATAAACTTATGCTGGGCTGTGTAGACATTTATCAAATCAAATGATTCCAGAAATTAATTTTTCTATAGTGGTCTATCAAGTCACGAGAAACCGAGTGCATTGTAAATGCTGAATCTCAATGGTAAGGGAAAAAAAAAAACCCGAAACCCCACAACCACCCACCCAACCATATACATTGGCCCTACAAAAAAAACTAAACATAAACCATTTCCTTCTTTTTCCTCTTACTGTCTCCCTAGACCCTCACTGTGAATTTCTTTAACAAACAAACCAATTGGATGGGCAAATATTTGCTCAGTTTTCCAAGTACATTTGGTCTGAATTTTTTCCGTTGCTGTCTGTTCAGTCATTCCCTTTTTAAAAGTAGGATTTTTTGAGAGATTTTAAAACACAATCTTACATTTATGTGGATCACCAGAATACAAGGCAGAGGTTTTGGGTATCTTAGAGGGAAGAATTTGCCCATTATTAATTGAGATAATTTAATGACATTTAGGGGGCTTTAGCTTATCTGCATATACTTTTTTTTAATCTCAAGTTTCTTTTTAGGAACTATGTAAACTAAAATACTAAGGGCCAAACTTGATAGGAGATTTTGATGCTTTTGCAGTTGCATCATTGTAAATAAGGTCAGAATGTGGCCCCGGAAGCATCAAGAGCCTTTCCAATCTGCCCTTGGCACCAACAGGCGCTTGACCAACCCAACTAAGACTCTGCTCATACATCTGTTGCTCTAGTCCCTTTGAACTCTAATCCTTTCATTTCCAGATATCCATGCACAGAGCATGCTACCTTCCAACAGGTGGTGGTATGGCTCTCTTCAGAGACATTCCATGCTGAGTATCCAGCAGTTCTACAGGGAAAGCAGCCCATGACCCTGTGACACCTGAAGGAAGCAGTCCTGTGATGCACTTCAGCTACAGCTGAGCTGGACCAGCTCAGCAACCCAGGCCCCACCAAGCACCAGCTCCCCTTCTCCTGCACTCCAACAGGCACATTCCTGGAGCCACATATTTATTTAATGTTAATGCCTCGTTGTCTTGACATTCATAATGTGCTAAGCTGGGAAAGTAATTAAAGTTAATTTCTGCTTGGGGGAGGATCAGAAAAGGTGGGGGGAGCATCCTCACTGTAAATTCTTATTCATATTTCTTTCCTGTTTTGTGATTCTCAATCGGAGTTTTCTAATAACAGATCATTTCTTTCTGTCTAACTTTAATCTGGCCCTGCTTGACAAGCACCATCCTTTTCATTGAAGGGTAAGACCACTTAAAGAAAGGCCAATAAGCCCTTGCACTGCTCAGCTGACTAGGGTGATTTGTCACCCTGTGCAGTGGTGGTCACACCAATGGATTTATCTCAAGGTAAATGGAGATGCTGAGACCTGGGACCTGGAGCTTTGATTAAGGCCCCCTTTTTGTAGTGTTGATAGATGTTGCTTGTGTTTATCTATTTGAAATGCCACTAAATCTGTGAATACAATGGAAAAAGAGAGTAGTTTGCAGCTGAAAACATATTAGTGATTTATGTTTCACTAAGAAGCACAATAAAGAGACAGAGGCTATTAAGAGGAGCTATTTTCATGAGAAATAGTTCTCCTTTAAAACATTATCAACCACACCTTGATAAAGACCTACATGCATGCATAATCGTGTTTACTTATCCCTTTAGTTGAGTACAATATACATTTGGAATGCACAGCCCCAAATTATTAATAAGCCGGTAGATGCTTTGCCATGCAAATGCGTAAGAATAGGATACTTTGCATGTTAATTGTCTTTCAGAGAAAAGCAAGCGTAATGCACTGACCCGGGACTTCAGATGGACTCCACATCCCCTAAAACAGCTTCAAATCCTACTGACCATTATTGCCAGCATTTATTCACAACATTTTAGTAGAAATAACCAGTGGGGTGACACAAAAGGATTATAATGCATCGATATAACTTATAACATGAATCAATGTCAACAAGACGCACCCATTTAAATGAATAGGGTCAGATGAGAATGCTGTATCACCCTGACTCGTGTGACAGTTACAAATGCATAACCGAGTATGCATAATAGGAGTGTACAAACCAGTAGAGATTTGTAAACTTGGTTCATTTCAAGCAGAACTGACCCACAGGAATGGAAAAAGGAAAAGCCAACTAAGCTGTCTAGAAATAAGTGATTCTGTAGTTTGTTGTTTAATGAAAGGCATAATGAGGTTTCATTTTCTCAAGCTTGAATAGAGAACATGGACCTAAAATGTTATTAGGTAGCCAAGCTGCTATTTATCTACAATGTTCAATTAAAAGAAAAAGATAACACATTCACTTCCAAACACATTTCTGTTTACAAATGCAAAATAAAGCTTCACTGGTCTGCCTCATATATGCAAATATATAGGCAAACTGCAATTACATGTTTGGAATTAACTGTGCTGTGTTATGATTTATTGAAATGTTCTGAGGATTCCTCTTCAGCACTAATGAACAGCAGGGGGGGGGGGGGGGGGGGGAAGGCTGTATAATATGTGTGCACCTGGAGCATGAAAACTAGTACAGTAAGTGATGTACCTGTAGGGTGATACTCTGTCTATGGCTTGGCACTGCAGTGTACTGACAGTCTAGCAAAGCTCTTAAATCTGGACAACACCTGCACCTCATTTGCTTTACAGAAGCACCATGACCTGACTGCTGATGGTGAGCCCTCCCTTTCATCCTTAGGATTATGACAAGTTATTAATTGCCACCATTAGCTGCAGCAGCCTGCTTGAGATCTCTGCTGCTCTCTGGAGGTGAGAAACTATGTGCATGTGAATGCAGAGAGAAAAGATGTGAAGCACTGGGGCAAACAGAGCAACAATCTGCCCAAAAGGGATTGTGAGATTGTGAATAATTTATTAGAAAACATTTTTCTTTGTCCTTCCCACAGACCCACAAATCCTCCCTAAGCGCTCTTTACCAGCCTTGCAGATAATGTACTTACACATCTCAGAGCTTGCTAAATAGACTGAACAGGCCAGAGTTCACTCTTAACACCACTTCTTCAGAGTGCCTCACACAGATGAAACACTCTCATCCTTTCCTGGAAGTCTTTCCTATGGAATCTTCTGTATTTAGGTAGAAAAGTGAATATAAAATGACAGGTCAATGCTTGGAAAACATTATTTTTTTTCTTTTTTTGTAGCTATGTACTGAATTGGTCAGTTCCTAGCTACAGCAGACCAAATTTCAGCATGGATTCACACCTCATTTCACCCTTCTGCATGCACTTGCTTGAAAATGCTCAACCTGTCTTATTAACATTTTCAGACACCAAACGTCATATCTCACCACCTAATAAAAAAGGTTGTGGTTGAATCTGAGACACTTACAGGGAAAAGCAAGTTCATAATAGGGTAGAGAGAGGAGTGCCAACTTCAGTAACTTAATCTACAGCCACTAGCACACTACGGGTAGATTTGGGTATAAGTAAAAGATCACAATTTTCAGAGGGCGCAGGAAGGGGCGATGATAAGGATGAAATATGAACTGATGTCAGCAAAAATAGCTTTGAGGGAGCTGTGCTGGTTTGAAGCACCTGAAGACTGTCTTGAGACACACTCAGGCTTGAGCATACCCCAGGATCTTGGTCTGTGGATCAGCCAGATGAGGGGTCCTCTGGAGAGAGTGTTACAGATCAGCTGCACCCAGGGTTCCCCTCCATAGAAATCCAGAGAAGAGAGCAAGGGAGAAAAGAATGGACTGGTGTATGCCTCAGTCTCATCCAGGTCGAGTTAGGATGTGGCCAGTGATTGCTCCCAAACTAGAAATTCAGAAGGACTTCAGGAATACAGACATAGTCCAGTGGTGTAAATTAAAGAGGGAAGCTGAATTGTCAGAGAAGCCAAGGACCACTTCCCTGTATTTTAGCAATCCTTTCATAGGATTCACAAGACATCCAATACCGTCATGTTCAATCTCCAATAGAATAAAAATATTCTATATTTTAACAGAATATATTTTAAATAATTTTTTTCATTTTTGCTATCTGTCCAAACTTTTCAGTTCCTCTGCCTGGTCATCTTAAACAAAGTGTTTCAGTGCTTGCATTTATGTGTGGAAATAAATTATATACAGAACTTACACACCTAAAGTACCACTCCTCATTTGGCTTGGTAAGAAAGGATGGGGAATGTTTTTATAGGCCATATGTAGATAGAATGTACTTATAATTGGCATTAGAAGTAAGAACTACCACTGAGTTCTCTCCAAGAACTATAGAGGCCAAACATTTTATATTTAGCATGCAATCCCACAATGGTGTACAGTGTTCTTCTATTTGTTATTAGATAAACTTAAGTTTAAAAGTATCTTCTCAGATTTATTTCTATATTTATCTATACATTAGTATCTCAAGAGCAGCACAAGATTTCATACCTCCACATACCTTTCATACTTCCACATGAAAGCAAAATCAATGTGGAGGTACAACTTGTACAGATTATAAACTATTACTAATAACAGTACTAAAATATATGCTATGCCTGAGTTTACAGAAATGTCTACTGAAACTTTAAGTGAAAGTAATGCAATTTTGTGAATCGCCTGCGCCAGTTCCCATGACTTCCTCTGTGGGACACTCTCACACGAATAAATAATGTTATAACCTAAATGTCACAGGCAGTCTTAGGTGCTGGTCATGCACTGCAGCCACACTACCTTAGCTGGAACACCAATCCCTTCCATGTGGTTACCTTCATGTCTGCTTTGATGAGTATGAGAAACTCTTCAGTTTGAGCCTTAGAACTGGAAACTGCTGTCAAGTAGAGGTTCAGGACAGAATCCAGAGACTGGGGAGAGATTGAATTCAACTCCTTGAGCAAAGAGCTCTGACCACTCTGTTGTCACGTAATGCTCAACTTTTTAAAAAAGTGGAATTCCTCTTCTTTCAAAGAATATTTGTAGGCTTCTACCATTAGGGGATGATTTGGGGCTCTGAATCTTAGGTGGAAAGAAGCACTTCCTTTAAGCCTAGACCCTGGCAGATACTGTTATTTATTGGTTTGCTCAATTCCTCAAAGTCCCTCGCTTTTGATCAGTCTTCCACAGTACTAAACCACTGAATGTAAAACTCAGCTTTTCAGCTCTAGTTTGGCCCTGTACCTTTGCCCAGACACATAAAATACAGCTGTTTCTGTGCTTCACTTGCAGTCACCAGTCCTTTGATCCATCAGGCCTAACCTCCTTCCTCCCCGTCTCGTCTTCCTCCTAAGCCTTAAAGTATGCATCACACCATGCGCTTGTCTTCTGCAACATGCAGGAATGATAACACTACAATTTTTTCATAATTTTTACATTAAAAATTACTATTAAAATGTGAGAGTTATAATTCAAACATAACTTACAAATAAGTTACAAGAGTATACGGAAATGGAGAAGTTACTTTCTCAGTGTACTACAAATCTACTTTTAATTGGCCTTTTGTTATATAGCAAGTTTAAAGTCCACCTATAAAATTACTGTAAATGTCTTGAATCCTTTATTTGCCTAAGGAATTATGGATGGAGAGAGTTTAGATTAGAGCTGACAGTTACAGACTAAATGAAAGACTGGGTTTTCACATTTAAACTCAGAGGCTTGCATTCCTAAGTAGTTCAAAAGCAACTATTATATGTTGTCTATAAACACACAGAAACAATGGAATAATCACAGAAAGGATTATAAAGTATGAAACATTATCACAGCTGAATAAAAATATCTGGGTTTTAATGAAGATACTGACAGAGACGTTTTCTGGTGACTGTATATATTTAGATGAGGCCTGAAGCCTTTGGCATCTAACTGCTTCAAAATCACATCATTAGTTCTAGTATTTATCACAGTTAAACAAGCAAGGAGCGTTCATTGAAGTAACAGTGTTAAGTATCTTTAAAGACCAGCAGACCTACAGGCTTCTGTGCCATTTCAAGTGAAGCCCTATGAGATACCAGGAACTGAGAGAAGTCTGGCATGGCAGAAATTCAAATAGGAGAGCAGACTGGTGCCAGCAGATAGCCGACACTCCCCAACACCAACATAACACAGTGCTGTGCTGCACAGAAATTTCTGAAACAGTCTTAAAAAAAGCTAACTCATCTATGGTATGTGTGCTTGCTGCTCCTTTGGCCAACGCACCAGTTCCTGAGAAAGCCTGGACTGTGCCTCTCTGTTCAGGTGTCTTGGGAAGAGGATGGTGTTGGACGTAACATGACATGAGCATGGGGAGTTCTGTATTGACCGAGACTGTGTTTCAGTTCTAACTGTACGACAGAAACCCTTCTTGCTAAGGGTGTTTTATATAGCAGAGTGCAGTACCTTGAAGAAGTATAAAGTGTATAATCTCTTAAAACATTATGTTGAGGTTCAGGTTAGTGATACAGAAGCACTGGTGAATTTTGGGGATCTCTCTCAGACAGCTTAAGAGATAATTAAAGTTTTCATGTGGTGTGGCTGATCCTTTCTGGGTTTCTGAGATCAATAGGCTAATATTTAGAATGCACTATACTCTGCGGTATATAACATGACATGTGAAATATACTGGTCTTGATCTAAATCTTGTTAGACTGCATAGAAAAACTCCCAGTGAATTCAAGTAACCTCTGCTACTTACATGTTATTCTTCAGTTTCCGGTGCTTGATTTTGCAACTCAAACAATGCTCTGTTAACACTGTTTTCTTATGGAGCACATAAAAATGCACTTTTCCTTACATTCATCATTCTTTGATATAACCGTTAAAATATTTTAAACAGAAAAATAAATTATGTCAATTTTAACAAGCCAGAATGTTATGGTGTCCAATATGGACAATTAACATTTTACCGGCTTCATTTGCCTAACATAAAACTTTGTTCTCATCTGCTCCCCCAAACTGCTCACTAATACAGCCATTAATTTTAGGTCTTAATTGCAACTGATAGTAGTCACGGAAAAACAGTTACTGTAACCGGATAGCACTGCATCAGCCCAGTACTCCCGACTGGGAGCTCTCTGGGACTAGGAACCAGTATGCTAGAGAATTAGCCTATTCAACAGTGACACTGGTGATCAGGCTCTATCTATATGTCATGACAGGTGCAGAAATACAAATATAGATGGTTTTATACAGGTATGGGTATATGTGCACATAGGAATGAGCAGCATTACTGCATCCTGCTCTATGTCATTTTGCAGTGCTCAGAAAGGGATTAGCAAGTTTTGAATTTTAGTTTGACTCATGGTTCCAGAAGAGCAGGGAGAGAAAAGGGAAAAGCCAGTCAGAGATCTAGCAGAGAGAGGTAAATTGAGGAACCATAAAAATCTCCTTTTTGGCAAGGCTAGGAATCCAAAGCTCACGTCTAACCCACAACTGTGCTTTTTCAATGCCGTTTTGAGAACCAAACCTGCCTCTGATGGAGGTAGCATGTTACAGTTGGCAAAGTGAGAGGCAAAGGGTTAAGCTCTGGAGCAAGCTGTGTACACACTCAAGGTATGTTTGTTTCTGTAGGAATGAATGGAGTCACTGTGAGGAGCAGAGTGTTATTTTAACACCTATTCTCTCTTTGGCTCTGTGGCCAGTTCACATGTAACTGAGTGTTTCCATGGCGGAGGGAATCCATCTGTGTTTTCTCACCTGCAGGTGTTGGGGTTTTAATTAAAAGCTCTAACTAATATGTTGCTATTTTGTGAAGGGATGTGAATTATAGCAAAGACAAATTATGAATGATAATGAGAGACAGAAAAACTTACTTGGAATCATTTTCTGTGTGCTTTTCTCCCCTTGTAGCATAGGAGAATGTATTTTAATGAAATAATCAAGGATGAACGCTAATTTACTCTCATGCCCTCTTTGTGTGTGCAAGCAAGACAGGTATAGTTTCATTTGCATGGGGGATTGCACCAATTTAATAAGCACAACCACTTAAAGAGCTTGACTATTAGTAAAAATCTTAAGATGCATTAAGGAAACTAGACTTCTTACAAAGAGCTTAAACAATCCTGCCTTCCAAATTCAGACACATGTAGCAAATTCATTTGCTATTTGCAATAATTTGTCATTCAAGCTGTTGCACTGTGTATATACAGACACACCGCTGAGTTTCACAACCCATACTGGACCATCCCAGCTCTCTGAATCTCTAGGCAGTTCGGATCCTTTCTGTTTATTAGTATTACAAAGTAAGATTGAATATAATGATCTCACTTCAATGCAAACATTAGGACTGGAAGCATTTCTGTATGTTTCATATAGTGAAGTATGCTTTATATTTGGGAGTCTCATTTTCATAACAGAATACAAATAACTCTATTATGGCTTACCAGAACGCTCCTGCCTTTCTCTCCATGTATCTGACATGACGGGTATGGAAGGATCCTTTTAGAAAACTTTTGTAAAGGCAGTCATCCAAGATCTCCCTAAATTACCATTAGGACATCTCTTATTATAATACTCTGCCCCGGATTCTTGCTTCTCCAGACCTCACTATCTCACAAGGGCTAACAGCCAAAAGATCCAAGCAAACACAGTGCCAGCTGCCCTTAGTGCTCACTGAGAAAGCCAGTGGAAGGAATGGTAAATAAAATTGACCCCAGAGGGCTAACAGAGCCTGGGTCAATATCGGAGGACTCTGAGGCCTTAAAGAGCCATAATATATGGTGCAAGCTACAACACAATTCCAGAAAGACATGTCTCTCACTCCCTATCAAAATACACAGTATAAATATGTCTCATGTTTATAAAAATTACAGAGAAATAAACTCACCATTCAAGGTGAAAGAATAAAGGAAAAGAGGAAGGTGATGAAATGATGGAAAAGGGAGAAAAGAAGGACAGGCAACGGTTGGGGAAAAAACGCAAAAAAAAAAAAGAGCCAGTAGGTACTTGTAAGTGGGAAATAGTTGGTCATTAGGTGAAACTGGATAAGTAGGCACTGAGGTAACAGGGAGGGAATGAAAAAGATAAGGAATAAGAGAAAGGCAAAAAAACCAGGGAAGAACAACACAGGAAAGAGACGGAAGAAGCCCAACGCCAGAAAAAGCATCTGTTAATTACAGTTAGGTGGACTTGCTGTAGACAGTAACGTAACCTATTCTATTCTATTAATCATTAGTATCTGGGTGCCTCCAATGGCACATGAAGTATGTGTTATTTGTCCTCTGGTCATTTCTCTGAGGAAAAATGTGTGTTCAGTGAGTATGGATACATTCCTTTTCTTCTTTCTTAATATACATGTTGTTGTGTTTTCAGTTTAGAGATGGCAAGGTCAAAGAAATACTCCTTCCCTTGCACAAATGTGTCTTTGAGGCATCAGGGAATTCAGGAGTGAGAGAAAAATCAAACAGAGCTTGCAAAACGAAAGAGATCTTTAAATGTGTTTTTTTCTTCACCAGTTCCTTGGGATATTTTTTGTTCAGACTTTTGGGATCATGTCACCTAAGAAAAATAAGACTGAAACCTCTACCACTGGCATTTTTTCCTTCCTCTCCCTGCTGCTTTCATTTCACCGCAAACAGGTACACACATTAGAGCTCTGCTTCAGATACTTAGCTCCTACCAGAGCAGAACCTCTTGTACCTACAAAGCTGATGCCGAAGCTGCAGCGCGTACGAGAACCTGGGACAGCCCTGAGTCTTGCTACCTAGAGATCTGGCTGGGTGCAATACCACAAAAGATAGGAAGATGGGACCTTTTTCCCAAGGAGTCTACTATA
Organism: Aptenodytes patagonicus; assembly: GCF_965638725.1. Taxonomy (NCBI): domain Eukaryota; kingdom Metazoa; phylum Chordata; class Aves; order Sphenisciformes; family Spheniscidae; genus Aptenodytes; species Aptenodytes patagonicus. The sequence continues at coordinate 59,739,563 of NC_134953.1, read as the reverse complement.
TGAATGCATTTAACCTAATTAACCTCTCGGTTCTGTAACCACATCCTGCAGCAGGGCTCAGCAAAGGTCCCCCAAGACTGTCTTAGCAGACTGGCATTCTCATGTGTGTGTGTGTGGCACAATCTCCTCCACGTTCATAATTATATCCTTGCCACTGATCTGACTCCTCATCCTTTTATCAATCGTAAGTCACATCCAGGCACAACTGATATAACATTGTCACTTGCATGTCTCGAGGCTCTGACACAGCAAGAGTTCAAAGCACCATAAATTAACATACAATATATTGAGCACTCTGAGCACTGCAACCTGGAAGTAGCTGAGAACACTGTAAGCACAAGGGCCACTCAGTGTTGGATACCAGTGTGTGGCAGGCACCATTAGCAGTGTGTTTTTCCTTTTCTTAAGGAAGGTATATCACTGATCATTATAAATGGATAGTGATTGTAAGGCTAAATTCCCATCAAGGGGTTGATGAGTCATTAAAACCCCTCGAGCTTTGTTCTCACAGTTTATTGCCTCATCATCATCACCACCCCTTCATGAAATTATTGTCTTTTAATTAGCTCTAGCCCTTTCATTACTATCTGTATCATTGCAGAGAAAGAAATAGGGAAACAGCTCAAATAAAGTATGTGATTGCACCTTCTGAAGTTAGTAATAAGATATTAGCATAGTGTCATTTAAAATGATGGCCTTTATGATATGGCAAACTAATTTTTTTCCTAAATGAAGGAAAAGCTGGATATGTCTCCTGGTCCCTGTTCCAGGGGTGCAAGGATTTAAAAAGCTACTGCTGAAGCTTCATTCCCCTGCCACCAGGAAAGCCTCCAGTGGCTTATATCATCTCTCAGCCTCTCCCACCAGCTCAGAAGGTGCTGGGCTGCTCAGCAGAGAGGCTGGTGGGCAGCAGCGCTGAGAGACTCAGCCAGCAGAACACACTGCGTGGGACCATTTACCTGTTATATAGTAACGCTATTACTCACAGATTCTGTGTCTCCAGCGGAAGATGTTGATTGGAATATGTTAAATAATAGCAGCCATCCCAACTGTAGTGATGTCCTGTATTTAAAACACGGGCTTACATGCTTCATAAATTTCAGTATTTGTAATTATACGATATATATGAACAGAGTGAGTGAAAGAGAGCATATATATTATGTGAGGAAACAGCATTATCGATCCTGTATTATACAGTGCACAAGAAAATTAGTTAACCATACAGCTCATTGGTTTAAAGATGGCAGTAAAGTTTAAAGGCATTCTGTTGTGAAGTTAAATATAACAGCCATGACACAAATAGAACAATCGCTTTATCCGAATTTCCCTGGCAGCTAAGGAATTCATGGGTTGGATCCTGCCCCCAGCATGCTGCTGCAGACCCAAAATAATCCCATAGGAACACGTGGAGTTACTCCAGATTTACACCACAGTAGCTGGACCTGGAATTTGGATCCAGAGGTTTAAATAAGGCTTATGTAATAAAAGGGGATTTTATAATGGTTCCCTGTGGAGCTGGAAGGCAAGGTGAAAGCTCCATGTGCTTATATCACAGAGTTAACAGAAATGGACTTCAGCTCCCCACCAAAAATGATTTTATCTGAAAGACTTTTTTTTTTTTTTAAATGAAAACAGATCAGAGGAAGCAAAACGATTTACTAAAGGAGGTACTCCTGGGAATACAATCCTACTCTACCACAGGCTTCTCCATATTCAGTCAATTCCAGTTGCGTTCCAGCTTTTAGACCACTTCTACCTGGGGTGGAGGCTGGCTGCTGTGGGAGGAGGGCTGGCACACCACAAGCTGCAAGTGTAGTGTGGATGTCGGTGCATGGCAAGAATGGGAATGTCACAGGAAGCACTGAGACTCCCAAGCCAGAAACCGCACGTCCCAGGTCTCATTCCTGCTTCTGCCAGGCCTCTGCTTTGTGATTTTAAATGTGTCACTCCCTGTTCCTTCTCTCTGAGAGGTGCGAGATGGATGGGGACTACAGAGGGGATACAAGGTCTAATTATTCCACACTGGGGAAGATTTTCTGTTTCCCTAAGAGAAAATTCTACAAAAACACAAAATGATATGATAGTACTTCACACTGGCCAGCCCTCTGGAGCCATCAATAGTTCTACACCAGGCTGCTAGCTACATGCAATCGGGAAGGGGAGTGGAGCAGTGGTAGTCAACAGAAAATACAAGGAATTGCAGAAATACTGGGTAGGAAGATGGAAAAAATAATAAATTCTGCATTTAATTTCTCTCCCCCCATTTCATACAAATGTGATCTAATTTAATTTCAAAGCTATCTCTCTCCTGAATGCTTCGAAAAGGTTAAAATGCAATTTTCTGAAACTAAGTTATTAGATAGAGGAATATTAACCTTTGAGCCCCATAGACTTTTACTCTTTTTTATCTCCTTTTCATTTTTGTTTGTGGGTCTATTCATTTTTTTGTGATCTCCGTCATGTTGCTAGGTAACAGGCACTTAGCGTGCAGGCATGTTAGTCTATCTGTCTCTCGGCTTAGTCTGTCTGGTCCAGGCTACCTACTTCCCTAGCGCTTGCTGCTGGCAATACAGTCCCTTACAAAAAGCATTTATCACAGCCTCGCACAGTAATGGCCACTCAGTGGAGGGGAAATTGAGCTGACCTGAAGGCCAAAGCTGTTAGGGAGACTGGTGGGAAGGGTAAGAGGGTCACAGTACCCTTTTCCCACCCACTTAGTGGGCAGTAAGCAATAGAACAGCAGTGCCACTGTTTTCACTAACATATCCTGAGGCTTTGCACCTGAAATAAATGTTTGTTTGACATTAACAATAAAAAAAATAAAAATCTGTTTTCCTCACAGAAACTGGTTATGCTATTTAAACTTTAGCAAGCTAGGGGTAGAGTGAGGAGAATGGCTTAAGATGTGATTTGTTGTGTACTTCGAACAATATAATTATTTCCTTTTGATAGCAATAACTCTTGCACGTTCCCATCTTCTTTGATTTAGAGAAGGCAGGAATCACAAAACCAGAACAGTAAGTCTTTTGTTTCCTTTGGGTCAAAAGCATCGCCTACCATGAGTACCTGAAAAAATGAGTTCTGCTGACAAATCAAATACATAAATAAATAAATTACACCACCCCAAAAGCTACCTAAATACAAGCAGTCTGATTTAAACTTCTGAATGGTTATTGTATAGAAGCATTTTCTAACACTAATCTAGGTGGTTCTTTCAGGTGGAAGCATTTACAAATTGAGAAACAAACTATCTTCCAATAAAAACAGAGTGGAAAAAAATGGAGAGGCACCACCCCGTCTCTCCTTTCCCTTAATAACCTAAAATTCCAATTTCTTCTAGAAATATGTGTTCACAAGAGCTGCAGGACTGAAATCCTAAAGGAAACACAGAGCCTGGCTTTCTGAACACATTTTTAAAAGCCATATGTATTTATCTTGCTACATTACTTACATACAGGCACCTCAGGCTATACATCAACCCCTCGCACAGGTAAGGCATTCTCAGGCAAGGAACACTCTTCACCATTAGACCCTTATTGAGAACCTTTAACTGGTGTCAGCAAAGAGCAGGGTTTCATGTCTATTAATTAGTAAAACATCATTGCTTATATTGCTTTTTTCTTATACAGACGCAGAACTGTTAGATTCATAACAAGATTTCTGCTGCTATATCCAGTGTTCTCAAACAACAATATTTAACCAACAAAAAGAGACCAAGTCAATCTCAGTTTTAGTGATTCCCAGGAAAGTCATCAAATAAAAATGTGAACTTTAAAATTGATCAGGATTAATTTCACTGACACTGTATCATAACATATATCTCTTTGGAGACTCATTTGTTGGGCTGCAGATGCAAAGAAAGTAAGGAAAGAAATAAATCAGAATACAATAAGGCAATTAGACTTTTGCCATTGATAGAATACTAAAAATGTCTGATTTATCAAAGCATTAACAAACAGAAGTAAACACAAGATGTATATTTTCCTGCAAAATACTGGTTAGGAAAAATAAAATAATAATTTTATGTTTATCAATAAATTTAATTTCCCAATATTGTACCTTTCAATGTGGAATGCTATTTCATCTGCTAATTTCAAGAGCGCAGCAATATAAGATGATTTATCACATGAATACCAATACAGTAAAAATCCTATTCTCATCTCTATGAAATTGTCTTGCTCAGAAGAGAAAATTCTCTCTTATACACTATTATATGCATATTAAGGATAAAATATTAAAGATTTACATGCACACATATATACATGCACATATACCAATCTCATTTCACAAACGTTATATTGAATTTTGGTGTGATTATGAGAGATTCCTTTAAAACTCAATGATTTGGAGCTCTGCAGGATTTACTAGAGATCTAGATAGTGGTAATACTCCTCATAATATTACTAAAGGCATGAAACACTTACATATTTCACAGTTGTTCTCTTATAATAATACAATGAAAACAGTCAGATTGCAAGTTTTATTTCCTATTTCTGGCTACAGTGAGGTAGAATCTAAATGATCTGAGGTACTGCTGGCTCATGTATCATATTTAGGCTGCTTACTGTACTCAAACACTTGCAAAGATGGCAAAAGTGCAGTTCAGATAGTGTCGTCTTTAACATCTGAACAGAGTTAAGTCTTAATCTGGAGAGAAGATGGGATGCTGCGTTACCTAACAAACTTTTAAATATCTGACATCAGAGGGAACAACTTCACCTGTGAAATGGAGAGAAGGGAATAATCCTCACAGGGGGTCCCTACAAGGGAATTTTCCTGTCATTACTTATCAATCACCATGTTATGCAAATACCACTAGGGCATCTGAACATCTGTAGAAAATTTCCAAAACTTCTCCAAAATGTTTGTCCCTCAGAACAAATAGAAAGCTTTTCAGAAGAAGGAGCAAAACTAAAGGAAATTAATTATTTTAGAGAGAAAAGCAAAGGGTAGGAACTCGAGGCAGAGGTAGTTAAAATACAAAGTAATATTCCTATAAATGTCTGAGCTATTGTTGGCCAAAAGTCTGAATTTTAATTTAAATTTTTTATAAAAAATAAGTAAGAAATCAGATGACAGAAATAAAGCCTAGTGAGACATTTAACAGGTAAATGTGGGGTACAGTACCAGTATAATACAGATAGGGTATAATTCCCCATCAACTCCACAAGATGAATTTTCCCACCAATGTTCAAAACTGGATATACATTGTCTCTTATCACTTGCTTGTTCAGAAAACAAATTGCATACTTATACCCTGATCTAACACATGCATAACTAAAAGTTTCCCTAAACAAATGTCAGAGACAATCTCAAAAGCCAATCTGCAAATTATTAATTTAAGAAGACTGAATGGAGTGTATAGTGCTCTTTTATTGATCTGAATACAACAGATTGAACTATAACACAGATCCGTTTTCTATAAACAGCAATGGGAAACTCGTCACTGCAGTAGAGAGGGTCCATAAGCAGCAAAGAGTTCGACATAATGTATCTTAAACGTGAGATTATAAGGAAGGCAAAGCTCAAGTGTTTAACTGCTTTTGTATGCTAGTATTTATTAATCGTAATCCTCCAGGAAACTAGGCCAGATGTCTTGAAACACCCCAGACTAGTCACTTAACTGATAGCAAATCTGAAAAAAATAGTATAATTTATTGAGCACAGTACCAAGCTAACTCCAAAAAGCTATTTTAAAAACAGAGCAGGATTGTACAGACTTTAAAATAAAGCTATCGTACTTTCCCCTCTTCCCCCTGTTATCCATTCCTGGAACTACAACATATTGTCTCTTGTCAGGGACCAACATGAAAAGGAAATTACATGGCTGTCTAAAGTTATGTCTTCATTGCAAAACAGTCTTTCACTGCAGCTTTGCATTGATGGCTCTCTTGATGTTACAATATAAGCAAAGAGAAGGCCCAGTAGTTTCCTCTTGGTGTAACTTGTCGACCTCAAACTGTGGTAGAGAAATAACAACAGCTAACTACACTGGGATGATAATAACATCTCAAAGTCTCCTGTAATTATCTCTTATCCTATTTTGCAGGAAAAAAAATGCTTTAAAAAAAAAATCTATGTTTTCACTGAAAAACAAAAAATATGAAGAAAATATGGGAAAGGTTGAAGGAAGTCATGTAATAAGGTCTACCTGAGTGTGAAGAGAGCCTGATGCAAGGACTTTTTCAGAAGCAGGATTGTCTCTTATTTACCTTAGTAGGTTAACAACATCAAAACCTAATAATTAAGCACAGATGTTGCTAATGATTTATTGTTACCACTTTATAGAAAGAGCAAAGAGATAAACCTGTTCTTTCCATATTTGCTGGGTCAGGATGCAGTACAGCTCTGAGTTCTCATCACTATTTCCTGCAGCAGAAATTCAGACCTTCCCATCCATATGTTTGCACCTGGATTTATTTCCTGCCTAAATATTAGTCCTAACTGCCTTATCGTTACCAACCCTCCTCCCCATTGCTTCTCACTGGCAACAAGACTAGCATGTTTCCTAGCAGCTTCTACAATTAGTTATTCTTTTATTATATAACAATTATGACAGACAGAAAATTTGAGAGCATAAAAATGTTCACTGGATTTTAGATTAACTGCACTAACCTGAACAGGATTACAATAGGAGCAGCAAGGAAATTTTGAAGCCCAGGTCATTGCTTCACAACTGAGGATATTCTCAGAGGCATCAGTATCAGTGAGGGGCTCAGTTCTGAGTGAACATCAAGAGCTGGTTCCCTAATGATTGTCCCATTGAAGAAGTTCCCCGAGATACAAGCACTTCTGAAAGAGAAATTCTTCAAATCATAAATATTGAATTATTACGTTCAAAAATATTTATTAAGGAAGAATTTATCAACTACAAGAGATGAGGGCAGTCAACACCCACTGATCCTCCATGGAAATCTGGTGCTCAGGTGATGTCCTTTAAAAATCCTAAAGTAGAATAAAATCAAGTGACAAGAGTGGTCTCCATCCTTACCTGTCACATTCTGCCGCCTGTGCTCTCATCTCACAAATAACCTACCCTATTGTTCAGACTGTTCAGCTGCTTCAGAAGCAACTTTTCGACTGCTTCAACTTATAAACCAAACCAACAGAAATATGTGCCAATTTTAATATGTAAGGCTGTAAACTACAACAGTCCAGAAGCTGTTTTGCCATCAGCTGGGCTGTCCCTGCAGCACAGCCAAAGTCTCCAACGAGAGAGCAGCTCAGGCAGGTGGGAAAGAAGGGTCAGAAATCCCAATGTACGATCTTTCCACTGCCTTAGAGAACTACTTTTAGGCACGCTCACCCTAAAACTGTGAACTGTATCTCTTTATCAACAATTCCTTTTATAAGACTTTTTTTATACAGCTTCGGTCAATCTTTGATGAGGCCCTTAGATCTACTACGCTTAAGAATGTTTAATTATCGTAACAAATGACATGCTCAATCTGTAATCTTCTCTCTCTGCAACTGTCATTTCTGTCACAGAGCTTTACACACAAGCACCACAAACCCACAAGGAGCTTCACAGCATCGGGCTTGCTTGTGCTAAACACCATCTGGGAGGAGGTCAGGATGGGGGAGAGAGGATTTGCCTCATCACACTCCAACACCAAAAAACATTTGGAGAAAGGAAGAAGCAGCAGCCTCTATTCCATTAACATGGCATGCAGCAGCCACTTTGCAGTACCAATCATTTTTTCAAAGCAACAGCATTGCAAACCAACTTGCACCAGAAGCTCAAGAAAGTTCAGCATTCTTCACTGCACATTAGAGTCCCCGCGCTGCTCTCCCCTTGCACGTTAGTTAATGCTAGAAAAATACAGCTGTCAATTCTCTCGTAACAGCTGAGATTTGGTAGTTCTTAATGAAATACAAGCTGCGTTAATACGAGGCATGTTAAAACTGTTGGTTCAAATATGTGTTACTAAAACAGTCAGTAGTAAGCTTCATTTGTTCGATAGGCTGTTTACAGACTTACATACCACAAGTCCAAGTTAATGTGAATAAAAACTGAAACTAAAGTATGAGTGATATCCTTTTGATGTGGCTTATGTGTGCACTTTCCTTTTATAGCAGATGGATATTTTTCTTGTAGGAGATTAAGCTATAAATTGGAGAATGTTTTCCTTGACGTTTGCCACTATGGTCCTGACAGAAATGAATGTGAAAAATGAGTGTGAATGGGTTTTTTTGAATTAAATTACTTGTCTTCATGCTCCTTGAAGTTTGTGGATGCTGAGTAATGCTGTGCTATGCCCTGCATTCTCTTCATAGGTTCTATGCCAGCTAAATTAATTACAAGACAAGCCTTTGGAATTAAGTGTATTTTAAGTTCAGAGGCATCTGTTTAGAGTCTTCTAATACCTCCAGCCCCTTTGGAAATATACTTGTTAGTATGAGTGGTATAATTTTCATTTCCGCTGGCATGGTTATAGTAAGACTTCTTTAGTTTCAGACACACTTCATTTGACCTATCAAGGGCATAAACTCTGAAGATGTTCTCTCACCATTTTTGTTTTCCTAGCAGATAGGAGTGAAAAGATTCATTTAAATATACCCTAAGTGTGAAAAGAATGTTGCTCCTGCTGTTATTCTCTTTAAATACCAAGATGATTGTTATTTTTAAAGAAATAAAAAATGCAAGAGAAAAAATGCCTTGAAGATTACAGAAAACTGTAAGAACAATGTATCTGTCTTCCCTGTAATTGGTGCAAAAATAAAATGTGTGAATAAAGTATTAAATATCAAATTCATTAAGTGGAATGGTAGCAATAGTAAGTGGGAATAAATTGGAAATAAAACTGAGATTTCAGGAGGCTTGAATTCAAAGCAGGAGTAGACTTCGCTCTGTAAAATGATAGAACTTTAGTTTTGTTTTATAATTATATTTTGAAGGTGCTGAATTTCACATCAATACTCAACTGAAGGAAGAAATTCCTCAAATATCTGCTTTTATGGAAAGGATTAAAGTCTGGCAGATCTATGACCCATAGATCCCTAATATTCTCAAGGATGCAGTTCCACCAGGCATTGCCGACAAGGGAGATTGAAGTTTAGACAGGGCAGCACAAGTCCACCACAGTCCACAACACACTGTGTGTTCAGCGAGTGCTGAATTGCAATCCAACATAGGTATCCACACATATCTGAGCCATGCTCATTCACTTGCTGACAGAAAGCAGAGCTGAATAGGTTCTCCTGAGACATTTTTGTGCACAAAACACACACAACTTTGTCACTTCAAGGTTCAAGTGGTGCAGTTGCTCTGCAGTGCCAGAACTGTGGGAAAAGCAGTGTAAAAGAGGAAGATGTTACCTGGCATTATAGCTGCTGCTATTATTGTTGCTGCTTCCAGTCCGTGTTGGTGGTGGCCACAAGAAATACTTGGCAGACACGAGGAGCTTGGAAGAAAGAAACACAATGAGGAAACAGCTTATTGCGAAGGGAAAGAACTGATGTAGAGGAAGGAAAGCTTATGTCCAAGGGGAAGGAACGTTTCCCTACAGATCTACTCTATAGGACAACTGGAGCCATCAGCTAGTGCAGAAGGCCAGCCATCTATCGGGAAGGAAGGATCACACTCTGCACTTGATATTGAATGTATTAACTAACACTAGGTCCCCAGTCTAAATCTGAGCCAAGTTATTCTGGTGGCCTCCTTTGTCTTCACAGTACCTGTAATGACTGGTGGCTTCTGATTCTCTGGTGCCTGTTCTTTGACACCAGAGGAGATATGGGGTATTCACTCCTGATGGCTGAACCCCTGGAATCAGAGGAATCAGCTCTCTGTGCAGCCAAAAATCAGGCAAGAGCCTCTTGACAGAGCAGCTTGACACAAACAAGAGGGAGTCACCAACGGGGCCTTCTCCAAAAAGCACCTATACATTAGGAAGATGCTTGCCATTTTTCCCTGACTCCTGAGGGTACCTAAATGGGCACAGAAGATATTTCCTTACACAGGATCAGTCTTTCCTTTTTTGCACAATGGTCAACTACAGAAATATCTTAAAAATCTAAAGAAGGTGGAATCAACTTCTTTCAGGACATGCACTGGAAAATTTTACTGCCATTTACTTGCATCTGCAGACATTTGAAACCCCTCATTACGATACAGTTACTCTGCTGTGTAAACTGGACACAGTTTAAAATGTCATCAGCTGAAAGTGAAATGCCAAAGTACACAGGATTTAAAAGGTCCTCAGCCATCAAGGGCTGTGGCCAAACCAGACATATCTTAGATTAAACATGTCAGCTAGCTAGGATACTTGTCATTGAAAGCATATCTCCCATGCAGACCCCAGGGTGCTCAGAGTGACAGGAGACTGCCTGCAGTGCTTTCCCTCATTTCCACACTTTCCATTGTTTGGTTGTTGTAAGTGTAACACTAACTTAGAATTAATTTCCTGACATTCACTTGGCTCTCCAAACTGCACTCTTCTATTACCTTCCTTTCCCCATCTAAATTATTGATTTGTATTTACAGCCTTACCTTCACCTTAATAAGTTTTTTTTTGTCTGGGAATTATATTATGATGATAGTCAGAGCATAGTTAGGTGGTTCTGTACAGAGAGAACATTGCCAATCCATATGTACTGTAAATCTCTTTCTATGGGCTGTATTACTATTCTGCATACACCCTATCAACCCATAATCTCATGGCATTATTCATTTCTAAAGCACTGCTCATCCAGGTTTTGCATTAGCTTTTTCCTCAAAAACTTAACAGATAGAGAGTAAACTAAACTGATGTGAAAAAGCTCTGTTCATTGGAATCTAGGGAAAAAATAAATTGTGTTGGCACATTTTATTATGTTTCTGAATACAGCAATAAGGCTCTGGTCTTAGCTGAGAATAGCTGGAATTTTGGAACTCACTGAAAAAGTTTTCTCTTGGAAGATGGATTAAATTGATAATTTTTTCCTAGACGGAGTGCACTTCAGGCTCATTTTGCTTTGTAATTAAGAAGAAAGCCAGAAACATCATTTACACATTAAGAATTTAATAGATATATTTTTCTAGCTTTATGCATTAGCACAGGACAGCCCATTAATGAAATAAGTCTTCCTTCAGGGTCAATTTAGATGGGCTGTAATCTTCTGCAAATATATTGCAAATGAGGATCATTTAATGATCTTAAAACTAACTGCCAGAAAAGGGTTGTTAGAACTCTCCAGACAACAAAAAAGGGTTTTGGCATGGCTTGTAGTACCTTTGTAATTAGCAAATGTTTAATTTCAACCCACCACATCACAAAATTGAAAATATTATCTTCTGTGGAGGTCAGTTTCAGACTCTCTGACCTGGGAGGTTAATTCTGAGAAAGGAGAAGCCTGTGGTTGTGTTTGTCAGTCAATAAAACAACAGCTCCAGCCCTCTTCTCAAATCTGGATGCTTCATTTTGACATCTCTGTATGATCAGATCCTGACATGCAAGGAAACCCTAAATGAAAGGGTTTAGTGGCAGCAATAGCAAATGGGTGAGGAGAATGAGTATTTTATCCCAGGCTAGAATTAGTCTAACTCTGGTAATTGAACAGCTGTATTTTTTCTAGGTAGTCACACAAAACCACTTCTCCATCTCCCACTTTGTGTTCTGTCTGTATCAATGTCTCGCATTTCCCCGTGTGTCCCTGTAATACCTTAATGCAGTTGCATTTTGTGCTCCAAACTATGGTAGACAGACTCTCGGGAATTTGGGAAGTATATGTGAGCGTGCGCAGGTAGACATTCAGGGACTCTGCATGTTTTGTAACTCCCACAACAGTCCTTCAATTTTAACTGCTCTACCAGCCTTTTCTGATACTGTAGTATCACCTCTGATATTTCATCCTGCAGCCCTTAATAGTGTAATAGCAACCGGAGCACCTTGCTGAAGGATTTGGACACCAGAGTGAAGTGTTTATATTTCAAAATTGGACTCGTGGAGTTTGTATAATGAACCATCACAACTGCTATCGACTCATACCTTAGGAAATACGCCATGCACTTCATTCACAAATACAGCTTGTATGCACACTACTGGCATTAACAGTGAGCACTGTTAATAACAAACACCGAAAACTGCTTTTTCCTTTTCTTGGTAACAGGATCCTGACATAGACTTTCACTCTCCTGTGAGAAATGGTACCCACCAACAGCCTGATTCTAGCAACATCTGGCAGCTAAGCATGAATGATAAAATGCAAGACTTCCCCTGGATTGTGACCAGAACATGATTTTTTGCATCTTTCTACAATTTACACAACAACCTTCTTTCTACCTTGTCTTTCTACAGGCATAGGGATGCACCTTCAGCAAACAGATTAGCTGGAGTGTTTCAGTAGCCCAAGCAAGGAGAAATTCATATGCCTTTCCCAGACTGACTTACAGTCCTTCTGACAGTTTTTCTAAGGTGCCTTACTCAAATAAATGGGCAATTCACTAGCTCCGTTTTGAAAAGTTGGTCTCTGTAGAACATTTCTGATTTCTTGTACCAGTAAAAACCTTGGAACAAATTTTGTATTAGTACAAGAAACACATTCTTGGTTCTATAAAAGGTTTCCAATCTCTCTTCAAGCTTATGAGTAAAAATAAGTAATTTTCATACTTTCTTTGCCTTCCTTCTTTCCTTTCTTTCAAAATCACTTTTAGGCATTACTTTTAGTTGATTCACATTTACTTGTTTTGTGTTTCATACACTCAGAGTAGCATTTTTTGTAAATGGCAGTGGAGTAATGGTTGTTTTGTGCTTGGCTGGGAATTTTACCAATGATTTCAACAGAGGGCCATTCGGGTCAACAACAAATATTAATGGAAATTTTAACCTAAGCTTACTTAAATCTGTCTAGGTGTTTTTAATGGAAATATCCAGAGTTCAGGGATCTGCATATCCAATAGTGACTGAATGGAAGTTCAGGATTCTGTGCCACCAGCACAAGGCCCAGGGTCTTTGTTTTGCTTTAAGAGTGACTTTTGACTGACTTAAGGTTTTGTTTTAAAGAGAAGGATGCAGTAAACTGTGTTTCCCAAATTCTGTCAGGTTTTTTAGCTCCTTTTACTATCTGAGAAGATACTGTATTAGCCTGTAGCAAAGTATTACTGAGCGCAGTATTTCTGCAAGACCTGGCCAATATGAAACAGATTTGGCTATCAGTTTCAGAGGGCTGTCTACTGACTAGTTGCATAATAACTCAAAGAAGGAAGTGTTTGTGGGAATGTCTCATAAGCAATTACTTCTCTAAGATCTTTTAATCTTTGTTATGTGTATACTGTTAAAAATGCAAGATTACATGCAAATGGAATGGCAATCATTCTAGTGAAAACTATTTGCCAGCATGACTGCTTTAATTCACTGGCTCAAGCTCTAAGAAACAGTAGAGCTTTAAAAAAGGTCTCTATACATAGCCTGTATTGTTGCGATCAATTGAACTCCGTGAGGAAGAAAACCTCTGAGGCTAACTGGAGGCATTCTGTGCTTCCCTCTGTTTTATTGCACAACCTTAGACACAATGTGTAAAAAAGGTCAAGACATCATGTAGGCTTTTGCATTAAGCAGCAGAACCCTAATTAGTTTTACTGACAATGAGTTTTTGTGCTTGTGTTCTAATATTTTGATGTTTAGTTTTGCTTGAAAACAAAGTCTAACATGATACAAAGCCTCTTCTGTTCTCTGTTGTCTCTTCCTCAACATTATTTTAAAACTCATCATGTGTTCTCCACCTTGAGCGCTAAGTGTTCTGTTGCTTCGGTTTTAATTTAATGCTTCTACTTCAAAGAGAATAAAAAAGCAAAACCTAGTAGGCCATCATATTCATCTCTGAAGTGGCATTTGTAGAAAACATCAGGTAGTAATTGTTTCCCCCAGCTCTGTCTCTGAAATTTGTCCTACTGCTAGCCATCTGCAGCACTGTCTTTGTGTATTTAACTCACTGCACTCAAGATACATTTTTGCATTTTTTTCCCAAGGATATTTGCTCTAGTTATAATGAAGAGAGGCACTACCTAAACCATAAGAAAATTTGTTAATAGGCTTTTGTAACCAAGTGATCTTTTATGAGTGTTTTTTGGCTCTAGGTAATGCTACTATTACGTTAATTCAGACTCCAGCTTTCTGCCTATGTAACATGTATGTTGGAAACAAAGACCAACCTTGGTGAGCTCTAAATGTTCCCGTCTACAAAACAGTCACACATCTGATTAAGATACACAGTCAGTTGATTGCTTTTTTGTAAAAAGTTAAAAATATGTGTAAATGTCTGCAAGATTAAGGCCTGTTAACACTGTGGTTCCCTGATTGATGTGAATGCACAGTGCCTACCCCAGTGAAATGCTTATTCCATCAGAGTCACTAATGGGGTAGAAGTATTATGTAGTAGGAGGAGGAGGAGTAACAACAAAAACAACAACAACAACAATAATAATAATAACAATAACAATGACAATAATAAATCACCATTAAGTTATATCCCACTGGTTAAAATATATCCATCCTGCACATTCTTGGAAGAGATGAGCTGCCTGTGATTATGCCGTGAATCAGTCAAGTGCTTCAAGACAACTTTTGCCCAAATGCAAATCCAGTTTATTTAGTCAGGCGCAATACTTTGTTAATGTGGTTGCAGGGCTCTTGATTGGCTTGGAGAGCAGGCAGACTGAATGCTTGCCTGCCCATAATGTACTGTGGAAAAATAACCTCCATTTTTGGCACAGAAGTGCTATTTCATTCAAAACAATGATACTGTTAAAAGTACAACAGTTAGGAATGAGAGCATTGCAGAGGCATACTCAAAAGCTCAATTCAACAGCCACATGACAGGCTCAGAGGCAGCTGTAATGGCAGCAGTTCAAAGGTCTAAAGAGCTCAAAGAAGAAGGAAGCCAAAAGCTACTGCAGAGAAGAATTTGTCATAACTTAGTATCCTGAAGCACCCAAGTAAATAAAGCTAGTAAAAAAAAAAAAAGTGCACTTTCCTCACCTTCTAGGAGATATGGAGAAGGGGGAAGAAAACAGATTAAGTCATACTTAATAAAACAAGAGGGTGAACCTAAACATTTTGTTAGTGTTTATGTGCTCTTCTTTAGAAAGAACTTTTTATAGCCCTATAATAAGACATTCAAACTACAAAAAGCAAAGAAATTCATTGCTATAGAAGAGCTGTACCCACTTGAACCAAATCTGGATTTGGCCTGGTTATGATGTTTAGTACTTACAAAGGGCAGCACGCTCTCTTTCATCCTGTATTCCTAGTTGCACTACGGTAGCAGTGGTAGCACCCAGAGGACCAGGGAGGTTACAGTACAAGATCCTGACACAAAGCATTTGTAGCCTGTGGCTCTGCCACTGCAACCTGCTCTCTGTGGGTTGGGTCTTCATACTCACACGCGGCCCTGGTGATTTCAATAAGCTCAGAAACCTGCTGGCACTAAGCAACTTGCAGGAGGTACCAAAGATAAGAATGGGTATTCCCCAGATTCACAGTGTACCCATACTTTGTTCCTGTTGTCCGTTAGTTTAAAAATATAAAGAAGCAAGAACTTGTTTACATCTCAATGCACATTAGATTAAAGCAAAACCACCCAAAATATGGCAGTGACCGGCAGTCACAGTAGCAGAGACCAAACTGGAAGACAAGAGGCCATCACCCACTTAGACTGCCAGAGTGTGTTTTATTTCTTATACTCCCTAACTGAAAGCTTCACAGCCAAAATGAATTTGGTAATGGAGTTACAAGCTCCTGAAAATAGAGCTTTTATAAGGTAATATAAACTCTAACACAACCTTAATTACAGTGACACAATCTCTGTGCTATAAATAATGACATCTTTGACCAATATGATGCATAGTAACATGAAAAGTGATGTAACATAAGCAATGTCACTGCTAAAAGTTAAAGGGGAACACATTTTTCTCAGACAGAATACCCACTATCAATTCAGACAGCACGTATCTGATCTAGATTTATGGCAGTGAATAATGGTGTCATGAATGCTAAAGTGTCTGCGGCTTTCAAATAGTTTGGCAAATCTGTACATCAAAATCAGTTTGAAAAGGAAGCACAACCCTTCCTCTGAGATAATTGCAACTAGAATAACATTACATATACTTTTAACATGTTTTTTAAGTAAGTGCCTTCATGTCTTGTGCTTTTAATAAACACAGTGAAGAATGACATTATATACTGACTGAAATATCTGGAAGAGGCAAGATCTATGCATCAGTGAAAGTAGGAAAATCTTTAATAACATGGGGATTATTCAATACCTAGAGAAAATACTAGGTTTTTTTCTTCAAAACTTATCAAATATTTTGGCACCTAGTTAAAAACACAGCTTTACTTCAAAACCTCAGATTTAAGCATTGTATCAACATTTCATTTCTGATGCACTTGAGAAATGCTAGGCACCAACACTAAAAACAACAGGTTGTGGTATTCAGGGATGTACTTTATGTTAAGCACATATTTAAATTAAAGCAAAATATCTACATTATTCCTGAGTCTCTGAACTCAGTAGGATGTATGCATGTGCTTAAGCACCTACTTCAGTTAAGGCCTGAATCATGAATTATGAACAAAATTTTGACAGTCCTAATGAAATAAACTCCTGTTCAAGCTAACAGGAATTTTACTGGCTGAAAATAGAGTAAGATCTTCAGGATTTGGTCATCAGCCCAGTACACAGGTAATTTCCTCACTGCTTTATATTCCTGGGGAAACCACTTCTGTGACATCTTTACTCCACAGGACACTTTAAAAACTGGAAAATAAACATAGGATCCCAGTGAAACACAGCCTGCCCTGGGACAGAAAAAGCCACCAATCGGTACTCAACGCAGCAGACAGCTGCTGGAAAAGGAAACATTTTGCAATAGAAGTAATACTACACCTCATAAAATGGGCTGTGAAATACTGAGTAACTGGATAGAGAAATGAAGAGACTGACTTAACACCTCACACAGTTTCAGTGTCATCTCAGCCAGCCTCAGATGCACATGTCTGGAGCAGAGACATCCTGCAAGATCATTGAAGGAGGTAAAGGTTATAGTGGGCTGGAATGCCCTTTGCCGGTGCCCCCCATCTCTTTCTGTCTCCCCCATTCTTTTATGACTGTTGTCTGGGTGATAAAAATAGCCGTATTCATTTTTATTGGCCTTACAACATGGCCATGGTCCTGGCTCTAGATACCTTAGACTATGGTGGAGGAAGCAAACCCTGAATCAATCCGGGGGGGTTTATAAACCCCTGTACTAACATGGCTTAGCCCTGAGGAGGAACCCATTGAGCCAGATTCCTTGTAGTTCTGCTGTGCTGTCTCTGTATTTAAGTACTTCAGTGCCTTCCTAGCCAGGATATTGGGGAAGTGCTGAGGCATGAAAAGGCTGAGAGAATACTGCAAAAGCTAATTTTGTTTCAAAGGGATATATCCAGATAATGAAAGAATATGCCTAGATGTATTTGCTTTTTAGTGGCTTTGGGTCTGACTCTTCAGCAGTATAAACCACGAACAACATCAATGAAGTAAAGAGAATTATACCACCGTAAAAACAATGCTCTCCTAAAGCATGATCACTCACAGATTACTGTAAACATGTAGTGATTCAAACCGTACATAATTTTGCTATTTTGTATTAACATTTTTAACATAATTAAACAAAGCCCAAAGAACACAATGGCCCTGGTAAGAAAAATGGTTTCTTGCACATACATTTTAAATGAAATGCAATGAGACTTTGTGATTCAGACCTTAGTAGGCACAAAATTTAGAATAACTCTGTTTATCTGTGCAAACTTTCCTTAGCCTGTTGCAACTCCAAATGTTTTAACTGTTACACATGGGTGTTCGGTAAAATATACTAAATAAGAAGTTTACAAAGACTTTATTTTTCTCCAGCCTACAAAGGACTCCAAATCTTTACTGTTCAGCACAGCTGCCTAGAATAGGCACACTAGAGCTTTTGTCCAGTGAGTCAAACTGAGTGGGAGTGAATGCCATTAACCCTTAAAACAGAATTATCTTATTCTTTTGATTTTACTGGACACTATAATATGTTTGTGGCCATATTTGGAACACATCCGGCTTGATCTAGAAGGACACAGGAATAATAGATATCATTCAGATCATAATTAGCCATGTACTTGCAATAGCGGGATGTAAAGTAAAAGGAAAAACACTGAAAATGTTGTTTTTTTGGACTGTGACAAAGAGCTTTTTAAATGAGTTTGGGCATTTTTAGTGTCTGAGTCATGTCTGGAGATTTCTGCTATATTCCAGAATCCTTTAACTTTTGTGGTTTTTATTTCTGCCTTTGACAATGACATGCTAATAGCTTCAGGCTTCCTACTGCCTTCTTGTGCATATTGCTCTCCTTTGTTTTCTGTTAGAGAGAAAATGTCAGAATTTTAGATAGTGGATTTTGTGATCGTGGCAAGAGTTAAGGAAATTTTAGTGTATCCTGTGATGACAGATTGGACCTTCTTCAGACAGAGTTTTCATATTTTATATTCTGTTTCTTTTTTTCCGTGAGACTACATCATAAACTCGTAGCAGGAACAAGGAAATATCACTTTAAGAGGTACTGATTTATCAAGCATTTATGTAAGTAGAACATTTTTATTATTTTACCAAAGTTTTACACAAGGCCAATACATGCTAGAACAAGAATGACAGAATGGACTGAGGCCTGACCCCACCTCACTGAATTTCATGGGAGCAATACTATTTTCTTCAGTCATCTGAGGGCCAAGGTCGGGACCAACTAGCACTTACTCTCGGGTGGAAGCCAGCGCTTATAAAAGACCACTCCACAACCAGAGACTTTGCAGGTTTGACACCTCCGAGCCTAGTCCTGAAAACAAGTGAAATCCCACTTTTCTTACATAATCCTTATGCAATTATGTATGTATATTAATTCTTATGTAATCATGAAGTCGCATCGATGATCACGTGATTCTAGTTAATCCAGTATAAATATTCAGGTAATACAAATCTAAACTTTTGAAATTTCAAAAGTGTCTGTGACTTAGGAAGGCACATTGGGCTTTTGAAAATGCACCTTAAATTCCATTTCAGAAATTATTTAGACCTCTGTGAGCCAATATACTCTTGGCTTTCCATAAGACCTGGCCTCCTAACAGCCCACATCTTTCCGAAAATAAGTTGAGGCCCCTAAAATTTTTGCACTGTTTCCAAGTGGTAACCTGTGATGACTAGTACAGCTGACAGTATCACACCATCCAGAAACCCGGTAATATGGAACACAGCACGTGTTACACACTGACAGAGCCCAGAACTCACTGTATTATTTTCACCGCACTGCCTCAAACAAAATACCTTCTTCCTTTTGGGCAGGGGAGCTACGTAGCATGCTGTCAGCACGCACATCAGCTTGAGGGGCAGATCACAGACATGTCCCTCCTCAGATCATACTCTCCATCCCGTACTGCACTGACACTTGATAAAAGAATGCCCAGAAAGAGAATGATAAGGACATTACTGACTTTACAGTGGCACTTGATGGCAAAGAACTTTGATGACCAGTGTACATCCAAACTTGAGAGAAGGTCCAATTGCACATGGCAAGAAAAGAAAGGTGGGTGTGAGAGGAAAAAAAAAGGCCTAAAGTCTTTACTTACTGACATAACCCAGAAGTAATTCCTTTGATGGCACAGGATTTACAGTGGTGTCAACCTGATAGTGGAAGATGTCTAAAGATGGCAGAGACAGATGAGCAGGAGGATGGCAACAGGATGTAGAATAAAGTGAGAACAGTTGCATATAGGATGAGCGTAAAAATAGAACAAAGCCCAGAGCCACAATTTTGCTGCAAGAGCAGCAAACTATTAATCGCAGTACTGGGGCGACGGAGCCTGCAGCACCTGGGCAGCCACAGTCCTGTGCCTTTGTGAATTACACATTTGATGGCAGAAAAAACTGTACAAGCTCCTCCACATTTCGCTAAATGAAGGTTCTAACTGGTTGTGTGATAGTAAGGAGGAATTCCTAGCACTACTGTACAAAACAAAGAGTCTTCCAGAGCTGTTAAATTGGATCTGACCATCATCTTGTAGGCTCCAAATGAAGCTGGCGGGAGTGATTAAGCAAAAGCAGTGTGAAGAAAACCTAAAACATTCAGAAAGGTAAAAATAAAAAATGCTCAGGGTAATTCTTTGCCTATTGGTTTTTTCCTTTCTTCCACTCAAATACTGGCTAGTAAAAAAGGTGATAAAATGGCATTGAAAACATGCAGCCAGGTTCTCTGGGAATCCGAGAATATGAAAGCTAGCTTAAGGCTGAGGGACTGCAAGTGCTTAAGCTAGAGACTCCAAGAGGAACAGGGAAAGAAAGAGAAGAGGACATACTGTGCAGAAGGTAATACCGCATATATTGCCATCTTAACACCAAGGAATATTAGTAGGTCTCAGGCTGCCTGTAGGTCTGACATTGAAACTGGAGGTGTCTATACTTACAGTTTTCTTGGATATGCTGGACTCCTCACAGTGTTTCAGTTTCCGTTATTGACTGAAAACGGTCTAAGAAAAGCTAAGGCCTTGTTTTCAGTACACTGTTACATTAGGGTATGGTATGGGTGCTACTCTTGTCCTGACTTTACTCAACACACAGAACAATTCAACCCAAGATAGGATTTGTGCTCCAAACTAACGGGGCGAGTCAGGGGGGAGACTGGGATGCAGGTGAAAGTTTCTTTTCTGGCTAAGAATACCCCAGAAGCCCCAAGAGTGCTGCGATCTTCCATGCTTTCCCCAATTACCCTCTGATGGTACTTTTTGGGACCCTGTGTCTTTGCCAGCCAATCAGAGATAACCTCTTAAGGCATAATTATCACATTTTGACATGGGAGCTTTGCCTTAGTATGCAACTGCCTGCACCTGTGTTTTCTATAGCTTCACTGTAGCTGGGTAAGCAAATAGTATCTAGGGGTGAGACCTTTCTTCATAGCCTGTGGCTACGTGACCTGGCTACATGACCTGAGCCTTACCCTTCAGCTCCTTACTCATGGTTGTGCTGTGACACCAATAAGATTTATGCTTTGGGGGTCAACACTTCAAATCAGCATGTTCTCATGACATCACATGCAGGCTGTCTGATGAAAGGATGCATAGGACTAGTCACCATTGACAGCAGGAGAGAATATATTAGAGACATTAAAAAAACTGAGTCCCTTACCATGTTCTGATCACTTTAAGAAGATGCTTTCTACTACTCCAAAGTCCTGGATATGTCTGTATCACAGGGCATGCAAGGACCTGGGAGAAAGTTCATGAGACTAAGGAAGACCTGGAGTTGACATAAGCTTGCACTGGTGGCCATGGCCACTCTTGCTGTTCCTAAAGCTCCAAAGAAGTAAGAAGATTAGACCCAGCAGAAACATGGTAAAAAACAACCAATAACTAAGACTGGCTGCCTAAGAAGAGAGAAAGCAATCCCTGATGATTAAAGACATATCATAGAAGAGAGCTGTCATTGCTTGCACAGGACCACACTGTGCGGGGTAGAAGACAGGCTTTTAGAAATGCTAGAGGAAAAATTCATGTCATTCACCCTTCCTCCTTTGGCATGCAAAGAGCTGGGTTTAGGTAATGATGTTCTCACATTCCCTTTTGGCCATAATAAGCCCCATTCTCCCAGTTCCACACCCCAGTCTCCACCTCCTTTCCTTCAGCTTCTACTTTTACTTTCCCTTCTCATAATTTTGTTAACATGAAATTATAAAGCTGTATTTGGCAAACTTAGGAAAAAATGTGACAGGAATTTTGTCACTAGATCAGAGGACAATAATTTATCTTCACTGTAGTTTTGCTGTATTACCTATTGCCCCATACTGAGTCAGTATGTCAGGTGCATATAATGCACAATTTCAGAAATTAAATACAACAAAATACATAAGGGCAAAGTCATGTATTTTGGTGTCATTTGGGAAGTTCATACTGGGCCCAAATAGGTTTCCCAGGACAAAATATATGCGATATTCACTCTGTGATCTGTTAAAAATAAGTCAGTAGAAAAATGGATTTCATATAGCTGGTGAAATTAGGAGAAAGAAATGAAGCAGGTAAGAGAATGAAAGAGACTATGAAAACTGTCCTATTGACCTTATTAAAGGATAAACAGAAAAGTAGGAGCTAAATTCTTTGCAGAGTACTGGAGAAATAAACAGAAGTAGAACACGATTAAAACCAAACTGAATCAGGTGGCAAATGCAGTTAAGCTTCTGCAGTTACCAGCACAAGAGTGACCAAAATGACTAGTCTCCTACATGGCCAACTTTGACTCCTCAACCCAAATGATCAGGTAGCCATTTGTAGGTGGATCAGCTGAAAAGCAGCCTTCAGTGGGGATCAAGAATGAGGTTCAGCTGTTGTAAGACATCTTAATTGATTTGTCAGTGCACCCAGCTTAAGACAGTGAAGAAGCCAATGAAAATTAATGAATTAACTCAAATGACATTGCAGACTTTGATAGGAAGTATCCCTAAGAGAAAACGATGGAAGAAAGAGAGGAGTTTCAATACTAAATCAGACCAATGGTCCATCTAGTACTAGATATAAAATCCCTATAACGGACAGTTATGCAACAAGATACCCATTGGGGAAATTTCTAATACCAGGTGATTTTATTCTGAAGTAAGAGGGCTTATGTATTTCTTTCTTACCTAATGTATCTGCAGATGTTCTTATTCTTCATACCATGGCCTAATTTTTTTTTTTTCCTTTTCCGCCTCACTGTCTAGTGACGGGGAACTCCATAACCCAAAATATTGTATTTTCAAAATGCTTTTTGTTTTTAGTAGTGTTACATCCATGCAAAGGTTCCCTTGTTTGGGTACTGGGACAAAAGTTAAACCAACCATTTTCTTCTACTGTATACATTTCACACAACAAATAACATCAACCTTCTTGTTGAACTAAGCACAGAAACCACATTTTGGCTCCTACGATATAGAAGCTTTTCAAGTTTCCAACAATATTTATTGCTCTTTTGGAGATCTGTGATATTTCTGCTACATCTCTTTCAAAACACAGCAACTAGAACTGACCAGAAGGTCAAAGCCAAGAATAGCACCTAGCACTGATATAATGTTGAGGATGGTTCTCCATTCCCTTCTAAATTTTTTTTGACCAATCTTAGGCAGTGAGAAAAGATTTTTACTACAGTGTGCCCACACTATTACTTAGGTCTTCTTTGTGAGCACTTTTCTCCATGGTACAAGACAAAGCTATCAGATGCATTATAAAGAATGGTCCCTGACCCGTTTTGCACTGGAAAAGGAGACTGGTATCAAAATGAAAATGTAAAGTCCCATCAAGCTTCACAGCTCCGGTCTTCTTCTAAGCAATGTACTACTTACTCATCTTGATATAAAGAAGATTTCGGTCCTCCTTTGCAATACACAGGAGTGTTTCTGTAATCTGTCTAGAGGTCTTGTGAGGAAAACTGAACACAGTCATGGCAGAGGTTGCCTTATCTGTGAAGATGTTCTCTTTAATTCATGTTAGGAACCACGTGTACAACATGATTTGACTAATGCGGCTGGCAGTTTGAATTCAATATTATGCCATTAAGGTATTCCTTCCTTCCAGAAGTGCTGTTCTTAAATTATTGGAGAGTGATTCAGGATATTTCATTTATATAGTTCCTTTGACCTAATTTGTTCCTAATTCCAGAACTAAATTCAGAATATTCAAAAGCAACTTGAATATTGCAAAGAGAAGAAAATAGTTAACAGGTCTTGTGACCAGCATAAAGAGAGTTTGAAGGATGGAAGGGACAGATTTCTTTGTTGATGGCAGCTTTCATCTTACCTAATGGGAAGATTCCTTTGCAATCATTTCAGCAATAAGGAAATGGGATGTCTGTTTTACTAAATGATCTGTAATGCATTTCATCTCTTATTTATAGACAATAAGACACTCAACTGTACACAGGCTATAAAGGAGCAGAAGTTTAAATAAGTTAATCTGTTTAAGGAAGTATCATACAAATATTGTTCACAGCAAACAGAAAGAAGCACTAGGAAGCTGATATCTACATAAGGTCTCCAAAATTAATTAATGGTGAAAAGATTCTGTAAGACACAGTAAGGGTCCTCTTGTCTATACGCACACACACATTTTAAGGTCAAAGGGGACCGTCCTCTTGCATAACAAAGGCCACAGGACCTCCACATTGATTTCTCTAACAAGCATACCTTACTGTGTGAGCTGTAATCCATCTTTAAGGGGAACATTCAACCTTAATTCATGACTCATTTTTGATGAACTCAAACTTATCAGCAATGACAACAAACTATGTCAGAAGGAGAAAAACAGAATCCCAAATACTCTGTGTGACTGGGATGCCACAAAAGGCATGCTGGAAGAAAAGATTATGTTAGAAAATTAAACCCTATTTTTTACCTTAAAATTTAATCTCGTTTCTTCAAACCCTGATTTTAGCAAACTGAGTACTGTGGCCTTGTATCGCTTACTAACTCACATTAAGAAAACATTAAGCAGATGCACTGAAATAATTCTCAGTCTGTAAGTAACAGAAAAATCAGTATTAGGATTTGTATCTTTCCTAACCGCTATGTCCTAAGGGCAGTATAGAAGTCCAGATACTTTAGACTAATAAAGTTGAATGTATTTCAATAACTTCAAGTCCTCATAGACAGCATGTTACATGGCCAGTTCTTAATACTTCTTATCTTCAAGATACACATATACTGACAGCATGTGACAAGAGAAAACAAGAAATTAATGCAGATAAGAATTTACAGGTATCATTCCAGCTAAAGGTCATAAGTAAAATCAATCTTGTATGGGAAGCAGATTTCCCATTACCGAAATATCCCTGGTATCTCATGACTGCAAGATTGCTCAGTACATCTCTAGTAATAAGGTTAACTCTGGCCAGTATGACTTACCATATCAAGAGTTATATAAGAATTATGTTCAGAGAGCAAAAGGTGCTGGAATATGCAGAAGATGCTACCTGCAGCAAAGAATATTAATTGTGTTGGGGCTGGTGGAAAGGCGAGCAGATGAAAAGAAAGGAACTTTGAGTGGCAGTGTCTCATCTAACAAAGTCAGAGTTTGTGGCATGTGAAAAACAAGGGTGATTACAAGATAACATCCTAGTGTATGCTAGCAGGGGAGATCTGGTGGCAGTGGCTGAGAAGAGAGTACATACATTATTTTTAAGTGTAACTTATTTAGGGCCGAGACAGCAAGACAGAAATAAGAAGGAAAAGGAGGTGTAGAATAAAACTGAATTTCATAGGCATCAGAAATTATTTTCCAGAGCTGAACATAAAGAAGAAAGGACACAAAACCATCATTTGTCTGCGTTGCTGTGCTCTGTCTGTAATTAAGAAACAGCAGTCTTGCAAAGATGCAAAGACGCAAAAAGATGAATCCCGTGTTATATGATAGTACACAAGGAATGCAGGGGGAAAGAAAGATCTAAAAGTAGATACTGTGTCCAACCACCAGGTGGTTGCGGAGTGTATGACATATGAGGAGCTTAGAAGATCAGCTGGCAGAGGGGATGATTGAGTGGATGCCAGCAGGGAAGAGGCCACATGAAAGACCAAATCCAAGAAATTGGGTCTATGTATCCAAAGCTCTAGGTGACAGCGTTAAAGCAATGAGATAAATGAATCGGCTCTCAAGGCAGCAATGATGATGGATAAGGTGGGATAGGATCAGCTGCCAAAGGAGTGTGAAAAGGTTCTAGAAATATTCAGAAATGCATCATGGAGGGGAGGGGGGAAGAAAGGGTATGGGAAGGAGTTGTTGGTTTACTTGGAAGGTATTATGGAACACAAGCAATTGGATTTTATTTGCTGCCTCAACAGTCATTTTGCTTTATGGAGTTTGTTAATGACTTTGTATAATGTCACTAGATGTGAATGCTAGGAGAATATTAAGGGCTCCATCCCACATGAGGTGCATTGTTTCTTTGACTCTCATGGCTAAATACATATGTGCAGTTCTTGCAGGGGTGCTGAGCTCCATAATGGGCCATACGTGAAAGCCTTTCTGAGTTGCTTCAGGGGCTATAGTGAGGCTGGCTGCCACTGAAATCCAGAGGAATTTAACTGTGAAGAAAATGACATGTAAGCCAGTGTCTTGGCACTTGACTTACTGAATCTGTGGAGAGCAAGGAAGCTCGCTCTCTCTCAGGATGATGTTTCAAATGAGAATAGAAGGAAATTGCTAGTTCTATATCTTCACAGCACCTTACCAAAGGTCTGGTTTATTCCAGAAACACCTTCACCTTTGTGTGTGAGCTCAGAGCAACATACTGAAATGTAATAAGGAGGTCCCAAAACATTCTGCAGACTAGTTCTGTCAAAGGTGCAGTGGTGATTTTAAAAAAGGCACAGCTTGAAAGTAAATACGCAAATCCATCTCAAATCTGCAGTGTCCAGATCACTTGTGCACTGAGCTTTCTTTATAAATCAAAGGGCAATTGTTCAGACTCTCTGCTGAGTGAGGACAAAATCCCTGATTTTTTTTCATAACCATGTCAGCCTTCCCTTCTGAGTAAGGACTCCAGTTATTTTAAAAATAAAATCAAATTGCAGTCCCATTTGAAAACAATTATTCTGGGCCAAATCCCAGAAGGTGCTGAGTGCCTTCAACTCCCACTGCATTCATGAGGGACTAAATGTGCTTAATGCCATACATGATCTTAGAGATTTTCCTTAAGTGTAAGAGCCAGATCCCCCATATCTTTTAACCTGAGGCACTGCTTACTCCCGCAAATAGAGCACAGCTTGACCCTGCAAGTCCTTAGCATGAAAGGTTGCACCTACCGCTGTGCTCAGTACCACTGACAATAATCTCTACCATCCACAATGAAGTTTTGCAGGATGAATCCTTAAATAAAATTTATGTCACTGACCTACAACCAACAGCTGTAAGAAAAAAGTAAAACTGTGATGAAAATTCCCAGCCCATTAACGCGGATATTGCACTACTTCAGCTTCAGACAAAAGCTGCATTAACTCTAGCCTTCAAAAATGATGCAGTCTAAACAGCTCAGCTAGACTCATTAAACACCATAGTGGTTTTTCTGTACATCCTAATGCCTCAAAATTTAAGCATACTTTAAATATGATTCATTAAAATTGTACTTGAGAGATCATCAGCAAGGTAAATGAATTCCGCTTTGCAGTCCATGCAGTAGAATAGACAGATGTTAGCTAAACACCAGTGTCTGGCTTTATGTCTTGCAAATGCCCACAGATTTATAAACAAATTATCAAAAGGGTGAGGAGTTAAGGCAGTGAACAGTGGTGGCTCACTAAAACCTAAAGAGGAGACAGAGGCTTAGTCTGACCACAATGTCCCTATTTGTACAGCTATCTGAGAGCAACTACAAAGAGCACCCAGGATTAACTTTATGCATCTGGCACAGTATATTGAGTGTGCCCGTGTGTTTATGTGTATGAATCTTCTGTCTGTGAAATGGTTAAAACTTAAGGTTACCCATCCAAGGAGTAGAAAATGAAGGTTCTCAGTTTGATGGACAACAGCTCAGAGATCCCTGATGTCCCAAAATATTAGGTTTCTCTTCTAATAATGTTGGAAATATTGCCTACTGTCATGATTAATCTTAGCAGCATCTCCGGCTGATTGCAGGTGACGCAGTCACAGCGCAGTGCCTGTGTTGGTTTCCACACACCGTCAAATCTGCTACAAATGCAGGGGTGAAGGAGAAAGAACTGTGATACCAGGTATCCCAATGGCTAATAGATTGTGACATGAAAGAAGGAAACCTTTATTTTAATTCAAAAAACAAAAGCCAAAAAGCAAAACTTATGTACGTGCCTAACTTTTTTTGTTTCTTCCTCAACTGGAAAACATTCGCCTGCTAACAACTCTTGGCTGGCATCAAGGGAAAGTGGAGGTATTTGCAGATGTGGAGGAAGACATAAAAAACATTTTTCAAATCAAAGGCTTGAATTATTGCACTGGGTTCATGAAGTTTCACAGGCATGTAGACACACCATTGTCTACACACTGGAACAAGCTGCCCTTTCTTCGAGAAGGAAAAACAACCTAATGTTTCTTACAATCCAATCTGTATGTATCAGGGAGCTATCTATATTTTGAAATTCTTTGCATTGTCTGTGGTAAGGGTGTGCTGTTTTGGCCCAACAATGGCAACATTGATTTTAGAATTTCAGAATTTTGGTGCATAGAACAAACTGTGAAACAAAACCGGCCTGCTCTCAGTAGTACAACAACAGTGCTCTTATATAAACTTGCCTTTCCTCGCCATTTTACGTAGTCAAAGATCAATACTGTTCATTCAGCCAACATTATTAAAGCCATTTATCAGCGACTTTTTTTTGTTGCTAATAAAAAGGATTTTGCCGACAAAGTTATGTCATCTTCCGCTCACTTGGTAGCAGCGCAGATAATTAGCTTTGTTGTGTCCTCAACAATTGGGCCTTGTTTATGAACTTACATTTATTAAGTGAAAGTATTTGGAAACTGATGGTACATTGAAGTTTGGTTGCCATGGGCAATAATCATCCCAAAAAAGTCATGACCTCCCTGTTATGCAGCTAGTAACTAATTGAAATGATACAAATTACTCTGATTCTCTGTCTGCCAATTTAGAGGCTGGTTGTGGTCAAGGGTCAAATGAGCTCCTATTCATGAAACTATGTTTGAAGTGGCTGCTGCCATAGCAAGGGGTTTGGTGTGGACCCTGCGACTCCTCTGGACGTTACCCCATACTGTGGAGGAGAGTGTTGCACAGATAGCAAAACAATAAGCCTACCAAGACTACCTTCGGCTGACACATCAAAAGCTTCCCCTTGTCAGTCATTTAGCAGTAGTTGCTACCAACCAGGACATGGTTTACTGGGTAGAAATAAGTGTTGTATTCATCCCCAAGGGCTACCTTATACATTTAACTGACGCTACAATGCCTCCTGAGGTATTTCTAAGAAATAGAAGTATCATTCTGCTTGCACTCAGTTCACTAGGAAAAACAAAGACCTCCTTTTCTGTGAAACATAACAGGAGAAATTAAAATCTGATGAGCTATCTGAGGTGTCATCCTTTAAAAACATTTATGATAATTCAACTATGTGTTAAAAGAATACAACATGTTTATCTCAGTAAATATGGGGACCTCAACATTAAAAAGTTAATAGTATAATGAGTTTTTTGTCCTTTAGGAAATTCTAAGTGATTCCAGGGAATGTTGCTCAAAGGCTTATTAAATATGTGCCAAATGTACTGGTTTACTGGATGAACATTTGCAATGCCATTAAAGAGATTTCTTTCTTTGTGTAAGCTCCTACAGCTTTAACATGTCTAAATCTATTAAATATGATAGAAGAAACCATGCTACATGAACAAGCCAGGCTCCTTGGATAATGAAGATTAACATTTTCTGTGTTCAACATTATTTGAAAGATTTACCATGTAGTTTGAGTCCAGTATGTTTCAACAAACATTTTTGTCAATACCAAATCTGTGCACCATCTATGGGGGACAAAAATTATTCTTATGGCTAGATTTGTCCCTTATCTAACAATTTTTCTCTCTTCAGAAGATACCAGAAATACTTAACTATGCAACTACAGCTAGAGTAGCTCAGGACAATGCAAGCCAAGAAATACAAAGTTGCAAGTGACATCATACATTGTCTTACCAGGCACTCTCATCAGGCTATCCTCCAGGCTTCATTCACACTTCCTGTGCAATGAACAGATATGCCACTGATTCCCAGATATACCTGAAGCAGCTGCTAAAAACCACCAACAAATATATATTTAAACTAGCGGGGATGGAACTGGTCTCGTTCTGGATTCTGCTCTGATGTCCATAATACAAGACATGAGTGTGCTACAGTCACAGACATCCTAAGTGTTAACTAGTTGTGGTGAGGACTCTGGAAACCCCATGAGACCACGGAGCTCAGAGTGGGCTAATTTGCCATGTTTCTTGACAGAATTTTAATTCGCATTATGAATTTTAGGTTTTGGTTCTGTCACTTTCCCTAATTATATCCTAGGAACTCCCATATGCACTAGCTATGCTTAATAATGTATTTTTTACACACAGCCTCTCTAAAATATGGCATGAATTTAAAATGGCTATCACTGATGCTCATGATCTAAGTAGTTGTCTACAGGTGTATGTACAAGGCAGAGTGAAACAGAAAACAGTAATTCGTTTCCTAAGAAAATTCCTTTTTTTCTATCTACATCAGTGTTTTCTCCTGGCAAAATTCCTACTTCTTGTCAGGTTACAAAAAATGAAAAACATTCATTTTCAAATTAAATACATCAGTTTGGAAGTGTTGTTTTTTAACAAGACACTGTCATGCTTAGAGGAAAGTGGGCACCTGTCATGAAAAATATTCATAGTAGAAAACCTAATTTTCCTTTAAACACAGAAAAAAATTGACCAGCCCTATTACAGAAGTCTTTCATTGCCATTCCATGTCAGTACTGTCATTATATCTCCTATTGTGAAGACAGTTAAGAACATGTCTTTGAAAATTTATTCTGGGGTTGCCCTTGTGGCCTATTGATTGTGCTCTCGCTTCATGTGAGAGACCTGGGCTCAAGCAAGAGGGCTGGCAAGGCAGACAGGTTGCTCTGAAGGGACAGGATGGTCCCCCACAGAAGCCGTCCTGACCATTTGAGGGTTTAAAAGCACATTTTTATCTCATCTTCTGCAAAACTTCCTGGGATGATGGTGTTGAAGGGTTTAAAGAGAGAAAACATCTTTTTAAGCATTCAGACAGGTACTGAGCACAATCCATCTTGAAAAAAGGACCCTCCAGGCAGTAGCGCTGACACAAGATGTGGAATGACATGAAGAAGGCACAGCATTGCTGATTCCCCTAAACTGGGGGTTTTAAGAGGAATATTTGGACTTGATTCTTAAGTCTACCACAACAGGACAGCTAGAATTATCTTCATTATTTAGAGCTAAGTCCCAAAGAACAAAGTATCTATTTCCTTACTTAAAAACCTTTTAACTCCTTCTGCATATTTGCAGAAGGAGTTAATTTCTGTTCTTAAGGACAATATTTGGCAAACAGCGGGCCTGCTTTTCCCCCCACTGATACCAGTGTGAATTGTCTGTCCATCCAATCACTTCAGTGGAGTTATTTCTAATTTGCACCATCATGAGAGATGATTCAAGCCAACCTGTCCATACTATAAGCTAATCACAGGGGTAATAAAAAAATAGGGGCCTATGTTTTTCCTCACTGAACCTGCCATGAGTCAGCAGTAAAAGCAAGAGCAGATAGATTACAGCTCTGGAAGCAGAACAGCATGTGTAAAAGACTCCCTCAAACAAAACCTTATCCTGCTGAAGTTACTTGATCCCACTAAAGTCAGTGAACTTGCACCGACAAAATCAAAACCATACTTCGTAAGGCAGCACTTACAATTAAACAGTATATTGGCTTCCAACTCAAATGCAGTGCATTCATTTCCATCTTATAACCATGTGCACAATAATAAGGGCAATCTTTAGGTCTATATCCTCAAAGACACTTCATCGATGCTGTTTATCGGTGCATCTCCCCTGATGCCTTAGCTCTGCCAGCAGCATCACTGACTACTTTGATTATGCAATACACACATTAAACATTGCCCAAACACATTTTAGCATGAGGGAACATAGCATCTTAAAAGAAGGGGCAGTGGTTTGTTGAGTCAATGACATGCTTTCTTCCAAACGTCTAAATGCAGTGCTAGGTGTTTAATCTGCATTTTAAAAAAGCCTATAAACATGCATTTACACAATAAAACATAACCATCTGAAGGAGCCATTACAGCCAATTGTCCTTTGTGTCAACTAATTCCTTCCATTCCCTCCCAAAAGGGCTCAGCTGAGTCCCCCTTGGAGACCCTACTTCCAATAACAACAATTCCCTTCCTCCCCAAACCATCAAGCCCCCACCACATGGGCAGCTTCCCTCCTGGCCAGCCCTCTCCCATCCTGATCAAATCTTCAGCCTCTGCTTTCCTCCTCTGAGGCACACAGAAGGGCTGGTATATGTGCCCAAGGTAAAAAGATCCTAAATCTAAGAGTGCTGAGAGCTTTTATGGTTACTGTTCTGATCTGTACCTACCATGGATGGAGATCTGTAAGGTGATTTTTTTTCTCCTGCTTTGGTTGAGAAATCTTAATTTCATAAAGTGTCAGGAGTCTCAAACCTACTGGCCAGATTTTCTCCCATCTCTTCTACAGACTAATACAAATCATTTAAAACATAAAACTAGGGGCTGTGTTTTACTGGCTCCTCACCTGTCCTGCTCATCTCACTGATCTGCTCGTGGCAGCATACTGTTGTATTGCAAAGCTAGCCCAGAGATCTGTCTCCCCATACAGTGCATGCCTTATGTTTATTTTCTTTGACTCCTATCATAAGAAAGAAGGCATTTCAATTCAAAGCACTAAGGACCAGATTCCTGTTGACTGACATTAAACACTGCCGTACTTCTTAAAAAGCCTGGTGCAATCAGTAGTTATTTATATTATAAGGTAAATCTCAGCATGGTTAAAGGCAATACAATCAGAGGCGGTTATATTTTTCCACATGTGGAGGGTTGTATGACTTTCAGCTTCAGTGAATAAAAACAATCAAAGAAGGTAAAACAAAAAAAGAAAACTGCCATGAGGAAAAATGGACATGCAGATCTCCTCTGGAATATACCCTTTCGTTTTGCAAGGGTATATTCCCGCTTTTCTTCCTCAAATCATTATCCTCTTAATAAGCAGCATAAGCTTTGAGATATCCAAAATCATAACAGTTACACAACTCCTAGGACTGTTCAAAAGATGACAAACACATTTTTGAGTAATCGTTAAAATACATGTATGTATTTTACATGTAGGTATGTATATACATATATATACAGATAGACATAGTCAGGACATATACATACATACACAGAAAGGCATAGTCAGCATTTCAAAAAAAAATCTACTCTTTTCTAGCTGAGGGTTTTGGCACAACAGCCAGTCTCACAATACTTCTAAATGGAGCTCATTCTACCAGTGTTTTGTACAGGTTTGGGCACTAGGTGATTTAAAAGGCTTTGGATCAAAAACCCATCTTCAAACAGAACTAGGAAGCACTCCCAGGATTTCTGCCCTAGCATGCAAGACACTGGGCTAGTCTCTGGGCAAAGCACTGATCCTTTCTGTCCTTTCCTGACTTCAGTGCATCAGCTGGGAATGAAGGACCTTCAGGTTCACCTTCAGATTGCAGCAAAAGCTGCTACAGTCACCCACAGGGCCAACTCCTGATCATATACCCCCAGGAGAGGTGAGGAGGATAGATGGCTGATGAATGTTTATATTCCTTAGCTTTTTGCTTTTCAAGAATTTTCCCTTTTTAAAATCCATTTTTTATGGGATAGATTGTTCACTAGTTCAAAAAAGGTTACTTAAACTGTCATATACTGGGGTGAAATTAATTAATGCACTCAACTAAAATTCAATGAGAACAGAAAACAGATACAAAATAAGAAAAATTGTATTAACTGATACCCAATCCCGCAACTCAGCAAATAACAATGGACTGTTTATGCTGCATTATTCTTTTCCAATCTCCACATATTACTATAATTATTAACTACTAGTCCTAAAATCTATAGAGTTATCATTATTGTTATTATTATGAAACTCAATCTCATTTTCATGTCATAAAGATAAACCAAATCTCATTTCAATTAGTTGCAGCAGGAGGGAATGAACTTTAAACAGACATTTAATTTCTGAAAAAAAAATTAGGAAGTTCTTCATGGAAATGTTATGGCATTTTGAAACAGATTAATAGTTCGGTATGAACACATCCACCCTGCAGCTAAATGACGGCTGTACTGCGATCAGGAGACAGGTTAAATGAGCAAAATCAGTTGATACCACTGGTTTGGATCTAATCAAATAGTATTCATTTTTATGACTTTTTAGCTACATTATTTTTTCATCCCATGTGCTATCTGAATTGTTACTGTGGGTTATCTGCTTTGTAATTGGGTTATATTTGTCTTCAATGCATTTGATTGGTAAAGAAGTACTAGGACCAACGGGGTACTTTGCATTCTGGTTCCTGTCGCAAAGGGTTCAAAATCACACTGTCTCCACTGAGTGCGCTCTTGGACACACCATGCTCCACAGAAGCAATCTCATGCATATTTTATCATCACTCAAGGGCAGGATCTAACCTACACCAGGGCAGCCTGCCTCCCCAACACACCTAGCCTCATCCTGTGCTGAGCTCAGGTACTAAGCCTCATCAGTGCTGAGCTGATTAAGGGTTGTACCATGAGGTTGCTCAATGACAGTTTGATCCATGATGCCCATGCATGTGACAAGGCTGAAAGAGAGTACACCATGAAGGGTGCAGTTCTGGATCCTCTCATCTGGGGAAAGGGAGTCCAATGCAGTGTAGTTTAGTCACTAACTGAACCCACGGCTATGGATGTGGCTATCCAGAAAGGCTCTCCATAGTGCTCAGCACTATGACAGACATTACAATGGTGACAGAAGGCCTCAAGCTCTAGTACTTGTGACATTGTCATCTACTACAGGTCTCAGACAGTGTCCTTTTTACAGACACTTTTGCAGAGCTACAAAATTACTTAATTATTCATTGCCCAGCAGTCCCAAGCTTTAAGCCAGAAACAGAAGAAAAAAAGAGATGTCAACAGACTGGGGATCTTCTCGACTTGCTGCCAACTCTGCCCTCCGCTTTTCCCCCCCTGTTGCATAATGAAGCACAGCAGCTGTGCTGAGCAGCTGTACCTGTGCCGTCCTCCCATAGAACATCTCCCCCTCCTGGTTAGCGCCCAGATGACAGCTACGGGCTGGAGGAGGCATCTCACCCACGCCTTCTCCCCAGTGGCAGTTTACACGGTCATGTTTTCACCCTCTCCTAAAGTATGTTTAGACTTCAGAAACATTAAATGTTTGATATTAGGCCAAGACTAAAACATAGAAATAAAATTACACCCTCTAGATGTCGGCAAGCATTTCACAGATCCTGTAGATAGGAGTGGAAATCCAGTCTCATGAAGCTTCTCTCTCTCCTTCCGCTACTGTCGGTTATTTCATTCCTAGCACTCAGGCAGCAAAAAGCAGTGAGACACCCGGAAGACAAGAGCCCTGGCTTGCAGAGAGGGGCACCATCGACCAGTATAGACCAGGACACAGAGAGCTGGTGAAAGTCTTGGCGTAACAGCCGGCAGAAAGGGGAACTGGACCAGGGAATGCAGGACTGGAAGAAACTAGCAGGTGGGAAATTAGAGGGTGACTGATATTAGATGACGAACTTTATTAGCTGAGATCATGAGGTTAAGAGAGAAACTGAGATTAAATTAGTAGAAATTCTCCACATAAGGACAAAGCGCTGGGAAAAAGCAGAGTGGGGAAGGAGGGAGTAATGGGTGAGAAGCAAGAAATATTTGGGAGAGGCAGGACTAATCCAAGAAAAAAACAGAAAGTAGAGAAGTGGACGGGACTGAAATGAGAGTCAGGGGGAAAGACTGTGACCGTATCTTGAAACATGAGGGTAATCCAGGCTTCTTGTATGTCAAAATTCCTCTACTCTCAGCAAGCATCTGTGAAATCCAGTGGCAAAGTATGTCTCATTCCAGTACTGTGCTGGTTTACACGTCAGGATGGCACCTTCTGTTATTAATCAATCCATTAACTCAAAATCCAAGTCACTGTGGTGAATCTAAGGATACTAGCTCTTCAGGCAAACTAAAGTGGTAGCTATATGATGTTTCATACAAGATTTTTCCAGTCGGAGCCAGTTTACCTATTTAACAGCCCAGGAAATCACACAGATAAAATCAACTTTAAAATAATAAACTCCAACACTCCCACTCAGGAATACCAGAATTAAGTTTGCTTCAAACAACTCTGATTTAGCTCCCTTTTATATTACAGCACAGCATTTAGAGATAACATAATTAACATAATTATCTCCCATTTTCCTCTGCAGGACTCTCTCACTGCAAGGGCTCTTAATATCCTTTTAATGTAGGGTTGGGGGTTATTTTGGCTGTAATATAAAATCGAGTGGCTTGTTTCCTTAAAGTAGATTAATCTTGAATTATGGCTATGTAATATCATTTTAGGTCTCTGGTTACCCAAGCAATACTCACAGAGTTGGCAGCAGAGCAGTCTGTTGGCCAGACAATGGGAGTCCCACTTGCTTTTTCTTTGCTTTATAATAAAATAAAAAGTAGTTAGTAGCTAGTTTGGCTAACAGCCAAATCACATGGCCAAGATTTTCAAAACGCACTCACAGTATCAGCGTGCACCTCTAAAATTGCTACTTTTCAGAAGATGAGAACTTTGCACTTTACAGAAAAAATCAGGCTCCTTTTAGGACTGCTCTGACTGGGCCTCCAAACTCTCTAGCCATTTTGATAAAGCTGACCCACATCTTCTAAAAGTCCTACTGTAGTTATGAGCATCTACTGTAACACTTCTTAAAATGAGTGAATGGCAGTGATTTTCTGAAAGCTTTTGCTCCAATTCAGTGAGATAATAGCAAGTTTGTAACTAAGGAAAATGTGGGGGTTAGCATATGAATCAGGTGGATCACCTGAGTCATTCAAATCACCAAGGCTTATTTGTTTGCTGTATTTCCTAATTGTTTCTGGAATCAGTTCAGTGCTTTCCCTCAACAACAAGTTTGCCTTATTAAGCTTATCCATGCAAGAGAGAAAGAGATTCTTGACATGCTCTGGATTGCTTCTGCTCCCATCTGTGCTAACCAGCAGTGAAGAAAGTTTTATGGTGCTAACAAACCCCATAGCTGTAAGGCTCCCCAGTCACACTAGATTATGATTTATTAGAGTTGTTAAAATAAAATGGGAGAAGAAATTGTTATAGGTCTTGGAAGCTACAGAGAATCGCCATTTAAACCACACTCAAATCTCAAAGGAAATAGGATTCACTTGGGAACAACAAAATACCGTGGGGTATGTTCTCTCTCCACAGCCAGTTCACATGCCAGAGAGTAACTTCCCTTTGCAAAAGGACTTATTTTATACCTTAAAGAATCTCAGGCATATCCTTGATGGTTTATGATATTGTTAATGGAATCTCCAGATCTGGAATAATAATGATAATTTGACATTATGCAGCGTTTTCTATTTGAAGATTTATTTGGGATTCATCAGAAATACAGCCCCATATGGAGTAGCAGGAATCAGCTGTTTAGCAGCATACTGTGATACCACAATAGTGTCAGCTATTCAGAAGGGAAAGTGAAAAATATATTTCACAAAGACCTCAAAAAGAATGCAGGAAGAGTGAATGTAATAACCCAGTTGTAGCCAAGATGCCAGGGCTATCTAAAATAAAATTAAAAGATATTCCCCCAGGTTTTCAAGACCTTGGTTTCACATTTCAAGCTAACACATGCTACCTGTACAGTATTTGTTTGTATTACTAGAGGACATTAGGGCACTATAGTTGCAGAAAGGAAGGTACTGACTACCTCTGAGACAGTAACATCCCTTCTCCAGTCACAGAGTTGGAGATTTTCAGTTGTATCTGAAATGCTTTTGTTTAAGTAAAAAAAATTAGAATATTATTATACTAAATAACTATTAACAATGTCTAGATGTCAATGCAATTTTTGTGATTCCCTCCTGAAAAGTTATTCTGTCAATAATGTTTACTGGATGTTTACTGGATGTGGTGGTTCTCAAATCAAAGGCTTACGTGTAAGAAACCAACAATCTAACATCCACAAATTCTGTTTATGAAGGTAAGCTGGAGTTTCATCTTCTTGTGCATCTTTTCTGACCAGTACTCCTTTGCTTCCTCATTAAAGAATTTTATTACCAGGTACCAACAGGTTTTTTATATATATGTACATGTACACAGATATGAAAATATATTTATGTGTATACACACACATATATATGAATGTATATAAAACTGACAGTCATCATAATGATTATTTAGTAAATTATCCTCTTAAAGATGCAGAAGGAGGCAGAGAATCCAATTCATTTCTCTTAAGACTTGCTTCTTGTGCACTACACTGCTGGCTGATATATTTCTTCAAGGCCACAGGCTTATGCCAGATGCACAGGGTGAAACCATTGATGTCCATAATAATCTCTTCAGAACAGAACCATACTCTGTGCCTTGTTTTGGAGGCTGCTGCCCAAGCGCTGATTAGCCTCCATATTTACGGTCTTGCAGAGCTGTGGAGGAAGTGTGCTGAGCCTATACTAGCTTTCAATACAAAGCTGAGGAGTCTTGCTGAGCGTGCCCCAGAGGAACCCCTCTGAAGGCAGAGGGACTTTACCTTGAGGTGTGAGGCTTTGCTGTAGAGAGCTTTGCCCTTTTTCCTGTAGTCATGCACAATCCATCTGTGCGACAACAGTGTTTTGTAAAGCAGCAGAACTAAATGAAATGTTCTGAGAAGGGTCATAGCAAAAAAAATCCACCAATCGGAATGTTCTTGGAGTTCTTTTATTACTTCTCTGCATTTCAGGGAGGGGTTTGCTATTAATATCTTTCCTCCTGATCTCCTTCCAGGCTGGTCTTCGTATTTTCAACCTCCATTCTGTTTATTTTAGGGCCCTCTCCAACAGTTTATAAATCATAGAATCATAGAATCATAGAATCATTGAGGTTGGAAAAGACCTCTAAGATCATCAAGTCCAACCATCGTGTCCAACCACCATGTCACCATTTGTTATGTGTTAATTCATTTTTAAAACAGGCTAAAACCTTCCAAATTTCCCTTGCTGCAGTTCAATGATCCTCCCAATTTTAGAGTAACAAATACTTTGTTGTCTCTAATACTCCCTCTTCATAATGTCTGACAGTGCATCTTACAGGACGTGAGCTATCCCTTCACTTCAAGAACAGCCTAGCTGTTGTAGTTTAACCTCAGTTGGCAACTGAGCCCCACACAGCCACTCGCTCACTCCCCCCCACCCCCGGTGGGATGGGGGACAGAATTGGAAGACTAAAAGTGAGAATAACTCGTGGGTTGAGAGAAAAACAGTTTAATAATTGAAATAAAATACTACTACTAATAATAGTAGTAGTAGTAATAATAATAATATTATGCAAAGCAAGTGATGCACAATGCAATTGCTCACCACCTGCCAACCAATGCCGAGCCAGTCCCTGAGCAGCGGCCCCTCCCTGGCCAGCTTTCCCCCAGTTTATGTACTGAGCATGATGTCATGGATGGGTATGGAATATCCCTTTGGCCAGTTTGGGTCAGCTGTCCTGGCTGTGCCCCCTCCCAGCTTCTTGTGCACCTCCAGCCTTCTCACTCGGTAGAGCATGGGAAGATGAAAAGTCCCTGACTAGTGTAAGCACTGCTTAGCAACAGCTAAAACATCGGTGTGTTACCAACATTATTCTCATACTAAATCCAAACCACAGCACTGTACCAGCTACTAAGAAGAAAATTTACTCTATCCCAGCCAAAACCAGGACACTGGCATATGGAATCACAACACATTTGGTTTGGAATAAATATAGCCTTCAGGCAGGAATGTATGAGCAGTATAAACACTAACCAGCCAGTCCCTGTGACATCCTGAGACCAGGACATTTTCTATGCATTGTACAGAAGGAAAGAGTATGTATGTTAGTTATAAGGGTAACTTTTCATGGTACCACGATACTGTAGCTGGTCTAGGTAGCAGCTGCACTTCCCTACTGCCTCAACACCCCCTGGAGATTTTCGTCCCCTTAGAGCGGCCAACACAACTGTTCAGGTAGCCATTAGTTTGTCCAGATCTGTCAAATGATTTGGCTTAGCTTAAAGAATTTTAGTACAAGGTTTTTTGAAGCAGGATCACTTCTGACTGAGCTGGGTTAATGACTCATTACACCAGCAGTTTTGCTGTCATAGCTGAAGGCTGATAACCTGCAGAGGAAGCAGACATCATAACCCCCATCAGTTGCATTTGTAGCAGCCCTTCTGACCCTGAGATGACTTATACAAGTGATTCTTAAAAATATACAAAAGCCTTGAACCTATCCCAAGAGATTCTAACACAAACACTGTTGCTGGCTGCAAGGCTGAGTTAGTATTAGAGGGACAACCACACATGATCAGTCGTTCACACCTATACTGGCTTGGTGAGGTTTGTGCTATATAAAAACATTACCATAGAGATAACACTAAGATACTACACCTGTACCAAGGGTAACAACAGTAAATCAATGTAATGTACTTGTGCATGTATTTTACAAAGCTGACAGGGAATACATAAGTATGAAGGATGAGAGAATAGATGGCTAATAAGAGTTTTTGCCACAGACTATAATAACTTTCGGTTTTCAGATCTTCTTGATTGTCTTTTGTGACCCTTTTGATGGCTGAGAAATTCTGCACTGTACCTTGCTGCCTCTCACAAATATGGCAATAGCTCCCTAATGACTGGGGCTTATTCTCCAAGTTCTTAACTGAAGTTAGTAGGAATTTGTTCATGGACTTCACGTTTGGAGCTACAGATGGTTTACAAGCTGATATTTGTTATCCAGACCCTTAATGGAAAAAATAATACCAAATCTCAGAGAGGTAGATCAACAACAGCTCTGAGCTTGGTTTTGCTCCTCTTCACAGGACTTCGTCTTTTACTTCAATAGATGCTAGATCGCTTACAGAAATCAAATAAAATCAATAAATCCACTGCAGTTTCACCTTATAATTTTACTAGAAAAGAACCACACCATGAAAAAGATAATGGCACAGCTAACTCCAGGCTGACAACATAGGAATAAAGCCAGAAAAGGGTTTGGCCCTTAGTCTCTTGCTGGTATTATTATTTATTGGCATTATAAAGTCACTTAGAGGACATGGCTGAGCAAAGAACTAAGCATGGAAAGTGCTGAACATATATGTAGCAACAGCATGTCTGTTCCTCAGAGTTCACAATCAAAGAAGGCAACTGAAATGCGAAATACATGTTTTTCCCAATGTCATGCCTGAAGCCAACAGAGGACAAATGAAGGTGCACAGCTTGCACAGAAGGTCTAAAGGCAGAGCCTGAGTTCAGCTGGAGGATGTCCTCCTAGCAAGGATGCAAGCTGCCTTGTACTCATGCACATGAGGGTCAGCTGTCCAGAGGATGCTTGTGAAAGGGAAAGGTGGAACACAACATGCTCATGACTGCTCTACAAGCCAAGATGGAAACAAACAAACAATAAATTTATCACTCCTGCTGGTGACTTCTTCTATCACTTGCAGGCCGGTGAATTCTCCTTTCTTTTTTGACCAGCTAATTAAATGGTGGCCAACTTCCCCATCACTGTACTGAAATCCCATTCAGACTGGAATTCAGTAACTGTAGGAAGGGCATGCAGTCCTGTACTTCAGAAAAGGCTTAGGAAAAGTTCCCACCTATCTGTGATATTCTACTGACAGGAATGGAAGATACAAACAGCTCATTCATAAACACCTGGCTTTAGGAGGCTGCTCTTCCACAGCAGAGCTGCAATCTGGTACTGCTTGCTCAATTTTTTTTTCAAACTTTTTTACATGACAAGAGCCTTCAGAATGAGGAATAAGAGTAAGTGGGGTGGAGTGGGGATGAATTTAATTAATCCAGTTACTATGGATTTCCTTGGTAGCACACTGCAAGGGAGCAGCACTTGGACAGAAAAAGGTCAGCCTGACTAGGCTTAATCTTACTTGGTTGGCTGCATGTCTGCTAGGTCATGAGCATTCACCCTGCTGGGGGTCCTATGGCAGATAAACCACACATACATTGAGGTGGGTCTTTTTTTCATTCAAGCGACCAGTTACTATTTGAGGTTCCCTCTTCCCACTCTTCTTCCTTCTTTTCCTTCATATCTGTTTCTTATCACCTCATCCGATATACATCTTCTTAAGGCCAACTATCTTTACCATGTAGAACAGTTTCCTCTACCTACCCTTGCATATGTCAAACAGTGAGTGAAGTAGACACCCTTGTTATGTCCTCACAGATGCTCAACAGGAGTTATAACCACTGAAGCTCAGGTCCTTAGTAAAGTTAGGTCATACCTCTCCTCTCCCTTCCTCCCAAATTGCAAGTAATCTATAAAATATGGCACACAGTACAACGTTCTCCAGTCTGCATTACTTATCATCAATATGCTAATGATGTTCAATACCCATCTGCAGCCATAACTAGAAAAATGTCACCAATGTGAAAGCAAAGGTAGCTTCACCAGCAATTTCCGTCTTTCCATCCAGTTTTCCCACTTTTTCCACCCTTCAATTGTATCACATCTGCCCAGCAGTGCTCATCCTAGATCCTGCCAGGCCATTGTATTACTCAGATCAAAAAGCTATGTATTATTATTCATGTCAGCAGTGGTTAGGGAAGGCAAATTGTTGTTTTACAGTAAGAGATATTTGAGTATCTGTTTGATTCAGTTTAAATTATATCTGAATAAGATTTAACATAAGTTTCACAAAAAAATGTGTGATTAAAGGCCAATTGATTATTAAGAGTATGTTTATTGATGTGTAGTAAGTATCACTTACATTTAAAAACATTCTTAATAGTCCTTTGGTATCTAATTATCCTATAATAACTTTTATTAATTTTAAATCAAATCAGCAGCTGAGATGCATAATTAAAACCAACTGCAATGAAAAAACCAGCCCAATTAACCATCCCCCCCAAAAAAAACCTCAGACAAAATCCAAAATCAAATCACTTTGAATTAACAACTGTTCACTAAGATTTTGACTGAAATAAAATGGTCTCAGTTGCTCAGTTGTTACAGTTACTGGCGTTCTTGTATGTTGCAGGTGCCTGATTCAGCCAGCATTTGGTGAGTATGTAATTCACTGTGTTCTGACTGTCTTCAAAAGTCATCTCTGATGGGCTATTTGTTAGCAATAAAAATATCAACTCATTTCTTCAGCTTCATCTGAGGCTGGAAATCTCCACAGCTGAGAAGGAAAGAGTGCTTGGCATCCTCAAAAAAAAAAAAAAAAGATACATTACAGTAAGCTCAGAAAGTCTTTTTTCATCCTTTTTTCCTTCTACCTATCTTCCCAACCTCCTCCTAAAGTCCTGCAAAATGGGACATGCTGATACCCAGAATAACCTTCATCTATTTATATGGCGTACACTGTCTAGATTACCCACAGAACTCTTTCAAAGGCAATCCTGGAGGGAAAAGTCTACACTCTGTGTATGGTACTAGACAGGCGATAGGGACCCTCTCATAAGCAGGGTATAGTAACACAGTGATGTGCTACAGGATCTGCCTATACCATTTGTCATGTGCCAGCCAAGCTGGTGTTTGTCACAACAGCACTCAACTCTTAGACATACCGGTATCTTAAAACACACGGCCACCCATAGCCAGATTCAGCATAAAATAAAGTCAGTGCACAAAACCTAAGCAGAACAATGGCTGTGAAATTCTCAGGTGAGAAATAGTTCCACCCAAATGGACCATGAATGTAAACACTGACTAACGAGAGTGGTACAGATTGGGCCATTAAAAGCAAGGCAGAGATGAATGGAAATGTCTGAGCAGGAACATAAAACAGACCAATTTCTGCCACTAAGTAGGAGTGGGAGTATAACAGTCCTTGTTATAGAGTTGCTGGCAGTGATGTTATTGTTAAGGCTGAAAAAGACATTACATTCCAAATCTCTCTTTTCACTTGTAAAACAGTAAGATTTTGAGCTTGATCCTTCACTTCAAAGGTAGCTACTGCAACTGCTTAACAAAGGAGAAACATGAGATGGATGAGAAGAAAAAAATCAAATGGGTTACCAAATGTTATACAGACTGCAGACCCAGATGAAGGTGAGATTTCAGTTCCACTGACGTTCAGAGTTTTGGTCTTTTGCAGGCACAAAGATTTACCCCACCTCAGTAAGCCAATACAGAAATAGCTAGAGAATAACCCAATTACAGCAAAGATCACAGCCAGGAAAATACACATTTCAGAAGAGAGGACAGATAAGATGACAGCCAATTCTAGACAAAATGGAAAGGAGGTGAAACTGTAAGAACTGATGTCTATAATCTCAAGACTGGAAATGGAAGCCTGGTAATTAGACTAAAGCAGATGTTCAGTTTTATCAGTACTAGCTTTAGAAAATAAATATATACAAACATGTCTACAAAGATCCTTGACTCCTAATTTTTTTTGCTTTATACAGAGGTATACAGAAAAACAGGTTTGAGAAAAATGGGGAGGGTTTTTTTCTCTCTGTTTTGAAGAAGCTTAGGATTTATTTATTATTTTGATTCATCAATTCTGTCTGTGAATTCCAAAAAGGGTAATTCATGGCTTGGTTTAAGAACACTGTTTGGTTCCTAAAAATTCCTGACTGCTTCCACTGGGCTTCTCACAACTCAGACTGAGAGCCATTCTGAGGAAAGGGAGAGAAGAGACTCATGGTAGAGCTGAGCAAAGGATTTGAAGTTTGAACATTTGTCTTTGTTATGATCAGAAATGAAACCTGAAATTTTCAATGAAAGAAAATTTGTACAATGTGGGAAATAGTTTCAGTGCAAAATTGAAACAATAATTCTAACATGGCCTTTTAGAATTTGACCTTTTTATCTCTTAACAACATTTAAGTATACTAGAGAATTTGAATATTTGAAATGAAAAGTAATTTCAACATTTGAAA
This sequence comes from Aptenodytes patagonicus, assembly GCF_965638725.1. Lineage (NCBI taxonomy): Eukaryota > Metazoa > Chordata > Aves > Sphenisciformes > Spheniscidae > Aptenodytes > Aptenodytes patagonicus. The sequence continues at coordinate 59,694,922 of NC_134953.1, read as the reverse complement.
TTTCCACTTTTTGCTCTGAAAATGTCAAAACAGGATATTTCAACTTTCTGGGAACTTTTTTCCCTCCAATTTTCACTTGAAAATGAGAACTTTCAGCTTGTGCTACTCATTTACTGGATTCACTGGGACAACTGGCTGTCAGCAGAAAAGGGAAAGCTCATGGACTACACTATGACCTGTGATACCAAGCCCAGCCATTCATTTCCTATTGCCACTACCCAATGCAGTTTATTTTTGATAGGTTATGGAGGAAGAGGTGGCTTGGCTGGGTTGCATTTCTTAAGTAACTACTTTGTCACTTTGTTACAGAGACATATGCAACTGACAGCCTAATCTGTGGCTAAGTCTATGGAGACTTAACATTGCACAAGAAAATACTTGGACAAGAAAACAAGCAGAGCTTTCAGTGTCTTCAGTACTTTCATCAAAGATAATAATCAGTTATTTGGTGCTGCCTCCAGTGTTTCATGTCCTGAAGAACACTGTAGTTGCAAGGAACTTCTGCCGTATGGTGCGAGCAACCTACATTTTTTTATAGCTTGCTCACACTGAGCCAGTCTGAAGCAGGCACATGTTAATTATTGGGTGACACGGCTTGCATACTTTGCAGAGCTCTTCACATTTTACGTGCCAGTAACTGAGAGTGAAACCTTGTGAGTTCTGCTGAATCATGCTGGAACAGTTTAAAGATATTTTAAAGATATTTTTGTTATTCACATGATTATGCAAGTATTTTAGGCCAAAAATTTACTCTGTCAGCTGTTCATGGGGGAGAAATAGTGGTGATAGCCTTTTCAACTGCTTTGACCAAATCCAAATGGGACTGTGAATCAGAAGTCTCAACCCATGGAGTTACCCTGATGCAAAACTGGAGTGAGGGAAATCAATTTATCCCATACTCAAAGACCTTTTGTCCAGTTCTGCACTGGAACTCTGAAGTGCTACATTTGCACCTCAATCCAGCCATGCCTTGTGGACAACTGCTGGCCAATGGCGTGGCCTCAATTCCTCTTCCTCTAAAATGGAGCTAATAATTCTACCCACATGTACAGATCATTTTGAGATGTCTGAGTGAAGAGAATTACAGAACAACTAAAAGTTATTATGTATCATGCATGTGTTTGCCCATAAATAATAAATTCCTGAAGCATACATAAGAACAGCAGTTCCCACTATCGTCTGCCTTTATAACAAATTCATAAGCAATAGCGTTGTGCATGATTTCTCAGCTGTTCCTTTTTGAATGATAGGTTTCACTCTAGATCCAAATCTACCTCTCTCCTTGTCTAGGTTATATGGGTTTTATTATTTTTAGTATTTCAGAACAGAAACACTGATTTGTGAAACACAAGTTTTAAAAAAATTTTGTCTTGTTTCTAATTCTTTACACTGTTATTTTTCTAACGATCCTTATTTAGAGCTCTTGTCCTGCTTATAGTCCAGGAAGTTGCCAAACCTAATCTATACCACTCACTGATGCCTGATAGTCTGTCAGACTTATCAACAGTCTGCTTGCCAGACTCTCTCTGTGTCTGGTGCTTTGGCGGTGGTGGGTCTGCTGTACCCAGTCCCAGGTTTGGCCAGCTGAAATGGCTGGTTGGGCTAATTTCCCTGCCTCTGTGCATCCTACCAGGATTTTACACTGGAAATAAATTGTCATAGGGAGAATATTTAAATTCAGGAAACAAAATGTTCCCACTAATTCAATGTAGCCATCTCCTGCCTACTAAAAGTTATGACTTATGTGTGAAGTAAAAAACCTCTCTGCTGCATGAGATAATGAGAAAACGGGAATTCTTTATTCATTGTACTTGTCCCTCTGCACATAACATTTGTATATCATGCCAGAACTAACCTGTGTCACTGCACTTATAGCCACAGACCAGACTAAATGCCTGCCCTTCACTGTTTTTACGTCATGATTCATATACTCTCTCTGCTCTTTCTGACTGCCTGCAATTACTTGTGACAAATGATTCTTCAGTGTACTGTCTGCTTTACCTTTTCAAAATGTTTCCATGGTTCACAGATAAGTCAGCTAGTGTACACTGTACTGTCTTGTGGGAAGTAAATCCCAGGACACACACAGGAACAGGTTTCACACCATTTTACTGGCAGAACTGCAGGCGTCCACCTCACTCAGCTGCAGCACATGTACTCTAGACCAGCCGTGCCAGCAGTGCTGGGGCTCCTCAGTTACGGTGGTGTGGAGATCCCAAAGGAACAGATTGTTACATACAGCTGCACTCTCCTAAGAATGTGAAACCTTGTTTCCAAATGAGCTTGATATCATCTATAACAAAATATCTGGTCAACATAAAATTATTATTTTGATATCTCCCATGAAAGAACACCCAGCTGTATGAACCCCATCACTGCTCCCATTGGTATGCTTGTTAATCACATATATATCTGGAGATGAATGATGCCTTGATTTAAACCTGTGAAAATCCAGGGGGGCCTGATTCTGCCTTCAGTTACAGCGGTGAATATCAGGGCAGCTCCACTGACCTCAGGGTATATAAGTGCCAAGAGACTCAATCCATTGCCTCCTCCTCGTAGCACAGAGCATGAATTAGCATTCTGGCTTGTGATTCCCACCCTGCAATACAAAGATCCTGCTCATATAATGAGTTTCATGCAATCATCTGTTCTCTGCCAACACTGTGGATCAAAATATGACAAGCACACATACAGTGTTTTTTCATGGAAAGTGATCTTCCATTTGAAAGTGAAACCTGTCGAGAAAACAGCTAGCAAGACTTCCTTCTTGGAACATCTTCCTTTTCTAGTTGATGTACTGCAGATCTCATTTAAAACATTTTTATGGCACTGTTGGCCTTTTTTATTGACCATAAGTTGTGCTTTCTTATTCCAGACCTTTTTTCTTTAATAAATACATTTTTTAAAATCACAAAATACTTCAGTGTTTGGAACTGTACAAGAAATGTTGTGGTGAATGGATTCATTGTGACAGCTGTGAACTGACAACAGCTTTAACACTCGATTTTCTATTCAAATTATTCTCCTCTTGTCCTCTATCAAAGTCTGCTTAGGTACGCACACATCTCTTCTCATTACAGTAACTTTGCTCAGCAAATCACAGAAACAGGATTCATACTGCTAAGCCACAAACATTTATTCCGGCCTTTTCCATACATACTCCTCTGCACTAGCTGAAGCAGGAGTGATGACATCATTAAAACACTTCTTCCAGGTAACCCCTCTGCCTGTCTCTGTACTCTCTCTCCTCCTTGCCTCCCCTCTGTGCTTCTGAGAGTTAACTCATCTCTAAGCTGGATCTGATCTTGCCACTGTTGTGAAGGTGTGAGGAGTGAAAGATACTGTGACGTTCCTGGCTGCTCATACTGCCCGCCTCCAACATATTTCATGCTCACATGTGGTCCTTGGCCTGCCTATGCTCATGCCCATCTGTTTGGGAGGCACTGTGCCTGCCTGCAAGTTGGTTGGGTCTTTGGCCAGACACTGAGAGGTTTAGATGGGCAGGCAGCATAACGCTGCAAATGACATCTGTTCTGCAGGAAGTCGTCCTTTGTGGGAGCGATGGTGTTGCACACCCTCTTCCACTTGATTACACCTGTTGCTCACCATGTGCCAAAGCAGAGAAGCAAAGCAGAGCAGAACAGGAAGTGGATGGTCACAGGCACTTGTGCCGGGCCCTGGGAGAGACTAGAAAGCAACAGAGGCTTGTGAAATGCCATGCTGTCACCACAATGCATGGCACTGAAAAGGATCACCCTTCTTGTACTCCATTTACAGAACCCGATTTTCTGGGCATCCTCTTGCAAAACAGAAGCAAAATGCTACTATCTGCTCATTCCTCCCATGACTGTGCAAGATGCAAAGCAGTGACAAAAATGCCTGCATAGGCAAGCAGTGTCCATCCAACCCAAAGGGAGACATACAGTTGCAGCATACAAAGGAAATAATGCAGAAGGGCCGTTGTCACGGCGGGTCTTATTTGTAGTGCAGACAACCGTTTTCAGTTCTGAAATATTCAGACATTCCCTGGCACCTTAACCAAATAAATGTACTTCACTGAACCCCACTAACCACAGAGTTTATGGATGTGGCTGGTCCTGGAAGAGAGCAAGAGCCCACTGCCAGGCCTCAGAATTACTTGTGCAGGGGGAACAAGAGAAACAAAACAAAAACCACATAGTAGTCATGCTGATGTGGTATGAGGCTTCTGCCTGGGCTCCAGACCCAAGCACCAGCCAGCCAGCAACTCATGTGCCGTGGTAAAACCTGGGTCATCTTCCCTTCACTGATTTTGTTGGCAACATAATAATCAGTGTGGGCATGTCTTCCCATGCTCCAGATGCACCTTCAGTTTGTCGTTTAGATGTACCCAGCAGGGCTACCAAGCTTCACAGCCACATCCACACAACTGCGCCTTTGGCTGGAGAGAAAAAAGAAAAAACAAGCTTCTGTGGGAGAAAAGCCCTAGAGAGAATTCACAGCACAAAATGTGGGAAACTAATGTTCTCCTAAATGCTTTCCATTCTGGTCACTGGTATCCCTGCTTCTGCTTTACCATCATCCACAGTGTACATTCACCCCAGAGCCAATTGCTGCTGCAATCACAGCTGACTGTGCTGCCTCTGACACAAATCCCAACCAGAGACAGAGGCGCTGGCATGGCAAATCCACACAGGACAGGAGCACTGCTCAAGTTATTTGTTTTTACGGACAGGGACACTGAACCCAGACTCTGAATTGTCAAGTCCCTCTTAGAATGCAGACTGCTACACTAAAAAAAGAAAAAGAAAAGCAATTCAGAGAGAAGAAAAGGATGGAAATATCTATCATTCAACAACACTGACAAAAAACAAACCCTGGCAGCAGCCTCCTATGCAATGCCTTGTTTATGCCAATGTTGGTTGCAGCTCCTGTTCAGATCAGAAGCACAACAAATTGTCTGTTTCTCTGAATCCAGCAGGCTCTGATAGGCTCTGTCAGCATGGTCACTAGCTATTGCCTGCATTTGAATGGGAACGATGAATAGTAGAAACAGCCACACTTGAACACATACAAGATTGTTTTTATAAATCCAAGACTGTATTTACAAGTTCCAGCTTTTAAGGCCAGGGTATTTTATTTACTTTGCTGTTTTTTTAATGGTGAAAAAGCATGAGAGCAATCCATCTGTCTGAACTGGAAGCTTCTTATAAATAAACAACAATAAAAGACAACACATGAAATTCATTTTCCCCACTTCTGTTTCGTCTGAGTCCCCCCCAGAATCTAAATCAACAAGAGATCAGACTGTAGTTTGTGAGTAAATTTCTTTCAACTGAAACAAACAAAAATAGACAAAGATAACCATCCTCCTTATACTTTATGCAGAGTAATGCAAGTTATTTTCCACTCCATTTAGACTTTTCACCTTCCTTTCATTTACTCTGTTTTTTACAGTTCAATAAATATTTTTCCAAGCTCCACTTGCCAAACAAAAGAGTTTAGCTTCAGTGTTACTCCTCTGACAAATATCCTTATGGTGTTGCACATGTGAGCCATTGATAAACAAATTAAAATTCTGTCCCAGCTCAGAGCTCAGCTGGCCCATTTCATCTTGCGGTATGGGTTTGTAAAGGTCTGGGTGTCTGTCATCCTCCCCTAACCTTGTCTTTGTCAAAGGGATACAAAAGCCTGCACGCTCGGGGCCTTACGATACTGATTAGTGTGAGTGACAAAGTGGAGTAGCAAGTCCACTCAGCCCTTCATAATAAATCTATCAAAGAGTAATAGAATTCCATCAATTCTGCATCATCCCCGAGGGTCGCTGTGCTGGGATGGAAAGTGTGTTCCGCTGGGATTGTACAACTGTTATTATTCAATTACACTCTTTTCTTCCTAGTTAAAGACCATGATATCATTATCACTTAATGAATACATATAATTGGATCTGGACTCTATGTTTGGCTGATGAATACCACTCACTATTCATTCAGTCTCAGCTCATCTTCTGACCATTTATTATAGACTTTTGGCTGAAAACCATGATGACAAAGGGAATTTGAAATTAGCTGTGATTTCATTCAATGCTCAGTTAGACACAAAGGCAAAATACAATTCTGACGCCTAAATGAGGCTGAGACCACACGGAGAAGTTTTGCCTAAGTTAATAGCTGTTGATTTCTACATAAACACATTGAGGTAAGTGCAAAGATATTTTTCAAGACCGTCTCATAACTTTGCAAGCAAGCAGAGATTTTCTCCCTCTCTTCCCCAAACTGAAAAAAAATTGACTCAAAGGTAAATACTAGATCTTTTAAGTTGGTACTTTATTTCCCAACTTAGGCAAAATATTAGCTTTAAAGATGTCATCTGAGGCCATTATGATCTTTAACTCAGCCCTGCTAAGCCAAACACCATTTTATGATTAAATAACATTTAAATCTGACAAAGCAAAAGTGCTTTCTATACAGTATATTTATTGCACCTAATATTGAGACCATCATTAAGTTTCATCAAACAGTGTGCCCCCAAAGGAAACTGGCCCTCCTATTCATATTGTTGGGAGTAAATGTAGCATACCTCCTTTGGATCACTGGTGAACAGGCCACCTCATTAATCCTAGTTAGTAGATGCTGCTGGGCATGTGGAGCAGCCAAATCCAGATGCTACCCACAGAGCCTCTCCAGGCAGTTAGGGAATCACAGAGTACCACCTCAAGCCCTCCATACATCACTTCAAATTAAATTTACATTAAGTGCTACTCCATCAGAGCCGAGAGAAGCTGACATCTTTGGAAAATGCAGATGATAATCCATTAAATCCTATTATATACATGTCTTCTAATTTTACTTAAGCTCATGCATACCAAAGTGTGAGTTTGTGTTAAAAATTAAAGACCCTTTTACTAGAACAAAAGACTTTATGAACTGTTGACTTTGGGAGGGTTTATTACAGGATCAGGCTATTCTGTCAAGACAAGTAGACTTTTTTTTCCCTGTAAAATTTCTGGTTAATCATTTGTTCCCGGGATCTTTTTTCAAACGTGCAATGTGTCTTTGCTATTTCCATCTCAAACTCTTTGTTCTCTCAAATAGAAGTGCAGCCTTTCTAACTTAATCAAATGTTATGAATGAAACACTGGGACACATATTGTCTCCTTTTGCAATTAAGAAAATATTTGCTGGCAGCTTCCAAACTGGCAACAGTAAGAAGATGCTATAAAATCATCACAGTGAAAAAGCTAAGGATTTAATTGCCCTATTACCACATATGTTAATCCCTTTATATTTTCATAGTCCTTAGTCACAGTTACTTTTACTTTGATGAGTCTCTTCTAATTTCATAGCAATGATCTTATTATTTTTGATTCAAGGTACTTAAATTTTTATATTTAACTACTGTATTTTATGTTTATGTTTCTGTCTGATTTACTTTTCTGCAAGACCTAAACTAAAATTGAAAATACACAGATTTCAGAAAAAGGTAATAATTATTTCAGATATTAGGCAAAGTATATTATAAGAAAACACATCAAGAAATAAAAGACACACATAGGCATATTAGACACAATTAATTTAAAAGCTATTTATCAAACCTTTTAAAATTTAATCAGAGTTCGGATTTCAGGCTTAGATTTGCTTTAACTTTCAAATAATTTCTGTCCAAGTGTTTTGCTGTATGTCTGCTTTACAGTACATGTAGCACATATGTGTTAGTTTTTAGCTATTGTCATTCTTTGGCACTTGAAAAAGTGATGGGGCAGATTGTCATCTAGCATAAATAAGTGTAGCACCATAAAATTAAAGTGAATCAATAAGCTGAATTGAAGTTTTTCAGTGGAATATTTCTGATTTATGCAAGCTGAGGACATTTCCCTGTATTATTTTCTACCACAGAAAACAGAAGTAGCCTATGTTTACAGTCTGGGTTGTTCCGTTCTGTCTGCCCAGTCTGGGCAATACCTACGTGAGCTGGTACTACCTTTTGTATGACTCCAGATGCTGTGGCAATAGGCAACAACATGCTTTGTATTGACAGGTTAGCTCACTAAAGCTTTAGCAGAGCACACATTCTAATTTTGCAGTATTTTTTTAAAATTACAAGTACTGGCTTTGAACAAGACTCACAGAGGACAGATACTGAAATGAACACACGCAATTTGGAGGTGGCTATCAAAACACACACAGCCAGTTTACCTGTCCCTAGGAGAGGTGTTAGCCAGTCTCACAAGCCCTTACCCACCAGCCTGCCTGAAGAGTGGGCCAGCAGTTGTACCGAGGCTCCCTAACCGAGTACCAAGTATGACATATGACAAATAAAAAAGTGACGTAACCGATAATTAAAACTGGAGAGTTTAGTTTAATCTGCTTGTTGCACAGGGATTTATGCATGTTACTCCCATTAAAATTAGTAGGATCTGCTTCCATAAATTCCCATTCATCAGGGTTATAACATTACCCAAATTATTGCTCTGTAATATACTTATACCCTATAATTTCAGCAGCTCGCCATCATATATGGGGCAGTACCCCTCACAGCAGTGAGGGGATCTGGTATAAAGGGCTATGGCAGAATGCAGAATTGTGGTTATTGTGGTCTTTATAAATAACTACAAAAGTTGTTGCTGTTTACACCACTAGGAAGCATTTCTGAGGACATATTTTTGAATAGTGAAACTGGATACATCCTAGATTGGGTTTTTTTGAGTCCTCTTCAAATGGCCATTAACACAGCTGTACAGGATCTGCCTAAAACATCAGTGTTTATTTAAACCTCCACACTGTATTCTGAGGATAATGCTATTTGGGATAGGGTAAATATAGCTCACTGTTCTCTGTATGTTACAAAACATCTTCACCACCCCCCAGAGAAATTAGTCTATCAGCCTGGAACTAAGTAGCTACTTCCTCTACCTCTGGACATCCCTAGCACCATTTTTAATGCATCATCCCATTAAGAAAATATCATACAACATCTATCATTTCAATTTTCTTACTTCATTTTTAACAAAGGGACATAAGTTGTTATTTATCTGCATCTGATGGGTCAAATTTTGTTTTCAGAATCACCAGTAACTGGTGATTGAATTGGATGATTCAAAAAAGGAAAATTGATCTTAACTATTAGGTTATACTTAGAATTAAAAGGAGTCTCTGAAAGATGGTGCTGAGTACATAAGCAAAGCAACATGCTGAATTTCATATTAAAAGCTATGGAGCACAATGCAGGATCATCCTCTTTCTTTTCTTATTTTAGACTGCCTTTTCCAGGGACTAAAGAGGAAGCAGCCAGACATGAGCAGAGTAGCAAACAAAATCCTAGGCTCCACTGTGGAACTCACTGCCCAATCTCCATGCCTGATTTCCACCAGAACAGAACAGAGACACTTTAAGATACTTCCAGAATCTGGTATCTGAAACGTCTCTGAAAAAGCATCAGGCCTATCAAAAAAGCCATACGTAATGGTTCACATAATGAACAAATTTTCGACAGTATCCATGAGGAATAATCTACTGAGGGAATGCCAAGTCCAACCAAAACTTACCTAACGCTGCTGTCATCCCTCCACCTAAAAGAGGGGCTTCAAAACCAAAATGATGGCTAAAAGGATCCTTGGGAAGAGACAGTATTGCCACTGATGAAAAACATTCCTGGTATAGCCCTGCTGACGGGTATGAATCTTGCCATTGCATGGAGTTCCACAAAAACAAAAGAAATTTCAACCTAATCCTTCTAGAAAGAACAGCCATAACCTGAGGGCTCAGCTGAACAGCCCAAGGCTGGGTTACCACAGCTTTGCACTTGGCCTGCAGGAGCTTCTCAGCTGTATTCCTTGTTCACAGTGGATGCAATATAACATGACATAATTTAGCCTAATTTGGGCCAAGTAAGTCACCTTAGTTTCCGTTGCCACATGGCATGGATCTGCCTCATGATTGCATATGGCTCAGTCCCTGATGCTCAGTAAGTGTCTGTAAGTTGTGAATCCAGGCACCGAGAGCTCAGGGCAGCTTGTGATGGTCAAAGTGGCCTTACATCGTCATCTGTGGGGCAGGGAATATCTTCCTGCTCTGTGCTTATTTAGCACCTAGCAAAATAGCTCATGTGAGAGGCTTTTCCTCATTTCTTTCTAGCTTGCCACCAGTTTATACAACCATCTGCCAACTCATTCTCTTTCTGTGACTTCCTAGAGGAGGAGCTGAATGTTATTATTTACATGCAGCACCACTTGGAGATTAAGCCGTCGCAGAGGTCCCAGTGCGCTAGACATGGTACATACATACAAACAGCAAGAGGTAGCCCTTGCCCTCAATAACTTACAGTCCAAATAAACAAGACAGACAGAAGGTCAGAGAGGAAACAGAGGCACAAAGAAGTGACGTGATTTGCCTGCAGTCACCTAGTAGATGATTGGCAGAGTCAGGATTAGACTAATAGATCACTGAATCAATCCACTGACTAAACATACTGCCTTCCCATTATTTCTTGGGAGGCAAACCAAGAAGAATGATCTCACTCGGCTAAGAGCCATAATAAAAATAACAGCAGTACCGAGGGCAAGTTCAGAGCTTTCTACATGATATGCTGTGGATCAATTGGTGGAGAGGCTGCTCTCTCCACCGCCATATTTTGAATTGTCTTCACGGCAGGAATGATGGAAGACAGAGGAATGGCTGACAGTACTGAATAAAACTCCATGTAAATTCCCCTTATGAACATCTGATCAGTATTTATATGGACATAAAGGGTTATTTATTTCCCTGTCTCCATGAATGATTTACATGCTACTCTCCATTTTTATAACGCACCCACTTGGGCTTGAGGAGGAATGTACTCTGACTGGCTCTTTTTCCAAAGAAACGATTTGACACAGAGCTAGAGCCAAGATGCTGGGTGGGGGTGGGAACATCTCAAGCGGTTGTAACTGTCTTTCACGGTAACCATTTTCCTCCCTCATTTCCACTTTTGACCCTTCTTTTTTTTTCCTCCTGTCACTGAGTTTCATCTTCCCATAAGTCTCTATAGTCTCCAAACTCCTTTGCTCGTTCTGTAGGTAGAATACTCCATTTTTATGTGATATCTTTTAAGGATGAGATTCAGGAAAGAGACTGCAGAAGTTTTAACAATAATCACTCAGTGAATGAGACTGCAGTGCCTAGGAGCTCTCTCTGGTTCTTTAGCTCTCATGCTAGCTCAAGCTATGCCAGTATTGCCTCCAAGGGCTTTCCTACCCAAGGGCCTGCGTTAGATTTTTGAGAACTCAGTAATTCCACACCAAACTGAGCCTCATAATTTAAGAATTATTCACTCTGAATCTAGATACAGTTTTGTGGTTTATAAAGGGCAAAATCAAAGTTTGGCTCAATTCCGGATACAGAGTTTACAGTTCAGCCAAATCTTAGTATTTTCGCCGAGTTTGTTTCCTTCTCCCTGCCAAACGTGCATCTTAATAGTATAAAAAGAACTTGAACGATGTACTGAGGAATATTACAGATAGATTTTCTATGGGACTTCTACGGCACTTGGCCTTCAAATTCTAGGCAGATGAGTGGGAGTTCATCTTGAGGGAGAACATTTTTGTCTTCACTTCTAGTAATACCAAATCTAATGGATGCAGTCCCACTCAGCTGAATTTGATAGCTGGAATGAACACAGTAAATATATTTACAAAGTGTTGGACAAAGATTTATCACTTGAACTTCTAAGAAAATCCTTTTAAAGAGGTCGCCTTTTACCAACCTGTAGCTCAATTTATTCTCTGACCCTTCATATTCAGCCTCCAACAACTTAAGAAAATATGGCTACATTTTCTTCGTTAGGACTTCTTCTGGATTCATCCAGAATGGAGTTTGCTAATGTTTTCCATCGGTCCACATTTCTGCAGTTGCGCTGCAGTATTAGATTATTTTCAGAGCAAGAGAGTCATGCTTGTAATGCAATCAGTGATGAAAAAAAGAAAACTAAGGAAATTAAAATATAGAGCTATATATTAGATAGAGATGTATTGTGTACACTACCTGTGTTGTCAACTTTCCTTGGTCTGCCATTCAAACACTTCCAATATGAAAATGCCTTGAAAGGAAGACATCAGGGTCAGCACCAAAGCAATAACATCAGCACAAATTCAAGGTTGTGCACCACCTAAACCAAGGAAAATAGAGTTAAGGCCTTGTTACCTGGGTCCCTGGTTGTGCAAACATTAGACCAATTTCCTGTGAAGTCAGAGTAGCCCAAAATGTGACTCCTGCACATAGCAGCCTCTTCTAAGCTTTTTAAAAGCTATTCTACAGTCCTGACTCTCCACCAGACTGTCTGCAATAGCTTCATCCCAGCATAAAGCCCTGGGCAGGAGTTTGAAGTGGTAGACAGCGGACCTTTGTCTATAACAAGTTTGTATCACTTCTGAGGAGGGGGAATCTCCCCTCACACCCTTGTGCCTCACTCCATATAGCCACAAGACAGTCAGCCACCCTCTTATTTAAATCTCAGTGCAGCTCACGGCCTACCCCAGCACAGGGCAGTCAGTTACCTGAGGGACACCTCTGCCAGTCACCATATGAACCTATCTGTACAGCCAGAGTCCATTTACACATCCTTCAGCATTGGCAGAAACAGGGTGGGCAAACCAACCTGGAAGCAGCAGACCATGGCAGGCTCTCACCGCATGGGACCTCCGGCACCCAACATGGCGCCAGCCCCGCCTCAGCGCCCCTCAGCCTGCCACCTCCTCTCAGGGGCAGCCAGGCAGCGTGGAAGCACCCAATTGGTCAGGAACACAGGTTCTCACATGGGATTGGTCAGGAGCAGACAGATGACAGCCTGGGATTGGCTGCAAAGGAAGGGCTTTCCCGCCTCCCTGCTGTCTCTCACAGCAGCATGAGGGACCTGGGGCAGGGGGCTGCAGATCAGGGGCGAGGAACAGGGGACAGGGACGGGGTCATCCAACACCTCCTCTGTCACTGGCTTCTTTGCCATCCCTGTCCTGGGACCAGTCTGACTGTGTGCTGAGGCAGAAATAATTTGGGGTAACATTCCTTGGGATGGGACCTCCGCTGCCCAGCTTGCTCCTTCAGGCAGGCAGGCAGACATGGCATCCCGCCTCACCTGGGCCTACGCCATCTCCTCAAGGCTATATCCCGTTAAATTCGGTGGGGCTGCGCTACTCCTTCACAGAGAGCCCAGTTACTGCAGCTGCAGTAATGCTCCGGGCCATCTGGATCAGCTGCTCTGGCTCTGGGGTTTTCAGCAGCCACAACAAATGGGCCAAACCCACAAGTGGCGCAGTCCCATGCTCTGCTTTTCCTGATGGGATGAAGCAGCGCAGGTCCACTGACTTGGGCAGAAGCAGTGCCATTTGTGTCACTGTAGAGAGCCATCAGTGATAATTTTGGTCATGTTAGCAGGGGAATTTTCAAATGAACAAAATTAAGAGACTGCAAGCAGAAGAAATTGCAAATAGTCCCTCCTGTTGGAAGGAGGAGTCTGTTTTGCTGCTGCTATGAGATTTTATTGTTAGTTTAATGTCAACAGCTTAAATTACCACAACAAAAGTCAGGCCAAATTTCATGCAGGCAAAGAAGTGAGTGACCTTCTCTGAAATCTTTTGCATAGGTACAACAACATTTCCACCTTCCCCGGGCTTCCCCAGCACGTGTTTCGTTGGTTAGCTTCGCTCAGTGACCTGGTTTTACTAACATTTTCTCACAAAACAAAGAAGAAATTATCATAAACAAAGATTACATTTATTTTAACACTAAGCTTTTCACCAACACTTAACCTTTATGGGGAATCAATTTTTTTTTCGATGACTAAGAAAAATCTCATGATATATAATTAAAATAACAAAGAAGAGTCCCATTCTATACAAGTGTAATTATGTTCGTATGGTATCACTGTAATTGAAACACAGAAGATGTTTCAGTCTGTATTAAAAGAGAATTTCTTTCAGTGGGTTTCCTGAAGCTCATTAGATATTCCCTGGCCTATTCTCCTAAGTAATTAGATTTTAACAGGATTTTCAACAGATCAGAGCAATCTCTGTGGGTGCCAATAGGAGACTCTCCCTCCGGCCTTACCAGCAGGGCAGCATGGATAACATCCAGGCTGGGAGTTAATAGGACAATTACTGGCCTCTTTTAAATGAGTTACATTAATGCACTTAAGCTAAATGGCTCTGCATATGATTAAATATTAACATCTGCAAAATATGAAATCACGATATGCAATCAAGTTTTGTTGTTTTAATTTCCCAAATGCCAGATTTCGGTGGTGTATGTAAATGTGCATTGGATAGTGTATGTTAAACTTTCAAAACACAGATCAAGACTATTTGCGAATGGTTCTTCTGGAGCTACTTAGTTAAATGTCTTAAAATTGCACAAGGCAAGAGGAAATTATTGAAAATTATATAAAAACAAGAAAAGGAAAAAAACAGCAACGTTCATTTCGAATGCCTCAAAGTGAGCCAGGTCACGATTACTATTGCAAACAACAGAAATAAAAAATTTAAATTCAGTGCCTCAATACCTAACAGTTTCCCAACAGGAACAGGAAAAAGAACAGGAACCAGCTGAAATGTTAAATGGCATGGCCAGAGTGGATGCATGCTGAAGCAGATAATGTTTTTAAAAGACAGTTCTGTAAGGGTTGCCTAAGGCTTCTTTGCATTATATGAAAAGTTATGGGTTTGTTTCTTCACATTCCTGCACAGTGCACATCAAATTAATAGAATTTTGAATGCCCACACATACACGCATGCGTGCGCACATGCACACATATATGTACAGACATATATACAGAGAGAGGGATGTTTTATTTAGTAAGAAATTTTGTCACCACACGTTCAGAGGATTGAGTGATCAGGCCAGGACATACCTCCCATTTCTGAAATAGCAAACTGGGACTTGATGGAGTCTATTAGAAAGTTCATTCCTGTTGAGGAAAATATGTCAGTACTAACTTAACTTGCATTGACATGCATGACTGGGGGAGAGGGAGGTGTGAGCTCTATGACTATATAACTGAGATTTGTCCCACATTACATTTATTTGTTGTTCTGCATATCTCACCCGCTCACCACACCCTGTGCCCTGTCGTGCTAACCCTGACCTCTACTTACACGTCTGCTGTAAGTCCTCTCTGCAAGTCGACTCAGTTACCCTGGCACGCTCCTACCCTCTGCAACACATTCACAAGATCATCTGACAAGATAAGTAAATTGGGCTTTTATGTGGGCTGGAAACACACTCACTTTGCAACAAGGAGACAGGCTGTGTACTGATAGGTCTCCATTATTTCCCCAAATTCTTGCTGTGTGGAAGGATTTATTTTTGTTGCTACGAGTTTTTCCTGTCAAACCTTCTAAATATTCGTTGGATTTCAAGAGCAGCAAGGACTGCACAGCACAGAGACACTTCTACAGCTCCATCTTGGGCTCCAAAAGTTAATAATGTCAGTATTATGGAGCACATTCTTTCCAAAGTAGTCTACAAATATGAAATAATTACTCACTGCAAGTCTGCTGTATGGCAGAGAAATATTACTACTGTCTTTCAGCTGGGAAACTAGAGCAGAGATTAAGACCCAAATCCTTCAGCATCTAAATGCCAGTGAAATCAAATGTAAGGATCTGGTCTGAAAATGTCCAGTGCCCCAAAAGTTGATAGGAAGCTGGGATGAACATTAAGTCCTGGCTTTCTGCTGGGATTTCAGTCCAGCATAAACTGTCTTGCACTTGACCAAGTCCATGGAGTCTAAAGGAGGACTAACAGTCCAGTCAAAAACTCTTATTTCCTCCCATGATCCAAATTTACCCTTCATCATGACTACCAAGCACCGTGTGATGGAACTTAATTTGAGGTACTGTGCAGTATTGTCTCTAGGTAATAGAAACAGCTACTCCTGCTGGGTAGTGAGGGCTGACAACAGAGCATTTTATCAGTTGCCTCAATTTGAAATAAATGCAAAACTACTTCTCCTTAGAAAAAAAAAGAATTTCTATCCTCTTTCTTTGCCCAAATTCCCCAGACTTTCTGACCAGTTCTAGCTGTGCCATAGTCTGAATGTATGCCCCAGCCACGGTGCATGCTTCCAAGAGAGGGAACTCGCCCCGGCTGCCTCGGGTGACAGCGCTGAGCTGTCACCATCTGCTATCTGGAAACACTGCCATGAGAGCTGGCCATGCCATAGCAGCCTCCTCACAAATCTGATGGAGACACACAAATGTTCACGTGGTGCAGGAGCTAATGATGGCAGCCCTTGGAACCAAGATGGAAAATATTAGTGTAACAGCATGACGGGAATGGAAAACAAAAGAGAAAAAGCAGGACAAAACAGAGACGCAAAATTGGAATATGAAACTCAGCAAACATGGAGATATTTTAGCCAATGATGCTATTATTAGCAACATGCAGGCTTGCGATCGCCCAGGAGTTAACCCAGGCAGGCTCCCATGAAAAACGTTATTATGAATACCATGAAAAGTGGAGCGGAGCAGATCAGTGCCTACAGTTAAGCTTGTCTGACACTTCCCATTGTATAAATCTGCTTTCAGTTGCCCGTATCTTTGCTAGCCTTTACCCATTTGCGATGAAATGTCCCATGATGACTGTCTACCTCAAGCTGGATTATCTTGCTACATTTCAGAAGAAAAAAAAAAGAGAGGATTCACATCTTCCTTAAAAAAAGGACAAGGCAAAATATTTTATTTTGCCCACATTAAAAGGAATCTCACGACCATCTCATTGAGGAGATCTCACTTCAGTATGTTTTGTACTTAAAATTTGGCTGCAAGGCTTCCATTGCTTTTGGGAATGAACTCTTGACTCCTCCCACAAAAACTGTCTGGATTTGGTCAAGTGAAAAAAAAAACTTTAAAAAACTCACTAGAGATTTTAGGGTTTGTCAGCTACATCCTCCGAAGACTCTGTCTTCTGCACATAGCACATTGCTTCTCCTCACAGCTCCCGTCAACCAAGCAACTGTGATCCCATCAGAGCAAGCAAAAGAAGAGCAGCCCACAGCTTTGGCACTTGAGCAGGACTTCCTAGGCTCCCTCCGGCTTCAGGCCACTCTCCCTCCTGCGCTCTCAGCTCTTCCCCCACAACATCCCAACAGCACAGACCAGGAAAACATAACCTTGGTGCAGAGGAGACAAGAGTCAGACCTGGCAGTAAGGAGGCAAACGCAGGAACCTGGAACAGGGAAGCAGATGTCAGGTACTAGGACTGGAAAAGAAGGGGATTTTCAAGTGGGAGGAAATGGAGAACTACAGCTAGAGAAGGCAGAGCTCCAGAGACTGGGAAGTGAGCAGAGCATGCACGCATGTTCACATGGGCTTCAGAAGCAATCACACACTGTTTGCCACAGGGTGTACTGCACGAATGGGCTGTTGTCTCTAAGTTTGTACTTCTTTTGTTGCAGAAGCTGGAATCATGCAGTTGGAGACTCTCTCTCTATTCAAGCATACGACAGAGACAAATTAGAGTATCAAGAATAGCCCTAAATCAGGCCTTTTCTAACTTTGGCATACTTGGATTGGTACCTTAGCACTTCCCTCAAGTAATTTTTGGGTGCATTCATCTAGCCCTGTAAAGTGAACTCAGTGCTTCTCTGGGCTCAGAACACCACAGGGCCTCGTTCAGCAGAGCCCACATCAAATAAGCAGGGTGGGTGGGACAGGGTTTAGGCAGGAGAAAGTGCCAAACAGTTTACGGAGACATTGATGTTGAAAGGCTTTGCAAAAACAGGAAGAGACTGTAAGAGTTTTGGTGTAAGGGGGTCACACAACAGCTCCCCATTTGCACCTCAGATCAGTACAGCTGCACCCCACCCCATTTCTTAGGTTTGTCTTTAATATTCCAGCTAGAAATATCTGACTAGTGAGATCAATGTTTGCCAGCACTGAGCAAAACTTGTCACGGGATATTCGGTTCTTGAAGGGTTGAGCCTCAGACCTGGGAGGACATTTGCTGTATCACACATGTAGGTATATTTGTGTCATCCACGCTAGCGCTCAGAGCTGTGGCACATCTGGACATGGCAGGTAAAGGAGGAGGGTCCCTGCACCCTGGGGGAACCTTTCTTGCCCCCCAGAGCCAGCTGTCATGAGGGAACACATCTGGGTGCACATTACAGCTTCATAAGAAAGGTCTCTGTTTCCTTTTGTGATCTGGACCAGCATGGCTTTTACAGTACTATAAGGGTGCTTTTATGAGATTCACCCCTTGCAATGTGGAGGTTTTTATTAGAAACACGCCTTCCTCTCTGTCATCTATGATAAATAATGTTTATTGATGTTCACTTCCTTCAGTGAAATAAAGTGTCAAACAGCACGTTGGTATTTGCCAATTTTCTTTTCACATTTCATGTTATGTGCTTTTTATGTTACATGCCTGATTAAAAATTTAAACATTGTCACCGTTAGTGCTAAAATACGTTGCCAGAGCATCTCTAATTATGCTTCCTTGTCTGCTCTGAGCGGGGACTGACATTTCTGGGTCAAGATCTGGTTGTTGATATGCAGCACAGGAAGTATCCAATAGCCACTTGCTGAAAAATAGCTCCTTCTCTCTTGCACGATTATGGTACACAATGCAGAGCAGGTACCCGGGGGAGACTGCTCATGCCATGGTAATTCCTGGCTCAGGAGGCCTTATCCACTTTCTGCACATCATTTTGGTTTGCAGTTGATTAACCCAAAATAAAAACAGAGCCAACAAAGTGCTAGAGAAGGAACCCCTCTCGTGGCACTGTGCAGGCAGGGGAGGTGGGCAGGGGTCCGAGCCTGCTCCCAGCACCGCCCTTGCTGAAGCAGCAGCCTCAGCCTTGGCCCCGCAGCCTTTCAGGAAGGCGATGACCTGAGCTTCAACTCAGGCCCGAACTTTGTTCATCCTCCCAGACACGCTGGCTATGTGCTCAAGCTCCCCACAGCAGGAGATGCCGGGGCGTACACATTTTAGACAGGCATTGGGAAGCATTATCCCCTTTTGGAGGAGGCCTTGCTGTTCGTGCACTGTGCAGGGGTGAGCATGGTTCCTTCAGTAGATCTTTCCATTTATTTTTTCAAGAGAAGGTGAAAACATGAAATAATCTCCAGGTTTTTCTTCCTCTACAGGCACATCCAAACTGACAGACCCGCTTCCACTTTGTTAGTAAACATTTAGGAACGGGCTTTTCAGCAAGAGTTTCTTAAGCACACCACATGTGTTTGATTTTATATTTTTGACAGTTTGGTTTTCAAGTACGTTTTCTGACATATGCGGGAACCCAGGCTGGTCTGCAAAAATCCACCTGAGTATGCTAAGCTGTGGAGCGGGGCATCTAACAACACAACTGACCTCCAGGAGGAGCCTTTGTACATATAAAAATGCCAACAGTGATATACGCTGTTGGAAATACGGCTATTAAAAAACCTTACAATATTTGCTACATTTGTTTGCAGTGGTAGCACACAAAATATGGTTAAAACGAGCCAGGTTTTCCAAAGGAATTAATATTCAGAAAACTCGGCTGTTCTCCTTGGGAGCTGATGGTTGATGAACAGTTATGAAATCCAGCCATAATTTATTGTGAATGTTCAAATTAGTTAAAAGGTGGTATTATATATGGCTCAATGTTTCATCAGTACTTTAAAGAGTGTCCTTATTTGACCCATTAACTGCACGACTGATATGTTCCAAGATATTGTAAAAATCCTTCCCTGTTGTTGCCAGAATTTTCTTGCATTGTTATGTGCTCTCAGAAAGTATTACTGTTTTCCCTTTGGAAAGAAGAAGGGAAGAAGAAAAATCTGAAATGAGGCTCCAAATTTAAAAGTAGCCATTGCTATTCTAGAGGCTTTACTCAACTTCCCATCATTTTCTGAAAACATTAGAATTATTTTTATATATCATTTTACATATAACAGCCTTACTTTGTGACCACCAGCTACATGGCCCTGACTAGCACAGAAGCATTAAAAGAAAAAAAGTATATGGCTGAAGGGAATTTGCACACAGTTGCAGGACCCACGACAATTGTCAGATTTAGCTCTGCTGAACCTGGCTTTAAGTACAAAAAATAACAATACAAGCAAAACAGAGTCAAATTTGTGGCCTTCAGTATCAAAAATATCTGTTTAGGTAGCCTTTTCCCTTTAAATGTTACATTATCATACGTAACATTTCTAGTGTACGTACATAGCACCAACTTGCCAAAGTACCTGTTGGATTTCTGGACTTAAATGATGCATCCATCTCTTACAGAAGAAAATGCACCCTGCCCATGTGCTCCTATATTTGGATGGTTGTACAGCTTGTTTAAAATTTTAACCAAACATCACATATTGTGCTGTAAGTGATCTAGTTAGCTAAAGAAATATGTTCCTGCCACTTCCAATTACTATTTAATTTGCATAATTTTGCTGGAATCAGGATTTGGCCTTTTATTAGTGGTATCCTGTCTAATTAATACCACGTATTAAACCATGCTGTGGACACTGATTGCTGATGTATCTGAAAGTAAGGCTCAAATACAGAGTTATGTTTGTAAAAGCTATCAAGAGCAACCACTTGGGCTTTTGCATCTGATTCATAGTTGCTAGTGTGCTTTACCAAAGTCCAGAGGTGTTTTTGCCATCTCGTAACCAAGCTGCAAAAGGGGCAGTAGAATAAGGAGGACTCACTAGCGAGAAGTGTCTGTCCCAGGAGCACACATTTCAGAGCTTCTGCAGATCAGGTTGGATCTCCAGCAAAGCCACAGATTGTCTCTATGCAGACCTGAGCATGGTCTGAACCTGAGCAAGGCTGAACGGTTATTGCTCCTGAGGACACTGAGAAGCAGATCACAGAAGACGGGAAACAGCAGTCTCGCGGCCCTGTTCCCCACAACACAACCACCACAGTGACAAATGAAAACTGCAGGGTTAGCAGTGGCATTTTTTTTTTTAATTGTTTTTAGTGGTTCAGTTCAATATAAAAAATCAGCATAAACACAGAAATTCAAATGTACAAAGTGCTTCAGCAACAGCTCCGATGAGGAGCGTAACACACGTTGCATCGCATGGCCAGACGCAGGAGCTGGGCACTGGCTGCAGCATCAGGCTCGAGGCATTTGTGGAAATCATGTCCGAGACCCTGAGATCCAGCTCTGAACTCAAAAATCTGTTATCACTAATGAGGATGGTAGTCGTTTTGCAATAGCTGTAATAAACATTTGTTCAAACAAAAAGAAAAGTGAGATTAGAAAACATGCAATATGTCCCAGCATTAATGGAAAACCTATTTGTGCCATCTATTTTGGAAAAATTATTGAAGAACAGTTCATTCATGTGAAAATATTAGCACTGTAATTCTGTCAAGGTCAGTGAGACCTAGAGATTTGCTGAGAAATCACCTTCATCTCACCAGGTAAATAAAGAACTCGTTTTTCAAAGAAGCCTATTGAAGAAGGCACTCCATAGCAACAGTTAAATTATGAATACAGCACATATGTTCCATATCATATCATTTACAGCACACTTTAGCATAGACATAATGCTTAGTAACAAACTACAATACCATTCACAAAATGCATTTAAATAGCATAATTTAGTTCATTAAATTCAGTCATTTACAGTAAATCAAAATTATCACAGGAATTGAAGAGAGTACACAGTTGTTTGTTTGAATAGTTAAGCTAGAGAAGTCAATTCCTTTTTGAAGGTCAAGGACACAGTTGTTTCCATTTTCTGTTGTAAAAAAGATACAGCCTGTGTCATAAGATAATTTAGTATCATCTGAATGTGATCAAGTCCTTTCCCCCTGCTTGTTCCGTGTTATATAACTGGCACGCCTAGAATATATCTAAGTCAAGAAAACGTTTTACGTATAATGTTATCAAATTAGACTTCTTTTTCTTTTACGGACTGAATGGATGTGATTCTGGGTTTTTAAAAGGATTTGGTCTTGCAAATCTGCAGCCTATTACTTGGAAGCAAAGATGTATGTTTTCCTCTAGTCCAGCCATCAATTGCTTGGCCTGTGGAAATATTATTATAAAAGAAAAGTGGATTTTTTTGGGCCTTTCTAAGTGATGCATTCTAGCTTTTGCCATTGGAGGTGCAGCATGTGTGTGTGTGTGTGTGTGTGTGTGTGTGTGTGTGTGTGGTGTTGGGGAGGAGGGCAGTGCAGAAATGGCTTTGCAGCATAGATTGACTGCACAGGGAGCTCAGGATGAATCACCAAATCCCTCTGGGGAACTCCTCAGGTTTAAACCCTCCTTTGGGCATCAAAGGGAGGAAGGCGACGGGGCATGGTGCATCCATGCGTTCCTGCTCACAGGAGGGGAGACCAGCCCTGCTGCACTCTGTACCACGCAGAGGTCCAAAATCCTCCCAGGGGCACCCAAGCCAGGCAACTCTGCTTATTTAGCAGCAGTGCAGGATATAACCCTATCCTAATGGCTCCGCTGCAGGGATGAGGTGAGGGCAGGACCAGGACTTTGGTCTCTACAGACTATAAAGCCAGGGAGAATGGCAAGGATCCCTCAGTCTCTTCTCATACCACAGGCACAGACAATCCTGCCTTCATTCTTGTTTAAACTCCAGCATCACTTTCAAAGAAATTAACAATCCTAATTTTAAAATCGCCAGCAAAAACCCAAGCCACGGGCCCTCTTGTTGAATTGTTCCCCACACTTAAAAAACGTGCACTGATTTTTAGTCTGAATTTGCCTAGTGTCTTCTTGCACCTCACTGTTGTCTTGCCTGCTTGATATAGATTGAAAAGACCATGATGAAAGTTTTATTGTCCTTGTAGAAAATTCTGGGTTATCATCAAATCTTCCTTAACCTGCACTGGGTTGAGCTTAGTGGAGTCCTTTACCCTACGGCATGGTTTTCCATCCCTTTAAACCATTCCTGCCATCAGAATTACCTATAGGAAGCAAGAGCCCTCTGCGAGCTCTTCTCTCCCTTGCAAAATTTTGACTGCAATGGAGATGCCTCCATTGCATCCATAAGTGAAATGCCAACTCTTTTCTGACCACCTGGTGGGGAAAATGAATGAATAAGCTATGATTTTCCATCAACAGACCATCCAAGCACCTTAAAGTGCTGATTAATTAAGCCTCATATCATCCTGGTGAAAGAGGGAAGGGTCTGGGTTTTTTTTTTAATGGTTGTACAGTGCAGTATAGTGTATACCTGCATGAGTTTAGCTTTAAATGAGCTTATTTGGGTACTGATGGCAGCCTAGCTGCAGCAGCATAGAGGATGGGCACCTTTCCCCCTTCTCTGCTTCTTAGCTCAGCCCGCAGGTCCTGCCAGGACCCAGATGGGTGCTGTGCAGCGGTGGTGCAGGAAAAGCAAAGGCCCACATCCCTGCTCTCACTCTCCTGCTCTGCCCCAGCGGACGTGTACCAGCCGCCATGCACAGGCACGTCTGGGAACTGGGTGAACTGGGAGAAGGGAGCAATGGCTACAGGCAGGTCCATTTTGTAGTCCCAAGGAGCACACACTGCCCTACCTGCCACCACCACATGGGCTACACAAACCAGATCCAGCTTACATATGCCAATAATTCAGTCCTGACATGTCTCCTCAAGGCTACACAAACATCAGATAAACTATTTGCAAGGGGTCAAATGAGACATCTCAAGCAGGAAGCTGAGAAAGCCTTTGGTTTCTTGTCCAGATGAGCAGATGGTACCAATCCCACATGTCTGTCAGAGCTGCCCTCTTCTGAACAGGGCTCCACAGGAGGGTTGGGAATCAGGCAGTAGCAGCCTCCCAGCACAACAGCTATCTTGGAGGTGGTAATATCTTAAACTGCCCCAAAGTGTTGCTTGGAGCTCTCCCCCCCCCCCCCCCTCACATCGAGCACCATGGGAGCCCCTCGGAGAAGTCCCTGTTCTGCATGGGGGACACAAGCAGCACAGTAATCACCACTTGGCAGCCGAGGGCTGACCCTGCTTCGATGGAGCTCTGTGAAACACCCAAGGGAGAGCCTGGGAACAGAATCACAGAATCATAGGATCATAGAATAGTTTGGGTTGGAAGGGACCTTTAAAGGTCATCTAGTCCAACCCCTCTGCAATGAGCAAGGACATCTTCCACTAGACCAAGGTGCTCAGAGCCCTGTCCAACCTGACCTTGAATGTTTCCAGGGATGGGGCATCTACCACCTCTCTGGGCAACCTGTTCCAGTGCCTCACCACCCTCATAGTGAAGAATTTCTTCCTTATATCTAGTCTAAATCTACCCTCTTTTAGTTTAAAACGATTACCCCTTGTCCTGTTGCAACAGGCCCTGCTAAAAAGTTTGTCCCCATCTTTCTTATAAGCCCCCTTTAAGTATTGAAAGGCTGCAATAAGGTCTCCCCGAAGCCTTCTCCTCTCCAGGCTGAATAACCCCAACCATCTCAGCCTTTCTTCATAGGAGAGGTGTTCCATCCCCCTGATCATTTTCATGGCCCTCTTCTGGACCTGCTCCAACAGGTCCGTGTCTTTCCTGTGCTGAGGGCTCCAGAGCTGGACACAGTACTCCAGGTGGGGTCTCACCAGAGCAGAGTAGAGGGGCAGAATCACCTCCCTCGACCTTCTGGCCACACTTCTTGTGATGCAGCCCAGGATATGGTTGGCCTTCTGGGCTGTGAGCGCACATTGTCGGCTCATGTCCAGCTTTTCACCCACCAGTACCCCCACGTCCTTCTCGGCAGGGCTGCTCTCAATCCCTTCATCCCCCAGTCTGTACTGATACCAGGGGTTGCCCCAACCCCGATGCAGGACCCTGCACTTGGCCTTGCTGAACCTCATGAGTTTCACATGGGCCCACTTTCTTGAGCTTGTCCAGGTCGCTCTGGATGGCATCCCATCCCTCAGGCCTGTCAACTAGGCAAGCAGCCAGCCACATACAGAGAGGGACAATTAGGGCCCAAACAGAAATGAATTATGCTAGAGACAGTAAATTGCTTGTTGACACTGCTGCACAACAAAGAGGGAGAAGGAGAAAATATTCTTAAGACAAATAACTTTCTCCATCTTCCTGGGCACAGGGGGAGAAGCCATGAGCAGGCACAAAGGACACAGATGGCAGTTCAAATCCTTTGTAACACACATTGCCATCACAGCTGTCCCAGGACTGCGAGGGAGTGGACCTGTTACAGATTACCCTGGGCACTGAGGAAGCACCAAGAGGGCTCACCAGAGTAAAAGTGCCAAAGTTTTCAAAGGGTAGAGCTGTGAGCTGAGGGTCAGTGCTGCAGAAATGTGTCTGGGCACAGCTGGAGCCTCCTCTCCTTGCCAGAGTCCTGGAGCACTGCGAGGACCAGCCTTGCGGGGCTGGTGCCCAGGGAGCAGGGCACTGGGTGCCAGCAGCTCCAGTGAATACCCAGGAGGGATGGACTGTGGAGTCACCAAGGCTCTTTCCCAACTTTTTAGCTTTTCAGCCAACATCTGGCAGAGCAGGCTGTTAGCAGTTTCTTACAGGCTGGGAAACTAAGCTTCAGATCTCTGCAAAATGACTTGCAGAGGTGGAGACTGGGAAGGAAATTGAGCTAGTGCGGGGGTTTGTGGAGTTGTTTGTAATGGCCATCACCAGAGAAGCCCACAGCAGAGCAGAGCTCACCTGGGAAGGTGCAAGACTTTTTCACATGCACAAAAACCATGCGTGCAACAGCAGACCCCAGCTAGGAACAAGCACGTACAAAAGGAGTTTCCAATATTTCCCACCACCACCTGCAGAAGAGGATAGTAAATTTGCCCCAGTTCAATCCTACATTAGTTGGTGCCCCCTAGGACGGTGTGTGTGACCATGTCCTGTGCACAAACGGGGCCAGTGGACACAAAGTGGCCTGTTTTACAGCATCAATAGCTTGGATTACTGTGCATATCTTGTTTGGATGCCAAAAATGAATTTTAGCTGCAGCCTGTACGGCAGGGAGCAGAGCTGAGTTACAAGGATCTGTAACGGGATGCTTGAAATGTAAATGCCCATGTATCCACTTGGACACAGATATCAGACATCAAAGTCACCAAGAAAGACAGACACATTCCCTGTCTTACACTGTCTACCTTCTTCAGGCAAGCATGGGATATAGCTGCTCAGCAGTAACAAAAGCGTTAACCTAGGACTAGATTTAGCACTGATTTTACTGCAAGAAAATTTGGGTTGATTATAACCCCCCTTTCCTGCTCTGGGGTATTTCCTATACAGCACTTTTCTGAAATAGATTTAAATCATTTCACAGAAAAAGCAGGATCTTTATCCATTTTATAGATATGGAAACTGAGGCACAAGGAAAAAACAGTTATTTGTTCCTGGAGAGCTGCAGCCCAGGGAAACTCTGGCTTCCAGTCTTCTGCTAACTCGTCTGGAAATTGCACAAAATCATTAACTCATCCTTGAAAATTTTTCATGATAGATTGTAACTATTCAGTCTGTCATCTCCAGAACCTGCCTCTCTCAGAAATTATAACTATGTACCTGAGGGCTGCCACTACAGAATAGCAGAGGGATACATCACATCTGCTGCCAGGCAATCCTTAATGTGGCTGGTTTTGACTGCTGCCGGGTGTTATTGGTACTAGCACTTCTACTGTTCTTACTTTAACGCTACAGTGTTAATTAGGCACCAAAACTGCATTTAAGACTTCACAGTGGGGCTGGAAAGCAATGAGCTCAGGAGGAAAATTCCAGCCTCACTTTGAGGTAATTATAAATCTTTTGTCTCCCATTCAGACACTATATTAAGGCTGCTGCATTGGCCCAGAATTTCATCTTTAATTTCCACTTTCTTCTTTGCATGGGCTTCAGCCAGTCTTTGAGAGGAGGGGGGACATAGTTGAGCCTTGATAAAGGGCCTTATTCACAAACCAGCAGCAGCCCCATTTGCGACTTCCCCCAGCACCCCGGAAGCAACTATGCCACGACAGGAGAAACTTGCACATCAGACAAACTCCAGATTTCCCCTGCAGCAACCATTTCCTGATAACGCTACATCTGCACTTCCAGGCACCGCGCTGCCTCTGACGCGGACTTGCACGGTCCTCTTGTCAAGCTCAGAGACCTTAGGCAGAAGCTATCGCAAGCTGTCTGCCAGCACTGTGCCGGCTAAGGTGTTATTATTTATTAAAAAGACTTTGCTTCATTCCAAAAAAGTGTCTCAGATGAAGTTAAAGGACTCTGATACAACCTCACCAGTATTTCTTGGTCTACATCATTAGCTCAACTGGGATGTTGAGCTCAACTTGGGAACTGAACACAAGAATGGATTGCCTGTGCCTGGCACGCAGAAATACTACACCCCAGCGGCTGGGGAGGGCTTGGGAGCAAGCAACAGCTGGTGGGTCCTCTTGCCCCTATTGCCTTGCCCCTACAGCCTCCTATACAGCCTCTGTCAGTGCCCACACTATTGGGGGCAGCCCAAGCTCACCCTTCCTGCAAGTCCCGTCTTCCCTTGTGGCAAGTGCCAGAAAGGACCATCGTGGCCAAGTGACCCAGTGTGTGTTTGCAAAGCAGACCACAATTTGGTATGTTGTATGGGGCCAAAGGAGTTTCAGTCCAGCCAGCACAAGGGAGGTTGTCAACAGGTGGCAGAGAGAGTCCCCAGGGCAAGCCAAATCCCTCCGTGCAGAGAGAAGGCACCAGTGACAGTGAAACACCTATTAGCATCCCAGTTTGAGTGCGCGGCACTCCCTCCTGTTCCTCTGGAGCTTCTTCCCAGTGCCTGAAGTTGACTGGGATTTGTTAGGTAGACACCAACCTGGGGGTGTCCACCCAACTGCAGCAGCCAATGCAGAGATCAACAGCAGCATAAGCAGATTGAGAACTGGTCTCCTGGTCAAAGTAAGCCCACCCAAACCCCAGCCTGCAGCAAACATCACTGCCTTCCCAGTGGGTGCTTCAGGGTGGAGTATGTACAGTTTAGGCCTTTCAGCAACAGCGGAAACTATCCAAATCCTTACAGTGAGAGGAGACCTCATCCACATGGTGATTCAAGACACCAAAGTCAGGCTCTCGCTTTTAATTTCTCTCCGGTGGTGTTTGTCTTTCTCTCCATTGGGCAGATAGAAACCTCAGAGCAGTTAGAGAGAGGAGCCAAGCAATGATAAGTGAGGAACAAGAACAATGTGGGCAAGGCACATGGCCATCCATGGCAATGTCCCTGCCAAAACATGGGGACAAGGTGGCCGTATGTGGCACGAACCATCTTTCGGGCCATGTGGCATGGGCAGCCTTGCTTAAGCAGGGACAGGCAGGCTGGCAGCAAAGCTCTCTGCACTCAGCCTGCGACAAACCAGCACCCAAAGAAATGTTTCATGCGGCAATAAACCTGTTGAAGGAATAAATTAGCTGTACAGCAAGGTTATGCTTTGGGAATGTCTCCACTATGGCAAAAGTATCCGCTGTACCTAGTGATTAGGTTTATATTACAATGTGGCTTTTAAGGCTCACTGTGCTGAATAAAAATTTAGGCAATTAGTGATCTTATTTCTTAGGAAGAACTGCTTGCTATCGTATATTAATACAGATTTTGCTCAATTAAAATTGTTCACAGTCAGCAAAAACAATTTCTGCACTGTAATGAAATAATGAAATAATTATATGCAAGGGAGGACTTCTGATCTTTTTAATTATTCTATTCTTCATTTTTAAAAGGGCTATTTGAAAACGCACTCTTATAATTGATTGCTATAAATCAGTCAGAAGCATTCTAAGGATCATAAATATTCTAACTTTTAAAAGACAAAGAAATGCTAAATATTCAATGAAATCCTTCAATATTCAGAAAATTTAATCTAGGGTAAAAGGATAGACTGCTCTTTTGAAAATAAAAAGTAAATTTGTTGTCCTGTGAAAAATGAAATATCTTGAATGTCAGTAACAGAAATGGAATTAACAAGAGATCTTTTTATTGTTTTTTAAGGTCATTAGGCTGTGAATTCTATAATTATGGAAATCGTCAGTCCAGTTCTGTGGAGTGTTTGCTCCCATCCATAAGGTATTGGAATGTTCAATCAGTCTCTCTCGTGGGAAAGTTAGGTCATAACTGTAAGTGTACCAGCAAAATTGAATTAAGCAAAGAGATTTCATTAGTATTTATAGCCAGAAGGCATCTGTAAAAGTACAGGGCAAAGAAGTTATGTGGAAGTCAAAGGAGAAAAAAAAATGGGTTTCTGGTGACAAAGGCGAATCTGAAAGAGACATAAGCGTATAATGAATAAGAGCTATTGAGCGCTGCTCCAAAGAGGGAGTTGCAAAGATGTCAAATATTGATTTTCTTGTGTATGCCTTTGGACTACATATATAATTGTTTGGATTTGCTGTCTTCATGATACAACAATATTTGTTGTTGAAGGTTAAAAAGCAGAGTGTGAAACAACCCAAAAAGCCTGAAACGTGTTGGAGAATTATAATAATTCTACAAGGAGGCTTGCATGAGCAGAAGTCTGTACTTTCTAGCAAATAAACATTTTTATGACCATCAAAAGCATTCGTCTATTGAAAGTATTGCTCCTGGTACTGCAGAAGCACACATTGTATGCAGGGCCATTGAACCATATTGCATTTATTGATTGAAAATATACAATTTGCTTCTAATGAGTTTCTCCAACTTTTTATACCATGAAAATATTCTGTGATCAAGTATATATGTGCAAAGTACTGTATATGCTTTTGTATGTGCTCTTTGTATGTGTACACTGATAGATAAATATAATCCTCACATGTGAGTTATTTTTATGGGAATGACAGTGCCTCTCTGGGTCTTAATGCAGAACTGAGAACGTATTTCTTGATGCTGATTAATGTCTTAATGAAATAAACCTCTTGAAATATTTTCATTCCGTAGAAACAAGTACACAAATCACCTTAAAAATTATTCCCATCTTTAATAGTTACATAATGCTGACATGGTAGTTCTTTATATTTCTACACAAAAGGGATTTGTGACTATTTGGAATGACATATTACGTGTGACATTTTACACATGTGATCCTTACGTTGGCATGCACAGCAATCAGATCTCTACTGACACTGGTGGGAACTCTGTCCCTGACTCCAGTGGGATGTGGACTTCAATTAGAAGCTCTTGGAGATCTTGGGGAGCTAAAAGCAAAGGATGTCACTGGAAAGTTGGAGACAACCCAACTGTCGGAGCCCAGCTAGATTATTCAATCTCTTTTTAGGTGGTCAAGCTGGGAGGTGGGGTCTTCTTTTTCAGAAGCACTGGACTCGGCGGAACCTGACAGAGTCTGACAATCAGGTCTTAAACAAAGAAGTCCCAGGGAGGAGCAGTTTGGAAAAAGCCCAAACCCCAGCTTTAAACAAGAAAAAGAATGGGATCAAACTCCCGGTGAACCCTGGCCCTGCTAAAGTCAGTGTCAGAGCTCCCATTGCTCTCTGTGGGGCTGCAAGTTCAGCCACCGCCTGTACAAGCTCGGAAGGAGAAAAATCCTTGGGGAATGCAGGGAAAGGTGCAATTCTCCTTAACTTACGTCTAAACATAAAGAGCTCTCAGGGATGAAAAGCACAGTCCTTACCTTTTCCTAATCCAGGGATGCAACTTGCTGGTTACTTCTTTGCTTCTGTCTTGTTAAGGGTATCAAAGCGCCTCACCTTTCATCCAAGTCACTGTTGCAGAGCAGTCCGTAGTAACAACAGCAACGCTGCATGCTGGAAGCATGGTGGAATCAGTAATTCAACTTCCAAACCCTCCTGCGCAGTATGTAGTGTTATTATTCCCACTCAATAGAGAAAAATGGAAATGTTTTGCCCCGACTCTTCTCTCATCCGGAGCAGTTTTACTGTGCCTTACATGGGTGTAACTCTATTTACTCTGTTACACATGACCATCAGTGAGATGGGATTACAGCACAGAGGGATGAAGTGATTTACCCAGGGCCATATGGTAGGAAAACCAAGGATTGGAAGTCAATGACTGATAGCCAAACCTATACAAACTTCTCTAGGCTATGCTATAGTATTTTTTCCCTAAATTCAACAAATTCTCTGTAAGAACTTATCTTTACAACATCTATTGCATCCCTAGGATAAGACTAATCACAAATGAAATGTACATTTGCTAATCTTAAGTAAAAGTACTTTGTAATAAGGCATGTTTAACACCAACTGCTATGAAAATAACATTGCCAAACCCACTGAACTGGGAAGCTGCTTGATTTTGCAAACACCCCCCTTGAAAGTGCAGGGCAGGACAGTGCTGTCCCTTCCCCAGCCCCCAAATCTCGCTGCCAAGTAGTGAAGGGGCTGGAAGTTTTTGGAGTCCTGCTGTCAGAATACAATGTTGCCTAAGCAAGCATTAAGAGATTATGGTAATAATAGGTATGCTTACTCCAAATAAAAGGTTTCATTAATCAAGCCATATTGAGATAAACCTGTCAGTGGACAGAGGAAACTAGAAATCAAATGCTGTGAAAGTTCTGACAGATTGTTAAATAGAAACCCTTTAAAACTGAATTTAATTTACTGTGATATTACAGATATTTATGCATCAATAGGCAAGTGCAGATTGAGTTCGGAGGTCAGCTCTGGTGCTTGAAAAATAAACGCGCAGAATGAAACAAAAGGTGACAGTTACCTTTCTCAGAAATTACGGTTTATTAAACTAAATATGAAGCTCTCCTCTGATTCGTGTTAAACAGAAAGGCACAGGGCTGGGGCATAATTTACTGCAGTAGATTGGCTAATGAGTAATTACAGAAAATACTCCCCCTTTTTTTAAAGTTGCATCTATAAACTTTACCAGAAGAAACCAGGAACAAATATTGCACCATAGAAGCACAGTGAGGTACCAAGGGGCAGCAAGCACAGTGACCTTTCAGCAAGATTGTTCACTAATTATGCCATTAAAGCGCTGCTCTGTCGGGCAGCGTGTGTTTGACTTCTATACCTAGCATTTATTTATTTAATTTCTCCTCTTGAATTTTTTTAAACCTCTCCATTTTCAGATTAGCAGCTTCTTCAGAATCAGGACATTCCTCTTCCTGCCTCTTCCTCCTCCTTAGCTTCATGAATTCAGGCAAGTAATGTGGGAGAAAGGTAAATTTAAGGAGAGATTTCTGTCCAGGTAATTCTGCCAGCAAGTTGCACAAAGTTGTTTGCAAAGGGAAGTGCCGTTCACCTGGGCAAGAGCTGCAGCTCAGCCTGTTTCACATCATTCTTTGAAGGAATAAGGCCCCAGAGACCGATCGCTGAAGTGTCATGGGCAGATAGAAAATAAAACATCGTTCCTGTTGCAAGGGATTATCTAGTCTCGTACAGACAGGCATAAATCTTTATGCCATTGACGGGATGGATCCATATCCAACATTAATGTTTGACTTAAACATAATGGTTACGTAGCATAGCATGTTTTTCTTTCAAACAGATGGCTGCAATTTGAAGGGAAAATTTGGACCTAATTATGGTCGAGCTAAGCCAACAACAAGGCTCCTACTGATTCTACCAAGCACAGAAAGAAGTCCTTGAATACAAGCAGTCCTAAGTGAAAATAAGTATGTCAGTGCTATATGATATGAACATATTTATCTGCCAAACTTATATGAGATCATATCTAAATACATGACTCCAAAACATATAAGTATATTACATTTCACACACATAGGAAACACGTAAAACATGCAGGACATGTTAGCTAAAGCTATGCTAGACATATGTCCTTCCCAGAATGACAGCCCGAAAAATCCTTACCAACTCGAGGACTCTATTCATGCAAATAATTACTGTAACAGAAGCAACCACATTAGCTTTCTGAGAAAATGTCCTTTTTTGTCCGCATAAGGGATGCAGGACTGGGCCATTAGTTAGTGCTTAATAGAAGCCAAACCAGCAGGATACTGTGACAAAGCCTCAGCCGTGTGCCTCCTCCGGTCATCATCTCTCTGTGAGCAGCGCGTGTTAACACAAACTAGCCCTGCAGCACTCTTCCAGCCGCCACTGAAGTTACTCAGGAGCTGCATTCGCTGCGGCTTCAATACAGGAATGATCATTGCTCCAGGTCGAGGTTCACTAAGAAATGAAAATAAAATGGTAAAATCTATCAGGAGAAAGCAGGGAAGGAAGAACTATCATATTTCATATATATGAAGATGAAAATTTACCTTACAAATTGTAACAAAACTTATCTGGAAAATGGAACTCTAGTTCAGCTTTAGAATACGGTTAACTTGAAGCACATATTTAAGTCCCATTAATTTACACAGTTTAAATGCTATGCTGAGGAATTCTGGAAACACAGGCTATAGGGCCAGAAGAACATTCATGAAGTTCATCCCTTTGCTTGGAGGAAGACCATGACAGATCTAACAAAGCCGGACCTGTAACTGCTGGCTGTAGTTGTAGATAGAAATCAGTTATCCTCCAGAAATAAACCAAACGTGTAAGAGAGGAGCCACCTCCTCACCTGTCAACCCCATGCAAGCTTTACCCCGTCCTGAAACAGCACCGGGTTCTGACCTGATGTCCTGTGAGTCCTAACCCCACCCCAAGAAAAGTGAAATTAGTTTAGATTTGCATTCCCAGGCTACAGATACACATACACAGAGGCAGGTCCTAATGGGCATAGGGACCTAATGACTATACTCATCTTTGAAAAACTGCAGGCATTTCCTATTTCTGGGCAGTTCAGCGAAAGGCTGGAGAGTGCAGAGCCTGCGCTCAGGTATCAGCCATTAACCTCCAAACCCAGAGCCACAAAGGACTGAATAAGAGTTTATTGGAAGTGAATCCAGAAAGTCCTTTTTCATTGCCACAGCGCAGTTACCTGCGCTCTGGGGGCCCAATGCTCTTAGGGTGAAATGTAGCATGTCCTCCTGCCCTGAGAAACGACCTCTTTTGGATTTTGAGGAGGAAAGCCATGGCAACTTATTTGGAGCAGGGCAGAGAGTAAAAGCAGGAGATAAGGAGGACTTGGCAGAGCCCGCAGAAGGGTGAGAGTGCAACCCCATGAGGACAGAGCTGAGTGTTGGGCACTAACTGGGGTTGCTCCCTGTGAACCCCAGCATCTCCCCTTGCAGCACTGGGGAACAGTAACGCTTTTCCATAGTTAAATGAGTTGCACAAGTTAAATTCATTCATTTCCGTTCAGTGTTTTGAGATCACTGGCTTGAAAGCTTTATGTCAGCACAAATGTCTTCTTATTACCAATGAACGTTAACTCTGCATTGGTGCTAAGAGGTGTAACAAGCAGTAATGAGGTAAAATTAATAAATGGCCTATGTAGGCCAACTACAAGGAGAAGTGTCTCGTAGGCAGTGGAATATTTTCCCAAGAGAAGTAGGGAAAAAACCCACAAATTGTAAAGTTTTAAATAAACCCAAGGAAACTGAAGGAGCGCTGTTACACCTGTGCTACATGAGTCCTCAAAGTAAATGATCTACAAGTATCGCACAGAGCCATTTTCACCAGAAAAACTTAGAAGCAGCAGTAAAAAAATTGAGTAAAGAGGAGCCACGATGGCTGTGAGAGCTTCCAGCGGAGCCGAAAGCCGCCCGAGCGGTTCCTGTCCATGGCCAAGGGCTGGTGCAGGGGATCACTCCTCGCGTTAGCTGCCCAGCCGGTGGGATGGCAGCCCCTGCACACCTCCATGACCCTCTCCAAGCCCAGAGCTGTGAAACCTTCCTACCCTCCCGCACTGGCAGCAGGCGGCCACAGCTGCAGTAAACCCTGCAGCAGCGCTGAGACAGGAGCAAGCCCAGCCCTGGGCAGGATTAGGTCTTCTACCCCCAAGCAATCCTCCCTGCCGCACAGACCACGCTTGTCCGTAGCAGAGAGCTGCGACAGCCCTCCACATTTTATTTATTTAGATGAGTTTACAAAGCAATTAAGACATTTTGGCAAATGCTGAGGTGCAGATTTCCTCCCTTATGATAGATCATTCCTGGCTTTTTTTTCCCTCTCCTTCTGGACAGATAAATGTTTCATGGTCCCACAGACATATTTTCTCTCTGCCCAGTTGCTTAGAATCCATTTAAAGTGCCTGTTGAACTCCTCTATCATGTAATATTTTAACAAGAGCCCCTACATAAGCTTTATTTACAGACTGTAAATACTGCCTGACGAGCTCAATACACTGTTTCATCACCTCCTTAGCTGGAATTCCTCTTGGAAACTTTTTTTAGCTGGGCAAAAGTGGGAAGTCCAACAAAAATATAATGTTGATGTGTTTTAAGGAATAAACGCTGATTCTTCACATCCTCCCCTTTCAATTGGAAATACCACCTTTTAACGATTTTTGTCGAAATTAAAACCCTCCCTGGTTTTATCTGTCCTGTCCTAGACATGAGCTAAGTTGCCAACGTGTGCTCTCATCACACAGGTGCTGGAAATGCTGATCCAGGCTCTGCGCTACCTGTGATCCCTCAAAGAAGCTTCTGAAATCAGTAGGGTTTTACAACATGCCTTGGAAGGCATTAAAATACTTTAATAAAATGTTTACTAAAGAGTCCTCTAATAAGGTGAAGGATCTAAATTGAACTCACGGAAGTACCCTAATGGTCAAACTGACAAAGAAGCTTTGTGGGGAACAGCAGGAAGCAGCTCTGCTGGAAATGGTCCGTGTTGCCCCAAAAAATAAGAAAAAAAAAAAAAACTTCAGCCCAAAAAATGGATTTTGGGAAAAAAAGCAGACTTTTTTCTTTCTGAAACTGCCAGTTTTGTTTCCAAGAAGTTTGTGGAGTTCACCCACTTTTCATAGAAAAATTGTGATAACTCAATTCTGTATTTAGAAGGTGGAGGAGGAAAATGTTGGACTGGCGCAGACATGCGGCAAGTCAGGACGGCCCTTCAGTGACTCCCCTTCCTCTGCCGCTAAGCCAGGACTTGCAGAGGTTTAGCAATGCATTTTATTTACAGGAAAAAAAAGCAGAGAGTCCCCTAAAATGCGTTACAGCACTCTCCAGATAAGGAGCTACCTGGTTTAGCAGGTGAAGAGGTGCTTGGGGAGGTTTTGATAGAGACATTACGGACCTGATTACATTAATACCTAGCATGGGTTTTAACCTGCATTTTGGGTAAAATTCACCATTCTGCAGAAGGCCCATAAAAGGCCTGTGCACCACTTACGCCCCACCAAGGCACCATTTGGATGGTGTACGGGAAGCTTCGGTGATGCATAGGCCCAGTGCCGGCCGCCTGCGTCAGGAGGGGTTTCATCCATTATGTATCAATAATATTCAATGTGTTGGGGAAAAATATTAGCAGAATAATTTTATTAACAAGAGCAATAATTCACTGCTTGTCTTTCTGTGCTTAATAAAGGGAATCGAGGATGTTATACACGAGCCAGAGGAACGGCTTACAAAACTATCCTGGAAAAAACAAACAAATGAAGCCCTGGGAAGCATGAGAGCACGTGGAGGGGGAGCTGGCTCCCGCTGACGTCCTGCCTGTGCTGATTAATAAAAATAAATCCTGAATCAGCTCGTGGTGTTCCTTGGGCGCTCTCACGATGTGCAAAATCTCACGGTAGTGTCTCTGAGTTAAGTATGTGTTAGCTTCACACTGGGAAGAGGACTGGGCCAGCCCATGGAGGGCTCCCAGCGATGCTGCTTTCTGCAAAGGGATTTCCTCACATCCCTGGAAATCCTCTTAGTTTCTCTTCAGCCATTTGCATCTCACTGGCAAGGGGAATAACTGAGAAAAAAACTGCTGTGCCTTCCTCACACCTTCTGCGTACCTGCAAAATCAGTATAAAAACACACACGGGCAGCAGTTTGAAATGAGCTTCCACCACTGCCTCTCTGTGGACCCTCATTTTGAGTTGTGTCCCTTCTTTTTGGGTTGCGTCCCCTCTTTTTGAGGCATGTCCCCATATTTACTACCAAATTGGCACCGTTCGCGCCATCCCTTTGGGCCATGCATAGATGAAGGGAAAAATACTATGTCATGTTGATATACTCCCCTTCCTCAGACAAAAAGGCATCTTTATATGAAATGTATCTTCCTTCCCGAGCCCATCGAGCCTCCCCTCTCCCTCAGTGCATGGAGAAATCCCTGGATTTTGAAGGAGCAGCGGTGGCCCAAGCTCATCCCTTCACTGCCCAGCCATTCCCCGAGTGCAAGCCGGAGGGTGAGGATGTCGCACTCCGGCATTGCTGCTGTGTGCAGAGACGGGCCGGGGGCTGCCACGTGCCTCCTCCTGCATCACCCCACAAGCTGGGCCAGGGTCACCCCTTCCCACCCATCCCTTCCCTCGATAAAGTCAAAGCAAATTTAAAGGATTTTTCGAGACTTTCCTCTGCTATTTTTCCTGTGTATTTATTATGCCTCCCAGGAGCCTCCTCCAGGGACAGGGATTTGACAGGGTGTTTAGAGGATGAGTTTTAGCCATTTTCTTGGAGATGGACAGGGACGTGAGCAGGGCCTTTCCAGGAATCGACGCTGCTGAACGCCTGGGGCTGTGCGGGACTGCAGAGTGGGCACAGGGTGCTTGCAGGCACAAAGTGGGGACACCTATCCATTTGTTTAGAGTGGGGATTTCCAAAATGAAAATCTGAAGAATAAACAAATTTTTGTTGAACAACTGCCAACTGGTTTTGGTGGGTTTTTCTTTTAATCAGATCTTAACTAACTTTGCAGCCGTCTTGCACAAAAGGCAGCAGAGTTCCTCTGCTCACACAGCCCAATTTGCCCAATAATAATTCTGTATTTTAAATTATCTGATTAATTTTGCTCTCTCCCTGCTTTGTAAAGCACACGAATCTCTAAGCTGTACTGGGCTCCGCTCTTCTGATGATTTTGGTTTTATTTTGTGAGTCCCAAGAGGCTGCATGGGGACACCTGAGCACTGCTGCCTGCTTTTGCCAGGTCCCCGGGATGTTCCTGCCTGTGTCCAATACAGGGATGTCCCCCTGCGAGCCAAGTAGAGCCAGCACCGCTGGATCCTCCTCCACCAGCATCCATCCACTGCACAGTTCAGCTCCCAGGGGACGGGAAGGCAGAGAGGAGGCAAATGGCCAGTGCAAATATGCACCCAAAGGAAAATGAACACCGAATTCAAGGCGATTCGTGTTTTTACATAAACACCGCGCTTGGCTGGTATTTAGATCCTGCCAGCAACAGCGAGGAGGGAGCAGAGAGAAGCTCGGTGTGAAACCCGTGTCCGCCCGTGGGGCCGGTGGGAGGATGGACACGGTGCGCGGCTGCGCCGCTCCCCCGGCCCCGACGGCGGGGGGCTGCCCGGGGGGGGGCCGTGTGTGACTCCACCCGCCCGCCCGCCGTCCCCTGGGGCCGGGCCGGGCGGGGAGCGGGACCGGGACCGCGGGGCAGCCCCGGCGCCTCCGCCCGGTTAAGAGGGGCGGGGGGAGGTTTGGGGTTGTTTCCCCAAGGAATACATGGAAACATGGAAAATCTGCGCCTCGGTGAAACCCGACCTGCGCGGCCCAGCGCGACCGCCGGACCCCCGCACAGGGCTCAGCGGGAAACGCAGCGCCTAAAGCGCGCAAACAAGCGCGCAAACAGCGCGGGGTGCCGCGGCCCGGCCCGCTCCGCCCCTGCGCGGTGCCCCGCCGGGGAGAACGCAGGCTCCGCGGGGCGCGGCCGGCCCCTCGCCCCTGCAGCAGCCCCGGGGGGTCCCGAAGTTGCCTTCCCCTGCGCGGCCGCGCACCCCGCGCGGGGGAAAGTCCCGCGGCCGCCCCCAGCTTGGGTTTCCCTAAAGGCGAACTGGGGCTAAATAATGAATCGATCTAAAATTAACCGGAGGAATGGAAATGCTCTAAAAATAAGCCAGCAGCTGCCGTGGTCGCAGCCCCCCGCTCCCGTGGGGAAGGGGGAGCGGGGCCGGCCGGAGGAGGGGGCTCGCCACGGCGCGGGCAGAGCCGGGCGGGCTCCGGGGGGTGCGCAGGGCTGCGCGGAGCGGCCGAGCCGCGGGAGGCGGCGCAGGCCGGGGTGCAGCGCCGTGAGGGCAGCCGTGATTTACGAGGGCTGCGCGGCGACTGGCGGGGCGTTTGCCGCGGCCCTCCGCGGGCGCGGTGGCGGGGAGCGGGGCTGCCCGCGGGGCGGGGGCCGCTCCGCGCCTCGGCGCGGACGGAACCCCCCAAAACTTCGCCGCCTGCCCCGCTGCCGGCTGCTCCCAAACCGGCAATTTTTTTTTTAATTTGTATTTTTTGGGGCTTTTTTTTTTTGCACGGAAGCGCCGAAAGCGTTTCGGGAGCCGGCGGGTCGCCTCCCCGGCATCACCGGCCCGGCGGGGGAGCGGGGGGCGGCCCCGGGGGCTGCGGAGCGTGTGCGGGAGCCACCGCCGCGCTCCTGCGGGGCAGCGCTGGGCAGGGAGCCGGCCCCGGCCCGCTGCGAGCCCCCACCGCGCACACACGCACTCACACTCGCACACTCACACACACACCTCCTCCTCTTTTCTCCGTTTTGATCCATGCAGCGATCCTATATTCTCCCGGCTTGTCTCTTTTATTCTTTTGTACTCAGGCGTGTTGTCCTGGCCAGCAGTGTGAACGGGGGCTTTGTAAAACGGGACAGATAAAAATGAGCAACATCATATTGTTTGACAGAATGATCCAAAATGATAAAGTGCCTTCTCCGGAGGGGGTGAAAATGGTGAATTCCTAAAAAACAAGAGCGTCGCTTCTCTCCTCTGCCTCCCTGCGCTGCCCGCAGTAGCCTAAAGGGATCTGCCGCCTGCACCAGCTCGGATCACGTCCAGCCGCTCTTTTCAATGGGAAGTCCTCTTTTTAAAAGCCTTCATTTTTTTATTTTTAAATAAATAAAGAAGGGGGGGGAGCGGCTTCGGCGTGGGACCCCCCCGTTCTCCTCGCGGCGAATGAAAAGCACAAT
Source organism: Aptenodytes patagonicus (assembly GCF_965638725.1). Classification (NCBI taxonomy): domain Eukaryota; kingdom Metazoa; phylum Chordata; class Aves; order Sphenisciformes; family Spheniscidae; genus Aptenodytes; species Aptenodytes patagonicus. Next base: position 59,655,177 of record NC_134953.1, on the reverse strand, counting down.
TTTCGAGAGAAAGGCTCGTTTTGATTAAATCTGACATGCTGCTGATAACTCCATGCTAATGTGAAATAATTAACATAATAGCCATAATTAAAAGCACGCTAACAATGCCATAAATTTATCACACAATTTTACTAGCTTTCTGCCCCTAACTGCTCTCTCATCGTTAATTAAACGTGTTGCCTTTTACAGAATGGATGTTTATACATTTCCAATACAAATAAATCCGAAACCGTTTTGGAAACATGACCAATTTCGTTTTACACTGAGGTCTGCCGGTTTTACAGGCGATTTATTACAATTTAAACAAAAAAAAAAAAAAGAAAAAAGAAAAAGAAAAAAGAAACCAAACACGTGCAAATAGAGGCCTTAAAAAAAAAAAAAAAAAGGCAGATATATTTGAAAATCTGCATCTTTAGCGACAAGCCCGGCCTGGGGGGGTCCAGGCCCCGGGGCCGGCGGTGTGCCCGGCCCCGGCCGCCCCGCGGAGCCGCCCCGAGCGGCCCCCGCAGCTCCGGCAGCTCCGGCCCCGTCGCTCGCACCGCTCCGGCCACGGCCGGGGGATGTTTGTGTCCTCCCCCCGCCTTGGATGTGTTTATTTTACGGGGATTTCTCACCCGCAGCCCCTCTCCTGCGAGCCCCTTTACCCCCGCACGTTTATAACGAACCACAATGCTGGTTTAATCCAGGTCAGGTCAACGATTTATATAACTCATTAGTGAAAGTAATAGGCTTAAGGAGATGAAAGGGGACACCTTTGGTTTCTCCTTCCTTTAAAACGATTACAGAAGCAGAAATTGCCCCAGCCCTGCCTTTCCTCCTCAATCCCCCCCCACCCCCGAGGCTCAGCCTCCGGATTTATTTTTAACTCGCTTCGCAGCCAGGATCTTGCTTTGCCATATTAGAATCAAATTGAGTTGTAATTAATTTCTCCCTCTCTATCATAACTTATTCCATCCTCCCTTTCCCCGGTGCTTGCCGTGTCTCTATTTGACTCCGTATCGATCCGGACGATACAGTTTGTTTTTCTCCTGTTGCTAAATCTATCTGTCTATATGGGCGCCCACTTTCTATTTCTGGCGGTGTCATTATTGTGGGTTTCCACCTCCGCATAGGCTGCTTTAATTATTTTATTGCTTTGCAGGGCGCAGCCCCTGCCCCTGCTCACGTTCGGCCCTTGAACTTCGGTGGGTTCAGGGGCTCCCGGAATATTTCGGGGAAAGTTTCCTGATTTTTAGAAAAGCTTTTCTCCCTCCCCACTCCGCCCGGGTGGGCTCCTAAATACTTTCCTAAACTTCGCCACCTGAAGCCCTGGGAGCCGCAGCAGCGCCCCCGGCCCGCGGTGGGGCGCGGAGGGGCGCGGAGGGGCGCGGGGCGGGGCCGCCCCGCCGGGCCGGGCCGCTCAGCCGGCAGCCGTGATTGAACACGGGATTAGCACAATAGAGCCCTAATCGAGGGGAAACGTTTCTTTTCACGCTAAGCACCGTAATTAATGGTATGAATCAATTAATTTGACTTTTATTGTGTCGAAGAAAAGCGCAACAAATGAAACGGGGCTGCGGAGTTGGTCTTTTTTCCTCCCTTTTCCCTGGGAGAGCCTTTGCGATGCAAGGGGGGGGGCGCAGCGCGAGTGCGTGTGAGCGTGCACGTGGGTGAGTGTGCATGCAGGCATGTGAGTGTGAATATATGCGTGAGCGGGCCGGCGGTGCGCGGGTGAGGAGGCCAGGGTCACGGTCCGCGGAGATCCGCCGGGGTACGCGTAAAAACGGAGCGGGGGGGGGGGGGCGCAGACCCCGTGGGGACCGAGCCCGTCCCGCCCGAAGGCTCCGCGGCCGGAGCGGCTCGTCGGGGCCGGGCAGAGGCTCTCGGGGAAACCGGGGCACCGACATTTCCGAGGCTCCGATGGGCTTTAGAGTGGGGAGGGGGGGCTATTTGCTTTTCCTAAACCAGAACCGCTCGTGGGAAGTTGCTCGTTTCTGGGGCATTTTCCTAATTTAATTGTATTTACCGAAATCCGACAACACGTGCGACAACTACAACAACAAGGGTATCGGCGGTACGAATTAAAAAGCAAAGCCCCGTGAGCCACCCGCGGCCGAGGTCCCGGGCGGGGGTTCCTTCTCCTGGGCGCAACGGGGCAGGGGTGGGCGGCCGGGCCCCCTCCCGCCCTGCCGGGCGCCTCTCCCCGGACCGGGGCTTACCTGGGGCCGCGTCAATACGGTCCTCACATTCACACACACTCCCTCATTTCCTACTTTTTCATATGCTAAAGCCCGCAATGATTAAGTCGTTAACACCTCTGGGGAAAAAAAAAAAAAGGAAAAAAAAGAAAAAAGGGGGGGGGAAGGAACCGGCTAAAAGCTTCTTTATTTATAGTTTCCCTTTGTTATTTTACGTCTTTTTTATTTCTCCCTGCAACTAACCTAATAGATTAATCAATAGCCATTCTCTGATCTTCCGTTCCCAGCTGGTGCTGCTGTTGGGGGGAAAAAAAAAAAAAAGAAAACCACGGAAAAGTGATTTCAGAGCCCAGACTTGGTGGTTTTAAGCGCTCTTACGGCGACGCATCCGCTGATCCTGCGCTCGGCCGTGGCGGCCGCTGCCCAGCCCACCGCGGCGGCCTCCGGGCCCGCCGCACCGAGAGCGGCGGCGGCGGCGGCGGCAAGCTCTGGGGCGGCAACTTTTCCGCGCTGGGCCGCGGGGGGCGGCTGCCGGGGCCGGCGGGTCTCGGTGCCCGCGGGTTCCAGCGGGCTGCGGGCGGCGGGGGCCCGGCGGGGCGGGCGGCCCGACGGGGCGGGCGGGCCGAGCGGAGCTGTCGCTGCTCTTTGTTGACAGTCCATGAAACAACTCGAGTTTTGCATGACTTCACAGCGGGGCGCCTGACGTCACGCGGTCACGTGGCGCCGCCTCCGAGTATATCTTTAACGGGAAAGTAATCTATCAGGCAGTCCGGACCGCCGCGCTTCCAAAGTGGCGAGCGAGGCCCCGCGACGCCCCGGCCTCCTGCCCCCGCCCCGCCCGGCCGCCGGGAGCTCCGTCCCCTCCCTCCGCCAAGGGGGGGAAAAAAAAAAAAACAGGAAAGAGGAGGGAAAAAAAAAAAGCCAAGGGCGGCGGAGCGGTGCGCGGCGGGGCCGCGGCCGCGGAGCGGAGCGGTGGAGCAGCGGGTGCCCGCGGAGCCGCGGCGGCGGCGGCCCCATGCCCGGCGCCCGCGGGCGCCCATCGCGGCGGGCGGGAGCCAGCGTCGCCGCCTGATCCCCGATGCCCGGCGGCGGGAGCGGGGCGCACAGCCGGAGGTGACCGGGCGGCCAGGGCAGCCCCGCGCCGCGGGACGCCGCGGACGGGAGAGGAGCGGGCGCGGCCGCCCCATGCCCCGCGGGGACGGCGCCGCGGGGGGCAGCCGGGCCGCTCGGGTCTAGCCCCAGGGGCCGGTCGGAGGAGCGGCGGGAGGGGGGCGCGGGGGGAGCCCGCCGCGCCGCCGGGTGCGGGCGGGAGGCCCCGCCGCCGCGCCCCGTCCGCCGAGCGGGGATGACCCTGTCGGGCGGCGGCAGCGCCAGCGACATGTCCGGCCCCACCGTCCCGGCGGCCGAGGATGTGGATATCGACGTGGTGGGCGAGGGCGACGACGGGCTGGGCAAGGACAGCGACGGCGAGGCCGGCAGCCCCGCCGCCCTGCCGCGCCTGCCGCTGGACGAGGCGGCGGAGCTGGCACTGCCCGCGGAGGCGGGCGCGGGCGCGGAGACCGGCAGCAGCGGCAGCGGCAGCCCGGCCGAGGCGGCCCCCGGCGGCGCGGCCGAGGGCGGCAAGGGGGGCGGCGAGGAGGGGGCGAGCGGCGGCGGCGGGGCGGCGGCGGGGCAGAGCAAGCCCAAGAGCAGCCTGGTGAAGCCGCCCTACTCGTACATCGCCCTGATCACCATGGCCATCCTGCAGAGCCCGCAGAAGAAGCTGACGCTCAGCGGCATCTGCGAGTTCATCAGCAACCGCTTCCCCTACTACCGGGAGAAGTTCCCCGCCTGGCAGAACAGCATCCGCCACAACCTCTCCCTCAACGACTGCTTCGTCAAGATCCCCCGGGAGCCCGGCAACCCGGGCAAGGGCAACTACTGGACGCTGGACCCGCAGTCCGAGGACATGTTCGACAACGGCAGCTTCCTCCGCCGCAGGAAGCGCTTCAAGCGGCACCAGCAGGAGCACCTGCGGGACCAGACGGCGCTGATGATGCAGGGCTTCGGCGCCTACGGCCTCGCCGGCCCCTACGGCCGCCCCTACGGGCTGCACCCCGGCGCCTACACCCACCCCGCGGCCGCCGCCGCCGCGCTGCAGTACCCCTACATCCCCCCCGTGGGGCCCATGCTGCCGCCGGCCGTGCCGCTGCTGCCGTCCAGCGAGCTCAGCCGCAAAGCCTTCAACTCCCAGCTCAGCCCCAGCCTCCAGCTGCAGCTCAACAGCCTGGGCGCCGCCGGCTCCATCGTCAAGTCGGAGCCCAGCAGCCGCCCCTCCTTCAGCATCGAGAACATCATCGGCGTCCCGGCCGCCAGCTCGGCCGCCAGCGCCCAGACTTTCCTGCGGCCGCCCGTCACCGTGCAGTCGGCCCTGATGGCCCACCAGCCGCTGGCGCTGGCCAGGACCACCGCCGCCATCGCCCCCATCCTCAGCGTGCCTACCAACATCATCGCGGGGCAGTTCCTGCAGCCCGCAGCCCCCGCCGCCGCCGTGCAGGCCAAGTGGCCGGCGCAGTAGCCCCGGGCAGTAGCCCCGGGGAGTTCCTGCAGCCCCGCCGCCGCCGGCCGCCCCCTCGGGGCTGCGCGGCCGCCCCGCCCGGGCTCGGGGCTCCGAGCAGCGGGCATCGGCCCCCCGCCACCGCCGCTTGTACATATTTGTATCAAAAATCACTGACGTTGCTTTCGGGGTTTTTATTTTTCTAAAGAGGCGAAATGACGGTCGCGATTAGGAGCTGCGACTTTCACTTTTTTTGAAGGTTCCGGCGCTCCGAGCGGTTTTATCCGAAATAAACGAACAAACGAGAAAAAAAAATGTATAAAAAAATAAGCGGGGGAAATTTTAAATATTAAACGAACGAACAAAAAAAAAGAATTTTGGAGAAAAAAAAACAAAGGAGGAAAACCCTGTCATTCTATTATAGAAGTCTGTTTATATATGAATGAATATATGTATTCTAAATGTTATCCCTTCGTGTTGTACACAACTTTGTAAATAAATTTTTAAAATGCTCTGCCCGTGTTTGTGTGAGAGGCGTATCTTTGAGCACCCACCCGAAGGACGAGCTGCGGGGGCCGCGGAGGCTGGAAAAGCGAGCCGGGGAGCGGTGCGCCCGCGGAGCGCCGGCCCTCTCCTTCCCGCGCCGCGGAGGTTTGGGTTTCGCCGGTCTCGGTGCGGCGCGGACGGGATTCCCACGGCGGGGCGGCGCGGAGCGGACCCGCGGGTACCTTCCGCCGCGTCGGGATGCGCCGTCCGCGGCCGCGCAGCGACAGCGACCGGCCCCGCTCGTTGCCGGACCGGCCGCCGCGGCGGGGCCAGCATCGCACCGATTCCTTCAAAATTAAACCTTCCCCGGCAGATCCGAGACCCCCTCAACCGTACCGCAATTTTTCCCTAAATATATTAATTTTTCTCAGCCTGGCTTCGGCTCTGCATCCCGGCGCTGCGGGATCCTGCCCCTTCCCGGCCGGACTAGGTACGCTTTGGGTTGGCTTTCGCGGCTGGTTATAAGGGAAATGGTTTTAAATAAAACACGCTGGGGCAATCTAAGCAACGTTTACTATTTATTTTGCGGGAAAAAAAAAATTAAAGACGTGTCCGTGCGGTGTGAGAGCGCGGATCTTTCGTTTAGATCAGGAAAACATTCGGTGTTAAAGAAGCGGCTCTGCGTTCCCACGGAAAGGGAACGACCTCTCCCAGCTAATTCTCAATAACTAAGTTTTAAGGGCAACTGCGAAAAAAATGTACATTTGTGTGTATTTTAGGGGCTAAAATAAAGAGACTGCCAAGACGAAAAAAAAATCTGTAGCGCGTTACAATATTTAAAACACCGCTTTTGGGGGGGGTTAGTCTGGCGAGATGTCGGGCACTCGCTCTCTCCTGTGCACTGACGGTGTTTGGTACTTTATTCTCTCCCTCGCAAAACGTTGAATTTTCGTCGCCTTTGGAAACCTTCGTGGGTTTTGCTTTTCCGCCCAAATAATTCGCTGTCTTTGTTAGGAAAATCGGCGGCGTAAAATGCAGGCGGGATGCAGCGGGCGCCGGGTTTCGCTGCGGGAGGAGCTGGGCGAGGCGCTTGTTTCACCTCTAACACCCGCTGGGAACCGCGGATTTAAAAAAATAAATAAATAAATAAAAGTGTCCTTGCTTTCCTGGTAAGCAGTAAATATTATTTCTTCCTAAGTAAATATTTATACCTCCGCATACATGGACTAAAATAAAACAAGCAGCCCGGTGATGAGATAGTTTGAACTTTATAAATAAGGACTCGCTAATCATCTGACACGAAAAGGGAGAACGGGCACCTGAAGCGAGCGGGGATTCGGTGTCAGGCAGGGCCCTACATGGGCACCCGCCGGGGCTCCTCTCCCCGCCGAAACCCAGCGGATCTAAATTTGTTTGTGCGTGGCGGCTATAAAAGTAACAAGTTGTTTCACAGTTGTGTCTGGCTAATCGGTTTTACACAAACAGCAAATGGTAGGTGATTTGTGCAACACGCGCGGAGGTTATTTCTATATTTAGCGGATACCCCTGGGAAAAGAGAAAGGAGCCTCTTCTTGAATTCACTTTTAGGCTCAAGAAGCTGCTGATCCAGGGCTTCCAGAGGACACCGGATAACAGGGGCTCATTCCATTCCCCAGCCTTTGTTACTTATAAAATTACTCGCTCATATTTCCCCACATAGCAGCAATACCTCGGGCTCGGCATCTGCGCGCCGGCGGCGGCGGAACCGGCAACTTTCCTCCCCGCCGCCTCCCTCCGGCGCGGCCCCGGGAAGCGCTTCTCCCTCGGTTACCTCCGTCCTCTCTTTCTCACCCCCGGTTTCCCCCCACCGCCGAGGAGGAGGGGCTGGCGGGACCCTGCGGCGCCGGAGAAGCCTTTCCCGGGGAAGGGGCGGCGGCGGCGGCTCTCGGGGCCGGGCGGCACCGGGAGGGCGCGGGGCTCGGGAAGAACCGCGGCGGCGGCGGCGAGACCCTGTCCGGGGGCCGCCTCCCCGCGGGAGCCGCTGCCTCCCCGCAGCCGCCGGGCCGGGCCGAGAGCGGCAGCGGGGCCCTGCGGGCAGGTGAGGGCTCCCGGTGGCGGCGGCGGCGGGGCTGCAGTGGCGCACCGGGGCCTGCAGGGGGCGCGGCAGCTCCCGCTGCACCCCCGGGGAACGGGCGCGCCCCCCCGGGGCCGGAAGCACCCCCGCAGCCCCCGGGCCGGGAGCCCCCCGGGCCCCGGGGAGCCGGGAGTACCCCCGGTGCCCGGAGCCGCCCGGGTCGGGACCGGTCTGGGCGCGCTCCTGCAGCGGGCGGCCGGACGGTGCGCCCCGGCGGGTCGCGCAAAGCTACCGCTGGGGCTCGGGGTCCCGGGGGTGCGAGAAGTCGGTCCCCAAACGGGGGAGGGTTTGCAGCCGGGCCGGCGAGCAGCTTTCGGCGGATGGTGCTGCCCAGGGGAGAGGGGCGCAGCCCTCCACGGCCGCGCCGAGCCGAGCCGGGCCGTGAGCGGCGGGGAGCGGCGGCGGGCCGGGGACAGGCGGGGACACCATCTCCCGGCGAAGTTTCTGCAGCCGCTCTCTTCAGCCAGACACAGAAAGTCTTTTTCCTGTTCTTTCTCTTCTTTTTCCTTCCACAAACTTGCCCGACGCATATGGCAAAACTTGACACGGTCGGTGACAGATGCCTATTAGTATAAGACGTGTCATGTCGGTCCCTGGGGTGTATTGAAAGTAACTAGATCCTAAGCACCGGGAAAATGACCATCCTCGCCGCCCGGAGAGTTTACCCAGAGCCACCCCCCTCCCCGGCCCCCCCATTATTTATTACAATTGCGGACCCGCCGCTCTCTCCGCCCGGGGAAGGTGCCGGAGAACGTACAATAGGCTGGAGATAGGATCTGGCCCTAATCCTCTAAACCACCACGTTGCTTGAAAAAGAGGCGAGACGGCCTCATCAGGGCCATTTCCTCGGCTGATGCGGGTCTCCCGGGGAACCCTCTCGCTTTCGCAGCCGACAGGGCCGGGCGCTGCGCGGCCGCGGGAGTTGCGCTCCCCTCCCGCCACCTCCGCGCTAACTGCTCTCAACGCCGCCTATTTATAGCATAATTGATCTCTCCCCGGGCACAGAGCGGGGCTGAAAGTTACAGGCTAATGGGCGTTGAAAGGCTGCGGGAGCATTTGAAAAGGCAGGAAAAGATCTTTTGCAGTTATTTAAAAATGTATATTTATCGCGCGTGGACGTTGTTTCTCAGGAAGGAGCCCCAGCGTTCGGGCTATCCCCCCCCAGCCCCCCGGCTGGCAGCACCGCCGGCGGTACGGCCGGCACAGCCGAGACCTCCCGGCCTGTCCCGCGGAGAGGTGGCCGGAGGAACTCATCCACTGGAGACGCCAGAAACCTTTGTGACACGGGCAGCGTTTGAGGACGGCTCTCGCCCCGAGGATGTCTAACTGTGGCTCTCCGCTTCCCAGGCGGGTTACGGGCTGGGGTCCACGCCGGCGGTGCCGGGCGGATTTTGCCCGGGTAGCCGCGCACCACCCCGCAAATCCCCAGCGCTGCCCGAACCGGGCTCCCCGCGGCCGGGCCGGGCCGCTCCGAGCGGGGGGCGCGGGGGGGCTCCGAGCGCTCCCTCCCCGGGGCCGCTCCCGCACGGGCGCTGGGGATGCGGCTTGCCCCGCTCCCCACCCGCCGGCCCGGGCTTCCTGTCCTGGGCCAGAAACAAAGGAAGGAGGGCGCGGATTTCGGTTTGGGAAGCGCCATCCCTCACCCTTCGTGGGGTCCTCGGGGGTCTCCCACTCCGGGAAAAATGCCACAGAGACTTGCTCTAGGGGGTGGGGGGGTTTCCGCCCTCCCTGCGGCTCCGGGGCAGGGCGCAGTTCCCGAGGGATGGGGGAGCCCAATGGGATTTTGCCTCCTGGGGCTCCTCGGGCAGTTTTGCAGAAGCTCCCTCGTGTCTGAGGCGTGCTTCGGGGCCCGTCCTCGCCTGCTCCTGGGAGGTCAGCATAGTCCGGGAAGGCGGAAAACCAGCCTCGCCATTTTGGGGGTGTGCTTCCAAGCGGTTTTAAAAGGCAGCGGCTGAGGAAACACAACGAGTACCGCGCAGAAGTTACGCCGCCCAACCCCGCGGGTCGGCGGCTGCGGACAAGGCTCGGCTCGGGCACGGCGCTGTCGTTTAGCGCATCCCCCGGGGCTGCGTTTGATACGCGCCCGCTTAAACCTCCGCGGAGCTTAAGTCTCCGCGGGAGCCTCCGTCCGGAGCCGTGCGCGTCCGTGTCATCCCCGCAGCCGCTCTGCCATCCCCGCAGCCTCCCTTCTCCTGATCTCACCTCTTCACCGAGCCGGGAATACGTGCAATTGGCCAAACGCTCGAGATCCAGTTTTCTTGAGAGACAACACCTCTATTCCAGGGACTTTTACTGAATTACGTTTTACTAGTCCTAAAACATTAAGCGTTATGTACTTAAAAGATAGAGAGCATAGGTATTACATCCACAGAAAGTATTTTAGTCAGTGAACGTTCAATGTAGCAGGTAGAGATGAACTTAGCACGTCTTCCAGACTGAACTGGGAACAGACGCTTCAGCCATAAAATGCACTTAACAGTCTATTTAATAGTGGCGAGGTCCTTGAAAATGCAATATCCATGCTAATCTTGCCTTTTTCTAAATCAGAAATGAAAAATAGGTCAGTAAGGTAGAACCTTCCCCTTCCTTTTAAAATGTGACATTTAATCTATTTAAATAACTAAGTAAACTTTATTAATTCAGGATTTGGTAAGCAAGCTGAGCAAGTAGGCACTTCGCAACTTTATTAAGACGGCAAAATGTGAGAGGGAGCGTCCTTGAACTCCAGGTTCAATAAAATCCCTGTTTCCTTGCGCTTCAGCAAAATGGGAAAAGCCGGGACACGCGAAAACCGCTCAGCCTCCCCTCTCCCTTAAGGAATGAAACGCCTCGTCCTCCAGCATGCCCTGTTTTACGGAGGGCTCGGAGCATCCGCCGGGCGCGAAGGCAGGAGCCTTCCCGGCAGGGCGTCCCCGGGCCGGGAGGGGGAAGCTCCACCGTCCCCCGGCGCCCACACCCCCTGAGCTGGGGGCTGCTCCGAGAATGGCAGGAATTTAAGAAAACAAATCAAACCTCAAGCCTTTCTAATTACTTTATTAAGTGCTAGCATTTCAGGGAAAAAAAGGGGGGGGGGGTGTCAATCTTTCTGCAGGTTATGGTAGTGGTTTCAAACACGTTTGTTTCTCTTGCTAGGGAAATGAAGATGCGAAAGAATCGTGGCTACAACAATCTGTCAGTGGAGGGCTTTCACAGCCCGGCTGTCTGTCCGCACTCGCACCCACCGCCTCCCCCAGCCTGACAAACGTGCCCGCTAAATTACGGGCGGTTTTATAGTGTCGGGAACCGGGAAAAGGTCAGATTGTGAATCTACAATTGAAAACGTCTCTAGAGTTTGTTTCCCCGCTCGCTCCTGCATCACGGCTCAGCTCAGAAACGAAATCCTAGATGAGTTGGAAAGCAACTTTTTATAGCCGCAGCCTCTTCCAGGACTCCCTTCCTCCCGCCTGCCTTAGGAAAGGCTTCCTCATTATTCTGATATTCTGATTATTCTGACCGCATTTCACTCCAGATTTATGGAATTCCCGGGAGTTATTTGCCTTACCGCCGCTCGCTTTACATCAACCCTAAGAGCCGGGGTGGAGGAGAAGAGCCAGCAGACCTGCTGAAGCCTCCCGAGAACGCCAAGGGTTAAGAAAAGCCGTTTATCTGCTCATTATCGGTTTCTCTTCACTACTGAGAACCAAAACCAAGCCCCGCTTGTCTACTACCCCGCGATATCAATGTGTCCTTAATGCCTTTTCCAGTCATTGATCTGGTCAAAGTCACCGCAGAAATACTAGTGACAGAGACTCAATTCCAGGCGACGTGACCAATGCAAGTATTTAGAAAGCATTCAATAAAAAAGCTTTCCCGGGGAGTGAATGATTTCACCTTGCAACAAAGAGCGCTCAGCTAATTGAAATAGTGCACTTAAATGTGCGGCCGTGCACTCCCGCTCGCCCATATCTGCTCCAGGACCAAATTATCAATAACCCACAAGGTAAAACCCAAAAACTCCTTTTTTTTTTTTTTCCGGTAGGAACCCGGTAGCCCATAGGCAACGCTCACGGACTTGGGGGTGGTGTAGTACTGCTGTGCTGTGTTCTCCGGCCTCCGGTTTGGGAGCGGGCTTTAGGGAATTCCGAGCATGGAAAATCCTGGGGGGGAGAGTAGAAGGATGGGAGAAAGGGGATGGGAGAGGAGAAAATAAAATAGGGATCTGCCGTGGGGATTCTCCCCCAGGCTTAGGCTGGGAATTCACTTTGCATCGTGCATTTTCAGTGTCATGTACCACACCAAAGCCACGGTGGGGTTCAGGAGGCGTAACTCTTCCTGTCTTCTAATTTACTTTGTAGCTGATGGATTTTTAGGCCTATGCTTATTTTACAGATTTGTCATCTCCAGACATCCCTTAGGATCTTATTAATATCCTAAAATTGAAACATTTTATTGAGCAGCAATATGAGTGATTATGTGCTGGTTTTGGCTGGGATAGAGTTAATTTTCTTCACAGTATCTAGCATGGGGCTATGTTTTGGATTTGTGCTGAGAACAGTGTTGGTAACACAGGGATGTTTTTGTTATTGCTGAGCAGTGCCTTCACAGAGTCAAGGCTTTTTCTGCTCCTCAGCCCACCCCACCAGCGAGTAGGCTGGCGGTGCACAAGAAGTTGGGAGGGGACACGGCCGGGACAGCTGACCCCAACTGACCAGAGGGATATCCCATACCGTATGACGTCATGCTCAGCATATAGAGCTGGGGGAAGAAGAAGGAAGGGGGGGACGTTTGGAGCGATGGCGTTTGTCTTCCCAAGTAACCGTTACGCGTGATGGAGCCCTGCTTTCCTGGAGATGGCTGAGCACCTGCCTGCTGATGGCAATTAGGGAATGAATTCCTTGTTTTGCTTTGCTTGCGTGCGCAGCTTTTGCTTTACCTGTTAAACTGTCTTTATCTCAACCCACGAGTTTTCTCACTTTTACTCTTCCGATTCTCTCCCTCATCCCAGCGGGGGGGGGGGGAGTGAGTGAGCGGCTGTGTGGGGCTTAGTTGCCACCTGGGGTTAAACCACCATAGAGTATAATAGATTTAGGTAAAATATGTAAAATTTGATTATCATAATCTGCCATTTTCAATAGGATCATGTCTCCAAACACCTTGACAGGCCAGCAGACTAGTGTGATTTTTACGTTTACCTGTGTAAGACCACAAACTTCTAGTTTCTTCATACCGTCCCACCTGAGGTAACACTCGCAAGTGACAGTTGCTGAGAATGCTGAAATTATAGCAGGCCTAAGAGGGACCAGGATGTCCAAGTAATTGGCACTCAACTGACAAATGGTTGGGATAGTGGAAATTAGTATTCTATATGATGTTGCACTGGAAGAACTTCAAGGAAGGAAAGCCACCTCTGGTGGTACGCAATACTGTATGTTGCCTAACGTTTATATATTTTGAAAACATCCTGCACATGTAAAAAAAAACAAAATCTGTGAAGAATTTTGTTTTCCTATCATCTCTGGTTCCTTTAAGGTTTCTGTTATAAGTGATCAGATACTTCTTGACCATTTTGTAGCACTTGGGTTTAAATCCTTTACAACTTTTAGTCCTGTGATTCCAATCCAAGGAGAGCACCACCGGCAGTGCATCTGGAAGGTCTGGCCATGAAAATCTTGTTTTAAAAATAATCCGTTTTCTACTAAAATTCATATCCCAGCCTCAGTTAGACACACAACCAGAAGAAAAACACAGCAATCTAAAGAAAAACAGAGACTGTACTTTTAAATATCGGTAAGGGTTGTATAAAGATGATCTAGGATCATGTATGTTATGCTATGTACTTTGTCAAGACCTTAAAGAGCATCAAAGAGGGTAAAACTGAAAGGTTGTAAAAGAGAGGCCTATGATGCCCAAGATCTTTCTTCTTCACGTTGGCTCCTAGATATTGTCTCCCAGACGTAAAGGCTGAGGAGCTGCTTCCCAGCTCTCTGGCACAGTTTAAGAACAAGTCTTCCAGCTGCTCCCTTCGTTCTGCAAAAACGAGCAAACAAACACTTAGATTCGTCACCTGAACAAAAAGCCAGTCTTCCCGTGTGTCAGGGCTATGCTTTTCACCAATAATACCCACTATTACATTTCCCACTTCCCTTAACTGCTGCAATAGAGACATAAGCACTACCAGCGCCATGAAGGGATGCATGCGAGCAGGGTAAAAAAACTAAGGAGCATCCACTTCTGACAGCACCAGCCGGAGTAAAACTGAGCCCGGGGCAGGCTGCCCAGCGCTGACTAGGCCCATGCGCGGGGCTAGCACCGTTTCCACAGTGGCTGAGTACCAAGCAGCGCTGCCGTGTCTCCTGAGGTAAAGCTGCTTGTCGAGCCGTCATTCCCAGATTCCCCGATACCTCTGCGGTGGACCAGGGGCCGGCGGTCCGCTCCTACCCCCTCCAGCCCGTGCCCCGCCCCGGCAGGGCCGGTCCCCGGGGGGCACCACCGCCCCAGCGGCGGCCGCCGCCACCCGAGGGCAGCCGCCGCAGCCCGCCGCGGGCGGAGCTGCGCAGGCGCAGACATTCCCTACGCACGCGCGCTGCGCCACCTGCGCCGCCTTACGGGCGCGCGCGCCAGCCGGCGGAGGCCGGAAGCCCCCTCGAACGCGGAAGCGCGTGCGCGCCGGTTGTGTCCAGTAAGGAGGCGCGGGCTCGCGCTAGAGCGGCGGGAATGGACGGGACGGGAGGGGCCGGAGGGGTGGCGGAGGCGCTGCCCGCTCCCTCAGGGCTCGGCGGGCCGCCTCGCTCCCGCTGTCGTGCTCCGGGGGGCCGGGAGCCGGTGTTAGTGCGTGGGGCGGATGTACCGCGCCTCCCCTCCGTCGCTTCCCCGGGGTGCGGGCGCCGGTTGGGGGCGGAGGGGAAGGGGGTCGCCTGGAACGGGACGGGAACGAGCTGAGCGGAGGCGCGATGCCCGCTGGCGGGTGAGGGCAGCTCGGCTGGGTTAGCAGGGAGGCCCGAGCGCGAGTCCCTCTGCAACAGCTTACCCTCGTGTCTCTCTCTGAGGCGGCTGGGAACAGAGGGTGGATGAATGAGGAAATTTGGGAAATAAATACGTCTTCTGACAAGGGGTAGGGGAACAGTAGGTTTATAGAACGGGTATTACTTCAACAAATGAAATTTTTAATTTAGTGTTCGCATTTTTGAGGAAGGAAAGGTTGCTGCAGAGCTGCGTACTGACATCTCTTTTAAAACCACAAGTTATATTAAGGGTTGTGCATCTGTGACTGAGTTCTGTAAGTTTCCCTTTGGCAAGGAGTGGGTGGTTTGTATCGGTGCTATTTATCTGAATCTTCATAGTAGGCAGCATGTAAGGATAGTGTGTTTTTTGAGCTGTGATTTTCACCTTATGTTTATACGTGGCATCTCGCTCGAGAGACCCTCTAGTGTTGCCCATCCAGAGGCAGAAGGTAAACAGTTTAAGCTGAGACTGACCAAACCAGCTTTATCATCTCCTGAAAAGTCTTACTTGTTCAACGTTGTTACCCATGGGATAGCAAAAATTAGAGATCCATGCTTTAGAATCTAATAAAAGCATGGCTTTTGTTTCAGGAAGTATGGAATAATTACTAAAGAGGGAAAAGAAGTAGGAAGGAGTATTTTAGAAACCACTTCTGAGAGGAGAGAAAGGAGAAACCCCAGAAAATGACAGTTACTCCAAACGTAGGGAACGGCAGAAGGGAATGAGAGTAACAGAGATGGGGGAGTCTGTCTGCAGGTGAGACTGCCATTACATAGGAATTAAGAAGGTATTATTAATTAACACTTGTTCTAACTGGAGATAGAAAGGAAGGGCAGATGTGAGTATTTTATAGAAGGAAAAGGCCAGACTTGTGACACTTGATTTTGGAAGGCATATAGGACTCTGGTCTTATTGGACCCAAGTTTAGGAAGCATGAGAGTTCACTTACGGTAAAATGATCTACAGAGTCTACCTCAGTATCTTTTATTTAGATAAATGTGCCTATCCTGTGGTTTAGGCACAGGTGTAGCATTGAAAGCATGCAAATATCAGTGTTCATGTTTCTACCTATAGATGGTGATCTACTGCTGCCATAGATTTATATTGTTAAAGTAACTTGTTTTTTTCCCTTGATGGTGGTGTTGGGTCGTACCTTTCTGTGAATAGTAAATAAATATGGATTTAGTTTGAGCAGAATAACCTAAACATGTCTTGGATGTTGCTTGTCTGTTACTAAAACAGCAGTTCAGTATTGCTGCTGTGTGGGATTTTTTTTCATTGCCTTTTTTTTGGCAGTGGCAAGTATATTAAACTCACTTAAATCGGATGATGCCTCTTCTGCGAGGAAAGTCTTTGGCAGTTGTACCCAGGCTCATCCACTCTTCTGTAATGTATCTCTTGCTGACTGTGGAGGGAACGGTGCTACTGCTGCTGATTTGGCGGAAGTGCAGCCTTTGGATTTACTGCTGTCTCTCACTGTCAAGAATGGAGTACTTTCTTCTGCAGTTTTTTTCTAACTCTAAAATATTTTTGATTCTCTGGGTCAAAGTTTGCATATTCTATAGTTAGTGGTTTTTGCATAGGTCAACATCATCACTTTCCTGTTTCTTGATTTCTGAGTTTGATGAATGTGGCCTTGAATTTGACAGATACAGCAATGTTTCTTATTGTTACTGGATCCTTAGTGTGGTCAAGCAAGCTTGGTGGGAGATCAGTCCTCCTGCCTTTTTGGGTAGAAGAATGGAGAAGGATCTCTTGAGCCTGGTAGGTTTCATCTGGTGTATCCTGTAGGGAGAGGTAGCTGATGGATAGTGTGCTTATGCTTGGGAAGGGAGAGGTAGAATGTGAAGCCCCTTTTTGAATATTGGTGAGACTGAAGTAAGATTCAGATCAAGGATTTTTCATCGTTAATTCCAGATGTTTGCATTCCTAGGTTGGCAGTATGCATTTAATTTTTTGATTATGTAGTGGCTCATGACTGTATTCCTGTGGAATTAGTTAGAACACATGATACAGAGTTTATGATGGGCTCTGTGCTTTTATAATGGCTGTAGGAGAATAGACAATACCTGGTCCAGCATAAGACCTGGCAGTACATGGTTAACTTTTAAATTATTTTAAAATGTGTTTAAACCAACAGAGAAGCCTATACTAGGTCTGCATTTTGCATAATTTGGCTGGGGTGTTCTTAATTGAGAAAATCAGTGGCATTAACTTAATACTGGGACATTTACTCACTTCTTAAAACCGTATGCTTGTTAACAATAATTTTTTTTTTCCTAGTGACTTACTAATCTAGGAAGACTTCTTTGGAGAGGTTTTTCTTGTTCGGTGGCAAATATTAGTTTGTGAGCTACTTAACATAACATGGTTGGCATGAGTATTTTGACTACCACTACAGTCTTTTCTGCTGGTCTCTTGTAGAATCTTCTCTTGTCATTTACAGGTAAAACATGCTACTTGTTGGTGTAACAAATTGTGTGGAGCTTATTAAGGTGATACTTAAGTGTGTATGTGCAGCGCAGTGTTGATCTGGTATCTGAATTCTTTTAAGTGGTTTGAAATCTTTTACCCTTCTTCTTGCTGCTGTTTTTATGCATTTTGTCAGATGCCTTTTCAGCTTCTAGCTCAGAAGTGGGAGAAGTTGCTTCTGGGCAGCATTTGGCCTCGTGGTTAGAAATTCTCCAGTACTGAAAACCCCTCGTGATTGCAGGGTGCTTCCAGACGCAAGATAGTAACAGAATGCTTCTGGATGGGGAGAAAACCGGGACTATCAGTAGTGCCAGTAAATGCCTAAGGAACAAAACCATGGACGGTATTGTAGCAATGTTTATGGTGTTTTTTCAGGTACCTTTTGGCTTGTTACAAAGATCAGCTATGGAGAAGTGGAGCTTAATGACAATTACTGTTTTACTAGCACTTACTGTACGCTGGACTGTATCGCTTGGTTCTTATTCAGGTAACACATGTTCATGGTCTGTAAAACAACCACGTGAAGGTGAATTATGGAGCTTGTGATAAATGAAAATAAACTTGCATGTAAAAACATAAATAGGAAGCAATGTGTTATTTCAAGTATTGTCGTATTTTAGTGCCTCTCTATTTCCTTAAGGTTCGTATAATACCTTGTTCTTATTTTTCTGAAGTATGCAATGATTAACATCACAGCCGCTTGGAACAAAATGCTGAAAAAAACCCCCACAACTTTTTTTTTGGGGGGGGATGGGACGGGACACAACGGTCAGTAATGTTTTAGGAGGAGCCAGAGAACAGCTGGCCGTTCACCCCTATGCCTTTGTTGTTTCAGTAGCTGCAGAATATAATTGCAGTCCAATTGTACATTTGTTTAATCTTGTCCTTTAATTTCTGTAACAGATATAGCCTTAATTTATATTTAGGTAAAACTGTACTGGTGATAATGAAGACGGTGTAAAGGTGACGTGGAGTGAGTGATTACACTGCCTTGTAGCTATACTTAAGATAGTTTACAGCATGAACTAGAGCTATATTCTTTTAACAGATGAGTTTTTCTCCTCCCCATCTCATAATGCTTGCAAAGAACTAGCAAGTTTTTTTCCAAACCTCTCAATGCCATTCCTACACTTAACATAAGCTTGCACAAAGCTTGCTATCTGGAATTAAAAAAAAAAAACAAAACAAACCATTACTTTCAGTCCCCATCAGCTAAAAGAATCATAAGCTCAGTCACATTCAACTCTGGTTTTCTGTTAAGGCAATTGGGAGCCTCATCCCCTGAGTAGTTGGAGCTGTTCAGTAGTATTCTAGTGATTTTAAACTGGTAGTTCCTGGGTTTCATTTACTTGAAGGAATTTGCTTGAAGATAAGTTGCATGCATACCTTCTTGCACAGTTGTTTTACTTTGAGTTTGCTTTCTGAAAATGCCATTATGAGAGGTCTGTTCTGTAGGTAACTGAGGCTCTCTTCTACCCATCAATATGCAGAAAAACAAACACCATGTCTTTTGCCACACAATACTAAATTTCTGTTGCGCTGCAAGTATTTACAATTACATTGCTAACTAGATTTTTTTAAGTTGATTTAATTTCAAACCAATCAAGATTCTGCAGGAGAGTCTTAAAATAATGCCTGAACTGAAATAACAATTTTTTAATCATGCTTCATACAGAATGATCATATAACTTACTTTGGAATAGGAAAAGCTGAGTCTGATCCAATCCAGCAAATAATTAAAGCATGTGCTTAACTTTGAGCACTGGCTGGCTGAAAAAAAAAAAAGACAAACCTGGATGTTAGAAAGAGCTGTCAAATGTATAAGTACACCAGAATTTTTTTCTTTTTGATTTCTTTCAGATGTAACAAACCTTTAATGACAGGAGCAAGGAAAAAAAAAATTGGGCAGGGTAATGTTTAAACTGATGTGGTCCTGTTGTTTTGTTTTCACTGCTGCTCAATGCGATAAAATTGAGCAAAGGATTAGAAGTAGTCATCGTTCTCTGAAGCAGACTCTGGTAGAAATGCTGATTCGGCATGCTCTGAAACCACGTGTGGCATGGATGGCCAGAAGCAAGGAGGTTAATTCTGCCCTCATTTACTGCATAGTCTTGGATTGCTGTATCATTTCCATTCCATTGCTTGCCATCTAGCATGCTTTTGGATCTGCCTATGGAATTAGGGTCACGATGATGAGAAAGCAGGTAACTAATACCCAGTTTTGAAAGGTTGCCATTTACAATGACCTTAGATTAGTTGGTCTCAGAGAATTATTGAGGAAAAATTTGGCTTCATAGATTAATGTGGTTTTTTTAATGCACTGCTAAACTCCTGCTAAATAAGTAGAAGCTAAATACCTGTGTTGAAAGGCAGCTTCAGACCGTTAAAAATGTCTGTTTCCAGGTAACAATAAAACTGAATAAGACCACTCTAAATTTAAAGGATTTGTGACCCTTTTAAAATAAAATACCCCATTTTTATTAATTCTGAATTCTGTTTGGCTGTATACTTGATGCTTGCTGTAGATGGAAGCTAAATATGCATTCTCTAACTGATGTGTGATCAGTCTCCGTATTTGGCTTTTAGTAATCGAATCTTTGGATTAAGGTCTTTTTTGATCATTCTGAAGCCAATTCATTTCTTTTCCTCCTTTTTTTTTTTTTTTTGACAGGAGGAGAAGCTGAAATAAAATATGTGTGTGTTTATATATGTGTGTATATACACACAAACACACACCAAACACATACATATACACACGCTCTAAAATTTGGATAACACCTATTTTTGTATTTCAGTAATCCTATGACAGGTTCTTTGTTCCACTAGATTTATAGCTACAGAATAGACACTGATAAAACTCCCCTCCTCCAGTGACCTCACTTATTTGGGAAACTTTTAGTTGAATGTGTCATATAGTGGAGATAATCTACTCTCTCTACTACCCAGGAATAAATTAGCGGAGATAATCTGTTCTTTCCACTACCCAGGAATAAATAGTACATATCTGAGCTTGTGTGACTCCCACAAACATAGATCATGTGAAAAAAATATAGATGGCTTTCCTATATCTTAAAGAAACTCTTAAATCTCTGTCTGGCTAGTGTCAATATTTTACTGGAAGTACTATTGGTCCAGTTTTTGTTCTCAATAAGCACAGGTTAATAGAAGTAAATAAACTCTGTGATAAAGATGCTTAACATACTACTATTATCAAAGTTAGGCTTACGTTGAGGGAATTTTTTATGAGTAGACATCTGAAATATTTGCATTGATGAAGCTTTTTTCCATGGGAAAAAAAAAATCTTCGTTTCCTGAGAGACTTATGTATGCATGTGTGAAAAGTGTCCTTTAACATAATTCACTTTGCAGAACTGCTACATAACAATCACTCAGTTGAAAAACGTGTGTGAGAGAATTCCTGTGTACCAAAATGGAGCTGTTACTATTTAGAAAGCTTTGTAGATTGTAAGAAAAAATTATTCTAAACCCATTCTGTGTACTGAATGGCCTGATTTAGTAAATGACTCATCTTAACTCTTTGTTAAGAATCATGGGGAAAGGGACAGATGCAGTATTTTTGCTAGTGTTGCAAAGCAGGCAACAGAGGAAAGGGAGAGGAACTGGGGAACTTGCAGCAGGACCTAGTTCTAAGTAAATTTAAAAATAAGGCTGGTTGTTACTTTTAATAGCAAGGTACCACAACACGGCTGAAACACAAGTGAGAACATTGTCAATTATTATATACTAAGGAAGTGTAGTAGTTCACACAAAATCAGTATAAGATGTCCGTTATGTACTTTTTCTTATTTCAGAGAAAATGCCACATTTTTCATCTTCACTTGGAAATGATTTTTTTTTTGTCAGATGAGAAAGCAGTTCTTCACAGTGGAATATCTTGATAAATGCTTATCGCAGAAATATCCAGAAAGCCAAAAGAATGCATAACTTTTTTTTTTTCCTCTTCCCTGTTAGACTGCATAGCAGATGAGGTCTTTATTTTGTTCTCAAGTATCATAGAGGAATGGAGAATAAAATTAATAATATATTAATATGCAAATACATATCTGGAGGAAAAGCAATCTGCATAAACCGAATAAATTCCTAAATACTCTGTCATCTCTTCTTAGGTGCAGGAAAACCACCTATGTATGGAGACTATGAAGCTCAGAGACACTGGCAAGAAGTTACTTACAATTTACCCATCAGGCAGTGGTACGTAGTGCTATTGTAGTTCAGGTTACAAAGGGGTAAATGTAATGAAACTTTAATATACCTTTAAGTTTAAGACCTCTGCAACATCTACTGTTCTCTGACCTGTTCTAAAAAACCTTTTGTAGTAATATAATATCACCCTGTTCTTAGACTGAGGTACCATTTTCTTTACAAAAAAGAAAAAAAGCTCAAGTTTGGAACTTTGACTTGCTAGCTATGAGCTTGTATAACAAAATATTCTGACTGGTAGGTGTCTCTGTTGTGAAGCTCCAGCTTTGTTCTGAATTGACTGGAAAGATCAAGAAGCAATTTTTTAGAAGGTTTATATAAGAGATCATAGAGAAGCTTGTTCTCCTGGTTTAGAAAAAAAAATCAGTTCAGCTTCCTGAGTTCCAGTTCTCTAATGCACAAAAACTTTCATGACACTGACAAACCAAACCGAACTCTGCTCTAAGCTAAAAGGCAGGGGCATGCCAGTAAATGCAGAGACTTGAATTCTTGTGCTGCAGGCACTGGTTGTTTTTTACACCTGTGAGTTCATTGTTCACACCAATGTTCTTAATATAGATTTTAAAATGTGGATGCCTGGAATCTAGATGTAAGGATAGTGAACTTAATTTGTACAGATCACTTAAAACAGTAGGAAAATTATTCTAAATATTTTATTTATTTTTACGTTACTCCTAATATTCTTTAGAGCTTGCATGGAATGGTAAAAATTATTTAGTCCATATATATGCTACAACACAAATTGGAATACATTGGAACTCCAGGTCATCTTCCAACAGGGTTAGTGGCATTCTGTTTGGTGTAATTTTTTCCTCAGCTATCTGTTGGGGAACAGACCGATATGACAGAATAGAATATTAATTCAATTGTATTTCTGTAAATGTAAGTGGGGCCAATTCTGAAAGTACGGCACTCTGTGGAACTCTGCAGATGATTCTATATTGTGACTTCAGATCATCTCGTTGTATCTATATTATCATTTCTCTTCTATATTTTTCTGGGATATCCAACCCCTCATTGTGCCAGAGTTGGGCTAATGGAAAAGCTGACATAATAATAGAGTTGGCAGCTTTGATCCACTCTGCTACGCGGAACTATATGTACTTAAAATTAAGAGTTACAGCAGTCATTATTTCTAGGCATACCCGGGGGCCAGATGAAATTATATTGCAGGCTGGGTTTAGCCTATGGGCTGCCAGTTGGGCATCTCAGTCTTGTTGTATTTGCTCTTTGTTTTATTTATAACAGAAGTTTTTTGGATTGGGTCTGCTTTGGGAATTGAATCTCTAATACAGCAAAGTTATATTCAGTCTTGGGCGTTTGGAAAAGAACATCTCGGCTGACATGCAAGGGATTACATTCTAGAATACTAAGCTGTCTTTCCCCTCCTGTGTTATAGAAATATGCAGTGTGAACAGATGTTATACTCTGGTATGTAAAAACAGTGTTCAAATTTGAAGTTGAGATTCTAATGACTTCTAGTGCTGTTATTTGTTTAGTATTTAGAAAAGCTGTCTATGCAGCAAGCATGTGTTGTTCTGTAAATTTGTCTAGGTAAATATAGAGAGCAGCTCTCTCGTGAGGACATAGTCCTATAAGATCTCTCGATCTTTATTGTAGTTCAACCTCAGTCGGCAACTGAGCACCACACAGCCGCTCGCTCACTCTCCCCCCACCCCCAGTGGGATGGGGGAGAGAATCGGAAGAGTAAAAGTGAGAAAACTCATGAATTGAGATAAAACAGTTTAATAATTGAAATAAAATAAAATAGTAATAATAATAACAACAATAATAATAGAAGAATATACAAGGCAAGTGATGCACAATGCAATTGCTCACCACCTGCCGACCGATGCCCAGCCAGTCCCTGAGCAGCGGCCCCCCCAGCCAGCTTTCCCCCAGTTTATGTACTGAGCATGATGTCATGGATGGGTATGAAATATCCCTTTGGCCAGTTTGGGTCAGCTGTCCTGGCTGTGTCCCCTCCCAGCTTCTCGCTGGCAGGGCATGAGAAGCTGGAAAGTCCTTGACTAGTGTAAGCACTACTTAACAATAACTAAAACATCGGTGTGTTATCGACATTATTCTCGTACTAAATCTAAAACACAGCACTGTACCAGCTACTAGGAAGAAAATTAACTGTATCCCAGCCGAAACCAGGACAATCTTTTCACAGACTTAATTGTCATGTTTACTGTTAAACAGGCATGTATAGGTAATGCAGCTGCATGTTCCATGCTTATTTTCTTTGATCCACAGCAAAGAGTTATTTAAAAAAAAAAAAAAATGCTGCAGTAAACAACAGTGTGGTTTGTACTTAGTTTCCTTGTGTGAGATTTCTCTGAGCCAGAGGCCAGAATTTAAATGTTTCTTTTTTCCTATTATTCTTTAGAGCCTTGATATTATTTATTAAAGGCTACTTTAAGAACATCCTTTCTTATGATACTGCTAATTAAAACTGTGAAGACTTTGTTGCTAAATATTACTGGGTATAGGGATTGTTTTTCTGTTGAAACTATGAATTTATGGAAGGTAAAATTAAAAAAAAAATCAACCCAAAACTGGAAAGTTTACTACGAAGTTGCAGACTATTACAATCTGCATGAAGAATCTGAACTGCCTTAGCATGAGCAGTCTTGAATCATAGGATAGGAAGCAGAGATGCAACTCAGAAATATGATTTATCATCAGTTCATAAGATACTTCAGGCAGCTGATAAGGAATTCAAGAAATATCATTTATTATAACGTCAAAAATTCGCTGCATTTGAAGAGAGAAACTGGAAAAGCCAAGAGCTTGCCCCTTGGCAGTTAGAGTAGACTAGTCAGTTTGTTTCACTGCAAGATATAAAGGGTCTGATGCCTTATTTTTGTAACTTCTGTTTTCCTTGGATAAAACCTTCTGTTTCTCATTTGGAAGAGGTGATTTAATTTTAACTGCTGCCAGCCTTCCATAGAAATACCAACACAACGTAATTACAAATGGGAAAATCCTTTTTCTTTCTCTCACATGGTCTGCCTGAGTTTTGAGGTAGAACTAGGTAAAGTGGTTGTGGCTGACATATCTGATTGAGGTTCATGACCTTGTGTTGGTTATGCAGGAGGTGTTACTCTGATACCTTGGTGTTGCCTTCTAAAGAACTTGTTAGCCCCCTGACTCCTACATTCGTGCTGACAGAATTGCCTAGGTGCACCTGCTGTGGCATAGTTTTTTTCCAGACCTATGCTGCTTTTTGTTTGTCTGTGTAATATCTTTATGACACCCTTTTCCACTGCTGTTCGGTTGGTTTCCAGCAGTATAACTTCAACTGATGGTTTTTCAGAATTTTCATCTGTTGAGTAGAAGCAGTTCACAACTTTGCTACATTACAGTCTAAAAGAGTAGCAGATAAAGTTTGACTATTCAGAAGTCATTGTCACATACTAAATGTGCTGTCCAAGTCCAGAAAAAAAAGGTATCTAGGATTAATATAAGGAAAAATCACTAGCGAATTCCATTTCTTTTGAAATTTCCTTTTAACTGCATTGGTTTTATTTCCTTTTTGGCAAATTGACTGCTGTCTTCTGGAATAATTGACATGCATGAAAAATGTAGGTTTGGTTTGTAGATGGAGGTGAAGACCTGCAAAGCCTACCACATAAACAAATCTAGAGCTACAGTAGAGGTGTACAGCTATTTTTGTGCAGGCTTTGTCTTAGTCTCTGGATTTTTGTCAAACTCTGTTCACATCAAGGATTTTCCCTCTCCAGGTAAGTAAGCTTTAGCACCTTTTTTTAATCTGTTTTGCAAACCCAAGTGAGGGTACTGTGAATCACTTTTGCTTTTGTTTTGTTGCTTGAGATTATTTTTTGTGTGAAGTAAAATAAAGCAGATATAGAAGTTGCTAACTTCTATATTGGATTTTGAATAAGTTGATAAAATATTTGGTTTACTATTCAGCCTTTTCCTTGGGCTGAAACAAAGCTGGAAATGTAGATCCTTCTTAAATTTTTTTTTTTTAGGTACTTCAATACAAGTGATAACAACCTACTATACTGGGGCCTTGATTATCCACCTCTTACTGCCTATCACAGTTTTGTGTGTGCTTACATGTAAGTTCATTATTTTAAATACTTACTTCCGTGGACAATACAAAACATCAAATTCGCCTCTCTCTCCTTTTTTTTTTCCTTTTTTTTTTTTTTCTTCTCAGGAGAGAAACTAGTAGCTAAAAGCTACCAATCTGGGCAGCTGATGAAATGGAAAATGTTGTTTGCTCCTTTAAAGCTAGGGAAATAGATTTTATGTGTATCCCTTTTGCTTAAAACGAATAGTGCTATTTTTCTGTCTTAAAATTATTGCAAGGAGGACTGAAGGGTTACGTTCTTTTTGCCAGGTCTGTAAATTTTAGCAGATTTAGATGTGACTTAGTATTTAGCTTTCCATATAAGCCACTGTTGGATCAGTGATGCACAGAGAAAAGTGCTGTAGGAATTGGGTGCATCGCATGGGAAAGCTCTTGTGTATGGAGAGCCCAAGTGACATTTGATGACTGGATATCATGTAAATAGAATTCTGTTATTGGAATACTTTTTCCACAAGGGCTTTACTGCTGCTGGAATGAGACTTATGGAATAAGAATGTAGGTTAAAGTGCACAAGCACAGTTATGTGGGGCATCTGTGTGAACTGTAAATGGTTTATATTTAATACTTAAGTATGAAAGGTATTTACAATTGTTTTTTTAAAAGTCAGTGGGACTAGACTGAAGGTGGTTATCTTGTCCTAATAAATATTGTATTCCATTTTCACTGTTTTCAAAGATTTATTTTTTTTTAATTGTGAAATAGCAGCTGAAGTCTATAGTATAAACTAGGAAAATCTTTCATTGATCACTATTGCTCTTTGAAATATTTCTTCTCATTCATCTTAATTCTTGGAATATGCTCCTGTGCATGTCATCTTTATTGCTGAAAGGAGTGTAAAGGGAAATGAGAGCTGTCTACATTTTGATGTGTCTGTACTTTGTTTTACAGTGCAAAGTTAATAAATCCTGATTGGATTGCTCTGCACACATCTCGGGGGTATGAGAGTCAGCCTCATAAGTTATTTATGCGTACAACAGGTAGGAAAATTATATTTCCTTAGGATGATCATACAGATTTGTCTTGCTTACTAATTTAGCATGTTTAATATCATGCAGCTTCTCTGTCTTCACCAGTTTATTCTCAGTTCTTTGACTTGGGTGGCTTTGCAGGTCCACTTATGAACCTGACTCCTGTGTTCTTTTCTCTTCTGCCATCATTTGTGAAGCTGATAAATATAAAATATGCAAACAAGTTTTCAACCCAATTGATTCAGTAAAAACTCTAAAACAAAGCTACTTTTTTGTAGCATAGACCCATTTTTTAATTTTGCAAATAGTATTGTTGTTTTCCCTTCCATTCTGATAAATAGGCTTTTCATTTTCAGCTTAGCTCGGTTTTTACTGTAAAATTATTTTGCGTGTATACTGGCATTCACTGACTTAACAGCCTCTTGACGTCTCGGAGATCTTTATTATGAGCTGTATACTTTATCTGAAAGGGAGACATACTTGATATTTTTAAAGATGTCACTTTTCTTTCAAACGGTCACCACTTGCTAGGGATAAACTTCTGTTAACAAAAAAGTAAAAACGTATTTTACCACTTCTATCCTAAATTTCATTTTCTGCAGTCACTTTTCTGACCATTTGATTATTTTGAACTGCCTCTACAAAGAAAAGGATAAAACAAGTGCAGAAAGAAATTTGTAGATAACAATTCAGTAGCTGTATCAGTAGGACAGCAAACAATGTAGTCAGTGAGCTCTTGTTCTCTAAGCAACTGCAGATGCCATATCATCCTGTTACTGTTTTCTTTCATTTTAAATCTGTCTTTTGCTTTGTGTAACACTAGACTTCCACAAAATGCTTTCTGATTGCAACAGCAGAATTTGTTGTTCATCAATAGCTTTTCTGTACTTCACAAACCTCTCAGTCTGGTCTCTAGTAATTGATTGAAAAAAAAAAAAATCACTAGAATTTAATTAGCCTTGAAATGGTTTTTATTAATTTTGAAATCAACTCACTTGACAAACCACTGATGGATCTAGAACTGATAAACACTTTTTAACAATAGCCATTAGAAAAATGCATTGAAATAATTCAGAATGGTCAATGTCAGCTGTTGGTATTACACCTTTATTTTAAGTGTCAGTGTATTTGTTTTGCTAACACCTTGGGTATATTTGTTTAATTGTGGCTTAAGCCTGCAAAACAATTAATCACCGAATAACTGATATCTTTAAACATTTTCTTCCAAAGCCTGTGACTAAAAAGAGGCAAAGTATACTTTCCCTCTTGGAATAATTGCATGTTTTCTGAAACCTGTTTATAGAAATAATCTGAGATTTTTCTCAGGCTTTTAAGGCAACACTCAAGAAGAATTCACCTGGTGGTTTAAGCACAAGCAGGAGTTGACGTAATTCTAGGCAGGTGAACCTGTTGGTTCTGTTTTCTTGTCGACCCTCTTACATATATTTGCTGTAGGCAGATGATCAAAGCCAAATAACTAGTTTTAGTCTATTTATCCACGTCACTAGTAATTCACACAGATATGTTGGAGATTGCTGTAATCTAGAGCTTCTTAATTGTGTCTCCAGACTGTCTGTTTCACCAAAGAACTTGACTGGATCTAGTTGTAGTTGATTTCTTTTGAGAATTAAGAATGCCTTCTCTCATTTCGGCATGTGAGGAACTAGAGTGTGCTCCCTTATTGACTGAGGCTGTGCCAGAAGCCAAAACAGCTGAACACATGGAAGCAGCAGCTTTTGGACATCAGAAATGATAGTGTTAGAAACATTAACAAGATCAAATTCTGTAGACCTATTTCTTTTTGTCCTTTGAAGTGGAACTACCCAGTTTATTCTAATGAAGAACTTTCTGATATTTTAATGTTTATTTGCCTGTATCTTTTCCTTGTCTTTCCCAAAACAATTGGAAAAAAAACCAGCTTTGGTGTAACTGCCAAACGTGAGCTATCTTTAAAACAATGAAACATACTGTAACGCAATGTAAGACAATAGAAAAGCATATTCAGCTGAAACTGTAGTCACGTGACTTTGAACTTCAGTTGAATTGAATGACTAAAGTGAACTCTTCAGTGAGGATACAGATGCAAACCCCACATTCAAAAGGTAGACAACTAGTCTCACTCCAACATTGTGTAGTTATTATAATCTGAGTTTTTTTACACTAAATACAACCAAGATGTGGACCATTAAGAAGCAGAGTCAAAGATTCACAATCCAGATGAAAATACACAACTTGAATAGCATTACGATGAGGTATGTGGGAGGACTCTAATGTAAAGTTAATCTTTATTTTTCAGTGTTTGTTGCTGATCTGCTGGTTTATATTCCTGCAGTTATTTTATATTGTTTTTCCTTGAAAGAAACATCTACTAAAAAGAAGGTAAGTATCTGGTGTGTGTGTGTAAATTAAAAAACAAAGAAAACATACTGTTAAAACAGGGTAGAAATGTAACAGTATGAGAGTTAATTAAAATATAGAACATGGCGATGGCTTCAATTGATGTAAAACTGATGACAATCAGTGTATCTCGTATTGAAGGCTTTTCAGTTAAAAAGAAAAAAAAAAGCCATTAACTTACCTTACAGCAATTATTTTAGTGCTTTCAATAACAATAACAAGATGCTCTGAAGTTTAGTAGCCATGAACTCCTGAATTATATTTCTTTCTGAATTTATTACTTGGGTAGTAAAACCAAGATTTGTGCTGTGACATGGGGGAATCTAGGAACTGCTTTGTCTTGCACATTCCTTGTGGTAGAACCAATACATTTTGGAATAATAAGTCTTCTGATTTTTGGAGTGGTTCCAACATTTAAGATGGGTGTGGGTGATCTTTGAGCTGGTTGGCAAAGGGCAGGCTGGTCTCCATTCAATATTTCTTATTTATGGAAAATCTTTATCCTTTTTTATTCCTCAAAATATTACTGATCGAAGATTACTTGTACAGAAGATTCCTACATATAGAATGCACCATGGAGGGGCAAATTTTTGTACTGGAGAAGTAGTATTAAGTTTCTCTGTCTAATGTCTAACTTGGAACTAATTATTTTCCCCTCTCCTTTTTTGATCCTTCTTTCCAGGTTTCCAGTGCTCTCTGTATACTGCTTTATCCAGGCCTCATTCTTGTTGACCATGGACACTTCCAGTATCCTTGTTCTGCCGTGAAATGAATTTCCATTTACAAAGTAACACTGTTCTTTAGTACTTGTCTTTAGCTGGGAAGAGGGTTGCCTTTGTATATGAAGTCTTCTGAGGGGCTTCTG
This sequence comes from Aptenodytes patagonicus, assembly GCF_965638725.1. Taxonomy (NCBI): domain Eukaryota; kingdom Metazoa; phylum Chordata; class Aves; order Sphenisciformes; family Spheniscidae; genus Aptenodytes; species Aptenodytes patagonicus. Next base: position 59,625,835 of record NC_134953.1, on the reverse strand, counting down.
CCCCTCGGTAAAGAAAACTGTAAGTCTGAAATATATTGGAGATAAATAGTTGATATTAGGACAAATCAATCCAAACTTGAATAGCATTCTTTCCATGCCTCAAGCTCGTATTTCTGTCAATCACTTTATTGCAGAAAAAGTCAATGGTACTATGACAGTGAAAAGAATGATGGCTTGTGCTCCTGTGATTTGTGTTTGGAAAGAGAATCACCTTAGATCTTCTTGAGGTGGCAGAGGAGTGTGTCAAGTGTAGTTGTATAAAATGTTCAGTTCTATAAAATGTGCCATTCTGTCTTGCCTTTACAATTACTTGAGACTGGATTCACTTCACTTAATGCCTAACCATTTAAAAGCTAAGCATCTAATGAGTTAGGCCATCAGAGCTAACTAGTCAATATTGGTGGCAGACACCTTCACAGGTGGGTCTTTTTTAATAAGGTTTCTGTTTTTATAATTGTTTTGCACATCAACAAGCCAATGCTGGTAGTTGACTACTCCAGGCTGTGCTGCTCAGTGCTGTCGAGCCAGAGGGACACAATCCTGCAGTTGTAATAAATGTAGATATTTAAATATTCCAAGGAGATATTGAATCTCAGCATCTACTACTAAATCAAGTTGTGACAATCAAATAGTTTAGTAATTTGTGGTTTTCTTCCAAGAGAGTGCATGGTGAACTTGGAAGATGATATATCTTAGAAAGCAGATTTTGAAGAGAAAAAATTCATAATGCTGTTGGATATTTGAGTTATGTTTCAGGAATTCTGAAATTCTATTTTTGGCCTGACTCTTTAAAGATGTAAATCATCTGGAGACATCACTTATAAGAATGGGGATGGGAATGAGTGCAGCTCATCTTAGGTGAGAGAAGCTGGTGGTCAGAAGGTGGCACAGGGTTACAATTTTCTAGTATGTAAAAGATGTACAAAGAGGAGGGCAGTAATCTCTTCTGTGTGTCTTATGTTGGATAGGGCAAGAAGTAACGGCCCTAAGTTACCACAGGGAATATTTGGGTTTTTTAAAATACATGGAAAAATCTTTTGAACCATAGTTACAGTGAAATGCTGGAATAGATTGTGGATGTTGTGGAATCTGCAGCATCAAGATCTTTAAGAAAAGGTTCAGCAAACCTCATGTCAGGAATGACACAGGTGCAGCAGACACTGTGTTGAAGCAGACGTGTTCTGCATAGTCTCCTGTGGTCTCTTCCAGCCCTGTGACTCTTCCATGAATAACTTCACTATCTGTGACCAGCTCCCGAGAAGTCAATAGATTTACTTAACCTTAACTGCTGCTGCACGTCTCTGCAAGATCGCAGCCTTTTGGTATAATAATTTGTTGATGAGATTTCAAATATACATGGTGATTTTGAGTGGGAAATTTTAGTGGGCTGAAAACAACATAGACAATCTGAATGTGTTATCATAGCTATTTATCTTGACAAAGAGAAAACAAAATATTGTGAGATTTCTGACAATACAAGTATCTCTTACTTGGTTTCTCTCATTGTGTAAAAATAACAGTAAAAGACAAAGCTAATCTTTTGTTGCAATTTAATAGTAGGTATAGCTTAGTCTCTTCAAACTCTGCTGAGCTTGGGAGCCTGTTCTCAAAGTCATAAGGAAGTAACGTTGCTTTTAGTAACTGTTATTCATTGTTCGTACAGTATTAGCAGCTAAGGGAACTGGTCATGGATGAGGGTGCATTGCGAGTATAATATAATCACAAAAGCCTCAGGAGTCCTTGAACTAAATAATATATAATTTAAATACTGATGTATTTGAATATTCTGCACGTCTTTTGGGAGCTGGGAGGAGAGACTCTTGAAAGCTTTATCCTTAATCATGTAAATACCAAGAAAAAAAATACTTACCCTGATGCGTTGTACCAAGTAGTGTCACTGTCACCAAAAGCTTGGTTGACTGAGTATACATTACATGTATAATTAACACACACACACACTCCCCCCCCCCATTTTTGCCTGTGCAAGCTTTGCATCAAGCCTTGGAAATATAAAAATTACACTTTGTATAGAAGTAAAATTATTTCTTTCTGTGAACAACATAGTCACAACTGGCAATGTGTTTTTAAAACTAACTTGGAAAAACTTATTTTGCATGCTATTTTACACTTGTCCCTCAGGGCATTCATTACTGACTTCCAGTACTAAGATGTGTATCTTGTCCTTGACATAAAAAACCATATACAACTCAGTGAGCCTTGGCTTTGCCTTGTGGGGTGTACTTTATTTGTCTTATGACTGGGACCTTTTGGGGTCAGTGGCATTTTGCTTGGCCTTAAATTATAAGCAAATGGAACTCTACCATTCTCTGCCTTTTTTTTGCTATTTACTTGGAAAGTGCTTCAAGAAGGGACTGAAAGGAAAGGGGTAAGTGACTTCAGACGGTTTTATCTTTCTCAAGAGTACGCCCAGGCAGCCTGTCATTGAGAATCTGAGTGTTCTTATTTGCATGTGGTCATTTCTGCATTAATTTCTAGTGGAAGGTACTTACCTTGTTGTAATGTATTCCCCTCATGCAAAATAAACAATTCTTGTTGAGATCTACATTAAGCATGAACAAATAGCAAAATCTGTTAAGGTATCCTTACTTAGCACTCTTCATTCTGTAAGCTAAATTAAATATGGGCTGCAGTGGGCAACCAGATTAGATTGACAGCAGTAGCTCTGTGGTTCTCATGGAGTTGTTCTCAGTAATCTGGGGATGATGAACTTTCTGTGGTAGTGGTAGCTCTTTTTGTTTAGATTTGTTACCTTCAGCTCTGTATCTCTCTTAAAAAAAGGTTTATGCTATAAACTAAGAACTGACTTTTGTTACCAGTAGCTGGTTTTATCTTTTCTGATGTAAGCTTTTCTCTTGATTGCAGATTAGTATTGTTAACTAAAATAGCAGGGACAGTGGTGGTTTGCTTTGCTGTCTGCTGGCTCCCGTTCTGTACCGACATGGAACAAATCATGCAAGTACTCAGAAGACTCTTTCCCATTGACCGAGGCTTGTTTGAGGCATGCATGTTTTCTTCTCCCCCACCCCGCTGTAAATGTGCCGTATTCTTAGATCCCTTGAGAAACCTTCATCGTGACCTTTAGGGATTTCATGTGGGAGACACACCACAGAACTAGTAATTTGAGATGGCTTCTTCAGCAGTCGTTTCTTGCCAGTTATTTAATCCAGTATTTAACCCCAGCTCAGCTGGCATCTTCCAGGATATTATAAGAGTAGACAACACTTATCCCATCATCAAACCCATACTTCAATCCATACATTTTTCCATTGAAATAGATTCCGTAGTAATTGACAGTGTCAGAAGATGTAACCTTAAAAGTTAACAGCTTCAGTCTCTGTTTTTGGTTCTGCTCAGCTTTTTTCAAGAAGGTTAATTATTTTAAAAAAATTTTAAAAATAGTGTTTTGGGTGCAGCCTAGAACTTCCTTTTTGACCCACCTTGTATTTTCAGTGCAAGTTTCCACAATATTTTCCAAAAGTTTTAGGCCAGTTTGGCTTTTACTTTTCCTCAGGCTATTGACGTTTGCATGCTGCAAGGTGCTGAGTACCGCAGCCTTAATCCAGCAAAGCAATTACTAATTTACCTAATGCTAAAGCCACAGGAGTCTCGCTGATAAAAGAAAGGGTACTCATTTCCCAAGTAGCAGTGAGTTGTTGTTTTGCTTAATTAGGGCATGACTCTTAATATGACACTTTTAAAAGCAAATTCTCAACTTCAAGTTTAACCAATAAAATGAAGCTTTGAACTTCCAGGTTTTGATGTCACAGAGATTTAAGCAAATGCTCACATAGTTTGATTCATCTTAAATTTTCTTTTAATTTTCTTTAGATATGAATAATATCACAACTGGCACTTTTTTCTTCAAAAGTTAATGCTGATGTACCAAAGGCAGCATTTTATTTGGGCAGCGGTATGGAAGTGTTCTCAGTGTATTCCCTGCTAGTTTGTTAAAGAACAACAGCAACAAAAAAACCCAAACAACAACAACAGCAACACCCCAAAACGTACCACCCCACCCCCAAACATAACTCCCACAAAAGACACACCCCACACACCCCCAATGACCTATTCCTTGGGAATTATCTGGAATTTATAAATAGTTTTGGTCACCACACTTTTATCCAGTATGAAGTTTAAAAATGCAATCTGTAAATGACAATAACCAAGGAGTCCGAAAGAGCATGAGGATTTTAGTCTAATATTAGCCCAAATGTTTTCTGAGTTGATCAGGGGAGTGACTTGCTGGATGCTAATCTAGATAAAATGAGGAATTGTCCACGTAAGCAATGCACAGTAAATTTATACTGGGGTGCGTGTAACAGGTTCTTTGGTTCCCATTTACAGAAGCAGTAACAAATGCTGATGGTTGTAAAATCGTATTGGTTATTAAGTAGGCGTCCTGTGTGTGTGCGCGGTGGTGCTGCCAAACCCTCTGTTCACTTGTAATCCTCAGCAGATTTGAAGTGCATATTCTGTATTGCTAGTGAGCATATGAGGAAGATGGCTCAGTTGTTGGTGCTAGTAGCTTTCTTGCTGTTATGTCTACACAGCTGTGATTCAAGCAGCTGTTTAGGGATGAGTTTCATGAGCATGATAGCTGTAGTTACAAATTTAATTTTGAAAGTGATCCTAGCACAACTGCTAATGTCTTTAGACTTCTTGATTTATTAGAGGTTAACTCTGTCATTGCTAGCAAGCAGTAAGCACAGCTAAATACATTCAGGTATGTAATGAAATGTGACAGTATACAGAATGTCTTCACATTTGAAAAAAGATTCATATATGCCAGTATTTAATCAGGGACAGATAGTTTCAGAGCCTTATTTTCACAAAACGCGTGATCTCATGAGTTAAGAAGTAGTGTCTTGTGCTGAAGAACTATTTCTTAGTTATTTTAGAACATGTTTTAATTGAGTCTCTTGAAACTTTCCATTTTTGAAGATCAGAATAATTTAAAGTATGTCTAAGAATATGATGTTTATCTGCAAGTGTCTTTTTGCACTATCATGGTAAAAACCCAACAATCCCCCACCTCCCAAGCCCCGTTGTTGTCACAAACATAAGTTTAAATGAATGTAATTATCACTAATTACCTTTTTTTTCCTTCCAGGATAAAGTAGCCAATATTTGGTGCAGTCTAAGTGTCCTTATAAAGATAAAGAATATAGTATCACCTCAAACTCAGCTAAAACTCAGGTAAGACACAGCTGAAGTGCTTTAGGTAGTTTTTTATTTGCATTATTTTTTGCAAAATGAGTAATTTTTGTCAAAGAATTATGAGAAGTGCTGTTTAAAATCATGAAAAAATGCTTTCTTTCCTATACTGTACTTTTCTCCCAAGTGATAAGGGTTTCCCCAAGTACTGTTAGGAAAACTTATGACTGAAAAATTTCCTGCTTGTTTATAGAGTGACTTAAGCTACTTGGTTGGTTAAAACGGAGTTAAAATCTGCATGCTTTCCTCTTCAAAGAATTACCTCTTTTAGTGCTCTTAAAGGTCAGAGTTCACAGTTCTGTGTTTTGAGTAACCGAACAATTCAAGTCTAGGTCTACAGGGTCTGAAATATTAATGGAAATGCTTTATTCCTTTTTTGAAAGCAGTTACGTCAGCGAAGACCGTTCAGTGCTCTTCTCTTGTGATTGAGTCTTCTTGAGTGATGTTGTACTTCTGAGTATTACAATTGAATTCCTAACTTACATAGTCTTCAAAAGCGATTATATGATATCATGGATGTAGTTACTCATGTAGTAAAACTGTTTTCCTTACGAAATTCTTTAGTTTTGCTGTAACATTCCTGAGCCTGCTTCCTACTTGTATAAAACTAACTGTCCAGCCTTCTCTCCGAGGATTTAAATTTGCTTTGGTAAGTGTATGTTTTTAATTGCTCCTTGTTTTATATCCAGCACTGGTGTGTGACCCACAGTTCTACTTACAGTTGCTGCAATGTGCAGAAGTGCGTGTACCATTAAATGCCGTTCTGTTTCTGCTGAAGAGATTGGTTAAAAAGCGTATTGCTGTCACATGTCTGGGGGGGTCTGACTGGTCTGTTAAATCCAGACTTTTCTTCCTTAGCCTCAATTGTCTTTCTTTAATGCTGTATTTTTATTATCTTCCTCCAAAGAGTCTTTAGAAGATTCCGTACACATTAAAGCCTCATAGAGTTGGAATTTCTCCTTTTTGTTTAGCTTCCAAAGTGCTAGTTTTTCTTACTGCATAGGCTGCAAAATTCAATAAAAACGTCCCGAGATGGACATTGTAAGCTTATTAGCAGTTTGAAAAGAAAATGATACTATTTTCCCAAATGTTTGCCTTTTCTTAGTCATATTATATCATTGAATTTAAGCACATTAACATGACTTACATGCAAAAATCAGTTTTCCTTGAAATCAAAATTATATGGAGCTGGTCCTAAGGTTTCAAGAGTTACAAGATAACTTCTGTTTTTAATTTTATGTGAGTACTGTTTGAGAGTTTATTGCAACATTGCCTAAAACTAACATTTATCCTTTCTAAGAATTGGTTTATATTTTGCAGTGTGTTTTTATTTGGTGGGGAAAAAAAGACAGTTTGTTTGCTTTGATATATTGGCTGTTCATGATCATGAGCAAAATTTTATGTCAAAAAGGTGGGTAGTTCTCACTGTGACTGAACTTTGCCGGTGCTTATATATGTGAATATTGTGTTTACTTGGTGGGGATACTCTTGTCAGTAAAGCTAAGCAAGAGTGAGGGCTCTTTACATGAAGTGCTTTCTGAATAATTCCGGGTCAACTTTCAAACAATGTATTTTTTAGTATGTATAGGTGGTTACAGAAGCAGCTCTGTGTACTTGTAAATCACACTGGAGTAAATGTAGCAGTTAATTAGAAAAATCAGATCATTTAGCTCATACATTCATGTAGAGCCTATGCCAGTAGAGAAACTAAAACAGTGCTTTGCATTGCAGTCACATATACTAATATTTCTCTGATTTCCTTTTCTAAGGTTAGTTGTGCATTGTCATTTTTCCTGTTCTCCTTTCAAGTACATGAAAAATCTATTCTTCTAGTGTCAATGTAAGTAAATTATTTTTCTGTGGATGTATTTTGATCTTCTTTTCCTCATCTTATTATTGCATGCTGCTTTCTCACTTACAAATATATCTGACTTTAAAAAATCTACACATTTGCTTTTCTGAATAACTTGTAAATGGAACTATACAAATGCAGCCATGCTGGTCCCTCCGGGCCAGTGTTCTGACTGCATTTCCTGGAGTATGACGTGGCACAGAGCATAGCTGTTCGTCCAGGGATAGACTGGCTGTGGGGTTGGTTAAGGCGATGCTGCCGTAGACAGCAGAGACTTGTACTTAGCTGCCCAGCAAGGCTGGAGCACAGTGGTAAGTTGAACCGGGCGATTGATACCTCACTAACAGCGTCGGTAAAGGGTCCTTCTCTCCCTTTGTCATTAAGGTATGTTTTTCCCATCCCCTGCCCCAAAGGAGGTGAGGGCTGTAGGGACAGTCAGCAGCTTTGCTCTTCTGCGTGGATGTCCTGCGTGTACCTGAAAGTAACGTTTGATAAAGGAAGATTTGGAGAGGCAGCCCTCTTAACACTTCTCCTTCATGCCTGACAGGAAGGCTAAACTGGTGGTTAGAGAACTCCTGTTATCTCTATAGGCAGCTGTCTAGAAGTTGCAGTACAGTTGCTCCTCGAAGCCAGCACAAAGCCTTGCACAGAACAGGCACTAACCTGGCTGGCTGTGCGTGCCAGTGGTACGCGCTGCAAGTGTTCTGCTGAGCGACTCTCCTGCTGCAGACCCCCACGCAGGGCAGAGTATTTGCATGTTGGGGTTCAGTGGGGCGTGTAGGGGGGAGCAGGGCGCCCCAGCAGAGGATGCAGCGCTTTGGGCGCTGCCTGTTCCTGGACTTCCTGAGCCCGTGCCGGCGGGGAGTAGAGCTCTGCCCTGCCCCCCAGAGGAGTGGGAGTGCAGCATCTGCGTGAAAGGTTGCGGACGAAGTGCTGTCACTTCAGCGTTTGCATATCTGGTTTTCCTCTTTTCATTCTAGACCAGTCTGCTTAATCATAAATGAAATCCCTTTCATGGCTACGTGGTTTTTACTTGTATCAACTTTCAGGTGAGTTGGACACTATTAACATTATTTTAAAACAGCGTTCTTCCCCAGTTCTGCTAAGTATAAATGTATTCTTTTTCCTCTTTTTTTACATTCTTTGAAATGTGACTCAGAATGTGCACTCACTTCTGCGGGCAATTCTGTTTTAACAGTATGTTGCCTCTTCTACTGAAAGACGGCCTGCTGCTGGCCTACGCTGTGACAATGCTGGCGTTCTTGTCAGCCTGTGTGGCTTCCTTTTCCATATTTGAGAAGACTTCAGCAGAGGACCTGCAGCTGAAACCATTCTCCCTTTCCCTGAAGGGACATGTTTCTTGGTTTAAGTCATTTCCAAAGATTGTCAGGAGTCTGGTAAGCAATTTTAATTCCTATAACTCTTAGTTGCAGCTCTTCATGGTACTGAAGTACTTGCATAAACCAGTTTTATGTCCGTAACTGTGTATAAAGCCCCAAACAGGGAAAGCCATGCTATCTCAGTGTAGAGGTGTGCTATAATTTTTTTTCTGCGATGTCATCTATGTATAGATTGAAGAATACAGAGCACCCAAGTAATGAAAGTAACAGCTTACTTGTTTGAGGTGTTAAATCACCATTAGCTAATATATTGTTCCTTATCTTACAGTTTCTTCTTTCCGTAACCCTGATGGGCATCCTGTCTCTAATGAGCGCTGCAGTGCATCCTCCACAGAGGTTACCGGATTTATTCCCTGTATCCGTGTCCATTATTTCTTGCTTACACTTTTTATTATTTTTGGTGTATTTTAATGTTGTTATACTCTGGGACTCAAAGAATAGTAGAAGTCAGAAGAAAATCAGTTAATCAACCCGTGAAGATCAAGGACTAAACTGTGAAAGGGCAGAGTATTTTCAGTCAACGGTGTCTGGCATTGCAGGTAAACCTGTTTGTGATGTAATACAATTCCTGTAACCTAATGAAAATCAGGAAACACATTATGCATATTTAAACACAAAATAATCAAAGACTGTTTTAAAGGAGAAGTATTTTGAAGAACACTTGGAAGTGTGATTTGGTCTGTCTTCTTCAGAAGCGTAATACTTTTCTTACCATTTGTAAACTTAAAATACCTAATAAAGGACCAAATTTTGAATTAATGCTAAAATACCCTGCCTGTATTAGCAAAACAGCAAACTGTTTTGTTGGCATTAAGTTTACACATTTCCCAGCATAAAAAGCATAAGCAAATGAAGTAGTGCAGGTTAAGTAGAAACTCTTGACTGGTAGCTCTTAAGTTGTCTTGCTGAATTGTTTTATGACACAAACTGTTGTGTCGTCAGTCACTGTCCTCCATTGCTGTTTCGTATAGCACACTGCAGTTCATCCAGGCCGTTGCACAAGGCTGTGTGTCGGTGTGAGGAACTCTCCGGATGCTGCGATCTAAGCAGAGCACTTGGTTCTTCAGCTAATGTTGTAGGGAAGAAAACTCAACTCAACCTTCCAGCAGTGTCATTGGCTGGAGATATATACGCTCAGCCACAAGATGGACCCAAGTTCTGTAGCGCATTCGGACGGCAGTTCTGTAGCAGCTTCAGTTCACCCACAGGCTTTTGGTTTTCTTAAACTATAGTATGTGTTATTTTCCACACTACCAATACTTTCAGAATGCTGAAGAATTGCGTAAGCCACAGAGACGCACCAGAGTTGGTGCTGGGCACAGAAGTAGAGGCTGTGAAGTTTGGAAAGGGGAAAGTTCTTGTGTATGCAGCGGGTTGGAGTAGATTTCCTTCGCTGTAGATCAGCAGCTATGGTTTGGTTTTAACACTAGTGTAGTCTTATGATTCTCAACAACTGTTTCTGACAGGACTGAAAAGCCAAAAAAGCTTGGTTCTACTGAAATAACAGCTGAAGTACTGCAGCGCAGTTTGAAAGCAGATACGAGGCTCTTCAAAAAAAAGGACAAAACCCCCACAATGAAAAACAGCCCTTATTGCATAGTAATTTGCAGATGTAAACTGAACTAAACTCTGCACTTTCTCCCTCTGCACAGTGCAGCCTCTGATGCCAATGGTTCAGAGAATACAAATTGTTGGAATAATTATATACATAACAAAGCATGTAGTAAGAAAATAAATCATAAAGCAGTTCATGGTAGTATAGTTTAATTAGGAGTCAGTCTATCCTTTTTCTTAGTTCTGCTCTGACACTATATATACACATATATATATATATTAAAAAAAAAAAAAAAGCAAACCCATCCTTGTTTAAAGGCTTCTCCCCTGACCTTGCTGCGCTCTGTCACATACCAAACTGTCATTGACATTAGCACATTCTGGGGCTGTCTCTGCAGCATCGGTTGTGAGTGTGTGAATCAGCTGTTCTGGGAACTTCCAACTGTGTGAGTTATGAATACTGTAAATGAAGTGTCTACAAGCGGAGTGTATTTGTTCAGTTTTTCCAGCTTTATTTGTTGTGGAAAAAGTAACCACAGCCAACATTATACCCATGGCAGCTGATACAAAATAAAGAAGGTGCTCTTGAGTAGTAATTGTAAGGTTATCGGTGGTGAGTACAGTTTAGCAGTTTACCTACACTGTAACAGTTCACTATAAAGCTACAAAACTCAAATATTTTCACAAGTATTTAGAATTTTTCTGAGGGTGTGCATGCAAGAGCTCTGCCCACGGCATGGCCTTTCTTGTTAGAAGCGTAGGCTGAGTGGCATTGACGTGGATCAGGACACATAAATAGGAATCTTTGTCTCCAGAGGCTGCGAAAGCTAAAAACCACAGCGTTCCCTCCAAGCACGGCTGGGTGAAAGACTGCCAAACCTTCAGGCAGCTTGAAGAACGTCTACTTCCAATGAAATAACAGCAAATTAAGATGGAAGGAAGCAGTACGGTTTCAGGTTCTAATTAGCCTGTTCTCCTGTGTTCAGCACGAGATCATGGTGCAATCCTTCCCACCCATATAAAAACATTAGTTTTGAGTGTATCTCTTTTCTTTGTCCTTGAGATGGCCTCCAGGGGTGATAAAGTGAGAGTCATACGATCCACCTTGTGTGGAACTGGAAATGGTTCTTAACAGACCCAGCTGTTTCTGAAAGGCAAAAGCCTAGTACACCAGGAGGTCAAAGATACAGTAACTGCTTAAAGAGCGAAGGCACGTAGGAGGAGTATTTGCAGCAGAATCTTAGTATATAACTTTGTATTTCCCTAAAAAATTATTAAATACCAAATTTCATGGTATTTAATAATTGCCATGGTGTAAGTTAGTGCTGTAACTCATTGTCATCCATCATCACCTTTACTGTTATTTTCTGTAAAAGTTTTATTTTGTTCTTCTAAGACTACACAGACCAGCTTGATTTAGACTGGCTTACGCTTCACTTACAGACTCTTTTCAGACCGATAATTATTTAATTTCCAGCTACAGAAGTTACAATCAATCGGGTTATATTGCTGGTTCAGGCTAACCTTCCATTATTATACAAAGCGATCAGCTGGCAAATCTTGTACATACAACAAAAACCAACAGGACAGAAAGCTTAAATGAGAATGGTGTAGAAATTAAAAAGAGTAACTGACACAATTCCCTTCAAACTATTACTAACATTTTTTCCAATCAGACTGCACAGGTTTTAAAGTGCAAAACCACTTTTATTAATTAAAAAACTCCCAAAGCTTGAGTGTATACACGTTTCACCACAAACTGGAACACACTTATCATTTTGGTTCTCATAATTTTAGTTGTAAAAATCAGTTTATCTTTTTCAGTAACAGTACTTGTGCAGTGGTAGCCAGAAAGGACAGTCAATTCTGTGCATTTATGTTGAACTTTCTCTCTCTCTCTCTGAAAAAACCCCCAACATTCTACTACACTCTTTCAACATGAGAGAGGCTGCACCTAACTCACCGATTTGAGACGCAGGGTGCTCACATTCACCATTCCTCTATCTTTTGAGCCCAGTCATCATGAGAAAAAGCTGTAAATTTTTAGGCAGGCTGTTGCAAAACTGGCTGCATCAATTTAAATCATGTTTTGCTAGCTTTTAGGGGGATGATGGATTGATTAAACGGGCATGCGCGCACACACACGCGCACCCCCCACCCTGGCAGGAAGGGACCATTTCCCACTGAAGGCCTGGGATCCAAAGTTCATCTTTTAACATGGTTTCTTCGCACCCAGTTCTTGGAGGGAGGGTTATAGTGTTGTGTTGTTTTTTTTTTAAAAAAACCACAAGGCAGCATAATTATATATTTGCCGTAAGAACATAAAGAAAAAATAGTTTCTTTTCCATGCAGCAGAACCTAAATCAGCATTTTGTACACACGCTTGCATAAAGCAACCATGATGTATTATTTACATTGAGATTATCTGCTTGTGCACATTGTTAAGTTTAAATAGATGCCAGAAATTTTATCTAGATGTGCACCTGCCTAGCGCAACGAGCAATCCCAAACTGGTATTTGCTGGGGAGATAGGTTTACAGTCATTTCTTCTCTCCTTTTAAGTACAGTCAAGCAGATGTAGAACTTCGGGTTGATGTGGAATGCATTTTGCACATAATGCCTGTGCGGAGATAAGGAATGACTAAGATAAATAGCAATTAGACAACAGCATCATCACTCATGTGATCTGTTCAGAATTATATGTTTGTCCTACATCCAGTACTAGCCTCACTGCATCAAAAAATACAGACAGACACCCATACATCTGAAGGCAATGCAGGGCAACAGATGGTCTCCCTTGAACTGCAGTAACATTTTAAGGTGTTTTAAGGAAATGCTGTAGTTTAGTTTGAGAAATAATTGCTAAAAGATCATTTAGCTATCGCAGCGATATTTTTTAAACAGTAAGAAAGCAAAGGGCTTTACTGTGTTAGTCACACTTGGGAAGGGGTAGAGAGAACCAGAAAAAGTAAATGTGCCTTTTTTTGGACATAAGGTGCAAACACAATATTCACTGACTAGACGATATTATCTAGTAGTAGAGACATGAGTGCTCTCTGAGCTAACTTCAAATTGAAGCCTTGTAGTTGTGGTCAGTATGAGTTTAGCTGAAGTTAATAAGCCAGCGTAAGACTTAAACTGGTTATTGTGCCATAGAACGGTCACTCTCTGCATTCTGTAGGACTCAGAAATTACACTGAATGGTGAAAATGAGCTGCTAAACAGGATGCTAGCTCTCCTCACCTGCACTGGTTTCCATCCCTCGATTACTCTGTTCCCAGCCTTTGGTGTGGTGGTTGGTTTGGAAGGAGTAACAAGTAGAAAAAATCTCTGGCATAAGCAGCTAGTAAGTATTAGGGTAACATTAGCTTGTGGACAAGCAGGGTTTTAAAGCGTTTTTTTGCCACTAGGTTACTTGTGATTACAAAATAAAATTCGGCCTTCATTGAGAAGCAAACTGCATGTGCCTGAGCTCACCCCTCCACTAACGCAGTTACACAGCTTGTAAAACCTGTAGATCTACTCTTCCGTATTCCTCGATTACAAGGTTAGAATACTTCAACTTTCCAAAGGAGAGAGGTTTCACACTGCACAGGGAATTGATACGATCTGCAGACATTCTCATCTTTAGAGACTTCTTTGTCTCACTAGACTTTATGAAAGGTACAAGCAACCAGTTTTCTCATGCACAGGTAATATATGATGATAGACAAGGTCAGTCACTAACTGGGCTTTTGCTTATAACACTGGAACAAAGAGGAGTAGCCAAAGGAGGAAGAATTTGAAAACCCATTAAACATGTCTTGAGGTGTCTGTTAGTATATTGGTTTACGCTTTCTGCTCTGGGAGTGCTAAGAAAGATGATGCGGTGGATTGATCAGCAGCAAGCCCAGCCTGTCTGAGGTGCAGGTGCAGAGATGGAACAGGAGGGCGAGATGCTCCTGGGGAAGCGGGTGGTTGAAGTGGGCTGCTGCTGCTGCTATTTCAACTGGACCATCTGCCCTGCAGCCCACTGTCCTCTCTTGGAAAAGAGCACCGCTTGGAGGCCCTTGGCTGGCGGAGCTGTTCTGGCTGGCTGCGTACGGCCTGCCATGAGTGAGCTGAGGAGTCTACTTATGCATTAATAACAACAGTGAGGAAGGGTGCACACAGCAGCTTTGCAGGAAAGCAAAGCCTGAGCCCAGGCAGTGAAGTACCCCTGCCATCAATAGCATAGCGGGGCTGCAGTAGGCAGCCTCCTTGGTGAATTCCAGGGCATCAGCCGTGGCATTTAAGAAGGTAAAATCTGGAGTACACAATTTTTCTTGCTTTCATTACATGTATTACAGCTGAATTGCCATTCTTGAAAAAACAGCCAGTTAGAAACTGACAGCGTTGACAAGGAGAAATGCTATCGGGTGTTTTAGAGTGGGACAGAGTTTCTACAGATTCAATATGTCACTTTGCTTAACAAACCAGTAACAAGAAATACCGCATGCTGAGTAAGAACTGTTTTCCCACCAAGCTATTACAGTCTTGACTGCAGGCCTACATACTAGATCCCTCTGCAAATGTTTTAAAATTAAGTATCTCAGTCCTTCTGATTGTACTACCTGTACGTGGAGAAGTCGCAGAGCAGACCAAGGGGCTACTTACCTCGGTCGAGGAGCGACTTCAGGAACGCGGAGCTACTGGCAGTCTGAACATACTCTGCGGAGGAGGAAAATCAGTTTTGATAAACAGAACAATGGTGCTATTACAGAATTTATGAAAATCCCTACACAAATATGAGTTAAATAAGTTACTGCAGTGGTTAACAGAACCCCTTTTACTTCATACAGTTACTGTGTCTCAACAGTAATTTAGGAGATTGTCTTAATTACTTGTGAGTGTATGCACATATGCTACATCTTTACCATGATGACAAAGCAGAACAGAATGTGTTAAGAGTATTAAAGTCCTTCTTTTTCGCTATTAATAATAAAAGAATAAATAAAAATCCATAAGGACCATATCAGCAGACCCGTATCAAAGATTGCACGAGAGAAACAACCATCCCCTGGGTCCTCTGAGGGGATGGCAAAGAGAGAGGCAACCGCACCCGAGCCCCTTACTCAAGGAGGGCAGGGCCAGGGTAAGGGCTGAGCGGATGGCTGGAAGAAGTAAAGGAAAAGTGTGCAAGGGTAGAAA
Organism: Aptenodytes patagonicus; assembly: GCF_965638725.1. Classification (NCBI taxonomy): domain Eukaryota; kingdom Metazoa; phylum Chordata; class Aves; order Sphenisciformes; family Spheniscidae; genus Aptenodytes; species Aptenodytes patagonicus. The sequence continues at coordinate 59,610,625 of NC_134953.1, read as the reverse complement.
GGAACTCAGGGAATGAGAACATACGGGGAAAGGGTCTGGAAGCAGGTGCATCCGAGTGCCAAGATTTCCGAATGGCTTTCTGCAGCAGAGGGTCGGCTCTGCAGAATCTCGGTACCCTTAGTGTCTGCTGATGGTTCATACTGCATTTTCATTCCACCACCACAAAAGGGTGATGAGAATTCAGAATTATTCACTTTATATTAAACATACTGAGGACAACAAACATATTTACAGCAGCTTATAGCTAAAAAGACTCCTACTATGAGGAAAGGGTCTGCATATAAATCTAGACAGAGAGAGGCATCAAAGCCACCAAAGACATGGGTGGTGGGGGGGAAGATTCTCCTCAGTTTCGCAGTTCTCCTCGTTTGGCATGCTGTGATTTCTCAGGTGTCACACGCTTCCTGTCTGTGACGTGACGCAGGAGACCTGCCTGTGGGTCTGACATCAGGTGCCAGTGACGTTACCTGGAGCTGACCCAGACCAAACCAGAAATTCCATCCTAAGCTAGGTCTCATAAGATTACTCCATAAAAAAGGCATCCAATTCAACTTTGCCTCAGGTACAACCTTTCAGCATTATACCTAATAAACACCATTTGTTTACATAAATTATAATTAAAAAAATACCACTAACTATTGCTTAAAATAGGAAACTGTCCAGTCTTGTAGGACAAGTAACAGAAAAAGACTGAGATTTAATTACAAGTTGGTTTCTTCGTGCTAAATGCAACTTCCTAATTCAGTCTTTATGAACCCTTTAATCACTGATCGCAGCATTCTGACTATGCGGTAAAGAACCCATACGTGCCAAAGCAACCATGCCAAGATCTGCACTGCACTCTGAGAAGCTGTCTTAAAAAAATGTAAGCTGCTCAGATTCATATGAAACATCATTAACTCCGCTTTCTTTCCAAACATACACCATGATAGCAAATTTTGACAAAACAGCCTTATTTATAGTAATATTTATGCAGATGGCATTAAGATTTAGATATTCAAGTTACCAAATAATACGATTTACTACTCGTGCTCCAAAAACTTAAAATGCTTGTTGTAGCAGTTTAAGCTTGTTTTTTGTTCCATGTGTGTGGTTTTGAGCTAATGAAGATGAGTTGCTCTTGAAAACCCCCAACAAAACAGACACCCCCTCCAACAACCCTTCTCTCTCTTGATAGTTTCATATGCAGAACTCGTAAGTAAGTGAAACTACATAAAAGCAAGGAGAACGTTAGCAAAACTTCTGGATGAAAATCTGTTGTGACCAGAGCAGCTAGGAAAGGAAGGCATCTGTGGAGGTGACCAGAAAGACGTCTGGGCTGCAGCCGGCTGCGGCACAAGCACTAGCTGGGTGCAGGACCAGCTTGCTCTCTTCTCATCAGCGCAATGTTTCAGGGTTGCATAGGGTAAGGCAGCAGCTAGAGAGTCACCAGAAACCTCACCCCTGCGCGGGTGGGTTGGTAGAAGCCTTGCTGCCCTTTGCCATGGTGTCTCCTGTCCCCGGCCCACAAAAGCATTAAAAGGGCAGAACCTTCCCAAGTTTCTTTTCCCTTCCTACTTCCACTGCCATTCTTTCACAAGTTTGACTGCTCTAAAACATTTACAGATCTAAAAAGCAGAGAGAAAAAAAATGTTCACCTGTCAGGTGATATAAAACCAATCTTCTACTAAACGTGCCAGAATAATTTTTCTCCACCTCAACCACAGTTAAAACCTTCAGTCTATTCATTACTGTCTTTTTATAGTATTTTTATTTAATAAAACCTATTAAGACTACCATACAAATCTCTTTACTTATGCTTTTATCTTTTAACTGATCAATTTTTATATTGCTGACATCCCTTCTTCACCATTTGCTCATTTAAAAATTCATAGTATATGAGCTATGTCTCTGGAGAAAACGTCTATAAAATTTGTTACAGCTGGCAAATGTGTATGAGTCAGTGATAGCACATGACTAAATGCTTCACAGAAAATAAAATTTGTTTCTGTAGTAAGCAGAACTGTTTAAATGTTATTTATTTTTATGTTTCAAAGAAAATATATTGTGAAGTGCTGCATTGATTTAATACGCAACAATGTCTGTGTACACGCTGTACAAGGAAAATTTATGAAACCTTTGCACAACTCCTTTAATTGAATTTTCCAAATCTCTCACCACACACAAATAATCAATATCTTCTGCAGAGAAAACCAGTCAGAATTATTACAGTCTTTCTTTTCAATTTTGTTGTCATCAGCACATACAGAGCACCTGGATATTTGTAATGTCTGGATAGCAAGTTATTTACACCTCTTAAACATATAATTGCTACTAAGTGAGTCCAAACTAATGTTTCTTTTCTTTTTTATTTAAAATAATTATATTCCTGGGAGAAAGCAGTACTTATTCTCATGTAGGAGTTGCTACATGTAGCTGTTGAAAGAACTACAATTCTTTTTAATTTTTCATTAAGCTTAATACACTAAAGTCTAGATCCACTAGAATTAAAAATTAATAGCTATTACGTCTGTAAAAAGGTATATAGGAAAATAGAATATAAACACAAGTGTGAAATTCATGAATAAATGCGGCTGACACCTAAATATAAAATGCAGGTTGACAGTTCCATATGTATATACGTCTGAGGCCTATAGTCATATGTCTCATGTGCATTTCTGTATCTGCCACAAAAGTTAATAGCTTAATATTTCATCTACATAGCAGAGGATGTTAAATCATTGGAGAAGTTTGTAATTTGCCCCCTTCCTTCCATCCAAAAAGCTTATCATGCCGGTGACCTCAGACCCAGATACTTCTCAAATTGCAGGCTGTATTTTAGAATAAGCACTCTTAAGGTGCAGGTACAGTCCAACAGACCCATAACTTGCTGGGAAAGAGCACAGCATTTGGGGGTCAAACAGAAACCTCTCTGCCAGCTCCTTTACCTTTCAGTAGCATTCTTTCAGTAGACAAGATTACTCCCTCGGCCTAGGAAAATCACTAGCATTGCTGATTTTGGGTATCAGGCTAAGTGGGTTTTGTTACCTCTTCTAGACTGTAAAGGACTTTGCATGGTTTCAAACTAAAAAAAGACCCGCTTGCACAGAGTGAGAGAAGACGTACAGTCAAATTTAGCCTGAGCAGCAACAGCTTTTAATCCACACAATACAAATTAGAAAACACTCCTCCTCAAGGTGCATTTTGGGGCAATCTCACAATTATTTTTGGTTGTAAATGCGGGAGGGCAGAACGATTTCTCTGGGTCTCTGCATGGGGACATTCAAAATAACTTATGAGTAAACAAAACAGGTGAGTTGCACTAAGTCCTTGTGTGCAAACGCACACTCACATGTTCAGCGCTGAAGCAGTCTTAATTCTGTTTTGCTTAGTGCAGTCCCATTTACAAGCATTCACACCGAGGTATAACTTAAAAACATAACTGAGCTTAACTCTTCCCCATGTCTACTTGTAGAAAAGCCTTGTGAGCAGAAGTACAGATAGATCTTCCACACGGAAGAGCAGATGAACAAGGCCAGGCTCCCTCCTGCACCACATAAACAAAGTTATGATTTCTTGAAGCTGTCTCAACAATGACATAGAACATAACACTCAAAGGGTACACTCATTTCCATCGGCTGGTTTCAGCTCCAAGGAATCATCTACCAGTTGGGAATGTGTGCAGTGCACCTGCACAATCTCTCTCTTTAATCTGCCATTCACCTGCACCTTAAGGGCCTAAGTCGTGCCAGTCACAGTGACTGCTCTTCTAGAGGAAATCCTGCAAAGTGCTGCCCGACTGCAGCCCCTTCGTTCCACTTTTGGCCACGAGAAGACTCTTGGCTTAAGGGTTCTCTGTCCTGTGGTAAAGGCGGGTATGTACGCCACACTGCAGCTGCATTACAGATCTAGTCTGTGTGCCAGCTCTGGCCTCCACAGCCTTGGGCATACAGGCTGTCTGGTACTAGGTTGACTGAACTTGAATGCAATTGAATACCAGGCTTTAGAGTGTATTTTCAGACTTTCAGAAAATATTAATTCTTAATTCAATTTCTATCTTAGTTTCACAGCCTTTCTGAGTTGGCCAAGAGGGCAACTTGTATTTTGGTTGCATGCAGGGCTTAAGTGAAAGAGTACTGATGACCGTCATCGCTATTCCAAACACTATGTAGGGACATTAACTCAGAGCAGACATTTCTGATGTGTGGCAAAACATCAAACCTGGCCTTGAGTATTAAGTTAAGAGCTTAAGTAAGCATATCGTTTGCAAACGCAAGCTCTAAGTCTCCATCTAGTAATAATCTATTTGAAAAAAAAAAGTCCTTCAGCATCATCTTTGTTGCTTTTAGAGATGATGTACACCACAAAAAGTCTGCTGGAGAGACCTTGTTAAACTTTTGCTGGAAAGAAGCCTAGGATTTAACTGAAAAGACCTTGGTAGAAGTAAGGAACATTGTTTGTGTCAGCATTAGCAGCTTTTTTCCAAACAGATTGAAAACGTGGAAGAACTGAACTTCAGAAAGGCCTCTATCACAAATGCCTAGAAGTAGGGTTTGCACAAACTAGAGCATATGGTTCATCCTTTCAGTCAGCTCGTGTATCAGTACTTAAGAAAGAGGCCTACAGATTTGTTAGATAAAAAGGCCGTTCCCAACACCTAGGTCCAACCCCTGCATCCACCTCATCCCTTCCCTGAAAAGTGAGTATTTGCTGTAAGCAAAGGCAATCATGGTATTTGTTCCACTTGCTCTCAAGGAATGGAAACTCTGGAAAGAAACTCAGTTTCTGAGTAAGTTTACCTGTGAATTCATTCAGTTCACTTAATAAATTTCTGCTTAGCCTGTTTACGAGACTTACTTTTCCCAGAAAAGGTATTATGACATTTATTCCCTGCAAGTGAATACAAAGTTGGGCTGAGAAAAAAACCTGTGTCTTTTAGGTTAGGGTTTTTACAGTCAGAAAAATCCACAGATATGTTCCTGAAAATATACATCTGAAGTCTGATGTATTCCCCTTTGCCCCAGAAGATCCCAAAGGAGGAGGAAGGATAGGTGGGAGACAGACACCCAAGTATGTCTAAAGGTCAACAAATGTATTCTGCTTTATTTGAGAATGAGGTAGAAATATATTGTAAACTTGATTTACCCTCCCTCACAGCAACCCACCAGCGGTCCAGACGCAAGCTATTTAGTTGCTTGTACACAAAGACCCAACACAGAGTCCAAACTCAAACTGACATGAATTGGGATAAACTGTGAAATATTGTATTCTTACCATTTTATCTGTTTTGAGAAGGAACTCTGCTTATTAAGGAGGCGTCTGTATTTTGCAGTGTTTCTGAAATGGCATTTTATGTTTCACCATATATACACAGTCTTCAAAAAACTGGACTGGTGAGTGGGAACTCGCTATTACTTGGTCCCTAATCTCTCCAGCTTTGCTTTCATTAGTAATTTCAAGTGGCCTTAAATGAAAATCCATCTAGTTAACCCTGATCCAGTCTCCTGGAAAGCCACCACTACTGTTGCAAAGAGTGCAAACTGCAGTCACTTGTATTAAAAACAATATGAAAGTTGGGAACGTTTGGAACTAAACTTAATAGGGGTGATCATATGGGCTTGGCAGGATGAACAACAACACAGAAAAGAAAGTATTTTTTATTTCATTCCAAGATACAGTCTGAAAATAGTTTTCCTTAACACTGTAAGTATTTGATCTTCTGTAACACTCTCTTGTTGTTTCTTACTTAGACAGCAGACGGAGTCATGGACATGATTTATGTCAGTGTTTTTCTTTTTGGGAAGCAAAGTATTAGTATAATTTGTAACAATCAGCTTAAGTAGCTTTCCTGTTTAGAACGTTATCTTCACTCCTTGAAACTCTGAACCTATTAAATTTTCCTTTAAAATATGCGTATCGCAACCGACACATTTATTCTCAACACACATAAAGCATGTTTTGGACTGCAACATACCGACTAGATTTCATCTCTTGGCAGCTGCTTTACAGTTTGCTTACATTCTATTCAAAAACATTTTGTTTACTGTAAATGCTAGTCATGGACAAACAATGATGCCATTTTTTGTGCTGGTCACACAAAATGATATACTAAGTCCTACATAATGCTGCCCATTAAGCAAGGAATGTTTTGTATTAAGTTGTTTTAAGTAGAGGTTGTTTATGTAAAGTAAATAAATTTCATGCCTCACCATGTGATGATAATGTGACATTCCGTCTATATCAAGCCACAGAACAGTCATAAGTTTTAAGTCTTGAGCATAACTAATTAAAAATAATTATGAAAAACCACATCCAAAACTAAAAGGCAAAGTAAAAAGTCTCCAAATGCTTTTCTTTGATCACATACTTCTTCGCCTCTCCTACTACTGTATTTTCAAGACTGCAAAACTGAATTTATTCTTTAGTAAAGCAAAATTGACATTGAAACTTCATCAAAGTTGGTCAACTTAAACTCATAATTCTATTTCCATCTGACTTTCACAAAATATCTCATTTCTCATCTAACAAGACTGGATGTGTTTAGCATTAGGCGCTAGTTTCTACAGCAAAGATGGAACTATAAATGTATATCCTGGTGACCATTAAAAAGCAGTGCACAAGGGAAGCAATGACTGTTTAAATCTGCAATGGCCCATAGCGTTCACCATTATCAGTGCCAGATAGGGGCTGTGATCATTTGAACAGAAGGACATAGGGAGCTGTAAAGCAGAAATAGCAGATTGCACAAATGAGCCAAATTCCTTAAAAAGTGATGTCACTCCTTTTGCGGTAATCCGCTGGAGCTGAGGAAACTTAAGTTTGATCAATTTTCTTTCCTTTAAGAGAATTCCCCACAGCAGAAAGAACTTAGGCCTGTAGAAGAGCAGATACAACCAAAATCAAAGGGGCTGCTTGTGATATGAAGCAGTCCTGCTGGTTGGGACCGCTGGTAGACAGAGCAGTAGAGATGCCATCACTGATTTTGATTCTGGTTTTGCTCTATTTTAAGATAGAATGCGTGAAGATAACAGAAACATCAGAATATCAGTGGTGAATGTTTGTTGATTTTACTGGGTGTAAAGAAAAAAAATAAATCTTGTGTGTATCCCCCGCCACCTTCCCGGCCAGACAAGGCACTAAAGTGGCTATGTGGGCCACACTATATTAAATGCCACCAACTTCAAATATTTTCGCAGCACTAGTTATGAAGAAACCTAATAGTTAGGATTTCACAGTCCCCTGGAGTGTGCTAAATACCTCACAATACATGTAAGGTGAAAAAGGTTTTGCTGCAAAGACTGTATGCTACTTGGCTTATACGCTGAAAATGCAGGGGGAGGGAGGAGAGTGAGGAAGAACGAGGATAACTGGCATACATAAAAGGTATGTAAACTCTCTAGCACCTGACTGCACTTATTTCTAGACCATGCCTCAAGTGCAAGACCATTAATGATTTCCTCTCCTTGCACACTTTGATGGAGAAATACCCAATATAATGAAAATAGCAAAAAGATTACATTTACATGTGAGTAGTGCAACGGTTTAGACTAGCCTGCATGCTTAGACGAAACACATTTGATTATCATCATTTTCACATACTAAAGGTTACCCAACTTATTTCAAGTGGAAAGAACTAAGAAGGAATCAACTAAAAGGAATCATCAAAACATCTGTTACACAGGAGTTAGAAAAAGTTTCTTACCTCGAGCAGGAAGTTTTCCATGATTTCTTTTCAACAGCTGCAGTTCTTCTGCTTGACTCACTAGTCAAATAAATAAATCTGAAATCAATAAATGTTGCCCAGAGATTTCAAAGAAAATAATACCTATGCTGCCTTTTTCACCTTCAAAGCATTTGTATTTTTCTTCAAGTGATGACAACCCCCCCCCCTTCTCTATGTATTGTGGTCAAAAAAATTAACAAAACATTTTCAAAATGAACAGAATTTTGAGAAGTTGTGCTTACAAGCCTCATACCACATTTTGTTCCCATTTTTGTCTTCTAGTGCTGACATGGTGCTTTGTTCCTAATTCAGAGATGGGGGAAAAGATGATTCCCATTTTGAAGGCAACAAGAAGCTAACAGAAAGAGTGGACATAACAGAAAGTGTCAACAATAGGTCTGACATCTCATTTGCAACCTTCTCCTGGATACGGCAGTCTTACTGCCCTATCCACAGTGTAGGGTAGTAATGTAAACACAGACTATTTTCAGAAAACTTCATTTTGTATAAGAAAGCATCTGGTTATATGCATTACAGTGGGAACTAGTACAGTGTATACACATGGAAAATGAAAACTGAATGAGCACTGCAATACAAGTCAGGAAAGAAATGGTAATTTAAACAACAGTAGTTGCTGGAATTGTGTGGTGCATAAATTCCACTGCTGGGGCGCATGCACCTAATGCTTTAGAAGACTCACAGCGCTCTTTGGTAGGAAAAATTCTCTAGCACCTGTGGCTTTACTGTCCACCTGTTTCCAACTGCAAACAAGGTAGCAGTCCCAGTCACCCTACGTTTTGCTCTCCTATAGCTAATTCCAGTGTTTTTACACTCTGCAGAAAACAGAGCAGAGTTGTAGAATAATGTCACTTTGCTGCAGGTTAAGAAACTGTTTTATCATCTTTGCATGCTTGTCCAGAGACTGGACACAGGGACTACGTATATGCATATATTATTCATGTTCCCTGGTCAGCTGGAAACTAGATTGTCAGAGGTTGGTATAAAAAGTCTACAAGAACAATGTTATACATGCAAACCTTTGAGGAGAAGTCGTGGTAGGTAAATGCAGTCTTAGACACACACCCGTACCACAAACATGTCATGTGGGTACAGATAAAAGGTGTTGCTATTGTGAAAACAAATGAACAAACTTCTGAAGCATAAAGACTGGGGCCCTTTTGGTGCCTACAGCTACCTTTCACCACTTTTAGAGGAATGAACTGGTAAGGGAGATCTTTATTTCTTCTCCCTGAAAGCAGATAGGATTTTTTTCCCCTGCTATTATCCATAATGCAAGGTTTTTGCATTAGAATATTTCCCCATCACATACTCCCCTTCTAGTTGCAGAGGGACTTGGGAAGAGAAGTATGAATGTACTTTTCGCTGCTGAGGATGCACGTGTCCCAAGAACCTCTGACTTGGAGTAAGGATAAAAGGTTTTCTAAAAATGGACACATAAAAATGAAAATCTTTGGCTTTCTGGGTTCCTTTGGAAAAGTATTACAGATGTACCATCTGTAAAGTGCCCTTATCCCAACACAATAAGCATCTGGTATGTCCATCATTTAAAGACACATGAATAGCAATTTTTAAAGCCTAGAATCCTATGTTCAGCCTAATCCTCCTAACAGGCAAACAAACAAAACAACTTCCTTGCAAAAAGAGAAGAAAGGCAGTGAAATCAAAGTGCAAACGTTTAGCCTAATCACTAGCTAACTACCCACTAAGTATCTAACTATTTACATAAGAAAAGGTGTTGCTCTTGCAAGTGTTTCCTCCCCATCTGTGACGGTGAGTTAGAAGAGTGGGCCGTTGGCGTTGCCTTTCTTTTCTGTCCCTGGTTGGATGCACAAGGACATTTAAGGTGCATTTGTCCTGACCAAAAGAACTCACATATCAGAGTCCTGGGGTATAGGAAACCTTTGGAGTGATCATTGTTAAATTGTTATAAAAAGGATAAACATTATTGAAAATCCTCCTTACTTAGCACTTGGGTTTTCTGCACTTCAGCACTCAAGGCGCAAGACAAGTCTGAGACGCCAATAATTTTTTCAAGCTCTCTACTGCCCTCTAAAGCCTGGAAAAAAAACATGATTAAAGACATTGTTAAATCTTATTCCCAGACTACCTACTTAGACGTCTACAACTTACTAAAAACATCTGAAAGAAAGAACTTTTGGAAATTTTTCATAAGCTCTAAATGATGCATGGGACTCCACCTCACAGAAAGTCAACGGGACTAAAATGTTTAAGGGTGTAAGAACATATGCTACTTTTGAAAATGGCATTCAGGTGCCTTTTAAAGTGTTACTTAAAAATCTCCTGTTATTTACGCTTCATTCTAAGTCTTTAGCTGTTTAAACAGATTAACACTTTATCCCCAGAAAAGCAATCTTGGCACATGTACAAGTTTGCTATAATATGTTAGTAAAATGGAAATCTACAAGCATTTAAGATTCTATTGAACACACTCCTCAGCATTTCATGGTAGACCTAAAACCATAGACTATCAATCTCAGGAGAAATATAAAGGGTTTTTCAATAGAGTTTTCTAAATAAACATTTCAATTAAAATATTTTAAATCAGTATCAGTCTTTTTTGTAAATAAAACATGTCAGACCACATATGCAAGTAAAATAAATCAATACAATACTTTGAGTACACTGAATTATTTCTCAGATATTGATACACAGCAAAGAACCTTGTGCTGAATTTATTCAGGAAACAAAATGTGAATAAAACAGAAAAGTGATTTGCATTTTAGCTTGTATTAAACAGACTATTAAATGATGATACGTTAGTGGTAAATTAAATAGTACAATCACTTCAACACAAAGGGATATTTAATTTTCAAGGACATAAAAATCTATGCAGTAATGATTCATACTTCAAGTTATAAATAATAGTTGATAACTCCTTCATATGCTTTTATTTGTGTACAAAATGAGGAGTGATACAAATTAAAAATGGTGTACTTGGAAAAGCAACTTCTTTAGTTTAAAAAAAAAAAAATTCTACTAAGTTCTGGGGTTTTTTTTGCATTTTCTGGACTTCCAAGTCAAACCTGCCTGGTTTCAAGTATTTTATTTGCTTCCCTAGCTCTTAAAACTCAGATGATGCATATAAGATTTTCATTTTTATTTCAAATCCTATATTAAAAGTAGATAAAATAATCAGTGTAAATCAGACCTGTAGACTTGTCAGATTTGCTCTTATTTTCACAATTCTAACCAATGAACTTTTCACTTTGGACTGCAATTCCATGAACCTGCATAAAAAGTTAAAATAAAATAATTTCAATTAGCCACATCACCACTTGCTGAAAATCAGTGTTTACAATGTTTCCCACAGTTTCTTCACATTGTAATCAGGATGGATCTAAATAAGCTGTGAATAGATGGGCTACGCAATCTGATTGTGTCATATAACACCAAATATAACTTGCCTTTGGTTAGGATTTATATGTGAGCTGCCAAAAATATGTATCTCCTAATTGTAAGGATAGGAACTCAGGTTCAGCAATATTAGAGAATTTTCTTATGATCATGCAGGAAGACAATGGTAAAAACAGGAATTCAACTCATTTATTCCTCAGAGCAGGAATTTAATCAAGAGGACGAGCTCCCCAAACCCATGGACTGCAAGACCGTACGACACTGCTTGTAGCCATAGGAAACATGAGAAGTTAAAACTGAGCCCAACAGGGACAACATCGCATGATGTTATTTGTTCAGCTTTGTTGTACTATCTCCCCTTTTAAGCCACAAATATATTTTACTACCAGTGTAAAGATGGTCAGTTTTCAGAGTTTAATGGGTTTTGCAGTAAAAATTAAAATAATATACAATCAGATTAGATCTAAATGGCGGACTTTAATGCATGATTAAGGATTTGCACTGAATATGTATTGAAAAAATTCCTGCAATTAATGTTTAGGCTATTTTCTCTTTGAACCATTTAAACATGCAAATCAAATGGAGACAACAGAGAAATAATCCATTTACTGCTTCCTCCCACAGAAGGGAGGATCACCCTTATAAGAAACCCCAAATTTAGAAACAGAACTACAGTATGAGAAAAACTTATCACTATTGTATTTCAACATGGGAACAGAAGGCTATGCAGAAAAGAAAATGCTAAAGTCAGTGTATTGTACAGTATATTTTCCACCTGTAAAAATAAAGTGTATGGAAGTTCACGTAAATATCACTGTGTAGGTGTTAGTTTATAAATGTGTTTTACTGGCGTGTCACTAACTGCTAGTCTTCTGCAAATCTTGCAATTTTTTAAAAATATACTGAATTATTGAACGCAAACATTTACATGTCAATGAAGACTATGATTACTCAAATTGTTCTGCATTTCAAGGTTACTATCACTAAGAAACGAGTCTATAGGTGTTGACCAAGGGATTTACTGAACCACAAAAAACCTCCAATTAATCAGTTTACAGCTTTCCACTGATATAACTGTAAGATTGTATTTTTTACTATCTAACATGCCATTCAAACAATTCTACTATTTGTCAAGCTCCCTCACTTAGAAGATACTTACTGTCCTACAACGAAGAAATTTCAAGCTAATGGTGAGGGAAAGTAGCCATTACAAGAAAAAAACCCAACACACACATTGAGAGTTCAAGTGCAATAATCAAAAGGAAGAGCTACAACTTAAAACATAAGAAACATAATATTTAGTTGAATAAATGTCACAAATATTATTTGTTAGTGAAAAAGAAACGCATGCATAAAATATCTAGCCCCAAGGGAATTTTAATCTGGGACACCAGGAAGAACTGTGATACAAATATTTAATACATACAACATAATACAGAAGCAGAATAACAAAATCAATGTCTACTTAAGCATATGATGAAAGAAACCCACTCAAGTTCAAAACCCCAACTCTTTAATGTTGGTTAACTAGCTTGCATGAATACTGCACTAGCATGGTGATACTTCTTCCAATAACACAAGCTGCAGCACAGCAGTTGCGCTCTGCCTTCAATCTCAACAGGACTTAGAGTATGACCTGTTGTCTGAAGTAGGAACACAAGAAAAGTACAAAGAAGCTGGTCAACAAAGGAATATGTAGGCAACGGAGGTTTGCATTACACTGACAGGTGAGCTCTTAGTGACAAACTGGGGTAATAGGAAATGCACCTCAGATTTTGGAGAGAAAGTGTGCCTGACCTACAGACAGGAGAATTTACATAGCAATTTGAATTGGATGCACAGGCACCGGGCCTGAATGAAATACAGGACAATCACATTACACAGAATGATAAAAAAATATATAATGTCGTAGAGTAGAGAAGAAGAGATGTGGTATAGCCATGTTGATGCTGAGCTGTGAATTAGACTTTCCCAGACAGATGTCAAAGATTGATGTCAAGATTCCACCAAAGGACAAGATGAAGCATCAACTAAAAACGTAGGACAACACAACAGGATAATAAGATTTCAAGAACAAAAATGTAGACAGTGTTGAAGAAGGAGGAGAATAAAGACTTTTTTAAAAAATTTTGCTAATAAGAGATCACAAGAGTCTCTGGTGAATGTGATTTCAGTTGAGTAAAAAGGATGGAAATGGATGGGGGTCTATCTAGGATAATATTGTATTAGCATTAAGAAGTATGAACATGCTCATTGAGGAAAGAAACTTTCAGATTTGTAGCTGGACTAAAGCTTAAACTCAAAGTAGTTTTACTGAGCATATACAACTTCCATATTAAAAAACCTCATAACTTCCAGGATTTCTGAATTGGGTGACTTCCCATAAAGATGAAAGGCATCCCTGATACAATCCAACTTACAGAGATTCACAGCTTTCTACTTTTTCACCAAGTTCTATCATAGATGAAACAAGTATTTCCTTTGTCTAACTTCTAGGGATGGATGTGTTTGTTTTGGCTGAAATACATAACACATTTAGCCTGACACCTCACTGCTGGCACAGAAAATTTCAGTTGACTTTTTCAGCCGAGATTTGGCAACATTATAAACAATTAAATATGTTTTTAGTAACAGAAAAGGTCAAGCAATACTAACAACATGAGACACTAGCAGTCTTACTTCTAACACATTTTATCACTTCTCCTTCCCTACATCTATCAAGTTTAGGAAAGCAGTTTATCACACTTCACCTGAAATATTTAAGTGCTTTACTAACTGTGGTCTGCCCAAAGCCCATTAGTGTCAGGAAGCTTATAGCTTAAAATAAGATTGTGGCAGAAAAGGCAAGAATTTTAAAAGATTTTGCAAAGCAAACATGAAGTTTCACCATGACCATCTGTGGCTAGTTTTTAATGAAAGTGTCCTGCATTACTGGCCCTGTATCTTTGGCAGTTAATGCTTCCAAAAATAAGGTAAGGGAATGTACACTTTCAGAAGAGTCTGGAAAGGCAAAACATACCTTCCTTTCAGTAGTTTAGTTACGATACCTCATTGTGTAGTACTATGAGTGTGACTCCTGTAATTGGCAGTGTCATATGCCCCACACTACCAGTGAAAGACAGAACCGGCTGGACAGTTGTATTGCAAACCCTGCATTAATCTGTACCTGTAACTATAAGCCTGCCATTCAGTGCCTTTGAATATCCAATCCTGTGGAATTACAAGTATTAAAAAAATAATCGCTATTAATTTAATTCTGTATGAAATATTAATCTTTTGTAAGTAAGAATAACGACACTGCACCCACAACGCATTTAATACACTTACGCATCCTCCTCTGTTTGAGGCTGCCCTCTTCTGGATAATCTTTCTGAATCATTCTGCTCAGTTCCACCTCCTAGGGGGGTCACAAGAAAGAAAAGAAACAATAAAGATGAAAATAAGATATTGGGTATTTGAAGCACATGAAAAAGGTGTTAGTATGAACCCTGACTGTTCAATGATCTTTTAGGAAGAGAAAAAAACCAAAGCTCACTTACAAAGCAGGACAGATTCTCTTGTAATGAAACACACTAAGTTCACTATAATTTACTCTTTTGTAATTTGACCTCTCACCAATTCACATCATATTTATATTTGTGGAAACCTTGGAATTATAGTATTAATAACTGGAAGTTAGTATAATTCTGACACATAGTTACTGCGTTCTACTCAGAAGCTTTTTATCCTATTAACTGCTTAAATACAGCATATTAGCACAGAGCATTATCATTAAAATACTGTAATGACTGAGCAATTAAACCTCCATTTTCCTTTAATAAAAAGTGCCTGGCCCCCAACTCCATCTTGTAAACAACTACAAAGAGATACTGCAAATTACTTCCAAAGGCTCTGACATGCTATATTGACAATATAATATTCTAGCTCGTCATATGATGGGGCATGATAAATCATATGCCAGTTGCCATTATTCTGCATGGTGAGTCATATTTCTACATTTCAGTGCACTGATATTTTGGGCAGATGCATGTTTCTGTGAGGAAACAGGAATAGGATATAACCACAGAAGTCCAGTCCCATGGATTTGTTACTAAAACCTAGGCTCACATGTGGTGTTGGTAAACTGGTGGACTGCCTTTCTGTCACTGTAGGTTGTGCATTCTTAAATGACCAGATTCCAAGATAAGCGCCTAACACAGACTGCTCTCCCAAAGCAGGTGGACAGGGGGATGTTTTCAGTGATGCTGATTAGATTAAGAAAGTTAGTGCTGCACTAAAATAACATCTTTGGCTCACTGGCTGCTATCTACTTGAGATTGTTCAACAACTTACAAAGGCCTCATTATGTGTATCAGTATGTATAACAATAAACCGCTGATCACAAAAGACTTTCTGAATTCCCATCTATTTACACAACTTATCACAACCTATACAATTCAGACAGAAATCATATTAGAACAAAAACAGATTCAAATTTTATCTCGTGTATCAATTACTATTGTTTTTAAAGTCATTAGCTGGTCGATTCTGCTTGCCTCCAATTACCATATCAGGAGGGTGATGTACTAGCAGAAAAAAGTACTGCATCCCTCCTAACTAATACTCAAAAAATAGTATATACTGTCACATTTGATAGGATCCCACAATACAGTAGCCTTTGGTGAAACTACTGAAAATAGTGAAGCCATAACTATTCATGGTATTGTGCTCCACACAACCTATATGGTCACCTTTCAACACTTTAAGTGTTATATCTGTCTAGGTTCCAGCAATAAAGAGGTCACATCTGAATAGCAGAAATGATTTCTGTTTAGTTATGGCTGAAGTTGAAGACATCATATAATGTGGAGTTTTTGTAACTTCCGTCTTAAGAATTTCCCCCCCCACAGTATCAGTCACACACTCAGTCTCTCATTTTCTACTGCAATGTAAAAGCTCCCTTTTTTGGACACAGTTCTATTCTCCTATGCAATGGATTTCTTTTGGATCTGATACTCATTAAAGACAAAATGGTGGAGGTGTATGCATACATACAAAGGGGGAGAGGCATAATCATGCATTCATTCTTTTTTTCTGAAAACAGTTTTCCCCTTGAACAATGAGATCATTAGTGCATTTGACAATTAGTGACTTAGAATTGCATACCAGTAATTCAGCTTTAGAGTTCACTGTACTTGTAGCCAATCAGACTCATCTATCCAAAACCCAAGAAAGATCTTTTTTTTCTGGTGCCAAGAAAGTTCACAAGGTGTTTTAAATTAGTTCTTATCTACTGTCCCACCAACAGATGCATACACGTTCTTATAAATGCTTCATATTGAACAGCTGTTATTGTAAGGTGAAATTCACCTTTAAGTGAAAGATTTGGAGGGAACTACAACAGGTCTTTACCGTGGCCTTAACAAATGCATTGATCCTAGAACAGACCCTCTGGAATGAGATGCTTTTCACATTTCACTGTAATACATCTCCTTTCTGACATCAGACTAAAAAAGAGAGACCACACTAAGCATGAAACACTTTGATTTCTTCTTGCTAGATCTAAATTACATACAAGTATCAGCACTCAAGGATAAATTAACTTTTAATTTTAATATTTTGTAAAACATTTAGAAATACCTCAGAATGACAAGGTGGTATAAAAGTTTAAGGTGTTCCACTACAGTAGCTAAAGGTTAAGACCCCAAAAGATTTCATTTTAAATCTAAGTACTCGTAGAACTTGCACTTAAATCAGTCATCAATTATCAAACAGATATTACTTCTAGACCAGTACTATAGAATGGCAAGACCCTGGATTGATTTGAATAAAAATAAATCGATTTAAAATAAATCTTAAAAATATGTTAGCCAACAATGATGAGAAATTAGTGACGATTTAGTATTCTGTTATTTTACAAATTTATGTCATAAATGGGTTGTGAGATTTTGGGTAGTTAGGCAATATATGAATTATCAGGCAGCCCAATAGGACATACATTGGCCAATATCATAAAGACACACTATCTTATAATTGGGTTGGTTCATGTCTTCTAAAATAAATGTTACTTTTGAACAATCTTAGCATTCTGTAGGTATTTAGTCTTTTTTGAGGCACTCCTTCACCCTTCTATTCAAAAGAAAGTCATGTTCATAAGACAAGTAATTTCCACCTGTCTCAGTGAAATAGATGCATGCAACTTTGTGTACTTTGCACAATGCAAAATAAGTTTTCATAGCTACTGGCATTAATTTTGTCATAATTTTCATTCTGTTGTTTTCTTACATATTGGTCACAGAAGAATAGAATGTAGATTATACTCTAATACCTCACTTACAGGTGATATGCGTAATCTATTAAAACACTGTAACACTTAAAATAAATGTCTTTTCAGAAGGAGAAAAGAAATTGTGGGTTTAAAAGGAAAACCTGAAACCTGTGGTATAAGAGGAAGTCTTATATACCACCACCTTGTAGCTATATGAACACAGGAAAAAAAAGATGGCTAGTACTACGTTACTGAATAATTCTCCATCTAAATGTCAGCTATGATCATGTGATCAGTCTTTTTATAGGCAAAAAGAATGTTCCCCTACGTCCATACTTAATATCAGTATGGAAATACAGTACATGTTCACCTTTCCCATCGACATCCTAATATACAGGCATTGTAATACAAGACACGTTGCCCCCTTTTTTCTTTCACCTAAGAGATAAGGCATGTAATGCCTTAATAATAATGAATATAATTATTAATATAATAATTATAAAATTTATTATAAAATAATAATATAATAATGAATATTATTATTAATATAATGAAATGCAGAGATGCTGGAAAAAAGTTTTAAAACTTGTAGTAGATTTAAACGTTTGTGTATTATCATGTGTTGCGTCACCAAAAGGCATCGACTAAAACTAAAGGAAAGAGGTCATTAAAGCAGGTAATTACAAACATGTAGGGATATTCAAGAAAACATATCTAAAGAGCCATAGCATTTTTAATTCTGTATCTGACTGCTATCATTATATAAAATTTTAAAAGCTTTTTGCAAAGGTAAGTGTTAAAGTGCAGGTGGATATCCAGCCAGGCTGAGGTATAGTTTCATATTCTGCAGACAGCCACAAAATTAAAATCTGCATTTATACATAAAAAAGTAGAAGTTTTTTTTCAGAACTGCTTTTGTGATGTGGCAACACTAACAGAAAGCTTACTGCTCCCAGTGCCTCAGACTGTAGGCAGTGGGGATATAGATTGTTCTAATCTGATTCTTCCCTCAGGATACAGGCAATCTTAATTCAGCAATTGTCAGCGGCTATGTATAACATGCAGTCACTTTTCTTGAATCTGAATACTTATTGCTCCATTCTGGGTGAGAATATAGGATGCCACATCATGACAAAACAATTAATTGAAGTATGGTATGAGCTGACCTTTCCATGACATGACAGATGCCAGTACAGGCACACCAATTGATTGCACTAACAACAGCCATATCTCTGATCTGTCGGAGAACACCTATTGGCAACTCTTCTCATTGAAAGGTTTCTTCGTACAGGATGAAGAGATTCATATTTACCACGAGATAAAAAAAAAAAAAAAAAAGACACATAGGCTCTTCATTTCATCCAGGAAGTACCATCAAATCCTGAGACCGGTATAGGAGTTAATACATGCAAACACAGAATCTCCTTCTTACTGATGAAAGCAGAGACTACCACAGAAATCTGACCTGGGAATACTTTGAAAATACCTTTCTCTCTGTAGAAAAATACAGTAGATAAATTCACATGTCAAAGACATAAGTTCCCTAACAAAGTAAGTCAGAATGCTGTTCACTGGAAGAGTTACTTTTCACAGTAAGAAGAAAGTTGGAAAACAGTGGGGTTAGATTGCTATCTAACTTGGTTTAAACTCCAAGGAGAAAATTCAACATAACCAGGGATATCTGTGGGAATACTTAAGACAATGCCTTAAGCAACTTAGTTGAAGAGGAAAATAATCCCAAAGAGAAACTGTTTATAGTCTTTTAAGAATGCAGGGGTCTATACTTTAAAGGCCTGACAAAATGTCACTTAAGATTTCTGGATGTGAACTAAGTGGGAGTGTGGAGATACCCACCATGCCAAATAATCATCTTTTTAGGAATCAAGAAAAAGCCATTAGTTTT
Organism: Aptenodytes patagonicus; assembly: GCF_965638725.1. Classification (NCBI taxonomy): domain Eukaryota; kingdom Metazoa; phylum Chordata; class Aves; order Sphenisciformes; family Spheniscidae; genus Aptenodytes; species Aptenodytes patagonicus. The sequence continues at coordinate 59,591,377 of NC_134953.1, read as the reverse complement.
GAGAGGAGGAATTGTTCACAAGACAGGGTAGGCACAGTGGCAAAGATCCTTACTTTCTGGTAGACAGAAGCTTACTCCATCCATCCCAAACCAGGAAGTACATAAATGAGGCCTTTCATTGCAAATCTCAACGTAGTTCTCAAAAGGCCACAAAATTAAACACACATCAACTGCACATATCTTAAATTTTGTGAAGGCAAGGGTGTTCTAAAACACAGGTCCTTTCAAGATACCAGGTTTGCACAAATAGTTGGGACACTCACTGAAAGAATGAGGAAAAATTAGTATAATTCTTCCTCCAAAGGCTTCTTGGAACGTCAATGGTTGAAACAGTCATTTTTGTACTAGTTCCAGGGACAAATGCCCAATTCAAAAGCATTGCACTGGCGGAGAAGAACAGCTATTCTGGGGAGAACTGGAATCAGCAGAGAACTTGGTAGGAAAGTTGTGAATCTTCCAACTGGCAGGGAGTGCTCATGAAAAACTTGACTGTATTAAAAACTGTTTGACAAACAGGTAACGAGGACACAAAGCCAGATCACAATGAGGACTGGCAGCACAATAAAGAATTAGGATATAGCTGCTTCTGTTTAGTTTCCTAGCATGACTACTAATTAGGAAAATAAAAACCAAAACAAAACCCCTGCACACAGGCCTATAACAATGCATAGCTATACTGCCACCAAAACACCCGATGCTTCCTCAAGTACTCTGATATTTTTAATAAGGAAAAGGGATATAATGCTCACAGATTGTAGTATTTTCAGCTTGAAGGCTTCCAGTAATTTTCATTTTTACTTCAGCCAGTTTTGACAGAACCCCAAAATTTCATGATCACATTCCTTTAAAACAAAAAAATCCCTTTTTTCCTGGAGGAAAAATCCACTTTTGCACATCCATCATGAGAGCATATGGTGCAATAGCTAGTGCAAAAATCTGCAGACATCTAGATAAATTTCAAACAGTGGTTATTCTATCCTGCTCAGAATATTTCTACTCATCATAATTCATGAATGTTAGTGAGGCCTCAATTACTGCACATAAATTCCAAAATATATGGGGCATAAAAAGCTCTTTAACCCAACAAAAGGGCATAACAAGAACTGATGGCTGAAAATTAAAGCCAGACAAATTCAAAATCAGACAGGAGAATTCTTTTTTTTTTTTAATAGCAAAGGTAATTGAACAAGGAACTTGCTAACATGGGAAGTGATGGATTTTTATTATTATTATTTTTAAAATAATTTGAAGTCTTCAAATCCAGACTCAACCATTTTTCTAGGAGTTGTACTGCAAGGAAATAAAAGCTCTTGGGCTCTATATGGGAAAGATGATGTCCTGGTTTCGGCTGGGGTAGAGTTAATTTTCTTCCTAGTAGCTGGTATAGTGCTGTGTTCTGAATTCAGGATGAGAATAATGTTGATAACACACTGATGTTTTAGTTGTTGCTAAGCAGTGTTTATACTAAGTCAAGGACTTTCCAGCTTCCCATACTCTGCTAGCAAGGAGGTGCACAAGAAGCTGGGAGGGCGTATAGCCAGGACAGCTGACCTAAACTGGCCAAAGGGATATTCCTTCATAGAGAAAGACTCAGAGCTGAGAAATGCTATATGTATGTATGCATGCATGCAAGCATTTATTTTACTGGCAAGAACAGCGAAGCCTGTCCCTCCACCGGAAACCTGGAAGTACATAAACCAGGACTTGCATTGCAAATCTCAACATAGTTCTCAAAAGGCCACAAAATTAAACATGCATCAACTGCACCCATCTTTTCTTTCCAGCTCGCCTGACCACAAGAGAGTCCAGACCTCAGCTGTGTATTATAAACAATGGATTGCACTGCCTTGCAAAAGAGTAAACCAGGACTTCCTTGCAATAATCTGAAGTAGCACACAGCAACCTCAGAACATCTCCCTGTATCATAGAATCATAGAATGGTTTGGGTTGGAAGGGACCTTAAAGATCATCTAGTTCCAACCCCCCTGCCATGGGCAGGGACACCTTCCACTAGACCAGGTTGCTCAAAGCCCCATCCAACCTGGCCTTGAACGCTTCCGGGGATGGGGCATCCACAGCTTCCCTGGGCAACCTGTTCCAGTGCCTCATAGTGAAGAATTTCTTCCTTATATCTAATCTAAATCCACCCTCTTTTCAGTTTAAAGCCATTACCCCTTGTCCTATCACTACAGGTCCTGGTAAACAGTCCCTCTCCAGCTTTCTTGCAGGCCCCCTTCAGGTACTGGAAGGCTGCTATAAGGTCTCCCCGGAGCCCTCTATTCTCCAGGCTGAACAACCCCAACTCTCTCAGCCTGTCTTCATAGGAGAGGTGCTCCAGCCCTCTGATCATCCATAATCCAAAGAAGAACAAAGTCACTGTCAGTAGCACATACCAGTTCTGCCGATGAAAGCTGGGACTTAGAAAGAAAGCAAACAAAGGACATTGCTAGCATGAACAGGCCTAATGAGTGGAATTAATGGAATTATTGACAAAAATGCCAGTGCAGGTTTTTTTTGCTGAGCCAAAGTCAAATATTTTTAATATTGATCAACAGAAAGCAAAACTTGTTTCATAAACAAATTGTTTCATAAACACCCCCAAGATTTATACTGAAAAGATTCAAGCTTTAAAATCAACATCAGCTTTTCCAAAAGAGATTAAAATTTTTTAAGAGGAAAAGAAATCAAACATATCACATGAGACATAAGTTACTCAAGCCAATAACCAGAAAAATGTTGCAGTAAGAAAGACAGAATGTTCAACTAACCATTTGATGGGCGATTTCTGAGATTTTGTACATTATGACTCGTGGGAGATGAAAATGGACTCATTTGGCGTGTTCCTGTTGTTGGTGAGTAAGAGTTTAGATTTCTCTTTTTGGTCTTCAAAGGTGTTGCATCAGATGGCTAAAATGTAGCAAAAGACAAAGAATCTAGATGAATATTGGCTAAAGATAAAGAAGTACCCTATGTCCACCTAAACCTACAACAGTTGTAAACTTCCCTTCTGCAAACTAAATACATTCTGGCCTCTACCTTTCCTGTCAGTAGTTACATATTGCACCCCAAACCGAACAAAGCCTCTCTGAACATTTACTATCTGGTAACAAATTTTTCTAAGTAATTCCTAACTTTATGTAATCCCATTTATGGAAAGCCCATGTTGTATGTTGTGGTGAGTTGACCTTCGCTGGCTGCTAGGTGTCCACCAAGCCTCTCTATCGCTCCCCCTCCTCATTAACATTAGTTTCACTCAAAAAAACCAAAAAGCCCTTCAAACACTAGCCTCCCAGTTTTCATAAACAAAAAGTATGTGGTTTCCAGACACTTAGTTATTCTGGCATGAATACTTGGGATTTTTTGTTTGTTTGTTTGTTTTCTTTTCAAAAGCAGTCAAAAACTGGTATTATTTTTCCTATAGTATTTAAGACACATGAACTATAAGCAAGTATTTTTAGATTTTAATTCTATCAAAAGATAGTTATTTCTAATGATTTTCTAAACAAGTGTTAATTAAAAAAATTCCAAGTGAGTCCCTTAAACCCAAAATTTTGTCTCTGGCGTATGTCTAATGACTTCACTGTATCAACATCTGTCATGCAAAGAATAAAGGGACATTCTGGGCAAAACCACTTTTTCCAGTCCCTTTCAAAATTTTCTCAAGGGCTTAAAGAAGGGCTGTCTAAATGCAGTGAAACACACTTTTTCCTACAGTTTCATGATTTTTTTTTTCCCCTTTTGGAAACATAGTACCATCAAAGCAAATCCCACAGAACTCTGAGAAGGCCTGAACCTCATAGGTTTAAGGTTTCACAAATATCCCCTGGAAAATTTAACTACAGCAATTTTAGATTTCAAAAGGGGTGTACAGGTGGCAAAAGCAGTATTTTTAAGACCAATAATCAGGTTCACCAGGTAACGTGTGAAAGCCACAAGTCATATCGGGATGTAAATCATATCAGATCACAAAGCTACATATATAAAGGTGACTTAAAGCCTCTACAATCCAGCAGGAATCCAGGACCTGTGAAAAGGCTACATTTCATTACTGAGTAAATTAATGATAGAAAACATTAACATTTACATAACTAATCTTAAATTGTTGAGGTGTTATAAGGAAACTGCTTCTAAAAAGTATACATTTACAGAGGCAATAAATACAAAACTAGGAATATAAGTTGTACCTAGAAGTATAATGGACAATTATGTAACCCTCAGAAGTTTTCTTCTCAATTCGAGACATTCAGCAGCTGATTTAAATGTCCTGAAGCACAATACTCCTATTTTTCACACCTACATGGATATGCATACTCTTGTTATCTGTAAGAATAAGTGTTTTCATTACAGCTTCTACTACGTTCTTGACTTCACCAAAATTACACTGCGATATTATTAAATTCCTCTTGATTATATAAAAGTATAAAGAATGTTCAATATCCCTTCCAAAAAGAATACAGCATATTCTTATACCCCTTTCCTGCTCTTCACTACTGAACTCCCATTAAAACATCCTGATCTTTTAATCTCCTTCATTTGAAGGCATTTCTTGTGCCACTTGTACCATAGCCTACGTTCACACTCATTGTCTTTCACAGAATGATACAGGTTCAAAGTATCATTTCTGCAATTATACTTTAAAACAGAGTGACAGTACATTCAATTCTAATTCAGGTGAAGACAAAATACTGATTTATGCAATGGCATTACACTTCCAGTGCTGCTTGCTATTCTATTTCTGATATATCTTACTGTACTTTTACACAAAGCTGCAGTTTTGATGTTTTTCTTCTACTCTGCCCTGAGTGGTTACCCTTAATTTAGAACCTAACAGTGTTAGTATTGGTCATCAGTAATATGACTTACACCGTATTTCAAAAGATTTCATTTGCTGCCCACTTACCTAGCTTTCTTATAGCTCCTGGAAATGACTCTGTCTTGTTTTAGTCTTGAATACCCTAAATAATTTTGCATCAGCCGTTAATACTCTTTTTGCAGTCTTCCAGTACTTAAACAATACCTGATGGAAATCTTCAGTCTGTTGTCACTAATATTTTGCCACGTTCAAACAGGCTGAAGAAATGTTTCAAATCATCTTTAAATGAAATATTAATAACAGTAAAGTATCAATGCCACTTTAGGCATTTAAATGTCATCAAATCTCTTTTGTAACAGGGAGGATCTCCAATCTGCTTACACTTTCAGGATTTTTTTTTCCTGCTTGAACAGCAGTCACCTCAGCCACTGTATTTCTGGATATGAACTAAGACTCCTTTGAGCAGCTACCTGGAAAAAGTTACTGTAGTACTTAGAAGGACAGTGTTTATTTGGCAGTAAGAATTTCTCTTCCAGGAAGAAGAGTCTTAGTCCAGTTATGATACCATATTAACGTTACAAAATCTAAAAATACACATTTCTGATCTGGTTAGTTCAGGCATGCTTTGGGTAGTCTGACCAGCAGGTGGAATGAGGTCCTCCTGAATAACAGGAAAGAAATTGTAGAAACAGCAATGGATGCAGCAGACCTGAAACAGGTACTTCGCACAAACTGTGTGTGTTTACTACCTTACATTCCTTCCTACCTTCTATAATGTTATTTAATTATGGTACACTTTAAATGTTCAACATGCATCTGTTAGAGGCATTGTATGAACTAAAAATCATAGTGTAAACCTACATTACTGAGATTCCAATAAAAGTTTTTATCATTCAGATGAGCTTTTGTTACGCTTTTTGCTGCACAAGAACCTGAATGCAGTTAACCATCAAGTAACTCTTTCTTTTTATCTTATGGGGAGGGGGCAGGGAAGGAATAGCTTTAAGGCAGAGAAAGAATTCCATGTAATTTCAGCTGGACCACTCATCTACAAAAATGTTACTACAGCCCAAGAAACAGATGCAAAATTACAGTCACAGCTGCATTCTGAGCAGAACAAGTTGGGTAATGGTACACTAAGCTGCTAATTAAATTGCTAATGATTTTTTTTAGTGCCACTGCGGTATTTTGCCACCTTTGTTTAAACTAAAAAAAAAAAGTATCTAGAAAATTTTTAAAATTGCAAATTTGTATCTTGCTAAATACCAGTGAGACCTCCAAATATGTGCTGCATATAAACATCTCTTTAAAATGACACAGACGTGGAAATTTATTGGGAGCTCATTTGCCGACCAGCTATTTCTCTCTCTATACTTTTCCAAAATTTTCCTTCCTTTAAACACTGCCATCCTCATAAGCTCCTCTGTATTGATGTCTGCAGCAACACCCACTGTTGGTAGGAGCAGATAATAAACTGACATATGTCATGACATGCTGGTACTGGGAGTACACTATAGCTGCATTTACAAAAAATAATAGCAACAGTACAATTTTATTTTTATTGTGATAACTGTGGTGAAATGTACTGCAGTGTTAGTATTTTATTGTTTCATTATGCCAGATTAGCTGAGGGAGGTAATTATATCCTTGACATGAAAATGCCTTTAATGTTTTCATTTCAATTTTGCAGTTTATAATATGCAGATTACAGCATTATCATAATTCCATATTGTTGCATGTACAATTACATGGCAGAACATTTGGTTCCAGGATAATGGAGCTAATTTCTAATAAATGATTTCACCAAGGATCTTAACTCACTCAGCTCTTGGGTAAATAGTGATGGCAATAAAAATATGCATATTTCTCCATTATTTTCAAGTGATTCATGCAGATGTACCTTACTTAAAGCCAGGCAGTTCTATGACAAATGGAATACAATAAATTTTATACTAATATTTTCAGCAGTAATTTTATGCCTTAAGATTTTTCTAGACAACATCCAATCTGTAACCATATAAATGCAGCTCTAATGAAATATCACATGTATATACACATATATGTGTGCATATAGATATATATACACACATACCTATATATACAGCCCAGATGATTCCATACGCCAAAAAATACTTACATTTTCTTTTTTAACAGTGTCCAACTTTAATGCTCTCTTAACTCTGAAAGAGAAGAATATGGACAAGTTTTATGGTCGTCTAGACACAAAGATTTCTGGTAGTAAGGTCTATAATTGGTAACTTTAAAGACATTTTCCTTTCTCGTGTTTCACATTTTTTTATACTACACAAGAAAACTAATGTCATCCAAAGCAAATACATTAACTGATTAAGATACTGTGTACCAAAAATGTTGCTTGTTTAGAAGGATAAAGTGTTTGCATAAGAAAATCCAATTCTCCATTTTATACTAGAGATAAAAATCAAGACACTGAAGTGAAATTGCACTGTATATTTGTCTCTTTCTCAAAGACTATAAACAATTATAAAATGCAAAAGCATTATCATTTACATACCTTCTGAGCAAGGGTTGAAATTATTTTGCCATTAGTAGAAATAATGTATTAGGCATTTAAAACACAGGTACAGCCAAGGTGAAAAAAGTAGTTCTTGCCATCATTTTAGCTCTTAACATGATTCAGTGCTACCAGACTATGACTTAACTGGGGAACAGATGCTCTATGTCTTTACAGGTCCCCAAACCATAAGAAACTATTTTCTAGTCTTCTTCACTATACTGATTCAGGAACATGCCAAGCTCTCTCTGCAAAATCTGCTCTGCTGAACTGGATGCCCAGCTGTTAATGGCAACGTTAGAAGAGGAAAGCTGAATATTTATAATACTTTATATCGTACAGCTGTCTTCTAAAGAGCAGTCATCAAAATTTTATTGAATGCAGACTAAATGCTCAAAGGAAAGAAAGGTCAACATAAATTAAGACTATTTTTCCCAGAGACAACTGAAACTTTTTAAGCACACTCCTAAATCTTAACAATAGTTTTAAAGCATTATATAAAACAATGAGGAAAAAAAATTAAAATCTTTGTAAGAACAGTCCCCAAGAAACATATATATTACATCGAATTAAGCAAGATTTAGAAAATACATCATATTTCAAGAACTTAGTTCACAGTTTTCATCTTGGAAAATAATGTTTTGACTTGTAAGGAATTAAGATGACCTCATTCCAAACATATCCTTTTAAAATTTTTGTTACTATTCCAAAACTGTAAATTAAAGTATTTGAAAAGTAGAATGAAAACACATCTTTGAAATATAACTCAGGCAACAGTCTTATATGAATACTGCTTTACAACTATCTCTATTACAAAAAGGGAAAGTATTCTATCTTAAAAAAGCCAAGTAAACAGGTAACATTTAAATTAAAAAAGCATGTGAACTTCTTGCCAAAGGGCAGTCAAAGCTGTAACAGTTTGATGGAATTCTTTACAATGTATTTCCTTTTAAATAGAAACCCATATTGCTTAAGGAATGCAGACTCCACTACATCTTCCACCCCAGTGGCAGCAGAGAAACATTATATTTATTAATACATCTACTCAGAAAGGATGCTCTAGGGGCCAATGCATTTGCATGTTATACTAAGGCATGTTATGATGGAAGTTTTTATGATGGACTTCAAAAGAAGCTGGAAGCCAAAGTAAAGCAGAATCTGGACTTAACATAGCTGTAGGATGAAGATAAATGAGAAACTACATGAAAATCCCACTAAATTATAAACATTTAGAAAATTTCTTCGAAAGTTGTGGACTGGTCAAGACTATTTTCTTTAAAGTCTGTCAAGTACTCTGTACAGCAATAGAGTTGCAGACAGCCCAAATTTCTCTCTGCTGGCCTGCAAAACCCCTGCAAACACCCTGAGCTATGGCATTGAAGAGGCAGCCTCATTCCAGGCAAGCGCTTCAACGTTGGAAGAAGCTGCATGGATACAATTCTGGCTTCAGGAGGTCGACTTCGCCTCACTTTTCCCAATCCATCCTACCCAGCAGCCTGGTTTGCTTGTGGGCTTGTTTTTAACGATTGTCTTTCTGATGCCATAATGTGAGAAGGTAAATCTCAAAATAAGTTAAAATTTGTGCTCTTAGCCTACACACAGTCCCTGGCTAGGACTACTGAAACAAAATTCATCCAGACATCTAACATGAAGACCCAGTTGGCCAAAGTGTCTTCTCTCAGATCTTTCAAAAGATGAACATGGAGAAAAACCAGTATGTGTATCTAGGTGCAAGCAAAATTCCTAAAGTATTTTAAGAAACACCACAGAGGAAAAGCACCAGCCTTAGTCTGGTTTATCTTTTTTTATATGGCTGGAAAAGCCTTGCTGTGGCTATGGTGTAGAATCAAATGTCAGAGTGTGAACAAGAAAAGGAGACAGAAAGATGAGGCATATGTGATGACAGTACACAACAACTTATTTACCCGAGTTTCCCACCCTTGAATTGGTTCAAAATTCCCTGACAAGGCTTAATTTATTTTCTTAACTATGCAGAGTATGATGGCACATGTTCATAGCTAGCTGTACAACCTGCAATGATTATTTTGCCCATAATATTTATCAGGTTAAAGAACTACATATTACTTCTATACTGTATTGTTCATCTATCATCCCAGGTCATATTGTCAGTTCCTTGCTAATACTGGGAGACCTTTACTCACTTGAACAGTGCTTTGATGAAACCACTTACATGAAGAACTGCTTAACAGTGAGAGTCTAGGTACGCAATTTAACTTGGATTTTTCATATTGTTTTTAATTCCACATACATTTAACTTTCTCTCCTTCACAATTCATTTATGAATGAATGCAATGGAAACAGTCACATACAGATTTAATGCACAAAAAAGAACATACAGAATCAGGGACTTGATTACATTATTTCATTAAAAATACCCTAGAGAGTACTGTAGTGCATTTTAAGGCCATTTCAGGTATCTTCCTCTTAAGTTTCTGCTTTCACTGGGGAAAAAAGAAAACACCTCTATGCTATTTACATATTGCTTCATCTTCAAAACCTGCCAGTAAAAATGTCTTATTAATTGGAAAAGCAGAAAGAATACATGATAATTTTCTATGTTCAGCTTACACGGTAGTTAAACTCAGTGTGCAACCAGTGAGAAACAGACTTAAACACCAAAAAAAATCAAAGCTTGTGTATTGATGTTTCCTTTGTATTACTACTGTCTGGCATGATTACTTCAACTTCCAGTGGTCAAGAGAAAGACTGGCAGAAGCTGGAACCTAACATAAGTTATCTTTGAAATCGCACAAGGAGCTGTAAATTGGGACAATATACCAAGTCTACACGTAGGCAGCATAAGTCTTATGGCCTCACCTTACTGCTGTTTAAGTTAGCAACATCCTACACAGTTTCTTTATTGTTCTTCAGAAGTGCACGATTAGCAAAGATACACAATAATAGCATCAGACTTACATGACTGTTGCTTGATAAATTGCAAAGAATAGGAGAGATATGATCAGGATTTATTCCCATTGGAGACAATACGAAGAGATACAGCCTGATGGAAAATGGACACGGAACGTATCATGCCCTTATCACCGCAGGCCTGCAATACCTTCCCACAGCAGCTTGCAGCACAAAACCCAGGTATCAAACTCAGCACAACCCATCCACGACATGACTCCTGTCACTCTTCCACCTCCTACCACACAGCCTCACAGGCTTTATCCATGGGTTGTGCAGAGATAAACAAACTCCCCCTTCTAAAGCCGGGGAAGCAGAAAACGTACATGTAACATACATAAAGTATTACCCACGCCAGTGGGCATCACACAGCCAAACTCCGTCCGGGTAAGGCTCTGCCCCAACGAGCCACCATCTTAACTGTTTCCCAGTCCCATCCAACAACTGGAAGACGGAGCTAGAAACAAAACCCGCCCTTCCTCACGCAACGGCGTGCTCCTCCCCTCTCCGGGATAACCCGAGGAGCACATTTCTCAGGGAACAAGCTCGCCGCCGTATAGCAAGCCCGCAGGCCGCCGGGGAGAAGCGCTCCGCCTCACAGCGTCCCACACGGGCCCTCGCTCCATCGGCCGCCCGCCCCGCTCCAACGCCTCCCGGCGCGCCCTGCAGGGGCCGACCGGCTGCGGAGAGGCGCAGCGGCCAGCGGGGAGAAGGCGGAGAGCGGCGCCTAGAGCCGAGCTTATCCGCTCCGCCGCCCGTGCCCGATACCTACGACATTGCGGCGCCTGGAGCCGCTCCCGCCGCCTTTGCAGATCTCCCGCCTCGCTCCGCCGTGCACCGGCCAAACGCCGCCGGCTGGAAACGGCGCTGAGAGGGCGGAACGCGGCCCCGGGAGGGCAGGGCGGGCCGAGGGCGGCGGAGGCGGCGGGCCGGGGCGGGGTAGCCCGTGCCCGTCAGGCCTGTGGGGCGGGGGCCGGCACGTCGGGCCCCGCTGCCCCCGCGCTTGGTGCTGTGCAACGGTAGGAGCCGGGCCGGTGGCGGCCTCCCGTCTCGGGAAGGTTTGTGCGAAGCCAGCTTGGGCGGGAGGTGAGGTGTGGCCAAACCCGGCCCCTCGGGGCTGCTGGGGACGCCGGGCAGGGCGGAGGGTCCCCGACGTGCGGGCGGGAGAATTGATACCCATCTGACGGGCTGGGGCAAGGGGATTGTAATGTCTTTTGCGGGAGGGCGGATGGTCAATTTTGCCCAAGAAGACCTCAGCGCCCACCGGAGGGGGAGGTAATGAGATTCATGTGGTAAAAGAGTTTCCTCATTTCAGGTGAGCGAGGCCTGAGTGCTTGGGCTCGGAAGCTTAAGAAGCAGCAGTGCGAAACTTCCCTGCCGGTGTGCGTTTGCTGTGGATGGAGGTGAACTTCGGCCTCGGACCTGCAACGGGAAAGGTCAGTATTGCCAAGAAGGTTATGACTTAACTGCTGGTTGGAAGATGGTTTTTATTTGTTAGAATCATAGCAACTAAAATTGAAAGTGATAGGCTGTGTCGTCCTGCCACTTCAGTCGAGGCCGGATTGCTCCCCTCCGTCTATTTTGTCTAAAGTGTCATTTGTCCAGTAAAAATTTAACAACCTAAGCCATGGGGCTGCTGGCAGTGCTGTCACTAAGCTATTGCTCACTGGATTTCTGAGCAATGTATTGGCAGCACTTCTTGGCAGAACTGTGGCCCACGTAAGAAATATCTTGGTAATGGGAAGTCTAAAGAGTATAAATGAGAGTTCACATTTTATAAACTAGTTACTGGAAAATTAACATTTATTCTTCTTTTCCTCCTTGACTTTAACCCGCTTCCATTTTGTGTGTGTAACGCTGGTGCTTAATTATAGTGACACCCGTTTGCAGTAACCAGACTGTATCACAGTGTCCCTATGGGGTCCTTCTAATGCCAGTGTAATATTAAAGTGTCAGGCAGGCGGTCTGTGTATTATAAATAGGGTACTTCATCCATGATAAGCGATTATTATCTTTCTTTCCCAAGTGTAAAAGACCTATATAACTCAACAAGGTGCGAGTGATTTAGGCCTCCTGAGTAAAAATCCAATGAGTCCTGAAGGGGACCCTATGATGTCGTTGTCTTGTTGCTGAACTTGAGATATTCAATTTATTATACTGGAATATATTTTTCTGAAGTCAACATTGGGTAAAATAATATGAGAGGCTGTTAGACCAACAATACAACGCGATTTAGTGTCCCTCTGTGTCGGCCTTCTAAAAACCTTAATCACCCTTGGTAAAAGCAGAAAGCTGCTGTTAAAGTTTACTGGCCATTGGTGAGCAAACAATATTAGTTACTGCTTTGAATTGTTTTAATAATTTAGAAAAAATGCATTTCATTTTTTCATTCATTTGCAATTATGTGGGTAGTGTTCTCGTACTTAAAAGGCCTAAGTTGCGCAAAGTTTTATGCACATTCTTAGCTTCAGACTTATTTATTTCTAGTAATTATATTTAGATAACTCTTAAAAGTAGAATTGTGTGCTTAACTTCACATATTTGAAGGATTAAGGGTTACAGTTTTGACGCATTTTACTATTAGCCATATGTTTTATTGAGTTATAACTATAAAAACAGAAAACAAAAGCCCATTCTGGTATGGGTTGGCACCAGAAAAAAGCATGTAATCAATTTAATAATTATTATATCACTTTTTTAACACTGAATGTTATATGGTGTTTATGACATTACACAGTGTCTCTGCTGAAGCTGTGTAAAGCTCCCCCAGCTAAAGCAGTCTTGGAAATAGGAAAGTCAACTTTTGAGTGAGGGAGGAAATCCTGACAAATATGCAATTCAATATAAACATGCTCACATGTAGTTTTCACTGGAGGACAAAGGGGGCTTTTACTCTGCTGTTAACACCAAGAAATATAATAGAGAATCTGACATGACATGAGTCAGTTGTGATCATGCAGCCACAGACCTCTCTCCAATGAAATAAGCGCCGCATCCATTCTTGATAATACTTACTTTGTTATTGTTGTTTGGCAAAAAAGTCTTTTAAATAATTCTGTGCCTCTTACACCTCTGGCCATGTTTAAATTGGCATTTTTTTTCCTAAAAACACTCCACCTTTGCTACTGCTGGTGAACTGTAGCAACAATGAGGGTGGCACTGGGAGCAAAACAGTGGTAGGTATGGTGTGTTCATTAATTTACCATTGTGACAAATCATGTGAGGCATAGACAGTGGTAGTAAAGTCATCAGAGCCAACAAGTGCACTTCTGTACAAATTCTCCCATTGTTTCTGTCATTAGGAGAATTTAGCTAATGTGGCAAGAGTAGAAATCCTAGTGGAAATGTGTAATAAGGAAAAGTCCTAGTGTTTTTTTCTAAACATGGATAGCAACGGTTTGTATCACATATAACTTGAAAATCTGTTTTTATGCTTTCAAATAACATGACTATATAATCATTGTGATATCAAATGTCTGAAATTAAAATAAAATATAATAAAATGAAACTTTTTACTGCCAATAAAGAATAAATTGTGAATAATAAGTAGAGCTCAAGCTACTTTTGTTTGTGGATCTCATAGTGCTTACCTACAAGCGCAGATAAGTATTCCCATCCCAGATGTAGAAAATTGAAAACATATGACCTAGATGTTAGGATAATTTGTGCTAGTTTGTGTTTCAGAGGACAAAGCAGAGGCATTATTAAACAGGCAAGACAGTAACAAATTCTAACTGTAATTGTATTCTTCACAGAATGGCCAGCAGTCCTGAGAATAATGGATCCCTCTCCATTCAGAAAGGTACACGCTCAGAAAGTTCCCAAGCAAAGAAGTCCCAGCATGCAGAAGAAGCAATCTTTTACATGAACTGCCGAGCAGCTTACCTGACTGTTTTAAAAAGCAGTTTAGAAAATATTAAATCAAAAGAACAACTCCTTTTAGGTAATGATTAGATATTTTTTTCCCCATAACTATTGTGTGTGATGATTACAGTGGGTAGTTTACAAACAGCAGTCAGGAATTCAGTAATGAGAGTATCCCAATGCATAAACTCAGAAACTGTTTTAAGGAATTTACAGTAGTTTTAGATAGGGTTCAGATTTCAAGTGTTGGTGGCTGTATCTTTGAAGACACTTTCATCATTTACCTGTTATAATATATGTCACATAGTGATCTTTCAGAGTTTCTAGAAACTACCATTCCTCAAAGTTTTTCATTTTCCTCAAATCCTTAATCTTTGTTGCTAGGTATTGGATGACTCGTGGAAGTGGGAATAGTATACAGAGCTTTTCATCTGTAAATCACCAGTATAAATGGGCAGAAGTCAATACTAGCTGACAGCTTACAGGGGACCTGAGTGAGTTGTTTAACACCACCAAATTTGATGGTAGCATTGTTGCTTACTTGAGGTGGGCCTAGATACTGCTTTTTGATTGTGACATTTCTGCAATAAATCTTTCCCTGTCCCTGACAAATGATTATGTGAGTTGGTCTCAGTTCAGTTTATAGTGGGCAATTGCCCTGGCACAGAAAATCGCCACAACTGGCATTAATTGGCACAGAGGTTTGCAGGCTCGTAGGAGAGGTTGTTACTGGAGGCATGGATAGGGTAATTTACCCCTAAAGATAGTCTCACAGGTCAGTTCTAAGCCACTTTGAGTAATATGTAAAAATACTGCCTTTCCCCTACCAACTTTATGTGATCAAATGGACTGTTTCAGACACCGGTGTTTCATAAGAATTCTTATTCTTATTTAAACTCCTACTGAATTACAATGCTCCCATAGACTAAAATCAAAATTTTTCATTTTTTCATCCATATTGTATTTGTGTGTAAGTGGTATTGCTGTCAGCAGTACAACAGGAAAAAAATATCTCTGAATGCTTCAGCTGTACGAAATAAAGGTGTTAGTAGATACTGAAAGCTGTGGAGCTTGACAGCTTTTGTTTTGAAAACCTGTGGAATTTCAAAGTTCCTTGTATGGAATTATTAGGAAAGTTACAAAAATTTATCTGAAAAATGGTAGTTAGGGCTATGTATTGGAAATTGATTTCTTTAAAATATATCTTAGTGACCGAGTAATGTAAGGAAGGAGTAAGATAAGACTGAGTAATAACCTGTTTCAGTTGTGAAATAGGTTTCACTATCCCAGATAAAATTTCTCAAGCAAATATAATACCAACTTTGCTATCTCTTGGAGTTGTAGGATTGTGTATTATGTCTTACCATGTTTGGTGTTTGTTGGGGTTTTGGTTTTTTTGGTTTTTTTTTTTCTTTCTTAGAGCATTTTTGTCCTTTTGTGAAAAAGTTTATTCATGGTTGTATGTAATAGCATGGGATTGTGTTAGGAAACTCATGAAAGTGTCTTTCAGTCTTGTTTTCTACCTGGAGTTTTGTGATGTGAAAATCTTAGCTTGCTTTATTGGAAAAAATGTTTCCAGCTCACATGGTTGACAAAGAAAACATGAGAACATAAACCTTCAGTTAGATAAAGAGAACCGAAATGTATCATTAAAAAGCTAATGATTTTTATTTTTGTGGGTTTTGGGGTACAGCGCAGAATGCACTTGGGATTGGTGGTAGTACAGGTTGCTTTCTCATAGTGTCTCATGAGTCCTCCTCATAGATCATGATGCTAGTAAAAGGTATGTGTATTATGGCATTGCATTTGTTTGTAATAAAAAAACCCCAAGCAATGGCCAAAGGCAAGAACGTGCTAAGCTATCAAATAATTTAGTTATATCATAATTCTAGTGACCGTATTTTTCTTTTGCATATGTGAGGAAATATTTCTTACTAATGGCTGCATTGCCCGTGCCTAAAATACGTGAGGTCTCCACGTGGAAACCACCACTATAAAAGCTGAGTGTACTTCTCTGTTGCACTCATTGTTTGTAGCTTCTTTCCCTATATCAGTACATGAAATTCTACCCGTTAGCAAGTACATTCTTTCAGCATGTGACTTAGTGTTATCCAGGCTTTCTCAGCTGTAATAAAAGTGCCTTTATAACATCCTAATGATAGTTTTGGATAATCTGGATTTTAAGATAGGAGTGGTGTGAACAAATGTCATCTCTTTTATATATGCTTTGGCTTTCATCTCTATCCATATGCCACTTCACTACATAGCAAGTGTTTGGGCATTTTGGTTTCAAGGTCAACTCAGAAAGAGCAGTTAGTTGCTCAGGCTCCCAGTCTTTGAGAAATATTTAAGAACTTCTTTTAAAATTTGCAAGCATTGAGAGTTATTATAGACTTACGTTGCATCTTAAGTAAATTCTGGCATTTATCAAGTGAGTGGTGCCAGTGTTTAAGCATCTCTTGCTACATGATGTTTGGCTAATATTCTAAACTGTGAAATATTCACTTAGAGATTGGCCCTGTGAAATTTTATTTGTAGGAGTTTTACTTACTCATGGATAGTAGCTTCATTTTCTGTGGTATAATATTACTTAAGGTATTTAGCAGAATCAGTCTGTAAAGAAGTATAAATAAAAGGTGCAATCTAATTGAACTTTCAAAAATACAAACTTGGGAGGCATGTAGGGTATGGCAAGTGTTGATCTCCCAGGATATATAAAAATACAGAATTGTCGTGTATTTGAAGGATACTCTGTTAAATGTAAGTGAATACTGTGCTATATTGACATTCCAGGGAACTCAGCTATCCACGTAAACAAATACACAGACTAACTGCCCTTCCTTGGCTGACCTTGACATTGAAATCCTTAAACAATTGCTATGTGCCCAAGCGTTGCATGGATAAAGATGTAAGCTTTGCTGTATTCTCCTGACTCTGCTTGTAGAGGTGACAGGGCAGAAATCTTTATTTAGTCCTTGGCATTCAACTGGAGGTTAGCAACAAAGGTGTCTGGTTTTGTTTGTTTATTTTTATGGTGACACAGTTGCCTACTGCGAATTGTAACGATGCCACCACCTCATTTCACAGATGCTACTGAACTGCTCTCAGCCGGTATAGACTTGGTCAGTTGGCTAAAAATCAAACTGCCAGCATAGGTAAAGATGAAGGATCTTTTGCGTTTCCCTAAAAAACTTGATTATATGGGAGGGTATAAAAGCACCTCTCCAGTTTCAGATAGACTGTGCATTAGAATTTAATTCAGTTTAACATAATGCCTTCTTCACGCTGGAAACTGGTGAAAGGATGTTTTCAGTAAAGACTGAAACTTTACTCTTTTAGTAAAGAGGCTAACTAGATCTGGCAAATTCATTTTGAAGAATGCCAGGTGTAGGTAGGACTGGTTGCATGTATGGTATTGGCTGTTGGCCTTAGCAATGTATGACTGTTGGTATCATATTTCCTTTACATTTGAAATTCATGTTGCAAAATTTGAATTGCTAAGTTCAAATGTACAGATGTGACATAAAAGATTTTTTAAGATAAATTCTACACTAGGTCTCAGTTCTTTGCAAAATAAATGGAAAGACTTATGTGGATCTTAGTAGAAATAGGATCTAATAATGTGCAAGCTTACAAATAATAGGTTCTTGATATTAAGGCAGGGGATACAGACACTGGGCTGAATTTTACACTTGTCACTTGAGGAGACTGTCTTTGAATTAATGGATATTTTGTTCAATTAATGATTTGAACCCGTTAACTTTATTTAAGGGAGACATCCCATTGAGTTTAGTAGAACAGTGCATATGAGTAAGTGGAAGCTTTAAGCAAAATATTTCCTGTGATATTGTTGTGTTACAAAAAGTCACAGACTGCTCTCTGATTTCTTCCTTTTTCTGTAGAAGAAAGTGGGTGTGACTCTCAGCAGTGCAGCATATGTCATCTCTGTGCTGGATCATAGTTCGTGAGGGATGATGTAGGATGCCAGGCACTGCCTGTTTCATGACTCCTTTCAAAAGAATATGTGAGTGAGCTTATCTGCCCCTCAGGCTGCTTGAACATCTCTGGTACAAACCACAAAATTCAAGGCCAGGGAAGGTCACAGTCAGTCTGTATCAGTGCAGCACAGGATTGAGACTATAAGCAAAACTGTCCTTCAGACCCACTTTTCCCTTGGATTGATTGGGCTTAAAAAAAAAAAAGTCTGAACATGGAAAGTGAGTAAAGGATGTTTTGAGAAAACTCCTTTACTGACAGCTGGAATAGATAGTTAATATTGTTTTTATTGTTCAGTACTTCAACAGGCTGGAAGAAATCCATCTCAGAATACAGTTAATAAATATTGGACTTCACAAACGACTACACTGAATTTTGATGATTTTTGTACTATTTTAAAAAAAGAAAAACCAGCTACAAAAACTGAACTGCTCGAAGCATTTGGAAGAATAGACACAGATAACACTGGATATATTTTACATGATGAACTCTATAAAATTCTTACAACGGTAAGTATCAGTAGAAACTTAATTATCCATCTTTAACCATTAATAGAGATTTTGGAAATTAGATGGTAAAACTATTCTGAATATGTAAACACATATTCCTGATCAAAAGAATCAATAACTGATTCCTGGTTTTGGGGTTTTTTTTTTGCAATTTTATGTCTGATTTTCTGTGGTTATCTGATCTTTCTTCCATTTTTTTCCCCTTACAGTCTTGCAGTTGATAACCTGTCTGTCCCTTTCAGCAATTGTGCCTTGAAGGTGGAAGCTGGCAGAAAAAATATTTTTCATACTTTCACAGAATGCTTTGTTGAAACCCTATGTATGCTGCACTGAAGCAACAGAAATGGAAGCACATGTCTCTCCCTTGGTTCAGTTAGTGCAAATCCCTCTATTCTCTACAGAGCCCCTCTGCAGCCCTCTGGGGTTATGAACTTTTATCAAGAGAATTAATGACATACCTTTGTTGTTCTCCCCTCACAAGTTGTTGTCTATGTATGTTCAGATACAAAGTTAAAAAAATATTTTTATGTTATACATAAAATATCAGGGTCAGTGCTTTAGTTTTATCACAGCTATGATGTTCTGTCACGCCAGTGACCTCACTGGATCTTATAGTTAGTTCATCAGGGTCTTAAAGTAAACTGTCAAAGTCAGTCAATACTTTGGTTAGAGATTATGCGTTGTCAACCCAAAGCATGCAAATGTCATAAGGTTTACCTGAACATGTCATTAATATGGCTTAAAATAATGACATTAAAAAATATCTGGAACTTCTTATTTAGCTGCTGAACTGCCACTGTATTTTTAGGTTTCATGGTATAATCTGAAAGGATAGAAAAGACTTCTTTAAAAATAGCAGCTGAGATTTTTATGATGATATGAGATTGTAGGAAATGCAACTTTAAAGAAAACATTAGCAAGAGTATGTTAGAATGATGAGCATTGGCAAGATTAAAATCCAGGTCCTCTGAGGATCTGCAAAGCAAGCAAACAAAACCCCTGAAACGGAACAGTTTTTCCAAGTTGGTGTAGAGCTGATGCTCTGACTTTAAACTACATAGATGTACGTCACAGATGATTACAATGATTTTCTTCCTCTGTTCTGTCAGGTTTTTTGCTCTGTACAGCCAAAAAAACCCCCTTCATTGCAAAAGCCAAACATCTTGCACAGCACAAACACTAGGGAGCAGTAACAATTAAAAATGGACTAGTTGTAGAATTCTAGTAGAGTGCTCAAAAGTGAGAAACAATTTTAAGGAAGTGTAGAGGAGAGCAAACTGGAACAGAAGAAACAAACTATTTACATACTATATTTGTTGTGGTTGACCCAATAAAACAAGATTATTTGTTTAATTCAAACATTGTGGCAGAACTTTCAGTCCTCATTCTGCATGAACAAAAAGATATAGTTGCAATGGTAAGGAAATACTCTTTATATAACGAAAGATAGAAGTAACAGATGTTGAGTGCTACTGTAGTTATGCTATGAAGAGCTATAAACTCTGTATTGTTACGTAAAGTCAGAGCATTGCTTCATATAGACCCAGACTGAAGAACTTACTAGATGTGCTTGCAGTAGCAACTGGTGCTGTTCAAAGAGGGGAGGATCAGGATTTGATTTGTTGCAATCCACTATGGCTCTGGGACCGTATGTCCACATCACATCTTTACCAACAATGAAGTTGTTCGCACTTTCAGTCCCAAGTTTACACCATGCATCTATAACTGAGAAGTGATGTGAAGTAGATTTCTGTACAGCAGTCATATATTGCTCTGTCATTGCTAACAGCCCTGTGAATCTGTGTGGAGGAAATTGCTGGAGGACCTTGTGGAAGACATGCTTTCTTCCTGAGAGATGTGCCTTGTGTCCACATTGCAAGTGGGGCACTTGAGATGGTATTTTGACATACAACTTCAGACTTGGTTCCAAAGGAGAGAAATTGCTTTGGCTTCACACTAATGATTCCAAGTAGAGATAGGTGCAAGGCAAATTCATGCCTGGAATAACCCTTCTAGTGAACTAAATTGCAGATGTAGACTGGTATAATAGGATAGCTCAAGTAAATAAGTGAAACTAACCATTATGAAGTTAGCTCTTCGTTAGCATGCTACAATATAAGTAAGAATGACTGAGAGCTGGGATTCCTCAGTTTATGGAAGATTTTCTGAAATTGATGTGTCATTCATGGTAGGTTTTCAGAAGACACCACAAAATTGCATAAACTGATGCAATTCATCTGTTCGGTATATAGCAGCATTGTAGGGACATAATTTTTTACGATGTTGACCTCTACTTTGATGATTCCAATCAAAATCCATTTAAATCTGCTGCAAGATAAGATTCCCTGAAAGGATATTAAAAGAATCTTTCTTTGTGTTTTTATTAAATGTGTGCTGTAGGTGAACAGCATTCTTGATTAGGAACCCAAAGTGAGTTCTTTTTTTTTTTTTTTTTTTTTTTATTGCAGAGAGGTGAAAAAATGACTTGGGATGAAGTGAGTACCATTACTAAACAAGCTGATTTTAACTGCAGTGGCAAACTTGACTACAACAAGGTATGACAAACAGAGTGATAGTATTTGTTCTTGCGTTACTGGCTTGATGTTATTGACAGTATTAGCATTATCAAACACAATCCATACCACCTCCATGTGTTGGTCTATTGATGACCTTATCCTAGGCGTCCCCTCCCCCCTGCCAACTGCCTACATACTGGAACATGGGCTGATAAGTATTTCTGTTTCACCCACTTTATCTGGCTATTATCCTTGAAAAGGTCACTTGCTGCGAGTGAACTTAATGTATTAGGCAGAGCCTAATAGTAAGCACGAAGCCTAACAGTATGTGTGAAGGTAAGAGTTAAAGGAATGGCAGAATAAAGATGACAATTGACAGCAAACTTAGCAACTCTCATTGATTAGCTATGTCTGTGACATTTCATAATTTCTTGTGTGGGGGACATTATTGTATATGTTGAACATCTTATTTTCAAGATGCAACATCTTAACAGTTTTTTTTGATGTTATCTCTAAGCAATGACTAAGTTCTGAACTGAATAAACAGTCCACAAAGATTTGTACATACATATAGTTTCACAGGAGAAAAACAACCCCCTATTAAGAATCCTATGTTAAAAAAAAATCAGTCTTCAAATATCTAGAAAGAAATATAAATCACCTCTTGGGTTGAAAGTCACACTTAATTTTTATTCCATATTTGGACCTCCTTGTTGAATCATGGCTCCATTTTACTGTGTCACTTGAGTGGTTGCTCTGATTTGTGAAAATTAAAATTAATGTTGTGCTTTAAGAGAAAATGCATTACATCTATTGACCTGTCCTTTCCTTGCTGATGTTACATTTTAATCCTTAAAACTGTGAGAAAGAATGTTTCACTTAACAGATTACTTTTCTTTATCTAAAGTTTTGTGACTTATACATGACAACCAGTGAGCAGTGCTGCAAGACTGCACGAGAGAAACTGGAATTTGATAGTCGATTGAGGCAACAGCAGTTTGGAAGTCAAGCTGAGACTTCCTCTGAAGGGATCACGCTGCCAGTGTCAAAACCATCACCAAGAGTCTCGAGGAAAACTGATCACAAACTAGCACCAACAAAAGGTATTTATATTTCATATTGAGAATTTTCATTCTGGTGGAGATCATGCTCTGGATTAATGAACAGTTGAGTATTTGTTTAATTTTTCTCAGATTAGTGCGGATGTTATTGACTAATACTCATTTCTACTGTGGCAATCGCATAAATGTTTTGGTAGAATATCTGACCCCCGTGTTCAAATGGACTTTGGCTGCATCTATGATCTGAAGCTCTCAAATTCTTAAGGGTGAATTTTGTTGACTGTCATGTGACACAGTCCAGAGGGAAGACAGAAAATGAATGCTCAGATGTTGCAACACAGGCAAATTATTTATTTCCTTCCCAGATCAGAGATGAAACCTTAAACATTTATCAATAAGCAGTCTGTTTGTTTCAATTATTGAAGCCACTTTTCAAGCACAATCATTATGGGAGCTCAGTGTTCTTTCTGAAGTTACAAAGATACTTAAAAACCTTCCCAAGCTGGAAAAAGACCACAGGCTAACAGACTGCAGAGGTACCATGTATGAAATATTTGCATTTGTATGTAGTGTGCATAGTTGCTTCAATTCTAGGCAATACTGAAGAGGTGCAAAGATGACAGAACAGTGATGAAGACTGAGTTTATGTAGCTAAATCAACAATTGTATCAGCAGAGTTGCCCCAACATAAGGAACCAGAAGGTAAAGGCGTGGAAGTAATTGCATCGGGCAGCTGCGCATAAATGATGTGCTATCTGGCAGGGAAACTACATTGTCCTGGAAAGAAAGAACCTTAAAATAGAAGCAGGTCAAACCTATCCACTTAGGACAGATTTACTTTGATTCCAAGGTAAATGGAATCATGTAGTAACAATTTCTTGTCCTTCAGGCAGATTTGGATTCCAAGGTTCTGCCATTCATATGCCCATTCACCTGGGATGTACAGTAAGGGAAGTAAAGATGTCTGGCTAATGAATTATTAAATGTTACATAATTATAAGGGAAGTCAGCTTATCTGATTGAAGCTCGTCATCCATTTTTTCATTGTGTGCCTATAAATGTAGGGCCTTATGAAAAATAGCACTAGGAGTGGGTTGAAATAATGTAATTGTAACTAAATACCTATGTTTATAGGTGATAGCAGAACTCCTTCAAGACCCTCATCAGCTCAAAGTTGCAAAGCATCCGTTTCTACCACTATCAGCAACTGTGCCAGTAGCAACAGAAACACAAAGCTAATTGAGCCAGACACAATAAAGGTATCATGTAAGCTAGTCATCTTGAAATTATGCTGTTTTCCTCTAGGCACATATGTTACTGCATTTTAAATAAGAAACTGTTTTTCTCTTATTTTTAGCTTATGTTTTATTAATAGTTTGTCAAGGGCAGCTATAAACTAGTGAGAGGTTTCTTGATACTTACTATTATTAACATTTTTATATACTGTTGGTTTTGCTGACATCTAGTTATTGAAAATAATTTTTCAGGTGTGAAGGTTTAATAGAACAAAGTGTGTTTTTTATAAATGAAACCACTGTTGGATAAAATGTTTAATGACTTTTTGAGAAATTTAAAATTTAATAATTTATTAGGTTGGTGAGAACTTTAAATGCTTTAGTAGTCTGGAAGATTGTGTATCATAAACCTTTATATGAAAGGTAATTGGAAATAAATAACAGATTTGTGAGCATGTACAGTTTGTTGGGCATTAATTTGTAAATATATGCTGTAGCCTGAAAATATTGATTCTTAGTTAGACTAATATGTTCTATCAGTATTTTCTTTTAAATAAATCACTCATTCAATATAAATTCCTGTGGGAGAAAGACAACAAAGTCACTTTGTTAAGTCAATATTTGTAGAGTGTTAATATTGATCTTTTACCTTTGTTTTCCCTTTCTTGACTGAACCTTTACTAGTTTTCTTTCAACAGAAAATAATAGCTGTAGAAATATAAAACATTAACTGGAAACTGCTAGGATACATTAAAAATGTGCACCTTGAGACTCCTGTATAAAAGGGAAAAAATGGTTATGACCACATAGTATAACTACTGCTAGAAAACGGAACTGATTGTTCTCATGAGTTACATTTTTGTTTCAAATAACAACTCAGTATTTGTTATTGAACTCTGAAGTCCTTTATATCTTCGACATTGCTATACAGTGACACTTGTTCTATATTAAAATTTAAAAACATAATCTCAAAGGAATTTTTTGCAGTGTGTTTAGGTATCTGGACCTCCATGCAATTTAACCTGCAATTTCACCTTGTTCAAACATGATATGTAGTATATAAAACCATTGCACAATTTCCCAATATTGTATTCTTCTTTCTTTGTACAAGCTAGTAAGAACTGACTGAAAAAAAGCAGCTGCAGATATCTATTACTATTGATTAGCATCATACAAAACCTGAAATCAGTCAATAAACGTGAAAAGGTGTAAGAAGAACTACTAATTTTTTTAACCCTAACTATTAAGGGCACAATGCGAACTTTGTCAAAATCAATGAATAAATACACAGTGATTCATTTGGGCTGCAGATCAGAATGTAGCACCCACAATTTTTCTTATTTATCTTCTATTCAGAATTTTTTTTTTTCTGCAGTTCACCTGTCTTTTTGGGACAGTAAGAAAATACTGCCATCATGAAGTTGGACCAAAGCCAACTGTAAATTTCTGACAGAAGAAAACGGTGGAAGTCAAAACATGGTGAACATCTAAATTTAAAAACCCTTAGAAAACATGGAATGTATTCATGGTGCATTCTTCCATGTGTTTTCTTTTTGTCAGTGGAGTTTATGATATGTTCAAAGCCATGTAAATAACTTCGGGGAGGAAAAAAAATAGTTACAGAAGTGCTACAGATGTGCATAGTCAACATGCTGACCTGTTGGGCTTCAACTGTAGTTGAATCACAATTAATTAAAGCATGGCTAATGGAGATCTTAAATTTCTGCAAAATATTCTTCTTGTCGGTTTTAGTCAAGATTGAAAGACATTAACAAAAAAAGAAAGCAGCGTATCATGTTCTAAAATCTTCTCTCTGCGTTGGGTAGCTAAATTCTCCCTGCTAAGGATTCTCACCTTTGCATTCTGCTCTACTGAAGTGAGTGAAGACCTGCACACACAGTGGGTAGCAAAAGAAGTACCTGAGAAAAGACCTTTTCCTGAAAGATACAGTTATATGCTTCCACTCGTATCGGTGAAGTAGCCTCATGCAATTGAACTAGCAAGACTTTTTCTGTGCATATGGAACAGGTTTGTACACGACAAAGCGTTGAACTGAAGTTCTTTGCTTTAATCATAGGAACAATTCCTCTCACAAACATTGCTTTTTATTTTGAATTATACGTGAGTATGTGGACTATTCAATAATGACTTAATGCATTCTATTGCTATTACAATTTATTTGGGCAGTGACCAGCACTGGCAGCAACAGGTAGTCCCTAACATTTCTTTATGATCAACATTTTTAATACAAACATTTCCCACTATGTTAGCTATTACTTGACAACTCTTGTTCTGCATTGAAGTGATGTACTAAAATCAAAACAGAAAAATCATCTTTTTGCTTCCCAAGTTTACATACCTGTTTGTAATTTGACATGGATAACTTAGAGAATATAGCACCACCTTACGCCCTCTGCAAGAATAACAGTTTAGTATTTGATTCCTAAAGCATTGTCAAACTTCTGCTTACTGTTGCTCACATCTTAACCTGCACATTGTTCCTTGAGATATTTTCCCTGCTTACTTGGATCGTTTGATGTTCCTGTTTTAACAATATCTATCTGAATGCAAAACTGCAAAAAAGGTAGTCTTTTGTCTGAAATAACAGCTAGAAAAACGGAAGGTAAACGAACAGGACAAAGCTACTCTCTATGGACTCACTGTGAGATGATGGTTTGAGGACCACTTGCCATAGTGAGAAAGGGGGAATAGGACGTGGTTGTTAGAGTAATTTTTGTACCTGAAAATTGTCACAGTATCTTTTTGAATAGTTATAGCACATTTGGACTGCTGTTTAGACTTGTATTATGTACTTTTATAAGTCTCAAAGAACAGCCATGTTCCTTCATTAGCAGACCTTTTGACTTTGATCTTTTTGAAATGTCGTTCATTTTTCAAACAGTTTTGTAAGGTATTAAGCTTTGAGACTATGTGAGCTAACAACCAGTTATCTCGGCTGTGTCAAGTTTTAAGGAAAAAATCTCAACTTACTGCATATGGACTTTAGAGGAAGTTAGGAGTCATGCAAGTATTGGAATAAGCAGTTTACTGAGAATGGAATAGTACTAGAATGATTTAACAGATTAAACTACATATTCGAATTCTACCACTGATTTATGTTGACTCTATTGTTAATATCAACTCCCATTATCCACTTGTTTGACTGAGACAACCCTATCTGTTGCTCAAAATTTAACCCTCACCATTAAGTCCCAGTAACTTTTGTCTCATTTCACTTCTTTGCTAATTATTCTTTGTGATCGGACCCCTTTTGCTTGTCCCGTCACTAGAAATCTAGTCTCATGGATAAAGATCAGTATAGAATTTTTAGGTGGCCTTGTTAATTAGGTCTATACTGCTACATAAAAGGTGGCCAGGGACTGATCTCTGACTCTGTGGACCAAGTATCATAGGCAGCTTCACGTCCATGAGGCTTAGGCCTAGCACCCTCTCAGGCAGATTGTGTCCACTTTAAATGGCACTTGGCTTGTTTTTTTTTTCCTAGAACCCATGTGGTAGTGTTGTGAGTTTAAGAAATTATGTTTTCCAGTGCCATTCATAGTCTTATGTGTCTTCATCCCAACCAAGAGTACACATTACAAATTGTGGGGTAGGTCATGGCATGGAGGGTGCAAGGTTGTAAAACCTAGTGGGATGATGTTGACTGTGTAGGTGACAGAAAGCCAAATCGAGTGCAGTTACATGCATATGCCTTTTTGAAAGTGGTGCCTGAAGTGAAGAATCCTTTGAACTGTGTACACATTTTCTTGAAGAGCGCTAGTTGTAGTCATCTGAAACAGAGCCATGGAATGAGCTAACAGCTAAACAGTATGGGTGGTAGAGTGTTGAGTGCTTCACCTTGCTTCTTGCTGTCTTTTATTTCACAGTGTAGATGTAGCTGGTGAGATGAGGTCATTGTTCCTCTAACAACATGCTCTTCCCTCTGCATCTCTGATGGCAGAGAAGATAGGTTTCCACAAAGGTCCCAGATCCAACATGTTATCTTAACTGGAAAAGATTATGGGAGATTATGGGAGGGGAGGGACTTGGATATTAGTTTCCATCAGGGATTGGATGTTCCACTGTCTTTTAGATAGCTTAATTGATCTTTGTCTTTTTGATAGCCTTTGCTCTGAGGAAGTAGGTTTGCTTTTAAAGTCTCTTAGAAGTTCCTTAGCAAAGTCTTAATTTTCTTTCAAATCCCAAACCTCCAAAGAACAGCACAAAGTGAGTTGCTAAGTATATAGTATTTGTACTTAAAAGTACTCCATATTGTATTACTCCTGTATGCAAGTATAATTAACAGAATTTGACATCTAAAATTGGTATGATGCATTATGCTACCAGAACTATTGGGGTACTGAGGCTGAAATAATTGTTGCTTTTAGATCAACATCTTGGATAGGACAGGATAGTCTTACCATAACAATAAGTAATTTGAGATTAAGATTGTTTCCGGGTACGTAAAATTTGGAATTCTCAGTATTTATCCACATTGATGTTTTGAGGATGATATAGTTTTATTCCTTTAGTGTGAAGATTCTTTTCATAGCTGAATTTGTGCTATTTGGGTGAAACTGATAAAATAAGAGTGATTCAGAGGCAGAAAATGGAGTGAGAGATAATATTAGATTCCACAGTCTTTCTATGCCAACACAGGTGGTGAGTTTGCTCAAAGTACACCGCGCTCTTTGTTTTGACTAATCTATAAAACGTTCTTAAAGCACAAAGGAATATAATGAAGATTAATTTGGTAATGTTTGAACAAGAAATGTTTAGTATAGAGAAGTTGATCCTGTTCCCACAGAAATCAGTGGCAAAACTGTAGCACAGGACTGAAGGCTCTTAAATCCATGAGTCCCTGAGTAATCTACATTCTTAAGAAATGTAGAGTTCTAAATAGAGAAATCTAAATTTAGGATCAGAGCTGCATGTATTATCAAGTGTGTTACTTGGCATCCTGGGTGTACATACACAGGCAAAGTCCCGTTCTTGCCTGACACCTTTAGGTCATTGACTGTAAAGTACCATCAACTGAGCATGAATGTGCTGTAATGAGAACTGATTCTTTAAAAGGATAAATGAAATGTAGCACTCTGATGAAGACTGTTCGGCCTTAGACGGAGTTAGTAGTCAGCCTCCTTACTGGGAGTTGCATGTAGACCTTCTCTGTTTTTTACCAGCTCTCTTCTCAAATCTGTGTTAGCTTACCTGTTACACTGAACAATAAGCATAGGTACAGCCACCTGGACAGAGCTCTCTGCTGAGATTACACTGAAAGATTCCTTCTGCTAGGCTCCCCTCAGAAACATTATCTTCCATTGCTAGGAAAGTGAATAGAAATCATGGACTTAATCCTGACCAGGGAAGGCAAATCAAGAATGTCTTCCGTTCCTCAAGGCATACAGTATGTCTATAAGGACTTTATTTTTATTTGCTAAAGAAGTATCATTCAAATGATATTTGAAATTGAAAATTGGGACCTGCTGTTTAAAAACCAAATAAAATTTGAAGCATGTAGCAAAATCAAGGCTTCTCTAGGAACCATATTATTCACAAACACAGCAGTTTTCAGTTTATGTATTTCCAACAGCTTTGACAGAAGTCAAGAAGAACCACTTAATTTGGCCAGTACTTGTGTTTGTGATTTGTCTGAGCAAATAACTTCTCACTGTTCAGCTAATCAATTTTGTTCTTTGCTCGATTGACGTGATGGAACTAACGTAGCAGAATTCCAGCCTTTCAGTGGTAAATCACACAGTTCAGAGAATTTCATTATTTCAGTTTGATTCTTCATGGCAATTCAAATTTCATTTCAGCTATTTGAGCATTGGGGTAATCTGTATGTTTCTCAAGCATTTTCACAAGTGAAGCAATGTTACTAACTGCTCTGCAAAAATTGACTACAAGAAGGGCTATTTGAGAAAATTAATTTTAAAAAAAGGAGTAGAAGATCAGTGCTGTATCTTGTGTATTTTATGCAGGATTTATTAAATCATCAAATTAATGTATTTCAGAGAAGGTGCTTTTATCTTGATCAAAGATCAAGGCAACATCTAATATTTGCTTGGTTTCCAGGAATGGCAATGTGCACAATCCAAAGGATGCTTCTACTTAGAAGATGATGGTGAAATCATTAGTCACAAGTACAAGTTGCACTTACCCCAGAGGTCTACAGTATGTATTACCATCAAGCCTTTGAACGTTCATCAGGTTGAAGGTAAGTGTGTTTGTATTTCTTTGGAGAATTTTCCTCTATAAAAAATATTTTCTCTTCTGCTGATACATCTTTCCCTTTCTCACTTGAAATACTTTGCGATATTACGATATAGCAATACTTTTCTCTGTTGACAGAGTCCTATTAAAAATATAATTTAACTTGTCACACCATATTTTCTGCTTAGTCGTTTCACACTCACTGCCTGAGCAGTGAAAATCAGCTAAGTCCATTATCTTTTTCCCTTTAGTCAGCCAACCTCTTAGATTATTTTTGGCTATAGATTTGTGAAGTTTCTTACTACAAAATTCAAACATTAGCACTGTTTGCAGTATCTCTCTTTAAGGTGTTAATGTACTTTGTGGTAAACAACAGTACGAAACTTAGTGAATATTGTATTCTCCACCTCAAATACTTTTGTAAATACTTAAAATAGGTTATGGCTTTTTATGGCAGTACGGTATCTTGATGTTTTGATTATGAATCTTGTCTGAGGGATTCGTAGCTTATTTTGCCTATTTTAATTTTCATCTTGAAAGAGTGAAGCCCAGCATTAGAGCCACCTGAGATTAGTCAGCCTTTGTGCTCCTTTTTTCCGAATGCTATTGGCTTTGTTCTCTCCAGTGATTTACCAAGGAGCTTTATCTAGTTGCTACATTGGAATTATTTTTTTCCCCAAGTAGATTACTTCCTCTTTAATCCTGTGAAACAGGAGCCATTAGATCCCAAAGATGTTTTAGTCATCTGGACTGGCTGTTGTGCTGCAGGTTGGTAATTGGTTCTGATTGAGGTTGGTAATAAAAACTTCACTGCAAATAACTGACAGAAAGTAGTCATTTTCCAATTACTATCTGGCTGAAATGGGAAGCTGATCAACAGACTTCTAATGGTGAGGAAATGTGGTCTGATACTAACAGATTTGAGTCACAGAATGTCTCAGTGTTCTGCTCTTAACTTTTCTTTTTCATGTGGCACCCTCGAAAACGGTGCCTTAGAATAGTTCTGCTGCAGGATTGTCCAGACATTCTGTGTAACCAAAAGAGTACTCACTTGTCTTTCGTTTAAAAAAAAAAAAAAAAAAAAAAAAAAAAAAAAAAAAAAAAATTAAAAAAAAAAAAATTCTACTTTTGCACAACATTGTTGTCCTGTATATAGAAATATCTTTGTGTTTTGTTGTGAAGAGGAAGGCATAATACTGGGATGTAAAGAAAGGATCCATGTTAGCAGAGCAATTACCTTTTTATGAGAAATCAAAAATATCTTCAAATTTTTAACAAAGTTGTGTGGTGTGTAGCCACTCTTTAGTATTCTTGACTCCTAACGGTAGAAAAACTAAGCCCCTCACTGTTTTGCTGTGGTCTGATTAACTTGAAGACCACTAAATAGCTCATTGATTGATTGCCCTCAGGAACTGAGCAGCTACAAGAAATCAAAGAGGTTCAAATGGCATCCATTCGACATATGTAAGACCAGGCCTCCATTCCAATCCAACCGAAGACAAACAAAGAACAACTAGTGATGCCATGTAGAGGGATCTTGCTATTTAAATCTTAAAAATAATTGAAACTTATACTTCTGAGATTTACATCTCCTGGTATCCCTAGCTTCTGCACATAACCTGGGTTTCCAGTCAAGGTGAGTTTAACAATATTTTACAGAACTTCAGAAGAGAATATGATATAATTTTGCTAATATCCTTAATTGCAGGTATCTAGGAGCCTTAGTATAAAGAAAAGTAATAAATAATAATGTTGTACTAATGGTAGAAAACAATGAAAATAGCTTCCTGAGCTACCAGAGGTTTTAATATTAGAACTATTAATAGTAATCATTATTTGTAAGACAATCACAAGACTTGGAACAATTTATCTGATCGACCTAAATAGGAAGGAAATCCTGATAGCATATAATGGATTTTTTTTTCCATCTTATATTAACAGGGATCAATATTATAAATACCATGGAAACATCTACTTCGGGGTTCAAAGAAAACCAATTTTGAGCCATTATTAAGCATTTGTGTTGGGAATGTTTTTCTTTTTAGGAAAATCTTGTCACTGGTTGTCAGTGGATACAGCTTTGTATATTCTGAAGGAAAATGAAACCCAAGAAAATCTACAGCTTGTGAGCTTTACTGAACAACAAAACAAAGAGGTTAGATATTTTTGTTGTATTCCTAGTTTAATTGTTATATCTTTAGTGTATGTGTTAATGCTGCACAGATGAGTTCCCAATGTTTGGAAGGAATTCAAACTGTACCTAATCAGACTAGAGGAGAGAAGAAACACTTGTTCTGTGCATGTTCCCTTTCAAAATTGAGAGAACTTACACAAGGTAAGATGTAATACTGTCTTAGTTATGCCCTTTGGATGGGCTGAATTGCAAGCCACTTGTATAGAAGTTTAATGAAATTCCTTTGAGGACCATATTGTCATGTGGTGTGTTGGCAAGTATTGCTGAGTTGCTGGTTATCTGTATAGATACTCTGTGGAAACTCACTTGTATTTCTGCACCTTCAAAAACAAAAGTTCAAAGGTAAAATTTGTTAAAATTTCTTTTATTTTCTTTCTCCTTGCCATATATATATTTTGAACTTCATAGTGCACAGAATATTGTTATCCTATGGCAGAAATAAGGGAGGACAAATGGCAGCATTAAGTTACTTCCCCCTTACAAGCCATAGGGAACTTGGCTTGCTTCTTAAACCCGAAGTCACTTGTGACTTTTTACATAGGAAGTTTTTGTTGCTAGTTTGAACAAAGCTGATAAATCAGGGAGGAAATTAAAAACTCGGTGGGTTTTGTCAGCCTACTGCTGGCTGCTTTTGTTTTAAAGTTTAACAATTAAAGAGTGTTACAAACCTGAAAAATGATAGGACTGTTATTAGACATTTCCAGTAATGACTGTTCTCCCCTCATCCCTGGTCCTGTATGTTTTTCTAACTTTTATTATAACTAAGAGATTCACTAGTTTTTGTGTCTTTAAAATGGCATCACACAGCATCCCACTGTAGATGTGTTTTCTTTAAGGAAAGAACCTAGCATTACCAGTGTTTTCAAGTAATTAATCACTTTTGTATGAATATTACTAGTAATAAATAAAGGTATCATTTGAGAAGTAACTTACAAACTTGTCTGTCTTCCTTTAAGAGTAGATGTTTGGATGGAAAGGGGAGCTTGGATCAGGCATTTACTGGCTACTCCCATTCACAACAGGCTGTAGGTTGAAGAAGGTAAAACCACAATTTACTGGAGAAGCAAAACTGGTGTATAGAGGTGAAGATGGAGAACTGGCTCTGACCAAAGAGTTCCGGTGAGTCATATTCCCAAATAGGCATGGTAACTATTGCAAAAGTGTGTGCTCCAAATAACATCTAGCTTTTTAAAAGCTGTATGTTACTAAAATACTGTTTGTACAGAATATTCTCAAATAGACTGAATAATTATCGACAATATTATGAGACAGTAAAAGAAACAGAAGTATTTGGGAATAGTTCTGCCTTTTTAATCTTTTAGAGCCGTTTTATTGGATATATTTGAAACAATTGATTTGGATGGAAATGGCCTTCTAAGTTTGGAGGAATACAATTTCTTTGAACTGAGAACGAGTGGTGAGAAATGTGATGAGGAAGCATGGGCCGTATGTAAGGGTAAGTTTGTGGCTGCGTTTGATACAACTAATTAGGGCTATCAATCTACTTGCAAGCTGTTGTTTATAGCATCCTACTATAGCATCCTACTATGTATCTAGTATAGAAGAACCGAGTATTTTGTAGCCTATACCAAGAATGCATGTAGATATTGTTCTCTTCTCCCTTTGTTTTTATTGTTTTCCTTTTCCAGCCTCCTGTCTCTTATTTTGCTTCATTCTGGTCTGTGGGCTACTGACCTTCTGCTGAGAAAATTCTTCCCATTGTTAACTGCAAAGTTTTGTAGGTGAAAGATTTTATAGCTGCCAAAAACTACAGGTTTTCTAATCATGAATCATATGGTGAATTAAGCTGTAACAGGTTTAATCAATCTCCTTTCTGCAGATTAAGCTGATACTGCTTTCGTATCTCAAAAAGTGTTGAGACGGACATTTAATTAGTGTCTATATGATGCTTTAAAAATGGCATCTGGAGCTTACGATGATTGTTTAGAAAATTAGATATTAGAAAATCAGACATTAGAAAATGCCTATTGCAACTATAGATTTTCTTCGGATGTAAGCAGTTTTTCATTAAAAATCTGACTTTTGAAGGTTCAAAATAGGGTGTGTCGGTTTGTTCATATTGTGCTATGTGACAGCCATGAGATTCTGAGACTTCCGTGAGTGGGACGAGGAAGCTAACAGACATTTAAGACTCTTCCAGCTGTACTTTGTTTTCTGTCTACTGATACATCTCATCAATGTTACTGGATGTCTTGCCAGCTTGCAGGAGCAGCGTTGGGCCACAAATGTCAATTTTGTTTTAAAGGAATTCTGTGGCATTGCTTTAAGCTTGCAGAGGCCTTGAGATTGTGTGTATTTACCTCATAACAGGGCGAGGAGAGAACAACCACCAGTGACTGTAGGCTGCTCTAATAATACAGTGCATGAAAGCAGTGGTTTCAAAGCATTGGCGGTTTAGCTGCAGTGAGTAAACAAACTGGAAATGTAGAAGCCATTGTATGAAAACTAGAAGTTTCGCTAAGAAATATAGTTTTTCTGCAACTCATGTCCGACATGCCAGTATGGCATATCATTATATATCGGCCCATGTCACGTTTGATATAATTGCTTTGTAGGCTATGACACATTGCTTAATTTGGGCCAAAATACTTAAAATCTGGCAAGTCCTGCTAACTATTTCTCCCTAAAACACTCTAAGATATTGGACTTTTTCGTAAATGATAGAAAGCTCATGCAAAAATACTTTTCTATATATGAGTTTCTTGTCCCTTTCATGCCTGTACATGCTATTCCACACTTTATGACTTTGTCAGTGTTATGCCTCCGCACACTGGTCTCAACATGAGTAGGAGGGGTGTGTGCGTGAAGTGTATAAGAGAGGAAAGAAGAGAATATGGTGAATGTTTTAGCAGGTCATTAATCAGTTGAAGGGTTCAGATGAATACGATAAATCTTGACACCAAAGTTCAAGCCATTTATTATAGCATCTGGACCCTTAGATAGATTTATTAAATTGGTAATCCCTTTTTAATAATATATAGTAAAGATTTAGCATTGTTATGAAGATGAGAAAACCATTTTTAAAAATCTCTGACACAAGGGCATTTCAATTATGTGTTTGCTGACATTAGAGTGGTCGATCTATGATATTCTATCAAGAGAGGGGTGTTAGGATTACTGGCATTTTATTGCTTTTTAGGAACTAAGTAAATCATTTCTATATCAAGGACCTCAAGCACTAAGGGTGCTGGCCCCAGCAGACTTTCATTTCCCATTCCTAATATACCCCATTCTGCAAATCTCAACCACAGCAAATATGGCTAGCAAAAAGAAAAAAAGAATCAATATGAACTCTTTCTGTTTTGAAATCTTGCCATCTTTTGGGTTATACAAGGGGCCAGCTGTTTCTAGTCATTATCTAAAATCCACGGGGAAGCTCTGCAAAGAGCACATTATCTGGTCAAGGACTTTCTTTCCCAAATAATATTGGAGAGCCTGAGGCTGCAAGGTGGCTCCATCTTGTAAACATCTCCCAAAAAAGTGGGAGTTTGGCTTTGGAAGAATAAAGGGTGTTTGCAGAGACAGCAGATGTTTAAGTGCTACCTTATATTTCTTCTTAAACAGAGAATTTTGATATGAAGAAGAATGAATTAACAAGACAAGGATTTATGGATTTGAATCTCATGGAAGCCAATGACCGTGAAGGGGATCCAAGTGACCTTTGGGTCACTTTATT
Organism: Aptenodytes patagonicus; assembly: GCF_965638725.1. Classification (NCBI taxonomy): domain Eukaryota; kingdom Metazoa; phylum Chordata; class Aves; order Sphenisciformes; family Spheniscidae; genus Aptenodytes; species Aptenodytes patagonicus. The sequence continues at coordinate 59,555,815 of NC_134953.1, read as the reverse complement.
GTCTCTGGGCTACAATAAAGCATTAGAAATGACAGAGGTATGATAGCCATATAGCAAAAATAACTGCTTCACGTACAACTTGCTGCACATGTTTAACTGCAGTACTGCTTCTGTTGTCTGTCATAAATTGATTTCAGTAGGTCAGTGATGCAGTCCAAACAGTGTTAATACAGGGTTTACACCATGACTTTCAGTCATTATAGTATCCTGTTTCTTAGGATGACACTGACATTGTTGAAAGAGGAAATACGCCTTTTGCTTTAGAGAAAGCCAGTATTTTGTGGGGTTGTAGAGGAAGGAATCTTGGGTTATACCTGTTGAGAGAATTCACGCACCTTGCTGGTGGGAAGTGATAAGAAGACAGTGATGGTAAACTGTGACCTGTCAGCAAACCTACAAAATGCAGGACTTGCTCTGCTTAAAAAAGTCACTTTCTTGGCCCAAGCTGCCATAGAAGCGGATAAGGAGAAGATAACTTTTTTCCCCACATGATTCAGAATTTATAATTTTCAGACATGGCTATTTCTGTTGCCTTTCACAACAGTGTCTGAAGGTGTTCAACATAAAATTTTAATGAAAGGGCTTCTGGTGGCACACTGTTTACTTTACAGGACCAGGGATTATTTCTCTGATGTTTCTGTGTGCTTACAGTTTGGTTTTTTTTTTTTAATAATTTATTTATTTTTCAGAAACAGTATCAGTGTTGGTGTTAATAGTTCTCACTAAAGAAAGAGGGTATCTTTAATGAATAGAAAAGAAATTATGAAAAATTAAAGAAAACATTAAATATACAGGTAATTTCATCTTTTAACTTTCATTCCCAAGAAAAGCTGATTTTTTTTTTTTTAATCATAGTCTGATTATATTATTTCTTTACTTTTGTTAAACTAAATCAGGTCAGTGCAGTCACCATATAAAAATATATGTGTGTGAAACAAATACAAATACAGAACCAAAAATACTCAGTTTGGTAGAGAGACTTCAGTTGTCTCTCAGTGAAAATATTGAGATCATGGTGATTGATTTCTTGATGAGTAGCACTTTCTCCTTTTCCTGCGAGTATGGTTAGCAGAGCAACTACAAAATTGTCTTTCTGCATTTCTGACATAAGAGGGAGCTATCCTCTAAGAAAGAAGATTTTTGGGGAGGTTTTTATCAAGTTAGAAATTCTGAAAAGGTATTTTGTGCCTTATACTAGCTGTGGTTTATAGCTATAGTCTTTGCTTTCCAAAGGACAACATAGCTCTCTGAATGCTTTAGTCATTCATCTGAAAATGTATATCTACTTAACTTGTGTCTATATAACTTAACCCTTTAATTCCTTGATTTCAGATGATTTACGAGATTGATATTTCAGGAGCATTGAGCCTAACAAATTAGAGACAGAACTGAGAAATTCTAGTGGATTCCAACAGCCATTTGAAAGAAACCGAGGTGCTATTACTGAGTCTAAGGAAATGCAAACTGGTTGTTACATGTACTAATCTTAGCCAAGATACTATAAGAGCAGAGTGCTTAATGCAACATTGCAGATATTTTAAATCTGTATGAAGTGGCACAAATAGCAAGAGGGTGACAGGTAAAGGAGACAAGTTTATTTCAGACACTGAAATACATTCATACTTCATCTTAATTCCTGTATGTTTTGCTATCCAGTGAAGGGTTTGCTATGTTGGAGCCAAATGCACCAAACTGCGTATTAAGTGTGCTGTGACTGGCACGAAAAACATTCATTTGTCCTGAGCTTTCATTTGGTTTAAAAGATTGCTACAGCTCTCAGGTTTTGAATATTTAATATTTCAGTGGCATACTTGTATTTGGGTAATTCTACTTCAGAGCATATATGAAAATACTTAGGAACTGTGGATGAAAATCTGAGGGGGAAAAACTACAGATAAAGTGATGATAAAACCATTTTCTCCATTGCAGGCATGCCCCTTTGTTATTGACATCTATGCAGAAAAATGCAAACCCAGAATTAAAGCCATATATCTAGAGGGAGGGAGCTGGCAACTCAACAGGGCTATTTGCAAGTCTGTAGTTAATAAAGGAGAGGCCAAAGTAATGGATGGCTGTGAAAACATAATCATCTATACCTATAAAGCGGGCAGGAGAATCACTTCTGTTATTGAAAATAAGGTATGGCATGAGACTTCTGTAAGGTACTTTGTGTTAATGTCTATTATTGTTGTTCTTCCCTCCTTGCGTCATTTTTGAGAATTACATTTTCTGATATCAAGTTTCTCTATCTAGTTCATTTAAAAAAGAAAAAAAAAGTGCCTGATGCAAAGCTCTTTTTGACATATGACTCGGACCTCAAAAGAGTCTGGATCAGTGTTCTTGGAAGGGACAGCTTATTATAATGAGGCAAGCAGTTTTAAGTATCATATAGAATCTGAATATTTGTTTGTGTTCACGTTCCAATTTTTCAATATCTTGATAATTACTGGAGATATAATATGTTCAGAACGCCAGAAAACAAATACTAAGAACAGGAAATACAATTACAGAAAGAGCAAAGACTACAGCGTTTACACACTGAAAATATTAAATAGTGTATAAGAAAGAAAGAGCAGTGATTTGCATTGATTGTGTTTTAGAAGCATATTATGGATGAATTGTTAACTGGCTAGCAGTTCTACTTTATTGCTAATCCAAGTTAACCATTGTAAATCCAAGCAAAAGTGATTGGTGAGAAGCAGAGATTTTAAACCTTTTTGCATAGATCCTAATGAATGTGCTGTTCATTCTCAGTTTCATTTACATCAGGAACTGTGAGTAAATAAATACAGTGCAGTAAGCTGCTAACCTTAAGACGCTTTAAATCTTGAAAGATCACAGCAAGAAGTATATTTTTAAATGGACAAACATGCAAAAGGGGGTGGGTTGGTGGACTAATATTAGGACTGAATGCCGAGGCTCCTTGGAACTATGGGTTTAGATCTGCACTTCGGCCTTTAGGGTAGATATACTGGAGTTATTTATGTTTGGGGATATGTCAGAGAAGGAGATGAGGTCTGTACTGAGGCAACTGGATGCCATCCGATTAAAATCACTGACCACTGCCATTTATACCATTTAGGTTTCATAAGTACCTCTGTTCTGCGTTGAAGCGAATAGTTGCACTTCCCTGAAAATCTCATTAGAATTTGTAGACTGGAGGCTTTTTTGTATTGTAAATGTTTGGAAAGAAATAATGAAAAGGCAGGTTTATGCATCTGTTGTCTTCTAAGCTTCCCGCAGTGCAAGCAGTCTGATTATATCTTCAGTTATTATACTGATGATTTCAATGGAAAGAATTGTTTCTTTGTTATTTCTGTAATTAAATTAAGGAAATATGCTAGTTGCTGAGGGATTCTGTTTTAGTCTTGCATATGTATTTAATCAGTGGGTAGAGAAAGGTGTCTGTCTTCTAACACTCTCTAGTCAGGGTGTGAGCTGGGGAGATTAAAAGACCTTGCATACAGAGCCTCAAATTTCTCAGGGAGTAAGCAGTACCAAGTCTATTGTCTGCCTATTTATATGCCAAAATAAATAATTAATGAGGCATTTCCTATCATCCAAAGCAGAAACTTACTCACCTAGCACAGAGGGTATATTATAGTATCTGTGACCTTGTTCCTGTTGCCATAAGTATCTTCCTGTACAGGTAATTCTTTTGTTTGCCTTTACCTCACTGCCATGTAGAAATGAGGACTTCACCAAAGTGATGCCAGAGCAGCTAGGTCAAAGTAATAAGCAGCTTAACACTAGATTGTGTTTACATTTCTGTAATGATACCATATTTCAAGAATTACTGTATTTGCACTCTGCTGTCCACAACCCTTTGTACTGTGAGCACCAGAAATAGTGGTTTGGTTTGGTTTGGTTTGGTTTGGTGTTTGTTTTTTTTTTTTTTTTAAGGTCAGTCCTTACCAGTCTAGTAGTAGCTTATTTGCTGCATGAGGCTGATTGTGTAAAGTAACTGTGTTTCTCTTCTATTTCTGAATACAGAGAGATTGTTGGATAGCATTGTCTAAGAATCAAACATTTCTCAGCACCTCTGTCAAATTGAGATTTATCTAGAGACAACTGAATAGCAGAGTACAGTAGCATGTCCTTAGGTCTTGTGTCTGAGTATTGCTTGGGATAAACTGGTGGTTAAAGAATTTTCTGTTAGCCAAGCTTTCAGTTTTATATATTGGATCCTTCTTGCATAGCTTTAGCAAGAGCATCTGTTCTTTAAGTGATTATACTTATATTAATTTCGTCAAATATTTTTTTAAAATCTCTATTAATGAAGTCTTCAGAAATGGCCTGTAGGGGATGTTGCAAATAAAAATTGGGCAAGCATCCGGTGACACTTCTCCAGATCACTGTCCTCGCCTCTAGTGATTTGCAGGTCAAGGACTACTTGAGACAGAAATATTTTCTTTGTACTTAAAATCTAGTATGAATTTGTCCAGTCACCTTTTGAAACTATGTAAACTGTTAGGATCTGTAACATTCTGTGGCAAATAGTTTTCTCACTAAATGGTGTTCCCGAGTTGCGTCTTTGTAAGTGCTTAAGTTATTTCAATGAGTCTTAAATGACTTTTGACAATGGATCTGGGCTCTGATGATGCTAAGGTACATTTGAAACTGTACTCTTCAAAGATAATAGACATCAGCATCCTTAAAGCGTTTCTATCCTATAAAATAGCAAAGTCAGAGGAAGGAAGAGGAATGTGTAGTTGTTACATAAAGAGCAGCCACTTAATCATTGAGACTAATGGGTTCCTTCATGTTTTTTCACTTGCAGTCTGAAAACAAAGTGATTATTCATGTCAACAACGAGCAGAGTAAGAACTGCCTAAGTAATAGGGGACTTACTGTTTTTGCTGTGGAAGTGGCACCAAAATCCATGACGGTAAGATTTTTATTGTTTAGCCAACTTAAAATCTAAGCAAAAAGAAAAAATCATGTGACATCTTTACAGTTTCCTTTTGCAGGTCTTTTATCATGATAATGAGCATGTGGATAGTAGCATCTTCATCACCAGTGCAGATCACATATAGGTCTTGATATTTCAAAGCTGAACATGTACTTGATGTATCCATGTTTCCCTGTGCAGATTGCTATAAAAGTCCGTAGCTGTTCAGTTTTTCATACGTGTGCCTGTTTGTTGTCCATTCAATACATGTACCATTTACTAATATTTTTAAATATTCTTTTTCTAAGGCTGTATTTTTTTTTTTTACTTAGCAAATTTTAATCAGATATATAGATGTCTGTGAGAAACAGACCAAGCAGAGACAAAAGTGTATGTATTGCACTCCTTACAGTGTGATTTGCAGATGGCTGATTTTTTTTTTAAACTTGACTTATGGATTATGTTTAGCCACAAGGCAATTTGATCTGCTGATCCCTATTCCAGAGCGGGACAGGCTTTAGTGAAAATTCTAAATGAGGGTTCTAAGGGATAGAATGAGATTGAAAATGCATTACAAATGCTGATGATATTTTTCTTCATTCATTTATGAAGAAAATCCAGTTTTTATCATTCTAAAAGTATGGTCTTTTTCTTTAAAAGAAGAGGCATCCAAACTATTTTATATTTCACAGCTTTCCAGTGTGGATGCATTCAAACCCGTTGTAAACAGATACAGTCCCATGACTCTGGCAGGATTGGGGCCTATTCTAATATTGCTGCTGACACTTTAGATATCTATAGCCTGATCCTGTAAGGTGTTTTATTAATCTTAATTTTGGCTTCATTCAGTATAAATTGTAGGCTCAGTGTCCCTTATGGATTTTTTTGCTGTCATGCAATTAAATTCAATAGTAAGTTTTGAATACAGCTGTCATAGGTGCTGAATGTTCATCATTTAATGTTAGTGATGTAAGTACTGAAACAGTTCATTTTGCTTACATAGCACTTCAGGTAACATCCACCCAGTTCTCCAATAAACAACTATTTTACCTCTGTTTTCTCTCTTCTACACAGGTTTCTCAGCACGTGATGCCGCTGAACGAGCAGGAAGAATGGCTTTATAATTGTGTGCATTCCCTCTTACGTTAAATGTTCTAGTTAGAGAGCTGTTTCTTGGTAGCATTCAGACTAAACCAGGAATTTTTTTTTGGCAGCTTCTAGGCAATTTCTAGTCTTGTCCTTCTCAAAAAGCTGGCATACCGTTACACTTTGCAGAGTTTGATTTGTTAAAGCCAATGAATCACATAAGTACTTACTTATTTCTGGTATCACACTTCTGCTAATGGCTTTTAAGAAACATGTATAGTGATAGCTTAGGGATGGAATAACTATGTAAAATCCTTTGACAGAGTAGAGTATTCATCATGTACTGTCTAACAAAATACATCGGCATGAAAACATTGAGACGATAAAAATTAGTACTGTTCAGTAATATAGCTGACAGTTGTAATATAATTGTGCTTTATAAAGGCTGTTTTCCCTAAATATGCTCTTATTTTCTATAACGTTATGTAGTTCCATCACATGCTGGAACTGTTTCACTGAGGAGAAACTTGCTTTGTTAAATTGGTCTGATGGGTTCCTAATTAAACACTCTTGTGGTTTTGACATGACAAGTATAAAGGGGTGAGGTTCATGATTTTATTTTGCCACCTGATAAAGGATTTGGTTCTTTCTCTTTTTTTTTCTTTTTTTTTTTGTCATTTGATAATAATACTCATCTTACACTTGTTCTGAATAATTACTGTTTTTATACACTTTTGTATAAAATAAAATCTGCCTTTTCGTATGTGATAAGGAAAAAACATTAGTTGAGGAAAATGAAGGTTTTGTTTTAGGGTCTTGACTGTTAAGAGCAATTAATTATTTCCAGGGTAGCTGAAATAATGAGACTGAAGCCCACCAAGTTTAAGCTGCAATAGCAATGAAAAACAATTTTGAGGTACTAAAAATATTTAGCCTATTATGTTTTTCTAGTTCCTCTAAATGTCTGTTAATGTGGAAAAAAATGATGACCCTGGTCACTGGATGCTTAAAAAGTGTCCGAGTTTAAAATAGACATTAAATGTATGTGACCTCATCTGCAAGTAGTCTTGAAAAGCTATATTTATCTGCCAGCAACTCCTGCGCTCTGCTGTTACTCTGCTGTAATCGTACCCTGGGCAAGTAAATGTCAGTTACAAAATGAGAGCTCTGCTAGAGGCCGTCTGTGATTTACACGCTTCAGCAATTGGTGCTCAGGCAGCTTTACTGGTGATCTCTTAGTTTTCCATTTATTTTTTTTTTTCTTAGCAGGTACAGCAGCTATCATTTTCAGAATTGTCTAAAAGAAGTAGAAGTTGTAGTAAGAAGCCCCACAAATATTTGGTAATTTCTAGCAAACAACTGAGCTCTGTAAATGCTGCCTCAGGGAAGGTGTGGTTACATCAGAAGTTCCTAGCTACATCTCTTAAGAAGGAGCTGGGAAATAATGAGACACTCTATGCGTACAGTACACAGTGCAAAGCAAGCACTCCGTTATTTGCATTTCTTTTGTTTATAAAATCAGTCTTGAAGATGTGGCAGGAATCGATATGGTACTCTTCCTGCATTTTAGGAAACAAGTGGCTAAAATTGAAAGAAGTACTTAGCTGAGAAATCATTGTACGTGAAAAGACTTGGTTTTGTCTAGGGTCTAGTTAAACATGACACAGTAATACAGAGTGGAACCTTTTTTCTTTTCTGATCCTGTTGCTGCTAGGTAGAGTTTCATTACCTTAACTTTTTAGGTGGGAACACAGGCTAGCTCTCCGTGGTAGGTTCTACCTTTCCTGCCCTGGAGGAGATGAGAATAGAGATCTCGGTCTTATCTGCAGGGTCTTTTCTAATAATGTACCATCAAGGTAGAGAAACATTCTAGCTTCTCTTTTTAAGGCTGAACACAGGTACTAGCCTCTTTTCTTCAGTGGGAGACATTTGGGAGAAAAAGTGTCTGTAACAGCTGTAACATGAATTTCTGGAATGCTACCTTTCTTTTGAGAACTAGAGCTATAATAACAAAATGCAGCTGCTTTGTGGCTTTGCTAACGCTGGCCTTCCCAGACCCCCCTTGTGTTTGCATTGGGTGGGTCTCCTGCTTGTGTCGGGTGGTCAGTTGAGGCCCGGGGTGCCAAAGCCTGCTTGTAAGGGCCTGTGGTGACATCCTGCTGGTGGCCGTAGGGACACGGGGCCTGGCCCGTGCAAAGTGCCAGACTGCCGAGGTGCTTGGTGCTGTGCAAACCACGCCAGGACAGAGCGCCTCAGTCTTCCTCTCCCCGCACAGTGCTTGGCAGCGCAGCGTCGGCATCCTCTGACAGCTCCTGGCGCAGAGATCCGCGGCTCGGCAGGAAGGCTGTCGTCGTCGTTTCGCCTCCTCCTTACCGCCGGTACGAGGCCGGGAACGGAGAGCGGAAGGGATGCCCCCTGTCTCCGGGGCTGGCGGCGCCTTTAAGAGGCGGGCGGCGGGGCGGGAGCGGTGGCGGGGCCGGCTGCGGCTGCGGCTCCCCCCTCCTTCGCCGCGGCCGCCCGGAACTCGCAGCGGCGGTCGGCCATGGTGCAGATCGTGACGGTGAAGACCAAACCGTACGGCGACCAGAAACCCGGTACCAGCGGGCTGCGCAAGCGGGTGAAGGTCTTCCAGAGCAATGCCCGGTACACCGAGAACTTCATCCAAAGCATCCTGGCCACCGTGCCGCCGGCCGAGCGGCAAGAGGCCACGCTGGTGGTGGGGGGGGACGGCCGCTTCTACATGAGGGACGCCATCCAGCTCATCGTCCGCATCGCCGCCGCCAACGGGGTAGGGCTCCGGCGCCGCGGGCGGGGGGCGCTGGGCTGCGCTCCCTGACACTCGCCTTCACCTCTGGGCGGGGAAACGGTATCGCCCCGGGGCGGAGGCTGGTCCCGCTCCGCGGGGCTCCGCGGGCAGCGCCGCCCTGCGCGGGGAGCGGGGCGGGCCGGCGGGGGGTGCGAGCTGACAGCGGCTGCAGGAAATGGCTGGCGCGTTGCGTGTCCGTGGCGTGGATGTAAATCCGTGAACGTACACGTGAGCTGATGAGGCTCAGCGTGAGGGCAGCTCGTGTTTCACGCAGTGAAAATTACGTGGTAGCTTTACCTCTCTTTGATACGTGCAGGCGCAATCAGACTTCTGCAGGTGCGGAGGTGGGGAAGTGAGTGCAGCTTTCCTGTTACTGCTTTTTCTTGCTTTGGGCGATAGTTGTGTTTTCCAGCTAATGGCACAAACCAGTGGCACAACGCGCTGGTGGTGAGGTGCGCTGGGTGGGGAGCAACGTTTCATTCCACAACACTGGACAGCATCTTGCTGCTGCAGGCTTCACCCCCGTTGATTCGTCTTGCTCCTGTCATTTGGTCAACCCAAGAGAAGCCCAGCAGGGAACGTTGGTAGGGATAGCTGTGCTGAAGCTGAATTTGCAAATGGAGGCTTTTCCTTACATTTGATTTTTTCCAAATGAAAAACATCCCCTTCTCCTGGGACACCTGACTGCTCCTTGTCAGCAGCAAACTTTCTTTCTCACAGACCAACAAGGAGAGAGTGGGCTGAGGTTGCTTAGTGGTTAGGGATGACATTAAGGTAAAACCTTAGAGTTGCCTATTTCAGCATCGCAGTGGCAATCGGGTGCCTCAGTGCGTTTAAATGTCTGGCTTCTTAAGGAAAAAATAAAATTGAGATCGCTGCCTTCTTATGGCATAAAGAAGCAAATAACTGTTTCTTTTTAAGCCATGTAGAAATTTGTCTTTTGTGAGTTGTGGTAGCTGTTCAACTTTCAGTCCGTGTCCCAGCATCCCTTAGCAGCACCGGCCTTGCTGTGTGCACCTGTGGAAGTGATGGATAGTACAGCCTTCCCTGATGGGAAAAGCGACAGACACTGGTTTATTTATTTGTTCTAAGAAGGGGTTGGAGTTGAAAGGTACAGCGTTCATGCCTCACTGCACGCACAGACAGCACCTTGGATTCCTATGAATAAATAGACCGGGAGACTTGTTCCCTGGGATAAAGCCTTAGTTTGTACAGGTTTTTGGATGTGCCCCTGCGGCCTGGTGGGATGTGGCAGCCTTCCAGGCACCAAGGAGTTCTCAGTCATGTGTGTCTCAGTTCGATTCCAGAAGTGAGCAAGGGCCTGAAGGTAGACCATGCTAGGGCCTGATTAGGTATCTTCTGGGGAGGGGGTCGAGGGCCAGTCACTGCTCGAATCCTCCACCGTGATCATGCAGACACTCATATACGTGCAGCATTACAGTGCTGAGCTTTCTGCCAGAGTTGCAGAAGCAGGTCCCAAGGGCTGCACTTGTTAATGGGCATTTGCCTTGTAGTATTTTGTCCGCGTGAATTCAAAGTGCTAGGACAGAATTGGCTCTAAAGTCAGAAAAATATTCTGGAAAGGCAAGAAGGGAAACGGGAGGTAGAGGAAGAAAACGGGTAGAAGAATATGTGGGTTAAGAGCCAAGACACTAGTATATGAAGTGCGAAGTTTTACTTTAAAAGCTCTTCGTTCTGAATCATTAATTTATAAAACAAGATAACGGCCATGGCCTGAGACAAAATGTTAGACTATTTCAAGCAAAAATTTGGCAATGTTGCAGCATTACCAGTCATCTACTGACACAGGTTCTGTATACCTTTGTTGTAGTAGAACAGAGGTAGTGGTATAGGCTTACCAGAGTGCTGTAGAGTGCCATGAAATTATGCCATTTTTTCCCCCCAGAGATTCAAAGAGGACTGACAGGTCAAAAGCACCGCAAAATCGTAGATCTAAGTATCCCATTTAAAAAAGAGGAAGAAAAAGACCTCATAAGGGAGCATTGAAGAGAAGAGCAAAATATCCCCCAAATTCTTTAATAAAGAACAGCAGGCAAAGCCTGAATAAGTAACCAGAAGGAGGTACAGTGAAGTGATCTGCAGAGTACAGAGCCATTGAAAACTTGATACACAATTGTTGGCTAAGTTTGAGTGGCACTGGCCACTGCCATAAGACAGAGCAACTATTGCATTGCCAAACTCAAGAATGGCAAAACCATCAGGTCCCAAGAAACGAGGTGACTAAAAATAGAAAGTTTCTTTAGCAAATGCAAAATGCTAGTTTTTAATAAATTTCTATGTACTTGCTTTCCTATTTTGGAATGGTTAGGGGATGCTTGCTTTGTGGTTTTTCTCTGTAATTGCAAGTATTAGTTCCCTGATAGTTACCACAGTGTAGTTGAGTAAGAGCCTATGAAAATCCTGTTTCTTCATAATAAATGTGAAGTAACTGGAAGTCGCCTACCCTTCAAAGAGAAGGGTGGACTACTTCTGTTAACCGGTAAGAAAGTATACTGCAGAACAAGGAACACATGGTAACTTGTTCCTGGAGACTGTGGTTTTGTCTCAGTGAGTGCTGGGGCTCTTGGAGGGGGTGTCTCCTGATTCCAGCAGCCAGGTCTCAGAGACTCGGTAATCTCATGCTGAGAAATACCGCGTAATACAGAGAAAACTCCAGAGGTGGCTGCACTGCCCTGTCTGGACACCTGAACCGACAGTGCTGTTTTGTCTGTAGAGAAGTGGTTATTACAATGCATGTGAGGAGGGACTGGTATATAGTTACAGCATGAATGTGGTAAAACTGAAAACAAGAAGTAAGGGGTAAAGATATAATGAAGATAAGTTTGGACTACAGTCTTTTCTAACATAGCTCTTCTGATTGCTTGATTGTCAAGGTGTGTTATACCAGGCTGTATTCACTCATCTAAAGTCAGCTAGCCAGCCAGCCACCTGTGCCAAAGCAAGTGCTAGAAAACTGTATTTCTGGTCCTAGGGATTAAGAGGTGTTTGGATTAATACTTAAAATCATCTGGTTTTAAGATCTGGTTGAATCTGGTCCTCTTGAGCCACAGGAGAAACCTGAGGACCACAGTTTATGATTGTTAGTTTTACAACATAAAAGGAAAGGATGCTAAAGTAAGTTTTAGTTTTGTCTCCATATGGAATGGTTAATATATAACTAAGGACTTAGATTTGACTAGCAACAACTCAGTTTGTAGTTGTGCGATTACAGAGTGTTTATCCTATTTATAAGTTTGTATTTATATAAGTAAACTAAAATAGAGATTGTCGGTTTTGCCATTCTCAGTTGGCATCCAGTGTAGCCTACCTCCTTTGTTTTGGCCTGTTGTGCCAGGTTTCCTTGATGTTATTTCCACATAGTTAGTGAGTCTGACTCTTTAATTACATGAATAAAAGCTTAAAAGCTCCTGTTGGAGCATCACCTGTTAGAGTAGAATTGTGGCTGTACAATTGCTTTATGTCAAAAGCATGCAAAAATTACAGAATTGAAGCTATAAATCTAGATCTGATCATATAGCTAGCACCAGGTTGATTCACTAACACTGTCACCCGCTATTCAACAAATTTACTGTGCCCCTGGTTCCTTCTTAAATAAACAGATTTTGAAGTGCTGCAAAGTAGCTACATTAAAGCAAATTGCCTGAAGGTGTTTTGAATGCCAGGTAGTGCTTTGCATGTTAAATACTAGCCTGGTTTTGTTTTGCTGCTGAAGGACAAACAGTGCTTTTATTAGAAATACTGCTCTCTACCCTAGAAAGTTTGGTTTCCTGGCTTGGCTGCTATCAACCTTTTTCCTCACTCAATTATGCCAGGGAAGCCAAGTGTTTAAACTCTGTTGCATTGCTCAGCAGCTCTTTATTTGCCACTGCTGTACTTTTGTAGCTCTGCTCCCTTTTTATGTGCTATTCTGCCACAGCCTCCTGACCAGTTCCCTTTCTGACAGTGCCGCTGAGCCCGTAACAAGCAGTATGGTGCAGTGCAGGCTCGGAGAGCCATGTTCTGGTCCCGGCTAGAGTGTGCCCACATTCCTGGCCTCAGCATCCCAGCTGTGGAAGGGGCATAGTGGGACCAGCGCGTCTGCAATCTGCTTTGGGCCTACTGATGGGAAGTGTTCGTTATTGCTCACCCCTATCTCAGCCTCACTTGTTTTTCTTACCTAGTTTTTAAGAAACCTGTTACCAACGTCTCTTCTTCTTGTTCCTGTCTCTGCACAACACTGTGCAGTCAGCCTTAGCCTTGTAGGTTTACAGACCTTCATCCGTTCAGCAATCGGTATCGTTATCCTGAAGAACAGACTGCCTCAGTCCTCAGGGTCAGATCTTCCCTTTAAGTAAAAGCTTCTGGTATTAAAAACATCAAACTAAAATGATCATAAAGAAAGTTCTTCCAAAAAGCAATCCCTGTGTACCAGAATTAGATGCAGTGATGCTAGATCCTACAGGCCATTAAGAAAAACCTTTATTTCTGGTCTTTCTTACGTTACTGTTTTTCTCAGAAGTAGAAATTGAGATGTAATATCTAAAGTAAGAAAATAGATACTAACTGTGCCATGAGCATTCCCATGCAGATATATCCTGGCTTCAAATTATGGTGGGTTTTAGAACACAGCCATGCATGCAGCAGCTCTTACAGCTTGGAGATGGCTTTTACACTAGCTTGGCTTCTTTTTGCCTGTAAAGTTAATTGGCTTATATCAGTTTACAATTGAAGGTTATTAAGGCAGTGGCCAGGTTGTCCAGTTTCAGTGCCTTTTTTGAATTTTAAACTCTACAATAATGAAACTCCAGCTCAAAGGAAGAGCTAAGGTGCTTTGCAGTTAATATCTGCAAATCCAGCAGACAGAGTTGAAATTCACACTAACGGGTTTAACTGTAATCTCCTGGAACAATGACTCCGTATAACCTCAGCTCTGGCTGTGCTAGTAGGGCAGCAGGACGGAGTCTAATGCCTTCTCTTTGTCAAGGCAAAGTTTGGGATAGGTGAGCTGGACTGAATAGGTGCTACCCATATGTCTTATGCCAAGACAAAGCTGCACCGGTATCAAGAAATGCGCTATAGTGGGTCCTTGCCATCCTGTCGTGGTTCTCTCTGAGCTAGCCAATATGTTGATTGTTTCAAATGATGACCTGGAACGTATCTTAGAAATAAACAGAAATAACATAGGATATCAGTAAGAAGAAGTGCAAAGAAGGATGCATAGGCAGAAGTAGTAAAATATGAATGTAATATGTACATTTATAATCATAGTACAAGTTGCAGACTAACATACTACGTAGCAGATCTGATGAGTAGACCACAAAGACTGCTGGCAATATCATCCAGTTATCCAGAAAAACAAATGTCATTCCTAGATTTTTAAATAAGGTTGTTGTAAGTGAAACCCAGGAAATAAAGTCTCACCAGGAATGTAAGTCGTGATCTGGGGTACAACCCCTCGAAGTGGATGCGGTCTGCTTGGGGGAGACTCCAGCAGGAATGACCTGAGGTTGGGCAGATGGGGACAGTGAGGAAGGAATGAACTTAGCCTAGAGATGGGGAAGCATGCTGGCAGTCTGCAAACATCTGCAATGATGCTGCAGGGAGGAAGGTAATGAATTGTTCTCTGGCCTGCTGGGAATAGGGAAAGAATTAAAATTGCAACAGTGGAGGTTTAGGCTGGAAAAGCATTTTGGAAGCTTAAGGCTAATGGAAGGAGTGTGTTGCCTGGGGAGGTCATTGAATCTCTGCCTTGGGAAAACCTCTAATGAGAACGGTTTGGGTAGTGTTGACCCTGGGCAGGGTCTGGGTGACCTCTCCACAGCCCTTCCAGCCCTTTTTCCCCGCTACCGTACTTCATCCTCTTTTTAGCCCTGGGCCCACAGATGAAGCTTCTCTAGCACATCCTAGTAAGTCTGTGAGAAAACACTCGTGTATATCTCCCCCTCTCCCCTTCTATCTGCACTGTTGCCTGCAATGTATAGCCACCTCACTGTCACATATGCATACTGTGGGTTACTGGCTTGCTACCAGACAGCAGCTTGGCTCTGTACATCTCAGACCAGAGCTTCTGTCCCTGATCCTGCAAGGTTTAACCAGATATGTCTTTGCCCTCCCTCCACTCTACAAACTTGTTTGCATTTTGTAGTTCTGGATTTTTTGGGTTCAGGTGCTGGTTTCTAAGAGGATCCAGGGACAGGGGCTATCTCTCAGGGGGCTGGGGCCAGAAATCCTGGATCATTCCTGGGTCTGCTCGAGGTAAACCACCTGGAGTCCCTCTCCCGTCCCCCGGTGCAGGGGCAGAACAGCAAACGCCAGGGCAGTCCAAGGTAATACGCAGATTTGGGTGTGCTTTGAGGAGCTGACCTTTGAACAGAAAGTTTCTCAATCTTGGTTGCTGGTGTGTACTTCTCTCCTGGCAAAGGGAGGATCCGCTCCTACTGGTGTGGCAAACCTGGAGCCCATCGTAGTATCTATAGCAGCCCTGCAGATGGTGGTTTCATCCCTAGCCCTGCAGAGCCCTTTCTCTGCCACCCATCTAGCTTGTCTCTTAATTTTAACTGGGGTACAATGTACGTACAGAACAATGTCTCTTAATTCTGGAGTGACTGGTATGTACGTGGTTGCACGTATATGCACTCATGCTGTCGAGACGGTGCCAGATATTTTGCCTTTCTGGAATGTCTACAGCAACTTCAAAACTAGATTTTTAATTCTTATGGAAACAAAGAGTTCTGCAGTTGGAGCAGCACTCCTTGTATGACTAATAGGCTTGCAGTTGGTCTATTTATTTTACTTTGGCTCCATCTGTCTTGGCGTTGCCAAATGTCAGACACAGTAGTGGCTGCCTGGATGAGAGTTGTACTCGGGCAGAAAGTGCATAGTTTTGGCAGCTGAACAGCGGGGTTGTTCAGGGCTCCTGGCACCCTCTTAAATGGTGAGTGTGCAGGCAGCAGTGCAGGGACTAGAACTTTCCTGTGTGCAGGAGCTAGGGAAATGTGATTTCTGTTTTGAAGGAGAGTCACAAAATAAGTGCAAAATACCTGATTTGACTCCATTTGTTCCCTGGGGTTTCATGCAGTGTAACTTTTTGACTAATCACAGAAAAAGAGCATAAGGATAATGCCCACTGAATGGGGAGAGAGAAGTGTGAGACAGAGGAACGGGAAGAAGCTGAAAGGAGAGGAGAGGGGCTGCTCATGGAGGAGAGGGCGTCCTGGACCTTGGAGAAGCCTGACCCAAGGGTGTTTGCAGGGGATGAGAAGAGGGAATTACTGTTCAGTCTGGCTTTTGCACAGTGGGTTTTCCCTCCCCAACTGTTTTGCTTGCCTGAATGTCAAAATACAAGATGTAGCTCGGAAGAGGGCTGTGCTGAGGATGGGTTAGTGTCGGAGTGGGAGGTTGGGAGAGCCCGGCAGCCTGGTCCCGGGCTTGGGGAAGGCTCCAGATGGCCGCGGTCCTGAGTGGGTGGGATGAGGGAAGATGGCAGAGCTCACGCAGCGGGAGAGGGGATGGGGCAGGGCCTGACAGTATTGAGCCAAGGAAGGAGCTGCGTGCTCTGCAATGTTTTACTGAGGTTTAAGTCTTCTCAAAATAGTCTTGTTTGTCTTTTTATCATTAACCAAAGTCAACAGTTAGTTCATAGTTTTAACTGTGTTCTTGCATGTCTGAAGTGCAAGACAGGGGACCTAAGCCAGCAAATGTCCTGCCTACGGCAGATTGGCTGTTTGGAGGGGGAAACACCCTCGCCAGCCTCTGACTGCCATGAGGAATAAGAGACCTAGGAAATATGACCACAAGGAAAAATTAAGAAGATTGGTGTTGTTTACTGTAGCAAAGAGAGGGCCCTCAGAGTCTATATGCTAAAGGATTTTTTTAATGTGTGAGAAGTTGTCAGGAAGAGCATTACGATCAATTTGTTTTCTGTGTCAGCTCAGGAGGACTGAAACCACAGCAAGGAAGATGTACGGCAGATTGTAGGAAAACACTTCTAACTGCAAGGCTAATTATGCACTAGCATGGCTTACCTGGAGAAGAAGATTTGAAGAACAAGTTATATCAACTTTCTGGAGGATGCCCTAGGTGTACTTGATCCTGCACCAGTTCTGGGGAGGGAGCAGATGACCTGCTGAATTCCTTTCCAGCCTGTAAGTGATCTGTAATGATCACAGTCATGCAAGCAAAGCCTCCCAGATCACAGACCAAATGACCCTTCCCCAGTCTCTGCTCCAGTCCTTAGAGGTGGTCAGGGATCCACCTCTGGTGAGGTTTTTTCACCTCTGAATCTTCTGGCAACCATGTGATCACCAGCCCCTGTACCGGTCCTGGTTGGGATAAACTAAGTCACCAGTAATTGGCCAAATAGTGATGCACATGTTGCAGGAAAGCCCTTGGGACCGGGTGAGCATCCCAAAGGCAGGGTTGGTGTATATGCCATTCTTGTCCCTATGCTTTATATGCACTATTTTATATTTCGTTTGATAGAATGTGTT
Organism: Aptenodytes patagonicus; assembly: GCF_965638725.1. Lineage (NCBI taxonomy): Eukaryota > Metazoa > Chordata > Aves > Sphenisciformes > Spheniscidae > Aptenodytes > Aptenodytes patagonicus. Next base: position 59,538,543 of record NC_134953.1, on the reverse strand, counting down.
TCGTTTTATGTATGCATGACCAAAACCTTCCTTTCCAGCTTAATTTAGTTTGATTCCTCTGTCCGATACATGTGCACTTAATTACATGCACAAATTCCTAACCCTGCATAGGCCTTTTCCCTGCCGGTAAGTCCGTGTGCATCTCCTCCATGCAGCCGTGGGAGCTGGTAGGTGGCCTGCGCCCTCCTCCTGTAACTTAATGCTGTGGCATTTCACAGGGCAGCAAGTTTATCTCGCTGGGAACAAGAATGAAAGAGCTTGCTTAGGCCTTCTCCTGCCAGGGGACTGTCCGGTGTGAGGCTCCCCATAGCTCATTTGGGGGGCTGGATTTTGTTTTCTATGCCACTAGAGGGAAACCTGTGCCTTTGCATGAAAATAAAGGGCATCAGCTGCAGGATGCTGAAGTAGCATGGATGTATAAAATACAAACCAATTGTTTCTAGCTGCATAACCCAGGCAGTCTCGCTGTTAGTGTGTCCTGGTTTCAGCTGAGATAGAGTTAATTTTCTTCCTAGTAGCTGGTACAGTGCTGTGTTTTGGATTTAGGATGGGAATAATGTTGATAACCCACCGATGTTCTAGTTGTTGCTAGGTAGTGCTTACACTGGTCAGGGACTTTTCATCTTCCCATGCTCTACTGACTGAGAAGGCTGGAGGTGCACAAGAAGCTGGGAGGGGGCACAGCCAGGACAGCTGACCCAAACTGGCCAAAGGGACATTCCATACCATGGGACGTCATGCTCAGTACATAAACTGGGGGAAAGCCGGCCGGGGGGGCCGCTGCTCGGGGACTGGCTGGGCATTGGTCGCCAGGTGGTGAGCAGTTGCATTGTGCATCACTTGCTTTGTATATTCTTTTATTACTATTATTATTATTATTTTATTTCAATTATTAAACTGTCTTTATCTCAACTCACAAGTTTTCTCACTTTTACTCTTCCGAATCTCTCCCCCATCCCACCGGGGGTGGGGGGAGAGTGAACGAGCAGCTGTGTGGTGCTCAGTTGCTGGCTGAGGTTAAACCACAACATAGTGTAAAATACGTGTTGTCCTAGTTCTGCAGTACACGTGCTTCAGTGTGGTTTGGTGGGAAAAAGAGAGGAATTAAGGAATCAAATTCTGAGCCCGTACAAAAGAAATTGCTTCTGGGGCTCTGAGACAAGAGGGCTCTGGATGGATCAGGCAGCTCGGTTCATGTGCGGTGTGTTCAGGCCAGCGCCCTGCAACATCCCGGCATTTGTCTAAGCCAGTGTTTGCCCCTTGGGCAAGCCTGGGTAGGCGGCTGCGTGGGGCAGCAGCCTTCGCGGTTCCCGCAGATAGCTGAAATAGCTTTGCTTTCTGAGAGCAAACCTGAATTAGATTCCCCTTCCCTGAGAATTAAATCCCATCCCTAGGGAGTAGACACGAGAGCTCGCCTGGCTCCTTGGCTCCCTCGCAGGACCTGGCTGACGCCTTTGCAGAAGGTCAGGTAGAGCCTTCGTCTCCAAAGGTGTTTTCCTGCCTTCAGTCATGAGGTTTCCCCTCAGTCTCATACAAATTACCCACCTCGATTTTAATGTACTGATGAATATAACAGGATCTCTTTACCCCTTGGAAGAAAATCTGCCAGTTTTTGGAGCAATGACAGAATCAGCACCTCAGGAAACAGTGCTGTGAGTGCCTTCATAAATTGTCACAATTCAGCTGTGAACACATCTCCTTCTTCCCCCCGCTTTTTAATAATGGGACAAACTGAGTCATTACAAGATGTATGTTCTTTAATTGCTCCAGTAATATCTATAAATTGTTTCCAGCAGCTCGGACAGAGGGCTCCGAATGTTATTGAAGAGGTTTGGAGGAAACTCTGATTTCAATCTAGCATTCAAAGTTACCATCCTCATGTTCAGGAACATGATGCTTCATAAAAGTTTCTTGGTATCTGAGTCTCTTCTGTATGTGTTAAAGCTATTCATTTTGAAGCAGCTTAATCAGATGCAGTTTTCCAAAACATTTGATAGGGTTTTTTTGTGTTTTTTTATAACTCTGGGTGCATATACTGCCCTTGGTGAGACTTGTGTGGGTATTCAGTTCAAACCATTGCTGTTGTGGCTTTTTAACTACTCTGGATTTTTGTTAGTCAAACAAAGGTTGACTCACTATTCATTGTGGATAACGTCCCTGCGTGTGAGAGGGAGCCCATGGAGAAGTCAGGTTGTCAAAGCAGGAGTCGTATGAGCAAACTGTAGGTAACAGATCTGTTGCCTTCCATTTTAAGAGTGACCTTTAACTCAACAGACTTTGCAAAATAACTCCAGCAGAGCACTGCCATGCCCGCTGGAGGCTTACCTCCCGGGGACCTGCCGCCCCAGGGAGCGGTGTGACGGCCGGCCCCGGCCAGCGGCCTGGTGCTGCTCTGCAGATCTGCTTGGCTGGCGAAAACGCTGGGCTCTGTGCCGGGGCAGCACATCGGTGCATCCGAGCAGAGGGCTGAGCTGCTCACCGCCTCCCCAGTCGCCCCTGCCCTAAGGGAGAACGGGATGGATTGACTGTGCTGGGCTCTGGTGGGTGACAGCACGGAATGACAAGGAGCTGTGCCTGTGGAGAACAGAGGACGATAAAGACGACAAAAATCCCCTTTTCCCAGCTGTTTCAGTGAGGGACGGCAGCGTGGAATTGTGTATTCTCTGTGACATTGATTCTCCACAACAAGTGCAAGAAAACGTCTTCAGTTACAGAAACTGCATTCAGCTCAAGGTTCAAGGAGCTATTTTTAGGTGCTCAGCAACTTCACTGAACTTCTGTCTAATAGGTGGGCCATTGCTGGTGTCAAGATTGATTTTTGTATTTTGGCATAATTTACTTTTTAAATGCATTTGTATGAAAAAAGAACATGGAAGACGCTCCTCTGCCTCTGTTGACCATGCCAACAGCTCCTTACAATGACCAGAAACCAGGAACCAGTGGATTACGGAAGAAGACCTTTTATTTTGAATCCAAGATGAACTATTTGCAGAATTTTATCCAGAGTATATTTTTTTCCATAGACCTAAGAGAGCGACAAGGATCTTCTATGGTAGTTGGAGGTGATGGGAGATACCTTAATAAGTCTGCAGTGGAACTGATAGTCCAAATGGCTGCTGCCAATGGGGTTGGTAAATGTTAAATGACTAAATTCCTGTAGTTGTGTAGCTGATAAATGCAGAAAACCATAATAAATGAGTCAGTATGAGATTTAATTTCCCCAAAGCTGCTAATAGTTAACTTTTTAATGTAAAATCAGTTTGGTAGCATAGAAATTACTGGTTTTTCACTTTTAAGTGATGCAGTTGGATAGAAGTATGTGGGAATACACATGCAGCAAAGAAAATAAATACTGCTTGGTTTTTGTGTGTTCTCGTTTTGTGTTTTGACATGCCACAAGCTATTGGCACCTGTGGATTTCATAGTCTCTCCATCAGATCATAAAACCCTGATAGTGTTCAGAAGCGAAGTAACTGGTAGAGCCATGGCTCGCTGTTCAATGGCAGCTTGGCAGAAGGTCTTTCAGCATTGGTCTGAGCTGCTCAGCAAATGAAAAGGCAAAACGTGGTTGTTTCTTTCTCAACAGGTATAAGTTGTGGCTATGTGATACGTACTCCGGGAGCCTTTGAAAATTGAAATAAGATAAGAGTTAGCAAGTGAGTGGCAACCTTTACAGTGATCTCTGATTGTGCTGGAAATCTGTATTTTGGAAGCAGAACAGAAGGCTTGTCTGTTTGCAGTAGAGCACGGTTTGTGCACTGCAAGACTCTTGGGCATTGGGGTTTGGTCTTTGTTTCCTTCTGCTTTTTAAGAAGAAAAGACTCTGCTGTCTCTCCTGGATCACTTAGTGCAGAGCAAACTTTACACTAAGAGACCTGGCTCTTAGGAATTTGTTTGACAGAAAAACTTACCTGCTCACAACAGGGTAATTAGTAGTGAATGGGAGAATAGGAGAGAACCCTTTTTTTTTTTTTTTTTTTTTTTTTTTTTAAATCGATGTCTTTTCCATCTTAGGGGCCGGGGGGGGAATCCTTTGGCATTGCAAATTAATGTATTCCTCTTAAGTCAGTGTATGGGCTGAGCAGAAGAGCTGGAAAATGTGCACAAAGAGCCAGGCCTGCTGCTTGCACTGCTTGACACTAGGACAGATTTTCTGCTGGTAAAGGTGAGATTAGACTGCTCTTCACCAGCTGAGACTTTCCCATGCATTTCTTTCCAGCAGTGTGGCCCATGTCTGGCTAAAATCTCATTTCGCTGCTGGTTTTGATTTTTTTCATTGATTGTTTTTATAGAGTCTGGCTAATAGCTGTGACTAGCAGCACTGTGCTCATCTTGCTCTATAGAATAGAAGGGATGAGTCCAAGGATGTTTTGAAATATAAAAAAACACGAAGAGGGCATGCATATCGTGTTTTGAGTATGTGAAAATCACTGGGGGGAGGAGGGGGGCCGCAGGAGGTCTCCTTTATTGCCCGTGTGCATCTTAGTGGGGCTTTCAGTAAAACTAGCGTGGAAGTGTTGCCTGGATTGCTTCGAAGTGCTGTCGCCACACAAAGCGGGTCTGTTTGTGAACGGGTCTGTTCTGAGCATTCTGTGAAAGGTATTTCTGCATCATTACATCCTTAGTTTTTTTCTCATAAGAAATTCCAGATAATTAAAAAAAGATTAAGTGTAAATTGCTCAGCACGCTGCCGCACTGAGCAACCTTTTCCAGTGGTTACCACAAAGGATTTAGCACTGGATGGGTGGGGAATGACAGCTGAAAATCTCTGAAAGCCAAAGAGGACCCCAAATCACAGAGCAGCTTGTACGGAGACAAGTTTTTCTTTTCCTTCCTTGCTGCGGGAGCAGCAATGCACATGCAAAAGCCACAGTTCAGGTGTGCGGCGAGAACAGGTTTGGTAAGGACAACAGATTTGATGTGTTCATCCAGCTCTCCTGCAGCTGCTGTGTGGTTTGGGAGAGAAACTCCCTTGTTTTGCCAGTCCTCCGCAGCATCCCTTGAGCTGCATGCGAGGCCTGGCAGAGCACCCATGCAGAGGGGCGTTGCGGCTGAACGTGACCCTCAAAAGGAAGCTGGGAAACAAAAGATGAAGTTTTAGAGAGGAGCTTCCTGGAGACTGCATTAATTCTCAGTGAAATTGAAGGAGCAAGACTTGGAGGCTGGAATAAAACATGAGACAAAGTGTGCTGGCTTGGACTGAGAGTGGGGAAGAAAGCAAAACCTGTGTAGGTTGGGCTACTTCAAATTAAATGTATGGCGTAATAAACTAGTGCGATCAGCCTGGTAGGTAGGCACTGTGAGGGCTGTAATATTAGCTACTATGGCCAGCTGAAAGAAGGGCATTCAGTTTGGGTTTATAAACTGCTGTTTCACATTTATGCTCGTTGTTTGCTAGAGGTGCAGTTCTTTTAGCGGCGCCTCGCTCACCCAGCCAGTCTGTGACAGCTGTAGCATGTAATAACCGATCAGCAGTGAAGCCGGGGCTTAGCACCAGGCAGTGCCGTGTGAGAGGAATCGCAGTCATCCAAGTGCCCTTGGCTTAGCACCGAACGCGGACCTTCAGTCTGGGAATACTGCCTTTTGTTTTCTGATTTATCTTGTGTTTGAATTAAATTCCTCCTCTTTTCTCAGTTGTATACAGGGTCTAATCTCCTCGGTTGATGGAGGTCTGGTATTTTTTTAAATCTCTGTCACCTCATTTGGGGGCTATGGTAAGGAGCGTGTTCTTCCAGAAAAATATTCATCTTCTGTTTTATTACATGAACGCCAGCAACCGGATCCTGATTACCTTGTATTGCTTAGCACATTGGTCTGGATTTAATCTCGGTGATATTACTAAATTTATGGGAAGGAGGTGTGTTACCCGCTGCAAGTAAGAGAATCTGCAGCTGGTCCCACGGGAGTAGGGATGATGTTCGATTTTTGTTTTGTTTTGGGTTCTCTCAATCCCATTGTGTCTTTTGAAAGCAGAGTTCGAGACCATAGCCAAAGGGTTTGGGGCTTGGTTCTTTTTTTTTTTTTTTTTTTTGGTTGTTGTTTAGATGCCTCTGGAAAGCTCAGCTCTTCAGTGCAAGCTGCCATTTCCAGTTGAACTGCAGCATTCATAAAGGAAAATGCTAAAAAGGCACAACAGAGCGCGGTCAGATGCTGACCTTTACTGTACACAGCGGAGAGCTTCAGCAGCCTCCCAGGAACAAGCTGTTTGCTTGCAGAGAAGCAGCATCTCTCCTGGAGGCTCTGGTTTACCTGTCACCAGTGTTTGGGGGTTTGGTGGTTTTGCTGGTTTTAGGATTTGGGACTCAGAGTAGTTTGGTTTGCTCTTTAATTTTCAGATTGGCCGCTTGGTCATCGGGCAGAACGGCATTCTCTCCACCCCCGCAGTGTCCTGCATCATCAGGAAAATCAAAGCCATTGGTGGCATCATTCTGACAGCCAGCCACAACCCCGGTGGGCCCAATGGAGACTTTGGCATTAAATTCAATATTGCCAATGGAGGTAAAGTCACTTGGTTTGTTTTGATTTGCTTTGTTTCTGTTTGGCCGTTTCTTGTGTTGACCCCAAGGAACTCAATTTAACTGTCTTAATATCACAGAGATTCAGTGCCCTGAGCAGTGGGTTTCCCTAAACAGAGCAAGTGATTGATCTGCTCCCCTCATACCCTGATATTCCTCTCCTACGGAGGTATTCCCAGCCCCAGGTCTTTTGCTGTATTTCTGAAGCACACTCCTCTTGCAGTCTGATTCTTTAACGTCTTCCCCTTTGCCCATTTTATCTTGCAGGTCCTGCCCCTGAAGGTATCACGGACAAAATTTTCCAAATCAGCAAGAAAATTGAAGAGTATGCAATCTGCCCAGATCTCCAGGTGGACCTGAGCACCATTGGGAAACAGCAGTTTGACTTGGAGAACAAATTTAAACCATTTACAGGTAAACGCCTCTTCTTCCTCTTGGAAAGTTTCCTTTCAGGTGGAGTTAGCGTGGACCTGCCATGAACGGGCAAGGACATCTGGTGTTTCTGAAGGACAGACGTGGCAATTCTGACCTCTCCTTCTCATCTCCTGGGCAATCCAAGCAAGGACATCGCTCCTGGTCACCCTGGCATCCTGGCTTTTTGGTTTTTTTTTTTTTTGCCTGCATCTGGCCTTGTGTAGATACTTTAATTATATCATTGTTTCTGTCCTACAGAAGGTTGTACTTCAGTAGGTAAATCTGATCCATCAAACTTCACTAAAATCAGGGACTATTCTGTCTGTAAGGCTACCATTAACATGTACTTGTGAAACAGGCAACTCTGTGGTTAAAGTGCATTTTCCTGATTAAAAATTATAGTGTTGGTGTTTAATCTTTGTAACTGATCTTTTTTCCCATGATTTCACATATCAAAGTGCTCTCTCTGAGTGGGAAAGCCATTACATTTCACACGTGACTTTTGTCAATTAGCAGTGAAATATGAAAATACATTAAAAAAAGACTTTTGAAAAACACTTACTGCAGGTATTTTTTTACTACCTCCTGGTGACCTGTGCTTGTAATTAAAAAAAAAAAAGTAATTAAAAAAAAAAAAATAATTAAAAGATTATAGAATTTGGTATTTCTCTCAGTCCCCATTTCTCTGTAGTGGGATTTTTATGTTAATGGGGTTTTCATGGCTCTGTCTTTGTATGGCCTAGTTGCAAAGCTGCAACTTTTTCAAACTATTAGGTGCACAGTTCCCGTTGACTTTGGTGGAAATTGGAGATCTGTTTTTGTATTTTTTTTTTTCTTTCCCCTTTTTTTTTTTCTTTCCCCTCTTCCTTTAATCCCACTCTCCAGGTAAGCAGAGTGGGACTGAGCCCTCTCGAAAGAAATCCAGGGAGCCGTAGCTGGGAGCAGTGTTTGTCTTAAAGATTTTGTTGGTCCGTTTGGTCTGTAACCCGATTAGCAGTGACAGCCTGTAATTAAATTCTTAATAGAGGACCATTATTACTGTCTTTATGAAATGATTCTATGGGATGTTTAAAGGCTTTATGCTGAGCCCCGGCCCTTTGCACTAAGGACTGTCAGCACACCGCCACGTGTAGCAAAATTGTTTTTCTGCAAAGATTTCAGACTCTGAGAGTTGGTCTCTATTTACTTTTTTTCCCAGTGGAAATTGTGGACTCGGTAGAAGCTTATGCGAATATGCTGAGGAACATCTTTGACTTCAATGCGTTAAAGGAACTGCTTTCTGGGAAAAACCACCTCAAGATTCGCATAGATGCTATGCACGGAGGTACGGGTGGACTTGGGTTTGTGGGATTGCAGGGTGCCAGGTGTCCCAAGGCTTTCCCATTTACTTCAGAGAGAAAACTTTTTTCTGGTATTTGTATCCATCATTTGTAAATTTGTTTCTTGTTTTGCAACACGTTGCATTTTTCTTTTTGCAGGCAAGCTTTTTATTCTTTTATATTGTTTTCTTTTGTCAAATATTTGGACTTGGGAAATGTTTGGGGTTCGGGGGGAATGCTGTGTGGCTCACACACATCAGTCCACACCTGAGAGACAGAGGAGGTTAGCACTGATGCTGTGATTCGAGCTGCCCTGGCAGACTTTGCATCAGTCGATGTCCTGTGGAGGTCACAGCAGTTAGGCAAAGGTCTGCCCGTAGATATTTCGGTACAAAAATGGGACCATTGGACTGTTTTATATAATTTAATATATAAGCCAACCTTGTGAGTCTCTTTCAATAGACATTTTCGGGAGCACCCTAGCTTTCTTAGCATCTTGTTTCTCTTGTCTCCAGGCCATTCCCATTCCTATGCTCACTTATTTTTTATTGTCTACATTATTAGCGTTTGAGAGCAGTAAATCCTATTGTACTGCTGGATGTCTGTGAATCACACGTGTTTTGTTCTGTTATATGGGGCTGTCGTACTAATACCTCGGTGCACTTGGGGCATAAGCCCTTCACAGTGGGGTCCTGGCTCATGCGCTGAGCCCCTGGCATAGGCTCATCCTCGCTTCTAAACCCATGAGTGGTTTCACTTATTTAGTGGGACAGCCCCTTAGCTGGAAAGCTTGCTTTGGCAAGAGCTTGTGTGCCTGGATGGATCAGGCTTAAGCACGCCATTGTGCTGCTTGGGGCTTTTGATGTGAGTGCTTGTGCTTTAGTACCAAAACCATATAAACTGACCCAAAGTGAGCAGACCGGAGGCCTGGGTGGTTACGTGGCTGGTGCAGAGCTGCCTGAGGGCAGAGGCTGACTCGTTTCCTCTTCATGTTTTGCTGTGATAGTTGTGGGCCCTTATGTAAAAAAGATCCTGTGTGAAGAGCTTGGAGCCCCAGCAAATTCAGCTGTGAACTGCATCCCGCTAGAGGACTTTGGTGGCCACCATCCTGACCCCAACTTAACCTATGCTGCTGACCTGGTCCAGACCATGAAGACGGGAGAATATGACTTCGGAGCTGCCTTTGACGGAGACGGGGTAAACGGGCTGTTCTGTATTCACCTTTTTGCCCTCTAGTCAGTTGTGGGGGAGTGACCGCTAATCTGCTTTTAAGCAGAGAAGGACGAAGGCAAAGACCTTTTTTTCTCCCTCTCTCCCTTCTGTAATTGCAAGTAGAAGTGAACCGCTTGCTGCAGTTTGCCACCATGGCAATAGTTGGCTACTGTGTTAATAATGAAGCCCAAACTGTATTTAAGTAGCTTTAAAGGCTGTGAAAAATCAGCAGGAAGGTGAAATACTATACAGGTGTTGCTATTTAACTTTTTCAAAACTCTGTATTTATTTCAGTGTAGTCAAAAATCTCTGAGTCGTTGGGTTTATAGGCTGCGCCTGCCAAGTAGAATAACTTCTGCCATTGCAGCCTTTTTGCGCTAAGCGGGGATGAGAGCTGTTTCTCTCTTGTCTTCACCAGGATCGCAATATGATTCTTGGGAAACACGGCTTCTTTGTGAACCCCTCCGACTCCGTTGCCGTCATCGCTGCCAATATTTTCAGTATCCCTTACTTCCAGCAAACCGGAGTCCGTGGCTTTGCCCGGAGCATGCCCACCAGTGGGGCTCTCGATAGGTAGCATCTACCTCTGTACGCAGTGGGAGCAGGGAGGGGAGCCCTGCCAAGGAGAGGGACTGTCCCTTTTTTGTGGTTTAACACATGTCTATAGTGGGAAGTGAGTGCATGGTCCGCCTGAAGGGTGAAGCAGCGTCGGGGCTGCTGTGGGCTGGCTGCCAGGGGAGGCAGTGAAGTTTAATGCATTAAATCCTGTTTGGGGACATGGCAGAGCTGGGCTCCGCTCTTGGCTCTTTCTCTTCTCTACCGATAGGCCCAAACAAGTGACCCTCCCCACCCTTTTTTTAATTTGATAGTGAAACTTTCTTTGTTAAATGCTTTGAGATCTACGACTTAAAATTGCTTTAGAAGAGCTATGTGTTTGTATTTATTCTTTAGTTGCGCATCCCACCCATTTCCCAAATGTTACACCGGGATAAAATAGAGGATTGCTGTACAAAGAATTGCTTGTTGTAAAAAAACAAAACAGTGGCATGACCTGCCTTCAGCGTTACCCCAAAAGAGATGCTTGGTAGCAACTGAAGCTCCTACTGCAGTATTTCACACGGGAGCGCTAAGAGTCCAGCTGTAATGTGACTTAGCCTTCTTACCTTTGAAGGGTGGCCCATGCTACAAAGATTGCTTTATATGAAACTCCAACTGGCTGGAAGTTCTTTGGAAACTTGATGGATGCAAACAAACTGTCTCTGTGTGGAGAGGAAAGTTTTGGTACTGGTAAGTCAGCATTCCTGATTTCACCAATGATGGTGGTATTCCTCTTTTCAGTTCTTTGTTGTGCTGGGTAGCTTGGGATTTATCTTTCATGTGTAGCTGTTAATGCTTCTAAAATAATAAAATAATTTAAAAAAAAGCTTGCAAGAATCACTGGTGGAAACAAACACAATGCTAAAAGTTTTGTCAGGCAAGAGCTAGTTCTCCTTTCAGTTATTTAGGAAGGCATATGTAGATATGCAGGAAGTTTAAGGGCCTCTTTACTAGCCCGGTCATTGAGTCTATAGGGATTAAGTGCAGTGTTAAATGTATTTTTCAACTCTTGGTGGCCAGGAAAACCTTCTAAATGTTTTCATTTCTGGAAAGAAATATGGTTTGGAGCATGCAGTTTTATTAGGGAAGGTTTCAGGTCACTATTAAATCTCTGAGCTTAATAGGGCCCTCATTTTCCTGTTCTAAAAACAAGGTATGATTTATAAAGTTTAAATTAACACTTGCCTTTGAACAGTCTAAGCAAGTTATTAGGTTACTGAGAAACAAAGTGAACATCTTAAGGAATTTACTAGGGGTGTGCACGTGACACAAAACTATTATTTGTGCAGGGAAGTTAAAGTGAGCAGATTTTGCTCTGCATCGGAGCGGTGTGCTCAAAACGCGCAGTGTTCCCGGGAGGCCTTGGCAGTTTCTGAGTTCTCCCATGGCATCTACCACATGGTTTTAACGTCCTGACTGTGGAAATGGGACCTTCCCTGCATGCAGGAGGTCAGCACCTAATTCATGCACAAAGGCTGAGTTTTACCTGGTCTAAATTCTTCCCGACATCTTGTTTTTCCTTCTCTAAAGACCTCTGAAGACCGGGGGCAGCTGGTAGGATATGCAAGGCACAAGGTCTCGAGGGAATTTAGGTTGGATGATCTCAGGCTCAAACCTTGTGTGTTTTCATTCCACCACCCCATATTTCAGAAAAACATTTTAGCCTGTGCGTGGGTGTCTCACAGAGCAGGGATGGCCTTAAATCCCCAAATGCCTGAAATTAAGGGCTTTGTGGAACTGGGGTGCACAGCTTGACATGAAAGGATTACCCCAGCTTTTCTGTAGCTGAGGAAAAGGTATCGCAGACTCTGGTTGAAAGCAGTTTGCTGTGAAGCTGAAGCAGTCTTCAGTGGCAATATTTTCACAATTGAATGCTATTCTGAGACATGGGATTTGGCCTCAGGTTGGAAGGAAAGGAGAATTTCAGAAAATGTGGTATCTCTGTAAAGAAGTCTTGAAGTAAATCGTGAGTAAAGAAAGATTTTGGAGTTTTGTCCTGAATGATTTCAGCGTGCGTTAAGTTTATGTTCTGACTTTGGCTAATGAGAGGGCACCGGCATTTCAGTAAATAAATAAAAACAAAAAGCAGCAAATGATTCATGGAGCTGCTGATAGGAGATGGTCTCTAATGAGCAGCTCTCTAAAATTGTTTCCATCTTTTATTGTATGAACAATGAGCTCATAGTTTCTCTCCATCCCCCAATAGGTAAGTGACTCTACACTACAAATAAAAGTGACTGATTCCATTTGCAGCAGGGGCTGAGAGAGAGGTTTGAGATTTTGGCCATACAGCATCACACTTGAGTGGCCAGGGACTGAAGCCGTTTGAGGGGGACAGATTAAGAAAGGGCCCAGGAGTGTTGGACACCCCCTGCAATGGAAAGGGGGTTTGTCCATCTGGCAAATGCACTTTAAGGAATGAAAAGGAGTGAGGAAGGTTGTTTGATAGTAAGTTAATGAGGAGTTGTTTGGAGCCGGACAGAATATGAGTGCTGAAGGGGAGAGAGGTGAAGGAGCAGCCAAATAGACCCAGTAAAAATTGAAACAAACTGTGACCCGGTGGGACTGGAGTCCAGGAGCAATTAGAGTAATGTGATATGACAGAATTCCTGCTTGCTTTTTTGGGTATTTTATTCCAGCAATAAGTTGATACATCACATGGGACTTCTGTTTATTTAGCATTCCTCTCCATCACCTCTGTACAGCTCTCTGCGCTGTAAAGGACCGTGAGGATAATTTATCGCTGCGTCCACAATAGTGGGATTTGTGTAAAGCGCCACGTAACCCATGCCCCAACCCCCAGCCTTTTTCCCCAGATGATTGCCCACTCTGGCAGTTCTTCAGAGGGTAAAATGGCAGCTCTGGAGTGCTCTCTGCATTAGCAGGCGTACCCTGGCTCCGTGGGATTTCATTAATACCTGTTTGGAGGTTTTCCACAGCTCAAAGGATAAAACTCAGAAGTTGTGCATCTGTGGGGCCCAGCGCCGAACTCGCAAGCCAGAAGCATGGAGTCTGGGTTGGATGTATTCTGGGCTGCCATTTGATCCCTCGTTTAATTTAGGTGTTCAGGGTGCTGTCTAAGTTGCAACACCCTCTCAGGTTTCCCAAGGGCCTCAGTGCTGTGCAGTCCCTGCCCTGACGCTGTCGGCCCCTGTTCAGTGTGCTCCCAGGGCAAGGCTGGGCTGGCTTCTGACGGCTTCCTACTCTCTGTGCAATGCTTGCTTTGGAGGAATCCTCTTCTAGCCAAAACAGGGTCTTTTACAGGCTTTCAGTGCCTGGCGTGTGGGAGTGAGAGCAGGCATGAGGCTCTCTTCTGGTTTCCGCACGTGAACGAAGTCTCTCCTTGCCCTGCTGTTTGCCAGCCCGGGTGGCTGGTGCTGTCTGACAGGCTGCTCTTCTCTCCATTGTGGGGTAATTTCAGAGTCAGCGCGGGCTGACATTTTTCTTGGTGCTCAGCCAGAATATGTGCTGATTTGGCAGATGGTACGTGACAACTGCTTGAAGAGGTTGATGTTAGTCCTTTCTGAGCTGTTCCTTTATATTTGCCCCCACCCCCCCCTTTTTTTTTTTTTTAAGACCTTTTTACCATGCATTCTCCATTACTTCCTTGGGAACAGAATTAAGGATCTGTGAACAATGAGAGAGAGCGAGAGAGCGAGCGCACGCGTGTGTGTGTGCGTGTGTGTTAAAAGGGGCCGAATGTTTTATTTGGGCTATAGGTAAAAGCAGATGATATCTTGGATCAAGCTCATGAAATGCCTTGCATTTGTGAGTTTGTACGGCTGCTGGTTGGATGGAGGAGAGAAGACAAGGTAGGGCCCTAGCACAGACTCTCGTGTGAAAGGAGGTGGGAGATGTGTTTCTGCTGTGGCTCTCTGCAGGCTCCGACCACATCCGTGAGAAGGACGGGCTGTGGGCTGTCCTGGCTTGGCTGTCCATCCTAGCCACCCGCAAGCAGAGCGTGGAGGACATCATGAAGGATCACTGGCAGAAGTATGGCAGGAACTTCTTCACCAGGTGGGGAAGGTGCTCCTGACATCTCACACTTACCTTTGTCCTGTGTTCGACCCTCCAAGGTCAGAGCCCCAAGCACTGACGGCACCAGCATGTGGTACCGCAGTGCTGTTCCCACCTCGTTACACTTGCTGTTTCTGTCCTGTTGCAGTAATTTAAAGCTCCCTGAGCAGTTTGCTGCAGTATGCAACATATCTGGGTTAAATAAAACAGTGGGTATTCACCTTAACCTTTCATGATGTCCAGTTTAGGATTTGTTATTCTAAACATAAATCTAGTAAGTATCAGTCTGCAAAGGCTGTACATTTTATATCTGCAAGGTATCTTTTTTTCTTTTAATGGAGATTTTTTTTCTTGCAAGAATCTTCTTTTGCCATTGGAACAGTTTATTTCTTGAGACCACAAATCACAAGTTAATTTGTAATGTCTTCAGTGATTGGCAATGTCTTACTGAATGGATGCCCAGCTCCTAGGCCGTTATTTACCTGGTTGAGTTTCTGTCCAGTCCCAAAATGCTCTAATTTAAATGGCAGTAGACATGGAAGATGAAAAGGGGAGGAGTGAGAACCAACCTGCACATAAGCAGAGGTGGGAACACCATCTGGAGTGAAAGCATTAGGCAGAAATCTCTCAGCTTGGAAGACCTACATGAAAATTCTGTCTCAAATTGCCAAATGAAAGGACTTGCCTTTTCCTTCTTATTTTTTTTTCTTCCTTTTTTTTCCCCCCCCCACACCACAAAGCCAGCATACATCTGAGGCATTTAAACCTGTGGAAAAAATGCCAAAGTCTAGAATAAAAAGGCAGTCTTTTAGCACCAGAGGTATGTCTGCATAGCAAGCTAAGTGCAATGGTAGGCAGGTTAGCAAGCCTGTGCATGCTTCATCTAGCCAGCGGGGTAAATAAAAGCGGCGCAAATCCCACTGGCAATCGGAGTACAAAGTCTCGGATCTTGATGTGTGCTCCAGCTGCTCTCTGCTGCCTCTCCTACCCAGGTTAATGAGATCAAAGCTGGCACTGGTATGTTATCATGTGCTGCAATCACACCTGCATTTTGCTGTGGGGATGCACACGAGGATGTTCAGGCAAAATTGTTATCACAAGGAACCTGTTGAGATCCTATTGGCAGAATTAGAATAAATTCTCTGCAGTCAGCGTTGTTGGAGTCTAGCCCTCTGTCTTCGATATGCTTAGCACAAGACAGCACAATTTGCGCTTTCATCTC
Organism: Aptenodytes patagonicus; assembly: GCF_965638725.1. Classification (NCBI taxonomy): domain Eukaryota; kingdom Metazoa; phylum Chordata; class Aves; order Sphenisciformes; family Spheniscidae; genus Aptenodytes; species Aptenodytes patagonicus. The sequence goes on along the minus strand of NC_134953.1, from coordinate 59,523,247 downwards.
TCCTGATGCCGAATGTCTGTGATATGTTGCAGTGTATCCCACAGATTTGTATTGGATCGTAGCTATATTGCTGCACACAGATTCTCCTCACTTTTCTTCCTGTCCTCTCCTTTAGTAAGGGCATAGAGAACATCTATGGGGCAGACCGCAGTGTTTCAACAAGGGCATCACAAAACATTGCTATTCATTACAGCCTCCCCTTCCTAATCTTTGTTTTGTGGCGATTGGTTGTAGATACGACTATGAAGAGGTGGATGCAGATGCAGCTAACAAAATGATGAAGGATTTGGAGACTGTGATGTTTGACCGCTCCTTTGTGGGGAAGCAGTTATCATGTGGTGACAAAGTCTACGCGGTTGAGAAAGCTGATAATTTTGAGTACAACGATCCCGTGGATGGAAGTGTCTCCAGAAACCAGGTGGGCATAACCTCGCCTGCGCTGAACGTGACTTCAGAGGGATGTTGCGCTGTGTATTTTGGGTTTAATCTTTTTCTGTTGCATTTGCACCTGCTTTAAAGTCAAATGTTGCGTTTGTCCCTTGGAAAATTTTTTCTGCCCTGTGTTTGCTCGTGGGATCCTGCCCTGCGTGAAGGAAATTGCTGCCTTGGAGAGGGAAGGGTCTGGAGGCTGCTCCAGCCCCAACAGGGCCCGGAGGGGGAGCAGAGCTTCCCTACAGCCACCCCAGAGGGGAACGAGTGAAGGAGCTGAGTTGAGGGGGTTCCTTTGGGCGATGGGTCACCAGCTGAGAAACGGGTTGTGCTGAATGAAGGGTTGAAACCCCACTGGAGCACGAGGCACAAACCCTCCTGTTCAGGTAGCATCGTGTCTCTAGCACTAGAACCCCAGGTTGCTGCAAGCAAATCCTCCCTAGATGCACTTGTCTCTGAGGTGATGGCACTCCTCGTGTGCTTGTCCCTAAGAGGGCAGGCAGCAGTGCAGGGCGGCTGTAACGGGGGGATTGAGTTCCAGGCTCCAGAAGTCACAGGGATATTAAATACATGTGAGATGAGTAACCTGTCACCAGAGATTATTGAAATAAAAACGTCCTGTAGAGGGATTGGTTTGACAGCATAACATGGAAGCATAGTAAGTGGGAAGGAATAATAGAGCAATCCTGCAGGAATGATTGCCTTGCCTGTGGGATGACAGGAGCATTTTCTTTATGTCCTATTTTTGTGGAAGAGCAGTGGGTTGGTAATAGTGTGTCTGACAGAGAATCGGTGCCTGGCTCTTGTTTCCAAGCAAGCAGTGGGGCAAGGGACCTTACAGCAGCAACGTGCTTTGTGTTCAGGAGCTCTAGCAAGTTCTCTAGAGTAGGTTAGGAGGGACACTAGCTCCTCCGGGAGTGGGAAGAGGATAACAGAGGAGCCTTCTGTGGCTCTCTAAAGAGGAGGAGCTCGGGGATCATGCAGGTCAGGCATAGCCATGCTGGGTCTCATGGAAAATACCTTGGGTACCCAAGAGGCACGTAGCTGAGAGGCTCTTCTCCTCCCCTTCTCTCTTACCAGGGCTTGCGGCTCATCTTCTCTGATGGCTCCCGCATCATATTCAGACTAAGCGGTACTGGCAGTGCTGGAGCAACCGTGCGGCTGTACATTGACAGCTATGAGAAGGATGCTCAGAAGATACATGAAGACCCACAGGTAAGCACTGCATCTCAGTCATGGCATCGCTGGCTCCCAACCTTCCTAAAAAGCTTAAATCTTTGCTTAGCACTGCTTTGCTTAGAGCTCTGTGGAGGTGCTAGGTATTTTGGAAGCAAAGGCTTTGGTACCTTTAATCCCAATGTAAATAGATTTATTAAAAAAAAAAAAAAAAAGCAGCTCTGTGTGGAACAAGTGTTACTTACTCAGAATCCCTCACAACTGCGCCTGCAATGGCACATTAGTTTTCCTGTTTATGTTATATCTGTGGCTGGTTGCAGGTGTGGGAGGACACTGTTTCAGTCCTGAACTGACCTTCTAGTTCAAATGTTGCATCACTAGGGATAAAATGAGCTCATTCCTATACCAAATTTGGGAAATACTTGTTTAAAACAAATAAAATGGGGTAAAAAGATGCAGTTGTATGTAAGATGGCACTGACCTCTTCTGTACTAAGTTTAATACATGTTTGTTACAGCATCATTTAAAAATACTGTTGACCTCTCTTGTAGGCACGGGAGGAAAAGAATCTTCATTTTATATTCCACAGCAAACAGTCTTTGAGCTCTTTTTGCATAACTTACTGTGCCATTATTGACAAAAAGACTGGAAAAAACCTTCACATTTTGAGAGGCACAAACTAAACTTACGATTTAACTGTCCTGTGCCAGTGGTGCAACGGAGTTCGGAGTACGGCACAATGAGGGTGGCAGCAGCAACACCGGAGCTGTGCTCGGGTTTTCTCTCCCAACCTGCATGCGGTCATAACGCTGCCTATGTCGCTGCGCCATTCCTCTCACTGGTCCCGCAGCTCATGTTGTGAACCTGAAACAGTCCCTTGACCAGCAGTGCTGAGCTTTGGGTGTCCTGGGCTGACATCAAGATGCCTGCGAGGGAAGGGTGGATGCATTGTGTGTAGGCTGCGCGTGCTGCTCTGCTCCGCGGTTCTGAGCCATCTCTTTCCTTTCTGCAGGTCATGTTGGCACCTCTCATTTCTATTGCACTGAAACTTTCACAGCTTCATGAAAGAACCGGCCGCACCGGTCCGACTGTCATAACATAAAGGCTTGGTCAGACACCGTGCTGGAGTGCACACCGAGTGAAGGAAGTCAGCCTGTCTCCCCTTTTATTGTCAAATCTGTCACTAAAAGAGGAATATTAATTTTATCTCTGTATTTAAGAACACTATTCAACTGCTAAGGATAGATAATAAAACCCAGCCCCTGTCAACACCTTGTGTGCACGTTGCTGTGCTGCTTTTCTGTGTCACACAGCACTGCTGGCAATTTGTGTATGGTGCTCATTAGCACAGCCTTTTGGTTTAGCATATGTACTTTTTTTTTCTTAAACAAAAGACTCTAGAAATAACAAAAAGACTAAGTTCCTCAACAATACAGAGGCTTTTTTCTGTCTTGGAAACTTTCGTGGAAAAGAAGCTCAAATACTTCATCTTTGTTAATACATAGTCTTTTAAATGTGATGTCTCTGAATAAGCAATGGCTATGAATTAAGGCTGAGTATTTTTTGCTTACGTGGATTTTTCCCTTTCAAAAACAAATTATGTAAATTGATCTCCATTTGCCTTCTGTATAAGAAAAAACCCACAACAAACCCTCCACACAGAAATAAGCAATAACAAGCATTGCAGGATATTAAACTGATATGGGCTACAATTACTGTTCAGTGCTCTTTTATTTTCTTACATGGTGATAGGCTCCCTTTTGAAGAATAAAAGATTGTTTTGATGAGCTTTTGTTTGGTTGAACGTGGATAGTAAGATCCTTGGAATAATCAGATTTGCAGGCATTCATGTGCAATATCTTATCCAAGGGCACAGAGAGGCTCACTTTGGAAACAGTTGTAGCTGTTCCATGTTAACGCCCCGCAGCTGCACCTTCCTGCCCTTTTCCTGGAAGCCATCCCCTTGGAGCTGAGCCATGTTCCTGCTCCTGGCCAGACTGGCTGACTTTGCCCTGGAGAGGACTAGACGAGCTCATGCTGCTGACTTAGTGCCCCTCATCCATGGAGGTGACACCTTCCAGCAACGAGAGGGACTCTGGAAAATAACCCCAGGTAAATCCACAAGACCCTGTTGGTTTATTCCCTCCATCTCCAGGCTGTTAAGGCTTAAGCTATGTTAATAAAAGTAGTTGCATTAGTGGGAATGAGTTTAGGTGGCTTTCCCCTTTTGGTTTGCTTGCCTTTGTCACCCAAATCCCTGCAACATTCATGCCCCGTCTTGCCCTCTGCCCTGGCTGGGCTCAGCAGCACGGGGCCTTGCTGTGGTGGTACTGCCCATGCAGCTGAAATTCAGGCTGGGTCCCTGGGCAGGCCTGAGGGAACAGCTCTGTTTTCCAGGAATGTGAAACATCCCACACGCACCCTAACCAGGACACTGCCAGCACCACTTCTGAGGTAGCTGCAGATATGCTGACAAAAGGCTCTTTATCTCATCTTCCTCACAGAGGTGAGGTGTCTCTTGACAGACAGAATTCTCCGCTCAATCTGCGTTAACAGTTTTGCTGGCAGAGCTGCTTTGGTGTGGGGCATATTAAAAAACAAAAAACCTCACAGCCTGTTGCTGCTTGTTGTCTGCCTGAGCCCTGGTGCTGGATGTTGCTGGGTGGGGGGCGCAGAGCTCCTGTCCCCACTCCCTCCTGCAGCCCGGCTCCGCTGGCCAGCCATGCCCACGGGGATGCATGGAGAAACGGTCCAGGGGGAAAGCTGCAGCTGTGCCGCTTCCACCACAGCCCTGTCCGCCCTGTGCTCTGGTTTTGGACCAGCCATGGCCTCTGTGTTGGATGGATTCGGGTCAGCAATGCAGAAGAATACCAGGAGATTATTGAATAAACCCTGTGTCATCTGTCTGAGGAAGCAATGCTTGTGCTCAAGGCCTGGCCACAAACTATAGCAACAAGGATTCCTGTTTACAGTGAAAAATAGCAGCGGTGGCATATGGCTTTCTCCCACTCCGAGCAAAAAGGAGAAAACAAACCCAAACAACTCGTGCATGGAGATGGACCAGAGTTTCCACTCTAGCACATGGTGAGGGAGAGGAGCTTTGGTGATCGGGATCTTCAGAAAAAACAGATGCTGAAGGTCGATCTCCAAAGTCCATGTGTTGAAGGTGCTGAGTGGCCAAAGACTCTTACCCAAACCACTGTGCGCAGGTGCAGAGCTCTGCCTGCACGGCCGGGCTCCCGGGGGACTCACTCCTGCACCTTTTCCCTCCACAGCTGCTGCTGAGCCCCTGATTCCTCCTGCTTGCAATCTGCCGAGTGAAAGGAAAACCTCCCGGGAGGCAGTACAGGTGCAGAGAGCAGCAGGCGCGTTCCTCTCATAGGGAGCGCAAATGCTTTACCCAGAGCAAGCCATGCTGTGTCACTTAACAAAATACCACTAAAGAAATCCAAAATCCCAGCGAACACTGTGGCATCTGCATTAAGGGGAGAAAGGAGAAAAAAAAAACCTCACATCAAACCGGCAAAGGGAACTTAAATGCAGTCCAGCCCATATTTGTTACTGATGTCCTCATGTAAGTGAAAGGTGTATTGAAGTGAACTTGCGTGATCCAGGCGCATCTGTGGTGTGAGCTGGGTGCTCTGTTCGACTTTGATCTCCTCTGTCAAAAAAGATGCATGGCTGGAGCTGGAGGTTGGTAATGAAACCTGGGATCTCTCACTTGTAAATCCTTGCTTCCAGCCTTTCTCTGGGTGGCAACAACCGCATGTCCTCCTTTTGCGCTGTCTCATGGGGCGCTTAAGCCCAGCGCCTGCCACAATGGCACTTGTAGCAGAGGAGCAGCAGGAACACGGGACCAAACCCCACTGCTTTTCACTGCTATTGTTAGATCTCTGCTCCATCCCCTTTCCCTGGCCCAGCTCATGTGGGTGAGCATGGAACTCATCTGCCCCTTTTTCTATTCAAGCGAATCACTGCTGTGAAACCTCCTTTCTGATTTTTTGCCAACATTTTTACTGGCAAATATGGATTTCAGTCCTCTAATAGAAGCCCTTGTTCCCTGAAGGTACTTAGTGCTGGGCTATGATAAAAACATCTTCTCTTTGCTGCTGCTCGGCAGCATGGAGCCGGCTCACTGTTCCCTTTTTAATCTGCAGAGGAGGTTTGTAATTGTTTTAGTGGAGAAAATGTTTGGAGTATTTGGGGCTTTAATGAAGGACTCTATTTCCATACCGCGTGTCAGGCATCCTTACCACAGACACTGCTGTGACTTTAGTCAAATGAATCGGTCTGGAAGCACGAGCCGTGCAGCCAGGAAAGGGCAGATGCAGTCAGCAAGGAAGCTTTCAAATTAATCTGGGGAGTCTCCTTTCTTCTGAGTGCTTGAAAGACCAAGACTAAATCTACTTGACAGCTTCTTCTGTAGGGACGCATATGGCACGGAAACATTTGATCTCTCGGTCAGCTAATAACAAACTTGAAAACAATGTAAATTGGTGATTATAAAATACTCGAAGAGAGAAAAGAATTTACATTTGTACCATAGAGCTTTAGTCTGATGTGATGATAAAAACAAACTAGAATTGCAAATAAAACATTTTGTAAATTGTGTTAGCACCCTAATAGCTGCTCTATAAAATGATCTAGATCAGTCTTAGGGTAAAGAGAAAAAAGGAGATATTAATAAAGGCAAAAAGCCAAAGTGAGAAACGCTGCTGCCCACAGGCAGGCTGTGCTAAGCTGCTGTGCTGGCAGAACCTGTGGGCTGCATTCTGCAAACAGCTGATCAGCCGTTGGTGTATGTATGTGAGCATGAGTGTGTGTGTACAGCATCGTCGTCCAGCAGCGTGGCGGCTGCTGACCCGGGGAAAGCTTGTGCCCAAGTCTGGGAGAGCTGTGTTTTCTGTGCTGTGGTTCTGTGCCTGTGAGCCCGGCGCTTCGCTTGGCAGGGTCGGGTCTCGGAGGCTTTCCTCACCGTCGGCTGCAAAGCACTAAACCAGAAAGCTGGGATTAGCAGGGGGAAAAACAAATTGGCTGCTCTAATTTGCCTTTTAAGCATTGCGTGAACAAGTGACCCCATAGTTTATGGTTGGCCTCTTTTTAAAACAGGTCAGTCCTGAGTTGCTTCTACTGGAACCATGGGCGCTTTTCAGTCAAACTCTGTGTATTAAAAACTGCTCTCTTGCCCATAATGGTGCTAATGGCTCGATGGCGGCACGCAGCTCTCCTCTCCTGGGGCTCCTGACTTATTTCAGCATCTTCAGAATGAGATGGAAACCTTCCCGCACTCTTACGGCTTTATCTCAGCTACAGTTCCTCCAACTGTTCCTTTCCACTGCATGTACAAGCGGAGCCCAAACTGTTCCTCCCTGGCAATACCCTTCCCCCATGACAAACAATTTGTGCCTGTGCAGCCCTTGCCTGTTCAGCTCGTGGGATTTGGAGCCTTGCATGGGAGAGGGAGATGGCTACAGGCAAAAGATTGCTCTTGGGGAAGCCTGGGCAGATTTGCCTGCTAGGTCACTGAGCAGGACGTAGGTCTCGGCAGCTGCCTGAGTGCCAGCAAGTCTCTGAATATACAGCAAATGAAGGAAAAGTGGCTGGTGGTTAAGGATAACTGGTATAGCTCTGAACACGGGAGACTTCCGTTCTACACTCCGAGGTTCAGTTAGTCATAATTTTGTCAGGAAATTCACTTTTGCCCCTGGGCTGTATTATAGCGGATTCCTTCCAAGTTAGTGACTGTGTGCAACAACAGAGAAACATGGTCAGCCTGTACGGCACTTAATGGGCCACGTTTGCCAAAGACGTGGCAACGGAGGTGTTTGCAGAGACTCAGCGTCTCTGCACAGATGGGTATTTGCATGAAAAATTACTCCTGCTCTTTCTTTGCTTCTCTTCAGACTAAAGCTATAGACTCCTGTCCCAGTGGAACCCAATTAGGTCCAGATGTCTCACTAGTCGTATGCATTTTAATCTTTACCCCAAGTTTACGTAATGCAATATCTGATTTCTGCACCCAGTTTCCACTGCACAAAAATGAAAATACATCACAAGAGCTCACCGACAAAAGCAAGCGCAGCTACCAAACCGCCGCTCAGTGATTTCTTGTCCCAGTCTGGTGGGTCTTGCAGAGGTGCCATTGCCAGAAGTGAAGTTAGCAGGCAGCCGCAGCTGGGGTGACTCCCAGCACACGGGGTGATGGTTTTACTAGCTGGTGTCAGCAAGCACCAAAGGCTGAACCCTTGTGCCAGAGGCAGAAAAGCTCTGAAATCCTGTTCTTCTGTAGGATCTGACAATACTCCACCCGTGGAAGATGGACTGTTTCTCTCTAGATGGCAGCATTGGTAAAGAGTCTCAGGGCAGTCTCCGATGGACCCTGGGTCTTGCTACACCTCACTTCGGCGTGATTTCATCTATAATCCAGGCGTTCATTCACAAAACAAAATTATTGCATCTTTCAAGTCCTTAGTGAGTACACAGGCTGCCAAGATGTTCCCTAAGTGTAGTCTCCTGAGCATAAGTATTGGCACAAAGCTGAAACCCAGCCTGGTAAAGCAAAGGTCACTTTGAGACTAGCTAAAACAATTCAGGAAAACGCTACACAATGCTGGCTTTTGTGGGGTATTTCCATGTGATAAATAAGTCTAATCCCCATATCTTCAGCATGCAGGGTTTTGGGCAAAATTTCCAGTTGCCATTGAAAAAAATCTGTTCCCTCAGCTTTGCTGTGAAGAGTACGTGTTATTCAGTATGTTTCCATCACAGGACTGACAGCTATGCCCAGGCTCAGGCGAGGAAGGTGGCTGCAAATTAAATAAGCCAATTATCAAATAAAATAAACCAATTCTCATTTTTTTCCTCAATGTTTTCACACGCTGTCCAGGCATGTGGGACTGCCAGCACATCCCAGTGTCTCTGTGCACTTTCTCCACCATCAGAAGAGTTTCTTCTCATGCCTTCCCCTAGTATTCCCTTGCACTCCTCGGCTCTGGGAGGATCTGGGAGGCTCTGGGAGGATCCCAGAAACCATGAGCTGGGATCAGCAAGGAGCAGGGCCAGGCTGGGGCCAAGGAGTGTGGGTGAAGGAGCAGGGGACAGGGAAGTGTGGCAAGAATGAGATGGGATCAGGAGCTGGCACTGGGGTGGAGGTGGGGGAAGTGGGGTGGTATATATGGAGACTGAAAGGCACAAAAGCTTCAAAACAGTGACGGATTTCGTTTTACTGCCTTTGTTTTCACAGGTTCTGATTGCAAGCCAGAATTAACGGAGATAATGGCCCTATTCCCCATTATGGGAAAAGGCTTTATATGCCAGCGCAGAACCTGCTGCTCACAGCATCCCACCTGCACTTTAATTCTGTAAACTCACATTTTCCTCTGTGGCTAAGTACTCAGAAATACTCACATACAGCTTGATTACAGGGAACAAATTAAGTTTTAATTAGGATGAGGAATCCTAGCGAGGAGCAACAGTCCAGATCTGAAACTCATCGGCATGCTCCAGGCTTGTGTAACAGCATGTGAGAGGAGCCAAAGCTGCAGCCGTTAGGATGGATTCATACAGCATCTGAAGTAATTATTAAATATCCATCCTCCCATTTCCAATGGCACGGGTTATAATTTGCATCATCTTGGTAAACGAACCCCAGCACAGCAGCCCTCTGCACACAGGGGTTGGGCACTGGTAACGTCTCCCGGCATCCCACCAGCTCCTGGACAAAGCAGCAACACTGTCCACCTCACCAGCGAAACTACAGTGAGGCAAAGGTTGGTGAAGAAATTCTGCCCATGGCACATTTAGTTTGCCATAATTTCGACCTTTCTATCCACTTGTTTATTTTCATTTTACAATAGCAGGGTACTAGTCATTGAGTGCAGGGCATTCCCTAATTGCCAGGGATTAAACGCTGCACTTCCATCAGTCCCTCCTGGCTATCATCCAGTACAGAGAAGCCACTCACACATCTGGTGTTCACACACACACACACACCCCGTCCCTAGAAGTAGTTGGGATGAGATGAACGTTAGAGGAGTCTGGCTGTATTTAATGGCTCTATTTAATATCATGGCATTGCTTAGAAAGACTTTGCACCAACTTCAAATCAAATCAGCTCCCTTGCCTCCTTTATAAAAGCCATTCTGGAAGAACTATTAAAAACCTTTCTCACTCTGCTCCCTCGAGGTGCCTGCCACAGGGTGACTTTTAGACGTGCTGCGGCTCCCACCATGGTGTACAGCTTCCTGTGTGGGGAGTCCTCAGGGTCGTTCCTCCACTCTTTCAGGTCCTGGTGAACCTCCTTGCATCCACAGCAGAAAGGAAGGTAAAAAAAAGGTAAGTTGTAGAGGGAATAAATGGGCAAAGAAAGTCCTGTGTCACAGGAGTCAGTATGCGAAGCTTTGAATCATTTGACTCCGTGTTTATCCACCGCTCCTGGGAGACGGGGGGAGCTGGAGGGAAGCGGAGGAGTTTAGGAAGTTCGCAAGCAGAGTGCTTGTGTTGTTTCTGGCACAAAATTACCAGTCATGTGTGTCCCTTCACAATGCCATTAACCTCCCATGGCGAGGCCGGGAGACCTTCAGAAATGATCAGCTCCTCCACTTCCATGAAGGATGACTTAGGCAGTTGTTCCTGGCAGCCGCAGCAAGGCTTGGACTGCCGGTAGGAGCCATGAGCAAGGTGGGGCAGGATCCAGTTATGCAGAATAAACCTGATAAATGCGGGTTAAAGCGCTGGAGACAGCTGCTATTGAAATGAGAAACAGCTTTTATCTCTGAATGGTGCTGAGAGCTGGGGGATGACTTGTTCGGAGGGTACATAATCCAGCCATTTGGCATCAAGGCAGCAGAAGCTGAAGATCTGCCCTGGCTGGAGGATCCCTCGCGCGAGGAAGAACTGACAAGGGGGAGCGGCACGTGGGGCTTTGCCTTCTCCTGTGGGGTCACCTGCCTGCAAGGATCCTTACCAAGAGAGAGGCTCTCCTGAGTTTAAGATTTGTTTCAAGGCAAGCATGTCAATAAGCATTTTCCTGCTCAGGTCACTAATATTGTTCCTTCCCTGAACTGAATGTATCGCTGCAGTCTGGTTTTGGCTATGCTAATGCTACACATTAGTCCTGAAAGAGGGGAAGGAGAGAGAAAGTTTTCTGTATTTTTTCCTTCTGACTATGCAAAAATGAATGAAACAGGAGACAGAGACTACAAATCTATCCTGTCCCAGTGTAGCCCAAAGATAAAAGTGTTAAAATACTCTGTAATTATAGTCAGCCTCAAAGAAAAAAATTTATGATGGCAGTATTCAGATGCTCAGCTCTTACAATCCATGGCACAAAATGAAAGTGTGATTTTTTAAACAATGCTGGGGTTTAATTTGGCTCAGCAACAGTTTAGAAGTGTTTCTCCCTTCGTAAGAAATTTGAACTGTTTGTGAGTCTGACCACTTGGATGACAGAGAAAAAAAAAATTTAAATGATGGTCCTGTCTAGTTCCAGATGCCTGCATCTTTCAGGGTGAAGCGTAGTCTTTTGCAAAGCAAAATGAAAGCATCAGCAGAAAGCAGCATCTTAGGCTGAAGAAGTTAATTAGTATGAAAGTGTTATTTTAAATAGCTAAATCAGAGTTTATTAGCATGCTAAAATGGATATGGCCCACTTAGGCCCCAATTGCCTTTGTCAGGAGTACACAAGCTCCCACCAATTTTGAGAGGTCAGAGTGTACCCCATGCTTACTGGTTTTTAGCTTTGAGTGTCCTCCTGATAAAATTGTTGCTTTTGTGGAAGTTGAAATGTTAGGTTATATGGAAAGCAGAGAAGTCAGTAAGTTTAGATACCTTAAGGACAGATTTCCTAATGCAGGATGGCAGCATTCAGCCTGTGTGATTTAACCAACCCGTCAAGCTTATTAAAAATTAAAAACATTCCGTTAAACATTCTTAAAACATTCTGGTTTTCAGTGTTAAAATGAAAACCCTATTATCAGAGATTCCCTCACACTTCCTGCAATCAAAGGAAACTTATTTTCTCAAGTTTAACTTCTTAATGGGCGATGCATGGGTATCACGCCTGCCTGCACATCGCTATTGTGAATTTTTTATCCTGGTTTCCTAAAGAGTCCCATGCAGTCACCCCACCTTTGCGTGTCTCTTCTAGGTGACACCGGGAAATCTGTTGACATATTTCAAATTGGATATAGATGTAGAGTTAGCAAAGATGTTAAATACTGCCGGTTCAATGGTACTTCACAGCAGAATGGCAGAGAGAGAGAAACCCTGGTGAGACCTCTGCTGAAGAACGGCGGCTCTGGGAGCTCAGCCCTTTCTAGACATCAGTGAATCCACACAGGACTGCATGCCCAAAACACACACCCATAGGAAACCCAGTACCATCGTCTCTCATGCCAGTGGAACTATTTGTTTCATAATTGTTTGTTCAAAAGAAAGGCACGAGGTTCTGGTGCTTCTCCACAGTGTTCTGCTGTTCGCCCCTTGGGGCGCGTGGTGTGGCACAGGGCCCCTGAACCAGCTCCTCTCGCCCCCTCCTCTCTTGGCAGGCAGGGCAGAGCTTGCAGAGGTCTGGCTCATGGCAAAGGTCTGGCTCATCCTGTCTCCGGTCACTGTTGTTAATGTTGAGTTTCTTTTCCATAACCCCTGACACTGTAGGAGCCCTTCAAACTCAGGAGTTTGGTACTTACACACATGAAAAAGGATGCCGTAACTCTTTAGCTCCAGAGCAATGTCAGCAGCAGCGCACTTGGTCAGCTGTGGAAGGATCTGCTGGAAAGCTTTTTTGTTTTGTTTTGTTTACTCCTTCTTCTGCTTATTTTCCTAAGAGAAAAGTTGTGGTATGACCTCAGCCTCTGCCTGCTCTGCCCTTGGCCTCTGTGTGTGTGTGCAGGCACTGCAGCTCAGCACCACCACACCAGCAGCTTTGGGGCAAGGAGGGAGAGGGGAGGTGGGGGCTCTGCAAGGAGGTGGGAAACTCAGTAAATTGGAGTCACGATGGATGCTGGAAGGATGGTGGGAGATTTTTGAGGTGCAAGTATAAAGGATGAAGGACGCAAAACTGCTGGGTATCATTACTTATGCTGTTTGTATCTTGCTTAAAAATATATTATGGGATTCTGATATTGGTCATTAGAATCATGACACACAAAGAAATACGGCAGATTATGGCCAAAGCTGCCCCGGCGGAAGTAAAGGGAATCTACAGGGCATGAACGCGGTGTTTGTGTTTTGGTAACACACCCAGCTAGTTTATAACTTGCTCTGTTTGTAGTAACATGCTGTTGGATGCAAGCTGCCAACATTTTAGACTTTTGTGCGTGTGTGTGCTATTAAAATCTGTATGTGATGAGAGTCGTGAAGACATCCCCCACCAAAAGCTGGGCATTTACCCTGCAGAGCTGTGGGGTTGGGCTGCGTTACATGTCCGGGTGGAACTCCGGGGGCTGAGAAAAGGCCAGGACTTGCGCTGGGGGCTGGTGGGCACCGTGCAGAGCTGGCGCTGCTCTCCTCCGTAAGTGCACCCCGGTGAAGATGGATCGTGATTTGTGATGCTGCAGATACTTGTTTTCTTCAGCAAATTGTTTTGATTTGAGAAAATCAGGGAGGTATTTTTAAAAAGCTAATCTTTCTGCTTCTGTATTGTCAGGATAAATTTCCTCATTGTTGTACTTTTTATTTTGATTGAGCAAAATGTTTAATGTAAGTTGAAGCCATTTATTTTTTAGTTTATTGCAAAGTAAAATTGCAAGCAAAAATGTGCTACATGTACAGGGCTGTTAATTAGTATCTCGCTCGCAGATGCAGGTGGGACAGTAGAGCTTCTGGCAGCATTTCAAGCATTTACTGTTGGTAACATTTATGGCAGCACTAGCAATGTAAGACATTTTATTTTTCTGCTTTCACAAAAAAAAAAAAAAGAAGAGATGGAATAGATCCATGCAAATTAAACAGCAGCAAAAAACTAAACTAGACATTAGTGGTTTCAAATACCCAGGCTGTACTGGTAAGCTCTCTATCATAGAGGGAATCAAAGTCAATTTTTAAGCAGCTATTGTATGTTCTACTTTGAACTGATTATTGTAAATGTCTTATAAAAAGCAGCTGAGCTGCATTTTTCAATTTTATATACAGGCCTTGAAAACCCACTAAGTAGCTGAATGTCCCTGTGCATGTATGTTAAACTTATGGTGCGGTAGAAAGAAGGTTGAGAATATACCTCAGCTCATATATAAATAACATACTACTAATTTTTTCTGCCATTATGAAGTGGGTTGATGCTAAACAGCATAGCCACTGGGTGTTTCATAGGAATTGTTTTTTAGATCCAGGGAAGTGCTACAGATTCTTCTCACTATGCACTAATTCCTGCAAAATTATGCCTAATGGTTTTGTAGCTCAGTGCTTGCATACTGGATCTTTCTTTCATCTTAACTTTTGGAGTTTCTTCTCCCATCTTTTTTCCCTTCTTTGTTTCCTGCTTTTCCTCCTCTTCAGTCTCCTTCATAGTTTTCCAACTTGCCATCTTCTCTGTACATAATATTTTTTTCCCCTCTAGATTTCTTTTCTCTTTTGTGGTACTGTGTGGGAACACAAGACTTCAAGATCAATATTTAACTTCAACATCTGCAAACCCTCCTCTGGTCTGTGCTTTCAGCATTGACTAAAATTCCCTTTGTGGAACTCCAGCACGGATGTCTGAGGAGTTACTGTACGATCAGGTGAGCTTGCAGAAAAGGCAGACACTGCAGTTTTTGTGACGTTGCTGGAGAGCGCCTATGGGAGAAGAGCAAGACAGTGGCTCCTCTGGCTCACCTTGGCTGCGGTGGCTCCTTCTGGGCTGGCTGAGGGTGGCTGGGGGCCTGGGAGTTTTGGCCATGTAGCCAAACCTGTGTAGGTTTGTCCTAGTAAAAGATGTTGTAATGTGTACAGCTGTTAAAGCAAAGAACATCTTCCATAGCAACTGCAGTGTTTGTAGTAGCAATAGCACATGGGACTGCCTCACTCCCGCACTTTACAGCACTGCAGTGATTGTCCGTTGCAAGGTACACTGAAGCAATGAAGCACTGACTGGGAAAAAAAGGACATAAACCCCAAGTTTCAGAGCTGGTATAAGCAACTTATAAATGAATCGCACTGCAAAACAAAGGGAAAGAGGCTCATCAATCACTGCAAACCTGAGCTGGATGGATTAAATCACGTCTTGTCCAGTTGGGTGGCAGCTACACAGCCACAACCCTGGGCACAAACCAGCGTGCTCTGCTGCGGAGCCTGGGTGAGCGTGCAGCAGCCGGACAGGAGCAGCTTGGTACTCGCCCAGCTCAGAACATGGGCAAAAGCCCCCGGTGCAGATGCACCAGGGCACTCCGGCACCGCTGGGCAACTGGGAATATTTAACCCAGAAGCAGAAGTAAGGATGTTTGTGCTATGTACGTGGTCCTATTCCCTGAGCTCCAGCACTCCTGCCAGCTGCATGGGTCAGTGATTCCTGGTACCAATGCAAACCCCAAAGATCTTAAAAGCCAGTCTTGTGGGACTCACCTCCCTCAAAACAATATTGAAAAGCATATGAAATGTCCTTCAAAAACAAGTTTTCTTTATTTTGACCCCACTCATTTTTTTCCCATTAATAATGATCAGCATTACTTTAAATCTGTGTAGAGAGGCCTTGAGTCCAAACAGAAGACACTGATGCAGATGCCAAAACCAGAGAGGACGTATCAGTGGTAGGAGAAGAACATGACACAGGGAGGTGTATACTACCTTATAAGAGAGTTTTCTTAACAGTAAGCAGTTTTGCTAAGGGTTATTTGATGCAATTTGTGATGGAACATTCTGGAAAACTTCTCTAATTTTTTTATGCATTTAAACTCTGTAGATTTTCAGTTTCATTTACTCCATGGAAAGCAATATAAATGTAAAGAATGTTTTAATCAACATCTTTTAGCATAAATGATACACTAGAAACATTACAAAATATTAAGTATTCAGTTACATCCCAGGGTCCCATCACTTTTATTCCACATACAATGAAATGTATGAGTCCTGAAGCAGCCTGAGAGGTAAAGGTTAAATTATGGATATGTATTCAGCATTTTAAAAGTCTAAGAAGCTGTCCAGCTCTGTAGTCCCTTTTACATGAAAGGCTTGTCAGCACGTGTTGCTGAGATCGGTGGGAGATCTGCACTGGCAACCCAGAGGAGACAAGCAGACATGTCATGAGCTGAAAGGATAAAGAAGAATAGAACTAGTAGTGGTCTATAAACCCAATATAACTTGTATTTGCTCCTTTGGCATTGCAATACCACTCCAAAACAGAGGCCAACTGTTAACAGAGGCAAAGCCAACTTCATCTTTTGCAGGCTGACAAATGGTCATGTAAGTTACCAAATAACCCAAGACCTCAGGATTAAACTTCTCCAATTGTTTTCACATGATGCAACTTTAAATCTCTCTTTTGAACAGTATTAAATTTCCTTTCATTCCCATAAACTTCAGAAAAAGTTGACTGCTCTCACATTTCAGACTGTGACCCAGCTAACTTGCACTTTTCCCCTCTGCTAGTCTGGAGAACAGAATAATGAAATTCAGACAACAGTGACCAAATGTTGCTCCATAGAACTTTCCTTTTACAAAACAGATGAACACTCCTGGGCTCCAAAACACTGCAGGGAACAAAACTTTCAAACCTTATGGAAATAAAATAGTAAGCCTATGCAGTGACTTCATCTCCTTTATCAGATCAGAGACATTTTCACTGGAATTGAAATGGATTTTAAAACCCTCTCTAAATAGAGCAAAAAAATTAAAAAATCCCACTGAAGCCATTATTGAAATACTGCTTTATTTAAAAAAACCCACACCCATGTGGGTGAAAGCTAAATTTCACAGAGCTATAGAGGAAAAAAACCCTCCATCATCCTCATAATTTACATAATTCTTCGTTGCAGATAGAGGTGTGCTTTTGTAAGAACCAGGAAAATAAATCTTTTAGCTTTTGTGTTTGTGATTAAAAAGACAATAAGCAAATGTATTGTGTACTCTGATTCGGACAAAGGGCTATAGAAAATGACCACAGACATGCTGTGTGGAGGTTCAGTTGCTGCAAGGTCTGGAATTTCTCCCTCGAGGTGCTGAGCACTCTCGGATCTCACAGAAACCCGACCAAGTTAGTCCACTCAGCATCTTGCCAGATGAGGCCCTATATTTATATAACAAGAAATACCCACTGTGCTGCAGATTTGCTGCTGGTGTGAGTGGAATTGCATTCACTTAAGCCCATTGCAAATTTAGCCACTAGAGTCAAAATAAAAGGAGCCAAAATATATAAATCCAGCAGACGAAGTTTATGGGGGAGCTAAACCAAACATTCAACATCAAGATTTAGTGCAGCCAAATTCTTATAACTAAACGGGGTACTTTACATCATTTTGTGTCCTAGGGGCATAGTCTCCATTTTAGTGGCGTGCTAAACTCATGCTGATATCAATAAAAGTTTTACATGCAAAATGAGTGGAAAATACGAGATGTTAGATAGTACGATACAAGACTATAAACCTGATACCTAAAACTTGCTATCATGGCTTTGCCAACCCCCCGCTACCTTCCATGCAAATTCCACCGATGGATCTCTAGTTCAGTTTGTCTTAATTGAAAGTCTTAAAGGTGAATTGAAATGTTGTTGGAATAAAAACCTGTTTAAGATGCCAAATCCCTAACAAAATCCCTGTGTAGACTTACAAGTAAATAAATTGCAAAGGCAAATGTACAGGCCTTTTTATTAACCTGTCAAATCACAAATTCTGGAATCTATTTTTCTCCTGCAAAAATTGTGACATTCTTCTTCCTCTAATGACTGAAGTATTTTACTGCTTTACATAGCTGGCAACAAAGATGATATTGTTTAGGAAGGTGGTGAAATTTCCCTTGCTCATGCTGATGACTGCCATGGTCCTTCCTGGCAGGACTACTTACTACAAGTTGGGCTGGGGCTACCTGCAAATGGTGTGAAGTCATGGATTAAGACAGTTGAGTGTCATATCAGTTGTTTTCCAAACTATTGCCTTAATAACCTCCTCCCTGAATCAGATTTTTGAGGATTGGGTTAATTGATTCCTTTTAGAAAATGCGAACAAACTCTGCAAGAGGAATCGTGGCCCCTTTGAAGTTAAGGAGTTTCACCTGAAATTACCTGAGATATTTTGCAAAAGTACAACCTGGTCATGCCTGAATGAAGCTGTAAATCCATTGCCTTCTTTTCAAGGCTCACTTCTGGGGCTAATGAGAAAGTCAGAGATAAAACAATTGCAACTCTTTCCTCCCGAAGGATAACTACAAAGCTCAGCATCTGAAATGTAAATAACCAGCCTGTGTGACTATTTGGAAGCATTGCTGTTACACTCTTCTCCTGTTGCCCGTCCTGCTCGGTACCATGTCTGGTTGTTAAATTAACGCTTTGAAAGTGCCCGGCACAATGGATATTAAATTTAATGAAATGCTGGGGTGCCAACACACAGTTACAAAAATGAAGTAATAACAACAAAAAAAGCATAATAAGTATGCCAATATTTGCATATGTTATTAAGTAGTTGCTGGTGTTTGTGTCCCATTCTATCACCCTCATTTTTCCAGAAGGGTAACATTACATGTTATGGAGGTATGTAATTCAAGGATATAAAGAACAGAGTCCTTCTGCTATATACATAAAATTCCAGTGTAATACACATATGAAAGGGAGAGAATTGTGGTCTATTTCAAGGCTTTTCCTTTTATCTTTTCCACGGTCTCCAGCCAATTTTCAAAGTACTCCCAGATCACAGACTGAACTAGATTATCTGAACAAGATTGTACTGAACCTCCTGATACTCCCTCTGTCATTCCCCAGGGCTACAACCTGTCCTCTGACCCCTGACGGTGCTCTCTTCCACCATTCCCTACGGCTATCCAGTCCTTTGCTTTCCTCTTAAGGCAAAGAAAAAAATTCAGCCTGAGAAGGAGACAGAGCTGTTTCAAAGACTGGCACAAACGCACCTACTCATCTGCCTAACCTGTTGCCTTCAAAATAGAAAAAGGCCCCCCGGCAGGGGATGTGTATCCCACTACCTATGGGCATACCTTGAAGCATAATCCACGATGGCTGCAGCTGACCTGCCTCATTCAGGCAGTGATAGGCATGTCAGGAAAACATCCTGACAAGGACCAGCACTGGATTTAACTCTTAACTAAAACAATGCGTCAAGTGCAATGCATTACCTCCCTGTCTTTGGTGTCTTTTCTTACTCCTGCTGAAAACACAAATACTGAAACCAGCCTTAATTGCTTAATAGTGTTCTCTCAGGACCACCAAGTTTATCAACCATTTTCTCATGCAATTATGAACAAAAGGGAAAGCTTTTGCTACATGATCGTATAAAGTATAATTTTTCACGTGCTTGTTGCCCAGTATCTGTATCAGACTTTTACAAGACATCTAACTTGCTGGAAAAAATCACATAGCATGATATATGTCTTTCTTGTACATGCCTTTTCTCTGTACAGTGGCTGATTTTTTTTAGAGAATTCAGAAGATTTACACTCGTATCTCCTGTTCTTTTTAAAGCAACTTGTTATTATTTGTACTGCACTTACTCCTGAAAACTCAGCTAGAAAACGAAGGATGCATCAAGTGAGACAATGTCTTCGCGTAAGTTAGACAGAATTCCTATTCTAAAGAATTGACAGTGTAAGATATAGGTAAATCTCCAAACTGTAAAAAGTACCAGCAATTGTTGTTTTTCATGACATGTCAGCATTTAAAAATCAGTGGTGAAATCAGATTTACACGCGGTCTTTCCATGGATGCACAGATTCTAGGAATCCATGGGCAGTTCTAACCTCATCTCCAGGTTCCACTCTGGAAGCCTTAACACACTGGTGTAATTCTAGTTGAATTTCAACTGGGCAAAGGATGATTGGTATCGCCTCAAATGCTTGAATGAAAAAAATCTGGTATAGATTAATAGGAGTATTAGTGAAAGATGGAAAGGAAAACAAGGATTCTTTTATAATGTGACATGATACTTAAGAACACACGTCAGTAACTACAAATGTGTAATGTTTCTCTTTTATTTTGCTGTACTTCTGACACTATTCTCTTACAATATTTCGCTTATCATCCTCTTGTGAGGTTTATTGTACTTACAAATCATTCCCAGGCAGTCAGCTTCTTTGCTATCTTTTCATTAAAAAAAAGAATAAAAAAGTTTTGTGTGTAATACATTTTCCCTGCGGGAACTAATTCCACAAAGACATTGACTACGAGCCTTTCGTTGTTTTAAAATACATAAACATGCATCAAACAGTTGATTCTTTTCCCCAGAGTCACCTTCTGAAGCTTTATCTGTGCATTACATCTCCGAAGCATCCTGCAGACCATGTAGCAGAAACTCTCTCTAATTTGTCCTCCCAAGCCAGTGGGATTCATTATGAATACTCTGTGCTATTCATTTTATGGTGTTTAGGGCTGTGTCCACTCTAGTTCCTTTGTTTAATATATTTTTAGTTCTTCCACTGTGGTATGACAGGCTGCAGCATGTTAAAGGAAAAGTAGGGAGAATATTTGTATTGATTTCAAAATGCTGCGGATTGAGAGCAGATGTTCCATGTATTCCCAAAATGTATGTTTTAACTTTCATTTATGTGCTGTGCTGAACAGTCTTCAAGCCAGGAAGTGATTTATGTTTGCTAATTGCATGCACTTTGGTAGATTTGCAGCTAAAAATAAGTGGTTTGTTTTTTAATTATAAGTGATTTATCCTTTCACACTGCATGTATCTAACACTTAGAAGCTAACTGAAGACTTGCGGAATCTGCATTTAGTTTCCCCATCTGCCGTAGACTTCTTTTGTATCTCTAGGCACCCACTGTGGGTTATCCCTGTGCCCAGCTCAGAGGTATCTGGACCTCACGGACATCTTACTTCATTACACAACAAACAGAGAGATGAAGGAAACACTTTTGTGTTACAGCTACACAAGTCCAATGGCAGGTTGCTGCCAAAAGCAGTGGTTCAACTGCTCCTACCCCACCCTTGAACAAGGGTCCCACTCACCCTTGCTGGATCTAACACCCCAGCAGCTGTGGGGGGAGCTGACCCAGCTGGATGATCTGGAGGAGCATTGCTCTTCTTTTCTCTCATCAGAGGGTTAGTTTTCCATGGGACCAGTTGGCTGAACGGACTTGCCTGGATGAACATACAGGAAACAAAAGAGATTTTTTTATTGCGGGCAGCTTGCTGTTAGATCAGCTTAGAAGTAACTTGAAATGTCACCTTAGACCGTCAGGGCGGGCAAGTCTGGGCTGGTGCTGCAGAAATCCTATCCCAGCTGTATGGCCTGACCTTCTCACTGGCATTTGCTCTAGTATTCCTCTATCTAGACGACAAGTGTCAGGACCCTGAGGGCACTCATAGCTCTTAATGACTGACCAGCCTCATCTAGGGCCTCCAACCCCACCCTACCCTTGCACAGGGGCTCTATTTAAGCTCAGCCCTGGTGCCCCCTTAGCCTCTGCCTGAGCTATGTTGGAGGACTAGTAGTCTGTAACTCCAACATCCCTGTGCCTGCCTATGGACCCTGCTGGTCTGGACCCTGACATGTGGACTGACTTCCCTGCTTGACCTCAGACCTGTCTTATCACTGTGGACCTGCCTGGCAATCCTGGGCTGCGTCCCAGTGACCATTGCTGGAATGGACCCTGACCTGTGGTTGATTTCTCAGCTTGATCTCAGACCTGCCTCACCACCACGAAATTCCCTGATGATCTAGAGTCTTGGTTGGACCTGGCCCTTGCTTGGGGGTAGTGGGACAGGGTCTAGCTGGTGAGACCCCTGTTCTGCTGACTGTGGCCCCCCTTCAACTCCCTGTCCCTTAAGGACCAAAGAGCATTTGCTGTGCCCTGGGAAAAAGGTGGTTCAAGGACCTAAACTGGCAGAAACACCTCCCTTCTGAAGAGGTAACTATCTGTCAGCTTAGCTCTTGAACCACCTTGGCTCCTGGTTCTTTGCGTCAGAAACAATGTGCAGGACTGGGAAGACCACGTAGCTGCCTGGGGAAGCCAATGGTGTGGGTCCTTCCTAACCTTGATTTGAATCGTCTCTGGCTGGTATTGGAGGGTCTGAGCTTCGTGGTTGGTTTAAACTGGCCTAAGCTCATACTGCTGCTGAAAGGGCAGGTCCTGTGTGGCTGTGCAACTACTAGAGCTGACACAAAGAATGTATCAGGAATGCATGATTGGGAAAGGGGGGGGAGGTGGCAGCACAGCTGCCTTCAGCCAGCTGTGCAACTGCATCCTAAGGCATATCGGAGCAAGGTGGCAAAAAGCCCTGCACCTCGAACAAGGAGCTACTTTGTCTAATGCTGCAGAAATTAAACTCCACCACGCTGCAAACATAGGCACCCAGGTCCCAGCAGCAGACAGTCCCTTCCATGTGTCACACCCAGATCCTGTAATAGCTCTGGCAGTTATCAAGCCTGGCTTGCCTCTTCCATTTAGTCCATATTTGTATGTTAGTCAGTTTTCAGTAGGAAGTGGCTGATCTCTTGCCATTGTCCTCCTTGGTCTGAGGGGAATATGTGCATGTTTGCATATGTGAGGAGAAGGTGGTTTCAGACCCCAATCTCCTTTCCTAACATGCAGCCAGATGCTTATCTGGGTTTGTTCCTCCTCTTGAAACTCTATTAGCGTCTGACAAGAAATACAAGATTCATATGGCAGAAAACAAGCCTAAGAGGGGTGGGATCTGATCTAGCAGGAAGTGAGGAGGAAATTCCTTTAATCTTGTCCTTGTTTCCACTCTGCTTATGAACTTTTCATTGAACAGTTGCTGACTTTTGAAATCCTAAACCTAATCTAAGCATCCCAAGAATGTGATCATTCTCCTGAATGAAAAGTAGTTATCATTCCTAGTAGCTTCAACCAGCTTTGGCAGTGTCCTTCAACTCCAGCAAAATAGTGCTATCCACTATTGAATCTGCCTGCCACAGTTACAGCTGTGATATAATGTATGG
Organism: Aptenodytes patagonicus; assembly: GCF_965638725.1. Classification (NCBI taxonomy): domain Eukaryota; kingdom Metazoa; phylum Chordata; class Aves; order Sphenisciformes; family Spheniscidae; genus Aptenodytes; species Aptenodytes patagonicus. The sequence continues at coordinate 59,500,598 of NC_134953.1, read as the reverse complement.
GGAATTGGTACTTTGTGTTGGCAGGAGGGCACTGCAACTGTCCTGCCCACAAAGCTCAGCTTCCTGTCACCAGCGAGAGGGAAAAGCATGTTTGGGGTCTGGTTGTAGGCACCATGTCATGGGCTGGTTGAGCCCTTGTAATGAGGCCACAGCTGTGTAGGAAGCATGCTCGTGGGGACGGTCCCCAGCCTGGCCTGAGATGTGCTGGAGAATGGGGGAACGAGAGCAGGATTAAAATGCTGCTCTTGGCACTTATGATCCCAGGCAGCAGCTACACCTGACTTCTTTTCAGGTAGGCTTTTTTTTTTTTTTTTGTATAAAAGCTAAACTAGGAGAAATTAGTATGTTAAATGTTGATTTCACTAAGGCAGAGAGGGTTGAAAATGATTCCTAAGATGCAAACTGGACTTCTGAGGTCCTGACTGACAGGAAAAGTAGGAGAGATCCAGTAAACTGGAAATGTTGTGAGGGGAAAATTAGAAGCTCTTGACTATAAACCCACATATGAAGAACAGTTGAGAAATCACTTTTCCACACTGCTAGTTCTCAGTTTCTTTGCTTTGTTTCAACAGAAATGGTCTAAAAAGTAGAACACTACATCCACAGAGCTCAGTGGGATAAAATTTAAATTACGTAAAACTGACCAGGTGCCCTCCCCATAGCCACAGCTGCATCTGGGCAGTGCGAGATGCCCTTCCCAGGGACAGAAGGCAGCTGGTGTCAGTCGTGTGCCTCCATTTTGTGGCTCAGATGTGCACCAGTAGCTCCTGACCACTGGCCATGCTCATTGCTATGAGCCTTCTGAGAAGCTTTGGTGTGGGGGGCAGCTACAGGCTGACCTGTGCTTGCAGTTCTGAGTCGGATACCCTAAGATGGTGATTTCACCACCTCTCTACTGACATGGCATCCTTCACTTTGTCGCTGGGGAGCTTCCTCAGTGAAGTTTGCCAACAAAGTATTCTGGCTCTCATGCACAATGCGGGAAGACCAGGAGACCTTGGAAAATTAGGAATGGAGGCAGCAAGTAACAAAACTGGACTCTGTCTGGAAGAGTGTTCCCCCCCCCCAGGTGCATGATCCCAGGGATCATATTTACTGTATGAGCAGCAGACCCTCGGAAAGCAAAATGGAGAAGGGAGGGTAAGCCTAACTGGTGCTTTCATAAATCCACCTGCTCGGAAGAATGAGGTGGGTTGTGAGGAAGGGCACTTCAGCCGTGTGGGCACGGTGGCCGGCACCTCCCCTTCCTACGGCCTCTGGATCACAGGGCAGGGGCGCGGCGGCCACCCGCGTGGGCTCGCAGGTGACAGGCGCCGGGCCAGGCGGAGACCCTCCGACTGAGGCCGGGGAAAATGGCGCCCGGCGGGGAGAAGCGAGGCGAGCGCCCCCCTGCGGCTCGCGGCCGCCGGGCCGGGGGGGGGGCGGGAGGCGGCGGCAACGGCGCGGGCGGGACAGTAGGGGGCGCTGCTCGGCCGGGCTGCCGCGGGGCCGGGGGGGCTCGGCCGGGGCCGGGTCGGTCTGTGAGCGGAGCTCGCGGAAAGTGACAAGTGAGGGGGCTGAGGGCGGCAGAGGCGGCGGCCGCCCGCGCTCGCTTCCCCGCCCGTCAGGAGAGCGCAGCCCCGAGGGCGCGGCGTGGGACGGGTCGGCGGCGCGGGAGGAGACGCGGCCCCGCGGCGGTGCGCGGGCCGGCCCGGGACGCCGGCGCTGCGCGGTGGATGTGGGAGTAGCGCGGCGCCGGCTCAGGAATGCAGCAGCCGGGCGGCGGGGACGGGAGCCTCTTGCTGCTCCCGCTGCTCCTGCTGCTGCGCGCGGGCAGCCGGGCGGAGCTGGGGGACGCCACGCAAGGTAGGGATGTGCGGGGCCTCGTCCCGGCTTTTGTCCCGCGGGAGCCTCCCCTCGCCCGCGGCGGGACGGGGGTGATACCGGGGGGGCGTCTGTGAGGGGGGCCGGGATCAAGCCCCCGCCGAGCCGTTGGTGCCGCCTCGCGGACCGCGCGCGTGGGGTCCGGCGCGGCGGGGCCGACCCTGAGGCGCGGCCGGGCGCCCTGCCCCGGCTGTGGGGGCGAGCGGAGCGCGGCGGAGCGCGGCGCTGCTCGCCGGCGGGACGCCGCCCTGCCGAGGGGGGCTGCGGGGCTGCGCGGCCCCTCCGCACGCCGGAGAGCCCGGCGGCTCCAGCGCTCCCCCCCCTTCCCGTTAACGAACTCCGACTTTTATACTCGATCTGTGTTTAATTGCTTCGTAAAAAGCCCTTCCAAGTGTTTGGCCGAGTTATTAGTTAAGTGTAACCATTCCCAGGCAATTCTGCTTTTGATACGTGATTTATGGTTCCCGAGGTGGTGTTATCAATGATGACTTGTCCTTTAGCTCCAGCTTTGGGGGATGTTTTGCCATCTCATCGCCCTTATAGTCTTCCAAGAAGGTTTTTTTTTTTAAATTTTTTTTTAATAATAGCCTTAAAGAAAGCCTCTTTGATTTAGCTTTAACAAGTAATATTTATTTTGTGATCCTTCTGTCTTACTAGGGTTTTGATTTCAGCCTGTTGCAAATGATTTACATTTAAAGCGTAGCACATGCATAAAGGGACCTAGATGGAATTAGGCAAGAAGGACTGATTTGTGAGGCCAAGTCAGTAAAAAGTGAGCAGTGCTTTTGGACGCCTGCATGAGAATTTCAGTAAGAGGTGGATATTCATGAACTCCGTCTCCTTGAAGGTGTTTTATGGTGGGTGCTTAAATCACAAGCCACTTCTGAAAAGTCCTGGTTGATAATATGGCCATACTTAGTATTTAAAGAAGGGAAGAAAGTGAACACTGAAGAGATAAAGTGATGAGTTTAAATACTTAGCAGTTCAGAACTGAAAAAGCTGTGGTTATAAAACCTCTGAGCCAAATTGCAGATACTGTAGGATAACTGCCTTTAAAAAGTGAGTCGCAGCTAACAGATACAATGCCCTTGTCATATGCCTGTGCCTGACTTTCTCTCTGTGCTTCAGTGAGTCCCTAATGTTGCCATTACCTGGGACTGTGTGTTAGGTAGTGGACCTGTTTGACTAACTTCCAGACATCGCAGTGTGGCTCTGTTGGACACGGGAGTCTCCTGGTGCAGATTCAATGGCTGGATGGTGTTCTAGCTTTGGGTAGCAATTCTCCGTGACATCTCAGTGGGAAAATTTTCAAATGTTATTTTCTAGTGTTTCCAGGGAATGCTGTATGTGCTTAACAAATAGCTGTATTTTTAAAAGGGTGAGGAAAAAAAGACAGGCCATCTTTTTTCCTGTTTTTTAGATAATTTCAAAACCTTAGGGTTATAATATGAAATTTTGTGGGTTTCTAAGAGCCTGGAGGGAAAAAACCCCACAAACATAAAGCAGCTGATCACGTTGTGTCCAAAACTGGCCATTTTTTATTTACTGTGAATTCTGCTGGGAAGTATCTTTCATTATATGAATTCACCTTTATGTATGACTATTAATGTAGTCATTATGCACAATTACTTTCCACAGTGAAATATTTCCTGTATTTTAACTAATATCTTTGGCAAAAACTTACAGTGTTGACTCATGGGCAGATCAAGTGTTTTATTTATTTTTGTATAGATAGACATCTATCACATGTTACAACCACATACTACATTTTCCCCCAAACTTGTTAAAGATCTAGGTTTTGTAGAAGAATAAGGGAACCTAACACTCTAATAAAAAAACCAAACCAAAAACCTATTATAGTGTTTTACAAATTTCTTTAAGATAACTGTAGTGGCTGGGTGAATAGATTTTGCTCCATCAGAAACCCAACCAACCATACAGAACCCTTCAATCCCTACCCTTTTACCCTCACATTTTTCAAAAAGATAGAATATGGACCACTAAATAAGTAAAAGACTTTTTTTTTCCAGGCATGTGAAATAAGGACTGCAATGAAAAATCCATCTCTGGTAGTAGCCTAACTTCTACTACCAGAAAAGATGGGCCAGGAGTCCAAGATCTGACAGTCTAACACAATGAAAATATTGAAGAGTAGTTTGGGCTGTTAGCTCCCTGAGGTCCAGAAGGATCACAGCCTCATTGTGCTACGCTTGGTCCAAACATCTGTGAAGACATGACTCCCACTCCTGAGACTTCCCAGTTGGACGCTCTAATCCAGTAAATGTATACAGATGTGCACAAATGGCCTCATGTGAGTAGGTTGATGCTGCTCAGTAGGACAAGTCAGATGTGTATCTGCTTGGAGGCCAGGAACCTGCTCAGCTATTGTCACATCTCTTTTGGGGGGATTATTACTAAGTCGTCCATTTAGTTGAGATATTGTCAAGTGACCAAAACTGTTTTGTTGTGTTGCCTTCCAAAAGCTCTTTTTTGCCTTTTCCTCTTCACTTTTCCCTGTCTCCTGCTGCTTCCTTTTTGTCAATGACCCTTCCTTGTAGAGAGCAAAACAAAACAAAAAGCGCATTTTCCTTTGCACATTCATGCTGTCTTTAATGCGTGTTCTTCCCAAGGGTGCTCACGGGCTGACCCAAGTGTTCTGAACAAAACCACAAAGTTAATGTGAATATAAGTAACAGGAACTCTCTAACTTGGATATTTTTTCATTTTTTGCAGTATCTGACTATGGATATTACCACTTCAGCTTTATTATTCCTTACCATGTAACTTTGTAAGAAGTCACAATGGAAGAAGCGTGAATAGTATAAAAGCATTTTAAAAGTGTATAGTAAAACCACAGATCTCTAGATTATGTTTCAGATTATAGGGGGTACTGTTGATTTCCTTGAAAGTTGCCTCTTGTGAGATAAAGTTCTACAGCTCTTGATTAGTCCCTGTAATACCCTGGTGGTTAATTGTTTCGTCCATAGGTCAACAGGCTGCTATTTCAGCCAGTATCCACTTACGAGTTTACAAACAAACAAAATGCTTTTGTTGCCATAAGCCTATAAGAGGATGAGAGTAGATGTCACTGTTTGACTTACCACAATTGTAGTCTCACGTTTCTTGACAAAAGTTGCTTGAAGTATCAGCAAATTATCTTCAGGACATCATTTCTTTGTTTCTATAATTAACATCTACTGAAACTGCTGTGTTGATTATGTACACACAGGAACTTTAAAGCATTGTAAATGAGATCTGGGCAGGGGAGCGTTCTAAAATCCATAAAGCTTATGTATGGATTTTAAATACAAATACCTAAATCTAGGCAAAAGTGGGGGGCAGGGGGGAAAGCTTCCCTGAGGTGTGACACTAGATACGGCTCTTTGGAAACACATGTAGAAATGCAGCAGTCTTCTGAGACTCAAAAGAGTACCTCAGAGTTGAAAACTCTTTTAAAAAGTCTCTAACTAAATGCAGCTGCTTTCCACATAGCAATTGTCTTGCAAGCCAGAAATATCTAGAAAGTTAACTAATACAAAATAAAAAGTGTAAACCTTTTCTTCCCCAAGCCCTGGAAAAAAACTCAGTCATCCTCAACTGCAAATCTTATGTTCACACAATTGTGCATGTTTTTGAAATTTTGTATGTTAAGAAACAATTTTTGGTAATCTGGTAGACTGTGAGCTGCAGTTATTTTGGGCTGCAAAGTCATGTGTTTTATCTACTGTTTCAGTGTGATGTTCTCGTCTTGCTGTAGGTACCCAGGTAATATGTGCTGGTACTTCACTGGTGAAGTTGCTCCCTGAACCAAAAGAAATGAGACAGCCTGTGTCAGGGCCAGCCTTGGCCAAGCTGGGAAGTCCCACACCCAGCCTTGCGTAGGTAGAGGCATGACAGTGATAATGCAGCTTACATTTTGACAGTGACTCCTATGTATTGAAACACTTAAATGAATATCAAATGAAGTTATTTTATTGTTAAGATGCTATCTTTGATCCAAGTTTCTGCTTTTAAAAATTAGCAAACTGAGGCTGTTGTCTTACAAGATTCTGTTGTGCTTGAAAGCAGAGGGAAGGTTTATGTGAAATCTGAATCTGGTTATACGGTTGTCGTGGTTTAATCCCAGCTGGCAACTAAGCCCCACACAGCCACTCGCTCACTTCCCCCCTCCCGCTGGGATGGGGGAGAGAATCGGAAGAGTAAAAGTGAGAAAACTCGTGGGTTGAGATAAAGACAGTTTAACAGGTAAAGCAAAAGCCGTGCACGCAAGCAAAGCAAAACAAGGAATTCATTCCCTCCTTCCCATCAGCAGGCAGGTGTTCAACCATCTCCAGGAAAGCAGGGCTCCATCACGCGTAACGGTTACTTGGGAAGACCAATGCCATCACTCCGAACGTCGCCCCTTCCTTCTTCTTCCCCCAGCTCTATATGCTGAGCATGACGTCATATGGTATGGGATATCCCTCTGGTCAGTTGGGGTCAGCTGTTCCGGCCGTGTCCCCTCCCAACTTCTTGTGCACCCCCAGCCTACTTGCTGGTGGGGTGGTGTGAGGAGCAGAAAAGGCCTTGACTGTGTAAGTACTGCTAAGCAATAATGAAAACATCCCTGTGTTATCAACATTATTCTCATCCTAAATCCAGAACACAGCACTATACCAGCTACTATGAAGAAAATTAACTCCATCCCAGCCGAAACTAGGACAACGGTAGAAAGCAGTTTCTAGTGGTAAGGGTAGTGCAGCACTGGGAGGGCTGTGGAACCAACTCACTAAAGCAGAGCTTAAAGAAATTTTGGATTGATTGGGGCTGGGGCAGCAGTTGAATAGTTAAGTGACTTTGTAGGGCTTCTTCCATTCTGGTTTGTTTTTCATTCTAATCATGGAGATATTGAAAGTCAATGAATCAATGAATTTATTTTTATAAATGAGACAATTGTGCAATGAATAAATGAGAGCAATTGTCTATGATTCTTTGGAAATAATAACAAAATACTGGTGTTAGCTGAAGGATGCTTCTGTAGGTTTGGTGATCACAGTTTTACATACTTTATGATGAATGAAGAGCGCTCTAGAATTCCTGAAATTTTGCATTTGGTGTAAAATTTCATTTGGTCAGGTGCTGCAGAAGAAGTTACAATTATTTCTGTTTACAAACAGAGTCACTGCCCCCCCCCTCCCCCCCCGTCAGGAGTGTAGCACGTGAGGGGCTTGCTCATGTTTAATGTCTTTTAATTGGGCTGAAATGACAGAATGCATAGAAAGGCTATGAAGTTTGCTAAGGTGAAAAAATTGATTAATTTCAGCTTAAATAGATACACTAGTGTGTTATATAATAATAAAGCTCTAAATATTACCATTCTTTAATAGTAAAGTTCTTTTAGGTCCTCTTGGGAATATAATGTAAAATAGAATAACTTGGCGTATATTTGGAATCTAATGCAATGTGATATTGAAAATGGTGCTCCGCCAAAGTCAGACAGCTTGGGAAAAAGAAGTAGCTTTAGAAAGGAACCCTTTAGTAAGGGAAAGCAATAGTGCAGGCTTCTCAGCATACTTCCATGCCAGCATCCCATAGTGAGGAAGATTGCTTTCCAGGATCTCCTCCTGAAGTGGAGACATTGGAGTGCCACTGTTTCCACGTAAATCTGCAGAGCAGTATATGAAAGGAAATGGTTAGTGACTTGTGAAAGGAATCCCATGGTGCACATTGCTGGGATGGACACAAATTTGGAGGATGATTAGTTAGCTGTGATTCCTGAAAAATAATGCAGAATGGTCACCAACAGGAGCACAAAGCCCCATCGCTCCTGTTGAGGAGGAACTGACAGGTATAAATTAATTGTGGGCCCAGTACTGCGTTTCAGCAGTGCTGTGTACAATGCTAGGCTTTTTCTAACATATTTCAACAAGTCATTAGCTGGAGTTCGTGCCAAAGGCACGAAATAGCAGAAGAAAGCCTAGGTCAAGTCTGCTTTGTTACTTCTGCTGAGTTCCATGGGGTAATTGTACTTGATATCCTCCTTTAACAAAATCTCTTCAGAGGGCTGCATAGAGGCTCTGGTTGTGTTTGATCAGTGAGGTGCTACAGAGCACCTTCACAGGACATTGAAGAACAAGAAAAAATTGTCTCTTGCAGGAAGTATCCTGTATCACTGATGTGGGCAAGGTCTGGGCAGCGTGTCCCTGTTAGCTGGATCGGGACAATTACATGCCAGTTCAGTAGTGCTGGTCCAGGCATGGCTTAACACACCCGGGCCTTTCTGTTGTCGCGTTGGAGGCAGGGAGCCTGGGCGTGTTTATGGTGCTTTGGGAATGTCAAAGGGAAAGGAGATCTGTCTGGCGTTGGTGTCAGGGAAGGTTTAAAAAAAAAAAAATTGAGGCAAGTCACCGTATGTAGAGGCAAGACACTCTCCTCCTAAGAGTTCGAGCAAAAGTGCTGGTAACTTTGTGCAGATGTTGTGTGTTTTTTATAACTGCTGCTGATGCCCTGTTCTGCGTTGTGTTGTACGAAGACATGCTTTCACTCAGTAACAGGTATTTGGGACCAGGTTTATGTTAAGACTTAGCCATCCCAATATGCAATGGTAAAGTTTCATAACTAGATGAGTTCTTGAGAAAACAGTTAGTGGAGGCCCCGGTGGAAGCCTGCATTTTATTAAAAGTTTTTTTTCAAACTAGTCAGGTCATATGTTGAAACTGATACTTCACGATGACTTCCTGTGACCTTCTGCTCCTTTCCTCTGAGGGGTGTCAATTGTGCGTACTCCTGTCCCGTTCCCAGATGTTCTGCTCTGTCTGCAGCAGAGGTCTGAACATCTGCTCCGTGCAGATCTGGGAAAGAAATGGGGTGGTGAAGCTCTGTGTCGGAGCACAGCGGCAGGCCATGGGAAATTGAAAGATCAGAGATAAGCAAGGAAAAATGTTCAGCAACTTTATAACCTCATCGCACACTCCCTCCAGAGACTGGAAATATATGAGGGTATGCATTTCTTACCCTTAGAACTTGAGATTGTCTTTGGAAGGATATGCACTTCCAGATTCACAGCGTGAGCATTCCTCTTGAGAGGGAGCTATTTTGTCCTCCTCTGAAGGAGGTGGCACCGTCCCTCCTGAAGATGTTAAGCCATGCTTTAAAGGATTGATGATGCAAGTGTAATGTGCAGCCTGAGAGTGTCCACGTTGTGGCTGGTCAATACAGAACATAATGGCTACTCATTCAGAGAAACTGTGTGCTTCAGTGCTGAGAATACATGCTGGAGAAGGAGGGATTTATGACCTGTGTGGCCTTATTTTCAAAACTCAGGAGGACCTTTAGCTCTTATCACATTTGCTTGGGAGAGCCAAGCACTTCTCAAAATCTCATCAGAAAGGGCATAGGGCGCAGATCAGTCCAAAGGCTTCAGAAGCCTGGTCAGGAGAAATGAAGATGCTTGGGATGATGCAGTGAGTGAGAAATTTTACTAGAGCCCTTCTTAAATCATGTCTGGTACTTCATCTCTTCTTGTTGGGGTAATACCACTTTGAAAAGAACCTGTCTTTGTACTTCAGTCTCCTAACCACATCTAGGTGAAAGGCAGGAATGGCATTTGTAGGGAAAAGTGCTATCTTTCATTAGCCTAGCTGACAAGCTTTTGAGTGCAGAATGTGGGCTTAGATCTGGGAGCAAGAGTGGACCCTAATAAGGCCTAATAATAACACCACCACCTTTCCTTGTTTCTTTAAATTGTTACAACTATGTAACTACCATTATTTGAAAAATAATGGCAATGCTTCCAGTAGTAAGTACATAGATTAATTTGTGCTAGGCAGAGCACATAATACTAACTGCAGGTTAGTATTTTGTTTTGTTTTCATCTAAGCATTTCCTTTAGCACTAGCACTATAGAAAAGTTATTATGATATTTGCTATGTTAAAGTTTTTTCAATTAAAGTGACTTTTCCACCATCTTCCAGAGAGCTTTTGTCTAATTTTGAACAGAATGTGCGTGTCTGATGATAGGATTGCTCTTCCTGAAGGCTTTGGTTTAAAAGCAGGGATGTAAAGGTGGTGACGTATGTATAAGGATTCTTGGGTAACAGAAAATGCCAGGATGGTAGAATGAATTGCAGACTATGGTGACAAGGCTGGGCTGATGGACATCCTAAAAAGTTTGAAGCACGTACAATAAGGGCATAGGAGTCTTGATGTTCTCCTAGGAGAGTCTGTTGGTTGTGGTAAGCACTTCTCTTTATTCTTTCTTAGACCTGGTGCCAGCTTTTGTTACATAGCATTATGCACTGGCTATGTTTGGATAATATAAAACAGCTTGCCAGAGACATTTTGTTGCAAATATGAACATGTTATGGAACTGCTAATCATTGAAGTCCTTGCGATAGGCAGACATCTGGAAAAAAACAGAAGGGGTTCGTCCAGACTCAGTACCCCCCGGGAGGTCAGGCGGGTGTATTCTTGAAAGGGATTTGAATGTTTTCAGACGATTCTTGTATTTGATGAAGCTTTTAAGTTTTCATCCCACTTGCAGAAAAAAATTATCTATGCCTGTGCTCGTTACTGCTCTGAGCTACAAAGCGAGTGGTAAGTCACCTTTTTGACTTGGTTGGAGGAGGAGAAATGCTGTGTTGTAATGCTGTCATTGTGTTTGTAGCAGCAGCCGAATAAAATGTACAAGCCTGTCTCACAACCTCAGCATCCATACCTTTGAACATTTGTGGAATATGTAACTTGGAGAGGGGTTTTGTTTTCTTTCTGTTGAATTCGGTTTCAGTAATTCTGTCCTCAGAGATGTGTGATAGTGTACACAGAACGGTCTCTAGGAGAAGCCAGAAGCTTGGCTAAATGACAAAAAAAAAAATTCAGTGTTAGAACTAAGATTAGATCCATTTTTGATCAAGTGATGTCCTCTGTGCAAAACTTCTGTTACCTCACCTTTCTCTTCATGGAGAGGTATCATCCTTATTGTACAGTGAATATCACTCTCATCTGTGACACCTTTATAGTTATTGTATATCTGAGTGCTGTGGAGTTTACATGATATTTACAACAGTTTTTGCCTCTCCCAGTTTTTCCTGTAAGAGGTCAGTTATCATGGTTGAACATCTCTTCTCCAAAATTAACTTGGCTTCAAATAAAAGGAAGTATCTTTGTAATTGTTTTGTTTACTCTGAAATATTTGATGTGCTGTATAAATAACAAGCATTCTGTACATGTTCATTTTTAATTTTATTTTATATGTTAATTATTCATTCCATATGTTTTGATTTTTATTTTTTTTTAAATACATTATCTCTCTGTGAGTTCAGTGAAAATTTGTAGCATGATGGAGACATCTCTTTTTCTCCAGAACAAGCTGAGGGTAGAGAGCACCATGTTGAGCTCTGCTTTCAGTGTGTTTCACCCAGAATGACAAGAGGTCATTTGATTCCCAGTTGATTGTCAGGGAAATGGATTTATGTCATTAAATGCTTTCAAAAGGTCACAGCACTAGGTGGATCTTTGCTTCTGACCATTGACTTGATTCTGGTATCTTGAACCATTTTCTCTTTCTACATTTAAAGGTCTTCTCCAAATGAAAAAAATGGTTCCCAGTTTTGATTTGTGTGCCCTTTGCGTTTTTATGAAGAGTAGAAGCACAGAGCTCTCCTGAGAGCTTAGTAGCCCTGGAGGGCTAGTAATATCTCACAGCTGAGCAGCTGGCAGTGAGAGGGAAGCTGGTAATTAGAAGTGAAAATGTGGTAGTTTAGAAATAACTATCAGCCAACGATTAAATCTGAAATTCTAAGTGGGTTCTTCTTTTGTTCAGGCCCTGTCTAGGCATTTGGTGCATTTTGCTACCGCTGGGCAGGAGAGTTGCATTTGGTGTAATTAGCAGTATGTCAGAAGTCCTCCCGGCAACTCTGGCTGGTGCAAAGCTGGCCCCCTTCTAGCTGGTGTAGATGCTCATGAGGCTTGAGCCTCTTCATTGATTTCCTTTTAATATCTGGGGCAACTTAGTAGCGTTGCCGATGCTTTTTACAGGTCTGAATGGTCCAGAGTTGTGGTTTGAGAGCATGGTCCCTTTGCCCAGTATTGCATGAAGCAGTTATGATTAACTTGGGAATGCCGGGCTGCTGGCATCTCTGAGGTTGAAACACTTCATGTTCACGATAGGATGTTTTTGAACTGAGGGCCCCTTGCTTTTAAATTCACTTTTCTTGGCAGTCTGTCAGAGCCCAAGTCTGGCAACCTTTGTGAGTGAGATGCAACAAGCCTCGCTTATTTTAGCTATTGGTCTGTCACTGTGTTTTTAATTTACTGTAATTTAATAACTGACACAATGCTGGAATAAATAAATGGGCTGTGAACATTCTCATAGACTTTGGAAGTCCGGCTCAGGGCAAGATTTAGCTTTTAATTAACACTGTCCATGAGATTTATTGTTAAAATTGTATCCTTTTAAATAAGTAAATCTGAAATTGAGTAAAAGATGAATAATTGAAACCTGTTGTGGGATAACAGAATGCATTCTAGTGCATGCAGTGGTGGAGCACAGTGCCTTCCCCAGCAGAGCAAGGGGAGGCCCATCATAGTTCTAGACTGTGTTTCTCAGAAGTTATGGGTCATTCCACTGCCAGGCCGTAAGTTGGATGTTGTCATTATCTCTCCCTTTATTTTTCTGTGTACGATAGTTGCTATATGTTGAAAAACACGTTCTTCATGACATTAAGAACAGTAGCATTTTACGTGTGTATAAACCAGACTTTTAGTACAGCAAAGAGCTTTAGGAAGGCCTTCAGATGCCCAGCTAAAAAGAACCGTTGAAAGATTTTTGCTTCTTTTATCCCCTACTGCTACGTAAATTCTCCAAAAAGAGGCCCAGGCAAGGGAAGAAGCTGTAAAGGCATCCTCTCACTGTAGAGGAATCTTAGTCATTAGCAAAATTCTAATTCATCAGGGATCAAAAGAAGATGTTCTCCTGACCTTCTTCCATTACGCGGGGGGGAGATGGTATCTGATTTGCCATTTTTCCTTTAAGAGTCTGTTTGTAGGATGTGATTAATGTTCTCACATTCTGGTTTTGTGATTATTATATATTTTTTTTAACACATAATCTTCTTTTCAATCCTAATGAGTATTTCTGACTTGTATGACTGGTTGTGTAGTGAACCCTGGGCAGCAGTAAAAGGTTCACAAAACTTGAGAATATTTTGTCTGCAGAAATTTGACGTTCCGTATGGACTCTTAAGATCTTTGGTCTCCTACTTTTCATAGCAGCAAATATAATCCACATATGAGGAGCTCTGTGGTCAACCGTCTTCATTTGAGGATGAAAATCTACAGGGAATGTCAAAGTCAGACTGATTTGCTTTTGGTTTATTTTGTTGATTGTCCTATTCAGGGCGAGACAGATTAGGTTGGGCATTAAGCTAACTGTCCCATTCCTTTGTTCCTGAACTGCTTTTAATTGGGAGCCAGATTTGGCAGTGGTCACACTTGTCTCTTAGGTTTCAAAATGTATTTATCTGTGAAGGTCCTAATAGTTCTGGGGAAGTTCTTTGATCTGTCTTGAAAATTTCAAAAGTTCATAGTTGGCACTGGGGGAAGGGGAAAAAGGTCTTCTCAGTGTCAATAGTAGGTGAAGTTAATTTTCAGAGAATTTGTTCAATAAAGAAAGAGAGACTACCTGCAAACTCCCTGCTTTTCCTTGCCATAAGGCTCTTGGTTAGGTAATATAATTTCTTGTGTGACGGCTGCCAGTTGAAATGGCTCCTATAAATGTGGGACCTTTACAAGGATTTCAAGGAGGCTGAACATCTAAGGTTGCTCTGTCGTCGTTCATGGGGCCTATTCAGTTCTCTCATTTGAGGCCTTTCTGAAGGCTCTGGGCTTGGAGCTCTTAAGCACTGGGCGAATTTTTTGGCCTGCATTATGTTTATTGTGGGGTACCTCTGGTATAATGGTACCATCCAGCTTTAAAAATCCATGGGTAGCTCTAAGCACAGTCCCCTTTTTCAAGATTTCGACTGAATGCAGCTCAAATGTCTTAACTGGCACCATTCTTCCTGTTGTGTCGATAAATGACTGAAGCTGTTGCCTCAGGCATCGCAGATCATCCAGCAAGGGTCATAGCAGGGAGAGCAATGCCATCACTGCCTTTCGTTTGGGAAAAATGCAGTGTGTAGGGTTCTGCACAGTTTTGTACATTAGGTATTTTTTTTGTCAGCTCTACAGAAATCCCCTACCCAAACCCTGTAATTGTCAGATGTTCTGTTATACTATTTCCCCTGCCAGTTATTATCTCCTGAGATTATCAAGGGTAACTTCACATGGACTAATTGTAATAACTGAAAAGGCCTAAGGGGAAGAATTCTGTCTCGATGTTGCAAGTAGGGGATTAAGTGTGTATATATTCCATGTAATTTGCTGAGAGGTGTCTATGTACATATCTGTCAGAAGAACTGTAAAATCATTTGAAATACTGCAAAGGATAGTTATGTGGTGATATGCAGGCTCAACTTTCTTTTGCTTTTGTTGCATTATCCCATTGAAGCTAATTTTATACACTTTTTTTCTCCCCTTGCCTGTATAAGCTAGTGTCAGGCTCCTTGAGAAGGCACTTATGTTCTTGAAGGATTATTGTGCTAATTTAGCTTTCATTTCATCACGTATCAAGGCCTGATATTATCCTGCTCTTTGTTACTGTACTTTTACTGTAAATTACTGACATCAGAGATGGTTGGTGATTACAATGAAGATGACTGAGGTGCAGGAAGGAAATACTAGTTTTTGATCTCTACTTGATTTGCTGTCTTAAAGATCCTACAAGTGGTTATGATCCTCTGGGGCTCAGTCATTCAGTAATGCTGATTAAAATAGTCAATCTGAGCAACAGAGCCTGACAGAGTTCTTTAAAGAATACATGTAATGCATCTTTTAGGAAATTTAGTGGGCAATTGCTTTCAGTCAGTTAAAATATTTCCCATATAAAAGAATGCCTACTATGCTGGACTTGGGATGGGAATTATCTAACCGTTCAAAAAAGATTTATCTGTCTTAATTTCGGCCTTAGTGGAATCAGTCTCCAAGCTTTTCTTGGGACTTCTGGGTAAAATAGAGTCGCTTTCAACGTGAAAGTGATGATGTGTGGTGCAAGCCCACCTCTTGAGTGTGATGTTACCGCCCTAAAAGATGCATCTTTAAACAGTTAGCATGAACTCATTCCTGTTAATGATGGTACTTGTTACTACTAGACATAGAAAGTAAATTGAAAAGTTACTTTGATATATTTTCCTTATTTTTAAAATCAAATCCATTTTTTTTCCTAGAAAATAATTTTGCTACTTTGTTTCCAGGCACGCTTCATCTAGCAGTGAACAAAGGGAGTCCTTTATAGAAAGCAATTTCAGTGCTGAGTATCCTAGAATATCTTACCCTGAAGAACAGAGAAGTGCAATTCTTCTCATTGACTTCATTGGGACTTAACATACATGTGGTGCTTTAAAGAAATGGGAGAGGTGTTTTGTTTTGTTTTGCCACATTGCTCCGTTACACTGGTACAACTCCTGAGTATTTCCCATCAACTGCAGTGTTGTTAAAATGTACGGTGGTACCACTGAGCTGCTTATTCTTCTGTAGGTTTGTGCAGCAGAGGAAAACTAATTGACAAATGGTGATAGTCTGGAGTTCTGCCGGTGCCCCTTTTCCCATAGATGTTAAGTGCCCACTGCAGAACGTGTGAAATTTGAATACTTTGGATTCTGTCTTTAAGCAGGATATAGTGTTGCTTTTGCTTCCTGCACCAAATGCCACGGGAGAAAGGATAGTTTTGATCTGTGCTATCCATACTGTGATGTGTAGCTGTCTCAGCTTTCAGGGATGAAAGACGACTGTCATTTAAAGCGCTTGCCATATGAGAAAACAGTGTCTATTCTCGCATAGCTGTTTGGGGGAAGGGAGAAAGCAAATGCTCTGCATGCAGGGAAATATCTGCTCAGGGGGTATTTGATTTCACTAAACAAAATATTATCCAACCTTCTTTGCATGACTTTCATACCATAATGGGGTTAAAATGAATGGCCAAATGCAAATGGTTACACTTCTTGTTCCATATATGTTCTCATGCTGTCCACCAACCTTAACCATAATATCCTGTCTTTTTTATTAAAGAAATATATACTAGGAAATTAAAAGGCATCTCATTTGCCTAGTAATAAATAGTATACAATTCAGGCAAATCCTAGTGAAAAGATACTGTTTATTTCTACTAGAAATATTTCTCAGACTGAATGTATGACTTGAAATAAGCGGTTTCATTTCCAAATTTTAAATCCATCTGTATGTCAGGAAAGCATTTACAGTATTTGATGAAAGCTGTTGCTACTTGGGACAATATTTTTTCTTGAAGCCTATATTTAGTAATTGCATGTGCCGTTCAAGGAGAATAACAGGAGTTCTCTGAGCATGAACTTACTTTTCACATTTTGGAGGAATATAGAGATATAAAAAAGGAAGTGTTTAGTGCTGTGCATTTAAATTAGTTCTCTTGATTGGGAAACAACTCCCATTTTTAGTCTCCTATGTGGCTTCTTTGGCTTTTATTAGTTTTCTCATCACTTTATAGAGTTCTGAAATGAGTGATTTTTGTGTATGTAGAAAAAGGATTTTATAGTCTTCAGGATTTTTCTGTTTTGCCTGAATCTATCAAATGTTTGTTCAGATGAAGTGAAAGGGAAGACAGCTTAAAGTGTCTTTTTCCTGTTGCACAAGATTTGATCCTTGCTAGAGTTCTGCAGAATTTACTAGTTTGAGCCAAACTAGGAAACATTTTGGATATTTTATGTTCATTCATCTTTGATGTTTGCGATTTGGGACTTCAGTGGTTTATTTTGGATATAAGCCCAGGTGAAAATGTGCTGGAAAAGGGGTGCATCTGGCAGGCGAGGTTCTGGCAGCCCTTTTCTGGCCTGCACCAACAGGTTCTGTCCTGGGCCAGTTTTAATCCGAGGCGTTTCAAGGGTTTCCATCTCCCTTGTATCTGGATACTGGTATGTCTGAAGATACAATATACAGGAGGGTCACCCCTGGAGAGCACAAACGCTCAAGGTTTGGAAATTCAGTGTTAGTGCCTGCTTTCCAGGGTGGGTTTTTTGTTATTTTTTGTTCTGTGTTTCTTAATGATGAACTTTCCCTCTATGGAACTCTGTTGTTTGTTGACATTTGGAGGTGAAATGCCGTACACTGAACTTTGTGATTTATATTGTCTTTGGTAGAAGGCTTATGCAAAGATGCCAGGAGTATTTGGAAGCATCATCTGATCCAGAGTGCAGCTGCATTTTCACTCACATTCTTTTACGAGGAGCAGGGCGCACTTTGGGGCTATGCTATTAAGCTACTCTGACAAATCATGTCTATTGGCAATTCAAAGTCCTGGAGTTTTGTTTGGGTTTTAGTGTATTCTTGTGTCAGCCAACATCTGCTTAGATGTTTTCTATTAACATCCTTTTAATTTTGGGATATACTTTGCTTAATTGAAACTTTGAAGTCACAGGAAGATATTTTGACCAAACCTGTTCTTCCTTACACTAATGTAAATGCAGAATAAATACATACCGTGACCGATGCTGGTAATAAGTTGTCTTTGTTGAAGCTTCCATGATTTGAAAGTTTCCAGTTCCTTTGGTTCAGCAAGACTCCAAATTTCTTGACTTCCCAAGCATGCTGCAAGGCTTGCCTGCTCATCTGAGCTGCTTAATAAAGAATAGATGAAAGGAAGGGTAGCTCTTAGAAATCATGAATGGGTAGCAGTAGTCACTGATAAGTGCTCCATGACGTACTTTGCATGCATTGTTTTAAAAAATGTATTTAAATGCATTTTTTTGTACATGTGCTGAAAGCATAGGGCAGTTATAGTTTTAAATGAACACCCTGATCTGGTGTTAGAAATGTGGTACGGTTCAATTCTTAGGTGCACATGATGAACAGCAGAGAAATATAACATACCATGAAGAGCTGGCACTGCTGCATAACTTCAGTTGTTTTGTGTTTATAAGCAGATGCTTATTCTTTAATCTAGGGAATGATTGGTATATTATCCACAGTGTGACTGATTTACCAAGAAATGCAATCAATTTGTTTCCAAGCAGGGACATGTCTGGTCTAATACAATACAGGCACGCTAATGACAATGCAGTTTCCAGTGCTTTTTCTTATTTTCCAGTTTTTAGTGACTGGCGTTATTAAAAAAAAAAAAATCCATCTGTACCAATTTACTTTTTCAGGGGAGAATGTACTGGGGAGCAGAATTACAGATGTTCACATGCCCAAACTCTATAATGGTATCAGCAAATCACAGAGCTGCAACGCTATTTGGCATGGCAGCTAAAATGATTGACCTATTTTTCTTTCAAAAATTTTGTTTATATTAGAAGCTTTATATCTCAAATAAAATTAGCTTTATGTGAATGGGAACTATACTTGTAATGATTTAGTTTAGAAAAGTAATGTCAACACCCCAAAGGATTTCTGGCCTTTGATTTTTTCCAGTGTCCAATGGAAGCCTTTCATAGAGGCTGGATAATGTCTCGTTCTGACTTCTGTTGCAGCACACAAAGAAGTGTCTTGACAGCTTCCAAACCAATAATATCTTACTTATGTTTCAATATATGAATAACAGTACAGGCTTTCTAGAGATTATCTTTTTGTAATATCTTTAGTTCTGTAACATACTGTATCCAGATGAATATAAATCCTTCAGCATTTTGAAGAACAGGAATGTATCCCTTTTAAAAATATGTTATAGCAGGGATGTGCAGTAACATCAATTCACTGAGCCAGAGTTGTATTCTTTTAATTAAGAGGTGCAGTTAGCAGAGCACATCATACTTCTTCCTCTTCATGCTGTTTCTTTCCTCTTTTCTAATCTCTGTTCTCCAGTGTGTTTTTTTTCCATGGTCCTTGGGAGTCTTGTTTTTTCAAAGTGATCCCCTGCTGATTATTTTGAGGTCTGTCTAAGCAGTTTCTTCAGCTCTGATTTAAAAGAAGTTGTTCCCTTTGATTACTTAAATAATACCATTGCTGTCTATGTGATTAGTTTCTTTGCAGTGGAAGAGCTGGGAGAAGAGGCCGAAGAGCTGCCAGTGCTTCTTGGTCCATCTGCTGTGATGATGTCTCATCCAACTGGGATGCGTCTTTGTGCGTCCCTGGTTCGTCACCCTAGGCTGGGGACTGTGTAAACGAGTCTTTGCATCAGATAGTGCAAGGAGAGACTGGTGGAGAAGCCATTCTGTGCAAACTGATGCTGGAAATGCTCTGCTTCTGTTGAAAAAGCTGTTCCACACAGCATTGCTGCAGATGTCTCCGGTCATTCTCGGCAGGCAAGTCTATGGCAAGTTCTGGTGCTTTATCAGCTACAGCAAGAAGTGAGAACTCCTCCTGCTAATCTTCTTACAGAGGCAATGGCTGTGGTGAAGAAAAATGCCTCAAGCTGTTACCTCCTCTGCAGGGCTGGTTTGTTTTCCCCTTTCCTATCATCTCCCTTTGCCCCACAGCATATGCACCACTGCCTGTGTTTGCCTTTTTCTTCTATTGACAGCGAATGTTGTTTATTTATTCTTGTCTTGAGGAAAACTTTGAAAATAGTAACTTGTCTTTTCATTTAGTATCTGCTGGTTCCTAGATTACTGTGGTGGCAGAATCTGAAGTGTTCAGACTGGGGACATCTGTGTTCAAGAAACAACAGGAGATGCAGTGGATGGAAAATAGATGAAGTTTGTTGAGGCACAAGAAACTGGCAAGATACCTTGAAGAAAGTGTTAAATAACAATCTCTTCTTAAGGCCCCAATCCAGCAAAGCACTTAAACATATATTGTAACTGTAAACAGTTGAGATGTCCAGTTGATTTAAATGGGACTAGTTTTGTGTTTAAAGTTAGATACTCGCTTGAGTGCCTTTCTGGATCAGGGCCTAAGTGAGTGAGAGTTTGAGTTGTTTTTCATTTACAAGAGTGAGACTTGAAAGTGAGACCTGACCAGTGGTTAGTGATGTCCTGGGACACCTGAGATCTCAGAGAGACTTTTTAAGGCTGTATCCCTGCTGCTACTTTTCCTGCCACTTGCAAATATGCTTCTTTTTCCTTGCTTATTTTTCTGCTCACAAGTCAAATAACTTATGCAGAATGTGAATCTAAAAGATGCAAATAATTCATCGCATGCCAGGGTAATGGTGTAACTGATCACATTTTTCAAGGGCCTCAACCCAACTTGTGTGGTGGAAGAGAAAGAAGGGAAGGAGCAATAAAAGTAGTAATGTAGAGGTGTCTTTCTAGTTTGCTGTCACAAGTACATGTAAAATTCTTAGTTTTATGTAAGTACACATAAAACTATAGGTGAGGTTTTAAAATATATAGGTCCTATGTAGATAATCTGTATCTTTTTGTGAATCTTCAATCTATCCTAGAAGTGTTTCTTAGGGAAACAGGATTTTTTCAAGCAATTATTCCCGTATGATTTTCATTACTGGGAGAAACTTGCTTAGTGGGTTTGATCCCACAAACTATTTCTCTTGCAAGTTGTCTTTACTCCAGAGCTGACTGCTGACTTCAGAGGAGACTGCCGTGCAGAGAATGCTATTCTGCTTCAGATTTGCCATTGACTTACTCTGCAACAATTTGTCTCCTTCCCAGTCTGTGTGAAGTAGGATAATAATGTTTACCCACCTGTGTAATACAGGTTCAGATGCCTGAATGAAAGGCCCTACTGTGCAAAAATACTAGGTAGTGCTATTGGGGGCGGGGGGGGGGAAGTATTCTATACCTGCAACTTTAGACTATTTACAGTGAATGTAGTGAAGTTTTCATTAACAAATAGGTAAGGTGTGCTTGGTTTGCACCAGTGCATGGTGTCACTTTAAAAAGAAATAGTATTAGGAAATAACGCTACAGTTGTCATTATCTTAGTATTGGCAAAAATTTGAAGGACAACTTTCTAATCCTTTAGGTGTGGAAATTATGCTGCTGCTATTCCTGGTTATTGAACTATTCTGCTTCTGGCTAACGTGCTGCCTACCTCCTATACCTCTCCTGGCTTGTGTGTCCATGTCATTTCTGCTTCTAAATGGCACAGTACTTTGAAGGAGCTGGTGGAGGAAAAAGGTTGCAATAGCAGGGTGATGAAGAAGAATGAAGAGAAGAATCAAATTTGCAAAGAATACTTAAATAATATTGTTTTTACTGTGTATTGCACCTGCAGGGCCTGGACAAGATTTATGCCACAGTTCAGGTTGTGTACAAACACCTGGTAAGGAACAGGCTCCTTTCTCTGGTACTTTTATAGTCTATATCTCAGTGGTGGTGATGTCAGTGGTAAAACTCCATTGACTTCAACAGGGACAGGAGTTTGCCTCTCCCTTCAATATATAATGAAGTGTGTGAGGAGGAACAGTAGCCCGGAGCAGAGATTTGACCAAAAGTCACACAACAGGTTAAAAATAAAGCACAGACTCTCCCAAGTCTCCAGCAGGCACTTTATAAGCTGCCCAAAACACTTCTCAAGAAGTCAGTGAAAGAATATAGAAAATTGGGAAATAAGCAGCTCTTCTGTTAATCTTCAGTCATTGGCCATGGGTGGGTGTGTGTGTGTTGGGGGTGCGTGTATACAACATACTCAGTAAAGACCTTTATAATTGTTCCTACATAAGCCTTAGGTCAGGAAATACACCTGACAAAGCTAGAATTTGTAGACCTGTGCAAAACACCTTTTCATAAGGCTTTGTTTCGTATTTGTTTGGCTAAATCTTACAAATTTTCCTGGCGTTTTATGTGCACAAACTATATCATTGTTTTGGAAAACGCAAGTCTGACCACTGTAAATGGGTTTATATTTCCAACAGGGCAGTTATTTAATTTCCTGTTGGAAGTCTGCAAATACTGGCACTGTTCGCTTGTTGGCAGGAAGCCAAAAGAGAGTACAGTATCATTAACATGCTACAGTCCATTCAAGATTTCAATTGGTTTCATCCGAACTTTAAGACTGGACTATAACAAATTCTATTTTTTTGATTAAACTTCATAAAAGCAGTCAGGGAGATAGGGGTAAAAGGGGGGTGATAGGGTATTCTCTAGCATGAGAACAGCTTTTGTTCTTCCTTAATTAGTCTTGTGCTGGAGGAATCCTCATTTTGCTGCAGACTTAATCTCACTTTGTAGTTTTCCATTAAAGCACCACAAAATGAAGGCTGAGGTCTGATCCTGAAATTGGCTTTTTCAGTATAAACACGTTCCCTGATGCAGTTACCTTCCTTGGGATCCATGTGCATGGTCTCTGCAGGAGGATGGGTGCCAAGGTTTGAACCTCTAATAGTCACAGTGACATGACTGAAAGTCCTGAAGTCACCCAGGTGCATTTCCAAAGGATTCGTCAGCATCCAGAGAACTGAGCTGTTTGGAAAATGCTATCTTTAGAGACAAGTGCCTAGAAATTATTTGGAAAGCAAATTCCTATAAACAAAAAAGGTATTTTTCTTCAGAGTTTGTTTTAAATACACAGACTTAACTCTGCAAAAATCAGACTAGTTTAGTGTAAAACCACATAATTTACCTTGGGTGCCTGGCATAGGCTATCTATAGCTGCATGATGCTTCAGGCAAGGCAATTTCCTCTGTGTAACAGAGTTACTAGCTCGTGGACCTTCTGGTGCACCAGTTCTGGTGCCCAACTTGCTCATGGAATTCTCCATTTTACTGTGGTTTGCAATGGAAATATACTCTTAACAACATCTACAGCTAGAAATAAAGGGAGCCAACTTCAATTTTCTTATTTAAGTTTTTCACTTTGAAAGGAGTTATGTCTTGAAAACAAATGATCAAATGATGTGGCAGACTCTTCATCACTTGGAAGCCTTTAAATCAAGGCTGACTTTCTGAACAATGCGCAGCCACAGTGGGCTATGTGCAAGAATTGCTGGATGTAGGAAATGGTGGCATGTGTCATGCAGGGGATCAGACTTATGATTATTGTGGTCTCTACTAAATCTTGCATAAAGCAGTACTTCAGTGTAATCTGTTTGGATTTACCCTGTTCTGAACTGGAGTGGCTGCTTTTTCTCAATGATTTTGGTGCGGAAGAGGAGGTGCTCGTAGAGTAATGTGCACATTTTATATATTACAGTTAATATTTGCACTCACTTTTTCTGGCTTATCTGAAGCTGTAGTAGGTAAAGCTATATGATGGAAAGCAGAAGAAGGATAAAAAGCATGTTTTGAACACCTGTCATACTTTGGTATTGTTTCTTGAATGATATTCTTGGCTGCTGATAATATGTAGCTTAGGCCATTGATACGTATTGAATCAGAATGGGGAGTACCTAAATAACTTTTGTGTGCCAAAAGATCAGGTTCTTTTTTTCATTGGGTCCTGAGAAATACGCAGTGCAGCTAAAGGAAAATGCACATAAACCCCAAAGCATATAAAGCATGTAAAAAATGATATGCCTGAACTTACATACTGCAATAATGTACTTCTGCCACTTTCATATATCTTGTGATAACTTATTTAATAAGATCTGTAGGTTTTCTTTTTTTTTTTCTTTTTTTGAAGCATACAGATGAATGCACTTATCTGTATTTACATCGCAAAAGGCAAACTAGAGTGTGTTCTTTCCATATCCTTATGGAGCTTACAGCAGTAATAAGTGTACAGGGACAGGAGACCCTCTGGTCCTTTACAGTTTCTTCTGGGTGTTAAATTTCATGCAGAAAATATGGTTCTTATTGCAGTTTGGCAAGCTTTAGAAAAAAGCAAATCTTTTCAGTGTTCCATCTAAAAGAAATATAGCGTGCTCAATTTTTATTTCTTTGCTGTCTCTTAGTGATAGTATCCAGAAGTTATCAATTTTTTTTATAGTAGGTTTGATCAAGGGATCTCAGAACTGTTTATAAACAATTTTTAATTTTTCACTGTGTCTTGCTGTTAGTTACGTATTTTCTCCTTTTAGATACATGTAGAGGGGCACAGGTTAAAATAGCTTGTTTGAGATTCGAAAAGAGAACCCATAGCAGGTCTGGTATAAAAGCCAGGGATCTTATCTTCCACACGCCTCTGTTTTACCAAAGTTTTAAGATCAAAGCCCAATTTTCTTTTTGTTTTTGTTTTTCAGTAGTCTGGGACCTTGCCTATGTGTGACTCTTTTTCACGCTGTACATATGTGCAGCCATCTTACATACATTAATCCTTATTCTTGGGCTTGCCCAAACTCCTCAGTCACTGTCTCCTACCCATGCACTACCTCCCAAATCCTACAAAAGTCTTCTGCCATGCCCAGCTGCCTACCTCCCAGGTTTCTGGATTTGGGGAGGGGAGTGGGATGTTGACAGAAAGAAGTCATTACCAACTTGGTTTTGAAGTTGCTAATTATTTCAGAAGTTGTTACCTTCATGAAATAAATGCATTTGCTAGCATTTCTTGAAATTGCATGACATTGGGTTGAAACACTCTTTTCTACACAATGTTGCATACTGGTTTGTTAACTCCAGTTGCAATCAAAGGCTTGCTCTGCTGCTGGCGGAGATTGTCCCCGAGTTCTGACTGCCATCTGAGCATCAAGAAAAAGTGTGAAGAGGTCATGGTGTGCAGCAGTCTGACAAGCGTGAAGTCCTATATGGTGCTTCATGCATTTCAAATCAATATAAGACATGTCAAATGTTTGAAATGCAAATTTGGACTAAAAACCAAATCTACATCTAAAAAATCAGGTTTATATAGCAAAGGGAGAATAAAAGAACACGGATCAGCCACACAACAAACAGTGATATCTTACCTATATGCTAATATATCCTGCGAAAAGAAATGAACTCACAACATTATGTAAGTAGTGTGTAACACTTCTTAAAGTGTAACAGCTGAGATGCTATGTAAAAAAACAACCCCCCAAAACAACAGCCCCCCAACCCCAACTTGACATACACCTACATGATAAATAACTTGATGCTGAATATATTTTTCCAAGGAGCACTTCCATTTATCATATAATGTTCAAATTTTAGCTGAATGTATAGCTATCTAATATAAAATGACAAAGTGCTTTTAAATTTCCTATCTTGACTTTGAAAAGTTTTTTGATTAACAGTCTTGAATGATGGAGTTCAAAATCCTTAGGAAATAGGGATGATATAAAAAATACTGTGATTTGGTAGATGAAAGACTAAAGTTCATAGTAAGATCCTATGGGAAGCAAATCTAAAGAGAAAAAGTATTTAAGGGAACCTATAGTTACTTATAGAGGTTATACTTCTGATGTGAGGACATCCTCTTAGTATATGGGAATGATAGGTGTGAATAAAAGAGAGCTAGCGGCCTCCAGCACAAGAGGGAGGCATCTGAAAACAGTGAATGAGATTACCAGAGATGGGTATAAAAGCTTAGGATAAACACAGCAACAAAATCAGAAAAGCTAAGGCACAGAATAGGACTAAAGCTCTAAGTGATAATGAGAGAAGCAGAAAAAGAGAAAGGCAAGAGAAATGCTGACTTGTGATTCAGTGCACAGGAGAAATTCTTGATAGGTGAAACCAAAGGCTAAAATCTTTAATGCTCTTTTTTTGTGCTTTCCATCCTGCCCTGAAAAAACAGCAGTGAACGTAAAGATGTAAGCACTGCAATCTCAGTCTAGAATCAGAAAAAACAGATAGAGAATACTTGGATAAATTAGATGTTTTCAGATTGCTCCTGTCAATTCTTTAACCTCTGAGGAAGTTGTTCAGTCCCAGTCAGTCTCAGGAGTGAGAGCCACTGTCTTTGTGTACTGATGGGGGTAGGCCTAGAAAATTGGGAAGAAAAGGGAAGGGGGGAGAAAAAAAAAAGGACATACGTAAAGCCTGTTAAAAAGAGAAGTGCCAAGGAATTATACCTCAATCTGCTTGACAACAGATAAATTATTTGCAAGCAGCTGGAAGATAACAAGGAGATAAATAGCAAGCTAAGATGGTTTTGTCAAGAGCAAATCCTGTCACACCAATCTCCTTTCCTCTTACAGCAGTTTATTGAGTCTTGCGGAGAACATGAGATGACGTATCTTGAGTTCATGTAAACTTTTGATGTCACATCTCATGTGCCATTCCTACAGTTCATCTACAGACAGAGGGTCTTTCTTAGTGAAACTAGTATAGTGTAAAGGCAGGACTAGAGTAATTGCATGCCGAGGATGGCTCTCGGGGTTTGCAGGGAAAATGGAAAGCCTCTAAATAAATGGAAAGCATTGGGCCCAGTGGTTTGGTACTTCTGGTAGCAACTTGGGAAATGGAATAGCAATTGTGCTGGAGGACACACCAGTGGGAGGGACTGTGAGGGTATTGGCAGGCAGGCAGGTTTTAAAATGATCTTGCTAAACGGGAGAAATAGTCAGAAGAAATATGATGAAATGGAGTAAGTGCAATATATTAAACTTCTAAAGAAGTAATCACCTGTATAAATTACAGAATAGGAATGTGGTTAGGTTGCAACTCTTCTAAAACGATTTGGGAGTTTTCACGGAACAGAAATTGAGCAGAGTCAACAGTGGCGTACTGTGAGGAGAAGGCAAACATTGTGTTTGGCTGCATCAACAGCAATAGAACCAGCAGGGTACAAGAAGTCGTCTGTCCCTCTGCTCAGCATGGGCAAGACCTCAACTGGAGGAATACTGTGCCTAGGTTTGGGAAGCATATCTTGGGAAAGGTATGGATCAGCTGGAGAAAGTCCAGTGAGAACAGCAAGAATCATCATGGAGCTAAGAAAACATGACCCATGAGGATGAATGAACAGAGGTTGTTGCATCACCAAAAAGGAGAGGAAAAAAAAAAAGGCAGATATTATGACTTGTTAGTACATAAGCTGTTACAGGGAGGAAGAGAACAGCTTATTCCCAATGGCAGTGATTGCTAGGACAAAAGATATTTGGCTTAATTCACAGCAGAATAGATTTAATTTAGATATGAGGAAAAAAATTCCCAGGGTAAGGAGAAGAAAGCTCTTCACAGTCTTGGGAAGCTATGAAGTCTGTGTTGTGACAGGTCTTTAACAAGAGATTAGTTTTACATCTGTTAGGGTTTGAGGAGGGAGATGGCAAGCAGACTCTGTCACATCTATTTTACACTGGTTAACCTGGTGACTCTAAAGGAATCCTAGAGAAACTAGCTTTCCTAGGCTTCATTTAGTCTTTGTGAATATTTCCCTCAGCTATTTCTTCAGGCCTTTACAAATATACACATTAATTAAAGCAATAATAGTACCATACCTAAATTGTTTCTCACCTAGGACCTGATGGAGTATAAAATATTTTTTGATATGAAAGCTCACAGACAACAAACGTTATTCAGACCTAAACTGTATAGTACATGATCCTGAAACCCTCTTCTGTCCTTGCTCCCAGGACTTCTTATAAAAGGAAGGGAGCTTCTGCACTGCACGTCTCTCTTGCATGTTGGGGGAGGACAGCAGTGCTGTGGGTGGTATTCACCTGTGGCATTTCTCTAAAAGCCTATTAGGCTTTCCTTGTAACAAAGTACATTTTTAGTTCTGTCCAAGGAGATGACAAATATGTCTACTTTATTAATCACGAGTCACTTGAGAACAGCAAAACATCAAACATTTTGAAAGGATTGAGTATGTCAGAATCTCTAATGTTTTTCTGTATCTGTGTAATAGTCTTTGATTCACTTCTGACTTCCCAAGTAGTTCAAGTCTGCCAAGAAGCCTAATCACTCAACACCAACCCACAAAACCGAATAGACTTAGGTTCACTGTCATTTTGAGTTAATACATCAGTGATGAGTCTAGTCCAAGAGCAGGAAAAAAAAAAATCCGTTTTCCAAAGTTGTGTGAACCATTAAGAGGGGTAGCTCTGCTGGGACTAGTTTACATATAAGTTAAATACCAGATATGAGGGGTTGTCTGTACTGAAAAATAAGTAGTCTGTCGTTATACAGAAAACAGAGGCCTGTTTCTCTATGTACATGTGTCTAACTCACAATTTAGGCCCCAAAGGATGTGTCTGTTGAAAAGAGGAGGCTGAGATTGCCAAGGAAAAAAAGGCATGCCCTGCTCAAATAACAAGTATTACTCTACCCTTTCTCCTTCCTCCTTCCCCCCAAAATACATATATACACATACTGCCCCCCCTTTTTTTAATACTCAGTTTTTTACTCAAATGGATTGAACTGTAATCTCGTAAGTCTGAGTGCTATGTTTAGTTTTTCTTCCATCCATTGGAGACCCCGGCATGTTTTTTTTGCCACGGTAACTTCCATCTAACATCACCCTCATTGTGAAGTCTGCTGCTGCTCACTGTTCTGTAAGGATCAAACTCAGGCTTTTAATATTTATTAATTAGACTTTAGGTGAAAAGTTTTGTGTCGTGTGTAATGGTGTCAGTCAGTTGTGCCAGAATCATGCTATTTTCCAGGATGCAGAATGCCTGAATTTTATAGAATCCTCGTAACGCTGCTCAAAGGGACTTGGGGTCACCTAGTCCAACCTCCTGCTTGGAGTGGGACTGTTTTCCCTTCTGTTGCATTATGCACATGTGCTCTACTTCTCTCGGTGGGTTTTGCTGTTTTTCTTACAGTAGTTCCTCAAGGCCTTGTTAAGCTGCACATGATGCAAAGACAGTTTTTGTAGGCCGCCACTCCTGGTAAGCTCATGGCCTGGGTAATAAAGCAGAGAGAAAGGAAACATCCAACATAACTTGCCTGAACAGAGCTGCAGTTTAACCATTCCTGGTTCTCAGTGCCAGCCTCATCTCTTGCCCTAACTGCTCATAAACACGGTGGCCATTAATATGAAACTTGCACATCGTTTATTCAGATGCGTGTGTATGTATATAGATGCTACACTGGGGAGCATTGCAGAGGTGTTTGGGTTTTTCTCCTAATTCTGAATGTTTTTTTTTCTTCTGCACATGGAAGGAACCAGCTCACCTACAGTGTATACAGTCATTCCAGGGGGCACCGCTAACAATTTTTAGGTTTTTCTTCCCCTTTTATTATTGATCTATAATGTATCCAGTTTTTCAAATACTGCTTGAATGTAGTTCATTCTCACGCAGTGTCCCATAAAGGCAGTGTTAACCGCTTCTAATGCAGGAGTGGAGTCCGACCAGCTGCAGTTTTGTTGAGTATTTATCTGTAGCCTTTGCTGGGGAACTCTGCATGGCATTGTCACAAAGGAAGGAAAAGGCACTTCGTCAACAATAAATAGATACTTGTTCATAATACCTTGTAGTGGTAAAAACCACACCCAAACCTGATTTCTGATATTTGTCTGAAAGGAACCTGAAAACGAATATACATAAGATCAGTGAGGTTAGTGGGCTTTCTCTACAGCTGTCATGGAAGCACACTTACTATGTTATATACAGCTATGGGAAAGTTAATACTGGAACAGTTTTCAACAAATTGGGGTGAAACTTTAGAGGAAAAACATCAAAATCGATTCTGTGGTTTGTTTTTATTTAGGGAAAATGAAAACATGTTGAAGTTAAGAGGGATGATCTTTTGTGCACGTACATTTGATTTGTGTTACTAGCAGGGCAAGGGGTATTATTTAGAGTAACGCAAAGGAAGACATGACTATAAATAGGAGGAGGGAAATGCAGACAAGGAAGCCTAAGCTAAATTTCAGAAGCAGTTTCCTAAGAGTAAAATCTGTTGGACTGAATAATCTTGCAAGGGAGGTTATTGAAGCTACATTGCTTGAGATGTTTAAATTGGACTGGGCAGAACTACAGGGGAATATATTTCTGGCAGCAAGTCCTCCTTGGCAGTGGATTGGATGTACGGGTTGGTCCAGGACCTTGGGAAGTCAATGGGAGTCTTTCAGCTCGCTCTGGATCAGACCTCTGCTGACTGAAGATGTCGCTTCTGTTTCTGTGATCTCAGTCATGTTTAAATGTCTGTGCAGATTTTCAGGTTTCCTAGACTGGAGGAGGGGACGAGTGGTGGGACCACATTTGCCATCATTCTTTAATTATCTCAGACTGCTGCCTGTAAAAGCTGACTTAGAGAGTATTATTTTAATACGAGATTAAGAGAGATTCCCCTTTTGAGATGGGAATGTATCTTCTTCCCCTCCTGGATTTTCATAAACATATTTTTAACCTACATCTATTTCATTACTCTTACAGTTGCAAGATTTTTCTGTTTTTTTTCTGTTTTTTGTGTTTCTCTACTTAATGCCAAGTCCCTGTAATGTGAGCCTTGTTGGTGGTCTTGAAAGAACCCCAAATATAGATTTGGTTGATAATGTGTGATGTAAATACAATTAGTAGCGTGTGCTTGCTTGTTTGTTTGTTTTACTAACGGAAAAAGGTCTGCAGAAAAATAATGCATACCAAATTCAGGTCACAGGAAGGAACTATGATATATCCTTAGGTTTGTTACCTCAGATCGTGTAATTGCTCTTAGTCTTTAAATTCCAGAGCAATAAAGAGCAGTATTTTTAGTCTCACAAATTTAAATAACACAGTATGATCCCCTGATATTGCTAAGTCTCTGTGGGAAAGAACTGTGGCATATTGTGTTTTTTCTCCCTCATTTCCCTGCCATATGTAGTTAATAGAATAATAGTTGCTGGTATGCCTATGCCTAGATGCGGCTACCACACTGGAAGAAAGTTTCAGGGTGTTAGGCTTTTGCAGTTCACCTATCTCAGCAAATCAGTTGCTTAAACAATGGAGCAAGTTCTTCACAGCTATGTGAATCCCTTATGCTGGCACGTGGCAGTCTGCCTGCCGCTTAGCTTGTTGGCATAAAAATCTGTTTCTTAGGTATTTAAAGATTTCCTCTTTGAAATTAGCTTTTGTTGAAGTTTATATAAGTCTTTGGTATTAGAGCACTCCTTTTTTTTTATTCCTTTTCTCCATTAAGAAAAATTACTTAAATCTATAAAACCATATTTGTATTCCTAGAATTGTTTGGAAAAATAGCAACTGTTTTTTTGTTTGTTTGTTTGTTTGGTTTCTTTGTCATCCTCTGAGCTTTGGAACCATTGACACTTTACTACTTATTTCTGCAGTAAGTGGGAAGACACTTTTTCAGTCATTGCACAGCATGCTGCAGCTGCACAGAAATGGAGACAGCTTGAACTCTTCTTCTGCCTTGCCCAAAATCCACAGGGCAGATTTGTGGCCACCATTTTGGATCCTCTCCTGAATGTGAATTCTTTCCCACAGCTATTTAAGCCTTTCTAAATGTGTTTTTCCATTGGAAGGACACATTTGGGCATTAAACATGCGCTTAGAGTGTCGTCTTAACTGAGTATAAAGGAGAGGAAGAAAGTATTTTAAATGGGCACAGCAGACTCATTTCTTCTTTCCCTGGGGGAAGCATCCTCTTCAGAAGGCTGTGTGTGTGCATACCCCCGGCTGGCACTCAGGCACTCCGCTTCAGGGGAAGCAAAAAACTCTTCAGTGGACCATGCGTCGGTGCATTGGATTGCCAAAATTTTACTGAAGTGAGCAAAGTGAAGGGTTGTTCAGAGTTTCAGCCTAGGAAGGAAGCGTTGTTCAGAGGCAGTTCTCTTTCTGTGCAGGTATTTGTTTGCTGACAGCGCAAGGAGGGATGAAGAGGGTTAATAATCATCCATTTTATTAAACACTACTGCTGAACTGAACCTATGCTGCCCTTCAAAGCACTGTGGTTTCCATATTGGTTTTTGGTTAAGACACAGTTTTTTCCTATCCTCTGGTACTTACGCAGTTTTTATCACTGTAGATACCCCAAAGCCTTACGATCTTTGACATCATTTTCCTCATTACATTCCTTCTGAGGCAGGCAAAGACTGCTATTCCCGTTGTTCACTTGGGAAATGGAGACATAGACAGGCTAAATAACTTTGTCTAGGATGACACTGGACAAAGAGATAATTACCCAAGATTCAAACCTTGAGCTCTCCTTGCTCAGATGGGTACTGTCACCTTCAGGCCACTTGCACGGGGGGGGGTGGGGGTGGCAGAACTGTCGGGGCACGCATATTTGTACGGGCATAGTGGAAGCTGCTGGTCACACTGGTATCAGAGAGTCAGTGTCATGCTAGATACTGCATCTTGGTTTTATACTCAGGGTGTCAAAACACTAGCAGACTCCCAGCATCCCCACTGCTATCATTCTCCACCCAGTTCTGTACTTCCAACCCCTTATTTTTGCCTTGTAACATGATTTTGCTCCATGCAGTGTTTCATTGTCAAAACATTTGAAGCCATGAAATATTTCTGGCATGGTAGAAAAATGTAAGGGGACACAAAAACCCAAAGGTCCAGAGCACGTGCATTTCTCCAGGTCCAGTCTGGCTTGTGGGAGCCTCTGGATTCCCAGTACCATTGGCTCCCACTTAACCAGTCCTTGGTTCTGCCAGTCTGGTGTGTCTCCTTCTAGCTTGTTACTCCTACCCGGTGTGCTCTGGGTGATGATGAAGCCGTCTTTTTCTATGTTCCTCTAAGATACTTCCCTGGAGTTTCTCCCATTTTTTTCCAAGCTGTTATCATCGATGAACAGCAGTTTGTCAGCCTGTGGCAGCAAAGCGGTGGTGGTGGACGCAGGTGAAGAGGATGAAGGAATGCTTTCGTCTCCTGCCACCTCTTATCCAGGTGAAACCACCTCTTCCTGCTGGCATCTTACTGTGTGAAGGACAAGGACATCCAAACTGTGTGAAGGACAAGGAGCTCAACCCCATTCCCTTTCAGGGTGGGGTTCAAACTCTAGTTAAGAAATCCTCATTCACATGTTTAGTAAACAAATTGTTTGGGTTTAGTTTTTGTTGCCCAATTTTTAAAAAAATCTGATTTTAGTTGGAGATCTTGAATTTACAGCAACTGTAAATTTGTTTAAGAAATACTTCAATGAAGAAAGAATGTCCTCAGGTGAGGAAACCAATTTTCTCACCTGCTCTAACTGTAGCTGCTTAGCATTCAGATGCTACTCTCTTGTAGTATTTGGTCGTGTCACAGGTGGGACAGTTCAGCGGTATAGCCTTGAAAAAATCCAAACCAGCCCAGCAGTACTTTTAGCAGGTACTTTCCCTGACACTGTTGCTAAAGTGCCAGGTACTTGATTCAGCTTTTAAGTATGACATAGCAAAAAATGATGAGATACAGTAAAGTATAACCATAGACATGAGTTAGTGTTTATAAAATGCTGCATTTTATGTTTTTTAATCAGCTGCGCAATACTTAACATGCAGCATGAACACCCTATTCCTCCATAGGGTGTTCTTGGAGCAATTTTTTCATGTACTTTGGGTTAACTGTTCCTGTTTTGAGCACTTTGTGTTTGACATGTCCTGTTCTGCAATGAAAAAGCAATGAATTATTTCCAACTAGTTATAAGCTGCTCTTATTCTGTCAACACAGAGTAGAAATCCTGGTTGTCTTTCTCTGTGACAAAAATTTTCACACTTTCTGCAGTTAATGTAATTGCAAACGCTGCCAGATAATGGCCTGCTTTCTGGGCACGGGACTGAGAATGTGCATATTATCCCATATTTTAAAGTAATTGGCCTGTACATGTTACAGAGCTTGGAACTTAATTTTGGAAAGCAGCACTGCTTCTTGGCAGTACTTCTTGGCACCAAGCAGTGTGCATTTTTGTCCGAGGCAGCTCTGTTGAGCAGCATGAAGAGGGTTAATGCTGATAACACTGGAAAAGTCTCCTGGCTGCGTGGCGGGGGAATTGACCTAGCCTGGCTGAAACAGCGGGGAACTAATAGAAGTTTTCTGCTCTATTCAGAGCAGGGTAGTCAAGCATCTGAACTTCCCACCAAACTTTGTTTTCTATTGTACTTTTGATGCCAGCTTTCTGTAGCATTCAGCACTAAAACACAAACATTTGCAACTCCATCCTTCCAATTCTGATTATACAGCATTTAGTCTTAAAAAAAACCCAAACAACCAAACAACAAAACTGTAACAATGCTTGTCTTATTTAAACAGACTGTTTGGGGGAATTGAGCTTTGCTATTTACAACTAAGAACATTCAATATGTTTCAGAATAGAGTATGTAAATAAATAGAGCGCACTTAGGCTTGTATGCTGAGATAATGCTACTGAGTTAATCTTATCTCAAGTTTTCTTTAGAAGTAAAGCTTCTAAGTTTTGATTAGGATGAATGTCATCTTTATCTCTCTTTAAAGCACCTATCGTATTGCGGCTCTATGTAAACAGCGAAGGCAGCGGACCTAATTTCTGCTGTCAGCTTCTCACTGTAGTCTGAGCAGTGCTGTTCACTTAGTTCAAGTATTTTACATGAACGTCCCAACAAAAGAGAAAAAATTTCACTTTCAAGTTAATGAAGCCCCAAGCTCGTTTTCCTTTGTGACATTTCCCTTTCTTATTTTTTTCTCAGTACCCACTTTGCTTTTGCACATAATTTTTATTTTTAAACAAAAGTGCATGAAGAAATTTGCTATAAATTTTATATACATATAGAGATGAGGATTAATTGTCTGTATACTGCAAATACACCATTGGGTGGATTGCTAGACTTTATATATTGCAAAAATTTTGTACATCCATGCCTAGATATGGAACAGTGTGTAGCACATGAAGTGCAGGAGCATTCCGCCTCTGTGAGCGGGACAAGAAGACAGCCACTCTGTAAAATGTATATTGTATCTGGATCTACGGGTAACTCTTGACCTAGCCCAGACAACTGATTGACATAATGAACAGGGGGTATCTGAGCTTAAATACTTGGCAGAAACAAAACTGCCTTGTCTTGACTTTCTGTGATCCCTCAGTTGGAGTCTTTTCAAAAATCATAAGGATGGAGACCCTGTGTTGAAAGACTGTCTGGTAAGATATTGTTGAAAAGAGGCAGGGGGAAAACAGTTTCTGAAGAATTTAGAGCCCTGTTGATCTACTAACCCCATTGAAAAGACTAGCTGAAGCAGAAAGTCCCAAAAGGGTTAAGTGGAGGCAGGTGTTCAATGGACATGATAAACTATATCCCTTTCAGCTCTCAAGAAATATCTTATTTCTGCTGTGGGATGGAGATAGCAATGACTCTGTGCACCTCTTTATACCTAAATACTTTCTAAGGACCGATTAAGTTTCCCTGATACCTGTTAGAAATACTGTCTTAAAAAAAAAAAAAAGAAAAAGAAAAAAGCTTTCTTCTGAGGGACAAATGCTTACTGATTAGATGGTGGTGGATTTTTTTTTTTTAATATAAGGAAAAGTTAATTTGTTTGATAGCAGCAGATATTTGTGTACAGCTGTCCCCAAGCAATTCTTGTGTGTCTCCCGCTGTAATGAAGGCAGTTCAGGTCTCATGCTCTGAGCCAGTGCAGCCATGCAGCTTTCATTGGCTGCTGTGAAATGTTTAGTATGAAGTGTGGCCCTACATCCATGATGAGACTGTATCCCTTCCAGATGAGCAATATCAATATACTAGTTTGCAGTGTGTTTGAATGCATGTCAATAGGAGCGGTTATTTTAGGCTACAGAAAGCTTATTTTGAAGTAAGGATGATAAAAGAATTTCCTTTTTGTTCCTTCCCGCCCCACCCCACCTAGACAAGCTCCGATTCCTGTGCTGTCCTTCTCTTCTAGAGCAATGTACAGAATCTGGGCTACCTCATCCATCTGGGCTGCATTCACTCTTTCTGTGCTTACTTTACACACAAGCTGATTTCCTTTGTTTCCTTGTTCTTCCCCTGTTCCAGGCATGGCAAACTGAAGGAGTTGAATTCAGGCTTGTGAGGGCTTCTCTCTTGTTTCTTCTCTGCCATTAACATGTTTCTCCTAGTTTTACTGGACATCCTGAGAAGGTTGCCAGATGACATGTATGGAAATACTGATGAGGTTAATGGGACATCAGGAGAAATATTAAAAATCCTGATTTATATTGGGACATCTGGCAAATCTTCTTTCCAGAACCTCATTTGGTCTGTAGGTGAACCCTGAAAATTCTTAAAACTTCATAGGATGTGCTTGTACACTGCGGGATCTACTCTATCCTTCACAGCATTGTCCCCCCCCTCCATGGCGAGTATTTGGTGCTGTGTACCCAGAGCCACAGCTGATTTTGGACAGAGCTTGTTTGGACTTCATCTGGCACGGCACATTAGTTTATTTCTGTTATTTTCCTCTCCCCTTCCATTTCTCCAGCACTTTTAGGGTTGGTTGCATTTAGTTTTTCTTTCTTGTAGTAGGCCTGGTAAAAAGTAATACAACATTTTAAACTTTTAAAAAATGGAGGGGTTGTACAATTTTTAGAAGGACTTACTAATTTTTTACTTGGTTTTGTGTAATTTATTTAAATTTGAAATATTATTGCACATGTTAGCATGAACAAAAGATTCCAGGAATTTTTCATTTACCAAAATGAATTTTAATTTATCAAAAGCTCCTGACATCTTGAGGCAAGCACGATGCGTTCTTTGTGTTTCAGTCTAATGCTGGCTCCCAGCCATGAAGCTGTGAAGGATCGTTTACACCCGAGGCCTCTTGTAGTTGGAGGAAATCAATCTTGTCTGATACAAAATGCCTGAGCATTGGAGGCATGTCCATCTTCAGGAACTTCAAACTCATTCCCTTCCTTTCAGGGATTTGGCTTGAAGGCAAAGGCTGAACTCTCTTCTTGTCCAAGAAAAATGAACAAGCCTTTTAAAGATGCTTTCTCCTCTGACTGGATGTCTATTGAGCTGGAAGATTTTGACTTGTCCCTGGAGTGGGGAAGATGTGGGTGGCCTTCAGCAGAGATGAGGCTGCTGAACAATGCGGCCATTGTTTGAGCTCCTACAGGAGGTAGCAGAGTGTTGCTTTAACATGGTGGTTCTGTTTCTGGTGGGCTGGTAATATTAAGGCATTGCTTTTTGTCTCGTAATTATAACAGTATTAGCTAAAGTTTTCTCCCTTGCTAATATTAATTAATCAGTAATGTTGATGGGATAGTATTTGGGTTACTCTCTCTTCGTGTGCGAGGGTAGGAATCTATAATAAGTGTGGAATCAGAAAACAGGCGTTTTCCCAGGGAATGAATTTGAGGTAGCAGCTTTTGAATGTTCTCTGCATTATGATTAAAAAGGAATAATAACACCAACAAAAATCAAACTGCCATCTTGGGTCTCATAGCCCATTGCACTAGCGTGACTGAGGCACTGGTTTCTGCAGCTGATGATACCCAGGGACCCGATGTGGGTAGCTGGCATTGTAGTCATGTCCTAGTGACTAGATACCCCATGTACAACAGGGGCTGGAGTAAGAATTCAGCTGGTCTTTGCAGAGTGAATTGGCTCAGGCCTTCTGTAGTTACTCCCTTTTCTCCTTTTTTTTTATTACAACATGTTTGATTTGGGAAATGATTTAATACAGACTTCTGTTTTCTAGTTGTAAATTTTCTCTGCTGTTATTTGGGGGAGAACTGTTGTGTTCTCTGCTCAGGAGATAGGAAGACACCTGACTGAAGGCCTCTGTGGTTGAAGCCTTTATTTTTTTGAGATAATATGCAGTTTGTTCTGTTTCTCCACAGCTGCTTTTTGGAAAAAGTCTAATTCCTTCAAGTTGGTATTAAAATGAGCAAATAAGAAGTCTGTTTTCTCTTTGCTGGCTTACATAGCATTTTACCTTATAAATCTTCTGTTTGAAGCATGTGGAATCTGGACCAATATCCACGGTGACACGTTATGCACACATTGCACAGCTGTAAGTCTATGAGAGGTGAAATCTGGATGTCACTGAAGTGCATGCAAAACTCTGGTACGCAGTGGGTCTGAGATTTCATGTTTCCTCTCCAAAGTTCTGCTGGATGAATTGCTCGATGCTGGGTTTTGGGGGTGTTGGGGTCGGCTTTTTTGTTTGTTTGGGTTTTGTTTTTCAAATAAGGTAAGACTAAGCAGCTGCTGCTGCTGGAGTCATTCAGAATGAGTCATAAGGGGGTAGAGATGGAAAATATTTTTAAATAATTGCAATTTGATTAAGAGAAACATACACATAATTTTGAGGTGATTCAGGGCACGATGAATGTGTGGCCCTGCTTTCTCAGATGTACAGAGCCTGTACCTTTCTCTAGAGCGTGTACAACTAAAGATGCTCTGCATTTCTGCGAAGTATTCAACCCCTGCATCCCCTTCACAGAGAATGCAGTGCACATGGTGTTACGTTCAGCGGGGAGGAAAGGAAGATTTGCTTGAGGATTATGCTGCAGGAGGGCTGAAATCAGAGCAAAGGGCTTACTGCTAAAGGTGGGATGCTTTGCTCTCCCAGGAGGGCAACAGGCTATAGGCATTAGAATTGTGCTATTTTTGTTACTAGCTACAATTCTTGGTCTTGCAGAATTATCTGGACTTTGCTTCAGCTCTCGCGCTGTGCTTCCAGACTCTGTCATGTTACGTTACTGAAGGAAAGCTCGGCGTCTGGCATTGCCACCTGGAGAGGAAAGGCGACAAAGACTCAGGCTGTTTCTTAGGAGAACTCAGCCTGTTGCTTTCTGTCATTGTGGCAGATCTTCATAAACCCTAATCTCTGTGACTGGGGACAAAAGTAAGAGAACTGAACAATGAAACAGTTGTTATTAAATTTAATTTATTACATGCAGACATGAGAGGGCAGACTTGATAATGTGCTTCCAATATGTTAAGGAGCTGCCTTCCTGGAAGGCAATAGTTGTTCCTGTCCACTGAGATTAGGACTAGCTATGGTCTTAAACAACAGCAAGGGACATACAGACCGAACTGTTAGTTAGATGATGGAATAGCTTTCATGGAATTGCTGTTATTCATGGTCTTTAAGGATGTTCAGCTACTTGTGGTACAGCTGATCCTGCTTTGAGCTGAAGGGAGGGAAGAGGCGATGTCTCCAGCACAACCTCAGCTCTGCTCTGTGTAGCACCCTTGCGAAGATCTACAGAATGGGAGTTGCTGTACTTAGAATGGTGGAAATAAGGTTGCAGAAAATACAGGTTTGTTAGATTTCCCTTAGCAAAAAGGTGAGGATCCTCATCTCTTCTCCAGTGATTGTACTGCTCATTTTTGTTGGACCCGCTGTTGAAGACCATGTCTGCAGGGTAACTGATGGCTTTTCTTTGAGTGGGGAGTCACTCAACTGCAGACTCATTTCTCTTTGCCTGTTCACTAAAGCGGTCCTCTGAATTGTTACAGTGGAGGTTGTGTCACAGTGCCGCCTACCACAGCTTTTTCTTCTGCTATTTATTTTCCAGAAGAAAACAATGGATAGAGTGGATAAATGAGCAGGAACATGAACATCAGCATTGAGTTAAATGAACAGGGACTGATTGTTTTTTCGCTGTGCTTGTGTCAGATAAGTTGGGCAAAATGTCATGGCACGTGGATCTATTCTTTTCTTCCTGCCATTGGCAAATGTCCCTGTCACTTGCCTGTCTGCAATGCTGGTTTCATAATAATAATTCAAAGAACTTGCATGGTGAGATTGCAGTTTTTAAAGCATGTTGCAAATATTAGTTGAAGCTCATAGCCTCCAAATGGTAGGTAAGCCCTGGCCTCTTCTCGTTGCAGCAGAAGTAGAGCAGTGACTTGGCAAGGGCAACAAAAGAAGTTATTGTTAAAAGCAGCACAAGAAACTAGAGGCTGCTGGCTCAAAAGCCAGTGCCCAGACTTCCAGGCACATGACACAATCTACCAACATGCAGCCTGGTTTTAGCAGTTTTAATGTCAAGCATATATCATCATTAGTCTCACTCCAGCAGCCTATGTATTTTCCTTTTCTTTATTTTCTTCCTGAAAGCTGTGAGCAGCTCCAGTAATTCTTGAGAATAAATCTTATTTCATCAAAGCGAGTGCCTCGTCAAAAGCACTGTTTATCTTCGCAGCTCTGTCTGGCCTTTAATGCTTGCAAGGAGTCAGGAGTGGCTGCATTGTGCTTCCTGACCAGATGTACAAATAGCAATCATGTGGGCACTCGGATGAGGCACATTCCTATCATTATTTTGCAATGATATGATCTATTAAGCTACTACGACAGTCGTTGTTTGTTATGTTGATTCATAACTTTATTCATTCCCAAGGAGCTCACTGATTTGATAAATTCTGTCAGGAGCACAGTGCTGTGAAAAGAACTAGTAAGCACATGTAATTCAAATGACTTCCAAATAAAAATCAAGCAAACGCTTGATTATGAGCAAAGACTCATAGCCTCTTTGGTGCTTTTCTGAGTACTTTTTCCAATGGACTTTAACTGTGAAGATTTAAGTGATAGAAATGCTGTAATTATCTGCATGTCTATGTAAAGATGAAAATATGCAAACGATATTAAATGTCATGCAGTGTGGTTTTTGCTGGTGGTGTGTCAATGGAAAAAAAAAATAGTTTTTAAAGGTAGTATTTTAAAGTGGTGCTTCAAATGAAATGAATGACATCGTTTTGAACTTTTTACCTAATACTGCTACGAATAATGCTGAAGACGATGATAGCAGGGTTACTACCTGTACTTTTCCTTATTTTTTCAATTAAAAAAAAAAGTGATAAGAATTATGAAATTCACAGAATAACTTGGACATGCCTCTTTCTTGAAATAAAACAAATTGAGACTTCTTCAGATTGAGAATTTTTTTTTTACATCATTCAAATTGAGATTTCAATTTATAAGAATGTGTTTTTGTTCATATCACTTGATCAATTTGTTATTACAGATGCTTACATTTAATTATTAACCATTGCGTATGGTTTACTTGTAGGTTGTTTGTGTAAATAAGCATAACTAAGTCCAGATCTGTTATTAATTACAGATAAGTTCTGTGTAACACACACAGCTTTGTATGACCCAAGAGTCACAAAATCTGCATGTGTTATGTTCAGCTTGATGGGTTTTTCCTCACTTTTATACGTTGTTTCTTTTCATTTGTACAAAAAGGAAAATGGATAAAGTCAGTTAATGCCCAACTTTTGTGTTCAGGTTGAGTGACTTGCTGTAGATGGTTTAAAGGGAACGTTAAACATTGAGGGTTTTTTATGCCAGGAAAGT
Source organism: Aptenodytes patagonicus (assembly GCF_965638725.1). Classification (NCBI taxonomy): domain Eukaryota; kingdom Metazoa; phylum Chordata; class Aves; order Sphenisciformes; family Spheniscidae; genus Aptenodytes; species Aptenodytes patagonicus. Next base: position 59,459,801 of record NC_134953.1, on the reverse strand, counting down.
ACCTCTTTATTGTAAAATAAGACATGATGGGAAGGAATGCTCCTTCATTTTTTATAATTTGCACAGTGGTACAGAAATCGTTGTTTAGTTTTCTTTTGAGGTCAGACTGAAGTACAGCGGTGAGATCTTATTACTGATTGCAAAGACTGTTTTCATATAAATAAAGATATACCTAGATGAATTCGTGCTTTTGTGTTCACTTTTAAAATAGTACTGTAATGGAAATATCAAGGTCATGGTTTCAGTTAATTAATGGAATTTAGAGGCACATAGAGAATAAACTGAAATCGTGTGTTACTTGTGTGGTTGTCTTTTGCCATGCAAGATACATTTAATCAAACACTAGTTATATGACTACATAATTTTAATACTTTGGGTTTTGTGAATGTGCCTTTGTTCCTGTGTAGTTTTGAAGTAGTCCATGTTATGATTAAGAAATGAACTCTGAATAAATACTAGACAACGAATGCGTCTCAGTACGTTCACTGAAGAGCAAAGAGTGCATATTGCTCTCAGCGGTGGGTTGCATTGATTTAAACAGAGGAGTGCTTTCGATCCTTCCCAGCAATTGTTTTTGTTTCTGTATATGTGTGCCTTTGTTACTGTAGGATATGAAAACTCAGGTTGTAGGTTCCTGTGCTTCGTATGATGATGAGCAATCGCTGTTGGTATCAAGTCTAGATGATTATATGGGTAAAACCCCCCAGTTCTTTGCAGTTCAGAGACATAAAGCAAAAATTACCAAGCAGGAAGCAATAGTTTGTCTAGATTTATTAGCCTGGGTCTTAGGGTGCTGTTACAACGAAAAAGACATTAAAGAACTGTATGGATGGTGGCTCGAGCTGCTCTCTGATGGTCCCAGCAGAAGTGGTGGCATCCAGAAGCAGCTTGCAATAGCACTTTCCATTTTAGCAATCCATCTTGCAATTAAAATAGAGGACTGCAGGCTCAGTCCTTCTCACAGATTTGAAGTTATTAAGTGGTATAAGCAGTCTGCTAATTGGGGGATGTAGTTAGTAATATTTACAACCCTTCTCAGTTCTGCTGGTTTTGTTAGCTCTAAAATATGAGGGGGGGATCACAATTCCTTTGAAGTTCATGGCAAAACTGTTGATTTCAGCAGAGCTGGAATTAAGCTTTGGGTTTCTGCCTAGAAATTTCTTTTTCCTTCTATCTGTAATGGCATTCAGGTGCAGCTATTGTCTTGTCGGGGTGATCACTTTCTACCCTGATCCTCCCCTGCTTTCAGAGCCAGGAATCCCACATTCATCAACTTCGCTTGAATTTCTTTAAGGTACAGGAGAAAAAAATTTGGAGGTATTGGAGGATTTTTTTTTTTTTAAATCTTTCTGTTTTTTTAAAATTCTCTTTAAAACAAGAGTTAATAATCTTAGCTGATCTCATGACTCCCAGTGCACAGCACAGCCAGCAGTGCTGTGTCTTGTAGCACAAATTTCCTTCTGTAAGGATTGGCATAACATCACCTTTTTCACCATTAGCAGCAAGGTTGTGCAGATGGAATAACTGAAGCTGAGCTCTCGGATGGAGTCGCCCTAAATTTCCCTGCCACTGAACCCAAGAAGATGCCTCTCCGTGAACATGCTAGTTGTGCAGGCAGAGTGCTGTCCTGAACTGAGTCTGATCAAAGCATATAAATGATTTTTCCTGAGTTTGTGAGAGTCTCTTGGGCACAACAATTTAATAAATATTTGACCTACCCTAGGGGGGTTTATTGTAGCCTAGACTGTCTTAACTCAGTGACTCAGGAGACACCAATCCAACAAACTGTTGATACTTTTAATTTAGCCTTTTCTGAATTTCTATCAGCGGTCTGAACCTAGCCAGAATGGCTGCCTACCTCCTCCCTTGACAGATTATTTAATTGTGGTCAGTTCTGGATAGTTACGATTTATGATCTGTTGGTTGTGTTCATGAATGCTTTGGGAATGGTGCTCTTTTCTTGGACTGAGTTTGTCCAGATGTATCAATATTTTGGTTTGGACAATATAAAATAAATGGTCAAGATTAACTGTCTGCAACATTCTCTTTTTAATGACGAAGTAGAACCATTTTTCACATCGGGAGATGTCTTTAAAACAAATATTGAGGTTTGCAAAATGGTTATAGCAGCCCATGCACAAGTGGCTTTCCATTAGCCTTTGCTACATCTTTTTGGCGTTGCTGTTAGACAGTGAGAAGACTGTGGGGAATCCGCTTGAGATGCTCTGCGATAAAGACTTCAGATTGTGTAATGATGACCTAAGTGTGAAAGGATAGGGTGAAATCTTTTTAGTGCACGCTCTCAGGCGGCTAGTGCTGCTCTAATAGGAGATGAGCTGGGAAACGGTTTGGAGAATTTCGTGATAATGGAAGAGCTGTAGTGTGATTTTTTTTTTTTTTTAATTTTTTTTTTTTTTTTAATTTCATTAGCCCTCATCAAGCGAAGCAGGTCAGATCGCTAAAGGCTGATGTTATCTTGAGCTCCTCACAGCCTGCTCCTTTGTTGCTGCTGTTACTTAGGGTAATGCCACTCTGTTACGTGCAAGGGGCTTCTGAACAGAGAAGTGCAAGGTGATTGCATTACAAAAACATGAAGCTGACGGCTGTTAATGGGGAATAGAAGAGCCCATTTCCCCTTAGTACACGTCTCTGCCATGGGTGTGAGCAGCACAGCAGAAATGGGTCTTTCAGAGCCTCCAACTATTATGGAAAAAAAGATGAAAACTCATCTGGGTAGTCTCTGATAATGGAAGGCATGCTGATTAACATCAGTGGGTGTGAAAGCCAATTCCCTGCTAAAGATCTGTTCTTCAGTGTGTATTATTTGTTTGTGGAACCAGGATAGTTTACTTGATTTCCGTCGGATGCTTGATCACTTAATAGTCCTTGGGTTCAGAAGACCGCCGTGGGCCTACTAGACTGGACCAAAGACCCGTGTAACTGAGCAGCTTGCCTCTGATGATGGATGGCCAGTAGATGACACTTGGGAAACAGTGTAGGAAACAGTGCAGAAATTGGATGCTCCAAGGTTCAGACAGGGAACTTCTTGAGCTGGGGGCAGGTTATTAGTTTTGCGATTCGATGTAAGAAAATCTGGTACAACAAAAATGAATGTAGGATATAGAGATATAATAAACCTATTGTGACAGAGTTAGTGTAAAAGAGGGCACATGGTTTTGTTTGGGGAAAAATAAGAGCAGTTAGCTTTTTGATACATTAATTTGTATATTTAAAATGATTCCGACTAGGTAAGAAGGATTTTCTGCATCGACATTAGCTGGGTCAGGCTGGCTTCCAAAGGCGACGTTTGACAGCACGCCTCAAGTTTGACGTGGGGGATACTGGAAACGAGATGATGTAAGTGTGAGTTAGCCAGACTGGGCTATAGAAAGTCCTGACCCATGCTATACTTTACAAATGTACAAGTAAATTGGCTACTTTAGGGTTGAAAACAGTTGGATTTTTCAAAGAAAGAGCTGTTTCCACAGGATTAGGTCTTTGATATTTCTCAATTCTTTTGTTTTTCTAAGCGAGAGAAAGCTTTGAGTATGTAATACCTGCAGCGCTGTTTTTTTGTAGAAAGCCAATCTGATAGTAATAAAACAACAAATGCAGCAAAAGGAACACTTTATTTTCTTGTGCAAGTATATGGTATGTCATATAACTTCCATGTGCACTTCCAGTAGGGTGGAGGTAATTAAAGACCAAACACTTGTTTTGTCTCTATCTAATAATCAACACTGATAAACCAGCCTAAACTCTTTAAATTGCAGGGAAAAAAGTAGTTTTTTGTAAGAAACGTGCATATCGCATTTTGAACTCTGAGGCTGGTGTAGCTACAGCCAATGAACTTGCTTCTAAAGTGGAATTTCACCTTGTTAAAGAATTTTTAAAGAGAAAATTTGGTTAATCTCTAATCTTTCATTGTGTAAGCCTTCTGGTGTATTACCCATACCCTTGGTGTGTTGTAGTCTTTCAGTGGCAATGCCTTGTCTAAATCGGGGATATTTTATTACTTATTTTTAAAAAAACTGTTGCTTGAATTACTAAAGGTATGGCTATAGTGAGAAGTTCTGTATTTCATTTGAAGCTGATTACTTTAACTTTGAAAATATTTGTGTAAGCTTTCATTTGGTTTGCTAACTCATTATATAGAAGTGACAGTAGTTCAATTAGAAAACACAGTTTGTATTTATGGAAAGTGTTCACATGCTGTCTTTTGTGAAAGCTGAAGAATTCAAGAAGGAACACAATGTTTCCCACAAACCATACATCTCCGCTATTCCACAGTCTCTCAGCAGCTGGACTAAAAAGGTTTTTAATACGAGTTATGTGTTTAATTAGGGAAGGGAGCCTTGGCAGATCTTCTGACTTATAGTTCATTTTAAAGTCTTCCAAAAAAAAAAGCAAAAGGGAAAAAAAAGGCAAAAGGCAAAAAAAAAAAGAAATCAATCCAATTTGGTTTAATTGTCATATATAAATTAAGAACTCATTTTTTTCCACTTCACAAAGATATCTTCTCTGGCCCCTCCTGATGGATTGCACAGGGCAATTACTTCCAAATGAGAAACGCCAGGCTTGGAATTCAGCAGTGAGTTCTCATGGTCTCCCAGAAGGCCTCGCGCTGCCCTGGCCCTGCTGCAGATCCCCACATTGCAGCCTTGCGGTTTCACAGTGCTCTGCAAGCATTTGCCTCTACAGTTCCTCCCACAAGACAGTTGCCCAGCCCAGAGAGAAGGCCTTCTTCCAAAAGCTCAAACCCTCTTGAGAGTGGACTGCGTGTAAGAAAATATCTTGCAGGAGATTGCCGCCTGGAGTGTCCATCCTGCATGTTCAGCAGGAGGCAAGGCCCTGCTCTTACAGGCTCTGGTTGTGGGGTTCTCCACTGCTCTCTTTCCCCTTTTCAAATTGGTAAATCATTTTGGGTAATAGAAATTTATTCCCTTTGTACCAGTTCTGTGTGGGAGAAGATTAGTATGAATAGTAGGAGATAAAAATAAATGGGTTTAAACCACAATAATTTAATGCAAGAGTACAAATTGCCTACCAGTTCCTTCTGTTAGGTTTAAAGTCTTGGTAACAAATCTAAACCAAATTGGAAAGAGAGTTGCCTCAAGCTGACTGAAATTTCTTTAGTGTCTCATGGGGAAATACGCAGTGGATTTGAGCTCTGGGATTATTAAACGGCAAGCATCTCTTAGCAGCCCTCATTTTCAGGATATAGAGTTGAATACAGCTAAGGATGGACGATTCTTTTTTTTTTTTTAATCTAAAATAGGGAAGTTTCAGGGGTTGCAGAGGTTAGTAGCCTCATTCATTAACTTCCTTTTAAGAACCGCCATGTGTCACTGGGCTGCTGCAAGGCACCGTTGCTGCCTCGCTGTCTCCTCCTTGCCCTCAAGATGCCAAAATGTTAAACCGTTGGAGTTTACTAGATCTGACAGAGAAATTCTTCACGTCTGGCCTAGATGTCTAACTAAATTTGATATGTATCTTGTGGGCTGGGGCAAGTGCTGGAAGCTATTAGAATGCTGAACAAAAAGCTCTATTCAAGGACTATCGCCTTCCTGCCGGGGTAATCCAAGTATCAAAAATTTAAAAATATGGGGTAGGAGACTGTGGCTGCCACAGATGAGAACTTTTAAAGGTGTCTAGAACATCACTCACTTTAAAATGTTGCTTCTATGGTATATGATTAATTTGAAAAATGCAACAAAGAAGCCCAATATAACATATACATATATATCCAATTAAATAAAATTGAACACTTTTAATAAAGTGGAGTTGCAAGCTGGTAAAAATTTTCTCTTGTCACTCAAAGTTAGGACAGGAAAACATTTTTCTTTCCCTTGAAATAGCTGTATTTATTATATCTGACCTGTTTAACATTGCTGGTTTTACTTAAGAACTAGAAACAAATGCTTTTCATCGTTTGATGCCTTTTTTGTAGCATGAAAATGTGTTACCAAGAAAAATAAGGTAGAAACGGTTTCCGAAACACAATTCAGAATAATCAAACATTCTTTTTTTTTTTTTTTTTTAAATGAAGCTGGTTAATCCTAATTGTTTGGATCTATTATAAATTATTTACTTTCTGAACAGCAGCTTGTTCTCATTTTTAAGCTTTAAAACAGCTATATATGGTTTTTAGTTTTCAGTAGTTTCTTCAGGAAAGGTGAAAATGCGGTGAGAATACTTGTAGTGCTTAGAGAAAACCAGACCGTATAAACTGCTTCAACTTCCAGTTGAGTCATCCTGTCTATTAGTTGCTTTTAGTTGCTTCCTAATGAAAAAGTTCTAGGCAGTGGGAGAGCCACTGAAGTCCATTCTGTGCTTGGTTTACTTTTAGTGTATACTTTTGGCTATATTTTTGAGATGTTTATACAGAATTTTTTTTGGTGTCGTGTACTGTAATGGATTTGCCTGAAGAGCAGACCTGCTTCATCATGGCTGGGCTAAACATCTCTAGTCATTCCGCAGCCAGAAGCATGGGTTATTTATATTGTCTTTTTTTTACTTTAACCATTTTATGTTAGCCAACGAACTGTGCAGCTGGTACCAGGCGAGTCAAGTTAAAAATCAGCAGTGTTGTGGCCCCAGCAAGGCAGATGCTGAGGGTGTTGGAGTAAAGCGGGAGTATTTCTGTTGGAATCACAGGAAACGGGCAAAGATAAAGGAGCCAAGACCTTCAAGGGGTGGGTTTGTAGACACAAAGTTGAAACTTGGAGCACATCATTTCACAGGAAAATCCAGTTGCAGCAGATGCCTGAGGATGCTCCCAGGAGGGCCTGATTCTCTCCTTTCCAACTTTTTCCCCAGTCCATTGTCCAAACAAATCTTGAATGAACATTGGATTAATTGCTATTTCCCTCCCTGTTTTTACCAGTGTGCTTTAAATATGAGAGATGAAAATTCAGTGTGTTTGATTTACACATTAAATTTGCTTATCTCCCTGGGGATTTGAAGTGAGAAATGGCATCTATTCTGCATTACTATGCCATTCTCATTGTGCAGAACACGCACAAGAAAAATCTTCCTTTTCAGTAGAAGTCCGATCCAATGTATCTACTACCACTTACTTGTCTGTCTTGCAACTCTTTAAGGTTCAAAGGCAGCTGAAACAGCATAAACTCTGCTCGTAGGGCAGAGCCTTTATACTTACCCTGTCTTCTGAAGAAAAGGAGGCTCAGGGGAGACCTTACCACTCTCTACAACTACCTGAAAGGAGGTTGTAGCGAGGTGGGTGTCAGTTTCTTTTCCCAAGTAACAAGCGATAGGACGAGAGGAAATGGCCTCAAGTTGCGCCGGGGGAGGTTTAGATTGGACATGAGGAAAAATTTCTTTACTGAAAGAGTGGTTAAACATTGGAACAGGCTGCCCAGGGAAGTGGTTGAATCACCATCCCTGGAGGTATTTAAAAGACGTGTAGATGAGGCGCTTAGGGACGTGGTTTAGTGGGCATGGTGGTGTTGGGTTGACAGTTGGACTCAATGATCTTAGAGGTCTTTTCCAATCTTAATGATTCTATGATTCTCTAACAGGAATGTGAGCCAAAGCCTACTCAACTTAATAGGAGTCTTTCCACTGGCTCTAGTAAGTGGTGGGTTAGGTCTGTAGTGTGAATATTGAGATTGGTTGAGACAGAAGGCTTTAGTATATAAATTTCTTTTATTTTTCTTCCATAAATGGCAATGAGCTGTGTTACAAATAAAATAATAATAATAGACCTCCATTATAGAGCTCCTTTTATCTGCTGACTTCAAAGTGCTTCCAAGTTTGCATGAAATTCCCAGCTTTCTTGTTGGAGAAACTGAGGCACATGGAGATCAAATTCAAAATAACATGGTGCAATAGCAAGACTGAGAACAGCACTCAGCCTAACTTTCATTCATATAAAGTATCCTTAGCTTTCATTAGTTTTCAGCTGTCTTGAATCAAACCCTAAGTGTTTTTTGCCAACCAGGATGCCCAAGTACAGCATTAGTGAGAAGACAGTAAGTGAAAGCCCTGGCTACAGACTTTGTAAATATACCATTTTAATGTACAAAGGGTGGTGGTCTCATATTTCCATTGTATCTGTGTTCAATGTCATAACATAAAAATATTACATAAACCATAGCAAAAGCTGTGAAAACTGGTAATGTATTAAGTGAGTGGTGCGGTTGACATGCCTGAGGGATGGGATGCCATCCAGAGGGACCCGGACAAGCTCAAGAAGTGGGCCCGTGTGAACCTCATGAGGTTTAAAAAGGCCAAGTACAAGGTCCTGCACCTGGGTCGAGGCAACCCTCGGTATCAATACAGGCTGGGGGATGAAGGGATTGAGAGCAGCCCTGCCGAGAAGGACGTGGGGGTACTGGTGGATGAAAAGCTGGACATGAGCCGACAATGTGTGCTCACAGCCCAGAAGGCCAATCATATCCTGGGCTGCATCACAAGAAGCGTGGCCAGCAGGTCGAGGGAGGTGATTCTGCCCCTCTGCTCTGCTCTGGTGAGACCCCACGTGGAGTACTGCGTCCAGCTCTGGAGCCCTCAGCACAAGAAAGACACGGACCTGTTGGAGCGGGTCCAGAGGAGGGTCACAAAAATGATCAGGGCGATGGAACAGCTCTCCTATGAAGAAAGGCTGAGAGAGTTGGGGTTGTTCAGCCTGGAGAAGAGAAGGCTCCGGGGAGACCTTATTGCAGCCTATCAGTACTTAAAGGGGGCTTATAAAAAAGATGGCGGCAGACTTTTTAGCAGGGCCTGTTGCCACAGGACAAGGGGGAATGGTTTTAAACTAAAGGGGGGTAGATTTAGACTAGATATAAGGAAGAAATTCTTCACTATGAGGGTGGTGAAGCACTGGCACAGGTTGCCCAGAGAGGTGGTGGATGCCCCATCCCTGGAAACATTCAAGGCCAGATTGGACGGGGCTCTGAGCAGCCTGATTTAGTGGAAGATGTCCCTGCCCACGGCAGGGGGGTTGGACTAGATGACCTTTAGAGGTCCCTTCCAACCCAAACTATTCTATGATTCTATTCTATGATTCTAAGTTGTTCCTTTCCAATTTTTCTCCTTTATTGTCTGGTTTTCTCTTTGTCATTAGTAGCTTCCCTGAAGCATGTTTCTTATTTCTGTTTTCCAGGATTTGCTCTAGGAGTTGCAACTATACTGATGCAGAGTCACAAATGCATTTTAGGTGCTCTGTTGTTAGAGAGTTAAAACTGAGGTGATTTCATGCCCTGAACTTGGGGCACTGTGTGATGAGAGCACCAACATGGTGTCAATTCTAAGAGGTTTGTCCTTAGTTACAAATTGGAGATTTTGAATTCTTAAAATAGAAATTAAAGTTATATATTAGATTACATTTGTCTTTTAAAATCCTACATAATGGATATTAATACCTGTTCAGTTTTGTTTGAGCTTCTACTTCACTGGACCCATATAGTATAAACATGATCTTTTACCACATTTTTTCCAAAAGTAAAATAATCTTTTGGGCAGAAGACTTGTACTTTTGGCTGGAGTGAGAGTCATAGGCTGAGCTGATTTTACAGCCATCTGACTGAATGGATATGTTGCTGGTTTCTTTTTAGAGATTATAGTCTCAAAAATAATCTAAAAAAAAACAAACCCAGAAGAGAGCTGGAGACATGCACAGAACCTGTACAGAAGGGAGACCAGAACAGCTTTTGTGTGTTTTCTGCACTTCAGATGAGACTTTAATTTTAGTTTGTTTAGAAATGATTACTTTAAGCCATCCCTTGCAAGCTAAGGCAACTTGGAATGATTACAGTTGGCATGAAACTGTAGATAACATTAAAAAAATAAGAGTACAACTCTTACACCTTCCACAGCCCTGACTGGATATAGGTTGAAGGCAGATTTCTCTTTCCTGCCTAAATATGGGGAGGTTTTTTGGTTTGTTTTGCCTCCTTTAGCTCCCATGTTGGTCACTGTGAGAGGCAGGTTGTTGGGTTCAAGAGGCGATTCCTGTATTGCTCTGTTCTCTCCATTGGGTCTGGGCAGTTGCACGTTTTTCTGTGCATGAAACTGTTGGAAAACTTTTATTTTGTAAAAGTCTTTATTTACTACTTCTGTAATATCAACGTAAGTAGGAAGATTGAAATTCTAATTTGATCCTAATAATTTTTAAGTAGAAAATTGTAAGGATTTACTTTCAAACTAGATGCCAAAAAATGTGACTGCTTGGCACTAATTTTATATTGAAAATTACAGTACATGAGAAATGGGAAGAGTTGTAATAATTCACTGTTTGACTGCTATGGCAATCTGTTGTAGCTGGAGGGAATAATTTTTCTCATGGGACAAGCAGTATGATTTCTAGGTATGTGATCTAGTTGCTAGGTACTTAGTACATGAACAGTGGTAATTGATTTTAACTTCTATCAGTTCTGTTCTTGTAATTCTTGTCTTTGACACTGTTTGCTTTGATAGGGCCACATTTACTCTAGATGTAAATTGGTGAATCTTTATGGCCTCCAGTAATTTGTACCTGGCTCCACACTATTTCTGTAGAACAGACATAGAATAGTTTGGCAATTTTAATCATCTTCAGTTTCATGCTAAGGCAGGTAGTGCTTTTTGTGTTATGTTTTACTTCCATCTTTCATGGAAATAATGAAAAAATAGTAACAGAAAGCACCCTCCTGCTTAAAAGAAAGATGGTTTTAATTTCTTAACAAGTTAATAATTTATTACTTTGTTTCTGTCTGTACAACTATTAGTGAAATGTGCTGTAAAGATCTACGCGATTGCCTGAAGAAAGCTGTTATATGTAACCATGCATAAAGAAATGAAAAGCACCTGCCAGGTCCTATGTAATGCCGGCCTGGCTTTAGACTCCAAAACAAGTATAGCAAATGGTATTAAAGTGCTGCACTGGGACCAGCTGATAATCCAGTGCTGAATCAAATTTCCAGATTTCACTTCTCATGACAATGGTATTCCAGGATTGCTTTATGCTTTTTCCATTTGGAAATAAATATGTTTTCCTTACTGTTTTTGTTCTCAGTGTTGATCATTTACAAATTTTAAATCCGTAATGTGCCTGAGTCAAACGGATAGATTCCACTAAACATCAGAAATTTGGTATTTTCATACTGAAAACTTAGGCACTCTAAATGCTAAGGTTGAAATTAAGTAAGTGCTTAAAAGCTTGACCCAAAGTCTGTTGGGTCAACAAAAAGACTCACATTGAATTTTAGTGGGCTTTGATCAGGCTGTAAGTAACGTACAATTTATCAAGTTATTTCCATGCTATTCTTTTTTCTTTTCTGTAAGGTTCACAGAGGAAATAGGTTTTGTTAGTGACAAGAATAAATCTGAAAGATGAATGGAGGGGAAAAAGTATGCATACACTGAGGGCTTGCTCCTGCTTTCAGCAATGCAGGTGTGGGTCTTGGTATCTTGTAAGATCAGCTGCACTGCTGATTTTACAAGAGATCTGATGATTTACATAGTGTGCTTTTGTGAACGGGGTCAGCCTTAGTGATGCACACCTGTGTACCTGAGACAGGGGCAGGCTGCAGTGGATTGAAAGTGCAGGTATTTTTCGCATATCTGTCATTCGCTAATGTTAAACTGATTTGAAGAATGTTTAGAAAGAGTTCACTATTTGGCAAGCACATTAAAAAAACAAACAAACAAATACAGAAAGTATACCTTTCCACTGCCAGTTGTCTTGCACTGTCTTTCAGTCCTTGGCTCGCATACTGAAACCCCTTGCCAAAGTCATGTGTGGGGCAGGTTCTGGCATAATCAAGAATATATGGTGGAAATCTGTCTGTATGCAGGGCAAAAACTAGTCAAAAGAACTCCTGTCTTTTGACTTCTATTAGCTAGAGCTCCCTATGTATCTGTTGGGTAGTAGTGCTTTCATGTAGACACCATCTTTGTGCTTCTCCTTCAAGACTTGTCTGTATAAATGTCTTATTTACAAAATAAAATAAGGCAACTGGTACGGAGTAAAAGCTTGAGCTAGTGGTTGGGAAAAGTGTGGAAAGTCTTACTACTTAATACCTAGCAAGGTCTCATGGATTTTGCGTCCTGTTTCAGGGTAACTCCCTATTTATTCCTGCAAATATTAATAGTAACATTGTCTCTTTTTGTGGTGTTCAGGGATGAACTACAATGGCAGGGTTATATGATACACAGCAGGTGTGGGCTGCTGGTGTATGACCAGAGATGTCCATTTATACAAGTACCTATGCTGCATGCAAAGTTATTTGTGAGAAAGAATTCACAGTAGCTGTGTTGGCACGCAAGGGTAAGGTATTTTTCCTTTTTCCAAGCTGGCAGCCTTTAGTGACTCACTGCAAAGGTAAAAACAAATCTTTATTCCTGTATACCATTGCCTTTCATCCTTCTGCTAATCCATAGGTTTGGGAGACTTATCCCATGACTAAAACACATAAACGTATATAATACAGAAGAATGTAGAGGAAAAAAAACCCGACAAAAAAAAGAATTTGAAGGGCACAGTTCTGTAGGTGGATTTTATTTCTGTCTTGAGATAGCTTTCTCCTCATTTTGATTGAAGAATGGAGATGGAAAGCATCATGGAAACTTCCTTTGTTCTACAGAGGCCTGGGTCGCAGATAACAAACCCTTTGATCTGAGCCCCTGTCTATGTTTAGAGTTCAGTCCGGTGAGGTGAGGTGCAAGTGAACTCATCATTTTGGGGGAGCTGCTGGATTAGAGTATAAGCAGAAGCAGTTACTGTTAGAGAGCAGTACACTCTTCGCTTACCTTGCAGCAACTTGTTTTTATGTCCATTTCCTGAAGTTTTTTTCCTTGTTTCTGCTGCTTTCTCATAGCTGTTTTTCCTGAGGGTTTCTTGGGGTTTGTGTTTTTGTTTGTTCTGCTTAGTTATTTTTTTTTTGAGTTTGGGTTGTTTTTTGAATGAATTGCTCCATTTCACTGGAGTTAATAACTCTCTCTTTTCTTTTTGAATAACCACAAGTGGTTAAGACCTGTCTCCTCTAGTAAGCAGCACATGCAAACCCACAGTAACTTATGCCGCTGTTGACTTGGTTTTTCCACTGCCTCCTGGAGTCATGAACCTCCGCAGTGCAGCTTGAAGGGCTGAGTATCACCTTCAGGGAATCACCATCAGTATTCCCTGCAGCATTTTGCCTTCACTTGGAGGTCTCACATCAAGGTACTGACCTGACCTGACCTCTGTCACCTTCTTTGACCCAAAAACATCACAGCCTGAGGTGTTATTATTGCAGGAACACCTGTGACATGCATTTTTTTCCTACTGGAAAAAAAACTTTTTTTTCCTTTCACACTAATTCCATCTAAGCACCATATTTTCATCATTCCAGAGGTAATGATTTTAAATTACTTAATTTTGCTTCCAAGGATAGTGATCAGGATTTAATAAAGACTAACTTGACAGAATTTACTGCCTCATCATATGGTATTTTTAGGCTTGTGGAGAAAAATAGAAGTGTAAGTCCCTGTGTACTCCGAGAAGCACAAGGCTTGTGCCTGTGTAAGGTCATGGCATGTTTTATCCCTGTTTGAACTTGTTAGGCAACTCATGATTTTAAAGCCCACTTAAACCTTTTTCTTATTGTTCTTGCCTCTTGATGTTTGCTGGCCAGTGGGAGATAGTTAGACTTTGGGTATAATATATATGTACGCAATGCATGGTTGCAAGTCATTATTAACCCTGGCAGCTTATTTACAGTTCCACTTTTTGCTCAGTTTTTTTACTGTACTAAAAAGAAGGTAAACCAATGAGCAATGTTTGGAAGGTTTGTTATTAAATGCCTGTGATTTGCACATATTGATGATGATATATTGAATGTCTTTAAAGATTTCTGATGGATAAACATAAAATCACAGAGCAACTTAGGCTGAAAGGCAGGTCATCAGGTCCAAGCCCCTGCTCAAAACAGTGCCTGCTTTGAAGTGAGGTCCAGCTTTGGCGTTAGATCAGGTTGCTCATAGGTTGAATGGGTTGCCTCATAGACTTTGAGGGGTTAAAATCAGTTTGCTAAGTGATAATACTTGAGGTTAATAATATTTCTTGAACACTTAGAACCTTGAAGTAAACCTTCTGGACATGTCCCATGTTTCAGTACAAGTCCGTATTGTCACTAATAGGCTTTCAATAATACAGCATTTTCTCCTAACAATGGATTAGAGAGAGAGAAGGCTGCTTCTCAGTGATTAAATGACACTTATTCTTGTGTTCTTTATTCAGATATTTCCCAGCTGCTGACAAAAGGTGCTTTCTCTGAATACAGAGCAGCAAGCCATCTCCTCTGTGTTAGTAAAATACTGTAAATTCCAGATACCTTACAAATAAGCTTGGCTGAAACTGCCTTCAGGAAAAAAGTCTACTTTTTTTATTAAAAGCAAAGTTTTGTACAAAATTATACATTTCAGAGTTTTTTCCATTTTTCCTTAAAAGTATGTTGTTTTGATTTTAAATTCTAATGAAATACTGAAAACTCTTCTGGAAAGATTTCCATCATTAAAAATTATACATGGGAAGAAAAATGTTTCCCACCCAGTTATGATTTTAACGTGCACTCCCCCAATTCCCAACACTAGCGTTTCTTAGTAGTCCTTGTTCCCTGAGAATTTTCGCAGAGCTAATTTTTTTAATTAGGCATTCCAAGCACACATGCGTTTGCATCAGCGAGTGCGTTTTATCTGCTTCATGTGCTCACCTTTGAACACAAATTTTTGTGGGCATGTATATTTAACACGTATTTGAAAACTCTGCTCTTACCATAGCTGCCTTTTGAGCGCTGGCGCCATGATTTCCTAAGGGAGATGTGCTGCAGCACCCGCTCCAATCTGATCACCAAGACAGTGATTGCGGTTAGAGATAACTGGCAATATCTTTAATTAAAAGGCTTGCTGGAGAGCAAAGGGCACTCTGCCAGTCACCATAACAACTGTTGCTGCTGAGAAATTATAACTGCGTGCTTTGGCACAAATGGCATGTGCCTGCCCACCCCCACGCTTTCAGGTATGTTTTTTATCTCCTCATGACTTAATTGTTTGTGTTCACAAAGGATGTGGCAATTTTTTTTTTTTTTTAACTGTCATGTGGGTTTCATTCTGCTGTTCTCATTGTGTCTAGGGATTTTTAGCCTTTTGCAGCAGGCAGCGAGAATTGTTGCTTTAGTTTATAATGCTCTGTCAGGCTTGTGACCATAAGTAATCCATGGTGGAACAGTGATTACACTGCATTTCCCCAGGAGCTGCAGGCTACCTTTGCACTGGACATACATCTGCTGCATTGCTTTAGGCATTTGAGTGATTCCTATTTTCAGTTTATTTAAATAAGTTGCAAATGGACAATTTTTTAAATGGTTTGTTATTGTTATTTAAGTTGATTTAGTAGTTAGACTTTTGCATTTGTGCTTTAAAGGGACTGCAAATTAAAACCAGTTCGAGTCAGGAATGTGTATTCAGTACAGCTTTGGAACACGTATGGAATCTGAAGTTTATGGCTTTGAAAGCACTTGCCCTCTTTCAAATGTTTCTAATAAGATAGAGTGTGGTGATTTACACCTCTTGAGATATTGAACTGCTATCCAAGAATGTTGTTTGGCTCTTAAAGAAAGAAAGCATTGGTGGGCCTGATTTTGGGAAAGGAAAAAAAAGCCGATGTGATTTCATTGAGACTTAAGCATTATGTGTGTAAAAGAATTCATTATTTAACACTTTCTCTGCACACCACGAATGCATTTGGGATCCATCAGCTGTTAGTTTCTGGAGAGGACAAAGAGGAGAGCAGAGCCCTCACATGACCTGCTTTTCCTCCTGCTCCAAAAGGCGTTGCTGTACCAGGAAAAGAAAATTTGACTCCACTCCCAAAGGAGGCTTTTTGTCTCTCCACTCCTGGGCTCTGCGAGCCAATAGCACTCAAAGCGGTTCAGAGCCACAAACTCCGGGGGGGCTGAGGCTATGCCTGGGTTATACAGCTCAGCGTAATGCGGGTCGATCACGACTGGGCTCTCTGACATTACAGTATCGTGGTGCTAGCAACAGTGGGCAGTTCACACATAGGGGAGAAGACATTTGGAAACAGTGAGCTGGGATGTTTTTATATGTGTATATATTTTAATATAAAAGAGGGTGTGTAGCTCTTAAGTGCTCAAGGGTGTATTTTGGTCTAGATGCAAAAAATGAAGCATGGGTACAGAAAGCGAAGGGAGAGAGGGAGCAGAATGAAATCTCACGCCGCTCATCAGAAGGGGAATGACTTGAAACGGGTGTTATGGAAGAGCTTCTAGGAATAAGAAATGGTGTCTTAACTTGGGAATCTGTGATGTGTTTCTCAGGGTGATTTTAAAAAAAAAAAAATCATGATTTTTAAGGTTTTTTCTTTTCTTCCTTATGTAAAATTGAGAATGCTGTGATTTTTATAGATTACCTACACTCACCCCATCCCTGTGGGCCAGTGCCGCTTCCACCGGCGCTCTCCCTGACTTTCATTAGAGGTTATCAAATTACGTTTGCAAATTCTGAGATGAGTTACAAATTATGTTTGCCCATTCATTTGACTAGAAGAACTGGGGAGGGGAGGCATGAAGAGGGCGGGAGGAGGTTCAGGTCTGTCCTGGCGAGTGTGGTTCAAGGTTTAATCAGTGTGGTATTTCCTCTTCCTGCGGGCCAGAGAAACACCTGTGTTTTTTCTTTAAGTATTACAAGGGACAGTTGATGGGCCCTATCGTTCTGAAGGGAAACTTACTAGAGCCCATCTGCATACATTGGCTTCAAAGGGTTTGCATAGTGCTCTGGCTGATAATTTTAAAAAATTAGAGAGAGTGAAATCTCTTGATGAAGCTATTAATAGGACTCCAGTTAAACTGCTTTAACAAAGCATCTATCCTGGAGAGGAGACCTCAGGGTTGATATAAAAGGTCAGGGAGTTTTTGTGTGATGAAGTTTTAAAGCATTTCTTAACCTTCAGGGCTAGTTTCTTATTTTGAGGTTATGTTTTATTTCAAAGGACAAACGCTATTCTTAATTTCATTCTTTGTTTCATATAAACCTATTTCAGAAAGCTGTGAAATTACATACACTATTTTTTGGCCTGGATCTTTTTCCACTTCTGAGAACTTTAATGGGAATTGTCACTCCCAGGACAATTTTGCAGCTTTGCTGGTGTGTAGCAGCACAGTATTGCCCGAATGCCTCCTGCACCTTTGTTGGCACGCATTGGGGGTTTGGCAGGTCAGTGCAAGAAAAGCGTAGCAGGCAGTGCTGTAACCACGTTTTGGAGGCAGCTGCATGAAAGCTACAGGGGCACAAATGCAAGCAGAGAATCTGTGTAATCTACAAAACTGGGAACTGTTTGCTCCCGTTCTCCCCCATGAATTAACTTGTTTGTGTTTTTAAAGGATTAAAATTTGAGTTGTGTGGAGAAAGATGATTAGCACTCGCGGAGGACTAGAACATTTAAAAGCTGTGGTTTTGTTCAGGGTTGCACTGAAAGCCAAAAGCGTTAAATTCTCTGTAAGGGGAATGGGGCCCTAACTCAGGGCAAGCTGCCTGGGGGGCGTGTGGAGCCATCGGCATGGAGAGCCCAGGCTCCTTACGAGACACAGTCCTGGGAACGATGTTTCCAAGCTCTGGGCTGCCCTTTAATCTGCCAGGTGGGCTGAAGGGAAGCCAGGAAACTGGAAGTCTTAGGAGCCACGGCTCCAAAGTGTCTGGCTCAGCTATGGTTGCAGGCTCTGGCTCCACATCAGCTACTGACGTGGAGCCAGAGATCCCTGCTTCCCAGCAGCCCCCCAGGGGAGCTGCACTAGAGGGGAGGCATGCCGGCAACTGGGAGCTGTGGGAACTGGAAGGCACGTTGCCAAAGGGCTGAGAGCTGGAAGGGCAAGCTCCCCGTTAACCTAGCAAGGCTGCCTGGTGGGGTTGTAGTCAGCAGTGAGGGTTCTATCATAACCCTGGCAGGGCTCTGCAGCAAATATTTCAGAACTGAACCATCTCCAGGTAATGTTTTGATTGTGCAGGTTTGGCATTCTCCAGTGGAAACTCACTCTCTTAAAGAATTTCTGACCAGCATTTTTAAAATCCAATGATTTTTTTCCTTTTCAAACATAAATTAATTTTGTTGATTAAAGCCTTGCTTTTGTAGCAATAAGGTCATCTGTTTTTTTTTTTCTTTTGTGCCTTTGTTGCTGTTTGTTATTCAGGATTTCTGGTTAGCTTTCCATATCAAATGTCTAGGAGGGTGATCAATACATGTTTCACGTGCTAGAGTATAAATTCAGTCACGTACAACACGTACAAAATATGGTTCCCACAGAAGTCAGTACAAATTTGAGACGAATGAACTTTACTGCAGCATGCCAGGACTAGAAATTTAGGCCCTGGTCATGTCATCAGATTGACTTATGTGACATTGTAATGAAATTTAGTCCTTTAAAATGTGTTAATTGGATTTTAGAGAAGATGCATCTTCAGTGGGAAGGTGTATTGGAAATACTGCTTGTAATCGTCTGTCAATATATCAAGAAATTGCACATTGCACCTGAAGTGGGGAGAGCAAAACAAAACCAACCTCAAAACAAACAAAAAAACCAAACCCCAAGGATCCAGGGAAAACCACTAACTTTACAAACCACTACAAACTCATATTCAAAGACCTCCTTACATTATTTGCAGTTATTGCATAAACATGTTGCACAACAGCTATACTGTTAGCAAAATACATAAACACATACTTACAATATTTCTCAGAGCAGATCATACCGCAGGGGCTGCTAACATGTTCTCAGGGACTTTGCTAGCTCTTCCAGCAAGCCTGTTTGCAGCTCTGAAGGGAGGAGAAAGACGAGGAGCTAGGAAACCCGCACTGTGCTTACATGTAGAATGCGTGTGCCCCGGTTTCTTGGATAGGCGGTCTTCCCAGGGTTGCAGATTTCCTTTCCCAGCATCATTATGATCTTGGCTTTTTTCTTCTGCTGCTGCTGTTGTGCCCCTGTCCAGCCAGTCTCAAACATTCTCATTTAGCAACATGGTCCCTCTCTTCCTTTCATGATGTTTTTTCTAGTACCCATCCTGATTTTCTTTTTCTCATAGCCGATGGAAATTCTTGGTCCAGCCCAAGTTCTGTTCCTTTGAAAGAAGCTTTATGTATCTTACAGTTGGTTTTCCGAAGAACCCTTTTCCTTTGCCTGCTTATTGTTCCAGGTAAATAGGAATTTTGTGCCTGATTTCTCTAAGGTACGATTCTGTCCTCTGTGTTTTTTCCATTTTGGAACATGGGGAGAACGTGGAAAAAAGCAGAAGGGAAATGGGAGTGTACCAACCAACAGGATATTGACTGGGAATCATCAGTGTGGGCAGGCAGATGAAAAGGCAAATGACATCCTAGGGTGTACCAGGTAACTGATATTAATAGTGGAGCAAGGGAGGTTTCAGTGTACAAGTAAAAGGTTCTGGAAAGACCCCGTTTGGAATTCTCTGCACAGCTTTGGTTTATGACTCTGAAGACCATCACTGACATGGACAGGCTCCTTGGTGAGACTGCAGATGTGGCTTGTTCAGTCAAGCCAAGTGCTTGCTACACTGAATGTTACTGCTCTGTATGAATACAGCATTTATCCTCATAAATGCCAGAAAGGCAGGGAATGTAACTGAGGCAGAGATTAATGTTGATGCAAAATTAAATTTGTCTAAACTGGCCATCAGTAAATTTAAGTTAATGTTTTCAAAGTGGAAAAGCTGTTAGGCACTGGAATAGCTTTCCAACAGGAGCAGTTTGGACAAGAAACTTAATTATTTTGAAGATGGCACTCATTCAGTTCATAAGAAGTACAGTGTGCCTGAATAAAAGGAGACCGCACCAAATCACCCTACATGTCACTTTAAGCCGTCGCAGCTACCTGTGTCCTCCATCCTTCCCTCCTCTGGAGGTTATCCCGCACCTCCTGGCACCCCTTGGCATTCCCCACAGCGGCTGTTGCCTCCTCAGCAACCTGCGTACTGCCTGCTGCCAACGGCCCACCCGTTCCCGATGCTCCTCAATGAAAGGACATTTTGTGGAGCTGATTCACTGCTGTGTTTTTACTCTTTGCTCCTTTGTATAATCCTTGCTCTTTCAAGCTAACAGCTTCCCGTCAGATGGCTTGCCAATATCAATTGTGATCTTAATAT
This sequence comes from Aptenodytes patagonicus, assembly GCF_965638725.1. Classification (NCBI taxonomy): domain Eukaryota; kingdom Metazoa; phylum Chordata; class Aves; order Sphenisciformes; family Spheniscidae; genus Aptenodytes; species Aptenodytes patagonicus. The sequence continues at coordinate 59,439,650 of NC_134953.1, read as the reverse complement.
TTCATGCCAGGTTCATCTCGCTGTCCTTGCAGGGTAAATGAGGCTTATGTATACTCCAGAGTGTGCATCGTTCCTTTTGTAGGCCACAGTTAATTGCAATTAAACAGTCAGCCTTTGTAAAATTAATATTGTTACTGCTATGCTATGCATATGCTGTAACTTTGGGAGTGGCTAACGAATGTCAAGCAAATACAAATGTAGCCCTTTGCTTACTGGGATTTTTAATATATTTTAATCACCTGTTTGCCTTGGCAAAAACATATATTTTAGATACTCAAATCAGTGGGAAAATAAACTAGTAACTTCGCTTTAAGTATAGTCTGACATCTGTTCCTTTCTTCTTTTCTGTTCAGCTTCCTTCATTATGCTTTTTCACAGGTCTCTTTGTTCTTGAATATGTTAATTTCTTAGGTTGTTTGTACCACATACCTAAAATGTGGATTCTAAAGAGTTCTTTAGAATTTAAAGTTGCTCTTATTATCCTGAAACCCAATTCTACCACCACTTGTACATGCACAAACTGAGCCTGTGGGAGTAACCCACACAGCAGACTTACCAACCTTGAGCGTTTCCAGACTGGTGGAAGTTTATGTTGTACATTCGATGTGACAGGGCTGACCATCTGAACGAACTCTGCATGCTTTTACTTGTGAGCATGAAACTAGTAGCTGATGTTCCCAAGATGAGCCAGGCATTAGCTTCCTTTTCTCAGCATCTGTTGCTGTTGCTGCATGGAGCCGTGGTTCGACTGCACTAAACTGACGACCTGTGATTGCAGGATCCTAATATTGGGGTTAACTTCCCGCAGTCGTGGTCTTCAGCAAACCCAGCTGAGCACAAGTAGGCCATAGGAGGTAGATCTGTGTACGTTACCTTATGGATTATTTGATCTGTTCTCCTGCACATGGCACAAATGATGAGATAGTATGATGTTCCCTAATAAATATAGATACTATGTAATCTTGCTTAATAAATTGTAAGCACAACTGTTTACTGAAAGACCTATTTGGAACAGAAGGAAGTTCTTTTTATTATTATTATTGTTCTAATTGTGGTGGCAGTCTCTCACCATTGAGCAGGAGGACTCCCAAGATACTTAAACTGTTCATAATTTAGCACCCCGTGTGAAACAAAGTGGGTGTTGTCATCTTGATCCCAAATGGGTTATCGTATCCCTCTGAATAGTGCCTCATGTAGTTCTCCGAAAGTGCCCCCATTGGAAATAAGCATTACTTAGAAAAACCCAGAAATAACCTTCTGACTGCAGGCCCTCTCATCTCAATTGTACATGTGGTTAGGTTGGAGGTCACGGATGCGTTGCAGAAGGAGCAGGGCTCTTTGCCGAGGCTGGAGATAGAAAGGATTTCAGTTCTTCTCATGACTGGTTCCTAATGTTTCACAAGTACACATTTCTTTCAAAATTTAAGAGAAGAAAAACTGTATTTTGACTAAGGAATGTAGTTCCCTCTCCCCCAAAAGAGATATTTATTCAAAAGCTGGAGCAGGTCCAGTTCAAATGTTGAATACTGAGCCAGTACAGAGACATATAGCACATGTTCATCACCATGCAGGTGTGAGGGGAAAGGGAGTTTAGGCTTGAGCCGTTTTGAAATATTACTTTTACCTACATGTTTGACATTTTCTAGCTCTTTTATAAGGAGTGATGGAAATCTACGTTTTTCCTCCTTTAATAAAATGAACTTCTTAGTTGTTAAATGTGCTAGATTGACAACCGTGGAGACTGAAGTCTTCTGTTTACCCAGAGAATAAGCACAGCATGGGAAAGCTGCAGTACAGACTTCCTTCGGGTGCTACCTAAGCTAATGTGCCTCAGCCTTGACCTGGTGAGAAATTAATCCATTCCCATTACAGCTGTAGCTTTTGTGATCAGACTCTGCAAGGGAGGAGTCAGTTCAGGCTAGTTCTGATGATGCTGTTACTCCTTTAAGAAATTTTTTGGACCTAAACAGACCACCCCACAAGCTACCTCTGGAGCGTGTGCAGTAAGCAGAATAACCTCATCATCTTCTCTTTCACTTTGTACACACAAAACTGAACACGTCTTTGATGAACCCCAGGTGAAAATTCAGAGCTTGCCATGAAAAATAAGTAGCAGGAAAAGATGACTAACTGAACACATACACTGAGAAAACCTCAAACGACTCCTCATTTTCCTCTTCTAGTCTTAATCACTGGTGTATTTGTCCTTCACAATTAGGGAATGTCTGAATGTGTGTGTTTCAGGACAATAATAAACAGTGGCTTTGCATTAAGAGAGGTCTGGTCTGCATATCCCAGAAAAAGTGAAGGGGAGAAACTGATGGTTAAGTCCAAAAATCTTTGCACTTCTCTTCTTTTTATGGCTAGCAAAATTCAGACAATTTAGCTTTGGAAAAATATATGACATGTAACCTAATAGGTTGTCTTCAAAAACAGTTTGTAATGATTGACTAACTTCCAAGAAGAGAAGTATACAAACACTCCAATTCAACAAATCACTTAAGGATATAAATTTATGCGTAATGGTAATACTACTGACCTCAAAAATTTAACTTGCCAGTTAATGTTGCTGTAGACAACATTTTCATTACTGTCCTGTCCTATAACCCATTTTTCTTTTTTTCATATTACCGGTTGTGTGGAGAAGTAAACTTAGGTAAACTCACTTGTGATGAAACTGATAACAGTGAGGTCTTAGCATGTTAAATAGCGGATTCTTTAAACATAGATTTAGATAAAGTCATTCTAATGTAATGCTAGAAAAGATTAATTTAGTGGGTTTGCAATAAATAGTGGAATCACTAGGTGCTTTTCTTACTGAAAAACACTCTTGGAAACACACCCCCCACTGTGCTGTCAGTCTCTGAGAGTGTAGTTCTGATAATCGCCGTGAAGCATGGTCCTACTATATTCTTAGTAAGGAGATGACTGGGCTGTAAGAACAGATTTTCTTTGCATTATTTTCTTCAGTAAACATGGTCTTTGATGAAGAACTAAGAGCGATTAGTTCTTCTAATATACTACAACTAGATCAGCTTTATGGATGTAACCCCAACAGAAAAGCTGTTGGGGAAAACATTTGTGCCAACATGACCCTGAAGGACAAGAGTCCTGTGGATGACCTGACACACCTTCTAGGTTTCTCTTTTATAAGAAAGTCAAATAGGATAATTTACTTCTGCGAAAAGAGAAATACTTTCTAGTTAAACCATCAGACTGGGACATAGGGGAGATGGAGATGTTGAAAATGTCAAAATATGAAGATTGTTTCCTATTGAGTATTAAGCAATTTGGTGGGGGAAGGGGGTTAAAACCCCCAAGATGTGTAAAGGACACTGCTATAGGATAGTGAAGATCTGTTTGAGGAGGAAAATAAGGGAAAAATGAGTCTCTTGAAAATAGTTGTATACCTACATATACATATGAATTCTGAAGAAGACCAAGTCTTTTGGGAACTTTTGAGAGCTGCACCGCTTGGAGTGGTGTAGCCATGTAGTTGGCTACATGTAGTAGCCATGTAGTTTTTTGTGCTCCTGTGAAATGGGGGTAATGTCCGTTAGAGTGTCCCGTCTCGGCTCTAGCCTGTAACTCTCCAAGGGTGCATCTTTTCATTTGTAGTGCAGTTATGTTTCCTTTGAGCCTATTGATATCCTCAGACTAGGTAAGTAACACAATGACCTACGACCTCACCACGGCAATTGCAATCCAGTTCCACTGAAGTCAGTGTAAGTCTTGATCTTTTCTAAAATCAGAAGAAAAGCCTGTGCTCCTACAGTTTTATTTGTGGAGTTTATCTAGTGTCAAGATTTGGTGCATGTGTGCTGTGACGGTGTGGTTGAAGAACCCTGCAAAGCCATGCTTCACTTAGAAGACATGTACTCAGAGTGCTTAACTCAGGCTTTTAATGATGGAGCACGATATTGTGCTATTGGGGCAGTAATTTTCAGATAAGGTTTCCAGACATGATTTTTGCTTTAAGGCTTCGCCGGTACTAACATTAAACAAACTTAAGTATACATCTATTTTTTTATATCATCTAGATATGTGGGTTATTAACGTAAATTTTAATTGTAAATTAAATTGTCAGAGTAGAGATAAAACCCTTTTGGATTAGTATCACCATGAAACTGCTGAGATGGTGAGTTTTAGGTGGGTGACTGTGTTACACTAGGGAAGGAAAAAAGCAGTCAAATGCAAGAGGGCTAAAACACTTCAGGGTTGTTACAGATTCCTTATGGTGAGAAATCACTTTTCTGGCAATTTTCAAAAGATAGTGATATGATTTCACCCCTTCATGTCTGTCACCACATCATCTAGTGTGGAGAACAGCACAGAGGAATGTGAGACAGAGTTAGCATGAATTTAACTCTTCTGAATTTAGTGTGCTTGTGCAAATTAGCTTAATATTATACTTTTAAAACTGGCTTTTATTGAAATGTTTTTTTAAGTTCATTTTGGTTATTACACACTTTCAAGAGACCCTTTGGTGATTACATGGGAAAAATGTATTTCTTTGTTTTGTTTTTTTAAGGTTATCTTTCAGTGCATGTTAGTCATTACTGGTTCATTTTTGTTGAAGCTCTGAAGGAATGATGTAGTCGTTTCTTTTCTGTGACACCTGGTTATTTTTTCTTTGTATTACACTTGGAGCACAAGAAAGTAATGTGCACGGATCCACAAGTCTCTAAAATTCTTCTGCATCAAAACATTCACCATAGAAACTATTCATGCTGCTTCTTAACAGGGAAGAAGGGGGAGGAGTTCGTTTTAATTAGAGTAGACCTGAAGCCATAATGATTTCTGAAGTCACTCTAGAATCCACACGTTTTGGTAGAGGACTGGAAGTCCTTTTCAGTGCCTAGGCTGATTACCTGCAGGCTTGGAAACAGCTGTTTGCAACACCAGGGGTAGCATCTAGCAGTGTGTGATATTGGATGGCACCAGTGCTGCTTTCAAATAAGCAAAATGCTAACAAAACAGGACTGGTAGGAACCAATTCATTATTACATATGAAGTTTACGTTATGCGGATGGCTGTATAAGGCACTATCACCACTTAAGTCCCAAATAGACCCATTTGTGAATGGGGAGGAAAGGGCGTCCTCCTGTGTGAGAAAATTTACTTCCCAGTAATTCCTAGTAGTACAGCATGTACTAGTAACTATTTGTGTTTATATGGTGACACATAGAGGTGGAACTGAAATAACACTAATAAAGTATGCAGGTACATCCTGGATTGCCAGTGATGTGGCAATCTGGTGACTTTTACATCATACTTCATTTAATAGTATTACCAACAAACTTCTGTTCGATCTCAGTGATAAAGTTGCTTTGTCTGTCTTCCCTTACTACCCATGTTACTTGACTACGCTATAAAATGCAATGTTAGTAAGTGGTATGGTATTAAAGGTAGTAAAAAAAAAAGGCAAGAATATGAATCAAAAGTTATAAAAATGTGATTGACCATTTGTTACTTTGTACAGATGTAGAACATCTATTATTTCTTACTCACATGTGCATCATTTTATATCACCTAAGGAGTAAAATACAGCATTGTATTGGCCTTAACCTTCACAAGTCCCATTTTGATTCATCAGAGATAAGTATCTAAAACTCTGCACTCTGCTATGAAATTCTTTACAGAAAAGTATTTTATGTAATGTTCCCACAGTGAGATACTAGTGACTACTTGTTATATATTTTGAGAATATGTAGTTCAGAATCAGACATTGAGCTTCAGCTAACCAGAGCTGTTTTCTTAATTCTCTGTGCAGTATGTGGATAATTTATGCTTCGGTGCCTGAGATATTATCTACAAAAGGTAACTATTGATGAAAGTATTTGTTATGGATTGAAATTACTATTGCTAGTGGGTTACAGATTTTTAACTTTTAACCTCTCAGCTCTGTTGTCTGTGTGGCATTTTAAATTTTTCCCTTTCTTCAAAGAAAGATGTTTAGTACCTATTATCTCCTCTCACTATTTATCCCCTAAGTCCTACTTTTGCCTTATAAACAAGTGCTTACACATGTAGTGGTACCTGCAAACATGAACCTGCTGACCAGATTTATATTTACAGAATGTTTAATGTGGCCGTAGTATTACTAGGGATCATTTTGCTGGGACTGGTTAGCAACTTGACTCAGTTTTAGCCTTAACATAAGCTTAGCATGCTGAAGAAGAGAAAATGAGTGTCCTTCAGTGTGGTTCTTTATTGTACATACCTAAGGAGTAAGATTTTACGTTAGCAGTTCACATTGTAAATGGTACTCTCCTGCACAATAGTATAAATAACAGCACAGTAGACTTAGGATTGTTCAATTTAGCTTAAAGTTGAAGTGATTGACCATTTTCTCATTAAGCACCATGGGAGTTCAATGAGCCCAAAATCAATGCCTAAATCAGTAGTTCATATTCTGCACATAGTTATGCGAGTATATTAATCTTGAAAACGTTTCCTTCATTGGCACCAGTTTATACAGCGATGCAAAAAGTATGTTTTATGACTTGTCCAAACATTCAACTGTTACTTGCTCTGGGCAAATGAGTATTCAGCAAAACAGCTGGCTTGTTCTGAGTGCAAGTCTAAAGGTTCACAAGTTGCACAAACTGGTGTCCTGCCACTTACTGATTTTCCTCTAGGTCAGCAGACTGATTTCTCAAGAGTTTGTACAAAAATGTATGAAAGAAAATTGATAATATTATTTATAAAGCACTCTGCTGCTTCTTACATGAGAAAGGAGTATTTTTAAGATTTTCTCATTCTTGTCTAGTAACTTTATCAGATTTGTTTCCTAAAGGTTTTTAACTCAATTTTTATGCTTTGCCCGTTAATAGCTTCCTTCTAAATGCAGATTTTGAAGTTCCTGTTCCTTCCTGCTCTTCCTTATGTTTGAGAGAGTTAATCAGAGTGCTGCTCACAGAATGAGCTCACTTGCATTTTCCTTGGGAGGAAATATGTACTGCGGAGTATTGAACAGTCTGGTTCTTTGTACTTTGCATATTGACTTATTACTGGTCTGATTATGTTGAGCACTTTTTTTCTCTAGTATAGTGAAGAATTTAAGCGTCTGCTTAGGTACTGTATTGCATCCACAGGATGCTTGTTGTTAAACTTCCAGAGGTCCTTATGCAGATTTTATAGATCATATGAAATACATTGATAGGCAAAAACCACTGACCCAGGAATCTAAATATGTAGAGGATGCAAAGGAATGGCTACCTTTTGGACACCAAAACCCTCACATCTTTTTTGTTATAATTTTGCTTAAGGGAATGCATGAAGAAAGTAAATGAGAGCTATTAGAAACATACTGTAGTGCATAGTGTGTATTTGTATGGTGCTGTAAATCATGTAAGGGCCCTGTATGTTGAGAACACTGGAGGAAGCGAATAAAGGAAAGGACTTAAGCCTGAAGTCATATTTCCCACAGCGTGGCTGTTTACCCTGAATTGCTTCTACAGGCTGTGACTTTCTGTTGTTGGGGCTGAGTCTCACCTTGTTCACTTGAGATGATGCAGGAGTTACTCTGTGCTTTTTATTCAGCCCCCCTTTGGGTTTGCCTTGAGCAAGAGTCATCAGAAGTTTTTAGTATTTGGCTCATTATTATTTGATGAAAAGATGATAAGATGCTGGAAACCACATGCATCCATCCAGTATTAGACAATGCAAAGAACAGTAAAATAGAGTATTTGGCTATTTCTTATGCTTATAAACCAGTTACTAACTATTCCTTTGCTTGTGGATGAATCACTTGCTTAATTTATTTAACAGGCTGTCTTGTTTTAGTAGGGGTGTAGGGAGCTCAGAAATCTTTGTACGCTGGGAGCAGTGAAGTCTCTTGAAACAAATGTGTGCAGGCAAAGTGTTTAGATACATTTTGCCTTAGAGTGACCTTTGAAAGAATTTCACACACACTCTGGGCACTGGGTTTCTTTCCCTGGGTTTACCCTTAAGTGCAAAGCCATATGTTTTAGGTAAGGTTAAGCAATCAACAGGTTGTACACTTAACCCTTATGTACCATATCTGGGACTAGACATTTTTATTACATTGCTTCAGTCTATGTATTACTCTACTACCAAGTGAGAATTTAAAAGGTTGATACAAGTGCCTCTTGAACAGTATGGTTTTTTAGCTCGTTGATTGATATTTATTCCAGATGTAGGTTGTGATTTAGTTATTTATTTATTTAATATATTTCATAACTGAGAATCAGTACCTGATTCTGGAAGGTGGTCCTCCTGGTGGGACTTGAATACATTTCAGCCTGTTGAAGTAAATGGCAAGTGAAAGTGCCTGTGATGTGTGATTAGGCCCTCATTTCATGGGACAGACGCTATCCAGCTTTTAACCACGAGTTGTCTTAGCGGTTACTACATATTCTACCAGCAGCTAGCATTTGAGGAGCTACACAGTGTGCTTAAGAAAATATGTCAATACTTCCCTGTTGCCCCTGTGATAAGGAAGTGTCAGAGTTTAGCAAACCAGTTGTAACAGCATTGAGAGCTGCCTCAAACCTCCTGACTGCTCGTCTGGGCAGATCTAACAAGTTTTCATAGTTGTACTTCATGGACCTCAGAAAAGACTGGTCTTATCCCCACATGGTGGCTGGCGTTACCACCTAAATTAAGGTCACAGTATGCTTTGTTTACTAGCAGTACTCAGATGGAGAATATTTGTAATAAAATACATGAAACTCTGTGGCTTTTTGTTGGGAATACGAAACTCATCCCCTCTTCCCCTGTCTCTGAAGGAGAAGTGCCCTCTCTGTACCTACCAAGAGTATTCTGATCTTACAACTGATGTAAAGCAGTGGCATAAGCTGATTAACGGCAGGGCTCACCATAGCTGACATTTGGGGTTACGTTTTTGAAAAACATTCTGAAATTGAGTCGCTAATGTTATTTTACAGCCTTTTTTATGCTTTGAAATTCCTCTAGCAATACAGAATGTTATTTTTCCTTTTTATCAAAGTTAAAGGGTATTTCAGCAATTAAATTTAGTGTACTTCAGCCAAAAAACATACTACAGATAGCTTCTTTGATTTGATAAATAACAATTATTCCTGTATTAGCAAAAGAGTAAATATTGCTTTGTTTGGCATCTTGTGAAAAGAAAATTTCAGAAGAAGATGGGAAAAATATGCAAGATTGCTTGGGACAATATTTAACATGTAAGTGGGTGGTGAATATAAATTGTTATAGTCCTACTAAATTTAGCAGAGCTATCCCAGCGTACAGTTCGTGAGGATCTGTACTGTTATTCCAAATACATCCTGGAAGATATGTTCCACCAAGTGCCTGCTTTCGAATTAATTGTTAATCTGGGACTTACAGATTTATTGTTCATGATCAGAAAAAGGAAAGATGGAAATGGAAAACGCTGGCAGTAGTTATCCAGTATTGCCCACAGAGCCAACCTGTGCAAGGATAGCCTTCTGGAGATGCTTCTTTCTGTCAAGGTACAACAAATGCTAAACATCTTAATGAGATTCAGCAGTGCTGTCACTTCTGCTGTACCTGAAAGGGCTGGGGAGTTTTACACCACCATTTTTTTTTTTTTTTTTACGTTTACTAAGGGTTTCCTTGGGAGGAAATATGTACTGCGGAGTATTGAACAGTCTGGTTCTTTGTACTTTGCATATTGACTTATTACTGGTCTGATTATGTTGAGCACTTTTTTAGATATGATCTCCTTCTCTAGTATAGTGAAGAATTTAAGCGTCTGCTTAGGTACTGTATTGCATCCACAGGATGCTTGTTGTTAAACTTCCAGAGGTCCTTATGCAGATTTTATAGATCATATGAAATACATTGATAGGCAAAAACCACTGACCCAGGAATCTAAATATGTAGAGGATGCAAAGGAATGGCATTACGTTTACTTTTTTTACGTAACATAAATCTTATGTTACGTAAGATTTAATAGAAAGCCAGGAAGACATCTCAGTATACAGGTCAGAAGCTCATCTGGATTTGCTGTGCTCCAGCTTCATTTACTGAATCATCAGGCAGAGTGCTGCAGAGATATCAGAGAGGAATTTGGGTGTTGAATGTCATTAAGCACTTTCTGCGCCTTGCCACGTGTATTGTTTTCTAAGTTTTCTGACACTTCTTTTACTATTTTGAAAGAAATAATTTCAATTAGGGGAATGTTTGGGGAGGTGTTAAGGGTAAAGATGATGTCCTATTGAATTTGACTTGCACTGTGCTTTTTGAAGGCAGTATGAGCTATCCGGCCAAGTGATGCTTTCATTTGTCTTTCATATAATGAAATCACAAAGTGCTAAGGTAATAGGCCTGTCAGAGGCTCTGTCAGGTGCTGTACTGAAAGAGATGCACTGTCGATTAGTCTTCAGGCATAGTAAGACTCTGTGATTATTTGACTAGTTTAGCAGTTTTCATTTAAGTTTTTAAATGTATCTGGAATTTTTTTCCTGCTGCAGTGAAAGGAGTAGGTAGGATGGTGCCTTTCTACTTAGGATGTGGCTTTCTTTTTGTATAGAAATTTTCTGCTAAATTCCTGTCAGCTTTTCCAGTTTAAATTCTATTTTCAGGGATTCTTGTGTTACATGTGGGGCAAAAGCAGAAATTATTTTATGGTTTTATAAGGGAGTCTTTTTTAAAAAAGTTTTGTAAATAATATAAAAATGGGTTTGTTTTTAGTAAGTTTGAAGTTTTCCAGGCAGTTAGCTCACTATATGGACTAATGCCTTTTGGATAATTTGGACATGGAAAACAATGTGAGACTAAGATGCTCTCTTCTTTTTGGGGGAGTCACATGGCATTCCTGCTTTTCAGCAAACTTTTAATCAGAATTTGTGACTCTTGGATGCATGCATGCCCAACAGCCAAATAGTCTCTGGATTTAAGACTCCCTAAATACTCATTGGCACGATAGACTGTAACTACTCCAGTGCTGTGAAGCCTGAAGGTCAAAAATTGCCTTTATAAAAGTCCCCAAATACAGGTTTACAATTCAGAGTTTTTAATGTCTACTGGCTAAATACTACCTGTTAGGAAAAATCTCCTAATACAGCTGGGCCAGGCAGAATTTTTTTATGTTGGCCCTGAGTTACTGCTTGAGAAGTTGCTGTAAGTGCTTTCCCTGAAGAGCAGCCTTGGGAAGAAGCTGACTTGGCGGAGTCACGGTTCATTGCTTGACCCTGTCTGGCTTAGACGTAAGAGGGAACAGCCCAGGAAAAGGCATTACTGCTGGCTTCTCTCCCTGCTCTTCCATCTCTCAAGAGCCTGCTCAGCTGCCTCTCACCCTTTCATAGAATCATAGAATCATTGAGGTTGGAAAAGACCTCTAAGATCATCGAGTCCAACCGTCAACCCAACACCACCAGGCCCACTAAACCATGTCCCTAAGCGCCTCATCTACACGTCTTTTAAAAACCTCCAGGGATGGGGACTCCACCACTTCCCTGGGCAGCCTGTTCCAATGTTTCACCACTCTTTCAGTAAAGAAATTTTTCCTTACATCCAATCTAAACCTCCCCTGCCGCAACTTGAGGCCATTTCCTCTCGTCCTATTGCTAGTTACTTGGGAGAAGAGACCAACACCCACCTCGCTACAACCTCCTTTCAGGTAGTTGTAGAGAGCGATGAGGTCTCCCCTCAGCCTCCTTTTCTCCAGGCTGAACAGTCCCAGTTCCCTCAGCCGCTCCTCATAAGACTTGTTCTCCAGACCCCTCACCAGCCTCGTTGCCCTTCTCTGGACACGCTCCAGCACCTCAACGTCTGTCTTGTAGTGAGGGGCCCAAAACTGAACACAGTATTCGAGGTGCGGCCTCACCAGTGCCGAGTACAGGGGCACGATCACTTCCCTACTCCTACTGGCCACACTATTTCTGATACAGGCCAGGATGCCATTGGCCTTCTTGGCCGCCTGGGCACACTGCCGGCTCATGTTCAGCCGGCTGTCGACCAACACCCCCAGGTCCTTCTCTGCTGGGCAGCTTTCCAGCCACTCTTCCCCAAGCCTGTAGCGCTGCATGGGGTTGTTGTGGCCGAAGTGCAGGACCCGGCACTTGTCCTTGTTGAACCTCATACAGTTGGCCTGGGCCCATCGATCCAGCCTGTCCAGGTCCCTCTGCAGAGCCTTCCTACCCTCGAGCAGATCAACACTCCCACCCAACTTGGTGTCGTCTGCAAACTTACTGAGGGTGCACTCAATCCCCTCATCCAGATCATCAATAAAGATATTAAACAAGACCGGCCCCAGTACTGAGCCCTGGGGAACACCGCTCGTGACCGGCCGCCAACTGGATTGAACTCCATTCACCACAACTCTCTGGGCCCGGCCATCCAGCCAGTTTTTGACCCAGCGCAGAGTCCACCTGTCTAAGCCGTGAGCCGCCAGCTTCTCTAGGAGAATGCTGTGGGAGACAGTGTCAAAGGCCTTGCTGAAGTCCAGGTAGACCACATCCACAGCCTTTCCCTCATCCACTAGGCGGGTCACCTGGTCATAGAAGGAGATCAGGTTGGTCAAGCAGGACCTGCCTCTCATGAACCCGTGCTGGCTAGGCCGGATCCCCTGGTTGTCCCGCTCATGCCTTGTGAGCGCCCTCAAGATGAGCCGCTCCATAATCTTCCCCAGCACCGAGGTCAGGCTGACAGGCCTGTAGTTCCCCGGATCCTCCTTCCGGCCCTTCTTGTGGATGGGCGTCACATTGGCAAGCCTCCAGTCGTCCAGGACCTCCCCCGTTAACCAGGACTGCTGATAAATGATGGAGAGCGGCTTGGCGAGCACCTCCGCCAGCTCCCTCAGCACTCTCGGGTGGATCCCATCCGGCCCCATAGACTTGTGAGTGTCCAGGTGGCATAGCAGGTCATTGACTGCTTCCTCCTGGATTACGGGGGGTTCATCCTGCTCGCCGTCCCCGTCTTCCAGCTCGGGGGGCCGAGTACCCTGAGGATAACTGGTCTGCCTGTTAAAGACTGAGGCAAAGAAGGCATTGAGTACCTCAGCCTTTTCCTCATCCTCAGTGACAATGTTCCCCCTTGCATCCAATAAAGGATGGAGATTCTCCTTGGCTCTCTTCTTGTCATTAATATATTTGTAAAAGCTTTTTTTGTTGTCTTTAACGACAGCGGCCAGATTGCGTTCTAGCTGGGCTTTTGCCTTTCTCATTTCTTCTCTGCACGACCTAGCGAGATCCCTGTACTCTTCTTGAGTCGCCTGCCCCTTCTTCCACAAGCGGTAAACTCTCCTTTTTTTCCTGAGTCCCAGCAAGAGCTCCCCGTTCAGCCAGGCCGGTCGTCTTCCCCGCCTGTTCTTCTTACGGCGTACAGGGACAGCCTGCTCCTGCGCCTTTAAGACTTCCTTCTTGAAGATCGTCCAGCCTTCCTGGACCCCTTTGCCCTTCAGGACCGTCTCCCACGGGACTCTCTCAACCAGCGTCCTGAACAGGCCAAAGTCCGCCCTCCGGAAGTCCATGGTTGTGGTTTTGCTGCCCCCCCTCCTTACTTCACCAAGAAGCGAGAATTCTATCATTTCATGGTCGCTAAGCCCAAGACGGCCTCCGACCACCACATCTCCCACCAGTCCTTCTCTGTTTGTAAACAGCAGGTCGAGCGAGGCACCTCCCCTGGTAGGCTCACTTACCAGCTGTGTCAGGAAGTTGTCTTCCACACACTCCAGGAACCTCCTAGACTGCTTCCTCTCTGCCGTGTTGTATTTCCAGCAGACGTCCGGGAAGTTGAAGTCCCCCACGAGAACAAGGGCTAGGGATTGAGAGACTTCTGCCAGCCGCTTATAGAACGCTTCATCCGCCCCTTCATCCTGGTTGGGTGGTCTATAACAGACTCCCAGCAGGATATCTGCCTCGTTGGCCTTCCCCCTCATCCTTACCCATAGACACTCAACCGTACCATCATCACAATCGTTGAGCTCTATACAATCAAAACACTCCCTAACATACAGGGCCACCCCACCGCCTCTCCTTCCTTGCCTGTCCCTTCTGAAGAGTCTGTAGCCATCCATTGCAGCACTCCAGTCGTGAGAGTCACCCCACCATGTTTCTGTGAGGGCGACTAAGTCATATCTCTCCCGCTGCACAATGGCTTCCAGCTCCTCCTGCTTGCCGCCCATGCTGCGTGCATTGGTGTATATGCACTTGAGCTGGGCTATCGATTTCGCCCCCGGCATCGGCACGCCACCCCTCGGCTCACCTCTAGCGAGCCTGGTTTTATCCCCTTCCCCCTTCGAACCTAGTTTAAAGCCCTCTCAATGAGCCCTGCCAATTCATGAGCCATGATCCTTTTTCCCTTGTGAGACAGCTGGACTCCGTCTGTCACCAGCAGGCCTGGTGCCATGTAAACCTCCCCATGATCAAAAAAGCCAAAATTCCTCCGACGGCACCAGCCCCTGAGCCACGCGTTGATCAGGTGTGTTTTCCTGCTCCTTTCAGTATCCTTCCCTGCCACTGTAGGGATAGAGGAAAACACTACCTGTGCTCCCGATCCTTGAACCAGTCGCCCCAGTGCCCTGAAGTCCCTTTTGATCGCTGCAGGACTTCTCTCCGCAACCTCATCACTGCCAGCCTGTATAACCAGCAGTGGGTAGTAATCAGAAGGCCGTACCAAACCAGGGAGCTTCCTAGTGATGTCTCTGACCCGGGCCCCAGGGAGGGCCTTTTCCTTTTCTTTATCACAGTTTTTCTGTGCAGAAGATGTAGTAAAGCTTCTTTGAACCACAGCCAAGATCTGCATGGGGTAGGAAATCCAAATAAGACAAGGGCATGACTGACCTATGTCTAATAACTGTTGGTAGAAAGACCGTTTCTTTTCTAGCATTCTTCTCCATGAGCAGGTTCAGAATTACATTTGCTTAATCATATTTTAAAATTTAAAGACATATGAAAGGTTGAACTTATTTGAGCTCAACAAAACCAGCGTGGCACTGAAAAAGGAAATTGGATTTCTTCATAGCTTCCCTGCCTTGTTCACAGAACTACAAAATCAGTTCCAGTTCTAGCATCACCTCTTCAACTCCATTATTTTCAGCTGTAATTGTGCATCCTCAAGGGTAGCAATAGGTTTACTGTTGCAGGGCTGAAGGATGAATGAAGTCAAGGTCAGTGTTTGACCTGTAGACTCTTCGGTGCTGGGTAACAGGCATGAAGCAAAGGTATAGCACATTCCTGGGGAATTAATGATACAGTTTTAGTTCTGAGTAGAAATTCTCTGGCTTGTTTAGTTTCTTGGAGTCCTGCAGCAATGCTCTAATGCTGTATTTAAATGTGGATTCAGTACAAAATTTCAGCATCTCAGCATGTGCTTGCTATCGTAGTATTTAGTTATAAAACCTTTTATGATCTCATTTAAAAGGCTCCATTTTATATGTAGTTCTGAAAAGCCCCTAAATTGTCTTAAATAAGCTATTTTTAATTATTGCTTTTAATAACCATGTTATCCATGTTAAGCTCTGTAGACGAAAACCTGACCTTATTGAGGAACTTCAACAAGGCAAGGATTTCACTCTGTGTTTACAAGTGTATTTTAAAAGTGTTGTTAAAGGCAAGTGGCCAAGTGAGCTATCCCTGAACGATAACTGCTGCAACCACGTTATAGGTGCTGCGATGGTGTTTTAGAAAGTAACTGTTGAGTCTAGTCCAGAGATGTTAGTAAATCAGAGTTCCTTTGGATGACTGATGACACATCTAAAGTAAGTTTGGGGTTGTCTTAATTCAGTGTCTTCGTTAAACAGCTCCCATGGCCACGTGGCATTGAACAGACTACCTTTTTGAGAAGGTCTGGAAACTAAGCTACCTTTCATCTTCTCCAGTGCTCCTTCTGGCTAAACGATGAGTATGTTAATGGAGTGGTACTTAAGAAAGCTAAACTGCTGCAACTTGTGCTTTTAATGTATCAGGGATAAAAATGTGCCTTTTTTGGTCAGGACTGAACATTTTCCCAGAATCAAACTTAAAAAAAAGTTTAGCTGTCTAGAAAACAACATATATATGTTGTTACACAAATATATATAGACTGTTATATATAACACATAAACGTACATATAATTTCATTGAATAGCTTCACTGAATATATGAACATTTATGTCTCTGCTTTAATGCAACTTCAGCAGAAGGAATCATGAGTTCTACTTTTACTTAAAAGTCCCATGGGCAGAGGTTTTATGGGTGGATTTTATATTGCCTGATATATTTGGTGATATAATATCAAATTGAAAGATGTCACAGGTAACATTTCAGGTAGAAATTCTAACTAATTGGCAGTGAGCCACTAGAGAATGTTTTACAGTATTGTCCACAAATTAAACAGTTTGCTCTTGTGATTTTTATTTTTTATTTTAATATATATTATTTTTAAGGTCAGGCTGTAGTTAGAGATTTTCCATGATTCTGTCACCAGCACACTTTGTGTAGGTAGACCTCTGCAGAGCTCTCAATAAACAAGCTGTCAGGACTGTTTGGATAAGAGCTGGGGAAGGGACAATAATAAACAAAATGTACAAGAAGGTTTGAAAAGCCATGTTATCTCAGACTTTATTTTTGATGGGCTTCCACAAATAGAAGGTACTTTATTGTCTGTGATACAAGTAAATATTAAGAAGTGTGCATGTCTTTAGCCACTGCTGAACCTTGGAAGTTGAGTAATTTGCAAAATATAATTAAATAGCTGATATTCCTTCAAAAAATCCTGTCTGGTGCAGGAGAAAATAACTTGTACACTCCAGTTTAAAAGATAAAGAAAGATTGGAATTCCCTGTGGTTGCTTTAGAAAGTGCAGGTAAATACGATGTTGTACAGGGGTAAAGGGGTTGTGGCATCACTAGTAGATGGGACAGGGGCTGTTTGTAAAGTCTGCAGCTGCCCTTTTTTAAAATGAGGTAAAGTCCACTCTTAACTCCAAGGTTGTCAGGTCTGGTTATTATCATTTTCCTGCATAGACTAAATAGCAAGAAATCCAAAATGAATGCCATGTTAATCAAAAGAAACAGTAAGATTTTTGCTGTATTATTAGAACCAGGCTTTCCT
Organism: Aptenodytes patagonicus; assembly: GCF_965638725.1. Taxonomy (NCBI): domain Eukaryota; kingdom Metazoa; phylum Chordata; class Aves; order Sphenisciformes; family Spheniscidae; genus Aptenodytes; species Aptenodytes patagonicus. Next base: position 59,422,644 of record NC_134953.1, on the reverse strand, counting down.
GTTGTGCCAAATCACCTGCATTCTCCGATCCGAGGCCTGAAATCCTGCTGCTTTCACAACCCCCAGATTGCTGATGTGGGGCTGGAAATCCCCACAATGCCTTTTGCAGATTTAGGCTTGCCTTTCCAGAGCTGCTTTGCAGACCATCTCAAGAAGCTGTGTTTTAAAACTCCAGGCTCTGCTCTTGACAATGACCCTTCTGGAGTTTGCAGTTAAGAGTCGGTCCTGTAGCAGTCACCTGCGGTTCGTGTGTATCTTCTTGTATCCGTGTTTTCTCCATAACATATAATGTAGATTTTTTGCAGCTGAGTTAAGAATGAACTTAGCTGAACCAACTCTAATACACAAAATACAACTCCTGGGTGACTTCTATTTGAATTTGACCATATTATTTTTCTTCTATTCTTTGGTTGTGTGTGAACAAGGGACTTACAACTGTGTTTGTGGTAGTGCAGATACATAAGTACTTGCCTGTGTTACTTTCATTTTTCTTTTTAGAAGAGACTAAATAAAATAATAGTAATAAATACAATATTATTATATTTCTGAATAGCCACATGTGAGATGTTTCTTTTTGTTTCAAAATGTTTGATTTCTTCTTGAGGAGGAGGAGCAAGGTACCAGTGAGCACGGGGGAAATTACGGGGATCATATTTGGTGGACGTGGCCTGGGTGTTCATCACACAAAAACATCTGATAGGTTGTTTATTGTTGATACTATCAGAGTATCCCTCAAGTGCTGAAGTTTATGTCCTCAATCAAACCCAGCATAGGCTATAAAAACCCCACTCCTTTCTACCATCTTCTGCTTCCAGAATGATTTTTGTTTTGCTGCACAGAGGCGGTCTGTGGAGAAAGTTGCCTTTTCCAGCTTTCAGAATAGCTGTTTTCTTACTGCTAGACCTTTACCTGGCTTCTTTCTGGTCTGCTCTCCATTCCCTCTGCCCTTTGCCTTGCTCCTCTCCATTCATGTTTGTTCCTCTATAGTTTCTCAGCCATAGCTAGAAAGGATGCTACAGTGGGATACAGCTACAATAACAAATCACTTGTGGAGTTTGAGGTTTGGATTTGAACTTGGATCACTCAGTTTTTTTCTTTGAGCAAAGTAGCCGGCTCTCAGAATTGGCATATAGTAGATTTTTTGAGAAGTAAAGCATTTAGTGTGGAACAAACGGAAAATTTAAAAATAATTGTTAAAGCATTGGAAAAAAGATTCATTTTGAGTCAAAAATCAAACCATCTCACTTGGTTTTGACTGTTTTAAGTTTTCAATTGTATTCAGCAACAATTTGAAATGAAAGGTCATTTCAAATGAAATAATTACTATTTCCCTGAAGCCATCTAAAGAGGATTCAGAATGGTATGAAGCTTTTGTTTTTACATAAACAATTCATTAAGATCAATATGAACCTACAAAAAATTGTGTCATCAATCAACATGTGTTTTTGCTTTAAAAAAAAAAAAAAGAAAAAAAAAAGCCTGTTCAAACCAAGAGATCTGGGTTGATTATTTTGCACCAGCACAGATTTATGGGTGGCTGTAAATCAGCTTCCCCCTCCCAAGTTGTAAAGTAGTGATAATACTGCTCTTGTTCCATTTTTTTATTTAGATAGTAAAACCTCATTGAGGGGAGGGTCTGTTGCAAGCAACTGGTTATATATGAAGGGCCACGCTGAAGTCTGCTTGGGCATATATCTAACATGGATAATGTAAGAAAGTAATGCAGTTAGTTCCTTTTGGAGATGGCAACTGTCTGACATAATCCAAAAGAGGGCTTTTGTAGATTTTTAGCTTTATTTAATGAAAACAGTGCAAATGGTGAGAAATATGGTATCTTTTGATTCATTGCCTGTGCAGCCTTCTGCTGGGAATTAATTAATAACTTCTGTAGGTTATTTTTCTAGGTCTTAAGTAGCAGGATATTATCTAGTCTGTCTCGGGGCTTCACCTCCTTGGAGTGGTAGCCAGGATGTCTGAGAGGGTTTTGAGGGCCTTTCCCCCCTTGCAGCCCTCTGGTCCCTTGATGAGCTGTAGTGGGAGTGTGTTAGTCTTTGAAGTTTGTTTAGAGTCCTGTCTAGACTCCCAAAAAATTCCCTCCTCCCCAGCTTTGCTTTTGTAGATTTTTAAAACTTTTGTCTGTGAAAAAATCTTTTCTCATGCCAGTACCAGCTAAACATGTCTGAAAGCTGTGTGATTACATCAGAGAGGTACTGGACTTGTTTTGGGTGACAAAAGCTTTTGAAATTCATGTGGTGGCCCCTAAACTGCTTTTTCCTCCGCTAGTTTCATATACCCACCCTGAATTGCTTTCTTTGCAGGCAGAAATAAAATCACTGTATCTGTACGAAGGCAATCTGTTATATTTGGATTGCATGTCCAAGTTAGTAATATGTCAAGGAAACGCTACATTTTAATCTATATAGTTTTGCTTATTTTTGTTCTAGGTAACGCTCATGGTTAATCTAATGCACAGATGCTGTGGGAAGAAGATACGCTTTATTGCTTTAAAAATGTGAATAGTAACACACTATATATTATTTCTCAGTCATTGCTCATTTTTCTAACATTTGTTCAGATAGCCAAAGAGATTTTGGTTTTTCTTTTATAATAATGAACTGGAGAATTCAGAGACAAGTATAGTATTTTCTTTTCTAGATAACTACTGTTGATTTTCCTTTTAATGTTTTTTAGCTTTTATGTGCAGTCATTATTTCCTTGAGGTTAATGTTTCTAGTGTTTATTCTAGATTTATGTTTAATCTTAGTTTCAAAGAATCCTAAAAATTATGAATACATTTCTTTCAACCAAGTTTTCATTCCTAGGAAACACTGTGCTTATTGGAGCTGATCTACAAAATAACACTCATTGTTACAGTGCCTATCTTCTTTTAAAAGAGACTTTGTTAACAAGCTACGCAGGTTTTGCACACTTAAAGAAACGCAGAAACCATGGGGAATTGTGGTATAGCTTTTCATCAGACTGATACAGGTATTCCCAGAAGCCTTTTTTTACTCCTAGGATGTGCAGAAATCATGGTAAATTTTTGAAGTTAATTCTGTTTTATATCTTTTAAAAAACCAACCCCCCCTCCCCCAAACAACAAACAAAATGCCAAACCTGTGAACTTTTTCTGACCCTTCACATGGACCGTACTTGAAACTGGCACGAATTTCATGTCATAAATCTCATAAGAGAGTAAAAGGTCTTTACTTTTTTTTTGTCCCCCCTCCCCTTCTTCTCCCCAGCTGAAACTTGTCACACGTCCAAGGACAGTGTTACTTGAGTTGAACACATGCACCAGGTTAGAGGACAGAGGATCCTGGAAGCCAAAAGCATGTACGAGACCATTAGCAGATCAGTATTACTTTTAGTTTCATGTGCAAAGGTCTAAAAGGCAGCAAAGGAATTGATTCTTATCTCTACTAATAAAGGAGGATCGATGATTGTGTGATCACCTCTGTGCCTAGATTATTTAGAGAGTAAAAAGTACTTAGTGGGGCGCTCCTTTGGTGGAAACCTGATGGATGCTCCTATCCTGGCCGAAACCAAATGAGTGAGAAAGGAGTTTGCCTGCAGTGCCAAGCAGGGAACTTTGAGAGTGTTTCGCACCTGAGCTATCTCCCCTTCCTGGGAATGTAATACTGCCTGGGAATAAAACTCTACTTAAGGTTTTTCAAAATTTCTCTTTCAGTTAAACTAGTTTTATTTTCCCCAGCTGACTTCTTATCTTTCCTCCAGCTTCTCATTCACGCAGGTTTCCCAGGTGGCAAAGCTGAGTCTCAATTGAATCTCTGAGGTCAGAATAAAAATAAGGCGACTCTTTATTTTGGTAGATGAATCGGTAATTGGAGAGTTATGCAGATGCATCTAAACCTTGCCAATGAAAAGCATTTGAAGTTTGTTAACTTTAGAAAGGCATTTTTTGTCATGAACAATGGCATAGGTGGAGCTGATGTATCGCATGCCAAGCAACTTTTCCCAAATTTTGCTCGAGGGAAAATCTAATTGGTCTCCTACATGTGGTGCTGCCATTGCAGCTCAGGCAGGCTGTTTACCTGTGTAGATCAGGTGAGAGACAGGGTGAACTCAGGGGAGTAAGTTTTTATAGCCAGATATGTCAGAGCAATTGTCACCCTAAATAGTACGAAGTTCCCATTTCTTCCTCCACTATTTCTGGGTATCTTTTTCTCTGACGAAACCCAGTGGACACTCTCTTCTTATCTTTACAGGGGAAAGTACATGGAGTCATACTCTATAGCAAAAAAAACAGTCCTGAGAGTCCTCAGGAGGCAGGCCACCTGGGCTGTGGCTTACACCTGTTTAAGAAACTCCTTTTAGTGCTGAAAGATGTATGGAAAAAGGGAGCCTGGCAAAACCACAACAGAACAGTACAAGGGAAAAGAAAGTGTAGAAGAAATCCCTACACTTAAGGATAAATAATTCAAACTTTTTTTTACAAAATATTACCATTTAAATGAGTGTATTTCCTTCTTGAGAATTTTAAAAATTTAAATTTATGAGAAAGATTGATTTATTTTAGATTATTTTTGTAAATAAGTCATAGGTTTGTAGTCTGGCTCCAAGTTTTATCTTTTTAAAAAATAGATGTAGTACTAGGACACGTTCTTACCTAAAACAACTGACTTAAGTCTTGCTCTTGGGTAAAATAGAGAGCTTATTATATACGTTGTATTTCTACTTGTCTGTCGTTTGTAAGTTAGAGGCAGAGAGTTGTCCTTTTTGGTGCATATATACCATGTATTTTCCTTAGGACTGTTTTCTGAATCACTTTTAAAGAGATGTCGGCGAGGTAAAATGAGGGGTTCAGCTTTAGCCTCGACTTCCACGGAAGTGGGATTTGGCCTCCTGTTTTACTGCAGATATTTAGTTTGATGTCTCAGCTTGCAGCCTGCTGACTATGAAAGGACAAGATCTTCCTGCGCAGGCTGCTGATTCAGGGAATAGTGGCTTGGTAACCTGCTCGCAGCATTCTGCTGATCTAGTGTTACAGTAATTAAACACAAAGGGTTTGGGATAGCAAACACATGGACTGAAATCTTCCCTGGGTGTCAAATGCAATCTGTCTTACATCAATCGCTCTGGGCTGTTTCAGTCATGTGATGTCATAACCCCGATGACATGATCTGGTGTGACAGCCAACCTGATTGAGGCACATGCTAGAGAAAGAAATTTGGGGGGGGGGAGGTAGATGGATCACTTTCCTCTCCCCCAGATGAACTGCACGAAAAAGTTTTGGCCAGCTATTTCTGTTGAAAGCTGTGTGGGATCTTAGCCCTGGAGCTCTCTGGAAGCTGATGTTCTGATCCATTGCCAGAGCAACATTGCTCACTGAAAAGTTTTTTTGGACATACTTCCATCTAAAAAAGCAGTACTTCTGGAAGAGATATATGGGATGGGGATAACACTTTTTCGCACGAACACACAGCAAAAATCTGTTGTTGCGAGCAGTGCCTTTGCCTAGGAACTTGCCATTTTGTGCAGTGTCCGAGACCTAACAAATGGAACTCTTGACTGCTGCTTCGTGAAAATTTTACAGGATTAAGAACAAGTGACAGTAGAAGTGTCACGCTGCTCATGGACCTGCCTTTCACACATACTTTGTGGCTGATACCTGTGTAAGCTTAATAAAATGATGCATAGAAATTAGAAATCATAGAAAAATGTAGGTGGGAAGGAGCCGCTGGAGGTCAGCTCATCTAACCTGTCAAGACAGGGCTAACTTCAAAGTGGTCTCAAGTTGCCCAGGACCTTGTCCAGTCTGGTGTTGAAAATATCCAAAGGTGGAGGTGCTTCGGCCTCTCTGGGCCCCTGTTCAGTGCTCAGCCATTCTCATCAGGGATTTTATTTCCAACTGTAATGTCTCTTTCTGCAACTTGTGGGTCTTGTCTCTTGGCCTTTTTCTGTACACTTCCAAGAGGAGCCTGGCTCTGTCTCCTCTGCTCTGTGATCTCTCCTCTGCTTTCTCTTCTCCAGGTGACACAAGCCCAGGTCCCTGGGACTCCCCTCCTACATGATGTGACTCCATCCCCTGACCATCATAGCATTCTGCTGCTAAACTCTCTCTAGTCTGCTACTCTCTCTCATATGAAAGGTATGCGGGAAGGCAAAACTGGGCTCCGGATGTGGTCTCACAAGTCCCTGCTCAAGGGGAATGATTGCTACCCATGGCCAGCTGGCTAAGCTGCTGCTAATACAGGGCTGTAGGTGAGTGGCCTGCAAGGATGTGCTGCTGCCACGTGTTCAGCTGGTTGTCCACTGGATCTGGGTGACAAAAAAAATTATCAGCCTGTTTAGCTGGCAAGGAAAAATGGCCTTACAGTTCAAGTGCTGGACTACAACTACAAGGACATCATATCATTCCTCATGTGAACACATACACTGTGTGACCTGGGTAAAATTCTTAATTTTCATGTGCCCCTCTCGTGCATCTGCAAAACTAATGATAACACTTCATTCCTTTTTTTGTACTGTCCATTAAGCTACAAGCCTGTGAGACTGGGAACTGTCTCTTAATATGTTTAGACAGTAGCCAGGGCTTCACCGGAGATCCTCAGGTATGGCTCTGATCTCAAATGACAGTAAGAAAGAGAACACAAGACAAAAAGCTGTGGAAATATTTCTGAGATGATCTGAAAATACCCTGAGTTGTTAGCAAGGTAAAAGTCAAATGCCTTAACTGCATACCTTCTAATTGAACCAAGTTGGTCCACCTACATATCTCTAAAGGTAAAAGTCAAATGCCTTAACTGCATACCTTCTAATTGAACCAAGTTGGTCCACCTACATATCTCTAAATCTTTTTTTTTTTTTTTTAAATATGGCAGATAGATGAAGTTTCATCTCTTCAGTATTTATTAGGAGTGTTAATCCTTCTTACTTCCCCTTTCAATTTTCTAAGGAAAGTGAGTTGGAAGCTAGTGTTTAGGCAAGGAAGGGAAAAGATGCAGTCAGCTTCAGGTTGTTATGAATACAATAGTATGGAACTGGTTTTGCTTTATATAGGGAACTGTTAATTGGATGTTAGAGGCTGCTAACTTTATAGTCTTGTAAAATTGCAATGACTGAAGCTGACACTTGTATAAAGTCTCTAGGGAGAAAAGAAAGTTTTCATGTCACTCCAAGGAAAAGGTTAAGAAACAAACTGGAAGAACAGTTGTTTTGGTGTTTGTGCTTCAGTAATTCTCAGTTCTGTAATTTAAACAAGATTTCAGACATCCTCATGGCATTTGCAAAATAGTTGTAAGTGCTCATACTGAAAATAGTCGAACAAATTTTAAAATGGCCTAGATTTAATTTGCATATGGCCAGACCCAAATCTAGGTTCCCATTCTCTCTGCTGTTTTCAGAGAGCCAGCAAGTTGAAATACGTTTCCTGCAAGCTTGTACCAGCAGAATACAGGCAGCTGCACAATCCAGTGTTTGTATCTTGTCCACAAAAATGGATTAACTGCTTGCATCTACAAAACACAGTGTGGACTGCATCTTAAGGGCAAACAAAAAGTATTTACTGTAGATGTTTTCCAGAAGAAGCTAGCTCTATGGGTGTCTGCCTGTAGCACCCATTTTTCTCATTAATTGAATCCCAGTGAACCATCATTCCCAGGAGAGGGCACAGTGGAGGTTCTGCTTGGAAATGCTGTTCCCCATCCTGCCTGGGTCCAGCTAACAACGTAAAATACAGTGTCAATATTTTCTACCGGCAGAGGTGAAAAAAGCCTGTTGTTTTAAATACAAGCCACTCGTAGTTTGTACCTTTCTTCTTGCATAAATAACAGGAATGACAGTGAAAGGGTCTTTAGGATTTTTAGAAATCAAATCCCTCTGAGGGAAAAATGCATCATTTCCTTAACTTTTAAGATGTGTTAAGAGTATATAAATCTGTGTATTGGGCCTTGAGGGACTGCACTCCTGGACTTATGCAGGTGCACACAGTAGTAAAAGCAATAAAACATGCTAAGTGGTCGGTACACTTTTGTTTCACTCAGATCAATTACTGTGTTTTCGTGTATGGAAACTGCCATGCCAAAGATGACCTAGCTCCTTTTAAACGATATAATAAAGTGCAGTGTTTCTCAAGGCTGTGTGCGAAAAACTCAACATAGTGAGTTTAGAAATAAGCCATTTCTAGGTGTCTGATTTAACCTTCAGTTTTCTCTGAGATAGGCCCTGAAGGTGTCAGTTTTATAAGTAAAGTATTGTTGTTAGGGGTATTGAGTACTTCCCTCCTACTCTGCTTACTGGGGCGCTGTGAAAGGGACACAGTCAACTGTGGTTTTAAATGGAGTGGCTGATCCTTTGCAGCAGCACATGGCGATTTATGGTCTTGAAGTGACGTGGTCAAGTGTCTTAAGCTCAGAAAGAAAGGGAGTGCCATAAGAAAATGGGTGTGAGGTGACGAATGTTCTCCAGATGACAAATATCTGTGTGTTCCTTTACATCAGTCCCTTTGCATTTGAGAAATTAGAAACAACTAAATGATGCTTTATATGGTGGAACAATGGTTTTGTACATTTTTGGGGGAAAAAAGCCCCCCAAAATGTGTGCTGCTTCTGGGCAGTGCAAATCCTTGATTCTGGTTCAGACATAAAACCCCCACTAAATAGCTATGGAGAAATGATGTCATCAGCAGAAGCATAACTACGAATACAACTCCAGGTTTATCATGATTATAAGGAAGGGCCTTTCCAGTCCCTCACATCTGTCTGGCACAAGAAGGCTGGCCAGCTGTGTGTGCAAGAGCTGGTGGTGGCCTCATCTCACTGCACGCTGCATTTGGCTTCGAGTGGCATGGCAGCGGGAGGAGAGCTGTGGCAGTCTGGCCACCCCGCTCAGCCAGGCTGAGCACAAGGGAGGAAGATCATCACCGAGCCGATGCTGACACACTTGTTCCTAGCAAAATTCCCTCTGGCAGGGGAGGGAGAGATGAGGTTTCCTAGCCAAGCTGGAGGTGAAAGTGCGCTGTTTTCCCCCCTCCCCGCTATCTGGTTATCCAAGTTCTACAAGGATTGAAATGGGACTGTGAATAAGGCTCTGCATAACTTAGAGAGGCAGTCTGCCTGCAGCAGAAGGTGGAGACAGTGCCTTGGCTAGCTCCAGAGGGGTCAAGCAGTCTTGGTCATGCAGAGTTCTCCAAGTCTCCCGAGCTCTGAAATACCTCTGTAGCTGAAAGAGATTTTCTTTCCATCAGTTATGCAGGCAACAATAATCTTCCCATCAGTTATGCAGCCTTCAGACCGCCTTCCCCATCCCTCAAAGCCTCACCGTGGTCCTCCTGCTTCAGAAGTGCCACTCCCTGGATGAGTGCCAGATGTCTTGGAAGAAGTAGGGGGTAAAGCACAGTAAATTATGCCGGTATTATTCTTAGTCATTGAAGGAAATGAGTGATTAAGTGTACATGGGACTCACGAGTGTCCAACATATTATCAGTGCTGGTATTTAAACTATGTACAGCGTATCAGAGAGAAGAAAAGTATTTCCTTATATCTGTGTCTGCCTTTCTTCTTGACTTTGATACAAAGATAAGGCCTGTGCTATAATGAATCACTACTGTGGGAGATAGTAAGATTGATTAGGCCTATTACTGAGTGAATAGGTCAGATACTTGCAGTACAAAGCTGAACTTCAACTTTGATAGCTCTCAGGCTATGCTTTTATGTTCCCCCCCCCCAAAAAGAAATAGCTTTTATATCTACAAAGAGATGTTTAACTCCTTAAGAAAAGTCTATTTGCAAAATCAAGATGGACAAAATAAAAGTGACTGCACTGATGGTTTACCTACAAATCTTCATAGCTTTTGTAATTATGTTTAGTCTACTTTTGAATGTCAGCTAAATTACGAAGGTGATGAGCATCTTACACAGATCTCCTTTTAATTGTGGAATTAAATATTTCCTCTATATTCTTGTTTAATTCAAATGTTAAACAGAGACAATTATGTGTTTAAATAATTTAAAGATGTCTGCAGTTGTATTTTAAAGGTTGTTTCTTAAAGGGCTGCTCACTTTTGAAAGCGTTAGGGCTGAACTGTGATGAGCTGCTCTGAAAAGATTGAGGGGACAGCCAGGAGGGCATGAGTAGCCTTCTGCACTGGAGCTTTTTATCCTCCAAGGGTCAGATCTTGCAGGAGTTAACCCTGACACACAAAGTTAGACCCTCGGTAGGCTGCACACCCATGTAATTGACACCCTTGATCTTTGCATTGCTGAAAAGGACTACATCAGTGGTGGCACCTTCATCAGTGGTGGCACCTTCATCAGTGGTGGCGCAGAGCTGTGTATTTCCATGCCCTCTTCCAAACTCACACTGGTTATTGGCAGGGAGTGGCAAGAATGAGAAATTGGTAGCTTTTCATGGGCTTTAGCAAAAGGCATTCATGTCTCTCCTTTCTGGACATCCCAGGCTGTCTCGGCTTACTTGAGCTCTATTGTCTCTGGAGCTCTTACTGGAAATGCTGCATCTGACTACCATGGCAGCATGGTGTCTTTATCAATACAGGATAATTACTTTATTTTTGTGTGTAATAGGACAGTTAACCAGTTTTCAGTATGTCTCTGTGCAGGGACATACTGAACTGGGACTTACCTTGAAAATATTTTCTTACTTGCAGGGGCAGACGTTTTACGGGGGAGGGTCAAAGGACTCCAGCCTTTGAGCACTGCATTAGCATTGCCACCACTACATTCCCACCCTCCTCTTCCGTTCCGTTCAGACTGAGGCCATATGCATTGGTTTTTAAAGTCCTTGCATATGGACCCTTTAAAAATAAAACTATGAGGACCTGTTTAAGGATGGGAAAATTGCCCTTCCAGGATAATCCTGCAAGTCTTAGGCAGTAAAGTGAGTAGATAATTAGTGAGCTCTATTAAGGAATTAATGTGTTTGGTGGAGGTGAGACTTCCTGAGCATTCCCACAGGACTTCTCTCAATAGATATGTGTCGTCTTCAATTTGGTATGAGCTGTTTATGGCGTAGCCCGGCGGCTTACCAAGTGATTTTTAGCTGACTTGAAGGTTTGTGTCACACCCCAACTGAATTCATGATTCCAAATGTAGGTTTGAAGACTGGAGAAGATTTCATAAGTTGTTGACCAGTGCATCACTGAGAGACTGGAAACCCACTTTCATCACTGTCCAGATGATATCTTTGGGCTTGCTTTTATACGTTTTCCAATACCGAATCAGAGTATATTGAACTGGTTTGTGGTTCCTCAAGACATACCCTGTGGTGCCAATATGTCTTGCAGGAATAATTGTCCCTGATGCAGCTGCTTTGGTTAGGTCTCAAAGTACAGTTCTTCTGAAACATTGACAGTACTGTCAGAATTGACAAGAACCTTTACTTTGATTTTTAAATGGATAATTCTTAGCAACTGAGTGGCAGCACCTCTCATCAGCAAACCATATTTATGGTACTCTGTGAGGCCATGAGCTGAATTCGGGAACCATACTGCCGTCATATCTGTCCAGGTAAAAGTTTGATGATGAGGGTACAAGAAAGGCTATTGGAAGCTAGCAAGTAGTCTGCAGGATTTGGAATCCACAGCTTTAAAAATATGTATTCAGTGATGGGAAATGTCTTCTGTGGACTAGCATGGCTGGTAAAGTCACTTTCCTCATTACCAGTGAAAATAATTTACTGCTGTGCTGCTTATTATGATATTGTGGCATATGAGAGAGGGTCCTCTACTGTCCCTAAAAAGTAACAGGTGGTTTCAGAACATTTCTGTATAAATGGAGTTGAGTTTACATGGCATAGACAGTGATAATTACAGTACTTTGAAGCAGTTACATTTTTGTTAAGTCTAAAGGCTACCGTGTTAACCATAGAGTTCCCTTTGTAACACCTGTTCTGGCAGTTCTGGGAATGCCTTAGTAGCTTGCTTTGGCATACTTTGGTCTTTTGTGGTTTTGTTTGCTTTCCATCTCATCTGCCTATTTATTTCTGAAAGATGCGTAGTTGTTTATCTTGATCATCGGGGAATATAAAATCTGTTGACATATAAATAAAGGAAGCTATTATTTGTAGAGCTTTTGTGGTCTGCGATCTACAAATTATTATGAAGTTGTTATCTTTGCTATTGTATTGCAATGTTGCATTCCTCACTAGTTTTGTAAATTAGATTTATGTGATTTTAATGTGTCCTATATAGATTAAAAAAAAAAAGCAGTAGTGAATAGTAATCAAATGATGCAAATAAAAAAACATTTCACAACTGATCAGATCCCTAACCTAATACTATTGGAGCTGTCCTCACAAAAAAAGTGTTATCTGTGAATATATCTGTGAATATGTATATCCTTCTGCTATGCAGCAGTCGTTGGTTAAGTGGAAGTGGTTTGGGTAGCTTTCTCCAACTCCTGAACCCCAACTAGCCTTCTGGCAGTGGACCCTTCTGGAGTGGTGTTTGCAGCCACCAAAAGGCTGTGGCTCTACCTGGCTTTTGGGGGGAGGTGTTTGGAAGAGGGAAATCACTGACAGAATTTACTAATAGTTGCTTTTTGGTGTCCTACAGCAATCTTTGAAAACACGGAAACAGATGGAAACGGATGAGAAACACTCGAGTTGCTGTTGAGATTAAGCATTACTTTTAGCCATTTTAGAGTAAGAACCTAACTGCTGAATTGCACTGCTGAAGCCACGTTTTGTAACCAGCTTCTCAGTTTTTCCCTTTCATCCATTATCTTTACCTCAGGGAGATTAGTCATGTAGGTAAATGTTACTGATGTGAATCAAGTTTGTAGGACCAGGTCCATAGACCTCATGTTTGTATTGCTGTTAGATTGCAGTTTCATTTAATGGGGCAGCATTAAGTATAACGTTGTTGCAACATGTTAAATTGCTTTAAATATAATCAACCTTCACATCATGCTTTGGTTTGATCATTGCCATATTTGTAAAAGTAAAGCTGGAGACATTTTCTTGGCATGTTCCAAACTACATTATACAACCCGTAATGCAATCGCGTATTGGAAGGGCTTTAATACTTTTAGGGAAATGATTACAGGCCTGGGAGCCTCAGCATGGAGATGCTGTCACGCATGAGACTGAAATCAGCAATGATGTAAAGGCTTTTAAAACAATCTCATGCAGTAATTTAACTTTGTTGAACTAGATTTAGACAATTTTACTTCTAAGATCTTTTAGGTTACATTCTAATTATTTCAAATGCCCCATGTGACACAACGGAGATAACACTAAGTGGTTGTAGTTTACTTTTGCTGTTAAACTCTCATTAAGAGAGCTCGTTTATATACATTTGTTTTCCTTGACACTTGGCATAGCCAAAAATGCACAGTCTTGATAAAGACAGGATGGCTGAGGTGGCTGTTAACTCAAGAGGTTTCCATATTTGTTTTTCATACATCTCTAGCAGATTCTGCAAAGGGAGAGCTCCAGCTGGCTTGCGAAGTTCAAGCTGTAAAAAAAAAGCTCTGAAGTGAATACACAAGATTACTGTATTTATCCCATAAACCTCAAATCTCATTTGTCAGCTAGGACTTTTAAACACATTATTAAAATTGAACTATGAGCAAGAGATTTCTAGTTAAAATTCTAGCTTTCTTCAGATTTTATTATAAGACAAATATTTCAAAAATATCACTCCAATAAGGTGAACAGAAACTTTCAAATCTCTACATTACTGAGTACCACCAGTATGTAATTTCCTGTAGATTTAAACAATGAATTCAGTCATTCTGTGAGTAGCTTCTGAAATACCATTGTTCCCAACCATGACATTATTTTGTAGGTAGCTATCACGTTTCAAAGTTATTAAATGTTACTCAGCCCTCCTCCTCTTGAAATTCTCTCAGCAAGCATGTGCCACTCCACAGTCCCACTTGATTAGACTGTTGAGAAATGTGTAGGTGAATGATCTTTTTGTATTCTTGTCCATTGCGATGCAGTATTTGAAAAACTAGGAATGAAGGCTTATATTGCCCCAGCGGGTTGTTGTTAACTCTCTGAATTCCTAGGTTATAACAACATGAGTTCAGCGTATCCTTCTGTGTTTGCTGCTCCATGAAACGTTGCGATGGAGTCTCTTCTCTGCTAGGGTGAGAGGGCAGTTCTGTAGGAAAATTTATTCTGGCTGCTTGAACTTCAGCCACTTGGGAGGAGAGTTTCGGATTCCAATCAGTTTAATATTTTTTTTCCTCCTGAAACACATAGCAAAGGAACAGGGTGTTAAAATGCAGCCTCTTGGTAAGGTTTCAGGCCTTGATTTGGGAATTGTATTAGCAGGTAGGTGATGAGTGCAGGGGTCTGTCACGCAGGAGGGCGTGAAGATTCCCAAACTAAATTAGGGAGGAGGGAAGGAAAAAGGAGATTATATTGTAGTCTTTCTAATGCCTTTAGAAATGCCTAAAAGTGCTACATATAAACTATATATAAAATATCCTGAAACTGGCTGCAGAAAACATATTTTCCTCTTTTTCCTTAAAATCACTTAAGAGACTTCACAAAATTGTCTGGAAGCCCTGAGAAACTCGTTTGAGTGGAGAAAATAAAAAAACAAAATCAACACCTATCACTCAGCCTCAAGTACATGCAGCTTCCCTAAACAGCAAGGACGCGAAGAGAGGAAAGGAATGTATTATCTCAAAGTACATTTGTAATTATTACAAGTCAGCCTTTGCTAATAGTTACCACACAATGTTGTTTCAGATGCCATGTTCTCTCCTCCAAGTTTAGAATGGCAAATAGAATCATAGAATTGTTTAAGTTGGAAAAGACCCTTAAGATCATCAGGTCCAACCGTTAACCTAGCACTGCCAAGTCCACCACTAAACCATGTCCCTAAGCATTACATCTACACGTCTTTTAAATACCTCCAGGGATGGTGACTCAACCACTTCCCTGGGCAGCCTGTTCCAATGCTTGATAACCCTTTTTTCCTAATATCCAATCTAAACCTCCCCTGGCGCAACTTGAGGCCATTTCCTCTTGTCCTATTGCTTGGTACTTGGGAGAAGAGACCGACACCCACCTCACTACAACCTCCTTTCAGGTAGTTGTAGAGAGCGATGAGGTCTCCCCTCAGCCTCCCTTTTCTCCAGGCTAAACAACCCCAGTTCCCTCAGCTGCTCCTCATAAGACTTGTGCTCTACACCCTTCACCAGCTTCATTGCCCTTCTTTGGACACACTCCAGCACCTCGATGTCCTTCTTGTAGTGAGGGGCCCAAAACTGAACACAGTATTCGAGGTGCGGCCTCACCAGTGCCGAGTACAGGGGCACGATCACTTCCCTACTCCTGCTGGCCACACTAGTTCTGATACAGGCCAGGATGCCATTGGCCGCCTTGGTCGCCTGGGCACACTGCCGGCTCATGTTCAGCCGGCTGTCAACCAGCACCCCCAGGTCCTTTTCTGCCGGGCAGCTTTCCAGCCACTCTTCCCCAAACCTGTAGCGTTGCATGGGGTTGTTGTGACCCAAGTGCTGGACCTGGCACTTGGCCTTGTTGAATCTCATACAGTTGGCCTCGGCCCATCGATCCAGCCTGTCCAGGTCCCTCTGCAGAGCCTTCCTACCCTCGAGCAGATCAACACTCCCGCCCAACTTGGTGTCGTCTGCAAACTTACTGAGGGTGCACTCGATCCCCTCATCCAGATCATTGATAAAGATCTTGAACAAGACCGGCCCCAAAACTGAGCCCTGGGGAACACCGCTCGTGACCGGCCGCCAACTGGATTTAACTCCATTCACCACATCTCTTTGGGCCCCGCCATCCAACCAGTTTTTGAACCAGCGAAGAGTACACCCGTCCAAGCCATGAGCAGCCAGTTTCTCCAGGAGAATGCTGTGGGATTAGCTAACTGGGATTAGCTCTGTGGGAAATGCTGACTCCCTTGAAGTGGGCGGTATTGGATAGTAAAGGAAAATACAAGAAAGGAGAGCAACTGTTTTAACGTAGTCCAAGGGAATGATGGGTGAAACTAAGAAATGGAAAATACAGAGCAAACGTCCAGAATGAAGTCCTTATTGCAGAATTTTTTAGCCTCGAGGATTAATTGTGAAAGTAAGTGGTGGGAACTCTGTTGCTTGGGTCAGCTGCAGTAACATGAAATAAGCTTTTCAGAGAGTGCAATAGGGAATAATATTGCACAGGTAAGAGACGAGTAGATGAAAATGTTAATGTGATTTCCCAACATAGAGGGGAAAGTTAGACACTCAGAATGGTCTAGTGAAGTCTCAACATGATTTAACTTCATGTGTGTTGCCAGGTTGACTTAGCAATTGTTGATTAAACAAAATAAAAAGCATTCTTCTGGCCCAGCCTGACCATGTCACAATTTTGGGGCTTTTTATGAGCTGTTAAATGAGATGCTGACATCCTGTGTCTACTATCTACAGATAGGCTGATCTGAAAGCCTTGGAGACCCTGAGGGTCTGACCTACATTACTGGTACTGTCAGTACAGCAAGCTCATATATCTTTCAAGCTTTTTGACAATTTAAAGGGCAGTCAGCCTAGCCGAAATAGTTAATCTCTTTCTCTGTGTCTCTTTCTCTCTCTTCCCCCCCCCCTTCTAAGATTCAAAGAGAAGGGAGAGTGCCAAGGAAAAATTTATTAGAGCACAGCATGCCCGTTTCTTTTTTTAAGTTAAATAAAAGAGCGTTGGATTTAGTTAAAATATGTTTTTGTTAAAATGGAAAGGGATTTAACCTCTTACTTTCCAACAGTGAAGAGGGAAGAATCTACACAATGCCTGTGCCAATGATAGCTGATTTGTTGTTTTTAGGTTAAAAAACACACATTGTCATCTGAAGGTAGAGTGGCTTCAGCCTGAGAATCACCATTCAAAAGCAGATGGGCTCTTTAGCCAGCAAAAAACAATCATCAAAGACATTAAGAGTCAAACTGTGGAGCATCTAAACTCACGTGGTGTGTGGGGGCCAGAGAACCTCCTGACCTGCAGATCAAAGGCTGATTGAACCCTTTCTCCATGCCCCTTTGGGAAATCAAAAGTCAGCACCTACACCATGACTCCTCCAAAAGCAACAGTAAGAAAGCATGACGCGTGCTCCATTCCTCCCCCATTTTTTATGGAACAGTATGTCCATTGTAGGGAAATGAAACAAACATCCATCACTAAATCTGCATCCAGTTGTTCTTCCATTTGCTTTGATCAAAGCATTTGATCATTATATATATCTTTATCGTTTCCATCCAAAGATGACGCTCAGAGGCACATTTTCCATCATTCATCTCTTTACTGTTAGACAGGACAAGCGTATAAGAATCTATTACATGTAAAAAGTCTATAAATAGCTGAACAGAAGAATTATCATGTGAACGTTTGTGGCTTGATCCTGATCTGCACTGAAGCAGGCTGACAGACAACTTCAGAATTAACGTGGTTTGGAAGAGGCAACCTCTGTGAAAACCAAAACCACCCAGCCCCTGCTGTGTTCCCGCTCTCTGGGAAACAGCCTCGCGCAGCAGCAGGTATTAGTGATAAGGACATCAGTGCTATCTGGCCTCCTTCAGAGGCAGCATCCCTGAGCTCTTGCTGGGTCCCAGCTGGAGCCATGCAGCTGGTAGGAATCACCAGAGCACACCGCTCTTCCCTTGCAATTTCTGGCCAGATTTAACTGTTCCCTCCCCCCAGGAATTGTACAGCATGAGCCATGTGAAATAGAACTGAGTATGAGCACATGAACTAGAGAAACCTGGTTTCGTGGGGATTTATGCCTTATGGCATTGACTGCAAGCTCAAATGGAAAGACCTTTTCACATCTGGAGCATTTAAAAGCGCTCTTTGCCATGTAGACTCTGTGGTGGTTGTAAGGGCTGAGCTCACAGTTCTGCCTCTTCTCTGTCAGGGCATGGAGGATTTCTGTCCTTTATCCACCCATCTATATTAACACACAGGATTTTAATTATAAATCCCTTATGCTCATGGGGTAATATACACCCAACTAAGAGCCAGCCCAAAAGGGGTTAAATAGGACTCATATGCTGCAGTATAGTAAAAATAAATTCTCTAGGCTGTCGCTTTGCCTAGCTCCATTTTCTCCGTGTGCTTTCAACTGCCTCTTCTTCCCCTGCTGTATCAAATGCAAGCTGCTTCCCTTCATTTTCAAAGTCCATCCCAGCCTGTTCTGTTCTCTATCATACTTCATCGGGCTTAGAAGGGGAGTGCCTGCCTTTTGCTGGCTCAGCCTTCATCGTCTACTCATTAAAGTTTCAAACAAATGACTTTGTGTTTTCTCGTACCTCTCCCCTCATGTGTGGAAGGAGCTCCCCATCAGTATCTGCAAAGCTATTTCATTATACTGCTTCACAAATCCTTCCTTAAAGTTTTCTTTGCTGAGATGCTGACAAAAAAAGCCTTGTTATCAGTGGGGCTGCGAAGGCGCTGACCCTACTGTTTCCTTGAGTCTCCCTCTCTTCAGGTCGCAGAGGCTTTCTAATTCTTGCTGGCAGAGAATGCAATGAAAATTCAAGCTGCTTAACCCCATCCCCATTTTGATAAGGCGTGGGAGGCAAGAGCAGTGGTGGTAGAGGTAGATTGCAATGTCCTGAGATATTCATGGTGGGCAGGGAGAAGAATGGGAAAGCGGCCACCTCGTTTGGACATGTGTTACGGTATACCTCAGGGACCCATTAGTCTGAATAAATGGGGAATTTAAATCCAGGTGATAAAGGAATATTCAGTGTCTGGGACACTTCATGGGGAAATAATGCTATATGGATCTAATCCCGAAATCTCAGTGTGAAACATCTTAATTTTTCAGTTTTGGTCAACTCAACAAGATATTTGAAGACTAAGCATTCATTTTTAAAATTATATACATTTCTTTTAAAAAATATCCAGGCCAGATCATTTGGGCAGATAGTATGAACAGCCTGCAAGACAAATGACATTTCCTAAGGACTTCTCAAAAACCAAACCAAAACGGCACTCTATGTGAAAGGGGTGAATTTTTATAAATTGCTATGACTTCTTGTTCTCGTTGACACAACTCCCGCTGCAGTGTAGCCATGCTCCCTAAAATCCAGCAAGTTGGAGCAGTCAGAGGAAGCAGCTGCAGGATAGTTTTCACAATCCAGGAAACAAGTTCAAATAGTCTAGATATTTATCAGTCAATGTCAGGATAAATTTATTTGCGAGTTTAACTTAAATTATGATAGATCCATTCTATTCCTGTTGTTTGTCTTCCTGTACTGTGTGCTTTTTCTTTCCTGAAGGTATTAAATTGCTACATAAATCCGGGTAATCCTTCATTCATGGGATTTAAGGAAAAAATCCAGGAAGAAAGTTGTCAGGAGAATGGACAGTTATGCAGTTATTTCCAGAGTATGTGCTGCCAAAAAGCTAATTGTTCGAATATTAGAATAGCTTCTGCCATGTTACGGAATTAGCTAAATAAGGTGGTTTCTTGTAACAACTTTTGCTAAAACAGTTGACCACTTGATTCAGGTCTCACAGCAGACTTTTTCAGATGGAAAAATAGCATCCTCCTTAGTTAAGGAGATTTTTTTTTCCTAAATGTGAATTATTGTACCGCTGTTGTAAACAGCCTGGAAGTCTTTTTTAGGGTGGGAATGAATGGCCTCACCAATTTTAGTGATGCTTGACTTTTAAAAATTGATGATACCACTTTTTCTGGAAGTTTCGCACGTTGCTTGTGTTAACGCTAGGACTTTTCTTTGGCTGTGCAATTACTGCAAATCTGGGAAGCACTCAGAATAATGACCAGATATTATGATAGTGGAATTCCTAAGAATGCCTTGCCTCAATATGGCCATTAAACAAACAAATTTGAATAATTACAGAAAGCCCATAATCTACTTTATGAGCTATGTTCCTTGTATTGCCGTGAGTGGGAGATAGGCAGAACAGGCAGAGCAATATGGCACTCTAATATTGCAGACCAATCAACAAGCTTAATTAAAAATACGATTTTTAGTTTAATCACAGTTCTGAATTATTTTTACGTTTATGATTCTTTCCTAGATTTGTGTCCCAAAGATCAGTGTATTTAAAATGAAGAGTTCTTTATCTCTGTAATTATGCTTAAAGAGTATAGAAAGTCAAATTGGACTCTAGTATTTACTTTTATTCAAAGAAGCTGCAGATAGTACTTCTGAAGCCTAACCTGTCATCTAAAGTTGTAGCTAAGCTGTCCTTTTCCCTCTCTGTTACAATATCAGTTAAAACAGATGCTACAAATAATGTCATAGCTCTAAGCGCTAGAAAGTGCCAAAATAATTCTTCTCATCTCTATCCTCTGCTATGCACATTTCTCAAGGATAAGACTTTTTATTTTGTATGCAGAGGGTTTTTTCCCCATAAATCTTCCATTTCCTAGAATCTTGTTGCGAGTAATTCTTTAGAGCTCATGTATGATATGTGAGGGAAACCAAGAATGTAATCCCAGAAAACAGTTTAATCAAGTAGCTCTGAGCTGAGTATTGGAGGCAGCCTGGCCAGAGCGATGCTGATTCAAAGCCAGTCAAAGTCCATGGAAAAGCTCCTATGCCTTCAATGGCTTTTGGATCTTGGCCCATGGTTCTGGCTTCCCACCTTGTTTCCAGCTGCTGAAGTGCATTAAAAGAGGCTAAAAATACATCAAATAGTTTTCTAACATTATTTTTTCCATGTAAGCAACTGCCTTAGTTGCCATTTTGTCTTGTGGGTGGTCTGTGACCCTATCTATTGATACCGTGGTTAATGCTGTAAAGAAACTAGAAGACTCTCGAGTGGATACTTTTCCAGTTAGCAAGTATAGTTTAGAGACACAGGAACTGTACAAGAAAAAAAATGAATAGTGAGTCTCTGCAGCTGTTACTGGTCTCATTGTGCTAATGCAGATGTCTAAAGGGATGAGGAAGGAAGGAAGGTTGGTTTATATTTTAAAATGTAATTTTCATTTTTGAGGAGAGAATGCACCTTCAGTATATGATAACGTATGTAAGGTCTGATTTAGTGAACATAAGGCTATATGGGTGTGTGAGTCTCTGAGCTCTTATATCCAGCGTCCTTTTCTCCAGGGTATTTCTCTTTTTGAGGGACAAAATAGGGATAGAGACATAAAGACTTTATTTCTCCCTGTCTAAACAAAAGATGTTGATATAGGCACCAGGATCCAAAGGATGAATTTCAATTTCAATGAGTCTATTTAAATCAGTAGCGAATTCCCTGATTTCAACAGAACTTGGGTAAGGCTTCAAATTCTCTTTGTTTCTGAGGAAGGTAAGTGATCAACCTCTCTCTGCGCTCTTGGAGAGCACAGGTCAGAAGGGCTAACGCAGTATAGCGGATAGCGCACTCTGGCTTGGGGCAATAGTTACCTCCATCATTTTGCTTGAGTGCTGCTCCATCCTTTCCCCTTCCTGTGTTTTAACTATTTGGATAATGAATTCTGTTAAGCAGGGATGAATCTTATTCTTTATCAACATGGTCTTTCAAGCATGCAATAACTAGTGGTAGCAGCAGTAGTGAGACTTTCTTGAGCATTGTCTCAGGAAATGCTTGACCAAAGCCAGCTGTATCAGTTTCCAGCTCACAGAATTTCTGATTCATTTTAGCAATGTATCAGAACAAAACCCAAGGATTTGGGATAACTCTGAGCTTCAGAAAAAGTTTGATTCTGCTCTAAACTTGAGCAGTGATGCTTTACTTTCTGGAATAAAAGCCCTGCCTGTGAGCATCTGTGAACTCTGTACAAGTTCAAAAAACAGAACCAGACCCACACTTTGTGGCTTCAGCCCATCTTTCATTCATTAATTTCTAAAGTATTTTATGGCCTTGGTTATCGAGCTGCTTCCTGATGCCTTTAACAGCTTCCTCATAGTAAGTGAAGCTAATAAATTTACAGTCACCATTCTTACAGAAGTCTTAAGCAGAGTGACTTTCTTAAAAAAAAAAAGGGGGGGGGGGAGGGGGCCTTCATTGTTTGATCTCTCTAATGTCTGGCAGTTGTTAGGGAAACAATACAAATGATAATTGCAACTGATGAAATGTATAGGAAGAAAATTTAATAATTGGGCGTGCAGGAAAATGTATGACCTGGAAGATGCTGGATCAGTCACTGGAACTCACCGTTCAGCTTAGGAAGCAGTATTCCTAGCAGCATTCCCAGCTCAGGGCCCTCTATGGCAGCACAACTTGTTAATCATCACACCATCAGACTGGCCAGAACGCAGCTATAGAACTTAGGCTTTTGTGTTGCTGTGGATGCTATCTAAGCATTCCTGGAACAGTAATTTCCTTTTTGACCTCCATGGAAACAGTCATAAAACAATTCTTAAAATGTCAGGAGTAACTGCATCTAATGGTGGTGCTTTAGCCAAAGAAAACATACTTCAGTTTTGAAGCATTCCCACCAAAACACTGAAATCTTAAAGCTACTAATAGGCTGTGCATCAGTGCCTGAGCACTTTACCATGACATTTAATAAAATGTAATTCATATACCAGCTTTACTGAAATCACAGTATTCACCAAGGTACACTAAAAACTTTCCAAAAGAGATCCGACAGAGAGAAAGGCACTGGCGACAGCCAAGCTGGAGGCAGAGAAGGACCAACTGGCTTGTACGCTCCAATAATATTGCAGCATCATAACTGGTAAATATTTAAAACCATGTCACACTCCTTTAAATATCTGTCCACTAATGAAAGTACTGTTGGTGCTATTGATAAATGTATCACACAGTAGATTTCACAACAAGAAAAATGTGACATCTCTGAGCAAGTCAATGCTTACGAACAGTAGTGTGTGTCCATGTGTTTGCATTCTTATAATTACCTGAATTTTTTCTGGTACTGCTTTTTGGCAGCAGGGCAAAGAAGATTCCTCATGCGTTTTTATGGATAAATTGCCTTTTAAATTGCAGATCTCTTGTGCTTTAGTGAATTTGAGGAAGGAAGGGAGGGACAATCAAATGTGCCAGCTGAGCAGTTGCAACTCATTTTGTATCTTACCTAAATCATTTGTCGCAGTCAGCGGTCGATGGCTGAGAAACCTTCAGTTGTTGTTGCCTCGTGTCAGATTGGATCCAGCGCTCAGTTCTGTTGTTTCCTCTGAAGATGGGTTACCATGTTTCATTTAATTAGGTACCAGTGCCAGGAACAGAGTCATCCCTGGCCTTGTGCTGGGCGGTACGACCAGGGAGAGCTGGCATGGTAATGCCAGACACTGCCCTGTGCTGGGAGATGCTAGGCTTCCTCCGCTTCTGTTGAAGTTGGCATATTGGGCTATTAATGCACTTTCAGTTCTGGAGATGCTCGTTCATGTTATACCAGGAAAATATGTCAGCTATTTCAAGATAATGATACCACTGTGAGCAGCTGGCTGGCTTTCCTCTGCTGTAACGTTGATGTACATCAATAATCTGGTAGGGCAAACTTCAAAAGATTCAGACAGTGAGTTCATGCCAGCACACAAAGTTCAACTGCTTATGGGAAGCCTATCCAAGCATATCAAATGCTTTTGGGCTGGAATTTGGACTGTGAATCTTTCAGGATTAGGTTCTCTTTCGTCTGCTGGAGGACAGTAATTCCTATTTCCAGCAAGGCTGGAATACCATGAGAACAGGCATCTTTGAAATTTTCTGAGATTTGAGTTTCCATCCCAAAGATTATTGCCTGAAATCAAGTTGTGCTGATAGATATGGGAAAGAAGAGAAAAGAGCACTTAACCAAATTTCTTCAGTGTTGGGTATGGCTTGGGCGTGTTTCAAGTTTTTGATGAAAGCCAAAGGCAGCTCTTTATTAAAACTGGCTCACACATCCCCAGTTTGTGAGTGGCTGTCATGCGGATTCCTGCTTATACCCCATGTTTCTTTAATTCATGGGTGTTTCAGATTGCCTTCATCTTTCCACTCTGGAATATTTTATTTTAATACACTGTTTTAACACAACCAAAGTGTGGAAAGCTTTAAAAAATTCTACATGAAACTATTTGTACAATATTTAAACACCACTTTAAAACCTTCCAAATTTCTTTAAATATTTCTTCCTTTTTAAGCCTTTCTGCACTTCGGAGCATACTACAGTTTTGAAAGATGCTGCCTATTCATTTTATTTTTATAGTTTTATTTTGCTAATATTTTTTTTAATTGGGACTGAGCTAAGCTCATTCTCTGTAACTGATATGGATATCATTTAACTGATGTGGGTGTAAACTTTCACCCTTAAGACAATTTTAAAATTATATTTCTAATCTTCTTATCTCTTCCATGAATCATCAATCTTGCTTGTAGGTTTTCTGCAGAGAATGATTTAATTATGAATGAATTCTTTCCATTTGGATTTGTTTATTTTTAAGAAAGATAAGTTATCTTTCTTTCCATGAGAGAGACCGATTAAAATATTTCTAATTATAAATTTGTGAGTGATGCAATTCAAAGTACTTCACTGACTGTTTGCTGGTGTAGCAGAAATGTAACTGATGAAAATGTATCAGAAAATTGATGAGCCTGTGAATTTGAACATCATGATGAAGCGATATGAAGGGGAAAAGTGACAGAAAATTGCAGGAATAGCGAAATAAACAGAGATAAGAAATCAATGCATCTTTCCTCTTCAGTTACCATTTAATTTGTGGCATTTATAGTGGTATTTACTCTTCAGCCAAGTCATTTGCTTGGTGTAGACAGGTGAGTTCTTTAGAAAGCTACCTGGAGAAAACCTGTAAAATGTCTTTTACTTGATTCTTGCTGCTTTGTGTCTGAGAATAAAAGCTTTAAGATATATGAGATCCAATAAGAAATAAAGTGATAAACACCCACTTGGGGCTGGAAGTGTAAGTGTCAGAAGTAAGCCTGAAGGGAGAGAGAGGGAGTGCTGTGGGATGTAATTTTGGTATCTGAAGGGGAGTAGGTATCACAGAGGACCTGTGGAGAATTTACTGGGTGGTGATAATGTGGAGGTGCTGGGGTGGTTGGGGAGCGAGGCCAAAACAAAGAGATATGAACGCCTGACAAATTTTGTTATAATGCTGTGTGATCATCAGCTCATGGAAGCAGAAATCTAAATATTCCTTTTGTCCACATGGATACAGACCCGGTGTCCATAATGAGTGATATGCAGTATTCCAGAGGTGGGCAATTTCTACCTACCAAGGATGAGCCAAAGCAATATGGTGAGGGGCCCAACCTCAACCTTCTCCCACATTTTCCTACATTAAGAGCTGTGATTTCATCGGGGGACTCTTTCTAGCTGAAAAAAAAAGGTTTCTGCATCTGTCCTGCCTTGTTCTGTGCTCCTGGATGGAGCTAATGCTGTGGCAGCTAGGAAGAAATCCCAGTTTTCCACGTTCACCTGGTGTTCACAAGGAACCAACATCCCAGCAGCAGCGTTTACAACCAAAAGGTCTGAAAAAAAGTGGGTAATCTGATTCCCAGCCTCCAGTCAAGTACAGCACATACCAAGGCTTTCCCTGTGAAATCATCTGTAATAACGCATTTCACCTTATGTTGCTGTTTCCCTTCAACCTTTGCAAGTTATTTTTCAACTGAAGATGCTGTTTTTGCTTGTGCCATCATTTCATTAATTCACTGGACACATTCTGATAATCCCTACATTCAAAGCTAGGGGAGGGAAGAAGATGGCAAGGACTGTCTAGCAAAAGGTCTTCCAAGTTTCCATGTTGGCTTCACTTGAAAAGGAGGATAATCCAAGCTGCTCTCTCATTTATCAGCAGTCCTGGTTAACGGGGGAGGTCCTGGACGACTGGAGGCTTGCCAATGTGACGCCCATCTACAAGAAGGGCCGGAAGGAGGATCCGGGGAACTACAGGCCTGTCAGCCCGACCTCGGTGCCAGGGAAGATTATGGAGCGGTTCATCTTGAGGGCGCTCACAAGGCATGAGCAGGACAACCAGGGGATCAGGCCCAGCCAGCATGGGTTCATGAGAGGCAGGTCCTGCTTGACCAACCTGATCTCCTTCTATGACCAGGTGACCCGCCTAGTGGATGAGGGAAAGGCTGTGGATGTGGTCTGCCTGGACTTCAGTAAGGCCTTTGACACTGTTTCCCACAGTATTCTCCTAGAGAAGCTGGCGGCTCACGGCTTAGACAGGTGGACTCTGCGCTGGATCAAAAACTGGCTGGACGGCCAGGCCCAAAGAGTGGTGGTGAATGGAGTTAAATCCAGTTGGCGGCCGGTCACGAGCGGTGTTCCCCAGGGCTCAGTACTGGGGCCGGTCTTGTTTAATATCTTTATTGATGATCTGGATGAGGGGATCGAGTGCACCCTCAGTACATTTGCAGATGACACCAAGCTGGGCGGGAGTGTTGATCTGCTCGAGGGTAGGAAGGCTCTGCAGAGGGACCTGGACAGGCTGGATCGATGGGCCCAGGCCAACTGTATGAGATTCAACAAGGCCAAGTGCCGGGTCCTGCACTTCGGCCACAACAACCCCATGCAGCGCTACAGGCTTGGGGAAGAGTGGCTGGAAAGCTGCCTGGCGGAAAAGGACCTGGGGGTGCTGGTTGACAGCCGGCTGAACATGAGCTGGCGGTGTGCCCAGGCGGCCAAGAAGGCCAATGGCATCCTGGCCTGTATCAGAAATAGTGTGGCCAGTAGGAGTAGGGAAGTGATCGTGCCCCTGTACTCGGCACTGGTGAGGCTGCACCTCAAATACTGTGTTCAGTTTTGGGCCCCTCACTACAAGACAGACGTTGAGGTGCTGGAGCATGTCCAGAGAAGGGCAACGAGGCTGGTGAGGGGTCTGGAGAACAAGTCTTATGAGGAGCAGCTGAGGGAACTGGGGTTGTTTAGCCTGGAGAAAAGGGAGGCTCAGGGGAGACCTCATTGCTCTCTACAACTACCTGAAAGGAGGTTGTAGCGAGGTGGGTGTCGGTCTCTTCTCCCAAGTACCAAGCAATAGGACAAGAGGAAATGGCCTCCAGTTGCGCCAGGGGAGGTTTAGATTGGACGTGAGGAAAAATTTCTTTACTGAAAGAGTGGTGAAACATTGGAACAGGCTGCCCAGGGAAGTGGTGGAGTCCCCATCCCTGGACGTATTTAAAAGATGTGTAGATGAGGCGCTTAGGGACATGGTTTAGTGGGCATGGTGGTGTTGGGTTGACGGTTGGACTTGATGATCTTAGAGGTCTTTTCCAACCTTAATGATTCTATGGTTCTATGATTCTATAAGCACGACTACACTGTCATTTGGGATTTAATGCAATGCAAATTTCAGGCCATCTTCTGGAAAAATAACTAAGAGATGTTTTGTCTGCTTTTACTGATACATCTTGAGGAAACTTTGAGTCTTTTCAAGGTGGTGATATATTAATTATATGGTGAAAGCCTTCCTTAGATATACACGGTTTCTTCAAAAAAGAAAAAGTGGTCAGTATTTGCATTGTTAATGGAAAAGGAATTTAAATTGGAACTTTTTGGACAAACTGTCTTAAGTTCTTCTATAATCAATATTTTTTACATAAACAAGAACCTAGAAATAACCCAAATTTATAAATATGAAAAATTTTGGAAGAAATGCGTTCATCATTTGTGTCACTGCAGACAGTTACAAATTGAGAAGGTCCATGAATTCTCAGAAACAGCGCTCATGCATTCACATATGGGCTTAATAAAAATTTAGTGTGTGGTTAAAACCAGAAAATATCAGTGCGCTATTTCAGTATGGTAGAGTTTAATGATACTCAAAATAAATCACGTCTTTTGCCATCCTTTGTAAGTAATCACTTGATGGGATCAGATTACAATGTGCTTTCAAAGATTGATGCAGAATTTTGCCTCTTCTCATCAACAGTTATTTTGATGGATGGGTAGTACATTTTTATCAGATAGGGAAAAGGACTGCATATTAACATTTTCAATTAACATGGTACATTTTCATAACAAATAGACTGTGAGAGGTTCATAAAGCAGATACAGACAGACACTAATTCACAATGATTCTTCCTTTAGAGCTCAGGGACTCAGGATCACCTGGTATCCTTGGTGTTTTGGACTGGGTTTATCTAATTCTAGTCCCTTTATGATATGGACCATGAGCCCCTCTTACAGTAGGGTATTTAAGCACATGCTTAAGTCTTATTAAAGTTACTCGTGCTTAAGCACTCTGCTGAACTAGGCATTCAGGAAAAATGGATTTGAGACTTTTTTGTTAAAGTTTTACTGGGCACTTGGCATGTTAAGGGTGTGTCACGTGCGACTCCGAGTAATTAACATTCCTGTTAAGGTTCCTTTAAAAGTTCAGCATTATGGGATTCTTTTCAAAGAACTGGCTTTAAACCTTTGACCTTTCAGAGTATTTCTAAGGAATTACAAGGACGGATGCATTTAAACTATTCTGAGTTGCTCCTTCCATAGTAAAATGTATTATATTGATCTGAGTGGCCCAGAGGGTCTGCTTTTAGGGAGAGAGAGCATAAAAAGGGACCTTGGTGATTGGTAAAAGGCCCCGGGCAGCTTCTTTATGGTGGGTGTCTTCCTACTGGAGGAGGGAAAGGATGGTGGAAGACCTTCCTCTTCACCTGGCTCAGATCTGCACTTCAGGGAATACACAAAATTAGGCTAGGGCTGCTGTTCTTCTGGAAAAAACCTCACACCTCCAGAAGAACTTACTATAAATGGCGTTCGAGGAAGAATGGCATTTCTCTGCAGCATGAAGCATTTTAAATGGTTATCAAACCCTGGCTCATAGTCGTCAAGATGAGTTACGAACTATGGGCGTGCAGGAGTGGGGATGCTCTGCAGCAGAGGTGAGCAGCTTTGATACAGGAGAATTGTCCTTTGTCTGAAAAATAAGAACCGGCTTCTCCAACATTTCCAATCTCACGCTTTTCCCAAAGAACAGTGCTGGAAGGGGCAGTTAGGTGATATCTGACGGACTCAAAGACAGAAAAAGAAGTGGGGTGAAGTTTTACTATATTTGGATAATCCTCTAGCACTGAGGCAATCCAATATTTTGTTTCAGATGGCTGAATTTTTTTTCCCTTTCCTATGCAAGTGAATTGGTGCTTTCTTAAATATTGACATTAATCTCCTCAGTTGGAAGCAAACCAAGCTTCTGTATTTCTTATCCTCCCAAATTGTCTGTACTTCAGATCTGTTTACCAAATGGACTATATTGCATTCCCATAAATCTGTAATTCGAGTTTGCTGTGATATTAATTTATTAGTACGCATGCATTTTCAACATCAATTACACTCTATCTCAACAGACATAATTCTCTCTTCAAAGGAGATAGAAAGCTGTGCAGTTCTTGCGTTTCCACATCCCCTCCCCTCCTTCTGCCCTGCTGCAGAGCGGCTGAGCTCAGCCAGGCTTTGAGGCACCGGGAACCTGCATCTGTACAGCAGCAAGTAGATGAATGGGAAGTATCACTACTGCAGTGTTATTTTGGGTTTATTGATATTTTGCTTAAATGCTGTGCTTGTACAGAAGGCAGTTTTTCCTGAAAGCAAAACCACTACGTTTGTGTTTGTAGGAAGGAGCTTGAAATTCTGATGGGAGTGCAAACTTCTGACTCAGAGAGCAGAAGAGGGCATTAGCTTTCAAAATGTTGTAATTTGAAATCAGTGTTGAGATTTCAGGGGGAAGGAAGAACAGCAACTTTTTTTTTTATCTGAACAGCTGGAATAAATGTCTACAGATGTATATATCTTCATCTATACCCAGAGCTTCCCACTACACCAAACATTGCCGGTTAAGGAAAAACAATACCAAATGTTTATTTCTTAAAATGAAAAATGACAAAAGACAATTATTTGAAAAAGACCTACGTACCAGATCTACTCTCCATGTCCTAACATTGCAGTACTTGGGGGAAAAAGGCAATGGAAAGGAAAAACTACTTTAGTGAAAAAGAGTTAAGTGCCTTCATTTTCTTCCTTATGTTGGGCTGGAATATAAGTGGTGCCTTGTAAATGAAAAATAACTTCTCTTTTAGATGAACTGTTTAAAACTGGAAGTATTGTTATAGTTTAAGAAATGCTTGTCAACCCCTGTCACTGATGCATAAGGAAAAAATGAGAAGCACATGGGACTTTGATCCAAAATTTTACAGTTTTACCCACATCCACTATGCTTGTAGGTACGTAGGCTTGTTCCTCAGACAGAAGTCTTGCAGAATGCGTTTGATTTTGTTAATGTAGGTTTCCAAAAATACAAACTGTGCTTTCCCTTCATCACCCATTAGAATCTGCATGTAAAAGTGGGAGCATTTCCCTGCTACTTTTTGCCAGAAATAATTATAATAATTGCCCCTGGTTTTTTCACTCAACATTTCAGAGTCCTTGAACTTGATAGTGAAATGAGAGAGTCCATTTTTCCATTTTTTCTAACAAACTAGCAAATAACTGCAATCCAAATCACTTCCTCTCATGGTGAGACTTGCAAGGGCTGCGAGGGGATTCTAGAGGCAGACACCCCCTAATATTTTTCTCACTTTCTTTTTTTTTTTCCCCAGTTGCCCAGTCAGCCCGGCCAGGGCAGCTCTGAATCCCGTCAAATGAAGAAAGGTTGTGTTTCTTGCAGCCTGCCATCCCTTTGAGATTTGTTCCTGTGCAAGCTGCTGCAGGAATTCCAGCCTCCCTTTTATTCTTTCTAATTTTTTTTCTAATTTCCCCCATTTCTGTATTTTTAATTTAAATTCCCCCCTCCTTTCATCTTATTTTTTACAATAGTTATTCTTTAGTAGGTTATTAATTCAAATGGAAACTGAGTGATTTTTTTAAAGTCCCTTTCCATTGGGATACCTTTCCAAGTTGCCACACTAAACTGCAGCACAGATGTTAAGCACATTTAACTGTACAGTCAGTGTGTGCATATTTTTAACATAACTTGTCTTGAAAATATTTATTCAAGCCAAGACAACAGAAAATTAGAGTAATTTGATTGCTCAGGCTTAAGGAATAGATTACTACTGTTCCAGATGTAAGAAACAACAGACTACTTACTCTCTCTACGCTGAAAAAAAAATCTTTGGCTCCTGATACCAACCATATTTGCTATTATGTTCATAGTAAATCTTTTAAAAGTGGAATACCTTTAAAGATTTTCAGTTTAAACTTTTGCCAACTAGCATTATGAGAATTTCACCCCAAAATAAGCTCATTATGAAGGTTTTCAAAATACCCAGTGCTCCAAGGGTGCAATATTACGAAGCAAAGTTATAAATCAACTTTGCTGTGAAATAAGGGTGCCAGATATCTCTATAGCGGACTTGGTGCTTGGACTACGCAGGGCTTTCAGCAGTCATTACTGATGAAGTTTAAAGATCAGGCAGTTGGCACAAAAGATGTGTGATCTGGGTTGCGTTGTTTTTTTTTTTTTTCTCCTTTCCTTCTCGTCTTCAACGAAGTCTTCTTTGTTTAGCTTTGCAATTATCACTCAACGTTTTGGACCTGTTTTTACTGGGTTTTTCCCTCTCTTTATACGACTTACATACAATTACCATTTTTATGCTTATTCTTTGTATCACTCACCATGTTTCTGAATGTATAGAAACATGCAATAGGAAAGCAAGACAGAAATGCTAGCTGTCTTACCTGGGGTTTAAAAATGCGTATTCCTAATAGTTTGTGTTAGTAACTGTTTGTACCATCAGATTGTCAAAGTACTGTGGGACTATGGAAGGATATTTTAAGATATTTTTCTGCAGCTGCAGCTTCTATATCAGTCCTTCAGAAGTGTGTTTTGAGATGTAGGCGTATATTCCAGCTTAGCATACAAGTATCTGAGCTATTTTTATGTGAACTGATCATATGTGAAACGATGGTCCAGTTTGCAAGTGGGGCTAAGGCTAATGAGCTAATGCTTTGTGCCTCCTCATTTTTCCACTCATGCATGTAAACTGCCTTCATACATTTCACTTTGATGTTTTATATCTAGATGTCTTTTTGACTTGTTAACCTAAATGTGATGTCCACAGATGTAAAGTTTTCTTTGTGTAAGAACTGCTTATGCAGATGTAGAAACCAGGTTCACAGCTCCTGAAGAGTGTTACCTCCAAGTTGACTATAATCAAATGAGCTGGGCAGATACTCCTGATGAAATTACCATTTTGCTATGGGTCTCATCTCCATTTTCTCCTGGGTACCATTTTTATTTAATCTTTTATTTCTGGTGGTATTTGCCGTTTTTATGACCCTGTCAAAGACAGAGAGTCAATGATTAGTAGAAAGAGAATCAAGGTGCAGGGGTTGCATACTGTTAAAGAAAGGATCATTCTCAAGCTGTCTCTGCTGATTCCCTCCAAACAGTGTGCCGATCCTTTCTCCATAGTCTGCTCTGTTTCTTTAGAAGATTATTTTTCGAGGATTAGCTTTGTCTTTTTTTATTTTCCTGACCTTTTTCAACAAAAAACAGCCTATGTCTAGGGTTTTTCAGAAACTGCACCATGCGACTTAATGCATGCTTCGCTACAGATCTTCCCTTTCTGTCCCACCAGCTGTCTCTGCTCCAGTAGTACATGGAGAAGAGACTATAAAACCCTCGGTCCCGTGTCTGGTTTTACTTAAGGACCTTATTATTTTAGTGTGAAGATAAGCATGAGGAAATAGTCTTCATAATTGCTCTTGTACAACAGCTCCCTGTGTTTGAAATTACTTCCTTAAATCCATCCTTCTTTTCTCTTTTCTGGACACCAAAGAATGCCATATTTTCACTTCTCTTTCTGCAGTAATGCGATATATTTCTCCTGTCAGAGCTGAGTGGAAGGAGTCATTCAGCGGTGAAGTAAAGCACTGTTTCCACTCCCTTTTGGATCAAACCCTGTGCCTCTGTTAGCCTGGGTATAACTATGGATATCCTTATGGTCCAACCACAGTACGCCTTAAAGCCAGTCTTAGCCATCAGTGTTTGGAAGAACAGAACTTTGAATCATGGTTCCCCAAAACTGAGGTAATGAAAGCAGAATCTTTAAGTGGATAAATGTTTTTGGGCTGCTAATCAAGTAGTGTGGAGCTCTAATAGTGCTGTGTATACACTAGCTGCTGGAAGTCTAGTTTAGTTGTCTAAAGGGAGATTTCCTTCATTCCTGTCCTTCCACGTTCACCTTTTGAAGAATACAAATGTTTGTGTATAAAAGGTCATTAGGGGCTGACTTACTGCTTAAATAACAGCACCTTGTGTCATTTTTCACATAATAGCCAGGATGGAGCACAGCACCCTTTAAAAGGGAACTTGAGCCATACTGCTAAATGTTAACTGACAGCCTAGTAAAAACAAAAGTCTTCATTTTTCTCATTTGTCTGCTTTCTAACCATCCAGAAACTGCGCAGAGTGCTCTTATTAGATCTCCAAGCATGCAACGCGGAGAAATCCTTGGATTCTAAAATTGCTGAGTACACACAAATGGTGCCACAGTGTCCTCACCCTGTGCCAAAGCAAATCTCTGAGTTATGTAATTCTTCTCCTCAGTATTTGAGTTAGGTAAAAGGTTCAGCATGTCTGAGTTGCTTGTAAGAGCGCATAATCTGTAGGGTCCTGCAGTTTATCAAGGTGCCACCAGCAAACACCGTGGCACTGGATTTCACATAGCCCTCTGGAGCGGGGTTAGCCATGCTGGTTTGTGCTTGCCATCACAGGAGTGCCCTGGATCAGTGTCTGCTGATGATTTCTAGTAACATGGTTCTGCATGAAATGTAAGTTGTGTCTTTTAGGTCAGTCAGAGCTTACGGGCCAGAGAATGCCATGTTCATGTGCTAAGCCCGTTTAGCCCAGGAGGTTTTTCATGTGCAAGAAAGCTCCAAACCAACAGTCAAAGTCAAGGGGCTGTGAGCCCACGCCACAAGACCAGATAACTATTCCAGTTCAATCAGTCCTGGCCTTATTTTACGTCTGCAGTCTGCGAAAGTGCCAGCTATTTACGTTCCATAAACTTCACTAAGGTGACTCTGGTGGCTGCAGAGCAGGGGTTTTTCCCTCTCTTGAATTATGATATACCTAGCATGTGCAAATAAACATTAAATTTAATTAAAGCCTAGACCAAGATGAAGTGGCCTTCAGTAGATTGAGTGTAGATGAAAGGGACTGCGAGAGAATTTTAGCTACTTATCTAATGCAGGCAGTCAGCGTGTGATGGTTTAGAAGGGCTTTCAAACATTTTCTACCTCTTTCTTTGCTTTTACTTTACTTTATTTTCATTGCTTGTAACTTGTAGAGCAGTTGTGAGCTAATAGCTTTGTAAGGCACTTTTCATCCACTTGTGCAGCTTTCAAAAGTGCTCAGCATTTCCTAATTCAGTAGCAGCTTTACTGTTGACTTCAATGGAAGCCCAAGTGAGACCAAGTGCCTCTTGAAAAACCACATTGGTTTCCCCTGAGTTTTCTCTTTTTGACTCTTAGTTCATTGAATAAAGCTAGTAGCATCATCAAGTGATAATTGTAACAGTTAAAATTTCAGCATATTCCCCGATTTCTGTCTTTGATCCTAGTGTTACTAGACAGTCCTTTCGATGGGGCTGCAGTAGGGGTGGGGGACATAGAGATATTAATTAACTGTTAAGAGTTAATTGTTAAGGAAAAGTTCCTACTCAAATCAAATACGTCCCTTTGCCTACATGGGAAAATTTCTCTTTTCTAATTCTGCATGTTGGTTTTGCTCTGCATTTAACTGCTCAGTGTAGGGGAATCTCCTGCTTCCCATAGTGACCTCTGTCTAGCCTGGCTCTTTCCGTTCATCAGTGACACTTGTTACCACTGGGACTTTCTTCTCAACCCAGTACATGAGAAGCTAATTCCACCACACTGTTCTCTGCTGACTTCCAAGTGTTATGAAGTATTTTTGTATTTATTTATTTGAAAAGTAAACCCACCTGCGCTGCTTTACATAAATACATGCTGAGATCTCCAAGACTCCTGTGTCTGCAGTGCAGTGTTTATCCACTTGGAGCAGAGATCAAGTTCTCCTTGCCTGGCACAATGTCAAGCATAATGGCACTAAGTAAGCCATTGAAAGCTTTGGGCAGTCCTTTATTTATCCTTGTTAGTCAGAACTCCCTCGACCACAGTGAAAACCCTCCCAGAACTGAGGAGCAATGTATGGATATGGACAGGAGCCTCCAGCGGAAGAGCTCACAGCAATACGTGCAGAGCTGGCTCTGTGCGAGGTGTGGGGTGTCCCTGAAGCCAAAAGGTCAGCTGTGCTAATGTCTGGAGGTTTGCCAGAAAAATAAATCAGCTTTTTGATTCTGAGAAACCAGCAGTCTCTTTAGGGTGCCACAGTGTGTGCTGCACAGTGTATGAATGCAATGAGTGTACAGCTTTTCTTTTCTCCTGCCACACTTAAGGGTCTCTAAACATAAAAGGAGACCTCATGCAAGAGCCAGCTGGAAGGCTGGAAAATGCACAGGTGCCTTGTCCTGTTCACCGCCTCCATCTCCTCTCATCCCTAGGAAGTAAGAGTCTATCTTTGGGCTGATGTAAAGTGTGCAGGATATAAGGATGTCAGGCTCGTCTCTGATTCCATTTGTTAAGTGAGTTTGTTATGTGTTTAAACCCAGTAAAATACTCAAAGAAGGTTGGTTTCTGTCTTGTAAGGCAAAGCTGGGTAGTGTAATGTCCAGGTATCACAGAAGACTAGTTTTGCTCGTCCTTGCTCTTCATTAGGCTTGCACAGAGAGGATCTCAGTCACCTAACATCACTTATTTCTAAATTAGTCTCCTGAATTCACACACCCTACTGCAAGACAAATTAGTCCTCATTTCTATCCTTGTGCTTCAGCTTTACATTGTATAAAGCTGCACACAAATGCACAAATACATTTAATAACTACTTCCATCCTGGAAGGGGTTTGACAGAGGTTCTGCTCATCAGTGGAAATAAAAATTGCATTTGTTGCTTTGGATATGACAGTACAGGTTACTAAAGCTCCAGGCTAATCGTGTTGTTGAAGGGCTCAGGTAGAAGTGGTTAACATTTGGTGGCATGATCTATGTCATTAACTCCTTGTTTCCAACCAATTTTAGCTTGAAGGAGCAGCAACAAAGCTTTGATTAGTAAACGTGTCCACAGTGTTTGGCTGCATCAGTCACATAATTGAAATGCACTTTTTTAGTAGTCAGAGCTTCTTCCCACCAGGCAGGACTTCAGGGTTCCTCATTCTCAAGCGGGACTTCATAACCGCTTTGTTCACCAGGGAATGCCTTGAGTGGGTATTTGCCCCTGGTGGTTCAAGTCACATCTGTTTCCCATGTCTGCACCCACCATAGCTCCTGGATTCCCAGTGTTGGAGAATGCTGGGAATTAACACCTCACCCGAAACAGTGTCCAAGACATTTCAATGCGTACCTTCCCCCAGCTGCGTTTAAAGCCTGTGTCCAGAGCTGTGCATGCCGCTGCCTGGTGTGTCAGCAAGTGGTTCGCTTAGTTAAAACAGAAAGCCTGAGGCAGAACAAAATTATGTCGATCGCTACAAGAAATGCCTCTCAGTGAACATCGTGCTGTGATTTCTGCTGTGAAATTCATCACAGGTGAGATGTTTGGGAATGTGCTGTCTGCAGTGTGACACTGCGTGTGCAGGATTTTGTATCTGAATCCAAAATCTGTATCTGCTTAGTTGTGTGCGCACGCATGTGTGTCTGTGCATATATGTGTGTGTGTGTGTATGAAATGGTTTCAAAGCTTTAAGCCAGTAATGCAAGGAAACCATAATCACAGGGCATGATTTGCTCTGTGGTTTGGAGAGAACCACATCTTCTGTGAATTCCCGCTTTCGGCATACCAAGCCCAGGCATTTCAAACAAGACACAATTTGCTGAGAAATGTGGTAAAAAAAGACACTTTTGCATGATTGATATTTACGGTTTGTGTATGTTTGTACTGAAAGATAGGACATTTCTCAGTGCCATCTCAATGGCCCTCAATGCAGCAGAAGTAATTTGATCACTTTACCCAGGATATACCTCTCTGTTGAATCCAGTTCTCTTGGTCTATTCACATCTTTTTGTGAATACACCTCCTATTGCAGCTCATATCGATTTTTATCCTGCCTTTGTCATAAATTGAGAACATTTTCAATTTGCATTCCTATGAGAATGGTGAGGTTTTCTCCATTCACAGGCATAGGACTAACCTGAAGTTCAGGGTCCCTTCAGGCTGAGTTGTTAATATCCCAGAAGAGTACTAGCACTGAGAGATCACTCGTTGGGAGAGAGAAATTCAGTCCTTTGGCTCTTGGAGTTGCCAAGAGGCAACTACGTCTGCTAGTTGTGCTTTCTGTGACAGGGGTGTTTGGCTGCTGGGAGCTGGACTGAGATCACCAAATATAATGTCGTTATCAAATCAGGTAACGCACAAGAAAATCTCTTCTCTTACTTCTGTTACACCCTTTCTGAGACTTTAATAGCCAATTTTTTAAAAGATTCTTGTAATGCTATAATCTGTTATCCCTGGCCTTATGTAAACAGCATGACTAACAGCAGCACACAAACCCACTGTCAAAGCAAATTAATTTGGGAATCTGGGTAAGAAAATACACAACTTAGCAGTGCGGTGTTTCAGGAGGATTAAAGACATGCAAAAACCTGAGACAGCATCCAAAATCATTAATTGATGCTGGATTTTCCAGGTATCTCAGTAAAGTCTGGATTAGGTTCAAATATTCCTTGAGCATCCATGTATTAAATAATGGAAAGTTTTTAGTCTTGTACAGCCACAGGGTAAGGAGTTTGATTACTTCAACATTTCAATTTAAACTAAACAGGTGGTAGATTGTGATTGACCAGAATCACAAAAATGAGAAGGTAATCTGCCAGAATAAAAAATAAGTATTTCCAACATCTTTCTCATATCACTGACAGAGTGTTTAGACTTTGTGCAATCAATGCTCTGTATCTCTCAGACAGGAACCCTCCACCCGAAAATGCAGCCACCCCTCAAGAGACCAAAATTGCAGTTGTGCACGGTCTCTCTCCATCATTCGTTCAGAAGCCCCTCTGGTAGCATCAAAACTTTGGGTTTGTTTGGTGAAATTGAGTTCTCTACAAGATGGTCAGAGCTGAGAAGTAGGACAAAACAGGGGGTGTAGCTCCTGGCGTAGTGAGGAAGGGACCCATGAATGAACTTTAGGGGAGTTGAAAAATTAGACAGCAGAAAAATTTGGCTTGACCATAAGGAGTGGTTTGGGAACTAATTACAGATGAATGGAGAAAAATTGGAGGAGCAGTCTGTAAACACTAGGTTCGAAACTAATGAGAAGGCTATGGGACGTTCTACCGTTTCAGTTTCCCAGTGTCCTGTTTGCTTCGAAGCTTTCAAGGAGAAACTGTGTTTTCCTTTACTTGTAAGTAGTCTGTACAAAATATTTCAAGTGTGTCTGGATGCCATCAGAGCTGACTAATGTTAATGAACCCACTAGTCAAATTTAGCACTATAATAAGTATGTGCTCATTTGAACTCAGCAGAATCTGCACACACTCGGGCATACTTTGGCAGGCGCTCGCTCTTATCACCTGCTGAGCTTGATATTACTGCAGTACTTTGGCCTGAAGAACAAGAAATTAGGAACAGCAATCAAAAACTTTTGTGCAGCTGTGTGGTTTGCAGCTACTGGGCAAGCAGTTGGTCCACTGGAACTTCATCTGGATGTACTGTGCTCAGTGTGTTTATTTGCATTGCCCTGCCTTTCAGAGAAAACCTGTATCCATTTCCAAGCTAACTAGTTTCTTAAAGTATGGCAGTTGCCATGACTTTGAAACATAATCTCTGTAGACCTGCAGTAGCATTACATCAAATGCCTAGCTTCTTGTTTGTTGAGCTAATAAAAAAATCATCAGTGGTTTATCCTTCCATGAGGCTTCAGCGGCTGCAAAAGCAGTTAAGACTGAACAAGCCAACTTTGCCCTGCTCCTGTTGATTTCTTATTGTACAGGCTATTAACTTTTACAGACTCTGTTTTTTTTTGTGGCAAAGCCATTATGGGGTCATGAAGACTGCAGACATTTGTACCTCTGGGTGCAATTAAGATTGAGGCTTGCTAAGTCTTAGTTGTGTTGTTTAGAAGTGGCTCTTTTGCACCAACCATTGCCTTAGTCCTGACTGTGCTTGAGAAAGTGCATGAGGATTGCTGCATGATTTAAGGATTCAGGAGATTGACTTCATCAAACCTGTGGATTTGGGTCCATTATTAAGCTGCCAGCATGAGGCTTGCAGTGCTGAGGTCTGCATGCCCATGACGGAATGTTCAGTAGCTCCTGGAAGTTTGCATAATTCTGCATCTGTTGAATTCATGGGGAATCTAGTACAAAAGCATGCTTAAGCCACTGATGAAACAATTTGAAGATCCCCCAAAAAGTAGAAATGAAAATAAATTTGGTCCTATTGTTAAGTTTTGATTTAATTTTTCATGTTAGAGAGTATCTGAATCTAGGAGATCCTGACGAACCTTGGATTCAGGAAACTTTCCTATAGTAAATAAGTTGTAACGGTGGCTAAATCAGTACATTAACTCATTCCAGCAATGAAGGCATTAAAAATAAACCTCTGAAGCATTGACGTAAACCTTTTGTGCAGACTTAATTGCCTATATAATTGCTTTTGTTAGTGAGTGTGTGGACAGCCCTGATCTGGAGTCCCATGAGGGCAGGACAAGGATAGACGTGCCTGTATCGTGTCACTGTTGTGTCTGAAACCCAACCTGGAGCCATGAAAAGGGAGTTTAGTCTTCACCTCCGAGAGACCTTGCCCTCTCTTGAGGCTGCTAATAAACGCAAATTAGCTGGAGGGTCTTGGTTTGGTTTTGGTCTCTCAAGGATGCTGAGGCTGCATGCGCCAGAGACTGAGGGATCTGGGTCAGGATCCTGCCTCCTGGCGCTTCCCTTGGTGCTCCCAGCTGAGACCTGAGCCAAGCCCAGTTCTCCACACGCATGCTGATCAGTTCTTACTCACAAGTGTCATCTGGTTGACTTCAAGGAAAATTATAAAACCCAGCCTTTTAGCAGAAGAAATTAAGTTTTAAATCTACCTTCTAAAACGTGCAGGCTTTAAGCCTGTCTGAGATCAGGCTTGTGTGGGTTTAGACCAGGGTGTAAGTTCCTCTTGAACAATCAATGTAGCTCAGTCCTGACTTGGCCAAAGCATCCAGCTCTGGCATCAGTTAAGTATTTACATTCCCCCCTTTTTATATAAATTGTGCTCTATTAGCATACGTTTCACAGTGTATCCTTGTGTTTCAGCCTCTTTATAAATTTGGCAGTTTGTACATTAATCAACATCAACCCATGTAAAATCCTAGGCATGAGGTTGAAGCCGTCAAACATGCAACATTTACTGTTTCATCATATGCAGCCAATAAGTCATGTTGCAATGTATGCCTTGTACCAAGAGGATATGGTATAAAATGGAGCATGTTTACACTAGGGAGACTTCTGTGTATTTAAGAAGTAATTGTTTCAGGACCGTTCATTAATTCATGAGCTGACATGGGTACATTTTTCCTCACTGCAACAAAAATAATTATCGAGCTCAAAAAATAATAATGAATTTGCACATGGCAGACTTCTACTGTAATTTTCTTCACAAGTTATAAGGGTTTAATTGTAGATTGCTAGTAGCCTTATCCATTTCAATAATTTCTGGCCCTCAAGTGGTGAGGTGCAAGGAGTTACGGTGTGCTGTGATTTATGGTGGATGTAAATGATTTCATGTTTGCCCACCCTGTATTTGGCTGCGTTTGCCTTCTTTAAAGCTTTCGCGGGTGGATTTAGTGCAGTGGCACTGATGGAAGCCAGGGACAAGTGAGCAGGTGCAATGCAAAGCCCTATCCCAGCACTTCATCCTTCGTCTGCAAACACTTCTATCCTAACAGTGCACTTGTGGATGCTGCTCAGTCTGCTGTTTTGTGAGATAAGTAAATGGGAACCTGTGTGGATGTTGTGTCAGTAGAAGGGCAGGCCCCCCAAAATGCTTGTGCATGGCATTGATGCCTTCAGGAAAGCAAGCATCCATAGTAGGTGTGGGCTGGGTGATATGGATCACTCAGAGTTGTAAGGACATTTAGGCTTTGCAAGAGAGCCTTTTCTCTCTGCTTGGAGGTATCTCGGTGCTCTTTAGATTCAGGACCTTTTGGGGGTGTTGTTAGGGAAGCCCCCATCTCAGGCAACCCAGATGTTGCCACCACAGTGTTGCCCCCAGAAAGTGCCTAACAGAGAACGTTGCCTCCTCCTATTCCTCCCCGGACCCTTCCTCACCATTCCTGGCATTGAAATGTCTTCACCTAACAGTGCCTCATGACGTTTTTCTCTACCTCCCTGCCCTCTTGATACTGTGATGGGTTTTTGTGACTCCTCTGTTTCTTGTTACATCTTCTTACCCCAGACTAGCCACCCAGTAACTTCTTGCTGCCGCTGTTAGTTTTTTGCTTTCTTCTGTTGCAGTCATCCAGCTTCCTTTGTGTCGTTCCCACTTCCACTTTCTCTTCTGTCTTTCCGCCAGTCTGAGGTGCTCAGAAGAGAATAGCTCAGAGCATGGAAAAAAATCCAGTATTATCTCAGGTAGGTTTGGAGAGATGGGAAATTTGCATTTACTATGCAAATACCCAACCTTTGTAGGTTTGCATGACAAACAGCTGTGCTGTGCTCCCTTCCAGGGTTATTACTACTGAAGAACAACCAGACTGTCTGATATCCGTGTCCAATAAAAGCTGCCTTCATGGGCAAAGAAATGATGTGTTCCTCCAATATCTTGCTTCCACATCCCTTGTGTTTCAGATTGTACAGAGCAAAATTGTTCGTCCTAGAAAAAGCACTGAGGGATGTTCAGAGGCTGCCAGCTTTAGTGAGATGGACATGTTCCTTCTGTGTCCTTGTCTCTGCACTGCCAATAGAGTCAGGACAGTCCAAGGCACCAGTCACTTGTCTACAAAGTGCTTTTGCTTCAAGTTAACTTAGAAGCCCAACCTTTATTTTTTCTCTAGATTTGCTCCTGCTTCCTTGGCAGTAGAGGTAGAGGTCCTATGAGTTTGTGCCATGCAGGATCATGCCCGGTCCACCTGAGTGGTGCTGTTCCCAGGAATGCCAGGCAGAGCGTTTTTTGCGCTAGGCTCACGCGCCTGAGGTTCACGTCTGGTTGATGTGCATTGAAGTGCCATTCTAGCCACATTTCTACAGTTCATAAGCACAAAGACTCAACTGTGAGCTATGAAATGCTGGCGTTCAGCCAACTGGCCATTTCTTTTCTTCATTCCCTGTCATTAAAGCTGTGGGTTGCTCCAGGGTGCAGTGTTGTGCTCTTCTTAAGTGGAACTGTTAACGACCCAATTTAGAGCAATGTAAAGTGCACCCAGATTCCACAGTGACTTCTAAATCCATATAACATTAATGATAATCTGTAATTAATAGCTGCAATCAAAAGGAATTGTAGTTTAGTAATTAGAAATTTAGGATTAAAGTATTAGCATATAAAAAAGGCTTCTTAACAACCTCTTCTTCCAAGAGGTGGCTCTGGTCCTGTGTAAGTAAACAGTTTTTAACTGATACGAGCTTAGTCAAAGACCAAGTTACTAAAAATACTGTATTGACCTGACTTGTGTAGGTCATTAGACTACTGCCAAAACATTTAAAGGTACTTTAAGAGTTTGCAGGTATTGAGTACGTAGCAATTGCATAATTTTCTGACGATGTTGCCTATTGATATTCCAGAACAAATGTTAAGAACGGTGTGTTTGAGAATAAGCTTTAATCTCCCCAGCAGGCCTTTTGGGGTGGGTATTACTGGTATCCTGTAAGTACGGGAAACCCCAGTGACTGCCTGCCTTTGAGCCAAAAGCTTTCCTGGTGTATCCTCATCAAAGAGAGCAGGTCTGCAAGAAGACGTAAAGGCAGAGGTGTCAGGTGCATGCAGCACTCTTGGCTTCCTGCCCTGTAATCACAAATGGGGCACCGGGATTCTTTCTGATCATGCATCATAAATGGGCTAATCCTTCAATTTATCTCTAGCCCTTGGGAGCTTGAGGCATTTAGAAAGACTCCCAGGTAGAGAGGTTGTTTATTACGTACGTGCTGATGAAAGTGCCAGTAGCAGTGATGAGGTGCTCTGATAGATGGAATAGGCTGTGGTATAAATGAAGTTCCTAACAATTTCCAGTCCTGCATTAAATTAAATCATCCTGCTGCATGTCTCACTTTTGAAGCTGAAAATTAATGTATTGTATGTTTGAAATCCACAGAGCTCAAATTGTTCATTGGTGTTGAAAATTTCCCTATCTAATGCCAATTGTTAACCTACCCCAGGCTATCAATAATGATATACTACAGATAAATAACAGATAGATGTGCTTGAAAGTTTTACATTCTAATAGTATGAGGAAAATTAACCATTTGAAAGTTATTAGCATCATGCAGTATCATCTCTGCCCCTATCTGCATGGAACAGCCTGAAGAGCTCCAGCGGGTCCTTTGCCAGCAGAAAGTGCAGTTTCCGACAGCGATGGCAGCAGTGGTGAACTCTGCAGGAATCGTCTGGTAAACTCTATCTCTCGGATCTGCCTATGCAAGGTTTTGGCAGAACAAGCTGTGCCTTTGCTTTTTCCGCCATAGAGTAACCAGGTGGAGTAAAGCTAACTAGTTAATGTTAAGCATTTGAAGGAGAAATGCCATCATGCAGCATTTCATCTTGCTTACCAAACAGATCTTTAGTTAAGGTCTGTTCTCCGGCAGTTTTTATTGCATATAATTTGTAGGCTGTTCTCTTTCAAAATATTTAAAATGACCATACAAAGGCCAACAGCTTCACCTGAACATGCAGAGTCTTTTTGCAGGAATATATTTTTAACATGGACTGTGTTTGGTGTAGGCTATATATACCATATTTTTTACACATCATTGTCTACTGAAATTGCTATATTCATAACTAATCAATAGAAGGTTTGCCATTGACCTATGGTATTGCATACTATTAAAGGCAGTATATTCTCCTTGAGAGACACCTACCTTACCTGAAGAGCAGAAATGCTCTCAACAATTTCCTGTCTTCATGCAGTTTTGCCTCATTCAACTGATTGAAGTATTTATGATTCCTGCCTCCTTTTGAAACACAAGAATTGTATAATGCAGACATGTCTACTGACACACAGAGATACTGAT
The DNA here is from genome assembly GCF_965638725.1 of Aptenodytes patagonicus. Classification (NCBI taxonomy): domain Eukaryota; kingdom Metazoa; phylum Chordata; class Aves; order Sphenisciformes; family Spheniscidae; genus Aptenodytes; species Aptenodytes patagonicus. The sequence goes on along the minus strand of NC_134953.1, from coordinate 59,378,609 downwards.
GTCATGAAAATAAAATCTTTTCACATATTAAAGATATAAGCAAAATTTGAGGTATATATTATGAAATCTCAGGATGGTGCCAATTTTTAAACAGACAAGAAAACTGGTAAATAATAGGTTGTATCCATTACAGTCTGCAGAAAGTATGTCTAGATTTCCTTCAGCACCTCCAGGGTGGGCTGTGGATAGGCTGGTAACTGGCTGATTGCAAAACATAGTATCTTGGGAGATCAGATGAAAATGTGTGGGGAACTTACAAAGGATCAGTGAAACAGAAAACGCAAAAGGCAAAAAAGGAAGATGAGGGAGATACGACTGAGAAGAAAAACAGCCGTGAGGCATATCTGTGGGAAGATCCTGGAAGAGATCAGTCAGGTAGGAACTAGACAGAGAGAAAGATGAAGCGTCGGTCTGGAATGTGCAGAAAAGCAAAAAATACCGAGCACTTAGTATAATTGGGTTTTGCTCTAAGTCTGTATAACTTTATCTATGATTCCTGTTTTCCTAATAGTATATCCAAGTAGGATAGTTGAAGAGTCTATTTTCTGAAGATTTTTATTCACCTCTTTAAGGGGTGTTGATGCTTCTAGTAAATCTGCTGCTATAAAATGTTTATCGGTGATTTGGCCAAAATAATTGTGCCCAAATCTCCTGTTAAGTTGTCCTGTCTTGACCCTTCTGACAGCGTGGGATAGCTTCCCATTTGTGTCTGTAGTAATGTCTTGCCCAGTCCTGTTTTTAGTGTCTCATGAAATTGGGGTTTTATCACTTAGGCAAGTTCCTTCATAGGATAACAGATCTCGCTTGGGGTAGGCTTTCTACGCAGCTTCAGAAAGAAGTTGGCAAATGGAAAACTTCTTTTTTTATTTAGTCTAAACATTCATTTTGTATAGTTTATCTTATGACTCAGACTTCTAACTCCTTGGTTACTCTAAATACCTCTTGCTTTTTTTCTATTTTGGGTATTCTACAGTGAGATCTGAATTGCATATGTTGCAGTCACTTTCATATTTGTATCAGAAAAAATTACTTACTCCAGATTGTCTTGAGGGTATAGAATTAGGGTATAGAATGACCCACTGGTGTGATTTAAAGTAAGACAGAGGATGCCCATTAAGGAGACACTTCGAAATTTTGTTTGCATGTTTTAACTAGACACATCTTCCACCTTAAGAAGATGTGTTCCTGCAAGACCTGGGATTTTCATCTCTGCACCCGAGAAGAAAGCCTGTCCCAGGCAACACTGTGTACGTTCCTATGCTTAGCAGCCGTACAGGCCTCATGCATTGCTCATAGGGCCTTGCAAGCAGAATATCCACATTCTTAGACTTATTTTACTCTCTGCTTTGTTTCTATATAGCAGATTTATTCTCCATTAAAATCTTCAATCATTTCTGGGTTTGGTGTCATCTTAGTTATCTGCCTTCTTCCTGTTTCAACTTACATTCTCTTTACTTTGCGTTACGAATGTATCACATAGAAATATTAATTAGCCTGGGCACGGGGCCTGGATCTTCTCCTTTTCAGTTCTGTGGGCAGGGGATGAGGCTGCCCCATCGTTTTGATGGGTCTGTAACCGTGACAATACAAACACTGAGCACTGAGGAATGGTTGCTTCTGGTGAGAAAATGAGACAGTAGTGTATGCCTGTGATAAGAACTAGCTCTGCAGTTTTTCTTCAGAGGCAGATTTTTGTAAACCTTATTGAAGTTTATTTAATCACAGAGTCTTTAAAAGGACTGACTTGTGTGAAATTCACTCTACACTTATGCAATATGGTAATAAAATCAGATGTTAGCCAACTTCTCTGTGGGGAGTGTATTTGAATACACTTTACTTGGCTTTTCACAGGGGTTATAATTGACTGTTGAGATTTCTCATTAACTTAAGACCAACGTTTCTTAATCGTGATAGAGGTTTGAACAGATACTTATCTTTCCAGTATTAAGGATGAGATTCATCATTCATCTGGAATGATTTCATCTGTAAATAAAATCTTAATGGGATAATGGTTCTCTCTGCTACATTTCTCAGGTTGACTTTTTTTCAAAACAAATCTTATTGTTCAGAGAGTTAAAGTGGGGCATAAGAAGAGGGCATTTTTAACAATTAAGGATTAATTTTTAAACACCTCATTTGAAATCCAGTTGCAATATTAAGCAGATTTTTTTTCTTTTTTTTTAATCATGACAGCAAATGGGCAAGACTGTTTCAGTGCCCCAAATGCAAGTCGCTGTGTGTAAATCCTGTATATGGGATTTACAGAATAAAGGGAGCAATTGGTTAGTGGGAGTTTAAAGGTTGGATGTGTGGGTGAAGTGAGTGGATGGGCTATTGACGAGTGGAGTGATGGATGCTGAGCACCGGTCCCTGGTCTCCTCCAGGCCTCTGAGCTGTCATTGGTGGAATAGCTGTAGGTTTCTTGCATTCAGTGTGACCTTCTTGGTGCTCCAGCTCTTTGACTCACTAGCACACAATGTGTCCCAAAAGGGAAAAAAGTCCTGCTCATTCCCAGTCTGTTTTTTAAAACCCTTTTTCCTCCTGGAGGCAGAGTTACTGAGTGAGGCGGATCAGGCAGGAGCAGGAGGTGGGTTTGGTTCCAGGGGAGGAACAAGTTTGCTCAGACGAGGCTTTGATCCTTCTCCCATCCATGACTCATCTCTCTCCGTGGGCTGGCTGGGAGCTCACCTTTTGACAGAGCATGCTTCGAATTTGGCCTGAAGGTTATAACATAGTTTTTCCAAGGAGAGGTATCACTGCTCTCACTTCAGTGCACAGCAATCCTAAGTCATCGCAGTTAGAAATTAAATTCATGCATGTCTTGTGGACTTCTTTTCTGGGATACTTTTGTTTCCTGCATTAACTTTGAATCTATGGTATGTTCCCAAGCTTTGCATCTTCCTTTCAGTCAAATAAAATGTTTACTAAGGGCACAGTAATACATTGCTTTCAAATTGGAGCTTTAATTCAGGAATATCAGAAAATTACCAGTTACCAGCCAGGAGAACCATCTCACAAATAGTAAAGTTTGGTCTTCTAATGTGGTTTCTTCTGTAGATCAGGTGATGGATGTCTGCTCTGTGAGGTTTACGGTCATGTTTTCAAAGCCTGTTTAAGAAAACATTAATATGAACACTCTGGAGTTTTAAATAGCAAAATATTATATTTGGTCATAGTATTATTAGTACTTTTTCTTTCATTTTGGTTAATGTTTGTTAGCTGTTTGCAGAATACGGTTCATTTGTAGGCTCTTAATACTAGAATATTTCCAGGTGAACAAAAGTAATATTACCTACAGAAAATATATTGTCGAGTGCAAAACTTGAATGTGTGAGCAGTGTGAATGACATAACCCACTGCCTGTGGGTTTGAGCAGTGCCCTGTGGCCATAAGAGATGAATCTGTTTGGTCTCAATGGCAGGTGTGAGAGGCAACGGCACCTCAGATCCCTCTCTTGGAGGGGTTTTATCAGAGATCTACAGGAACTGCCCCATTTTTTTGGGTAGGAGGGATGGAAGGGCAAGGGCCCAGGGGAGGCGTAGGAAATTGAGCATCCCAGCCTCTGGCACCAGCCTGACACCAACCGGGTCCTGGTCAGCATTTGCTCACTGGTTATTTGTCACCTACCCCACATCTCAGCTTTAGCCTCAGAGCATATCTGTCAATCACAGTGTCCAGCTGCTTGGATGATCGTGGTCACCATGAAGGCGGTATTAGCACTGGATCCATTTTGTTTTCCTTAAACCTTGCAGGTCTTTCAGCCACGTGGTCCCTAACATTTGGGTTAGGTAAGAAGCTCAACTGTTAAAAAGTAAAGAACAAGGAGGGATGGACACAGTAGGCCAAAATCTCAGCTTGTGTAAATAGGTGTCACTGCTGATTTCAGAGCGATGCCGTTTTACATGGGCTCAGGATCTATCTCCATCAGTGGGTTTCTGCCCTGCGTATCTGCGCAGGCCAGGGGCCATGTTTGTAGGTGAGTTATAATGCCTTCAAATTTGGTGTTTACATTGGAAATACTTGACAGAGTCTTAAATAAGCAGTACTACCAGGTGGGCTTTTAAGAAAGACGATATTTATAAAAAGTGTAGTGGCTGTATCTGAACTTAACAACTTCATGCATTTGTATGACTTTGTGTTTACAATTTTCTCGTGATTTTTTAATGAAATAGAATAATTGCTAACTGGTCAAATAAACGCAGAAAATCTTTGGATATCCTTGCACTGCCACAGTTTTATGAGTGAAATTGCTTTGTAGTTAAAAGATGTCTGGAAACAAGCTAAAGGGATGGTGTCAAAATAAAAATAATATACTTCAAAATATTCCTGTTCTCACCTGGGATCCTGCTGACACTCAGCATCCCAACTCTGCCCTCGCTATGCACCTATGGGACCGAGTGAAATCACCCAGCACTGGGGGACCAGCCAGGGTGCAGGATCAGGCCACAGGGTGTTAGTTTGTAGTGAATCTTTTTAGCATTTCACTCAGATTGGGCACTGACACATTGAGCACTGCTCGGTTTTATTTCAAATTCACTCCCACTTTCAGTGCCGTAGCTCTCCAGTCCAGCATCACTCTCTTCCTTTTCAAGGTCAGGTTTCCTGGGGCTGGGTGGACACAGGGAATTAGGAGGTGCACTGCATTTCTGTGCCACGTAATGTGTGTGCACACCCCATCTTCCCACCCTTCCCACCATCACTCGCTAAAGCTCGTATATATGTGTATTAATCCCTGGGGGCTGACTGTGAGAGATTGCGCTCCAAAAGCAGTCCTTCCCAGATGCCTGAAGAGCGTCATAAGGCACACGTGGGTCAGCTGTTACAAGAGGACAGTAATTCCCCCCTGACTGTGTGACGATGGGTTTACACTGCTGAATGTGGTTTTGCAAAGACCCTTGGGGAGCCCAACAAACATCTCATCGTGGATACTGCACCCGGCCACCACAGCCTGTTGGGATGTGGCAAGTGCTATGGCAGCAGTTACACATCAGAGTCCTCATATGGGTGTTTGATGAAATCGTTGACATTCAGATACAGGGAGGTGTTTTACCATGGCCTATAGCTGAGGCTAGAAGTATGCTGGCAGTTCCCTCAACACCATCCTCTCTACAACTTACTGTTTGCATGTTAAAAAAAAGGTAAAAATATAAATGAAGACTAAGGTCACCATTCAACTTTTTCTTGAAAAGGAAAAAAGTATCATAGCAATGAGAAAATGCTACTGATGATCAGATCAGTCTTTCCAGCCTGTGTTTACATGAGTAGGAGGATTTTTCATACAAGTAGCCCTATTAATTTCAGTGCATAAACTGTGTCTCTTCTTGTGCGCATGGGTTTGCAGGATTAAAATCACTTGTAAATGTTAATAGATAACATGTTCAGCAACCTCATAGCATTTGTGTTTTTCTTAGCTGTAGCATTGCAGAGTCATTCTACCTCTATAAAACTCGTGGAGAGATTTTAAGGTGGGCCAAATACATCTCAAAGATTGGTTGCTTAATTAACGCAAGGCCTCACAGTGACAGCATTGCAAAACAAACTCCAGCGCTGGCCCTGTGCCTTTTTCCACTTCGGTGGTTCTGCTACCCATATGTCTCAGCCTGCCAACATAAAGCATCGAGTGCATTTTAATAGCTGCTGTTCTTCAAATAATTTTATTACTGTGACAGCAACTTTATACATGCCTTTTACTCTCCTGATGATATAGAATCGATATATTAAGAGCATCTTTTTTTTTTCTGTTTTTCCCTTCCAGGAGCAAATTCATCAGTTGTTGCTGATTTCATGCCTACATCATCATGGAACATCTCAAGTGAATTAGATAAAGGTAAGTGGACAGAAAAAAATAGAAAGATGTGAAATCAGATTTAAAAATCTCAATTATTCTTCTTCACTTGGCCAAATCAGCAAGCAAAGGGATGAGGAGGCATTTAAGATAAACTTTGTTTGCTTTGTGATCATTCGACATTTAATTACGTGTGGTTCTGTGATTTCTGGAGAATGCTGTGTTCGTTTCTTGTACTAGTAAAATGTTCCACATGGTAAAAATATTTCAAGATGTGAGTTCTGTTGGTTTATGAACTGCTTGACATTTTGTCTGGTGGATCTTAGGATTGGAACTCAAAATTAACAAGCATCAGGCAGTCAGTTTGCCTCAATGTGTTTTATTATGAAATTCTGAGGCTTTAAATTAATAGATGGGAAAAATACATTTGCAGGTGGTAATTATGTGTGATTTGGAGCTCTCCGAAGGGTGTATATTGTGAAAAAAGGTATGTATTTCTCATTCCCTTTCATTTTGTAAATTATGCACCACCAATTATTTAAGCCAAATTGCTTAGCTTCCTCTAGCCCTTATTGCAAGGCAGTGGCCTGCTGCTCCCAAGTCAATCTGGTCTTTGAAATGCTTCTAACATAACGTTTACAGTGGAGGATGCTGTTAGCCACACTAACTGTGCAATTTGTCAGCCACTCTTTTCATTTGCTTATAACTTTGCCAACCATTAACTATTTAGACTGAAATTTCCTATAGTGGAGTTCTGCCACAGATGGTTTTTCCAAATGTTTTTGTCTGTATTTTGTTAATGTTTTTTATGAACGTGTGTTCGTAATGTTTTATGTTTATGCATAAATATGTTTTCTGTGCTTAAGTATGAAGAGAATACGTAGTTCTGAGTACTTTAAGGCAAGGTTGACTCTTTCATGTCTGCCTTCCCACCAGGGAAGGAGCAGGACTTTCTGGTGATCCAGAGAAAGTCATTGGAGAAGACGAGAGTCAAAGGACTTATGCTTGCTGGTGGGAAAGGGAGAAAAGCATGTAGTCACTAAGCAGAGGATTCCCAATTCACAGCAAATTGCTGAAGGAAGGCATTGACAGAATGGATGTCTTATCCCACTGCAGTGATTCATCCAGGTGCCCATGGCAGGTCCACAGGTTTGGGCTGTGCACTGGGGACGTCCTGAAGCTGTGGAGAAGTGAGGGCGGTGGTTTCCCCAAACAGGATGCCTGCGTGTTTCTTTACTTGTTTGGCAGCTTTGTTTGTTTTTTCAAAAAAGTAAGAAATAAATAAGTGGCCTAGAAAAAGCAAGTTAAGGCCACAAAGCCAAACACTCAAAAGTTAGGAAATGCCAGAGAGAAGGCAATCGGACAGTCTTAATTCAGGCCTCTTATGATATCCTTGGCAGGCAACCTTTGCTAACCTACAGGGTAGATTTTTCTCTAGGAACCCAGCCCATGATCACAGGAGAAGACAGGGTCACACTTCGTTGAAGTGGTGGAAGTATTTTTTGCAAACGATCATCAGTGATATATTCTTTGTTCTCCACTGTGAGCCCAAGGGTTCAATTGGGAAAGCGCCAATAGATTGCTATGTATTGCAGGGAAGGCTGTGTGCCTCCAACCAAAACCTAGATAGAGGGGAAGGTACAGAAGAGATATTGAAGATAATGTAATTTTACAGTAAATTGTATCTGATCTGTGCTGAAAAATAGCCCCCAGTTGCTGCTTTGTTGTTATTCCTAATGGGAGGTTTTGTGTAGACTGGTTTCTTATGATCAGGGTGATTTTTAACCCATATTTTGGTTAGGCTTGCTGTCAGCTGGTAGTTCAAATGCTCCTTTTTTTCAGTAGCATGTGCCCCAGGTGGGCATTCTCCAAAGCCTTGATTTGATTGGCATAGCTAGGAAACAGAGAAAGGTGTCTGGTGGCAGCACAGACTGCCTGCCTCATCTGCTTTCTTCAAAATACTCTTCATGCTGGATTGTATCAACCAGGGTTCAGGTGTCCCACCCTCAGTGTGCCGGCTCTGTTGGAAAGCAGCAGCTCCAGAGCTAGCAGAGGTGAAACCTGGGGTGACTGCCACCGTCCTGGACGTTGAGTCATCTTATTGCTTAAAGCAAAGCTTACACTTTCTGTGCCAGTGCTGAGCCTGACCTCTACGTTAGTAATTAAACCATTTTCCGCATTACTTCCATGCACCTGTTCCTGAGCTATATTGTCAGAAACAGGTAAAATGAAGTTTCATGCTTCTAATCCACCTGGAATGCGGCAATTACCACTCATTGGGCTGAATCCTGCATTCCTGGGGGATTACTGCCCCCTTTGCTCGCTCTGATTAGCATTTAGACTGCTGTAAGCTTACACACCTAAACATGGATTTACATATGTGATTAAAATGCATTTGCTGCCCACAAAGCTTAGTCAGAGGGGCGGATACTCCCAGTCTGCCCACAAGCAAAGTAACGCGCACACGTTTTGTCTTGTCTAAGAGAGAAGCAGGGGCTTTAATGTGGGAGTTACTGGTTCTACTAAAGGTCTTTGAAACTCTCACTTGTATAAAGCCAAATATATGGCAGCGCATGCTGACTTGGTGAGTTGAAACCTCAGAGGAGACAATTAGGCGTGCACTTAGTTTCCATTTTTTTTGCGAACAAGCACCTCAAGAAATCAACATTCAGTTGTCTTTGCTGCAGTCAGCCATGAGGTCACACAGGCATCCCAGTAAAACTCATTTTAAAGCCTATTAAGTTCACCACATGAAAGTGGTTTCCAGCCAAATTTCCCAATTAAATGGCTGTCTGCATTAAGTGGCTCTAACTCTACCTGCTGCCTTCTGGAAACGAGCATCTCTTCATCGAATATGTCTCCTGTGTTTGGGAAGCAGGAGCAGCTCATAGTCTTGCTAAACAATATTCCGCATTTTGAAATTATTACTTAATATGGTACTTTCCCTAGCTTGGTGAGTTCTGCAGTGATTATCTTACAACTGAGCCCTATTCAGGTTTCAATTTCTATTAAATAAGCTAAATCAACAGCATTAAACAGTTGCCTGTTTATTCTTTTTAACAGGAAATGAATTTAAAAGAGACGCAGCCACCCATGAAGAGCTGTTGAAAGCAACGATTGATGGGAGGGAGGAGGTGGTTTCTCACCAAAACCTTAAAAAAACAAACAAACTGTGCATAGAAAATAACAAATAATCACTTTTAAAACCAGAGAAATTTAGCTATGAGCATTTCTCTCTCTTTTCCAACTGGTAAATCGTGGCGTGCAGAGGGAACGCCACAAGGGAGGAAGAGAAATGAAAATGTGATCCAATAAATATTTAATTATATAGGGAAAAATAAGTGAACTTCAGGGAAAAAAGGGGGCTCTGGTGGTAGGAAAAGGCCTGTCTCAGGGGGTCAGTGGCAGGATGCGAAGCCTTTCACCCCGAAGTTGCTAGTTGAGATTTCCCTCAGGCTGGGGGAGCCAGCAGCTGCCCAGCCAGCAGATGTCCAGCAGGGACCATAGCTCATTGGAGAAGCTCCTACATGGCCCCATTGCACCAGGCTTTGTAACCGCTCCTGGCACTCACCACGGCATGGCCATTCGCTCTTGGTGGCTTAAAGCAATTTCCTTATCTGGAAGTTTTTCAACATCGGCTGTGGCAATAGGTGATACCTGAGGCAAAACAAAAAGGCTGGATGAAACCAGGAGTAAGTGGAGTTCACAAGGGTGCTCTGCCCTGGTGCTGGCTTTTGGGGTCCGTGCTCCGTTCTTTAATGCAACTCTTTTTTGGGGTGTGCCAGCAGGCGAGGGAGCAAGGCAGGCAGCCCCAAGTATTTTTTAATCTTTCTTTCTTTCTGTGGTTTAAGGCACTCTGGTTTCTCATTTCTCCTTGCCTGTGCATTGCCTCCCCTCTCTCCCCTTACACCACAGGACAAGTTCCTGCTCCAGCTTTTTGTTTGAGAAAGCTTCTGATTTACCATGAGCTCTTCCTTTCCCTGATCCTTATTTAAAAAGGTGAGGAGCCCTTCATTCAGCTGCTTCTCTTCCACAAAAATGACTGTGGATGGGTAGGCTTTTCCTTCCATCAGATGTCAGTTTGTTTAGAAAGAAATAGATAGGCCTGAATTTGAATGAGAGCCTATTTACATCTGGTACAGCAGAGGAATTGTTTGGGAACTCTTCATCCTTAGGCAAAGATAGTATTGGAGTCTCTGCCAAGAAAGAGTCAGCTTTGAAATATTGTTTTCTCTTAACTGTAAGTAGAATTCAGCTTCGGTGGACTTTCACTGGAATAGGATTCTCTATGGGACTGATAAGAGAATGATGCTGTCGCTGCAGCTTCACCTGATCAGGTCCTCCCCAGTCCCACCCATGCCCACCTTCAGCCTCCTCAGGAGCTCGTTTCATTGTGGCAGCTCCCTGACCGTGCACTAGGATGTGTCCTAGCCATGGTTGAGCCAGAGCTGAGGACACTGGTGCTGGGGTGCAGCACGTTATCACGTTGCTGGTACCTCCTCCTCCTCCCAGGAGCTCTTCACTTCATCCTTCAGTTTCCAAAGAAAACCTATTAGTGTGAATTTTTGCAGATACTGCCTATTTTCCTTTCCCTTTCATGGCCTATCTGCTTTGGCAAACAAGTATAAAACGTTAGAGTGATTCAGGGCTTGTGAACCATTTTAATTTCCAGACATCCGTGATCCCAAGCCCAGGCTTTGAGCTCCCCACCACTCACAGCCTCTCTGTGTGGCATAGACCTTGCAGTCACTGCTGTGGCAGCACTTAGCAGTCCAGCAGTGCTCCAGGTGTTGTACGGAAAGCAAACAATCCCCTGAGAGCTTGGCAGCAAGGGTCAGGATTTTACAAAACACACCCCAAATCAGACAGTGGTTTAAGGTTAAGCTGGGATTTATCCTTAAATATTCAATGGCATATCAGTAAAAGGATCACCTATAGCAAGCATCCCTCCCCTGCGATGGTCTGGGGATCCTGAGCAGACAAGAACTAGGGAAGGCCAAAACAGGGGATAGAAGAGCTGCAGTGTTTGCTCCACTACCCTGTGCATGGGACTGCGTGTCATTAACTTCTTAGAGGTCCTTGTGCAGGCAGAGCATCCCCTGGCAGGGTGGATTGCACGGCAGCTACAGCGCAAGAGGAGGCCATGGAGCACAGAAGGGGCTGCAGGACGTCCCGGTGGGTACACACTGTTGATGGACACTTTGGGTCTGGAGGCTTCCTGAGGGGAGAAGGAAGCCTTGCTGTCCTTAGTGATGAATCCAGGCTAAAGCTGTCACCTTTGCAAGTCTTTCCAGGCAGGGATATGACCTGGCTATGAGTTCTTATAGTGAAAATCTTTCTGATCTCCCAGGGAGGCAAACTACATCTTAAAAAACATAAACAAAACCAAACATGGAGAAAACCAGGTAGATTGAGGCCTCCTAACTTTGGCCCCAGTTCTTTAGAGATTTCCAGATTTTCTTTTGAAATCACTGGATGTGAATTTGATACGCGTGGTGAAAGGGGAAGAATTACAGCTTTCACATTTATGCACAATTTACCTTTTTATTTTCCTTTATTATCTGGGGGATATTCGGTAAATCAAGCTCCCCTGATGGGGCTCAGGATTCTGATTCTATTTGTGGGGTCCCATTAGTAGCGAGGCAGTAAATTACTGCTACTTTGTTTGAAAATTTTTTTAGCCACAGTACATTAGCTCCTTTTGTTTGCTTTTCCACTGACGGAGTGTACATTTTTATTTGAGAATTTGTGTTTCTTGAATGTCTCATTTATAAATAATACAGGGTGTGAAATTTGAAGGTCACAGAACATAACCTGAAAAAGAAACCACCCGGAGTAACGTTGGGCATTCATGGCAAAAATCTTTCACAAAATGCCTCACTTACATTGGATTTTTTATATGACCTCAGTGTGTGCAGTGAATATCTGACCATTATATATAAGGTAACTATATATAATAACCTTTTTCTGGCTCATCCAGCTATCTTTGTTTATTTGAAAGATTGATAGATCAGAGGGTTAAGGGACGTGTTTTATTGTAAGTTTCTGTTCCAAATTTCCTGACATATTTGGTTTAAAAAAAAATAGACCTTTAAAAGGCACAGAAAGGGCTAATAAGAACCAGATCCTAAAGTGATGCTATGTCAAAATGTCAAAAATAACAGCTTTTCTTTGACTCTACAGCATTAATCTTAAGGCACATACCTTTCTATACACCCTTTCTTTAATAGCTTGAGTTTTTGTACATGGCTCTTTACTGCAGAGCAGCTTCTAAAGTGACAACAAAACCCCTTGGTGGTTTTCAGTAGTTGGGTTTATAGCTGGATGTGGACATTTGTTTACCTATTCCAAATCACTTTTTTTGTGATAAAGTTTAGAGGCTTCCTACTTGTGCTATAAAACTGGTTCCTGAGTAAGGAAAAGTTTCATTTCCCCTTGCCAGATTATAGCGTCAAAGCTACCACCAAGACATCTGTCCTTAAACCTGAAAGGTGACTCATAAAAGGAGAGGCAGATGTGAACTCCCAAATGCATATTAAGAATTCACATAGGCATGAAGGGCAGTGAGTTGTCCAGTTCCTATCCAAAAGCAATGGGATTCAGGTGCTCAGCCCCAGATAATTTTCTGGAAGTCCTCAGGCATCTGTGCTCCGGTTTCCCTCCACAAGCTCTCCCTCCCCTATGGCCCAGGGCAATCTCTAAGCTGCTAATTATCAGAAAGTAGCAATTAATTCTGAGAATCCCAAATACCGTGAGTGTCACATGTGGACATCTGAAAAGCCATAAAGCCTCGGGCAGTGGTCAGCCTGTTCCAGTTCAGTAAATTGTCCTCGGGTGGCACTAAACCCTCTAGATAGTGTCTGGGAAGAGAAAGCCCAACACACAGCTGCAGCATGTATTCCAAACTGAGTCTTGCACATACACATTACTGAAAGAACTCATTTGAAAAGAAGCTGGGCAGGCAAAGGCAGTGGAGTATTTCCTTTTGTCCCAAGACAGTTGACATTGAATATTTCCGCTTGATTGTCTGGACTTCTTTAACTCTGATATTCTTCATATGGGTTGCCACATCATGGGTTGAGTGTGGTATTCCTTTCCTCCCACTGTCATTCCTCTACTTTTATTCATTTAAAATAAGTGAAATCCCAGCCGGGAGTCTTCCTCTTGCCCCTTTTAATAACAAGGGTCTGTTGATCAGACCCACAGATTGGACCTGCTGGGAGTTGTCTTCCTTTGTGAGTTATGGGCAGATCAAGCAATCAATGGTTAATCCTTTTTCCAACTGAGAAGTATGTGCTCTGTCTATAGCCACACTTCAGTAAGAGATCTTTCTATAACTGAACTGGAATAGCTTAAAATTCAAATTGATTGTATGTATTTAACAACCAGCAAGCCCCTCCAGCGTCTTCAGGCAGGGTGGGCTCTGGGTTGTTGACTTTCTCCGAAGAGAACAATTCCAACGGTCTGAGCTCAATGGTGATGCTGATACATGTGAGTACGGGGCATGTCCAAGAGTAGCATCAGACTGGACTAACGTGGATTACCCAAAGCTCTGAATGAATGAAAATGCTTCTTTCCAGACTGGTATATTAAATTGGACAGACTGTGTCAGATCCTCTGATGTGACTAACAGGCTCTTTCCCTTTAGACAAAGGTTATCAACTCTTTAAGTTACTGATCATTAAACGTATCTGTCTTGCAGTCACTGACTGAGACACTTTTTGCATTTCTTTTTGCCAATGTATGCTATGACAAAGAACCAGTGAGCTGCTAAATCCTTTGGTGCAAAAAGATAAATGTAATAAGCAGTCTGTAAGACTGGTGTCCCAACTGCCTTACTCCAGCCGGGTCAGGTGGTTGCTTTATGTGCTGCAATGCAGATTTGAACTTTCAAATCCAGAATTAAACTTGTTCTCTAGTCCAGGAGCTGGAAACGGTGTCCCCACAGCTGTAGGTTTGCTTGAGAAAAGGTTTGGAGATGTTCCTTTCCAGAGAAATGTGTTGTTACACGTCTATAGTGGGAACTAACTTTGTACACTGGCCTCTCTGTTGCACCTGGATTAAAGCTGTTTCCAGGCTTGCGACGGCTTGAATGGAGACTTTAATTTTAGTTTTTCTTTGAATGTTTTGACAGATCAGAAGGGCATAAAGGAAAGGATAAATGAAACAACAATTCTTCTCATAAAATGAACATTTCAGGGTCTAATCCTGCATCCCCATCGTGCTTTAAACACCTAGTGAAATCAGAAACACATAGCGCGCACAGTGCTTGGGGGGAAAAAAGTCTCACTGTGGCCAGCAAAATCCTCCTCGAAGCAAAGAGGGTGTTACTGCTCTAAGATGTGTCTTTGGTAATTTAAGATAGAGTAACCATGTGGTCACAGAGGAGATTAACATTCCTTGGCCAGAGAGGACGAGCTTTTATTTTGAAAGCCACCTGGGCTCCACTTAAAAGTAGTAGAATACTTCAGGATTTATTACAACTGGGCAGGCTCCTATTTAACAATGTCAAGACGTAGCTGTGGAAATACACACACTTTTCTTCTTTCGAGACATGCAACGCACTACATTTTGTCCTTGCACAGCTGTTGCTATTCTGTAACATCAAACCAGCAAAACGTTTGGCCACGAAGGATACCTAATATTTGGATTTTATATGCAGTGTCTCCAATTTATGCGCTTAGAATCATGAAGATGACTTATGATGTGTTGTGTTTGCATTGGCAACAGCTCAAAACCAGAAATATATTTCAGGCTTGGCTTTCCAGATATTATCTCAAGTCATTTAAAAGTTCATTATAGGGCACCGGCTAGTGCTGCTATAGTAAAGGGGCTGTCAGCATTTTTCAAGGGTTTATAACTCAGCCATTAAAAAAAAAAATCTCTATGGGCTGAAACTTGGCATTCAGGGTCTAGGCCCAGCAGTAAATTGTTTTTACAAATTAAAAAAAAATCAGTTTGACTATTATTAAATTATAGGTGGGCTAAATTTTATTTAGAACTTTTTCAGGCTATTCCCCCATACTTTTGTAAATTAAAATGTTTCCAAACTGTTTTTATAGAGTGCTATTCTAAAATATGGACCGGCTTTTGTTATGTTCTTGAAACCCTGAGATTTAACTTAAAATATAATAACAGCGCTTATCCCAGCATAGCACTTTTCACCTTCAAAGTGCTTTATGAGCATTATCTCATTAATGTACATAACAGCTTCCCCATGATGTAAGAGGGATTATTATCCTCACTTTATAGCTGGAGAGATTGAGCCAAAAGGTTTAAGGCTGTTTTTAAAAGGACTTAGTTGCACAAATCCCATGTGAGCTTTGATTGGCTTTGGGTGTCTACTTCCCTTTGGCTCTTCTAAAAATCACAACTGAAGTGATTCACCCAAGACTACTCAGAGCCAGGATTAAAACTCAGACTTTCCAATGGCCAGTGCCACTAGACTGTTTAATTCCTAGGAGCGCAGTAATTACTTTGTACATAAGAACCATCATGTTTCTACAAAATTATTCTTTAGGTCAGAGGGAGTCAATTCAGGGCATCTAAGGAGCTCCGTGACGGCAGGGAGGCTCTCAAATGAAACATGGTAAAATGTGGCGTGCTGTAAGACCATGGCCATGTGACACGGTGTCTTCATCATGTGTGCAAGCAGTGGGTCCATCCCATTTCATCAGCCCTGTTCGCCTCCTGCTGAAAGCACAAAAGGAGGATTTACCCCCATTTTTCTTGGCCTTTGGTCACAGAAGGAAGAGATGTTAATGCTGATGGCACCAGAGAGTGGCTGATGGGGGGTGATCTGGACAGAAACCTGGCTGCAGGTGGAACTATTTTATATGTTCTTTGCATAGTTGTTATTAAATGGAGAGGATGGTGGCAGTAGCTTTGGAGATTCAATGGGCTTTGGTAGGTAAGATTTAGATACAAGTATTAAAATTGGGCTTCTCTTCAGTCCCTCCACGCCGGGCAAGGGCAGCAGTGGATGGCTTTCTTGCATGCCAGGGAAGGAATGCTCATAATTTTGTATGCCTCAGTAAAAAAGGGTTTTTGGAAGCACTGTTAGATCTTCAGCTCATTTTCAGTTACAGAACTGCTTTATCTGTGAGAAACATCTTCTCATGAAGGTTCCAATTGCTTGAAACCTGCCCTGTTTAAATCTCATCTCAGGTGATCTGCTTGATCTGATTTATGATTTGGATGCAAAATTTATGGATTTGAGGACTAAGCTAAGCTGAATTTAGCAGATACATTTTGTTTTAGTGTTTCTGTAGTAGTTCGTGGAGGAAGATGGAGAACACTTAGAGAAGAGTCAGAAGCTCCTGACGCTGAGAGGCTATTTCTGTTTGTACCTATAGAAAAGTTGCATCATAGCTCTTGCATTACAGCCATACTTTTTCACTGACTTACTGTTGTGACTGATACTTCAAAATCCTTCTTCAGCCTTTGGAAACCTACCCTACATCCTTACTCCTTTATTTGCCTCTCCTGTATACGTAGGACCTTTAAAATATTATATTTACTGTGGTGTTTGTCAGCAAGACCATCACTGGACTGAGGCCATTCTGTTCTTTGACTGTGTTATACTGTAGATGTCTGAACCAGTCTTTGAAATGTTACCAGGAATTATATAATGACTGTGGTATAGAAATGTTACGTTGGATAATTAAATGCGGTTATCCAGTTCCATGCTATTAGCGTGATTTTATTAAACCCAGATTGTGGAGAGAACCCAAGAATACATGTGCTGACTTAGATTATGCTTCCCGGTGAGGTTATTAAGATAGCAAGTCAGAAACATTTCTAGTCTTGCAATGAAGCATGCAGAAATGATTCTGGAGAGCTGAAAGGCCAGTCTGACACCCCTGGCGAGAGACATCGAACCCTGTTGTCTGTCTTCACTGAGGGCTGGGATCTCTGCCCTTTTTACCCCATACATAGATTTCCTAAATAAGTAGATCCATGGGAGCATGGGTAAAGGTAGGGTTTTTTTGCACAGTGTCATACCTGCACATTAAAATGCTAGTTGATCAGTGAAAAAAATATGTGTGGGCAGTTCCTTTGTGCTAAATGTTTACCCTAATAGCTCCTCAGGACCAAATGAGAACAGGGACGCATTGTATAAAGTGCTATGCAAATACAGGGTAACAGCTTACATGCTAAACAGATTAAATACAAAGGAAAGAGATATTGATATACTCAAAACATAATGAAGGGAGTAGCTAGTGAAGACATGATTAAAATAAATAATTAGGGAAGTGGATTAGTTGGCTAATTAGTTGGCTAAGCTGGTTTTATACATGCTAGAGATTTTTTTCATACTTTTAGGCAGGCTTGTTGCTAGAGTTAAGAGTAGATGTACCTGAAAATGGTGGAGCATAAGCAGCACAGCACAGGCTTACTTACTGATAGGCTTTTCTTGACCTCCCAGGTTGGCTCTGAGGGCGCAGGAGCAGAGTACAGCCTCTGGATTTCTCATTCCTTGGCCGCCCTGCTGAGACAGCCAGCAGATGATAATGGGGTTTGGCCACTAATGACCACTGTTAGATTTGAACCTGTGACACGGAGATGAAAGCCCGTGTATTCCATTCCCCGTACCCAATCCATCTCGCTCTCTGCTGTTAAAGAATTTAATTAAATGTTTAATACAGTTAACTCGAAATAGTCCTCTTCCTGAACGATGCAGAATGAAATTACACTTGGCAGGAGAAGGCAATGCTCACGAATGGATTAGAAGAGATTAATTTTGCTAAATTTTGATTTAACATTCTCTATCTTAATGAAAGAATTCTTGATCTTCTGCTTGCACCTATCATGAGACCTATTTCAGATTTAAGATAAACTTTAGTACTCTTAGCCTCACTTTAGTACTCACTTTCTCTCACTGAGTGAGAGAAAAAGTCTTCATCTCCTAGATATGATCCTTATTCCTTCACGTATGCAGTTAGTGATTACAAAATCATTGACAACATACTGTCTACACTGCCCTGTGAGTTAGTTGAAAGTGGCTCTGGGATCTTAACTTCTGAGCGATTAATTTCATATATTGCTATATTTTGTGAGTCCTAACATGAGCAGGGGCGGCTCTGCATAGGCAGAGGCATCAAAATGAGCAGCCAGATTTCTGATATGTTGTCCTGGTTTTGGCAGGGATAGACTTAATTTTCTTCCTAGTAGCTGGTACAGTGCTGTGTTTTGGATTTAGTATGGGAATAATGTTGATAACCCACCGATGTTTTAGTTGTTGCTAAGCAGTGCTTACACTAGTCAAGGACTTTTCATCTTCCCATGCTCTACCGAGTGAGAAGGCTGGAGGTGCACAAGAAGCTGGGAGGGGGCACAGCCAGGACAGCTGACCCAAACTGGCCAAAGGGACATTCCATACCATGTGATGTCATGCTCAGTATATAAACTGGGGGAAAGCTGGCCGGGGAGGGGCCGCTGCTCGGGGACTGGCTGGGTATCGGTCAGCGGGTGGTGAGCAATTGCATTGTGCATCACTTCTGGTGGTGGTGGTGGTATTATTATTATTATTATTATTATTATTATTATTATTATTATTATTATTATTATTATATTTCAATTATTAAACTGTCTTTATCTCAACCCACAAGTTTTCTCACTTTTACTCTTCCAATTCTCTCCCCCATCCCACCGGAGGCTGGGGGGGAGTGAGCGAGCGGCTGCATGGTGCTCAGTTGCCAACTGAGGTTAAACCACGACATACGTTTTTCAGGTTTATTGGTTAACAAAAAGGAAAAGTAAAAGAACAAAGAGAAGTAGTGTTACCTGCTTTTTCTGTGTTAAATAAAGGCAAATAGGGTGATGTTGAGAAAGCAGAGAGAATCCATGGGTGTATAAAGGAAGAGAAGTTTTCAAGAAATACAGCATTACTATAGTGCAATGGAAATTCCAAAATTTCTTCCTTTTATTACCGTGCAAAATGATGTGGGACCTATTGCCTGCCCTGAAACATCAATTAACAAGTATTATAGTTTTCTACTAAACCTGATAGCCACTTCCTTTGTTTCCCTTTCAAAGACAAGAATGAGCTTTCTTTAAAATGCCTTCTTCAGGCATTTCCTGAGCTGGAATGCTTTATTCACCCTTTTTTCTTTCAACATAACAGACTACTTCTTGACGCTTGATGAACCTATGAATAACATAACTACCACCCTTGGCCAGACTGCAGAGCTGCACTGTAAAGTCTCTGGCAATCCTCCTCCAACAGTCCGTTGGCTGAAAAATGATGCTCCAGTTGTCCAAGAACCCCGGAGGATCTCCTTCCGTGCCACAAGCTATGGGTCTCGACTGCGAATAAGGAACCTTGACACTACAGATACTGGCTACTTCCAGTGCGTTGCAACTAACGGCAGAAAGACTGTTTCTACAACTGGTGTGCTGTTTGTAAAATTTGGTAAGTTTTCTGCTTTTAAAGTGTTCAAACTGTTACTTAGAAAAACAACTGTGGAGAAAGGTGTGTTTATCCACTGAAAATGAATGCACTGATGTAGTGGTATCAGCCTGTCTAATTTAGCCTATTTCTGGGAGCATCTCTGGGATGGCAGCTTACCCTCTCTGCCTGTTTGCTCTTTGCTCAGTTGAGATGCCCGTGTTGCCAGCTGTAACGGTGGCTTTTACTTTCAGCAGGACTGAAACACAGGGGTCACTAAACAGCAATGTTCATTGATATGCTACCTGAGCGGATTCAGACCAGACGAGAAAAAATATTTTATTCTCAAGTGCCTGAGTGACCTCCTTTGTCTCTAGTAAGTGAGAAATTTCAGCTTGCAGTATAGATTGGAGGCATGTTAGTGATACATATATACCTGTCAGGTAAAATGAGCACTTTTTCTTCAAAGTTTATATTGAGATAATTGCCTTCAAAGCTGATCTTACGACTGAGAAGATTCCAAACAAGAAACAGGTTTTGTGTGTCTTCTCCTCCACCTCCACATTTCAGAGGGAAATAATTCACTGAGATGAAGATGTTTGCACAGAGTCCTAGTTAATCCTCTTAGGAACTGGACAAATAACACACAATGAATGATATATGTGATGAGTTTCATAGTCTTTTTTCATAAATCTCCCACATTTTCTAAATTCTAATAAGAAATTAATCATTAGATGTTCTCTGATAAGGCAGTTGTCCTTTAGCTTGTATCTGAAATGTAGAAGATTTTTATCTGAGCAATGATACTTTTATAGGCGCTCCTGTAGAAAATAGTGAGTATTTTTCTTTTTTCTGACTGGAGCAATATTAAATCTCACGATTCGATTTCTGGAGCAAATACTCATTAGTATGAACGTCCCTGAAATCTGCTGCAGTCGACTCGTCAGTCTGCACTGTGCCGAAGAACATGCACTCCAGCCCGCTCAGTCCTTCCAGTAGCTGCCAAAATACAAGCACCGAGGGTGGTAACAACGAAACCTTCTCAGCCGGAGCCCACTGAGGTCAGAGCAAATTTGATCAATGCATCTGAATCCGGCCTAGGATGAATTCCCTGATAAATGATGAAGATTGATAGGGGAAATGATGCTGTTTTCTCCCACTTACAGTTACAACATGCTTTTCTACAAGCCTGCTGTGGTTCGCTGTAACCTTTTCTGTGATGGCCCGAGACACAGTTGAATTGCAGATGAGTGCCTCACCTGTTTATTGTCCTCATCCAGGGCATTTTGCAGACAGTCATTGCTGCAAGATACAGTCTTGTCTTTGATACTGAGAAACTGCGACTCGTCTGTTAAACTACGTAAACCACATCCAACATGATAGACTGTTACTTTTATCTTTTAAAAGGTTTTCAAAAGCTTCCTGCTTGCTACCTAGCCATAACTCATCACACTGTTTTTCTTCTGTCACTTTTCCAGGTCCCCCGCCAACAGCAAGTCCAGGATCATCGTAAGTTTTTTCATGTCTGTTATGTCGATTCATTAATCTTGCATTTCAGCAGTCAGAAGTTCATTTTTCATTTTGTGTGACAGGACCACTTTTACATTCCACTTTAAGTCAGATAATATGGTAATTTATTATAACTGAATTATCTGTCTCATAGATATATTTTCATGTTATCATGTCAACTCCTATTTCTTACCCTAGACTTCTTAATTTCCAATATTATTACCTTTAGATCCTCTGGTGCCTTCAGTCTTTGAACTGATTTCAGTGTACCTACAGGTATGAGTAGAACCTGATCTTCATACATGTCAGGCCCAATCCGAAAAATATTTATCACTACAAGTAGATTTTACTACCTAGGGGCTTCTTACTGATTTTAAGGGTCGTAAACTGTATCTGTATCTATCTGTACCTGTATTAGTAAACTGTCTTAAAACTGAGTTTTTAAAGATTGAGTACGTGGGTGGGAGTAGTGGCTGTTTTTACAACAGCTCTCTGTGTCCTGGAGCTCAGGTTTGGTTCCTGCTGCTGACTCCATGCTGCTGGGTCTGAGCAGTTGCCACATTGTTGTTTAGTTTCGCGATACATGATCAAACTTGCTCAACTTTTGTAGTCCCTTATTGTTTTCAAGTGTGATCTTCAACTGTTCTGAAGTTTGAAATTAATTTTGTGATAGAGTGTCCAGCTTACTCACATCTTACATGCATGGAACAATACTGAAAACTCGCTTCTCCTGGTGAGGGAAGCTGCACCATTAGAAGAGAAATACAGTACCAACTAAACATAAAATGAAACTATTAATATGATTACAAGGGGTGCAAAAGCTTGGGGATGCGAATGTTCCTGACTGTCCTTATAGAAGATCGTTCACAAAGTATTGCAGAGGGTATAAATTAGGGGAAGCATCTGACCACAGAAGGACATGCTAGGATGCCCTCTAATGGAACATCATAAAATGTGGTTTTGTCTTCTGTTTTGAAGGTACCTGACCTGAAGTTACTGAGTTTGTTTTGGAAGGGGAGCTCTTTGCTTGGACTTAGGCTCCATTTTGTGATTGCGATGTTCTGGGGAGGAAAGCTTCATGGTACTGTGGGAAGTGGGGGCTGTTGTGCTTTTTAGCAGTTCGGAGACTTAATTAATGAGTTGAGATGTGTATGTTGTGTCTGCTTCCACCTAGTTTGGGGTTTCTGAAATTTGTAAGGTTAAGCAACACATCCTTGGTGGTCAGAAACCCACAGGAGAGCAGTGTGAGCACAGAAAGCAGAGAGCTGTGCTGGAATTTCACTGTCTAGGTCACTCAGGATTGCCTCACTTTTTAAAAACAAAATAGATTTTGGAACCTTTTTCCTATTTTTCTTTCTGGCATGGTTTTGGGGTTTTTTTGTCCCCCCTGCAAAAAAAAGACCACAACTTAACTAGCTAAAAGCCTCACCCAGTTACGGAGAAATTACAGCAAATGGTCCCTCTAATTCAGTGAGTGTTGGGCTGAGCTCTAAGGCAATGTCTACACAGTATCATCCAGACCATGAGGAAAAAACAAACTAGTGTCATGAGTGCTAGTTTGGAGACTAGGAGTATTACACTCCGCCTGAGCTAAGCACCCTTCTAGCTTGACATGGCCCTGTCTTATTCTGCGTGCAAAGCCCATATATCCAGGGAACAAACAGTCACTGTTTTCTGTATGCACCATATCAAACATTAAATTGGCTTTAAAGTGACTTAATCCAAGATTTTAATTTTGTTTTCAGCATTCGCTGCCCATTGGTATACAGGTGTACAAAGAATGTGAAAACGTGAAAAAAAAGTGAGACGTCCTCTTTAATAGTTGACTTTATAATTGTGCCTTATAATTTTGTAACCAAAAAAGATATTTAATCATACTTCATTACCCTGGGAGGTTGTGGGCTCTGTCTAGTAAGAGGTCACATTGTACTAAACATTGGAGAGAAACATATCCAGAGAAATGTGCAGAGGGATCTCCGTTTTACTGAATGGAGAACGTTAACGTTCCTGTAGAAGCTAACCAGATTTAATCTATGGAATAAGAGAATCAGGAAGGAGCCTATGACAAAGAAATTATAAACTTGGAACTCATACTAAATGAGAGTAAAAAAAAGGTCAGTGTATGTCGTCTTGAACCTAGTTCATATCTGCTGCCAGTGGCATGAGTGCAAGAGCCTTACGGATAGCAGCAGCGGGTTAGGTCCAGCTATGTGAAGCAAAATTGCAAAGAGAAATTGCATGTTGTGGAATGCAGGAGGGAAATTGCCTCAAAATCTATTCCTTGCTGTTTGCTGTTCTTTCCATGCAAACAATATCTTAAGTATTGTATAGCCTACTCATGCATAGCCTTCTCCCTGTACAAGTTGGCAAACAAATTCGTAGCTATGAAATTAATGAAAATTTGGTGGAAGTGCCTGTGGTAAGAGTGAGCCCAGGTAAGTGTCACAAAAAAGCATTTGAAGGACTACTGGCTAAAGGCAGCAGTACTCTTCAGCACAGGGGAACATAGCATTTTGTACAGCTCTGCTAAATTTTCTTGCCTGAAAAACAAATTTATTTAAGTTGTTCTAGAGATTAAAACATAATTTTTCTGGTATTTTGATTGCAAATTTCTTCAAATATGAAGAGAAGTTGGAGCTTGCTCCCTGTGAGACCCTTTGAATGCATCAGCCCTCAGACTATTATGTTTTTCATAGTCTTGATGCCATTTTTGGACTCCGCATTGCTATTAGATGAGCAATAAATATAGTAACGAGAAATACCTGCTTTTATCTGTGAAAACCAACCCCATCTATGCCAGCCTCAATATTCAAGTTCCAGGGTGATAGATGTACTACATGGTCGACCTCCCTCCCCATTGTTTAAGACTCATGGAAGTCCTATGGGGAAACATGTTCTTCAAGGAATAGTCCTGGAAGCTGGGTCAGAAAATATCTTCCTGCCATTTTCTCAAAAGTTAAGGTCCTGGTGCTTTGGCTAAACTGGCTGTGGGTCTGTGGTTCAGCTGATTTCAGTTCCCCAAAATACATTCATGGGAACCTACGTCTCTTCGCCTGCTGTGCAGGCTGACGGCTGGTGTTGCTCTGAGCAAATGGACACTTACCATACATCATCATAAGGACATATCATATTATTTTACAGTGGTGAAATGAAGGCTAAATATGGAAAGCACTTTGAAGGATGTTGTGGAAATGAAAACTCATGCTTGGGTAGTGTTTGTGCCTTATCAGCATGACTTTCTTCTCCTATGATAAAGCAATGAACAAAATCGATGGCAAGTAGCAGCCTTGCTCAGTGGGCGTGCTTTTCCCATGTTGTCGTTATCAATCTACCATGAGTGGAATGTTCTGTTCATTTAAGGATTTAATTTGAGGATCATGTTTTTAAAAAAATCCATATGCTCAGCACTTTTTCTTTGCATAATTTATAGGTGCAGAGTTCTGCACTGATGTGATGGCAGAAAAATAGATGGGCCAACTGTAGCTTAAAAATAAAAAGGTTAAACGGACGACTTCTGTAAAAGAAGACAGGCAATGCTAGATAACATAATAATTCACCTCTGTGTTATATCCTTAGTCTTTCTGCTTTCCTTAAGCACTGTTATAGTTAGACAGAGCCAAATGTCTGATTTGCAAATCAGTCTGAAGTGAATGAAAGAAACTCCAGCAGAAACGTACCACTGCAGTCCATAAGGAAATCCAGAACCCAAGGTATTGCTGCAGTGTAAAGCACTGGCTGACCTGAACGTCCTTCCTTTAACTCTCGTGTTTGGCAAAGGTCAGCTTTAAAGCCCTTATCTGCGAGGCCGTGGAGTTACATTCCATTAATGTGCTCTGCTGCTCTGTGTTTCTGACATAGCTTGAAGAAGCTTCTTTTGTTTAAAAAAAAAAACAACCCACGTTCCTGCTTTATAAATAAATCATTATTTTATCTTTCATTTTGCCGGAAGGCGCTACAGATACAGTGCCAGCTACAAGCAGCTCAGTGAGCTGTGGGGACAGTGCCAACGCCTCTGTCCTGCAGTCCAGATGTGTGCCCAGGAGCTGGGTGGCCACGCCGGCTCCGGCTCTCGGACTACTGGAATAGTTTCCATAAAGTGAATGGTGTCAAGGGCACCTCCACAACAGGCTGGAGTCTGGGGGGGGCATCTTCTGTGAGATAAGTCAGGTCCTGCTGGCTCTTGGTGTAAAAGGCCACCATCAGCTAATTTAGCCCTTTTATCCATGGAATTTATGAATGCAAACTCAAATTTAATTAATTGAATAATTTGAGGAAGATCAAAGGGAACATTTTGCTAGTTAACTATTTTCCAGCATGTGTCGGTGTATACTTGTGCGTTGCATATTTCTGTGTGCATATATATATTGTACACACATGTATGTTCATGGCTGTAGCCATCACTTCTAAAAATTTCCGGAAAGGCCATAACTTTAACATTATTTTTGAAGTTCCCATGCTTCACATCACTTTGAAACTCACTTTTTATCTGTCATCCATGGCAAGGTTTGGTCCTTTAAGGACATAGAAGTGTGTATCTTAACCTCAGGTCTCCCTGGTTGCTACAGAGATCGAAATCAGAAAGGGCTGAGGTCAGAGCACAGCAGATTGCAGGAGATGAGAGAATTTAATATAACAATAGAGATACTTTGGCCTGGAAAATGGTTGTGTGCCCAGTCCTCTCCATTATTATTATTGTCCTTTTTTCCTCATTCTGTATTGTTTCCACTACCTGGAGCAATGGCTCTATGCTGGCCCTGAACTTCACCCGGTCCAGGAGAAATCCTAGGCACAAATCACTGAAATCAGAGGAGATGGAGCACACTTGCACTCTGTTCGAGAACTGCCACAAGAGCTATAGTGGGAAAGAAAACAAAAACGCTCTTTCACATGGTCCAGCCTAAAAATGAGCTAGACAAACCCTGCTGGAGTGTAGTCCAGTGGGAAGAGTTCAGGAAAATGCTCTGTATATTCTGTGTCGGAAAACCACCCACAATTTATTTTGTTGTGAGCGTGTTTCAAAAAGGCTTAACCTGCAGGTGAAATAGTTCACTCAACAACAGAGACTTTTGACTTTATTACAGTTGAAACATTGGAAGAACAGCGTGGCACCTCTTGGAAGTATTCTGTAAGTTCGCAAGACACGGTGTTTTAGGTTTTAGAGGAGAAAAATTATTAGCACATCAATATTACTGCTCTTGGATGTACAGTGGTTACAGTGCAGCAGAGAGACAATGGCATGAATGTAAATCAGACTGGATGTGTATACCACGGACTGGCACCTCCTGAGTAGAGTATATATAGTCCTTGTGTCAGTATTGCTCTTGAACAGTCCTTTTATTCTTAACGGAGCCTTTTCTTTCTATATATATATATATAACCTAAATAAGGTATTGTTTTGTTCTTTATTTAACCACTGGGAATGAGGAGAGGAGAGGAGAGGAGGAAAAGAGGAGAGGAAAGGGCTGTAATTTTAAGGGGCATTTGATTCATAAAATCAAATGGGGTTTGTGATTCCCAGAAATAGCTTGCAAGGCTTGTGAAACCACAAACCCCACAGGATTCTCCCATCCTCTTTTTCAGTGATTAAGTTGTTTTTTTTTTTTTTTAGTTAAACACATCTGGGTTTTTTAGTAAAACAGATCTTTTATACAGTGGCTCTGTGTGGCTGGATGTCAGCATGGTCCTTCAACGAGAAAACACATAACCACTGGCCAGCATCCAGGTGAGACTTGGCCAACTGTGTATTTGATTGTGGACTTCAAAGAGTAACAGAGAGACTTTCCCCTTTTGGCCATAAGCTATGCTTTATAGAAGAAAAAATGCCAATAAAGAGGCAAGAGTAGATTCACTGGAGAGCCACTCCAGCAGCATCCTGAGACCGACCTCCCTGCTGCTGCTCGCAGCCAGCCCCCCGCACCCCAGGGCTCCTGCACCCGGGCTGGGCACCAAGCTTGACCCCCAGGATCTTGGTGAAAGAGGTGTATTGATTTCAAGTCCTGTAACATGTTTTGTGGCTGTCACAGAAACTACCTTTGTGTTGCTTAGTGACGGTGGAAATTTTGAATGAGGACTGAAGGCAAGTCCCATGAGTTTTGGTGCGGGATCTTTTATAGCCCCACTGTGTGTTGGTGCAACAGCTTGTACATACGGCATATAGGATCTGAGACGCAAACTTGAAGTGGGATATTCTATGTGGAGGCCAATATAAATACATTTGTGCAAAAAAATCACGCGGTATGAAGATGAAGTCTGAGTGGCTGATGCTGACAGAAACCATGTTACGTTCTGTTGCATTACTTCATTTGAGTGAAAGTAATACTCCCTTAGTTTTGCCAGGGTCTGAGAGTCAGATTATCTGCTGTGAGCATGCCAGTCGTGGAAATGGAATGTTTCTAGGGAGAGCTGGACTTGTCCTCTTCACTGGGTCTTTGGTCTGGTGCGTGCTTATCTGCTATGCCACTGTCTTGCCTTTTCCCTTGTTCTGATTATTCTGCTGCGATTTTCTTTGTGACATTCCTGTAGCATCACAGGCAGTAAGGTGGCTGCTGAGGCACCAGGGTGTATGGATTAGGAGAGGGCATGCTCTTGGACTTTCCTGAGCAAGCAAAAATAAATTAAAACCTCTGGGTAAATGTAGTACAGGGTTTAGGAAGCCATACTTGTGTCTTGTATTAAATGAATTGGCTACAGGCAGCATTCTAGTGCATTTTATCTACCTCAGGGTACTTACGTAGCTAAATATACACATTATCTGAGAATCCCAGGATCCTTTGCCTCTTTGCCTCCTCTTATCTCCCAGACCACATACGGGAAACTGAGCCAGAGTAAGATTAAAGGTGTGTTTCAGTTGCCTTAACTGCAGCTGTTTGTGCTACTTCAGATGCAGCTGAAGTCACACTGGTCACCTTGTCTGGGTTTGACACCCTGGGCTGATTTGCCCGAGCTATTGCATGTGTAGCCTGTAACGAAATAGAGCATTGAGCTCTGTCTCTGGAGGCACAGAGCAAAACCTGTGCCACTGGATTATTGTTCTTGTCTGCTACGGCTGTGCATCATCCACTGGTTTTCATGTGAGCAATGCTGCAAAAATCCGAGTTCTTTGCCACAGAGCTCTTACCCCAGCTCTTACTAATGAATTGGGTTAAACTGTGTTTTGTGATGCTGTGGTAAGTCTACAAAAAAGAAACTGGCCTGTACTTTGGAGCAAGATTGACCTTAGAAAGTGCTTTTCACTTTTGAAAGGGTATCTGATAAATATTTTTACAAATTTTAGCTGAAGTGTTCCACCCTTATCTGCCTGTAGTGCAAACAGAAAGCCCTTCTGTCTTCAGGTGGCATGAAGGAAAGGTATGACACAATATGGAGACGTAGTTGTTATTATCTGAAAACAAATTAATTACACTGATGT
Source organism: Aptenodytes patagonicus (assembly GCF_965638725.1). NCBI lineage: Eukaryota > Metazoa > Chordata > Aves > Sphenisciformes > Spheniscidae > Aptenodytes > Aptenodytes patagonicus. The sequence goes on along the minus strand of NC_134953.1, from coordinate 59,350,517 downwards.
CAATATTTTTTTAAGTGGGGAGGGAAAAGTGAGTAAAGTACATTATGACTTGGACATCGGGAGCCAGAGTTCCCTAATGCATTTTTATAATACAAGGGAAAAGACAATGTGCTATTAAGAACTGGGTTTGTTTTCATTCTGCACAGGATCACCCATAGCAACTACATATGCAAATAAATGTTTGGTATAGAAATGGCCTTTGTGGAATGCTACAGGCAGTAGTTGAAGAGTATTTGGGCTTTTATTTCTACAAGGCTTTAATATGACCCAGTTGCATAGTCAGTAACCCCTGATGTTGCACGCAGGATTTGTAGCAAGACCCCAGGAGACTGAGGGAGTTGAAAACTTGACCCCAGTGTTTTGTTCCCCTCGTCCTGAAGCCAACTTGTCTGCTTATGAATGGCACTGTTGCCTGCTCACCACATCTTTTTCAAGTGCAAGTCTACACAGGCAGCTTAGTGCAGCATCCTGCTACACCCAGCTCACTTCAGCAGCTGCTCTGTGGTACCTAAGGACAGGAACACAGGCACTGCTATTTCATTTCTTGGCAAAATCAGTTCTCAGCTCTGCATGGTGGCCTTCCTCAAGAAGTGGTAACACAGATCCTTGTGCTAATTCCCACTGTGCATCCAAACAGAGAAAGTACATAAGGTGAAAGAGTTTCTTGACGTGCTCGCAGAGGTCAGAAGGAGGCAGGCAGTGTGGATTGTGCATGTATTACAACCCACGGTGGAAGTGAAGATGAAAAGATGAAATTGCTTTTACTTAGAATCATAGAATCATTTAGGTTGGAAAAGACCTTTAAGATCAAGTCCAACCATTAACTTAGCACTGCCAAGTCCACCACTAAACCATGTCCCTACATCTACATGTCTTTTAAATATCTCCAGGGATGGTAACTGAACCACTTCCCTGGGCAGCCTGTTCCAATGCTTGGCAACCCTTTCGGTGAAGAAATTTTTCCTCACGTCCAATCTAAACCTCCCCTGGCGCAACTTGAGGCCATTTCCTCTTGTCCTATTGCTTGGTACTTGGGAGAAGAGACCGACACCCACCTCACTACAACCTCCTTTCAGGTAGTTGTAGAGAGCGATGAGGTCTCCCCTCAGCCTCCTTTTCTCCAGGCTAAACAACCCCAGTTCCCTCAGCTGCTCCTCATAAGACTTGTTCTCCAGACCCTTCACCAGCTTCGTTGCCCTTCTCTGGACGTGCTCCAGCACCTCAACATCCTTCTTGTAGTGAGGGGCCCAAAACTGAACACAGTATTCGAGGTGCGGCCTCACCAGTGCCGAGTACAGGGGCACGATCACTTCCCTACTCCTGCTGGCCACACTATTTCTGATACAGGCCAGGATGCCATTGGCCGCCTTGGCCGCCTGGGCACACTGCCGGCTCATGTTCAGCCGGCTGTCAACCAGCACCCCCAGGTCCTTTTCCGCCAGGCAGCTTTCCAGCCACTCTTCCCCAAGCCTGTAGCGTTGCATGGGGTTGTTGTGGCCGAAGTGCAGGACCTGGCACTTGGCCTTGTTGAATCTCATACAGTTGGCCTCGGCCCATCGATCCAGCCTGTCCAGGTCCCTCTGCAGAGCCTTCCTACCCTCGAGCAGATCAACACTCCCGCCCAACTTGGTGTCGTCTGCAAACTTACTGAGGGTGCACTCGATCCCCTCATCCAGATCATTGATAAAGATCTTGAACAAGACCGGCCCCAAAACTAGCCCTGGGGAACACTGCTCGTGACCGGCCGCCAACTGGATTTAACTCCATTCACCACATCTCTTTGGGCCCCGCCATCCAACCAGTTTTTGACCCAGCGAAGAGTACACCCGTCCAAGCCATGAGCAGCCAGTTTCTCCAGGAGAATGCTGTGGGAAATGGTGTCAAAGGCTTTACTACAGACTAGGTAGACAACATCCACAGCCTTTCCCTCATCCACTAAGTGGATGTCATAGATATCACGTTGTCATAGAAGGAGATCACGTTAGTCAAGTAGAACCTGCCTCTCATGAACCCATGCTGACTGGGCCTGATCACCTGGTTGTCCTGTACGTGCCATGTAATGGCACTCAAGATGAACCGCTCCATAACCTTCCCCGGCACCGAGGTCAGATTGACAGGCCTGTAGCTCCCCAGATTGTCCTTTCAGCCCTTCTTGTAGATGGGCATCACATTTGCTGACTTCCAGTCAACTGGGACCTCCCCGGTTAGCCAGGACTGCTGATAAATGATTGAAAGCGGCTTGCTTCCTACTTGCTTAGGAATTGCTCAGCTTTCAGCATTTTGGAAATACTGGATCAGGTCTTGTGCCTTTTTATATTTAGCTGCTTTTTAGCATGTTAGTTTAGCCTTGCTGCATTAGTCCTGTTGCACTGAGCTTGTTAGACCATGTTTGATAAAGGCTGAGGATAACACTGAAAGGTGAATTTACGCTGTCTTTATAAACTAGGCTCAGATACCTTATTATCATTTTTTAACACTGTGGATCTAGGAACATTTCAAATCCCATGCAGGAACCTGGGGGGCTGACACATGAAGTGCGGGCAGAGGATAGATTTTTTTTTCTCTAATTGGTGATCTCAATTGTCAGTGATTATACAAACACTTAAAGAAATCCTGTAATTATATAATTTGACCCTGAGTTACAGACTGTGTGTGTATTTTCCTGATTTGTTTAAAAAGGAGCAAAGTGAGGATCATTTTGAAGTTTCTTCTGTTTGGCAACAGAAAGGAAAAAAAAAAAATCAAGAAAGGCTGAAAAGTTGCATTACTTACCCTGATCATCTCCTGCAGCCTTCAGGGTATTGTGTTTATGGAGATATTCTTTAACTGTTGCAAAAAAAAAAAGATGATTACGCACAGTTGGCAATCTGTGTCTGACTAATAATAAACTGAGTCTTGTGAGTTAAACCAAATAGCCAGGCCCGCCAAGTATTGTTCCTATTAATGCTATATATTCTTAATGTCACACAGAGGCCTTTGTCCCACTGAACTCCCTGGCAGACGTTGTCTGGGTAGGAGTTCAATCCACCCCAGGACAGAGAACCCGTGCTACTAAGCTCCACGTTAAGGCTGCAGCTAAGACTGGTTGGAAAAAAGTATTGGATTTGATTAAAAATATTGACCCTTCAGTGTTTGGTTTTATTCCATGTTGAAATGAAGCTGAGACCATTAGGCATTTTTCTCAGAAAATAAATGTTGCAAAGCCCCTAGCCCAGCATATACTCACTTGAGAGGAGAAGGACGCTGGCTTTGCTTTAGAGCAGAGGTGTAACCTGGTTTTCCCATATTTCATGTGGTCATTCCAGATAACAGCTATTTTGAAGCCAACTCAAAAATTCCTTCTGGAGCTGCTAAAAGATTGCAGCAGCAACTTTGTCCAAACCACTGTGTTTTTGTGGAACATTCCACTTTTCAGAAGATGATGTTTTCTCTCTAAGACAATTTTCATCAAAAAAATTCTCATTTAGCTCTAATCGTAAGAGCAATTTAAATGACTTACAAGGATTTCTTTGAGCCCAAAGGCTGTGAGGCAAGATCTGACAATATTACAATTAATTTCACCCTTCCTGGACCGGGTCAGGTTACAGTACTGGCTAAACAGAGCCTGTCTTTGTGCGCCTTTATTTTGGAAAGGACTTGCCCTGAATGTATGTCTTGTCCTCAAAGATGGCATATAAAAAATTATGTTTTAGAGTGTCTCTGATTCGCATGAGATTAGACCTGATTTGTGTTATGCTCAGATAACACGGTATCTTAAAGTTTCTGGCAGAGATTATTGGTCTGTTCTTTTATTTGTGTATATTTACTACACAGTACCTTCGTCAATGGCTCTTCGTCTAAGAGTTGCTAAAATAGAGATGAATACTGTTGTTTTGGGGAGGAGGGGCGTATTTTACGATGTAGCCCAAGTGCCAGAGCCTCCTCCCTCCCAGTCCCAGGCTTTTGGAGCTTTCTGTTATAGTTTGGGGGTTTGCTGGTCTATCTTGAGCAGTTAAAAAAAAACACAACAAAAAGCTAGAAGACTGAAAACCAACCTCCTTGATTTCCCTCTACACCAGCCTGCTGTGGGATGACAGTCAGCGTAAGACTTTGGTATTGCAGGGGAATACATTACTTGAGTTTCTCTCATCTGGCTGTCGCCTCATTAGCACTATTGCCCAATGTGTACAGGTGTTATTTTTGGGGAGATGGGTGTAAAGGTCTTTAGGTGTAGGAGGAAAGAAGGGAAATAATCGTGCAACCTGTGTCATGTACTTATGGTATAAAATGATTTCTAGCTGTCATGGAATGAGTTAAATGCAACTAATTCAGAAAACTGACAAATGAAATTGTGAATCAGTCATCTTTATTATGATTATCTGAAAGAGAAAATGGAACTTCTGTCACATGGAGCAAGCGTGTTTATAAGTCTTGTATGGTCTTGTTTACTTAAAAACCTGCAACTTCTGGTTGTCGAATGTCCTTACAGCACTTTTCCTGGGCTTCTGGCAATTTGCACAGCCATGGGAGTTGGTCAGGTGTAAGAGATGAAATAAAGAAATAGTCAAACATTTCAGAAACCAATTAGTGTCTGAGGTCATCTCCAAGGTACAGTGAGATTCCCTTATGCCGTAAGGCCTTTAATTATAAGGGAAATCCTATTTAAAGGCCTATAATGTTTCTGTGGTTGTAATAAAATATCCTGCATAACCAGGTAGTAAAATCTCAGTGGGCAAATCTCAGTCTCTTTCTCATTTTGCTCTTCTTTTACTTTAATGACCAGCTGTTGTTGATATTCCTTAAACAAATCCTCCTCTGCTATTTTCAGTTTGCATTGATAGGGAACCAAGAAAAGGAGGAGCAATGAGGGATCTGTCGGAGGTTCATCAGATTGTAATAGCATGCAATAGCTCAACTCTGGGCACAACTTCAAGCAGGTTTTTGTTTTATCTACTAGCTGCTAGCCCTGCTACCAGCAGGCTGAAAAGTGAATTAAGATGAAGCATTTGAAACATTAGAGTAGTGAAAACTCCGGTTGCTTGTGGTAGGAATTATTCAAGTGAACAAAAAATAGTAATAATAATAATTACAGTATTGCAAACAAAGTGTGGGTACTGGAAGGTGGAGAGGAAGTGTATATGGCCTCTGTGCGATAGATTTGTTTCCTGTCCTAGCCTCTCTTTCACCCACATGAAAAGTTGTCTCTGTCCATACGTAGCCTCCTTCTTCCTGCCCCCGTTCCCATGGGCACTTTATGCTTCTCCTTCCCCTTCAGGTGGATTCAGTACTGAGCCTTTGCTTTTTCCCCTAATGAGACATCCCAGGACTGGGACCTGGAGCCATGTGCTGGACCACTGCTTGTCCCTCGAAATCACTGCCCCAGCCAGGAGCTGGGCAGCTGCAAAATTTCCTTTCTGAATCACCCCTCATGTATCTTTAGATCTTGTGATTTCATTCAGTGATTATGGGGTGTTTCTTCTTCCACCTTGAATAGTGTCCTACCTCCCTTGGGCTGGCCCGGTGTGCCTGCTGGCAGCAAGCTCCTCTGCTCCCTCCCGGGGGATGATGAATACAGGCATGCTTCAGGCATTCCCACATTCAAATGAGTCTCTTTTGTGAAGACCACCTGAAAATCAGCAATTTAAAAGGGCCACCCAATGCCATTGGCAGTCACACTGTAAGCAACCAGCATCAGGAGTGTTGTGAGCAAGAGCCCCGTGATGAAGGGGCTGTGAAAGCCCACATGAAGCTGGAGGGAACAATCCTCACCCTGAACTAACAGTGTGGCTCCTTGTTGCAAGGACGTGTCAATCACGCGGAGCTCAACTTAAGAGTTTACCCTGGGCTTCCGCAGTCTTTAGGAGAACCAGTGGTTTCAGTCTTGGGGCAAGTGTTTATTCAGTCTAGTAAAAACATTAAAAATGGGAATAAATCTGTATTGACCCAAGCTGCTTTCACTACTGCAATACGGTGTAAAACCTTCAGAATGAGTTTTCCTATAAAGATAACATCGCTGTGCAGCCCGTCTGTATGTAGTTGCCTACTCAATCGCAATTTGTGTTACTTCATCACAAAATCATTAAGTGCGAGGAAGAAGATTATAAGGTGTTACATTATTTATCCTGATAATTAAAAACATGCATGACGCTCTAGCTTTGGTTGTTCAAAGCAATAACCCTGGGCAACTTCAAATACTGTAAAAGGAGTTAATCATCGATTTCAGAATGTGTCAAGTTTATTGATCTTGTTAACAGGAAAATATGTGTGGGTACCTCGGTGGGGAAGGAAAGCAGTTATCATCTGACCTGTTATTAGTTGGATGCTATTATTGATACCTGAGCCAACAAAGATCTGTGTTAAGCAAAAATTAATCGCAAATATTACCCTGCCATAGTTTTCCAGGCAAATTTCTCATGTCAGTAAATTTACTTTAAATAAATAAATTTTCTCTCAGTCCTGATTTTGCTCAAGATGAATGGGCACATTCTTTTGCCACAGTTCTGCCCAGCAATTAGCACCAAGAACACTTAGCAAGCTGATCCCCTTTCAAGGTTCACAGCTAGTTTAGAGATTTGGAGGTTTTAGAGGTGAGGAGAGACCATTGCAGTCCTGGGACTGCACAGGCTGCAGTACTTCTCTCGGGTATGTTATGTTCCAAATCCGGTGGTTTTGAATTAACTAGGGCATATCCTTGGAAAAAAAAACAAAGAAGTGTCATGTTGATTTTATCTGTCTTTAACTTCTGAACATGCTTGTGCTGTGTCAAGTCAAATGCCTTTGTAAGATTCTAAATATACAAACATTGTTATCTTTACAACCCAACTCTTGACTTCGCCAAAGCACGTCTGAGAGGTCTCTTTTCTGTAAGCTGCTGGGAATTGCCACCAGCTCTGTTACCGCCTCAAATCCTGTGTTGTTTGGTCTTCATTTCAGCCATTCCACTGTTTTGTCTTGGATGGTGTAAGGCCAGCAGACGTGGAGTCACTTGGGTCTTTCCACAATGTGTGTGAGTACCAGCAATGCAAGGGTTGCCAGGCAGTCGGTTAGGTCGACAGCCGTGAAGAGATCGTGGAGACATTGTCTTTTATAATTCTTGGATGCAAGCTATCTCGACCTGCCTATGTTTAAAAGATCTGGTTTTAGTAGTGCTATCTAATGCCTTCTTTAGTTACTTTTGGAATAGAAACTATTTTGTTTTATTTATATGATAAATAAATAAATAAATAAATGCATTTACTCGGCGTTATTGTTGACAGTTCCACCATATCCATCTTGTGAGAAACAAATATGAATTATAGCCGAATCTCTTAATCTTGGACTTAAAAACATAGTAAAAGCCTCTTCTGTACTGTTTGCAGCTATGCTAGTTTCAGAAATCTCCTTGTCTGACTTTTGCTTCTCATGGTAATTTTTTAGCATTTATTTAAAATTTGGTGGTGTCAGTTTTTCCTCCTCAACAGATGCAAACTAGCCCAGACACAAGTAGCAGATGAGGATTTGACCTTCCGTGAGTGTACTGTCTTTTGCAGATTTGAAAGGAGCAAAAGATAATGAGAGAAAATACTATTCTAGCAATGATAAATGTGAAAGAATGATCTGGAGAATGTTTGCTTTGTGATGTTGAGCTGTGTTTGGGGCAATAGTTGGCATCAGGAGCTGTGACTGTTTCAGAGTCTGATCTCAGCTGTATGGGGATAAACACAGAGGAACTCCATGGGTTTCTGTGGAGCTGCTCCATATTTTTCCTCAGTGTGAATAACATGGGAATGTTACTCCATCCTTAGCATATAAGGTGTTTTTGTGACAAAATGGGCAATCGTGGTCTTGCCAAAATAAAGTTCCTTGGCTGCATAAAAGGAACAATGGTATATAAATACCAGTGTTTCCTTTGATTTTCATCTCACACACATTGTGCGTAAATCGCTTTGCTGCATGGATGGTATGTGTGCATGGCTTTTTAAATGATGTTTGGCTTAATCCTCATTTAATTTTTTATGCATTTGTAAAATACATGTTTTGTATTACCAGACTGCGATAAGAGTTAGTATTGATACGAACCAGCATTTCACCTACTCAAAGATAAAAACCAGCTTTTAGATTTGATAAAGTACAACTGCAAAAGTGTGCCAGGACAGACTTTGTTAAAACAAGGTTCTAGAAACAGTTGTATTATCTTAAATAATATTTTTCCAGTGAGGGAACGCATTAATATAATACACAACATGCATATAATTTTATCAATACCAATTAATTTCAGAATTACAGCTAAAATTTTGGTGTCATGCAGCTCAGCCCATCGCGCCATGTGGAGGCGGGTAGGAAGTCTGGCAGACACAGCTGCGCTTTCTTACTGAGAAATGGTACAGCCAGATGTTATGAGTACCTTGAACATAGTTTGCATAAAAGTACACAAGTAATCACGTGTAAAATGTCTTAGAAATTTGTGATCCATTCACAGTGGCAAGTTAGCATAATTACTTCTAATGCAAAATTCGATCGAATTACTATTCTCAATTGCTGACACACTGAAATAATAAAATAAAACAGTCGGGGTGGTGGTGGTGGTGGTGGTAAATACCAATAAATTGCATATCCTGCAAACTTGGACAAGTCCAGAAAAATATGTAGCTTTTCCTTCTTCTGCCACTTGAATCATAAAAAACATGGTGCTGGTTATGGAGGGAGGAAAGTGGTTTTTTCACCTTGAATACCAATTATTGGCTGTAAATGAGCTGCAAAGTGGCATTAGCTTACATGTTTTCTACAAACACCTTACTGCAAACAAGCTGGGCTTTTCTTTGAGTTGCTGAGACAAACACTTTAAGCTTGTAGTGTTTCGAACTGGTTGGCCTTGCAAAATTAGATGTTTCCATCTTTATTTACCACAACAAGAAATAAAAAAACAGAGGTCAGAATGTACTTAATAGTTCTTTTAATGCTACTGCCAGAGAGTAGGCAGGAAGGTGTGTTGCAACGTGTTCACTGTTTTGGGGTAGCAGGAGGAAAAGGCAGTGACTGCCTTTCTTCCTAAGAACAAAAGTTTTAGAAGGGATTTGGCCCATTTCTGAGTAGAAAGCTGCCATTTTTACACAGTTCTTCCTTCAAATCAGGATTTTCAGAATTTAGGGCTGGGCATCCTTCTCAAGGCTAACCAAAATACCAATCTTTTGGTCCCCAGCCTGGTTACTGAAGTGTGGTTGCTTCACACTGGTCTGTGCAGCCTACTTAGAGAGGCAAAATGCTTTTAAAGAAAACAAACAAGTTCTCCGTGCCTTATCCAATTACCATTAGGGAATGGATGGACAGATCTTAATTTTCACTGAAGCATATTTTCACTCATGTTTGTTGTCTTAAGAATGAGTTTCTTATCTCGAAAGCAATCTTTTTCACAAGACATTCTCGGTTTAATATAACGCATGATACCCTTTAAAGCAGACTGGCTATTCCCAGCTGAGGAGCCTCTATTTATGTGTGTCTGTCAGGAGCAGAATTTATGATAGACCTGCAAGTTATGTGAACTTTAAATGTTTTCACAGTTGTTAAACTTGACCAACCATTTCAGTAAGACTAACTGCTTAAAACGGTTTTGGACTTACCAGCTACCCCAGCCAAAGTATGAGTATTATGCTCATAAACCCAGCAACCCCCAGACCGCTCGTCAGCAGAGAAAAACGCTGTATTCCTACCTTGACATAATTCCTAGGAAGGCCGTTTAGAAAAATACGTTTTCTGCTAGATTTTTTAAAGGAGTCTGGAATTTCAGATCATCTTTTTCCATGTAGTTGCTCTCCATCCGCTGGCCGTCCTTTGTAGTGCCTGGCCTCTCCCCCATCCCATCAAAGGGAACCACAGATATGCATTTCAAGGCAAGAGTTACCACGTTGAGAGGAACAAGGCTACACACCTGTAAAATTAGTTATCTGCAAGTAATTATTGGCATCTGAATTAGTAGTGGGGCATCTAACAGCAGTGCATAATGCTGAGCAGGTACAGGACTCATGCGTTGGGGTACCGGTGTGCTGAAGTCCATACCCGTGCCCCCATGTTCAGACAGCCCTTGCGCACGCTGTGTGCTCCAGCACCTCTTTGGGTAGAGCTCAGCAATTCAGCTCAGCAGCTTCGGCAGGATCTATGAAAACTTTTGTTAAATAAAAGGAGAAGTAATATAGCTGATTTTTGCAGTGAGTTTGAGCTTATGGTGGTTACTGTTATTTTTGTAGCAATTGTGGACTATAGTAGTTATTGATGGGTGCAAATTTTTGGTCAAATAATAGTTTAAACAAGCTAACATTATACGTATTATTTTTAATTAACTTCTGTTGAGGCATGTGTTTCAATTTTAATTCAAGTGTCAGATTTGTGAAGTCTGTTTTTCATCATGCTTAAGGTTAAAATATTAGGTCACCAGAAGAAAGACCTATTTGAGTCACGTAAGACAAATTAAATGTTAGAAGGAAGGAGAGGGGAGGGAGGAGCAGAAATAAAGCTGTGACTTCAGAAAATAAGGTAAAGCAGGAAAGAGGTTGTGAGAGACAAAATGGGCTGCAGAAGTTCTAAAACTCATTTTGTAGTGCTCAATATTGACTCTTGGTGCTTACAAGTTTTTTTATTGGTTAGGAATAGTTCAAAGCTGTATTTGCAGTGTCCTGAGGCCCAGAAAGAAGTGGGATATTGCCTTCTATAAGAAGTCCCTCCCGGGCAAAGAACAATCTGCAATAGTTTTGTCAGGGAATAAACCAGGTCTTTAAGACACGTTGCTGGAGAATGGGAAGTTTGGGTGTCTTTCCATAGGAGAGAAATTAAAAGAATGCATAGGATGGAAAAATAGCTTGAAAATGAAGATACTTTCCCATGTTATTGAAATAGTCTATGTGTGAATTCCCCAAAAAATTGTCTTTTGCTTTAGACTAAATGTTTTCGGGTTTGATGTTCTCATCATTTATTTCCTATGTATTCCAGAAAACTTGACTATCCTGTTGCAAAGGTAGGTGTGTATCATACAGGAGCAAGCAAAATCTCTTTTGCTGAACACTTGAGCAGTTTCAGTCCTCAGAAATGAATAAGCCGTTGTGAGAGAGACAGGAATCATTAGCAATGCTAACTGAAAAATTTTAAATGTTAATTTTTCCTTAAAAAAAGGACATCTGACAAAAGCAGTTTAACGTAAGGCAAACAGAAAGGTGTTACTTAAAACCTTGTTATTATTCTCACCCTCTTCTAATCACAGGGGTTCAAAGTACCCTTGTCCCTGCTGTTTTCTCCAACCAATACTCCTCGGAGGACACAGCGCCCTATGCATTAAAGCCTGGTTATGCCACGCTTTTGGTGTAAAGAGACCTTCTCATGTGGTATCAGTTGCATGAACACTCGCTCTGAGGCCCCATTATGCCTGTAAGGAGGCAGTAAAGTATTTGGGAATAAAGCTCTTAATGTCCAGATCAAGCTATTTGAAAGGTGACTCAACCTTGACTGCATTTCTTTTATATTTAAAGTTTCTTTTTTTAATATATCACAGAGGTGCACTTTTCTGTATATTATGAGGGGGATAAATCAAATTTGTGGGGGAGATGCACAATGTAATCTGCATCTTATTGCTCAATGAAATCTGAACAACCTCCATAACTTCATGTGTCTAAATAATGAATAAATTCCTTAGTATTGGGGATTTTTATCTGACTAGAGACTGAATACAATCTAGAGTATGTCCTTCGTGATATGACCTATCTGTAGTCCTATGTATATCCTCCTGGCAGACCCCGAGAGGCAGAAGGGTGTGTTGTTCTCCCGTTCCTATGTGGAAAAGTGCCAGCCTCATGCAGCACCAAGCAAACCTGTAGTAACTCTCCCATATGGCAATGCTATAGATGGAGAACAGTCTCCAGGGAATATCAGCTTCCTGGTCAAATAGGTCACTTAAATACTTTCTGTGCATATGAAAGCAATGAGATGTTTGATTAAGGAGGTCCATCGGATCTGGTGGCTTGATATCACTTGTACAAATAGAGCTACACCAGGCTGTGATGGTTGGACATGGGTGGCTGGTGGAGATGCGGCAGTCAGGCTGTAGTACGCTTTGAGACCACTCACAAAATGTGCATTCAAAAAGGTCCCAGTTATTAGGGATTTGGAAAAAAATCTGAGGGATGGGGCCGAGGCACTTAGACAGAGGAAGTCTCTTCCCTTTGCCTGTCTGTTGTATTTTGTGTCCAGCTTCCCAGCGCAGTGCCTGAGGGTTGCTCTCTCACCGTGTAGGAGATGGATGTGGATGTGATATGGTCAGGTCCTGTCTGTCCGCTGCTGAGGGCTGTCAGACCAATGGCCTGAGCCCCTGTGGGGCAGCGGGGAAGTCTGGTATCACTCAGGGCAGAGCGTCTGCAGCCGATTTATGGGGTGAAGCTGATGATCATTTCATCAAAAACTCCTTATCTAAAGGTTAATGCCTGATGAGAGGCTGATAAGGAACGTGTGTGTGAGATCATTGCAGCTCCGTGAGGGAATCCAGGAGGAGGGAGTGTGTTTTTCTGTGCAGTACAAAGGTTTGATAGAATAGGCAACGTTTAGCACTTGTAATCTTATCCTGCTTGACTGCTCTTCAAAAACATTTTGCATTTTTTTTCCTCTGCATCTAGAAACTTGGACAAATCGACCTTCCAAACGTAACCTTAAAATAGCTTTGTCAAACAAAACATAAGTGCAAGAAGTTTCCTGCCATTTCCATAACTACGAGCATATGATTTGCAGTTCATCTTGAATAATGATGTAAGAAATCTGCCAGGAAAGATCCAAATGCTGTTACCAGGGTTGTTTCCTAACCAGCTGCAGCTGCTGAGCAAGCGCGCGGCCGCCTCGCACCCTTGCTTGCAGGAATGCTTATTGACTTTGCAGGAGGAGTTTTGGTAGGGAAGGGATTGTTATAAAGTGTTTAAGAGGAGAAAAAGAGTGAATCTCAGAGGCCAACATCCCAGCTAATTTATTTATTTTTGGTCAATATTTAGATGAAATTCATGGCCACCATTATTGAGCTTTTCTAGGCAGCTTTTGCTTCCCCCAAATGAGTCATTTTGATAGAGACACTGTAAAACTTTCTTATGATAACAAAGAAAAACACGCAGTAATTGCTTTGGTGCATCCTTGCCAAGGGATTAATTGCATGAGAGATGTATTTTATTAAGCTTCCAAAACTGTGGATGCTGCCATGCTGCCCAGATGAGGTTAGTAGAAAACACATGTCAGCTCTCACCAGTGATGTTTATGTCTCTGCACAACCCTGCCTCCTTTCAGCACCGAAATCCTCTAATGAGAAGTGACTGGGGGAGGGGAGTACAACGATATGCAACCCTGAGAAATGCACAGACCAATATGTTTGGGTAATTGTAAGATTTTGGGGACGGTCAGGGAATTTTGTCTGTCCCAGTTTTAGTGGAGAATGGCCATAATGTGGCCTCAGCACTGGCCTGTGCTGCTCGGTGCCATCCCATGTGCTAAGCCATGCAAAACAGCATCCCAAACTCACATTAATTTTGGATGCTTTATCTGGCTCTGGATCGGAGGCATCATGTTAAACCAGCTATCGGTCTGGAATGTGAGATAACAACTAAGTAAAGTAGTTACTTACGCAGATCATATTTGCTTATTGATTTTCTTTTTAATTATTATTTTTAGGAACCAGGCGTATCAGTGGTGCTATGGGACTCTGTAAATTTAATGATGCCAAAGGACAGTATTATTAATTTTTTGTTTTATGCCTATGCTTTTCTAGTGAACCATTTAAATCCTAGCTGCCCTGCGACTTTAAAGGGGTGTCAAAGCAGCAATAGCTTATATTACACAGAACTTTTCCTTAAATTACACAGTGACGTGCAAGTCTGGGCAATTCTCTTCTTTTTGCAAAGTAAAATGCAGCCCTCACATTTCTGAAATATTGTTATGAAACAGAGCCAATATGTTCCCATTTTCAAAGTGAGATGCAAGCAACTGGGTTTTGCTCTTTGGAAAGTATGACAGAATATTATTCATCTGTTTGCTTTAAGGGATATCTGCCAAGTAAAAACTCTTCATTTTATTCTGTGTGAAGCTGGAACATGAGTACAGAAAAAAATACAATTTATTTAACAATGTACAAATAATTTATACAGCATTAATGCATGTACAGAGGGTGTATGGGATATATGTAATAATAAAGATAATTTATTGATACACTTTTTAATTAACTGCGAAGTTTTCTAGAGCATGTTCCTTCCCTCTGTGCTGTCACCTATCAGCATTCATTATGAACTCAAGTCCCCTAATGCAACACCCTCCATAACCCCAGTTTTAGGCTGCATTTGTAAGTGCATGATTCAAGCGTTAAGCAAGACCCTTTTGGTGCAGCTCTTGAGAGGGCACAAGAGTCTCCTCAGATGCCGTGCGGATCCCCAGCTGTGCCGGGAGACTTGCCCGTGCCGAGGTGACGGGAGCTGAGCCATCCACTCGCACTTCTGTTGTCCCACTGCAGCAAGCAAAGAGAAGGATATAAAGCACTTGGTTGTCTGAACTAGGCAACGTTGGCTGCATTTTCCTATCAGTACTCTGCTGTTGAATATAAATTATTTAGATAAACAGCTCTGACTAGTTTAGTGCTATGGTAGAACTTTTGGTTTTTTAAGCAAGGCAAAATACCTTTCACCTTGTAAGTGAAAAAAATGTCTGGACAGTCTTCACACAGAGCCAAAGCTATTCCATCTCCACTTGGTAGATCTTGGAGATAATACACCGTTTATTTGCTTTTGCTTTTCAAATTGGTTAATCTTCATAAATCAGTCTGGCTTTGCATGCACACCTTAATCCCATGCTGGCTTTACACGGCCACCTTCCAGTGTCACTGAACATTATGATGTCCTTTCCCCTGCTGCTTTTATTAAACCCTCACTGCCTCTATGTACACTCCCCTATTTACATTGCTGTCAGTTAGAGATTTGCTTACCAAAATAATGGTAATCCAATGATCCCATCTAACCAACTAACTAACACTTACTAAGTGTAAGTGTGTATCCTAGCAGGCTGGTGTTGGAACAGGCATCAGGAGGGAGAGCAATGCTCCTACCTCTTGTCTTAGAACACTCACAGCATTTGGGACTTTGTCCTGCCTTGTCTTACATCTCTCCTTTGACCATTTTTGCTCAAGAATCAAAATGAGTCCTGTATTTATGATTCTTTCTCATTGGGTACTCATGCAAATCCTTCTTAAAGCAAAAGAAAAAAAAAGAAAAAAAAAAGAAAGAAAGAAATCCATGGGGTGTGGTAGAAATGACCACACAATTACACCATCTTTGGAATATGTATTTTTAATACATTGGATATTGTAAAAATAAATACAACATGATCTCACAAGGTTCAGTTTTTCTATTAATTTATTAAATACTCCTAAGTGAACTCATGTTAAAGCCTGGCTACAAAGCTTTTGCTAAACTAAGTTCCTGGACCTGTTGTTGACATTTGCTGGGAACGTTGTTTAGATTCATGCAATTTCTGGTAATTTAGAAAAAGACTGGCAAAGAAAAGTGAGGTTGTTGGGAAGTGGACTTTGACGGAGAATCTTGCAGAAATGGTTTGTATTTAGAAACCAGACTACAGAGATGCATTTGGATGAGATGGATACCATGCAGCCCTTCCAGGTTTAGTGCGAGCCAATAAGAAACAAATTGCAAACTGATTGTTACTGCTTTTCCGCTGCTGCAAGCTACTTTGCATGGGGATGCCTAAAAAGCTGCTGCTGTTTCAAGTCAGAGGCAATTAGAAATTCTCCCCGGTTTCAGGCTGCAACAGAAAGGTGCTGCGCTGGGAGGCAAATCAACCTTTTGATTCACTGGAGCTGTCACGCTGCAAACAGATGAGATAGAGAGATCTCTCCTGATACGGCCCATGTAACTACCTCCACTGGGATCCCAGTGCAAAGTCAGAGATTTTGGTCCTCCCTTCCTTTCCTTTCACATTTTTACACATTACTGTGTCTCCCATAAGAAACAACCCTCTGAGCTTCTATTAACAAATCGCTGTCTCGGGAGTGCCTGCTGCGCTCAGTCCTGCTGCCTGCTGCTGATCCTGCATTAGCCTGGAAAAGGGCCAAGGAGTTTGTGGCATGTGGGAAGTGGCAGACATCAGTAATGGGGTAACCTTTACGGAGAGCAGCACCTCCATCACACAGCATGAAGCACCCCTGTGTTTTGACACCGCAGCGATGCAGCAGTCCCGCAGCAGTGTCAGACCCAGCAATGGGTCAAACCACTCTACCTTTTCTGAATGTGCTTTTTCATTCACTGTAAGACCTTTGCACATGGAGCTGTAAGCACTCTTTTGCTTTCATGTTTACCTCTTCAATATGCCAACGTCAGATGGGGTGAAAGAGAATATCCCAGACAGAAGAGAAGGATCTCGCTGTGAAGTTAGGTAACACCAAGAAAGCCATTGGGAGGGTCTGAGTGAGAAGCAAAGGGAAGGAGGAAAAACATGAACTTGCACCGGCCATTCTTTGGTTTAGGGTTGGTTTATTATTTTGTTACAATTTCAGTATGTGAAAAGCTGCTGGTGACCCAGGGTTGACAGAGGTAAATATTGCTAGCACAAAACAAAAGAAAATTAGAGGGGGAAATGAACCCAAGCAGTGACAGTGAATTCTTCGTCAGTTGTTTGCAAATTTTTTTGTGTGCTGTGACTTGGTCTCTCTTTCTGGCTCCACCTAGGTGACCCTTGTCACGACCTTTGTCATCTTAAACTATATGTGAAGGACAGGATCCTTTTGCTCATACAGGCACTTAACTCATATTGAGATGTACCCAGAGAGACATGAAGTACCTTATTACGGTGCTGAACTTTCTATGCAGCCTCTGTAATCCGTAGAAAGAAAGATGCTGATCAAGTTGGGCTGCATGAAGACCCAGCGCATCCCATGTTGATGCAGGCTCTAGGTTAGGTCAGATTACGTTAGTGAATTGGTGTGGACACCCTTCAAATCTCTTACTCAGTCTTCTGTAAACTTTGTGCAATCAGATACTTACAGACATCTGAGTATAGAGTAAATTTAATCCATGGTACTATTATTACATGAAGCCAGAAGTATTGTCGCAGAGGGAACTGCAGCAGGATCTAAAAGCAATGGGCAAGCTCCAAGATAAATATCAATGTTAGAAATATTTAAAGACCCAAACAGAAGACAGAGTGGAAACCAAATCTGAAAAGAAATAATCTTAAAACGCTACACTGCTGTATCATCTGTCTGTCATTAAAATCCAGCGTTTTCCTTTTTCTTGTGTAGCCTTCACTGAATGGTCGCCAGGGCTTTGCAGGGTGCAGGCAGCAGAAGAAATGGGAGTCGGGGGGGGGGGGGGGGGGGGGGGGGCAGCACCCAGGCCCTGAAACCTGTGCTGTGACTAGTGCTGAAGTTGCTCCTGAAAGCTGGCATCCGCAGTTTTCACCTGCTGACTGCTTGCCTCTCTAGTTCAGCATAGAATTTGCGTAAGTGATTAAGTCAATCCCCAATCAGCAATGCCTAGGGCTTAGTTTGACTTCCATTTCATTAGGACTTGAGCTTGTCTGTAAATTTTAACACATTAATTGCTTAATCAGGCCTAATTTACCTCCTGTTTGAGCCAAAGGGACCCATCCTTTCTCTCTGGGTAGAATCGGATCAGGACCATGAAGCAGGTACACATTTGAGCAGTGATACTGTGATTTGCTTACAAAAAGCGTGTGAGGTATGCAAAACGTGAACTGTGTAAAAGGAATCGGTGATCTCAGCCTTGATCCCAGGAAACTGATAGCTGCATTTTAAAGCCAGCCGCCGAAGCGGCTGCCAGTTGGCAGCAGGAGGTGGGGAATGTGTTTAAGCCGTGTAGGAGCTCTGCGTGCTATTGTGGGCTCCATGTCAGGCTACGGCTCTGGTTTTGGATGAAACGTCTGGCAAGCAGAGGGTGTTCAGCCTCGGCAGCAATCTGTTCAGCAGGAAATGGTCTTAGATGGAGAGCTGACAGCTGCCCCCCAAAAATGCTGTATTGTGGGGAGCGATGGCTCAGGGAGTGTCTATCTGGCAGAGCTGCATCTGCATTGGCAGCAGCGTTGTCTCCACAGCTGCCCTGGATATCGCTGGGTACAGCTTCGGTTGCCTGTCAAGGACCAAAGGGATGCCCAGGGAGGCCCTAGTTACTAGATGTAAACATTTCCTTCCTGAGCCACCTCATAGAAAAGAGCTGCAGGAGTGAGGGAGGGGAAGAGACATCATGAAGAGATGCAGAGCCAAGAGGGGATTTCGTGTGACGCTGAATGGCTGATGAAGGATCACACAGAAACGGAGCCAGGGAGTGAGATGTGGCCACTTGTTCATTGATGAGCATGTGCCAGTAACCACAATGACGTGTTACCAGTCTATGAGCAGGACTCTATTGTGGGAGCTGCTATTTTGAGCTCCTGATAGCTGTCAGGAGCAATAGATGAACCTCACAGCCCAGTACTTCCCTTCTTTATCACCATGCCCTGGCGGAGCAGCTCTGGGAGTGGAGACTAGGGGACCATGTCCTCCTGTGTCTTGGGGGTACTTCTGTCATACTCTGATGCTCCTGTTCCTTTCGTTTGATTTATCCTTCTGCCCCATTATGGAGCTGATTTCCAAAACAATTCAAAGTAGTGCCTGCTCCATTTGAGCTACTAATCTTATGGTTTTTTACCTCTGTGAATTCAAGGCTGGCATGCAGCCCCAGAGGCAGAGGTGGTGGGATCCAGGCTCTCCTCTTTACTCTCATCTTCACCTTCTCAGATTATCTCCAAAATCCTGCTCCTCGGGGCATTTCCATCCAGGTAAACTGGTGTCCCTGCTCACTTGCAATCCTTGCTGCATGCAGCTATTGCAGTTAAATCTTCTTTAGTTCAAAGGTGATCATCAGAGTGAGGTGAGTTTGCTTTGTTGTTATGTTAATCACATTCCTTCTGGTTTTGTCTTCTCTATCTAGTTGTGTGCTTAAATTGCAATGCTTGATCACCTTCAAGAGCAGTTGCTGTTAGGTGTAGTCCCTGAGTTAAATTCCATAATAAATTATAATAAATAATAAATGAATAATAAATTATATCCTATTGGGGGATTTACTGATTAGAAGATGGAGAATTGACCTCCAGAGCCTGCAGTAGCTATAGTGGTTTTTCAGCTCAGGTTTCAGCTGTTTTGTCTTCTCTTCAAGAACCAACAGAGCAAAAATACTTTCACCAGAGCTGACTCCACGCAGAAACACATGGATGTGGTTGTGTGTCTCTGTTTACATCTCAGAGTATCTGTGTTGGCTGGGTACTATCCATTATCCGTGGCGTCGCAGCCTACCATCGCTCTAGTTAATGAAGAGTTTAATTGGCAGTTTAAAGGTTGCGCTTTTGCAATCCAATTTTCAATGTACTTGGGAACAGCTTGGGACCATCATCCCCCTTCCCGTTGATTTCTCAATTGAAGTGAGATGTCTGTGGAAGGAGGTTTCCATCTCTACCATCCCTCTTTCCCACCCCCCTGTCTTCACAGTCATAAATTACTGCAGTTAATTCATGGTGTCTAGCTTCTCTCTGTGAACTGGAAAACAACGCTGCGTGAATCCTGGGACGGTGCTCTGGAGCTGGTAGCTGAGGAGTGCTGGGAGATGTTTGGGGTGTCCTGGAAGGCGATCCTAGCACTTCTTCCCGCTAATCCCATTAGCTCGCCCTGGCCGCTGTGACAGGGCGCTGGGGAGCCCGCCAGCACGCTGGCCGCTTGCTCTAAGCCATACACACAATGAAAGGGTGACTTCAAAGAGGCTAAATGTAATTTGCATTTCCAAGCACTCACAGCCAAGGTCTTCAGGAGGGGATGAAAGTGTCTTTTGTTAAACTTAATGGCACAGTTGATTAAAAAAGCTCTGATTTTTCCCTATTAATGGCATAGTCTGATTCCACTATTAGGATTTCAGCATCTGGGGGAGGATGAATTCTGCAAAAAAAAAAAGCACACAAAGAAAGTAACCTGTTGCCTACCCAGCTGTGATAATACTTGGGGATATTCCAATATCATTTTTCCTAATTTGAGAGCGTTATAGTAGCTGTCTTGGGTGGGTACCAGCATGAATAACAAAGAAATTATTAGCAAATTTTCATTAGGCATCTCCCTTTGCTGGGGCCTCAGCAGAGCCGAGGTGTCTGTCTTTCCAGAAAATGGGTCCCAAATATCTCCAACTGGATTCTCAAAGCAAAAAAGTAAAAGGGCTGATTCATGCAGTTGAGTGCATGTTTCAGTGATCACGTATGCAAACCCCTCCTCAAAACATCCATAAAACTATCTGTTGTGTGCCAGCACTTAGCTGTTGATTATCTGTTCAAAATAAGCAGTGACTGGTCTGGTCTTCAGAGGTTTAGTAATTTCCTTTCTCTGCTTTGTTTGAAGAATATTGGCAAATAATTTCACATCTGGATTTATGTATTAAATGTCTCCTATATTGCATAAAACAAAGCACCTAATGAAAGAAATCTGTCTATTTAACTCCTGTCTTAGCTTTGGTTCTGTTTTAGCAATAACTGTTGCCACACTCACGGAAGATTGAAGAAACATTTCCTATTTCAAGGGTATCAGTGCTGGGAGTGGTTTGATTTTCTATATACACTTTAAATTCTGTCTCTGCTAGCGTGACTCTTCCTGCTATGTTTATCAACATTAAGTACAAGTTTGGTTCAAAAATAGAAAACAGCATGTTAGCTGCTTTAAATAAACATAAATCTTTTTTTCAGGCAGTTTAAGTTTTCTCTTCTAATCAAGGCTGGGTATATTCCTGCGTATAGCCTTCCCCCACATGCAAAAAGCATTCATTTCATACAACATTAATGCATATTTTTTCTAACCCGAAATGCCATTACCTGTTTTTACCAGGCAGCTGAAGTTTTTTTAAAAAACCAAAATGTTCAAGATCTTGTTGAATATAAGGATATAATCCTTATATTCACTTTGGGATCATTTGTGAGATACTGAAAACTACCTGCAGCCCTGTGGGAATCCTTTAAGGTTAAAATCATCCAGGGCACAAAGCCCGTGCCATACCCCCTGCACTACCTAAAGACCATATAATCCCTTATCACAGGCTCTTAATGGAGGGGAAGGCAGCATGTGGGCTCCTGCGCTGGGTGAGCGTCACCCAGAACGAATCGCAGAGTGCAAGACAAACGCAGTAAGCCCTTTGCATCGTCCTCTAATAATACAAGTGCCAGCTCCCTGTAGTGACATTTTGTTGCAAAGTTGCATGTGAAATGTTTCACCCTTTTGTGTTTATGATTGATTTCAGTGATGAGTATGAAGAGGATGGTTTTTGCCAGCCCTACAGGGGGATTGCTTGTGCACGATTTATTGGAAATCGAACCATTTATATGGAGTCTTTGCATATGCAAGGTGAAATAGAAAATCAGATTACAGGTGGGTAAAAAATGCACTTGCTTCTTCCCCACGAAGCTGTATTTTCCCAGAAAGCTGCTAGAGTTTTATAAACCTCAATACTATTTTTATTTGCTCTTTATCCTCTCTTGCTGTGAGCTTCCCACCACAAAGCTCACCCGGGACTCCTGCATTGTGAGTGTCAGTGGAGGGAGTCATCTGAAGAGTGACAATCGGAGCAGCCTTCGTGTCTCTGCTCATCCAGCTCCCCCAAAAGAAACTAAAAAATGATTTTGCAAGGAGAAGGGGCTGTGTATTTACAGCTTCTGGGAGTCTCGTAGCCAGGCTACCTTGTGCTGCTGTTACCCAGGCAGATTTTAAAAGCGAAGGGAGACCAGACTTAGTTGATTTTTACGTGGTTGAGATCATTTAGGTGCTGGAAGAGTCTGCTTAAATAATACAGCAGGTAGTGTTTTTCCTTTAGATTTAGTAAAGAACCGGTTTTCATTGTTTTTGTGGGAGATGCTGTGCTGATCGGGGTGCTGAATTCAAACTGAGGCCTCATAGATATCATGATACTTCTCTATTTTTTTTATATAAATTAACCTTGGCCAGGTCCTAGCCACGGTAATCATCTTCTCTATATTCAGATTTTCTCTTGCTGTCAGAATATTCCAAATTTCTCTTCCCCCTAGAGTGTTCTTCCTTTGTCTCCAAACACTCTCAGCATTGCGAAAAAGGCTTTTGCATTGCTCACAGGAAAGGCCAATGGTTTCTATACAGCCAACAGTTCATAATATTACACCATTTTGTTTGAAAAGGCATTTGGGATAATATGAAAGCTGTCATTTTCCACGAAGGTACTGGTACTGTCATCCTGCAGCCTGCACAAACTTTGGTTTTCACCTGTTGGGCAAAAGACATCCAAATATTATATGACTTTGCAAACCGTTATAAATTATCTGGGGAAAAAAAAAAGTATAATTAGGTTTGAGGTTTTGGTAACATGCTTAACATTAATCCCATATTGAAAGCCAGATGTATTTTCTCTGTCAGCAAAATCAGCATCGTTAATAACTTTTAATGTAATTAGTGCTCTGTATTTCTGGAAGGCCCGTTCATCACCTGAACATCTGAAAATAATAGTTGCAGTGGAAAGTGAGGGTTATACTGGGAAGGCAAGAGCACAGGAATAAAATTCCCACTGGGTTAAGTAAAATCCTTTTGTATATCTTACAGCTGCCTTCACCATGATTGGCACTTCCAGCCATTTGTCGGATAAGTGCTCCCAGTTTGCTATTCCTTCGCTGTGCCATTACGCCTTCCCCTACTGTGATGAGACTTCGTCAGCTCCCAAGCCACGAGACTTGTGCCGCGATGAATGTGAAATTCTGGAAAATGTTCTGTGTCAGACAGAGTATATTTTTGCAAGATCTAATCCCATGATTCTGATGAGATTAAAGCTGCCCAACTGCGAAGATCTTCCCCAGCCAGATAGCCCCGAAGCTGTCAATTGTATCCGGATTGGGATTCCAATGGCAGATCCCATAAATAAAAGTAAGTGAAAACCGTCAGTACTTCTGTGCAAAAAATACTGCTGTGAAAAGGTTGGCTGTAAGGGCTTGCACATCAGAGTTGGAACTAGTGCTGGGCTTTGAAAGCTTGCAGACGCCATGCTCTCAAATTACCCCGCTCCCGCACTTCTCCCCCAGCTAGTCCAGTGTGGGTAGAAATTCAGAAATATTTTTTCAGTTATTTCTTTAGCTGCCTCTGGGTTCACACTAAATGCTGTTTATTGGCTTCAGGTCTTTTCTAATTAATATGAACTAGGAAACAATGACAGTGTAAGCATTCAAACACTGGGGAACATCAGTATCTTCAGCCTCCCTGTCCTACTACAGCAGCCCGATGTGCTCCAGTGAGACCACGTGTGTAGTATAGGGTGCTTATCAAGAGGAACATTCGTAGGGGCCAGGTCCATGGCTGTCCCTGCCTAATACAGCCTAATTTTAGGCATCAGCTGAGCTCTCTCTTTGATCAGGCGGGGCTGCAGCCTGTTCACAACCCTTATACATCTGAATAGGCAAATATAAAACGTGGCTCCCACAAATTCTCCACCTTCATATGAAAATAATGGCTGCAATTCAGGTTCCCACTGTAGTTTTTACTTCTTTTGTGTATCTTATATTAAAAAAGCTTGGCATAAGCTGTTTTCATTACAGAAGCATAAGCTTTAAATCCTCCCAGGAATGTGAATGCAAAGCAGGCCCTGTGTTACAGCCGCAGCAAATTGGGAGCCCGTGCTCTCAAACTGGGTTTACCGGCCCTGGGCCAGCAGCAGTACGCTGGAGCTGGGGGATGCCGGCAGCTCGCCTCCCCCAGGTGCTGTGGCCATCTGCCTTGCTGCCACCAACTATTGCTTTGGGTTTTTTTTTTTTCTTTCAGATCACAAATGCTACAACAGCACAGGAGTAGATTACCGGGGGACGGTGAGCGTGACCAGGTCAGGGCGGCAGTGCCAGCCGTGGAACTCGCAGTACCCTCACACCCACACCTTCACCGCCATCAGGTACCCTGAGCTCAATGGGGGCCACTCCTACTGCCGCAACCCAGGGAACCAGAAGGATGCCCCATGGTGCTTCACCTTAGATGAGAACTTTAAGTCTGAGCTTTGTGACGTCCCGGCCTGTGGTAATTACTGACCTTTTTTACGTTTCATTTTGGAACAAAAAGGGGAACGGTTTTGTCACGTCCATACAGCTATCCTGCAAAACAGGAGCTCGGGGGAGCTGTGCCCAAAGTGTCTTTTTTGAATCCCTGAAAAGAGAGCTGTAGGAAAGGCTAACTACAGTGTTTGTAGCTAAAGCCACAGCATCCCTACCCCAAGGAGATCTTCGAGCACATACTGCCTGTGCAGCTGGCAAAGTGGTGGCATGAAAATATTTTACTAGGGAATACCTGAGCACTCCCCAGAAGGGGGTGAAGCAGCAGTGCGTTACCAGCCCGAGCGTCCCAGGCTTTCCAGGTTGCTGTTAGGATCAGTACAACTCCTGAGTCCAAATTAAATCGGATCACAGAAGTTGCACTGTTGATGCTGATCCACAAAGTGGTTATAATACATTCTCCATTTTGCTTGCTTTATTAAAAGCCATTTTAATAAATGCAAACCTCACTTAACAGAGCTCAGGCCTTCTTTAAAAAACAGAGATTACTTTGCCAGATCCTCTTAGCTGTATTTTAAGTTTGTATTCACAGAACTGCCCTGGCTGCATTTTGGTTTTGCAAAATGAACAGAAATGGAGATTCAGCTCTCATTTTATTCTGCTTTTCTGAGACCCGGTGGAAGACCTGAACAATGGTTCCTAATTGTTTTATCTGCATTTAAAAATACCAATATTGATAGTGTGCCAAGACAAAAATAAAGCTATTTGCATGGACAAGCCAGATATGCATCCAGAAATGTTCTGGAAATTCACGGTACAAAGTTTCACTCAAAATTTTATGTTGCCTACAAGTTGTCACAGTAACATTACCTTTCCCCTTGGAAAGGAAATACCTTTTGATGTTACTGTTTGATAGCCAGAACCAAATTAAATTATTTCTGGTTATGGTTATGAACATTCCTGCAATGAGACATGTTCTGAGCCTGCTCCAAAGTCTTTTTCAATTAATGGAAAGATGGGAATAGATGCCAAAATGGGATCTAAATTATGTTCTTACTGAAAGAGTAGATCAGGGGAAAGGCAGACAGTGTGGGCTATATCATGTGCATCTCAAACCCTCTCTAACATTCATATACGCTTTTTAGAGTCCTGTATCTCTTTTGCTATTATTTCAATGCATTTAACTTCTGTCATTTTTCTTGTTAATGAGGCACAGTGATAGACTGACTACACAAGAATAGTTCAATCTATATAAACTGTTCCAAAGATCTTCTTCAGCCTTTCAGTACAAAATTCTGGATCTAAGTAGCAATCAGCAGGACTCCCCTTAGTGTACTGTCAGTTCTTGGCTTTCCACCCTGGGAGCTGCACGGCTGCAGGCGCAGATGCCTGGGCTGATCCGGGTGAGGAGATGTAGCTCAGCCCCGGGGGGGGGTTGGGCAGCTTGGTTTGGGCAAGCTCAGGGGTCTCTGCATGTCCACCGCCAGCGATGCTGTTGAGCTTTCTGTACTCCACTGAACTGTTGCTGTACGACCTTTCAGCCATGTGCGTTTTGTGTTTTCTACAACTTCTGGATAATTGGGTAATTAAGAGTTGATGGGGGGGCTGCTTGCCAGGCCCCCTCTAGATGGGCTCTGAGAACCCAGGACTGGCTCAGTCTTTTGATCTGAAATAGTTGAAAGCAGGATGCTTTTGGATGTGTTGCAAAAGACTCCGATTTGAACGTTTTACTAGATAATAAATGAGATAGGCTGGCTAGCTTGAAGAATTCCTGACAAGGGTTTTAATTACCTCTCACCACTGCCTTAAATGGTACTCGCTGTACAGCTGGGTTATATGACATTATTATTCTAAATACAGACAAATAGAGCTATATCAGGTGAGTAGTAATTTAATTGTTAAATGTTAATCTGCATATTAAAACCAAAATACCATGTGGGACTTGCATTCTGCTGGGTTTGCACTGGCTGAAAGAGCCATGTCAGGTACATTTTAGTAAGTATTGTGCATTCTGCCTCACCAGGACATGCCTAGATGGGAAATGGATTTAATTAGGGTGGCTCCCAAGAAACCTATTAACCTAATGAGGCTTCACGGCAGGGGCTGCTACTTAATAAGAATAATAATTCCCTTTGACTGGAATAGCTCAGGTGATGAACTAGTGCCCAGGTCTCCATTTGCCTCGTGCTGATGCTTTCTTTTTCTTTCTTCAACTGTATCTTTCAGTTGTCTCACAAGCTGCAATAGATTCGTTTTATAACAGTTTGTCAACCTGAATATAGGAAGATGTGAAACATGGAGCAATTCAAGCCTGAGGCTTAGCAAAGACAAACATAGGAAGGTTTTGAAGGAGAGGGGAAGGCACTGATTGTGTGTCCATGCTAGAGGGCAGCAACTCATGAAAGAAACCCGCAGTGGGTCCACACTGTAGAGCTGGATGTTCACTGAAGACAGAGCGAGAGCACATGCTGCCCTTTTGCTGGGCAGAGGGAAACTGTAACAGGGACGGTGCTTTAGTCCTCTCTTGTTTCCCAAAGGCCGTAGAAATATTTGGACTACCTCTCCTCTCAATTAAAAAACAGATGGCACATCTTAGTCTAAAAAGAATGGTCAAAAAGGAGCGTGGGGGGAGCAGAAGAACAGCGTGAGCCTGTAAGAGGAGAGGGGTTATGCAAAGTGACATCCAGAACCATTTGAACTTTGCTTCTGTCACAATTTGAGTCAAACCCAAGCTTCAGATCAAGTTCATGTTTAATTAAGTGCATAAAAGATATCTGTGTGGGCCGCTAAGCACTTCTACAAATCCAGCCTGGAAAACACAGAGAAACAAACTGAAATGACCCTGTAGGAATAATAAAACATTCCCCATTCTGCCAGAATCCACTAAGCCCGATGCTGCTGCAAACATTCACCATCTCCCTCAGAAACAACCAGGCAACGGCCACCAGTTCTGCAGCTCAAGATGATCCTCAAAGTTCTCGGGGTGCCCTACAGTTAGTGTGTTAATCCATGTGTAATTATACCCTAAACTTTATGAATGCTCCTGGGAAATACCAGAGCAAAGCATGCTTCAGCATCCCCGTGCTCGGAGCAGTCCGTCTGGAAGGTATGTCCTTGTCAACGCAAGCGGGTGCTGCGTGGACATGAGCTCCTTCCCCGAGCCTCTGTCTCCTCTCCCACTGCACCTTTCCTTTAAGCAACACGCCCTGTGAAACCAGAGCCAGCTGGAGGGAGGTGAGTGTCTGATATCCCAGCTATGCCTTGCTGGGCAATGGTAGAAGAGGGTTTCATGTTTCTAAAATTAATCACTCGCTCCCTAGCTATGAAGGGAGCTGTGTGCAGAGGGAGCAAATATTGCAGCTAGCATTCGCACTATGTTAAATAAACCGGCTTCCCAACCTCTTCTGGATCCTTCTTTTTTATCCATGCTCTAGCTTTCCTTTCAACCATCGTTGCTGTGTCCTTTGTGCCAGCATTTGCCGCCCTGCACAGATGACACACTATTAGTATATAGCTGGTAGAGGGGTGGGTTTTCCCATTAGCCCTTTAATCCTATTGAGATCAAACGACAGTGCTTTAACATAGAATCATAGAATCATTGAGGTTGGAAAAGACCTCTAAGATCATCGAGTCCAACCGTCAACCCAACACCACCATGCCCACTAAACCATGTCCCTAAGCGCCTCATCTACATGTCTTTTAAATACCTCCAGGGATGGGGACTCCACCACTTCCCTGGGCAGCCTGTTCCAATGTTTAACCACTCTTTCAGTAAAGAAATTTTTCCTTACATCCAATCTAAACCTCCCCTGGCGCAACTTGAGGCCATTTCCTCTTGTCCTATCACTTGTTACTTCGGAGAAAAGACCAACACCCACCTCGCTACAACCTCCTTTCAGGTAGTTGTAGAGAGCGATGAGGTCTCCCCTCAGCCTCCTTTTCTCCAGGCTAAACAGTCCCAGTTCCCTCAGCCGCTCCTCATAAGACTTGTTCTCCAGACCCTTCACCAGCTTCGTTGCCCTTCTCTGGACGTGCTCCAGCACCTCAACATCCTTCTTGTAGTGAGGGGCCCAAAACTGAACACAGTATTTGAGGTGCGGCCTCACCAGTGCCGAGTACAGGGGCACGATCACTTCCCTAGTCCTGCTGGCCACACTATTTCTGATACAGGCCAGGATGCCATTGGCCGCCTTGGTCGCCTGGGCACACTGCCGGCTCATGTTCAGCCGGCTGTCAACCAGCACCCCCAGGTCCTTTTCCGCCAGGCAGCTTTCCAGCCACTCTTCCCCAAGCCTGTAGCGCTGCATGGGGTTGTTGTGGCCGAAATGCAGGACCCGGCACTTGTCCTTGTTGAACCTCATACAGTTGGCCTGGGCCCATCGATCCAGCCTGTCCAGGTCCCTCTGCAGAGCCTTCCTACCCTCGAGCAGATCAACACTCCCGCCCAGCTTGGTGTCATCTGCAAACTTACTGAGGGTGCACTCAATCCCCTCATCCAGATCATCAATAAAGATATTAAACAAGACCGGCCCCAGTACTGAGCCCTGGGGAACACCGCTCGTGACCGGCCGCCAACTGGATGTAACTCCATTCACCACAACTCTCTGGGCCCGGCCGTCCAGCCAGTTTTTGACCCAGCAAAGAGTCCACCTGTCTAAGCCGTGAGCCGCCAGCTTCTCTAGGAGAATGCTGTGGGAAACAGTGTCAAAGGCCTTGCTGAAGTCCAGGTAGACCACATCCACAGCCTTTCCCTCATCCACTAGGCGGGTCACCTGGTCATAGAAGGAGATCAGGTTGGTCAAGCAGGACCTGCCTCTCACGAATCCGTGCTGGCTAGGCCGGATCCCCTGGTTGTCCCGCTCATGCCTTGTGAGCGCCCTCAAGATGAACCGCTCCATAATCTTCCCCGGCACCGAGGTCAGGCTGACAGGCCTGTAGTTCCCCGGATCCTCCTTCCGGCCCTTCTTGTGGATGGGCGTCACATTGGCAAGCCTCCAGTCATCCGGGACCTCCCCCGTTAACCAGGACTGCTGATAAATGATGGAGAGCGGCTTGGCGAGCACCTCCGCCAGCTCCCTCAGCACTCTCGGGTGGATCCCATCCGGCCCCATAGACTTGTGAGTGTCCAGGTGGCATAGCAGGTCATTGACTGCTTCCTCTTGGATTACGGGGGGTTCATCCTGCTCGCCGTCCCCGTCTTCCAGCTCGGGGGGCCGAGTACCCTGAGGATAACTGGTCTGCCTGTTAAAGACTGAGGCAAAGAAGGCATTGAGTACCTCAGCCTTTTCCTCATCCTCAGTGACAATGTTCCCCCCTGCATCCAATAAAGGATGGAGATTCTCCTTGGCTCTCTTCTTGTCATTAATATATTTGTAAAAACTTTTTTTGTTGTCTTTAATGACAGCGGCCAGATTGCGTTCTAGATCAAGTCCTCAGTATGTAAGATTTTTTTTTAAGATTATGCTACAGCTTTTGTCTGTGTTCAGACTCTTTGAACCCCTTTCCTGACTTCCTGGGATAAAAAACAGGACTGTTCTCTCTATTTCTTGCCATTTCCATGCATTTCCTCCCATTTCCCAGGTGTTCTCAATTTCTTCTGCTCTAGAGTCCCTAATCATCCTGCTCCTGCACCTAAAACTAAGTAGAAAATAAGTTTTCAGTTGCACATGTTGCTTGTTCCAGTGCCCTGGGTGGCCACACAAATGCTTTGGCCAATGCTAGGAGATGTTGAGAACAGGAGGCTGGAAATAAATAGGGGGGTAAAACTATCCTTTTTAACAGCTCCCCACATTTTTGTTGGATTAAGGAAACTATGGCACCAAAACCTAATATACATATTAGAATAAGGAGTCCATAATCCCACCAGAGCCTTTCTTGCATAAACTATTTTAGAAATTAACTTTTCTGTGGACCTGTATTAGACCATTACTTCATTTCACTCCGAGCAATAGCCACCTCACAGTATTCAGCTATTTCATGACCATAAGTAGGTTTGAACTGACATGCTGCAGGGAAATTGTTCCTGGCCATTCTGTGTTCTTATAGAAATGTTACTCAACAAAATTAATTGCTCTGTTAATATTAAGGAAATAAAACAGCATTCAAGGTGGATTGCAGTAGTATTACCTGGATGTTTTATTCTTCTTAACTCTTCTAGTTGACCCAGGGATGTATTTGACTCTGTGGGATACTTCATTCATTGTTTTGGGTTTTTTTTCTGAACCAGATTATAAGGATTCCAAGGAAAAGAATAAAATGGAAATCCTGTATATCCTGGTGCCAAGTGTTACTATTCCCCTGGCCATAGCCTTACTCTTCTTCTTCATCTGCATCTGTCGCAACAATCAGAAGTCATCCTCTCCTCCCGTTCAAAGACAGCCTAAACACGTAAGAGGACAAAATGTGGAGATGTCAATGCTCAACGCCTATAAACCAAAGGTAATCCCTTATTTCTGCTTTGACATTTGCTGTCTGTAAAGGCGGGGAGTGAAATGCTTTGATCAACTCAGCACTGAAATATTAAGCTGATTTCCAACTTGCAGTTTCTGTTGGTGCCTGTAGCTGTAATTTTTGTAAGGACTTTTCTCATCAGCAGCATAGCAAGTGTGCTGAACCTGTGGAGGTAATTCCTATGTGTCCATGTATCTGGATAAATAGGAGATGGAGGTTTTTTGTAATAAAGCAAGCAACCCATTACTGAAGCATCTCTAAATTGCCTCATTTAAGTTAGAAAGTAGTGCAGATAAAGATGTGATTCAGCATTTTCTCAAGATAGTTTTTTCATGGGTCTGCTGTAGTCATATATCATCTTTCACTCAGCTGAAATCACTTTGGAAAGATTTGTTCCTTGTTTTTTCAGGCTTACCCATTCTCTCAGTTAAAAAGAGAAATTACCAAAACAGAGCCTCAAAAATCTGCCTGCAGTTCTGGCCAGCACAGCTGACGCATAGCGGATCTTGTTGCTGGTGGTGTTTTGCTTCACTGTAGTCTCAGGTTCATGAAGCATTTTTAAAAATCATTTAAGATTTAAGCGTGATTAACCTTGAGCTCCTTGTTTATTGGCAGGGCAGCCAATTTACAAACCTGTATGTATCACCCATTTCAGGGCTGTAACTGCCTTCTGCCACCTACAGGCAGAATAATGCCCTGGAAAGAGTATTTGCCTTGTTTTTCACACCATGTCAATTCTCTTCAACAACTTGATGGAGATTGTTCTTTTGAAGCATTTCAGAGTGAAAATCAATGTCTACAAGTAATTAGAATAGAAACTGTGTAGACTGTAGTATCTGAAACAGTCAGACATGCCTTTGAGTAAGCTGTTATTTTTGTTACAAAATGACATAGCAACATGAATCCAAATTCTCATTTTATTGAGTTTCAACAATGTGAACTCTAATCTTCAAATATTGCTGCCGTAGGTATTCCTTCAGCAGAGCTAATCACTCAGCATCAGGAAAGGTTACCCTTGTATTTCAGGAGCTGTGTTCTCCATCTCTGAATAAATTCTGGAGTAGTTTTCTTCCTAAGTTCTATAAAGCAGCTATGGGATGCCGCTATTGCTTGCTCTTAAATGTCAAGTTTATGGAATGAGGTTATAAAGAGTTAATTGTGGCAACCTAGGGAAAATGACTTAAGTAGCTGTATCCTGTGACATACAGGGAGTGCACTACAAGGGGCAGGGGTGGATGGAGCGGTGCCACCCAGGCAGTAGTTGCTCTTTCGGGGTGCTGCCCCGTGTGTCTGTGGAGCCGCAGACTCAGTGTGTCAGGGGCAGACACAGAAGGTTGTTGCAGAGGAAAATTCCAGCTCACTGCCAGCCCACAGAAGCAGTAGGAGACTCCTTTTAAGTCAGTGATAAGAGTAAACTCACTGTGCGGCTGTGCTGGAAAATGCAGTGCTGCTTTTGCCCATTAGTAATACAAACTGCATACAGAGACATTTTTACATGGTGTAATGCTAATGCTAGGGTTCCTGTTTTAAATAGGCACTGGGTGCTGATGCCGGGATGCCAGCAGGACTGTTGTGCGGGGTATCTGTTCAGGGGGTCAGACAGAGTTTGGTCTATTGTTATATTTTAACTCCTCAGTCCCACACGTACTGTCCCAGTGAATTTATCTTGATTTTCCTTTAAAGTTCTTAATTTCAACTTTCATGTACAGCTTAGAGTAGGTGAAAATGTTATTCGTTAATACATGCTTCATACCAAAATGTAGGTTACAATACAAAAAAACATTTAATTAGGTAAGCATCAAAACTATGTCTTGAATCCAACCTCCATGGAATGCTTTGATAAATTTGGATTTGCTTCTTGATCCCTGTTCTACTAGATATTTGGGGTACAAGCCTGGCTAAACTGAAGATAATGGGAATGTCAGCATCATTTTAATCAGGTCAAAATTTCCACCTAGGCTGCTGACGCACTGATGCCTTATGCACACAACATAGGAAAGCAGCTTGCCCAGAAATGTTTGCAAATATAGACCGCACTGTTTTCTTTTTATGTTCAGTCATATGCTACAAAAAGCTTTCCATCTTATTTATGCTAAGTCTGTATTTTCCCACTGAGAAACCCAGCTCTCCCTGTCTCAAATGTTTTGATTGCCTTTCAAACAAAATTTTAAAAGAAAGGAAATAGAATCCTATTTTTAAATACTGTATCCAGTATTAATGTCAACTTTGGGTAAAAACAGTCTTAGACGTCAAGCTCCAACTGAGGTAGATGTGTGTTTGCTCGTACAAATAAAAACGTTAGCATTTCATCCAAAAGCCTGTTTCAGTTTTAAGGGATTTTAATTGCCTTCAAAAAATATAATAAACTAAGCTCGTCTTGTCATTCACCTAATGGAAGGAGCCGATAAAGAGATAGAGGCGGTGGGCTTCACTCTTACTGCTCTCCCTTTGTACTCGGTTTACTTTGGCGTGCTGCCTCATATGTATTTTACACTTCTTTAAATTTTGTACACCGATGTATGACAAATACTTGTCAAACAAAAACTAAGCAGATTTATAACCGCTTAACTTGAAATGAGCCCTTCCTGCCAAAACTTTATGACTTCATTTTCTTTCATAGTTTTCCACAATGTTGGTTCAAACAGACGAACCCAGCCTCAGGTCAGACAGAGGTCATTTCACTTTCATTACTAAAATATAATTTACAATATGCCAGACCTAAACAAGTTTTAGCCTAAAGGATTTGTATAATATAAACCATCTGTTCCTCAACAATATAGCTAATTTCCTGCCATCACCGTACAGTCTACTGGTCGCCTGCTTAAATGTTTTTTTTTTATTATTATTATTAATATTATTATTACTACTAATATTATTATTATTAATGCAGTATTTGTCTAAAAATCATAAGTGGTCAATACGATTAGAATTCATTTATTCTAAAACGTCATTTTTTAATGATTTTTTTAAATGTCAGTTCTTTTCCTATATTGCCACTGTAAAGCTGCCATTATATTATTTCAGGAATGCAAATGCTAATGTTTACACTAATTTGCAAAACATAGATCCCAAACTCATTAGCCTTAAATTACTACCTACGGCTATACTGAGGACGCTAACTGAGTGGGTTTGGGTGTAGGTGTTCCAAGCACATGTGGAAGTTAACGTCTGAAAATAACACAACTTCTTTATGGCCTAAGAGTGAATATATGCACCCAGAATAACAACAGAGTTTTAAAAAAGTTTGCCTTTCTTCTTTGACCACTATCTCATTTTTCCAGCTGACTCTGTCCTGCGTGTTTCAGGATTGAACATTCAGTCAAGTGTGAACAAAATAGTCTCTACTGTACGTTGAAGGGTTAATTGCAAAGTCAAGGAAGAATTGGCTACAAGGACATAGTTTTAAAAGAAAAGTTTTCTGCTAAAACTTTAGGCCCTGGCCCAGAAAACACTTCAGCATGTACTTACTTAAAGTATGTGAATTGCCTCAATTCCTGAAATTAGTCAGATTCAATTTAAGTATATAAATGCCCAAGCCCAAGGACGTAAATGCCTTTGCTCAAATGCTGATGCTTCCTGCATATATTTAGATCTAATACTTACTACTTCTATCTGATCTTGTGTAGAGGGTAAAAAGTAATTCTAAATTTAGTTTTGGAGCAGGGTGCACAGAGATTAGGTGGCACTCAGCCCTGAGCTTTGCTGATGTTAGGGTACTGGTGTCCCTCAGGCTGTATCTGGCCTGGGGCTGATGCTGTCACACCAGTGCCCGCATCTCACAGGGCTGAGCAGGATCATTGCCGAATGGGTATGTGGCCCAGGGAGTTCCTGTGTCGGTCTGCTTGGCTTTCAGACGTCCTGTGCGAAAAGATCTTTTACTTAAAAATATGTTTTCAGTCCTGTTTTTCTGATGTGTTTTTGCTGTCGTTTCTTTAACAGAGTAAGGCTAAGGAGTTGCCTCTGTCTGCCGTTCGTTTCATGGAAGAACTGGGTGAATGTGCTTTCGGCAAGATCTACAAGGGACATCTCTACCTTCCAGGCATGGATCATGCGCAGCTTGTTGCTATCAAGACACTAAAAGACTTTAACAACCCCCAGCAGTGGGCAGAGTTCCAGCAAGAAGCATCTCTCATGGCTGAGCTCCATCACCCTAACATCGTTTGCCTCTTAGGTGTTGTGACCCAGGAACAACCTGTCTGCATGCTTTTCGAGTACATGAATCAAGGAGACCTTCATGAGTTCCTCATCATGCGATCGCCGCATTCAGATGTTGGATGCAGCAGCGATGAGGATGGGACTGTAAAATCCAGCCTGGACCATGGGGATTTCCTGCATATTGCAGTCCAGATTGCAGCAGGGATGGAGTACTTATCAAGTCATTTTTTTGTCCATAAAGATCTCGCTGCTCGTAACATTTTAATTGGAGAACAACTTCATGTGAAAATTTCAGACCTTGGACTCTCAAGAGAAATCTACTCAGCAGATTATTACAGAGTTCAAAACAAGTCTCTCTTGCCAATTCGCTGGATGCCACCAGAGGCAATTATGTACGGCAAGTTCTCTTCTGATTCAGATATTTGGTCATTTGGAGTTGTTTTATGGGAAATATTCAGCTTTGGACTTCAACCGTATTATGGATTTAGTAATCAAGAAGTCATAGAGATGATCAGGAAAAGACAACTGCTGCCATGCTCTGAAGACTGTCCTCCCAGAATGTATAGCCTGATGACAGAGTGCTGGCATGATCTGCCATCCCGGAGGCCACGATTTAAAGAAATCCATGCCAGGCTGCGCTCGTGGGAGGGTCTTTCAAGTCACACTAGTTCTACTACCCCCTCCGGTGGGAATGCCACCACTCAAACGACTTCCCTCAGCGCAAGTCCAGTTAGTAATCTCAGTAATCCTAGGTACCCTAACTACATGTTTCCAGCACAAGGTATACCACAAGGCCAAATCGCCGGGTTCATCGGACCACCAATACCTCAAAACCAGCGATATATCCCGATCAATGGGTACCCGATTCCACCAGGATACGCTGCTTTCCCAGCTGCCCACTACCAACCACAAGGTCCACCCAGGGTCATCCAGCACTGTCCTCCTCCAAAGAGTCGTTCTCCGAGCAGTGCCAGTGGATCGACTAGCACAGGTCACGTCACTAGTTTGCCGTCTTCGGGATCCAACCAGGAAGCAAATATTCCTTTGCTATCTCATATGTCAATTCCTAGTCATCCAGGGGGAATCGGTATTACAGTTTTTGGAAATAAAACTCAGAAACCGTACAAAATTGACTCAAAGCAGTCTTCCCTATTAGGAGACTCCAGCATCCATGGACCTAATGAATCTATGATTTCAGCTGAATTGTAAATAAGCGAGGCCTTTGTACATATAACTATTTACAATACAAACTAGAAAGTCGTAGAAAAGATTTATATTCAAATATTTTATTAAAGATTCTTCTGGTTGTTTAACAGACATTGCAGCAAGTATCTTCTGTGAAGTTTAACTGCTTAACAGGATGGGCAGACTCAACCAGACAAAGATCATTGTGGTATGAATACTCAGCTTTGTCAATGGATGCATTGTTTCTTTAAGTGCCACCGACAATTCAAAAAGGGGAAGGGGGATTATTTTTTAAATAAAAACATTTTATCATATGCTTTTTTCACAGCTTTTTAAACCTCTGATGTGGTTTAAATCACAGAAACTTTTTTATACTGAAAACAGATTTTAATATTTGTCTCTTTTTTTAGGAGATGCAAATATTCGGAGATCTACTGGGTGTGCAATTTCAGTTCCAATAGCTAGTTAAAATATTTGTAAATTTTGCAGTCAAGGATTATGTTTCAAATATGTGATCTGAGAGCTGGATAAATTACTTCAGGTAGGATTTTGGTCTTTTGTTAAGTTGGGAGTCTGCGTTCAGATTCAGACCAAAAAGAGTCATTTATATGACAGCACAATAGCTTGAGTTATCAACTTGCAGTCTACAAAAATCATCTGCTATTGGCTGCTAAAGATGGCTGGAGTTTAAGAAATTGCCTTAAAGGAAATGAAATTAAAGTATTTTAATTTCAGAACCTGAATCAACTTATTCAAAGATAACATTTCATAATCTAGTAGTTAAAGCAGAAATTTTATATCCTTTTGTTGCTATGCAACTGTTTAATGGAAAGGCTCCAAACCACAATTTTATATATGACAATCAGTTTTCCCAGGAATATTTATTGTTTCAGATCAATGTGTAATTTCAGTAACTATGACTCCAGTAACCCTGAAAAAAGGGAAACTCACATTCCATGAGGCAGCAAATCCATTGATAGCAATTTTGTCTATCAATTCTAATAATGTGAATTAGTGTTAACTTGCAACTTAGAAATATGACATTTGTATAATTACTAAAAATTAATTCAGGTATAAGCAATCGAGATTATTCATTTGAAACCACTTTAATGAGTTACAAAAGTGCTGTGTACATTACAGTTTTTCACAGACTTTTTTGTACTGAATGGTATTTTTATTGTACACGGAATGAAAACAATCTTGCTCAGTTGACAATGTTGTATAATATGACTTTATTTTTATCTTTTTGCACAAAAGTGTGATAATGTTTTGTACAGCAGAAGTGAAAATACATCTCTGCATTTTATATCTTGGTCTGTTTCTTTTTATTTTTAACCTGATGTAGATGTTCTTGAATATATTATGGTGATATTCAGCCACTACCTTATACAAATATTTTTCTTTGTTTTCACTGCATGCATTTAATCACTGTATTACTTGATGATTGATTTATTAATTATGGGCATTTCAATTAGGCAAGCATGAAAATGTAATGACAAAGGCTATTTTCTAATTAAGATATGTGCATTTTTGTATTTCACATGCCAGAGATGATATTAAACACTGATTATTTTATGCTGCTGTTTATTAAAACATTGTTTTAACGTACCGGTATTTATTCCATCTTGGTGTAAGATATTTGAAAAGTTTCGTATTTAACAGAGAGCTAAAATCCGCTCACTCAGCTCAGGTAGGGAGTCTGCTGAAATGCTCACTTTGAATGGGACGTGAGAGTGTTGCAAATAACATTTTCAGACAGATTACTTAGGGGTAACATACAGCGGCTTAAATGAATATTTGACCGTGCAGATACTTGCAGAGCACACAAAAGAAGCGGGACGGCAAAACTACCCCGTGAGAATGATGCAGTCTTTGCTGTGATCTCGTCGGTGCCGTTTAGCTCTGTACCAAGGGCCAGCACCGCCCTTTCAGCCCCTCACTTAAGTTTTATGTCCACTGCATCCTATGAGCTTTCATGGTACCTCGTATTGCAGCTGCATCCAGAGCTGTCAAGCTTCCTCTCCATTGCACATGTGTGAAACCATACTTGCAGATTAAGAACAATCAGTAATTATATAGTAAGGACTTTTGTGACTTCTGAGATACTTTATGAATTTGAGATGTCAGCTTCCATGTGGGTTGAATTTACGGCTGGATCAGTAACGAAAATATGTTACAAGTTAGCTAAAATTTAGTTTTGACTGAAGATTCAGACAATAATTACATCTTACTAACTTCTATACCTGTGTCAGGTTATCAGACTCAAATGCTAAAAAATTACTTTTGAACAGAGGTGTTTTATAGGAATGGATGAGATGTTTTTCTCTGAGCCATAGCTATTGACATAACCAGAGGCTAGGGGATTGCTCTTTCTCACTTATATACATACACTGCTTTGCAGCGCTCGCTTGGCATCTTGTTCAACAGACAGTTACTGTATTGTCGTTCTTGATCCATCTTTTCTCTCATCTACTCCTGCATACTTTTTCGAGTGGTTGCGTCAGTGCAAACAATTCTTTTGCACCTTAAGCATCAAATGCACTGAGAAGGAAGAAGCCTTTTTTTTCACCCATTTTTCCTATGGGATTTCTTAGCCTGTACCATTAAGGGCTTGAAATTTCGATAGTGCCAATTTAAAGACAGTCTTCCACTTCGTACGTATATGGTTTCAGAAACATATGTAAGAAGAAAGAAACCATATGCAGCCAAACAAGTCTGTGGTCCTTAGGTTATGCTGTTACTGCAAAATCTTCAGTAAAAAACATGCTGTAAATGAAGTCAATGGAGAAATAAGAATCTTTGCATCATAGTTGACACACAGATATTTGTGCAAAAACATGGCTGAAAAAGATACTGAGATATCATGATCAGTGACATCAAAGTATTTTCTCATCACTGTCAAGTAACAGCCTCCACTGGGTGAATGTGTGAAGAAAATGGAAGTATCTTCAGGTGGCTCTCTTCATCTACACAGGCTGGAAAAGACAACCATGGAAGCAGCTCACGAGACATCTGGACAGATGGTCTCTGCCAGTTGGGATGACAAATGATACATATCCCATCAGGGCAAATCCGAACACATTAGGCATAATGCCATTATTCAGTTCAATTCTGTAAAGACAAGCGTGAGCCACACTCGAGTCAAACCATCCTCACATCAGTGCTATACACACTTTGCTCCCATGGGACCACCGTCTGACGCAGGTAAGCTTAGCTGTGAATTTGCATACTTAGCTTTAATCACCCTGATAGGAAAGCAGTAACCTAATACTTAATGGAGCAGCAATGGGAGTCATAAAATAGTCCCTCACACGCTTTGTGGTTTTATGTTAAAAAAACAGGAGCTACAGTGCAAGCCCACTCACAGCTCAATTTAGGGTTTTTCCTTTATTTCAAAGTAAGCTGGGTCCTTAAGGTTAAAATATTTTTAGACTCACAGATGTAAACCAGCACCCAACAATACACCTGAAAACTCTTGCAAAGACCTCCTCCTGCCCTTCTCTCCCTCTCTCAGCGGGTGAAGTTTGTGAACTGCGAGGCTGAAATCATAGTCTGGCTCACAACCGGTACATAGGGAACAAATGCTAACGTAGAGAGGCAGGAATTCATCAGGGAGAGATTAGAGGGAAAAAATCTTCTAAAAACCAATTAGATAATGTGGAGGATAAATGTTGCCAGAAATTAAGGAGTTACTCCTCAGGTGGGAATGCAGACATACAGATGAAAGCTATTTTTGTGGCAAACGAAGGAAGAGGGAATTTTCCAGATTCCTAATGCTACATGCTAGAATCATCATCCCTTCTTCCTTCAAAGAGATAGGACAGCCAAGACTGTTGGAAATGCAGTAATGGATTGAGAAGCTCTAGAGGTTTGGAAATAAAACTCTGAATAAACACTGTTTAGTAAGCCTTCAATCTGGAGAATCTCATTCCCTCCAGGTTAGCTTATATTTCTGTAAAAAAGAATAAATATTTCCTGATTTAAAGACCAAAATGCAGAGACTGAAATGGAGATTTGTATCCTTTGTTCCCACAGAGGAGTGATTATAGTGGGTTTCTACATTCTCTGGATTGAAAGCAGAAGGTAAAGCAGAGAACTACTTGTGCAGAAATTTGGGCTGGAAAACTCAGAAATACCAGCATATGTTTATCCAGAGCATGAGAAATTGTCAAAAAGGAATCAACTATTTGCTTTACATGAATAAGGATATCCAAGAAGGTTGCAGGCTTGGAAATACTCTATTACACTTGCTTGTTGTTCCAATACTGTTCTGTAACCTATGTACACCAGGAGAACTTTGAAATGTCCACCTAACTCAAAACACTCCTGACGGTAAGGCAGGTGATGATACAAAAACTATCTCAAGTACAAACACATGCTGTTCCCTATGGACCCAATTCTATGCAATGAGTACCTTCAGCGTCTATTGGCTCTGGTTACTGTATTTATCAGAAGGTATTTGGCTCGTTGGCAGGATTCACTCTTTTCAATATGTATGAGCGATGTCTTTGCCTCCTCACAAAGTGGACTCGTTTGACCAAAGGA
This sequence comes from Aptenodytes patagonicus, assembly GCF_965638725.1. NCBI lineage: Eukaryota > Metazoa > Chordata > Aves > Sphenisciformes > Spheniscidae > Aptenodytes > Aptenodytes patagonicus. The sequence goes on along the minus strand of NC_134953.1, from coordinate 59,310,143 downwards.
TACCTGTTTTCTGGTTTTACCAGAACATATAATTATATACCATTAATATATACTATATATATATTATAAATTTATATAATTATATACCATTAGGCCTAGCTTGGTCAAGGTAGGCTAGGCGCAGCTCAGGCTAAAGGGAGGAGCTACATAGCCAGGACTGCCTTTCAGGAGGCACGGCGGAGTGCTGGTAGGAAGAGGGTGATGGGCTAAGCCACCCTCTGTCCTTGCGTACCATGTCACACTAGGTGTTAAGTACACCAAAGTGCTAAGGTGGCTATGACTCAATTATCCACCCTCCCTGTACAAGCATAAGACACAATAACTGGTTATAAGTTATATATTACTTAGAAATTCATGAACACAATAAAGCTGCAGGTAGGGAGACAGGGCTGTCTACATGTGGCAAAGGTGGTAATCTCATAGGAAGGCCAGTTTTGTGAAAAATACTCTTCTCATTGTTGCTTATGGCTTGACATAAAACACACTGAAATCCACAGGAGTCTTTGCATTCATTTTAGTTGTGTCTGAGTCAGGCTTTCTACCTCCTGGAGAGTCCTCAGGAGTTTTAATGAACTTGATGAAACCCTGTACCTTCAACCTGTACCTATGAGAAATTTGATCTTGCAGCACAAGTTCACAAACGGTTCTGATGTGTGCACAGAGTTTGTTATAAAGCAGGTTCCCAAGCCAGCAGAGAGACATGTTAACACATTTGTTCAAAAGAATAATTTTGTTCAAAACCTGACTGTTGTTCCAAAGTACTACAATAAACAAAAAAAGGTCAATTTTTTATTTGTCAGAAAAAATTACAGCATCTTTATTGTATGTTACAATATTTTAACCAGTATTTCTCTAGAATATGAATTCATCATCATTGTGTGGTCAGGGAATGGAATGAGCAGCCATGCTAAGCCGAATTTCACCACCTCTGGTTCTGCTGGAGAACCTCAGTGGAAAAACAAGGAAACTGGGTTAAGCTGATGGAGAACAAACGTCTTTTGGAGAGGAAGCACTAGGTGCATTTTGAAAGAGCACCTCCTTTGCATCCATAAGATCTGCGTACTGATTCCTAAATTCCCCTCCCCAGATATCACAATGTCTTCATGGTATGCAAATTTGCACCTTTGTCCCAGACACTTATTTTGCTTGAGACAGAGCCAGCACATTTATTCCAGTGAAAAGACAGTAGCCAAACGATTCTCGGCTGTTAGACTGGCAGAGCATGGCTAAACCAAGGAGGTCTGAGGGTGCTGGGACCAATCTTAAAGCATGTAGTCACCCAAACCACATCCTCAAGTTCTGTGAGAGCATGCTTTCTTTTGGCTGCATCTTCAATGACGACGTTTTTTTGTGGCCTCAAGTCTGCTCTCTCCATGGGCCTGAAAGCCTCTCTTAAAGATGTGATGTTCATGGAATCTGAGAAGCAATTTTTATCTTGCTGTGGGCTGTCTTTTATAGGAGGAGAGAATATTGCCCCCAAGTCAGTCACTCTCTATTCCATCATATTTCTTCCTGTTTGATCTCTCAAAGATTAAAGTTCAGTATATTTCAGGACAGTTATATTGCTGAGGTAATATAAAATTATTAAAAACAGAGAGAGAGAGACAATATTGTGACTACACATCAAAAGCTCTTTAAGACAAAGGAAGGAAAATTGACTTGAAATTGGAATTATTAGAAGCATCTGTGGTGTCCTTTATTTTCCTTTTACCAGTGCAACACATTCGGGAATGGTGTCTAACAGTTTTGAACTGGCAACCTGGTACTGCCTTAATTTTCTGATTTGCACCCTAAACCCCGTGGTTTATCTGCTCCTGCAGAGGGGAACAGCAACTGTTGGTTAATGAGTTTTGACCTTAAGGCACAAAGGAACATTTTCCAATGCTGCAACCTATGGCCTATATGAAGAAGTTGTTGGGTTATTTTTTCGCACATCTGAGGAATTTAAAACAAAACAGAAATATCTATTAGATTCATACGAAGCACGTGAATTTTCAAACCACAACTGCTGCTTGTACAATGTGCGTATGTTTGTTTATGTACGTGGGTACATGTATCTATACACACTCAAATGTTTTTGGTAGGTATTTCCATAGTTTAAAAAAAATCCAGGAACATTTCGAAACAGTAACTAACAGGAACTAGGATAACACTTATCTCCAGTCACCTTCAGTGTAAACACAAGCGAGCTTATTTGGGTCGATTCCGAGCTGTGGAAGGCAGAAAGTGCTGCCTTTATGGTGCGGTCTGTAATTGATGGGTCCCTATAGAAGGAGCACTGCCAGGTCGCTTGCGTTTGGATGCTCGCTCTCAGCGCAGCTGCGGGATGATTCAGCCACTGGCCAGATGAGGAGCCAGGCGGCAAGAGCCATGGGGCGCATGAGCAAAACATCTCACCCTTGGAAAAAATACCCTTTAATGTGAGCTCACCTGCCTTCACACACACCTGCCTACATTTTAAGGCCAAAAGAGGCAGAAAAGGACAAGTGACTTCCTAACAGCAGACATCATATTTAGCCCTTCTCACACCAAGCCCAAAGCGCCGCTTAAGGCAGAGTATGTCCTTTTGAGCAGGGCTGTGTAACACATGGCCGGTGGATCCCACACAGCCTGAGACATGCTTTATTCAGCTCACTAATAAGGTATGAGTTACTTTGCACTGGGCAGTAATGGCCTGTCTGCATCCTTTTCCTCTCTGCACAGGATGGAGCAGCTGCCGCCGTGGTTCCTGGGGGTACGGGCATGTACAGGGATGGATCCTATGGAGCTACAGAAGAGCAACAAGTCTCTCTGCGATGTGCACCTCGCGCGCAGGAAGAGTTGGGCTAAGTCTGGATCTGGGAAACAAGATGGATGTCTGAGGGAAGGTGGGCCGGAGGGGCTGGGGAGTCCCGATGAGGTGGCGAGGGCTGAGGTAGGAGCCAGGGGAGCGGCAAGGCAGGTGAGGAAGATGGAAATGTGAGGAAGATGGAAGGGTGGAGGAGACGGGGTGGAGGGCTGCGGGGGGATGAACGCTGCAGCGTGGCAGATGTGAGGGGATGGAAAACGAAGGTGGGGGACCTCCGCAACCAGGGAGGAGGGCAAGGACTCCCTGCTCTGGAGAGAGGAACCCCACTGGGCCCAGTCACAGGGAACATGGTGGGCATGACCCTCTGAGCCCCCCTCGGCAGCACCCTGGGGTGAGTTACCTCAGGGAGGCCGCCCTGCAAGGAGGCTGCCATGGAGGCACTGACTGATTTGCCCTGCACAGCCCTTACACAGGACTTCTCTGCAGTGCCGGCTCCTGAGCCCTTTCCCGAGTCCTCCATAGCTGATCTGAGAGGCTGGTGCAGTACTTCCCAGCCAAGGCCTGCATTTCCCCCGTTCCGGTTAAATTCACCTTCTCATACCCAGCTTTCCAGCAAATGAAACAAAATCGTGGTCTGTGAAGGCCACAGCTTGTTTTCTTTAAAGACTGCCATCTCTGTTTTTCATTGGTATTACCCAAAATCATTATGCTGAACCAATGTTGTTTAAACAAACTTCACTGTAGCCGGTTCCTCTCCAGTAGGCCTGGCTTATTCTGAGGTTTCATTGTGAGCTGCAGGAAAGGTGATCAGCGTCCGAAGGCATCCCCATTGCGGCTCAGCGCTGGTCCCGGTTAGTCTCACCTTGCTTGCGCAGGGCTATAAGGTGGGAATTCAGCTTGGCTCAGGAGCCACCTTAGAAGTCATATTTGTTGTTCTGTTGTTATGTTTCATAGCATGTTTTCTTGTCTCCAAAGTACTTTTATGCACCAAAGAATGCGAACACTTTAGAGATTTTTATCTTTTTTTAAAAAAGGCAAATTAGTACTTGAAGGCAGTACAGAGGCTTGGTAAAAGCTCTGCTGAGCAGCCCATGCTGAACTCCAGGTTTCTGCTGGTATGACTGTCCCAAAAGTTTGCATCTAAACTTTTGCTACTCCACCTCAGCCACTCCTCCCCCATGGTGGCTTACCTGGCTCTGTACATTTTCAGGCTAAGCATGCAGTGTCCAGAATAGAAATCCTCCCTTTCCTCACAGGATCTACCAGGACTGTCAGGATCTGGGCACTGGCTCAAACCAGCATGTTGCTATAATTCCTCCCACATCATGCCGTGATTCATCTGGACTTCTATGGAAGAGGTATAGGAGGACGACTGCTGGGCAGTGTGAACCTAACTCTTGTTTACTGTGAATATGCTTTTCTGTACATTTGGGCAGCTGCTTTGTTGGATGGCCATGGTTGCCTTGAAAAATATCTGTGCCAATGCAATAAGGATATTGCTAGACAAGGAGAAGGAGGAAACTGAACAATTAGGTTTTTAACATGACTCCATACAGTGACGCTGAGTTCTGGAAGAAGAAGGGGATACAGAAGTTTAAGGTCCCCAGTCAGAAGTACAGCTGTGGCTGTGGACAGTCATATTCATAGAGATCTGTACAGGGTTCACTGATGAGCAGGAGCAATGTGAGTGCTCTTCTTCCTCTGGAAGGTCATTGCCTCTTCTCCCTTGGCACTCTGAGACCTGCCTTCAGAGCCTGATAATTCCAGTAACTCCTGTTAGGAGTTCAGGCTGTGCAGAGGGCAGCAGGTCCCAGGGCAAAAACTGCATGACCGAGCTGCCGCGCTAAGGGTGGGTGGGATGCTGAGTATGTAAAACCACCATTAGTCCCAGCCGTAAAGGCGTGTATGTGTCTTGTGTGCTAGCATTTCAAAGAGGTCAAATCCAGGTAAACTAACTTAGGAGCATTAGAGAAGGCACAAAAAACCAGATGGTCCAGACACTATATTATGGTATAGCAGGAAACAGTGCAGAAATGGAATAATTATTCCAAAGTAGATTCACATAAGCTGTATCCAAAGATAGTTGGCATCAAATGGATTAGATATTTGATAAAAATGTTAAAATTACTTTTGTATGTGAGCACAAGTTAGTTTATGCTGAAAAAATCTCCAGTCTGAAGGAAGCTAGCCTTCCTAAGTAGCCAAGCCATGAAGATTGCACAAGAAGCCATAAATCTGGCATTTCCTAATTTCTGAGTGCTCAGCGTTGCAGCATAAATACTGCTCCTTTCAAACATTGCTTTGTAGGCAATGTCTTTGCAAGATAATTTATGTACTTAGTTTCTTATCTGGTAGTTAGTCTCAGCCCTGAAAATATGCAGACCACTTAACAGAGCAGGATCGAGACTTAACACTATCATTGGTTTGTATCCTACAAAAGCTGCTGCGGTGCACGGTGCAATAGCTGTCGATGGCGCAAATGCTGGATTGTTCCATGCCGGTGCAGAAAGAAGGGTCGTATGCTGTTTCTCCCATATTCTGCTGTTGCAGCAGCTGGGAGGGATATGGGGAGAGCCTGGTTCACATGCCGTTGTTTTTCATCCTGCTGACTGTAAGGCAGTTGTGTTTATTCACTGCTGGCTGCTTCATGAGGGCTTGTTCAGCTCCTAAAAATGGTGCTGTTCCAAGTGACTTGTGGAGGGTGGCAGGAACCCAGCTGATGGTAGCATCCAGTTCTTGGTTTGATCCTGCAGTGATTCAAAACACTTAGGCTGTCGTTAACATGAGGTGGATGCTGTCAGCCTAACAGCTCTTTGCCATGGAGGAGAGGAGAACAGACCCACCAAATTGCCATGGCAATGACCATGTTAACTAGAACCTCAGAGAGGAATTTGTGAATTCCTGAAAAATCAGAAAGAACAGAGGAGAATGGGGAAGATAACAGTCAGGGGTCACCTGGGTAGTGTTGCCATATATCTCTCCAGGATAAGAAGCAGGGACACCTTCCAGGTAGGACTTACGGCATACCGCTGTTCATTTTATCAGTGCATTTTTCATCAAATTTTGCAGGGCTGAAATACAACAGGCTGGTAGGAACTGTTGAGCTGTTGTTCTAGCCTGGTCATTGAATGTCCAAAAGTCTTGGACAAGTATAGAAATTTTAACAGTTTTTGCCAGGACAGATTTTTTTCTGGGTAGAAAAACGGGAACATATCTGGGAAACCATGCAAATAGTCCCATAGATAGGAAGTCTGTAGATAGATAGGTTTCTGAGTCATGTAAAAATACAAGATATACAGGGCAAACAGTAATGACCTCTAGTTCCTTTAGTGCCTAGCAACAAAGCTGTCCTATCTTAAAGTTATACAGCATCTGAATGTTTTCCCTTTGTGCAGAGGATCGGTACTCTGGGATCTGGGAGGCCATGTATAGACTTCCTGGGCAACCCTGAGAAGTGGAAAGAAAAGTAACGTTTTACTTGCTATCCAGGTAAGGAAAAATGTGGAGGTTTACATGTCTTCTCTGTCAGAAAATATTAAAATATGTATCATGCAATGGTTGTGAATTTTAAAATACAAACTCCCGGATGACTCACGAGCTGGGGTACATAGGATCTGTTGGCCGTTCCTCTTTGCAAACAGGAATAATTTCTTTTCACTTCTGCACTTCTTCACCAGTGGCTCTTTTCGCAGCTCCTTAAGTCTGATGAAAACAGATGATGAAATGAATGACTACGATTGGAGTTGTTACCAATGCTAATTTTTAGATAGACCAGGCTAACTGGTTCCTTTGATCTTTAGGATTTACACTCTTTTATCTTGTGTAAGTCAACTGCTCAAGAGGCATGTACCCACCCAGCTCTCTGCACTTCAGAAAAATGCTTTAAAGAAGTTGATAATTTTACTTTTAAGTTTTCTGGGCTATCGTATTGTCAATCTCCATCAAGAGTGTTGGGATGAGTCTTAAGATCAGTGATAACTTAAAGCATAGTTTCATTTTGCCACATGGGCCTCTATGTTTCAGATTTACTGCCCCCTCTGTTTTTGTTGGGGGTTGGGTTTTTTTAAAGGCAAATTAATCCAGATTTTTTCTTGGAGCACTCTTTGCCCTTCTTTCTGTCCTCATTTCCAGCCTCACTGCCTGCCATCACTTTAAATGATACTATACTCTCCTCTCATAACTGAATATGTCCCCCAGGTGTTTGCATGATTTTTCCAGACAACTTTGTATTGAATATGAGTAAAACAAATGGTAAATTCATGTGTCATTTACAGCTGTCTGCTGGGATTTATAAAAGAATGAAGGGGGAAATTAAAAAGAACAAGAAGATTCTGTCCTTTTTTTCAAAATATCAAAATTAAAAGGCTACTGTGATTATTCTGGCCACAAAGCAACCAGTTTAACAGAACAGAGTTGTGTAATTTTACTAACTATGTGTGAAATCAGGGTTTTGATAGCTTATGTTTTACAGACTCATGTGTGTGTTCACGTTTCTTTAGGTGATGCTTTCAAATCCGGTAACAGAAAATGCAGTGAACATGGACGCAGCAGAAGTGGTGGAATCCAATATATCTTTATATAGGCAGATGGTTTTGCGGTCTGTTAGAAAGAGCCTGCACCCAGAAAGTAACACTGCCTCTTTTTGTGTTATTATTCATAAATAAATGTTAAGAATTTTAAAAACTTTTTAAACGACTCTAAAACCCATTAACAAGTAAATTTGAATGCTGATTTAATTTTAATGAGCAAGAAGTAGTGTTTTGAAAGCAAATATGTGGCCTGGTCTTACAAATGGTGTAGTGGTGAATGAGACCCAGCAAAATTTGTGCATTCTGGTGAACACAGCTGAGATGAAACAGGGAGAGGGGAAGTGCTGATATTTTCTCTCTGACACACCAGCTGGTTTCTCTACCCTCCAGTCTAAGCACAGCACAGCCGCTCAACAAATATTGGCTTTATTTCAAGGAAACAAACAGAAAACAAAACTCTGTCCATTCAAACCATCCAGCGAAAGCAGCCAGAAACCCTCATTCATGTCTCTTTCTCCTCCCCTGCTCAGATATTTCTGGAATGGAAGAAAAAACCTTCTTTCCCAAAGGAAGATCCCTAAAAGTCCTCCACCTCCAGAGAATCCTATTTCTGCCATTCCTTCCTGGCTGGCCCTTAAATAAGTCCTTTAGCCAGGAATCCTGTTCCTTAGTGATTCCCAGCAGTGGCATGCTGGTTCTCAACACAGTGGGGCAAGCTCTTCTCCCGGCTTTTTAAAGGATGTGTGTGTCATACTGGCAGCCCAGGGGCTGATTAAGCCCAGTGCTTCTGTTTTACAGCGATCAGCGGCCAGAATGGATTGCCTGGAGGCAATCTGACTGGTGGCAGAACTTCTCTCAGTTTGCTTAGTAAGTGCCAACAGGGAGAGGGAAGGTGCAGGTATGGATCCTGTACATTTTTTTCTATGCAACAGATCAGATGCTTTAGCCCATTACAGTGGCAGAAAGCATCCAGAGTTTGGTGGTTATACAGAAGTTCCCATTAGCCTGAAGGCAGGAAAGCTGTGCTTTCAGAAGGCCATCAGAATCATGGGTCAGCTGACTCTCCTTCATTTCCCTTATTCTTTTATTACACTGCTGGGGTGAGATACACCGCGTGCAAACAAGAATCAAGCCCAATCTCTATGCAAACGCATGCATAGCCAGTTCTTGCCTATATGACTATTAAAGATAGGGAAGGAGGGTAAGTCCCTCCTCTGTTAAAAAGTCAGCACAGCTTCAGTTTATACCAGTAGGATCTCGATGAGCAATGTTTTAAAAGACCCTGTTTTCCATTGCAGAACTTCCTGATATTGAGAAGGACCGTGTTTCTTCTCTGAAGTTTTACCAGCCAGATAAAGGGTCTTCTCTCAGCTTTGCCAGGTAACAAATTACAATGAACATTCTGCTTTCACTGCCACTGTTTCAGAAAAAGCAACATAAGTCCAGCGTGTTTGGGTCTGTATACTAAAGAGAGCAATTATTTTCTTTTTCCTGTTAGTGAATATTCTCAATTATTTAATTTCCTATGGAGACATTTGGCAAACAGTTTCCTTCCCAGCTACTGCCAGCAACTCTTGTTCCTAAATGAAACAAGTTCTTGGCCTACAGGAGCATAGCCAGAAAATTTGTCATTGTTGGGCCAAGTGATATTTTAATTTGACCTCATCAATGACATTTATTTCAGGCAATGCATATTTTAAGGTCATTTATTATATTAATAAATAGCATAGGGAAACCAGTGAATTCACTCTAAGAAAAAAAAAAACCTGGATCATTTTTATGATGTATTTCTTTTTTGTACTGCTAGAGTTGTACATGGCATCACTGTTGAAATATTTCTGAAGCTAACTTTCAAACTAGCAGATGGAGCCAGATTCTTTTTCTCAGTCAGTTGCCTTTGCTTCCCTCCAGAATTTGGCAGTACTTGGCCTGCTGACAGTTTTCTTAAGGACAAGAAGTTCTCAGCCCCGGTAATACTAGTGCAGTGGATTCGTAACTCATTCTATTTCCAGACCCTAGCAATGGGGATGTGTCTGAGACATTAAGGATAAAATCTTGGCCCTGCTGAAGTTAGATTCTAATTCACGCTGGTGGAAACAGGATTTCATTGTAGAATTTTTGCTCAGGTACAGAATCAGATTGATTGCAAACCACAAACAAATATCTTCAGTCTGTCTTCAAAGTTGATCTAGTTGAGCCTTCGATGCTCAGGTACAGCTTCCACTGGTTTCATCACAAATTGCAAGTGTGGAATGGAAGGAAATTCAGATCTGTAATGGAATTGTTTCCTTTTATGGACACAGCTTTAAATATTGCTAAAAGCAAAAGGCCTCTGGCAAGCAGCTTTTGACATTTTACAGGACTACAATGGCAAGGGAGGTTGGAAGGATATCAAAGAGACAAAAATGATGTTGATCACTGAGCTCAAGTGTCCATGTTTTTTCATAACTGGTGTCTTCCTCTCACTTTCATTGTTACTTCCTGAAAGATAATAGACAGTAGTGGGATCACAGGGGATTTCATAATGCAGACAGTGGGCGATTCAATGTTTTATGTATAAAATTGCATTGGCCCAATAAGTTTTGTTTACAATTTAATCTGCCCCCCCAATCAATTATTTTTATAGAGGCAGGAGTAATAAGAATGAGATAATGCAGAGCTTTAGGAGGGCGCCAAGTCAGACAATGCTGGCTAGCCGCAAGTAGACAAGAGTCTCATGCAAGTTTGCCAGGTTTCTGGTGGAGGCCAGCAAAGGGGATGCAATTTTTAATTTTCCTCCTTCCCATAAAAACATCTTGCTAAAGAAATCTTCGGTATTTGGAGTTGTTTCAGAGTAAGTGTCCTAAGATGGGATTTAGGAAAGTGGTCAGTGCTGGCTTCCAGCACTCTTGACAGCTATTAGTTTTATGGTGATGGAGCCACAGTCTTCAAGCAGATCCACTGATGTAGGAGTCCTCCGAGCAGTGTAGGAGGAAAAGCATTCCCTGTGCTCTCATGGGCACATTGGGCCTCAGGAACTTCTTTCTTGCCTTACTCTAGAATAGACACACACCTAATCAAAAATCTCATCTCATGAAGTCAATGGTAAAACTGTGACAGAAAACCGCACAGGGCTGGGGTGGTGTCAAGGAGCGTTGTTCCAGATGAGATGAGCCAATGTGACTTCTGTCAAAAAGAGGAGGGCTCATTTCCCTTTCCATTCCCAGATATGCAGCCCCACTGTGTGCCCGTACCAGCTCTCTTGCAAGTCGCACCCTCCCACAAACCACGTCTGCTCACTGCCCATCCCATCCCCAAGCCCGGAGAAGGAAGCTGCTCATTCCCCACTTTGCCTGTGGACAGAATGATCTGACAGAAAGATCCCACGGATGCCAGAACTGGCCCTGAGGGGAATGGGAGAGTGCTGCCAGAGACTTTCTGATTAAAGATGATGGTCCATGGGAGTTTAAACCTCCCTAAAGCAGCTGTGGTCCTGCCCCCTCCCTAACCCCAGTGCTGGTGCCTGCCTGACCCTGCGGTGTCCCAGCTCAGGAAGCCAAACTAGGAGAATAAGATCCTTTTCTTATTTTATTTTATTTTATTTTATTTTATTTTATTTTATGGTTTTCTGATGGCTTCCCTCTCAGTTCACAGCAGGATCAGATGAATCCTGTGGGAGGGATAGGAATGCGTGGACAAAAGCACAAGAGACGGTCGTGTCATGACAGCACCAGCTTGGGCTCTTTTAAGCTGTCATGAAACTGAAAATTGCCTTACCTTACTTAGGTTGCGGTTTCTTTCACTTGGTTTAGTAAAAGATAACGTATGTATAGAGTATATCTGAGGCAGGAACAAGGCCTACAGTGTGAATAGCCCACAGAGCAATGTGATGAATGATAAAGGAATCATAGTTAAATAGGCACTTTTCTTCATTTATTTTCAATGTTTGTGTAGTAACTTTGAAACTAAGGCAGAAAACTCACACAAAAATACCAAATGGATTTTACAAAACTCTACCTAATGGCAAAAGTATTTCTTCCCTTGGCTTTAGATTGGCTTTATAAATGATTTTAAACAATATTTTATTTTCCTTGGAGTAGAAGGGAAGGACAGATTATTAAAATAATCTTTGCTTTTGCTTTTAACAGCAGTAATGAACAGACATACCAATTTCTTGTGGAAGTCATTCCTCTTGTGTTTGTTGGAGCTTTGTGCACCTATTTCTTTCTGCCATTTGTCAACTATTAATACTGTAAGGGTTTTAAATCCACTTAATTGATTATGTTCTTTTGTGAAAGTTATACGAGTGCCTGTGTTAACTAACAAATTCTGTAATTGCCAGAAACTCCTCCCGTGTTCTGTATTTATGTTTTCAGAGGGATTAGAAGCATTTCATTTGAAGATTACCACAGGACATGGTCTAGAATAGCTACATCAAAAGCAAGAGAGCATTTTAAAGATCCATGCAAGATGACATGCCTGGTTTAGCAAAATTGAACATAATGGACTTGATGCTGTCCTTGTGCCAGATTTATCCTAGTGTAACTAAGATAGTGTCTGTAGTCAGGCTGTTTTAGCCAGGTGTCCAAAACTTGCAGTCAAGATGGTGTGTTGGCGTGAGCTCATGTATCTCAGGACAGCCATGTCAGTTTACACCTGCTGGAAATCCAGCCTTCAGTATCTGATTTGGAGTCAGGCAATGTGCTGGCATTGTACAAACCCAGCACAAGGGATGATCCTTACCTCAAAGGCCTTCTAGTCGGAGAATGACCTTGTTGGCTGGGACAGTCTTGGAAGTCTGAATTTACATTGGGCACCATCGTATTGAGAAGTCGTTAGTTACAAGTATTAAAGCATTGAGAGGTGACAAGAAAAGTGCGTGCGTCAGCTATGGTCTTTGTGAAGACCAACACTCTACTGCTGGATTTTGCTGTGCCTAATTTACTAACCAAACTGAGTAATTGCTAGTCTCTTAGAAGGGCTTTATATGGGCTCATTACTAATCTGGGTTTGCAGCATGAGGGTTTTATTATTATTTGTTGTACTGTATGGAAAACAAATAGCAGGCAGTCCCCATTTTCTGTTTTTCTCCTGCCAAGCAACTCAGTGCTACTTTGGATTCCACCATGAAGACAAAGCTAACCAGTTCTCTGTTGTTCAGGAGACTGGGGGTGATGAAGAGTGAGGAAGCCAAGCAGCACAACTAAAGCAAAAACTGTAAGTAGCACTACTGCTGCTAGACCCAGGTAGCTCCTAATAAAGCCACCTCTGGTGCTGAAGTCCCCAGGGTGTTTGGTTCCAGGAAAACTTACTGACAGATCCCACTGGGGTCCAGAAGCAGCGTATCCAAGTGCAATTACAGTGGAGGCCAAAGGGACCAGATAATTCATCCCCTTCCTTTCCCTGCACACACTTGCTCAGTGTCCGCACCCTGTCTTTGGAGAAGTCTATTTGTGTAAGACTGATGGGGAGAGCCCAAACTCTGTTGGAAGCACAAATCCTGCAGAGCTTGATGAGGGACATAATTTCAGACAAAGGCAGCTGCCCTTCCTCTCGTCCTCTGGTGTCTTTAGAAATAGCAGAGATGCATTTTCATGGAGTGGTGCCTGAGCTAAGGAGTGTTCTGGCCAACACAGAGCAAGTGCAAGTGTCTCTGAACCTGTGGAATAATTTTTGCAACCTAAATAATCTCTTCACATGCAGAGGAGGCTGTGCTTCAACTGCATGTGTGCTGTTTTGCCACCCCCTTATGTGTAAGTGGACAAATTCAATCCTAAATTATGCTAGAAAGTGTTAGGGTGATTTCTAGAAAGCGACAAGGTGATTTTGATAGAGTTCCTTTGAATTTGCCATCCATGGATGTGAGATCAGCAGTACAGCATGGGGGTCCATATTTAATAACAGTACTCAGCTGTAAATCGATTTGGTCCTGAACCAGCCTCATTGAAATGTGGAGGAAAATTCATAATGACTTACAAGAAAATAAAATATGTATAACAAAGTATAATAAAAATGGGATTTTATTATGAGTACTGCAAATATCAGCAGGACTTATGCAGTCACTAGTTTTGGAGAACTTAATGGTTGGTGTGTAATTCTCTCTAAATGTAATTTTTGGTAATTATGCCATTTTAGTTTTGGAAGACCCAGAAGTCATAGAGAGCTACCATAACTGGAAGGCAAAACCTGTGACAAGAACAGAAGACTGGGATGAAGATATGTAAGTTTAAATTGCTGAGCATTTACACCTGGGGGTCTTTATAAGTGCAGTGGCAATATTTGGCTATCATGGTATTTTCAGATTCTGGATGTTTGTCCCTGTGTGTCCTTAAGTTATAGCAGTTCTCACCTTATCTTAAATTTCAACTCCTAAGTCAAATGTTCCCTTGTAAGGTGCATCTATGGGGGGGGGAAGTTGGGGCAGGAAGGACACACGGTAGCTGGGACGGTACCTGTCCAAACCAGCAGCTTCACCCCTCAGAAAGAAGGCGTTCTCTACCAAACACAGCTCTTGACTTGCTGGAACAAATTCCTTGTTGTAACTGCGAAGTTACACACACTTAAGATCAGCTGAAGATGTGATTAAGGTTCTTAAATTTTACTCTTGAATTCTCCTGTGGCTTAGTTAGTGGAAAAAATTTATGGAAGTTGCAAAGCCAGGATGCTGCCTTGTGTCTCAGAGGTGACCGGAGTTTTCTTCCTTCTTATTTCTTAAGAGGAAACTCTGTAACAGTTTTAAAAAAAATCCCTTTTCCCTTTGAATCCCATTTGTTTTCAACATCAATTAGAAAGGAAAGGACTGCTTCATTGAATTTGAAGGACAGCAAGTCCTGAATTCAAATTAAGAGTATTTTTTCTTTCACAAGAAGCCCCTAGAATATAGGGTTAATTTTCCTTTGACATGGCTTCCCTGGTTTTACATCCTTTAACAGAACTCCTTTGTTTTATATGTTTGATAATTGTTTCATTATGCAGTGGCACACCATCCTACGAGACTGTAGAAAATGCTGCGAACGTCCCTTTTTGTGCATACAGCTCAGGCAACCTGGACTTGTTTTAGGGTGGTGTCTTCATCTCCCATTGTAGTGATATTTTTCCCCCCATTAAATTCGTAAGAACTAGGGAGGAAATTGCAAAGGTGAACTTTCTGATTTGGGGGGCGCGGTGGGGGCCAGACGCCTGGTGATGGGGAACGGGGACATCTCGGTGCCACCTGGTGGCGGCAGATAATGGGCTTTTAACAGATTTCTTCTTGCCTTTGAACTGCTGGGTCTGATAGATCAAAGACGGGTCCGAGCATTCAGCTGCAGGTTCAAACACAGGGTTGCCTCTCATTTTGTATTTTTTTTTCCTCAATTGCAAACAGCTCACAAAACATGCTTGTTTTTTAAAAGCTTGCCGTCTGTTCTTAACTCCTGGCATGGGATTAGAGAGGAAAGAGGCCAAAAATTTGCTGACATAAGTGCAGCAGCAGAAATCTTAATTTCAGTTATATAATAAGGCAAATGTTCATACTTAAATGTGTTTTCTTCATAAAATTGGATCTCTAAATTCAATTACTTCCATAAAAGAGATTTGAAATACAGCTTGTTTTTGTATAATATGCTGTTCACATTACTGTGAGCAGTTTGCCCCTGTTGAGTTTTTACATGTTCACTAATTACGGTGGCACTGAGTCAATTTCTGCATCGTTAAATCAGTGTTAAGCCTTCAGGGACTAGTGGTTTGTCCTGGTGTAATAAGCAGTTTGTTGCACATCATCCTTAGGAAGAACTGAATATTGTTAAAGAAATTATGGTGAAACACAGGGAAATGTGGAGGTGCAAGGTATAAAAATGCAGCTATAATTTGGTGAGCTTTAGGAATTAAAGGGCAAGAAGCAGAGGAGATCTTGATGTAGCACTTAAGCAATCACAATAGAGACTGGGGGTTTTCTGATGGTGAAGGACAGAAGCGGTACTTGCAGTGCAGGGACAAAAAGAATAAAACAAAAAACATGTTTTCAGAGAACTTGTTGAACAAACAGGGGGGACTGGCAAGGGAACTGGTAGTGGGCATGTCTCTATTGCAGTGACTATAGTCTGTGCCAGAACTGTGTACAGTAGGGGAGGAATACCTTCAGAAGTGTGGCTATCATAACGTGAAGTTCAATACAGGTTGAAAAGTCCATCTGAGAAGCTAGGTGAATATTCAAGTGGCCAGACATGCTGTTCTGCAGGCATCTGAGGCAGTGCTGCAAGCCAGTTTCCAGCTAGCTGGAATATTTCTGCAGCAGCTATGCTTACAGCCACAAGGTAGACACTCTAGTGACCAAGAAAGGAATGCAAGCAAGAGCCTCCAGTTCCCAGCTAAGCATTCACAGTGTAGGCCTACGTCTTCCCGGGAGCTCTCCTCCTTACTCATGACCACCTATGAAATCCACAAAACAAAAACATGCATAGTAGAAATGTACTGAGATCTTTTAGATCTTTTTCATTTTCCCTCTCTGATACAGCAGGCATTCTCAGCATATGGATCGACTGCCCTGTGCTCTCTAAAACCACTGCTGCTAAGAGAAGACTGTAAAGAATATACAGTTAGAATCTGTGTGTGTTTTGCTAAGCGCCTTAAAACCAGAGGCGCTATGATTTAATTGCCTGTTAAAACCTAGTTTGCCATCTTGTGGCTGGAAAGAGAATGCAGTGACCAGATGCTCTATTTTGATGACTCCTTGGTTTCATTCCGTGAGAGATAAATTAAACATCTGATTAACAGCAGTATATTTAGGAACCCTTTTCCCCCACTACAAAAATAAATGTTCCAGGAAGTATGAACATAAAAAATATCCTCTAAAAGCCAAAGCAGAGTGACAGGTTTTAGACAAGTTACTGGGTTGGCTCATATTTTAAAGGATATTATTCTCTGATTCTTTTTTACTTTACAGCAGTTTTCTTTCCAGTTCCAGTTATATTTTGACACAGCAGAGAAGAAGTGATGAGAAGTCAAACTGAAGAGTAGTACTTGACTCATTTCAGGGGAATGAAAGTGGAGGACATGAGTGATTTTTAAGAATTTTATTTTATCTTTCTTTTGTACTATTTCATCCCCAGTACACCACTGCTTTTCAGAATTGTGGGGTGTTTTAAACAAATATAAAATAGAAAGCAAGGTTGTTTTGTTTGCTAAAACTGGAAGGGATGTGGCAAGGCTAAGAACCATTATCATGTGCACATGGTAAAACAAAGTTTTGTGTACAAATGTTACTAGTATCACCTTTTTTAAAAAAAAATGTTAGGACACAAGCAACACAGTATATTTTTTGGTGCTTTCTCATGGTTATATTTTACATTGCTTACATCTTTTGGAGAATGTAGGTTGTTTCAGTCTATTTCATATGCTTCTGAGATTCACACCTGAAAGGTGTTCAGCAATCTAGTCATGAGCCAGCAAAGCTCTTACCACATAATTATCTTCAAAATTGACAAGCTGGCAATTAACTCCAAGCTATTAACTTTAGAGTGCCTTACTAGCGCTTGTAGAGTTAGTTGTGTGATTAGTGCTTTACTGAGTCTGGGTCAAAGCTCTCAGCACTTTGCAGGATAAAGCCTCTCCAGCCTGTGCGGTTTTCAGCTCTTTATATGCTACAGCTGCTCAGTCAGGTGGCTTTTGCATCTTCCAGAGGTTTCTCATTTACAAACTGTTCTTAGAAACAGATCAGAGAAAGAGACCTGTATCCATCCTGTATTGCTGGCCTAGGATAGAGGATTTGATAGTCTGGTTCTCTGCTTTGACTCAAGCGTAAACTTTGACTTTGAACTGCAAGACCAAAGGGTGGGGAGAAAGCTGGGGCACAGAAGGGGAAGGAAGTCTAGATTGATCAAGATACAGAGATGTCAACAGAAATGACACCCTGGTCAAAACAAGCGTGTGTGTCCCTTCAAGTCTGGTTCATGAATAAAGAGCAAAACCAAAAATCAAACACATTTATTCAGAAAACTCCCACTCATCTCTGCCTCCAAATGCTTTTTATAAGCACTTGTTTGAAGTGAACAACAGCTGAAGTGGGCGTTGTGTCAATTATATAAAATTGTCTTAAGGAAGTGTATGCTAATTTGATTTTACCCATCAAGTTATATTTTTGCTCACAGATGCAATGCTATCATCTCTCTGCTCATCAGAAAGCAAAGGAAACAAACAGCTACAGGATTATTTGAAATGAACAAGACAGAGCTGGTCAGTACCACATAAACTAATCTTTCCTATGAATATATATGATATGATTTTCCCCTCTTTCTTTCACCCGCGTAAATCTGCCACAACTTCATTGTAATTTAATGCTATTGGGAGTCTTGAATCAAGTATTTTAATGTTGTCATTTGTGGATTTAAATGTGCTTCCACCCAGGGGAAAAAAATCACACTGGAAATTATGGACAGAACCAGACGCTATGAAAGAAAAATCCATGTCCTTATAAATACAAGTGCAGATCCCCAGCATATTAGTAATGGTCAGAGGTTATGTTTTGACCTATTCAGAAGTGTAAATGTTAATACATGACCATTTCTTCAGTGAGAATTGAGTAGGAGCCTGCTCTAAACCATGTAGTGGATCATGTTTTGGCTGGAGTTTGTAGGTTTAATTTTTCCCTACTAACCAAAGGAAATTGGGATCAACTCAACTCAAATATGTAGAAACTTTACCAAAATAGAATTTATATAAATGAAAGAAGAATTGGGTTCTACGTATCTGAAGTCAGGAGGTGGGTTACACACTTTTATTAGCATAAGGTTTCTTTTTATTTTTTTCCATTTTTTTCCAAAAGAGAAGAGAACAGATGTAAAGTTGTTATGTAGAGAGACTGTTGGAGTACAGCTGTTACACACTGATTTTAAATATTTATTACTTCATGGAAGCACTGCTAATGGCTCTCCAAAGTTTATCATTGTCTGCTGACAAGGGAATCATCCTAGTATTTCTGATATATTTTACTTTGACTCAAACTAACTCTCCCTAAGATTGCTAAGAGATCATCAGTGGCCCAAATAGTACTGCATTAGATTTGTTTGTTTCAAATGACTCAACGTCTAAATCGGGGGGGTGTGGGGGGGTGGAATTTAAAAATAGAATATTGGGACCAGATTTTCTTATCAAGAGTTATACCTAGAGAACTTGAGCCTCTACACAGTAAGAGGAAAATCTTCCCTTTTTTTGTTCCGGACCCAAGCAGTCGGCAGGCACTTGGGATGTCTGCAGCGCTGAGCAAGATCCCTACCCCAGCAGAGCTGTGATATAACTGCTGTAACTGGAGGACTCCAGTAGCCACCATGGAGCTGCTGACTCCACCCAATGCCCCACTTGCTTTAGCTTCAGGGACCTGCAGCCAGTTGTTGCATGAAGATCTCCTGAAATGTCAATTTTTTGATGGAAGAGACTGAAAACTGAAAAATCCTGCACAGCAAATCACTGCAGCTTGAAGCTTTCATAGTCAGTAAGAGAAGGAGCAGGACTTAAGGTTGACAGTCCAAGAGAGGGGAAGCTGTTTATTGAGAGCGCACGACTGAGCAGTGAACTCTGGAGCTTAATTACACTGTCTTATGATTGCTTTTTTCCTTGTAAACCTGTTTTTGTTACCAAGCCTGTGCTTGGAAAGAAAATAGTGACACATTCAAAATGACATTTTTGTCAGTACCTTAAACTGCAAATGCCATACATGTTCTTCGTAAGTGTATGGGCTGTTGTTTCATAACCTGAAACATTTTAGCCACGTTTTGCATGTGAAAAATATAAGTTTCCTAAGCTCTTTTTTTTTTTTTTAGAAGAGTATACAAAGCAAGAGTTTAGTGGTTTGGAGCATTGTGATTTTCTAACATTCAAAGTAGATGACATCACTAACTGGCTGCAAATTAGTCAGAAAAAAATGTTTAAAAATAGCACCATTTTCTCAATAAATCTGTTCCTTGTTTGTATTAGAGGCATATGGGCTTACTTAACTGAAAAAAACAAATTATGATACTGTTAACACAGCAGAGTCCTAGAGCTATAAAAGAGCAAATGGGAATCCTGCTGACAGAATCGTTGATATTGATAATGCTGGGAGTGGTGGAAAGGGTATTTCACTCATTCAAAACACAACATAGTCATTCAGAGCCTCAGAAAAAAACTTTATTTTTGACAGGTTAAAAAGCAGTTGTCCAGAATAGTTTGGAAGAATCTATAAAGTTCAAGTTTAAATGGATTAGTGGTCAGATTTCAGGTAGAACTGTCAGACAGATGAAAAATGTAGTTTATTACATTATTCCGCAACTTGTTATACAAATACTTCTCTATTTATAGTGCATGTGAATCTACATGTTCTCTGTGCATTCCCAGCAGATGCAGTTTCATGTATTATGACAAATTCAGGCCTGTATTTAAAATGAAAAATATGTTTTGGCTTGTTTTAGAAGCATCCTTTCTACTCTTTCCTGCTGTACTTCGTTTCCTTCAGTCATGATCGATCTTCCTTGTTTCAAACACACGTGCCTGATCTCCTATCAGAAAGGCAAATAGCTGATGAAGATAGACATGACAACCAAGAGGAACGATGGGGGAAGGAAGTGGACAATCTGGTAGCTTGGTCTAACTCTCTAACAAAAGATTACAGGATTAAATCAGGGAGACTGCATGTACAGATAAGCAAGTACTTTATTACCTTTTAAACAGTCTAAGGATTTTTGTACCATTCCTACCAGGCAAATCTTCAGTTGTTACTTAGCTGGATTTTTTTTGTTGGTTGGGTTTCGCCAGCATGGTGCTGTCAGCTTCTAACTGAGGTTGAGTAGGAATGGAATAAAAATCTGTTTTGTGCGTGCAAGCTTGGCTTTTTACCAGCACTTGTGCCTTCCTCTTGCCCTTGGTGGTTTGTTGCTGTGTAATTTTTTTGATCTTATTGTCTAAATAGCTTGGTATTTTTAGGTATTCTAACCTCTGCTGGGCCTAGAGCAATGACAAGGTGTAGGAGAAATATCTAGTTTTGAATGCACAGGAGGGCATGTCTATTCAGTGAGAAGATGCCATTGCTTATATCAAAATCAGACTATGGTTGCGTTCAGAATTGAGAACCCAACAGTGGTAATTTTGCACTCCAAACTTCCTGTGTTCTTCTGCTCTTTACACTGGATATGAAAGGTATGGATGTGGGGTATTGTAGTTTTCCTAAAAGAACTGTACGTCTCTCAACTCTTCCGGGCTTATCAGTTGTAGCCATCACTAAGTAATTAACGCAGCTATGTTGAGACCTATAAAAAGGACAAATGACATGTAGGTAGACAAGACAGTAAAGATTCATACAGCTTGGATCCAGGCTCAGGTTTCAAAAGCCAGCCAGATACTGTCATTAAGTAAACAAGAGCCACATTGTTACAAAGTCTGCAGAATCACATTCACAGAAGATCTCTGAGATTACAAAAGAAATGTGTTTTTTCCATCTTCAAGTCACTGGCCTCTTAACATGTCTGTACACTGCCCGAAGAGAGATGTAAGTGTCTTTTATACTTGCACACTGTGTCCTAGAAAAAAACCAACCCATAGGACTGGTGAAAGACACAAGCACTTTGCTGTAGGAATCCATTAGAAATGTCAGTTGTGTAATAAAACTTCAAAATTATTTATTATCTGAATACCTAGAGGTAAAAAAGATATGAATGTCCCACCTGTGAAACCTGTTCCCTAAGTGACAAAGCAAACAGAGTAGCTGCCATAAAGCAACCCTGCTCCACAGCTTGCTCTGTGTGCGTGTGAAATGCACACACATGAAATTTCTTCTCAGTAACAGGTATCTTGTGATTTTTATGCCTATGATGTTGGTCCTGAAAGACTAAAAACATTGGACATGCATGTACAACAGTGCTTGCAGGCATCAGTCTCTAAGAAAAGAGCACAGGACTGGAGGGTGGATAATCTGTCACCTCTCCACAGCTGTGCCACTACGACGTGACCATGGTCAAGCCATTTCACCTTTCTGAGACATCCTTCTCATTTGACTTGTCTCTTACCTGTGAGGATGGTAAATTTTGGACCAGAATTTGTTTCTGCAATGTGCTTGAATGTTCATAGCCAGTCCGGTCATGCTCTGAAAATATTGTACTATTTCTGAAGCAAAGCAGGAGCCTCAGAACTTATCAATAAACTCACTTTCCTAAGAAAATTCTCACAGTAGCCTTGCAATACGTGACGAATTATTCTATCTTGTATGTATTACAAGCTCTGTTGAGTTCTGACATCTGCTTAATTTGGGTAAGTAACGTAACTAGGGCTTTGGTAAACAAGGGACAACGCTGCATCCTGTATAGAGCTATACATGTACATCTGGAAAAACTAATAGACATTTTTGGTCTAAAAGGGGTTTTCATAATCAGCAGGCACAGAACATGGACTAGGTCTGAACAGGTATTAGCTCTGTCAGACCGGCATCCGGAGGGTTGGAAGGTCACTGCACTGTATCTTTGATGGTGCCTTTCTAGAAACGGTTCACAGCCAGGAATGCAAACAATATATAACTGAGTAAAGCTGTAGTTTGTACTTCAGTCTGGATGCAGATGATATCATTTTAATCCTATTGACCATGTGTGGAAAATTATCTCCAGCTACAAATGCCTCACGTCTTTTCCAATGAAAATCCAGCTCCAGATTTTCCTGCATACAGGGTAATGGGACGCCGAACTGCAGTCCTTTAAATTTCACACTTCTTTATGGGCTCCTATCTGTGACCTTTGCTTCGTATAACATATTATAAGCAGAGTGTAGTTCAAACTGTGTGTGCCTGCTGTGAGAAAAAGCAGCGTATATCCCCTGGTGGTTTCATTAACAGAGAAGGTTGTTCACTCACTTTTTATCAAATACCAGTAGAAAAACTAATCAACAGCAGATACTCTCCGGACCTGTTTCTGGTTTAGTCACAGGTGTAGGCCTGACCCCGCTGAAGCTGCCGCAGATGCACACCAAGGCTGCCCAAGGGCGGTTTCTGTTGCTGAAGCTCCTTCTCCTCTAGATGGCCCCGTGCCCCTGCCTGGGACACACCGGCTGCTCCCGGGCAGGGGAGAGGAGTGCTGCCTGCTTTCAGAAGCTCCTTGTTTGAGTGTCAGCTGCCAAAAGGTATAGTTCCACTTCTAACAGTCTACGAGAGCTCCTCGCCATTTCAACAGACAATGTGTAGTCTTACCTGAGAAGATGTTTAATGCAGCAGAGGGGGAAGCCCCTTAGAAAGACTGTCTTTGAAATGTTGTCTCAGCTGATGCCGAAGGAATTGCCTCCATGCACATCACCGTGGTTTTGGTGTATGCGCTCTGCTTGTTCGGGTAACTCTTGGTCTGTACAATCACCAGCTCAAAGACCACTGGCAGAAGAGTTACACTGAATGCCACCATCCCATATAAGTGTTAAATTTGTATACATTGTGCAGCCCCTCAGAAAGTATCGTGCCTGAAGAAACTGGGTACAGTGCTGATGAGCACTGTAAAGGATCACTGAAGGAAAACATATGAGTCCCGGCAGCTGCAGTGAGGGGGACACAAATGGGACGGTGGGAAACACGGTGTCTTATTTTTACATGTGGCTATCTGACGGTGTTGTTACACAGCTTCAAATAAGCACAGAAGTATAGCAGAGACCGTATGCTGTCTTCAGTCTATAATATAGGTCAGTGATGTGAATAGACATCCTCACATGGAGCTGAAGGTGCTTTGTCTCCTGTCTGCTATACTTTCTATGGACTACATTGTGCTATTCTCATTTTCAATAATATTCTTTAAATAATCCTGAGAAAACCAGCAGGGTTACATGCAGAGGAAGGTACTGCTTGCTCTGTACTACTGTATCACAATGACATTTCATATTAAGGACAGGTTGAAAAATAGTTTAGAAGGGGTTAGTAAATACACGAGACCTTGTTCATAGTAAGACCAATCTTGGAGTCAAAGAAGACAGTAAATGGTTTGTTACTGCTGGTAGCAACTTCCATTGGTAGAGTGTTTGTAACCATATGTATTACACTGCCTATTTAGATTTATAAGATGTTTATAACAAATGTGTACTCCTTTTTATAATTATGCTTTTCTTAACGTTAAGGGTGACCTCTCTCAGAGCCTGGCCGTAAGCTTGGGTGACTTCAAAGTGCTGCCCTAGCTCAGCAGAAAATTCTGATGGCAAGGGATTGCTGAAAGGCTTCCTCTTGATTCTTTTCTCACTAGGGGTGTCCTGTGGTTTAACATCCGACAAGCAGGTTGATCAAAGGTATCCAGTGAGCAACAACATGACTGGCTCAACCAAGGGGTGAGAGAATGAAAGTTGAAAGATCTCTTTTATCTTGAGCACACTGTAAAATATGTTAATAATTTAGAACATCCAAGGACAAAAAGATAGCACTTGAAAGGGAGGTGAGAGAATGGCAGAAGTTTATAAGAGTTGTTTGCAAAGCAGCTAAATCAAACAAATCTTTCATTTGACTCTAAGCCTAAGAAAGAGGTGTGAACAAATTCTCAATTAGATTGATGCCCAAGGCAAAGTGCTTTATGCTAAAGTTAGGCTGCCTAGTTCTTTTGTGTTGTTGTGGGTTTTTTAAAAATAAAAAATAAAAAATGATCTTAAAATCTCCAGGCCAGGCCCCCTGTTTTGTTGGTTGCTGGTGTGAATAGCCCTAAAGGTTGCAAGGTTTGCCTTGAAGTGAAGCCCAGCCTGTGGGGAATCTCTGCCAGCACCACAGTTCCTACCTTGCCCCTCTCTCCCAGCTGCTCTGAACAGCAGCCAGCAGGACAGAAGACAGCCAGGGCTGTACCGCTTTTAAGGTGGAGCAGCCATCCTTGCGTGCTGCTTTTCTACACCATTGAGTCAGGGACTTTGGAAACCCTTAGTATAGCTCGGAAATAGCCAGAGAAGCCACATGGCCTTCTTATAGAGCCCCATGTTTTGGGACGTGAATAGCAAGGTAGTCATTATGTTTTATTTTGTCTTCCTGAGAATAGCATTCCCTGTTCTCCTGATAGCAACACCTTAGTAATGACCCATATGGCATCCCAAATTTGTTTTTTAGCTTCCCCCCCCAAAATACCTTCCACAGGTCTGTCACTTTTACAAACGATGGCTCTGAACCTCTTAGTCTGACCAGTTTAGCAGCTCCAAACATGAAGCGTGCTAAAGAGCTTTCCTCTGCAGTGCTTGCTATTAATGAAAAAACCTAGTCTTTCAGTGTGACAGGTGAGTTGAGAACAACTTTACAACTTCTCTAGCTTTTGTCTGTATTTAATCATCCCCTGGATATAGCTAATGCTGCTTCTTCAATGTATTTGGGTACAGTAGTTTAAAGAACCTGAATGCATACACTTCTCGTGGTTAATGAAAAAGCGGTTAGTATCAGCAAATACACTATCGGCCTTCCTTGGGTGCAGGCAATGTTGTTCTGCCCTGAAGACAGTAATAGTCCTAAGTAGCTTGGGGAGAGGGTGGGGGACAAAACCAAAACGCTCATGGCTGGGCAGATGAGCCTCCCAGAACCCAAGTCTTTGAAAGCTTTCCAACTATTATCCCATCTCTGTTGGATGTTGTGGCTCTGATGACTTCCGTGTGTCTGCAGAGCAAGGACAGCTGCAATTTAAAATGATGGCACAGTAATTGTTAAATTACATCGGATAGCCCAGGAAATGCATGTTAGTGCCACATTAAAGCCACATTAATTTATCATGATTAATTGCACAAGGAATATCAAATGAATTATTGATTGGTCTCTTATTACCACAACAGCTGTCTGTCATTACTGTGTGTGGTGGTTTGTGATAACTATTACCCTTGTCATTTTCTGGGCTAAAACTCTGTGATGCATCATAATCTACATTCCCACAACTAACAGATGCCAATTTTCCTGCTTTCAGTGGTCAAATGAGTAGGTATTAAAGTTTAGTGTAGACGTAGCCTAAATAATCTAGTAGCATTTAATATGTTGTTAAGGATTGAAGAATTAAACTGTCCTGGAAATACACCCAAGAAGGCGTGAGAACACCCCTAAGTGTACCTATTACGGCAGCCTTTGAAGAAGAAAACTGCTAGGTTCTGCATGTTAAGGTCAGCTTTCTTTTTGACTGTACTTGCCTTGAGTTCAATGTTATGCAGCATGGACGGAGTCTGCACAGTAAGGCGTAGCTGGGGATATACCGATGTGAAATTTGTTTGTGCTTACACCATTGCTTTCTCTCCGACTGGAATGAGGTACAAGAGCCTCTCTCCCACTCTGTCTACCTGTGGACAAGTCATACCTCGTGCCCAGCTCAGAGCAGGCAGAGGAAGGTTTTATCCTTGCCTCAAGAGGCATGGTCCTGCATTCACAGAAGACACCGGCACGTTCTTAATTTTTAGTAGGTTAATGTTAGATCAAATTGCCTATTTCTGGTGCTTCTCGCCAAACGCAGCGTCTGGCAGTGACTTCCTCTGGAAGCTTCTCTTTCGTGATGTTCGTGAGCGAGCTTTGTTCCTAACACTATAGGAACGACTTGGTGAGATGTGATATGTGAGGATTATAATACGCTGAGAGGGTATGACTAATTGCAATGACAGGGCAGAGCTGGTGGATTCATTGCAGAGAAATTAAATAGCACATTCCACACCACTGTCTGATCAGCTGTCGGCAAGAGAGGAAGGCACATACAATGGGAAAGGCAGGCCAGGCTCCAGAGGCAACACCCAGATCCCCTCCTCAGCCAATCATCCATTCATACTGGGAATTATACCAGTGTATGTATGTCAGAAGAAGCCAAGCTGACATAATGGCCATTGGTGATTGATTAGTGAAATAAAAAGAAAAATGTAGGAGTGAAGACAAGCAAAAGCATCTCCTCGGGGCAGGTATTCTTTGTGCTTGCCAGATCCAGCATGGTTTTGTCCTTGCCCACCATTCTAAATCAATCTTAAGCAAAACTCTATTAATTCTTGCAAGTTTCAAACTAAAGTGAAAGCTGCAATTTCCAATGACAATACATAGAAAAACATCGTACGCTTTACGAGAGAAAGCATCATCTCCAAAGCTGAAGCCAGAAGAGGTGAATTAACTTACTCACGGTCACTGGAAGAAATAGAAACCACTACCTAAATCCTGCAGGGACAGACTGCGGCATCCACCAACACTGCAGCTTCTAATACCAGTGATGGCATCGTACCCCAAACTGTGTCAGTGTAAAACCCAAAGGAACCCCTCAGAGTAAGAGAATTATTTCAAGTTTTTGCATAACAGAATTTGGAGGGTAATAGCTGCCAGGCTGTGACCCTAAATATAAAACAAATAAGATGCTGGGTAAATAAGACCAATTTGGCAGACATTTCCCCTTTCTCTAAAAAGTACGTGTCTGGCAGTCAAGAAAGAGTTCTGTGTAGAGTTGCTGCTGACTGCTAACAGCAAGGGGATCAGTGTTGATGACAGAGCCTCACACATAGTTTGAAAACATTTAAAATTGAATGCTATTATAGAAGATAATATTTTTGCTTGCAGTGAAAAGAAAGGTGAAGGAAAATTCAAATACAACTAATTTATTTGCTGAAAAATGCAATTTAAGCTTAGCCCAAATTGTTAGTAAATCTGCATTAAATTCAGTGAATGCAGTCAGTTTTCTGTTATAATGTTGACAGGTTGCCATACTCCAGCTAGTAGAAGAATGCAGATAAATGGAGTAGTATCGTCCTGCACAAAACCATTCAGGTCCATCAGGGCTGTTAGTTGCAAATCAGCTCCATCCCCACTGGCTCTGTGTCTTTTTTCACCATGCTTTGCTTGTGCTTTGCCTCCTGGGAGGGTCTGTTGGCCCTCCTGGCACCAGGACTGAGCTGGCTTTAGAGACAGCGTGGCTTAGATTAAGTCCAAAGAAAAGATCCACTAAGCAAAGAAATAAAAATCATATAATCCCAAAGCTCTTGATATAAAACCTCCTGACAACCGTGAACACTACCTCCACATCAAGGAGTAACATGGGTGGAGAAAATGGAAAAAAAATATTCTCTTCTATGTAAAGAAATGGTTTGGAGGCTAGAGTATGGGGTTGGGAAGATGAAAGCTCTTTTCTTGCTTCTGCTGGAGGCCAGGAGTATCATGCAAGGTGCCCTGCTTCTCTGTACTGCATTTTCCCCAAATGTAAGGAGGGAGATAATCATTTTGACATCTCAGAAGTCTTTAAAAGCTACGGATGAAAATTGCAACTTAAGAGTTCTGTATTGCTATCCATACCTAAACATTTGGGCATTGGACTAGATGACCTTTAAAGGTCTCTTTCAACCCAAACTATTCTATGATTCTATGATCTCCGGTTTGACTTGATAACACTCATGAAATTTTTTGCAAACTCCCTCTCCTTATCCATTAATTTAGCTGCAGAAATGAAGCTGAGCAGGCTTAAAGGATGCAGGAAGGGAACTGGTAGTGTTGCAAAAGACCACGGGGAAGAGAACTCGGGGTGATGCACTGGGTGAAAGGCTGGGGCCACAGACACAAACCTGTTAGAAACACTCTGTTAGTTCTGCTGCTGCTCACAGTACAACTTGTTTTTATTAGGCATTTCATTCAAAGACTTTTGAAATAACTGAATGAACTAGTTAAATTTAAAAAGTGAATCCATGTACATGTTTTTGATTTACCATGACAGCTTAATTTATTAAAGAAGAAAACCTCAGTCTCCCAGTAACTTTTCCCTTCCCATATAAGGCTAAAAAAAGGGGGCAATTAAATATTTAAACCTCTCAGTCTCCTTTGCTGTGCAATGATACTAACACATGCAAACCTAGACTCTACTTAATGGTATGCTATTTTTAAAATGCATTGGTGTATAGTATTGCAGTAACCGGATCCTAATTGGTGTAAATGGATGTATTTGCATTAGCTGGATGGAGCAGTGCCAGTTCTGGCC
Source organism: Aptenodytes patagonicus (assembly GCF_965638725.1). Classification (NCBI taxonomy): domain Eukaryota; kingdom Metazoa; phylum Chordata; class Aves; order Sphenisciformes; family Spheniscidae; genus Aptenodytes; species Aptenodytes patagonicus. The sequence continues at coordinate 59,281,956 of NC_134953.1, read as the reverse complement.
CTCTGTTTTGAAAGATGCACCTCTGACTCTTAAGGAGAACAGAATATCTTCCTGTGCTCAAAAGTAAATGAGAAAGCACAGACTTTTTCTTTTTGAAATCAGCAGCTGAAGTCCGATCGAGTTAAATGAGAGCCAGATTGTGCCCAGGTGTACATTGAGAGCTGGAAATGGAGAGAGTCTCTTTAGTCACCTCCACATCATTACTGCATGGCAGGGAGGAGAAGTGTCCTGTAAATTGAATACCAGAGCTTTCTGGGGCTCATTAGGTGGGGTGTGCTGTTCTTCTTGCCCATCTGCAGCAGAATTTGGCAGGCAGCCCTTGGCTCATTGTCCCTGAGCCCCTATGCCTGGTAGCAGCAGGATGCTCACTCATAACACCCTTCCCTGCCACAACTGGATTCTGCTCCGCCCTGCCCTTGCCAGTTCCCACCAGGAAGGAGAGACTCTTATTTTACTACATTTGATTCAAAGTCATTTGTGCTGATAGGGCTTTTGATCCAGATGATCTGTAGCCACCCTAGGTGGCTAGATGGCTGTAATTGCCATTATCAGATGCAGCGTTAAAGCAAGAGGCGGAGGAAAAAACACCCAACTTGGAGAAGAAGGAAGACATGTAAATGAGACGTTTCTGTGTCACTTTCTCAAAGTAAGATTTGAGAAGTAATGAAGCCCAGCTGCTTTTTCTAGAGTGCCACAGCAAGGAGTAGGCTACTGCGAATTGGGAGGGAGAGCTGCGGGCAAAATAACAGCTCAGGTGAAGTCTGCCAAGGCTGTTGTTAAATGATTAACTTCTCCCAAGGGGGAGGATGGCTGCCTACAGCAGCTGCAAGGGCTGCAGGAAGAGCTGACGCAGAGCTGGGGAGGGAGAGCAGAGCTGGCCAGAAGTGCTTTAGATTTTAGAAGTTGTTTCATTAAGCTTAAATGTCAGTTCAGCCATTTAGTTCAAGGATCTGGACGTCTGCCTGACTATTCGCAGTGGCTGTGGGGCACTCAGTCGCTCACCCACATGGGAACTAATTGATAGGATCTGCCCATACCTGATTGAGAGGAAGGATCATATAAAAATGTCCCCAGCATCCTTACATGTGCAAAGGCTTACCGCAAAATCAGTGGGCCCAGTTCTTCATTAGGACGATATTATGCTAATGGCAATTGATTGGCTTTTGAGTAAAGACTTGAGGAATCAAAGAAGGTTCACTCAGCTGCGGGGGGTATGTGATAACACCCGACTGGCAGGCTGGTAGCAAACTCTGCTCCCAGAAGCCCATATGCTCATCTCCTCATTCTACAGAGACTAGTTTAATTTTGAATGTCTTCAGCTCTGCTTGCAGGTATTAGCAGATATAGAAGGAAAATGGGAAAAACATACACATGAGGCAGAGAGAACATTTCTGTTTATTCTAATCAACTAGGCCCCTTTATGTGATCGGTATATTCTTAAGAGGCATCCTATAGACATGAGTGTATCTTTCTGGCCCTGCTGTGGGATTGGGAAGGATGTTATCCAAGTCAGTGTTTGGGTTCTTGTTCCTTATGTAAAACACCTTGCTTGGATTCAGCAAAGTCTGTGGTCTTTGCACTGGGTGCGTTTGGTTCTTTTTTTGGTGTGGAAAGCCTGTCTCCTCTGTGTTTGGCAGAACTATTAGGGTGAGATGCTATTTCAAAGTACATCATATGTAATGAAACAAGCTACTAAGTGTTTGCCGCCAGAGGTTATAGGATCATTAAAGAGTCTTTACCAAAAAAATCCCAACTAGTTACACTCTCAGCCACAAAAGAGAGGAAATATCCCAAATCTCCACCAAGGACCCCTCTCTTCCTGAATAAAAGGGTAGCTGGCCACAAAGAGGAGACCTGGACTTCTGGAATCATCTTTTGGGTGCCTGGTTTATAACACAGGAAAGAGAGAGTAGGGAAGTGAAGGTTTGACCGTATTAGTGTGGTTGAGAATAGGGCAATTCACTGCAATTCTTGTGTGTAAGCTGTCCATGTCAGGACAGATTTTAGCCTGGGTTAGTCTTTCCTCCACCAAACTCTTTCTCTCCCCTTCAAAACTTTCTCCAACAGCCAATTCTTTCAACAATAGTTCCTCTTCCTTTTCCTTGCTATTAATTTTTCCACACCTCTTTTTTCTTACTCTTTCCCCACTCTGTTTTTCATGCCCTGTGTTTATGTTGTCTGTTGGGTGATGAGAACTGTAGGGGAGAGGTGCCCCATCCTATATTTAAAAAGTACTGCATACGTGTCTGGAGCTGTCTAAATGGTTTGCTGTAACAACATCTCTCCTGGTCTGGGGTTCTTCTCCCACTTCCCTCTATCATGAGCTTGCAGAGAAAAAACTGAACTAGCTAGTCCACATTTTGCTGATGTTTTAATATTTGATTATTTGCTCCTTATCTTGTCTTCCATATAGGTAAATGTAAAAATGTCAGTTGTGGGGATATAAGAAGATGATGTTCAATCTTATCCCCTATATGTCACATTATTTTAAATCATGCAAGAGAAAAACTTACTTAGAGAAGGGAAATCTGTGGTCTAGATTTCATTATACTTCCAGCATAGAAAACTGCATGAATCAGAGACATTTTACACGAGCAAGTTAATGTGCAAAAGCTCGAGAATGGTTTTCTCCTGTTTGCACTCCTCCATCCCTCCCCTGCCAAATGCAAGCTTATTCCTATTCCCCTGGAAGACAGGAATCATCATAGGGATCCTCGCAGGGATTTCCCAATGCTGGAGATAAGCAGGCCCTGAATACCCTGCTGTGAGTTCATGCTCTTTTTCATCTCTTGTTTGTAACTTGTGAGAGGAACTTGGTTCATCAGTACTCATTTTTTCAAATAAAAGCAATCCTTTCTGCCTTGGGCGATTGCTAAGACCTCATGGTATCCTTCATATATATGCAATTCGTTCTCATGTCAGTACATCACAGCTGCCATTTTGACTGTCAGTTGTTCTGTATCAGTCAGTGGTTGTGTTCCTGGCTGGAGATGAAGGTATTTCCTTGCTACCCTGCATGTGTGTTCATGAAGGTACAGTGTGCTGACTCAGCTAGGTTGGTTTAATAGCTGTGTGCCACTACAAGGGCTGGTTCTGCTCTCCTTCTCCTCTGATGGGGCTTCTTGCTCCTGTCCCTTCTCTTGTACTGTCACAGATGCTTGTCTGACCTCATAGGTCATTAAATTGGCAGAAAATGAATTGTATCAACAGCAAAAAAACCATCAAAGCCAGACTGCCTTTCTTCTGAGAGCAAGTTTTTTGCCCCGGTAGTGAACTGAAGGGCCAGTGTAGGGTTGGGTGAGTACAGAATCGGTGTGAGGGCAATAGGAGGAAGGTAGACGGGGGGGCTCACCCTTTGAGATGAAGTGGGGAGTACATGGGGCAATGAAAGAGTGTGAGGAGAAGGGTTTGTAAATGATAGAAGAGAAATAACTGAAACGAGTTGGGGGGAGTGCTTGGAGACGCTAAATCAGAGGGGTAGGTTTCTCTGTCAGGATATGGATCCAGCTCTTGCAAGAAAAAAGTCTCATGACCAACTTTCAATAGCATAAAGCACTTTGATAACATTTTAAAGACTATAATCTAATTTCATCCTGTTGCTTTCATTCCTTCAGTAATGAAGAGAGGCTTGTCAGTACAAATTTTTAATATACTGATTTTGGTCACTTTGCTTCAAGTGCTTTTTACACCTCTATAATGCATTCAAAGAACATCGGTGTAAATGGCTTTTACTCCTTTGCCTTGGAATGAGAGCACTGACTTGAAAATACACTTATTTTTCTGATGTATTGGAAAAGTTCGCTGACATGAACCCTAACATTAAGACTGAAGAACTTGGACTGTATTTTTTAAACCTGTTAAACTAGTACATCTATGATTCAATTAGAGGGAAGAAGAAGGAGGACATTTTGAAACCATTAGGTGAAAGCCTGATTGTCAAATGAGTTTAGAGGACGAGCTTCCTTCTAGATCACTTGTAAAGTTTACATTTTTCTGAAAAGTAGGCAACGTGCTGCATTGCTACCAGAAATTGCCTGCTGGCTTTGGTAAAAGCTTGCAAGAACTGCACCAGGGAAGGGAAACACATCTTTATATGGACTTCTCTGGTGCAGATTGCACTGCGGCCGTGGGACACCCCTCTAAAGCCAATCTATTCATAGTACAACGCCGCTGAGCGCATGTGCCTCTGCTAAAATAATCTTTTAGCACTGCGGTGATTCACAAACTGAGTTTTGCCATATGTTGTGCTACTCACGCATTTTTGGGAGAACGGAAAGGAAATTTCATCGTTTTAGTGTAGAAGAGCTCTCCCTCCGTACCAGCCTGGAAATGCTGTTGGCTGGACTCCCCATGGCCTGTGGTTTCTGAGCTTTCTTCACAAACATGATCTAGGTTCAGGCAAGCAAAATACTCATTTGTGAGGACATGCCGGAACTGGTACGTACGTTTGTAAACCTCAAACCCTGAGGTGCTGATTGCCAGACGCATGAGAGAGATTCTTAGCACTTAAACCAGATGGAGGACACCGAGCTTTAAAAACGCTAGCTTTTTAGCACCCAAACCACCTTTGTGAAGTAAAATATTATTTTGGAAGCCAGAAACTTGCATCAGCAGAACCTGGGAGCAATTCTGCCAGAGCTGGTGTGGAGGTGGTGGCACAAACCTGAAGCCTCCTCTGTGCATTGCTGAGGTCTGTGTTCGATACCTATACGTTTTGATCAAGTTTGCTGTGGCCGCCTTAGTCTCTTGATTAAAACCTCATGTTGCCCGCAGTCCTCTCCTCCTCTCTTCTAAAACAGGAATTTGCAGAGCAATCAGAAGAAGAATTTCCACTGGTTTCCATCTGTCTGGGACCCAAAGCCTTGAAAAGGAAACCCTTTGTCATGGTCTATCGCCTGTCGTTTCAAAGATCCCCTAGATTTATCTAGCTATACCTTTCATTCAGAGATCTGAAAGCATTTAAGACTTCGTTAAGAGATTTATAATCTACTGTGAAAACTGAGATGTGATCTTTGTATTGTCACTTGGCAAAATGCATGGAAAGCCAGGGAGCTGAGAAATTCCCATTCATCTTGTACTAGCTAATGCTGTTTAGAAATAGGTTTAACTAGCTATTCAGACTAATTATAAAGCTACATATAGAGTAATCTATATAGCATTTTAAATTTTTTTTGTGTGTTTTATTTTAAATTGTGGATTTTAAAAAAAATCATCATTATCAATTCTGATAGTTAAGTGGCTCTTTTGTAAGTGTATTTGTTAGTACACTGTATAATTAGTTACATCTGTCTGTAGAACAAACTGACTTCTGTAGGTTTTCTATCACTTGTAAATCAAAGTTTGTTTTGATAAATATTTAAGTATGACAAAAAGAATTTGCTAGCAGCTAATGTAAAGGCGCATCAGGTCATGCATAATAATTGGACCAAGTCAGGTCTATCAATTTTATCCTACTGTTTCTAGCATTTAACCAAGAGTAGCTATCTTACTTTTGTTTTTTTTCTTAAGTTTCTAGCTCTGAGTCATTGTATTTCCTGAATGTCTCTGTATGACAGAAAATTGAAGAGTAATTTTGCTTTTGCAAAAGAAATATAGACATACACGCTTTAATGAAGACACTCCTTTACTTCAGGATGTGCTACTCGGCATATTCTGCTTGAAATGCACAAACAGCATGGCTGTAACAGCAGAAAAATCATTATTAGAGATGAATATTAACTGCAAAACTTGATCTCGCATTTTATTTTTGAATGCTCTCTCCTTCCAAAAATTATCCAATAAAGGGTAACTAATGAATACGAGCTTACTTCTGTATTTCTTAACATGCCAGTGGCTTCCTGGTAATTGCATACCTACTGCATAAGTGATCCGGATACTCTTCGTAAATAATTCACACTTTGTCAGCAGATTGTCCCGGCTCCATCAGAAAGTTTGACCAAATACAAACCCTAGTGCAGCATCTAATGAAGCTGAGTGCCCCGGAGAAAGGGGGGACCACAACTGGTGTCATTGCCTGTTGTCGTGGTATCCCGCAGCAGCTGGAGCAACAGCTACCCGTTAAGGTCAGCTCAAATGAAGTGCGATGCTTTAGTTTTTAACAACGGCGTGCTCCACATGTGGAGAGGGCAGGTGAGACATCTATTCTGCTGGTTGACCCTGGTGCCATTGTTTTTGCTCCTTAGCATGGAAATACCATACTCCCAGGGATATCCCTCTGACTGTAAATCACAGCTGTTCTCTTCTACTGAGCACCCATGTATTTTTCTGCTCAGCACATTTTCACGGGACGCCTTTACTTTGAGGTCTGCTTTTATAAGCTGAAAAACAGTGGCAAGGGTCAAGGAGAAATATCCCTGTTGGTTGTAGCAACAGTTTGCCTCAGTGTAACAAACTGGCTCGTTTTGCACCTGATCCCCTAGTTAGAGTGGCATATCTTGCATCCTACTCACTACTTCAGATGATACTCCATATACGCATAGATATCAAAATATAATCTGGTATATCTGAGGAAAGTTTGATACTTCGGGAGCTCAAGCATTGTACATGGATTACTGTCGACATTGTCTATTACTGACAGCCTTGTCTATGTAAATGGTATTAGGCACTAACAGGGAAAAAATGTATGAAATGAAAAACTATGATTATGCTCTTCATCTGTAAAGTAGTTTAAGTAGTATCATTCCAGTCTGAATATGTAATTTGGCATTAAAATCTCATAACAGGATTAGCCCATCACTCACAGACCCTGCAAGAATAATTTTAAAGGAAGTTATTTACATGGAGAAGCCAAGACACTTGCGCTTTTTACGGGCAGATAATGGAGACTGGAGAATGATTTATGCCAAATGGAAACAATTCCTCATAATTGTATGAAGTACTTAATATTCCATCTCTGCCCCCATGAACAGGAAACTGTCTGGGTTTCAATTTATGGTTAATTTATAATAATCATATATTAAATCTATCATGTGTTCAGTTGCACTCTGAAATACAATGAAGTCTTTTCCCCTGGGAGTTGTCTTCCAAACCCTCCCTAACCCCTCGCTGTCAGTAGCATCGCTTCCTTCCTTACATCATGTGCCTCTAATCAATCAGCCTGTAACCAGGATTTAATTCAGCTAATATTCGGAAACAAAATCCGTGCATTCCCATCTCTAGCAGAACAAGAATTTCTGAATATACTACATGCATCTCAGGAGGGGAAAATACACTTTCTTTCTGTTACAAGCTGGGAAGTAGCAACAGGTGTAGAGCAGGGCAGCGAGAGCTGTTGTTCACAATATCCTCTGCCGGCAGGATTTCGTTATTATATCAGAGCAGGAGAGGCTGGATGTAGAGCAGAAAGTGCTTGCGTGTGTCTCCGGGCTGCTGTGCAGAGTGGCACCCACCACCGAGCACAGCTGGGAGCTCTGGCTCTTTAAAGGCACAACTTACTTGAAGATAAATTGGGATCTAGTCTGTATCCAGCATCGGTGTCAGAGGAATTTGCCTGGAAATCAGTTTACATTACAGTGGCATGTTCATTTTCTGAAGCTTAAGGATCTTGGCTCGAGCTCGGAATAAAAACCCACAAACTTTAATTTAGTGGGATGGCTTGGAATCAGGACTCTGCCCTCCAGCAGACCTTGACATTAACCAGCTTCCCCACCATCTCTTCTTACCAGTATAATTACAACCTGAAATGCTGCCAGAGTATGTGTGCCCAAGAGGGCAAGGAACTGATTTTGCAGGCTGTAGGAATGTAAATAGTCAGAAATATCAGAGCTGGAAATGCACAGGTTAGGTTGATCATTCGGAAACAAAAGCAGAGGCCGGCAGTGAGGTCTATGAGTTTCTCTTCATAATTTTCACAAGAAGTGGAGGAAGAAAGCAAGAAGCAAATATTCTTTCAATTAGATCTGAAAATTAAAAGCCCTGGAAGCTATGCTGAAGGAAACAAGTCTGCACTGACCCCAGGCTGAGATAACAGGCTTCCTTCTCAGTGAAACCCAGTGGATATTTGTGCAGGTTCTAAATAAGACCCTGTATGTTCATTCCAATCAAACAAATTATAAGCTTGGAGCCAAGTCTGGAAAGATCCACCATAGATATTTTGTGAGAAACCAAGTTACTGCCAACCTACCCACGGAGCTGAACCTGCTGTGCAATGAGGATGCGACAGTGAAAGAGTTAATGTGGGAGGGAGACAGAGCAGGGATGTTTGCTGGGTGGGAGAGTTCAGCGGAAGGTTTGACCCAAGACAAACAACTAATCCTTTATCCTCAGATAGAAGAAACCCAAAGCTCAAGCAAGGCGCAGTCAAGCTGCCCAACTCTTCCCCCAGCACTTGCAGGTTACTACGTGTCTGGGGCACAAGACCACACGCGGGGGGGGACACAGGTGGGGTGCAGGACAGCAGTTACGCTTTTCCCTTTTCCTCTAACAGCTGCTGATAACATCCCCATCTGATGGACGTGATGAGTGGAAGTCAAATTTAATCAGTCTGTATAAACCATCCACAGGGACTGAGAGATTTTTTTGTTAAGTTTGGGAAGAAAAAGGAGAGTTCTGTATTAATGTGTATTTATAAATGAATCTTGTAGAACCCAGCGCAAAATGACCAGCGTGTTTCAACCCACTGCAAAGAACAGATACGCCAAGTCTCTCCTATACCTTGATTTTTCTAGGTCAAAGAAATACAGCCTGAAATCTTAAAGGTAATTCCTGAACATTCATAGGAAAAGCCAGACATAGAGAATGCACTTGGTCACAGTCAGATAAGCGGTCGGCTTTATCAACCAATTCTCTGTGAGCCCAAAGATACCAAAAATTACTGTATTATTTATAATCCCCCTGTGGAATCTAACTAGGCTGAAAAACATTTTTCTCACATCTTTTGATTCTTCCCCAGAAAGACACTTTCCAGACATTTAAGCAGTTTTTGAGGATCACAGCTAGCTGCAATCCAGGAGTCTCTGCTAATTTTGAAGCGCTCTTGTTTTTAGAAAATATCTGAAGGAACTGGCTCTTTAAAACCCAGTAAATCTTCTTGCTTTGTCTTGGATTAACAAAATACCTGGAAAATAACTTTGCAAACATCGTTGTGCTTGCAGGCACGCTCTGCCTGCACAGCAGACCGCTGCCCCTCAGCTTCCTGAAGCTTTCTCTGGGCTATTTTATCAGCACAAAGACTCCTGCAGCCCAGCAGTGGGATGGGGCTTGGAGCAGGATGAACATTTTATATTGACATTGCATAGTAATTAGCAAGACCAAGTATGTGAGTAAGAGTTTTATTAAAAGAGCATGAGAGATGCAGCTGAATTAAAGAGCTCCATTACGGAGTACATACACGTTGCAATTATATTCACCAGGAGTCTGGGGGAACGCTTCCCTCCAAGCACAGAAATACTGGAAAAAGAATGGCTTGCAATAGAAGTCTGAGCATCAGGAATAAAATGCCTGTGTTTCCTGCAGACAGGAGTCTTGCATCTGTCTTTTATTCCGTCCTCCCCAGAGACAGGCAAGTGATGCATTTGCAATATTGACTACATGGGACATGGGGCATCATTTGTAATGCCTGAATGCAGTAGGAATCCATCATTATTAATAGTAATGTGGTTCAGCACTACACCCACACCCCTCCATGGTCCTTTTCTCATCCCTCCCTTTGCTGTTGCCCTGGTGACTTTTCCAGCCATAGCTGATCCAGGCTACGTCCATCTGTTAACGCTATTTCCAAAGGCAGCCTCTCAGCTATGGTTGTTCCTGGGAAGGGAAAAACTGAACACGAGTCAGAAATACAGCTGTTGTCAGCAGGCAGTAGTCGTGATGAATGAAAACTTAACTTTTCCCGTATGCTCTCCCATTATTTCCAGTTTCCCCGTCTCCTGTCCTTTGCATTCATCAACTCTTTCATTCTGCTGCTGTGTTTAAGATGGTGCCTATGGTCAGAAGAGCTCTGGTCTCTCCGAGTTTGCATAATGGATGTTGACAGTGAATTGAACACTAAAGGGAGAGATTCAGCCCACAGCCACGGCCTGAGCTGGCAGTTTAATGGTTCAAAGACATCAAGATGGCCTCTGCACAAAGGGAGCATCTGCAAGAAATAATAATCAGAGGTTTATGCAGCTGTTTAGCACAACAGCACTGGCTGGCACGTTCTGAGCAGGTTGGACAGTACACGTGCAGTAGTGTAATGTTAAAATGCCCCCTAATTTTGGACTTCTTTTGTAGATGTTAAAGTAGAAGCTTACTGGCCAATGTGCCTCCTAAGCCGCTCAGAAACTTGCTGTCAGGCTTTAGCTCCTGGTGAAGATTTAATAGTAAAGCTTGGAATCAGACTCAATCTTATTATTTCGTTTATTTATGTTTTTTCAAAACATATGCAGAAGCAGTTGCTAGAACAAAAGGCAGTATTTATAAATGATGAAAACTGAATTATATAGGCATGCATATGTAGCTAATCGTGTAATACATTGGTTTCATATTAATGTATTATATATTATAGACCAGTACATCTATACTTATGTATAGCATGTATGTGCGCACACACATACATATACTTACATATGGTTTATATATACAAACCATAACTGTATTGTATGTGTAACCCTAATTCTTGTAAGACTGGTCCAGGCAGAGAGCAGACAGCAGAGACATAGGAAAACGAAGGCTCTGTGTAGCAACGGGTTCTTCAGCTCTGCATCTCTCAGGCTCGGCCCCTGCAAAATAAAACTCCTGAAGTTTCCTGCTGCCACATCCAGCCTCATCTTGCTTATCACCTCTGCCAGCAGCAGAGCTGCCCTGGGAGTTGAGAGGTGCCCAGGTCCCCAGCGCTCCACCCAGATGGGGCAGGAGGAGCCCTTCCATCGGCACACTGGGTGGAACAATGCTAACTCTTAGACGCATGGATTGTCCATGCCAGTAAGTCCTCTGCTGTTTTCTTTCCCTTAAGAAAACAGTCACTCCAGTGTAGCTTTCAGCTTATATCCATGATGAATTAATATTTTTCTCCTTTTCTCCAATCACAAAATTTTGAGTGATGCTTCCCTTCAGCTCCAACATGCCCCTGTGCCCCTGACTGACCTGCAGCCTGGTGGGACGTTCTCCTGGTTTCAGCTGGGATAGACTTAATTTTCTTCCTAGTAGCTGGTACAGTGCTGTGTTTTGGATTTAGGATGAGAATAATGTTGATAACACACCAATGTTTCAGTTGTTGCTAAGTAGTGCTTACACTAGTCAGGGACTTTCCAGCTTCTCATGCCCTGCCAGCGAGAAGCTGGGAGGGGGCACAGCCAGGACAGCTGACCCAAACTGGCCAAAGGGATATTCCATACCATGTGACGTCATGCTCAGTATATAAACTGGGGGGGAGTTGGCTGGGGGCGGTGACCACTGCTCGGGAACTGGTTGGGCATCAGTTGGCGGGTGGTGAGCAATTGCATTGTGCATCACTTATTTTGTATATTCTTTTATCATTACTATGATGATTATTTTCCCTTCCTTTTCTGTCCTATTAAACTGTCTTTATCTCAACACACGAATTTTACTTTTTTTTTCCTGATTCTCTCCCCCATCCCACTGGGCGGAGGGGGGGGGGCAGTGAGCAAACGGCTGTGTGGTGTTTAGCTGCCTGCCGGGTTAAACCACAACAGACATCCCGATTTTGCAGTCTGCATTTCAAACGGTGTCACACGAGGGTTTGCTGGCGCACATGGCATTCCTCTCCCATAGCTGTGGACTGACATTGGGGAGCATGTTACCAGCTGTGCGGTGGGGATCAGGGGCTGCATCCCTAGCTAGTGCATGTTAGCCGAGCTCCCTTCGCGTTTACAAAGTGATGCTATTTTACACCAGCAGAATATCTGCATCGTTGAAGCTAAATACCAGTGGAAGTTGTTTGATTTGATCCTACAGGCATTGTCTCGCCGTTGGTAGCTGTGATCATGGGCTGCAGATTGCCATTATTCCCTTCTTGTGGGGAAATCCTGTTTCCAATGAGGAAGCCTCATTGATCCTTGCTCTGACACAGCACATCAGCTGGATCGTATCCTGCCCAATGGGCTGTCTCTCAGCCCCACCGCCTGAGTGTAGGAAAACATCTGAGGGCATTGCACTGTATTTATTTTCCCCAGCTTTTCTGCAGATGCACCCAACCCAAAATGTGATCTCAATTATTTTTGTCATCATCAATGACAGTTGTGATTCATCATCTAGTTTTATTTTCTTGCACATAATAACTTCTATGGAGCAGAAATATACTTCAGCTGCACATCTGTCAGCAAACCATGGTTCCTTATCCAAGTAAACAAAATAACTTCATTTATTCTTACTAACAAAGACATTTTCTAAAATGTGCTGTAAATATTTAGAATGAGTTGCGTTGCTGTGTGATCTTTATATGCCTCCCAAATATTTCTGTCATTATGATATATACTAGAGAACTGCATTGAAATACAAGCTACATGTGCCATTAAAGGAGCAAATAATAGCATCAAAGCTCTTCGTGGATGTATAGGGTAATTGCTCTTAGCACACTTTAGAAGTCAAACTACTGTAGTTTGACTATAATTGCCGTATATGTACTCAGATAAATAGTAACCATTTTAACGCAGAAAAGAAATGGTCTAAAAAAGCCCAGTGTGTTGCCTGGGCTGTTTTATATGAGCTGGAGTTCATGAAGGCCTGGCTGGCCAAGTCCACATTGTTTTCAGCTAATGCCACATCCCTTCCCCGCGTGTGCTGAGGTCTCAGGACAGGCACAGCCAAGTCCGAACAGCTTTTCTCTCCTCTAGCACGTCTTTGGGATGGTACGCAGCATGGTTCTGCTCCAGCGCATCACACAGTGCTCGAGCCGCAGTGCATGCCCTCACCCACATGGTTTGGAAGATTTAATGTGTGGGGACTGGGAAAACCCCCCCCAAACTATAATTGGATTTAAACATGATATTGTAGCAAGAAAGAATAAAGCATAAATATTCAAAACACATGAAACACTATGCTTAGGTAAAAACACAAATGTCATTTATCTTTGACCTCCACATAAATGGCAACAGCATCTCTGCTGTTACAGATCATGAAGCTCTTTGGCTGCAATAAAATACCCGGTTTGGATTCAGGCTTTTGCTACATCGTTTGATCTATATTCTGTTCACTGATGCCTGGCCCTTTACATGCGGTTATTTGTATATTCTGGGAACACCAGCACCACATTACAACAATAAGTAACATAACACAGTTATTTTTCATTTCTCCTTTCTTTAAATTTGCCACTTAAAAACACCATGGCGCTCAATAGACATAGATTCTTTAAATCATCACTTGTCCATTAGCTTCATCCATATTCCTATAAAATATAGCCAGTGATCAGGAGCTATATTCTTACAGTACCCTCATTTTTTCATATTACAGTAAAAATACATTTTATAAAATAATAACTTCCCTCCCTCGCATTGTTTAAAACCCAAGTCTTACAGCCCAGCAAATCTGAGATGAGGCTGACTTCAAAGGTTCCCATCATCTGAACCAAAATGTAAAATACAGCCAAGGAGCAAAAATAATGACGAATAAACTGGAGGCTACAAATTTATTCACCATTAGGTTGACAGTTTCTTTTTAAATAAAGTGTTGTGGCTTGAATAATTTGGAGTAAAGTCAATAACGAGGCACCAGCAAGTAAATGCTGGGTCTGTGTTAGAGTGGTAGCAGCGGGGTCCTGCTCGGGTTGCACCGAGGCGATGCCACTGGCACCCCAGGGACATTAATTTGACATTGTGCAAATGAGTAGCGTGGAGCCAGAGGAGCGAAACCCGAGCCGTGTTGCTGCATCCCACCCATCTGCCCCTCAGGGCCGGGTTTTCCCTACAGCATACTATAGGTTGTGTCCAATGTAAGGATTTTTTCACATGCTCAAGCGACTGCTAGTGTTGCCTGAGTTTAAATTTTGTTCTTACTGAAATTAATTGTAGATGGGAGTAGAGTGTGGCTTACTGGATGGGATTTATGTGATATTTTTTACTACAGTTGGCAAAGTCAATCAACTAAAATATTTTCCAGTGGAAATTAGATTTTTGCTTGTGTAAACAATTCAGCAAAACCTGTTTTCTACCCATTGGCAATTCTTAATTTTTAAAAGCAAAATCAAAATTCGGGTTTGAATTTCAATTAAAATGGGAAGGTTTTGTTTGGGAAACACTGCCCCGATCCCACCTGGGAGCTGGAACTGCCGTCTTTCCCGTGTCCGTCCTCCTGGTTTGGTCTCCCCCACCCCGCACCAGTGGCTTTTCAGAGAGGAGACGCTGGGGTACCTGGCAGTAGATGCAGTCTGAGCGCAAAGCCCAGCACAAAATAAAGTGAGAGTAGGGGTGATGGTGAACGTCAGCCCTTTGAAGGTGATTTACTGATGCTCTGGGCGTACAGAGGACAAATGAGCCTTTGCAAATGGCAGTGGGGCATGGGGACAAGTTAGGACCAGGCGGGTTTTTGGCAGAGGCGGAAGTGTCAGATGGTGCAAATCTGAAGGGAACAGGCAGAAGAGCCTGTATCCACTTCGAAGCACACAGAGAAGTTAATGGCAAGCACGACAAGAAAATCCATGGGGAAAATCTTTCTTCTCACACCAGAAAAGTGTTGAGTTTGGGGCTGTAAGTGTGGATTGACAGTAAGAATAGCATAAAGTATTAAATGGCTGCTCGTTAAATGAGGACTAAACTAGGTAGTGAATGAGTCAATGGTATTCTGAGGAGAAAATATAAATTATAGTGTCACATAAATTAGGTGCCATAATCACCACTTCCAGCAGGGCTCAGCTGAGACTGCACACAGTCTTAGTTCCGGGATTTCCTTTGTTTTGAATGTTTATTTTTACAATCTTAGTTCAATATATATTGCGTATATCTGGGATGTGCGTACATTCATATGTGCACAGGCATGAACTATGTATAGATTCATTAATGTATAGATCAATTAGGTTTTTCATAGTGCTTATGTTCTAGTAATTGGCCCAGTTAATCACTGCACCAAGGAGGGGAGTGAGTCAGTATGTCTGACCATTGTCCTCCTCCATTTTTTCTTTTTTATTGAGTAAAAAAAAGATAGTGGTACACCTACTGATATCTCTTGATCATCTTTATTAGATGTCTGTCTCACCCGCTCTTAAATACCTGTGATGGGATCCACAAGCTCCGTATTATCTACTGCCGTACTTCAGTTGTATTATATTTACTATGTTTTTTCTAAGCATCTAACATAAATCCCTCTTTCTGTGAATTGAACTGATTTCTTCTAGTTTATTCTTAGTGGGCATGGAAAACAGTTGATAATGGTCTTATGTAAAATAACCTATGGGGATTGTTACTGTCCTTTATCTGTCTTCAGGTTTTTGTGCAAAGCAAAGTCAATACTTCCCAACTTTCCTCATACATCTTATTTTAGAAATCTATTATCATTTCTCTGAATCTTTTTCCAGTTGTCTATTGTGTGGGTGCAGAATAAGTATATGAATACAGATGCATCTTTCCTCCTAATACTTGGCAGGCCAAGCTCTTCTGTAAATATTACAGCAATACTCTGCTTGTGCCTGGCTCAAAAGCAGGACTAATGAGCCGCTGATCTCTGTTGCAAAGCTCCCTCCTCCTCTGCCAAGATACTCATAGTCGCTTCTGGTCTCTTCATCCGGCGTTTGCTTTTGGGTAAATCTTTGCATATCAGAAGCAGCCCAGCAGAGGGGGTGCAGATCTCCTTTTTAAAATAGGGTTAAGAGATGATTTGCAATGAAATGCATTAGTTGCTTTTTATTCTTGCACCACCAAAGTTTCACTTTATAAAATAATGCTGGAGCTGTATACATGACCAGATGGCTGCTGTCACCCAATGTCACCCATGTGAATGCTGATTGAAACATTTGCTTTGCTGATACTTGGAAACAGTCAGAGGAGTGGAGGTCCTTCATCAATGTTTAATCAGTGCTTAATGGGGCAATATTCTCTGCGACCTCTGATAGTGCTGCTTGAGCAAGAATTGCAAAATTCAGCCCTTGGAGAACAGCCTAGTGATAGGGCAGGTTCTTATTACATGTCAAAGCCATGCAATTTATAAAGCAAGCTGAGAGCAGAGGTGAGCCTGAGGGACAGAAAGAGATTTTGAACTTTTCCCAGAGGCCAGGAAGTAATTTCGGGTTTTGGATACATTCCTCCCAGAGAAATACTTGCAGCAATAGAGTTCAGGCTCTCAAGTGAAAACAAGCAACTACTAGAAAGAGTGCTCAGGGTTGCTTTTTCCGCATATATGCAATGATGGTGAGCCTGGCAGGAACTGGTACAGTATTAATTATCAAGGGAAATAGCCCCTGAACTGAAAAAGAAAATGTTTGGTAGAGTCAAATCAGTTGCTGCTAGAATATCATGAAACACAAACAGACCCGGATCGTCCTCTGAATATAGTGGCACACGTCAGTGAAGTTATCTACTGGTGCAAATGAAAAGAGACTTTGGATCATCAGATCATCATAAACTCGGAGTTTGCCTACGTTGGCAGAGCCCCTTAAGTCCTTGAGATGCTTCCCGGTTAAGTGTGCAGGCTATGAGCTAAAGTAACAGTGGGATACATGTGACCTTTGTCCATTCCTCTTAATGGAGAGTTAAGATAACAAGTGGCCTGACTGCATAGCTTCTCAAGCTGATGCTTTGGAAAAGGCAAACGTGCTATAACGTGAAACACTCAGCTATAAACTATGGCAAGACCCATGTGTGCATTGCAGCTTGAGTCTTGCCTTGTCAGTGCAGTATCTCGGCAGGGCTGGAGCAGCCAGAGGTCAGGAAGTCGGGTCCAGCTCTTCCCTTCCACGTGCAGTCAAGCATCAAGAAGCTGAAGACTTCTTCTGCAGGGACCCAATTAAACACAGGGAAACACTTCACCAGGCAGTGAAAGTTTTCATCGCCCTGGTTTTGAAGCTGCATTCCTTTCAATGGAGATGATTTAAAATAAACAACAACTTGTCTCACCTTTGGCATTGAACAAAAGGGGATTTAGCATAAACCAAGAAGCGAGTCCTCAGGACAAGCCAGAACGCAGTGCCAATGCCCCCATCCTCACCTGCCCCAGGAGAGCTCAAAAGCAGCCAAGAAACGAAATGCAGTTTGCAGCAAGAATGCTTTATCTTGCCTTATACCCAAATAATGGAAACACATCTCAACATTTTTTCCATAGCAAGGCAGCTGCTATTGGGCAAATACAGTTCTCCCCAGGCACCCTGCAGGATGATCCCCATGTCTTTCTCACCTCTGAACTCACCACATTATTGTCCTCCATCTTATACTGAGAACCTCAAAAATCCAGCCAGCTTGATCTACTGTTGCTGTACATTTGCTTTGCCCTGACACAAGTAGTCGCAACATGCATTGCAGGGATGGTTTGCATCCTCGGCAGAGAAAGTTGGGGTGTATTTGCACACCAAAGTAAGCTGTAACCGTAGTGCGGGTAAGCGTGTTAACTTCGTGAAAGCAGGGCGTGGAGGGGGGTTACCTCGGCTGAGAGCGACGTCTCTGCCTCCCACCACCCATGGCAGCCATTGCTCTTCATCACCATGCTACACTTGTATGTAAACTCCCCCCATGAAAAATAACTACAGAAATGTCCAGCACAATCACCTCTTCTTTTCCAACACCAAATCAGCATTTTCTCAGATGAATATAATCTTTTCACGTCACCAACTACGAGTCCCTTATTAGCCAGAAATGAAGGGTCATGCATCACTTGCATAGCACGCACCACAGAGGGTTTGTAATGCTCCAAGATTCAAACAGGTAATGACAAACAAGAATTGACAAGAATAATGAGTCCACCAAAATTTTTAAGCACTTTAGGGGTTTTTTTTAGAGCATTTGATAAAGGTGGACTTTTCGCTCATTATTTATAATGGTACCTCCATGAAATGGGAATTGCAAGCTTTCTGGCAGCTAGTAATAACATTTTGCACTTTTATAGCATCTCTCGACTGAAGATCTTAAAGTATCTTTAAAACATTAGCTAATTACGTGTGACAACATACCTGTCAGATAGGTAGATGAAGGGATAAAGCAGCAGCAAACTTCCTCTGGAGCTGGAATAGTGCCGTGTTTTAGCTGGCATGCAACTGCCGCTGCCAGCCGGGGAAACAGCAGCTCGAGGAAGGGAATGGAGCAGGGTGTCTAACACGATGGGAAACGTAAATTCCTGAAGATGGAGTTTATGAGGGCTGCATGGGATTACCTCTGCTGAGATTTATCAGGTGGTCTCTTGCATGTGGCTTTGTGACATCTTTAAAGTCATATTTGCCATGCTATTTTTTTTTCCCCAACTAAAAGGAAGAAACTAAAGAGATGGCAGTGTGGCATCTCCCAACCCCAGAGGAGAGCTCACAGCTTCAGCTTCCTTTCGTAAGGAAAACTGTTATTTTTACAGTGCTTTGCACAGAAGAGCTGACTGTTCATCCCACTGTGTGGCTGAGATAGGTGAGCTCAACGGGTGGCTGAGAGCGTGGGGATTCTCCCCGCCGTGGCTCTGCGAACCACGGCTGCTTTTGCTGAGCTCCAGTTCAGAAATCTCCGCCAGACCTTTCCTCATTGCACTGGGAGATCGACCCTGAATATTATGTAGCAATACCAGCTTCATGGTGCTCAATTCAGATTCAGGCCCTTTGCCATACTAATAAGGACTGACTTTGCTTTTCAAAGACACTTCTTAAAGAAGGTGTTGCCCCAGCTTACAAAACCCCAAATAAGCAGTTTGTAGCTCTCTAATAAGACGGTCTGAAATATAGAACACCAAACATAGCGAAAACAAAACAGAAATAAAATCCATACTCCTCACCCATAATCATAAACTGTACCAAAACCCACCCCAACCACTGCTCTGCCCCAGCATTTGGTTTCCCTCCACACACAGGCTTTGATTTGACTTCCCCCAAGTCCCCCACACCCCCGCAGGCAGCACATACCAGCTCTGCGCTGTGGTTGCCTTGTGGTGGCATATCATTTTTTATTTGTCCTGCTATTTGTTGCTAAGACCATAGAAACGCAGGAACAGGGGACCGGGAGGGACTCCTCAGCTCAGGGTGGCCAAGCCCCTGGTTTTGCAAGGCACCACATCATCCAGCTGCTGTTCTGCACCGAGTAAGCAGGGTTTTCTCCCAGTATTCTTCCTTTTGGGTAGATGTTCCAAAACACTGTGTCCTGGTGGCTAGAGACAGTCTAACCTCCCGTCCAAATGTCTTTGGTCAATTTTTGCCTGTACATTCTTTGTGCCAGCGCTGCTCCCGAGCACAAACAGCTCTTCTCTCCTGTTCCTGCTCCCTTCCTCGGGTGTCACCTTCCAGATGCTGTTTCTATTTTTATCTGTTGACCTCATGCAAGTTAGAGCTGAGTATTTTCAATGCACTAACAGTACCTGCTCATGATATTTTGGGAACTTCTAGGCTTTTTTGGAGAGGGCCTGATATTATGCCCCCTGTGAAGCACGCCTGCAGCTTTGCTGTCTTCACGCGGTCGCATCTGTGTCCAGAGCTCTGACAGTGATTGTTATATGCACGGTCCTATAGCAACACTTCTCCAAGCAGCATTCAGTTTATTTCCATCATTTACTCTAAAGTTTGTGCTGTCTTTTTTTTCCATTTGAAAATGTAAACAATTTGCCTGAAAGTCGGACAAATTAATTTACAAGTGCCAAGTCTGTATTCGCTCAGGACTGCACTTTGGATGCGTCATGGGGCCATTTTCTAACACGTGCTGGGTTCCCTGCTCGCATTGCATCTGTCATACCACAGGTCCCGCTCGGTGCCCAGGTGTCCAGCATGCCGTCGCATTGCACCTTGCAATCCCATTGCAACATTGCCATCTCATTGCAGCATTGCCATCTCATTCCAGTATTGCTGTCTCATTGCAGCACTGCCATCTCATTGCAGCATTGCTGTCTCATTCCAATGTTGCTGTCTTATTGCAGCTTGCAATCTCATTGCAGCATTGCCGTCTCAGTCAGTAGATGTGTCGTGGGTGAATCAGGCACCTTTTTTTGATCCTGCCCATTTTCATGATCTCTGCAGGATGTACTTTTCTATAACCATGAAGGTGATTATGAGGAACTCTTATGAGGAGCGGCTGAGGGAACTGGGGTTGTTTAGTCTGAAGAAAAGGAGGCTCAGGAGAGACCTTATCACTCTCTACAACTACCTGAAAGGAGGTTGTAGCGAGGTGGGTGTCAGTCTGATAGGATGAGAGGAAATGTCCTCAAGTTGTGCCAGGGGAGGTTTAGATTGGACGTGAGGAAAAATTTCTTCACCGAAAGGGTTGTCAAGCACTGGAACAGGCTGCCCAGGGAAGGGATTGAGTCCCCATCCCTGGAGGTATTTAAAAGACGTATAGATGTGGCACTTAGGGACATGGTTTAGTGGTGGACTTGGCAGTGTTAGGTTTATGGTTGGACTCGATGATCTTACGGGTCTTTTCCAACCTAAATGATTCTATGATTCTATGATTATGAGGATGACTTCAGGGAGTCATGAAACCTTATCTGGGTCAACAAAACCCTGATAGCTGGTTTTGTTGACAACAGTTGCAGTGAGCACTGCAGAGCGCCCAGTGGCAGGTGGATGCTTGCTATGGATGCTGCCACTTGCCCAGCCCAAACTCTACCTTTCAGCCTGGGAAGTGTATCCAAGACAGTCTTGTCTTATAAGAAACCCACAGTGTGTGTGTATGAGGTGTAGGGAGGATTGATTGAGGTGGATTGTTTTCATCCAGGGAAGTAAAAGCATCCTGGATTTGTTAGATCTTGATGAGTTTACTTCAAATACCAAGCCACTTTTAAAAATAAAAATAGCCAATTTATTCCAGTAGAGCAAAGGGTTACAGTCTTGATTACAAGATCAGAAATTATATTAAGAATAAATCATAGAAACTTAAAAAAAAAGAAAATTAGAAGGCACTTTGCAATCGTCCTTTGTTCTAGCTGTCATGCAGGGTTTCCCTGCAGCCATCTGCAGCAAGGAGTAAGGCGGAGCACAGCCTCTCCCCTGGATTTCTTTGAAGCCTGGCTCAGCCCCTGGGCAGAGCTGCAGCTCAGCACTGTGGTTCAGCACCGCAGCCCCGACATGGTCCCGCAGGACGGCCCCGGGAAGCCCAGGCTGGCTGCTTGCAGAGTCCCTGGGGCTGGCACAACCCTTCTCCTCTTCTTCCAGGCAGAATCATCTCTGCCAGCTGCCTGTAGCTTCCTGCCTCATCCTTCTTCCCGACTGTCTGTATAACTTGTTACACTCCCAAGCTCTGCTTCAGTGGCTTTTTGCAGAGACAGTGCATAGCAGACGAGTAAGACGTCTGTTGCCACCGGTGTGAGAGCCATGAGTCCATCCCCATCCCTAACCCCTGCTCAGCTTGTGGCCTTTGGCTTGCTCAGTCCCACGGGTCCGTTTGCTCCAGGACTCAGAAATTTTCCCAACCAGTCTACTCCAGCCAAACCGGATGAGCCAGAAATATGTGGAAACCTTTGGTACCTGCTGTGACGGAGGCCCGGCCAGCCTGACCGCATCGTGGCAGTTGGCAGGATGCCCCGGCACAGTGGTGGCTCCAGGGGGGCTTTGCTCTCCACAAAATAGAGCAGGGGGGGCTTTGAAGCTGCCAAAGCTCAAAACGCAGTCTTCATTTTAATGAAATTATATCATCTTCTGTGCTACATACCTTCAAATGTTGTGTCTTTACTAATGTTTTTTAAAATTCATTTTCCCCCCCTCTGTGGGAACCGCTGACCTCCCCTACCATATTGCCTCCAGATGTCCAGGAGGGAGCAGGGCGAGTGATCCCCACGAACTCCTCACCCCCCTGCTCGGCTGGCAAAGCCGCTGGCCCTCTCGCTAATATTATACTTTTAATCAGTTTAAATGAGCATCATCCACAGCCCCCATCAGAAAGGTGGTCCTACCATCTCCATCCCTGGCTGCTCTTTGCCTTTCTATGTCCTTTGACCCATCTTGGAGAACTGATCAGGATTTAAATCACCTTTTTAAAATCACTGGTTTAAGTTTAACCCAGATGGGTTGTTTTAATTGGGACCTGGATTGCTGAGACAATCTCTGCAGCTGTGGTTCAGGGCGGGGTGGCCATGGCAGGGACCCGTGGGGTGTGGAGGAGGTGTGCGGACTGACGTCCTCTGGGCTGATGGCCTCTAGAGCTGCATAAAGCAGGAGAAACATTGGCTGCAGTGCAAAAAGCTTTAAAAAAGTGAAATAACTGAAAGCCAGCAGGTGAGAGAGCTCTGCGCCCATTCCCAGCCCATGTTGTGCAGCATCCCTGCTTTCCTCGCCACATCCTGGGTAGCAGAAGTTTGCCAACATGAGGCTTTTCCATGGGCTCTTTATCTGCATCAGTATTCCAGGCTGCTTTTTTATGTGCTCCAGATGGGCTACAATAGTTTGCTATCTTCCTTCTTTGGTCTTTTTATCTTTTATTTCAATCCAAACAATTTCTGTGCTTCTTGCCAAACTATATATTGTATCACATTCTTTCCTTCTTCAGACACAATATCCTCCTTGACCCAGGCTGGCATGTTTCCACCTGCCCTGTTGTGTCTATTCCTTCTACAAACTCTTATTTCAACATTAAAAGCAAAACCAGACAGATGTGATATCCTGTTGTCTGTCATCCCAGTTACATAAAGTGTCTCTTCGACATCAGGGGGACAAATTCCCATCCCCTAAACCTCTGCAACTGCCCAGGAGGGCTGGACTGAGACCATCACTTTAACATACATTTTGGTACATACTTTTGTTAAGCATCTCTTTTAAGTGAATCACCTGTTTGCATGTGTACCCAACCTCTCTTCTAGGCTGAATCCTGCAGTTGCATACTGCTGCATGTGCCAAAAAGTACATTTTAAATTTCTAAATTGTTTCTGCTTGGCAAGTCAGGACAGCATTTAATTGTGTAGATACACCTCTGCCTCCCAACGCAGCCTACTTTAGAGCAAAAATTATTTTTATTATTTGTTCCAATTTGTTATTTTGCATCTTCAATGGCTAGGAAAAAAAAATTGTGAAGACCCTTTTGAGTGTTTCTATACACATTTTCAATATTTCCAATGTCATCTCTGCATACTTTAATCTTTTGAGGCAAAGCTAAGGATAGCCTGCATGTAGGAATAAATGAAAGCTACTCCTACTGAAGAAGAGTATTTGAGGTACTGATGGTACCATTGTATTGTAATTTCTCAGCACCTCCAAATGCCAGGCAATGGTCCCATATAACCACGGTCACTTAATTTAACAGATTATGTTGGATTTGCTCTCAACATTTCTGTATTCTGTTATTTTTTTAAATTTATTTTCCATGGACAATCCAACAGAGAAATGAAAAGTAAGCAAATTATTCTAATATTTCCAACAAAAAAAGAAACTGCTCTACTGATAAGTTCAAACTAATTTGACTAATAAGTCAAAATTAATTCAAGCAAATCATAATACTGGGGTAATTTACTATAATTTGAAAGTGAGTGCAAAGGTACCTTTGAGTAGTTAATCTGGTCCACAGGCTTGTGAGGGGTTTTTTGAGATTAATGATGTGCAAGGAGGAAGAATCCGGTTTGGCTCTTGATATGTATGAATATTAATGAGTTTGCACTAGCATAATTTAGACAATTTAAAATAAATTTGATATTACCATGGCAAATCCTTAATACGGAGCTAGTTACACTAGGTGAAGATGCATTTGAACTGTCTTTTTTTTTGTATAATTGTTTAAAATATACTTACTTTGCACAAGCTAAAATTTTCTGCCATTGAAATGGCATTTAACCTGGGATAATTTGTGTCTGTTTGTAGTTAAGGAAAATATTTCAATGTTGCTATCTGAGCAGCTTTGACTCGATGTTCTATTTTAAGATACTCTTCCTGTAAGAGAAATGCAATTTAAATTTCCTTAATTGCTAAATAATACATAAGAGAAGTGAAAGAATTAATGTCTTTACAGACTCAGACCCACACAAGTGCCAGCTAAAAGACGGACTGTTATCTGTGGCTTTGCTGTGATGTATCTGAGGCTGTTGTATCCGAGGCTGTTGTACCCATGGCCCCATCCTAACTTGTCATTCACACTGGAAAGCAACTAAAGGGTCTGCTGGGAGATCTTTTTATTGCTGCTGTTAAAAAAGGCCATTTTCTTTGCAAGCCATTTGTCTCTGCCTTGTTTATAACAGCAGGAGGTATGGCTGCCCACGTCTATCATATTTTAAAGGGCCATTGGTGATAAGATGATCAAAAGAATGCAGAATCCGCGCAACCAGTTGAGTCCAACAAGCTATATATATCCAGTACAACAAATGGATTATTCTACCTTTTTCTCATTTTAAATATACAGTCATTTCCAATAAGACTGTCGGGTATGAACATATTCTGCAAAATATTTACAGTGGCTGTGCAGTGTTGTTGAGTGGATAATTAACCGATAAGGGTATCAGGAGCATTTTATAAACAATAAGTATTCCTCTATCTTTGATGTATCATTAGCAGTAAATTTGCAAGAGGCTTTGCGGAAAGTCCCCACCAATTTTCACAATGCAGTAACATTCATTTCCTATTAATTTGTTAGTAGGTAGAGGTAGGCACCTGGAAACTGCCCACTCTGTAATGACTCCTACTAAAGCAATCATCACATGCGTTAGACATTTCATATTGATTAAGGTAAAGATCATCTCCATCAATGCATGGAGGACACTGCGTTATTTAGCATTCATCAAATATTCACATCATGAAATGAGGTAGTGTTTCAAGTGGGGATTGAGACAAACACACAACCGATCTAGACTTGATGGTTGCCATAAGGCAACTCAACATCCATGGCGGCAGCACTCTGCGAAATGGACCCTCTGGACTGCAAAATACAGTCTTGCCACTTGCATTAAAGAGGATGCCCTGCTTATTGCTGGCCACACTGAGCCTATATATACATACGGGTTCCTTGCCAGGAAGGCTAACGGTGCCCGTACATACTAGCCAAATCACTGTGATATTTCCTGTGGAGTTGTGATCTCATTAGTACGTAGCTATTATTGTACCACATTCCTTTGAACTTCCTCCTGCTGCAATGAAGACATGGAAAAACTTAGGCAAGCTCAGTCACATATTAACAAAGGATTCATTACAAGTGTTTGGTTTTCTCCCTAACACCATGGAGGGCCTTTGTATTTTTACTAGGTTTTTGGTCTCTAACGGTGAACTCCTGTCTTCTTGAATAGGATGTCCTCCAGGGCCTTCAAACACCTCCAGAGTGAACGTGCTCTCTTGACTGCCCTTCCAAAATCTGCCAGTGTAAGGAGAAATTATAAGCAAAGTCAAGCTATGATTACATTATGTATTGCATTTGCTGTCACCAGCAACTACTAAATGAACCTTTTAAAATGTTATTATCGTTCTTGTCTACCTTCTGACCCTACTTTTGTCTTCACTCCTGAGAAGGACTGCAAATAATGCTCTGTGACATTTAAATGCAATCCCCTAACAAGAGCTGTTTCATATGTGTTAGATTCAACCTTCACAACTAAGGGCATGAATAACCGGAAAATAAAGGTCTGTTTCTTTACCACATTTCAGCTGTTCATTAGGTGGTGAAGCTGAAATCTGTGATAAGAATCGGAAGGCAGAGCCAAACTGATAAGTATTGTAATCCTGTTGATGGAAGAAGAAAAAGAAAACCAGCTGGGATTTTTCACTCTTTGTTTCTTTAATTAAGTCTAGACTATATGTGTTGTGCAGCTTGGAAATATCTGGAAATATTTACCAAATTGCATTCTGATTATGATGTCAATAATCAAATTAAAAGAATGAGCAGAGAATGGATTTAGGAAAGAAAAGAAGTATCTGATTTGCAGATCCATGTTGCTTAACAGAACATCACTGAACTTCAAAGACAGAAATGTTCTTTCTTCCCAGTTTGTAAAATTTATTCTAGCCAGCACTTCTGGTTCCCATGAAACTAGAATTTTACATCACTAACACCAGAGAAGTGATGTGGATGAGAAGATTTAACTTCTTGCCCCCTTGGCTTTCCATTTAAAAAATAGAATACCCATTTCAGCCTTCAAAGGATTTCTTCAGCAAATCTCAAATAGTGTGAGAAAAAAGCAGCTACAGAGTTTTATGATCTCTAGTCTGAGGTTTTAGTCTTCACAGATTGTACACAATTTCAATCCATTCCTATATATTTTCTTTTAAAAGCCTATCTTTAATAAAATAATTAAGGCTTCAAACCTATAATGACTTATGTATGTGTCTAACTTTAGGTTAGAAGAGAATTTCAGATGAGTACCTGTGTACTCGAAATATAATAAAATAGTGGCAGGATTGGAGTTTTCTGTTGGTACTTGCTATAACAAAGAAGAAATAGCAACGGACAAAGAGTAAGCCAAAAAAACCTGTGGAGCCATGGAGTAGCACACAATGTTAATCAGATATGCAGAGATCACTGCTCTCTCTGCTTCTTTGTTAGCTGCAGTACTTAAAACAACGCCTCATCTAATCACAAGTCAAATTTTGGAGGAGTGTGTCTACAAGTACGATCTGTCATCAAAGTTGACAGTGACATTTACTGTTTTTTCAAGAAAAATCTTTTAAGACCAGGTAAGTGACTGGATCCTCTAGATTCATACCAGAGGTCTGTGTTTTGACTCTTGTTTAACTAGCCTATAAATGAGCTGTTTAATTAACAGGTAGATTAAGTAGTTTAAAATATATAATTATATTCCGAATGCAGACTTCTAAACTGCTCTTTATTTTTTCCAGTTCAGGCATACTTGTTTAGTATTAGTTGATCAGTCAAAAAATGTTGTCTAAAGTAAGCATGTCATTATTTGCTATTTTCCATCAAACTGGAAAATCTCTCTCTATAAGAATTTTTTTTTTTAAATCTTGTAACATTACAAAAATTCAGGTGCATTCCAACCTTTCTATTGGCAGACCTGTATTTCTCTCACTGTTACTGGTAGCAAAATTAATTACTATACTTAAATGTGATCCTGACTCTGTAGAGTTTACAACCCTGTCTACAGGATACCTGCAATTTGCAGTGACAACACAAGTCTAAGATTTTGCAGGAATAAATTCGGCTTAGAAAAGTCAATGTCATATATAGCCACAGTGGTGTGATGAGATTATAGGGGATACTTTTGGGAGGGGTTTAAAGAAAAGGGATAGATCATGAAAATGTAGCAAAAGCTGTAACAAAACAAGACAGCAACGTACTCTGAAAAAATAATGTCAAAAAAAAGACAGATATATTGATTTTTTTAATTTTGGTACTTGTTTACAGTCTGACACTGTTTCACTGTTTCACTCTGATAGCATTCCCCAGGAGAAGGCAAATTCTACCTTTTGATTCATATCTTGCAAGATAGCGACATTCAAATCAGTATTTTTCAGCTATTAGAATACACATTTCCTTTACTTCTGTAGGTCCTAATGAGTGGCCAAATTCCAAACCACTGAGCTGGATACACTGAAAACGTAACTACCTGCAGATGGTGTCATTTAAGCATTTATTTAGGTGCACATTAGGTATTCCTAAAAATGCAATAAAAGAAAATTCCACTTATTGACTGCCTAATTTCAGAGACCATAACCAGCTCAAGGTGTTCCCAGATCACAGGCTATGGTGAGGATCCCATTGCAGCCCGGCTGCTAAAGGCTAAAGAATGCCAGATGTGCTGGGGCAGAGGAGGAGGACGGGGAGGGTATGACTCCAGGAACAGGGGAGGATGTTCTTTAGGCAGGAAAGAGCCCTGGATTTTGGCCTTCTTTCTTGGGATTATATTTTAATCGATGGTTGTTGAATGTAAAATGCAGAAGAGAGGAGCAGAGCCCGGTGCTCAGGCTTGGAAACTTGGCTGCTAAGTGATATACCCAGTAGACAAAGCTGTTGACTGAGGTGGACACCATCGGGCTGTCTCCTGAGAAGGTGATGACGCACCACCGAGACGACTGTCACCCAGTGAGGTGACTGGAGCTCCACCCTGCCGTAACTTCATAAAGGACTTCCCAGAACAGCAGGAGATGGAGAAAGAGACCTGGGTCCTGCTGAACACGTAATCCCGAATCACAAAAACGCTCCTCAGCGACCTCTTCCATGACTGGCCGCATGCCTCATCCAGATGGG
The DNA here is from genome assembly GCF_965638725.1 of Aptenodytes patagonicus. NCBI lineage: Eukaryota > Metazoa > Chordata > Aves > Sphenisciformes > Spheniscidae > Aptenodytes > Aptenodytes patagonicus. The sequence continues at coordinate 59,253,814 of NC_134953.1, read as the reverse complement.
CTGGTGAAACCTGTTAGACAGCGCGCTCTCACTGTGTGGCTCTCCTCCTGCTTGCTTACAACTCTTCTCGAGCTTTGTTTACGTGCTGGAGTTGAGATTTAAATTTTGTGTGCATGGGGATGGCTGTGTCAGCAGGCGGCTCTCAGGGCACACCGCTCCACTCCCAGGAGCATGCTGCATCCTTTGCCTAATTAGAGAGCATGTTCTTGGAGACAAAGATCTTGTCAGTCTGTTTACAAAGTGCTCCACAAACCATATCAGGAGGTCTAGCAGAAGTTATTACTTCGCCCTACAAGCCTTGCCTCGCATACGGCCGGGCCCTAGGTGATGGTGATATTAATAGCAGTGCAATACCGCATTTAAAGTGTCTGCTCAGCATTTAGAGGGAGATTCAGATTAGGGACCTCAAGGAATCCCCATGACAGGGACAGCTGAGATATATACTGTTTCCCAAGAGGCAGGAGAGAGACGGGTGGCTCTAACATTCTCCCTGTCACCACTGCAAATACTGCCATCCAACCAAACTCACAGTGACAAAGTGACACTCTTTTGATCCCATGGGAAATCATCCTCTTATGCCCTTAAAAAGTGCTCGCTGCTATGTTTATGTTCAATCCTGTGGCAAGACATGGTCCCCCAGCCAAGAGAGAGGATAACTGCACCTCGTCACAGACAGGAGTCCAGGAGTGCGTGGAAGGTACACCAGAACTTTTGCTTTTTCAAATAATAAAAATGAGGCTATTTTAATTTTGAGAATGGAACCAAAGGAAAAAGAAAAGGAAAAAAAAATTTGATGCCATGAATTCCATGGCATCAACGTGAAGATAAAAGAAGAGATGCAGAAGGAAGATAAAGAGATTAGAGTATCAGAATTATTACAAATATTGCCGGTAGCAGTGCCTGTTCCCAAGGCTGCCTGCCATTTCTCAACGATAAGATCCAGGTTTTCAGGTTGTTGGGTTTTTTTTCTATTTGTGCTGGAAAGCTCCTAGCTATTTTTTGCTTTAGACTCCAAGATATTCATGCTGAAGGGTTCAGCCATTTCTACAAATGAGGCTATAGAAAACTATAAACAAAGTTGTTTTGTTCAGAACAGAGAAAAGCTGAGGTTGTTTAAGTTTTGCCACGCTGGCCAAGAGTGTGCCCTTTGATACACCTATGAAAATCCAGCCAAATTTAGCCAAATTATAAGTCTCCGAAAAAATATGGCTTGCATATAATCAGTGAGTCTTTGCTAGAGTCTAGCAGCTCCAAGGTTGGAAGCGTACTATAAAAAGCCAGTGATTCTCATAACTAAGGTAGATGTATATATTTTTCATGTAAAAAGTTTGATGCTGAACGTAATGAGAGGTCCGATCCTGTACTCTTTGACACCTGAGATACATGATACCAATAGCTGTTCTAGCCTTGTGAAGGTTCCTGTGGGTCTAATCTGCCATCTGCTGCTGAGGCAAATGTGCACTCATTCCAATGCAGGGTACTGCTGATGCAAGATGATATTGAAATTGAAAATAAGTGTAAAAAATAGAGAAGGCACCTGATAATATTTTTAGAAACATTTTTCAGGTTATCCTAAAATTATAGAAAAAGTGCAGGTAACACAGTATTTTGATTTTAGCAATAATCTCACAAATAGTATCTTCCTAATCATGTTTGCTCTTTCCACTAGCTGTGTGTAGCTAAAATACAATGCAGAATGAGAAGAACCATGGAAGAATGAAGAGATCAAGAAATGTGAATTAGAAATTTGTATCCTTTGTTTCACAGCATGGGCATGTCCTTTTATCCATAAGCATGAAAAATGCTTAATAATCCATATGGTCTTGATTCAGGAGAGAACCATGGGTATTCAAAGAATTCCTTAAACATGTTTCAAATGTAGTTTGCTTCTCATTCACAATTTGCTTGGATTACCATCTGGTGAACCATGTCAGTCGTTAATGGAGTTCCCCCCTGAAGTGGGTGCCATGCTGCTAAAAGAGATTATCCCAGGTATCATATAGGCAAAGGAGACATGCTGAAGGCATCAGGTTGCTGGAGTAAGGAAAGCTCATCAGCCTAGAGCTAGGATGAGGTTGTGAGCCTACGGAACCACAATTTCTGGAAGAGGCTCCAGCACACCTGCCTGCTGCCCAGAATCAGTCTGTATGGGAAAGCACAGCAGAAACCTTGGTAATGTTCAGGTGTGGTACGGCAAGAACAGGATGAATACTCTGACGTCTGCTGTGGCTGGTGAACTATTAACATCCTAACAGGCTGGTTCTCTTAAAGGTAATTATGTGATTAGATAAAGGTCATGACTTATAAATTGCCATGGACTACTGGATGACTGGTTAAAAAAAAAGCCATGCCATCTGCTTTTATGGCTATATTAATTTCAAATTGTTTGACTGCAGCTTTCCTACACTGTCTTCACTCTCTTCTACATTGTGATAAATCATGTCTATTATTTTTCCTATATCATGAACTTCTGTTGTAACATCATGCTCCCACAGTGGTTTTGTTTCAGGAGGAACAAGATGTGCTGAGATGCCCTTCTGCCCATACCCCAAATAACTCTTTCTAGTGAAGGGTAAGAAAATGCTGGAGTACCAGAAAGCTCTGCAGGGGGAGGTTTCTGACTTTGTCTCCCATTTTCTCTCTCTGGGGCCAGCAGGAGCAGCAAACCCAGCTCCTCGGGCCCTTCCATCAGCTTCCAGTGCCCAACCCACCCCTTCCTGTGGCCATCTCTTCCCCACGGCAGGGATGCCTCTGCCTCTCCCCCTGTTCAGCAGAGCTGCTCAGGTGGGCTGAGTTAGCTCTACCTACCATCATTCACCTTCAATATCACTTTACAAGACCTGTACTGGTCTAGCTTCTGCCCAACTCCTGACATGCCTTTACAGGCATTTTTTGCACTTGCTTAAAAATTTCAGCCCTGCAGTGATGATAGTTTGAAGCCTACAAGTCTGTTTTCTTCCTTACACCATCTTTTAGTCAGAATTCAGTATAAAATTAGCTGACCTCCAAGGAGACCACACCAATAATGCTGTGATATAGCTATGCTGCTAGCATCAGGCTTTTTCAGTGCCGAGCTGTACAGCTGGGCACAATGCTCACTTTGAAATCCCACACCACACACGTGATGGCTTTCATTAAAAATATTATCTGGTGATGATGGTGCTATGGAAAGAACGCTCTCATAGGCACACTTACAGACCCAGGCTGGGGAGGGAGGAGACCGAGGCATTTTTTCCATTTTCATTACTGGTTGTAATCTATAGGGGAATGACTGATTAGGTGGGCAGACGTTGCACTGACTATGAGATAAAACTTGGGAGTTTAAAGTCTTAGAGGTGCTACCATGTGATACATGTGAAAATGGGCACATATAAGGAGTACAGACGTAAGAACAGGGTTATACAAATGCTCTCCCCATCATCAATTAATGAAGGATGTTCAAGGGACAGTTATTTCCGACGTATAATCTGCATACAAGGAAACAAGGTTTAGAGAAACAGTTTCCAGATGCATTATCAATTGCTACTTGAAATACTCCATGCTAAATCAAAGAATAAGAGATGCTACCCTTGGCTTAATCCTAACATGTCAGTATGTTCCAACACGTAACTCTCATGAGTGAGCAAAGATCAAACGTATTGAGAAAGCAAGAACTGTAGCCAAAACTAACACAAAGATGTAACTTCCAGAGAAAACATTTAAAAATATAATGAGAGGGATGGGAAACCAAACATGAAAATCAACATGGGGAAATTAAGCCCTTCAGACTTGGCCTGTGTACTTCAGCTTACTGATGACCACAATCAAAATGAAGGCGAATAGAAAAGGAGTCAAATAAGAAAGTAAAAACAAAGCACATAAATTGGGAGATACAAGAGGAAAACTGCAGCAAAGCAAAAAGTAGTAGCCTCATGCAAAGTTTCATTTTCTCTCTTTTTAATCTGGATGTATACCAAAAGATTAAATTTAGTCTTTGCTTTGAGGTTAGAAATGAGAGCCACAAAGAGTTTCTCAGTTCCTTTCTTGGTGAGTAACTATTACTCTGCCTTTATGGGGGGTCATTGGATGCACAATTTGCACACAACCAGTTAGCAAACGGGCTATGGACCAGGAGAGAGGATCAGGCAGAAAGTATGAGGCTGCCAAACATTCTGTCTACCTTATAATTTTTTGGAGCGTATATTGTATTGCTTGCAGGCGTGAAGATTAGTATCATAAAAGAAGTGCCACTTTCAAGGAGATTTTCCAAAGGTCAGACCACGCTTTTGCAGCATATGATGCTCCTGATTTGCTAGGAGAGTGCAGGGACTTGCTACAAAGTGAAGCAAGCACAGCAGCCTAGGGGTACCACAAAAGAGACCTCTGTATTCATACGGATCTGTACCTGTATATACAGTTAGACTACAGTTTTTAAAATATAAATTATTTATCTGTAAAGGAACTTTAGAAGATATATCAATAGCGTCATGATCTCTACAGAGGGATATATGCAATTAATAAACCTGTTGAATCATAAGCTACAGAAATAGTGCTTTTCTTTGGTGCTGTCACATGTACCAGCTACTCTGGAGACATCTCACCTGTTCTGTTTCCCAGCATTGCCATATACTGACCTATTCGGCATCTGCATATGCTGCTGTCAAAAGCATGTTTACTCCCACCATGACGCTGGGATTTATATCTGACATATGTTCCTCTTCTTCCCATACTCCAGCACTTAAACTCCAGATTCATTCTTTTCTTGCTCTTTAAAAAAAAGGGACGTATTTCTAGTGTGACCTCATTTTTGCAAATCTTAATGGCTGCATTATTTATGCCTGAAGGCTGTTAGCATAGCAGAGACTTCTCTTCTTTGCATCTTACTGGCCCTCTCCCTCTCCAGCCTGCAGCACGTATACACTCCATGTCTAGGGATGCCACAACCCTACAGCACCAAGCAAGGGCAATCCTTCTCTTCTCCAAGGCTTATTCTAAAGTCAGAGGAGACAGATTTAATCCACAGCTGTGTCAGCCTGACCATCTAAGCATGTGAAAGACTAGCCTGATTTGAGAGGGCGATAAACATTAGGTTGTCTGAATTGGCAGTTTTGACTGATGTCCTGTGACTCCAAAGATCATACAATCTGAAAGTTTTGGGTTTTTTACATATCTTATTCTTTTTTCCCCATGGCATTTTGGAGGGAGCCGTTTCCTATTTTTCTTTAAACATTTTGACGTGTGAAAGTGAGTGTGTGTACAACTAATTTAGAAATGGCACCACTGGTGGTTACCTCGCTTGCAATTCTGCATTGGGTGTGCTTTCCACACCACGGACCAGCTCCTCCGTAAATACAGGAGGCAATGAGGCTGCAGGGTGGAAGGAAGGGCTGCTAACTGCTGCTGTGTTGGAAGCTGGCTAGCTTGTCTGGGGAGGCAGTGGTGTAGGCATGAAGCATATGGGAACTCCAGGAGGAGTCCAGGTTTGTCTCGAGGGCTGTAGAGTAAATGAGTTTAGATTGTACACGAAAACGTTAAACCTGTTCAGTGGGTTCCCTCACCATGAGCAGGATCCTGGGGCTTTGGAACCAGAAGGACAACTGCCTCATTCATTTCCTGAGGTTAGTTTGTAAAAAAAAAAAAAAGACTATTTGTAGCATTAACCTTGTGATTTCATGATCGGGTGCATGAATTGGATGACTTGGATAGCTGGAAATTCAGCGGTGTTGCTAATGCAGCTAGCTACTGACTTAGCTCCAGCTGTGACCTTGATTTGATAATTTATGCAACAAAGTTTACAGAGATGGAGTTTTCTTTTCAAACATGCAGCTAAGGTCAGAAATAAAATAAAAAAATACGGGTAGTTTAGCCAACATATTTGAAAACCACTCAGCTTTTCACTATAATTTAAAACTTTTGCGTCCTATACTAGTGAATCTAATAAAAAACCCATAAAATGTAATACAAAAATGACTAGTGCTAAGAGCAAATTTGGCTCAGTTTTGCTTCTCTCTCTCAGGCCCAGGGAAAATATTCCAACAGAAGTCCAAAAGCTTCAGCACGATGGAAAGAAAATTCCTTGTCTTTCAGGTAGCAAATGCTGCTTTAGCAATGGAAATACAAGATACAGATTACAGCAGCTTTGAAAGGCTTTTTTTGGGTTTAGATTGCTTTTGCTAAACCAGCAGTCCTCCTCAGGAAAACTGAAAAAAAATATATTTAGATCCATAACCACCTAAATGAACAAAAGCCAAGGATAAAGTGATACAGCTTTTGCATAGTAAGAATTAAATTTCATTTATTAAAGCCAAATAAAAGAGAGTTTTACTGACGTCCCTTACCAGAACAGTGGCAGCTAAAACCTGACCCTGAGAGATGTCAGCGGATGCTGCCCAGCCGCAGCCCTCTCCTACAGGAGAAGGGTTTCAAGTCTGACCCAGCTCCTACTCTCAACAAAGCGGGATGGGAATCGCTGCTGGCACCCATCGCCTAGGAGAAGTCAAAAAATTAATCATTAAAGCAGATAGAAACCACATTTCAAGAAAATAGAATATGATTATAGAAAATAGTATGTCGCTGTATTAATCCTTAGATGAATTGTTAACTCATGGAATGTTACTGCTATGGGACACGAGTGACTCCGGTAGGACTCTGTTGAAAAAATCAACTAGTAAAGTGAGTATTGAAGCCATCTTGTCACTACAGGTCAGATTTATTTAAAAATTATATACACCTGCAGGGTTTTGACATGAAGTGTTAATTAATGAAGAGTAAACCTAGAGGGTATGTATTTCACATGTGCCTGTGCCTACTATTTGGCTTCTTGGGCTCACTGATTGCCGGGCAGGAACCGCTGCCGGGTGCTGCGTAAAGGCAACTCTTGCTTTCATTTGGCCAATTTTATTCCCCTGTACATGTTTTCCTAACACAACCCAAAGTGCATGCAAGGCTTCTGGCGTGTTCCTAATGAGGTGCATAATGAGGAGGGAAGGTGTGTGAGGAAGACGAGGGATTGAGAAAGATGCTGCTGGATGTCACCCAGTGCAGGGGGATGAGGCTTCCAGGGCCAACGGGGTTATGAGCAGAGGTTGTGGAAAGGGGTTTCTCTGCATCGCCCCTAACCTGGTTTTGATCTTACCCCAGCGCTTCCTCTCTCAAAGGGGATGTTTCTCCACGGGTCTCGGCTTGTTAGCTGTTCCCCATGCCGCCCTTCCCGGGAGGACAGCTGTCGTTTGTGTGCCATCGAGTGGGTTAGGCTTTGCGTGTGTTCCTTTCATTTATCTATGTTCCACCCCTGTTGCACGATAAACATTTTCTCAAGCCTCATTGCTTGACACAAGTCTGTGCTGCGCGGTGCCGCCTGGGGATGGATGACTTCGTGCTCTGGGTTGCGAGAGGAGACAGGCGCATTGCACTCTGATTTAAAAGAAAAGAAAAAGATTTAAACCAAAAAAAAGGGTAAAAAAAGTTTAAAAAGTAAAAAAAAAAGTTTTTTAAAAAAAAGAAGAAAGCGTGCTGGCTTTTTAGGAATACGCTCACGGCCGATTAAACAACACTTGCAGCAGCCGCTCCCGCAGCCCGGGCTGGGTCTCCAGCCCGTGCCGTGCCCCCCCCCGGACGCGCTCCCCCCCGCAGCAGCCCCGCTCCCCCCAGCCCGGCTCCGCGAGGGGCAGCGCGGCCTCCCCGCAGGCAGCGGGCGGGGCGGGCGGCGGCGGGCGGAGGGAGGGAGGGGGCGGGGGGGGGGCCCGGCCCGGCTCGGCCCGGCCCCGCGCTGCCCCCGCCCGCAGCGCGGCGGTACCAGACGCCTCCCTTTCCCCGCGGCGACTCCGATCCCGGCTCCGCCACTCCCGCTCCTCCTCCGCTCCGCAGTTTGCGTCTCTCCGCAGCCGCCGCCGCTCTCAGTCAGCGGCGGGGCCGCGGCGCGCAGTGTCCCCGGAGCCGGGCGCGCAGCGCGGGGCGCAGCGGCCGCCCGCCGAGCCGCCGCCGTCCCCCTGCATGGCGGCCGCCCCGCAGCCCTAGCCGGCCCCCGGGGCCCGGGGGAAGGCGGCGCGGGAGTCGCGGGGGGGGGGGGGGGGGGAAGTTGGCCGGAGGCGGTACCCGCGGCTCTCCCGCCGCGGCAGCATGGCGCGGGGCGGCGGGCGGCAGGAGGCCGCCGCCGCCGCCGCCGCCCGGGGCCGCCGCCCGCGGGGCCGGGGGCCTCTCGGCCTCCTCTGCCTGGCGCTGCTCTGCGGGCTGGGCGCCGCCGAGGCGGAGTTCTCCATCCTGGACGAGGCGCAAGTTCTGGCCACCCAGATGAGGAAACTCGCCACCGAGGAGCTGGGGGTCGTCACCATGCAGGTACGGCCCGGCCCGGCCCGGCCCGCGCCTCGCCTGGTTTTCCCTTCCCCCCCCTCCACACGCTCTTCCCGATTCCTGTTTTGCCCTTTCTTTCTTCATTCCTTTCTTTCTGTCCTTCCCCCTTCCCGGTTCTTTTCTTCTTTGCAAACTTTCCCTCCCACTTGCGCGGGCCGCCCGGCTCCCCCGGCCCCGCTCCCCTCAGTCCCGGGCCGGCGCGGACGGGCGGGCGGCTCCGCGCAGGAGCGAGCGGGGTGGGCTGAGGGCTGGGGGGCACGGACGGACTCCTGTTTTGTTTGTAATTTACGCAATAGAAGCGGGCAGAAAACGCCGCCCCGAAATCCCGAAGGCCGGTTTTTGCAGAGGGGTTCGAGCCCGGCCTTGGGGCTGAGCCCGCCGCGCTCCGGGGCGGTTGTCGGGCTTGTGGCTCGGTGCTAACCTGCCTCCCGCCCGAGCATCCCTCTGCCTGCTGGCAGGGAGCTGTAATGAGTCGAGTCCTGCCCGAAAACGCGCAGGTCGGGGTAAAGAAATGCTTCCCGGCCCGAGCGTGCGTTTGGACAAGTTTATTCAGATGCTGTAATTCATTTCGTGATTCGGGTGAAGGTGGTGATGAGAAGTTATTTGCATCTCGGCCTTAGAGGCTGCATCTTAATGAGGTATTTTGTGTAGGGACTGGTCGGACTTGCAGGGTGTGCTGGTACCTGCGTTACAGCTATCGGCTACGGACCCTCTCGGGGCGGGGGGGGGGGAAGTGAAATCAGATCCCAAGCGGCTTTCAGGGGAAGGTATGGTCAGTAGCAAATGCAGTTTTAAAAGCCTCCCAAATTGAAAAGGAGACACTTTCATAGGATCAGCAGGGGTCTCTACCCAAATGGCCTTTTATCTTCCCTAAACTGGCTTCATTCTCTCACCTCTGAAACATCATTGTGTTGGCCGGCCTCCTAGGGCAGCGTTTTGTCTGGGAAAACACTGAGCTGCCTCTTGTCCTTGATGCTAAGAAGAGGTGGATTTAAATGACTTCACTTAACAAGGTAGATTATTGATGGACTGAATTCAAGGAAGTCACTTTTTTCCCCTATGCCGTGCATACGCATGTATGTATTTCCCCTCAAAAGATATGAGCATAATCCTGTAAATGGTGGAGTCTCTGGTTAATGCAAATTAAGTCAGTATAATTGTATTGCTAAATCTGTTTCTGGTGTTTAAAAAAAAAATCTAATACGATTATCTCAACACGTGTTGTCTTTTAAAAAGCAACTCATAAAAATATATGTGGATACCTTGCTGTGATACACTAGCTAACCATAGGATGAGCCAGGTTTTCTTTCCAAGAATTGTACCGATGATATGAACTCGGGAACAATCTGGATGCTGGTGCACAGGGATGCAAATAATGTTAAAACTGTGTTTACTATTAGTTGGGTATTTAAGGCCCCAAAGTAACTTAATGCGGTGAAACTGGTAGTTAAACTCTAAAAACCCTTTTCATACTGAGCTCTATTTTTATATGCTTAATATTTTGGCTGCCTTAACTCCCATCAAGCTAATGTGCAGCCTGTCCTTTGCTCTCCCCTGTAACATTGTTACAGCTGTTTAAGATTAAAGACTGGTGGAAACAAACCTCCCCTGATTTTAGAAGCTTCTTTGCTGACCTTCTACAGTAGAACAAAAAATGTTATGACATGTGTCACTGCAGCCTGTGCTTCTCACTTGATTTTAGGGCAGAAATTTCCTAAGCCTGCTCAGGCGAGGCCGGGTGTAGCTCGTGCAGAATTATCCTTTTCTCTGCTTGTGCAGGGCTGTTGGCGAGCAGCGGTGGGCTGGCGGGCGCCTGGTGCCAGGCGGTGGGTTGCCTTGTGCTGCAGGACCGTCGGCACAGGGGGGATGCTCGGGGCGATGCAAACAGGTGCTGTGGCAGGGCTGTGCCCAGACAGGAAAGAGGGGTGGGGGATTTTGGAATAAGAGCGAGAGGGCTTTTGGGCTTTAATTGGATATAAATCTAGGGGTGTTGCCCTGGGTTTAGAGGGCGACGTGGAGGCAGGCCCCAAATCAGGACCTAGTGAGAGGAAGTTGCGGTAGCGAGAGGAAGGATTAATATCCAACCATTTAGGAGCTGCAGTTTTATTTAGTTTCATAAATTGTAGAGGAGGAAGCAGCAGGATTTAACGCTTCCCTTGTGTGCTCCCTTCATGCTTTGGTCCTTGCCAGTTGTGGCTCCCACATCTGCACATCCCGGTAATAGGCAGGAGGTGGTGTCACCAGCCGCTGGAGTGGGATGTGATTGTGGAAGAGGGCTTTGGAGGAAGGATAGGTCTGAGCTGGAGGTGGGGAGGAAGCATCCAATGAGTGAAGGAGCAGGTGGAAATGCTTAAATAGAGTGAAGGTGAGAGGTTGGTTTGGGTGTGTTTGAGTCTTGAAAAGAGGAAATTGTAGACAGAGCCTCCATAAATTCAGGAAGGGAGGATGAGGTGGTGCCTCCAGAGCGGACAGTAGAGGAGCAGTGGAAGAGGTAAGAGGAGAACCATGAAATTTCTGAGCCTTAAATGTCTGTGTAACGAATATGGAAGTTGTGAGATAGAAAATAAATTTGATTTCTGCTGGAGCAGCCATCAGTGCTATAAATGAGATCCATCTCCTCCGTGCAGTACTGACTTCCTGCGATACATTCTTCTTCTACCAGTATTTCACATAATTAGTCCATCAGCAATAAAGACTTAGTGTTTTTAATCAAATTGCATTATTTTGCATTGCTGAGAGGAATGAGGTGCATGTACGTCTGCATTGTAATATAGGCTGAAGCTACAGGAAGAATGAGGATGAGAGAGATTTCTGATGCCAGCATCAGTCTGACAATTGTTTTTGGCACTCACACCACAGCTTTCTATTTATAGACACTTGCATGAGTGCATCAGTGCACTGTCTGACTATTACCTTTAAGTAATGCTTTGTTTTCTTGCCCATGTAAGTGCTCTGATTTCATATATAAATTTATTCCTTGAATGGTACTGCATAGAGCAGCTAAGGATAATGTATCATAGGTGACAACTTGTGAGGTGTATCATTTGCTGAACTTATTGAACACCAGTTTAACAGTTTCTTACTTAAGTTTCAAATTAAAATGTACACATTTGTATCATACAAGGTATTCACTTAGCAAGAACATGTGCTGGGCGTTGCAGTGCAGAAGGATGTGCGGGTTCCTTGGTGTCTGTATGTTACCGTCCTGGGTGTTATTTCTCCAGGAGTGGTTAAATATAGAAAGTTCATCGATTGTCTGACTTCCTCTATTGCACTGATTAATTATTATTCCCACTCCATTTGACAGTTCTACCAAAACCACAGTTAATGACATTACTGTATCTTAATATCGCATGTACTTCCTTTTATGCGTCGGGGTATGGGGTGGTATGTACGTGCACATGCTTGTGCATTTTTTTTTCCCTGAGCAATAGAGGGGATCTGCTTAATGGTTCTCCCCAAAGTTCGTCAATGCTTCTTCCAGATTAACCTGAAGCAGCCGCACCGCGATCTCTTACTCTTCCCTCTCCTTCCTGTGGGACAGAGGGTGCTGTGCTGTAACAGCAGCAGGAGGAGAAGCTGCTGGTTTGTGCGGGGGTGCTATGCCTGCAGCAGGATGCAGGTACTGTACCTACAGTCACCTGTAACCATTATCTTCTTTTTTTGTTAGCTAGAGCACGTGTTGATGGCTTCCGTATCGTTACAGGGAGCAGCTTTTGGCAGCAGGCTGCATCCTTGGAAGATGGCGTGCAATCACATCTCCGCTTGCCAGTGTGAGCAGCCGTATTGTGTCATTACTCAGTAGACTACATCTTAAACAGCCTAATGTCATAATTTGCAGAGGGCTGGAGCTTCGTGAATGAGCAGCTTGCATGACAGTCCTGTAATATATTCTCCTGGGCAGAGCTGACACTCAGCAGTAATTAAAAGCTAAGCGCCCCTTTATACTAAAATTATAACTAAATTGGTGGTTGTGGCATGACCTGGTCTGCTGGTAGAGTTTCACCATTCCTGTTACCTGGCTCGTCTGACCTGGTAGATTGTTGGTTGAAACGACTGAAATTCTTTGGTTGGGAGGTGAAGGCAGGAAAAGAATAAATCAGAACTTTTGTGAGCATTTTGTTTGGTTTTGGCAAGGTTTAACCCTCTAAATCTGCACTGGGCGTCCAAGGTGAGGACTATTTTTTGATAGCGTAGGGCAAGGTAACATCTCTGCCTCCAAAATGGGGCTATAATACTTGCAGTGAGAGTTGAAAGGATTAAGCAATGCTTTGAAGATGAAAAGCATTGTTAAGTGCTTCTGTAACTTTTAAAATGCATGTTGATGTTTCTAGCCAGATAGTAACAAAAGTTATAGGCCCAGAGGGCCCTGAATATTTTTGAAGACAGCTCTGCCATCTTAATCCTTTACACTTACTCTGTGAAGGAAGCACAGCCCTTTCTCATTGTCTGTTACTGATCTTGGAGGTTGGAACAAAAAAAAAATGCATTTTGACTCTGAAAATAGCAGTTTGCTGGTCATTTTTTTTCCCTGTGGTTTTTTTTCTTTTTTTATTAATACTTGCTCAGGTGATGTAGTGATGTGTAAAATAATAAACAGCATAGTACAAGCTTCTCCAGGTTGTTTGGCAAGCGTATTATTTATTTATTTTACTAATAACTTGTCTGGCCATGTGTTTTTCAAGAACAGATTGTGTGCAGACCAGAATGACATGGAGACGGGGAGATGTCCGGGGGTTTATATAAGGAGGATGCCCTGACACCATTGTTCTGAAAAATTCACGTTCTTTGAAGATTTCTGGCCGATGGCAAAGAGTTGCAGTCACCAGAACTGTCCGTTTATTTAATCTCTTTGAAAATGAACCCTGACAGAATAAAGTATTTTTTTTCTAATGGGATGGTATTCTGGCTAATGACAGTGGATTTACGACTTAGAAGAGATTTTTGAGCTGCATTTTTGAGCTGCACTGCAGACCAGTTGAAATGCCAGAACCATGCTTCTCCATCTCTGAAATCAGGGGTTTCACACATTTCCCCGCTTCTTTCTATGGGTATTTACAAATAAATCTGTTGGTGACTGCAACGTACTTGCACAGCAAGTGATGTAAAGCACCACAAGTCCTCCAGCACCGGGTCTGAAACCTGGACCTCTGTGGACCCTTGGCCAAATGACAGCACAGAAAACCGCTTCCCTTTTTTTTCCTTTTATTTTCAGGTTGTTTCCAGCTTGTGAAGCTGAAATACAGTAGAAAAATGTAAGTAAGGAAGGCTGATAAATGTATGAGTATACCTTTTTTTTCTTTTAATTATTATTTGGCAGTAGTGCTCACTTCAGTAATAATTACAGAGTAGAAACCAGTGGAGTAAAACCTCATCTGTTTTACATGATTATGTCTTGGTTTGAATCCAGCTACAGCAGCCTTTTTCAAGGTTCTCTGAAAGCCCAAGACTGCAGCAGTTTTTCATCCTGTTCCACATGGATTCTTTTTTTTCCGGCATGAAAGATTTCAAAAAGATAGAGGTCCTGGTGGAAGGGCAGTGAAAATGGCTGCGCGTAGGAGACCGAATCTGAATTTTTAATTAGGCTTTGAGTTGTTTCTTCAAAGTGTTGGGACATCGTTAGGGATGTAAGTCTTGTTGCATTAGCGAAGACTGACATTTCACTTCAAACAGGGAGAATGCAGCTGTCCTGTGCAGATAAAAGTTGCCGAGTGTGGTGCAGCAAGGTGGGTTGGAAGATAATTAGCTGTCCCCTGCACTGCTGCGACGAAGGACCCTGCCAGTCGTGGCAGGGACCGAGGGGTTATTAGCAGCAAGAAATCCAAGTACACTGTGAAGCGATTGGGAGTCTCTCAGCTGTGGCAGGGCTGATAACACGTATGCTAAGAAGGCACAAAAGTAAATACAGCATGTGTTAGCCCACTTTTTTCTTGGCTTAATTTAGCAGAGGAGGAACGGTTAGTGCCTGACGATCTGAACGTAGCAGAGAAGCTGCTGTGCTATGGGTAGCTTAGCCAGGCACCGGTGAGAAAAAATTTAATGCTTATTGTCAAATAAAATCGAGTGCTTCACCTTCTTTCAGACAGAAGGGCAAGATATGTTTGAGAATGGAAGGAAATGTGAAGTATTAAAAGGTATTTTTGTGTGTGTGTTCACCAGTTATTATTTTATGTCCGTGGCTAAAAGGAAGTATTAAGTATTAACAGATATATTTTTTTAAACAATTATTGTTTTCTGTTCATCAATTATTGGTGAAAAATTGGCAAAGAAATGATTGGACCCTTGTCAGTTCATGTGTGGAAGTGCCCAGCTATAAGGAATTATCCCAAATTTGTGTATGTCCTTTGTCAGGACACTGCATAGTTTGAACTGCTCAGGGCTGGGATACAGGGCTACCTGAGTGCGAGCCTGGCTCTCCATGAAGCCTACTAATGGCAATGCTTCACGGGTCAGAGCTTATCGGGGCTTTGCTGGGGACTTCAGTGAGGGTTGGATAATGTCCCAGGAATTACATATTTGTATGTAGTTGAACAGGAAAATATTAACTGGGTTTTTTTTCCCATACATGTATAATACAGCTTAAAAATTGAAATTTAAGTAACTTATTTGATGCATCAGCCTTTGTTTTGTGTGTCAAAAATTCTGCTGAGGTTGTGACTAATAGCTATACTACCTCTTCTTGTGCTGTAGGCTTAATGCAGAATAAAGTATAAAATTATAAAGCACGTAGGGACTGCATTCTGCAGTCATTGGTTTCCTGTAGTTTATTGTTGTTCAATAACATGCAATGTTAATGAAATCTGAAAGGATATCCTTGTGCTCTCTTTTCCATGGAAAACAGAGTTTAATAACATTGATACTTAACCAGTGTCTGTTGTGAAGACGTGCCTTTTGTAATATAAAATAGAGTGCCTGCTAAGACATTGCTTAAATCTTGCATTATGTGTGTTCTTCCCTGGTACAGATTTCGGTACGATACTATATGTCTAATTTAGCAGAGAAAATCTGAGTTGACTTTTGAAATAATCATGGTGCCACGAGTCTATATTGTGAATAATACTCACTTCCAATCCCATGAAAAGTTTTAATGGAGTCACTTTTATCAACTGCCTGTAAGGTCTCTGTAGAGTCTCCCAAGTGATTTTGCAAAAGTATATTTGCACAATTACAATCATTAGTAAAAACAAACTATTACGTCTCCCTTTACCAGGTTCTCAGCCAGAAGCAGCTGATAAAACCAGCTTTTCACTAGTGCTATTTCCC
This sequence comes from Aptenodytes patagonicus, assembly GCF_965638725.1. Lineage (NCBI taxonomy): Eukaryota > Metazoa > Chordata > Aves > Sphenisciformes > Spheniscidae > Aptenodytes > Aptenodytes patagonicus. Next base: position 59,238,223 of record NC_134953.1, on the reverse strand, counting down.
TTTGAGCACACGGTTTTGCTCAACTTTGACTATGTGATTTGAGACTGCAACCACTCTACTAGTAGAGTAGAAAAGCCCTAACACCTTTTTGAGAAAAGCCATAATTTTACTTTCAGCAGTTCTGCAGAGCTCCCTAGCTAGTGCTCTCTGTCCGGTTTTGGCCATCTTTTGCACATACTCCTGCAATGCAATAGGAATTTTTGGCTATACTTATGGTCACAGGTGGGAATGAGGCCAGGGGAAAAAGGCTTTAAAATAGACACATCTGGAAGTTGCCATAAAGGTTTCTAGAAGCTGGAATGCCTTAAGCAGAATTTCTTGTGCGTTTGCCCTGGTAGGGTTATGAGAGTATTTTTGTGCCATTTTTTGTGGATTTCAGACCAGATTGCGTTTGAAGGTGAGTTCAGCTTGATGGTGACGATATGATGGTACCACACTGAAGGGCTAGGGTGCTCCCACAACCTCCCTGTCTCTGGTTCAGTCCCCACTTCTCTTCTTTCAGCAAAGGAAGTATTAGAAATATTTCCTCTTGGGCCATGCTTTCACCTCAGAAGTAATATCAAACAAAACCTGGGGAGGTGTTTGTGGCGATGGGGCAGAGGGGAGAAGGGACAGACTCCCCAAAATAGCTATAGTGGGAGCCTGTTTGCCTGGAGCAAGTCCAAGCTCTGAGCCAAGGCTGGAAAGGGCTCACCAGCCCTTGGGAAGATTGTATGGAGAGCCAGGAGGGCTCTTTGCTTTTTATTTGTTGGAAAATAACGGAGCCCCAAATTGTGTGGGTCAAGAGCATAAGATTTTATCATAGCAGACTTTCCTTTTGTGTGAGGGTAGCATTTGATACTAAAATGAATGGCAAGTTAGCAAAATATCTGGGTTTTAACCAAAGAAGCAGCAATCTTCATCAGTTCTTTCCCAGAAGCCATGTTAGTGCAAGGAAGATCAGCTGTGTGATCACTGCATGCTTGTGGCCGATCATAGTTTCCTCTCCTTCCCCCTTATCACGTGGTGGCAGCTGGGTGTGAAAACCGATTGAATAGTGCTACAGCCACAGGGAGAGGTGTTCAGTAGCATCTGGATGACTGCGTGGCCAGCGGTGATGGCAGAGCTGTTCCTGGCCAGGGACCATTCCATGTCTGCTGCGTATCAGGCAGATCGTGTGCTACAGCATGGGATGGTTCAGCTCGCTGATGCCTTCCAAACCTGGCTGCTGCTTTGGGAACAGGAGAAAGCCCGAGTCCTCAGCAGAGACTGGTTTTGTTTGACTTGCACTAGTACTATTTTGCCTTGAAACAGCTAGGAAGAGAAAAACCAGTCGTGTGATGCTTTTCAGGGTGAAGTAGATGCTGAAATGTTGTATGTGTTGGCAAGCCTCAGGTGAGGAGTGCTTTTTGGGAGTACTCTACAACAGCTGTCCTGGTACAGCTACAGAGGCATGTGCTTTGTGGGAGCAAAATTAAGTTTGCCTGAAGTGTTTGCTTTCAGTGGTAGCCTGTCCATTCCAAATCAACACATGGGCAAACGCTCATCAAAGACTGGTACAGAAGAAGATTGTTCTCAGGATATTTTTATTGTTTTGTTCTGGTCAGTGAACTAGCACGTTATTTTCCCTTGTTTTTTCCGATATGGAAGTCATATGGGGTTTCTGACTTTTGATTTTGGAGACCTAAACACCATTTGGAGGAAAAGAAAGAAGCAGGATCTCTCATCGTTGCAAGGAGTGTAAAATGGAGGAGGAAAGGCCGCTTCAACTCAGTGGATCCTAAATTGCAGTTCAGCATTTTGTTAGAGGTGGAGGCCGAAGCAGGTGTGTGATCTGCAGGTTCAGCTCCCAGTTGACAACAGCTGGCATGGTCAAGCTCTTGTAGACTGGTGTATGAGAGAGGCCAAACCAGTGTTTTAGAGACAGAATTTTTGTATTGTATGGAAGGCATATGAAGGATAAAATAAAAGGATATTTAATTTGAGGAGAATACATTTAGCAATTTTAACAATGAAAGGCTATTTAATTTAAATATGCTACAGCTACTATCTAGGTAGTTAAACTTCCTTGGGCATATTCTTTGCCCAAAGAATCGTGTGTAATGTGAATTTCTTAGTTGTCTTTAATTTATTTTGCCAGTGGCTATCCAGGACTGCCAGGTGTGATGTGGGATTTATTCCCTTGGTTTGGCTTGGTGGAGTTCAGCTACAGAGAACAATTTACAGGGAAAACTGTACTTTCTGGTGCAGGCAGGAAGACAGGAATAAGCACTGAGGTCGGCTCGTTTGTCACATTATCCAGCAGTGATCAGGCATCTGTTTTTAAACTGTAAATTTCAAAGTCTTTGATCTGTTAGATTAAAATTAGAAAATGTTATTCCTGGATACAGTGTCTCTTGTGTCTTGCTTGTAGGAGGTCATTATTTAAAAAAAAAAAAAAATTAAGAAGTTAATATTCAAATACATTGCAGGAGGAGGATGCAAATTGCAAACTTTTTAAACTTTTTTCGCTTTAGATTAGCTTCACCAATGTCGAGGTCGCAAATATAAAGCTAGTGTCACTTAAGTAGCCTACCTTCTCTTGTGAGTTACTACTCAGTAGTGTAATTTGGGAAAAAATGAAGTGTGTTTTTCTTTTTCATTTTTTACTTTTGAAGTGAAACTATCATTTTAAATTATAATATTCTGGCTCTTCCTTTTGAATTCTGCTGTTGTTGTATTTTACGTAGCCCTAGATGATTTCGGTAGCTGCTCTGAGGGATATGCTTGATGGTCTTGAAGTTGTTAAAATCAGTTAGCTGAAGAACCAGCTGTTCTTGGCAGAGGTACCCACGCTGTGCTGAGCTCGATGCTGGGACTGCGGGATTTTATTCTGAAAGTTGTGTTCGGTTTTTAACATTTTAGATATTGACATACTAATGATACTGTATTTCCATTAAAACTACTGGATGCAAAGCCAAAATTAAAAAAGCTCCAGCATTACCATAATAGTAGATAACTAGCTTAATAGAAATGACTAGTCATTTATTTCTGTTTGGTAAGAAATTGAATCTAATGAATTTTAAAATACTGATTCACCATGATGTCATGTAAATGTAATTTTGCCTCCCCTTTCATATTTACGTATTTATTCAGTAAGTTGTTGACTGTAAGTCTAGAAATACATTTAAAAAAATATGTTCTGGTAATTGCAACCTCAGACTTTCAAATGCTGCTTTTTCATACGTATCCAAGAATAGAAAGTCAGTGTCCAAAAATAACTGAAACCCAACATACATTGCCATGGTTTTCAGTGTTTGAAATGGAGGATTTCTCCTTGAGAAGCAGAGGTGCAGTAGCTATTTTGAGAAGGCAAGACGACTTGGAGTCAGGACAAAATGAATGCAGACCTGCTATGTGAAGGCTTGTTTGAAAAGTAAGACCTGCTGAGTGTGCTCTCTGCTTCAAATGTGTCATCTGGATGATTTATTAGAGCCTGAAAATTCATGCTAAAGAAGAGGAGGAAAACTAATCAGCTAGAAAGGGATAACACAGTCATAAAAAATTTTAGTAGAGAAATGCATTGTTTTGGGATTCTTTGAAAATGTAATGAAAGCTATTGTTTCTTCTGAGCCAAGTTAGATGAGAGCTGCTTTGCTTAGATGCACATATAGTGTAAGTCAGTCTTATTCCGGACTCTCACCTATTTTTATTAATCCGTATCTTGGTGCAGCTTTGATACAAAAAAATGTTGTTTGTTCAAGACACTTGACCCCAAACCTTGACCCATCGGGAAACATAGGGGGTTCCCATGAAGTTGTACTTTAGGTGCTCTCATGCAGACTGAAGGTGCAGCAGAGTTGGGTTTCTGCTACCTTCCAGCATCACTCCACCATTTCCTGAGCTCTTGTTTGCTCGTTTTGTGTCATTTTTGCCGTTCCCTGTCTCCTTGCTTTCCAGTACCACCAGCATGCTGGAAGCAATTTCCCTCCCTGTTGGCATCGGACGAGCACTTAGCCCTTCTCCGCGTGACGTGTGTGGGGCTGAGGTGGTCGGTTCGCAGCTCTGGTATGGCAGATGGACACACCTCTCTGGTCAGCACAAGAAATAACACGATTGTAACAGATCCGCTGACATTTTGCGCTTGATAGAAGATATCCCCAAGGGACTGGCAGGGAGCTGGATGGGCACCTAGGGCTGCGAAAGGGTAGACCTGAAGATCTGCAGAGTACTGTCTGCATGACAAAACCCAGCAGTTTTGCAACCATCTGCTCTTCCTCTGTGTCCGCAACGAAGAGCTGGACTGGGGTTTTGCCACTGCTGCTAGGAGATGACATTTCATTTTAATACTGAAAACAGATTCACGGCCTTTTTGGGATTCTTGCTCTGAAATAAGGTTAGAACCAGCGTTAGCATCAGGCCCTAAGTCTGATTGCCTGCATGTCCAAAAATATATTTAAAATATTAAAACCTTGCTATAGCAAGTCTGTGGGCTGGCAGTGTGGCTAGCTGCAGATCCTGCAAAGGCCGGTATGTGAGGCTGGCGTACAGCCATACCCACGCTGGTGAAGATTGTCAACTTGTGGCCTTGCTTTGATGCAGAAAGAAAAAAAGATTCTTTTTTTTTGCCTTTCGGTGGACAGAAAATAACTTGCTTTCTCACACGGCTGGCAGGAATTTCTATCTACCTGACTTAGTTATTCAAAATCGTGGGAGATGCTGAGCCCCTGTGGGCAAAGGAAAGGGAGGAAAAAGATGTAGAAAGGGGTATAACGGAGAAAGCAGATAAAGTGGCTGTTTACTGCTTTGGTTTTGATGAGAGCAGGAGCAAGTGCTCAGGAGTGGCAGCTCACCAGTTCATCCTGACACCACAATGGAAGAGCAGGATCCAGTCAAACTCTTTTTTTTTTTTTTTTTTTTTTTTTTTTTTAAACCTTCCTGTTGCCAACCTGACGGAGCGGAGATGCTTCTGTCCCCTGAGCATCATGCTTGGTGCAGGTACGCTGTCAGGGCTTGAATTGTCCTTTCCCTTTTATCCCTGAACCGTGCCGAATGCAGAGTGGTCATGGTCTGAGGTGCTTACGTGTCACCAAATAAAGAAATTAAAGCATTAAAACATACAAAGTACACCTTTGGCTGTCATTGCGGGTACCAGACCTATTTGAGTATTACTGCAGAGGAGTTGTGAAGCATTCCCAGCTACTCATTTTAAACCCCGGTTTTCTAGTAATAGACTTAAAAATCTTATTGTGTAGTTGAGTTAGTGACTGAGTCTTCACTTTATAATCTCTTTATAAAAATGTATGCACATTAACAGGACGTATTTAATAGACACACTGCTTAGATGAAAGGGCGCTTTGTGGAAGGAGGCTTTTGTGCGTTTCTGGATCTCTCAGCAATTCCTGCGGAGCTTCCCAAGTCTGGCTGACACCGAGCGGCAGAGGAAAAGACCTTCTCGCTTTCAGCTTGAATGGAGAATAATGGGGAGAGAGATGGGAGTGGGGGAGGGAACCCCGCTCCCCAATGCAGGGGCGATTGGTATGGGCACTCACCAGCCGAGCATTTAACACGTTTAGTTCTTCCTACCCCCAGCTGGGGCTTTGCATTTGCAATGAGCTCTGTGCTGCCCTGGCAGCACAAGTGGGTCTGTGTCAACAATAGCGGCTTCCCAGCCTGGTGAAATTGAGACAACTTTTCTCAGCCCAGGTAATCCCTTTATTTCTGGTTTGGTCCGCAGATCAGGTTTTCTGTAATGGCCACTTACCAGAATAGCATTTGATTTATTTTTTTTTAATTGAGATCTGATGTTCTCTTTCCTCTTCTATTTTAATCCCACAGCTGGATTTTGGCATTTTTTTTGTCTGTGGTACACCACAGATTCTTGGCAAGAAAAAGGTTTTCTTTCTCAAAAAATAAGGCTGCAAGGTCACGGATATGTTCAGTTTGACCTGGTAAATGTCTTCATGAGAACAAGAATCTAGTGGACAACTAATTAAGTTTCCACTAGCAAAAAGAACTAAACTTCAACCAAAAAAATCCTGAAGTTTTCTGATAAAGACATCTCCTTTTGCAGTTGCTGCGAATTCACGTGCTCCGTGGGGTTACAAGCAGAGAGAGCTTCACCTTAGTCCCATTGCAAGGACCAGAGAAAATGCATTCCAGTTTGAAAACATCCAAGTGAAGATTCACAGAGATGATTATTAAAAAAAAAAAAAGAAAAAGGCAAAAAAAAAAAGCACCACACACTTTTAATTAGGATGTTAAAGCTGGACAGATGTGATTAGGGTCCTTTGGAGTAGGGTTTCTAATTTGGTCAGATGGTCTGTCCCTGGTGGGAAAGGTAGGTGTACTCTGTATTGAGTTATTTCTTGCTGTTTGCTGTGCAAGTGCTGCTCACATATTTCTAAGAAAACAGCCAGATGAGGAAGAGCTGGGGGCAGCTGGTTGTTGGGTACCCCCAAACAGATGTGTGTTGATAGTGGTAACTCTTGTGGTGTACCTCATCTCTGCTTCTTGCCTTGGACCCCAGCCACCTGTCTTCATCCAATTCCTCGTATTTGCTGATGGTTTTTCAGCTGTGGTCACAGCTGGAGACTCCATGTCAAGAAAGAGCAAAAGTAGGTTTGTGTCTGGCTTGAGTTGAGTGTCTGCAGGTTCCCCCAAAGGGTAAAGCAGTTGGTTGTGCAATGGCTGAGAGCGAAAGCTGGGGACCGGGTTACACCCAGGTACCTTCAAAGAGATATGAAGGTTTTAAATTGGAAAAAGTTGCAAGAGGAACATGCGTGGCCAAAGTTAAAGGGAATCAGGGGTGAAAGGCAGCGGGCTGGGCTCTGTCTGTATTCCTGTATGGCTTGAAAGCACTTCTTGTCTTAGGACAAACCGAGAGATTATGCGTTGGTGTCATCGTTGTGATCAAGAATTTCATCTTAAGAATTGTAAAAAGCTTTTTGAGACAAATCACTCAACACCTTTTTGCCAGCAGCCCCAGCACAAGCCTATAGCATTTCTCTGTATAAAACCAAAACGAACAACCAGCCTGTTAATTTTTAGATGAAGGCATAATCCCTTTCCAGGTGTGCTTCTAAACTGATGCATTTCAGGTGCCACTCACTTTCCTCTTACCAAAGAAAAGATCTCTCAGAAGTGATAGTAAGCTCCAAAATCCTTGATTTAATTCCTCCTCTAAGACGAGGCTATCTGTCTTTCCCTGTTAGCCCCCCATTTAACTCTGCATTTAATGAAGTGCATTATGTGGGCATATGTGGAACCTCATGGTATCTGTTTATCTCTCCCTCTTTTTTCATCAAAACAGAAGAAAATCTGGTAAAGAACAAAGGCGTCCCTAAGTCACTGAGTGATTTTTTTTTTTTTTTTAAATTACCTTTATTTGCCACCCATCTTAAGGATAAAAGCTTCCTGGTTCATGAATTTTCCTGTATTTTTTAGTTTTGAGTACTCTTTTTAATAATGAAATTCAGCAAGGTTTGAACTGTTTTTGCAAAAGCAAGAGGTAATTGAGATTGTTAGTTTCTAAAAGGAGGTATTTGGAATAGATAAAGCACCTGAAACGTCTGTGCTTTGATAGCAATCCCCTATATAATTATCTAATGCTTTTCTATCCTACTTGCTTAGTGAAATACTTAGAGAAACACACACAGTGTGTGCTGTGTGGTAGTACTGTGAACTATAAAAAGCATACATATTCTGAAAGCTAGAGAGATTTTTTTAAAAATTTTTTTCATTAATTTAATTGCATATTTGCTGCAGGCTTTGTGTTCTTCACATGTGATCTTCAGTTTCTTTAGGGGAGAGTTAGTTGAACATTGAATTGAAAGTCAGGTTCCTAGTTTGTCAGATGAAGATTTCTCATGAAGAATAATTTTTTTTTTTTATAGCTACTGCATGCTTTGCAGACTGGGACAAGAAGTATTCATTTTTTTAATCAGAAAAAACCCTAATATTATTGTTATTACTACTTTATTTTTGGTGACTTAAAACCGAAACAGGAAATGACCTGAGACACAGTTTCCATGACACCCTCTCACTTGAATCCAGTTTTCAAGAAGATGAAAGGCCAAAGCAGTCTTTTGATAGTGAGCAGCTAATTGGGTGGCTGATAGAGGCAGGTTTTTCTATGTGAAAAAAATAAAGGAGAAAAGAAGGGGAACAGCTGTGTTTTGGTATATATGTATAATCCCAGATAAAACTCTCCACGGACAAGGAAATATAGTAGTGCCTTAGTGAAAGGAAAATTAAGAATCTTTGAAAGCATAAATGTGGCTTTTTGGGGGTAGGTTGTGTCTGGAGAAATTATTTCTCCTCCAAAAGTGAGTGTGTTTATCAACTTGAAACTTACAAGCCTGTTACTAATTGGTGTCCGGCATCTATTTTTGATTTGAGAGACAAGTCCTGAAAGAATCCTAATAGGTTGAGTTGTAGAGCAAGATGTGATTGATGAGGGTGCAGTTTCTAAGTAAAGTGGTAGTGTTTGCTTCTGCTACAGCATCTGTAGGTGTTACAGTGCTGTTGTATTTTATCTCTCTTAAAACATAGGCAGTGTGCTACAATTGATGACTTTTTTCTTTATAAACTGTTCATAAAATTGTCCTATCCAGATATTGAAGTGAGAAACTAGGTTTTAAAAGTTCTTGTTTTAATTTAATGAAAATAGAAGGTGTGAAGGACATCTTAACTTGCAATCATATTGAATACAGTTTCAGATTTACTCCAGTGAAGTAGAGAGCAAGTAACTCTGAGTTGTGGATTCAGACACATTGGTAGATGACGGCACATCCAACCTCATGGCTAGCTGCTGCAGAAGGAGGAGGAGGCGGCCCTTTTCTGGGCACATGCTCCTGCCATGTCAGGCCTAGAGTTTGTAAGGCTGCAGAGCAAGCTGATGAGAACTTGCTTTATTTTCAGCAAGCATCTGTCAAACTGACTCATCGTACAGCCTAGTGGCTTAATTGTAATGGCAAACCATGTATTCAGGAGGGTTACAAAAGTGGTTGAGCTGATCCTGCCTGCTGAGAGGAGAGGGTTTTGCTTGCCCCTCCGCTGCCGCCAGGCCCATGGTCCATCCCTGGGGCTCCTTGGGCTCTCTGAGCTGGCTGCACCCACCTGTGCAGTAAAACACAACTCCCTTCCCCCACTCTCAGATTAGCCTGGGCTTTCATGAACAGTTGGGTGGATTTTCATGGCCTGCTCCTTCTTCAGTAGGTGTTTTTCTGTCCAGATGGAGAAGATAATTGCCTTCTCTAACGTCTTTCTTGCTGCTGTGCGTGGGGTACCTTTGTTTTCCCATGAAGTTTTGAATACCTGGAAGAGAAAGTTGTAGGAACGTTTTGAGGTCAGTTGTCTTGGGACCTTTCCACGGCTGTGTGGTACCCTGTTGGTCCTGGAAGTGTTTCCAGCTGGTTAGTGCTATTTCCAGGCATTGTTTTCTCCTTCTGAACTTTTTATGAAGAATATGCCATCTATGTTGGCATAGTTCAAACTAAGTGAAATAGTCTGGTTTTTATCTCCTGAATATCAAAGCAAGCCTTTTTTTGAATGCGGGAGATTAGGATCTCCCCAATGAAAGTTATCTAAGCCAACAGTTGCTAGTCTTTCACAAAGACTTCAGTGGTTCGTGAACCTAAAAATCTGCTGCACCATCGGTAAACAACCAACGGGAGATGGATCTGTAGGAATTTGGCACAGCTCTGGCTGATTGATGTAAGACCTTTTCGTCTTACATCATGTAAGACGTCTTACATCATGTAAGACCATCATGTGCTCATTGCATAACTTCTGCAATGGTAAGGAAGCAGCTTACTGTCTGAAAGGGCTGCTTCAACATAAATAAATAAAACCCTCTAAAACCAGCTTGACTGCTAGTGTTGGGCAGCTCCTCTGCCTTCTCAAATGAAGATCTTATTAGGCAACAGCTGTGGTCCTGCTGCCAGTTTTCCTCTGCAGACTAAGCCTGGGGGACTGCTCGTTAGTTCCCTGCCTGCTTGCGAGAGGAGCATGTAAAATTGATACACGAAGAAAGGGCCGCGATCTGACACTGTGGGAATGCAGGTGGGTTGGAGCAGTGCGCGGGAATTAAACTGACGTGCTAATCGTGCTCCTCACAGGAGGCTGGCTGCTCTGTGCAATTTCAGTATTTTCTGGTATAATAATCCCGGTGGGTTTTCCCCGACTCTTTCCAGTTCTCTCTGCTGATAGAGCCTTTAATATTGTGGTTTATGTGAGAATTTTGGTGAGTATTTTGTGAGAATTTTGAGAAATAGATAAGTGTTCCCTGCCTTCAGAAATTGGAAAAATATTTCTTTATGAACACAGCATGGTATTTGCTGCTACTCCTGTGTGATGGTGCAGTGTCAAGAGTGTCATTTCTCAGGAACAGTGTCTGCAGCTGGCAGAAATTTCTGTGCACTTTGAAATTTTGAAATCCAATCTCATGCTTGTGCTGTCAGTGTGGAGCTTGCTTATGGCACTCCCTTATTTTTCTTTAAAGGCTGAAATTTTAATATTGATCCCAGAGTATAGAGTCAACTATTTTGCTCAGAAAATAGTCATTACCTGCGCATTGTGAGAGGCTGAAATAAAATAAAGTCGACCTGCTGTTGTACGTGGGAGGCAGAGGGCGGTGTGTTCCCATGCAGCTGTGACAGTCCTGCGGGTCCTGCCACCCCAGGGGATCATCCCTCTTTCCCTGTCCCTTTCTTGTCACAAATCTGTTTTATCTGAGATTAAATGAAATCAACCTGAAAACGAAAAATGGTAGCAAGATGTTCCAGAAGCAGCAATGTAATTATAATTTTGAAATTCAATGCTAAAGGAAACAAGTCTTCATACAGATGCTGTTGCCAGAGCCCTGCTAAAATGCATTTATTCTCACTAGTACTTTATCTGGAAAATGTTTAGCAGGCAGGAAATACGGAATCTTTTTGCACCTTTTTTAACGTTTATCTTCAGAACAAGTAGAACAATAACTGCTTAATAAGGGTGTTTGTCTTAAATGCACCTATTCAGGAGGCTATAGAACAAATAAATTGGAGACTAAGCAAAACGCAGTTTAGCTACAGGGAAGATAAAGTTGAGAGGAAAAAATGGGAACCCAGGTCTCATTTTCACTAGTACTGGTCTACATCACTGTAATGGTGTAAATGCCTCGAGGGGGTTGCAAATTTGATTTATTTACATTGAAAGGGTCTTATATGCTTCCAGCGAAGCACAATGAGTAAATGAGCGAGCGTTAGGCTTAAAAACTGCCTGATGGACTTTATATTTGTCAGCTGTACCCCTTGGTAAGTATTGTTTTTAGCAGTCATCTTTCTTGCAATGTGCTGTGTGATGATTTCTGAATTTCTGCACGTCTAGCACCATTATGCTGGTTTCTGGGAGTCAGATTGCACTGTGCCAGCCCTATTGCATGCCAGTGCATCTCTTCGTGTAGCAGATTCAGAGTAGAACCTACCACTTTCCACAATGCTGGCAGCTCAGTGATAGTTAATGAGTGATTACTACTGAATACACAGTGGTTCATTCTGTATTGAACACTTGACATCCCTCAAGCACTAACAACGTCAGTACGTACCATGTGGGTTTGGTGTTGCAGCTGAAGAACTTCAGAGGTTCCTTCCTTGGCTGTTTGCCTCATCTCTCCGCTGAGGTTTGCCTCACTAGTAGTTGTGTCAGTGCAACTATGTGTGGGGCTGTAGTATAAACTGGATCCTTGAAATGAATCCCTGGGATTGCAGGGGTTCAGCACAGCCCCAGCAAACAGTGGTGCCAGCATAGCAGAAGTGCTAAGGTGGATATTTCTTAAGGCAGATTTGCTGCTTATGCCCGCGTATGTATAACTATGCTGTTTGAGGTAAAGAATAATTGTGTTTTAAAACTTGCCAGTTTTAGAGACAGGTGATCATTGTATGCCAATCCCAAAGAATTTGTCCTTCAGAGTCTCATTCTCACTTGTTTTGGTATGAAAAGGGCATTACCAAGAGGTGCCTCCTTGCCCTGCCACTGCTGGAGCAGCTGGCTGAGCTGCTGGGATTGAACTTCAGCAATAATCGAGTGGGACTGGTTATATGAGAGTGAGGGGTGTACAGTGACAAAACAGATCTAAAATTGTTGTTAACTCTTTGTGTTCACAAAACACAAATTGGAGGGTTTGCTTATTAGCATTTAATACACAAAGAGAGATGTAAAAAGACCCTTAAGCCTGGTAGCAGAGATTTCTTTGTGCCCAAAACTTGTGTTTCTAAAAAGTAGTCAAATCTGATGGCATTTTGGTTGACTGGTCTGCAGAGGTAAAGGAGAACCTTTCAATACTTAAAGGGCGCTTATAAGAAAGATGGGGACAAACTTTTTAGCAGGGCCTGTGGCGACAGGACAAGGGGGAATGGCTTTAAACTAAAGGGGGGTAGATTTAGACTAGATCGAAGGAAGAAATTTTTTATTCTGAGGGTGGTGAAGCACTGGAACAGGTTGCCCAGAGAGGTGGTGGATGCCCCATCCCTGGAAACATTCAAGGTCAGGTTGGACGGGGCTCTGAGCAGCCTGATCTAGTTGAAGATGTCCCTGCTCATTGCGGGGGGCGTTTGGACTAGATGACCTTTAGAGGTCCCTTCCAACCCAAACTGTTCTGTGATTCTATGAGAACATTGTGGAAACCTAACCTGGGCTTGGGGTCACTTCTGGTTAGTGCTGACCTTAAAAGAGGCAGGTTCCTTCAAAAGAGAGAGCTTCTACCTATCAAATATTTCTGTAGCTCAAAGCTATGTTACAAGCAGCTGAAAGGTTCTCTGCAAACTTGTGTTTGTTGCAAAAGCCTACCATGCCCAAGGTTAGTACGTGCCTTCTCTCCTCGGAGAGATGGAATAAATGCTCAGAACACTTCGGGGGGGTTTTTTAACCAATATATATTTTTACATTAGGGCTTTGTCAGCAGTTGAATCTTGCAGAGTTGGGGTTTTTGGTGTTGTTTTGTTTGTTTTTTTATTTTTCCTCTGTCCATCTTTCAGGTCTGTTTTGGTGCTTGAACAGGACATGCCAAACTCTTGAAGTAAAACTAGCTTCGCAAGTTGTAAACTTAAAATGGCATTGACACTGTAGAAACCACTCATATTACTTTGTCCACTCTTTCAACAAGAAACACATCAAAAACTAATTCAGGAACCTTCTTTCCACCAGTTTCTTCTACACTTTATGCATTTGATAGCTTTATTGTATGAGTCTCCTACATTTAGGGGTTTTTTTGTTTGTTTGAAGCGAGAGGAGCACTGAAATTTCCCCTGTAAAATGACAGATTAGAGTAGGGGGCAGGTGTTACAGCTGAAATTACCTTTTTAATTATCTAGATTAAAGATGACTGCATCTCTCTGCAAATAAAAAACAAAGATACAATAGGTCATGCACATTATGGCTTCTTTTTTCATTGCTTTGCAGGGGGCTGCATTTTGTACAAGCAAAACGAAACCAAAAACTTTCCTGATAACTTTTGGGGGGACCGAGCATGTAGAGTGCCATGGTAAAAGGTTAGGGAGGGTAGGAGGAAGGTATGTATTTCATTTTGGTTTGGAAAAAAGCATCTCTGAATTGTTAGCACTCGAGGATCAAGCAACTAAACCTTCCCAAACCCTGTAGAGCTGACAAACCAAACCAGGGCACCATCTGGAAATGATTCTGTGCTTCATTCCCTGTTTTGCTAGTATAATGAAATAAAAAAAATTCCAAGTCCTTGTAATTGTTAAATTTTGTCATGCAAATGCGTTCTAGACTTCCAAAAGGATTGTAAAGGTTTCGCTCTAATTTTCATGCTTTGAAGAAAACCTCTGTGTCCTTGCCGCTTTGGATGAATAGAGGAGCAGCTTGCAGCAAGACATCAGCTTTTCAATCACTTTTATATGAATAATAGCTCGTGGTTGTGAATAGGTGGAAATCAGATGCAAATAAATGAAAAATATTGAATTAACATAAGCAACTAGTGATTGCTATGTTTATCGAATAGAATGCCTTCATAAATTGTTTTAAACTTCTGTAATTATCATTCATCTTCACATGATACGCTCGGCTATTTCTTGGCTGTCTGCTGCATACTCGTGGAGGATTTGGTTAGCATTCCACTTTTTTGTAGTTTGATGTGAAGGTCACCACCTTGTAATTCTTAACATGTGGAACAGAGTGCATACTGTGGTACGTTTTCTGTCCGGATAATTTATGTTTTTATTAGATAATGCTCGTACTGGAAACTTCACTTTGTGGATGAGAGTGGAAGCGCAGTGGAGGAGGGAGCAGGCGGGAGCCAAGTCTGGCACGTGGGGCTGAGGGGTGCTGGAAAGCCAGGGATGTCACCTGGAAATGTAGAAGACACAGGTGTGAATTGGTGGCATTTACTTCATACTTAGTGATATTGTTATAATTGCCACAGCATAATTTTTACTTTTTAAAAAAAAATATATATGTACATAGTGTGAAAGTCTGTAAATCTTCCACCGAAAGATACAGCTGCTTCATATTGCCACTTACTATTCATTCATTTGCAAGTGTAGCGAGAAGCAGGAGCACACCGTATTGTTTAAAACCCTGATTTACTGTGTTATGAGACACTAGAGAAAGGGCTTTGCCTTGGATGAAGATAGGGCTTTCAGAATTTTCAGAAGATTTATTTTTTCTTTTTAAGAAATTCGATATTCTCTGACTTCTTCCTAACCCTGAAATTCATGCCATTACTTCGTCTTACTGTGTTTTATCGTATCTATTTTAGGATGGACATAACTTTTTGGAATCTTATGAACTTTTATATTGCCTGATGCTTTTGATTTTGTAGCCTTAGCCTTGTGTTTGTATCCTTGTTATATTTAAGAGTGAAAAGACATAGAAGGAATTAAAGTCAAGCTGAGGAGGTGAGACAGAAGTGTGAAGCTGTTTTTGGCATAGGTCTGTTAGCTCCCAGTGTCTGTGTAGTGAAAACTATATTGTGAAAACACATATTTAAATTGTGTCATGGAAAGCTTTTGGAAATTAAAATACAGATTGCATGCTGAAACAGGGAGGTAAACTTAATTTGTGGGTATCGGCAATTTATTAATTTATTACAGTTAAAATTTATTCATTAATTTGTTAAGATAAATTATCAGTATCAGCATAATGAAAAATTTCCTGTCCAGTAAATCCCCCCCACTTTCTGACTGTCAAATACTGATGCCACTGTAGTAGTAACTGTGTTTGACAACAGGAATATTTATTCCTGAGTAGCATTAATCTACTTCAATTCTGTCTATGTCTTTATTTCTTCTTGGCGTCTGAATTCGCTAATCCTGATACCAAAGTGGATTACAATGTCATTTCTGCATGTTCAGGCGGATGTGCAACACATAGATAATTGCACAGAAAAGCAAAAGAAAGGGAATTTATTTAGGTTGTCGAGCTGGAGGTGGTCTCTATACAGCCTTAAATCCTTAATTCAATTTCAGGTTTGCCAGTCAGTCCGGTTGGGCTTGTGTGCCGAATGAGGCTCGGCAAGTTTGTGGCCTTGTTTCATGCTCGGTTTTAACATCGGAAGCTGTGCTTCCACCAGAGTAATGTATTGATGCCTGTTCAGCACAATTCATCATGTATTCATAAAGAGCGGAATTATTATATAATGCTTTAAAAGAATTACAGGTTTTAGTAAGATACTATTTTTTTTCTAACGCAACAGCATGTAGCCAGTATAGGCTTTTCATTGATATCTTGTATTTCTGAGTCTGGTAAAATTTAACAGATGAAAGCTTGGATGATTTACTGAAAATGAAATAAAAACTATTTTGAGGAAGAAGCTGATACTAAACATTCTAATTTGAAAACCCCTTTGACTGATAAATATTTTATGTGCACTGAAGCA
Organism: Aptenodytes patagonicus; assembly: GCF_965638725.1. Taxonomy (NCBI): domain Eukaryota; kingdom Metazoa; phylum Chordata; class Aves; order Sphenisciformes; family Spheniscidae; genus Aptenodytes; species Aptenodytes patagonicus. The sequence goes on along the minus strand of NC_134953.1, from coordinate 59,222,388 downwards.
TCCTCAAAAATTAAATATGAATGAATGGTAGGAAATGTTGCAGTACTATGAAACATTGAGATTTTATAATTTCAAGTGCAAATGTCTGCCTAGGGATTCTTGATTATTTTTAATGAAGATGACACTATACACATGATCAGCATGAGTGCTTCTTAAATAAGAGAGTTCATAGAAGTAGTATCTTCTGAAGGAAATCACAGCAGAGATTTATTTTGAGTAAATGAGCAGCCTTTTCTCCAGACGTTCCAAAATATTTTATTTAGACAAAGTTAAACATGAATTGAGATTTTAAAAAAAAAAAAAAAAAAGTCAAATACTTTTCTTCTGTTTTGAAACAGAAATTGTTTTAATTGTGTTCATTTACCAGGAGCAGTGGAGCTCGTTTCATAGTTTGTAAATATTTTGTGAAAAAGCAGCTTGTAATAATATTTACAGAAGGAATGAAAAATAGTAATTGCCTCTGTCATTGTTTTAATTTTAACAATGTGTGTATGCATGAGTCCTTTTTGATCTTTTTAATAGGTACAACCCAACTGGCAATGACATCACGTCATAAAAGGAATTAATACTGCCATTATAAATTTCCTGGCTTGTTTTTTTCTGAAAAGTTGGTTCCTTCCAGTTTAAATTCCTTTTTTACAGTGGAAGTCTGCTCCCAAATTCTATTGTCTGCTCTGTTCCTCCTGTCCTCGCAGTGTTATGCTATGTTGACCATAAATTACAAGATTGTATGGATGTGCAAGGTCCCAGGACTGTGCTTGTAGGTTTTTTGCAATTATCTTGTGTGTTTTCTATATGGTTTTTTAGGTTTCAAAACATAAATCTGATGTCAGTCAATTCTAGATTTTAATTCTGTCCTCTACAGCCGGGATAGTGCAGTTCTCAGTCCAGCCTGCTCCCCTCTTCTCTGGGCTTGGAAGATTGCACCGGGGGTAAAACCAACTCAAAATAGAGGAAAAACCTATCTTCAAAAAAATCTTCGGAAAAAAATCTAGGCTGTTTCTAAACATCCTGAAAGCTGTTTTCTTTTTCCTCTTTCCTCTTTGCTTTGCAGCTCTTTTGCATTGTGATTTTTCTTGCATGTTTTCCTGTATTCTTCAGTAATAACATTGGCCACATTAAAAGTCCAGTCTGTTGAGAAGTGCGCAGTTTTTCCAACCAGAGTTGGAGGATCGGGTGATAATCACGAGACAAGATTGCATACCGATACAGTCCCTTAAAAACTTGAACTTTTTCTTAACATCCAGGAATAAACTTCTACCTTAACTAGTGTGGAATGACTATACTCCTGGCAGTTGAGGATAACTAGGTTAAAGTGGTTGATGGGGTGTATGTTTTCCTGCATCTCTGGGAGTGTAAAAGGATAGTTCAGATGAGGATGATCATGGACTCGTTATTTCATGACTAGGTACGGTAACGATCCTTTTTGTGTCATTAGTGATCTGCATGTTAAGGTGCTTTACAGTTTTGGCCCTTTAACCTCGTGTTTTTCCATCTTGACTGCCAAAACCAGTGAGTTACAAAAGGTAACTCCTTGCAGCAGGTTATTGAGCAGGGTCCCTTTGGATAGTGGATGGTTTATTTCTGTGTTTTGACAAATGATTAAGGCTAACATGAAGGATTCTTGTCTGCAGAGTGGTGGCATGGGGCAGCGTGGTGGGGGTGGGAAGGGATGCGAGGGCTGCCTGTGCAGCACCTTCTGGAGCCTCTTCGGCTCTTCTGTCCCCCTGAGTTGTGTTACATCGCTGTGCTGACACCTGGGTGGGTCCACATTAAACTGATTAAATCCTTTGTTGTCATGTTTGTTTTTTAATAATCTGCAGAAGCGGATGAATATTCAGTTAAAAGATTCCAGGTTTTCTTAGAAAAAGAACATGCTTTCTTCTCTTTTGGTAATCTCTTAAAAAGACAACCAACCAAAAAAAACCCCCACAAAACCCTTGCTCCTTTTCTCAGTGTTTTCACAAAGAAATTGAACTTCAGAAATAAATAAGACTATTTTCAAAGGGCTGAAGGAGCACAGTTATTGAATGTTGTCATACCTTTAAGATTCAAGGAAGAATTCAGGAAATGGAGAACAGGTGATGCTACTCAATCCACAGCATGTGTGTCTGCAAACTTCAAGTATAAAATAGAAGAATTAGTCTTTATACATCTTCTTTTAAAATAATTATATCTCTTTTCAGCGAGTGAAAAGGAATCACACTGGGAAATAAATATTTGATTTACCTTCAATACCTGTGTAATATTTTTTTCAATATTATGTGTGCATGTATTTGGTGCCTCTCATCAAATGATCAGCCTTCATTATCCTATAGTGAGTATATTTTTGCAAAGGTTTCTTAAAAAGAACAGCTTACAGAAGCTCACAGTAGTGCAGGTCTGCTGAAGCTGGAAGTAGCGCGTTTCTCTCTTGAAAACTCCCGGGTAAACAGTGGGAGATCTGGGACAGCCCCAGCAGAAAACTCCTCCTGCAGTGACTCTGAGGATGTATGGCTTTAATGTGAAACCACAGGAATCTGACCACATGGTGAAGAGTATTCCATATGTTGAAATAGCTGCAAAAAGATGTTCCACTGACTAAGGAAAAGGTGCCTATGTGGAAACTAAAAAAATCCTGCATTGTAATCTCAGGTGTCATCTTTGGACAGGTGAAATACCTTTAGAGATTTGTGGGGGGGGAATTCTTAAAATTTTCAGCTGCTAATTTGTAGCATCCATTTTTGAACAAAAATCATTCAGATGTTCATCTCAGTATTGTTGATCAGCAGCTCATCAGAAAAGTGCATACTCTGATTCTTAAATAGAGGTTCAGTCTAATTTCTTGCTACTTAGTGTTTGAAGGATAAATATAATAATTTCAGCAAAACTAATTTTTAGAAGGCTGAAATAATTATTTTTAGTTAGGAAATACTGTAGGCTGTTCATTCAACAATAGTGAATGACACCATTGTTTTCATGGTGTGTATTTATTATATTTATTTAAGATAATAAATACTGGTTTGCCAATACTCAAATAATTAAAGCAGCAGATTAGAAATTTTGTTTTGTGTTCTGATTTTTTTCATAAGCCTTTTATGCTACTTAGTCTTCTTCAAATATGATTTATGCTAAAGTTGCTGTTGTGGCAAGAGAAACAAGCAGAGCTGAGGTGGTTTTTATGTTTTGAAGCCCTAGTTAAATGACTCCCCGAATAACGACAACATTTGTCAGGGAGTCTTGGAGACCAGTATAGTATCTACAAAAATTTGTACTTAAATGTCAAATCATGGACTCTGTTTAACGGAAGTAATTGCGCATAGCTGAATAGCCCCTGCCTGAATGCTGCTAATGTTAAGCGAACTTGAACTGTCTAGTGTTCTTCATATGGAGAAACAGACACATAGGTGATACGTAGGTTGTCTATATTGGGGAGACCCGGTATAGACATGGAAAAGGGAGGTATGCCAGAGAGTCATCTCTCTCCTTTTTTATTAGGATTACTTTCTTCATAAAAACAAAGTGAGACCACTAAAAAGCAAAATAGGAAAAAGCTCTTTTGCTTGGTGCCAAGCACAGCTTGGTCTGCGGCAGGTCCCTCTGGCCCCATTCCTCTCCCATCTCAGCAGCTGCCTTGGTGGAACTGTCCCATCTTCTGGGATCCGCAGTCAAGAACCCTGCAGCCCCACCCTTGGCTTGCAGCCTTTTCAGTTTGTAAAACAATGAGGGTGCAAGATAAAGGACTCTTCTTCGCAAAACATCTGATAATTTTTTGCTCCTGAAGGCTGGATGTAGAAATTCTCATGGGATGGCTTGGCAGGAGTGCTACAGAAAACGCTGAGTCGAGTTTTGCTCTTCTTCAGCGCCTTTCCTCATTAAATCTGGAGCTTTCTCTCCCTTTTCTGGGCTGGAGTCTACTCTGCTCTTGATTAACACTGGAGGTTTTGTTTGAGTTTTGGTGGGTTTTGGGTTTTTTTTTTACTCCCCCCTCTTTCATGTAAATGATGTCTTGCTATTGTGCTTGCTTTTTTCTTTTTTAATTAGAAGAATAAATGCTTGCATTCATGCACAAATTGCTTTGAAGTGCTGTAGGAATTCAATTCATAAGCCTCTCCTTAGTCTCAATTGTTAATTTTTTTTTTTGATAACCGATAACATCTAATGGCTCTGCTCTTTCCAGAAGATAACTTTTGTTTTCTGCGGGTTGCTCTACCTCCTTCTGTGTCCCGAGATAACAAGTTAAACATGAGGAAGAACAGTTAATCGGCCACCTCTCATTGAGTGTTCCTGCAAGGTTTTGTTTCACGGCAGGGTGACTCATGCTAGACCACAACCCTATGAAAGAATGAGGGGAAAAATAGTCCTAGGGACTAATTGCCCTCCATTCAGCAGGAACCAGCTGAAGGTGGGTTGCTGGATGCCGTGGGCCAGCTCTGCTCCTCTGGCTGTTGTCTTGCAGAGCGTGGGGGTTATTGCCGACCTTGGATGAGCACCAGCGATTCACCTAGAAAAGTGGTTTAGCAGTTTCTTCTAGAGATCATCTTCTTTGCTTTACTGACCTAGCAATTATTTGCTACTTTGCATCTGTACGTTATTTTTTGGTGTCCAGGATAAAGCATTTACTTCTGTTGTAGATCTGTTTAATCTTGTTAATAGTGTCAGGTGGTCATCTGGCTCACAAAACATAACAGGGAGAAGTTGTCGGATAATTTAGTCCATTTGTGTGCTTGCTCCCTGAGTTCATTCTACCCCTGTTTTCGAAGCAAGAGAAGAAATATCCTGTTCCCAGTGCTGGTTGATGGGTAACTCTCTCTTCATTAGCAGCTAGGTAAAGTGAAATGTTGTTTCCTAAAGCTCACCCAGAGTACCAGGGGATTTCAAATTTCAAGGTCAGAAAGACTGCAAATTAAACCAACTCTTCTCTGCTTTTGTAAAAATCTGGTGATTGACCCATGGTTTTAGTGTGGGGGTCACAGCTCTAGGACTGCCACCATGTCCTCAGAGAATTGGAGAGTGGCAGAGGTGGGACAGGACCTCCTGAGGTCCTCGTGCCCTGCTCAGCTGGGGCACCTGTCCTGTTGGGTTTGGGTACCTCTGAGGATGGGACTCTACAAGCCCCTGGGCAGCTCTTCCAGGAGCACATGGTGTTCCCCAGCATGCGAGTGTGCAGGCGTAGGGAGGGCTTTGCACATGTAACGTGTGCTGCTACGAGAGCCTGTTCCAGCACATGCGCCCTGGGTGCCGTTTCCACTTACTGTTTGTAGGCAAACGTGGATCCTTTCTCTGTCTGTATTGCTTTGGCTCCCACAGCTGCTGCATAAACCAGGTTTGGTTTGAGAAGTGTTTTGGGAGGCTACGTCTGCAGGTGGGATATAGCCCATGTACATGCAGCAATTATTTATTTCTAACCCATAACATATTCTGATGTTAAACTGGAAGATTTTTTAATATATATGCCTGCAAATCTCTGTCAAGAGCTCGACAGAGATTTTTTTTTTTTTTTTTTTTTTTTTTTAGCCACAGCACCTACATGAGCCAGTGTGCCAAAACCAGCCGTGTGAAAATGGGGAAATTGAGTTAACCTGCGCAGCTCAGCAGCCAGAGAGGTATCACCCTCTGCAGGTATCACTGCTCTGGGCCATGTACCTTCGTCAGGTGCACAGGTCTCAAAGCACTTCATTGGGTTTGGTGAGGTCTTGCACCTGAGAGTTGGTGTGCTTGAACTTACCTCTGCGTGGGCAGCATGAGAGGGTCAAGTTTAAGTCAATTTTAAGCCCTGGATCAATTTGAAATGTAACAGTTATTTGAATATAACTTTGCATCCAGGTTGGAGAGAATGATTAAGATAATTGATGCAAAGTGTTTATCTTCTTGAGTTAATTTTTTAACTTATGTTAGAATTTAATTGAGAAATTGAACCACCTAAGAACTTAGGAATGTAAAGAATTGCTCCCGCTCCCTTCTGCTCGAAAAAGGAAGGGTGCGGATTATATCAAATAAAAACAATGCAAATGAGGTATGTAAACAGGTGACCTTAAAACTCTTCTACTTATTAATACAAATAATATTATCATATGAGAGTACTCTTGTACTTTTTATTACAAACACTGACTCATACAAGAAGGTACTTACGTACAGACAGTCTCTTTCAGGTTGTTACTCACCTATTATTTTTCTCTTGAAAAAAGTGTTGGTGCCTTGCGTGGAAACAGCTGAGAACTGACTGCAGTGTGTGTGTGTGTGTGTGTGTTAAAGTTTTAAACTTTTGTGTCTTTCTGAGTGAAGGCAATATTAGACAGTTACTGTTAAGAAGCGCTGCAGCAGCAGTTGCAGGGGAAGGCTGTTATCATGATATTTATCATGTGTATGTTGATGGTTCCTGTTGAGAGATCCTGAAAAATGATAGTCTTGGACATTTAAAGAAAACAATTCTGTAATTACATTAGCATCAGCCCATTCATTTTATGCACAGAAGTTTAGTGTCGTGATTTATGATCTATAAATTCCTATGTTTAAGCTTGTCGTTCTTGGATTTTTTTTCTGATTCAAGTAGATCTCTCTAATACCTCACTCCAGCCTTAGTGTTCCTGTGCTGCAGCATTTCTCCATACAAAACCCAACAGCTTCTGCCTTGATTGTGTTAAACAGATCAGGAAACAAAATCATGTGCTCTCAGTGTGTGTCTGTATGTCCCTTTGTTTTTTGTTTTTTGGGTTTTTTTGACTTTGCTGTAAAATTACACAGTCCTAGCTGGAATGTTACATAGATTGAACCATGTTTCTTCTGCATACTTGCTGTATATTGAATTCATGACCAAATTGGACAAGCACAGTAATTATACTAAAATGATATCAAGCTCTTTTGGCTATAGTATTGCATCTATTTACATGTATTGGTTTGCTGCTTAAATGTTTCCCCATTTTTAGTTAGTCGTTTTGACATGAGCTTGAAAACAAACCAGAAAAATAAACCCCAGAGTTCTCCCAACAGAATGAAGTTTCAGGTCGATTTTGCTCCTGATAAATGCTCAAATTTATGTTCCCTTTAAAGGGAAGAGGACCAACAAAATGCAGCAAGTTGAAAAATGTCCAGTAATCAAAAAGTTCTCAACCTGAAAAAAAAACATATAAATATTTTAAATTTCACATCCTAGAGGCTGGGATGAGGAATAAGTGTAGGGAGAAAAAATCCAATCCTATTGAGAAGACCATCTGCTTTATATTTTAAGGTTGGGTAGCATGACTTTCCTTTTTCTGAAATACTGCCATATACATTGTCATGAGTATAACCTTAGTCAAGTTACATTGGCTAAATGAATAAACTTTTTAACATGTGGAACTAATTTTCTTAGGGTATTTTCCCCTCTCACTATTTTTTCCTCCCTCCTCTCTGGTCCCTTGAAAAAGAAGACAAAAAATCTGCCGGTTCTTGATTGCATTTTTGGCAGTTACTCAGTTTTCCATAGTTTTCTCTCCTTGCAAATGCCTGAAGTTTTCCAAGGAAACACGGTTATAAGAATTGTGCTCTACTTTGACTCTTTTCAAGCGACGTCGTACTTACCATCTCCCCTTCTGAATATGACTCTTGAAACGATCCCAAAGGTTTTTACCTCCCGCAGGCTAATAATAATAGATTAATTATAAATGCTAACTGTGATGCTTTCTACCATCAAAATCAAGATCAAACCTGAATACCATTTCTTCTGTTGTCTTCTGTGTTGCACAAAATGTTTTGCTCCAGTGCTGGCTGCAGAGTGGGGAGCAGAGGTGCCATGGGCCAACTCAGCACGTGGCAGAAGATAATGGTGGCTTGATTCATAAATAGTGAATTGGTAAGCAATCTTCATTAAGATAAAAATTGGGAAGTGAGATGTTTTCCTGCTTAAAACCTTCTCAAATATTGGGGAATGTATGCACCCATGAAGGTGTGTGTGTGAGCATGCGGAGATACACGTCTGCAAACGCACGCATGCTTGCATCTTGAGTGCCAGGAAGTTCTGTGTTCACTTTGCTTATGGAAAAGCTATGTCTGAGAGTCACAGCTTTGTCTCACAATTGATTCCCCCCCCCCCACAAATTCCTCCTCATTCCAAGTAATCTTTTGTAAATTTTATATGTAAAATAAGCAGAATAATTTAAATGAAGCTGCCAAAGGAGTCTTTCAAATGATGATGTGGTTTAACAATACTCCAGCGATGTAGATAATCGAGCACAGACCAGCTTTGCCCATTAGTGACGTACAGAGCTTCTCCGAGCAAAATGTCGATGGTAGGAGATGAACTGGGCCAGGACAGTAAAATAACAAGCTGTATGAGTCTTTGCATTTCCTCATTTTTTTAACTGAAGGTGCTGCTCGTGGTGCCTGCTCTCCGAGGAGAGGCTGCCTGCACTCTGACCCCCACGAAAGTGCCGACCCAGAGCTTGTGAGCTCTGCATCACATTTATCTTTGTCTACCTGTCTGATAAAGATATCTGTTGCTGCTTGACAAATAACGTAATGAAAAACATTAATTAGTTAAATCCTTCCTGAAAACTTTTTGTTTTCTGAAACCCACAGAAAGAGAAGGGCATTTGCAGTGTGATGTTGGGATATTCGTTTTAGATGTGTCCTGGTGTAGCTGCCATGTCTGTCTCTGAGCTGAGCAGGGCCTATAATACCAGACTGCTGCCATCATTGCTCTCATCCGACTGGGTTTGCCTTTTGCTATGTTTTCCTCCAGTTTACTTTAGTTTCTTATATGTATATTGTACTTTCTTAGAGGAAAACACAAGCATGTCCTTGATCTCATGGGAACACACTATTTAATGTTTCTCGGTTTTAGAAGATGGTAACAAAACATAATGTGATACGGCTTCAGACACTGCAAAAATAAACTCCAGACAGAAGCCACAGGTTTCCCTCAAAACAATCTCACTCGGGGAGTTTCATCAGAAAAAGGATTTGTTATATATTTGTTTGCTTACCACTTTTTAAAACATTAACCTTTAAAATAAGAAATAGGCCCTGGTTAGTTGCTACTTGAAGTTTAAAAAGTATTGCAGCCCTGCTGAGCTAATACTGCGTATATTTGACACATGTACATTTTGTTACTGCTGTTTTGTATACTTTTTTAATATTGTTGAGTTTTTTCATCCTGTCGTTTCCCAAATATGACAGGTAACAGCAGTCGACGTCCTAAATCTGTTGAAAGTTGTGGGTTTTTTCTTTTTAAAGTCTTGCAATATAGATGCTAAAACAGGTTCAATGTATTTACAGCTCAGTGGATATTTTACTAATCCTGTATTTGTTTTTCCTGATTCTCTTTGTCTCTAAAATGTTATTTTTGTCAGTAGGGAGATGGATTCGTATCTCTCTAGCAAATAAAGTGATGTGCAAATGGTTGACTACTCCACGGAGCAGTTTGGCGCATGTGTTTGGTTGGGGACCTTGGAGGTTTGGGGGTGGTGGCTATTTTTGTTTATTTTGATGCAGTGCTGATAGTCAAACTGGGAGCTTTTGAAGTTATTTTCTCACTGTAGTACACTGCTGCTGAGTTTATTTTAATCTCAAGGAAATGAGCGAACAAGTCAGTTAATATTTTACTTTTTATGCTAAGCTTGGTTTAGAGTCGTCTCCCAGATTTACAATTGAGTTGCCTTTGGCTTCAAATTATGAATAAAAGTCTCCTAAGCCTTGTTACGGCACACTACAAAGCTAAACCTGAGCTACTCCTTATCTCTAGCTTGGTGGGAAACCTGACTCCTTCCTACCCGGAGATGTGGGTTTGAGTGCTGTGCCCATTCATCACTGTCAGACCCCACCTGTGGGGTCGACATTAGACAGCAGTGGCCCAAATCTTCCCTGACGCAGCCCCAAGGACCCCTGCCTTTGGATCCTCTCATCGCTTCCCTATTTATCTCGCTTATCAAATGTTTGTCCTGTTGTTCAAAGCTAAAAGTGAGGCAGGCTGGTGGCACGGAGAAGCAGTTGCAGTTGAAGTCATTAAAGGATATACCTAGATACCACAGAAGAATATTTTCTAGGAAGTTGCAAGTGTGTTCACCCAGACAGGTAACTAAAGAGCTTAGGAAAGCAAGAGTCTCAAATGTGTTGAAAATGTGTATTTGTAAAACAAACCGCAGCTTTCTCAGGACTCCATCCAGGCTGTGGTCATCCTCTGCAGGCTCCTAGGGACACATCACATGGCTCTCCTGAAACCTACGTGTCTCAGAGCTGTCACAGATCACCAGAAGTCCTGCAGTGGTCCCTGCGGATACCATGATTCTCTCTTTCTAGGCTTCTGTTTGTGTAGCTAAATGTGAGCATCGTGTTCAATAAGGGAAGGGGAGGATTAAGAGCATGAGTGATGTGCTGAGCATCGTGCTGCAGGATTCAGGTGTTGCCGGAGGCATGGGGGCCCCAGGGATGGTGCAGGGCTTTGTGGGACAGAGGAGGCTGAGCACAGAGTTTAAATGTGAGTATAAAACAGCAGGTGACAGATACAGCCAGCCAGACAAGTGTTATTTCTCTCTGAGCATCTCGAATGTTTAAGTAATTTGAAAAGAAAATTATGCTTTCACTGACTTTCTAATTTAGACCTGGCTAAATCTGGAATTATTGTTATTTCTGAAGTTTACTTTTGGAACAAGGTATGGAAAATGCAGATGCTTCAAAACTCCTAAGTTTTGAAAAAGTTTTCCATTTTGTTTACTTCTGAATGTTGTGTTTGAAAACTGATGCTTTGTGACAGAAATAGTTGAACTGAATGAAGCAAAGTTTGCTTGCCGTGCTGGGTAAGCTGTGGCAGCACAAAATGCTCTTTTCCAAACTGAATCTTGAAATTTAATTCAGAGTTTGGACTTGAAAACAAAAGTTGCTTTTGTTTTCATTTATTTTTTTAAAGTTGAAAACCTTTGTGGAAATCTGCTTGATGAAACCAAGCGGTTGGAGTAGTTGAAGCATGGTGTGCAGGTGTGTTACAGCACATGCAGGGTTGGAGCACAACTGTGAAGCAACCGTTCTCAGCCCAGCACGTAAGATAAGTAGCAGATAGCACAGAGCGTGAAGTTTTGCCCTCTGCTGTGTGCCACAAGAAGAAAGCTGTTGTCTTTTAAAGACGTTGGGTTTAAAGGAGTTTGAGAATTCCTCAGAAAATGAATCTTTTTCATGTAGTTGACCAATGTCAAGATATCGGTCAAGATATCAGCAAGAAGCTGAATATCTATGAAGATGATAATCTTAAAATAGCTGATGATAGCAAAAAGAGGGGGGCAAATGGAGAAAAATAAAATGCTGTTTCAGGGCTTGAGGTGGTGTGTGATGAGGAGGCATTGGGAGTGGTGGCGGGGATGCAGATAGCTCCATGTCTGGCAGAGCACCAGCTTGGTGCAGGGAAAGGCTGGAGGCCGAACCAGCACAGTGGTTGCAGCCTTTGTGCGTTGTAAGAGCGAGTGGTGGTGGGTTACGGCAAATAATCCTGGGCAAGCATTTCATTAAACATGTGTGTAATTGTTCCTGTTGGAGTGAACTTAGCCTGCTGCCATCTGCTAAGCAGATTCAATTAAACAATGAGGGGTGGGAAGAATAAGGTACAGATGCTAATGCTCTGTGTAAACTACCATGGGCAAGTTCTCCTAAATATTTAGACTATTTTTGTAAGTTTGCGGAGCTGACTTACTCTTGGATCTGTGAAGTTCCCTTAACTTCATTTGGAGGTTGCCACTTAGCCCTGTTTTTCTACTTAAAGTTAGATCACTAAGTTAGTGAAATTAGCTTAAATACAATAGGGAGATGTTTTTGGCTTCCGAAATTAGCTTAAATACAATAGGGAGATGTTTTTGGCTTCCGGTGAAATTCTGCATAGGAGTTCTTGAATAGGGAGCAGATATCTCAAGTAACGGGACTGTACCTAGGCAGGGGCCGAGCAGTTAACACACAGCCTCGGGCAGCTCGGTGTGCGTGTCTTCCTGAGTGGTTTCTCAATCCTTATTTAGTTTTTACTGTTTGTTTAGGCTCACTGTCTGTGATGGCTCCTGCTACCCCCTCTCGGACATGCACAGAGCTTTTAGTTAAAAAAGTGGAAGATACCGTAACGTTTTCGAGAACTTGGTTAAACTATAAATCAAGCAAAAATAGGTTAAAAACCTAGCCCAGTGGCCAAATAAATTCCTGCTGGCACTGTGACTCTTACTTAACCGGGTATAATGTTCTCTGGCATTATTTTGAAAGTTCATAAACACGGCTAGGTGTTAAAGGGGTGGAGGAAGGGGTCAGCTTTGTGTTAAGGACAGAAAGCTCCATTCTCAGTAGCTGACAGTCTATTTCCTTCTTGCTCCTTTTGATGTCTGGAGACTAAATGCTGTGTGGAGAGAAAAATTCAATTAATTTAAAACATTTTGCATCAAAATGACATGCTTTAATGTATTTTCTTCTGATGTTTAAATTATCTTTTCATCTGGGGGGGGCGGAGGGGGAAGCCAACATGTTTGTAGTTAGAGTACCCAAGCAGAACTTTAAACAAACGTCTGGAAGAAGAGGAAGTCTCAATGTACAGGCGGCTTTTAAGAGTAGATGCCTTTTTTTCTTTTCTTCTCTTCCCCCCCTGCCACCCCCCCGCCTTCTTGGCTCTCTGAGACTTGTAAACCAAAGAGATTTATTGCTGCCCTTCCAAAAGCTTCTTTAGTATTAAGAGTTCAGATTTCTGAAATTCCTGAAGTCCTCAGGAGGGAGAGGGATACAGGAAAGTGATGATCTTAAGTGGAGCAGAGCACACCAAAGGGTTTTCCAGGCTGGTTTTGCCAGTTATAGCTGCATATAGCCTTACTAGGAGGAAATCAGCTAAACCTGCATCAAGAAAACTCTTGGAGTCATGGACCAATGATTACACTGGATTTGGATGAAATTTAGACTTCTTTAGTAATTGCAGTTGTTATTGCTAATAATTTGGAGAGCTGACTCTGGCTTATTGTGTTGCTGTAAACATGAGTCTTAGTAATTTCACAACTATCATGTCAAGGGAGGGACTCAACAGGGTCTTTAAGAATCACTGTCCTTCACCAGATGTAGCTGTGCCTGCAGATGTTCTTGCTGATGTACTGTCATGTGTTTGACTTAATGCTGATAGATATGGAATCCACTCTGTCAGTGGAATCCCAGCTAGTAGAGAAAAATCCTGTTGACTTATTTTTTTAAATTTTCATGCCTCTTCCACAATCTAGAAAGGAGTTCACCCTCCGTGTTCTTTCTGCTTTTATCACTGATTTTTGATATATTTGAAGTCATAAGATGTATTTCAAGGTAGTTCACTCTCTTCCCTACATGATGCGCAGAAGCTCCAGTAAATGTCGCACAGGGTGCAACGTTAAAATGCCCTCTTGGACCACCCGCTCCCATGGAGCAGCCTGCACAGCTCTTTTCCGACTCAGGCGGGCTCCCTGTGCAGTTGTTTCTGTGGCAGGCACTAACAGCATCTCTCAGGTTTGGGCTGTGTTTTTGTAAAAAGTGCATAGTGTGTTTCTCATTGTAAACACCCATGTTTGCAAGGAAGTGTCAGCATTTTAATAAGGATCTGCTTGGAAAATTATTTCAGCTTCTATATTGGATATCTTGCTTTCGTAGAGGATGTTTGATATACGGTGGGGAACTGGCCACTTACTTTCTTATGAAACCTGCAAACCTTCCCTGCCCTTTGGTTACCCCCAAGCTTGTGGGGATTGGCGTGCACTTGAGCAGGAGGACAGGAGAAAGTTAGAAGGTCCTTCATAAAGTAAGGGGCATTTTTTTTCTGTTTTCCAATGTATAATGACCTAAATAACCTCAATGTATTACTATTATGTTTATTGATAATGAATAACCAACACTATTCTTGTTTTGCATGATACTGTTCTCTCAAACCTCCATTGCGTTATGCAGCCACTGCATATTGCTATTAAGACAGATAGCAAAGGAATATTTTAGGGACACTTGTAGGTTTTCTAGTGGGGATGGCCCCACTGTCCCTAAGGGGAGAGCTGCCCTTGGAAATGAGAAATCTTGAAAGAGAAACTTAGGTGTATCAGGCAAACTTTTCAGGAGTGTCATCGGTGTAACCCAAATTCCTTCCAGCCTTATTTTTCAGTCTGGAAGCAGAATATTAACAAGGTGTTGAGTGTTTTTCCTCCATGTAACCACTGTAAGTAAATGGTGACAGCGGTGTGGCTCTTGCCTGCGGAGGCACAGCGGACGGAGGGACTCGTGTCCCTCCGGGAGCAGACAGGAAGCTTTCCCAGGGGAGGACACAGCTCTCTCACTTCTATCTTCTGATACATCCTTTTTTTGCTGTTAGTGAGCCCGATTTGGTTGTGTTCAAAAGTGGGTCTCATTTTTCTCTTTTCCAGATACCAAATACGTCTAAATTTGGCTGACAGCCTCTTGTTAGCTGGAAACAACAAGTACTTTTAAAAATAGTTATGTTGGGTTAAATGTTTAGCACTAGAGAACAGTCATAGTTTGCGTGGGCAGTAGCTTTCAAATGCGACATATTTTTTTTTTTTTTAGCACCTTATCTCAGTTTGGTAAATTAACAGATGTTTTGCAAAAAACTGTTACGTGTGCCTTCAAAACCAAAACCAGCCTCTTCACACAGATCCAGAAACAGGTATAGGGGGACATGATTCCCCTTGGGTAAGCCTGGCAATAGGCTCCCCAGGTGAAACGGTCCTTTTCTGACACAAATTTCCTCACCTGTGCACCTTTTGGAGCTGCTTTAATGTGATATTTATGACAAAAGGTCTCTTACGCATCCTTTCTGATTTGTCTTGCAGAGGATATTCAACTCCTTTGTGTACACAGAGAAAATATCGAATGGTGAAAGTGAAGTTCAACAGGTGAGTCCGAAAGCCCCTTCCCACCTCCTGCTGCCCGCTGGTGGCATTACAAAGGCAGAGGCAACTTAGAAATTACAGTTTGTCTGGATTTATTGTGGCCGCTTTCCTAGTGTCCAGCACATCAGATAACCCATCTCCATGGGTTATCCAACCCTGGATTATTGTTATATGGGCTGATGATGTATTTGAGAGTTTTGCATTGCCATGAAAAGGCTTTCCATCTGCTTTGTGTGGGTTCTTCCCTTAGAAACAAAAGAGCAGAGGCGGAGCTGGGGCCCTCGTGTAGTATCTCACATTAATTGACTGGTTTTCATGTTGGAAGTGTCTTCTTTTAAAATTGTTTTAATCAAGGCAGAAACACTAATACTGTTGATGAATGTGGAAATGGTAGCAACTGCTTTGTGTAAATACGGGACAGCGACAGCCTTATGCATAACAGTTGTGGTTGAGGTTTTTTGTAATTTTGTGTGGGTTTTTCTTACGGGAACACATTTGAACATTTAACTCTTCAATTTAACATGGAGATAATATATCTCAACACATGGGCTGTTTGCATTTTAATACATGCATACATTTGGACAATTTAATTTTGGATCAATTTTAAACCAGATCAAATAGATTTTGTTTTCTTCTTTAAGAATTTAAGGTACCAATTCTGTATGCTCACAACTGCACCTTTGTACTAAACGTTGATGAGTTTTGGTAGAAGAGGCAGCTGCTGCCCTGTGTTGGGCAGCCTGGGCGCCCAAACAAAGAACTGGCTTTTCCTTCCAGTTTAAGCATGGACTCACTTGCATGACCTTCAGTGAGTAACCTGACCTTCCTAGACCCCTATCAAACCAGTTTTAATGTTCAGTAAAAGCAGAATTGCCTCAAAGGAGCTCTCACTGGGGAAAAGGGAATTGCTCTCCAGCCATGCAGGTAGCCTGATTTGCACATAAGCTGCTGTTGCTGGTTTCCAAGAGCACATCAGTATGTTGCGTGCTCGTGTGCATTAAAACTGGTCATGTAATACAAACAAATTAACACTCTAAGTTGTGTTTACTGTACGTAGTAAAATTCTCAGATGATTTTTTTTTTTCCCCAAGGAAAAAGTCAAAGCAGAGCTGGATCAAATGGGATTTTGAATCTCTGTGCGCTGTATTTAAACTTTGGGAGAGTTTGCATTGGAGAGCAGGGCTCATCTCCTCTTCTGTTTCAGAAGAAATATGGTGGCTTTTGATGGGATTCTGGTCAATGTAGGAACTAAATTAATTTTCCGAAAATGGAATAGTTCAGGAAAAGTTCCAACAACAC
The DNA here is from genome assembly GCF_965638725.1 of Aptenodytes patagonicus. Lineage (NCBI taxonomy): Eukaryota > Metazoa > Chordata > Aves > Sphenisciformes > Spheniscidae > Aptenodytes > Aptenodytes patagonicus. Next base: position 59,206,270 of record NC_134953.1, on the reverse strand, counting down.
TGGATTTCTGTTAAAACAAAAAACAAGTCTTTAGTGTAGAAGCCTTGTCCCATACTGGCATTAAATTGAAGTGTGTAACTATATTAACAGATAACTTTGATAAATAGAAGAGCATGTGATTAATGATCTCATATTTAAGTTAGACTGTTAGATTGACATCACACAAATTTTAAGGTGAATCTCCTGTGAGTGCTGTCATAAAAATTTCAAGGTTTATGTTTAGAAAAAAAACAACAAAGTTCAGGCTTAGACAGGTGTACTCTGCGCTGGGTCAAAAACTGGCTGGGTGGCCGGGCCCAGAGAGTTGTGGTGAATGGAGTTACATCCAGTTGGCGGCCGGTCACGAGCGGTGTTCCCCAGGGCTCAGTACTGGGGCCGGTCTTGTTTAATATCTTTATTGATGATCTGGATGAGGGGATTGAGCGCACCCTCAGTAAGTTTGCAGATGACACCAAGTTGGGTGGGAGTGTTGATCTGCTCAAGGGTAGGAAGGCTCTGCAGAGGGACCTGGACAGGCTGGATCGATGGGCTGAGGCCAACTGTATGAGATTCAACAAGGCCAAGTGCCGGGTCCTGCACTTCAGCCACAACAACCCCATGCAGCGCTACAGGCTTGGGGAAGAGTGGCTGGAAAGCTGCCCGGCAGAAAAGGACCTGGGGGTGTTGGTGGACAGCTGGCTGAACATGAGCCAGCAGTGTGCCCAGGCGGCCAAGAAGGCCAATGGCATCCTGGCCTGTATCAGAAATAGTGTGGCCAGCAGGAGTAGGGAAGTGATCGTGCCCCTGTACTCGGCACTGGTGAGGCCGCATCTCGAATACTGTGTTCAGTTTTGGGCCCCTCACTACAAGAAGGACGTTGAGGTGCTGGAGCGTGTCCAGAGAAGGGCAACGAGGCTGGTGAGGGGTCTGGAGAACAAGTCTTATGAGGAGCGGCTGAGGGAACTGGGGTTGTTTAGCCTGGAGAAAAGGAGGCTGAGGGGAGACCTCATCGCCCTCTACAACTACCTGAAAGGAGGTTGTAGCGAGGTGGGTGTCGGTCTCTTCTCCCAAGTAACTAGTGATAGGATGAGAGGAAACGGCCTCAAGTTGCGCCAGGGGAGGTTTAGATTGGACGTGAGGAAAAATTTCTTTACTGAAAGAGTGGTGAAACATTGGAACAGGCTGCCCAGGGAAGTGGTGGAGTCCCCATCCCTGGAGGTATTTAAAAGACATGTAGATGAGGCACTTAGGGACATGGTTTAGTGGACATGGTGGTGTTGGGTCGACGGTTGGACTCAATGATCTTAGAGGTCTTTTCCAACCTCAATGATTCTATGATTCTATGATTCAGCTTTGGTACTGCTTGTGTCTGTGTTAGGTATTTGTTTGGTGAGATACAGATGGTGTGGGAAACAACAGAAGAAACAGAGCAACGCATTAATCCTGGTAAATTACACTAATTCTGGTATTAACGATTGCTTGACCCTGCAGATAATAGTGTCTCAACCCTAGTAATAGTTATTATGCTTTACAGGAGGTTTTTCCTAGCTCTGGTTAGTTAGAAGACATTTGATGCAAGTTTTTCCTGAAGCTTGATCACTTTGTGGGAGTCTGTCCTACATATTCAATTTGGCTGTAGAAACACATTTCTGATTTTCAGTCATCACAGTTGAGATCATCACCTATAATACAAGAGTAAAAAAATATGGGGAGGGATAAATAAGCCAGGAGGACGTTCCCTCCTCTGTTTTTGATTCCACTGCCTGTCTTTGTTACGCCACCTTTCCCACTTTGCTTCTCAAGTGAATTGTGCAGAAGACTTTCCATACCCCTAATAATTATCCTTATTCTCTCCTGGGTTTGTTTGGCTTCTGCTTTATATTTTTTTTTCTATTTTTTCTTTTTTTTTTTTTTTGTTAAGCAGTCACCAGTATGAATGTCATGACATGGGAGGCAGCAGATGTGCCATTAATGTTGTATTAGAACCCTTCAATTATCTTTTTAAATCTCCTCTCTTCCAAGAAACCCCCCAAATTATTTTTCTTTTTTGACAACCTCTAATTGGAGAACACATAATTAAGAAGAGGTTATATGGAACTGAGTATAATGACATCCTGTTCTCTTCATGTAAGTGGTACCTTTTTTCCCCTGGAGGTCCAGATACATATGGCTGTGTGTTTGAGTAGTTCATTTTGTATCATTGTTACTATTTTATACAATTCTGATGTGTGTTCCTATTACTAATTTGGGCATACTTTTTCTTTGTTGTTGATGTATTGGTGAAATATTGTAAATAAAAAAAAATAAAATTGGATGCCCAAATTATGATCCCGTAGAAGAAATTTGCTGCTTGGAAAGGCATCATGCTATTGGTGATTCTAGATGGTTGGTTTATGTGGTGCCCAAGGTCAGATGTGCACGAATGGTGATGGTTCAGCGGTGCAGACAGGAGACACGTGCCACACTCAGCATGATGCTGGAGGCCACTGTCCACCCTCAGGAGGCTTTGGCTTCCCTCTGACCATGTACAGGTGGGTGCTTGCGTGCAAAGGGACCACGAAAGGGTAATTGTCGCCTGAGTTTAAAAGTTTAAATCTGAAACCATCCTGACATCTTAAAAGAAGCGTTTGCTGGCTTTGACATTGTGCTAGGGTAACTTTTTTTCTCGAGTATTTCTGGGTGGTCTGCACACCACAAAAGGGCCATGTGGGCTAGATTATATGTATCAGATGGCTTTTGAAAGCCAAAAGTGTTTTTGGGAAACCAAGAAACTGGATTAAAACTTCTTTGAAGTCTCGACTATCGATTCTCCATTTAGGAAAAGATGCTGCTTGTTTCCCAGCCGCAGATGTACATATTCACCCTAAGTAGATATAAATAACTGTCTAAACACTGTAGATAGTGTGATGAATTCAGAGCTGTCAGAGGAGAAAAACGAGGCCCCGGTGAAGCATAATTACTGTGGTTAAAAGCTCAACAGTGAAGTGGATAGAAGAATAATTGAGCACTTCTGTTTCATTAATAACCAGGTCTTTTAGCTCTAATGAATCACAAGCAATATAACTGGAGTTTTATGAGTAAGAGTAGTACATCGAATGGGATCGTCTTGAGCAAATGCAAACAAATGTAAGCAAATCAAATCCCCTGTCGCTCATTCCTGGTTTTATCATTCATTAACATTTTCTTAGCAACTGATACCCAAAGGCAGTTAATTACAGTTTTATGTCAGCTGGGATTTTTTCCTGGCAGACCACTGAATTGTTGTGGGGGGTGTTGTTGGGGTTGTTTTTGTTTTTTTTTTTTTAATACCAAACTGTGCAAATAATGACTTTCAGTTTGTTGAGAAAGTGAAAAACTACAGCTGTTGGCCTTGAGGCCTAACTATTTAATACGCTTGGCTTTCTTCATGCCACACAAGGAGTGGTTTACCTTTTGACGTTAAACTGCTTACACTTCTAAAGTCTACAGTTATAGAATTACTATTGTACGTAATAGATAAAACCTTTTTTGCTTTGAATAGGTTATTAAAAATTGGATGGCGATTGCCAAAAATAACTTGGATTCCTTTCCTGTAAGTTATTTCAATACCAGAGAACTCGCATACAGTATGAAAATTTAGTGGTGTGAACTAGTGATATAAATAAAGTGAAAAATGGTTAGTTTTATTAGGAGAAAATCTAGATTAGCCATTTTCAAGGTAGTCAGTGTGTGTTCAACCTGCCAGACATTTGGTTTCTGTGGTATAAAGAATATGAAACTGGGCTCCAAGGAGGAGAGAGGACAGTGATGCAGTCTTGAACAGGAGCGTATTTACCAGCTTCATGCAGAAAAGTCTTGATGCATTGAACTCTGGCAGAGAAGTTGGAACACAGCAGCAACGACATCTCTGCAGAGAGAAATTCATAATAATTTCTTCTATTTCTGTCCGTCCATGCATCCTGGGGAAAGAAGCAGTAGCAAATAAAGTAATTAAATTAGCTGAGATGGTCAATTGAAAATATGCATATGTCGGCTGAAAATCACCTTGCTGGAACATTCCTGGGAATATTCACTCCTGTTTGAAGGCTGGGAAGGACAGGGACAGAGGGAGGATTTTAATTTAGAATAACTGAATGCACAAGCAGTGAGATATGCCTTTTGTCATTAGGTTTTTTCTTGTTTAGTGTATCCTCTCCATGTAACTCCTGTGTTTAGAGCTAGAAGACTGTCATTCCTTTTCCTTCTAGCTCATTCAGAGCATAATTATCATCCATAAAAATAGCAGTAATAACCTAGAGAATCAGTTTTGTATAAATCTGCTAGGAGCTGCTAAGAAATCGAAGGAAGTTAGTTGGGAGGTTCGGGAACGGAATTGTGAGGCAAAACACTGGTTTTTACAGGTATGCAATTTTGTTTCTAATAGAACCAGGTTACCAAAAGTATTTTTTTGAGAAATGGTGTGTGTGTGTGTGTGTGTATATATATATATATATATATAAAAACCCCAAACCCTGAAAGCTGAAATCTTTAATGATTTGGGATTGAGTAAATTGTGTCTGCCACAAAAATGTCTTTTGGAGTAATAGAAAGCATTCTTCTTGCAATACAATATATTTTTAATTCAGAAATGCTTATATTTCAGAGCATAAAAGCTATGACTCGATGATCTTGAAGGTCTTTTCCAACCTAAGTGATTCTATGATTCTAATCAAATGGTTAAAAAAAATCAGAAATCAAATTGTATGTTACCTAATCTAAAGTGAAACTTCCGTTTTTATTTTTTTTAACTTTGCTACAAAGCACACCTACACATATTTGTTGTCAATCTGCTAGAGAACTTTTTATCTGAATTTGGGGATTTTTTTTTCCATGTCTGACTACAAACTGAAAGATCCAGTGTTCAGAGTTTTGCTTTGCATTGCTCTTATACTCCTGGTGGATAAGAATTATTTCATACATTGATTTCGCTGTCATACCTGGGCAAGTTCAGTGAAGTGTGTGTTATTCATTGGAGTTAGAATAATTAGAAATTTTGCACAAGTGGGATACAGCTGCTGAGGATTTTTCACCCTGGCAGGACTCTCATTTTTGGAGATACTTTTAAATATATAGTACCGTATGAGTGAGGGGCACGTGTTTGTTTGCTTGTGAAGGGTTCTTCTCTGATGACTATTATGGAAGTAATAGACAACATCAGCTTTAGTTCTGAAAATATGGTAAAGGATGGAAGTTGTGGCCTCTAAACGGAATCGGACACAGGCACTCACTGAATTTGGGGGAGCTCTCTCTAAAGATCAAATAGCTGTTTTGCAAACTCTGTTGACTTTGTAGCACATGGAGAGCAATAGACTAAGGCAAATAAAATCCCAAGTGGTATTATTACTATGGGTTTCTTTCATTGGATCCTTATGCTGTTGGGCTGCTGTCATCTCCTGGGTTTCTGGAGGACTTCCACGCAGCCTGTGTGAAACTCGTTAGATAATGCACCACTTTTTCTAAGCCTACTTCAGAGCCAGACTTCTCTTGGTTTGGTTTTTGGTTTTTTGCTTCCTCTGTTACCAACTGCCAGGTGATGGAATACGTTCAGAGCTGTAGCCGTTCCTTGTTCTTCCTTGTTTCTCTTTGCCAGTTGATTTCTATTCTATTAGTTATGGGGTTTTTAATAAGCTATGGGACAGTACACAGCTATCTCTACCGTGTTTTGTTCTCTACATGTTCCTTGCTAAGGCCAGCATCATGTCAGACACCAGCTACGCACAGGATGTTCTCTGTGTCTTCAGGGAATGTATTTGTTATAAAAATAATTAATTATATGTGAGTTTAAGGAGCTCCTTTGCAGTGCTGACGGAAGGACTCCTCATCACCTGATTTCTTTTACTTATTTATGTTTTACCAAAATGGGATGTCTTTCTAAAAGTAAGCTATGCCTCAGTCTGGAAGGACAGGCTTGCTGCAGAAACACTTGTGCTGATGAAGGACATGGGCCATCAAAAGCCTGCCTGGCTTTACAGCACTGGTACCTGTGAGACAGATGAACACATTTCCTCCCTCTGTCACCAAACTAGCAGAAAGCGTCTCCTCCATGGCGGAAGGAAGGATGCTTTTGGCTGCCGTCCCACTGCCTCACTGTGTTACACGTCAGTGGTCAGTGCCCACGGCTGACAGCTTTGACAGTCACACCAATCCAGCACCAGACTCCTGCAAAAACAGCATGGCAGCCTCAGAGAAACCAGATGTTGTTCTCCTGAGCAACGTTCTTAGTAGAAACAGGGTCCTTGATGTGTCTGCCCTGGGTGCTGCTCTGCCTGCTCAGGTGTTGTAGAAGTGGTAAAAGAAAGCTCTGCGCTTGCCGTAATTGTGCTCCTCTTGGCCGCCAAGGTGCAGGGTGGTAAGACCTAGTTGGCATGTTGGTGTGCTATGCTTTAGGTTGGGTTGGATTTTTTGTTTGTTTCTTTTTGGACTGGGCAAAGAGCTTTTGAACTCTTTCAAGAGGAAATATATCAGCATGCTGAAAAATCTAGGTTTTGCTGTTGAGCATGACATCTCCCTGGCTATGAAAAGTGATATGCTCACACAGTGTGGAATTTTATGTCAATTAATTGTGAGCCTCGTGATAAAAGGCGATGCATACTGTGTTTAACATATTTCCAGAATGACTTGCAGGAGTTGTGGCCCTTTCTCTAGTTCTTGTTGTGCACCATGTTTGACATCTTCCTTGGAGTAAGTCTTGGGAAGCCCTGCCAAAGCTACTGGCCAGTGGAAAACCTCAAATGAATGCTGGTCTCCTTGAAGAAATGCACATTGGAAAGCAGTTTCCTGCATCCTGATCGAATGCTCAAGAGTGTATTTTCAGTATCACCCAGAGGAGTAGGAATCGTTTGAATCTGTTAAAGCAGAGATGTGGGAAGAAGCTGGTGGTGATTCTATGATCCTTCCTCAGCCACGTCCCTGCTGACCTCTGTGCTCTTCTGGATTTGTACAGAAGCAGTGGTTTCTTCAAGACCCAAGCAGGCTAGGAATAAATATGTTAAAAATTTTCTAGAATAGGGATCTGTGGATGCACAGTAGTGTTAATTTGTGATACAGCGGGAGGAGTGCCTGGTGGATGTTGGAGAGAGGTACTTTTGTTCCAGGTTCTTCTGGTTCACAGAGGGGATTTAAAAATACTAACTAAACTCTTCAATGTGTAAGCAATACTTTTTGAGGAGCCCAGAAGTGTTAAATCCCCGGCTGTGGGTCCGTTATGACATCCATGCCTGTCAACCTTATTGATACATATTTTATATACAGTCTTGAAAATATTAAAAATACCTTGGCTTTCAAGATACAGCCAGAAATAAAACCTAACCTTGGAGCTCCACTTTCCCTCAGTGCTCCCTGAAAAGGGAAGACTTCAGAGCTGTGGAGCTTTGAGGGGAGCGAGGCTTTAAAAAAAAGCTCGAGGGAACTATGCAAATGAGAAAAATGTCTCTGGGAAAATTAGAGAAACTCACTGATGTTGTGATGAAAGGTTGTCAGTGGAGATGGTGACAATTGAAGTGTATTACCCATGGGTGCTGTGGTAATAGAAACAGGTGTTACCGTCCAACCTGTCTGCAAACTGAAATGCTTTGGCTGCATGCCAGCTGCCAAATAAATAAATAAATAAATAGAGCTAATGGCTGCATTGTTTGGAGCAAGCACTCATTTCTTATTATTCGGTTCCTTAAAATTAAGAAGAAAATACAGAAATCTGAAAAAAGACGAGAGGAATGCCGAGCAAGGCTTTTATCTCCCCCCTTTGTTTTTAAAATGAAGTGAAGAGCACTGTGAGAATTGACCCGAGGATAATAGCATTTTATGTCAATCTCAAGGTATCCAGATTTATTTTAGTCTCCATTAAAATGGGTGAATTTGAGCATTTCTGTGGGAGCAGGAAATGTCTGTCACACTTCGTACCTACCCAAGGGTATACCCAAGTGTGGGATGTCAGCTAGCTGCCCCTTTTATGTGCCTGATTCAGGACACAATCTTCCATTTTGCCTTAACAATGTTTTAAACAGTTATGTTAGGATGGTTTCATAGAAATGCTCTGTCCTTTCATTATTTGTTATCTCTTTCTTTCTGTACCTTTGAGGTTTTGTAACCAGCGTGGTGTGGGTCTTGCATCCATCAGTATGCAACGGCTGTTTGGCTCTGGGCAGGTTAAAAACCGCAGGGTATATGTTGGAAAAAATAGTGATCTTTTGGTTAAAGATTTTAGGTTTTTTATTTAGAAAAATGAGAAGCTGATTTAAGCCTGCAGCTTTTATTCTGACAGGCTCTAGCAACTGAGTGCATCACTTTGCAAACTGAGTAATGTTTCTGAGCTAATGATGTGAGTGTGCATGCATGCATGGGCACGCAAGGCATAGATGAGGAGCTAGGAAGTATGTATTATTTTTTGCTGTTGTTTTAATCACTGAGAGCTGGAATGCCTGTTCACTGTCGTGGATTTTTGTGCTCCAGTGAAACCCAACTATGGAAGAAAAATTAAGTTAGTTTTGTTAGGCTTCATCTGGATTATACTTCTCGATTTGATGAATTGGAACCATTTGTTTTTAGTAATTTTTCAGCTGATTGGTGTGTTACCCTTAGGTTCTTAACATGGTTTATTCATTGTAATCAATTTGCAATGGAACATTGCTTTTGGATGATCTTGCCGTTGGTGACTTTTTTGAGTCAGCTGTTTTTAAACTGGTTTTGATTGTTGCGAGTATTCTCTTGCTATCAGAGGGCAGTATTTTTAAGGTTCTTCAGATTAGACAAACTCAGTTCTTCCAAGCGTGCTTCTGTCCGTGGGCAGGGAATAGATGTCTGTGTAGCTCTGGGAGGCTTCAGGTCCCTTGTTGCTGACATGCACTTGACCCTCTGCCCCGACTGAAGTGTTGGATCCTATTTAATAAAAGTAATGTAATGACTTTGAGCCGTTCAGAGGTTTTTCGATGGGAGATGCAGTTTAGATACTAAGCATTTGCTTTTTATCAGCTTCTGAGGTACGGGCTCTTCTGAAAAACAGATTTCTCAGATCTTCAGACTCCGCACAGCAAGGTAAAATTCAAAGGCTGTGGGGTGCTTTTATCGTTCAACCTGGAAGGTGAAAACTCATCAACACCGAAACCTCATCTTGTACAGCATTCATTTATCAGAGAAAAGCAGTAATTCCAAACAGAGTCCTTTTGCTGTGGTGCTCCGTGTTAGTTTTGTTACTGCTAATGATGGTCGCATGGTCCTTTTTTCCAGCAAACTTAAGCTCTCTCCCCTTTTTGTGGTTTCAGGTAGGGAAACAAAGAAGTGTATAGATTCAAGTATCTGGTTTATGTAGTGCTTAAGCACAAGTATTTCATTTGCCCAAACTGAGAGAGGAACTTTGTAACCATGAAACTTAAATGCTTCGATTTAGGAAATTTGGCTTGTGTATGTTTGAGACCCTCCAGAAGAATAGACTTCTCAAGGACACATTTGAGGAGTACAGTTGGACAAAAAGAAAGTTTACTGGAAAATAGAAAGGGAACTACCCAGCAGCTTATTATCTAACAACTGGGAACAATTTAATAGTGTTGGATGCCTGACATGGAGGAGACCATTAGTAGTCCTCTGGTGCCTTGGCAATAAATCATTCTACAAAGCTAATTAGGTATAATTCTGCAAGTCATTTGAGCAAGGTCTTATTAAAACCTGTGCTCCTAGGAGACCTGTTGTTGAGCTGCAGCATTTGCTGGGAACAATGGAGGCAGAGGCAATGCTGTTATCAGTGTGGGCCTTGTTATTCGCATAACGAAGTAAATCATGATGAGATGTCCTGTTAATAGTTAGGAAAGACATTTGTCAGTCTAGGGGATCTGAATCAATCGACTGCGTTTCCCAGCACACAAATGTAGCGGCACTGTTAAATTATCCCCGTAGGGTTTGGTGTGTACAGGGAGCAGGAGAGATGAGTGTTATGAATTAATGAGCTAACTTCAGCTCTGGAAAAAGTTTGCAGAAACGCAAAATGCAGTATTTCTGAGTATCCAACAGGGCCGTATATTGCTTAGAGATGATTCTCTTTCATTTAGGATGCATCTGGTGGATGATTAAGTGTAATAGATATGTTGGTGTGAAAAGGATACCGAATGTGCCAGAGCAAATTTTGTACGTGGCTGATCCATTTCATTAATTTCTCACTTTGAATGAAAGACTAGGAGCAAAAGTCTCAGTAAATGTTTCTTGTAAAACCTGATGCTTCCTAGTAACTGTGCTTACTGTCGCGTTTGCTCAGATAACAGCCACAAATTTTCCCTTCCAATTTTCCCCTGCAAAGTCATTAGTCAGACTCATTGTGAAGTGCCTAATGAACTAGACACAAGCAAGCTCTTATCCGACAGCACAGGAGCTTCAGTAGGCCTGTGATGTGTCCCAGCAGGCTCTACCCTTGTTAACACCGTGTGCCTTCGAACTGCTTTGAATCTGCCTGGCACGGAGAGAGCACGGGGCTCTGCCTGCATGAGCCTGCATGATTTGACCATGCCTTTGAATCGCACACCAGCAAGCCCCGATGCAGAGCTCAGAAGTATTTGTTAGCAAAAATTTGTAGACTTGATTTTTTTTTTTTTTAAAAGAAACATTTAAAGAGAAGGGCTGAAGTACCCAATTTGCCATTTCTAAAGTTAGGCACACTAATTTTTTTTAAAGGCCTGAGAATTGCTGGGGAGGGATGACAGTCTGTTTGTTTTCACTTTCTGAAAGGAGAGAAATATGATCATCTGCTCTTACAAGTAACAGTGTAACCTCTAAACCTTGTCCTGATTTATAAGTGGCTGCCTTCATCAGAGTGACCTCTGACAACAAAGGGCTTGTGGAAGAATTTCACCTGTGCGAGATGGTTGTCATTATTTTCTTTCTGTTATAATATAATGTCAATTACCGATTTTTCATTTTGTTGTTGAAGTTTGTAGTGCTGTAGCTTAAGACTAGCCACAGTGAGCTGCTAGATTGATGAAGAAGATCACTCGGAAGATGCTCGGCTAAAAGCCTGTGGTGCCCCCCAGGAAAGCAGCAGGGGATACAAAGAAAAAAAGCAAGAACTGGGATGGCTTATTTTGCCCAAATTGCAATGAGGAGAACTACATGAAAGGAGTTGTGAAATACTTCTGTGCAGATCCACCTGACTGAAGAGGCTGTTGATGAACAGAGAAATATGCATGGCAGTATTTGGGGTTGCCTGGATCCTGAGCTCGTTCCCTTAAACAGATTCAGTGCACTGGCAGATGTACTGTTGGCTGTTTGTTCCTGAAGCAGTAAGAGATTTCTCTGTAGGTGAGGTCTTCTGTAAAACTGTAATTTGGGCTTTCCTTAAGCCATTTATGGAGCTGCTTTAAATTGACTTGTGGCCTGTTTATTTTAGTCTCCATCATGTCCTTGTCAGGCCTTGCAAGAGCATCATGTTGGAAAGCTTCAGTGGTAAGCCAGTAGCATTGGTAGAGTCACATCCAGGTATCAGTTCTTAATGAAAGGGAAGTTTGATGTAACGGAAATTTCACTTTTCATACATGCAAAACTCTATGTTCAAGTACCCATTGCTAGATGGTAAATGTATTTTATCTTTTTGTATAGACTGCTTTCTGTGGCCAATATTATTAATTACTTGACTTCACAGTGCTTAAGCCACCAAAATAGAAGTACAGTGAGCAAAGCAGACAAGTATTATCTTTAACATATGCAGTTTTTACTTTCCATTTAAGTTGATTAATAAGGAGCAGGGTAATACAGAGAAACTGGCTTAATTTTAATCTTTCTTCTTTTTTTTTTTCAGTTGGCAAAAAAAATTCGTGAGAAATTTAACCGTTACTTGGATGTCGTGAATCGTAACAAGCAAGTAGTGGAAGCATCATATACTGCTCATCTCACGTCGCCCTTGACTGCGATCCAAGACTGCTGTACTATTCCACCATCTATGATGGAGTAAGTATTAAATTCTGAAGTGACTTATGCTGTCATTTAATATGGGAAGAAAAAAGATGATTTCTTTGCAAAATGGCCTGTATTTTCTGCCATTCTTGATAACTCTGAAAAAGGGGGAAGACAGTACTCCAAAGGTGCTCCTTATCTCGTCCTTATATTCTTTTACATTTCTACTATGCACACGTTTAATGAGGAGCTCTAAACAAGAACTGGGACTCAGCTGTGATGGGTTGTAAAATGAAACAAAAAGGAAAAAAGTTTGTTCAACCCTTAATTGCATGGAATAGTCTTCTATACAAAATGAGTCTGTCTATATCCAAGATACTGTTTTTGCATTGAGACACTGCTTACCCTGAATAACTCTTCAGAAGCTGGTCATGGGACTTCCCCCCCCCCCCCTTCCTTGGAAGTGCAGTAACCAAAATCACGAGTTGGTCAGTACATCACATGCTAAAAAATACTGCATTACAGTTTAATCAAGTTGACATGATGCTGTTTGATACACAGAGGTTTACCGAAATTGAGTACATTGCTTGGAAACAGAATTTGTTCCATTTTCAATTTGTTTTGTTTTTAAATACAGGAGTTTTGAACAGTCTAAATCCAGGCAGTTGGTTGTCTTTAATCACGTTTTATTATGCTGCGTATTTGCAGAAACTTCTTTGGGTTTCCTAATTGTAGGAAGGTATGATAGAAGGTCTGACTTTTTGCCAATAAAAGTGTAATAATTTCTTTTAAATGCTCAACATTTTAAACATTTACTTCCACATGCACTAGAAAAGAATATAGAGTAACTTTCAGTTTAAGCAAACCTTGATTATAGAGTATATTTTCATTGTTTATATCTGTCTGATTTTAAAACATTTTAGAGAGAGGAAGGTAATTTGGATAATAAATATTAAAAGCACTTTCTGCAATCTAACTCTGTAAGACAGCTCTTCTCTTAATGGCAGCGTGCTTTCATCTTTTCTGAAGTATGGCATTAACCTTTGTTTATATAAGGATTTAAAATATTCACTGCATTCAAATATGTGGTATGAATCTGTGTCTGGAGAGAAAGGCCACTTGCTTGTTTTGCGTTTGTTTTGATTGGCATGAAAGTAAGAAATCTTGATAGGGTTAAGCCTCAGGTGGCTCCAAAGAAAGGGGTACCTTGCTGTTGGGTTGTGCGTAGATTTAGTGGTCTTGGTGCAGTTCCTACTGGACAAGGTGCAAACGTGAAATGGTGGCACATCTGGTGCTCAATGGCCAGGCTGTCGGCAGCGTTAGTAGAAAAGTCAAGAATTAGTTGAGGATGAAAACCTTTTTGCCCTCTGATGTCTCCGTGCAGGAGCCGCCAGCCAGCAGTAACACCTTTCAAACAAGGGGTGAAGAGAAGGAGGAATGAGGAGATTTATCACCCCCTTGTCAGTATTACATAATTTTTCATAAAAAACTAAAAAGAGAGGTCTGCTTTTAGTCTGCAAACTTTCATGAATTTCCTTTCACTTTGTCCTCCAAAATTACTTAGCTTGGAAGTCCTTTAGAAATTTCTTTACCCGTGGTGGACTTGCATAAGGATCCTTCACAGTAAGTGGTTTAAAAAACAAACCGGAGGTCACAACTGGCAAAGCAGAGAGGTGAATATTCTAGTTGCAGAGCTCCTCATTCAGGCTGTACAATATGATTCTCATTATTTAGTTGCTTGGCTTGATAATATTAAATTTGCTTAAGTGGTTACCAGACCGGTCTATCAGTCTGCAGGACCTTCCAGACAGCACTTCGGCAAGACCGGATCAAATATTTATGGTTGAAGAACTATGGCTTATCAGACCACTGCCGTCTTTAGGAAATTGTCTGCAAGTCATACAAAGAAAGAATGTAAAAACATGTTTTTCTTGTGAAACTTAACTTCAGAGTTGTTATCAGTACTGTGCTTTGTTAATTGCTCAATTGTCTAAATGTTTCTGCCATCATTTCGGTTGTTGTTTCTCCCCCTTCTGCCTCTCCTGCCTGCTGCTCTTCCTTTCATTTTCTTTCTCTGTGGCATCTCCCTTCTGGGAGATTCCCCATTTTGGTTAAAAATGTCAGGGGAAAAAAGCTAATGTTGATAACCAAGGTGGCATTATTAGGTCTTAGTTTGACACAAGTCTGCTGAAGGGGAAAGTAAAATGGTTCACACGGGCAGGAGGTGGTTGTTCCTGAAATGCTAGGAGGGCACCTCATGCCATTCCTCTGCTCAGCATTGTCAGCTACCTCAAAACCTGTCCTCGTCTGCCTACCTCTCCAGAAAAGAGATTAATTTTTAATAGAAATGCCAAAATGAGATAACTATCTTTTTAAGCAGAAGCTTTCCATAAAAATTAAAAGATTACTTGCTTGTTAGGATCCCCATTTCTCTCTCTTGGTCACCTCTAGGCCTGGTTAAAAGGGAGGAAACGGCCAGTGGGGCAAGTGTCTTTGCAGGCAGGTGTATCGGAAATCACCAATAGTTGGGGTTTTTTTTGTCCAGAGAAATACATAGACTGAGATTTTTGACAGAAAATACTAGAAGTTAAGATACCTACCTTAATGGTCAGATTTTGGGGAACTGGAACACAAACGAGTGTTTGAACGTGGATTTAGGAATTATTTTTAAAACACAGACACAAATTATCTCCCACCTGGATATTGTGATCATATTTTGAAGGCTACTGATTTGCTTGAACTCTTCCATCTTTAATTTTTGGACTAACTTGGTCCAGCTATGAGGAGGCCTGCACTTTTGAGAAGTTAAGTTAGGTGTGCTTTTGCTGGTGACAGCTTATCCTTGACGTTTAAAAGATGTGTGTTAGTGTTGGGCAGAAGAGGGCTGGAGTGAGAGCAACAATAATTATAATAGTTTGGTTTAGAGCATTTATTAGCTGCTGCTGTAGAACAGGTCACACTGAAAAAGACACAGATTTGTCTGTGCTATTTGCTGTTTTCAAGAGATACTTTGCTTTAGATTGTAACTTCAAAATGTGTGTGTCCTTAGGGCTATGGTTTTTCTTTCAGGAGGGTTGTGAAATATTTGTGTTACAACTACTAAACTCTGTGTATTCTTTCTTGGTGTAGGGAGGTGTTTCGTCATGTGACCTCTTTATTCAAGTAAACATTTGGTGCAAGAACAGTGTCAGAAGCACATTATCTTTAGGGTGTTTGTAGATTTGAAGGCTTGTCCCACAATATTTAAGGTTGTTTATCACATGGTGTTCAGCCTCTAAACGCACGATGACATTTGTAAATCTGAGGGCACTTCATGTTGTCAGGCAATTCCTCCGTCAGCCTTTTACACCACTGTCTAGCTTAGTGACATTGCTTTAGGAATGCAGCAAGTGTGGGTTTGTTTTGGAAAAATTATGTGGGAAGGTATTTACACTATCTGTGTAAAGTAGAGATGATAAACTATTGTGTAGAGAGAGGATTTATTTTGAGGGTTTTTTAATGGCTTGGTATCTTTAATTAGTTTATATTTGTTGTTAGCATTAACAAAATTATCCCTGTGTGGCCTTGTATTTGCTTGTATTTATCTTGGAAAATCTGAGCATTGGCTTAGAAGACAGTTTGCCGTGTTCCTTGAGAGCAACTGTGAGAATACCACATCTGGTGACTAGAAATAAATGATACAAAATAGGACTAACAAAGCACGAACTGGGATATAAAATGAACCTGGCATTTAAATTGCTCGTTTAATTGACTAGTGAGATATGACAAGGAAAACAATATTTATTTTGTTGGCATTATGTGGTGTTGGCTTTTACAGTGAAGAGCCCAGATGAGGAAGTTTCCATGTGACTGCGATTCCAGTCCATAGTGACTAGTTCTGAATTAAAATTAACAGCCTGGCTGTGCTTTTGTTTGCTATATTGTACCTGACATATACTGGCCTAACTAGTGTAAGTACTAGCAATCACATATTTGTTCTCCCCACCAAGGTAGGTTTGTGCAATGGAACTACCTTGTTCTGGAAAGTGGTGAAAATAAATAAATGAGAATATGCAAAATCAACTTGATGAGGCAGTGCAGTTGGTGGTTATTGAGCGGTTTTGGCAAGGAATTTTTCCATAGGCCTTAATTCAACAAACAGTTAATCATACGCTTATGCTCACCCAGTTTACCAAAGCATTTAAGCATGTGCTTGTGTAAATGGAAATTAATCATACGCTTAAGTATATATGCAAGTACTGCTAAGTAGAGGTGGACTGCTAAATTGGAGCATCAGAGCAGGGGCAGGCTATCTGTTTTTCTTCAGTTTTTGCTGTTCCTTGCTTCAGATATAGCTGTTTGCGTTTTCAGTTCTACTTATTCAAGGTTTGGGAATGGAAAAAATCATGATGGCGATGGAGGGAGAGACAATAGTTGAGAAGAGCAACCAGAGAGCGTAGGTTTCAGACAAGCTCAGAAGAGGATGGTACATAGATCCGGTATCTGCCCTACCATCCGGGCTATATTTGTGTCCGTGAGGTCGGAGCCTGGAGACTTGCTCCTCTTCCCAGGGCTGTGTGCTGCATCGAGGAAATGCCCGTAGCAGTTGAGAAGAGGCATTGCTCCAACCAGACAGAGTTAATACGGATAAAGTGCTCTGGGCTCTTAGCAAAATGGATGGGTAAACTGATGGGAGATAAGGAAAATGGATGTCAGGTTACATGCATCTTCTAATCCTTGACGCAATCCCTGCTGGAAAAATAAGGCTTTGTATTTCCTCACTAATAAAGGCTGCTGAAGAAGCCATGAGAAACAGATTTCATGCTGTCTCCAGACATTCCCTATCATGATTGAATTGGGTGGTTATTTACAAGACAATGTTTTAATTAAAGTATCGTCCTTCTTAAGAGGATAAATACCTTTGTGTAGAAGACGTTGTCTCCTGTTTGTCATGCCTGAGATGCTTCGTTCCCGAGAAGGCCCTCGGTAGGTCTTTAGGAAGTCTTGGAACTGAAATGGCCTGATGTGCGTGGGGTGCAGATGGGGCTATAGCAGAGTGTCAGCAAGAGGGTTGGGGAAAGAGTAAACAGTGTTTATTTATCAGAAGTACTGAGCACCTGCAGCTTCCCTGCACCTTCAGTGGGAACTTATGGGATATCTGTCAGTTGTGAAAAGTGTCTAAATAGGGGCTTAAGAAATGAGTTTCGGGAAGCAGGTTTGGAAGCATTAGCTTTGCGTGGGGTTGTAACTTTGCAGGTCTGCGTGATCTGACTTGTGAATGACAACTGAAATAGCTTTCTTCATAAAGATGGTGTTGGACTGGATGGCAATATGTAGATCAAATAGGTGTTTTATATTGAATATTTGCAAATGACAGAAAATCAAACTCTTTCTGCACAAAAAGAAAGAGTAAGTCTGATAATGTGTGTAATGTTTGAGTATTCGTCATCTACCTGGTATACAAAATGCCTTTTTCAGGAGAAGCTGTGATTGATGCTAGCTGGCTCTTGTAGGAGATTTTCAGAAGTAGCCCTATATAGTTCCAGTTTTGCCAGGTAAGTTAAAGTTACATTCGCACGGTAAGTACATGTGAAGATGCAGTTGCAAGTACGTACTTTACAGAATTGGTGCCATAGAGTACACTCCAGTGGTTTTCTCGACATAGCAAAGCCCTGCATATCTGCAGTAAGATTACCTTCCAAAAAGAAAGAGACTGTAACTTCTTATTCAGATGCATTTGTGAGGAAACACGCAGCTGCCTCTGCAGCTTTTCCAACAAAATAACAGAGATGATGCTTTTAAAGGGAGACAAAAAAATCTTCCCTAACCCAGTCTCGATCCTCCTCCTCTCCTGCCCAGTTTTAAGAATCATCATGCTCTGATGTGCTACAGCATTTCATGTCCTCGGATGTCTGTGAGAGAAGGTAGGAAACGGTTTCCTTGAGTTGCCTGTGACTGGGACCTGAGCGGGGAGAGAAGGGCAGAGTCGCAGCGCCGGGAAGCCACCCGGCATGGTGCCTTGCTGCTGTGAGGGGTGGCGTGGCCGACTGTGGTCCCCCGATAACCCTACATCTGCAGACAGGACATGAATACACACATGCGCTGGTGGAAACATCCCCCTTTCTCTTTGCTTCTACCCTGGAGGACAGAAACAAATTTCACTGCTGGTTTTATGGAAGGTTGTCACAGGTCTCCAAAAACCATACATTTAGAGGTGCATTGCTGTTCATTAATGCTCTTGCTTCTGCTGCTAACATATGTGTTTCAAGGTGGCTGGAAATCTATTTTTGTTCTTTATTTAACTATGCTGATAAGAGCTTAGGGAATGTATTTATCTAAATTTGTGAAAGGAGATGGAATGGAGAAATATTTGTTGGTAAAACATACCACTTGGCAGTGTTGCATTACAAACATTAATAGAGCTGTTTGAATAAGTTTACAAACCTATTTTTGAAAATGATTTACTCCCTGACTGTGATACCGCCTTCAGAAGTGGCCTGTTTTTTTTCTTTTTTAAACAGATGGTTAAATATTTGCTAATGCAGCTCAATTTTATCGCAGCTCTTTCTGTGTTTATCTTTCCTCTCTGGAGCAGTTAAGTGGGAGATAACGGGAATCCCATTCAGTTCCTTCAGTTGCTGCAATATCTGAAGAGCTGCACTTCCAAAGGAGAAGTGGGTGGGCTACACTAAATGAAATTTAGGATGTATTTGCTGTTCTTGCAGAGTATCAGACTACAGTAATGCATGTGGGTTCCTAGAAAATGTAGGGAGCATGCATAGTGCTAGTCTTGGCATGACCTTGTTTTGTCCATAAACTGTAGCAGGTACTAAGGAAATTGCTCTCTTTGACTGTTGCTTTTACTTTGTAAATGTGGCCAAGTTCCTCGTGAAAAAGTGGGTTTTGGAATAGTTTGTGTTACTGGCTTGCAGTCCTCCTTCCAATAATACACTTTCTTTACATCTGAGAGCAAGTATACTTTGACTTTTCAAGCAGTAGTTGAAATAATTGGAACAACTTCTGTGCCTTGCCAGAAGAAACTGGTTAACTGGATCATCAGTAGCTTTTTTTTGTTGTTGAATTTATTCATAAAAACATTGTTTTCCAGCATTCTGTTTAGATGCAGTGGGAACCATATATTGAAGTATTTATTTAAGTATGTAAAATATGAGTTAAAATCTTGCCTTACAATCAAGAAAACATGCCTAGTTGTGAATGTCAAAGGAAATGCTGAATTTTCAGTGAACTTAAGTAATTTCATTTCCATACTAAAATCAGCTTTAAATTTGTATGAACGGAAAGGGGGGGAAAGAAATGAATCTTAAAACAACGAGAACCCCTCAGTAGCTGCTCAAGTGTCATTTTTATATGCAGCTCCCTCATTTTTCCCTAAACTGAAACTGTACAAAAGAGGTTGATTTACACTGTAAATTCAGGCCGAACAAAATCCAATTGGAATTCACTTGAGCACTGTTTTGATGTAAGATTCAAAGCTTCTGCAAATTTATTTTATCTTCTACACTTGCTGATCTCCTGCTTGTAAATCCTGTTGAAGGAGAATAAAAATGAGTGCAGCCTGATGGGAATTTAATGTCTGAAGTTCAAAGCAGTTCGCACATCAGAGCAAACGTCAATCAAATGAACATCTTGCAAGCTAGGCAGGGAGTGCGTTTCTCCATGGGGAAGAGATCAAAGTGGGAGTTGCAGCTCTGTTTGCTCCCTCGGGATGCGGTTTCGATCAGTTGTTCATTAAAGTGAATCCAGAAGGAAGGGCTTTTTAGAGAGAGGCAAGGAAAGGGGGATGGGATGGGGTGAGTGGGGCTGTCTTGAAAGTGAATTTCAGCCAATGTCTTTTGCTCTCATTTAAGTAAGTACAAAAACTAATTGCATCTAAATACAGGTTTCGTGGTAAGGATTTTGGAGGACTTTCTGAGCGTTGGCGCTGGTGTTACCACCTAGGACATTTTGGGCCAAATCTCAGAGGAGACCTTGGTCAGCCACTGATGTTATCATCTGCCTTGTAGTCTTGCTGCTGGCAAAAGTGGGAGACACTGGTAAAAATTAAGTCGCCTTTGTGCAGAGAAAGGGTGGTGATCAATGCTTGTCTGCAAATCTTAAAATATTAACGTTTTGGGGTTTTTAACTTCTTCCAAAGCAAATGATGGGAAGAATTGTATGGTTTGAAACTTGTGTGGAAAACATGCAAGGTATAAATACATCGTAGGAAAGGTAAAACCAGTAGTTACAGCCAAGAATATAGGCATTTACTGTAAATGCCACATGGCACTGTTGAGGCTTTAGTTTTAATTATTGCTTTAATGGTGAAATGATTGCCAAATAGGTTAATAGTGCATTCTTAATTAAAACGACTTGGATGCAGCCAAAAGAAGCACATGGAAAATTCTCCAGTGTAATTAAAATGATCACAAATATCACAGTGTAAATTTGCCACAGTACTGCCTTTGCCCAGTTTCTGGTCTTGGTTTTCTGAGGACGTACATTTGCGATGGGAGCTGGTCTCTTCGCAAGGTCCTTGTATCATGGAACCAGTCATGCTTTAAAAATACACTCCATTGCAAGGTGTAAAAAGTCAGTTTTAAGGCAAACTGCACCTGAAAAGAGATTTGAAGTAGATATCCCACATACCTCAGTCTGGAGCAGTCCTTGCTCTAGGATGACAGGTCTGTCTGAGGGCTGGTCTTTAATTTGTGGGGTTTAAAACAATTCTTCTTCTGCATATTTTATTTATATCATTTTCCCATTAACTGTATTCTCTTTTTGCTACTTGTGTGCTGTAGCAAGAGAAAGGAGGGGTGGGCTGGGCTGCAGTAATTTTTTGCTTTCCTTTTCCAGCTCTGCTGCAGATTATTTAGGCATCTATGTCTTCATTTTCCTGATGGGTAACTTAATACTTGCTTACTGAGAAAAGCTGAGGGACTTTGTTGATTTTTGCATTAAAGTGCTTCAACATGCTCCAGTAAAAAGTGCAACGTAAATAGGGGTGTTTATAGCTGAAACACTGATCCCCTTGCCCTGTGACGATCAGTTTGGGGCTGCAGGAGAGCGCCCGTGGCGGGGCAGTTGAGGGTGATAACTTTATTTTTGCCTTTCTAGAAGGAATGCCAGAATTAGACCTGGTGTTTGTCTGCTTGAAACCCCATGTTAATATCTATCATGACTAAGAGACCTAAAATTCAGTTTGGCAGCTTTGTGTGCACGAAGAAGTGATGTAACAATACACTTAACATTTTGAATCAAGATACAAACAACTTCTCTGCTGGGTAATTTCAAGTGAGTAGTTTAGGTAGTGTGAGAACTGCATGTCAGGATGCACACGTCACTTTGAGTGAGTGTAAATGGTGACTTTTGGCATAAAATAAAATCAGAGCAGAGGAAGATTCCAGATGATTTTGAATTAAACCCCAGCGTTTACTGCCTGTGTTCTGAGACATGAATAATGTTAGTTGCTAACAAGGTATCCTGTTGCCATCACTAATAGATTTTGATGGGAGCACTGGGACAATTAGCCAACATCCTGAAAAGTCATTATTTTTCCCTAAGAGTTTATTCTTTAGTATTCCTTGGAAATATTTCTTTAGCATGGAGATGTTTAATTTGCAGCCTCTAGCTCTTCTCCGTCTGGTTTTGCCCAAAGATAAACACGCTTTCTGTGAAACCCATCCTTCATCAATCGATCTTAGTCCTGAGATTCTTTAGCCAACAAAAAAATCAACAACGTTTTTGCTTGCTTGGTAGGAGCTGTAATTTTTTGAAGTGGTTATATTTTAATGGGGATAGGAAAAGCCACAGCCTTGATCCGAGAACTATGTTCCTGTGAAATGTCAAGCCTTTTCCTCAATGGAGAGGACTTTGGGGAGTTTTCAGAGAGCAGGTTGCCAATAATTTCGACAGGTAGCTCCCGGCAGAGTGGGTGAGCCCATGCAGAGCTCCACGCCATCACGGTTTGGCTGCTTTCGGTGTCTGACATAGATCAGAAAGGGATGCTTACAACCTGATGGTGGGGGAGTCTGATCAAGAGGGCAGGAGACCTTTCTGTCTGTCCGTCCGTTTCTCTCTCTCTCTTCCTCGCCATGAAGAGCGAGGATAATGCAGAAGATCATCAAAAGCTCTTTGCCTCTATCTGAGTCTTGAATCAAAACACCAGCGCTGATGGAGTGCTGTTGATCATGCTGTTTTGTGTAAAATACCAAAAGCACCGAACATCTGCGTCCAATAAGGAATCCACAGTACTTTTTGTAGAGCAAGGAATTTAGCTGCCTGTTCTTGTTCCCACTGTATACAGTATTTTTCACTTTGCTCATCACTGAGTGGTTTTGATGTGTTGAGCAGCTGCCACAATTAAAGATGTTTCTCCAGTGATGAGCAAGTTCATAATTGTCTGTGTTAGGTGGGGACGGAGGAGGGCAAGTGGAGTTAAATGTTTGTGTTTATGTCAGGTAACCTGACTGTGTCAAAAGACTGAGGTATGTAAAATATTTGTAAAGAGATGAGAGAGAGAATTTGTGTACAGACTGCTCTGTGACTCCCTGATGTAAAAACTTGCACTCTCCATGTACATTTGCATCTATATGGTAGGAGGTTTGCAACTTAAAAATACTTTTTTTTCCCCAGTATTGATATATGTATATTAAAAATATTGACCAAAATTGATAGAGCCATGTTTAAACTGCATTTATTCTACATAATTTTTAAAGTGTATGGGGGGCAGTTAATTACTTCCAAATATATGTGACTTCCCCCCCCTTAAGTCTACGTTTGAAAAGGGATAAAAAATGTTGGTACCTCAGTAACTCTAACTGTTCACTGGTAGTTTCATTCATCTCCTTTAAGAATAGCGGTTAGTTTAAGATGCATGTAGTGTTTATGGATCTAGATTAAACTAATTTTAAAGCATGCCAGTTTAAGGAGACGTTGTTTTCACTGCTATTTCTTGGTGGCAGTGAAGATATTAAAATTAAGCAGTAATCAATCATGATCACTTTTTGCATATTTAAAAATTCAATTTGATTAGAGCTTCTTCAAACAGAGCCTCTAGTCTGATGAGCTCTCGCTATGTAAAATGAGACTTCTTGTGACTCTACAAGAATCATAAAATTTAATCCGATGTTAAGACCAAAGAAGTCAGTGCCTGAGGTTTTGTTATGCATTTATATAAAAGACTATTTTACTTATTTGTAATTCAGAAAGTCATTAAGGAGTTTAATGTAAGTTCTCAGGAAATTACTCCTATACTTGAAAGGCAAATTTCTAAACTTGTGAGAAGGCTATGCTATACTCTTCACCAATTACAGAAGTTAACCTCTGCTTTAAGCAACAACAACAAAAAAAATCAGCCCAACCTTAAATATGGTTATACTGGCATGAATCATGAACAAAAGGCAAACTCGTGGCCTGTGTATGCAACAGCAGTGCTGCTCACAGTGAGCTCCAGCGCTCCTCTCAGGAGCGTTTGTCTGGTTTTGTAATGCTAAAATTTCTGAAAGTGGATCCAGTCGCTTGCAGAAGTGATGGTCTTAAGCCTACTAACAAATATTTTTCTTATCCTTAGTTAGTTTTCACAGATCTCTTCTAAGTCATAAAAGGTTCTCTACATAAAAGGTTCTCCGGCATCCCCTGTGCCAAGGACCCCATAAATAGAGAGATGGAGGCTTTCGGCAAATCCTGCATCTGGCTGGCTTGGGGCAGCTGCAGCTACCTCCCCGTAGGATGAAATTATTTTGAATTGGGCTGAAAGAAAATATATTGGATTAGGAGAGTTTTAGCTTGCTTAAAGAGACTTGCTTCCTGTGGTCATAACTTGAAATTTCCTTGTGGTAACTAATTCCATCTGCGTGTGGTTTTTGTTTCTGCTAATTGTTGTTTTAAGGGGATGATTTAGAACTGCATTGTTTTATTGTCTGTTTGTGTCTACGAATCCCAGCCCTTACAGCAAGCACTCTGTAAGGACAGAACCAGAAAATCAGCGTCTTTCCATTCTTACTGGGCACCATATTTGTTGAAGTAGTTGTAATTTACTGGATTTCAAGTTCTTAAAATCTTCAACCAGAAGAATGGTACTTGTTTTTCATACCACTTCTGCTTGCAGTATTTTGGGCCTCCACTATGTGATAGCATATGTATGTGGGTGTGTTGGTATGTGTACATATATGTGTGTGTATGAAAAAAATGTAACATCAGTTTAAGCAATTAAGTGCAGTTGACAATAAGCAACTAAATAAAGAACCTTAAGCACAAATATAATGTGCATTGAGCTAAATGGAAAGCATTAGAATGGCACTGGGTGAGTGGTATATAGATGTAAGCCAGTGATTGATGTGCCGTTAATATTAAGTTGGTCAGTATCTTTTGATGTAGCTGTTTTTTGTGTAATTTGCTGTTTTAGTCTTGACAGTATTGAACAAAACCCTAGTCTGCCCAGTTTCTCTCCAAGACTTGTTTCCTATCAGCTTTCATGCCAGAAAGGCTAGTTAAGGCTCTTTGTCCAGAATGGGATGTTAGACCTCACTTGCAGTTTGTTGTAATTTCTTAGGAATAGGTTGATGGTAGAAAAATTCTTTGATAGGAAGTAAATAGGTTTTTGAAGCAGTAGAATAACCAGCCCGTAAGTCAAATGTCATCAAAATGTTCAAGGTCACAAAAATGTTAATAAATAAAATTGGCCTATGTAAATGATACAAAACTGCATTTAAGTCCTTGAAAGCTTCAGAAGTGTTTCCGGTTATTTATAACCCTTTAAAAAACCCTTTTTATTTAAATTTTAAGGCATTGGTTTAATTATATTTTATCATCATTAGAACTATGCACTAAAATACTTTTTGCATTAGAGTTATGAATCTATTTGAATTATTTAACCTAACCAAAATGTAACAAAACTTCAGACTGTCAAGTTCCTTCTGCTAGTTGCAATGTAAATCCTCAAGTTTTGGTACAGAAAACAAGTTTACAATTGCTCTATTAGATCATTTTTGTAAAGACATAAAGAGGAAATCTTCTTCATGCAAGACACTTGGAATAATTTTTTTAAAAGTGAAAGACGAAACAATAGTACTGGTGAAAGAAAAAGTTTGGTTCAACAACAGGAGGAGACACTTTCTGATGGCGTGCCTGGATGCCACATTTCCCAAGCTGGAACCTCTACTGTTTAAATCTAGATGAAAGAGTACACTCTCTTATGATCCTGTCTTTCAAGGAATATTGTGGAGGAAAATGCAACATATCATTTTAGAGAGCAGATGCAATCCAGCCGTGATGAGCTTATCCCTGCTAGTTTTGGGTTTCACAATTTTTTCTGGACCCTTAAAATATGTATAATGCTGGAGTTTCCAGAATGATTATTTTTCATTGAAATTTCAAAAATATACGTTTCCATTGTAAATGCTGTGTAGGTTTAATAGATAATGTTAGATTGCTAATCCTGTTGTTGTCATTTCAGATTTGATGGAAATTTTAACACCAACGTTTCTAGAACTATTAGCTGTGATAGACTGTCTACCACCGTCAATAGCAGAGCCTTCAATCCTGGACGTGACTTAAATTCTGGTAAGTAGTATAGTTTTAGGTTTTTTCCTTCTGTTGTAGGGTTGGTTTTTTTCCATTAGACTTTAACATTTCCTTGGCATAGAGAATTAGCATTGATTGCCATAGCAACAAGCTTTTATTTCTCCTTGAAACTGTCACACTGCTCTTAATTTGAGATTTCATGATTGAAAGATGATACCTAAAGTAATGCCCTTAGACTAAGTACTTTATAAAAATGTCATGAAGATTTTATTCCAGCCTACCATGAATAATTTTGTTGTGGTTTATGCAATTTTTATTTCTTTTTTTTTTTTTTTTTTTTTCCCAAGGCACTTTCCTTCCTAGGCCTGCCTGCTTTGGCATCAGTAGTGTCAGCTACTGAAGGGGCCATGCAAAGAAGTTTCTGTGATCTTCTTAACTGAGTTCAGCTAATGTGAGGCTGTGTTCGCAGCGATATGCAAAACCTACAAAATATAAGGACATCCTAAAATATTTCCTTTCTTTGTCTTGTCAGGGCATTTCCATCTTGACAGTCAGTGCATTTGCTTGACACACTTAAAGAGCTAGAAATATGCTTAGAACCAAAATACATATGACTTATCCCTGAAAAATTCAGCTTTTGGTCCTCCAGTGCAGCAAGGTTTTCTTTTTTTGCATCCTAGTCAACTTTGAATTAATACATGGATTTCAGGGTTTTTTAGTCATAGTTTTGTCCAGCTGTTCCATCTTACTTTTCAACATTTTACGATGCCTTAGTGTTGTAAATTGGACAACATTATAGACTTTGGTTATGGATTTCATTTAGCGTAAGTTTTGGGGGGGGTTGTTTGTTGTTTTGTTTTGTTTTTTTTTTAAATGGACAAGTAATGCAGATTTGAGAGATTTTTTTATTTATTTTAATTTTCATGTGTCTTTTGGAATAAAATACTGATTTATTTTTAACTTGACTGATGAAGTGGCAGACCTGCGATTCCACCCTCACCATCCACAGAGCATTTGCATATCTTGCATCAAATAGGATGAAAGAACCCCAAATTTCTCTCTAGCCTCTCTTACTGTGTCCCTTCCTATAGCTTTGCTTTCTGGATTTCTAATGAAATCTAAAAAGAAAAAGTAAAAACTAAAAGCAAAACGAACAGTCCCCATAAGTTCCTTTCCATGCCATCCACTGTATACCACATCTTGAATGCAGGTGCTGGCCAGACAAGCTAATTTCCTGACATACGTCTCATCACCATAATTGGTGTAGTGTTTTCCATCCTAAAGATAGGCAGTCTTTGTTCACTTACTATGATTCGCTGGGCTTTGTTTTACTCATAAGCTATCTCTTTATTAAAAAAACAAAACAAGCAAACAACTTACTCTTATTAAAGGAATGTTTAAAATCCCATGCAGTTCTTGATTAATCAAAATAATTTTTGAAAGCAAGTTTTCAAGCACTGTTACAAAAGCAAAGCACTGAATGAATCACTTAATATTTTTTATTTAAGTAAAAAACCCACTTTTTCTACTGCAGAAGATGGATGTAAAAGAAGTATTAAAGAAATATTCCTTCTTCTTGAGTGGTGGAAAACAAATAAGCTATAGTTTCCCTTAAACATTTTTTAAATTTCTGGTTTGAATTCTCACAGAAACAAAGTGAGCACATGTTCAAGCTTCTTGCTGTCCTGGCTCAACAGTAAGACTTGAGTGCCTCCTCTTCCCTTGCCTCCGGCTTGAAAGCTTCCCGATGAAAGGGGTATCTTCAAAAAATGGCATTGGCAGAAAAGGGCAGCAGAAGAGAAGAGGGAATTGGAGTGATAGTAAGAACAGGGAAGTGCTTCAGGGTTTATTGACAGCAGACTCTGCTCCGGCTTTCCTGTTAGCAGCTCTCAGAAACACAGCCTTTGGGGGGAGTTTTTTTATTAGTGTGAAAACGCCTGTAAGAGAGAAGTGGAATGGAAAGAGTGGATTGATGCAGAAAAATGAGATGGAAACAGGTTTATTTGAGAAACAAAAGTTGATACTGGGTACACACCTAGTGAAATAAGTTTTCTGTAGGTGAGCTACAAGATATACCCTTAGTCCTCGCCTCCTTGTGCAAAGGTGTTTGGAAGACTGAGAGATGGTGGTTCCCACCTTCCCTTTCCTGGTCCTCAGTTGAGAACATCTAAACCATGTGAGCTCTACCACCCCGGCCACAGAACAGGACGCTGGTGTGGCTTCAGGGAAGGGTTGCTGTCAGCAGGGTCGAGCAGAATAATGCTGGTGTGGAGGTGGACATCGCCCACGTCCAAAGCAGTGTCCCCTGTATCGCTGCAGAAATATTTGGGTTTTGGAATAAACTGGATGTGGGAAGGTTTAGGGGCAGGAGGCTGGGTGTTTGTTTTGCGGGTGGAGGGTATTGTGTTGATGGTATCTGTAAGCTCTCGCTTATGTAGTCGTGGGCCACGACCTGTTGTGCCAAAAAAGCAGTCTCTGCCCAAAGGAGTTCATGGTCTAAGACAATAGTTGGCTTGAGACAGACTGGGGATATAAACAGACTGGGAAGCAGTTTTGGTCAGAAGGACAGAGTTCTGTCAGTGCACCAGCATCCTTACAGCTGTGAAGATGGCTGTCAGGTTAGGAATGGTTTTTAAAAGTACTTACTTAGTGTCCTCTGTCTCTCGAAACTCTTAATTTTTTTCTTATTTCTGCGGTGACCTAGTTCTGTGAAACCACTTGCCTTAGAGGATACACTTTGTCTGCACAGGAGCTGTTTCTGAATAAATCTATATGTGTGTATTCATTACTCTAAACTAAAACCACCTTTGAAAGAGGATGAAGATCAAACAAGAAAACAGTTTCTCTAATCTCATATTTTTCTTACTTCTCCTGTAAGTGTCCTCACGTAGAGCTACCGAGGAATATCTGTTGCACTTTGGATTCAGACTCTACCTCAGCCTGAATTATTTTTCTGCTCTAAAAAGCCTAAGAGTTGTTGGTACATCTGGGTATTTTGATTGTGTTTTTTCTCTCCTGCCTTGCTTTGCTTGTTTAGACTTAAAGACAGGATGGGAAGTCACGGCTTCCCAAAAATCACGTCATACCGTCTTTCCCACTGGATGCAGTGTGATGGGGAGGACCCCAAGTGCATCAGCCTCCTAGAGAAAGGGTTTAAAAGCCCTCTGCTCCTTCAGCCCAGAAACAGGACCTCCCGTACTCTTCTCTAGTTTGCCCACAGTTTCCAAAACCAGCCTGGCCTGTCCATCAACCAGGTTGTCTTCCCGAATGGGTTGGTCATTTCATTCTTAATGTAAAAAAAAATTCCCATGAGTATCTCTTTTCTAGCATGAGTTTTGCAGTTTAAATAATCCGACCTATAAAAAGCTCTCGGCAAAACATAAATTTAAGCTCTGCTGTGTTCGGCATCGATCTCAATTCTTTAAATGTTAATCTTGGCCTGCTCTGTGCACAGCGTAAGAAAGTGGGATCAGAGTGGCGAAGTTGTAGGTGTTGGAAGGGAATGGAATTTGCACCACAGACTCCGGGCAAGCCACAGGAGCAGAGCCTGGGAGAGCCCTCGGTGCAGACAACAATCTCAGCTTCTAGTCTGAACAATGTGTTAAGAAGGGTAAGTGTAGCTCATGAAACTTTCAAAAATAAAGAATTTTTTTTGCAGTTTTCTATTGGATTTTTATAATATAAAGAGAAAATAAACAATCTTGGGGAAGGAAAGAAGAAGAAAGAAATAGATGTATGTGTCTCTCTTCTCAACCCTTAAAAAATAATGCTTTTGCCACTTTTTTTTTCTTGATATTAGGTGACATTTCTTTTTTAATGTCGTGAAAAGGTTTTGCTTTATCTTGAGTTTTCCATTTGGATTGCTTTTGGCCATTACTACAAAATAGATAAAGAGAGAGTCTTTATTCTTCAGATGGAATCACAGGCTTCAGTTAGTTAGATGAAGAGATCTGTCCTCACTGGTATGAATAGTCCTTTATTTATTAGACGACAAAATCTTACCCAGAGCCAGTGCATTATGTTATCAGATTCCTTCGGTTTTTTTCTTTTTGAATAAACAAGGAACCAGTAAATCTTTCTCCTTCTCATCCTTCAAAGCGCCGAAATTTCTTTCAAGTCAGGCATTTTTAGCAGAGTACTCTTCCCTGGCAATATGCAGAGATGGTGCCAAGTCAGTCAATAAATTTTGTCTGTGCCTTATTCGAGGTGTTGATCATTTAAAACGTGGAGTGCCTTGGTCATGTTCCTTACATTGCTATACTTTTAACTGATAGCTCGGGTGAGTTAAAATAGTTGGGAAGTATTTGAGCAGATGAGCTAATACCCGGCCCCCCTCCAAATCCTTCTAATCAAAGAAGCTGGGCTCATTCCTTAAAATGAAAGGTTTTTTACTTCTTTGCCCTTCAGAGTCAAAAGAGCTCCCAGTGAGTGAGCTGGGCTCCATCCTGGCTCATGCCATCAGCAGAATTTTAATTGGGTTTGAGCTGCAGAGCCTTTTATTTCTGGTGAAAACACGTGACCCATAATATAGTTTGACTCAAAATCCTGGATCAGATTTGTAGGTCTGGAGAGTTAGACAATGTCTTTACTTGTAAAATAAACATATTTTCTTTCTGCTGCTGTTTCTGGGGAACACTAAAGTGTCTTCATGATGGTTATTTTTAATGGAGGTACTTGTCAGAGAAGAACTGCAGTATGTAGAAAATTAAACTTTTTTTGCTGGGTGAGAACCGTGACGTCTGCAGCTCAATAAATGTAATGCTAAAGAGGAGGACTGTAAGAAACTCTTTTATAATGAGCAATTATGTTCAGTAGTTCCTTTTTTTTTTTCCCACTGACTGTTTGTGCTGTTCTTTGAAGATTAATTAGTTAATGATTTGACTATGCTTTGAAGATGTAAAGTGGTATCTAGAAGTGCTAAGTGTTATCATATCGCATTCCCTTTGAAGTTTTATAAACTATCACATAGGGCTTGCTTTCTAAAAGTCCTTTTTGCCTTGTGAGATATTTATAATTAGAGAGAATGATCATTTCAAATACTCTCATGTTAATACTTTCCAACTTTTTCTGTCTGCAGCTGAATTTGGGGTCAGATAGTGCTGCATTGTAAGTGGAGGGAAAAGAGGTTTCGGAGTGACTTGGCAATGCTAGCTCATGGGCAGCTCCCAGTTGGCCATTTATATCCCCAGTCTGTGCCTGGAATTAAGGGATACCACTAAGATTTCTGCATGTATAAGACTTGAACTCTTAGCTTCCTCCAAGTAGCATCATATCAAGGCTAGATCTTTATTTAATGGTGATGTTCATTTTAGAAAGGCAAAATCTTTACATGTACTCAGTAATGCAAAGTACTTTGTGATTTGTGTTAGAACAGGGAGATGGGTACCTTCTTGTACTTAGAAAAATGACTTGAACCTGACCAGAAAATGAAAAGTAAATTGCTTTTGAGTTAAAATGGGAACCACAGGTCTTGGTCAAGCATACGGATGCCTAGAAAGTGAGTACCAGTGAGATGCCCTGCACACATTTCTGCTAGTGCTGTCAGGGGTGTAGTTTTGTCAAATTTAGCCTTTAGCTATAAGCTAGACAGGCAGCTCACCTTACAGTATGTTTTTTGTTGGGGTCGTCTGATTGTGTAACCTGTCCAGAGGCTGGCTTTGCTGGAAGGAGAAGGTGAGAATAAAGTACAGGCAAGCAACTGAGGGAGTGGAAAGTTTGGGGTAAGTGAGGTTAGGCTAAAAAAGAGCATCTGCTGGGTGTCCTGGCAGGGACCAAGAAACGAGGAAACATCTGCAGGGCGTTCTTACAGCTTTAGCGGATGGAAAATAAAAGTGCATTTAAAGAGAAAAGGTATGTATTTTTCAGCCATGGCTTATCTGCTGGGAGATTGTCTACTGTGGTCAGGAAAAAGCGGGAGGAGGGGGGGAAGGCAAAGAGTTACGATAAAATTGGTAGTCTCTGGGGAAGGCATTATTGAACTAACATACTAGCTGAAAGAAAACATGAGCAGAACTTTGTGAAAAGGAGGAATAGCAGAGAGAGGCACCAAGTCTGTAAGGAGTTTGTTTGAGGTTCAAAAACAATTGTTTTATGGGGACAACGAATACTTTTAAATCCAGATACTCCTATGGGGAAATAAATACAAATCATGGCCTTGTGGAAATGAGAAGTTTATCTTTAATATAGCAATGATTAAAAAGAAAACCCTTTTAATTGTAAACTCCTTTATTTTAATGCTGTTGGTGAAATTAAACTGGACAAGTTATTTCATCCAGGCTTTAACTGAGTGTTCACGTCTGATTTGAAAAGACATTTTTCAAGTTCTGTAACCCATATAAAAAACTTAAATACAGAAATTCAGCCTTTTTATACAAAACATTTGCCATACTTCACACCCAGAACTATGAAATCCTGGTGGCTAGACATAAAAAGAAGGATTTAAATGTTTGATACTCTCTTCTCCTTCCCTGCCTGCGAGGCAGTGCAATCACGTGAAGCAGCAGTTCAGCAGTAGTAGTGGTGTGCCTGGACTTTGATGACCTTATTTATGTCAAAGTGTAATTGTATTAGCTTTTTCCAAGTTTTTTGTATTGCAGTAGAATGGATAATGTTGATTGTCATACACTGCTGAAAGACAGTGTTGTTTAAAAAAAAAATTTAAGTAGTTATGATTTTTTTTTTTTTTTTCCTTCCAAGGTTTTGATACTTTTAAAGGATTTTTTTCCAGGCTTCTCTCTGCAGCTTAATAAAGGGTTATCAGATACTTTCCTGGATTCCCACAGCTGTGGCCGTGCAACATGCTCCTACGCAGGAGAGCTTGTGTGGGCTGTGAGCACCGGTGCTGCACCTTCTCTGAAGGGTCAGGCTGCCAAACCCTCAGTGAGTTCAGAAATGAATCTGGGTTTTACCAGACAAGATTTCAGAGAGGAAAAGAGGATGGGTGCTTTGAAGGGGGATGAGGAGAGGAATTTCTGGTAGTCCTAGCTATAAAAGCTAGAAACTCTGTGGGGTTAGGTTTATTTTGTTTTTAATTAAAACTTACTTTCGCCTAAAGTTTTCCGTGGTGCCTAAATTTGGCAATATTAAAATTTCACATTGCTTTGTGTCCCTGCTACACAGGGACACAGAAACCATTGTCCATGACCAAAGAAACCTGCTCTTTGTACAAATCAGAAATGGCGCTGCTAAATTGGTATCATATCAGGTGTAAAACCAAAACAAGGACTTAAGAGAAATTGAGGGGGAACTTGAGTGAAACAAACAAAAGTTTCTTTGAAAGTGTGAAAATTCCTGAGAAAAAGATTCCTGCTCCCAAGAGTATAACCAGGTTGATTTTACCTATGCACAGAGGAGAGGGAGATGCAAGCTTTGACATCCTTGTTGGGGTTGAATTGGTATTTTTTGGAGAAGGATAAGAAAGTGAGAGGTGTGAACAGAGTGTAGTTCTGGTCCCCGACTCGGTCATTAACGCACTGGGAAAACCCTCATCAACCGTTTCATGTCTTGCTCTCATTTCTTCCTCGGTCCTCCTCCTCATCTTGTCCAAATTCTTCAAAGCCACAATTGTGCAAAGCTGCATCTTAGTACAGAGTCCAGCAAGGTGCAGCCAGGACTTCTACTGGGACTTCTAGGCACTGTGGAAATGTAAAAAAACCATGGCAAAAGGGGGGATAAAAACCCCCAAGATAGTGGTTTTTACAGGGTATTTATGCTGAGCTGAATGTGGAGAGAACATCGTGGCTGCAGCCAGTCTGGGAAACTTGAGAAAGTGCTAAACTGTTGAGGATGTTGAACTTAAACTGTACTCTACTTGGGTATTTTGTCATAGAATGTCTGGCTAAGGTTTGAAATGTGCCTTGCAGTGATTTCCAACCCAAATATTGGCATATTTGATAATGACTGAGATTTGGGAGATGAAAATGTCTGGCCTATTTTCAGTGTCAATCCTAAGGGAAATACCAAAAGTAAATGCTCAGCAAAAGGTGAAGCACTGTAAATCAGAGCTGCCGTCTGCCAGTTCTGGCAAGTTTTATAATCAAAGAACATGAAAGGAGAAATGGCAAGAAAATACTTTTTTTTTTTTTAAATGCATTTTAAGCTGATATGATCCATTTATTAAGTAAAAACTAAAGAATTCAAATACTCAAGTTTTTATTTTCAGTTTGCTGCAAGCAGAGATGGTGATTTGCCCCAAGTGGAATATAATCCTGTTACTGCTGTGGTGATGCGAGGGTTTGTGCCTCCCATGCTAATGACTTTCCGTTCCCTCTCTCCTGGGATCGTTTTTCCTCTTGCTTTAAGGGACCCAGCAAGCCTACGGCTGCCTAATGTTACTGGTGTGGCAAAGCTGGCAAATGCATGGGATGGGCACTGATCCCTTCATCTCGCCAGGCTTGCAGGGAGAGCAGTCGAGGTGCACACGCTGGGTTGCAGCTAGGACGTTTCCATTGCACTATGAGGCAGAAATCCCAATGCTGCCTCTGCCTCGGGTGATTCAAACACAATTGTCACAACCTGGGCTCTGAGTGCTTGGGATTTCTGTAATATCCATACATTTGGTTGGTTTAGCTTGGTGTATTAAATATCTTTATAAGTTATTAGTGCAGTCTCGGCCCTGGGCTTGCTGGTTTTGGTGGTGTTTTGTGTTTTTTACTGATGTAGTCAGTTTTGTTACTATCACTAAGCTATATCTTTTGAAAGACTTTTATTGTTAGTGTTAAGTAGTGCTTCCTTAAAGATTATTTTAATAGGAGAGTAAGCACATTTTAAAGAGAATTAATGTGGCCCATAAACTTCAGGAAGGTTTGAGATCTGTACCCTACGGTTATATTCTGAGCTCAGTTCCTGCTTGACTGCACAACTTGGGAACATGTCGTCTACCTTCTTTGTTCTTCACTTTTTGTCCATGCAATGAGTAACTAATAATCACCTGCCACAGAAGACTTTCTGAGAGACTTGGAGGAAAGTTGCGATATAGTTGCTAAGAACTGTTATTATCGTTCTTTCTGAATTTTATGATCTTGAAAATGGGAACCTGGTGGAGATGCTCACAGTGGGGATGGGTGGAACCAGCATGGAGCCACCACCCACCAGGTAGCGCTTTTGTGTGGCCGCAGCATAACTGTTTGAGGGAAGATGCTGTGTTTTCCCTGAAAAGTGGCTATTTCCCCTAACAAGCAATACATGAGGGGCCCACAGCCTTGCTAATGATGGCACAGGGATAATGAGAAACTTGGGGAAATTCCTGAGTCCCAAGAGTGGGAGCTGAACCTATCTACCCTTACACAAACAGGAGAGCACAATGAACAAAGAGGAAAAATGCTTTTTTTTTTTAACCTTTTTGACTATTTCCGTAATGGTGAGTTTTTCCTTGAACCACATTTGCATGTAAAACTATTTTTGCTAAATGTTCATATAGAAATTTTTAAACAGATGTCAGAATAGGTAATGTTAACAGATTGGGTTACAGAGCTGTAAGCAGCAAACCTACTTAATGTTTTGGAGTTATTTCAGTATAAAGAACACATGATTTTTTTTAACATTAGGGTTTTTTCTTTATGAAAACTATGTGGACAATGTGTTTATCATTACATGTAAATGTACGTATGTATACATATTATATATAATTGCTTAATCTCTTCCTTCCTTGCTCCTGCCTTGGCTTCTTGGGTTGCAGCTATACTTCAGAGAATCAGGAATTGTCATCACATATTAAACAAAATCTGTCAAGTCCAGTGTTAAGTTTCCAAAAGACTTTAACTGTTTGCAAATCAGACGTGAAGATCTATCAGTCCTCAAATAGAGCTACTTGTAGTTGGTCTTGGGACTTTGGTTATTATTCTCCAAGCACATATGAGAGAGGCCTTGCATAAACATACCTCCAAGTTTGACCTCCCTTTGTAACTCTTTGTTTTTCGTTTTTCCTCTGTAACCTTCAGTTCTTGCTGATAATCTGAAGTCCAACCCAGGAATTAAATGGCAGTATTTCAGCTCAGAAGAAGGCATTTTCACCGTTTTCCCAGCCCACAAGTTCCGGTGCAAAGGCAGCTATGAACACCGCAGCAGGTATGATTTGTCTCCTTACAATTTAGTGGGCAAAGCACTAAAATTGGATTCTTAAAGCATTGATTTCATTTCAGCGTTACGCTTTGCCAAGATGACAACATTCATGAGTAACTTTAATGGGGTCCCTTGGGTTTTCTTAGGTTTGTTTTTTTAAAGCATGAGTTTTCACTTTTAAGAAACTCAGATGTAAAATAAAATCAGAAACAGGTTCCTTACCTCTCCCAAATAAAATAAGCTGTAAATAGCAGTAACTTGTAAATTGTAGGTCATCCCATAGGCAAAATTTGTCTTGTATTTGACTCATACTTGACCTCCATTAATGAAGTAGTGAACATGTATTCTACTGATTTGGCAGGTGCATCGCTTTGGGGAGGGGGGCGGAAGGGTGAGAGACTGGAAAGAGCATAGGTAGGAGCGTTTTTCCAATCTCTACCCAAGGTTCAAGTGGCGCATTGTGGATAGCAGGGAAGCAGCAATGGTGGAAACTTTCTGTTTCTACTAAAAAAACTGCGGAAAAAAGGATCAAATGGTGACAGGATTTTCCTGCACAGGGGAATATTCCTGTTCTGTAGGCATGAAGCAAAGCAGTTGTAGTGCAGTATTTTTTCCCTAGCTTTTGCTGTCAGTACTGTGGGACTGATAAAGACTCAAAGGTGGAGTGTTCTAAGAAAGTGCAGTGGCTTTAGTATCTCTGGTCACACATTAGCTAATTGTACCAGTTAATCAATCTGGCTAAATTCTACGTAGCTGAGTGTACAGAGACTGAGAAGTGTTTTGGTTACTTGTCAGTGTTGAGCAATCAAATGTTTACAGATGTTATCTTCTATGTGTCATCAAAGCATGAAGCGTCTGGGCTTGATTAAGTTTTCTGTGGTCTTGGAAAGGTGCGGTTTGAAGACGTGAGAGCTGGGGGTACCCCAGTCTTGATCAGAATTTTGACACTAAAACCATTGGTGATTTCATCCAGATCACTTAGTCTTGGTTGCAGTTTCTCCATGGCTAAATAAGGGATATCTTTCTGCTAATATTTACTTCAGAGGGTAGTTTGGATGAATTAATTAGTTAATACTCAAGTGCTTCGAAGATCAAAGGCCCTATTTAAGTTTTAGATATTAATACCAGTGTAGAGCTGCAGGCTGTTTTACAATTACGAACTGATTTGTGCCAGTTGTTTATTGCAGTGGCTTGTCTAAAATCTTCTGCATTTCCTTTACTCTTAATAAGGTTTCTGTGGCTGCCTTTGATATAATAAAATTCAGATCCCAAAACTCACACTTGAGTCTAACTAGTTTTGGGTCTGGACTAAAGAGGGAAGAGAGTCCTGCCTTTTTTTAATTCTTCCTCCTTGCCGAAGACCTTCCTAATTTGTTCCAGGTTGAAACCTTGGCACGAGAGCTTGTGAAATCTTTCACACGTCTCTCACAATATTGAACTGGATCTGAGTACCGCTTCACTGAAAATAGTTTTTTTTTATGTTAGCACAAACAAATACATGGCAGCACCAAGAACCTTCACCAGAGTTAACTCAGATTGGCCATGGGTTTTAAAACTGTGGAGACCCAAGGGGTTGTGGAGCACGACCCATGTGAAATGCATTCCAGGGCACCAGAGAAAACCCTTTCTTGGCCAGAAGCCTTCCCTTATTACAACAAACCAACCACCCTATGCTAATGCAACTCTGCACACTTGCACAGGTTTTTACTTGTCATGTAACCAGCAAATACCCACTATTGCACTTAGTTTTACATGTGAGTAAGGTTCCCGGCACCCAACATTTATCATGAGGCATTTCTTGCTTGTCAACGCTTAATGCAAAACTTGATGTGAGCTGCTGCAAACAGTAATCCCAAACTCTGCTGCTGCATCAGCAAAGTTGTTTATTCCTAGCTGAAAGCAGTTGTTGTGACGGAGGGAGAAGGATCTGACACCTGATTTGGGTTAAAAAATCAGAAAGAGAGCGAAAGCGAGAGCCTCTTCTGTATGTTCAGATTCTCAGCTGGTCTTTCCTAGTAGAAGTTTTCATAAAGGCAAAAATTCCTGTTATAATTCATTGTTTCTTTGTGGGGTGTTTTTGTTTTTAATTCTCAACTGGTTTCACTTGTAAATGTTTTAGTGGAAATTACAAGATGACTCATGACAGTGGTTTGGGTTTTGTTCTTCTTCAGGCCTGTCTATGTTTCTACTGTTCGACCTCAGTCCAAGCATATCGTTGTCATTGTGGACCATGGGGCTTCGGTCACAGACACGCAGCTTCAGATTGCCAAAGATGCTGCTCAGGTTATTCTGAGCTCTATAGATGAACACGATAAGGTAAGTTTTCTCCAAGGAATGAGCATATTTTCATTGGTTTTAACCATGCTCAATGTTTTAAATTTTCATCCAAAGCAGTGTTTTTAACTTGTGGTCCATGGACTCATGGGGATCTGTGGTCTACCTCTAATGGGTGATGAAGACTTGAACTCACTTTTGGAAGCCTGTATTACTGCAGGGGAAACTTTTGGGGATCCACAGGCTGAAAAAAAAAGTGAAAACCACTGATCTAAGGCAAAATCTTGTTTCTGAGTAATGTTTAAAGGCTCCTTCATCTTGGCAGAGACTTTAGGTGATGGTCAGGAGTGTGATACGGTGTGCAAGTAGGAGAACCCTGCTCCGAGCTTGACGACTTCTGAAGTTCTAGATTGCTTTGAATAACTTTACCTTTTGAACAATTTTACCTCTGAGGCTGTCTTTTTTGCTCGTGAAAATGGAAATGATTTATTCTACTGCTATACTGGGGTGAGCTGAAACATAATTAGTGTTTGGAACATTCCCAGACAACCATGATACCAGCAAGGAAAGGCTAAAGCAAAGGGCTGAGAAATCTGGATTTTATTTCTTGCTCTGCCAGAGATACTCTACCGGACAATGAGAAAGTCACTTAACCTGTAATTTTTTTAAGTACAGATTACAACCAGGGCCCCATAAGGTGCTTCTGTAGGACCACAAGCAGTCCCCAGTTTGGTCTTTACTTTCAGTAATTCTCTGTTAGTAGGACCTTGATCATTCTTTCTGCTTGGGTTTTTTGGGTTTTTTTTAATAGGAAGGGAGTTTCAGTCAAATCAAGTTGAAGGACAACATTATAATCTTTGCCTTAAGTCTTCTCATTAATAGTATGGGAAAAACACTTCTAACTTCTGTGCTTTTAGAGAGTTTTAATACAGTATAATAATGCTTATAGTTTAGCAGAATTAATAGTACTTAAATTTAAGTGTCAAAAGTATTTGTCTTAATATAGGCCTATAGTGAAGAAAATATATTTGAAGGCATCTATTACTTGGTCAGTAGCTCAGTGGTTATGAAACCTGTTATACGGGTATATAATTACTGCTTTATTCTATGACTGTCTTGCATCAGTCATAATTTATAATAAAGTATGCCACTCATTTAATAAGACTGGTATGTTATGTGTATATTAATGCAAGTGTTACCACTACATGCCTTAACTTATTTACAGGATAAAAATTGATGGTAGATTTGGCTTGCTTTGACTGAAACATTAAAACAACATAATGCTTTGCCTGTGAAAAGTTCTTAGAGGGGTTGTTGTTGTGGTTTTTTTTTTTTCATTTTCTGTATGCAATCCACTTTTCTATAGGCACTCAAGGCTTTCCTGAAAATGCTGTCTGCTGATTTTGTTTTCAGTTATCTCTAGTTCACTTAGGCTTCTGTCCAGAACAGTGTATTAACTATTATGTACGAGCAGAGTGAAGCTGACTTTGTCTGAGAAACAAAGACTGAAGTCTCTTTTTCTTGAAATCACCATAAGTCTAATCCTTTTCAAATTTGATGGATTTATGCCTCAAGCATTTATTTTTTAACAATTGAATTTTAAATCCACGGAATCTCTTCAGTTGTCTTATCATTGTGTTTTCTATATCGGTGCGTAAAGAATTATAAATGGTAAGGTAATCCAATATAGTTTCTTCTCTTTCAAGATCTCTGTGTTAACCGTGGCAGACACAGTAAGAACCTGCTCGCTGGATCAGTGCTATAAGACGTTTCTGTCTCCTGCCACTAGTGAGACAAAAAGGAAGATGTCCACCTTCGTTAGCAGTATAAAGTCATCTGACAGCCCTACGCAGCATGCAGTGGGATTTCAAAAGGCTTTCCAGTTGATACGAAATACGAACAATGGCACAAAACTCCAAGGAAGTAAGTCTCTTGTTGTGCAATCCTGATTATTTCTGAGGCTTGCAAATGTTTTCTTATTTGAGATTCTCACTTTGACAGACGCCGAAGGATTGTAGTGTCTTGAATATTAAAAAAAAAAAAAGGGGGGGGGAGCACATGTTTTTATTAAGTAGCATTTACTTGGTCTGGAATCTGCATGAGTGACTGTTGAATGTGACCATTCCCTTTTAAGTTATTTCACTTGCTGACTTTCCTTTCTTTTGGCCTATAAGATGAAATTGCAGGATTGGATTGCCTGATAGGTAAATTATTTTCCAAATGTGTGTGGGGAGGTCCTTTTAATGAAAATTGCTCTTACTGCAGGTTCATTGACTTCTTGCTAAAACATAAATGTATGGGTAATCTGTCTAACTGGAATCCTACAGAAGTGGCCCTTGCTTCTCAGGGGAAGGGGTTTTTTGAGAATACTAATTATGGGTGATATTTTATGGAATGTGAGGTTGGCCGGGCTAAATTTTCCTTCATCCTATCCTCCTGAATTTTGGTGTATGCATTATGGACTTTCTCCTTCCCATTCCCAAGACTGAGGGGGGGTTGTGTGTATTTTGTAATGAGGATGTGGTGAAAGATGTGGAAAAGATGGATGTGAAATTGAGTGGCACGTTTGCTTGCCAGGAAGCCACGGAAAGCAAATTCTTGAAGCTGTGCTCTGAGTGCTCGTTGGAGTCAATTAACACTGCCAATGCCGTGGAAGAGTGGAGAAAGCACCTATCAGTTTAGTCAATTTATATAACGCAGATCCCATAGCTTGATCCTCTGCCTGCTCCAGTGAGTGCAAATTCTTCATTGTCCTGAAGGGCACCAGCTCAGAACAGAAGAAAGTGAAAAAGAAAAGTCCAGGAGTGAACGTGCTTTGGAAAGACTAAGAAAATGTGCTCCTACTTCATGTGACTCCTTCAGTTTATAAAATGGTGCTTTTGGCATTAAAGGTTCAGCCAACTTCGGAACTTTAGGCCATAGATACAGTGAAACTCTTATCTGACTGTACACTGCTTAGCTGAAAGATAGGGTTGTCAAGGGCAGGTTTTTACCATCCTCTGCTGAAATGATGAAAGGGCTGCAACTTCCTAGAAAATTAAAAAAAAAAAAAAAAATCCAGCGCTGCTGAAGCTGGCTGGGATAAGATGCATTAGTCATTAGTAGTTATTCCAAGAACATCAGCTGTAGAGTCTTGCAGCATCCTCCTACATATCTTTTATGTCTGGCACTGTATATTAGGATTAGGTTTTGGCATATTCTTCATTAATGTGAAAACGCATACTTTTACTCAGTTTCATACCAAACAATTATTTTGGGGCACAATTACAGAAAGTTAAAAGAAAAGGCAAATGCTTTGGATTTAGGTTGTCTCTAAGTGTGAAAGATTTTAAAGACCTAATGTGTATATAGCAAATTTCAGAATTCATAGGGTGAGACACAATAGGTTTGAGAAGAGGATGTTTATATAAAACATGTCTCATTTTCTTGTAAATAATCTTTTCATCTTTTTAAAAAAGAAAAATAAACCTAGAAAAAAATATCATTCATTTCACTGTTAATTTTCTAACATCCTGTTCCCGGAGAACAATGTGTGGGTGTGTCGGGGAAGCCATTGAGATACAGCCTTGCTCCCGAATTTGCACTGGAAAAGTTAGAAGGGAACTACTGGTATGAGGTGGAAGAATTGTGCTGTTGAACACGTCTGAATTTCCTGCCTTATGCCGGTTCCTATTGCAGTCCCGCTCAGCAGACCCTTATCCCAAATGCTCTGCCACCAACTACCATCATTTCCTGAAAACACGCTAGTTAAATAGGTAGGGTGTGGAGGGGGGTGTGTGTATATAAAAGTTGCAGTGTATGTATGTATTATATACACACACACTATAGATAGATAGGTGCAGTAATGGTACAGTGAATATAAAGGCCTTTTCCAGCTATCAGAAGTGTAGCGTATCAAATAGCGTAGGATAATCAGCTATTAAATGATAAGATGCCTTGTTTAGCACTGGTCCCTAGTGCAGACTTAGGACTGTCTTATGTTACTCCTGCTAGCAAAGCTTTTAGACTGCAGCATCATGCTTGGCGGTATATAATAGCTATGTTATAGCCTAGGAAACACATTAACAATTTTCCTTAAACTACAGCCAAAGCTATATTGATACCTGGGTGTGCTTTTTTCCCCTAGTCTTAGCTTCTAAAAAAAAAAAAAAAAAAAAAATGCAGAAATTCCCCCAAAATTAACAGCACCTCTTAACTTGTTTGTATCAAAAGCCAATTCTGGCTGAAATTCTTTTCAAGTCACGATGACAAAATGTACAAGTCAAAGCATTCATACCTATTAAAAAAAAAAACCAAACCAACAAACCCAAACAAAAAACAAACCAGATGAGACAACAAAGTTGGAATATAACCAACTAACCTCATGTGCTTCGGATTATATGGTTGTGTATGATCCCTGCAAGTGTCTTAATTATATGCATAAAACACTTTTAATACTTAGATATAATATGATGAAACAAGATGGTGTGTGAGCAGTGATTTGAATTTACATGTTCAAAGGCTTTTGAGGCAGCCCATTCGCCGAGAACATACTCAGCTTGAAAAACGTGTTCAACTTCATGCGAAACGAGCCGATGATGAATGGCGGTGTGCTGTGTCACATTTCTGAAGCATTACGCTCTAACCTACACCATAGGAAAGCGTTGGGTGTCTTCCATCCTGCGGCATCCTCCAGCTATTGCACTGCAAGTCAAGGACTAAATTGCAGCAGTGCTAATGCAGGCGCAAAGGAGTAGTGTGTGAAAAGATCTTTAGCAAGGATTTTGTGTTTCTCGTGTATGCCTGTTGGGGTGCCCGCCACCATGCTACAGCAGGGGCTGATGCATGGTCAAACTTTACTGGAAGGGAGGACAAGGAGGGCCCCATGGTCAGCAGCAACAGCAATGCCAAGCCCCCTGCACAGCTCTTGTAGCAGCAATGGCTGGGAAAGCACCGTGTGCTTTTCGTGTAGGAAATATAATCAGATACTCCCCGGGGATGCAGCGCAGCTCGGCTTTATAGAATTGCAGGACAGGAGAGGAACAGTGGGTCAGGAGATAAAACTTGCAGGTTTTTTGCTTTTGTTAAGCCCTCTCCGTGGAGTTAGAGCAGCTTCTGCAGCACACTGCATGCTGGTCTCGCGCACTCCTGCCTGGTTGCAGCCACGCCAGAAAGTGCCTGTGAGGTCTGCTCAGGAGAAACAAGCCACAGAAGTACCCACAAGCTTCTGGGTAGCTGGTAGGCACCGAATCAAACAGATGTTTGTTAAATGCTGGGAACGGAAGTTTCATAATGAAGGATATAAACACACTGCAGACTTATGAATTATCCATTGTAGATTCCTGTGAATCTCACAAATGAAGCTGTTGGCAATATATGGTTGTAAGCAGATGTAAGGGCTCTTACCACGTGACTTTCCTGAGTTAAAAATCTAATGCACTTTCTGCTATATATATATATATAATTCTTTTTAGATACGGATATGGTCATAATATATCTCTCGGCTGGGATTACATCAAAAGATTCATCAGAAGATGATAAAAAAGCTACTCTACGTGTCATCAATGAAGAAAATAGTTTCCTCAATAACTCAGTAATGATTCTTACTTACGCGCTTATGAATGGTGAGAAATGTTTTTGTATTTCCAGTGGATGAAAATTCCCTTTCATAGTACAGCTAGTTTAGTAAGCTCATCCAAATGTAATTCCACGCCTTATTGGGAACAGTTTGTTAATGGGTTTTGGCCTGTGTAATCCAGAGGCTGCATCCAGATGTTACCTCTTTGGTGTATAAAACTGTGTGCCACTGTTGTGGTTTAACCCCAGTGGGCAACTAAGCACCACACAGCCGCTCGCTCGCCCTTCTCCCCCCACCCCCCGGTGGGATGGGGGAGAGAATCGGAAGAGCAAAAGTAAGAAAACTCATAGGTTGAGATAAAGACAGTTTAATACTTGAAATATAGTAGTAATAATAATAATAAGTTGTAATGGAAAGTAAAACAAGGGGGGAGAGAAAGAGAAACAAAAGCGGGGGGGGGGACGGGGACGGGACACGACAACAAGTGATGCAACTGCTCACCGCCCGCCAACCAACGCCCAGCCAGTCCCCAAGCAGCGATCACTACCCCCCAGCCAGCTCCCCCCAGTTTATATACTGAGCATGACGTCACATGGTATGGAATATCCCTCTGGCCAGTTTGGGTCAGCTGTCCTGGCTATACTCCACCGAGCTCCTTGTGCACCTCCTTGCTGGCAGAGTATGGGAAGCTGAAAAGTCCTTGACTTAGTATACACTGCTTAGCAACAACTAAAACATCGGTGTGTTATCAACATTATTCTCATCCTAAATCCAGAACACAGCACTGTACCAGCTACTAGGAAGAAAATTAACTCTATCCCAGCCAAAACCAGGACAGCCACTATAAGCTTATATATCACAGTGCAGCTGCTCAGGATATAAAGTATTGTTGCCTAAATTGTCTAGTGGTAACCAGACTGAATTAAATTTGATAACTATTGCAACTGTAAACCTTCCTGACACTGCCCATGTTCCTGGTGCAGCAAAGTGAGAGTATATGTGACTTGTATTTCAGTCATTAGCCAAGGAGCATGAATGGAACATCAAACGTAATCTGAAGTGCTTTGATAACTTAGGACCCAACTTAAGAGTGAAGTTAAATATGAAGATCACACACACAGTAGTTTGGCATCCTGTGCTTTTTCCAACAAAGCATTTTTAATAAGAAGGCTATATGTTGTATTACTAAAAATTGCACACGGACTCTAGCCAAGGAAACGAATGCTTAAGCTAATGTATCATTTGACTGTAAATTTAAATACTCATTTGAGACCTAATATGTACAGAAGTCTTTGATTTGTCTGCAGGAATTGAGCCTGGGACTTAGGTAAAATGTGAAACTGTAATGTTTAAGCTAAAGAACAAAGCCTGTTATCTCCAAGGGCGTATAATATGCTCCTGGTCCTTTATGTGGACTAGCCACCAGTGGAGAACAAAGAGCTGTCCTGTGGATTTATTGGTCACATAAGTCTTTGTTAAAAGATCTTGTTTAAAGTGGTGATGTGAACAGCATGTTGAATTTTTGCACCGTACAACAGTATGTGAGAGGCAATCTTATTAAATTTCATATTAGCTAATTACTTCTCCTAAAACCATACTAGTCTTTCA
Organism: Aptenodytes patagonicus; assembly: GCF_965638725.1. Taxonomy (NCBI): domain Eukaryota; kingdom Metazoa; phylum Chordata; class Aves; order Sphenisciformes; family Spheniscidae; genus Aptenodytes; species Aptenodytes patagonicus. The sequence continues at coordinate 59,161,407 of NC_134953.1, read as the reverse complement.
GCACTTTACCTTATCGCTTAAATAAGCCTATAGTATTTTCAGTCCTACAGTATAGCATATGTATCATTTTGCTTTTATTGACAATACTTTGGAGTAAGATACAGAAGTCTTGATTGAAAGTAAGCTGCTTCTATCTCCTTCCTTCTATTTCTCGCATCTCTGTTTCAGAGGGAGTGACAGGTTTGAAGGAACTGGCCTTTCTGCGAGACCTGGCAGAGCAGAACTCGGTGAAGTATGGGGTGCCGGACCGAACAGCCCTACCTGTGATCAAGGGAAGCATGATGGTCCTAAACCAGCTGAGTAACCTGGAAACTACAGTTGGCCGATTCTACACAAACCTCCCCAACCGAATGATCGATGAGGCAGTCTTCAGTCTGCCTTTCTCAGATGAAATGGGAGATGGTAAGTGCTTACACTGAATTTAGGTATAAAAACGTAAGAGATGAGGTTCCTTTTTGCTTACATATTCCTAAATATACTGTAGACTTATAAGGTGATGCTTTTAGGTGTGTTCCCAAGACAAATATAAAATTAGCCTTTCATGCCATAGGTTTTTTATCTGCAGAAGATCTAGTTTTGAAAAAAGTGGTAATAAGACATGGAGTAGATAGATTCAGCTTGGATTCTCAGGGGTGAAATTTGTTCTTATATATGTGTATGTATACAGCATCCATAATTTAATTTGTGGAGAGAAATTCTTTGTACTTGAGGGAAGCAATCTTATGTTGAAATGACAGCCGTGACCATGCTGCACCATCGCAGCGTTCATTATTTCAGTACTTCTATATGTCTTGAGGTCTTACAGGTAGACTCAAGGGATTGCATAGGTCCCCACAGTGGAGGAGAGAAAAAGTTATTATCGTTTGAGCCTCCCTTTGCTGTGGAGCCATGCACGTGACTTTTGAGTCGTTCTTCCGGCTGGAGTTTCCTTTTTTCCTGTCTTTGCACCCCAAGCAGTGACTCTTCACAACTAGTTTAGCATCTGTTCACTGCTGCCAGGCTGTAAAGGTGGGGATGCTGGACACTGGCAGTCAGACCTCTGTAAGAGGGGGAAGGCAATCATCTTAGCAAATGGCACAAAGAGAGATTATTAAATATTGTCCCAAACGTGCTATCCTTAGCTCTCCTTTTAGCTTCAGCACACTTTGTCTGCCCCCAGCACCAGACAGGACAGGAAGGCTGAGCTGGCTGGTGATGGCTCGGACAGTCTGGAGCAAGGGATTTGCTGAGTTTAGTGGAAGCCTGGTGACAATTTTTCTGCAGACTGTGAATGCGTGCTGAAGAGTATCTTAACGCAGCAGACGTCTGTAGTGTCATTCTCCTGTCGGTTTCTAATTTATGCTGACGTGGTGGGAAGGTGGATGGATCTGCCCTTTTACCTTAAAACTAGATGCTACGTTACCAAACACTGTGTGTTCAACTTGATCTGATCTCACCACTACATCTAGTAATGGAGAGACTGAAGGTGTAGATATTGATAGAGACTTCTGGGAGCGTACCAGCATGTGTATAAGATGACATACATGTAAGAATTGCAGAAATTAGACAGTTTAATTTGTGCTCAGGGTAAGCATGCACTGCAGGGTGATCCTGTTTGGGTTCTTGACAGGGGCAGGTTCAGGAGATAGGGAGCGGTCTTAGGCTGCTCCCACAGTGCTGGCAGAGCTCCCCCGGCTGGACACACACCCAGCTGTGGGTCCCACTGCCTGAGCTAATGCTTGCTTAAGTGTCATCACTTGTAAGCTGCGGTGCTGTTGCTCCTTTTACCTTTGGGATCTGGTGCCCTTCCTAAAGCTCAACGTACACACTTGGAAGATCAGAGCTGTAGGGTTTACCCCTGCTAGTTCTTGGGCAGCTCACCTGACATTTCTCTAGCACGGCTCCAGTGCTCTGTAAAGAGATGTGACCATCACAGTGATGTTAGGAAATACATTGGTGATTTTTATATTGCTTTGACAATTGAGCAAATTCTTTATTTCTTCATTCAGGACTTCGCGTGTTCTTAGTCTCGGCTAGTATGTAGGAGTAGTTGATGGTTACGCTGAATAGTTTTGAAGGGCTGCTGAGTTTAGGTTGCACGTTTGCCTTGTGTGTTGAGTCCCAAAACAAATTTAAGACTATTCCTGAGCAAATCTCTTCTGAGTCAGAATGCTTGCTACTTTCTGCATTTCCTAACCTTGTTAATTAAGCTGTATTATTACTCTTTCTCAAAGCCACATCCAAGCATAATGGAAAATTTGAGCAACAGAAGGATTAGAAATGGTGCAATAGAGAAGGTTTGTCTTACATAAATATCAAAGTGTACTTAAAAGCTTATACATGCAAATGAATTTTATACTGGTTTAAAGGAAAAGAGTCTCTGAGTTTCCAGATAGCAGTGGTGTAGAAAGTAAGAGAAATAAGGTATTACCGAGAGTTCTTACCTCAGGCACAAGATGTGTCCCAAACCGTTGTGTAATTATGGGTATGATTCCCAGTACAGTGTCCATATTGGGATTTAGTTAAGCAGAGGACATTTAATATTCTGAATATGCAATTAGATGAGCAATAATTCATCCCTATTGTTGCTTTACAAGTACAAATTCTCTTCCTCCCTCATCCCCCTATTTTTTAAAGTGCCTTAAATGATATTAAAGGAACAAAATACTACCTTGGCTTTTCATGCAAAAGCATTTCTTATCTGTAAGGCATCCACTTGTAGACTGACAAAAACCCCAAAACATTAATTGTGGTGTGTATTTTAATAAATTGATTAAATGTACCTTAGGTCACTACTAGAAACATAGAAATAACTAATTAGGGAGAGTGGCTAAAACCAGCCAGACATGACAGATAACCTGCTCAGCTTCCCTGTAGGCATGCCAGTTTTTGTCCATATTCCAGCAAGGAATACTATATAAAAATTTAACTGTATAACATTTTAAAATGATAAAGCGCATGCTCTGTTTCCTCTAAAAATAATTAACTAGATATTATTGCTGATGGTTTTATGTTATTCCTCTCATTCTAAGGCCTGATAATGACTGTAAGTAAACCGTGTTACTTTGGAAACCTGCTACTAGGGATTGTTGGAGTAGATGTTAATCTTGCCTATATCTTGGAAGATGTCACCTATTATCAAGATTCCTTGGGTTCCTACACTTTCCTCATTGATAATAAAGGTAAGTTTTTAGCTCAGATAATCTCTTCCAGTCCCACTGAGATCATTAACCATCAAATGGAAACTCTTAATTCTCATGTCTCTAAATAGTCTATAGGTAATGAATGATAATATTTATTAAAAGATTAATTGCATGTTGTTTGGTTAGTTTTGCCTGAGGGTTGCCGGACAGCTGGAGACTGTAGGTGGATTCCTGACTTGAAATTTCTGTACTGGAATTTTGATGTGGAAATGCTTACTTGCTGTTGAGATTTTCTACATGTGTAACATCAAGGTTTTCTATATGTGTAGGGCAAAAGGCAAAACTGGTGTATATGTGTTCAGCTCTTTTCCTCTGATCCCAACGTCTTTTTATTGCTTGGTTCTTTGAGCTGTCTTTCATTTGCAACTTACCAAGTTCTTAGTTTGCAACTTCCTTGATGATAATATTGCTTGTTCACTTACATTTGTTAAGCCTTTGTAAAAAAAAAAATGTATGTAGTTACTGTATTTTTTTTTTCTCCTGCAAATATTCATCCTGGATTCAGTTGTTATAATGCATTCAATGTCTGGTTTTGTGTCTTTATTTTTTAGGATACACTCTTATGCACCCATCCCTTACCAGGCCCTACCTGTTGTCTGAACCACCACTCCACACAGATATTATCCATTATGAGAACATTCCTAAATTTGAGCTAGTGCGCCAGAACATCCTTAGGTAAGGAACCGGGACGCAAGTCCAAACATTAGCAGTCCTTAGAGCACTAGAAGTATTTCTAGAGGAGTTTTAAGAGAATATAAGGTAAAGTTCCTTTTCCTACAATATCTGGATACTCGGATGGATTTATTCACACACACACAAATGCAGAACAGTTCTGCTTTGGTTTTTCCTCCAACTTTCTTCATTTTATCGCTTGGTGTGCTAAGTAGTGGTTTCCACAGCTGATCTGGGGGATACTCTTTCTAATGTCTCCCTTCTATGTCAGGAAGGTTTTTCCACTATTTGGTCTGGGTTTTTCTTTAGCCTTTGTCTTATCTGAGTATGTGTTTTAACCCAAAGTGTGTCAGTACACAAGTGCATTTTCAGCATACGTACACTTTTTCTTCACCTAAGACAGATAACAGTTAATCTCTTCATATCTTACGATATTTTTATAAATGTACAGTAGCTAGGTTTTGCTTAAGAGCTTTCTTAGTGTTTAATAAAATGCTGTGTGTTATATTTGCCAATATAGCATTCCCCTGGGCAGCCAGATCATTACGGTTCCTGTGAACTCGTCATTGTCTTGGCATGTAAACAAACTGAGAGAAATTGGAAAAGAAGCCTACAATGTCAGCTATGCCTGGAAAATGGTAAGGAACAAAAGTGACACTGTTGCAGGATGGCATAGAGTAAGTTCATATATTGAAGAGTACATTAATGTATTGAATATAGTGAAGCATGAAGTATTGCTATATATTGACGTATGAAAGATTTGAATTACTGAGAAACTGCATGAATGTGGGGAGGTTTCTTCCAGTGAAGAACCAATGAAATTACCATTTCAGGTTTGTTACCGTGTCATTTTCAGAGATGTGTCTGCATGGATATGTGGTGCTCTTTCTTCATGAAGGCACTCATTTCATAAGACACATGTAATGTACAGTTACATAGAGATTATACTTGTGCTTTCCCAATGGAAGTAAAGCTATACTGGTCTGGATGTCATACTTCAAGCCAGGTGACACGTAAACACCTTATCAGAGACCACATTTCAATACAGTGCTGAGGCAGAGTTTAGTATTAAGTCATTCTTTTGTTTAATACTGTTGTTACGTTTGGGGCAGAGTAGTACAATCCATTAATTAATACAATTGGGAAAATGTCAGTTTCTCATTCTGATACTATCTTGTTGCAGAACTGTATCAGTAGCCAGTGATGATGTTTGCGGTAATTTAACACTTTTCTTACAAACATTAGTTATATTGAAGCTTTCATTGAAACTGAGTACGGTGTGTATGCAACAGGCTATGTTACCTGTTGTAAGAGCTTTAAGAGAGCTTCTAGCAGCTGTCCTTTCTTCAGTTTTGAACATATCTGAACGCTAATCTTGACCCAGGGATTAAAATGGAATCTAAGGTTAAATATAATCCAGGTGAATTTCGCTGATGCCAGAAGTAATTGGCTACTTCTTTGTGCCAACAAACTTAGGAGGGTACTTGTGGATCATTTCACAGTATTAAGTTAAATCCAACCTAAAAGATTAAGCTGAGCAGTTTTAAGAGATTAAATCTGTCATTGTGTAACAGAAATTCACATAGGAGGATGTGACATTTTCTAATGTTGTAATGCTACATTAAATATCAAACACCCTTGCAGAGCAGCTGGGCAACTCCCAAGTTTTGTTAGTCTGATGTACTATAGGATACTTAAAATATACAAACCAGTAAAGCATGTGACACATGCAGCACACAATTAAGAGTGGTAATGATAAAATCTTATTTTTGAGAGTTAATTTGTCTGTATTCTTCATAATGGGAATACCAGTGTGTTATCAACTGTGAACCTGAAGCCTCTCCTCTGTTAATGACACTTCAAAAAGTATCCACGAAACAGTGTTAGAAATTATTGCAAATTGAGGAACAAAATGAAAGTCCTAATGCAATCTTTTTTCCTGAAAACTAAATATTTTTATTTTGTGCATAGGCTGTGGAAAAGTATTTTTTTGTACAACTTAGTGGCTCCAATACATACAGGATAGTTACAGGCTGGAATGTGGCTGTATGGGACTGAGTTGCTGTAATCAAGTCTCTACCCTGTATAGAGACCAATATGACTTGAAAATTTTATCTGCACAATCCTCCTCTCTTGTTTTCTGTAGGATTGAGTCCGTATTAGCTTCTTTGAAAGGGAATTGTTTGTTTTCAGAGAGGGTGGGAACTGTGATCCTTCAGAGTATGGCGAAGTGTGGGATGCCACCTTCCAGAGGTGGACGAGACGAGCAATTAAAAGAGAACGAATGCTAAATAGAAAATAAGTTCTGTAGCACCTCCACCTTTTTGTTTCAGTTTGATGACTTGCCCTTGTTTTTCAGGTCCAGGACACATCCTTTATTCTGTGTGTCGTGGTGATACAGCCAGAAATACCTGTTAAACAGCTGAAGAATCTCAACACTGTCCCCAGCAGCAAGCTCCTGTATCATCGACTGGATCTGCTGGGCCAGCCAAATGCCTGCCTGCACTTCAAGCAGCTGGCTACCTTAGGTAAAGCTTTCTTGCAGTTCGTCTTGACCTCATGCGTGTTTCTGTAAAGTGTGGCAGCAGAAAATAAAACTCTTCTCACAAAACACTGGAAATACTCTTCTCTTGAAATGCTTTTATTTCCAGGGCTGATTTTCTAATCAGCCGTACCTCCTTATAGGTCTTCATTGATCATAGCTACCCTGCCCAGTGGCGAGCACTTGCATGGGTGAACGCAGTGGGACTGCTCATCAGAATATGAGATAAATGCACCGTGAGTCTTGCTTGATCAAGTTCCCAGAAAGTGGAGTGGGGAGAGTGAGAAATGTCTCACCAAGCTTAAAACTAAGTTCTGTTCTCTTGGCTGTAAAGCAGCTTATTGACAAATGTAAGTAGGATGAAGTCCCAGCCAGTCGTGCAGGAGTACTTTTTGACTTTGGATTTATGCAAGTTTTTCACTGCCATAAGCATTTAAGACCATCGATCCATGAGAAGTCAGAAGTTATGCCTGTTGGGGGAAACTGTGAGAACTCCTGTGGTGTAATGGTTTCCAGACCCTCCTTACCTTCAAGGTACCTTAAAAATTCTCGGGTTACTGATGCATTCCTGGATTTGATAAGCTGAACTGATTCTACTCTACTTGACTGATTTCAGTAGTTGCTCAAGTATTACTGGAAAGAGGGAGAGTCTGTATGGCAGTGTAAGTTCTATTGTCTGGAAAGGATAGAGAACTTAAAAAACATAATATATCCTAAGAACATAGAGTTTTTTTTATATAAGCATCATAAGTTGCAAGCTTTCATATTTAAGTATTACTCTTGGAGGTTTTTACTAAAATCTGTGCTGTATTATAAGAAGTTCTGAATTAAGTGCTTTTGTTTGTAGCAAGGTTTGAAGGTCTCATAGTGGATTAGCGGCACAGTTGTGATATTTTCTTAGCTATATTGCAGTGCCACAAATAGCTAAGTGAGATTAGACTGGAGGAGTTATAGAGGAACTTAACAAACCTATGGAAATTGCTTTGCCAATTGTTTAGAATACAGGGTTTTTTCTTTCTTTAATGTGGTGCCTAGTCTTGATTATCTTATATCCAAAAAGACAAGATATAAATGGAAAATATCCAAAAAATGCAGTACTAAGCTGACAAGTGGAAAAACTTCATGCAAAGCAAAAATGCAATAACATCGGAATATTTGGTCTGGGAAGCAGATGAAGGACTGTAATAGAAGTTCATAAGTGATGACTGCAGTACATATGGTTGCTGGATGTATGGTGATGTGTTTTAGAGGAATGTGAATAAAAGCAGAACACTTCACATACTCCAGTGAAGTTTTTCCTCTGGAGACCATTACACACAGGGAAATCGGGTTCCATGGGTCAAATACTCAGAAAAGGCGTTCTTCTCAACCTTCAGCCCTGCATCATCATAATAGTTTTTCTTTTAAAAAGAAAAAGCTGTCTGGTATTGCAGTTTCTGCACAATGAAAGTTTACTTTCTAGTCTGTTCTGAAAATCACCCCAGACAGCTACACTTTTATTGGTAAGCTCCCTCTTCTGCGCTTGTAATTCCCCATTTGTTCATTATCTGTAACTGAAAGTGCTTGTTTTCATTTTCCTCTGCCATATCTAACCTAAACATGGATAACTAATTTCTTCTTCTTTAGCACAAAATCTTTTCTTAAGGGAAAACAGCTTCTGTAATCTTTCGAAAAGTAGTAATTCAGAAATTGTTTAGACTTTGAGAACAAAGGCACTAAAGTCTACCAAATAACATGTGAAGATCAGAGTAAGTGGACTAACTTTGTGATGTCTGTATTTTGAAGCAAGAAAGGTAATTCATGTGGAACATAAGTTTTGTCAGTGCCTGGGCAGGCAAGCTGTTCTGGTGAGCGCTCTGGTTTGGATGGAGAACTTCACGTTTCCTGCCCTCGCTCACAGTCCACCCGTGACCTGAAGGAGCTGCGCGCTTTGCATACTGAAGTGTGGGAGAGTGGAGGAACAGGCGGAGGATACCCTTTCGTGATACGAATGTGTTTACTATGCAATATGTGCAATTCATTGTCCTTAACTTTCTCATATTTTGCTATTTGTAGAAAGCCCTACGGTAATGCTCTCTGCGGGCAGCTTCTCTTCTCCATACGAACATCTCAGCCAGCCTGAGACAAAACGGATGGTGGAGCATTACACAGCGTACCTCAGCGACAACACGCGCCTGATTGCCAATCCTGGCCTTAAGGTATGTTCTCGGTGCTGACTGCTCTGATCAGCCCTGGAGACCCCGGTTTCCTCACGTCCCACGCCTTCATCCAGGAGGGGAGTATCTGAAACACTGATCTCCTCATGCTCATAGGGTTATGGAGTGGTGGTTTGGAGTGGTATTGCCATGCCTGGAGAGATGGCCGTGGGCTTCAAGGCCCAGGAGAGTGGAGAGAGGAGGGAGAGGGCTTCCTCCCCAAGAGGGGGGAAAAAAGTTGATAAGCAGCTATTAAAATAAACACTAGAAAAATTAAAGCTACAGTAAATTTGGAGCGGAAATATCTTTGTGTTCTTAGGCATATAAATGAGAAATTTCTATTTTGTGTGCAAGCGGAGCAATATTTGTATTTACGTGAAGTAAAAAAGCAAACTCTAAAAGCCGCAGAGATAACGACAACAATATTTCATTATAATAAGCTTATTTCATTATAATAAGCTTTTCCTTTGGTTGGAATGTGCCAGATCCGTCTGGTGTGGGAAGACTTTAAACAAGTAATTGAGTTTAGATGATCTCCGATCGCTCTTAAGGAAACCCTGCGAGCAGCTTATTATCTTTTCATGCAAGTCTTAGAGGAACCCTGCTAGGTCCGCCTTTGTTTTGCAGTTCTCTGTCAGAAATGAAGTAATGGCTACCAGTCACGTCACAGATGAATGGATGACACAAATGGAAATGAGTAGCCTGAACAGTTATATTGTGCGCCGTTACATAGCAACCCCCAATGGGGTGCTTCGAATTTACCCCGGTTCCCTCATGGACAAAGCATTTGATCCCACCAGGAGACAATGGTGAGTTTTTAGGGTCCCGTTATCAAAGCTTTGGATAATCTTGGAGGGCAATAAGGGAAATATTTGGTATCAATTTCATAGCCTGGGTTTTTTTATGGCCAGCTATAATCTATTTAACTAGAAATGTTTTCATCATGCGTAAAAGGCTTGGTGCTTAAATACAGCTAGTTAAAACCTTTATTGGTTCTAATTTCAGCCCTTTTTATTTTAAGTGATAGTTTCTGTTTCATATCCCTGCTATGGCAGATGGGAATGTAAATATTCAGAAAATGAGTATCCATCCCCTTTAGGGATTAGCTAATTCGGGAGTGTTTTCAGCTTCTTGTGCCATTTTTGGTTGTTAATATTTTAGTCGTCTTGTTTGTTTGTTTACAGCAGATTTCATTGCTAATTTAAAGTAGGAATTTGCTGGCTCGACTGTGCACTATTAATTATGCACTAGCAACTGATTTGGGAAAATATTTGTATACATTACAAATGAGAGCCTGAGACATGAGAGCGCTCTGGAGTGTGTTTTGACGTGTGTGCTTTGTTGAAAGCAGCCAGCCAGGTGCTGCCACACAGCGATGCTGGGAAAGGCACGAGCCAGCGCTGGCTGGGTCCCAACCCTCCAGCTGTACGGGGAAGGCTCTGAATTGCTCCTGGCATTGGCCATACTGTAGCTCTCCTCACCCATGTTCTCCCTGAAAAAATCATTACCATAGCTGCTGATTAGCTTTTTTTCAGGTTTTCTTCCTTTTTGTTGTTGTTTGTGTTTTTGCTGACAGATAAGATGATGGAATTTTGCTTTCTTTTTTTGTAGTGAGATAAACAGGGTGCATTCATGTTGTAAATTAACTGAATGCCCTTTTACAATCCCTTGTCTCCTTTTAAAAGAAGCTCTCAAATTATTTTCATTGTTGTTTTGGGGTGGGGGTGGGGGTGTGCTTTCACACTTCACTGATTTTTTCAACCCATGGTTTTGAAAAAGCCTCCATATGCAGCCTGCCATAATGTCTTGTTTTTCATCTAAAGCCAAATGGCAATGTTTTGGAAAGAAGATGCAAGCAAAGCCCTAGTAATAAAGTAGAATTCAGAATTCAGTCACTTGCACGCTGCAGTCCAGACTCATGGGTTAGTATACTGGAAAGCAAAGTAATAGACTTTTCATACACAAAAGCATTTCCAACAGTTGGAATATTTTATAAACTTTCTTATGACAGTAGGAAGATATTTGACATGATTGTGGCTCATTTTATGTTGGCAGTAAGTTTTAAAAGAGATTGTAATTTGTAGTCACTTTCTGACATCTTTCCAGATTTTCATGTGTGAATTCTGCCTATAGGACGTCCTTTCTCCTGCGTTTGCAACATAATAATTTTGCCAGTGTTTGCTCTGAGTTTGAGAGTCCACTGGCACTAAGTCATACGTTGTTCTGGGGAAAAATGTCTAAAATGACATTAAATGTATTCTATGCAGAAGTAAATTGAGCTTTTTTAATGCAGTTGTATGTACTGAGGAACTGTTTATTGAGCAAGTCTGTTTTACGTCTAGGTCCTAATCGTACTTAGGTACTTGTTTAATATTAAGAAACATTAATTTGGCAGCACGTTGTTCACAGTGTGCAGAATTCAATGTTTGTCTGTGTTTCTGCAAAATCAAGGATACTGTCTTAAAGTTTACAGTAACCATTTTTTGCTAATTATAAGTGTTTCTTTTGGCTGCCCTTAGGTACTTGCATGCAGTGGCTAATCCAGGACTGATTACCTTTACTGGTCCCTACTTAGATGTTGGAGGGGCAGGCTACGTTGTTACGATCAGTCACACAGTCCATTCTTCCAGGTAAATGGTGTTTCGAGGTTTGTGTCAAGCAAGAATACTCTCAATTAGCAACTCCTTCGTGTTCAAGAACTGAAAACCAAACCTGGTTTTAAAGTGCTTTTGATGAAATGTGATATAACCTTGTGTAGATTCAGTGAAAACACTGAAACGCTGTGAAAAATCCATGGTATATGAATAGGTTTATATTCTGTAGCTCTATTCATATACAAATAATAATAGCATATAGAAAAAAAGATTGACTGGTGAGAATGTGCTCCTGGATGAACGTGAGATGAAATGTCATGTATGCAAGACAGGGACCTAGGAGGAGGAGAGGGATCGCTTTCATTAGGCAGTTTGGGATATATTCCCTCTCTGCTGGTAGTCAAATAAGACAGACTACCTTTTTTCATCAAGACAGCTAATCTCTGAATTTCCTGAAGTTACTTGCGCTTACACTCCTGAAGTTGTATGTGCCAGGGTGATCTTTGGAGGGAATAAGAGGTGAAAGCAGATCTACCTAACTGCAAATAGAGGTTAGTCCACAAGGCGGTTTTAATTAAAGATCTGTCCGTACTCCAGAAATTGGGGGAGCTCCTCGCCTGGGCTGTTTAAATTCAGTCTGGACAGGGGCTTTCAGGAGGAAGAAGAACTTGAGGAGAAGCCTGTAAACCTTCAACCGCCCATACGGGATTGCAGAAAACAAATCGGAGTGGAAATAGCAGCCCGTGCCTTTGGGATCAAAACCAAAATGAACATCATAGCCATGTAGGAAGAAACATTTTCTTTATTAATTAGTCTTCTATGGTTTAAAAAAAGGAAAGGGGAAATTCTAATGTATCTTCACTCAAAGTTGATCAAGAGAATCTCAGCATTTCCTTTATTCTCAGTACAGTGTAATATCGCCACCAGGAGAAGTGGAGTCAGTCTGTCTATGAACATCTTGTCAGTACTGGAATGACCCTTCCCTCGAGGACCAGACTTTTTTTGTTTCAGCTCCCTCCTGGCCAGGCCCCCAGCCTAAGGCTCAGGTTCGGATTGAGATGTAGAATGTTTAAAGGAGGTTGTAGAATATGTAGTAAACTTTTCTACCATAAGCTCTCCCGAGTCTCAGAAATAGTAGTTACTTGTTTTGGTTTTTATACGGAGTCTCTTCCAAGACTTTCACTGAGCACATGGCTTCTGCACACGCTCCATCTAAGACCCCACCAGTACAAAGGTAACTTCTAACATTGCGCTGGTAAATACAGATCACAAAGCCAGCAGAGCCCGGGACACTGCTTTTCTACTCTTGTCAGAGACATCTCGTCTTTGTTTGGAATTTCCCACCACAGGACACCTGCGTGTCTTTTTTTGGCAGGGGTATTATCAGGCCTAACGCCTGCATGGTGCTTCTCAGAGAGGAATTTACTTAAGGGAAATAAGCACTTTTGTAAGAAGAGAAGTGCAATTAATTAAAATTCTGATTTTTATCTAGCAAGCGATGGTTCAGTTAGCTTTAAGAACTTAAAGCTCGCATGGGTTATTAGAACATGATTAGAGTATGGTTAAACAAAGTTTGGCAGATGTGAGTGTGATTCCTGGGTAAATATGACCTCTAAAGCTTATACTCACATGCGGTTATAATCCCCAAAGAGGTCTTAGTTAAAAAAACGGAGGGGTGGGGGAGGAATCAGTAGAGTTAATAGGCATACTCACATTAGAAACTGCTGTGTGGGTTTAAATAACAACATTGGTTTATCTGGAACTGACTCTTATCTCTCGTTCCCTTTTTATGTATATCCTACTTCTGTTTTGGAGGCTGGGAATAGAAGATTCATGCAAGAAGTTATTTAATATGGCTCGCATCAGCAAACCAGAAGGATTTAATGCTTAAAAATGAAGCTAAAATATTTAAAGCATTCTTAATGGCTTTTTGTCTGTTAGGACAGAGCAGTAACTTCATAGCTTGATGCCTTGTCACATACAGTTAAATGTATCTGTGCTGCTTACTGTCATCCTTCTTCCCATTCCTTCTCCATGAAATGGGTAATGTTAAAAATAAATTAAATGCAGGTTTTTAGAATCTGTATTTATAAATCTACAAATTAGATTTGACTACATCTTCACTGTACCTCTTTAAAAGCAAACTTCAGTCCAGTAAACAGAGTTAGTTTTATATGGATAAGGGGCTGCCAGCAGCCTCTACTTTGTATAGTCCAGCTGTGCTGTTCAGTTATCTTCTTTTCTAAACATTTTTATTCCTATCTTCAGAGATAAAATTATTTAGAAAAGTAGATTTTAAAAAATAGCAAGTCAAAGGTGTCTCCTTTGTCATCAACATAAGGCCCGCATAGGTGTAAAGTAGCACGCCCTGCAATTTGAGTATGAGCTGATCATTTTGCGTCCTTCAGGGATGAGAGGTAACTTGGTCTGGCTGTGCCATCTCAGTGCTGCAGGAAGCAATCTTTGAGAATTTGGGTGTTAGAAATGGAGGAGTGACAGAGATTCCCTCATCATTCAGTCCAGCCTCAGGCTACTGCAGATCACCGCATCGTGCAATCATTTTCATAACCTGCCATAATATATATTAGTTATTTTCCCCTATTATTATATTAGAAGGCTTTTGTTCCAGAACCTCACTGCTCTGGCGCCCAGCTGCCCAGTGGAGATTTGCGCCTTAGCTCAAGTGTATTGATTCAGGAGGTCTTGCGTATCTGGATGTTTCGCCTGAGGGGAAGGTGGGAATTTGCCAGGACAGGAAGTCTTGGGAAAATAACAACATAAATAGAATATAATTTCTGTTTGGAGCTTTCAGCATCCAAATGGTCTCAGCCACATGTCAAGACTGTGCTTCTTCCAGGAGACCTCTTGCAATTGCTTCACTGATGGTGAGGAAAGTTAAAACGATGCAACTGAGCAAAAGTAGTGCTTTTTTACCTTTATAGAGCTGTGAGAAAATACACTTCCATACATCAGCCTGAGACTGTTTTGTCGGTCTTTGATGTATCAGTTGCTAAGGCAACTGTGTATATTCCCGAACTGGTGTGTAAAAATAGGAACACAAGCGCATTTTCAGTATGGGCGAAATACTGCAATTCACAGCAGCTCTTGCTGCCACTGCTGGTGAGCATCCACAGAGACTCCAGGTTCTGCCCTTTCCCTAAATGTTTATTTTATGGTTGCCCTACACTGGGGAAAGATACTGAATCAGAACATTTGTGAAGTGATACGGTTTTAAATGTCACTGGGCTCTCTGTAGGCAGTGGGAGGCAGCGTCAGGTTAACATGAACTAGTCGTGTTTAATTCCAGCTAGCACAGATAACTGGCCTGTTAGTAGGATGTGATTTGAAGCATTTAACACAGTGCTCATTAACCAGCACCTAAATACCACCTAGTTGCCTGGTGCAAGGTAACCTCATTCATGTTTGTACCTTGGCCAGCTTTTTTTTCTGGCTGAAATTCATAATCAGTCCTACACTTTGGAATTTTAGGGATTTAGCAAAATGTCTATGGCAGCTTCATATTCAGGTCCTAACGCTGGGGGCTGAGCAAAGAGGAGCGGTGCAGAACATAACCCCCCCCCCCCGAGGCAGTGGGGATTCGGGTGCTAGAAATGCAGGAGCTGCATCCTGCGTTCATTTGTGCAGGTGGGGAATTTTTAATCCTAATTTATGTTGCTAAATACTAAATGTGTATAGGTGGTAGGGGTGTATGTAAGAGTCGAGGGAGCACAGCCTGTGGGAAGAAGGGTCGGTTCCTGGGTGTGATCCAGTCCTGGGCTGTCTCCTCTCTCCTCCACGTGCTGGTTGCATAAGGTGCAATTTATGTGGAGAGACTTCAGCATTTGCAGCAAATAACTAACACTGTTAAGACACCGTTCTCTCCGTTTACAGCTGCTCTAAGTGTTCATTTAAACACAAGCAGAGTGAACTGAGCTTCAGTGTGGAGATGTGGATTTGAGCTGGTCATTTACATGCCAGAGAAGCCAGTCCCCTTTTCAAGTAGGGAACTGAGTAATTAAAATATTAATTATTAATACAGCCATGAAAGCCTTTTTCTCCCCCCTCCCCCCCCCCCCTTGCAGTGCACAGATGTCTTCAGGACATTCAGTGGCAGTAATGGGCATTGACTTCACCCTCCGATACTTCTACAAAGTTCTCATGGACCTGCTGCCAGTTTGTAACCAAGATGGAGGAAACAAAATAAGGTAAGCCGTTCCTTCCAGGCAATGAATATCTAAAGCTTTTTTTTGTTTGTTTTGGTTGGTGGGGGGGGGTTTTAACCAGATGACCCAGAGGTACTTTCCAACTTAACTTATTCTAGGATTCTGTTACTTCAGCGTGTGTTCTCTGATTTCCACTAAAATTTGTGCTTGTTCTTCTCTTAAAGATTATGTGGACTTTTTTGTTATACAAGATCAAACTGTCATCAGCTAAATAAACAGTCTGCAGGAATACAAAAACGGAAGATAACTGATTTTTTTTTTTTTGTTATATTTAGACTTCACTGAAATCCTGGGCAAAAACCCATTCTTTATTAAATGAACACTTTCCATTCTGTTCTGTTTTCATTTTACCTATTTAGTTACTGTGAGCATGTAATAATGATGTATTATCTCTAGTTATTTTAACTATGATTATTAAAATATACTTTTGTTATATTTTTTCTCAGAAATACATACCACAACACTAGTCAGAAGAAGTCTGATTTCATCTGGAGTATCTAATTTTATTTAGACCTCTGTGTATCTTAATTGTTCCTCTTTCCTTCACCCTTTTTTGAAAAATCGGGGGGGGGGGGGGGGAGGGCAGGGGTAGGGGTAGACTCTGGTTTGGATCTGGAGTAACTTGATAACACAGTTTGGGCATTGTTGTTGTTGTTGTCTGTTTGTTTTTAAACCTTAAATTTGGGAAGGGAAGTGGTTTTCTGTCATCCTCCCAGTTCTTTTCTGGTTTGTTTTGCGTATTTTTTTATATATTTTATGGTGTTTTAACCACCAGGATTTCTAGCTTGGCGTTCCTTCCCCCCCAGTTAAAAACTATTAATAATCAATGGGGTCAGATGCTTTATTCTGTTTCTACATTCTCTAAATGAGGAATTTCAAGCATATTGTTAAATGCTTTGTTAGACCATTCTAACACAGAAGCTGGATCTAATACGTACAGCCTCTGTGTAAATGCACGCACGTACTAAGAGACAACTATTCTAACTATCTGGCAGGCATTTGGGGATTTTTAATGTATCTCTACTAAGCTTTTTCCCTCTGCAGTCATTCTGGGGTAATCACAAGCCTACTCGTTCTCCTGTTTCCTATAGCATCTTTCAGAAAAAAGAGAAAATGCAACAATCACTATGTGAATTTCTAATGCAAAGCCCGAACAGTTTGGGACACTAAAAAATATCCAACTACAAGTTTTTATGACTCCTTTGTATACCTAAAGTGTACAGTCTCATCTGTTCTGTGCTGATTGCTTTAAATTATATCTGCTCTCTCCCTCTGTGAGCCGATGTAGGTAGAGCTTTACACAGCAGACTGCCATGGGAATCGCAGACTCTAAAGCCACATGAAGTGTCTGCCAGCCCCAGGCAGGAGGCCGGGGCAGCGGTGCAGCTGCGGGGCCCTGCCAAAGCCATGCTGCGCAGGGGGACGTGGCTGCTACCCCGCTGAGCACTTCAGGAGCATTGAGTGGCCACATTAACCTCCTCCCATCTCTCTTCTGTGGCCACCAATTCTCTTGATCTTGGCACAGGCTGTGCCATCCACAGTGCTGCTTGCTCCTCCGCCTTCGCCAGTGCGGCGGTCTGCGGCTATGGAAACGGGAGATGCCGAAAACATTACGGATTAAAACCTCACAGCACACTGGTTTCTAGATAGGGGCACAGATCCGAAATCATTTCCCTGAGATCACACAGGAAACTAATGTGAAGAGCTGAAAAGGGAGAGGAAAGGTTGGGAAGGCTGAGAATGAAACAGGAATTATTTATCTCCCCGTTAAAATTGAATTCTAAAGCCGGAGGTCATTAAAGGAGAGTGTGAAATCTCTGTTTAATTAGTAACATAGTAGATTAATAAACTGTTAAAGCTTTCCAAGTTCATTATGCTTCATTTATTTCTGGATCTTCCCCGATCAGACAAGACAACGCACTGATCAGTTTTTCTTTCTGTTTCTAATCAGTTCCATTTTCAGGTCCTTGATGGTCCAGGCTTGCTATAACAGTAACAGATTTAAAAGCTTCAGGGAAATACCCGATATATTCTTTAAAGACATTTTGCAGTGAATTTGTTTAATGGCCCTGCTATTTCAATAAATGGAAGCCTTTAAAAATTGTTCCTCTAGCTGTAAATTTAAGATCATGTTTCATTTCACCGTATCTCTCTAAAGCCTGAGGAGGTCTAATGGGAGGCTCTCCTCTTTGTTTGTTGTGGGGCAGGTGCTTTATCATGGAAGACAGAGGGTACCTTGTGGCACACCCAACCCTCATCGATCCCAAAGGACACGCACCGGTGGAGCAACAGCACATTACACACAAGGTCTGGCTCCTTTTTTCTTGGTTTATTCCTACCTTTTCTAATTTCTGAGGTGGTAAGGACTCTAGAGAAGCTGCTGTTTGTGTCTGATTTCAAAGGCATAAAATCCTCTGTTTTTCATTTAGGAGCCTTTGGTAGCAAATGACATTCTGAACCACCCAAACTTCGTCAAGAAAAACCTCTGCAACAGCTTCAGTGACAGAACAGTTCAGCGGTTTTATAAATTTAATACCAGCTTAGTGGTAAGTGTGTTTTTCTGTTTTATTTTGCTTTTGAATGTACTTTGGTTGGGTTGGGTTTCTTTTGGTGGAAATGCAGATCCTTGCCAGGATCAGCAGACGAGGCTCGAAGCCAGTCTTCCGTGTGGATTGGCCTCCGTTCACCCTCTCCAAACACAAAATCAGCGATTTGGACTGCACAAACTGTGCTCGCATGAGGAGTCAGTTGACATACAAGGGATTATGGATGTGATCGCTGGTCAGCTGTGGTTGATGTCTGCAAAGTCTCATCCGGCATCATGAAATAAGTTCTCGGTTGTTAGGTGAGGAGTTTCCAGCAGTAGTTGGGATTTTTTGCTTTGGATCCTCTCCTGACCTCTGGCTTCCAACTCTGACCAGTATCACGTCCTCCTGTGACACAGGTAGTAAAGGTCTCTAATAACTTATCTTCTAGCTGGGTGATCGAATAAATGCATTTACTGATGCAACTTGCATGAGCATTTGCAGAGTATCGTTTGTCAAACTGCAGTCTTTGGAGATGTGAATGCTCTGCGGTCCCCGTGGCTCGTCTTGTGCCAAGAGGTCTAAGCAAGGGGCTGTCGTCTGTCACTGCACCGTGAAAGCTGATTGCAGTGCCACAGATCTACCCTTGCAAGATCACTGCAGAATTATTCAAAAGATGTTAAGCTCTGTGGGAGAAGCTACTCTTTAAATAATACTTTTCAATTATTACTGGGAGGAAAAGGTGGGAAATGAGTGGCAAAAATATTTGAAAGTTATGGCAGAATACATTGATTTATGTCAGGTAGGCTTAAACGTTTTCCCCACACTTGAAATGCAAAATAGAAAGTGTATTACTGTAAAGGAAATTGTATAGGACAGAGTGAAAGCTGAAGATTGTGGCATGAAAATAGGAATCAGGAATGAGTCTGCCTACCAAATAGATCACAGCTGTACAGTGCTGTGGTGTATTTTTTTTTATAGTACATGTGCCAGGAAGGTTTCAACAAGTCATGATGGTGCCTTCCCGTCAGAGCAGAGCCTCTTTGCGGAGGTCCCTGATGGCTGGCACAGTGGGGATGGGTCGGTGAGGGATGCGGAGGAGTGAGATGTAACCTGCTGTCAGCGGGATATCGGACTCAACGCTGCTGCCACATCTCGTAACGCTTACAAGCTAAGCGTATTTTTTTCTATCTTCAGCAGAGTCTTTCCACCCAGCAGTAGCTTGGAAGCAAAACTCAACAGGTTGATGAACAATTTTAGAAGCCTCTTATTTGTGAAGGCAGCACTCCCGTGCATTTGTGTTCCCTCAGCTCTGTAGGTTTCCTTGGAAGGGGGAAAGTCTTCAGCTCCTTAAAACAGCGGGTTTCTTGCTACACAGTTGACACTATTTGTTTTTTTTCCTAGGGTGATCTGACAAACCTTGTGCACGGCAGTCACTGCTCCAAGTACAGGCTGACGAGAATCCCGGGTACCAATGCCTTCGTAGGAATCGTCAATGAGACCTGCGATTCGCTTGCTTTCTGTGCCTGCAGTATGGTAGACAGACTCTGCCTCAACTGCCACAGGTGAGCAGGAGATTGGAAATGAACGGGCTGGTCCAGGCATTTACTTCTTCCCTCTTTCTTGATTCAAGGTTTATAAAAACACATTTATTTTACAAGCTAAACAAAAGCATGCAGTGCAAAACTGAAGTGAAAACAAAATAGTTACTTTACCTATGCTATTTGTAAGAGGCATGGTGACTTAGCATACCTCTAATCCTTTGCCATATTATCAGTGTATTAAAACACAGGGTAGTTTGTTCTTGATACGTTGGGGTAGATAATGTTAAAAAACCAGGACAGATTCAGTTTCTCAGGGGCAGTTATCTGTGGATCAGGCCCTTTGTTCTGGCATGTTAATACCCATGATTTTATGTGGATTGACATAGTTTTTCATTGAGGGGATCCTGGTGCTTGGAGGAGATTTTGCCTACACCAGCACCATTACGTGTTTGTTGTACTGGCAAGAAGGATCCTTGCATCTAGATCTGAGACTTGTCCAGGGGTTGTCTGCTTTTTAAATTTCAGGGGGTGAGTAACAGATCAGAGAGGCTCTGTTATTACGTTGTCCTCAGTCCCAGTGCAGAATAGAGCAATCCCCGTGTTCCTGGGGGAAGGAGAAAGGTTACTGAACAGCCTTCTCCATGGTGAACTGCTGTTACGGAGCTGCACTATGGGGTTAAAATCATGGTGCAACGTCTGATGCATTTTCTGTGTGTTTTCTGCCCCTGAAGAATGGAACAGAACGAATGTGAGTGCCCTTGTGAGTGCCCTCTGGAGGTAAATGAATGTACCGGCAACCTCACTAACGCCGAAAGCAGGTGAGAACCAACCTCCTCTAATGGAACAGCATGTGACAGAAGTTAACTAACAAAATTACTTGTTTTTTCATGCTAACTTACAGGTGATACAGGATGGAATAGATGGTATTTTTGGTATGATTCAGCAGATGATATGTAATAGGTAAAAATGATGTTTTTCATTGATTGTGCTTTGACTACTTTTATAATACAAGGCTTTACTTTTTGCCCCAATAATAGGAATCCGAGTTGTGAAGTTCATCAGGAGCCAATGACTTTCACGGCAATCGATCCGAGCCTACAGGATGCTCTCCCGCAGTGCATTAACACTCAGTGCAATCAGAGAACAGAGAGCGGGTAAAGTGGTGTTCTCCATCCCTCAAAATATACTGTGTTCTTGAAGTAATTAAGTGAAAATAGCTCTTCCTTACACATTTTAAAGAAAAAAAAGAGAAGAAAAAAAAAAGTATGATGCCAGAATGAGATATTATAGCACACACCAACGATTACATGATGCTGCAGTGCAGAAACAGAAGACCTCAGTATTCCTGTTTGAGTCACATAACACCACTAATAGCAAACAAATGGCATTCCCGTCACACTTTGGGACTCTCAGAACCGAGGGTTGTGCAAGTGGAAGATTTGCTGTTGAAAGGACAACGAATTCTTCCTTTTAGCAAAATGGATAGTGCTGCTGTGTTTGTCTGCCTTCTGGAAGAATGCGTGGACTAAAGTGTTCACAGAAAGTAGACAGTACTTTCACAGCGGTGACTTCGGAGCACATCAGGGATGGTAGCTGCCTGTCAGCTTCTAGTTTCCTGCTTCTCTGCTCTACTCTTGGCATTACGTAGAGAAGCTTGAGGGCTTATTTTTTGCTATTTATGAGCTGTCTCCAGGGAACTGAGATTGCTAGAACATATCATGCTCTGACCAGACTTTCCAAATCCTTTCTTCCGTGTTCCAAAGGACTGCAGAAAAAGGGTGGAACCGTAGTCAGACTTCACCATGCTGAGAAATGCCTTATTGGAGGAGTTTCAAGTAGGAAGTTCACTCTTTGCTCAGGCTGAGGGATGGAGGAAAAAAACAAAGCAAACAGACTTGGAAGATGCATGCTGAAGATGCAGCTTCCCTGTATAACTTTCCTTGTGGTACTTGAGCATTTTAAAGAGAAGTTTTTTGTGGCCCAACGTTACGTATGTGAGGGTTTATGGATGATTTTGGCCTCCCTCTGTCTCACGATTCTAAAATAGACTGAGCTATGCCAAACGAGAAGTGTTGAACTTGAAAGCAAATATGGTCGTCTTTTGTTTTTAATTTTCAGGGATTGCTTTGGTGTGTTGGACTGCGAGTGGTGTATGGTAGACAGTGATGGGAAGACCCATCTGGATAAGTCCTATTGTGCCCCTCAGAAGGAATGCTTCGGCGGCATTGTGGGAGCAAAGAGCCCCTATGTGGATGACTTGGGAGCAATAGGTAACTCTGCCTTTCTGAACAGATGCTGCATTTAACTGTTTGTATTCAATAACGTGAACTTTCAGTTTCAGAGCATGTTTCACATAACATTTATTTCTTATGCTAGTGGTAAATTAGCATAAATAGTGCATCAAGCAGTAAAGTAGCAGCATCAGGCCTGTTGCGGGTATTACATTTTTGAAAATATTGATGTGTAGCTGAGTGTAGCTATATATTCCTGTCTTTAAGATGTACCTTCTCTGAATTTCTTCTATTTAAAGTGTGCTGTCCTGCGTGTGCGCAGTTAAGCACCTAAAAAGCCTTCAGGATCTTTAATCTTCAGAGATGTTGACTTAAACCTTTCTGCAGAGTGTTTATGGTTTTTTTTCCTCTGTTTTGTCCCTTTTGATTTAGGAGATGAGGTAATCACTCTGAACATGATCAAAAGTGCACCAGTCGGCCCAGTGGCTGGAGGCATTATGGGCTGCATTATGGTGCTTGTCCTAGCAGTATACGCATATCGCCACCAGATACATCGGAGGAGTCACCAGCACATGTCACCTTTGGCTGCCCAGGGTGAGCTGATAACTCTTGAGAGAGAAATAGTACAGTGGGAATTAAAAAAAACTAAACCAAAATAAAACAAAAAAACCCACCAAAACAAAAAATCCAAAACCCCTTTCCTTGGTTTTGTTTCAATGCTTCACCCCGTTTTATTTCCCTTTTGCCAACCCTTAGAAAAGTCAGGTCTCATCCAGGGTGCTTGTGTATTGCTGCCCTCTCCTGGGTGCAGCCAGACCTGCTGCTGCCCAAGGAGAGTCTGCCCAAAAACCTTAACATGCAGTTCTTGTCAGGAAGCTGAAGTTACACTTTTTCTAGAGCTAAAACGATAAGCCCAGCTTCACAGCTTTCTGGACCTTGCCATAGCACACTGATCGCATATGTTTATTTCTGCACAAGAGCGGTGCTTTTGGCTTTCACACCCTTTCTGCTTGGGCTGTTGGGGACATCTTTTTTTTTTTTTTCACTTGTGTTCCCTGCTTCTGGTCTGTGTGATGTTCATGGAATATCTATACATGGATAGATAAAACCACTGAAGTCTGAGAGACAAAACTGCGTTTGGGAGAAAGGATACTGGTAGAAAGATACAGAGGTGAGAAGTGTGATCAGGGCTAATTACCTCTATATTTGATTATACCCTGGCTCTCTTTTGAATCAGTTCACTTTCTTCAAAACTTTAAAGCCTGTTCCTTTCAGGGGGAGGTGGGGTGTATCGTTTTCCTAGTATCCTTAGCCCCATCTATCTTGGAAAAAGAGCACACCAAGCTCAGACTGCATCTCTTCACACAGTAACGCAAAGTGCTTCCACTATATTACCAGGGTGACAGCCGTTAGTAAGATGATCCAAAATTTTTCTCTTAACAGTTGCATTTTTCTGTTTGTAATGGTGTGTAGAAATGTCAGTGCGTATGTCGAACCTGGAAAATGATAGGGATGAGAGAGACGATGACAGCCATGAAGACAGAGGAATCAGTAAGTACCAAATCACTTTGCTGTAAAAAAAATGTTAGATTAAATAAGCCATTTGTTTTCTTAATACGCTAGAATTAAAAATACCTGAGGAAGCTGTGTGCTGATTAGCAGTAGAAAATGACAGAACAATGTTTTAACTTAAACTGTAACTTCCAGTGCACCTTTAGTCTCATGCTGAAAAATTACATTTTTTACTTTTAAAAGACTAATCTTAATTATGTGTGGAGGAGGATTGCCCCTTATGGCCCCCCCAAATCATGACCACTTCCAGAAATAGCTCTGATCAGCTTAAAAATCAGAATTGTGACAGTACAGGGTATGGAAAACTCCTACCTTTGCTCAGCCTTGGAAAGGAGGGGCCAAGTCTGGCATGTACATTCAACAAATGTGGCAGTAAATCTTACTTGCATTGATTTGGGATGCTTGTACTTCTTTACCGTTCAGTAAAAATGGCATTTTGCATATGATACTGGTGTACTGTAAGATGAGCCGGTACACCTAAACTCTGGGAGAGCTCCAGAGTCAGACCAGATCCCTGTCTCTGGGCCCTCACTAAAACAGAACTAAAACAATACCCAAGATTTGAAACTGTGTCCACACTCAAAGGCTGAAAAATAAGCGTATCTGAGTTTCATGGCTTGCATCTACTGCTTCTCCAAGTCCTTTTTAGTTTCATTTTGAGTCGACTTTCAGTGCTGCCACAGGTTCTTTAGCGTTGGCACAGTAATTCTCTAGCTTCTGTTAATCCAAGCAGATGAGGTGAATGAGTTTGACTGGATCTTGATCTATTCCACGTTTAAACACCGCCTCTTTACTCCTACTCCTCTGTTGCTTGACAGTCTTCTTAAAAGAAGTAGTATTTGAGAAGAATTAGTTTGCAGAAAGCCTATCCCCCTGTGCCTGATTTGTCCCACTGATACAATTCAGTAAAAGCACTTTCTTTAAAACCAGTTCTGTTTCTTTCTCTCTCCCAGTTAGTAACACTCGATTTATAGCAGCGGTAATAGAGCGGCATGCCCACAGCCCAGAACGCAGACGCCGGTACTGGGGGCGATCGGGAACAGAGAGCGACCACGGTAAGGCCTTGAATCACCGCCCTGGCCCCAGGTTAATGATTGTGGTTACTCGCTTTCCTTCAGATGTCTGGCACGTTGCAGATAAGGCTGCCAAAACCAAACCAAAACAAAAACCTTTGCTCCGTATTGCTTCACAGTTACACAGTTTTGACACCCTTCAGCAGATGATACTGTCCAGGGAGGGAGCTGGTTTTGTCAGAGCGGTAGTATAGCAACAGCTAAATGCCGTGCTCCCCCTGTCTGATTTTGGGTTCTGCCAGCTTCACTCGGTGACCTGAATTCAGACTGACAGAAATGGTGCTACATTTACCACACTCTTTTTCCATCACCAACCCAAGCAATCTAGATGTTCAGTTGAGATAACGGACTTCTCCTACTTAACAAAAGAAAGCAAATGCCTTGCAGTCAAGTCAGCATCTCTGCTGCTCTTCTCTTTGATGTGACATGCACATCTTTCATAAAATTCTACCAACATGTGCTGGACACCTGCATTTGCTGGAGTAAAGTGGATTTGAGAGACCAATGTGTCAGGTGCCTCCTTAGCCTTTCTGTTGCACATTCAGTCCATACCATCACCGCAGAGGACATCTTACATCACCTTTAAGCAAATAATGATCAACATTAACCGTGTACATGTATAGCAACAAAGGGTATTCAGCCATGTGTGTTTGCCCCACACACACACTTCAACCCTGCTTAGGTTCAGGGAATTTTGATACATCTCTCATGCCCTGAGACTAAGTCTTCTTAAATCTTGAAAGGTGTTAGAAGGGTGTCATGCTGTTGACTCATGAGGAGGCTTAATATAAATTAAGAGGAGGGTTAGACAAGGCAGTCTGCCACAGATGTCAGCTCTAGCTGCGTGTCGTAGTGGCTGGGTATGTTACAGCAGACGTGTTCAATTACTAAGACAGTGGTTGCACTAACGGAATTGCTGAGGGACAGGAAATCTGAAGGCCAAAGCTTTGGAACGTTGATGAACAGATGTCTGAGAGACAATCTTGCTCTAGGAGGAATTACCCTGGATTTGGGGCCAGATTACCTGTGCTGAGGCAGATTTGCTAGATTAATGCTCCTTTTGCTCCATTTCTTGTAGTCCTAGCAAATCCTTCCCATCTTTCTAGTCAACATGTCAGGGTTAGCAGGGTAACTGTCTACCTATTTCTGAAATGTGCGCTTCTATTTTTAGTTTCTGTAATTCCATCTTCTTCAAAGGGCTGCCCAGTCTTCTTCCCTAATTCCTCTCTGCCAGCTAGAAACCATGACTCAGACCATGGGAAATGAGAACCATCTTGGGGTACTTAGCCTGATATTTTTAACACACTTCTTTTAGGGGTCTCAAGCTGAAAACCTGACCGAGATGCTCAGAAGCACTAGTGGTTTTTCATCTCTTAGCCAAAGTTTTCTGAGAAGGATTATTTTTCTAATGGAAGCAAGATATTTTTCCTTTTAAATTTTGTTTGTGCTTTTGCATTTAGAAATACTGAGGTGGTTTTGTTTGTACTGCAAACTGGTTTTGAGTGGTAACAGCTGGTTTCAGTGGTAAATCCAAATCTCAGTAACTACTAGCACCTGCTTCAAAAGAAAGGGACAGAAAATCTCTGAGGGACCTGTTACAAGATGGCTTCCTCACTGAGTGACATAATTTCCTTAGGATATCCCAGTGAATGCGTAGGAGTCTCATTACTCCTATAGGCGGCTGATCTGATTTTTTTTAAATTTCTTAGACTCCAGTAGCAGATATTTTAGCCAAAGGAGAGCCTCGAGTTAATTGCACTGCGTGCACGTGCTTAGCTGGAAGTGTCAGTACTATTTGACTTAACGGACCTGCTGCATGAAACACTTCCCATGTGGATTCAATAGATTTCTTTACCTGTATGGAAAGCTCACCAGCATTAAAACATATGCTTGGTTTTTGCAAATAGACCCTCACAGGTGAAAAGTGCTCTCTTCCTCTTAAAAATACAATACTGTGATTATACAACAAGATGATGTGAAGAAGTTTTGCTGCTTCCAGATACAACAGCTGGCAATCCTTCCTAGGAAAGATGTAGTTTTGATAGGAATAGAGGTAATGGTAGTGGATCCCACCTATTTCTTGTCTGTTTGTAAAAATCCAAGTAATACCTTAAAAGATACCACCCCATAAAAAATTCTGTTACGTTTTGTTTTAAAATCAGTGCTAGCAATTCTACCGTAACAAACTGTTGAAAGCATGATTGCTTTTTACTGTTTGGGGTGGTACAGACCAGAGGTCCCCAAAGTTTGTAAACAAAGATGGTGACAGGGAAAGGGATCCATTATGAACTTACAGGAGAGGATGGTGGTTTTTTTGTTTTTTTTTTTTTCTTTTTCTATTAATTAAAGAAAATCAATTGGTTTATTCTCTATAAAGCACTGACTGTGTCTGATTCATTGAAGGATGCAGCAGTCAGCGCCATGGAATATTGACCTTTTAGTCTTGCTTTTAATTCTTAGTCCTGCTGATTTATTTTCTAGGCTACAGCACTATGAGTCCTCAGGAAGACAGTGAAAATCCTCCATGCAATAATGACCCATTGTCGGCTGGTGTTGATGTTGGAAACCACGATGAAGACTTAGACCTGGACACACCACCTCAAACAGCTGCCCTGTTGAGTCACAAGTTTCACCACTACCGGTTACACCACCCAACTCTTCACCACAGCCACCATTTACAGGCTGCAGTCACGGTACACACTGTGGATGCAGAATGCTAATGAACAACGACAAAAGAAACATAACTTGTGAACAATGATCCATGCAGCAACGGGCAGCTTTGTTTCTGTGCTTTTCACCAGGAATGATTTAACTAACTTCCTGAGTAAACTGTTAGGCATAAAAGCTTTACATTTTTATAAATGTAGGGTTGGCTCTGAAATGGAAGGGAAATGTGCTTGATGAATGGACCTGCCATAACATTTAATAAAATGGAGCAGGAGGCACGTTAGACCTCCAAAAACAGGGACGCAAGTTTATACAGCAGCTGAAGCTTTGGAAGCCCTGTTATGCTGAGCCAAGAGGAGAGAGCGAGCTTAAAAGAGCCAGAGATGATTTGGTTTCCTTAACTGGAAGAGCAGAAATCTGTGCAGCTGAAGACTAAAAAAGTGCCAGACAGAGGCGGTGGGGGGGAAAGGCTGTTGGTTTCTCTGCAGTTTGTTTCGCGCATAGAAAGTTCACTGCTCCGACAATTGCTGTATGGAACCTGGGACAGTGCATCTCAAGATTTTTAAGTAAAGGATTATTTTTCTACTATTTATTGAACTTGAAACTTTGGGGGGAGGGAGGGGAGAAAACATGTTAGCAATTCTCAACAACTACCACATATATTCTGTGATGGTGAAGTGGTTCTTCTGAGGAAGACGTCTGGTTCTTATTAGCTGATATTCATCCACTGCCCCACTCTGCAAAAGGGAAAATGAAGAAGTTGTTTCTGACGTGTTTACATTATGAATGCTTTCTTTTCCACAATTGTTTTCTGTAAATATTACAACCTGATTTATATTACAGTATTTTCTTCCTATTTGTAGAGGAGAAATCCTGTACTCCGTTACTAAAATTCTGAGAATTCTGCCCATAAACCTCTCAATCTTTACCTCTTCGATCATCCTTAAAGGTTTCCTGTGTGGAAGTAATAAAGAATTTGTTTAGCATTAGTTACCAGATAATTCCAAATGAAATCTGTGCCATTCTTCTGTTTCTTTAAGACACTGTCAAGATCAGAAGTAGGGATAAACCGGTGTTTTGTAAAACTTGGGTTACTGTGGAAGGTATCTTTCTGAAATCATGATTTTGAGCTGCTGCTGTTTGTCTGGAACTTAACATTGCTTGGTAATTCAAACAAAGATTAATCAGTCTGTCTACAACACAGAGCATCATAATTATAAATTAGTTTTAAATCAGTGTTGTATTTTAGATTCACATTTTGTGATTACAATGACATAAAAACATTCTTGCACTGTGCATATGATAAACATCCATTTATATGTAGTTTTTTAAAAAAATGACTTGTTTTAATTAATATGGTACTTAATACTGTATTATGTAAAAAATTGGTTCTTAAACAGTACGGTAAAGTAACTATATGTGTGATATCAGGATACCCCTTTATACTATGTATAAAATTAAAATCTCTAGTGAAATAAACTGTATATAAAGTATAGTTCTGTGGATAACTGGCTAGATTGAAATTATTCTGTCTCAGTTTCCTTTAATTTTCTGTATGAATGAGTGCTATAACAGGAATGAAACATTTGGTCAGCTTCCTCTTGTTTTTATAAACAAACTTGAAAGATCTAAACTTTACATATAAATGACAGTATTGACAAGTTTTAAAGCTTTTTTTTTTTTAGCCTGTTGGTCATTATTTGGGAAATGAACATTTCTGGAAGTGGTCAGCCACTGCGTAGACTCAACAAAGCCAATCATTTGGTTTTTTTCTTATGTGCTACTGAAAACTCGGTTGCACTGGATTTGCCATTCTGCTGTGTTTGTGTAGGATTGGGGTGTGGTTTTTTGCTGACCAGACAGCTGTAGAAATCTATTAAGCACTGCTTTATGTTCTCAAAGGGCTGAATCTAATGCCCTGTAACAGTTTGTGTGTCAATCTGTAGACCCAACTTGCTAGAATTTCTAGTTTTGAATCCAAAATAATAATGCTGGTTGTTGGGTAACGGACAAACTGGCTGTTTTGCCAGGTTTGCCTTTAGAAGAAAATGCATTATCTTAATATTACTGCTAGACCAAAGAACAACATACCCAGCCAAGAAGCAGAATTTTTAAGCATGAAGGGAAAACAGCTTTCAGCGTGGAAGCTGTTCAACTAGATGTAAGTTTTAATAACAGTTTGTGCGAAACATCAAACAAGATACTTTGTTGATTTTCTAGTCCTATAGAACTCAAAGGTGTTGTCACTAAAATTCAGAGGTAAATCAGATTTGAAGTTCTAGCTAGGACTTTATTTGTTCAAGTCTGTGCATGTAACACAGAAGCTGGAATTCAGCCAAAAGCTGTTACCACATGACATAAGTGTCTGTGGAAGTCACTGACTTGTAAAGCGGAATTTAAATTGTATTTTGCCCATCTACATATATAGGAAGGAATCTCGCTATGCAGCAGAAGTTCTTGAACTTGTGTATTTGCTCCCCACTTGTAGTTTTTTTATGTCAAGCAACATTAGAATAGTTTCCCTGCATATAAAATAATATAAACAGAAATAAAGAAAAGCACACCTTTGGCTTGATCTGCACTTGCCTGCCTGCTCTGATGCTGATGTTAATTTAAACCAGATAAAGCTATGGAGCACATTTGTATTGAGAAGCGCATCGTTAAGTCCAGCTCTAGTTAAACTGCAGTGTTAAACACAGGTTGTATGTATACATTTATTAACCCATGCTGACATATTCTGTACTATTTTTTTGTAGTGGGAGAAATAATTTTTGGTCAGAATGTATCAGAAAATAACATAAGTAAGCACATACATTGTGAAATGCAATAATACTAATTACTTTCTTGACTACAATACTGTTTCAGTGGAGAGATTTTTTTGTTGTTCTTAAAATTACGTGCCAGGCAGAAACTGCTTGCAGTGTTCTCTGTTGCAGCCCTGCCAGAAATACATGTAAGTGTTACGCTTCTCTTTGAACAGCTATCAAAAAGTCACAGCAATCAAACCCCCTTGCTTTTGCCTTGGAAAACTTTTGTAGAGCTCCGCCTCACTGCTGCTTCATCACTTTTGTTCTAGGCCATACAAACTGTTCTTGATTCGTGGGGTCTGGACAGCCTTGCTTATACTTGAAGTAATGAGAAGAGCCAAAGCTCTTGCTATTAAGGCATAATTAAGGGAAAAACACAGACCTAGAGGTGTGCCAAATCACAACTTCAAATGCTGACAGCTAACCTTGTCCCAGCAGGAATAAATGTAATGCTGGTAAAGACGCTATTGTTCATTTAAAACATAACCTGATAAATGCAGGAGGGAACATGGATGTAATAGAGGTTTCTAAGAAGCCGCGTGATAGCTCTTCCATTTTTATTGCAGGTGTTGCTGCCAGGGCCTTCCCTCCCCATTATTCTTTTACTGTGTTGACTGAGGAGCAAGATTATAAAATGAGCAGTTAGCTGCCTGACTTGGACTCATACTTACCTATCCTCCTTCCCTATAACTGGTAGACTGTATGGCCATTAATTTTCCGCTTGTTTCATTTTTGAAACTTAGTGGTATTAATTTCCTGTAGGTTTTCTTTCATTCTTCCAGAACAAGTTCTTTTGAAATGAAAATGAGCGTTGCCTTTGGTTTGTGTTCATTAATGTTAAATTGACTTAATGCTTTCAGTATTTGAGCACTGTGAAGTGTATTGATTTTTCCTATATGTAAAAAGCAGGTCCTCCATCCAAGTAACCCAGCTGGCCTACCCAAAGATAGAAGCTGTTTACATGTTCAGAATATATTGCTTGAAAATTAATTGAGATGATTTTTTTATTTGTTTACATTATTGCCTTGATAAAAAATGTGATTTGGAAAGAAGAGTATGTTACAATTTGCCCATGAACATTTTATAAGGCCACTTAAGCCATGAAATACTATCTTTACCCTTGCCCTTGGCAATGAGAGAGAAGATGGATGAGAATTCATGAGATGTTCACGTGTGCAGCAGTAGTTGTGACTATAACTGGTCAAAATGAGGTCTCTAGCTTTCAAAGGCTTTATTCTGTAAAGTGACCCAGAAATGGTGATGAGGATAGAAAGTAGATTTGTCAGAGTACAAGTTATGTTAGTAAGCTGGCAGCAAATACGGAAAAGGGGGGAAAATAGGATGCAGAAGTCCTGGATCAAGTTAAGAGAGTGCAGGTAATCCAAAAGGCTGTATGCAAGTGCAAAGATTAATTTGCAGAGTTCATAGCTCTTAGCTACCCATTTCATTTGTTTAAAAGAGAATCCCAGCTATGGCTGGGATTTTCAGAGAGGCCTGCACTAGGCTTTCAGTGATGTTTGGAATATTGAGACCTCATCGCTCTCTACAACTACCTGAAAGGAGGTTGTAGCGAGGTGGGTGTTGGTCTTTTCTCTGAAGTAACAAGCGATAGGACGAGAGGAAATGGCCTCAAGTTGCGGCAGGGGAGGTTTAGATTGGATGTAAGGAAAAATTTCTTTACTGAAAGAGTGGTTAAACATTGGAACAGGCTGCCCAGGGAAGTGGTGGAGTCCCCATCCCTGGAGGTATTTAAAAGACGTGTAGATGAGGCGCTTAGGGACATGGTTTAGTGGGCATGGTGGTGTTGGGTTGACGGTTGGACTCGATGATCTTAGAGGTCTTTTCCAACCTCTATGATTCTATGATTAATTCCTACAGCAGTTAATTTGGTAACTGTTAGGTTGTTTTGCTGTACAACCCCCCCCCCCCCCTT
This sequence comes from Aptenodytes patagonicus, assembly GCF_965638725.1. Lineage (NCBI taxonomy): Eukaryota > Metazoa > Chordata > Aves > Sphenisciformes > Spheniscidae > Aptenodytes > Aptenodytes patagonicus. The sequence continues at coordinate 59,129,647 of NC_134953.1, read as the reverse complement.
TGCCGTGGACCCTAACTACAAAAAAGTAATATAAGTGCTATAGAGTATTTCATATTACTTATTTGCAGCACTCCTGCGTGATGAGAGGCAATTGTTTTCTCTACCTTATGTGCTCTGAACTGAGTCACGGAAGGACCTTGGCCCAGAAGGGCTTGTGTTTCTGAAGCCAAGGCGACAGTGGAATTTAGACACTCAAGTCCGAGAGTGAAGTCCTCCAACTGCTGCCTTGTTAGTGAAGTGCCAAACATAACTGGTATGTTTGCCAGTGCATGCGCAGAAACACTGCCAGTTATATCTCTGTAGAAAAGCCTGATGCTTCCCTGCCTCTGCACCGTTTATATCACCTGCTTTGGATTGTGCTTTTTGAGGCTGGGGTATGCAGATCCTCTGCCTGGGAACCCAAAGGAGCCTGAACTGGCAGAAATTCAGGGCATATCTAACACTGTGAGTGAACAGGAGTTTCCAAAGTGAGTTACTGACTTTGCATGGCAGCCTGCACTAGAACGTGCACTTACTGGTTGCCTGCACTGTTCCAGGCAAAGGCTTAATCACATCTACCTCTCCTGCAAACTTCCAGTGAGATTTCCAGTGAACAGTTGATCTAATAATGTATTAAAGGAAAAGTACAAAAAGGTTTCCTTCAAATAATCAGATCTACTTGGTTTAACTAAGGCTTTTGTTGTAATGCAACGCAATTCTATGTCCATCAGAAAGTGGCAGTCGATACCAGTTAGCAATAGCGATGGCCTGAGCAGAAGACGAGCACGAATTTGATGGCAGAGGTGGAACATGTATTAGATCTGGAAGTTTCACCTTCAGCTCACAGATGTACCATAGCGGCCTCGTCTAAATGCCGTGGAAAAAATTTACTGTTGTTATCCCTGGGCTGGTTTTGTTAGTGGTAGCAGTAGATGGTACTGCTCTCAGAAGCTGGGAGCCAGCAGTAACAATTATGTTTTGTTCTATTTTATTCTACGTTTTTATAGCTGACACTGGTAAAAACACCAGCTTCTTGGAGCACTGCCTGAACAAGTACTCTCCACTGTTATTGCCACTAATGGAACAAAAATAGTGATAACAAGGAAGGGAAACCATTGGCCAAAAAGCATAGTGCAGGAACCTTTCTACCCCACCCTCCACCTGGCAATGAAAGGTGAGGGGGCGAGTACAACAGCTGCTCCAGGGATAAAGGGAACAACCTCAGCCTCCGAGACTGCCAAGTCGGCACTTTTTACAAGCAGTGTGTCTGCATGAAAAAATGTGCAGAAAGAGGTGGTGCCGTGCCACACCAAAGTTCTTACAGAACTGGCAGTCTCTCCTCTTTAAACCCAGGCGCTGTCACACCAGTTGAACAACGGGCCAGTCTTGGATTAGATTGCCAAGTATGTCCAGTTTGATGAACACTGCTGGATTTTTCTAATTTTAAAACTCTTCCACTGCACCTACAGGTAATGAAATCAGACAGACACTCTGAGATAGGTTGGCACTGAGAACTGCAGGAAACTGGGAACTTGGTCAAATAGTTTTAGTATACTTACTTTCAGTTTTCCAGCTTTCTGATGCTTTAACAATTAATTTGCTCCCAATGATCAATTCTCTTGGCATAATGTATGCAAATCACATGCAATTGGGAGAGAGTAAAGGTTGAGTAATTAAACTACATGATCTAATTCCTGCAAAATAATAATCTCTTTAAGTGTGTTTATTTCCATTGCAGCTTAACCAAGGTCATCTCTATAAACAAGTCAAAATGTGTCACTGCTGTAACCTCAGCCAGAGAACCTGGATAACAGGAAGGGGATGGTTTTTTTTGCTCCCCATGAAAACAGAATGAACATGTACAAGTTAGACACTTCAGTAAGTGTGTTTATAGCAAAAAGTCATGTTGCATGACAGTTTCTATGGAAACCTTTTTATAACTGAATGGCAGAACATTTTAAAGTCTCGTAATTTTTTTAAGAACACATTGGGAAAGTTTAGATTGCATTACATCCTTTATGCCAGTTTTCCGTATTTAACAAGTTAAGTAGTTTTAAGGACAAAATATTGTGGGGGTGTTTCAAATTCCAACCTCTGCTGGCAGGGACAAATCACTGACTGGTTTATCATATCAAAACAAATTGCTGGTAAGATGCCTGTTCGCTCCCAGTACGTACTAGCTATTCAGTTATTCACATCAAAGATTTTCTTCAAGTTTACAAATTAGCCAGATCTGTAGGCACTGTAAATGAGATAGTAATGGAGATGTACCAATTTACCCTAGTGAATGCTTTAATTCATATTATCATTTCACTATTTTTTGATGTGAAATGATTTCACAATTTCCTGTGAACTATCAATATCGCTTTCCAGTTCCTGGAAAATAGGCCCTTATAGAGAATCTGAGACAGAATGATTTGAAACTACAATTGGCAGCACGTTAACAGGTTAGCCAATAAAAATACTCTGTGTAGGAATGTGGGGTTGTACCTGCTTTTGCTAGAAACCCAAGGAACACTTTATTTTTTTTTAATACTAAAATTGCCAATATGTACGTTCTGCCAAGAAGTTATTACTAAATTTGAAGCTGGCTCTGAATGAGGAAAAATAAAGCCTATGCAGGGAAGAATAGTGACTTAAAGCAGGGAGGGCATTGTTTTAGGATAAGGTATTGCTGAGGTTCCCCTGTGAATATATTGGCCTTTAGGACCATTTATTGAAGAGGACTGTACTTATAATAGTTGTTTGATCTTATTTTCTTTTGTTCTCAGTTATTATTCAAGAAGCTGGATTTGTTTTGTGGTGGTTTGTTTTGAGATTTACTCTTTTTTTGCTGTCTTTAAATATAACCTTCACACACTAATGATATGCATGAGGCAACAAAGGTTATAAATTCTACTGCAAACACCATGATTCCCAAAATAGACCATTACATTACGTTTCAGTGTAATGATTTCGTCAGAATAGTTACTTGCTTTATAAGTTATAGCTCTTACCTCTTTTATCTTTTTACTGTTTATTTGCAGACCACTGTGTTACAGAATGGAAACTGAGAAGTTGCTAACCAGTCTGTTACTGAGATAATCCATCATTCCTAACACACTTAGGAGCAGTGTTACACCAAGTTTAATAGCTATCGGGTTCCACTTAAAAAGAAAATGTTCAGCTGTTACTGCACTACGGAATGTTACGCTGAGAATGCCGAACGTATTTAAATTTGTTGGAAAAATGGTGAAAGGAACTTCTTTTGGCACCTCTGGTATATTTTGGAGGCAATATGCATTTGTGAGATAAACGATTGAGCATCTAGATGATCACCACTGAGCTAATTACTGGTGTTGACAACTGAATCTACATCTTTTGGTTTCAAAATTTCAGTTTCCTAATGAAACAAAAGAAGCAGCTAGACCTTGAAACAGTGGGCGTAATATAGACTGAAGAGAATGTTATTGTTTACACTTTGTTCACATGAAGTGGTGCTAGCAATCAGGGATTTTTATGGAAGCTTCAAATTTGCAGCAACTGATGGATTCCACACCCTCATTGCAGGAAACATACCAATCACGTGGTTTCAGGTTTTAGAAAATTGTTTAGATTTCTCTTTCATATAAGAAATCACTTATCTAAAGAGCTCACAGATACATTCTTAGTATCTCGTATACCTGGGAACATCAGATGGGTTTTTGAGATCCAGCAGATGTTCTTGGCTTTTATTTTATCTGCACAGATCTGAACTTGTTTGTACTTTGGAACATGGACAATTATGCCTGAGTGCATCTTTAATTCAGAAAGAATGTTTGTGACAATTCTGTTTTAACACTCTCATCCCATAAAAATGAAAAAATAGATATGGCTTGTATTAACTTCAAAGCTGCAGAAGCATGGGTAAATTAATCTTCAGCTTAGAAGAGCTACAAAAGCAACTGCTGTGGATGGGTACATTAGTCTTAATTAACAGGGAATTTAGTGAACTAAATTAAATTACTGCAAAGTGGCTTATCTCTATAATAGCATCAAGTCAGCAGCGCAACCAAAGTTACACTTGCAGATCACTATACTTTTCTGCTATTTTTTAAATAGTGCTTTTTGCTTTTGCAGCAATTTTTAAACATAATGAAAGTGCATTAGAAAACTGGAGACTGTTTAGAGTGCAAAGCATAAACATGTAGGGCTTTGTTTTGAAAGCAACATAAAGTGAGTAAGAGTATACTCATACAAACATACCCATACAATGTCTGCATATAGAAGGATGGTCTGTAATCAACAAGATGAAATTCTTTAAGGAAAATACATATGTGCATTGGCTCACTGTCCTCTTCCTCTCCTGGGTACAACTGGGTGGAGACTGTTACCACTTGCATTTCATCCTGAGTTGCACCATCTCAGCAGCTTCCTGAAGATGTTTCCCGCTCCTGCAGATGCAGCAGCACCGGGACTTGCGAGAGAGTTCCATAACCTGTGTCAGTTCTCACAGCATGGGTTAGCAAGGACTGTTTAAGCTACACATTTTTTTTTCACTGTTACAAAGTAGTCATTAGCAGTTACAAAGAACACAGCTGAGTGTGCAGCACAGTAATGGCTGACCTGAAGGAGCACTGGCCAAAACCAGCACGAAACAGTAACCTGTGCTACCAGCCCAGTGTTTTGGTACTTCTGGCAGAAATTATATGGTAAAATGGGAGAATTCCTGAAGGCAGAAGATTAACTTGTCAAATGAGAGAACTGCACATCTAATGCATCGATATGTTTGTGGAGGTTCAAAGGACGCTGGATTGTTGGCTTGCACAACCTCTAGTGTAATAACGTGCCTACTGGTGCTCTGTGGGGGCTCCAAAGGACTCTGGTGTTTTACTTTATTGGTGCCTAATTTTGATTGTTCTTTTATTTAAAATTATATTTTAATTCTCCAGATACCTGCTTGAGGGTGTATTGTAGTTCAAAACAGTGATGACATTTGGGTTCAAGAGGGAATATTTCCTCAGGTCAGATTGGTTATTGGTGCTGATGCCTGTTTGGCTGATTTTGGTTGTCATATGAGGTGATGCATGGCCTACCTCCTTGTTCATTTCCGTGGACCACCTCCATGGACAATGGCAATACCTTTGATCTTTCCTGCTCTCTTCCCGCAGCACTTTGTAGTTGCCTTTTAGTGCACACAATTCCTTAATCTACTGGTGCAATGTCAAGTACCTGTATACAGAATGAAATGTGAACACTGGGGGGGGGGGGAAGATGAATACTTTTACCTACAAAATACAATCTTTTAAATATGTTTCTCTAAGCAAGAAAAATGCTTACATTTCTCTGGAACTATTTACAATTAATACTGCAGTAGTTTTATTTTTGTCATTAATATAAAACTATTCATTTCTGAACTATTTCTGCTAGCAATGCACTTTAACCTTTAATGACTTTCATTCAAATACACCTGCAGCCTATCAAAAAAAAAAAAAGGCAGGCAGCTTTTGAGAAGGTAATTGCTATAGGTAGGATTAATTATCAGTAGCATGCAGGTGAACCAATGTCCACCTTCAAACTGGAAAAATTAATGGAATAATTAATTACTCTGCTTTCACTACTTCATTAGCTTCACCAAACTGTATGATGTTTGAGCAGCTCCATAATTTCTACTGTAATAGCTTAATCTGGTAATTATTTATGAGGAGATAGATAGTTATGTGTTTCAGTATTCCTAGCACAGCAGTCTTTTTTCATGGCCCCAGAATAATTTACATCACAATCTATAATATGCTTCAGATAGGTTTTGAGGAGACAGTATTTAGTACCCCTACTTCAATTTCATATCTTGACCTGAAAATCAGTTTGTAAATAGTCACTAGCAGACTTTTCACTCACAAATTCTTTATCTTTTCCAAGGATAATTTTATAGGTAGCATGATTAATACTTTGTAAATCCTTAGGACTTAAGAAGCCTATACCTCACAGATTGTGCTGGAAAAGTTTTAAAATGCAAATCTTCATCTGAAATTTGAAAAAATAACAGGTACATACTTATTTTTCAGTTACATTTCTCAAAGAATGGTGACCTATGAAGATCTTGTTTTTCTGAGAATATGAAATTTTCTTTAGATCAGATCTCGCACGAATAATTTGTTATAATAGCTTTTTCCTGTTTCTTGGTTTAAGTATGAAGGCTAAGCTAATATTGTCAGGACAGGCTGAATTTGGTAGTTCTGAAATTCTCCCGTGACAAATACATGAACTATTTACAAATGTCCTTCACACCTCTGATTTCCAAAAATTCATTAAACATAATGTAAATATTGAAAGAGGAGGAACATTACCTGTTTAAATAAAATAGGGAAAAGGAAGCCCTTGAACAGAAACTTGTCAGCCCTGACAACTTTTTTAATAATACACCAAAAAGAATAAAAAATACTTTGATTATTGTTTGCTTAGTAGTTTTAAAATTAATTTTAGAAGTAATGAAGGTCCAAGAGTCTTTGTAGTCTTAACTTTGGTTTGAACTAAAGCAATTTCTAAAAACACTGTTGTTATCTGGTGGGGTTTTGTTTTCTGTAGCTGGTAATCCTGTCTCTAAAATGGCACTTTAAACCTAGTCAAGAATTATCATCCAGAATTAGATTTTCTTGATAAGAACTTAGTCACATATACCCAATTTAACTCCAAATGTGTTTCCAATTTCCTTTTTAAGACTACTTTTTTTCAGGTTTAGATTCTCTTTTGCCTGTTCTTTGTGATTGGCCTCGTATCTAGAAATTGATACAAATAATTAAATTATTCTTCATTCATTTATAGCAATGATGACAACGTTAAGAGCTAAATTTACTGTGTTGTAAATGACATTGCAAGTAACTATGCTAAGGATAAATTAATTTTCCAAGAGAACAACCTATTTTATTTTTTAAAGTAAGTGCTGACTAACAGAGTGAAACATTTTTACACACGGAGGCTTCATAGGACAGAAAATTTTTTATAGTGACTCCCAGAAATGCTTTCCTTCTATCGGGATGTTGCGCTCCTCTTTGCATGACAGTCACAAGCCCTGTGCCTGCCCATCCACCATCGCATGGTGCTTTGCCACAAGAGGGTGACTTTTGCCACAAGTGCAGCACCCAGGTGTTGGTTTACCCATTTGGATGCTTCGTAATTTGTTTGGTATGTTTCTGATGAAGAATAAAATTAGTACGAGATAATCTTGGGCCATCGTGCCTACTAACCTCTGATGGAGCATTTGGGTTCACTCGAGATCTGCTTTATTTTGTTGTCATTCTGCATTTCAGTCTCTCCAGGTGGACTTGTACCTAAAGAAGGTATTGACAGTGGGATTTTGAGGAAATGATACCTTCTGGGTGCGATGAGCCACATCGTGCCTCAGTGAGAGAGAGGGCTGGTGTCCAGGCCTTGGCCTCCTTGAGGCGCCTTTGTCATGATGGCTCTTGGGGTGATTTCCCTCGTAATGGAGGCCCAAACTCTCCTCGAGAGTGCTCAAGGCCTTCCCTAAAATCTGACTTGAGATACGTTACTGTGGGGATGGAATTCACCCTCTGATCCCCGTTTAACCCCACACCCCCCGAAGAGGTTCGCAGCCTGAGGCCGTTATGGGCACTACCGAGCTCCTCTAGAGTTTTCTCCGCACCCCCCCATTGTCCTTCTCTCCTCACAGGGGATTTGCGCCCCCTTCACCGCCTTTGTGCAGCACCGGGCCGGGGCGCCTCTTTCGGAACTGGCGGGAAGACCAAGCCCGCTGCTCCCTCGCGGGGCTCCTCGGCGGAGGCTCCACAGACTTCAGCGCCCCCCCCCCCCTCCCCCGCGCGAGGGACAGGGAGAGAGCGGCGGGCACGGCCAGTCAGCGGGGCGGGCCGGACCGGGGGCGGGGAGCGCGGCGGGGCCTGGCGTGGCTCGCCGCTCCCCGCCGGCGGGCCGTGCCGTGCCCCGCAGCTTCCCCGCCGCCCGCCCGCCCACCGCCGCGGCTCCCCCCGCGCTGCCCCCGTTCGCCCGGGCGCTCTGCAAGATGGCGGCAGCAGCCGAGCGCGGCGCGGAGCTGCCCGCGGAGCCGCCGCGGGGGGCTCGGCCGCTACCGCTGGGCCCCGAGGAGGTGGCGAGGCGCCTGGCGAGCACTCGCCGGGAGCTGAGCAACAGGCGCAAGATCCTGCTGAGGAACCTGCCGGCCGAGAGCAGCAGCCAGGTACGGCCGCCGCCTCCCCTCAGCCGGCCGGCGGCGTGGCGCGCTCCCGCCGGCGCCTCAGGCGGGCCATGCCCGGGGGCGGGGGGCCCGTCCCGGGACGGGGGAGCGCCTGGAGTGGGGCTAGGTGCCGCGGGGCAGCCGCTCCCCAGGACCGGCGTGAGGGAAGTGCGGGGCTGCCCGGCGGCCCGCGTTTGCCCTTGTCCCCAGGGGAGTTCGGGGACTGCAGCTTCCCTTCCTGCTCCCGCGGATCCGCTCGGGCTTCTCCTCCCGACGCCTTCTTTGGCAGACGGCTTTGTTACCGCCGGTGGCCGCGGTGCCTGCCGATAGCGGCTCCGGCTCGTCCTCCCCCGGCGGGAACTGCCGCCCTCATCTGCGGGGGGCGACGCCAGTCTGGGAGGGCACGGCTCTGCCGCAGCTTCGTGCTGGCGCCCACGGTTACCTGTCCGCCTGTGGGAACCGGGGCCGGGCGTGAGGGAGCAGCGCCCGTCCCGGGGCAAACCCGGGGGGCTGTGAGGGGCAGCGCGTTTTTCTGCACGCCGGCAAATCAGCAAGGCTAATGAGTGCGCTAATAGCACTTGCGTGCCTGCTCCTGAAGGGAAGCAGCGGCCGGTGTGTGGCCCGTTAGTGGTACTCGCGAGGTGGCACCGGTGTACTTGCCGTGTCCAAACAGGTAGGGCGACTTTACGATCCTGCAACACATCCAGTTTCTGTCTAAAAGCAAAGCTAAAAAGCTTCAAGCCTGTTTTTTTTTTCTGAGGTGAGCAGCATGTAGTCAGTGAAAGTGGTTTTCTGCAATCTGTTGGTGGTTTAGGAAAATTCCGCTAAAATTACTGAGGAGAAAATCAGTAAACGCTTAAACCTAATGCATGTGAGTCAGATTTTGAGGTGATTTAGTAGCACAGTCACTTACCAGATCTTTACCAGCTCCAAATATTCAACTTGATGCACAAGTATAACAAAAAAGTAATTACAGCTTTTGTTCTAAACCACTCCTTGTGTCTCTTCCCCTCTCTTTCTAAAGCATAAGCAATTCTACTACCTGCGGGTAGGTGCAGCACGTGAAGACTATTATTTTCTCCATACCTCTGGTAAAAAGGGACCATTCATTTTAGAGAGAATCTTTCAGCGATCAGTGTAATTTGATCCAGAGTACAGAGCTTGCTTGCCACTGCACTTGATGTTTTGTTCTCACGTATATGGTGCCTTTTGGTCTGTTTGGCTGTGCTGTAGTGTGATTGTAGGTAATTTAAGAGTTTTAGAAATGACAGTTTTGCTGTGATCCTGCATGATGATTTACACACCGAGCCGAGCCTCTATTTATAGCAACCTAATGACCTAATCAATAGCAAACTCACAACTTGGAAAATGCTGCTAATCTTCATGTCTCTTCAAGAAGCCATCACGCGTGACTGTGTTGACAGAGAGGGCTTACTGGCATATCATAAGATGCTTGCTGTGGATAGCCGGAACAGGATCACTTTGTCTGACACTCAAACAGTTGTATTACTTGCTCCTGTTGCATGCAGCAGTTACTTCATGAATTCACATGTGGACTGGTTAAAAGCATATCTCACCTATATAGAAGCCATAAAGTTTGGCATTGCTTGGCCAGACAAAGAATGCTAGAGGGAAATATTAGTGTCAAGGTCCAATTTGGCAGCCACACAGTATTTTGGAAGTTTGCCATTTTGTTTTGATGACTTAAAAGTGGCACTTAGATGCTTTTTTCTCCATATATAAGGTTCTAATGTTCACCTGTTACTAGGCTATAACAGTACCACCATGTACAGATCCTGAAATACAGTTTCAAAAGATGTGATTTTAATTTTTAACATCGTTGAGCTATTGGTGTTGGCATGTAAAGGCAAAATAGTCGTGCTATAGAGAGGAAGTTTCTGTCCTGGAGCAGTTCTGGAAAGGAGAAGTATGTTTGTGGTCAGGCAAGTTAAGTATACCTGTGTATTTGGCTGTTATGCATTTCCAAAAATTACCATGAAACTTAATATTTCTTATTTCAAATTAACACCCTTAGTAAACACTGTGCAGAGGTGTTTTGTCTGCTGTTTTCTTCTTGAAATGATTGGTTAGCCAAGTAAAATCAGATAAACTATTGCTAACCTGGCCAATTTATTCGCCATCAAGAAAGAGATGAACATTGTTAAAATGCAGCAAAGTCTTCCAGAGCAGATTTTAATAAATGTAATTATTCATCTCTAATCTTTGGGATGTTGGGTTCGCTATAATTTGTTGTTACTATGTGAAGGGTGAGGCCAAGATGTACTGAAATAGTTTTCAAGTGAGAAATGGCTCTTCTGCTGATATAGATTGATGGAGATGCTCAGTTTTGTCAGAAGGTTCATAGTTTTCAAAATGAGAACAAAACTCCAATTTTTTACAGGTGAAATTAGGTAACAAACATTTTCCTCTGCCAGTTGTAGCTACATATTAACTTTTTTTATTTATTATTGTACTTGTAATCTTCTGTTACCTTTGGAGTTCCACCTGTGTTAAACTGAATTAAAAAAAAAAATTACTCTTAAGACCACAGAAAAAATCTACCTTAGCCATGAAGTTTCTGAACCAGAAACAGAGTACCACAGGTTTGTAGTCTTAGAAACCAAACAAACGGAGAGATCTTTAAGTGTCAGAAGCGTTCAGCACTTCAGGTGCTGGGTGGCTATTGTTAAGGGGCAAAGGTTGCCCACGTTTGAATCTTGGCAAGTGGGATTTCTCTCTAAATGCATTTGGCAACATCTGTGTTCCTAAAGAAATCCAGAGCCTGTTTTCAGGAGGAAGGACAGCCTGAAGAAAGCACTTTGCAGTCTGTCACACCAAGTAAGTCAGCATTCCCTTACGAGCTTTTTTCATTGAGTGTCAGTATGAAACAAATCCAGAGGGGGAACAAATTAAGTCAAAATTACGTCAAGAAGATTCTTTCTGCATTGGGCTTTATAGTTCAATCTGCAAATATGTACTTGCAGGATTAGTATTTCTTCAAGCAATTCTCTCACTACAGCCATGGAGAAAGGTATTTTTGTGACAGATCTGCGGTAAACATTTTTATTAGCACCTTCACTGTTCTTGAAGGCAAAGTCTCCATTTACTGTTTAGTTGGCAAGTCAATCGATTTTGTTCTGACCTGTCACAGTGGAGTCTTCCAGACTTGCCAGTTAGTTCCCCATGTTCATACTCATCTGATTCCTCCAGTGCAGTACCTGAACTGTGCACGTTGTCAAACATGTGGTGTGATAATGACCTAAAAATGATCATACGCTGTTGCTATGACTCTCTAAATCTTGAGATGAAGCATCATTGATATCTGTACAGCTGTATTTTTGTTACTCTTTAGATTGCTGAACCTATAAAATCAGATAGAAATGTACTTGTTACTGCTCTGACTGATTCCTGTTAGTTGGATCAATGTTGTGAGTAAAACAGCTTACCAGATCAACTCCTGTCTTAACTAATGTCATGTTTTCCCTCCCTCCTTCAATCTTATGTTTTTCTATCATTGTAGCTATATGCAAACTATATTAAAAATCTGCTTGGTATTTTGTTCTACTTAGGGGACAAGATTGTCCCATTGGTGTTGGTCGTCTTTTTGAAAAATGTCAGATAGTGGGTCTGTTCTTGTTAGCATTAATATCCTCTGATGCAATGTTGTGGTAAGTCTGATGTTTGTATCAAGAATCTTTGCAAAGAGACTTAAAGGTAAGCTTGGTTGTAGTCGTTCATTTTATTCTGGTCAGTGCTTGGCAATGAATTAGCAATCTCTTGGTTGGATGTCTCTTGCGATTGTCTTGTTGTGCGTGCATCTCCCTGAACTGTCATCTCTGATGAACCAACTAATCCATTTCAATAGCAAGGAACACAGTCGCATGTGATGTTGAAGTGCAGTGTTCAAAGGCATGCATCGCAAATTGAAGGTCCTTGGAACTATCATAAAACTGCTCCAAGTGCTCTGGGAGGCTGGAGGACTGCTCTGGGCAGAGGGAGGGAAGGAAACAATAACTTCTGCTCTCCTTTACTGCTAAAAAGATGCCAAGAACTTCAGGATGACCAGAGTGTAAGTGAAGTTGTACCTTACTAAATGGGAAGTTGTATTTTGCTGGAGTATTGTATGGCAAGTCAGCTTCTGTTTGTTTTGGTTTTTGTAATTACCCATATGGATTAGAAGAGTTGTTTTTTATTTCCCCCAGGTCATTGTTTTTTCACTGTTAGTGGTTCCTTATTTATGTCTGATTAACTTCCATAGGAGCAGTAGCTCGTAACTGTGACGTAATCAGCTGTCTGATACCCTGGCATACCAGTTTGGATCCCATGGAGTTGCTGTTAGGAAGAATAGACCTTGGGTTGTCTTTCTTGCTAATCATTACTAAGATTTGTAGCAAAATCTCCAGTCTTCACTGCTAAGATTAGCTGACCAACGAGGGCTGTTCACTTTTTGGTTCCCCTCTTTGCAGCTAAGGAGCCAGTGCTATGGAAGATGTGCTTGCTTTCAACCAGCTTTCTTCTGTGCTTGATTATCTTTAAATGCCACCATACTACATTCACATTTCTGCTTTTCTCCTTTAACATCTGAGGCTAGAAAATAAATCTTGTAGAGAGGATGTTCTACTTTAATGTAGGACATGAAATAAAGTAGGGCTGATTAATTATTTTAATACCCTGTAGTTATCCTTTGGCATGACAGAATCTAAAGAAAGATGAAACATTTAGGTGTTGGTAAGAAACTGGTGCAGTCCATCCAGGGTAAGGATATATTTTGTGTTTTGGGACCTGATGTACCCATCCATCTTTTTTCACCGGTGTCTGTTCCTGATCAAAAGACAAATCACTACTTAACATGATGCTATTTCTGGTAGGGTTGGGTTTTTTTTTCTTCTTTCTCCCTGCATTAGCCACAATTTTTCCTTGTTCCTTTTTGATCGAAAGCCTTTAATGAACTGTGATGATTTGAGGAAGTACTCTCTCCCAATCTGTTGTATGCCAGACATTTAAGTAGAAGGGGCCTTTGTGTTTTAGTTAGTCCTCCGTCACACTGACTGAACATGAAAGGCATACTTGCTGGATAGTGAGTAGCTCTCATGCCTTAGGATGTACTTGCTTTTTGATTGTCTTTATTGCTTTTCTTTTGCTTTGTGCTCTTGCTCTCTCATGTTACCTCTTCTATGTTTTTTTCATCTTTAATTTAGCTTGCATACCACCCAGTATACCCAGGATGATGAAATTAATTTCCAGTCCCATAGTGTTCCTCTTATCAACGCGCTAATATGTCTCTGGAAGATCAGACAAATATGTTTTTCATTCCATGTCCATCATAAGTTTATTGAGAAACTGTTGTTCTTCTGTCTTAACGCTTTCTTACATTACTTTACTAAAGATCTTTGGAGGATATGGTCTTACAAAAGCGAGAGTCAATTCTCAAACAAAATGGTTCGCCCCAAAGGCAGTTTATGGTCTAGAATTACAGGCTTGATTTTATTTCAAGTTTCATAGTTTGTGGCTGTTTGTGGAAATGAAGAGGGAATGTGCTGAGCAAAAGCTTTAGAGTCCACATCAGTCCTCCCTGTTCCTGGATGCCTGGGCAGGTGGATATCTGCTACACATCTTAGACCTGATCCCACAGCCATTGCTCACCCAAGAACTTTCTTTAACGCAACATTGAAAAAAACTTGAAAATTTGTCAAAGAAGAGAACATACTATACGGTACGGTGAGCCCAATCTTTGTCTGAAATTTTGCTTGTTAGGAGCAGGGGAGGATTTATCTGGCAGTCGATGCCCAGTTGGTGAAAATTTGAGGACCTCCTACCTCTGTGGTCATTAGTAGACAGAAGATGTTTAAAATTGGAATTTGCATCAGTCCTTGTGCTTTGTTATCTAACCCTCTTGGTGCTATGGACCCCACTTATTACTCTTCAGCAGAGTCTCTGGCATTTTCCGTCAGTAACAGATTATTATTTTAAACTGTGTTGATGTTCTCTTGCCTACTACCTTTTTTTTTTTTTAAGCAGTCCTTTTTTTTTTTATATCTGCAGTGAAATCCATGTGTCATGTCATGGACTCAAAGATGTAGTGGTCTAAAATTTGAGTTAAATGAACATCCCATTATATCATTTGTAAATGTAAAGCTTTTTCCTGAGAAGTCTTCCTCTTCCTGCTCTGCCTGCACAAATGAAAACAAAGTCTTTTTTAGTTATGAGATTTAAAACTTCTTGGTTAGCCAAACAAGTTATTTAGTTCAACTACTTAAAACATAATTGATTCCCATTTCAAGACTATGCGTGTGAAGTTTAGGCCTTCAGCTACTTACTGAGAGCCAAGTTACAGACCAGGCCTGTACAGTGTTTATATTGGAAACACCACTAAAGCTTACTGTAGAAATCTGGCCAGGCACCATTATAATTGTTAAATATTTTTGTTGCCAGAATAACACAATTCAGTATTACATCTAGAGAGAGAAAAATACTTGGGTTTAGGGTGCTGTAGGCTTTATATACATGGCATATTGTTCTAGGTAATGACTGAGTATTTCTTGCATATTTCTTTTCTTGCAGTATGAGATCCTGGGTATGAAAAGCTGATTTTGTTAGAAATAATACATTGAGCTTTACTAATTTGATAAATAGGGCAAATGTGCCTGTTAATGACTCCCTGTCTTGTTTGCCTTTAAAACAATGCAGGTAATAAAACATAAAGACAGATCCTCTCTACGGAAGGCATTCTTTCCGTTTGAGAGATGCAAATTTCAAATTGATAATATGTGGTAAAAACTCATGTTGCCAGTTTTTCTACCCACGACAAGACAGGACAGGCCAAGAACTGAAGTATTTCAAGACCACATTTCTTATAGTAGTAAATAATATATTTTTTAAAGTATATTCAGCCTATATTTACTAGTGGTTTCTCTTAAACTCCCTTTAATATATTTGGTGTTGCTTTTTCTGCTCATTTTAAAGTATGAACTGATTGTTTTCTAGTTAGGATTTTAATTTTTACTGATAAGATTAACTAGCTTTCAAAGTCTGCTTTTAAGAACTTTGAAGGTTTAAGGGGCTATATAGTAGCTAAGCATTATTGGTTACATTTCTGTTTCAAGATGTTGGTTAGAGCCACTGGCATGGCCCACGTGTTTATGCAACTGCTGTTTCTCTGAGTAAGCTCTCTCCTCTGTTTTCTCTCCTCTCCATTTCTGCTGTACGTATCATCCTTGCCTTGACCAGGGACACATCCCCTGGGAGCTGCCTGGCAGGGACTTTGCTCAGGTACAAACACACCTTGGAGCCCGAGAGTTGGTGCCAAGTTTTACATCTGGTTCAGGAGCCAACTACGAGTCGATCCTAGGAGTGCAATAATTAAGGGCCAAAATACGCACCACTATAAACAGTGTTTGTGTTGGAAACTTCACGGGATCCATGACTGCTGTATGTCTGCCAGATAGCTTTATAACTGCTTACAATTTTTGTTGTCAAAATACTATAATCTAGCCTGACGTTCAGTGCATGACACTCATGGCAGCTAGACCTTCTGCATGTTAGTGGATATTGCCTTTTTCTTTAGATTTAATATGATGCAGTTAAATGATGATTATTGTGGTAATTCTCAGTCACTTTTTTTAGACTAGTAGATTCATTTGTTTGTAAAGAGGAAAAAATCCTTTAGGAGAAGCAGTTTTGTAAACATTATGTAGAAAAAATACTAATAGTGGCCAGGCTTGGTCAACAGATGATTTGCATGTGGGCAAAATAGTGGAAGCCACTGCTCACATGTGGTACCACCAGTGGGTTCATTACTACTGCTTTGCTAAACCTTGTGTGATAAATGGTGAACGCTTGTGTTGCCTTTCTCACGTGGCTGTCCAGCAGAAGGCAATCCATGGTAAGGCTAACCCAGGGAGGGCAAAAGGTTTTCCTGCCGCAGAGCGTGGGTAGCAGCTGACGCTTCTCTGTGGGTGTGTGCAGTGGTGGCAGTAGGTCCTGACATGGGGAGAAGGCTGGTGTAGCTGGGCTGGGGGTGTGGAGGCCAGGCTCGCCGGGTGCATGAGCCAGCAGGCTGATGGGAGGTCAGGAATGGGGAACAAACTGCGGCTGTTTGTTTCTGCTGTGCTCAGGGAAACAGCCCTCTGCTTACATTCCTTGCAAGTTAATGGGGTCGCACCAGAGAATATACCTGACTTGGATGACCCGTTTCTCCTCCTGGAGTAAACACCCCTTCCTGGCCCAAATACCGGGTAACTGCTTACACCAAAGGGACCAACTATGTCCAGTGCTGTTGGTGCATGGTGTTTGGTGGTGCACAGCTGAAACTGGTTAGGAACAGCAGGTAAAGAGTACTTGTTGCTTTCCCTGACAGTTCTGCTCTGAGCTGTTTGGAATAGAAACTGTTGCAACATTAAAATGGTAGTAGTGTTCGTTCTTTTCTAACAGACCTAAGCATTGAAAGATGTTGAAGGTAAAGTTTAGAGAAGTGCCCAAGTTAAAAAGCCGGCTTAGTACTTCTGAAAATACTATGAAGAATCTTAGTCTAATGTACACAGATATTTACATATTTCTTTAATTTGAAAGAGTATACATTTGCTTAAGGGTCAGCACGGTGTGTTTTATTTTTGTAAATTGTCACAAACGGTCTTCATGTGAAAAATGCTTTCACTGAAATACTACAGAAACCCAGTTCCACAGGTAAGGGTCTCAGCCCTGCCATGGGGGCCATGAGAGCACAAGAACAAGCAGCTTCCTGGAAGAGCCTGCACAAACCTGGCAGTGTTTGCAACAACCTGTGGAAATCAGTGTTAAAATCTTTACAAAAATTACTTTTCTTAAATTAGGTTTTCATTTTAAATCTTCCTTATGTTCTCATCATTTTTTATATGAGGCCTCATGATTATCCCACAAAGATATGTTCACTACAGGCTATTTTCCCTCCTGATTAAAGTTTCTGTGGTGGGTTGACCCTGGCTGGACGCCAGGTGCCCACCAAAGCCACTCTATCACTCCCCTCCTCAGCTGGACAGGGGAGAGAAAATGTAACGAAAGGCTTGCGGATTGAGATAAGGACAGGGAGATCACTCACCAATTACCGTCACAGGCAAAACAGACTCAGCTTGGGGAAAATGAATTTAATTTATTACCGATCAAATCAGAGTAGGATAATGAGAAATAAAAGTAAACACCTTCCCCCCACCCCTCCCTTCTTCCCAGGCTTAACTTCACTCCCGTATTCTCTACCTCCCCCTCCGGCCCCAGCGTCGCAAGGGGATGGGGAATGGGGGTTGTGGTCAGTTCATCACACGTTGTCTCTGCCGCTCCTTCCTCCTCAGGGGAGGACTCCTCATGCTCTTCCCCTGCTCCAGCATGGGGTCCCTCCCACAGGAGACAGTTCTCCACGAACTTCTCCAACATGAGTCCTTCCTCTGGGCTGCAGTTCTTCATGAACTGCTCCAGCGTGGGTCCTTTCCACAGGGTGCAGTCCTTCAGGAAAAGACTGCTCCAGTGTGGGTCCCCCATGGGATCACAAGTCCTGACAGCAAACCTGCTCCAGCGTGGGCTCCTCTCTCCACGGGTCCACAGGTCCTGCCAGGAGCCTGCTCCAGCACGGGTTTCCCATGGGATCACAGCCTCCTTCGGGCATCCACCTGCTCCAGCGTGGGGTCCTCCACGGGCTGCAGGTGGATATCTGCTCCACCATTAACCTCCATGGGCTGCAGGGGGTCAGCCTGCCTCATCATGGTCTTCACCACGGGTTGCAGGGGAATCTCTGCTCCAGTGCCTGGAGCACCTCCTCCCCCTCCTTCTTCACTGACCTTGGTGTCTGCAGAGTTGTTTCTCTCACATATCCTCACTCCTCTCCAGCTGCAATTGCATGGGTTTTTTTTCCCTTCTTAAATATGTTATCCCAGAGGTGCTACCACCGTCGCTGATTGGCTCGACCTTGGCCAGCGGCAGGTCTGTCTTGGAGCCGGCTGGCATTGGCTCTATCAGACATGAGGGAAGCTTCTAGCAGCTTCTCACAGAAGCCACCCCTGTAGCCCCCCCACTACCAAAACCTTGCCACGCAAGCCCAATACAGAGACCTCATGATTATGCCACAAAGATATGTTCGCTGCAGGCTATTTTCTCTCCCAATTAAAGTTTCAGTTACTGGGAAATCATGTGGAATCATCTGATTCACAGATGACTTTCAAAAGGGTGTTCAGAGCTGTTTGAAATAATATTTCCTGCTACTTATTCATCATATAAAACTTTCAGTGTTACTCTTGTAAAATAATGTATGAAATAAAAAAGGTAAATATGTCCTCCTTTTTTTAAGTGGGACAGAAATAACGTCTTTAGAGTCTTCAGTGCCGCAATACAGCTGAGCTGTACAAAACTGTACAGAAAGTGTCTTCTTAGTCTCTCATGACTGAGAATGAACTACTGTCTAATTCTCATTAGAGACATGTCCACAGTCAAATTGCCTACCTGACTTTAATCTTTGAATTGTGCTTGGCGAATTTTGCTTTTCAGAAACCACATCCTTATCGCATCTGATTAGAGGATGGCTGGCAGCTTGAGAAATGCTGCCATATTTTATTAATGTAGTATTTGACAGCTGTTAACTAGTGAAACTAGAGATTGGTGCTCGCTTGACTAAAAGGTATGCATCTGATACCAGTCACAGAGAACCCAATTAACCTTTAGGCTATATATATTGAATTAGCAAACTGGCAAGTAGACTGGGCTACTGGAAATTGTCTGCAATTAAACTTTCAGACAAAGTTGGTTGATTATTTTGCTTACTCAAATGGTCTTTTGTTATTGTGTATGGGATTTATCCAACTAAAAGAATACGTATATCCGGGTTACTACTCATGGTTTCTTCTTGGGGATGATTAATGTTCATTTCTACATTCTTGCCACTGAACTGATAACTGTTTGTGTTTTTTGTGGGGCATGTGCCCACCTTGCTCTTGTTGGGGAATAGCTATAGCAAACTGGTACACACCTCTTATACTTGCTCCTACCCCACGCCTCCCACACCCCTGCTCTCTCCCCAATAATTAGTGGGAGCAAATAATGCTCTTGGGATTGATTCTTTGTTGAGCATCTGTGCAGTAATTGATAGAGGATACTTTCCAGGGGGTATTCTGGGCACAATTATCTGCTGGTTGAAAGAATATTCATTATTAAAAGAGTGAAAATCTGTTAAAGTGAACTTGAGCAGTTACAGGAAACCAAAACAACTGTTGCATTTTATGACAGCGTTGCCTGCCCTCAGTAAACTGCGTGATGTAATGTTGCCGGTATTTCTTGTCTGTGTGGTATTTTAACTATGCTAGCTGTACTTTGGAGAAATTGTGGGGGTTTTGCTATTTAATGAACTGTGATGTTATTTGTCTTTATCAAAAGACAGTCAACAGGACACCCTGTTGTGCTTATGTGACTTTATATCATGAAAAGTAAATTAATCAAATTCAGTAAGCCAGTTTTTTATGAGATAAAAACATTGCTGCAGTAGTATAACCAGCTCTTCTAAAAACAAATATTTGGTAGTGTTTCTATGGTGAAATTTTCTGTTTATTGGGAAAGTCTTTGGGGTTTGGGGTTTTTTTTTTGTTTTTTTTTTTTTTTAAAATGAAGATGAATTTATATACTTATTTGGTCTGGTGAATTATATATCTCATGTTACTTGTACTTTTCTCTTTCAGGAAATCCACGACTTATTTAAAGATTATGAAATCAAGTATTGTTATGTGGACAGAAATAAAAGAACAGGTAAGAACTTAAAATCTTCCAGTGTCATATGTTTCAATTCTGTGATGAAACTAGTGAGGAACATCATCTGCTGTGTATGAAGTCATCAACTTCTCTGCCGTCACATAGCTTGATTGTCCCTCAGTGCCTTTTTTGGCTGCTGAAGCCAATGGAGAGTTGGAAACTTTACTGATGTCAGCCAGATGTGCCTATGACATGATCAGAGGAAAACATACCTAGCTCCAGAGGCATTTGTGTCAGGTAATATAAGCCAGGAGCAATTTATTAAAGGAATACTTAAGTCTTTGAAGGAAATGTCCTGAATTAAACCCTGAATTATTTAAGTCTGATCCTCCATTTACAAATTAATTCTCTAAATAGGGGATTCACGGATTTTTAGTGCTTGTGAGGTAGAGAAATGGACAAATATTTCTCTACAAGTTCCTGTCCTTCCAAATTGCCATAGGTCCCACAGCCTGGGCTATCTCCTGAGGCAACCTTGGTTTCCAGCACAAAATCTTAATGCGGTAGCTGTGATAGATTTCAGTCAGGATTTCATGAGGATAATGGTGTCTCTTGACACCTGCCTCTAAGAGGCAAAAATTTGTGCTTTAATGTCCCATTATCTTGCAAATTTGATTTCTGAATATGGTATAAGGCCAGCTTGTGTGTGAGGTACTATAGTCTGCTATCTAACAAGAGATTGAATGTCTGTGTTCAGTGTGAAGGGAAATATTTGAAAATACTTGGAAAGAGTAAGAGAAGGATGAATTTTTTCATTTAATCTAGATGCCCTCATATATACATAGTTCTTTACTGTGTATGTATTTACGGTTTTTTTAGAGTGCATACATATGTGTGTCTTTTTCTACATGTGGATTAAATATAGTACTTTCCCTATTCATTTGAATTTTTGTATGTTTTATTGCATGCCTCTGCAAATTTTCATGACTGGAATACACTGTAGGTGCTTGAATCTCCGGATTCATGAAGTGGTGGGTGTTGCAGTGCTCCTGTTGTCCGTGGCTGTGGGCACCTTCGAGCTGCCCTTGGGACCTGGATGGGGTACAGATATGGTGGGTGGTATGGCTCTGCTTTGCCCACGAATGTAGGCCTTTTGGCAGGCTTTGTGATCGTGACGGGGGTACAGACATGATGCATGTTGTGGAGGCCTCCTTGTCCATGGTTGCGTATTCCTTCCATCTCCATGTGGGACTATGACATGTTACAGAGGTGGCGGGTGTTGTGGAGCTCCCGGTGTCCATGGCTGTGGGATACTTCGAGCTGCCCTTGGGACCTGGATGGGATACAGATATGGTGGGTGATGTAGCTCTCCTTATGGCCAGGGCTGTGGGCACCTTCTGGCTGGCTGTAGGTGGATGACAGGGTACAGATACAGTGGGTGGTGCGGCTCTCCCTTTGCCCATAAGTGTGGACACCTTCAGACTGCCTGTAGGATGATGACAGGGTGCAGACACGGTGGGTGTTGAGGAGCTCCCGTTGTCCACAGCTGCGTATTCCTTCCATCTCCATGTGGGACTATGACATGGCACAGAGGTGGTGGGTGTTGTGGAGCTCCCGGTGTCCATGGTTGTGGGATACTTCGAGTTGCCCTTGGGACCCGGATGGGGTACAGATACGGTGGGTGGTGTGGCTCTCCGTTGCCCACGGGTGTGGGCACCTTTTGGCTGGCTGTGTGATCGTGACGGGGTACAGATACGGTGGGTGTTGAGGAGCTCCCGTTGTCCACAGCTGCGTATTCCTTCCATCTCCGTGTGGGACTATGACATGTTACAGAGGTGGTGGGTGTTGTGGAGCTCCCAGTGTCCATGGCTGTGGGTACCTTTGAGCTGCCTGTGGGACCTGGATGGGGTACAGATACGGTGGGTGGTGTGGCTCTCCGTTGCCCACGGGTGTGGGCACCTTTTGGCTGGCTGTGTGATCGTGACGGGGTACAGATACGGTGGGTGTTGAGGAGCTCCCGTTGTCCACAGCTGCGTATTCCTTCCATCTCCGTGTGGGACTATGACATGTTACAGAGGTGGCGGGTGTTGTGAAGCTCCCAGTGTCCATGGCTGTGGGTACCTTTGAGCTGCCTGTGGGACCTGGATGGGGTACAGATACGGTGGGTGGTGTGGCTCTCCATTGCCCACGGGTGTGGGCACCTTTTGGCTGGCTGTGTGATCGTGACGGGGTACAGATACGGTGGGTGTTGAGGAGCTCCCGTTGTCCACAGCTGCGTGTTCTTTCCAGCTTCTTGTGGCACCATGACATGGCACAGAGGTGGTGGGTATCGCAGCGCTCCTGTTGTCCGTGGCTGTGGGCACCTTTGAGCTGCCCTTGGGACCTGGATGGGGTACAGATACGGTGGGTGGTGTGGCTCTCCGTTGCCCACGGGTGTGGGCACCTTTTGGCTGGCTGTGTGATCGTGACGGGGTACAGATACGGTGGGTGTTGAGGAGCTCCCGTTGTCCACAGCTGCGTGTTCTTTCCAGCTGCTTGTGGCACCATGACATGGCACAGAGGTGGTGGGTATCGCAGCGCTCCTGTTGTCCGTGGCTGTGGGCACCTTTGAGCTGCCTGTGGGACCTGGATGGGGTACAGATACGGTGGGTGGTGTGGCTCTCCGTTGCCCACGGGTGTGGGCACCTTTTGGCTGGCTGTGTGATCGTGACGGGGTACAGATACGGTGGGTGTTGAGGAGCTCCCGTTGTCCACAGCTGCGTATTCCTTCCATCTCCGTGTGGGACTATGACATGTTACAGAGGTGGTGGGTGTTGTGGAGCTCCCAGTGTCCATGGCTGTGGGTACCTTTGAGCTGCCTGTGGGACCTGGATGGGGTACAGATACGGTGGGTGGTGTGGCTCTCCATTGCCCACGGGTGTGGGCACCTTTTGGCTGGCTGTGTGATCGTGACGGGGTACAGATACGGTGGGTGTTGAGGAGCTCCCGTTGTCCACAGCTGCGTGTTCTTTCCAGCTTCTTGTGGCACCATGACATGGCACAGAGGTGGTGGGTATCGCAGCGCTCCTGTTGTCCGTGGCTGTGGGTACCTTTGAGCTGCCTGTGGGACCTGGATGGGGTACAGATACGGTGGGTGGTGTGGCTCTCCGTTGCCCACGGGTGTGGGCACCTTTTGGCTGGCTGTGTGATCGTGACGGGGTACAGATACGGTGGGTGTTGAGGAGCTCCCGTTGTCCACAGCTGCGTGTTCTTTCCAGCTGCTTGTGGCACCATGACATGGCACAGAGGTGGTGGGTATCGCAGCGCTCCTGTTGTCCGTGGCTGTGGGCACCTTTGAGCTGCCCTTGGGACCTGGATGGGGTACAGATACGGTGGGTGGTGTGGCTCTCCGTTGCCCACGGGTGTGGGCACCTTTTGGCTGGCTGTGTGATCGTGACGGGGTACAGATACGGTGGGTGTTGAGGAGCTCCCGTTGTCCACAGCTGCGTATTCCTTCCATCTCCGTGTGGGACTATGACATGTTACAGAGGTGGTGGGTGTTGTGGAGCTCCCAGTGTCCATGGCTGTGGGTACCTTTGAGCTGCCTGTGGGACCTGGATGGGTACAGATACGGTGGGTGGTGTGGCTCTCCGTTGCCCACGGGTGTGGGCACCTTTTGGCTGGCTGTGTGATCGTGACGGGGTACAGATACGGTGGGTGTTGAGGAGCTCCCGTTGTCCACGGCTGCGTGTTCTTTCCAGCTTCTTGTGGCACCATGACATGGCACAGAGGTGGTGGGTGTCGCAGCGCTCCTGTTGTCCGTGGCTGTGGGCACCTTTGAGCTGCCCGTGGGACCTGGATGGGGTACAGAAACGGTGGGTGGTGTGGCTCTCCGTTGCCCACGGGTGTGGGCACCTTTTGGCTGGCTGTGTGATCGTGACGGGGTACAGATACGGTGGGTGTTGAGGAGCTCCCGTTGTCCACAGCTCCGTATTCCTTCCTGGTGGGTGTCGCAGCGCTCCTGTTGTCCGTGGCTGTGGGCACCTTTGAGCTGCCTGTGGGACCTGGATGGGGTACAGATACGGTGGGTGGTGTGGCTCTCCGTTGCCCACGGGTGTGGGCACCTTTTGGCTGGCTGTGTGATCGTGACGGGGTACAGATACGGTGGGTGTTGAGGAGCTCCCGTTGTCCACAGCTGCGTATTCCTTCCATCTCCGTGTGGGACTATGACATGTTACAGAGGTGGTGGGTGTTGTGGAGCTCCCAGTGTCCATGGCTGTGGGTACCTTTGAGCTGCCCTTGGGACCTGGATGGGGTACAGATACGGTGGGTGGTGTGGCTCTCCGTTGCCCACGGGTGTGGGCACCTTTTGGCTGGCTGTGTGATCGTGACGGGGTACAGATACGGTGGGTGTTGAGGAGCTCCCGTTGTCCACGGCTGCGTGTTCTTTCCAGCTGCTTGTGGCACCATGACATGGCACAGAGGTGGTGGGTGTCGCAGCGCTCCTGTTGTCCGTGGCTGTGGGCACCTTTGAGCTGCCCTTGGGACCTGGATGGGGTACAGATACGGTGGGTGGTGTGGCTCTCCGTTGCCCACGGGTGTGGGCACCTTTTGGCTGGCTGTGTGATCGTGACGGGGTACAGATACGGTGGGTGTTGAGGAGCTCCCGTTGTCCACAGCTGCGTATTCCTTCCATCTCCGTGTGGGACTATGACATGTTACAGAGGTGGTGGGTGTTGTGGAGCTCCCAGTGTCCATGGCTGTGGGTACCTTTGAGCTGCCTGTGGGACCTGGATGGGGTACAGATACGGTGGGTGGTGTGGCTCTCCGTTGCCCACGGGTGTGGGCACCTTTTGGCTGGCTGTGTGATCGTGACGGGGTACAGATACGGTGGGTGTTGAGGAGCTCCCGTTGTCCACGGCTGCGTGTTCTTTCCAGCTGCTTGTGGCACCATGACATGGCACAGAGGTGGTGGGTGTCGCAGCGCTCCTGTTGTCCGTGGCTGTGGGCACCTTTGAGCTGCCCTTGGGACCTGGATGGGGTACAGATACGGTGGGTGGTGTGGCTCTCCGTTGCCCACGGGTGTGGGCACCTTTTGGCTGGCTGTGTGATCGTGACGGGGTACAGATACGGTGGGTGTTGAGGAGCTCCCGTTGTCCACAGCTGCGTATTCCTTCCATCTCCGTGTGGGACTATGACATGTTACAGAGATGGTGGGTGTTGTGGAGCTCCCAGTGTCCATGGCTGTGGGTACCTTTGAGCTGCCTGTGGGACCTGGATGGGGTACAGATACGGTGGGTGGTGTGGCTCTCCGTTGCCCACGGGTGTGGGCACCTTTTGGCTGGCTGTGTGATCGTGACGGGGTACAGATACGGTGGGTATTGAGGAGCTCCCGTTGTCCAAGGCTGCGTGTTCTTTCCAGCTTCTTGTGGCACCATGACATGGCACAGAGGTGGTGGGTGTCGCAGCGCTCCTGTTGTCCGTGGCTGTGGGCACCTTTGAGCTGCCTGTGGGACCTGGATGGGGTACAGAAACGGTGGGTGGTGTGGCTCTCCGTTGCCCACGGGTGTGGGCACCTTTTGGCTGGCTGTGTGATCGTGACGGGGTACAGATATGGTGGGTGTTGAGGAGCTCCCGTTGTCCACAGCTCCGTATTCCTTCCTGGTGGGTGTTGCAGCGCTCCTGTTGTCCATGGCTGTGGGTACCTTTGAGCTGCCTGTGGGACCTGGATGGGGTACAGATACGGTGGGTGGTGTGGCTCTCCGTTGCCCACGGGTGTGGGCACCTTTTGGCTGGCTGTGTGATCGTGACGGGGTACAGATACGGTGGGTGTTGAGGAGCTCCCGTTGTCCACAGCTGCGTGTTCTTTCCAGCTTCTTGTGGCACCATGACATGGCACAGAGGTGGTGGGTGTCGCAGCGCTCCTGTTGTCCGTGGCTGTGGGCACCTTTGAGCTGCCTGTGGGACCTGGATGGGGTACAGATACGGTGGGTGGTGTGGCTCTCCGTTGCCCATGGGTGTGGGCACCTTTTGGCTGGCTGTGTGATCGTGACGGGGTACAGATACGGTGGGTGTTGAGGAGCTCCCGTTGTCCACGGCTGCGTGTTCTTTCCAGCTGCTTGTGGCACCATGACATGGCACAGAGGTGGTGGGTGTCGCAGCGCTCCTGTTGTCCGTGGCTGTGGGCACCTTTGAGCTGCCCTTGGGACCTGGATGGGGTACAGATACGGTGGGTGGTGTGGCTCTCCGTTGCCCACGGGTGTGGGCACCTTTTGGCTGGCTGTGTGATCGTGACGGGGTACAGATATGGTGGGTGTTGAGGAGCTCCCGTTGTCCACAGCTCCGTATTCCTTCCTGGTGGGTGTCGCAGCGCTCCTGTTGTCCGTGGCTGTGGGCACCTTTGAGCTGCCTGTGGGACCTGGATGGGGTACAGATACGGTGGGTGGTGTGGCTCTCCGTTGCCCACGGGTGTGGGCACCTTTTGGCTGGCTGTGTGATCGTGACGGGGTACAGATACGGTGGGTGTTGAGGAGCTCCCGTTGTCCACGGCTGCGTGTTCTTTCCAGCTTCTTGTGGCACCATGACATGGCACAGAGGTGGTGGGTGTCGCAGCGCTCCTGTTGTCCGTGGCTGTGGGCACCTTTGAGCTGCCCTTGGGACCTGGATGGGGTACAGATACGGTGGGTGGTGTGGCTCTCCGTTTCCCACGGGTGTGGGCACCTTTTGGCTGGCTGTGTGATCGTGATGGGGTACAGATATGGTGGGTGTTGAGGAGCTCCCGTTGTCCACAGCTCCGTATTCCTTCCTGGTGGGTGTCGCAGCGCTCCTGTTGTCCGTGGCTGTGGGCACCTTTGAGCTGCCTGTGGGACCTGGATGGGGTACAGAAACAGTGGGTGGTGTGGCTCTCCGTTGCCCACGGGTGTGGGCACCTTTTGGCTGGCTGTGTGATCGTGACGGGGTACAGATACGGTGGGTGTTGAGGAGCTCCCGTTGTCCACAGCTGCGTATTCCTTCCATCTCCGTGTGGGACTATGACATGTTACAGAGGTGGTGGGTGTTGTGGAGCTCCCAGTGTCCATGGCTGTGGGTACCTTTGAGCTGCCTGTGGGACCTGGATGGGGTACAGATACGGTGGGTGGTGTGGCTCTCCGTTGCCCACGGGTGTGGGCACCTTTTGGCTGGCTGTGTGATCGTGACGGGGTACAGATACGGTGGGTGTTGAGGAGCTCCCGTTGTCCACGGCTGCGTGTTCTTTCCAGCTGCTTGTGGCACCATGACATGGCACAGAGGTGGTGGGTATCGCAGCGCTCCTGTTGTCCGTGGCTGTGGGCACCTTTGAGCTGCCTGTGGGACCTGGATGGGGTACAGATACGGTGGGTGGTGTGGCTCTCCGTTGCCCACGGGTGTGGGCACCTTTTGGCTGGCTGTGTGATCGTGACGGGGTACAGATACGGTGGGTGTTGAGGAGCTCCCGTTGTCCACAGCTGCGTATTCCTTCCATCTCCGTGTGGGACTATGACATGTTACAGAGGTGGTGGGTGTTGTGGAGCTCCCAGTGTCCATGGCTGTGGGTACCTTTGAGCTGCCTGTGGGACCTGGATGGGGTACAGATACGGTGGGTGGTGTGGCTCTCCGTTGCCCACGGGTGTGGGCACCTTTTGGCTGGCTGTGTGATCGTGACGGGGTACAGATACGGTGGGTGTTGAGGAGCTCCCGTTGTCCACAGCTGCGTGTTCTTTCCAGCTGCTTGTGGCACCATGACATGGCACAGAGGTGGTGGGTGTCACAGCGCTCCTGTTGTCCGTGGCTGTGGGTACCTTTGAGCTGCCTGTGGGACCTGGATGGGGTACAGAAACGGTGGGTGGTGTGGCTCTCCGTTGCCCACGGGTGTGGGCACCTTTTGGCTGGCTGTGTGATCGTGACGGGGTACAGATACGGTGGGTGTTGAGGAGCTCCCGTTGTCCACAGCTCCGTATTCCTTCCTGGTGGGTGTCGCAGCGCTACTCTTGTCCGTGGCTGTGGGCACCTTTGAGCTGCCTGTGGGACCTGGATGGGGTACAGAAACAGTGGGTGGTGTGGCTCTCCGTTGCCCACGGGTGTGGGCACCTTTTGGCTGGCTGTGTGATCGTGACGGGGTACAGATACGGTGGGTGTTGAGGAGCTCCCGTTGTTCACAGCTGCGTATTCCTTCCATCTCCGTGTGGGACTATGACATGTTACAGAGGTGGCGGGTGTTGTGGAGCTCCCAGAGTCCATGGCTGTGGGCACCTTTGAGCTGCCTGTGGGACCTGGATGGGGTACAGATATGGTGGGTGGTGTGACTCTCTCTTTGCCCACAAGTGTGGACACCTGGCTTTCTGTAGGATGATGACACGGTACAGGTATGGTGAGTGTTGCGGAGCCTCTAAGTCTTTGCTCACCCGTCTCCTCATCTGCCTGTCTGGGCTGGCGCAGCCCTTTTTTCATACCCATCTGGGGCCTACCGTGTCTCCGACACCACTATGATGTATACCCACATGATCAGTCTGCTGGCTGTGACATGGCCATGACATCAGCAGGGTTGGTTCCAGGATGTCGTTTGGAGCCCAGCCCTGGGCTACCCAGGGGAGAAGGTTGTGATTGTTCCCTTTGCCCATGGCTTTGGGAAGCTCCCTGAAAGACCAGGATGGGGTAGAGGCCAGGGCTGTCTTACCTGTCCTGTAGAGTGCTGAGAGCTCTCTGCCTGAGTGATGAGGTGGGAGATGACAGGAGCGTGCTGTCGTGTGGTTATGCCCATGTCCAGGCTGTGGCTGTCAAAGACAGGAGAAGCAACAATCACAGCAGCCACCCTCTGTTGCCATGAGCAGCCCCGGCCTCCTTGCCTGGAGCAATGCCAGACTCAATGCCAAGGCTTTCTATCATACGAATCCCAGCCAGCCAGGAGACACCTGTCCTGGGCCTACCCTGTCGCTTACTCCACCATGACATGGACCAGTGCCAACGTTCTGCCTGCTGTGACATGGCCATGACATCCCCAGGGCTGGTGCTCAGCCCTCGGCTACCCAGGGGAGAGGGTTGTGGAGCTTCCTTTGCCCATGCTTGTGGGAAGCTCCTTGCAAAACCAGGATGGGGTAGAGGCCAGGACTGTCTTATCTGTCCTGTAGAGCATTGACAGCTCTCCGGCCAAGTGATGAGGTGAGAGAGGACAGGAGCCGTGGTCTGGTTGCGTCCCTTTCCAGGAGCCTGGCTGTAATTCTCAGGAGAAGCAACAAAAGAGGACTCACCTTGCATTGCTGTGGGCAGCCCCAGCCCCCTTCCCTTGCCTTGCCTTGCCTTCCCCTCCGTGCCTGCTCCTCTCAGCCCTCGCTCGCCTGCCTCCTCGTCTGCCAGTCTGGGCTGGCGCAGCCCTTTTTATAGTCATCTGGGGCCAACCATGTCACCAACCCCTTTGTGATGTGGACTACCATGAGCAGTTTGCTGGCTGTGACGTGGCCATGACATCACCAGTGCTGGTGCCGGGAGTTGGTGGTGCATCCATGTGATACCGCTTCTCCAGCAGTCAAATGAGAAGACACAATTAACTAAACAATAAAATGAAATAGAAAACAAGAATTGGTAGTGCTGGGGAAGGAAATGAAGTAGCTGTAGGATCAATGTAAGAAGAGCAGCTCAGCAAAGGTGGGTCCTACCCACTGCCCTGGTGGGGGGCAGATTTGGGTGGTACTGGCTGCTGAGATTTGTGGGTTTGAAGGCTATTCTGGAAGACGCACGCTTGTTGAGTTTTCTGAAGGTGATCTTTCACAAGTTTGGCATTGAAGACATGTCCCAGTGCCCAACCCTGCATCCACGAGTGGCTGGCAATGCTGAGGGAATCTCTGTGTGAAGTGCGAGACTTCGTCTGTCTTTCCCTGAAATGAACGAAAGTTTTTGCGTGGGACTGCCCTGTCCTGTGCACTTCAGTTCGTTACTGGAAGAAAACACATGAATTAGCTTCCATCTGCTTGGTTTCTTCAGAGTATTACATCCTCTTTAATCCACAGGGCACGAGGCAGCAGGTCCCAACTGAACCACAGG
Source organism: Aptenodytes patagonicus (assembly GCF_965638725.1). Classification (NCBI taxonomy): domain Eukaryota; kingdom Metazoa; phylum Chordata; class Aves; order Sphenisciformes; family Spheniscidae; genus Aptenodytes; species Aptenodytes patagonicus. The sequence continues at coordinate 59,099,772 of NC_134953.1, read as the reverse complement.
AGTTTCCCTCTGAACAACCAGAAATACTTTTTCATTGTGTGGGTCTCCAAGCACTGTTACAGGTTGCCCAGAGCGGTTGTGGAGTCTCCATCCTTGGAGATATTAAGAACCCATCTGGACATGGTCCTGTGCAACCAGTTCTGGGAGGCCCTGCTTGAGCAGGGGGTTGGACAAGATGATGACCTCCAGAGGTCCCTGCCAACCTCATCCAGTCCGTGGTTCTGTGATTGTGTGAAATGCTTTACAGACTGAAAGCCCAAAAAAGATTCAGTGACCCCAATGTGAGAATTTATGGATGCTGTCTTCAAAGAGTCAGTAGAATCAGTAATCTGTTGACTTCAGTATAAAATTTAATTGCTTTTTGTTTCCCAAATGTAAAATTTTGCTGTGTTACAAGTAGTGAAGTTGTGTGTGTCTTTGTTTCTATAGTCACTCTTTGAGTTAATTACTTATGACGTCCAGTTGATAATGTCAAATTTTAAAATACATATTACAGCATATTTCTCTATCTATTGCATCTTCAGGGTAAATCCCAAACTCTTATTTTTCCTGTAACTTATACCGGTGGGTTTTGGGGGGAGGGAGAGGTAGAGTAATTACCTCTGTAGCTGGAGAGAAGCTGTAGTAGGTGATGTAACTTGTTTTGGTCTCTTACAGCATTCGTTACTCTGTTAAATGGAGAGCAGGCTCAAAACGCGATTCGGAAGTTTCACCAGTATTCTCTTCGGGGAAAAGAAATATCTGTGCAACTCCAACCAACAGATGCTTTGCTTTGCATTACTAATTTGCCCATTTCGTTTACGTTAGAAGAGTTTGAAGAACTTGTGCGTGTGTATGGCAATGTTGAGAGATGTTTTTTGGTCTATAACGAAGTTACTGGCCATTCAAAGGGCTATGGCTTTGTGGAATATATGAAGAAGGATTCTGCTGCAAAGGCGAGACTGGAACTTCTGGGGAAACAGTTAGACAAGAGCACTCTCTTTGCACAGTGGATGGATGTGAACCAGCTGACGACAAATCTTATTCACTCCAGGTGCCTTTGTGTAGATAAATTTCAAAAGGACTACGCTGATTCAAAAGAACTGATCCAAGCTTTCTCACTAAAGTATAAACCTGTTTTCTGCCAGGTATGTTGAATTTGTATCTTTTGGAAGACCACGGTCATGATTTAAGTAGCTCTGTATTTGCATCTTCACTGCTTGCTGCCTTACCTTTTTATTTTTCATTTAAGTTGTGAATGGTTATGCATCTGCATTGTGATATATGATGTGGTATGGATGCTTTATTGGTATGGGTTTGCAGTGATTGGTCGATGTCATCTGGGAATTCTGCAGGAGACCACTCTCATAAAGCGCCAATAAAATGTTTATAAGACATCCCCTCCTCATGTATTTTATTGAAAATAATTTTAGAAATATTTTAGAGAGCTTTTAAAGAAAATGGTGATGATGGTTTTATTGCTCAGTAAAGAAAGCCAGAGTGTACGAATACCAGAAGTGCAACAGTTTAGATGATGGAGAATATATATATATGTGTATATAATTAATATATTTAAGAAACCTCTGCAAATATCTAATGTGTTTTTTCCCTAACTGGAGAAGATGTAGGCTTGGGATCTCCTAGTTGGCTGGGCTTGCCAGTGATAGAAGTGGCAAGATCTTTTGGCAAGCTTGCCAGGTACAGAAGAGGTAGATCCTTACAGGCCTTTGCAAGTGTAAAGGTTTCCTTCTCATCATCATGGGTTGTGAGATACTAGACCACAAATAAAATGTTGCTCATAGAAGTGGTGCAGACCAGTGTACCATAAACAGGCAGTAGAAAGAAAGCTTGCTTTATGGTCACACAGTTGGGTATGATTTCAGTTTGTTTTGGGTTTTTTTTTTCTTAAGTATCTTGGAAGGCTGCTCAGGGATTAGCTTCAGGGATAAGTAACCAGAGATTCTCAGCATCTAAGACCGGAAGGTCCATCAGGCTGTCTAGTCTGACCACCTGCAGGCCATCACATTTTCCCTAGTGCTCTTTTCGAGCCCCGGTAATCTGTAGTTGGCTAAAGCACATCCTTATACTTGTTTGATCCAAATATACCAGGAGATGCCTAAATTGGAAGTAACTCTTTCCAGAAACTGCCCATCCCTTGTTATTTTGCACTTGTGTCTCTTTTCTCAGTTGAAGGTATCTGGCTTCAGCTTCACCTCACTGATGACTAGATTGAGGAGCCTTTGCTCCCCACTATTTTCTTCCTGTAAGAAGGTATTATATGCTGTAATTAAGTAATTTGCTTAATCTTTGTTTAATTAGCTAAACAGCTTGATCTTTTAAAGTCTTTTACTTCAGGGCATTTTTCCAGCTGTCAGATAATCCAGAGGCTGTTATCAGCTCCCCTCAATTTTTCAGCATTCTTTTAAAATTCTGAAGTTCAAAGAATAACAGACTGCTTTGATAAAGATGGTTTTCACTAACAGTATTCTACTGTGCACTTAAAAATTGACTTTTACCTTCCTTCTTAAATCATAATGATACATGGGTCACACCTGGTGTAGGTGAGGATTGTGTATGCATTGTGTCAGTAAATGGCACTAAATACATGTTTCTGTAAAATACAGGAATTGAACAGTATGCTTTTGAATTAGGAAATAGGCACCCAGTCAAAAATATATCCAAGAAAACATTCTTGGCACGTTCTCATATTACCTATCATTTGTATAAACACACTGTGTAATAGAATATGCTGGTTTTGGCTGGGATAGAGTTAATTTTCTTCATAGTAGCTAGTATGGGGCTATGTTTTGGATTTGTGCTGAAAACAGTGTTGATAATATACGGATGTTTTCATTATTGCTGAGCAGTGCCTTCACAGAGTCAAGGCCTTTTCTGCTCCTCAGCCCACCCCACCAGTGAGTAGGCTGGGGGTGCACAAGAAGTTGGGAGGGGACACGGCTGGGACAGCTGACCCCAACTGACCAGAGGGATATTCCATACCATATGACGTCATGCTCAGCATAGAAAGCTGGGGGAAGAAGAAGGAAGCGGGAGGGACGTTCAGAGTGATGGCGTTTGTCTTCCCAAGTAACCGTTACGCGTGATGGAGCCCTGCTTTCCTGGAGATGGCTGAGCACCTGCCTGCCGATGGGAAGGAGGGAATGAATTCCTTGTTTTGCTTTGCTTGCGTGCACACCTTTTGCTTTACCTGTTAAACTGTCTTTATCTCAACCCACGAGTTTTCTCACTTCTACTCTTCCCACATCCCACCGGTGGGGGGTAGTGAGTGAGCGGCTGTGTCGTGCTTAGTTGCCAGCTAGGGTTTAAACCACGACGTCGACTAATAGGCAGATCATAGAAGTATGATAATAATAGGAAAAAAAGTTTGCTTATGATAACTTGTGACTTACTCTCAGGGAATAAACGTGATTTATTCTCAGTCATGCCTCATGTTTCCACTGGGCATCCAACAGGTACTGACTGGTAAGGGAAGCTCTGCCTTGAGGGGTGGTGGGGAGAGGCAGCAGAGGTGATGGTTTGCAGGTGTAATGGGTGAGTGATGGAGGCGAAGCCCATGGGCTAACGGGAAGCAGCCCTCCGGAGAGGGAAGATATGAGGGTGGAGGTAGGTAAACAAGTAGTTCAAATTTGATAGATGAAAAAGGGAAGACGGCGGATGAATTCTCATCACAATAGTGCTAATTAATTATGGTTTTATGAGTGAGATGACCTAAAAATTAAGTACAAAAAAAGAAGGAGGAAGACCCGAGAAAGTGTGGAAAAAGCAAGGAGGGGGGTGTGACATGATAGGTAGAGACATTAGAGGAAAACTAGGAGAGGGCAGGGTAGCAGAAACCTGGGTGGGGAGGGAATTTCAATAGAGAATGACTAGGAGAAGTGCCTTTGTCTGGAAAACTTCTGGAAGAATGAATACGTTTTAGAAAAACAATTAAAATGTTCGTTCACACTCTTGTTATTTTATGTCTCCATGACTAGAGGCTCTCTCTTCCTTCTGTTTCCTAGACTTGGCCAGTCCAGCCTTCACACCACTCCTGCATTCAGATTGTCCCTCCAGTAGGGTCACTTTGACCATTTTGCCCATCTCCTGATACGGCTTCTTTAATGTAGCTGTCTTGTGCTGCTTTCATGGCTTAGTTCTGCTGGTAACTCTGATGCAGTATTTAATCATGTAAATATGATCTTTTACATAAAATTCGTAGCTGAACTCATGAAATAAACTCTGGTTTATTTCATTTTATTCCAAAGTTACCAATTTTTGAAATGAATTTGATTTCTCCTCTGTTGACAATAGAAATGTTCTGTCAGGAAGAGCTGAAGCTGGATATTTATACATGGGTCTTAGAAAAATGGCATTTCCTAGGACTTACAGGAACATGTTTTGTCCTTTGCTTCAACAAAATGGACCAGAAAACCTCTTATGTCTTCTATGGACCAGAAAAACTTCTTACATCAACTTTAAATTGTCACTAGGAGGTATCCACTGTTATCTAGACAGGGACAGAGGGCTTTTCTTCAGTACCTGTTTACTTGGGAAGTTTAAAAATTCCTGATCTGTTTGCAAGAATACTGGTAGCTGCACTTTCACATGTTAAGGGAGTTTTTAACTGTGCATGAAACTGTAATACGTTCCATAGCTGCAAACCATTCTTTTCACAAGTACTTCAGGTCTTTACCAGTGCAGCTAAACTGATGTCAAAATAAAATATAATGCTTCTCCACATAGACACACACACACATACATATGCATAGCATATACATATCTATGTGTGTATTTATATATCAAAATGTGTGTGTTCTCCAGAGCTCTTCCCAGAGGCCAGTCTTTAACAGTGGCATTAAAGATCTGATCACCTTCTTTTTCTTCAAAATCTTTGAGGTTTATATTTCAATTGTTAGTGTAAATTTGTGGGACCTAATAGTTGGGAATAGGTTGTTTTTATCCAGTGAAATCTAGAGGAGATTTCCTCTCTTCTGCGTCAGAGCTAGTATCAATATATCATTTCTGTTCATTTTGGGACTGGAGATTTTGCCTAAGCTTTATTCCCTCCCTTCTCACCCCCTTTTTTTGTTTGATTTAAATCTGCTCATTCTGCTATAAAACTCTGCAAACAAAGCACAGGTCATTGTTTGATATGTAAGCCTGTTTCCAGTCTGCTTGATTGATCAGTCTGGCATCTTCTCTTGGCATTAAATACAACCACAGACTTCATATTCTCCTAAAAGGCAGTATATATTAGTGGAATTTGCATTGTTACATGTTTCAATAACTATCATGTAGTCTGATGAATGACATTTTTATTATTGTAGGCTTAAAAACTGAACAATAATGAGTTTATAATTCTTATCCTGCAAAATAAAAATAAAAATTATTGTCACATACAGCTGTATTTACAATTTCCTTCTCATTTCTTCTTTAGTCTGAAAATATGTGTTAAATACATTTCATAGCTCAGGTTCCTCATGAGATTAGATTGAAGTGAAGGTGGTAATTCAAGTAGATAGAGCGTGCATGCCAAATATATGAAGATACGATATTCAACTTATATCTAGCACGTTTGAGAAAGAAACATACTGATTTGGGTAGGCATTAACACAGGGTGTCAACTGTTTGCGAAGTATTTTGCAAGGGATAGGTGAAAATATCGCAAGGCAGTTCCTGAAATTCTCCATTTTGTTCAGCGTATTGTGAAATGTTGTTTCAGTTTGCTCAGGATGAAGATAGTTATATTGGTGACTTTGCGGTGGTTGAGTATGAAACTGCAGAGCAGGCTGAGAAAGTACAAGAAATCACCGATGGCATGACTATCAAAGGAAAGAGAGTCCAGGTGTCGTACTGTGCTCCAGGAGCGCCAGGCAGAAGCACATTAGCAGCACTTATAGCAGCACAAAGGATGGTAAGATATTTGCAAATCTGTTTTCGGAATGAGTTTGATACACCTTGAGTGGCCTGAGTTGGGTCAGAGGCATTCAGCTGCTTTGCATTAGGAAAACAAGCCAAGCTTCTGTAAGCATTAGCCATTTTTTTTTAATCTAGTCAGCCCAATTCAGTCTCCTTCCTAGGAAGAGCATGGCCATATTCTGCAAGGAGGAAGAGTAAAATATGGCCATAAGCTATCACAAAGTTATACTTGCGTAGCTCTGGGATTTTAGTAAATTTAATCTTCTGTACGAGAAATTGTTCCAGTTCAAAACAAAAGTAACTGCAAGTGGAGTCATTTGACAAGTTAAAACTTGGTTTAAAACAGAGAGGCAAGAATTTGTCAATTTTAAGATAAATTTCAAGGTAGAAGAAATAGTTTAATTTCATGCTTGATAGAGAAGAAAGCTTTTTACACCCACATGTCTTATCAAATTATTTCCTAGAAAATTGGATGTGATAAGTGTTACATGAAGCTGTCTTAAAAGTAGAAGCAGAACAGTCTCATTACTTCAGCTAACTTTAGCCCACATCTTTATAAAAGAGATGAGTGGTGCTATTATAAGATAGGCTGTGGTGTTCATGTTAACAGTGCCTTTCATAGTCTCCTTTATCGATAACTCTGTCTTGGCTTAAGGGAAAAAAAGAAATGAGTCTCAGGAAAAATAATATGCTTGAAGTTTTGGGGGAATAGTTTATTAGGCGTTTCATTTGAGGGAAAAGGAGCAGGAAACAGGGAAGGAGGTGTTTTTTCTGTCTAAAATGAAATGTGTACATTACCGTCACACAAGTTTGAGGGATTTAGATGTATTCTTTGTTTTCTCCTGATTCTAACATTTTTGTATCTCTCTTAATTGGAGATGAGGAACAATAGGAAAGGTTTGCTTCCAGAGCCAAATCCAGTGCAGATTATGAAAAGTTTTAATAATCCAGCAATGTTGCAAATGCTACTGCAGCCCCAGTTGCGTGGACATGCTGTTAAACCTGGTAAGTTGTTTTAAAACTGAGTTAAAAAAAGAAACCCTGTTCTTGGTGATACAAGGTTTCAGCAAAGGAGACAAGCAGAAATACTATTTTAAAATCTGTGCAGACACTGTTTCAGTGTGTTTGTGTAGACACTCACATTTTGTGAAAGAAAGAGATGGATTGCTACAGTATTGTGTCTGGGAAAAATTTAGTGTTACCTAAAAATGTCCTCACATTAACTCTGTGGTCTCTGAATGTTTATATTAGAAATGGGTTTAAAATGAAATGTCTTTTGCAGACATCATTAAAATGGCAAGTTTAAATCTGATTCTAGATCTGAATTTTGCGGCCTGAGTCTTTCTCCTATTGATTTCAATGTAAATCGTTATTCACTTGGATGCTACCATAGTCGTACACAGCATTTCATAATGATATTAGCCAAACACATTTCTCTGTCCTCTTATTACAATGGATATGAATAAACATATTAAAAACAATCTTGCCACATTTCAAATGGTGAAAGTATTAGGAACAGGAATGAGAACAGATAATTTGAAGAGTCCAGTGGGGCACAGCTAAGTTTGTGGCATAATCTACTGAGAGAAGATACACAGAAATTGTGTGTGAAGTGAACACTGTAGTGAAGAAACACTAGCTAATGCTGAAGTTTCGAAGCACTTTAGATAATGCTGTGGACTTGCAGTCAACTGCAGGCATTTCTGCATCTTTGATCAAAACTCTCAGCTTTAGAGGAGCTCCATGAAAATATATTTGATCTTTAATATGCTGTGAATTGCAGATCAAAGCTTGGGTGTATTGAAAGGTTTCATTATAGTGACCTTTAGTATACTAGAAAGTTTTGTGGAAACCAAATCTGAAAAATAGAGAATAACTCTTACAAAGATCTTTACTTGCCTAACTTATAAAGCACTGCAACTTTGTCTTGTGTTTCTAAAACAGTTCTTGGAGCATCTGCAGGTTTACCTCACCTTATAAATTCAGCAGTTGGCCCACCTTTTTTGCAGTTGAATAAAGTTCATCAGGTATGTGACAAAAAAAACTTTGTCAAAATACATATTTGTGGAGATTTTAGCATGAAAAATATTCTCAAAGTTTTAAGAAATTACGACTAAAATCAAGTGTTCTCATTAAAGCTGTCTTTAAGAAAAGCTCTCTATTATGAGATGCCTATGGGGATGTAAAAGCAGACTGTGCTTACTATCCACAAGTGAGTTATTTTATCTTAACGGAGCTTTTGATTTGCTAACACCTGCTGATGTAGAGACAACTTGCCATTACTGGCAAAAAAAATCCTCTTTAAATTAGAGCTTGAGGAGCATGGCATGTCCATTTCTCTTGGAGCTGCTCATACACACTTCCTGTAGAGACTCGATTGTTTTATCTTATTCAAGCCAAGAAGCTTAGCATTGTTGTCTTCATTTTAAAGCTTGCAGGGACCAAAATGTGCTATATATGCCATAAAAAATAGTAATTTGTAGTAATGTGCTTCTTAGTCAAAAAACCCCCAAGGTTATAAGCTGTTTAAAGTGTTCTCAGAGTATCTGTAACTCATTGTAAAGTTGATACGACTTCCATATGGACACCGGAATTCCTGAAAGATACTATAAAGGATATTTGGGATGAGTTTGCCCTAGAAACTGGTGATGAGACTTGTGCTAGAGTAGCACCCACAACCAGAACTCCTCCTTGCAGCAGTTCACTTGGTCAGCAGCCTGCCTGTCCTCCACCTTGCATTGAGGTTCTGGCAAAGATTTCTCCAGCTCTGCCAGGAGCCAAAATTTGGCTTTAATATTCATGGTGGGGATTTTCATAAGTACCTATGAGGGACTGGAGTCAATCGCTTTGACTTACTATTTCTGATGTTTCAGAAATTCCAATTTAAAAAATAAAATCCCCTTAAGTAGTTCTTATTTCTGCTGCTCTTTTGGCAAACACAGACTTACAGATTTTAAAAAAGACCAAATTAAAATGTTAAGTATATTTAGCTTTTCTATTTTTTTCTGCTAAAAACTGGTAGGTGAATATATTAATTTTGAAAAAATGCTACTTGATTTTGCCCCATCAGATGAGTTGCTTTTGTCCTGTACAATGAAAAAATACATCATTCTTTGCTTGTACTTCTTTTATTTAAATGACATTTTCAATTTCGTTACTGCTGCTCTCTCTTCAGCCTTGAAGAGTCTATGCTTCCTTGGAAGACAATGGGAATGTTTTCTAATCACAGCTGGATACAGGCATGTTGTACACAGTTAACGGTGTGATTGATGATGGTCCAATGTTTTTTGGCTTAAGAGTGCTGCAGCCAAACAACTTCGTGTTTTCTCTTTAGAGAGACTTACAAGTCTAATTCTCTTCCAGGGAGCTTCCTGTCATTTAATTCATTGGATTAAATTCATTTAATCCAAATGTGGTCTAATAGCCTGAATTTTATGGACAGTGATTTGATTATCCCAATTCCTTCTATTACGCACATTTTTCTGTTATTCAGTGGCTTATTTCAGAGTATTCTCTAAAGCCAGAGAACCATGTCACTATTTTTATTGTCTTGAGATTCAGTATTGTCACAAGATAGAGAAACAGACAGCGTCTTGGCTTGACTCTCTCCCCACCTCCCCAGTCACACACTGATTCAGCTTCCTGTATATCTTGGTTTTGCTATTTTATATTCAAGGTTTTGTAAAGTAATATAATGAGAAGAAACAATATTTTTAGGATGATTATGCCACAACATTATAAAATAACTGATAAAAAAAAGATTCAACAGAAGGGAATTTGAACAAATGGGTTATTTATCCAGTAATCTTTCAACTCTGGAGGTAGCATGACTTTCAACTTCTTTCTTTTAATTTCTCTTAGATACAATTATCATGTGCCAAAATAAAGCATTTTAAACTTTCTCAGTGATGTGTTTTCCTGAGTCATCTAGCAGTTTATTAAATCTTTATTAACCCAGAGACTTTCTTTTGAGGATTCTAACCAACCTGATTTTCCACTCTTGTATTTCTGAAAGTTTTTTGCAGTTGAACTAATACATTTTCTTTGTTCACTTAACCAAGTTTAGAAGGAACAACCACTGGTATTGGTGACAATAACAGCTCTGAATAATTTCTACTGGAAATCACTAAGGCAATTAAAATAGCAGATGCATAACTAATCTAGATATGGCCCTTTTCTGTTTTATATTGCACATTTCTGAGTCCAGAAGACCATATTATAGGCATAGGGGATTTTCCATAAGGAATTTGACCCTACCACACACAGATACAACCTAGGCTTGAAAATATTTGTGAGGTGTTTTGCAGGAGGCTGCAAAATCTGCAAAGACATGCATCGGGAGAGCTGCCTTCTTTTTGGGTTCCATCTTCTTTACCTGGTTTTGGTGATCTTTCCTATGTAGGAGATTTCAAAAAAATGAGGAAGGCTATACTTGTTGTGATTTGACACAGTCAGTGTCCCACATATCTATTCTTGCACCACTGTACAAAAAGGTTTGTAGAGCAACCTATATTTTGCCTGGCAAATCATGCTCAGGAGCTGCTGCCAGAAAGTTTCAAGCTTGTGTTCAGCTAGCAGGAATTATAATGCGGTTTTGTGATCCAGAGTGGACATAGGGTTTCTTTGAAGCCACTGTGCTAGCCAGAGCACCTACTGCTGAATATACCAGTAGGAGAGTCTGAACGTGGTACCCTAAAGCTGTTGATTAAGTGGCTCAATTCTGGTGGCAAACTGATCCAGAATTTTTTTAATGAAAAATATAAATATTTTATAGACTTGACAATCTGTAGGCACTGTGATTTGTGAGCTTTTTAATGGTTCTGGAATAGAATTTCGTGTATATAGTTGCCACTAAAAAGAGGGAAAAACATACCTGGATATTCCTTTTTGAAAGTAAAGATACTGTTTGGTAACTGTAAAGCAAGGGATGAGAGTCCTTGCCAGTTACAGCCGAGTCCTGTACAGTGTATAGATATTTGGCAGAGATTATGTATTAGAATTGCAATGCAAGGCACAATGCAAATATTAACAAACAATGAAGTCCTTATTCGTAGAGCTCATAATCCCCTGAAGTCCTTGTGTCTCATCTTTCTTATTGGCACTGTAGGTAACTCCCCTATCTGTCTGCAGAGGCTTCAAACGCATTTAGCTTTCCCTGTTGGCTTAGACACAGGGGCTGCAATAGAGTCTGGATTGTATTTGAAGTATACTCTTGATCCTTTAAAAGCCATCAGAAAGCATACTTGTGGTTGTGAGGTGAAAAAAAAGGGCTGGGAGGAAGAGAGGTTAAAAGAACTTGAAATAATTTTCTATGAATGAAGCAAAAATTTAGTTCTGTGGAGGAAATAGTTATTTTCCTTTGCTGTATTAACTCAGAAACTAATTTAAATTTCTTTCAGCAGTATCATCTGAAAATGTTTCAAGAATGTACTGTTTTCCATGACTGTCAGCTAAGACTTACTTTATTAATTTCACAGAGTTCAGTTCTGGGGAGTACATCTAACTTACTGCTGCAGAGCCCTGCTCACCTGCCATTGCCACAGCAGCAACTGATGAAGATTGAAAACATTCAGGCTAATAGTGTAAGGTCATCACTTTAACTTTGACTGTCTTTGGACATTCATATAACTGATAAATAATTTTCTTCATCTAGTATAATTTAACAGTTTAGTGTATCTAAAAAGATTAACTGAATGTGAAAGTTATAAGAAATACCTACAGACATTGTTTTAATCATTTATTCTATTCTTCCTCATAGAAACCAGGTTTGCTGGGAGAACCTCCAACAATGCTGCTTCAGACAGTACTGGGAATAGGGGTAATGCCATCAGTGAGTTCAGGCATGGGAACCCGTGGAGAAGCTCTTAAGTGTAAATGACATTTTATTTCATACCAAATCAGTAGAAATGCTCAGCTTGAAATTATGCACCTTACTTTCTCCCACTTTAGCAAAAGCAATAATATGTTTGAACCTTATCACTGCACAGTAAGGTAGGCAGAGAGCCGGACAATAATGCACGTTATATAGCTATATAGTTAAGCAAGGTAACAAGTTATATATCTGTATAACCAACTGTAACCTGCTGGTTTAAGCAGGAAACAAACTTGACATATCTTGCCTTGTTGCCTAGCTTCTCTCATCTGTTTGTCAGGGAAGAAAGAGTACACTGGCATTGGTTGAATATTTGCAGGTTGTTAAATATTCTGCTTGCTCAGTTACTACCATTTTTAGTACATTTGGAATATGTTTTTATTTAGGACCAAAATTTGGGGGTTTGTTGTTTCAAAGCAGATAAATCTGAGTAGCTGAAGAGGCACCGCATATAGGCTTTTTGCATTCATTTCATTAAGCAATAGAGCTTTAACATCCAGCCTGTGACAGATGTCAATTTTGAATGCGAATTTCTGTGCCAGTGATGCCCTCAATTTTTATGAGGAAAGATCAGCTGTGATACTGCTTAGTGTGTCTTTTTTGTTTCCTCCACTGAGAGCCATGTATTCTGCAGTTCTTAGATGTGGTCTGAGTAATGGTAGTAACCAGGAGCAAGGAAGAGCTTGTGGGGGAAATGGGCGGGGAATAAACCTATTCTGGACGTCTAGATTTTAATTTTGGAGAATACTTTCTCTTTTGTTTGTAAAAAGAATTTTACCAATACCAATTGAGCTGGGATTTTTCCCCTCTATTCCAATACAGGATCTCTAGGATGTTGTTCACAGGTTTTTGAAAGTGACAGGAAACACTAAGTAACCTATTATCGTAGTGAACGTTTAGAAAAGTCAGAGTTTTCTTCTATTGTATTAGCTTTAAATAGAGTTGTTTGCTCCTGGGATGGTAAAAGATTAAAAACTATCGTCAGAATCCAGTGTTCTGGGACAGCTGTAAAATAGATCTCTAAATGTTTTTCTCATTGCTTAGTAAAAACCACAAACAAAATGTACTGATAAATCTTGTCTAACAGAAAAGTTTCTCCATTTATGGTTGACTGCAGCATCTAATCTGACTCCAATTCAAACAGCAGCAGCAGCAGGGATGGGCATGCTGCCATTCTTTCCGAATCAGCACATTGTTGGACAAGCTATACCAGGGCAAAATAACGCTCCAGATAAACAATCGACTACCGAAGCGGTTGTCTCGGGTTCACAGCCTTATCATCAGACCTTAACAAATCTTTCTGCGGGAGCTTTGCGGGCTGGACATGCCAAACAACAAAATCAATTAAAAAGCACTGATACAAGTCTGGGGGTAAGGAACATTGAATACAAATATTTTCTTTTTTCTTATGTGTGGATTTTCTCTTTTTTATTTTAACATGCTTAAGAGTTAACTGCAACTGCTTATTGTAGTTCTTCACTATAAAATTTGCTAGATCACAGGATCATTCATGAGACATTTTAAGGTCATTTCGGTTATGAATAATAGGGAGAGAACAATAATGCTTTTTGGTGGTCCAAATGAATTAACAAAGGAATCTTTTTACAATGCTGGAGGGTTTTTTTTTTCCCCCATGTGTATGCCTCATAGTATTTGATGATGAAATTATCTCAAGGGTAATGTCCCTTTTAAAGACTGAAAATTGAACTTGTGGTTGAATTTCATGACTAATCAGGAGCAATTCTGGTGGTATGCAGGGCCTTTGGGTTTCCAGGAGGTGTGTGTATATATATGTGAGTGCGTAAATTTTCCGCTTTTAATCTGTACCCTCTTAGCCATAGCTGACATATTCTTAGTCTGTATCAGTTTTAATATTTAATCCGTTGAAGGTGGGGTGTGGAAGGATGATGGGTTGGGATTTAGGTTGAACCAGAATGGTCTAGTTTTTTTCAGAAATTTTTTCCTGTCATTAACAGAATTTGCTTTTTTTATAATATACGTAAATACTTTGACATTTATGGGGAAACGTTCTTAATTCAGATCAGATCTGTGTTTTCCTTACATGTTTTCTGAAGCATCTGAAGTGATTAGGTTATATACAGTATTGGTGTCTGCCTTTATTAGACAGCTTTGACAGATTTGGTCCTACTTCAGAAAGTATACTTTTCATTTTTTAAATCATTTTTTGCTGTAATGAAGTGGAATTTTACCTATGTATAGATACACGTAGATAAAATACACAGGGTGTATGTGTATACATATATAAAATCAGTGTTTTATTTCAGCATTTCATTTAGCTAAAATGAAATGTAATTAAACCATTAAAAGTCTAGATAATTCATTTACTTCTATGAATATTGTTTATCAGGAAAAGTTCTTTTTTGAAATCCTGGTAGATGTCTTAATTGTTTCCTTTTCTGCATCAGTAGACAGAAGGCCCAGTTTGCAAAACTCACTTCCTTGGCAAGACAGCCACAGTCTGTATGCTGATACTGAACAGTCATACTGTCTTAAATGCCTGCTTTTGCATCCGGATGAAGAATTTCAGCACTCTGTTGAAGCTTTTTGTGTTTAAAAACTGGTCTCACTGTTTTTGAAAAGTTGTTGATTAACACTATTTTACTAAAAATAGTATTAATCCAGTAAAATAATGGATTTTTTTTCCTTAATGGGCTTTGAAAAAATGAGCAGAATAGATTCAGAATAGAATACTGTATAAAAGTCTTTGAGCTATGTATTTCAGACAAGCTATGTAACTTGCTATAGCTACTTCATCCTTATTTCTGGTATTTGTTCTAACATAACCTAAAGGGAAATAAGCTGGTAGTGTACCCTTCCTAGTCCCTCATAGGAGACACTTCTGGTGGTTTGGAGGAGTGAGTCAGTCCTGACACTTCATTTCCACTCATAAACATTTTCCCCTTTTAAGTACGGGCTCATAAATAGAGTGATCAGTAAGATGTGTTATAATGGCAGATTGCAGACAGTGTCATCTGTCCAGTCCAGGGTTCATTTGTCCTTTATTTGCTTGTGACTCTGGGTGAGAAGAGTTGATTTTGTCTTGGTCATGTACTTAATGCTAACTCCTTGCATCTGGAGTCATTATTCCTTTACTTGAATGTAAAAGGTTTTCTTTTGTTTGTTTGTTTTTTAATATCCTTTAGTAACTTACAGTCTAAAGAGAAACATTCCTACAAAATTTTTGGCAAGAAGAAAGTACAGGCAATGTGTCCAGATAGTTGTCCCCAGTATTTATTTTAAAAGATTTCCTGTTAGATTTCATAGGGCTAAGCTTTTTATAAAATCCTGCTGGGACACTTACCTTATTTCTGACAAATGTTGTATGAATATAATGCAAACTGACCTGTCCAATTGTTTTGCAGACTCCCTTGAAAAAACAGACTTCGCTGCTAGGAGAACCACCAAAAGAAATACGTCTTAGTACCAACCCCTACTTGAATTTGGCAAGTGTGTTGCCTGGTTTATGTCTTCCAGGTAAGCAAACATTTAGCAGTTTTAGTTGCAAGTTTCCTTGACCAGTGTGGCAAATAGTTATTCTGTTTGGCAGGTAATTCCAGTGACCGTAAGATTCATCTTTAAGGAAATCTTGTAGCCTGTCTTAAAATTGCGATGTAATCTATCCTCATAGTTAATATTTTATTTGGGAAGGGTAAATTTTCAGAGTTAATGTGCTTACTGATGTAGACAAACTTCTAGAAAGCCTTTCAATTATTAGTAGCCCTGATTAACATGGCCTAATCTGAAATAGCAAATTTCTGTTTTAATCCCAGAATATTGCTAAACGGAGTGCAACCTAGTTTGTGGAGTTTATGTAAACCATGTATTCTTTGTATTACGAACAGCAATTGCCAGCAAAGCCTCTAGTCCACCGCAGCAGACCGGACTTTCAAACAACATCGTGGATGCTGCTGTGTCTCAGGGAACTACATCACAACATGCAATGGAAAATTATTTTAATTACTCTCAACAGCATGGGGAATACACACAGGTACGTTGTTTTGCAGCGCTTTCTTCTGAAGCCTGGTTTGTCACTCAGAGCTCTGGTAGCAGGATTTTTGGCAGAGATCTACTCAGAGATCCCTCCCTGAGCTGCTCATTGTTTTTCTTTGTGTACTCTTAATGCACTTCTTGGTACACGTGGCCTGATAGCCCTGCGTGCAGTTGAACAGCATTGCCCAACATCATGAACCACTCTTCAGCGATTCCTAGGTTTTCCTACAACCAAAGCCTACCCTCTTCTTCATATTGAACGTTGTAGGTCCCTTTCACTGATAGTTTCTCTCTTTCAGTGTACATTATAAATTTAGCTCAAAGTACACCTAATGCCAGTCATAAAAAGCCTCAATGCATCCCCTGCTGCAGTATCATAACCATTGAAAGATTGCTTCTTGAGAACCTGAGTTCAGTGCTGTCAGCTAAAAAATTACTTCTTCTAACTTCTGGCTTGGCTTTTGTCTGTCTTCAAAACCATGAAGTTTTTCTCTTTCCCTTCCCAAGAAGTTTTAAAGTTTTCTTGCACTTTGGCTAGATCCCAGAGAAGAGTGTGTTCTGTGTACCAGAAGTTCCTGTATAGCTTGGGGAATTTTTGCAGTCTCTGCCAGCTGGTTTCACTACATTCACCATTTGCCCCATTTGGTGATCAGAGCATGGGCATTAAAGTGGAGGGCTGCCCCTCATCTGGAGAGTGTTGCAGTACTGAGAGCAAGTACTGGGTTTCACAGACATTGGGACACTCTGTGAAATAACATTTCCATATTTTATTAGCCATTACTAGTCTGTGTAGAAATATAACTGTATACAAATCAACTATGAGAACTGGATTGTAGTGTTGTCAGGTAATCTGTATAAAAATCTTGGGTCTGCGCTGAGACACACACCCTGGCTCTGCTGTAGGTCTCTCTATCTCCTGCCCAGTCCCCATCACCTCTTCCCCAGAGTCCCCTCCTACGTCAGGGAGACAGAAACAAGCTGTCTTCTCTTCTCCTAGGCTGCTGGCAAGGAAATCTGTGTTGCTCCAAAACTCCTGGGGTAGAGCAGGGCTGCTATGGGAGTCGATTGGGTCTGGAGGACAGAGAGCAGGTGCATGGGTGGGCACGGCAGTTGTTTTGTATTAGGAGGGTCTCAGCGTGGCCGGGAGGGGTGGAGGGGATGGGATTGCTGCATGGCATGGTGTTCGCTGCAGCAGGGAGCTTTGCCAGGGGCCAGACCCATTTCCTAGTCAGATCAGATGACAGTTGTGGGTTAGAGAAGCAAGAGAGATGTCCTGTGGGCTGTTGTGCTGTGTGTTTCATGTAAGCACTGACATTGTCTTGAATATTTTGTTTGAATCTGATTATTGGCTTTAAATTCATTTTGATGTCTCCTGGAGGTAGTTCCTAACCTCAAATCCTTAAAATACTGTCCAAAAATATCAGTAGTATTGAAGCGTTAGTGGTGTTAGCAGTATCTTTAGTAACATGAAGGACTCAAATGATGTCACTTAGGTGCAGAGATGCCACATGTCATCATTCAGCTATATTTGTACTGTCTGTTCCTTCCACGTAACAGAAATTACATTGTACTTGCATCCGCTGCCAAGACAGTGGTGCCTTGTGTATCTTTTAAGCACTTAACATAGTTTTAAATGTTTGGTTTGAGCTTTATCACTGGTGTTAAACATGTTTCGATGCTTCTTGGAGAGCTTTGCCTTTCATTCATTCTCATGTCCTGCGAGGCCATAAGAATTGTTTTCATTTAAAGTGATCTTAGTAGACAGCTAATGGGAAGAGGTTTTTTCCTCCTTTATAGGAGGCTGTTCAGCAGTGGTATCAGCATTATGCTCAGGCATATAACTCTACCCAGGCAAGAGTCGATGAATTTGAAAATGAAGCCTCTGAGGTGAGAAATAATTTTATTTTCTTCCTGTCTCCATTGGCTGTTTCTCCCATCAGCCGTAAGGGTGCTTTTGGACTCTGGACACCTGCTTTGTTTGTTGATAGTGGCTGCTGCCATCGGTACCGCAGAAATAAGGGGCTGGAGAGCATGGGATGAATGGCACTGCATGGTCACCTTCTGCAGGGCATCCCTGCACAGTTACTCTCCAGGATTCATACTCACACTTTTGATTATATCTGGCATAAATATTCCTCTCTCTAAAATCCCACAATCCAAAGTTACCTGTAAAGTTCAGGAGTGTATTAAAATACTCCTATCAAGAAACAGCACACCATAACGTTATTTCCCAGTGAGTCTACTGAAGGATTGTTTCTCACTCAGGCCATTATATAGCCCGAGGTTTCTGTGACCAATGAGAAGCACACTTTTTTTTTTTTAAGGAACTGTGTAAAGTAAACCGTCCCCCAAATCCTACATTTTGCTCAAGAAATTGCTGCATGCCTGAGCTGCTGTGAATTGTACACTCCTTTTAGCAATTGAGTGTGACTCAGCTATTTTCATATCTGCTGAGTGCTCATTACTATATCAAGTAAAAATGAATTATTAAACCTATTTTCTTTCAACTTCTGGTTGATCATGGATCCCGTTCTGCATTTAGGAATCTACAGGTGGATCTTACCCAGACTACAGTACCTGCTTGCAGGTCATGCCTACACTTTACAGTGGAGCCCAGGGATCATACCAGCCAGGCAGCTTGCAGCTTCCTCCACAAAACCCATTAAATAAGGTGAGAGGAGAGATGGAGCAGAGTGGTTGTAGATGCAGCCCAAGCCAACTGCTGGTGGAAGCACTTCTTATTTGTCTTATGCTGCCACCGAGTGGACTTTGGACCCATAACAAGCCAAGGCAAAGTTTTCCACTGCACCCATGCTCCTCAGGATCCTGAGTTGCTCAGGATCACACACAGTTCCTGGTGAATGTGATGAACAAAAGCAGTCGTTGGGCAGGGCGTGCCAGCACCAGACCCCCCTCAGAGCCCTCCAGCACCCTGGAGATCAGTGCTCATCACTGCCCACAAACCACCAAATCCCACAGGCAATAAAAGGCTGAATGTTTGTGAACAAACTTCTTGGAAAGAGGGTATCTGTGAGGGTGAATGTGCAAAAGTGCCTTGAAGTAGGGAAATAAATAGGAAGTGAACAAAGGAGGAGGAGGAAGTTCACACTGGTTTTATATGGGGTTTTTTTGCCTGACTTGCAGATGTTTTGCAGTGAGTGCCACTGGGATAAAACCTCTGAAGCAGAGTTGGCAAGTCACGGCAGCATCCAGGTTACCTACAGCAGCCACTTCATAATACTGTTAACGAGATCCTGAGAGGAAAACCATTTTAAAATGGCTTTCATTTGAAATACATAACAGACGTCAGATGCAATCTACTTCAGCCAGACTCATTGAGCAAAGCTTCCTTTGTCTGTTGGATGCAGCAGACACTTAGTTTCATCAATAAAGGATGCAGGAGGGATAGCAAAATGCTATGGAAGCAGCGAGGACCAGCTTAAAGGAGGCTGGAGTCTGGACTAACAGGAGGCCAGTTTAACACAGGCCGAGACAGTGGGGATAAAAGCTTTGTTCAGTCTGAGCGTAGGTCTTCTTGTTTCCCGAGTGCCTTAGAAGTCTTGAGGAATTCATACACTCATGCTGTAGGTAAATCACATTTCTCCTGTTTTTACTGATGGGAGAGACCTTAAAAGCCAGATTGTCATCTGTTTTGAAGCAGCTGCAGGGAAGTATGCCCGTCAGTGTAATGAGCTGCTGCCTTTGTGAGTGCAGTTCCAGCCATGCAGCCATGAGAGTGATGATAATCTCTCTGAGCGCTGCTGGAGGGACACCGAGCTGGCTCTCCAGCCTCTAGTGCAGCTTGTGACCCTTTGCATGGTGCCCGGGCGTGCTGAGAGGAGCCACAGCTGAAGTCAGCAGTCGCATCTGGGAGAGCTTAGGGGTCCAGCCTGCTGTGCGGCTCTCCTCCATCATGGCATTAAATCCCTTCGCTGTGCAGGTTAGCAGCAGGATTCAGCACATGATGTTCTGGCATTCAGGAACTCGCATCTCAGACTTGGCATGAGATTCACGTTTTTTGGAGGAGATTTAGAAGGAACACACAACTGTAGCAATTCATGACTCCTGGATAGGAGACAAGGCCTGGCTGGAGCTGGCTTTGACATGTCTTGGGATAAAGATGGCCAAGGCCTGAACACGTTGCCATGGGCTGTGAAACTTCTAGCTCAGTGCAGCAAAAGATAGCACTTTGAGCTTCCTAACAGCTCTGATATGACTGGAAACAAGTGAAATTGTAACAGGAGAAGGAGATAGATAGTCTGGGGTTTGAGCTAACTAATACCTTTGAGTTTATTATTTCCAGTCTAGAGAGGAAAGCTTGTATGTGCAGGTGATGTTGAACAGCTTGCTCGAAAGTTTGTCTTAACGCCAGATGCCATAAAAGGCAGAAAGAGAGCAGTCGGTCCCTTGGCATAGACTAAACAGAAATACAGTTTGCCTCTGCAGTGAGGTACTTTTCTCATTCCTGGAATCAAAAGATAAATCTCAGTGAAGAGGGCACACAGACTGTTCCCCAAGAGGCTCTGTATTGGTTAAGAGAGTGTGCTCACGTGTGTGTGCTCGCTTTAACCCTGCAACCCTTTTTTCTCCTGTCTCTCTGAGCTGCATTTCAGAGGTTCAGGAGGAGCACCGTCGAAGGTTTATATGAACCATGCAGTGGTGATGCTGCACTCTGCCACGTGAGCCAGGACACAATGGAGGGTTACCGTACACGTGTGACATCCCCACAGCTGTTAGAAGTGCGGGAGAGAGGACAAGGGGGAAACTAAAAGTCTTTCCTCAAGCAAGTTCCTATTTATGATAATGACAAGTGCATGCTAAAATGAAGTTGGACTTAGCAGAGGGTAATTTGAGTTGTGAATGTGAATTAGCAAGGGGTGCTTCTGAGAACTGCCAGGAAGTGTTTGGCTCAGGGACATTTGGTCAGCACAGCTGCTCTTTTGATTGAGTTAAGGAATTAGTGTCCCGGTTTGTGAAACATGTCAAGGTTTCTAAAATATTCACTCCAGCATGAACCAAACCCCCAAATCTTCTGATCTAGGAGCCAGACTTAACCCAGGACACGCAGTGTGGTTGAGCAGGATGTGATGAAGATCAGGTTCAGGTGGTTATTACAGGGCAGATGCTCCGGTCTTTCAGAGCAAGGCGACTGTTTACACCATTTGGTAATGAAATTAATGGCACGGGGGAAAGAGAAGTGATCAAGACTCACTGACTAGGGCGGTGGGCTCTAACGTGTATGTACAGCTTCTAGTGCTGTAGGGCCATGGATATTGCAATGTCCTGCTTTGATGGATCCCAAAGAGGCATTGAACCTGAGCCTTGCGTACCCCAAGGAGCCCTTGGCGGTGGGGCAGGGTTAGGTCCCCTGTGCCCTCACCAGAAACCCTACTCTGGGACCCTCAGGACTTGCTGTGTATCGGTGTGAGGCATGTTAGTTAGTTAAATTGAAGTTTTGATTAAAAGAGTGGTTACTGCTCTCTCCTTCACTTTGGTACCGCATGTAAACTCATGCCTGCAAGTGGCAGATGGTTACCCATAATCCACAACACAAACCCGCTTTGGCATGGCTGGAAACAAAGTCCTTCAACATCTGACTTGCACCGATAGCTGTGCCAGGACAGTTTAACCCATTCAGCTCTCCAAGGGAAAAGAAAGAGGACCAAAAGGTGGCCCACTGGTGACTTTAAAGGATGAACGTGACTGGAGCTGCTATGACGCTGCAGGGTACTACTAGCATGGCCATTACACTGCTGCTTTTTAAATGCACACTGTAGGGTGGGGCCACCTGGCCCCGCCAGCCCTTTGCCCTCACAAAACGCATGTATGGTGAGGCACCGCTGCATTTATGATCAGTTTTTTAGGGAAAGGGCACAAACACTGACTCATGAGCTGTGTATAGCTGGACCTCAAAGCTGAAGGAGTCGGGCCTTTGGAGTCAGTTACTGGCTCCTGGTCCTTGGCAATTCCCAAGCTTTATTTATTGACACCGTTTGCACTGGATCATGTGTCACTTGTTTTCTTCTTGTCCTTAGGTGGCTCCAACGAGAAGCGAGAAGCGAGGCTCTTCGTACCTCATTTCCTCCCCAGAACCTGGCCCCATGGAGTACCTTGGCCAGCAGACTCAGGGCTCCGCAGTACGTTATGCAGAATCTTCTCTAAAAAAAAAGCGTGTTTATTGAAACCTGAATAATCACTCCTGCCTTAGGGTGTGAAGGCAGGCTTTTCATACCTCTGCTATTTATTGCTGCCTTAACTTCAGACAAATAATTCTTCTTTCTGTGTGGGTTATAAGTATCCCAAGAGGAACAACCTCTGTAACGGGCAAATTTGCCAAGGAAGCGGTACGTATTGCTACGAGGTTAGCCATTTCTCAGTAGTCTGACTTGCCTTCTGAAAGGATGGGATGGTGTTTCCTTTGTCGTCTGCCACTGAAAGTAACAGTGGGCTGAAGCTGACAAAGCAAAGTAACTTGGTGAGTTTTGGTAGCTTACCAGCCAAAAGCAATAAAAATACTGAGGAGGGAACGCTGCTCCTTTCTCTAGTCCTCAGACTGAGGAAGATAAAAGATGAAGTCTTGATTGATAGTGATTTTTTTCTTATTTTTTTAACTCAGAATGTGGGTGGTTTTTTTTTCAATCTTGCTTTTTCCAGGATTAAGAGTTCTGCATTTACAGCCTTTATATTTTTAATATTTCTCTTAATCCTGGGATGGAGACATACCAAATGTATTACCAGAGCCTCTGTGATGTTTTCAATAAATGTTTGTTAAAAGTGAGATGCTATACTGTGTGCTGCCTTGCAATATTAAATTCGATTTGGATAGATGATACTTGGACAATGAAGTAACCTTTATCTGCTTTTAGGCCAAGAATCCACAGCTTTTCCTTGGAATAAGTAATTTACAGTTTGTGAATACATCTGTGTAAAACGGTGTATGTGGCAAAGCACCGTCCTCCTTCAACAGGCACACGTGTCAGTAAGGCAGGGCTGCCAGCAACGCTTTCAGGGGGTGGAGCGTTGTTAAAGATAACAGAAAGTGGAAGAAATCGACTGCCTGTTGTACTTTTTCTGCCACCTTCTGGATCTGGATGATTCAGAGTTGGAGCAGAAGCGATACTGACATGTTCCTCGGATGACGTCTTTGATCCTGCCTTCCTGCTTGTCACTATTGTTTTCTTTTTTCCAAGCATCTTAACCTTAGACATTTGCTGTGCTCCAAAGCCTGCTAGAGCAGAGCATCCTGGCTCCAGTTTTCACTCCTCCTTACATATTACTTTTTGCATGAAGTAGTTCTCACTAGAAGGAAACAGTATTTACTCACCCTGGTACGGGCCCACACCCATACACTGTGAACTGCAGCAGCCTGCGCGTGTGCCTGCGGGCACAGCCCACAGCGTCTCTGCACGTGGCGCAGCCCGGCTCCTCTGGGGCCTGGGGCCAAGCAGATGGCACCACAGAGACATTGTTTCCCAGCTTTGTATTTCTATTTTCTTTTTTTTAAAAGACTTTGTATTTTCAGCTTATTCATTAAGCAACTCTGGCTAGAGTCTTTCTTTTCTGCTGTTAATCCTTGTAGCTGAAGACTTAGAAATCGTTACTATTGAAATCAGCGTTTGTGACAGATAACTTATGAGCCAGCCCTCCGTGCCAGACAGTGCGGGTTTGCTGCCTTGGAATCCTGTTGCAAATTCATTTGGACTTAATTCACTGAGCACTGAGGCCAGAACCCAGGTCCTTCTTTCTTAATCTTGATGATAGATTAATACTGAAGCCATTTTTCAATACTGATAAGTCTTAAACTCTGCCTTTCAAGCTTTGTATTTTCAAAGCTTAAAAAAAACCCACAATCAAAATCACTCCTCCCTCAGCAGTTGTGTTGTATAGCTAGTACGCACCGTGCATACAGGCAGCAACTGCTTAAGACAGACAGCCAAGTAGCAGCACAGGTTATAGGAGCTTTTCTGGGATTCTACATGTATGTATTGATAAATTCACTTGTAATATTTTGTTCCAACTGTTTGTATATACAACTTTCTCAACTTGTTATGCTTTTCAATGAAAATAAATTGTTGGTACACAGTTGCAGTGGATTTCTGTGGGAGGAAAACATCTCTGGACTACCTTTAAAGTAATCATGTAATGTAGGGAAGGGTGGTTTTGAAGACAACACGTTCTGATCACCATTCCTATAGAAGTTAAACAGAAAAAAATTTTTTAAAAGTAATTTATTATTAGAAGATACGCACATGGAAGAAAAACACACCTTTATTGAATTTGTTTATATAAAGAGTAACAAAGTGCTTACAGGTTTAAATCAAGTTCATAAGTGACATACAGAAAAAACAGGTAATACTGTAAAAATAAATCTGACCTTGTTGCAGCCCATAATTACAATTTTTAATATATATAGATATATATATTTAAAGACATCTTTCTGTTATTGCCAGAACTGAGTATCTCCTCAAAGCATTTTCAAAATCCAGGTGCGGTGGGAAAACATTATCACCCAAGTTCTAGGACATGGATCAGCAAAAGGTTTCCAGTTAAACCACTGGTTATTGAAGCCTGGCAGGTTTACAAAAAGAGTACAGTGCCCTCGCTTGATTTGCTTACAGTTTAAGTGCTAAATCTGGTCCTGGCAATAAAACATACGTGGTCCCAGTCTGGCCCCACAGGCTCTCCCTTTGGTTAACTGCATACTGCACACGCGCATGGTTCGAGTCTCCGAGTCAAATTAAATAAAGGCCAGCGCTGTTAAAGAATCATCATCTTGGGCCAAACGAACAGCTTTACAGAAGAACTGCTAAAATGAATTAACATGCTGGCCAAAGAAATCATTGACCAAAACGGATGAGCATGATGTGCACCCCTCAGACGGCACCGCAGGTAACAAAAAGACTGTTTTGTGTGTTCCAGGTGTTGTTCTCCTCTCCTAGGGACACTGCTCCGGTTGCTCAGTCCTCTCCTTTAGATGATTACTGCTTGTTAGGGGAGTGCTCCCCCAGATTCTGTACATGGAAACATTATCTTTTCTATCCCCAAAGCATGTAATTAATTTCCTATGCGCATTTCACCGCACTGTAGTCCACTTGCAGTACAAGCTGAAAAGCACTGTGTTTGCCTGTGTAGTAGCTACATAAACAGTGGGTAGAAATGTGTAATGTGGGAGGGGAGGGCTGAGTTAGGAAAAGCAAATGTATTTATCCAGAAGCTGGGTTTCTCAGTGAAACGCGTAACTACACGTGCCGATCCATGCTTTTTTTTGTTTGTTTTTTCGAACATGACAGTCAAGCAGGTTTTTTTAAAAATATATGTAAGAGCTCAGAACTGCAGACTGGTTAAGATGAGCTGATTATTTTGTCTTCTCTGGGTTTTTATGCCAGAGTTGGTTTTTTGTTACTAAGATTTAAGTGCACATGAAGGGTATTTGTCAGCCAAACTTTTTTTTAAAACCTTCTCAAAACCCCATAAAGATTATTAAATTACTGTATCAAGTCCTCTTATGTCCACTAGTTTAGTTATTCAAGGAATAAGCATGCACAGCAGACTTGTTTTAAATGCTACAGACTGCACTGAGAACTGCAGCACTTTTTGACACGGCTCTTTCCGTTCGCATTCATGAGGGTAATTCAAATTGTGGTGAGACCATCATCACATAAAGGTAAAACTGCCTTGCAATAACAGCAGCAAAAGGAGTTGAAGCTATTGTTTCTGTCATACTTTTTAATTAATTTGATCCAACTGTTGACTAAAATTAAAAAGGAAAATTGTTGGAAAAAGAATCCTTTAAACACATCAGCACAGTCAGAGTACAAATTACAGCAGTTAAAAAAAATGAAAAGTCAGGCATTTGTATTTTGACACACATTTAAAGTACTGACAGTATAAAAAAAAAAAATTACATTTTACTCATAATTGTTTCAAATCCTTGAATCAGATTGTGAAAGGTTGTCCGTTCATCATGCTTGAATATCCAGCACTTCCTCATCAGCTGGTCCACCTAACAACAAAAAAAGAATTTTTTAAAGGACGCGTGAAACATTTCATTTTTTTTTCCAGTAAATATAATGGAGCAGATTCTCACTACTATGAAATGAAGAACACTGACAGAAACGTGCCTCAGATTTTGATCAGAATTAGGAAGTACCTGTTACCAGTGGGGTTTTTTTTGTTTAAATAGAGGTATATGTTTGTCTGACAGTGCAAACAGTTGACGCAGTGGTAGTGTAGACAGCTTAAAACAATGCGACAGCTTCGTCACAGTTTCAGGAGTGCGTGTTTTATCAAAATGGCTACTGTGTACCTCTCAGCAATTACTACAGTGGTTTAACAGCGGCAAGTACCTGTTGGCTAGGGGCCAGTGACCCACAGCCTGCTTCACCTCTGAACGCCACACTGGTTCAGGCACCAGGAGCCTGAGAGAGAGTGGGACAGGCAGCTCCTTCTTGGCTCCGCTCTGACCTTCCGATGCAGAGTCGTCCGGCTCCGCAGTGCTGGGCTCAGGTCCCACACGTGCCACTCACCTCCCCATCTTTGCAAGTCACAGCAGCAGCTGCCTGCCCTGCGCTGAGCCACACATGCAGACAGAAATACCCTGCCCCTCGCCTTCCTACAGCCTTCTCTGGGCTCGCGGCTCTGGCGGAGGCTGTGGGTCTACAGCCCAACCCCAGGGCAGAGTTTGGCTGTCTCCCAGCTCCTCCGAGGGCAGGAGAAGGCAGGCTGTGCGTCGGGGTCTGCTAACCGAGACCCTGCTGAGGTGCTTCTCAATCTGGGTTGCTGCACACCCAGGAACTCCGTATTTCAAAGATCAGAAGGATTCTTAATGAATTTTACAGGGATCCAGATATTAAAGCAAAGTTCTTAACCCCTCTGAAGGTATGTCACAAACTTGGGAATGTCAATGTCAAAACCAATTTTAAAATAATGCTTCAAAAACGTGGAAATGCCTTTTTAATAGCATTCCTGAAGCATTTCCTACCAAGATGAGCCAGGCCTGTTCAACCACGAATGTGTGGTGCTGTTGCTGCTAATTTAGTGTCAAAGGAAGGACACCATTATCAAAGCCTAGGTGCATCCATTACCTCCTCTGGGCAGCTGGGTGGACGTGGCAAACGCTTTTCTTCTTGCAAGACACGCACCAGCCGTGCTACCGTCATCTGTCCCTGCGTGGGGCCGATCATTTTCAAGAACTCCTGTGAAAAGAGCAGGAGTCAGCCGCGCATCCTCTTACCCTGCACAAATCCAGGCCGTTTCAATTTGACATTAAGATGACATTTGAATCTCAAAATGAAAACGAACCGTTGATGCTTATCGTACAGATACCGTGCACCATATACTCACATTAGAAAACAGACAGTAACATTTATAAATATAGTTTCCTCCCCAGGACATGCAGTCACCACAGCTTACCTCTGTGCAGGGTCTTTAGTGAAAGACAACCACGAGGGTTGTTCTCATAAGATAAAGAGATTCATTCCAGTTCTTGTTTCCAAAAACAATTAAAAAAAAAATCTGATTTAAGCAGTGTGAGCAGCAATTTCTTTCACAACCACTTACTGCCATAGGACTGGACTCCGAATCACAGTACGTAAGCAGTTCATACAGTGTCACCCCAAACGACCAGACATCCGAGGCAATATAGAATTTACTCTGAAGCAAGCATTCTGGAGCATACCTGTGGACAAGACATGACAGCGTTAAACTTTATTCAGAGCTGCACAGATCTACTCATACATGCATAACCCATATGCATTTAAATTAAGCGAACTAAAGAGGCATGTTCTGCATTTGTAGAGTCCTTGTACATAAACTGAGGTGCCCACAGGGCTTGGGATGCCACAGAAATAGTAGGTAAGGTCCAATGGTTGCACAGCAAGTCACTGTGAAACTAAAGGAGACCAAAGACAAAAACAACATCTTAGGAAAATGGATCATTAAGTGCAGGAAGAAACAAAGAGCACAGTAAGTATAGTCTACCAGGTGCCTCTTCCTTGCTCTGATGTTGTATCTTTATTTAGGCCTCTTATCAAAACAGGAAAAATCTTCAGGATGCCTAAAAGCCTAAGTCTACAGGAGCAGACAAGTTATTCCGCTGCACAGTCTGGTTAAAGAAAGTCAGAAGTTTTGCTACCAAAAAACAGGGCTGTCGAGGTCGTCTTTGACAGTGTAGTACTCCTTATCAGTCTCAATTGCTTTGGTGAGACCAAAGTCTCCAATCTTCACTCTGTTCTCACTTTCAACAAGGACGTTTCTTGCTGCTAAGTCACGGTGCACATACTGACGGGAGCCCAAATAGTCCATTCCCTAAGAGAGAAGAAAGCCTTTTATGCTAGTTTCTCCAATACTTTAATCACTGTTTTTCTCCAACTTCCCCTTCAAATGCTCCCTTGCTCATGCAGTAATACTCTATCCAGGTTTCCTGTGACAGGTTGTCTGTCTGTTGGCATTTTCCAGGGTCCTTTTCTGACACCACCCCCGCCTTAAACTCAGCCTTTGGGTTCCTCATCTGTTGAGACTGCTCTTCGTGCTTTTTAATTTTCAGCTGAGCAGCCATCATCTTCAGACCCTTCTCTCAGCAGCAACTGTTCCTTTGTGTGCTGCTAAAACTGATAGCCTGTCTCTATGCTTCTTAATAACTGCCTGGTCCACCATAATCACGAAACCACAGTCTCTTGCAGACAGCACATTGCTTCACGTGGCCTGACTGCACTCTGTACTCACATCTCTTCCTCGCTTTAGACTTGCACGTGGCCCCTTCCCCCTGTTGCCAACACACCCTTTCTAAATGCTGTCCTCCCTCCTAATACTCCAAATTCTGCAGTAGGAACAACTTCTTCTCATAGTAAACTTTCATGCAAGGGAACCTGGTAATTATTCCCTTGCTAATCTTTGTGCCAGTAGTACCTGAAGCACGGGACAGACTGCTTTAGGATTCAGGTCCTTGGGGACAAAGCAAGGAGAATGGTTTTGTTCATAAAGCAAGCCTCTCCTCCTCCCCACCCCCCCTCTTAAATTAAATATTAAACTAATGAAACAGAAGAGTTGCAGGAAGGCTCTGGTGCCAGGCTCACCTTGCAGATCTGAACTGCGTATCTGAGAAGTTGTTTGAGATTGATTTTGTTCTTGTTCCGGGGAAGATACTCCTTTAGGCTCCCAGAAGGAAGAAATTCCATGATGAGTTTAATCCCACTTCCTCCTAAAAACAGAGTGTGTGTTTAATTTGCAGACATGTGACCCTTCTCATGCCATTACCACCAGTAACTTGTACAAGCCCACAGCACTGGTAGCATTTGTAACGATACCACATGACCCTGGCCAGACTATGGGCTAACTCCCATTGCCAGTCACTGTACCAATCCAGAGGAGAATCTGTTCCAGGCAGGACAGTTACTGAACTTAAAGTTCTTAAAAAGTTTTTAATATTGGCTTAAAACAATCACTACTGCAAATGCAAAAATATAAGACAATAGGGCTCTTTTCTATTAATAACGTATGCTTCTAATAATGACCTCTGGGTTTATGGGGTTATGACCCGGCTGCAATTGGTCAGCTCGCTTCTGGAACACAGACACCACCAGCCTGCCCAGGTGCTCATTTTTTTAATGGATTTGGTGAGAACATCAACCATGTGGCTCACATCCAGGTTAGCCAAGCACAAAAATGGGCAGGAGGAGGCCTTCAGAGATAAATTGCTGCTTTTTCTGTGAACAGAGAGATCTAAACCCCTAAGATTGAACTAAGACTCTTGCTTTTTAAAATGCTTCATTTTAAAATGAAAACCCTTATACTTTTAGTGTATACTTTTAATATTCTACATGAAGATTTACCATCTTCTGTGCAAATTCCCTTATATTTGACAATGTTCTCATGATAAAGATTCCTCAAGATTTCTATTTCCTTCTTGAGATCAGCGATGTGATTCCCTCCACTCTCTGGCTTTAGAGATTTAACTGCCACTTGCTCCCCTGTATTGTCGCCTTCTGGGTCGTATCTGCAGAGTTCAACCTTGCCAAAGTGGCCCTAATCGTAAAAGAAAACATAGCGTTATTTAACACAACACTCACTAACCATAGTGTCACTGATGCACTATTTTAGGCATTTATGATTCACACCTTCCTGTTGTGACACAGAAAGCATACACAGACAGCTGTATACACACACACTTATCTGTGTGCTGTACCTGACATTCTCTTACCTCTCCCAAATCACGGATTCTTTTCAAGAACCGTTTTTCAAAGAGCGTGGGATCGACCTCTGTAAAGGGCTTCTTCTCCGAGACGATATCAGGATCTGGGAGTGGAAAAAAAGTCCCAGATCAGACAGATTCCCACAAGGACATCTTGGTCTTGACACTTCAAGGCATCCTTGCTCGCTTCCAGTCTGCCACTGTTAGTGTGTTTCTATCCCTATTGTCACAACTTTTCTTATTTAAACCCTGCCTACTTCTTGACAGGGAATTCCTTCCATTAGTATATGCCAGTCTATCACTTGCTGACCTTCCTCACTTTGTGGGTTGCTCACTGGGTCTTCTTCCAGATTCCGATTTAATTTTCTCTTGACATACTTCCCACCCCGTAGTAGTTATTCAGCTTCTATGATTATTTATACTAGGTACGAGACATCAAGTTTTGCCCTTAATTGATCGTCTGTTAGTTGTTCTGTAGTAACTTCGACATAAGATGAACCAGGAACCAGAGTTATCTGTGTTAATGCTCTGATTTGGTCAGGAGAGTCATGCGGAAATCTCACGGAGCTCAAAGATTGTCTTGAAACTAACTTAAGCTGTTGTATAAAATATGGGCCATCGAATGAAACGGCAGTAACACCAACACAGCTTACGCCCCACATTCAGGATGAATTAAACACTCGCATCCTATTTGCATGCATCTATAGAAAAGGCTATTTCCATCGTTGTAGGGATGCGACACGCTCCTGCCGATACAAGTGTACACATGCAAGAATGCTGCCGTAAGGTGCCCAACTTAGCCAAATAAACCAGCCTTCCTTATCCCTCCCTCCAGCTGATCAGCAAAACCAGGCCTTACTTTGTTCCTCCAGTTTGTTGATGTCTCTCATGATTGCTCTGAAGAAGGGTCTCTGATGGGGGTCATAGTTCATGCACTGTTTCATCAGGTCAGCTAGTTCCTTGCACGATGGTGTTGCCAACACAAAATGCCCCTCATAGAACCTCTCCTTCTGCAAGGTGCAAATGGAAATTCCTGTGTGAATTTTAGCTTTTAACTTAATAAACCCATGTTCTACATCAGAAGATGTGACCATTAGATCCTTAACTCATTGTGAACTTTTACTTAACTTTGCCAAGGAAATCCTCCTTTTCAGCAGTAATTCTAAACCGTCTCCTACCAGTAGAGAATTATTATTGTGCTGAATCTGGTGTAGTTTGGAGCAACCGCTTAAAACACAAGAAGTTTTTAAAATGTGCTGAAGATTTCACCTTTCAGAAGTTATTTTTCTGCCAGGTTTGCCATGTTATTTATGCACCGGGACAAACGGCCGAGTGGAAATGCTTGCCAAGGAAACAATGCAACACTGGCTGTTCTTCACAACCCCTGAGCAGGTACCAGCTTCGGGGCAGATGGGATGAGGGTGGGCTTGTGCATTTTCTAAGCTCTGCAGAACTACCCCGGCTGTCTGCCACATGCAGGAAGCAGACTGTAGCCAGGGCAGCAAGTTCCTTTCAGCTACCTCCTGTTAAAACAACTTGGGCAGTGACTCAAGTGCTCAGTCATTTCCTTCAGACGAGCAGCAGCTGCCTTGCCCCATCGCCTTCCCAACACAGCAAAACTTCAAGAGAGAAAAAGCACATTTGGAACATATGGTGAGGGACTCTGGCAGTGATGAATAGAAATTGCCAGCAGTAAGGCAGAACAAGATTTATTTAATTTTTTTTTACATTTCAGAGTGAACACTAATGGTGTCCCACAGGAGACTAGTTCTGAACCAATGTCCAAAAGAAACAAGCGAGAACAGAAGAACCTAGCTGCTTTTAAGTAGAACCTCAGTCAGTTTATAACTGGACACAGGGGTTAGAAAAGGACAGGTGTGAGAGCATCAGAAATTCTGTTTAATTGTTACTATGCCAAGTTTTGAAAATCCCCAGCAAGGTCAGGTTGAAGCAATAATTAGCAATTTTTGTAGTAAGGACAAGAATTGCCACTGCAACCTGTGGCAATTTAGATGGATCAGCCCCTTATCAAGTCCAGCTGAGCTGGTTTTCATGTAAGTTGAAAGCAACTCAAATTGGGTATGGGAACTGAAGTGCCAAAGAGGATCTATCTGAGATGTCAAGGTAAAGTTTATGTAACATAGTTTTACCTCTGCTAATGTCTTGTCTTTCAGTGGTATTTCTCCATTATAGCATATTTCCCACAGTGTTGTACCAAAACTCCACTTATCTGCTGCAACACTTAAATTTTTGGAGTCTTCAACACATTCAGGTGCAATCCAGGGGATTCGCTCAACGCATTCTTAGATAAAACACAGAATCAAAGCATTTTGGAGTTAATATCAAAGGACTAAAAACCCAACCTGCTAACTTAATTATTCTTGTCTAACAGCTGCTTAACTAAAATAAACTAAAGCTTCAGTATTTGTCCAGTTTCAGGGAAATCTTGATTCTCAAATCCCTGTTCTCAGAAGGATGTTTCTGTGGCTTTTACAAGCTCGTGCTTTGAGCCATCCAGAAACTGAGATTCCTTCTATACTACCTCGCTAGACTTAACACGACTTTTTAAGAGAAATGAATACAACAGGCACGCACTGTCAGCAACAATCCTTCACTTCCATGTAGTTTTCCGATTCATGGAAGCTGCTTACTTCTATTCTAGAGCCAGTTCTAGCTGGTATAAATGACACTTTTTCCTTCCCCCTTGCCCACCACACTGAAGAGAGAAATCTGATTCCTGTACCATACCTTGTCTGGACAGCACAGTTATTGGTATTCCTGGGTCGCTCAGCTTTATGAAAGGACCACATTCAGTGTCAATTCCCTCTCTTGCCAGTAGGATGTTTTTAGTACACACGTTTCCATGTACCAAATCCTTATCCTCCTACAGTAAGGGAGGAAAAGAATATAGCAAGTCCCGTGAGCTAGCAATGCTCTGCAAGTGCTCTAGCATACCTATAGCATAGGGGATCACTGTAAAATACTCCAAGCTGAAATCCAAAAATACAGCTTGGAAGGAATCATCCTAGAGAAAACCAGGGAAAGCAGGAGCAGGGAAACATACTGTTCACGCTTAAGCACTTGTATTTGTAGAGCCGATGCATTTTGGAAAAAAGACCAACATTATATTCCTTTTTCACAAAAAGCATGATTGCTCATTGCACAGTCCCACTACCTGAGAAAGGAAATTCATTAGCTACTAATGCACAGGAAACCTCTGCAGCGTTAGATTGCAGCAGTTATAGCCAATGCTTTTGTCAAGATGTCTTCTTACCAAGTAGCTTAGTGCACTTGCAAGTTGCTTGGCAACTTTGAATTTCCAAGGAGTTGTCAGAACTTCACTCTTCCGATGCATGAACAGATCCAGAGGCCCAAATTCAACAAACTCTTCAACCATGATATCTAGAAAGTCAGGTCCATAAAGTCAGTATTGCAATAACCAGTGTCTGGAGTAATCTAATAAGCCTGTTACCACCTTTCCCCCCGCCAGGCAAGCTGGTTATAATATGTCTTTGTATCACCTTCCTCAAAGTTTATTTCAGTGCTCAGAGTCCAAATTAAAAGGCTGAGAAGAGTGGCTTTATGTAGTAAATGAAATGTTTTTTTCAGGTTTATTGTTCAAAGACCACAGGGCCGAGCCTTCCTTGGGAAATAACTTCTGCCAGAAGGCTGGTTTGTATTGAGACTACCACTATCGCTCTGGCATTCCAACCTCAAGGAATCATCCTGTTAGACATTTATTCAAAGACAGCATTGGAAGAGGAAACTTGTTAGTAGAAAGGACTTTGCAGCTGCCTTGCTGTTCCAATTCCACTTCCATCTGCACTGAAAAGTCAAGAGACAGCAGCTGCTAACCCTATTTCCCCCCGTGCTAGCACTGAACTGAATGGCTGCCCTGTCCCTACCAAGCCTGCTGCTTAAGCATGCTGCCTGGAGAGATGTTCGCTGAACTCACTTTCTACATCACGGACGCAGACTCCATGGAGGAGGACAATGTGCTTGTGAGACACCTGCCTCATCATGCTTGCTGTTTCAAAGAATGCCTGTGAGAAAGTGAAAGAGGTTAGCCAATAAACTGCTGGTCATTGTGGCAGTCATCCAAGTGTTTTAACAAACACAGAGCATCAATAACAAAAACATTTGCAAAAGATTACTGTGTTTTCCAGTAACATAAAGGGTCAACAATGGTAGGGATGTGCCATCCCACTGTAGTAATGGGGCAGTGGACTGCTGTCAGAGATGTGGTGTTGTTCACTAGGTCGTGTAAGCAACCAGTGCTCTTCCCTGCACTCTTGCAGGCATGCATATACTAGGTCCTAGCACCCCCTGTGTGACACATTAGCCTCTCTTACTAGACGATTAAGCAAAATGCAGATCAAGCAACTTGCCTGTGGCCATGTCGATGACAGAACTGGTGACAGACTCACAGCCCAACGCACAAAGCGGGGGTAATTTCTGGTAGGCAGCAGTACCCTCACTGAACTCCATGGCTCTCAACCGACACAGCTGCAAGACCATGGGTATGGGTACGAAGGTGCGTTTCATACCACAGAAAGGTCTGGGTCCGTCTTCCTTGTGTTTATGGTCTGCGTGCATGCAGGCTGGAAGTGAGCACTGGCACGGTCCAGCCAGACCCGATGCTGCTGCCTGTCTAATGAGATCAGCTTACTGAGTATCTCAAAAGTGCTGGTCAATGATGGATTTGACTGCCTAAAATGGTGAGTTATACCTTCAGCATTTTCCCATTTCCCTACTGTATACGCAACCCCTTTTTTTAAAAGCTTTTCATAATTAACCACATCCAATATTGTGAGACCCAGTGTTTGTACTACAACAGACAAAAAGGAAAAAAACTTGCCAAAGAAATGTCTCTGTGGCTGGGGTCCAAGACTTTGAGGAGGACTTTAATCTCTTTTTCATTTTGATATCCTTCATTCTCATCATCTTTGTAGTTGAGAATCCCTGAGTAAATCTGTGTTCTCGTCCCTCTTCCAAGATGTTCGCCCTAAGACATAACACACCATACATTTTTCAAACCAGGACATGAAGCAAACAAATGTAGATTTACAGAAATACTTGAATCTGCACTCTATTCTGCCTCTTCAAGTAGAGGGTGGACTTAGCCCTCCACTTGATCTAGATACATATAGACTTAAAATTATTACAGCGAGAAACCAATGACAGCGTGTTATTCTTTGCTTTAGTAGTCTCTCTGAGCATACTCACCACTGTAAACTCATTTGATATTAAAGGGCTATTACATCTCCATTAAATCACACCAGATCTGTTTGATGTTAATGTTATTAGACTAAACACCAACTGAATAAATAGTAACTGGCCTCTTATTTACAATAAGCTGCTATTGAGGCAATCTTTAATGTGTTTCCAAAAGTTAGAGGAAGTAATATTTCAGTGGAACACTTTGTTTGGGAAAGCAATTTCCTCCTAAATAACAGAGGATTCCGCCTTGCCTTGAGATATTTTTGCAGGAAGTCGGCATGCTGACCGTAAATATACCAATCAAAAAACAATTAACAATCTATATCTGTCCTCCCCGGTCAGTGATGCAATTAAAAAAAACAAAAACAAACACTTTTTATTTAACTGAAGAAGCTAACTGCATGATTTAAGAGCTCAGGTCTTTTAGAAACTTTAAATATGATTTGTGCATTCAAGCCACTGTGTGTTTTTTGAAGTTTATTCAGGTCACCTGCATCACTAACTGCAAACAAGTGTCAGAAAATTTGGGAACATAGGTGCTAAAGCAGTTTGGAACACAAAATTTTGAATGCTAAGACTCTTCAAGAGCTTTTGAATATTTCACCCTTTTTTTTTTTTTTACTGTAGGATATTATCTTAAACCTCAAGTTGCCTGTTTCTCCGGAATGTCAGGCTTTAAAAGATACAGCCACTTCTAGCAACAAACCAACTAGGAAAAGCAGCTCTTAGGACTTTAATGATTTGTTAAGAATGACCTTAGAAGCACCTCTTTCCATAGACACTAGAAAATTGCTCAAATATCAATTTGATTTCTAGTGAAAGGCATTACTTCCAAGCTTCTCTTCTTTTTCCACAAGGACATATAAACATTTAGATTCTGCAATAAGAGGCTTTAATACAAAGATTCAAATGAAGTTTTGCTGAGGAGAAATGGGAGTGGAAGAACCAGCCAGAATGAGGTGATTTTATACTACTTAACCGTGTATGGTGGGCTGTCACACTTCTTTGATTATAAGAGAGAAATACAGTTCAGCAGCTACCGACCTGCATGATTTCTTCCTTGAGGATTCGATGGAAACTCAGCTGCCCTAGGTGATAAACGGGCTGCCATTCCTGCGCCTTCTTGGTTGCAACTAGCAAGTTGGAGATTTCTGGAGGGCAGGGAGAAAAAAATAGTCTTTAAGACTTTTTAAAGACAACTGCATTCACCCTTCTCAGTCAGTAACATTATTGTATATGCTCACTGCAAAGTAAATCCCCAAATGAACAAGGAGGAGGGAGAAAAGAAGAAACTTTGACCTAACTTCTGCTCAACTAATTTCTACTCTGTCATTCAACAGAGAATTCACTAAAGGAGAGCTACATATTTCATATTATATATACAATCTTAATATTAGCCATATTGGGGCTGATATTAAGAAACTGATACTGTTTACTGCACAGAGAAATACCCGGGACTGAAAGAGGCAATACCTCTGCTGTCCATTAAGTAAAATAACACACACTCCCTCCTGCCAACAGGTACATCTCCTTTCCAGTGTGCAGATGGGTAAGGGGTAGCTGGAGTCTCATTTCCTCTCTTTACCTCCTTGAAAATGTCTTGCTCTCTGGGAAACACTAGCAGTCTGTTTCCAGAGCACTAGAATTAAATTGGGGAATGGGAAATGAACAGAAGGAAAAG
Organism: Aptenodytes patagonicus; assembly: GCF_965638725.1. Taxonomy (NCBI): domain Eukaryota; kingdom Metazoa; phylum Chordata; class Aves; order Sphenisciformes; family Spheniscidae; genus Aptenodytes; species Aptenodytes patagonicus. Next base: position 59,062,902 of record NC_134953.1, on the reverse strand, counting down.
ACTCAAAAGCCCGGTGCTTCCTCCCCAGTGCTTCTGGTCAGGGAGAGGCATGGTTGGATCCAAAAGTCTTGCGCGTGAATTTTGTCTTCCTGTGTTTGAGAGCAGGCATTATTTATTACAATACGATGGTTTTAGATGCCTGTGTGCATGCGGCCTTCCCATTACTGGGAGCAGAACATGTGCATCAGGGCTAAACCATGATCTAGCACTCTGAAAACAATCAGTAATGAATCATACACTGGAAAAACGGCTTTATTTCTGCATCCCCTGAACTTCTTCGTGAATAACCAATTAAATAGACAGATTCAAAAAAAAGAAAAGAAAAAAGAAGGAAAAAAAACAGGGAAGAGACAGAACAGGGAACAGCACAGATAATGCACTGGATCCCACTGTAACCAATGCCAACGAAAAGCTGAAGTGGGCAGTCAACTCCTTGACCTGTTTTATTTTATTCCAAATAAAGCTGTCAAATGTAATAAAAGTGTCAAAATGTTTAATCTCTCCATGCTCCAGACAATTACCAATGTTCTTCAAATCGCTGATAAGCTCAATGTCTATTTACAGAGTACTCTCCTCTAAAACTGTCAGAACAAGCAGGTAATTAATATAGCTCAGTTATTCCCCTTATTCTAACAGGAAACCATTATCTGATCAACACAATCACGCCACTGTGTTTCCTCTTTCATACAAAATTCAGCTGCAAGACACTTGTAGTTTATAGCAAACAATTTTAGTAAGTGTTGGCATTAACAGTTTAACAAATACATGATTGTCCCAGCCCTCTAAAATCTGACCTCACAGATGGATCTACAGCAAGGCTGTTCTGCTTGCTAACAGTTGCGGACCAAGCCTTCCCTGCTGCTTCATGAAGATCAATAAACAACAGCTCATGAAAGCAAACAAGCTTCAGACCAGAGGTTGCCACACAACCACTGCAGGTTGCAACTCTCCTTTGCTAGAGGAATGCAACGTGATGCATGGTGGCACTGCCTGGCATGGCATACGTGACTTGGTGGAGCAAGGAAGAACCTTATATGGTCCCCGCTTCACCACAGCACTGCAGCCCATGACTCTGACTCAGCTGTGATGTTTTCTATTTAAACAAATCTAGAGTTCCACCTCTGCCGTCGATACTGCAGGGCCAGCTGTTTAGGTGCAAAAAGGGAAACCAGAACTTTTCTCACTGTCATTTGAAAAGTTCACACAAACAAGGCTCATGAGAAGCACCAGCCCCTGAGCATCCCTGTGCTGAGCCTGTAACATTAACAGGAAACCCTAAAACCTTGTTCACAGCGCTTGCTTTTGCTTTTTGACAAGACTCCTCCCACACGGAGAAGGAAGAACCTTTATATGTAATTAAGTGACAAAAGAGCTTCACACAAGAATACAGAAAAACCAGAGACACTAAGAATGCTTCCTATTTCTGGAGTTTGTTTTCTTTCGACCACAAAGTTCATTGCTTCTCTTAAAGGACAGACTACCTCTTGGTTTTGGCTGGCAGCACCTCTTCAGTGTAAAGCTTATGTTGTCTGTTCGAAGTATTTGTCCTTTCAGGTGATCCATCAGCTCTTTTAAGGATGAGAAAGACTTGTTTGAACCATGTAGAAAGTACCCGCCTTTCTTCACCTCAATCTGGAAGTTCTTGTACTGGACTGAATTATTTATCATCTGCTATTAGGAGGGAGAGGGGGAAAAAAGAAAGCAAAATATGAATCATTAAAGTGAAAGCATGTTTGTAAAGCCATAAAAGCTCCCCAAAAGCCTTTGAAATCACATGTAGGACCAGATAATCACTTGCCCCTAAGCTAGGGTCCTCTAATCAAACTCCAACGAAGTAAGAAAAAGGCCCTAGAATTCTGATAACCTTCAATCCCAGGAAGGCTCATAATAACAGAGTGGAAGAGCAACATAAAGATGCATCATCTAACGAGTCCAATTACGGTTTTGCAGAGCCTGAGAGTATGCAGAAGCCCTGACTCTTCAGAAGGAATTTTCTCTTCACTTGGTCAAGAATTGCAGAATCTGTACCATGGTTTCAAGATCTCAACTTAAAAATAGCAAAACTCCCTTTCACAACCCAGATTGTTCAACAAGTGAAACAAGATTTCAGCCTGTTGTACAAACCTCCCAGTTTCATTCAGAGGTATTGGGGAAGAATGACTGAACTTTTGTACTTATCTGTCTTAAGCCCACACCCTTTCAAGTTCTACCCGCTACTCCTGCTTCCTCACTTCTACCATACTGCAGCTTTATGTCACCCTTCTCTTTCCTCTCTAAGCTTCGCAATGAGGTTGAATGATTTCCATTTCTTGTTTCAATGCCTCAGTTGCCCAGTCTATTAGAAGACAGTGTTGATCATATAGTTTTTTGCAAATGTCTACAGAAGATGAACCAAATATCAATGCTAAGAGATGACGATTATTTCCAAGAGGGGTTTTTTTTCATCATTTCATTCTTTCCTGTTACAAATGTCCCTTCTTGACCTCATCATTGATTCTATCAAGATTTTTTTCTAAGAGAAGGAAAACAGTTTCTATGCTTTTACGCTATTACTATTCTTGTGTGAACACTTTAAATATCTTCCCAAAACTAGCAAGTCAGCTGCAGACTTCCAACTGAGGTCAGTAAAATTCAAACTTCTGTGCAGTTGCTGCACTCTTCTTTTCTACTTCTAACTAGTTTTCTCACCTATCCCCCCTCATGAACTTTTACTTATCACTCATCTTCCACAAAATAAGTTTCACCAGCTAACTGTGTATATGTCCCCTTCTATGGTGCTCTACACGTAAAGGCAACTGTCCTCATGCGCTTTTTTTTTTACAGTGTGTCAGCAGAAATACATTCATATAATTAAATCCATGTTCAAGAAACATTAGGTAAGTTGCAGAGAGAAATTCTGTATGTCATTCTCACACCATATGAGTTTAAAAAGCTTAATTTCAATAACATTCATGCAGAGTTTTATGACTATGAATGGAAATGTTCTGGATGTAATGAATCATATTGGTAGATATAGCATATTTGTAGAGATAGCACAGGAGTCCAGGGAAAATGAAGCTATGAGTACAAGTATCTACTGTCTGCTGCATCAGCTATCAAACAAAGATAAGAGTGTCAGCGTGGATTACAGGGAGCTGCTAGTCTTTAGCTCATTATCAGATTACTCCTGGGAATGCCACACCTGACGTACCTCTGAGCCTTCAAAACAAGTCACTGTCATGAGAATGTGGTTAAAGTTCGTGCAGCTCCATCTCAACACGTACATTCCTGCTTCGTTCCCTTCCTGTCGCAGTTTGTTGATGGCGTATTCCGTGCTGAAATAGTCAATGTACAAATGAGGAAAACCAACACATGAGCAGTTGCATCCAAAATCCATTATTAGTAAATACACAGGAGTAATTCTATGTTTGGAACAAAAATGTATAACAGCAACTTAAAAATATTTATATTTTTATTAAAACATGTTTTAATTGTGTGCATTACACACACTCACATTTAGCTGCAAAACAGCAAGGGAAGAAAGTTTTATTAAGCTCTTAGCATGCTTAATGGGGAAATTCCACATCCAACACAGTGTGCACGTAAGCTCTCAGTGTCCTATATACTGCATCTTCAAACACAAAAGGAAAAGCCAAAAAGGTGGGCAGAAGGGAAAATAATTGCTTTAGCTATTTAAAAAAACCCAAAGGCTTTGTGCCTCCATCCAAGGACTCCCAGGATCAGTGTAGATACAGTTCAACTTTGTTTACCTAAAAAATTCCCATCTGTTCAGCTGATCTTTATAGCTATTAGCGAAGTAAGCCTCAAAATACTCCTATAGTGAGGAAACACTGGTTTTATAGATGAGTAAGTTGACATGGAGAGAAACAGTGATATTTTTTCCACATAATCATTAGAAAAAATAAGTTGTTCTACAACCTTTTGTTAACTAACAACCTTCCAAATGTCAGATTTCCTCAGTGGATTCAATATGCAGCAGTACTAGAGGACTAATTATTCAAGTGGAAAAATTAAAATCAAACATTTTACTAACCAAATGGGCCCATGGCATCCATTTTTTATGTTGTGCTCAATCAGTGGAGGAGCCACATCTGTGCAGAGGTAATGGTGGGCATCTGCTGTAAGTCTGAAGTACCCGTCTATCAACGATGCAAAGGACAAGGCCTCATCATGTGAGGACAGTTTTAATTCCTACAACAAAAAGATACTTTAGTCAAGGATTCTTACAGTTCTGTTAAAACATTTCAGGAGTGTTTTAATATCCAGCAATTTTTGCATAGAGTGGCTAAAAAATTGCCCAGAAACTTATGACAGAAAACCATACATATTTAGGGAGCCAACACTGACCACTCTCCGTCCTTCCCCACTCATTACTGGCTAGAAACTTCCATTCTCCAGCGTGACTTATATTCTGCTGTAATCCTATGTGAGATACGTAAAGCAAACTCTTGTGCCAGCCTTTGTGAAATGCCAGAAATTCAGGACTGGGGCAGTCATGCTGGATTTGAAGCCAAGGGCACTCTGGCAGCTCCTTTCCAAATTCTAACAGCTGGCAGCCCACAACAAGAACTGGGTATCTATACACCAACTCTGCCTCCCTCCCAGGTCCTCTCTGCATTTGTCTCCTCTCCCTCTGACATCCTTGCTAAGCTCCTCTTTCTTGACGCTGCTTTTGGCTATTCAAGCTGTACAGAGGAAGGCCACGGGCTGAGAAGCCTATCATGGAGGCCACCAGGCACTGGTGGGATGCAGTAACAAGTGTAGAGAAACAACTGTGCTCACCGACTTGCTGCTCTTCTAACTAGCACTTCTGCACTTGTACAGTGTTGAGGACAGCATATTTAACTGTTATTGAAGAGTCCCGTTAGAAAATGCTCCTCAAGGAGGTTGTCACTTGTTGCCCAACAACACTGTGTCACTATAGCTTCCCATGGGAGGGAAACCTATCCAAGGTTTGGTTCTTACCATTCTTCTGTTATCCTGCTTGTAAATGCTAACTGTAGATTCCTTGATGACAATGTGGGTGATTTCAGGAAAATAGGAAAAATTGTTCCATAAGTCTCGAATTTTGTGTTTTTCTTCATCCTTTTTGTTTTTGCCATCAGATTTTTTCTTCTTCTCTTTCTCTGTCTGTGCAGACTGCAAATATATTTTGGATAAAAGTATACTAATAAAAACATTTTTTTTAGCACAGTATTTTTACTCTAAAACAAAAATTCATGACAAATTAATCTTCCACAGCTATTTAATTCTTGAATGCTTTTTGCACTGATTTATCAATTCATTTACACATTCAGTGTGTCTGTATTATTTCAAGGATATACTTCTACCAAGAATTGTCCATGAGACAGTTTTCATGAGGATGAAAGCAAGCAGTCATGAGCTAGGTGACTTACTCTCTCTTGGTATGCTAGGAATAATTTTAGTAGCAGTACAGGGCTGAAAGGGTTCTACTGAAATGTCTAAATTGTGTACTTGAAATACTCTCTCAGAGCTCAGCCCAAAAGCAAGAGCTACGTTCTTCTCGCACTGCATGCCTGAACTGCCGACAGCAGATGAAATTCTGCATGCAGACCACAATGAAGCCGAGCATCTTACAAGTCAAAAATTACTGAAAGTTATTAGTAACTACTTATTTAAAAAAGATAAATGCTCAAGCTGAGCCAAGCTTCCTGCTAGTCACAGAAAGGTTCTCACCGAGATGAAAGTCTTTGGTTTAGGTATTGAAATAAATATAATCTATAGATCAGCAGAAACAAGAGCCTTATAAGAAACAGGCTGCACTTCTTGCAAGCTTTTCTGCTCAAATATCAGTTCTTCCTTCCCTTCCCCCCCATTAATATCATCATTTAAAACAGAAATTCTCCATCAGAGATAGAGATAGTTAGGTTACATCTAAATGGAGTGAAGCACAATACTTCCTATGCTACAAAAGATAGCTATCAGTAGGGTTCTCATCACTATGGGGAACTGAGGCAAGCAAAAAGAGGTCTATTTGTTCAAGTACTATATGTGGAGAAAAACTGTAGAATATGCCATAACCCCTTCAAACCTAGAGCATATTTAATATTTATGTATACAAAGCACAGAAGAGGTTAAGCAAAGTGACCTCAATTAGCAGCACTGAAACAAGGAACAACATATAAAAATATCGCTAACGTGAGAAAACTTAGCTTTAATGTCACTATATTTTAATTTATTCACGAAAAGTCTGTGAGTATGAGCAAACACGGCACCTGGGGTGCCCTATACAGAAAAAGCATTAACAGACTTTGATATCAAGACAGAGCACCAAACCATAAGGGTCTCCACAGACATTAATCTTTCAAGACTTGTGTCTGGTCTGGTAGATATAGCACAGTCTTTAATGTTCCCGGTGAATTTTCCTGGTGAGCAGGTTGCCCACAGAGCTTGTGTGATGTCCATCCTTGGAAGTTTTCAAGACCAGAATGGATAAAGCCCTGAGCAACCTGGTCTGATCTCAAAGCTAATCCTTAACAGGGGGTTGGACTACAGACCTCCTGAGGTCCCTTCCAACCTGCATAATCCTATAATCCTATGAAATAAGTCCTTTAAATAAAAAGCTGATCTGCAGTGTCTGAAGATCATGACCATTTTTTAACACTTGTTATGCCCCCAAAAGCAATCCTCTAATTCCCATTTATCAAGGGATACTTACATTTGGCTTGAGCCTCCACTGAATTCCATTGTTTCCTGTTACGATCACTTCATATAGTGGGAGGATCTCATTGTCTCCACAATTAATTCTATTTATTTCATTCTCAGATGAAATCAGTAAAAACGAAGTCTCAAAAATTTCTGCTCCATAATGTTTAGTCAAGGTCTCCATTGTTGATAAGTATTTAACTTTCAGATCACGTGGAGACACACTACTGTCGCCAATGGTTTTATTGTTAAACTCTTTAAGGAAATGCTTGAAAACATTATTTATCCGAATCCTGGTTAAGAAATTCCTCTGTCTGATAGTCTTGTTCAAAGTTTCAGGAATATAATGCTTATAACTAGAAGGAAAAAAAAAATGCTATGAGTTAATACTGTTGTCTCCTAAACTTTTAACTCTCTAAATCATTTCAGAATGTTTTAAAGAGCATCTGCCTTACTTTGAAAGTTAGAGAACAAGAAGAAGTAAACCACTGTGCAGGTGGTACTGTAACAGTGGTTTACAGCATTAATAGCCAACAGGAATTCAAATAATATCCTTCTCTGAAAGCTTTTTAGTTAGATGGATATAGCCCATTCAAATTGATAACATTTATTCTAACAGTTTTCTCATTAGGTTGTCACTTAAAAACACTGCCATTTTTGAACCCACTAACCCAGAACCCTGAATTTACAGCGTGTCAATCGGTACCCAACACATCAGTATGCTGGGTGCACTAGCTGCATGGATCTCAAGTACTCTCTAGATGAGAAAAAAAAAATCAGGTTTTCTAATACATATCCCTATTGACAAGATTAGGAAGACCCACTTAGTGATAGTAGTGTTGGAGCTTGTAACTCCTGGGCAGTCAGATCCTGGAAGGTAAAATGCTTAAAATCCATTCTGAAGAGAAGTGCAGCGGACCCAACAGTGACAAAGAAGTTACCCCAAGTTACCTGATATCTTTGGGAAGCTCCGGAAGCTTCATATTTTTCTTGATAGCATAGTGAGAGATTGCAAGGACAGCCATCCCCAGACATTCGTTTTCAATTTCATGAACCTCTTGATCATTTTTAGGATCACGGATTGGTGCCAGGCCTTTCACCAAGTCATACTGACCCTTAATAGGAAGCAAAAAAAAGAAAACTACCAGATTTGGTATTTGTCATGGTTTATCTATGAGCAACCAATATGTCGTAAGATCACAGGCTCTCCTTGAGCAGGAAGAGTCACCCAAAATTGAAAGCCAGGACAGGAAAGGGTAGGAGAAGAAGGAAGAGCTATGCAATAGATGCAGTCTTCTCTTAGACCAGTGAAACAGAAACACAGGGAAGCACTAGTCACCCCACAAACCCTGCCTATTTGGGAAGAAACACCAACATTTGTGCCTGACAGAAGTCTCTTAAAATGACAGTTTGTGGAACAGGTGGAATCACCATGTGGATCGTCACATCCTGCATACAGTCCACAGAGCTGTGGCTTTCACCAAGAACGTGTGTAGACACCCAGGCAGAACACCTGCACTGGTCAGACACTTCCAAAACCCGTCCCCTTCTTTTATACATTAGCCCACCAAAAATAGACTTTTTTTGTAATTAATTAAAGAAAGTACCACTCCTGCCCGCTTCTAGCACCATCATGATTTTTTTTTTCCTGGTACACAACAAATACTTTGTGTCTCTGCTTTATCTCTGCCCTTCATCACCTGGTGTCTCTATGAACCCCATGCACTCAGTCTCTAAGCCACATCTCAAATCCAAGATTGCAAACTCTGTGGCAGCCGTCTAGCTCTGGAACAGTCTGAAAAATATTTGGTTACCAAAGAGCACAGACATTTCTGTTACCTTATACTAGCATCAGTGGTTTTCTGTTTGGCTTTTTTTTTTTTTAAAATGTTATTACCCAAAAGCAAAATTCTGCTTAATGCAATATTGTCTTACAATATTCATTAGGGTCCCTACTCATTCTGCAACTTAAAAGGTGTTTTCATTCTTTTTGCTGGCACTCAAAAAAAAGGAAAAAAAAGAAAAGGATGAGAAACAGTTTTGCAGCATGTTTTCAAACAGTGATTTTGCAAAGTTGCATACAGGTACACAGGAATGTTCATACAAAACAAGGCGTAAGTTAGTTTGATTACACAGAAAAAAATATTTGCTTCTTTTATTACTTCAGAATGCAAGTGGTACCATTAAAATGCACACATAGCATGAATCTGCTCCAGTGATACTTGTTGTTTTGTTGTGAAACCACGATAAAAGTAAATACCAAGTTAGCCACAGCTATCTCTTTTTCTGAAGGACACAACCATATTTCAAAATCTGAAATTCTGCAGTAATTATACTCAGAATTAACAGTAAACATGTTTTCCTTCAGTGCATTTAATTTGCTCATTTCACAAGCCTTCATCAACTTCAAAATTCTAATTTCTTTGGCGAAACCAGACCGTTTCTTGTTTGCAAAATAATTTGTGTGTATATAAACTTTTTTGTACAAGAGCACAAGCTTTCTGAAATAGGGACCCTGCCTACTTGCCATGTCCAGCATAGTGCATGTACCGCCAACAAGTGGGAGGCACAACAGAAGGAAAGAAAAACTGCATGTAAGCAGGCTGTGTGACAGTGATGTTATCAGTCAGTGTTTTAACACCACGCAGTAAAAAAACTCATTAAAAGGACACCATATTGTCAATTTTAATACTTCTACTGTTCATCTATAGGAATATAGATGTAAAAGTCATTATGTGCAAATGTTTCACAAAAGAAAAGGTAATAGCATTTATATAAAAAATATTTAATATTAAAAGAAAGTATGCTATAAAAATATAGCCCTTTTTGGACTGTGAGATAGACAGTTTCTTTACACATTCTGCATGCATATGGGTAGATTGTTCTTCATGTAGCAAATTCTCTCCACCACGCAGAAGTATGAAGAAAACACTTACCAATACTAACAGGTAAGGTTATGTGTACTTTAAAAGTTTGAAAATAGGTCTTTAAAGCAGCTTCTACTGGATCAAATAGTTTTTGTGTGACTACAATGGCAGAGATACTTGCAAGCATCTTACCTGTGCAAAGATGTATTCTAATGAGTTTGCATCAAGTATAGGGGTTCCTTCTGGCACCAGCTTCTTCTCGTAAGAGTTCTTTGCCTTCCTTGGTGAATGCCTCCACACTGAGGGTTCGTTTTCACTAGTCCCATGCCAGTTTGTGAAGTAGTATCTTGCAAGAAAAGAGGAATAAACTTTAAAAACTTTTTGGGAAATCCCCCATTTACATCAGATACATAATTTAAACTTTTAAAAGAAAACCAGTTACAAGTCAAAATCCATCAATCTTCTGCCCTGAGGTTGCAACTTAAAGTGGTCCACTGCTGAAACCGCGTGCCTGACCTGAGGAACTGGGGAAAAATGGTGTATTAGTCAAAGGTCTTCAGTGTTTCCACTCAACAGTATCTCACTCTTAACTCACAATACCATGACTGACTGCCTGTCACATCCCTGCGCAGTCCACCGAACAAGAAGCTGCCACTCGGATGACAATTACGTTTCCATCACCTCTGACATTGCTTGAGCAGTGAAGAAGAGTGTAATGCTTCTACTGTGCAATGGTTGGCATTTGCATGCCAAGATAAAATGGCTCACCTAAAGGGCTAACAAAACTTCAGAACTCCTCCTCTATAGGCACCGAAGCAATGCACAGAGCAGAAGTGCTGTGAGTACCCCCCCCGTGGCCAGAGCAGGAAGCAGTGCTATGCCTCGCTCCCTGGAATTTCTGCTTCCCTTTGGTTTCGGATGGAGCTGGTAAAAAAGACACTAATTCAAATCATCTGGTTTTAAAGGGACGCAGTCAATCTTCTGTGCATATTGCAAACAAGCTTTTTACTCGTATCTGTACACAAGACTATTTAGTTGAACACCTGCTAAAGGAGTTGACATCTGCTGAAAAATAAATGAAATTTTGGAGTTCAAGCCTCTGTTAGCACCTTTTGAGAAATCTTTGCCTAAATTATTCCAGAAATTTGTGTTTATCTAGTAACATTTTAGATCAAGTAAAGTTTAGTTAAATCTGGTTTGAATCAATGTGCCTTTTGCAAAGGTTCATGCCTTGCACATGATCACAAACTACTTAAAATTAAAAGGTTACAGCAGAGCAGATTTACCCAACTGCTAAGTAGGAAGGATTTCTATAAGAATATGTCAGTCTAACTCCAGAGGAGCATTCAGCACTAGCAAGAGCAAACAATGCAGAATTACCGCAGTGTGTGTATATATATATTACTGCTTTAATACAAAGCGACATGTGAAATCGGACATTTCTGATGGACGGTGAGCACCATGTAACGTAAGTTGTTTCACATTACCATCACACCTCAACAGCTACGCTTTTAATGTCTACCTAAATATGTGATCAGCAAAATCATAAACACCTTTTGTGACCAAAATGAGATCAAACAGCTTTACACAAGAAAAAAAACAAATGAATGTGAATGGTAATAGACACTGCACGTAAAAGAAGTAGTAAAGAAAAAGTGAGTGGAAAAAACCTAAGGTCGTAGGTAGAAAATGCTGAGGCATGTGATGGGTATATCCAACTCCTGAATTAGAAATACACATTTTCTGTACTGAAAGAAAAAGCTGAACAGATAAACTACCTTATAATCTACAAACACATTTTCAGATTACAAATAACGAATCTGTTTAAATAACAAATCACTATGTTGCCCAAGGAGTTTCATTTCAAATATAACGCAATAAAAATTGCAAGAGACATGTCCTGGAAGACAGGATGACAGCAGGCAGGCAGTAAGTCAACTGGCAAAGGCTTACAAACATTATGGTGCAGGACAACCCGCATGCAAATATGCGTGTTTTAAAATATGTGACTATATCTTTGTGATTTGTCTCTGACCAGAATAGGAGTTCACGGATTAAGCCCCAATTCTGCAGTGGTTGAGATTGGTGTGTATCAGTCCCAGTGGAGAGCAAAACAAAATTAGTACTTTTAGTTCAGCACCATGTGTTTTAATCACGTGTTATCTGTACAATAAGTTCACCATTCAAATTAAGAGTAATTTGATACATAATTCTTCAAGACATGAGATTTTCTGTACAGTATTTCTGTCCATCCTCTTTTTGGTCAGTCTTAAGTCCCCAAAAAGCATGTATCTATAGCATGAGTAGGAACACCAACACACAGCTATGCCAAAAACTCCTGACAAGTACTGTAAGATACTGCAGAACTCCTTTGGTTGAAGCATAAAAAGCAAAGGAAAGCAAATCCTTCTGCCTCCAGGAAATGACTTTGTTTCCATATGCTCCTTTCTAAAATGAGTGATAATTAATAACTCAAATTCTTTTGGTATTTCCTGAAAATAATTATCAGCAAGGTATTGTGTATTGTTTGTAATTGAGAAGAGAATTTGCTCCCCTCCCTACTAAATTGCACTGATTAAGACAACACTTATAAGTTACAATAAAAATTAGAGGCCCATTGTTTGAGGAACCATATAAATAAAGAAGGAGAGTCTCTGCCTTGAAGGGACCGATGGACTTGTGGTAAGGGGGAGACAGATTATTATTATTCCACTTTCACAAACAGAAACAGGAGCGCAAGCTTTCCAATTCAGAAGTCCTGCAGACGAGCTGGAAAGGAGACTGCGCGCTCCTGAGTTTCAGGAGCATGACCCACCATCCTCTAGAGCGCTTTAGTCCAGGGCAGGCACCTGTGGCATGGGCGAGAGCCAGCGGGGGGGATTTGGGGAGTCAGCCCGAGTGGGTTACCCCCGGGAAGGAGCGGTTTTGCACTTCACCCGTTCAATCTGGCCAAGGAGTGGTGGAAATGCTGGAGGGGGACCGCCTGTTCTCTTTCACCTACAGCGGCTCTGATTGTCCTTCCTGCCAGAGTTTCCAGAAATGTGCATTGGGTCCCTTCTCCACACCAAGAAACACTGCTACCTCTGGCTTAAATACAATCCAGCTATGGAACAGTTAAACTCCTCCTTCATCAGCTGGTATGCTAATTACTCCAGGAAATCACAAAATACTGTGGTTTCTTATGTTGTAGATTGTTTTTTTTTTTTTTAAACTTGAGGCAAGTGGAAGAAATATAGGGCTAGTTACAAAGTTTCTAGTGAAAAGCAAGTCCTTTTAAAATATTACCAAAAGTATACCAGCTGGCACAGATTTGATGGGGAGAGGAGGAGGACAGGAAGTCAACACAGTCAGAAACCAAATCTGAAGCTTTCAGCCTTGGGAGAAAAATCAAACATCTAAAAGCATTTGAAACTACTCAGTCACATACCTTCATTTTATATATATAATTTTAATAGGACATGACTAAATTAAACCTATCAATGTAATGAAATTTCAGAAATAAGGTTGCCCGCATAAAAATGATTTAGTCTCTAAAAGATACATATGGTCCAATACACGGCACTATTAAATAAGCCCAGACCGTTTTCCTTTTTCAAGAGGAATTCTGTCTCTTGCAGGGCTCAGAATAAACTATTCATTTAGAGAACAGTTTCACAATCCTGTGCTGCTCATAATTTTTCAGTGCTCAGCCCACCTCTCAGTTCAGACGCCCAAGCCAAGACACACAACAGATCAGAAACAAAAGAAAGGAAAATACCAATTCACCAACACGCTACAGTATTTCTAGGGAGACAGGAATCTTTAGATTAGCACCTAAACTCATATAACCTCTTCTTAAATGCATATGAAATTATTTTAAATACATATTATTGGCTCAAAGTTTGCCAATTTTCATGCATGAAGTACATCTGGCGAAAGAAAGAGGCACCCCTGCCAATTTTCAAATCCCAACTCCAAAGCTTAAAAAAATAAACCACCAGAACTTTTAAATACAGAAAGCAAGGCATTTTCCATAGCTTCATTCTATAAAATGGTAGAACAGAAAAATTTCCAGAAAATAAAGTTCAACATAGAGTAATTTTGCCCATACACCTAAGATTTGATAGAGATATGAACAGCTGAAGAAGATTCATAAGAGGGAGCCTTTAACGCAGTTTTAAAGAAGGTGGTGTTACCCACCGTGCGGGTAAGATGCAGTAGGAATGAAAGAGTACCTGGAGAGAGCTCTCATCATTCACCCAAAGCAGAAACATATAAACACCAAACACAGCAGAAACTATTTTTTAAGAATTGAGTTAAAAACAGCATCATACTTCTAATCAGAGGATTAAATTCCCACAACTACATTTTTAAAATACCACCTTCTTTTACTGAGAAAAGCACGCCACATCAAAGAATTTCAGTATCAGGGGAAAACGCCCCAGATTCACATTGTACCAAGAAATTTTATTATCCAGTATATGGTTAATCTGACTGATCTCAAAGCAAGAAGGGGCACTTAATGCTCTGTAAGAGGCCATTAGAGTCCTCAGAGCTTCTTTTAGAAAGTTACTCAATTCCATTATTGTATGGTGTTTATCTGCCAAACTTAATCACAGCTGTTTAAAGCTGAGATTAGCCAAGGTTGAGTCATTAATACCACTAATAGACTGTGCTAAAGAAAAAAGAAAAGACTATAATATCCTCTTCCTCTTCTAAAAATAGGTATTGGTATTATAATTACTTGAAAAGCAAAGATCTTTCTGTGGACTGTCAGTATTTTTTTTTCTCTTAACAGTTCATCCCACAACAGTAACAGTTCCATTCTGGCACAAATGTAATTAGAATTGAAACACCTTACAGTTCAAAGATCACATTTTCAAAGCTCTCTCTTTGTATCTGCATAAGCAAAGTGGTTGTTATTCTCTAACAAGCCTAGAAAACGGTTTGGATGCACAACCTGAGGTTTATACGTGCCAGTTCTCTCATTAGCATGTACAAGTGATAGTCATGTTGTCTAACTAGAGATTACCAGGAAAAAGATGTTAAGATGAACTTTTTTCTCTACAGCCAAAACTGACCACATATGAGAGTATTACATTTTAAGGAAGAGAGGGAATATTACATAGAAGCTTATTTTCTTACAGTTGTACCTTGAAGAATCGACAAGAATGATCCGTGGACTTGTTTTAGGAAGATGGGCAAAGTTTCCTGAAAGCAAAGCTTATTCCAAATATTTTTTCCTATATCATACACTTAAAGCTCATATTGATGCAAGAAGAAAAGTCAGAACAAAAATCGAAAAAGCAGGCAGCATAATGTGCAGAATTACTGCTTTCATTTTCCAGTGGATGAGGGCTGGTGTACCCATTCAGCCCCAGAAATCTCAACAGGCTATGTGCTATATTTTAAGAATGCCACCTGAAGTTCAACCTGATGGTACATGACAGATAAAGATCCTGGGAATAAAGGTTTCAATTTTCTGATGCCTTCTCCAGTCTAGTGCATGCCACCCACAGCGAGGTCACACGGATTCCCCTACAGTCCTAGAGGAGAATTTCAAAAGCAATAGCACATTGCTTTTTCCCTTCAAGTTAATAGTAAAATTCCCATTGACTTCAGCAGGAGTACAGTTCACTTTGAACACTTCAAATGGAAATTGAAACATGCAAAATACTGACATAATAAAACAACGTTTTTGAGCCATTTTTTTCAATTTAGCTTTTAGCTAGTTCGGTCACCTACAGCTTTGTGGAGACAGGTTCTTGTGGTTTTTCAACTTCTGGGGCTTTTTTCAAGGTTATATAGCAAGATGAAAAAAAAAAAATCAGGAGACATTTTAAGCTTTTCCTGTTAATCTCTTATCTATGCTGTGAAAAGCAAGTTGCTTCTTTTGGTTTTGCTTTCCTGCTTCTTCAGTGAGTTCAGTAGTAAGAGTCAGAGCATCTACATAAGGCTAAGGAATCATTTTTCAGATGTTGTGCACTTACCTCATTCGATAATGGAGCCGGTGTGATGTTTTTTCATCTATCTTAAAGACCTGGTTTGGTGCATACCAGAGTCTTTTGTTTTCATCATACAGTGCAAAGAGATTATGGCACAGAGGAGATATAGCTGTCAGAGAAAAGTAAACAAATGTATGAATCACAAGGCTACAATACATATGCACACCTCAAAAATACAAATGCATAAAGCAAATATCTGATATGGCAAAAATGGACCATAAAAAGAAACTGATACGAGGATTAGTTTAAAACATTAGAAAGTTATGGTTAAAGTGGAACGGCAAACTGTGCATTGGTGCACTCCATTGGTTTTATCGTGTATTAAACAGTGTATCATTTCAGCTGCTTCTGACATTAAACTTATTCTGAAATCCTGATTTTGCCAAAGGTCTGAACTTAAGAGGAAATGACTTAAAAATCTTCACTTTTTCCAGATCACAGAAATGGGTGTTTTAACAAAACCACTCAGCAATACCACAACTTTGTTCTCAGTTTTATTTTATTAATAAATTTTACTCCCATAGTTGAAAGAGAAGGTTTTAGTGAAATGATGAAAATCCCCTTCTCATTAGCAAACAGGCAGAAAGCATAACATCATTTTTCCATTCTTTGCTAATTCAACAGAGGGTTTTCCAACAAAGAACAGACTTTGACTTGTACGTCTAGGCTGACCCGCTTTAACCTTTGCATTTACATCATCCCAGAGAGAAACAGGCTATGGTATGTTTACAGGTCTACCGTTGTTTGAATTCCTTGCTTCGGTTTCCTGCTCAATAGGAGGCAGTCCCTTTTTGCAAAAGCCCTGGTCAAGCAAGCAGCTCTGTTGCAGAGAGCACTGTAGCATGTGTTTAAGTGTCTTTCTGAAATTGGGCCAACTGCAGAGCACTTTGTTGGGGTCCTGCAGAATTCAGTAAAACCATTTCTACTGTGACATGGGGAAAGAGAGTAGAAGGGAAGAGAGAAGCCAAGGAAATAAAAACTGAATAGCCTAATTGCAAAGTTCACAGAAGGTGGGGCTGAGCAGCCACTGCCTTGTGCAGGTCAACAAGCAGTAGGTAGATGCCATCAATGGTTTAACTATTCAAGCTGTGATTTGCAGCAGAGACCAGCATCACAGGCTTGCTGAAATGGGTAAGACTTTTGTACTTCACTACCACGTGCTGTGGACTTAGCGAAAAATGAGAGAAGGCAGAAGAAAGCTCACTTTTAAGTCACTTCTTCAAAGGTTTTAAACTTCCGCCAGAAATTACTGGGAGCAGTTGCACAGTATGTGGGTTCACACCCATACAAACAGCAGCAGTTCACAGCTCTTACATGCTGACATAAACAGGTGGGTTTTAAGTACTCCTCATTTTCATTAAAAGTATTCAAAAACAACACGAGTACTTATTTGATGAGGTTTGTCCTTCAGATTCCCATCATTCCTGCCTTTCCAATGGAACTGAAGGGTACCCAGTGTTACAAGAACCAAGATGATGTAGGAAAAGAAAACATTTTAAAGCTGCAGGAAAACTTATGCCCAGTCTGCCTGTTTATACAGCCAGATTTCACTGCTCCTGTATCAGCTGAATAATATTTAGTGTTCCATGAAGCTTGGGGAACACAAAATTGGGATCAGGGCAGGAAAGAACTTCAGAATTGTAAATATAAAAGTACCCTGGTTCATGAGGCTCAAACATAGATTAAATCCACTAATTCCAGCAGAATTTCATAGATGTTCAAATATTTTGCTGAGTCAAGGACCACAGTGACAAAGCAAGAAATCTTCATTATACATTTATGTATTACCGCAATTGTGCGCAGTTCAGGTTACCTTAACTGGTGAATTATTAGTACTACAGACATCATAACTCTCTGCAAAGCAGTGTCAAGTAACAGAAAACTAAAACCGGAAAAGTAGCAAATAGGTTTTGTTTGGTTTTCTTCATTAGCCCTCTCCAAAATGTTTTGTAACACGGGACAGATCCTGACAGGCTTACCGACTAGCATACGAGGTAAGGCCAGCTTTGTGTTAACTTATTTGTATATGGTGTCTCCTCTTCTCTTAAAAGAAACCTAATCATTCCACCCAAATTAAAAAATCAGTACCTGTATCTGCCAGAAACCAGGGTGGGAGATGATCACTTTATATGAATCTCAAGACAGTCTCTCCCACCATTTCTTCCACTCCAAGCAGTTTAAGAACTGCCCAAACAGACCCTTGGCAAAAGTTTCCATCCTAGACTACATAACATGCATATTTCTTCTACAAGCATTGACTTACATGCAAAGAAGGACGCATCACTTTTGATACTGTCAGGCCTTGCCACTGAGAACTTATATAAAATCCATATACTCACAACACCTCTGGGCAGCTTCAATGCACAGCTCCTCCGAGGTAAACTCGCCACTGGTGTAACAAATGGGATTTTTATCTTGCAGGTAGAAAAGTATTTCTAAACCTTGACGCTGAGCTTCCAGGTTTACTTCGCTCTTCTTTGTGCTCCTCATTTTTGCACAGAAAGCCATGGCTTTGCAATCTTCTTTTACGTTTAGATACTGAAAGTGGAAGAAGAATAGTTAAGCAAAATGTAAAGAAAAGAGTGACTATTTGTCAGAACACAAATCCGTTGTTTAATGAGGCTACTGCATAATATGATGGGCTAGGCACAGCATTTCTCAAAGTCTTCACATTGGGAACCTGATTATTCAAAAATCAGTACTTTTCACAAATGAGGGGAAAAGTGAAAAAAAAAGTCAATGATTATTCTGTTTCTGGTAACTCTGTTCCAAATAATCCCGTTCTGTTCTGGTGGTTCCACAACTGTTCTAGAAGGTTTCTCTTCTTACTGAAAAGCAGGAATAACTTTCACATCCTTAAGCACCTAACTAGCTGAAAAACAATACTTGAGGATGGGTCATATAAACAGTATTATTTATATTTCCTTTAAAAAAAAAAAGTTTGCTTCTATTTTTACAATCTCCTTAACAGCTAAATATTTCTGATAGTTTTCTCCCCTCTCACTCTTTGTTTTTTAAACTCCTGATACTTAATGTGCCATGGTGAAATGAGCTTTACTGGAGAGTTATTTTTTATTATTACTTCTCTCTATCTCCAGAAAGAAAGAGTAGCACTAAGTAGGTTTAATGCAATAGCTTTTAGGCTGCCAAGAATGCATACAAGACAGCTCTGACTCAAAAGAAAATGCATATTGCATTTTATACCCAGTGCTTAAATAGAAACAGCGGAAAGGAAACAGACCCCATAATACCTGGAGTGTGCGTTCATCTGTGTTCCATGTTTTACTAAGCCTTAGCTCAATTAATAACAAAAGCCCAAACCACCAATTCTGTAGTTTATGAAATTAATCTTCCCACTGAAAAACAAACAATACCAAACCTCAAAAGCCAACACACCTGCATTTATGTGACTGTCTGATCCTCTATGTAACTGAAATGGATTATCTTCACACTCTCCAAGAGCACCTTGACTCTGGCTGAGAAAAAAAAAATAAAAATTGTCAGGAATGGCTTTGTACAGTTTGAGGCACAAAATATATGGTCAGGCTGATAAAATGCCACTTGCAATCAGAGGGAATCTTTCCATTAATACAACCGAGATCCAGATCTAGTCTCAACCAAAGACAGCCGTAGTAAGCATCTAGGAGTCTATGTAAGTCTACTGATTTCTTTTGACTCTTTGGGTGCACTGATTGAGATGCAAACAAAAAACAAAGGGAAAGTCTTAGTTATTTATTGGTTTTTTTTTCATATTTTCAGAGCATCAACCATCAGTTTGGTGTCATACTGATTGCAATCCTTAGCTGTGACGCCAAAGCAGCATTCTTCTCTTTGCTTTACCTCCTTCATGGCTTTTGAAGTCACTTCATATTTTTAACTACATGTTGCTAATTCCAATTCTTCCCTAGTCTCTATTGTTTCTTCCCCTCCCAGATTATCAGGGGTTTTTTTGTTGTTTTATTCTCCTTTGATCTATGAAAGGTGTAGAGCCTTGGGTGGGTGGCAGAGAGTAAGGAAGCTACTCAAGGGAGTATCATTGCAAGGGTCGTATTTCTCTCAGAGGAACCTTGTTCGCAAGGAGCACGGCCCGTGACTTCAGAGCCTTCAAGAAGCAGGGGCACCTTCCAAGAGACTACATTTTTTTTAAGCCTCATATAACACCACAAACCACCTCAGTATTCTGGGGCTGGTTTGCAAAACTACTCCCACCCAAAGTTACAGCTTATCCTTATCACCTAAAGCAAACCGGGAAAATATCAATACCATCTTTTTTAACGGTAGGCATGGCAGTGCCTCTATTTAAAGTATTGTCTGATACCAGGGCTGTAAAATCAATGAGATGCTACAGGAATACTTAAGAAGCAGGTGGGGGAAGAGTGGGCATTGGTAAAACATCTCCCTAGTCCCAGTCCTGATGGTAGAGCACGGAGCATCAGCGAAAGAGCTGGCATGCTTGAAAGGCACAGGTGTATGTTTCTTTCCAAAGGTGGACAGGCTACTCCTCTCCCACTGGCACGTGAATAAGCCAGATGAGGAAGGAGTCTGGACTTCTTGAAGAGAAGAAGGTTGTGGGACACTGTTCTGCATCTCCGGAGAGACACCCATGCTTTGGCACTGGTCCTGCGTCACTGTCCATCAGCCATGGCTCCATGCTCTCAAGGGGAAACCATCCCGCTTGCTTCTCCTAGGGTAGTCACTAATTAAGTGCAACAGTGAACTACATGTGACAAAGTGTGTCTAAACTAAACATGACAGTACTGCTGGTTTGGTAAATGTCGCCCATCACTCATCTGAGGCTGAAAGACTGCTCCATTTGTATTCTCGATCCCTCCTTTTCCTCTTCTTCCCCATCTCTGCCAAAACGTATGTGAACTAAATGTGTATTGGTTTTGCTGCAACAGCATTAGGCCTTAATCTGATATGGCAGACTTCGCTGAATATTGCTTTATACGCCTTAGGCTTAGTTTGGAAAAAGTCTGACACTGCCACACAAGCTTCCCTTGTGCTTGGAAAGTGCCCAGCAAATGTGATACTATCATAGAAAAAAAATAACATTTAACAGCACAACACACATTTACAATTAAATTGCACAATCCTGCCATCCATGCCACTTTAATGCTAAAGATGTTTCCTGACGCATTTCCCTCAGCAATAATATGGGGAAGAAGTAATTGAGAGCATGATTACTACAACATGCAGACAAACCAGTAATTATTTCTGCACAGCACCAGAAAATTTAAATGCAAAAGGTTAAAGATATTAGCTTTAGTTTAATTGAAAACACTCCCTTTTAAACAATGTACCTTATAACTGAAACTCAATATATTTTAATGTCTGTGTGGGCATAATATTAAAAAGATTGTCCAGACATTTTAAAATGTGAAGGAAATATAAAACCATTGCCGCCTTGCAGATTCATAAATCAAAACTGTTGCTTTTCAACACAGCATTGGTTTTGCTTAATAGCTCATATTCTTATTTCTAATCATGGCAGCAATTCTCAGAATACAAAAGAACCTTAAATGCTGCTTCATTTACAATATGCTTCTGGGGATGAACCAAACAAACCAACGTCCAATCTCTAACTTACTATTTACTAAGGAGTTTTCTAGATATTCCCATGCTCAATGTCAGAAATTCACCTTTTTAAAAATGCATCTTAATCATCGAAAAAGTCTCCTTTGAACAAGACAAATTCCTTCTCTATCTTAGCAGTAGCATCTCTCACCAGTCCTACACAGTAATATTATCATACGTACAGGTCACGGCACCCGGTGACAGCCAGGACAGTGTTACAGCAGCCCTTTGCTCCTCCAGACCCTGCTGCCTGCAAGCATGTACAGGCAGCCATGCAACTGTCCCCTGTGCAAGGCTCACCCCAGTCCTGTGTGCGTGACTCAGAGCTCCCCACGGCCATTACGTTCGGTCTCGTGCCATCTTAAGCATCACATTACACAGTCCTCATCCTTTATCTCAGAAATCTGAAGGGGATTTTTATCCTTTGCCACTTAAAAGGTTTTAGAGCCTCAGTGGACCATTGGTTTTTGTGTATTTTCTGCAGATTATCTCCCCCCGTCGTGTTTCCCTGATGAACTTAGAGATACCAGATGTATCCTCTCAGACTGCATTTTGCTTGGCTCGCACCATGCTCCACTGCTCTCTTCCTGCACAACAAGCTCCACTTTCCCCTGCCTATCCTTGCAGCATGTCTCAATGCTTAACCCATCCTCTTCGAGCAGCACTACTCCAGCGGACACAATGTAGGACGACAGGGATGCAACTCAGTCTCTGCTGGGAGTAGTCTGACTGACAGGACAGCATTTGCTTTTTTCAAAGCACATTTTCTCTTCACCCGATTTCTGTTTCTCAAGGTGGAAACAGTCTTTTGCGATGCATGCTGCAAAATATTTAGGGGATGGTAGGATGGCTCTTCTAGAGATACCGCTTGGTAACCCTATGCCTCGAAAGCTGATGCATTATAGCCTTCTGAGCACTCCTCAAAGTAAAGGGTTTCTCTGGTCATTTAAACCCCTGACCAATATATACACACATACCTGCCACCTTCTTAAAACTCTGTATTTCAGTTGCAGAGTAACTCAGCTGGCTGGCAGGGTGAGCAAATCCCCAGCCCGATGCACCACCAGCAGAGGGGGACAACAATTCATCCTTCTCAAAAGAGTTACAACCACAAAATTAGTGATTTTGGGTGCACACAGGCACAAAACCAAAACCATGCACCCACAATTGCCAAAACTCACATCTAATTTCTTTGGACGAGGTCAACAAACCAATCTGGGGCCACAGAAATTTTTTTTTTCCTCATACCCCCACACCCTCCGAGACCCTCACAAAATTTTGGCATCAGAAAGATGAAAACTTAAAAAATAGCGAGAGGGAATTCTAGAAGGCGGGTTGTCCAACATCAGTTTGTTTCTGGTTTGGCTATTAAACTATTAAGACTTAATGAAATATTTGGAAGAGAATAATATTTAGTAAAATCTCAAGTTCCTGCCTATGACTTGCCACGGCCAAGATCTCCTTAGTAAAAGCAGAGTGGTTCAAGTGCAATTGTCCCAGCATTTCTAAGGAAAAAAAAACAAATGTACAACGCTATTTGTTAAATAATCCCTTTAAACTTTTGTATGCCTCAAAAACCAAGGAAAGAAAAGGCAGGGGCATAAATCAAATACTTTAGAAACTATTTGCAAATCTTCCTTGAACCAGAAGGAAGAAGCTAATCCGCTGTTGTGGAAGGAGGAGCCCAGGAAAGCCAGCCTGGCTCCGAAGCCTCCTGTGAAGCTGGGACATCTGCACCTGGCCCTGCTGAGAGCCCCCCCTCGAGAAAAATACCCCAAAACACAAGAAGATCTTCCCCTGAATAAGGAAACAGAGGATAAAACTGGCAGCTGGGAGATACTTCAAGATGTCAAACACCAACAGAAACTGGCTCCAAGCTCCACTGGGCATTTTTGAGAAAACTCTTCTCACCTGAGCTCAAACAAGGCTATAGATGCCACATAGCTTAGGCTCCCCGTCTGAGCAAACAAGGGATTTGTGGGTTTTTTACCCCAACTCAAGTTTTCTTGCTCTCAGCGGGACACACTTAAATTTTTCCCGGCAGAGCTGCCGCAATTCCCAAAAGAGAGGCACTGTGACAAGGAGGAGATGCAAGCAGAGCCGCTGTGCCTGCCAGGAGAAATGCCCTCAGCTGCCTGAAAGCTGCTGCCTGCGCATGCTGCCCATCCCACTGGACCCCACGGACCCAGCACCCTTTGTTTTCCATTCATAAAACATTTTAATGGGCAAAGGGAAAACACGAAACCCACACAGGTTTTGAGAAGAAACCCCCCAGCGCACATGCACACTTAACCTGAGGCAATCCTGCGCACTGAGACCTGCTCAGATTTAAAATGCAAGTTTTGATTCCTGCTCGTTTTGGGGAGTTCTGACAGGGAAACAAGACTCCAGCCGGTGCTGCTGACCCCCCCATGCCAGCCTTGCTACACCACTGCCCGTGCGGCCTCCACGCTTCCCACTGTAAACAAAGAACATGGAAGCCAAATGCGAAGATGGAAGGTCTGTTTCAGGGGCAAAAGTCCCTAAAATATGAGGAGAGGAAAATCCCAGATAAAATCTGACCAAACTAGAACTCGGTTTGAAGCACCATTTGTAAGCCCTTCCTCTTTTTTTCCCTCTCAGCCAATTTAGTTCCTGGTTTCATGACAGGGACAGAGCCAGGGGATGTTTATGATTGCTTATGCTAAGAAAGTAACAGATAGGTTTTCCTTAAGTGTGCAGGGCATGGCATTTTTGTAGTATTCATAGTTTGTATCAGCCCAAAAGTCCTCAATTATTATTTTTTCAACACTCTAGTAAAGAAACATGTCACAGCCCGTACAGCACAGGACACGCATCTAATCTAGCATAGCCTATTAGAGACTCATTTAAAATAAAACGAGGTGCTCTACTTAACTTCATAAATTTTGACGAGAGCAAACGACAGTACCGATACAATAGCAAACAGCAATGAAGCAGCACATTAAAATCCCAAATCACTGAAGGGGCTATCGCACTGCTGACCAACCACGCTCCTAGAGCAGCCCTGGGAAGGCACAACCACCACCACAGCAGGCAAAGGTCAGATCAGCCTTGATTAACTAAAGCTCACTAGAAAGAAAAAGCGTAAAAACTTTTCATTGAAGTAGAACATCACCATACACAGATGGTGTTCAGGTCTAAAACTCTTGTCCAAGTAAATCCGAGGACAGCAAAAGGTTCAGCACCTACCTCCCTGCTGCCCACAGTGCCCATGTCTTCTTCTGACCTGTGGATCTGCTCACTACGCTAACTCAACTCTCAAAGCTCCTGTTCACTAATAATTTAAGATTAACTATAATAACTACTATTGGTGCTCTTTTCTGGGGATGATTCTTCCCAGTCACACTGAAGAAAAAAGGCTTTTAAAATGTTATTTTTGGAAATTCAAGAACCCAAATGCTACAGGGCAGAATGAGGTTGTCTTTTTAACTGTATTTGGGTCCTTTCTGTGCATATGCAATATTTCATCACCTTTATGTATGTGATCACATGCTATTTTTTTTTTCCACGGGACTCTTTCACTGAATGCGCAATTCAGTATTTATTTTATTTTACTTTACTCTATTATTCAGAGTGATGTCACAACATGCTGTTTACCTCTGCCCTAAAACCAGAATTACTAATTTCCCTGGGGTTTTTCTGTAGTATTCATTCTGTGATATGACTGATCCATGTTGTAAAACTTTGTTTTAAAAATCGGGCTGAGAGCGCATATAACAAAAATTTTCAGCAAAAATAGTTAACGCACAGCAAAGTTCTTAAGAACTGAAAAAAGAGGGTGCATATGATTGGGTATGTCAGCCAGCCTTCATTATTCGCACGCTTATATTAACAGGTGTTATAGATATCCATTTTTAGCAATCTAACTCCAAAAAGCAGAGGAGGCAGACTCCTGTTGCGTTCACTTACTGACTGCTTTGGACCAGACCCAACGCTTTACGAACCCACTCAATTCACTGTTGCACTATGAGAACTAACCGTGCTCGTTTCCTGTGCTTTTCCAACGCAATTTCAGCTACTTCTCTGAATTTCGCGACGTGTCACCTATGTGGGAAGAGGTTTTTCAGCTTGCTCAGAAAACTGCGTGTTAATTTACCACCTTTATTGTCCCATCTGTAATGGCTGTTGCAGATGCATGAGCACGCACATAAACACAAAGTCACATTTTCCTCTGTATTACCTAATCTGATGTTCCTTTGGATACGGGTTAGGCTTCTATGAAAGGAATAGTGACTGACAATTTTTATAGCTTGCTTCTAAACTATAAACGTGTACTTAATTCTTTCTCATCCACAATTTCTGGTATAATAACAACTTCAAATGATACAATTCTTGAGAAGTTTACAATCTGTTACTATATCCTTGAATAGTCAATACTAACCACTTTTCAGCTAAAGCGGTATAAATTTCCTTGGAGGCAAATATATTCACCCATCAAGCTTCAAGCCGTCATGGAAACCTACCAAACAATGACGTGATTTTTATGTAATTACCATGTAGCCAATATTCCAAAACCTATTACCTGCAAACTGGAGGAAAGTTCATTTATTTTTTTTCCCACAAGCCAGCCATCTAAAAAAAGAGCTTTATTACTAAGACTGATGCAAGAGATTTACAAGGACAATCTGTTTTTATTCCTGCTTGGGACACAGCATTAATGATCCTTTTCCTTCCTTTATGTTCTCCTCCACGCCGCTCACCTACATCCCCTCTCCATGCCTGAGCTGGCATGCAGCTAGCAGTTTGCACCTTTCAGATGTGATGGAAGTTCTCTGGCAAAGAGCCACGTCATCTTCCCAGCAATGAAGCAGATCTTCAGGAAACGCGGCCTCTTCCTGGTGGCACTGCACTGATTTAAGGGGTTTCCTGAAGTTCAGTTCACATGCATGGAAAAACTTTCAGGAAAATCAGTCAGTGCGGCAAAGACCTCCAAATCCACGTTTTCTTGGAAGAGAAAGTGTTAAGGGTGTACAAAGCTTGTTCCTTCTCAGCTTACCTGGCAAGTGATCCTCGTCAGGTCACTAGAACTGGACATGGCAAGACTACACATGTGCTCTTCGTGCCCCAGTTAAAAGCTAAAACTTCAGTGAAAGCTAATATAATGTGCCTCACAACTGGGGCAGACAGAGAGTGAACACGGGGTCATGAACATCAGCTCCGCTAATGCACGGTAACTCTTTCAACTCAAGAGTCTTTGGTCGTATGCCCAGGCCAGAAGTCAGCACAGCACTTAGGTCTACGAGGAGGTGCTGAAGCCCAGGGAATGGCTCTACCTTTTCCAAAAGAGGAAAACACACTGTAGTCGTTGCACAGATCCATCAGAGAGGCAGGGGAGGAAACGAACATAGAAAGAATGGAAAAAAACCCACTACAACACACGCAACTTTCTCTGCCGACTGAAAGACTACAGAAGGCTAACATCGTCACACAACTCACTGTGCCATGGATGTACACAGCAAGAGCAGCCATCTGGCCAGGATGGTGCTGTGATTTAGGAGCACAAAGGGGATTCAGTGTCCAACAACGTGCCAGGACTTCTACAAAGCTTCAACACCTACCCTCCTCCTCAACAAAACATCCTAGTAATTCAAGCTCCCTTTGCTCCCGGAATATTTAGGGGTTACCAGCAGTTTTCCTAAGTAGGAGGGAGATGAAGCATTTTCATTGTCCACGTCTTCCAGATGAAGGTCTGTAACTGCAGAACAACCCCCCTCTTTAACCGGACTGGAGCAAGAGAGGTCGCTTCATCCTGCTCTCCCAAGCCTTAAAATCTCAGAGATGCCACCATGCTGAAATGTTTGACGAAGAAACCTGATGTCTGGGGACTCACTATGCATCTACAGGTTCTCCTCCAAGTTCTCTTTGCAAGCCAAGAATTTTATAAGCCACAATCCCTCCCATCTCCACCTTATTCACTTAACTGATTTCATCTGCTCAGCAGTCTGTGCATGTGGAGAAAAGATGAACCCCAGGTCCTAGATGTACCATCCTGGCACCGCACCATTCCAAACTCAACACTGTTGTGCTGGGTAATTATTTAGGCTGAGAGTGTAGCTGGGAGAGGGCTATTTGTACCCTCCTGTTGCAAAACCACTACATCACCTTTGGCATAATACTGAGATGATACATCCCTTCAGGTACAATGACCATCTCCATGATCCACTGGTGCTCCTCAACAAGGGAATCCTACGTTTTAGTTGCTTTTAAGGAAAAAGTAAGCTTAGATTTATTATGACAGCACCTGGATTTCCGATTATGTCTTTAGTAAGAAACAAACCAAAACAAGCAAACAACTGATACCTAGCAAAGTCAAGACTAGTGAGATGGCACAAGAAACACTATCAGCATGTCTCTTCTACAAATGACTAGAGGAGAAGGAGAAATTAAATGACTTGCCCACTTACCCAGGAAATCAGCGCCAGCATCAGTAACTAGTCTGGGTCTCCCACGTCCCACTCTGCAGCCTCTAACACGAGAGGTACAATTAGAAGTAATAGTTCCTCCAAATACCAACAGCCTGAGTAGGCGGACTTCACACACACTACAGCTTTCTAGTTCAAGAGTATGTAAAACATGCAAAGGGGCTGGGACTTCTTGGTGACCACAGAGCTACTGCAAAGCTCCCCCTCCTCTGAGACTCACCAGCTGTTCACAGACCACTCTAGCAAAGCTCCCAGCACAGTAACCACACACGGTCATTTCCCTCATGTTCAGCCCTGTAGCCACTTCCTGGAGAGCAGCTACAGATGTTCTTAACCTTTTTTCATTTTCAAATCATATCACAAAATGGAGACTCTTGTCCCAGTTCTCTCCACCCCCTGCTTCCTCCTCCCCGGAGCTGGGCAGCACTAAGTGCACAGGCTGCACATTATGATGGTGGCAGCAAAGAGGGACTGCAAGCAAGACCCACACTCCCTCCTCATCCCCTACACAATAGCACACCTCTGTGTTCCCCCACCATCAGCCACTACATGCACGGAGGTCACCTGGTCTCAGAGAAGGAACGGGTGAGAGAAGAGGTTTTGGTACAGCAAAATTTCTTTACCCCAGAGGAGGAACTTGCCCAGCATCATCCTGCAAAAGGGCTGAGCTGCCCAGAAGCAGTGCTGGCAACCCAGCACCTCCCAAGGAGCAGCAATTACTGATGGTGAAGAACAACCTCACAGCAGCCCTCAGAAGAATGAACTGAAATACTGGCATCTCTTTGCATTCTACCTGGTTTAAAAAAAAAGCGTCACTAACTTGTTGCCATAAGCACTAAAATCACTTATAAAGGCCTTAAAGAGTTTTATCGATGTGGTCAACATCTACTCTGCATATTGCAAGACACTTGAATCCCCTAGATTGCTTTATTCACGAAGATTTCTGGTAGTCGTGTGCTTCCTGTGGTGGCTTTGCACTTTGGTAAGTGTTTTTTGATGGTTAGCCTTTTTCTTTGTTTTTTTTTTTAATGCGGTGAGAATATATTGTTAAAGTTCACTCTTAAGGGCTCACCATTTAAAACAAGTCATAAATAAAAGCAAACAAAACTTTACCAGCTATCTTGGCCTTTCTGTTCAGAGCAAACCACCAACACAGTCATCCCCTAACCAACAAACATTCTTTCTATAATATAGTTGCAAAACGATACAATTTCATAACAAACTTGGGATTTGCTATCAACAGCAAGAGCAATTTGATCTTCAAAGTCTCCTACCTCTGTGTTCTCTGCTCAGCTTTTTATTAAGTTAAAATCACCCTGCTGTAATGCTGGTAGCCCCAATACTGGAACACTGCATGCAATTCTGGTTGGAGAAGGTATGGCCAGATGGTACAAAAACAGTCTCAGGGTTAAAGATAGTGTCTCAAGTAAAGCCCCTACTGTTAGGCACTATATATATAGTTCCAATGCAACAAAGCAAAAAGCTGAGATTTGAAGTGCAGAAATCTCTGTAAAGCAGCAGGT
The DNA here is from genome assembly GCF_965638725.1 of Aptenodytes patagonicus. Taxonomy (NCBI): domain Eukaryota; kingdom Metazoa; phylum Chordata; class Aves; order Sphenisciformes; family Spheniscidae; genus Aptenodytes; species Aptenodytes patagonicus. Next base: position 59,033,842 of record NC_134953.1, on the reverse strand, counting down.
GCTCCGGTAGCGGAGGAGGTGCTAATTGTAGCTGTGTGGTCCCGTAAGTCACAGTGTAACAAAACATGTTTTGTTACAAATGTTTAACAAAAAACATTTGTAAAGGCCATCACACATGGTAAAACAAAACAGGAATTGAGCAATGAGAAAAATTTCAATGGGATTCCAGATCTGAGCACAGTTCACTTCTGGTCCTACTGACAGGGCTCCAGTTAATCCAATTCGGCAAAAAACTTTGAGGTACAGCCTTCCATATAGCCACCAAACAAAAGTCACCAACCTCTTCCTCCTCCTGTCCTCACCTGACCTCGCCAAGGTCCTCTAGCAGCAGCACACCTTTCTTTCAGTTAGCTCAACCTAACTGCACAGGTCAGGATGTGGCTATGCTGCACATACTACTGAAACCAAGAAAGAAAAACATGCATCACCAACAATGAAGAACTTTTAGGCGGCACCTCTGTCCTTCAGGCAGAACCTAATTCCTGGAAAACCTGCCACCCAGCAGAGCGAAACTCAGCAATAGGAAGAAACAGAGCTTAGCTTCAGTTTTTCTTTCCTCCTCCTTTCTCCCAGTATCTGCATAAGGGAAGAATATGGCAATACCAACTAACTGCTAGCACTCACATGGCATTCCTTCACCGAGAAGGACTCAAGAGGACTCCAGCTGGTCTTTCTCCACAGTGTGAAACCCTACTAGCATCAAAAAAACCCACTCAACTCCTGACCGTGCTTCCGGGTCTAGAAAGCTAGAAGTGCTGGTCCGAAAAGCAGCATCACCTCTTCGTCTGCCAGATACAAGCTGCATTATGATTTCTGCTACGTTGTGGAAACCATCACCTACATTTGAAAACAGATTTGTTCCACGTGTAGCATTCCTCCATAATTGTAAGCAGAGCAACTCCAGCTTTCCCTGCCCATCCACTGGCCACCCCCTGCCACTGCACGCCATCACACACCATGCAGGCCACGGGAGCATTCTGGACCAATACCTCAGTCTACGGGGAAACTGCTCCTTCATATCAACGAATCATTTTTTGTGCTTGTGAGATAATTTATACACAGATGTTCTCTTGCAAAAGAGTTAGCAAGTGTTGCCATGGAAAGCCACAGCCATCTGAGACCAATTTACAGAAACAGATGAGCTCTACAGTAGCTACGCCAATACCACCCAGAGCTTTGAAAATCAAATACACTGACCTCCAACTAAAGCCTATTTGCTGGGAAACTAATGAAGGACAGTTAGTCAAGGTAACATTTCAACCTTGTCTTACTATACCTATTAACTATTATATTTTGAAGAAGCTTTTGCTTTCTCAGACACTGTGCTTCACTCTTCTCATATAGGGAATGGCAGTCACCATGTCTGTAAATAAGACATGTTATTAATGTGCTCACTAGTGCTAAAGCAGTCGACAAATTGAGGGTAAATGTTCTAATGGTGGTAGATGTAGCAAGGAGGAGCTATTACTTAAAAACTGAAAGCATTCAGGTTAATTAATGTTCCAATAAACAGTATGACCAAAAAAAAAAAATCTAGATTTAGCCACGTAGGTGCACAAGAGACATATTCAAAGCAAAGTGAACAATACAGAGTTTTCCAACCCAAAAAGTTCCCATGGAAAGTTATTGGACTACAATGGTTCACTGTGTATTGAAAAAAATGTTCTAAGTTTAGAAAAGCCAAAGGAGAGTGACTAGCTTAGCACTTGACGTTAAAAACCAGCTAATCCAAGGAAGAGGCCTCCAACAGTCCCACCTCTGCCTCCACAAGTGACGCCTGTGGACAGGAACCGTATGCTGGGACAAGACAGCTGCATGCTCACAGAGGATCCGCTCATCAAACTGCGAGGACCACTAAGTGGCTCAAATGCTGCATTTGCTTTTAGACCTCTTCTGAAAGGCAAAGGCTGGATGTAGCGGTCAGCATACATGAGTGGGTGGGCTTCAGAACAGGAACGGTCTCTGCAGATAGTTCACTGTCATTTTACCTAACGAGTCCTAATGCCATTTTCCAGTCACTGTATTTTGTTATCCACACATGCTGAAACAAACTAGCAAGGCCTATTTGGCTCAGTTACCCACCCCTTCGTGGGTTCCTCTTTGGCTCAAGTGATATCTCACTGAACCACATTCAAGGGGTTGCACCAGGGATGGGCCTTCAGGAGATGGCAGTGGGGGCCAAGGCAGCACCATGTCGGCAGCCTGATGACTGCTTTCTCACACTGCACCACTCCATTAAATGCATTTAAATGTCATTTCCTACTAGCTCCCACCAGCATGACAGAGATTAGAAGGAAGATCAGTCCTCAGAAAGGAAAACCAAAGTCAACTTCTGACATTGCTATTTGAAGATAATTGTATTTTTTAACTTTTAAATTTAAGCAACTCCTTCTCAACGGTGCAGTATGTATCCACTGGCATGCTCATACCTGTGTGTATTTTTCAAAGTATGTGTATGACTAGAGATGAGAAAGATTTACTGCCGTTGAGACATAATTTTTAATAAGAGTGGGAAATACAGTTCTTTATTGCCCGTCTGTTGGGATAAATACACATAGCAATTACTTTTTATTATTGACTAATAAAGAGTACACCTGTATTAATGGTTAGCTGTAAACACATTTACCCCTGTTAGTCAGAGGAAGGAACTGCAACTCTTGTTGCAGCCAAGTTAATGGGCTTGTCTGAAGCAAAATGACACAACACTGAAGTACCTCTTCTAAGTCCATTCAGTCCATTTTATGGACTTACTTTCTGCTCTCCTCACCACTTCACCAAGGCCAGAGCTTCTCAGGGCATGCAGCAGGCCAGCTCATCCACAAGGTCCCTGCAAGGACTGCTGTGCTACACGCTGCAGCCTTACCACCAAGTAAGGCTCTTACCACCACTGTCATGCTTCATTTCACGCGTCCCAAAGGCCAGCCAGGGGTGGCTGCAAGTGCATGGAAAACAGAAGAGTACAGAGAATGGTGTATAAAACGACCTTTAGAGAAAAAGGATCACAGTGATAAAATTTGAAACTGGTTTATTTTTAGTCTCTGCCTGAAAAGCAATGGGGTACGCACTCATCTTTTCTCTTCAAAAAGCCGAGCGCAGTTACACCTCTTCTCCCACAAACGAGCAGTACAGGTAACAGCTATATCTCAATATCGCCCTGTCAAGCAAACTAAATATTTACACTCAATTCATTCTCTTGGACAAATACATACACTACTTTTAACTAACCAGGTAAACAGGAGTAAGTTTTACATGTTTACCTCTGAGAGTTGTGCCAACAGTGGCTCAAAGGTGGTAAGACATGTCAGTAGCTTTAGTGTACAATGGTGAGCAGCGGGACTTTGTTTTTCTTTTCTTAGGGAGTCCTGTTTGGGTTACAGATTTGAGAGTTTGTACTGCAGATTGCACAATTATCCTGTCACTGATGGTTTCGTCCCAGAATGACTAAAGCTGGCCTTTACACTCATCCATACCCAGACAGACTACACTTAGCATTTGACACAGAGTTGCGGCAAGGCACAGGATCTCACCCCGTACAATTTCAACCTGTCAGTCTAAGTACTTTTCTGCCTAGAAAGCCTTACGCCTCTTCTGGTTTACCAATCCAGTTTAACTCTTCTACAAAATTCTGGTAGGGCTGAATCATCTCATGTTTATTTACAGTTCACTGATTTCTCTTTTTAAAGAACATTTGCTCGTCCTATTTCTGCAGTTGCTGCCTGGTAACTTGGTGGTCTTCCCTTTGACAACAAAATCATCCTCCTATGTGTCTTATACAATGTATGAAAGCTGAAAAAAAGAAGTCTGAGTAAAATATACTTTATATTTCAGAACACCGACTGGTATTCTTCAAAGCACAATTGTAAGGTCTGTCCAAAGTCAAAAATTACGGGAGGAATATAAACTTTTACATTTTCAGGCGGCTATCTGCATTCCCACTAGTGTTTTTATATTATAAAAATTTATAGTAGCTCACAGTTTCTCAATTTCCAGTTTTGGACAAGAGCAGTTTCATAGAAGTTTATGGCCAATTCACTTTTCAGTCCAGGTATAATTTTATTTCCACTCTCTAGAAGCACATAGCAGCAGACATTGCTTAGCTACAGTTCTGCCTCCCTCTCTTCTGATGCCTCTCTCACAACAGCAGCTTTGGATGCAGGACCATTACACTGCTGCTGTGACTCAACACCAACAAACTATCATGCCTTGCTTTGCTCCCCCCCACTGATGAGTCCCAAGATATTAGCTGTACATGCCACAGGTCACCCTTCCCAAGAGACTGATAAACGTTATCTCAGCTTCAACAGCTCGAGCAGGCCCAGTTTATCCACGCTCAACCAAAGAGTCTCTGATCTGAGGAACTGTGACCCCAACCTCCCTCCCCAGCTACAGTGCTAACACGAAGCTCAAGGACCTTGGCTGCGCACCGGGAAACGTTTTCAGCAGCAAGAAAAGAAAGCGACTTCCAGCCAGCATATTGGTTCCACCGCTGCTCCGCAGCAAACACCCCAACCTATGGTTGCTGCAACACCTTGCCAAGTGATGGGGAGGGTGGGGGAGAGGCAGGGGCAGACCTGTGTAACAGCGAATCCACAAGCCACACTCTTGCACCTTCTCTGGCCCAAGCCCAAATCCTCACTCAGCAGCAGTAAACAGGAAGCCACTGCTGAACTCCATGACACACATGCACACCCCAAGCAACCTCCTAAACTTCTTCCTCTTGCAAATACAGCTGTCAGCATCTGTAAAGAAGAGAGTATCTACATCTGTAAGGAAGGGTATCAGGGCTGCACATTACCAGTCATCAGAGCTCCACAAGCTGAACACACTGCTATCCTGGGAAGGACGGCACCCTAAGGATTATATAAATTGCAAGCAGGGTTTTACAACAGAAAAGCTGTGACTTGTATATTCATTGTGGCTAAAACCTAGGAATATTTTCTTAATACATTAAATCATGTCCCGTATGAAACAGACTTCCACCTTGTGAGGTAGAAAAGCACCTCTAGGTACTACCAAGCTATTCATCACCACCCCTCCTTGCCACTTCAGCTGTGCCTCTACTGATCTGGTTGTAAGGTCCAGCCTTGATGCCAATTTATCCGTGTATGTCTAGATGCGATGCTGTGAATACTGGGCTGCAGTACCTTCTGGAAGCATCAAGCAGAACAAGAATTATGCTAAGACCTAAAAATCTCGGACAAGGCAGGACTGAAGACATCACTCCAATAAAATAAGCTGTTGCCATGGAAAGTGGCTTTAAGACCTTACTAGAGCTTTTAACTATCTTTCCTGTAAAGAGCTTAGTACAGTAAATGTGAGTAAGCAAATATTAAAAATAGCTAGGCAGGGACACTCTTGTTCAATTGCTTTTAGCACTGACTCAAACGTGTATGACTCACCCCAAGTACCTCCTGCCGTATCTACTTTCCCAGTGCTGGCTGTAACACCTCTTACTTTACACACAGGACACCACCACTGCTGATCTCGGGGACCTCCAGGACAGACAGGTCGTGTGTGTCAATACCACTAAAGTGTTATCAGAATTTTCTACACATTCTTTCAACCTTCAATGATCATTTTTAAGTAAATGATTCACAGGATTACGCTACAAAAGGACTGAAAGCCAACAGTAAAAAGGACTAGAAATTAAGGAGTTGTCATGCTTAAATTACTCTCAAAAAGTTCGACAGGCAATCACCAAGCATCTCACTTCAGAAAACACTTCCTTACCCTCTCTCCTCCTAGCTGCAGCCACGCCGAGTTACTGAGTCGCCCTCCAACAAGATCATCCTCCTAGAAATCCGCATGTCTTGTAGACAGGCTTTCTGAATGCAGTATCTCTGCTGTTCTTTGTTCAAACCACCCAAAAAAATCAAAGAAAAACCCTTCTAAAGCAAGTCATAGTCTTATTTACTGGAGTTTACAGGAACTAGTGGTCACACATAGGGAATTTCCACATAGTTAACTTCGTAACTTTTATACTTCCACTGTACATTTACGATCAAAACATCACAGAACGGAAAAGCCATTAACAAAACCTTCATAACAGATGTACAATTTAATCAAGACTAGTCAAGCTAATCAGATACCAATTAAAAACTGTTTAGTACTACATATACACTATAGGTGGCAATATGTGATCCTGGACATTTTATATAATAAGTTCTCCTCCAGAACTAGTTATGTGCTTAAAAATCATATATACCAAAGTCTCTGCCAGATTTGCAGTAATATCCCCTGACCCAAATAACTTAATTTTGACACTCATGCCTTAAAAGAGATCATAAAGAAAATTACAAAGGGAAGAAGAGAGAGAGGCCAGTGGTAGCAAAACAACATCATATAGTTAATCAGCACACATATCCTTCAGAAGTAATGTCAAGTTTTTATTACATCTTCACTTCTCATTGACAAAATAACAATGGTATGTTTCTTTTGGGGTTGAGTGGCTTTTTTGGACATCAAGGGAAAAGAAAATGCAGGAAGAGAATCACTAACCTGAAACCTTTAAGAAAAATACTTGATATTTTCGGGAAGTCCCAAGTTCTTTAGTGCTATATTTGCACTACTCTATTAGGCACCTTATGCATGAATTATTCATAGTAACTTTTTCTCTATATTATGTTGTACTAGCCTTAAAAATTATCACTTTCTGCTGCTCTTTGCCAGGAAAAGAATAATATGGCTAGTTTGGGGGGTGTTTTCAGCATAACTCAGAAAAAAGAGAGGACAGATAAATGTTATGCCCAGACTGACCCATTTGCTTAATTATCAAACAGCATTTGCCTGCTTCCAAAACTGACGAAATCTAGCAGTAATAAAGTCCGAGCTCAAACTGTCAAATCAGAAAAACAGGAACTGTGCTCTAGAACTGGGGTTTCGTATTTCCCCTTTCAAACTTGATAGCAGAACTAACAACATATTTTGCGTCTAAGAGACCATGAGACACAAAATCTCCTGAATTTGGGGGGGGGGGGGGGGGAGGGTAAATTTAAAATCAGTTATTTGCTGCAAAGACTCGGTTCTAATTTCAACTAAACAGAGAGAGTAGCTTCACACACCATGTACTCCTTTTCATACCTCTATGAATGAGAAAACACAGAAGAGTGAATACAGCTGAAAAGGAAGGTCTACCAGAGATGTCCTCCCATGAAACCCCATTACCAGGAAATGAGGAAAGACTGAGGAAAAAAAGAAGAGACGAGAGAGGCAAGTCTGAGGAACTTTTCATGCTTTGCTCCAGGTCTGCAGCCAGACAATTCGCAAATACCACAGTGCAGCTATTCTGGGCAATAAATATTTAACCGTAGCGGGCAATACTTCCTACAAATAATACTTAGAGGAAAAAAAAGCTTTAGGGAGCAAATCTGTGTGTTAAAGCACATGCACTTCTGTAGAAAATAATGAAAAATAAAACCAGAACGTGCACCATGCGTACACTAACTACCGAGTACACAGCCTGTTAGCTCAGCAGTCTAAGATGGCTACTTAAGCCTTAGCACTAAATACTCTTAACCATAAAAGTACTTCCTTTTTTCTGTCCTTAAAAGCAACTTAGAAATTTAATTGCAAGTTAACACGTAGGAATCTTAACAACAAAACCTCTTTCAAATTCATTATGTTGTTGGTTTATCCTAACATACAAATATCCCCAGTCTTAAACTGTTCAGCCTCTACAAAAACTAGCCATACCACATCAGGCATTCCTCATCATTTACAGAATCCCCATGGATTTTAGGGGATGCAAAGCTTCACTCCAAACCACTGCTCTAAGACACTGTAATTGCCAGAAGGCTGTTATCCCATGAAGAATCGACTCAAACTTAAAATGCATCAACACATTAAAAGAATCATAATGCTTGACTAGTTTCAGAATCTAGTTGAAGACCAGTCAAAAAAATTATTGATTTGTAACCTAACACACTGTTCTAAAATCTGGAAAGATTTCTTTTAAAGGGACAGAGTATTTTAGTAAACATTAAACAAATATTAGTTACATTAAGCAGATCTCTGTATTGAAAGGTTAACTAGTGACTTCAGAGAAAACTCACAGAAATTAGTTACAAGTGATCTCTACAAACTTTTTTTTTTTGAAAAAGATATCTGTAATTCCTATAGTAACTTGGATGTATCACCCCTCCAGCAGTTTTCTTAAGCAATCTGAGAATTATCATATAAACTTCACAGAGAGGAAATACCCCATTTTTAAACAACTAACCAAAATCTTTCCCTGTGTCTTACAACCCAGAAATCTGGCTGTAACCCAGCTGCATTTCTGCCTTGGTGTTTGCTTCTATATTGCGAAGTAAAATCAGTTCATTTTCTCAAATGGCTAAATGCACATAAATTGTACTTAACCAGAAATTACAGAGCCAAAGTTTCTTCTTATGTGACTTCTGTGCATATGCAGTGGCTATCTTTAATCTGCAAGGTTACCTGCAGTTAAAAACAGTCTACTACATTTCTCTATACCATTCTAGACACAGTCTTTCTATGCAAATAGAAAAAAAAAAATTATTTCCCTCATTCTTAAGGGGAAATAAATTCAAAAAAACCCAGTGTGCTGTCAGTCTATAGACATTCAACAAGTCAGCAGTGCAGAACTTAACATTTCCATGTCTGTGCATCACAATGACTAACAACACAATACCCCACAACCCACTCAGTGAACACCACCTTTGTATCTCCCTGAACTCTGTGCTGGGGGTTCCTGGCACCATTTCTTGAGTGTCCCGAGGATTACACAGATCACACTCAAACCCAGTTGATAAACCAACAGCAGTACTCCATCCTTGCAGGCTTCTGAGACATAAAGCGTCAGGGGAAAGAGGGGATTTCAGCGCCCCCCACAATGTCTCCTTTCCACTCCAAAATGCGTCTTATGCCAGCACTCGGGATGGGAGATCATCTTTGCAGATACATTTAATAGCTTCTGCTCTGGCAGGATCTTCACCCACATGGAATGAGGATGTTCACACCATGCCTGTTCCACACCATGCCTGTTCCACACCATGCCGTTCCTCTCAAACCACAGGCTCTTGAGCAGAAAAAGAGGTTCTCAATAATGCTTGTCAAAAGCACTCATGCACAATTTTTTTTTTTTTTTCAAATGCACAACACCTACAGTTATGAGAACCTCAAAGTTCTCATTTTCTGTTTTCTTACCAAGCCACCGGAAAGCTGACTCTCAGTATCCACTGGCTTCCAACAAGAACCCATAGCCTTCCCCCCCCCCCCCCCTCCAGTGTTCAGTGTACAATTGAATCTCTTCACCTCTTTTGAAAATCTGAAAGTGTAGTGGAACAAGACATGCAGAAAACATTCTCATGAACAAATTCACCTGAATTTAAGCAAAATGGCCACAAGCCTTTTCCACAAAATCACCATGAGCAGAATTCAATTCCTAACATCCACAAAGAGAAAGAAATCTGCATGCCACTATTTCCTTACCAATCGTAACAAGGAAGCCAAAGTACACCTAGAGATTCAAGAGAGAGTCAGAAAAACTGCTTTATATTCTTTGATGGTAATAGAAGACTTGACTTGTTTTAAACACAACAGAAATAGTAGACCACTTTTTTTTTTTTCCCCGCAAGAAATTCTGAGCACTAATGGACTGTGACCAGAAGTCACTGAAATCAGGGCAAAGGACTTCATTTAGGCTGCTTTAAACTTTGTTTTTGTTAGTGATCATCATATACTTAACCTAGACTCCTGAAAAATAATTTTAACAAAAACTCTGAAAGAGCCACCCTGTCATTTTAGCTAGGAATGACAAAAGCTTAATTGAGAATTACAGAAGCCAAAACCACCATTTTTAAATCTTGTAGATTCTTTTCTGTTTACTGTAACAAGAGAGCAAACAGATGCGGCAAGGGAAACAGAATAAGCATACCAGATATTCCAATAACAAGCCATTCCTTGCTAGTTATTATCATTTGCTTATTTTTTTGAGAGGCCTGAAACACACAAATTTAATCTGGCAATAAATGCAACTACAGAATTAAATTAAAAATGGACATATCGAGGTGTTAATTTTATTAAACCACAACTCCCATGTCACAGAATGGCTGAGGTGGGAAGGGACCTTGCCCTGGTTTCAGCTGGGATAGAGTTAATTTTCTTCCTAGTAGCTGGTACAGTGCTGTGTTTTGGATTTAGGATGAGAATAATGTTGATAACACACCGATGTTTCAGTTGTTGCTAAGTAGTGCTTACACCAGTCAAGGACTTTCCAGCTTCTCATGCCCTGCCAGCGAGAAGCTGGGAGGGGACACAGCCAGGACAGCTGACCCAAACTGGCCAAAGGGATATTCCATACCATGTGATGTCATGCTCAGTATATAAACTGGGGGAGTTGGCCAGGGGGGCGGTGACCGCTGCTCAGGGACTGGCTGGGCATCGGTCGGCGGGTGGTGAGCAATTGCATTGTGCATCACTATCACTTATTTTGTATACTCTTTTATCATCATCATCATTATTATTAATTTCCCTTCCTTTTCTGTCCTATTAAACTGTCTTTATCTCAACCCACGAATTTTATTTCCCCCCCCCCCCCGATTCTCTCCCCCATCCCACTGGCAGGGGGGGAGTGAGCAAAGAGCTGCGTGGTGTTTAGCCGCCTGCCAGGTTAAACCACAACAGTCCTTTTGGCGCCCAACGTGGTGAGATAACGACAGATCTGACCAGAGCGTGTTAAGGCAAATTTGTTATAAGCATTCATCATATTGGTTTAATAGTCGCTGGTCACAATGTTGATTAATTTACTCTCAAAGTTGTCGTGCTTGCTCTCAAAGTTGTGTTATCTAACACCTTACTTGCTGTATATGTTCCCTGTTGCGCTGTCCTTCACCTCTGGGAGCTGGATCAAGGATGTCATTTTGCTGCACTGTGTAACACTGGTTTCTGATATGATAAAATTATTGGTCGTGAGACTAATCTGGTACTTGTACTCGGCATTGCCATCATCTCTGTACGTTGGGAGCCACCTTTCAGAAACTATTAATAATAACACTCTTTACCTTTTCTCCTCGGGGAACCAATCTATGTGGGAGGCGGGGGGGACACTTCCCCCCGCTCCTTCACCTTCCCTTTCTCTTTCAGGCTAGTTACAACAGCTCTTGAGAATTTTGAATATCCTTGGGATGTTCAAACCAGCATGTTCCTATTGCTATGTCTCCTGAATGTGGTTCAGGTCTTGTTTAAGGTTAAACAATTATTTAAGAATACCATCCAGAGATCAACCCCGGCAACAGGCACTGCAGCTACTCCAACCCCCACGACAGGCACTGCAGCTGAACCAGAGAACCAACCCATGCCAGTATCAGTCACCCCAATACTAAACAAGATGATTTTCTTGTGTAAAGGATGAAGATGAACCAGGGCCAACATGAGAACAGGAGGAGGAAGAGGCAGAACCCATAAATGAGATGGTAACCACCCGATCCCTATCCCCGAGTGAGCTGCGAGATACGCAAAAAGATTTCAGTCATCATCCAGGCGAGCACGTTGTCACCTGGCTGCTCCAATGCTGGGATAACAGAGCCAGTAGCCTGGAATTAGAGGGTAGGGAAGGCAAGCAGCTGGAATCCCTTTCTAGGGAAGGAGGCATTGACAAAGCAATTGGAAAAGGGGCACAAGCTCTCAGCCTCTGGAGGCGACTCCTGTCAGGCGTGAAGGAAAGGTATCCCTTCAAGGAAGATGTTATATGTCACCCAGGCAAGTGGACCACCATGGAGAGGGGTATCCAGTACCTGAGGGATATCCAGCTGTGCTGGAGGTGATTTATGATGACCTGGACAATGAGCAGTTATCCAAAGATCCAGATGAAGTCAGGTGCACAGGACCCATGTGGTGGAAGTTTGTATGGAGCGCACCATCGTCGTATGTCAATTCACTGGCAGTAATGACCTGGAAAGACGGAGAGGAACAAACGGTCGATGAATTGGCTGGCCAACTCCAGCAATATAAAGAAAGTCTCTCTTCCTCCCTACGGGCCTGCATCTCGGCTGTGGAGAAACTGTCCCAGGAGTTCCAGTGATTCAAAAGGGATATGCCCTACTCCCCACCTGTACGGACCAGTGTCTCAGCCATTAGGAGTAAGTGTCCCTCTGCTCAAGAGAGAGGATATAGAGGGTACACACCATAGGCCACCCTGTGGTTTTACCTGCATGACCACGGAGAGGAGATGAGGAAGTGGTATGGAAAATCTACCTTGACCCTAGAGGCACGGGTACGTGAGTTGCAAGGAAAAACAATCACAAAAGGGGGTTCTTCCAGGAAAACTGCTGCTCCAGTTTCCAGTGAGCAGTTCCCCAGACAGAGTAGAAGGGCTGATTTTACTTCCGATCTTAATAAAGGGACTTCTGATTTGCATTTACAAGAAGTGAGTAACAAATACTATGACCAGGACTAGAGGGGCCCTGCCTCCAGCCAGGTGGAGGAAAGAGACAACCGGGTTTACTGGACTGTGTGGATTCGATGGCCTGGCATGGGAGTATAAGGCTCTAGTAGACACCGGTGCACAGTGTACCCTAACATCATCAAGCTATAAAGGGGCAGAACCCATCTGTATTTCTGGAGTGACGGTGGGATCCCAATAGCTATCTGTATTGGAGGCTGAAGTGAGCCTAACTGGGAATGAGTGGCAGAAGCACCCCATTGTGACTGGCCCAGAGGCTCTGCGCATCCTTGGCATAGACTACCTCAGGAGAGGGTATTTCAAGGACCCAAAAGGGTACCTGTGGGCTTTTGGTATAGCTGCCTGGGAGACAGAGGAAATTAAACAGCTGTCCACCTTGCCTGGTCTCTTGGAGGACCCTTCTGTTGTGGGGTTGCTGAGGGTCGAAGAACAACAGGTACCAATCGCTACCACAACGGTGCACTGGCAGCAATATCTCACCAACCGAGACTCCCTGACTCCCATCCATAAGCTGATTCGTTGACTGGAGAGCCAAGGAGTGATCTGCAAGACTTGCTCACCCTGTAACAGTCCCATATGGCCAGTGCAAAAGTCTAATGGAGAGTGGAGACTAACAGTAGACTATCGCAGCCTGAATGAAGTCACACCGCCGCTGAGTGCTGCCGTGCTGGACATGCTAGAACTTCAATATGAACTGGAGTCAAAGCCAGCCAAGTGGCATGCCATGATTGATATTGCTAATGCGTTTTTCTCAATCCCTTTGGCAGCAAAGTGCAGACCACAGTTTGATTTCACTTGGAGGGGCATCCAGTACACCTGGAATTGACTGCCTCAGGGGTGGAAACACAGCCCCACCATTTGCCATGGACTGATCCAGACTGCCCTGGAACAGAGTGAAGCTGTGGAACACCTGCAATACATTGATGACGTCATCGTATGGGGCAACACAGCAGCAGAAGCTTTTGAGAATGGGAAGAAAATAGTCCAAATCCTTCTGAACGCTGGTTTTGCCATAAAACAAAGTAAGGTCAAGGTACCTGCACAGGAGATCCAGTTTTCAGGAATAAAATGGCAAGATGGATGTCGTTAGATCCCAATGGATGTCATCAACAAAATAACAGCCATGTCTCCACCAACTAGCAAAAAGGAAACGCAAGCCGCCTTAGGCGTTGTGAGTTTTTGAAGAATGCATATTCCAAATTACAGTCTGATTGTAAGCCCTCTCTATCAAGTGAGCCAGAAGAAGGATGATTTCAAATGGGGCCCTGAGCAACAACAAGCTTTTGAACAAATTAAACAGGGGAGAGTTCATGCAGTAGCCCTTGGGCCAGTCCGGACAGGACAAGATGCAAAAAAAAGTGCTCTACGCCACAGCTGGGGAGAATGGCCCTACCTGGAGCCTCTGGCAGAAAGCACCAGGGGAGACTCGAGGTCAACCCCTAGGGTTTTGGAGTCAGGGATACAGAGGATCCGAGGCCCACTATACTCCAACTCAAAAAGAGATATTGGCAGCATGTGAAGGGGTTCGAGCTGCTGTGGAAGTGATCAGCACTGAAGCACAGCTCCTCCTGGCACCCTGACTGCCGGTGCTGGGCTGGGTGTTCAAAGGGAGGATCCCCTGTACACATCATGCAACTGATGCTACGTGGAGTAAGTAGGTCACACTGATCACACAACGGGCTTGAATAGGAAACCCCAGTCGCCCAGAAATCTTGGAAGTGATCGTGGACTGGCCAGAAGGCAAAGATTTCGGAGTATCGCCAGAGGAGGAGGCGACACGTGCTGAAGAAGCCCCACTGTATAATAAACTACCAGAAAATGAGAAGCCATATGCCCTGTTCACTGATGGGTCCTGTTGTCTTGTGGGAAAGCATCGGAGGTGGAAGGCTGCTGTATGGAGTCCTATACGACAAGTCACAGAAACTGCTGAAGGAGAAGGTGAATCAAGTCAGTTTGCAGAGGTGAAAGCCATCCAGCTGGCTTTAGATACTGCTAAACAAGAAAAGTGGCCAGTGCTCTATCTCTGCACTGACTCATGGATGGTGGCAAATGTCCTGTGGGGGTGGTTGCAGCAATAGAAGCAGAGCAACTGGTAGCGCAGAGGCAAACCCCTCTGGGCTGCCGCACTGTGGCAAGATATTGCTGCCCAGGTAGCGAACCTCGTTGTAAAAGTAAGTCACGTAGATGCTCACGTACCCAAGAGTCAGGCCACTGAAGAACATCAAAACAACCAGCAGGTGGATCAGGCTGCTAAGATTGAAGTGGCTCAGGTGGATCTGGACTGGCAACATAAGGGTGAATTATTTATAGCTCGGTGGGCCCATGACACCTCAGGTCACCAAGGAAGAGATGCAACATACAGATGGGCTCGTGATCGAGGGGTGGACTTGACCATGGACACTATTGCACAGGTTATCCATGAATGCGAAACATGCGCTGCAATCAAGCAAGCCAAGTGGTTAAAGCCTCTTTGGTATGGAGGACGATGGCTGAAATATAAATATGGGGAGGCCTGGCAGATCGATTATATCACACTCCCACAAACCCACCAAGGCAAGCGCTATGTGCTTACAATGGTGGAAACAACCACCGGATGGCTGGAAACATATCCCGTGCCCCATGCCACTGCCCGGAACACTATCCTGGGCCTTGAAAAGCAAGTCCTATGGTGACATGGGACCCCAGAAAGAATTGAGTCAGACAACGGGATTCGTTTCTGAAACAACCTCATAGACACCTGGGCCAAAGAGCACGGCATTGAGTGGGTATATCACATCCCCTATCATGCACCAGCCTCTGGGAAAAATGAACGATACAATGGACTGTTAAAGACTACACTGAGAGCAATGGGTGGTGGGACGTTCAAACATTGGGATACACATTTAGCAAAGGCCACCTGGTTAGTCAACACTAGGGGATCTGCCAATTGAGCTGGCCCTGCCCAGTCAAAACTTTTACATACTGTAGAAGGGGATAAAGTCCCTGTAGTGCACATAAAAAATATGCTGGGGAAGACAGTCCAGGTTATTTCTGCCTCGGGCAAAGGCAAACCCATCCATGGGATTGCTTTTGCTCCAGGACCTGGGTGCGCTTGGTGGGTGATGCGGGAGGATGGGGAAGTCCGATGTGCACCTCAAGGGGATTTGATTTTGGGTGAGAATAGCCAATGAATTAAATTAAATTATGTTAATTGCTATATAATACTGTAGATCATCACTTCTATGGCGGCTATATGTCATATCAACCGTATTACAGTAAGAATCACCCAGATTAATGAAGAATGAATTTTGATGAAACTGAGCAAAGTGCAGCAATGATAGAACCGGACAAGCACAGTGATAATGGAACCAAAAGTGGCTTCAGCATGCACCAATGCAACACCACACACCATCTCTCCTGCCCTGAAGGACTGTTATGACATGTTATGACATTTAGTCATGGACTAAATGAACTCAACGAACATTTTATAGGGATGGCCCATAGACTAAGGGAATGATATCTGTGTGTATATATCAAAAGATGGGAAAAGTGGTGGTGATTAACTGGGATGTGTTGGAAAGTGTGGGACCTGGGCATGACATAGATGGTATAGAATATGGGGTGGATACTGTCCTGGTTTCAGCTGGGATAGAGTTAATTTTCTTCCCAGTAGCTAGTATAGTGCTGTGTTCTGGATTTAGTAGGAGAATAATGTTGATAACACACCGATGTTTCAGTTGTTAATTAGTGCTTACACCAGTCAAGGACTTTCCAGCTTCTCATGCCCTGCCAGCGAGAAGCTGGGAGGGGACACAGCCAGGGCAGCTGACCCAAACTGGCCAAAGGGATATTCCATACCATATATACTGAGCATGATGTCATAAACTGGGGGGAGTTGGCTGGGGGGTGTTGACGGCTGCTCAGGAAGTGGCTGGGCATTGGTTGGCAGGTGGTGAGCAACTGTATTGTGCATCACTTATTTTGTATATTCCTTATCATTATTATTATTAATTTCCCTTCCTTTTCTGTCCTATTTAACTGCCTTTATCTCAACCCACGAATTTTACTTCCCCCCCCCCCGATTCTCTCCCCCATCCCACTGGGGGTGGGAGTGAGTGAACAGCTATGTGGTGTTTAGCTGCCCGCTGGGTTAAACCACAACAGACCTCTTGAGATTGCCTCTTCCAACACTTGACATTGCCTGCTCCAAGCCCTGCTCAGGCAGGGGCAGCTGGAGCAGGCTGCCCAGGATGTCCCCAGCTGGGTTGTTAATCTCTCCACAGATAGAGACTCCACAACACCTCTGAGCAGCCTGGTCCAGTGTTTGACCACCCTCACAGTACTAAAGTGTTAAATGAAAGATGCTCCAGCCCCTTAATCACGAAAGAAGTATTTAGTGCACAAATTAAAAGTGTTATCTGTTTTCTTAAGCATAAGATGACATTTTGCCTTATAAAAAACAAATCAGGATCAAATTACGATTTTTCTTTGCCTAAATTCAGTGCCTTCAACTTAGAACAAGACCACAGCTATAAAATCATAATACGAAAAAGAAAAGAGCACAGAATTATTGCAAAATTAATTGGACTGAGCCCCTCCTCCCCCCCTCCCCCCCCCCATTACTCATGCTCACACATGAAAAAATACACTAGTTAATTTTTTTTAAGGTCACAGCTTCTGGAAATGAACCAGATCAAATGCAAATCAAACCAGGAAGACATACATCAGCTGTAAACTAAGAAAACTTGATGCAGGACTCAGTATGCAAAATCAAGACAGAACTCTATGACAGCATTTCTAAGTCATCAGTTTATTGCAGAATGCTTACTACTGAAGAACACCCATCACACTAGGCTTCTCCACATTATTTGACTTCTCAGGTCAAATTCCCAATAAGGTACCTTCTCCTCCTACCCCTTTAAAAGACATTTTATAGCTCATCCCTAATTCTGGATGAGACTGAGACAGACGGGGGGAAGGGAATTACCCCATTTTAGCATATTTTATAATGAGATGTTCATGGAGTAGACTGCTTGCTGCTCTACAGAACTATGCCATATTACCTACCCTTAAGAAGAGTTTGATTCTAAAGTAAGTCCTGAAAAAGTAATCTCTATTAACATAGAGATATAACACATTAAGGTTCTTCTTAAGCCTTTGGTTGGGGCTTAGCAAATTATATGTTAAGTGTTTGTAGGCTGTGCCCTCTCTATGAGTACACACCATGAGATGCCCCACTAAAACCAGTAGAATAGCTTTTTAGGACCATAAGTGTGTGTTTGTTTACAAGATTAGGATCATTATGTCAGTCTTGCCTGCTAATTAAACTACTCTCAACTTTCCCTGTCTCTTAAACTGAGTAACAATAGGTTTTGAAAAACAAACACCTTGAAATGGTCTGGGAAAGCTGCTGATCTCCACTGCTTTTAAAAACTTCTAAACCCTACCTAAGAAAGAGGATTTTCTTTTAAAACACAATTCAGTTATTAGGACATACCCTAAAACATTTCTAAAATTACTTTGGCTGGGAGCAGATGTACATGCTTTGTACAGGCAGCAGAGCCTGACGAAGATGTTACTATTTTACTGGTGGTTACCAGCCTTTGCTGGCAAAAAAAGGAAGCGCCCATGGTTCAGTTGCAGGGAGGAGGGCAGTACCTTCCAACAGAAAGGGAGCAGTAAACACCTGGGGGGTGGTACATCTCAAGTGGCCGCGTGCATATGTGCAAGCTGTCTTGGCCTTGAATGCAGAATTAGTGCTGATTAAATTGCTTTAAAAATGTGAGCCAAATTACATGGTAAACCTTATTTCCAGCCAGAGCCATGCAAAAAAGTTGCAGTTCTAACAAAAGCCTTTGCCAGCTTCAGCAAAATTATCAGGAAGAGACAATGGTTTGCATCTCAGCTGTAGTTTAAAGGTTGAACTCACCACAAAGCTTGGGACAAATCAAGTTCTTTATGTAATTACTCAATTTCACTGATACGCACTGATTTGTCTGTGCGAAACTGAGCTTGCATGGAACCCTAAAGACAAACAGGAGTTAGCAGCATATACATACACAAACAAGCATAGCAGTTTACATTAATCGCCAATGAAACTTTATCCAGCAATTAAGTAACAAAGATATAATGGATTGAAAAAGTCCTAAGGAATTTGTTCATCAGAGAAAGCATGAAACAATCTTGAGGCACGCAATGAGCTTGTGCCAGCATAGCAGAGGTGAAGGTAATGCATGATCCAGATTTCTCTCCCTTAAAGAGGCAGAGTCCTACCATAGATTTACAGGTTAGCAGGTCCTGCCCTTGTCATGTAAAACTAATCCTCCAAGCATACAGAACAAGAGGGTGGTTCTATATAAATGCTTCTCTGCACGCTAAATGACGCACAAAGCATGTCAATAGGTATATGCTGTGGTGCAAGTCAGCTTTAGAGAAAAATATTTTGCGTACGCTGGGCTATATGAAGAAGTTAAACTGCTTCCACCTAAAAGCATACCAGTGTTTCTTACGCAGGATTTTCACAACAGTGTCCAAGTTTGCACATCCCTGTGGAAAGCAAGGGAAGGAGCTGATGAGAAATCTTCTGAGCTGGAAAAGGTATCCATCAGGGCACACTAGCTGCTCAACCAAAGAGGTGACATGCCACAACAGGAGTGCCTTAAGATAGTGCTGCTGTGATCTGCAACGTGAAACCACGGCCTCGCCGGCAGCACTACTTACCTCCTCCCTCCGCACACACACCGTAAGTTAAGAAAAATGTGGGCTCATATTTCACTTAATTCGACAGCAAACTTATAAGAACACTGTGATTAAACCTGGAGATACCACACACCTTTATTGCAAGGTAAAACTTTCAGTCAATACCAACAAAGGGCGAACAGTTAATCTGTACACAGCCAAGTTAACATGACCGGCATCTTCAGTTTTAGGTGTTTAAGGCTGTGCTGGCATACACTGAGTATTCAGGATTTAAAAGGTGCCTTTTTTTAAGTAAAACGAGCCCTCGTTTGCTGATGTATCTTGCGTATAGAGATGTAACTTGGCCGTGTTGTAAGTCACATGTACAGGAAGCTGAAAGGACTGTAAAACCCACAGGACTTTTTTTTTTTTTTAAACTTGGCAGAAGATAGCTGTTGTTCTTTTGTAAAAATGAAGCTCTAAGTCAGCTATCCCTATATGTCCTTTCACTTTACCACCTGTGGCTTTGACAGTGAAATCAAACCCATGCCCTCCTGTATTAACCAATTCCACACTTATAAGAAAGGTGTTCATGGCCATGAATTACTACGAAAATAAGTGCTGGTATAAAACAACACAAGGTGATTTTTTCCAGGTGATGCTGGTGGTAAGACAAAGGCTTCCGGGTGAGAATCCCATTTGGCAAAGCTCGTGCTAGCGACTTGCATCTATGTACAACACGTTCATCGGGCTACGGGGGCTTGTTCTGTATCATCAATAAACACAATCTCTATGTTCCCTTCATGAGGGCAATGATACAGCAGCATGAACACAAGTAGAAGTTTTCTTGGCAATGAGCAGTTATGACCCTTCAAAAAAATGGGGATCAGACAGGCTCCTTTTCTCTGCACTTTCCAGAATGTGGATGAACTCTTGACTAGTCCCTGTCTTTAGGGGACAGAGTTACTAAGAGACTTTCTAAAAATCAATACATAACAGTCAAATAAAATACATTTAAGCCATTCCCTGCCTAAGCCAGTCACTGATGTTTCTAATATAAAAACAGTTAGAAAAGTCATGAGGTTGTAACACCATTTCAGAAGAACGTGGTGTCCATTACAGCCTGTAGACCACTCAAATAGACTTTACCATTAGAAACAGTGGAAGGCAGCAAGTGCTAAGTTTTGGAATTGCAGCTGTTACTTCAATAATGAAGTCAAATGCACCTCTCTCTTCCTTCGGCTTAAGAACAAAAAAAAAGGGTAGAAGATTCAAGTAAGGAAAAAAATACAGTTTAATACAAATGCAACACAAATCAATAACAGGAAAAAGCAAAAAGGCAAACAGTGAATTTGTAATATTTTGTTTTCAGAGGAGAGGATAACTCCTCTAGAACTGAGTGCTCCAGCACAGGTTATAGAGCTGTAGAGGGTGACAACAGAGGCTGATACATACAGGTCAGGCTTGCTGATTTAACTGTCTGGTTCCTTTTGAACTTTTAAACTCTCTAAATAGATGGGCTCTGGCAATTTCAAAATTATTAGCGTCTGTTTTGCCATACTTTGAGGAAAAGTGAAATACTGAAGTGTTCAGGAAGTGAAAGGTTATTTCTTGTGCATCTTCAGTAAACACGAAAGACACTGAGTGTACAAGAAAACCATATAAAGTGAGCTGCAAATGCCAGCTTATAGTTGTTCTTGATCAAAAACCTCAGAACTGAGGGTGGCCACATTTTCTTTCCACGCAGGAGGCTACCAGCTTGAGTTAAGATGTGAGAGCTTGACATCCTAGGGACAAAAAAAAACCACCCATGCAAAATAGCAGATTTAAATATAAAAGACTGAGTCTAATGCAACACTAGATGGTACCTTTCATACTTCTTTCTTTTTTTCCCTTAAATATCTAATGCCTCTGATAACTAATATAACTGTATTAAAAAAAAAAAAACCAACCACAACAAACAAAAAACCTGCTTTGACTTTGTTATTATACTCCGGTAAAATCCAGAGCAGTGCAGAGACAGGTATTTATGTATGGCAAGCAACAGGAAGTTATTTAGACTGTGCAAGTGCCAAGGCTTTTAAGGTTTGTTTTGTTTAATGTATCTCTTTGTGCTGCTAGTGTCCTAAAATGAGTATAAAAGTTAGTTCTGCCAAATTAATTTCCTGAAAAACTGAGTTGACATACAAACAAATTTCTTGCAAGTGTTCCCTCTCCTCCCTCACTCCCCTGTCCAAGTCACAGATCTAGCATGGTCTGCTTCATTTTCCTTACCTAAAAAAGTATAAGGCTTAGATCTGTCCTTCCTCCTGACATGAAAGGTATAAGGATTTTTTTCCAGAACTGCTGTCTCCAGCACAACCTTGGGCACGGTAGTTCTCACAGCAGGTCTAGGTACAACCTCCTAGGCTGAACAGGAATTTTTTCCTGTTCAAAAGAGCATGAGTCAATATTACCTCATTCTCAACTTCCAGTCAGTAAAATTAAGTAGTTTAAAAGATCTGAAGTAGAAGACCAACAAAGTTATTTTGACAGAATATGCCCAGATTGAAGGGTAATTATTAAGAGTACTGCTAATAAAATTAAATATGTCAATACCCTGCTAAATTCTAACTGGGCCACCTGATGGGCAATCCAGACTCCGCTCAGTCTTCAAATAGCTGGAAGTGACAGGGAACGAAACACTCAAAGAACAGTTTAAACAGCACCTGGTGTCCAAAACTGCTAAAAACTTGCACTATATTCACATCTAGGTGCCTCAACAGCCAGGGCTCCTCTCAGATCCACTCTGCAAACAAGGGAGATTGTGTACCACTGCCTGAGGAATGTGCAAATTTTCCTTTAGAATTTTTCTCTTGGAAGCATGAATAGCAGTTGTTTAGATTTTGGGTTCAAAGGGAATTAAGCCTTTGGGGACCAAGGAGGCAATGCGGCATCTCCAGGAGAGAGTGGGGGAGAAAGGTGTTGAAGGAATAAACACGTTGTTTAGCCGAAGTCAGGCACTGGCCAGTGACACAGCTGAGATTAAAACACCCCAAGGCTTCTAAACCCATCAAATGCTGCATTATACGCTTATCCACCTGCAGACTGACTCCTCATCTTTGTGAACCCTCCTGTCTCCTCCTCCAGTACACACACAGGCAACCGAAGTCTTGACTCATGGTAAATCCTACATGCTTCAAAAGTCAGAGAATATAGCATTAGATACTGAATTTATTCAATTTATTAGCAGACCCTCCTTTATGTAGCAGACCAGCTTCAAAGGAGTAGAAGTCCAAAATACTTCACAGAGCAAAGCTACCAGATATGTGCATTTATGATGGATGAGATTCTTGAAGCCAGTCTCCTTGTAAAAGCTTGTTCTTTACTAGCAAGCCCTTGCTGCTACTTTGGGAGCTCCATAGCTACAGCAGAACAATGACTTGGTATTTCTGGAAGAAGGTTTGTTTACTATCAGAACCGCTGACAAAGCAGAATCAATAGCAACATCAAGCCTCTAATACAAGTAATTTTCCTATTCTTTGGTAGCTGTAAGTGCACTTGTTCAGAATCTTAACTCTGCAGGTAGGTTCCTCCTCAAACAAAAAGTCCAATTTGATTTTTCCCAGGCTTTCACCACTACCTTGCTCCATAGTTCAGGATGATGTATGCATCCTCCACTTTTCCACCAACTTCTAGTTCTTTTCCTTTATTTCCTACCTTACCTTTCACATCCTGCGGGGGGGGGGGGGGGGGGAGAAGTCTAACAGAACAATTTTATGGGCCTGCTGTTTTAAAATGTAATCATAATCACATAACATGCAGAGAACCATATGTCACTTATCAAACAACTCATACAGTGTCAGAGGATGGTAAATGGTAATGATATGCAATGTAAGTGGTACAGACTATACTTTTCGAAGTAGAAGTTGCTCGTCCAGTTTCCTGTAGCTCAGTTTTTCTGTCAGTTATGCAACTTATGTTACATTTATATAACCAGTTCAGGGAAAAAACGAGAATTACTCTAGCCAGCCAAACTGTTTGTAGTTTTATAAGCCCTTCAGCATGAAGAAAAATGTCAGGATCTGTTCCTTAAAAATCCACCTGTTTTCAATGGGCCAGGACAGTAAAACCACTAAATCACACTTCCTCACTTTCCCCCTCCAATTTCAATCAAGAGAAATTGCAACCAATTTGCCCAAGAGAACCATCATCAACTTCTTTTTTCAGCAACCTAGTACTTTTTAGCATTGTTTCAGTTTTTTGGAAGGATCAGGTGAATGGGGAAAATAAATACTGGACGGGGTACCTAAAGCACTGCTGAAGACATCAAGTGAGTGAGCAGAATAATCCCCCCCCCAAATCTGTCACTTCGTGTACTGTATAGAAACTATAGCAATAGATGGAAGTAATAATTTAGCTGCCAAACACCCAAAATGCTGTTCTTCTGAGACTCCACTTTCCTTCTTGGTGAGGTTCAAGCATATCTGCCTCATCCTACTAGCAAAACTGAGCCGTATCAGTCCATGAAAAAGCTTTCTTTGCAAAAGGCAAGCTCTGAGTATTAACTGAATCTTGTGCTTGAACTGTAAAAGCCATTTTCTATCAATTCAGCAAGTGCATGCCATTACCAATACCTGAAATCTAATTGCATTTTAAGTGCTTTAGAGATCTAGAGCAACTCTGTGTTTACAGGAATAATGCCCTATCTTTAAGAAATTGCAAACTGTTGGACAGGCTACAAAAGAACAACTTTAATATTGCCAGTTTATCATCCAAAAGAAAACATTTTGTCATTTTTAATTGCTGTTGGACATGAGATGAGTCAGGAACCAAGACCCAACTCAGACTTCTCTCCATAACCTGGCTTCTCAGCACGCTTTCTGGTTCATAGGTTCTCATAACGACCCTTTTCACATCTAAATACAAACCAGTTTTAAGGGTTTGGTTTTATGTGTAAAAGCTTTAACCTCTCAAAATAGTTGAAACACCTTCCTCTTTATGTAAACACAGAGCAGCTCTTTCTTGCGCAATTCATGCCCAACATAGCGTACAGATTCGAGGGTTCTCCATTTGGGTTTGCGCTGTATTTTGAATCTCTCTTCCTCATACCAACTCGGGCAGCAGCAAGGTGCCAAGAAACCCGAGGCCAGTTCTGCAGGTGAAAAAGGTGTTTCACCTCCAAACTGAGGGAGGATAGGGAGGTACGTGGTAGGAAAGAGGTGAAATCTTCCTGCCCGCAACAGCAGGCATCACTGTCAGGATGCTGCCTACAAAAACAGAAAGACTTTTCCCCTCTACACAAAAAAGGGAAGCTGGTTTCTGTGAATTCAGTCTTTTATTTGCAAGACTGTGAACTACTACAGAAACGTCCATCTAAATTTACTGAATTAGTATCACTTATTCTTCCAAGAACCCTGGCTTACTTCCAGCCCCCCAAGAGGTAAGGTAAAAGAATTAAAGTAAGTTTAAATTGCAGGCTCTGTTTGAGTAAGGAAAAAATGAGTTTAAAAGCTATGTTGATTTTACCCACTGAGTCTGTCCAGTGACTGTTCAGGCACGCTTCAGCCTCTTGCTTTGCAATTGATACAGGTTTGCTTTCCAAAGCTTTTGTACTAGATATTGTCTCCAGATCTTGCTTCCCATTTGTTTTTTAAATAAACTCATTGAACAGACAAGTCAATTTGGACATACAGAAATAGCATATTCCTGAAGAGTTTGAGATTTACAGAATCTACCTCTCAAAAAAGGCCACTTTGAAATTAATTCTGAAAGATTTTTGCAGTGCAGACACTTCCAGGAGCTCACAAACTTAAAGTTGTTCTAGTTCTGTGTTTATATTCTTGCGCAAATGTAAACCCGCTTACCCTGGCTTTTCACAAGTTTTTCACCTAACCTTTCCCAAAGGTCAAATGTTTGCAGTTTTGCTCTGTGTGAGCATAGTATATTCTCTGTTCCACCAGGCTTTGGGGAAAACAGCTTGCAGATACTTAGACAAGTAAGACATTTAAGGAGAACTGAATCACTAAAAATGTATTGACAAAAACGCTTGTAAAATCTGCCTGTGATCACTAATTTTTAACACCGCAAATGACAGCAAGAGCCTGATGCGATCTGTTGTTTGCTCAGACGTGAGCAACATGTCCTTAACTGGCTCTGTATTTCAAACCACCTGTCTCGGTGTCACCTAGCACAAACCCAGATCAAGGTCCAACTTCCTGTGTGTTTTAAAAACAAGTGCCAGGAGGAAATGCTTGCCACTCCCCATATATGGTCAAAACTGAACTTAATTCACGGCTGCTGAAGCTCGGTATAAAATGGTACCAACATACATACATTCTGCTCAAGAATAAAACTGCAGAGAATCTTCTATGAGCAAGAGTTAAATTGGGCTAATTGGAGTTAAATTTAAACACCAAAGCAACTTTGAATTATTTCCATCTCCCCCCAAAAAACACACTACCAAAAAAAAAACAACCCACACTTTCTCGCACTGCATTTATCTGCCCTCCAGGTCTCTATGCCTCAGAATATCCCCCCCCCATCCCTAATCCATCAGAGCAGCCGCCCCATTAGCCACACGCTTCCCCAGCACCACCCCATCCTCATTCTAAGCACAGGCTCAATATCTGTTCAAACAGAGCTGGGTCCAGCCTCTCCTGCCACACAGAGCAACTGCCATGTTGTCTTTCTGCCATCAACCTACATGGTTAGCAGCAGGGTTGACATGCTTCAGACTTTTGTTTCCTGGTGCTCCTCATGTATAAGCTTTCTATACATATTTTGAAAATCTTAACTGGATTATCCGAACAACATAGCAATTGTTTTCACACACGCACACGTAAAGCAGAATTACATTTTTAGGTGTCTGGAGAAGGTAGAAAGTAGGTGCAACTTGCCAACTGCCAGGTTACCTGCTCCACATCCCTGCTTGTCCTTTCACGTGACGGATATCCAACCAACAGGTGACCTGCCTGCACAATGGCTGTCACCACCTTTAGGGAAGGAGCACCTACAGATGGGGTTTGAAAGATGTCCAGTACACGTCTCTATTCCTAACACAGGAACAGATGCCAGACTGACAGCTGAACCCAATCAATTTTTCCAAGCCCTTAATTTGCACAGAAGTGCAAGGCAGCAGTATCTCCACAGCAGCTCCACTTGCAAAGAAGACCGAGGACCCCTGTAAGCTCACGGGGGAGTCCGAGCTCGCTCGTGAGCACCTAGGTATTTTTTAATTTCACCCATTTCTACCAGCGGGCAGAACCGAAGTTATTTCATTCTGGTTCCTCCTATCACCAAAACCCGGCCTCCCCCGCCGCAGCTGCGCAGGAGTCGCCGCTCGCTGCAAAGTGGCTCCGAACACCCCTTCCCAGCCCGGCACTGCCCGAACGGGCTCGACCCCCGTACCCGCGTCGGCCCCTCTCCGCTGAGGGGAACCCAGCGGCACCGCACACCCGAGCCCAGCCGCCGCGCTAAGCCTGGGAAGGGGTCGGCGCGGCCGCCGGGGAAAGCCCCGCGCCGCCCCCGCGCCCGGCGCCGTCGGCCATGTCGGAAGCCTCCCTCGCGGGACGCGCCCGCCGCCCGCACCACCCTCCCCGGCTCCCCTCGGCCCAGGGCCCGGCCAGGGGGGCGCGGGAGCCCCCTCCGGCCCCACTCACCGCTTCCGTCGCGCCTCGCCGGGCGGCGGGGCGGGCGTGAGGCGAGCGCGGGACGGCCGTGCCGCTCAGCCGCAGCCCCGCGGGGCGGCGCAGCGTAGCGTAGCGTAGCGTAGCGTGGCTCGACCCGACCCGACCCGACCCGGCCCGGCCCGGCCCGGCCCGGCGCGTCCGACAGCGAAGCCCGCGGGCGCTCGGCAGCACCGGGGTGGCGGCGGCGCCCGCCTGCGGAGCATGCGCTGGGCCGGGCCAGGCCCGCCCGGGGGTGGTGCCTCGGCGACGGCCGCCTCCCGCCGCCCGGGCTGAGGGGGGGTAAGGGGGCTGAGGGGCTGGTGGCGTGATGGTGGCGTTGGGCTCCGAGCTGTGCGGCTATGAGGGCGCTGCGCCGCCGCTGAGGAGATTTGCCAGCCCGCGGGGAGGCAGCGCCCGGGTGGGCGGCAGGAGGCGGTTCAGGCCCTCAGAGGCCGCCGAGCCCCGGGGGGGACGGCCCTGTCTAGGCTGCAGCGGCGTGTCCGGAGCCTGGACAAGGAGAAAGCGGGGGGGTTAAAATGAATCTGTCTCCTGGCTTGTGTAAAGTGAGGTAAAGATTTTAGCGGGTGTGGTGGGAGGCCAGCCCAGTGCCCAGGTCAGCACCCGGAGGTTTAACAGTAGGTGCTTAAAAACGCCCATCAGCCAACATGTATGCTGGCATCGCTCAGGCGGTGCTGAAGTTGCGGGGTTGTCTTCGCCACCCCGGTGCCGAGGCCATAGCTGTCATCTCCACAGATGTCCAGTGTCTGCCGTGGTGCGGGCTGAGCTACTGGTGTATTTGGATCATCTTTAAAAAAACCCTACAACCCTATGTCTACCCTCATGCAGACGTGAATGAGCCGGCGTAAACAACCTGGTGTTTACACCAAAATGAGGAGATGCACAATTCTCCCGTCTGCACAGAAAAGAAACCAGTTTCTTCATTGTGGTTTCAAACTCACAGGAAATGGCACAAGTGGAAGTAGTATCAGTAAGAAAATGATTCCGTTCAATAAAATGATTCCCCCCTTCCCACACATGCACACGTATTTGGCATTTTCTTCTGAAAGAAGAGCTAATATGCTGCTGCCTTTTGGGGGAAGTGTCCCAATAGCCAAATTGGTCATTTAAAAAAAACCGCCCTGGTAAACGTGCCCCCTTTCAAAGTAATGGTAGTTTCTTGTAATTCAGACTAATCAAAGCACACCGATAACATCTTTTTCTCAAGGTCTTCTCATGCATGGCAGCACATGGGTGTGCAAGTCCCTTTGCCATTATGAAGTGTTTATACGCCAATACAGTTAACCGGTCCCAGCTTGTCTGCCTTGTGCCTCAGCAGTCCTGAGTTTTGAACCTTTTCTCCAGGGAACCAACCCAAAGCTTTTCATATCCCGTACGGGAGCTGGGAGGCCGGGGCTGATTGCATGAGAGTGCACATATGTGCATGTCCGGGTGGTTGTAGTTTACAAACTAAAGATAGATAATCATTGATGATTTTTTTCCCCTCTCCCAAGAGGAAACAAGCCAGCCCTTCCCCACCTGTTTCCACAGCTGTCAGGGAACAAGCAGAACATAATTTGGATGCTTTCACACCGTGTTAACCTTTTTCCTCAGCCACATGGCATCGTTGGGTCTGGATTAACCATGCGCTGTGGGTGCACGGGAAAGCACTGGAGTCTCACCCCGTTTCCATCACTCTGGTAATCTTAACTCAGGTTAGAAAAGAGCCTGAGGCTGGAAGGAGAGAGGTCAAACCCTGCAGACGCGGCATGTGGCCGTGCCATGGCTCTTAGGCCTGACCTTTTCTTGCTCTCTTGTTCCTTGTCGTCGTCCCCCGTCCCCGTCCCCGTCCCCCCCCGTCCCCCCCCCCCCCGGTGATGTGCCTGCAGGGGCTGTCCTTCCATTGATTAGCTTTCATTCTTGCTAGCCCTTTCCATGGCTTTGCTTTTATAATGATAAAATCAGTTTTTGTCAGTGGGTTTTCATGCCCAATAACATACCAGATCTTTATTATTTATGCTTTACAGGCAGGGCTCTTTCCCCAGCACAGCAATTGATGCTGCAAATGTCCTTAAATCCTGAAGCTCAGAGCTGCAAATCAAAGCAAAGCCAAGGAGGCAGCTGTGACAAAAGGATTGCGTAAGGGGCTTAGCCTGGGGTTGCTCGTGGCTGCAGCAGGTCAGAGGAGAGCAGCTTTACCTCTGCCTCCATCTAAACCGGTGCCCGGTGCCCAGGGCCATGTCCAGGAATGACCCAGGCTCCCAAAGGCCACGTCCTTCAGCGAAAATTAAATTCTCACATGCTCACACACCTCACTTTAAAAAATGGGGCTGAGCTCCTATGGCACTTACAGCCTCACAGAAATTACGTGTTCAGTCTCCTAGTCCTGCCTGCAATGTGAGCTTTTTGCTTTTTCTCCTTAATTTGAGGACGCTTGTGTCTGTTGATTTCTACTAGTTGTTCTGTGACATATAACCGGGATGAAATCAATGTGCTTCTAAAAATTACTCCAAGAACTATGTTAATAACAGGGGAGGATTTCCAACCTATAACCAAAATGGTCTGCTTTTACCACAACATACCATCCTATGGGAAGGATGTAATTTTGTATTAAAACTTTTGAAGTAATTTTCTCTAAGGAATTAATCACGTGTATTTGTAGCTGAACATGTTTTCTTGCTTATAAAGAGAATAGGCTTGCAAAGAACTGCAGTAAAGGCCTTTGATGCAACATAAATTTTTCTTTCCCCTGTAAGTACTGTATTGGGGTGCAGTGACAGGTCAGAAGAATTATTTTGTATCTTACGTGCTTCTTTATTTTGCAACTTCCAGGATGCACTGATATCCTCCACAAAAAAAAAGGCAAAATACAGATGACTAGGCTTGACTGTCTTGGTATTTGTGAATTAAAAATCAAACTAAATTCAAACAAACTCTCTCTTGTAGCCTTCTTTAAAGAAGGAGTAGGGATGGATACACAAATTATCCGTTACTTGCCTGCTCTGCAGTTTGCTTTTCAAGCTTCCAGAAGCCAAACTTCACCTTTGCCTCTGAAGTGGTGATGTTTTCACACTACTTTAAACAGTGTAAATGTTTAGAAAGCTTTTTTTTCATGGCATTTCAAGATACAGTGAGGCACCCTGCATAGAGTAAAGTGCTTTAAATCACCAATGCCATCAGCTTGGGATTGACTGGACCTTTACATAAATGTGATTTAAAAACATTATCATCTAAGTGGTCTCAGTTTGTCATTGATTTGTTCCTGGCAGTACTTCTGGAGCCTGGTTCTTCTCATACGTACTAGAGAAAATCAGGAGGAGGCAATGAAGTCAGAGGCACTGTGTAATGTGTAAAACGGGCCGCTGACTTTAAATGTCAGCAATTCCTTAAACTGTAATAGTATTAGAAAGTATTCTGAAAATAATTCTTTGTGCTCTTGTATGCTTCTGCAGAGTGTCAGGCTATGTTCAGTGATGCTCAAATTAGAATTTATTTTTTAAATGATTTTTTTTCCCAAAAGAAAAACATTCTTCTGTTTTTATCTCCAGGAAAAAAAGTGGGAGTTACAAAGGAGAGCAAGTTGAGCATCTTTTCCTCAAGATCAACAAAACTGATCTTTTCACTTAGAGTTATTTTTTCTAACACAGAGAGCAGAAGCTGTTCTCAGCTGGACCCACACTGGGTTTGGTTCACCCTGTGGCTGGAGCATGGGGAGCAGCCAGGACACAGGGCCAGGAGAAGGAGGACCAGGCTATGGGGCAGCACAGAGTTGGGTCAGGCAAAGGGGGTCACACAGCAACAACCTTAGGTGCTCCAAATCATCCGTGGGGTGTCCGTCAGCTGGGTGTTGCGGGTGAATTCACCCTGCACCCTCCTCCCTGTCACGTCTCCCCATCAGCAAAGTGGATAGCACTGTACACCATCACCATGCAGTATCTTAGAGACTGCGAGGCCCCCGGATACTGCAGTGATGGGGTAGGACTTGCCATGGGAGCTATATAAATAGATATGCAAGTGCACAAGTTCTTTCATCTGATCTGTTGCTGAATTTATCTTAAACTTCCTGTGCTCACATAACATGCGTGAAACTGTGTTTGTGACATTGTTTTCAGAGCGCTTGTCTCTGCTTGGAAAAGCAAGTGAGAATTTGTTTTGAGACATCAGGAATGTGTGAATTGCTTCTTCATAATTAACTACTTCTAACTATGGTGTTCAACCCTTTTTTTTTAAGCTAAGTGAGGTTTCTAATAATCTCAGTTTGGGGAAGGAGAGGTACTTCATGTTGGTAGTCCAAATTTACTTTGCAAAAAAAGGATTAAATTTTGTCCACCCAAAGCAGTGCTTGTTCTGAGGGTGCCGTGGCAGCTGCTGCTGAAAGCCAAGCTGCAGGGGGATTTCCTGCGCAGGGCTGAAGCGAGCTGGCAGAGCGGCATGTAGGAGGTGTAACACGTAGCTCCATTTCCCAACTTCCCTGGCCAGGGGGCTGGAGTTCGCTCGCTTTGCTCCAAGCTCGGGAACATGGAGATGCTGCCGTCATGTCTCAGTCCTGCATCAGGTGTGTTCATGTTGCTGCTTGCCTTCGTCGTCTGTTTTTTCCCGTTGCCAGCTTTCTGGTTCTTCATTGTCCTCTTAACAAACCGAACCAACAGCATTATTTGCATTTTTTCCCCAGATTTCTCTGCTGAAAAACATACCTTATGTTCACTTGTTGTGAAGCAGAAACTGGGTTTGTGTAAAGAGCTGTAGAGCAGCTGCAAAGGATGGAGTTACACCAGTGCCCGTGGCTGGGCAGCTGGCACACTGCAACCAGTGCAGCCTAAATCTGGCTTCTTGTCTCAGCCACTGCTGCTCTGAGACATAATGGAGCAGGGTGGTGGTGGTGGTGGTGGTCATCGTGGTGATGGTGGCCAGCTCCAAATCCCACTTCTGATTCCTCCTCCACTGAAGTCAGACTCATTCGGTGAGCACCTTTTTATTGTGCTTCAAGCAGACTAATAAAATACGCAAAGACAAATCAATATTGCCCAGAACCTCAAATGCATTTTCTTCAGCTCATCTGCTTTCCAGTGGAGCCGTCTCCAGAAGGATGAGTTTGGTGCTGGCACAGTTCACAGGTACCCACTTGCCGCCTGGTTGCCTGCCAGCCACACCAGTAGAGCTAGACGCACTTATATAAAGAAACTTCATATATAAAACCCAGAAAAAGCTGTATGTGCAACAGTTGGCTTTTATAAGGGCAAGTCTAGCACTAACTGGAACTGGAGGTGGGTCTGCTTGGGGGGAGGGACGAAGCAGAGCAGTGATCTCAAGCAGAGCAATAATGAAATGTTTTAGGATTGGAAATGCAACGTTTGTCACCAAAGCATTCACCTTTCCGTAATGATACACAACATTGATTCATATCCCTCACGGTCCACAGATCACAGAGCTTGTTTACATGGCTGGGGGCATTTCGCAGGTCAGTGTCCAGCATCGGAGATGAGGTGCCCCTGTCTCTTTCAGGAGAACACACGTAACCTGGAGCACGCAGCATTTCTAAAATCTTTAACGAATTACTAGCAGCCTTGCTTGGACAAATTCCAAAGCACATTCTGTTGCTGCTGTTTTTCTTATGTGCACTTTTGGAAACTACATTTCCTTGGTCTACGTTATAAAGCAGCATTTTTATGTGGCGTTTGCCATATTCCCCCTCCCTCTGTCATATGGAGGTAGAGAATTAAGGTCATGTTTCCAGGAAGGGTATTGCTCATAATGGCACAGAGGGTGCAGAAATACAAGTGAGATGGCAAACAAACTCCAAATCTGGAGAAATGTGGGCTTTTTCCCAAGCCCATTAAGGACGAGCAGTATCACCGTCAGGAGCTTAGTGCCCCAGTCTTTGCCTTCGTCCTGCTGTGCTGCTTAACCATATGCATTGTGGATTCAGCAGGACCGTGTGGCTGTTGTGAAAGGGTGTGGGAAGAGAAAAATGAAAGATGTCAGTGATCTTGAAGACAGAGGAAGGTGAGGTTCAGGCTGGTCTCTGTCACCCTGGGTTACGTTTAAACAGCACAGTCTACAGTAAGAGGGTACAGTGCATTTGGATATCGTTAGCTATGGGTTTCAAATGTACTGAAAGCATTCAGGTTGTGATACAAAATCTGGTGAAAATAGCTGATGTTACCATTTCATTCCATGAAACCTATGGAGGTGAAAAGCAGTGTAGGATTTTTCTCCCATTTTATGTAACTCTGCTTTTCCTCATTTCCTCTTAAGTGAAACATGCTATATTTCATGCAATTGTTTTTAAAGGCTGTGGTGTGTTTCCTTTAACTTAGCTGAGTTAAAGGGGTGAAAAAGTGAAAAATCCTTAGACTAAGAAGGAACTAAATAGATACTGTGTTCCTCTAATAATTTTCAGATAAAACACCCACTGTGGATTGTGATTAAAATGAGTTTTCCTTTAATGAGGATGCAAATGCAACTGCAGCAGCATGTCACATTTACATCCAAAATTAACTAGGCTTCACTAGCAATAAGCCTCTGGAAATTTTAATTTCCAGGGTCGCCTGGAGCACTGCATTTCAAACCAGAATTCAGCAAGTCTTTGGATGCTGGAGGGACGGCATCACATGCTGTCTTGAGATGTTGTTGTTCTGCACCAGGTGGAAATTTTTCTAAAACAAACAGAAGACTTTTTTTATTGCTCTGGGAACATGAAGCCAATACGTTTAAGGAAGAAACTTGTATATGAAATACACCAAATCGGCAGGCAATCCCAGGCACACATCAGAAACATTGGCATGGAGCCTCTCACGTTGTCTCTGCTGATCTGTGCCCATCTAAACCAGCGCAGCCTTTATCAGTGTGCTTCCATGGGAAAGGTACTGTCTCATTCACTTCCCTCTGGAAGAATCGCTTCTGCTCTGGTGTTTCAAAACGCTGACCCTAAAGGGCATCTGTGCGTTCACATTTTTGCTTGTGTGTTTTTGTTAAAGTCATGCTCTCTTTATTAAAAAAATGCAGGAGGTGAGTCTCCCAGCTATGGAAAACAGCTACCCCTGTAACTTCAGATTAACAATTAAAACCACTGATGTTCAGACCTGTTACTGACCTCACCTACTCCTCTACCAGCCCTTTCTCCAGGGCTCTTTGCTACAAGCTCTTTGCTACCGCCAGACCAAAACTGCGCGCACTGGTGCTGCCCTTGTGCGTGCAGCCCTCATCTCATTTCCTTGAACTTTCCACCACCATCAGCCCCAGGTTGGTCCCAGCAGTAAGGATGAGACCCACGGATGGTGTCTTCTTGGGTGGAGCAACATGATAGTGTTGGGATGGGGTCCACAGCTCTGTTGCCCATCCGCCAACACCTCAAACAGGAATCGTTTGCTCTCTCACAGACTTATTTTTAGGCAGGAGGAATCTGAAGCTTGTGCAAATGTTTAAACACATGTCTCTCTTGAATTATTCAGTGTACTTTGCCTGCTTCTGGAGTTAATTAAAATGGAGGGCAGCTGATAGCAAGCTCTCACATTCACCGTAGTAAGGAGGCAGCAAACTGTGGCAGAGGGAGCACTGATAACCACATGCTCTCTCTACCCCTGCTTCACCGCAAGCTGCCATGCCGTAACTGCTGTGCTCCCTTGCGAGTACTGAGCAGCAGCAGCAGAGCACCAAATCTTAAAAGAGTTTGCCTTAATTTAAGGAGACCGGTGTGTGCACAGCACTGGGGACTGACATGTCCTGAGCCATGTTTGAGGCTGCAGTGCCTGACTTCAGAAGATCCAGGGAACCACCCAAACCAAGAGCTGTTTCCCTCCCAAGCAGCCTCACACACTTTTTTCCCTGTTTTCTGCTATGGATGAATGAGGCTTTTTCCAGTGTCAGATGCACATTCCTGTGTATCAAAAAAACCCAGACTAAGTGCAGCTCTCGTTCTCTTGAAGTCAATGGGGAACTTGAGATTGGGATCAGAATTTCACCTATGATCTGAAGTACAGGTCTGAGCCAAAGCTCTTTGGAGTCAAGAGGGGTTTTTCCTCTGGCTCCAGCAGTGTTTGGTCCCAGAAAGCTTGTAATGTTAGTCCACCATGAATGCATGATCTCGTGTAAGAGTATGTTAATCCACACACAGATCCATGCCCCTTTCCTGCTCCTGTGAAATGTTATGAAGAGCAAATTATGTACCAAGTTGCACAATCTTGACTTTATCATCTGCCTGAATACAGAAATGATAGCAGTAACTTTGATACCATACCACACTGAAACACTCAGTTCCTGATGAGTATTTTTGTCCCCAATCAGACATCAATTAAAGTCACAGTTTCCCTTTGTGAATCAAGCTACTGACAAAAACGCAGGGTTTACATATTCTCCAATATCTCAGCTAGCAGGTATCTCCAAAGTGTGAGATACAGTCAGAAATATTTTATGCAGAAAGGAGAAACGATCGTGTCATTCTCTGTTCACACAGTACTCCAGGGGACTACTTTTCCCGGTAACAGGCATGTGTAATTGCCGTTACTGTTACTGCACAGCGTTTGCACTGAGTGGAAGAGGACCCCTCACCTGGAAACAGAAGCAAGAATGTAATTGCAGCACTCCACTGAGAACAGCGAGAGTGGGAACGCAGCTCCAACACATCGATCCGATTTTATCTAAGAAAGTGAAAATATTACCACGGTTGAGCTGAGCATATTTGTAATGAATGAATAATGTTGAATTCTCGTTAGGCTCATGAAATTTTGCAGGCAGGGTACTCTGAGCAGTTTTTGGAGCTGGCATGCCAAGAAGATACCTCTGCATCTGAAGGAAAAATAATGTTGCATGGCTGAGCTGGTGACATTTCCGATCACATAAACAGTCTTCACCACAGTCTTCATCAACTTGGTTTTTTTCATTCTACTTTGTCCAACATCTCCAGGCTCACATTCAGAAATTGCTTAACCTGACCTAAAACCAAGTTACATTCTAGTACATGTAATATTTGCACATATCGGGACATTGCAATTAGGCTACTTGATTTGTAAAGATGTTTAATCAAGAAGGCCTGGATTAAAGTTCAAGTTGAAGTGCCCTGCGCTAGCCAGAGATGATTTGAATGAACGGTAATTAAAACACAGTCCGATTCATTTGGGGCACCGCTGGACTTTGAAACGACGACTGTGTACTTGAAACTCTGTTGGGAAGGATTCTTTTTATTTTAGTACAACTAAAACGAGGCTTTTTGGTACCGATGCTCTGCGCTGAACAGTAATAGAAGTCACACTTGAAAAAAAAAAGCATTTTGGGAAAAGGCAACATCTTTACCTGGGTTCAAGGCTGAGTGCTAGCAGACAATGGAAGTCTTTTATCCCGCTGTTGTCAGAAGCCGATAGCAGCTGGCTAGCTTGCTCGGAGCAGAAACTTCGACCCTTAAACAGACGATTTGTGGATGAGAGCCAGGAACAGAACAACCGTTCTTGTCTGCAGCCTCGCAGCCCCGAGGAGACGTCGCAGGAGCTGAACTGCTGTTCTTCTCATGCGAAACGTGGGTGGGAAGACGACGGCCTCCAGATGGGAAAGGGACTTTCCTGATGAAAAAGCCTGAGAACAACCGGGTTAGAACAAATCCATCTGGAGTGACAGCCGAGATGTGTCACAAGAAAATTGCCTTGCCTTGCCTTGGGATCAAACCCATAAATTACAGAAAGTTTTATCAGAAAATGGGTGGTCCTCAGAGACCTTATTTTTGAGCAGAAAGTGAATTGATGTATCACTGTATGCACGTTGTTTACATCTTGCTTTAACACTGTTCATGGGAGGAAGTGCTCCACTGCCAAAAAAGACTTGATAGTGGCATTGTTCATGTGTAGCAGTATTTAGACACAGCAAACCCACCAGTATTTATAGTAAGTCTGTCCCATTACGGTATCAGTAGGAAGCTACAGGAAAAAGAGATGGACTCTATGTCCACTGAGCTAGAGAGGGAGATAAAGGCTCCCAGTAAATGTGATTGGAGAGGTGGTGTTTTCAGGCACAGACAGCATTTCAGTTCCTGTCCCATGCCGGAGCTCGAAGCTGTACTTGTTCTTACAGGAAATGAGAATCACAATCTGAAGCCAGAGGCACATGTCATTTGAACAGGCTCTTTGCTCTCTTTTACCAGTACTTGACGTGTGCTGCAGTACACAGCAAGCAGCTTTGCTGCACGTCCCACTAAATGACCCAGGTTGGTCATTAACCCCCAAATCTGACCCAAGGCTCAGTAGGTGAGGAACCTTATTCCTTGGACCTGGTCCATAACAAACCTTGTATCTGCCTCTGAGCAGTTATCTTATTTCCCGTGGGAAGGACAAGAATTTTTCGGTTTCTAGTACGAGACAGCACCCTGACTGTATTTGTCAGTGAACACCCAAAGCTGTCCTTGGGGCAGCACCAGGAGGACCTGGCTGAACGCCTTGCTACTTCCAGCTCCAAACTCCACTGCCACCTGCCTTTCTGCCAGGAAAGGGGACGCACATTCCCCAAGCACCTGCTGGCTCCTAAAACAACAACAGAAGTAGCTAAAGAGATGAAACCCAGCCTTGGCCAGCCTGCAAGCCCA
The DNA here is from genome assembly GCF_965638725.1 of Aptenodytes patagonicus. Lineage (NCBI taxonomy): Eukaryota > Metazoa > Chordata > Aves > Sphenisciformes > Spheniscidae > Aptenodytes > Aptenodytes patagonicus. The sequence continues at coordinate 58,996,554 of NC_134953.1, read as the reverse complement.
CAAATGCTCCCACACCTGGGATCCCACAGCCCCTCTTCTCTCCAGTTCATCCTGCAACCAAAATGGGAGTGTGGCACGGCACGTGAAGGAGGAGCACAGGCTCGTTGCTGTCATACAGCTAGGGACAGCTGCAGCTGCTGCACCATGGGAGGTGACCACCTCTCCTTTTCAGGATGAGCATATTCCTGCCCAGGTCAAGGGGTCCCTGCAGGCTTCGGAAAGAGGCAGAGAGGAAGCTAAGGGTTGACTCTGCTCAGATTTTAATCTATCTAGAACTTAAACTCTTGGTAGTAGGATGTCTTTTTTGTCATTTGCAGCATTTTTAGTACAATAGAGTCCTCCTCCAGAAACAGACTCAAGCCACTATCATAACACCAGTAATAATTTCCCCTGTATAAATGACGCACGCTGGCAAAATGTTCCATCACGGCTGTACAGCACCGACCCCATCTGGGCCCACAGACATAGCCAGCAGCACGGTCTGGCAGAAACGCCTTCCAGTAAAGAAGATCAGAGAAATAACACAGACCATGTAATTGCCATCTTGGAGCAGACTGCTGCTTGAGCTAATCCCCATCCTCTCCCCGGAGCAACGAGCAACAGCCGGGGCTGTGCAGGGAAGCACAGGGCAAGGCCCTGGACAGTCATGAATCATCCAGTCCAGAATGAAGTTTTCTAAACACCACTGGGTTAATGACCACACTTAACATCAGTATCAAGAATAAACTGCGACCTCTGGAAATGGCTGCATCAGCCTGCAGCCTCTGCAGCCAGACGGCCATACACTTCCTCGAGGGGACCTGGAGAACAGGCATTGCACTAACATGTCTGCGGGTCTCTGCTTATTTTATGCAAAAACTCCTGCGGATTTCACACTCCCCAACACAACCTGGCCCGCGGGGCCCCTCTGCCGTCGTGTCCCAGCACTGCAGCCCGGCTCTGCGCTCCTGCACCCAGCACCTCCCCGGAGCCGCCGAGGCAGGGCAGGGACAGACAAACCCTCCACCGCCCAGCACGACTTAATTCACACGGCACAAAAATGACAGATAGCAGCTTCAGCCAAGAGCAGGGTCCCTGAAAAACCTCAGCCTTTCTAGGTATTTTGATGAAATTGGTACGGAAATTACCCGGGAAGTTTGCAGTCTCTCACTCACCAGGGTGGAGAAGCCCCAAGCAAACCCTGCAAGGGGCCGTAACAGCTGCTTCACCAATAACCCACTGCTCTTGGTGCAAACAGCTCTGCCGCCCTGGCACGCTGGCCAGACGGTGAAATAACCTGTGTCCCACCATCTATTTCCATGTATTGAGACATACAAAAAACGAGTTAGGAGACTAGTCAGCCAAGACTAACAAGATACAGCAAGATATCTTTAACAGGAACTATTAAAAAGTACCAAAAAAGGACTTTTTCTGTATTGGTACAGAGTAATTTGTTTGTTCTGGTACCAAGTATTACCCATTGACCCGCCCCTCCGCTCTTTAATACTTCACCATGCTCCACAGGACCCTGCTTTCTGAACCGTTTTTGAAGACTTCCAAAGCACAGCATTTCTGGAAGATCTTCCAAGGCAAAAAGTCAATTAACAGGCAAACTCTCAATAAAGTATAATATTTTATTCAAATAAAATGTAAGTTTCTTAACCTTTGACTTTTATGCAAAGGGTACATTTAAAATGAGTACACGCCACTTCAGCAGGACGCTGCGCTGTATGTGCATCAGTCCGTCAGTCCCCAGGGCACAGAGAACCAGCGGCGCAGGGCCCCGTGAAGCTCAGATGGCTGCCATCCTTCAGTTATCACAGTACTGTACCTTTACAAGAGACAGCATCAGCACTGTGATAACTGAGCCAGGGCAGCCTGTCAGTCATTGCGGCCCCTCTGCAACACTGCCGAGCCCAGCAGGTGCTTCCTCCGTCTCTTCATCCCTTACATGTCTCAAAAACCCCGCATCACCCCCAACAATGCCCAGCTGCCAGCTGAAAGGCTCAGGAGCAGTTAACAGAAATGGCTTTGCACCCGAGGTTTCAGTCCAGAAAATTATCCAGGTAATTAGTGCTATATTAATGACCACAGTGGCTTCTGCAATGCAGCTCAAAGCATTTTTAAGTAATAGCTTCTTCTGGCCAAATCCACCAACGCTGGATTTAATGGAGAAAGGGTAACTAACCACTCTACAGGTATCACTAGAGATAACGGGGGCACCCCTCTCTCCCCCTTAAATTCCCTGGAGCTAGACAGCAGCATTTGGTTTATACTACTTACGTACTGAATGTCATGAACCAGACAGTCAGTGGGTATAATGGCAAAGAGCCAGGTAAGTTAATGGAGCTACACTGCTTGTGACAGCTGAGGAGCGGGATCATTAACCATGCGAGTACGAGGGTAGCACCACACCGTGACCATGCTGCATACTGCACCGAGCCTGCCAGGCTTTCGCCAGCAGAGCAGGCTGGCAGGCGGTGGAATTTTACAGCACCGCGAACACATTCAGCTGGGCTTAATCGGAGTTTGTCACATGCGCTTCTGGAGCCGGCATTGCAGACGCCCGTTCCTATGCCTACCGATGGCTTCAACAGGAGCAGCACCCAACGCCAGGCAGCCAGCCGCGTTCACAAGGGACTGCAGCTGGAGTAAGCAGAAGAGAGGCCTAAAGGCTTGAGGTGCTTCAAGTATGCAGCTGGCATTTTTAGGTCATAGGATCCAAATACAAAATTATGAAATAAACAATTCCACTGCAACTAGTTAAATTATAAGCTTACATCAATATATATTTTACAGCCCCCCCTTTTTTTTTTCTTCCCTAGAAACAGGCTTTGCTGAAAAGATCATGGAACTATTTCTATGCACACCCACCCCCACACCCACTCCCTTTGGTTAAGGGAATCAAATACATTGAGTTCTGAAATGAGTTTAAAAGACACAAAGGTTTTACATAGTAAAAGTTAATGTGTTATTAAGTTTTTTATAAAAAGTTCATTTATGATGTTGATGGACTTCACCAATACAAGCTGCTCTCGTGTTTCTACCAGGAAGAAGCGGAAACTCCAGAAGTGGTGTAACACTCTAAATAACTTACCTGGAAAAGAGCACATCCTGAGATGTTATGGAGACTGTTTTTAAAAGAGAAATACGTAACACTCAGCTGGATCCAGCTATCAAAATGGTGTCTTACAAGTTTTTAACTCAAGAGGGCAATGGAGAGACAAATATGAAGTATCTGAAGAGAAGCACGCAGTGGAAAAAATATTTGTACATTTTAAAACAAACTACAAACATACATTACATAAAAAGGGGACAGTTAACAGATTATGCAATACTGACACAAGACAACACAGATGACTTAAACATATATCCTAAAACTCGCAGATTTACCACCATTTGTAGATTAATCATTAAAGAATCCACTGTTGCTAGAAAAAAACAACAAGAAAACTTGGTAAAAAATATTAATAAATTCTGTACATACAGTGGTGATTTTTGAAAAGGAAGGAAGCTGCATAACTAATGAACCCTTTGCTCTCACTTTGAGGCATTTTTACACCACCATTACTATTCCAGTAGAAAAATTCTACTGATTTCAGTAGAATGGCATAAATGTAGGATTGGGAATCCTACATTTCACAGGTTGAAGTGATGAGAGAAGAATCACTATTTTATAGTTCCAGTATGCCTTGACCTCTGTTTCAAGATTTTAATCCACGCTCCAGCAGTTACTATTACGCTATTTAAAGGGAGAAGATACATGACCCTTTCAAAGGTGAACAATCCCTCCCCAGCACCCTCTGGCACAAAGACTGTTCGAGTTACACACGTGTTCTAAGAGCTGATGCCATTTTCTCTAGAGAGGATCTAGCTCTTACTCCAATACAAATATGGTTTGTTTCCTTGCACCTAACATGCACATGCTAATTTTTGCTTTGCTTCAGTCAGACTAAAGATACACACACTCGATGCAAAAAGCCTAAGTAGGTTCCCCATTATTATCTGAAGAACCCCATTTTTACACAAAACCCACATTACTTTTGGAGTCCAGTACACATTTTTGTTCTTGTTATTGCTAAGGCATTGCGTATTTCCATATGCTTTTTAAAACGCTCTAGTTTCCAGTGTTTGCTGCCAGTTCTCGCTTTTGAAAGCCTTCTAAGTTTGTCTGGCTGGTTTTTAAACTCCGGTTCCACCTCCTGCTCCTTTGGGGCTGGCAATTCTATGTTTTTTTTAACTTGTTCCGTACAAACCAAAATTCCTTTAGCATCACACCAACAGAATTACTGATGTGCCCTGACCACAACCTGCAAGGCTTGTGATCCCCACCCCTATGCACGGGTCAGTATCTTCAAATACAAGCCACTCTCACCCTGCCTCTGCAGAAGCTTACGGGGTGCGCAGGTAGCAAACCTGATTTCCATCTTGATTAGCACGATATTAACAAAAATCTGTAGAAGTCTGAAGAGAAAAGAAAATAAACCTGTTACAAGGATACAGCAGTCTGACGGGCGACTGCATGGCTTCGATGATGGGGACAGAGGCTGCGTTTGAAGAGGAGGAAGGCTGTAAGAAGCGACGGTCCCTGGCAGGTCCCCGGGCCGCCACAGCTACTCCCTCCCAACTTTCCTTCGACGGCGCTTCCCGAGGCACGTTACCTGAAACCAGGGGGCAGGCGGCAGCCTTGGCAACACAGCCGCGCGATGGGATGGGAAGACACCGCCAGCAAACTGTTCTCACAGAGCCCTCCCCAGCCCCCGCGCCTGCCCGCTCGCCCCCGCCGCGACGGGAGGCCGGGGGGGCGGCCCAGGCCCCCGCCTCGCCCGCCCCGCTCCCCTCGCCCCACTCGCCGTTCTCCGTCCGTCCGGAGCGCTGGAAGCCACCCGGGGAAGGGTCGGCGGCGGCCCCGCTCCTCCCGCGGCCCCGGCGGGCGGCCGCACCCCCGCGGCGGCGCCAGGCCCCGCCCGCGTAAACACCGCCGCCCGGAAAATAATAGTGCGCAACGGGGGAGCGCCGCGCCGCGCCCCGGCCCGGCCCCGGCGCCCGCCGCCCCCGCGCCGCAGCCCCCCCGCTCCCCCCCGCCGGCGGGCGGCGCGGGGCCGGGCCGGGCCGGGCCGGGCCGGACCCACCTGCGGGCGCGGCGCTCGGCGGGGCCGGGGGCGGCATGACGCAGCACGGGCTAGCGGCGTGAGGGCCGCCATCTTGGTGTGTTTATGGCAGCGTCGCGCGGCCATGTGACGGGCGCTTCCGGGGGCGGGGGCGGGCGCGCGGGCGCGGCGGCGCGCGGGCGGGGGGAACACCGTGCGTGGCGTGGGACACGCACGCGCACACCCACGCTCACGTGCGAACACAGGTACACGCTGTGGGGCACGCGCACACATAGGTACATACACTTGCACGCCAGCGGGCACGCGCGGACACAGGCGCATGCCCCCCCCCCCCCGGGTCCACAGCCCTGTCGGATCCCGCGGGGGCCTGGCGCCCTCGGGGCTGTCTGGCTGAGGGCGCGGGGGAGCTGCCCCCGGCGGCGGGGTCACGCACGCGGACAGACGTGTGCACGCGCACAGCAGTGCCCCCCAGGGCAGTGCAAGGAGTGTCCCCCCTCCTGGTGTCACCACCTTTGAGCAGCCCGTGGACGTGGCAGGCTGTGCGTCTGCAGGCCGTGCGCTTGCAAGCTGTGCATTGGCAGACGGCATTTGCACGCTGGGTATTTGCAGGTTGTGCGTTTGCAGGCTGTATGTTTGCAGGCTGTATGTTTGCAGACGGTGTCTGCAGGGTGTGCGTTCGCAGGCTGTGCGTTCGCTGCTCCTGTGTTTGCAGCTGCGGCCGCAGCCCCGCACGGCCACCCTGGCTGTGTGCGGGCACAGCCGTGGGCGCTTGGGGTCATCACTCATCTCCGCACCCACCGCAGCGCCGGCGTGGCGGCCGTGCGGGACGTGCACAGGCCGCCCAGGGAGCCGCCGGTACCGCCTGGTGTTTCTGTACAACCTTCAGCCCGGCCTCCGGGCCCCCAGCCCCAGCCCCCCGCTTTGCCGGGGACCCCCGGAGCCGGGCCGGGACGTGCCGTGCGGCGGGGACCCCGTCGGGCCGCGGCCCGGCGCGGACGGGCTCCGGGACTACAAGTCCCAGGGTGCCGCGGCCCGAGGGGGCGGGCGGGCGGCGCAGCCTGCCGGTGCTCCCCCCGCCCTGCTGATGTGTACGGGCCGCGGCGGCGGCTGGATGCGGGGGGAGCGGCGCGGCTCAGCGCGGCACGGCGGGCGGCGGGGGGGCCGGGGCCGTCTAACGCGCTGTCCTGCCCCGCAGGGACCCGGGCCGGGCTCCGGCGGCCGGCCATGGCCTCCAAGCTGCTGCGGGCGGTGGTGCTGGGTCCCCCCGGCTCCGGCAAGGGGACGGTGTGCGAGAGGATCGCCCGCAGCTTCGGGCTTCAGCACCTCTCCAGCGGCCAATTCCTGCGGGAGAGCCTCCGCGGCGGCGGTGGTGAGTGCCCGCGGGGCCGCCCCGTCGGGGGGGCGGCGGGGACCGTGGGCGGGGGGTCTCCAGCCCCTGGCATCTTCGACGGGGCGGCGATGGGGATGGGGATCCCCCCGCCGGATATGCCACAGGTCTTTCTTTCCGTGGGGTTGGCACAGCTCATTCATCACCCGCTCCCTCCAGCCTGAGCTCACGGAGCTGCCCAATGAACGTGGGGTCCGATGCTGCAGGGAGCCGTGGGTGTGTAATAGTTTCATGCCTGCACCGGGTGGGTACAGCTCTGGAAAAGCCGGTACGAATAACCTGCCTGCTTGTCCACTGATAGTTAACGGTGGTGTTCAGGGACGCAGGTTGCATGTTACTAATAACTTCATCCTGCCTCAGGTGGTTGTACAGGAACGGGGTAAAAACTGCAAGGCGGTGGACGGCAGATGGCTGAAATGCTGGTGCATGCTGTGCCTGTGTGACACCCACGGTGGGAGGGATGGATTGGGAACGTGCGTTTGTCCACGGGCGAAACTCCGCTGGGAAAATTGCTGTGGGTCACGAGGTGCTGTGGCTGGGTGCCACGCCGTGATATGCTGTGCGGTGCCAGCCCCTGCAGCAAGGACGGTGGGTGTTATGGGGTGCTGCTTCGTGTCCCTCGCTCCTTATGAAACTCCCTTCCAGAAAGCAGGGAGGTGGAGTAGATGGGCGGCAGCACCCGCCCTGCACAGGTCACCCACCCGAGACTCGGCTTTTTAGGGCTTACTGCAGAGAGCGCACTGGGCAGCCCCTGGGCAGGGTGAACTTGCCTGCAGGAGCATGGTCTCACTAGGGTGGCTCTGCTCCTGCTCATCCCGTGTTTGACATCCAGGTCCAAAGCCCTTGGGAGAGCTGATGGTCTTTGCTGTGTTTGCGCCCTGGGCAGTGCTGTCGGCTGGTGAGATGCTCCCCAGCCCTGGCCAGGCTCCGGAGCAGGCGTGCTGCACGCCAGCTTGCGCTTGGGTTCCTCTGCAGCTGCCATTAGGCAATCCCAGTGTATTTCTTTTTCCAACAGCTCCTTCTCTCTGCTAATGTGTGAAAGACCGACCCAGAGAGGAAGCTGACTCACCAGGCAGAGGAATGGTAAAACGGCATTGATACAAAACAAGCTGAGAGAACCCAGAAGTGATTTTCATTTTTAGAAGGGTAACAAAAAGAGGGAGAAAAACAAGGGAGGGTAAAGTTTTGGAGAGATGCGTGCTCTGACAGGGTCATTGCATGCAGCCCTGTGCAATTTAAAAACATCCAGATTTCCTTTTATAAATAAAAAGGACAATGATACTTCCTTTGGAGGGAGGCTCAAAATCCCGGTGACTGCTTTGGCTGAAGGACAAAACACCTGGGTGAAATGCAAGCAGAGGTGCAGCGTGCAGGAGCGGGGCAGTGCAGTGAGACTGCATGCCCACCCAGGTGGGCATTGCACGATCAAGGTCTAAACAAGTGGCTTTCCTGGATTTTATATTTCAGTTCATACTCTTGCTGTAGAGCTTCTCTGGGGACACTGGAGAAGGAAGAAGGGGCTGTGAACAGAGTTAGCTGAAGGTATTTCCCAAAGTGCATTGGGTAAATTCAGTTTCCCAAAGGAAACAACACTGAGAAATGTGGATAAAATTACTCAGAAGTAAATCAGCCTTAGTTTGGTACAGCTGGCATGACGTTCAGGTCCCACCTTTGACTCAGCCTCTAGTTACAGCTCTCAGTAAGCTGCAGCTGTTTGCTTTTTTTTTTTTGCTATCTGCTTTGGACAAGCTGTTACACGATGGCGCTATGGTGTGCCAGCTCCGGGGGAAACTAGGTGGAAGTAGACTCTCCTCCCGAGTTTATCAGCTGCGCCACTGGCTTTGCATTTTAGGGGGACTGCAGCCCTTCGATACAAACAGCTGCATTACAGAATCGTTGCCCCAAAGGGACCCATCAGTCCCGTGTTTATAGAGTAATCTTGGTCCAAGGATGGCAGGCAGGCGTCAATGCACAGGGGATTTTCCTGCTTGCCGTTGCAAGATGTAAAGTAGCCATGGCTGTGGGGTTCAGGCTCGGGCGGCATGGAGGACTCCAGCCGCCGGAGGAAGCCCGAGCTGTCCGGAGTGGAGGGCGTGCCTGGCTTGCCACCAGTGTTGGCAATCTTGGGAAACCAGGACTTTGCTTTGCAGCTGAACGAAGCAGCTGAACGCATGGCTGCTGCTGAAGTGTTTGAAGTTTTGCTACAGCAACCCTATGAGTACATCCGCTACTGCACAATTGTCTGTTAATTAGTGTCTTGCTTAGTGAGTGGCTGCTCTGGTGTAGGAAAGGGCCTCTTTAAGATCTTGGAAGACTTAGGAACTGTGTTTTTGGTGCTCAGCAGGGGTGATGGAGGGTGGTGATCAAATTCCTTGGCCCGTACTTGCCCCGATACCCAGGTTGTCTCTGGTGTTGGCAGCATCCCGGGGTCTTAGCAGGACCCAGCAGTTAATTTGCAATACGACTTAATTTCTTTTCCCAGTGGCTTTGACTGAGGGTCTGCATCCCCCCAGGGACACGTGGGTCTTGTGTCTATCCCACCACTCCCTTTAATGTGCTTCGTTGGAGGCAGAAGTGGCTCCTGTCCCCTCCTCATGACGGATTGATTTCATTTGCTAGCGTCGACCAAAGTGAGCACAAAAAAAAGGCCAAAGAGGTTGTGGGCTGTGCATTCATCAAAAAGGTGAAGTTAAAAACACCTGCCTGTTGAAGCTGAGCCCAGGAGATGCAACCTGCCAGTCCTTTGGTTTTCCATAGGGTCAGTGCTATATCTTTATGTGCAGGAGCAGCCGTGAAGCTCTGGCTGTGGCAGTTTGCCCCAGTGCTGGCTGCCGCCCCGCAGATGGACCCCGCTGTCCATCCAGCAAGCAGGTCATGGCCCGAATTTGGGGCCACACCAGGCTCCAGTTCCCCAAAGTGACGTCCTGCCAGTGGGGATGGGGTGGGAGCAAGGGCCCTGGATGCAGCATCCGCATCGGGAAAGAGGTCCCGGGGTCCCAAAACCGGGGTGACATCTGGCCCTGGCTGGCTGAGGTTGTTGCAACTTAACTGCACTGGTGTGCAGGCGGCTCTGCGGTCGGTGCCCTGTTAACCACCTGGGGTTTCTCCTCTCCGTTAACTCCAGATTGCATTGCTGTAGCCTAAATAAAAAAATCATTTAGAAGGTTGAGCCATGGGGCAGAAAGTCCAGGGTTGTCGAGCAGGGTCTGGAGGCTGCCAAGCGCTGTGTTTGGGAACAGCCTCTCCTCCAGCCCGTCCTGCCTCATCCTGGGTGGCTGTTTTGTCAGTCGTGGCCTCAGGGGCAAGAGACGTCCCTCAGGGCTGTAACTTGGTGTTGCTTTGATAAGGAGGGATGGCTGCAGATCTGGGTCACATCAGGGAAGCCACAGAGAGCCTGAAATCCTGTGTGTTAAAGGGTGGATTAAACTCACGGTCATTAGATTAATGGGATTAAGCCTGTGAGTCAAGAGGCTGTTTTGCACAGAGCTCAGCACTGCCAGGGGCACGCGCTGGCCCAGCTCAGGCAGCACGAGTAGTGGCTAAGGAGCCCCTTGCTACCTGGAGTAACTGCAGAGCAATGCTTGCAACCCCTCTCTGCACCCGGCCATAGCAATGGGGATTTTGGTGCTTGCGTAGGTGCTGTGCAGTGCAGTAGGGGTGAGCCCCCGCTCCTCACGCGGGAGGACCGGGATCTGCAGGGAGCTGCTGGGCAGGGACCGGCATCTTCCACCCTGCTCGGGAAGGACTGCCCAAACCCTGCTCCCCTTTGGCTTGCGGCTGGGGAGTGTGTCACCAAGGAGGCTTGCATGGAGCACGTTGGGCTCTGGGGCTGACGGCTGGTGTGGCTGGGAAGAGGATGGCAAATGTGAAAATTGGAGATAAAGGCTGCCTTGAAGAAATGCCGTGGCAGCAGGGCTGTGCTGCAGGGATTATGCACTCCCTGGTGTTGGGGGGCCAGGGGATCGAGCAGCTCTGCAGGTCCTTCATGCAAAATATGTGCCCATTCCTCCTTGGCAAGAGGAGGGGTGGTGGTGCTGCATGTGCTTTGGAGGAGGCTGAGCAGGGAGGGAGAGGCTGGAGGGGCTTCAGTAGCTGTCTGGAAGCAGTCAGCACCCTGTGCTGGTGCATGGACCCCTGTAGTAGTGCATTCCCCCCATGCCAGTGCATGACCCCTGTGCTGGTGTCTGCCCCCCATGTTGCTGTGTGCACCACATGCCCGTGTGTGCACCCACATGCTGGTGTATGCCCCCCTGTGCCAGTGCATGCCCCCCACGCTGGTGTGTCTCCTTGGCACGCACAGGCAGGCACGGAAGAGCAGCTTCCCCGGCAGCAGGAGTCGTCCATCGCGGAGCAGTGGAGAGCTGTCCACCCATACCGGGGGCGTGGGAAAACTGCAGCCTCTGTGATGCAGAGCTGTGGGCCTCTGCTGTATTTCCAGACTTCACAGCTGTGGCTCGGTGTTTTTTGGTTTGCAGCACCAGACCCAGCTCCAGCAGCCCTGCTGAGCAGCAGCCGGTCCCTTGGATGGCCAGCTCTCCTTGGGGCAACAGCGGGACCTTCTGCTGCAGCTCCAGCCTGTGCGGCCACCGTGCTGTGCCCTGGGAACAACTCTGCCCTGCTGGCGAGTGCGTTCCCTGCAAGCCTGTGGCAGTGTGCAGGCCATGTGAATAAATATTAAAAAATGTAGGTGGATGTGATAATATTTATGCCCTAGCAGGTCTCCATGCTGGCTGCATAAGACATCATGTATTATTTCCATCCCCGTGTCCTTTGCTTCCTCAAGCAGGAGAGCTGCCAGCAGTGCTGGCGACGTATGGGCAGTGACAAAAAACTTGTCACTGAAAAAAGGTATTTTCTTCTCGCTGCGCCTGGCAGCCACCATGGCTCTGAGCAAAAAGCTGCTCAGCAGGGTGAGCTGAAATGCCTTTATGGAGCGGAGGGAGGGGGACACTTCTTGGTGCTGTCCCCGCAGTGACTCAGCCCTGCAGGCTGGTGAGTCAGCGCCCGCTGCCTGCCCAGTTTCCGAGACTGGCAGCCCCGACCTGCCCCGCTTTCCTGCCAAGCATCATCCCCAGACCATTTCGGGAGCCTGCAAGGTTTCCTGTGCATGCCCCAGCCCCACGCTCCCAGGGGAATCTGTGCAGATTGCGTCAGGCTCCCCCGTTAGATCAGATGAAGTCTCTCCAGGAACTGTGTATCTTGCAAAAAACCCCCTCCTGCAGCTCAGGAATTCAGCCCATGGCCAGGTGCACATGCATGCCTGGTCTGACATCTTGCTGCAGTCTGGAAAACCAGAGCCTGCCTCCAAATGCAGGATCCTGTGGGTTTTTTTAGAGAGGACTCACACTTTGGGAGGGCTAAAATGTGCTGTCCTCAGCAAAAATCTTGCAAAAATTGATTGCAAAATTGTTCATTTCTGGTGACAAATACTGTTTCAGCTGCTGTCAGAAGAGAGCAGAAGAGGTGTTGATCGGGTCCTGGTCCAAGAGGAAAAGGCCGGACCTCTTCTGGTGGCAGGATCAGGACTTGTCACATGCAATGGCAAAGAATATTTGCATTTTCCAAACAGTTTCTTTGTGTCTCCGAGTGGCTAAAAGAAAATCGCAAGCAAATTGTAATGTAAGAAGCAACTGAATTTATTGCATCTCTCCTTGAAATAACATCTGCTGTACCCCAGCTGCAATATAAATATAAGCAGAATAAACCCTTATTACATTGGCTGCTGGCAGCGGCTGCCTGGGTGATGCCAGGCTGCCATGAAGGTGGATCCAGACACAGTGTTACCTGTGCAAAAACTACCACTGGCTGCTCCTCCAGTGCTGTCGGCTCCAGCTGAGTGATGCAGGGGAGACCCAGGCAGGAGCCTGGTAAGGTATATTTACCTTGCAGTTACACTGCAGTTATGTTCTCAAGGATTTGATCTTGGAAATAATCTTCTTATCTGAGTGTATCTTAAGTTGAGGCTCTGAAGTCTTAAAACCGTTTGGATGGGAAGCCGTCCTCTGCTTTCAGCAGCAATTTAACAAACTCTTTGAGGTTTGGGTTTCGCATGAGCTTGCTGGTGATGCCTGTTTACTGCTGCATTTCGCACGTGAAATGGTGAATTTGCACCTCTTCAGATTGTTTATAAATGATGACGCCAGGTTTTCCTGATGATGGTTGTACATGGAAACTTTGTGCCTATGAGCTAAATGCTGCCAGATCTGCAAGCATTGCTCATATGCATCATTTGTCCTCATGGCTTTACTGGAAACCTCCTCCGAGGCACAAGAATTTGCAGCTGTGGCTCTGCATATAGGAATAGGCGTTATTGGCATCCTGTATTTGGCACTGACATTGCTTTAAAGCAAGCAGTGAGCCAGGCAGCGGGATGTTGGCCAGATCTGCGGTCTGGGATGGGGTGACCATCCCGCCGTTGGAGGTATGCGGAGGCTGGCTGCATCCCTTGCAGCTGATCCAGTGTCTTCGTGACATTTAATATCCATGCCAGTGTCACCCGTAACCACACCGGTGCCTTCTCCAAAACCAAAGGAGCTTTGTGCGTAGCACACGGTGTGCATGGCCGGTGTGGCAGGGATGGCGCTGGTGCCCCTTGCCACTGTCAGCTGGCTCACAGGGCTGCGAGGGCTTGCCTGGTGTTCCTTCTCTCAGGTATTTCAGGCATTTGCATTTCTACACCAAAAGGACCACGTGGCCCCCAGCTATCAGGAGCAGCAGCTGTGAGCAGAGGGATGCTGCCGAAAGGCTCCTGGATGAGTGATTTGGGAGGACAGGCAGAATTTGAGGGGGGAGCGGTATTTTTAAGTGGAAATGTCATGCTTTTTTTTTTTTTTATTCTCTTGAACAGAAGTTGGTGTCTTGGCAAAGCAGTACCTTGAGCGAGGCCTTCTGGTGCCGGACCATGTCATCACACGCGTGATGATGACAGAGCTGGAGAAGCGGCAAGAGCAGCACTGGCTGCTGGATGGTGAGTGCGCTGCTGGCATCCCCTCTGGACAGGCAAGTCCCAGCCCCCTTTAAAACATTATTTTGCTGTTAATGGTTTGGCAGCACCAGGAGAGACAAAAACCAGAAGGTGCCTTTACCGGTCCTGCCGGCCATAGGAGGAGAGGCAGGAGCCAACCTGCTGGCAGAGACATCTGCCTGCGGGTGTTTCTTCCCTCTGCCCTGAGCAGCAGCACGTGCGTGTCCAGCTGAGCCCTTGGCACGCATTGGAGAAAGGGAAAGGCAGGGAAAGGAGATGGGTGTTTCATAAAACGGAGCCAGTGAGCAGAGCAGGGCTGGAGGCAAGCCAAGAAAAACCTCTTACCGCCTCTGTAGGTGTGCAAAGGAGCTACTCATCCCAAGCCCGAAAGCCACCTGAGGTGCGGGTGGAGAAGACACTGAGAGCAAACCAGCAAGGCAGGCAGTGAGAGGAGCAGCAGAGGGCTCGCCAAGAGAAACTGCATGCCAGCAGCTGTAGTGCATCGCTGCTTGTGGCCTGAGAGCTGGCAAGTGCCAATGGAAGCTCTAGAAATCGCTTTGGGGCTTGGTTAGGGGATGGGACAGGGCTCAGTGGGTCGCACTTACCAGCGGTGTTGGGCACAAGCAAGTGTGACATATGGTGACGAGTGGCCATGGCTGTTATAGGGGGAGAAACCCTCCCTTGCCAATCTGCTGAAGCTCTTTGAAAGAGTCAGTGAATACATAGATAAGACTGAGCCAGTTGATTTCTAACAGACTTGGGCTTTCGGAGAGCTCTCAGGCTCCTGATAGGGAAAATACAAAATAGTTTACAACTAAAATAAGTCTGCAGTTTAGTGCCATGGACTGGAGGGCTGGTGGAGCCAGGCTTCTTCCCCACGTGGCCCTGGGTGGCCCCAGCGGAGGGGTGGCTTGTGCTGGGGCTTGGGGTCTGGCCGAGCTCTTCTCACCCCAGCGGGCACCGGGGATCTGGAGGCATTGGCACCAGGGGTCTGGCAGTGTCACCCCACTGGGCTCACAGGGAGGATGTCAGAGACCTCAAGCCCTGTAGGTTCATGCTGCCTTGAAGATGCCTGTGAATCCCCACTATTAAAATTTCATTATTCTTACCATAATGCCACTTAATTCATCTGGGAACATGGTGATTAACAAATATTACAGCAACAAGCACTGCGTAAACAAGTACGTATTTCGTTGTATTAGAACTCTGGCGTTTCAACACATTCAGGGGGGTTTGCATCGACACGCTCAGATCCAGGTTCTTGCAGCTCGGGATGTTGATTTATCGTGGTATGACCCCCAGCAGCCTGGCCCGGGGACCAGCTCCTGTTTCGTCACAGCTTTGCATCCAGAGGTCCCACTGAGGGTGCCACAAGGGTGAAGCAATTCTGGCCATGGGCTGGTAACGAGGATTTCAGGAACCACCTGCTTTATGTGCTGACCTCCACTTACACCAAGACGTTTGAGGGACGGGCTGCCCCTGAAGCTAAAATCTGAATGCAGGCAGCAGCGATGCTGGCAGCCCTGTGCTGTCACGTTCTTCATCCTAATTTTGGGGGAACTCATCTGCCTGAGGGTGCGAGCGGTAGGTGCAGTCAGAGCCCCACTCCAGCAGTACTGTGACAAGGAGCGTATTTATTTCAAGTGGTCCATTTGATAACATAAATAACAGATTGACTTTACTTGGTAAGACAGACTAAATGTATTCTTTCTCATAATGGCCGATTCATTCTCTGTGCCGATGTCCTGACAAGCTCTCGGCTAATAATACTCTGCTTGGGAAAAGCCTGGGAGGTCTTTTAGAGGGTTTTATGGAAGTAAAAAAAGGTTAAAAAAATGAAAAAAGGGTGTTGTCAGCAGAGAAAACTGGAGAGGGGACCAGCTCGGAGTCACCCCTGGTTGCAGTCTGGTGGTAAGAGCGGATGCTCCCAACCGCTCGCTGGCTTTTCCAAACAAAAGGTACCGCCCGGTACCTTCGGATGACAAGGGTTTCAGAGAGCTGGGTGATGGTTGTACAAACCATTTTATCACAATATTCTTGATGTCCTCCATGTAAACCAGCAGTGTGTTACTCATCTATGCACAGCGTTTTGTTTCTTTCAGGTTTTTCTTTGTAATTCCAGCATTTATCCCTGTTTTGTTGTTGCCTGTGCCCTCTTACTTGCCTCCAGCTCTTGTGCAGGGACACCAGCCCTGCACCAGACAGGACTTTGCAGGAAAACATGAGCCCACGGCGACCTGTGTGATGTATTTTGGGAGTCGGTGCTGTAGGAGCTATTTTTTATTGTAGCCATATGGTGGATGCCTGTCTTTCACACCGCTTGTGCTATAGCGAGGAGCCGCGGTAGTTTTGCAGCTCCGGGGCTGTGTGGCGGGTGGTTTTGCCTCCATCACTGCTGCTTTCCTGGCTCTCATACAGCCCCTTTCTGTTGTGGTGCCTGCACAGGTTTCCCTCGGACGCTGGGGCAAGCCGAGGCACTGGACAGGATCTGCGAGCTGGACCTGGTGATCAGTTTGAACATACCCTTCGAGACGCTGAAGGATCGCCTGAGTGCCCGCTGGGTCCACCTGGCCAGCGGAAGGGTGTACAACATGGACTTCAACCCCCCCCATGTCCAGGTAAGAGCCCATCGCATTGCGGTGGTGGCAGCTGGGAGCAATTTACAGAAGGAAAAGATCAGAGAAGCCTTTCTCTGCGTGAGCTAAGATCATAAAAAAGCATTGGGGAAGAAATCCCAGATAGTAAGCACTGAGCACCGGAGGGCTTTGCCCTTGGGAACCAGCCTGAAGGAGTTGTGCTAAATGTTAATTAGGAAAATGAGATTTATGTTAAATGCCATCCGAGGATGCTCGATCAATGCAGAGCAGGATGAGGCATTTGGCAGTGGTTGCGTGGCAGGGAGCTGCAGCGTGGGCGATGGGGCCGGTGGCTGCATCCCCTTGATGGTGTTTGCCTTCCTGCAGGGCGTCGATGACCTGACGGGCGAGCCGCTGGTCCAGCGCGAGGACGACAAACCCGAGGCTGTTGCTGCCAGGCTCAGAAAATACAAAGATGCCGCAAAGCCAGTAATAGAGTTGTACAAGTGAGTTGGACCATGCGAATAAATCATGGCGTGCCCATAAAAACAGGCACAAGTGCCGTTTCCACCAGCCAGTCCCATGCCCCCATCCCGACAGCCCAAGGAGCCCCGGCATGGCCCCTGACAGATTTTGTGTGGCAGATCACTGCACTCAGCGGCACAAAGCCCAGCCCTTCATTGCAGCCGAGCCCTGGCCCTGTTTGGAGGGAGGAGGCTGATGTAGAGAAATTCACAGCTCCTGTTTGTCTTGCTGGGCTCCACAAACAGCTTTGCCGGTGCTGGCGATGGGAGGGATTTTTTGGTTGCAGTAGAAGGCACTTGCAAATCCCTTCTGCCTCCCAGCTCTGCTGCGCAGGGTGGAAAGCCTATTTGCTTTGCAGAGGTGCTGCTCATCAGCACTACGAAACCCAACCAGTTAAGAGCTTTAGCTTCCTTTTGGGTGAGTGTCCTCCAGCACAAGAGATGGAGAAGCTCTGAGATGCCTCAGACCCTGCCCTGCCCACGCAGAGCTGTCGCTGAGCAAGCCGAGGGTCTGCGGGTGGGTGGGGATGGTGATGTTGCAGGAGCAGCTCCCTTCCTGCACGCACCCGCGAGCTGCTTTCTACCCTGCTTCAAACCAACCCGTTTGCCCTGTGCTGTGCAGATCCAGGGCAGCACGTGCTGTGCAGTCACCCTGCAAAAAATCAGTCCAGGGCCCCAAGGCATTTAGGGTACAGGGAGATTGGCAAGAGGGCAGGAGAAGGGTGAGGCCCCGGGGCTGGCTCAGATGCGTCTGCTGTGAGCACAGACATGTTTCAGGGCTCATCCCTTCTGCACTGCTGGTAGTTTGGGGCAGTCATCCCCTGGCTGAGTTGGGAATAGACGGATTGCCATAGGGTGGCAATCCACTGCTGAAAGGGAATGAGCACCCAAGAGCGTTTTTAAAAGCAGAAGTGGTCCATGGGGGGCCAAAAGCGCCCTTGCAGGGGAGGGGGAAGAATTGGGGCCCTGAATTTCCCACTCGCTTACACACATGAATAAATCCTGCTGATTTATGTCTATAAAGCACTTCAGAGAATGAGTGGTCTTTAGGGGTATGAGGATGAGCTCTCCTCCTGAGTACTATGTGGTTATCCGTGGTTATCTGGGATTGTCTCATCCATGTGCGAGTGCAGCTGGGCTCCTCCCAGCAAACACTGCGGACAGGAGCAGCCACTGCTTGTCCCCTTTATCCCCCTCCTCTTGCCCAAAAAGCCATTGGTGAGCTTCCAGCCTGGCTGGGCTGTCTCCTGCTGACGGCCAACCTGACTGCAAATGCCCCTGTCCTCAGGACTGCAAATACCCCTGGTACTGACTTCTCCTTCCATCTCTCTTCCAGGAGCAGGGGCATCCTTCACTCCTTCTCGGGGACAGAGACCAACAAGATCTGGCCATATGTGTACACCCTGCTTTCCAGCAAGATCCCACCCATTCTCTCAGACGAAGAGAACTAAACAGGTTGTGCCAAGGACCAAGAGTTAACGCCATCATGGATTTGGTTTCTCTGCGCCGTGCTGGGGCTGTGCTCAGATTAGGTGATCGTGCGGTATCTAAAGTCCCTTCCCCGGGTGTATTGGACGACATTGGTGGATACATGGTTATAGCCAGTATCGGGGCAAAAGGATCTTTGCTTATAAGGTCAAGTCTGCTAGAATAAGGGTTTTTTTCTCCTTTGAGGCTATAAAGTATTCCTGCCTACGGTCCAAGTACACACACAGATCAGTGATGCAAACCTGGGTAATGATCATGTGAGGTTTACACAGCTTGCCATGACGTCCCTGCCACCCCCACACAAACCTCAGTCTCTGAGCCTATAATGTGCCATACCGTTGCTCCACAGTACCGTTTACCGCAGATTATTCTCTAGGTTGTTTTTTTTTTAATATAAATTATTCTCTATTAAATTTATTTCTCAGAGAAATAAGGCTCTAAAAAGCAAGACTTAGCCCAGTGGGAATTGCTGAGCAACATGGAAAACATTTACACTACAAAGCTCAGAAACACGAAGATCACATTTCCAGTATTAATACACACACAAGAGGGAAAACATTGGAGGTAAAACACACACTTGTGCTTCTTCCATAGAGAGAGATGAAAGCCCTGTTTTAAAAAGCTGCTGTACAGTCTAGTTTTCATGAGATGCTGTGACACTGAGCAGGATCTGTGCTGGGGATGAGTTGCACTCCTTTGTGCTTACCTTGTTTATAGCTTTTAATACTCCGAGATACGGTCATGTTATGAGTTTCTCCCAAAGATTTATTTTAATGTGTGCTTCAGTTTTGGGGAGAAATCGAGTCATTCCATCTTCTGTGCTGCCTTTGTCCCTGAGGTCCCCTGGAGATGAGGTGTTCCCTAAGTGGTACTTGCTGCGGCTGCAGCATCTCCAGCAGGAGCGGCTCCCTCCCCACGAACCCCCGGAGGGGTGAGAGCCTTCCCTTCCCCAGGACGCGTGCAGGGGCTGCCAAGGGCCGTGCCCAGGCATTTCCCCAAGATTTACAGCATCATCTGAGCATGTCGCTCCTCTTCTCGCGTGCAGCTTTGCGGCCAGGTGGAGTGGCTTTTCTCAACTGGAAGTACTGTAACCCTCTTTGGTGGTAGGATGCAGTACCTAAGCCATGGGGATGTTCTTTTTGTCTCCTCGAGTTGCCTTATTTTATAGAATATATATTTAAGAAAAAAGCAAGATGTGTATTTTTAAAGGTTTAAAAAAAAAACCGCTGAATTTTAGCATCGACTTTTGGGAACTCTGCACAAAGCTGCTTGCGTTTGCAGAGCATGCTGCAGTCTGCCATGGGTGGCTCAGCAGGGAGGCAGAAAAGCTGTCACTCCCCTACACCCATTTGATTAATTAGAGCAGCCTGGGCAAGTTTCTGTTGCTGAAATGTCGCTGTTTTTATTTCTGCTTGGAGAGTGGCCCTGCAGCAGGGGAGGGGGAGCTGACTGGCTTTTTTAGGGATGCACGGGCTCCATGTGCAAAACTTCAGCACGTCCCAGGACTCTTTTATCCCTGCTGAGCCACCTGCATCTGCATGCTATCAGAGGAGCCCCTGATGTTTGCTCTCTCAGTCGGAGGCAGCTTTGCCCTGGCACTCCTCTGATAACGGAGCCAGAAGCCATCGGGCATCTGCCGAGCGGGATCTCTGCCCAAGTGCTGCCTGCTCGTCGCCTGCCTGCCGGTGAAAACGATGATGCAGTGGCAGCAGGGGAGGGCTCCGCATCCCACTCTGGATGGGAATTTCCTAGGTGGGAGTGGAGGGACCGTCGGGTTTCACTGCTGTCCTTGGGGGCCTCTCCAGGTCCCTGGAGCTCCCGGGCTGGGAGGATGCAAATCTTCCACCCTGCAATGAAATCCTATTTAAGAAAGATTTTAGATTTTCCCATGACCCTTGGACGAAAGTCTGGGCTGTTTTTAAACACAAATCTAGGAACAGCCAGAATGTGTATGCTGTTTTCTTTCTAAGAGTGTTGGGCAGGAGGGGAGGAGATGATGGGGGGGAGGGTTTAGGCTATAAAAGCAGCCTGGCCACGGTGGGCGGCTCTGCCGGGGCCGAGTGCCGGGCAGGGGGGCTGCTCCCTGCTTTCCCTTGCCTAGCTCTAGTGTCTCATCCTTCCCTGCTGCAAAATGCCTCCTGCAGTGAGGCTTGCCCCGTGCAGCGCCCAGCGGCAGGACAGGGCTTGCAGATGTCTTTGCCCTGGGAGAGCTGCCCGAGTGCTTGTTTTAAAGGCTTTGAGCCCCATAGTAGATGTAGAAATCTCGTGACTGTGCATGCGTTGAGCCCTCAGGATAGATTTTTCTACAAGAGTTGTCATATGGTGCATTTTCATAGACCAAATACTGGCAGAGGTGAGGTCCTGGAGCGACGTGTCCCTCGCCTTTCGTCCCTGCCGTGCTCCCCTTTGGTACTTTACTGTGAATCTCACACCTTTTCTAAAGCGACAGCAATTTTGTACTGACCCAAAATACTGTGTGGTGGGAGGAGGGTCTCCCCGCGCATGGGGCACCACTGGCATGTCACACCAAGTTTTCTTCCTGGAGTTTCTTCCCGGTGAATTGCTGCAGCTGTGTTACTGCTCAAAAGATGTAAATAAATTTTTTCTCCTGCTTATCCCTGTGCTGGCAGTGTCTGTGTGTGAGTTGTACCTCATCTCTGCTGAAAGCCGAGCTCTGCACGAGCCCTTGCCCTGCGCCGAGGCTGCGGGACGTGCCTGCAGGTAGCAGGTCATTTTGACCTGGGGTTTCTTTGTAGGAGCCGAGGAGGAGGAGAAGGAGGAGGGGGGGGGGAAGAAGAGGAGTCAGACCATCCCCACTTGAACACAGGAGAAAATCCCTCAGC
The DNA here is from genome assembly GCF_965638725.1 of Aptenodytes patagonicus. Taxonomy (NCBI): domain Eukaryota; kingdom Metazoa; phylum Chordata; class Aves; order Sphenisciformes; family Spheniscidae; genus Aptenodytes; species Aptenodytes patagonicus. The sequence continues at coordinate 58,975,682 of NC_134953.1, read as the reverse complement.
AAAGGGGGTCCCCCAGGTTTTGGGCTTGGGCACAATACTGCTGTTTGGATCCTGTCTTACAGCCAATTCCTTTATTTCATATAATCCAAAATATTGGTTAAAAAGCCAGTTCTGACAGTGTGGATGAAGCCAGTTGCTCCTGCCCTCCCGTCCTTGTTGCACGTAAAGTGGTTTTTATTTTCCTATTTAACTTCCCCCAGTAAATGTAATGGAGAGCATTAGGCACAGCAAGGCTCTGGCTATTGCTCGTGCCCTGTGTAATCTATTACGTGCATTCTGGTAGAGGGAATTAAAAGCCGTAAGCTGAAGTGCCTTTGCCCATCACTACCAGCTTGCAGATCCAATAATTTTTTGCTTTTTTCTTTAATTCCCAAATAGCAGCTTCGGGGCCCTCGGGGCCCTATTTGGCATAAGCAAAGACTCTGAAATTAGGGAGAAATTAAAAAAAGGGTGATAAGCAGTGAAACTGCTGCCGGGAGGTGAGAAAGCAGAGGCATGGCAGTGGGTTGGCCTTGGCACCCACAGGTGAAGGAGCTGAACCCAGCGGGAGGGATGCGGGTGATGCCGGGGTTCAGGGTCCTGGCAACTGGGAGGCAGAGAAGGGATGTATTGCCTCCGTGCAGCTCCGTCTGAGGGTGAAAGGGCAGATAAATACAAGGAGGAAAAACAGCTACGTAAGCTAGAAAATGAACTCAGTCTAAAAACAAAAGTTAGAGTTTGGAGGTCAAAAAGTAAAGGAATATGAGAGAAGTGCCAAAATCAAGCTGAGACCAAAGCCTTGGCTTTCCCCAAGTGCTATCAGGGGAGCTGGGGTGGCACAAGGGTCGGTGTCCCCGTCCCTACAGCCTGACCCACAGCACACGCTGGGGTGCCTCTGGCTGCCCCAAGCAGGGGGGCTTCTCCCCAGCTGCGGGGGACATGAACCCAAACTCTGCATGGCCGGGGATGCAAACAAAGCACCCTGGCACCTGCAAAGCAGCGTATCCCTGCAGGGCTGCTAAATATTTCTTTGCATTTCAGAACAACACTGAAAGCATTAAAATTCCCACCTTTCTCTTATATTTGTATATATTTGTGCAATACCAATCCCTTCATGTAAGGTTTGTATTTGCTTTCTGCACTCCATGCTGCTTATTTACAGCCCAGTTATTTTAACTTGTCCTTTCGCATATCTGCCCCTGGGGACCTGTGCCTTGAACTCCTCCATCATTTCCCCATCAGTCATTACACCGCTCTGCTTCCCCTGGGCGTTGTGCGGGGAGATTAAAGCTTCTGGGATGCTCTGATATGGTGGGGATAGGAGATACCCAAGGAAGATAACTGGAATTACAGGTGACTGCTTGGAAGAAATGACAGCGATAGCTGGTAATGCCGTTGCATCTGTAGTTATGCTGTGATAAAGATTTGGGGGCAATTAATAGTGTGTTTATAGCATCAGCTAGCACTAGCCTGCCGGGGTACCCAGGGAAGTGCCCCAGGTGAGCCTCGACCAGCACGCCGCCCTGTTCCCAGCTCTGCAAAGCTTTGACACGCCGCATCCCCGTTGAGTCTGTCCAAAGGAATTAACCTGCTCCAAAAAGAAAAAAATCGGAGGGGGGGGGGGGGGGGAGATTGCTTAGGTTTGCACTTGATGGATCAGACCTGCAGACTCCCGATCCCACTCCATGCCACATTTTAGAAGATGTGATATGTCTGCCTCCATCCTCATCTTTTCCTGAGTCTCTGTAATCCCAAATATAACCCGGCAGGGCCCAGAGCAGCGTGCAGTTCCCAGTCAGCAGCGTCCCAGCCCGTGGCTGTTGCCCCGTGACCCGGGACTGTCGCTGAATGACGAGTCGAAAGCCGGCGTGCGGGAGCGCAGCCGGGCTCCCCGCCGCTCTGCCGCAGGAGCCGGGAGAGGAGGATGCACGCATCTGAAAAGCAAGGTAAGGAAAGCTTAGCCATGAGTGGGGTGCGATGGAAGAAGAGCGAGACGGTGCACAATCAAATATGGGATGTTGTTTACGGCAAATTTGTGCTGAGTAATCATTGGGAAGGCATGCTCGGATCCTGCAGCTCAGGATAAAGCAAAAAATCCTGCTTTAAAGCCTGGTTATATAATAGGTTTGAGGGAAGATATTGCACTGAAAACTGCTCCTCTTGGCAGTGTAGCACATATTGCTGTCTGAGGGCAAGTTAAGGTGCTGAAATTCAGCTATGTGTACATGGGCATATAGCATTTAATAACGTCAGGCTGCCTCCTGCTCTGGATACCTCGATAACTCCATGCAGAACATGAGCATCTCTTCTTGTACCCCAAAATAGGTGTTTGTGTATTTTAGGACTGTGAAAGCTATTTGGGCATATTACCTTCAATGAAGAAAAACAAAGTGATTTTTAGATTTCAAATAATAATTGTAGCTTATATCTGAACATAGCTGTACTTCCTACAGGAAGGGTAATTGGGTGTGTATGTGAGTATATAAATGCTGCTATGGAATACTGATATCCAGCCTTTTGCAGTGCATCCACTGTGAAGCTGACCTTCAAACCTCCCCATTTTATTATGCCAAGACAAACACAGAGCTTCATTCCCTTTAAAAACCCTACTTTGGGCCAGAAAAGATTAAAAAAAAATATAGCTAAATGCATACACCATTGCATTTGCCTTCAGTCTTGCTGAGGCAGCCCCAGGCAGGTGCTCCGGGAGGGGACGGCAGGGACGGGGCGGCCGTCAGGGCTGCCTGCTCCCCATGGCACTGCTGCTTCAGGTAGGTGTTTATCCCCCTCAGCATCACCTTGGGAGCGCTGCGACTTTAAATCAGGAAGTATTCAATGTCTTGCTGATGTCTTTGTGGCTGTTGTTACTATAGTCTTATTTTGGATAATGCCAAGGAGAGGAGGAGGAGGACAGAGAGGAGGAGGAGGAGGAGGAGGAGGAGGAGGGCGAGGAATATTTTGGACAGGCCCCCAGGTCTGCAAACTACAGACTTTATTCACCTTCTGCATTTGGACTAGGGCCTCCATCTTCTGATATCCCTTCAACTGTGGATTTCTCTTAGTCATAGCCTTCCCCGAGGAAAAACAAAAAAAAAAATCAGCGTACCAAGTGATTCAGATGGCACAGGCAGCATGAAGGCAACCCAGGCTGCACTATATTTAGCTGGCTGTGACACAGCCGGCTTGTTTATGGTCCCAGAAACGCTCCCAGCCGATAGATGCAGTATTTCCAAGCGGACGCAGCCTTTAAGGAGGAACCGCATTTTGTCCTTGAGCACCAGGTTTTTCCTGCACGCTGCCGGCAGCGTAAGTGCCGATGTTTAATTGCTGACCCAACTAATCCACCACGGATGGCTTTGCCCTGCTGCAGATTAATCCCAGGGCCTCCCGCTGCACCCGCCACGGTGCTTTGCATGAGTCCTCAAAGCTGGATTTTTGGGCAGGATTTGCTAAAATCCATCCTGCTTTGCTGCAAAAATATGGTGGCAGCCTGGGGGCTGTGTGGAAAAGGGAATTGCTGGACCGTAGTGGTGGAGAGTTTGGTACCCAGATGTGCCGCTCAGGTTTTGGGATCAAAATTGGGCTATCAGGGCTCGTGGGCTTGGTGCCAACACTGCGGGGTCGTGTTTTACCGCACCCCCAGCTCTGCTCAGGTGCCTGAAATTCACCTTGCAAAGGGAATTAGCATCACCAGCCTGCGAGGGATGTAGCAAAGAACCTAACCTAAGCATCTATAATGAATGGCTGGACCCAAAGGGGTGGCTGCTCCCCTCCCGAGATGCTCTGGAGATGGGGAGATGTCTGAAACCGCTGTGGAGCTGCTCACAGGGGTCTGATCTTTGCTGGGTCTGTGGCGTCCTGCAGCACTCAGATTTGGAGAAGAAAAACCTCTGGCTGTAGGGAACACTGTCTGGAAGTCCCAGCTGTGGCTGTACTGGACTGAGATACTGTAATTTCCATCCACTGTAAAAATCAGGTTATAGATGCTTTTTCAGGGGTGGATAAAGCAGCTGTGGGAACCTCTCAACATTAAAATGCTATAAATATTACTTTTTATTATTTTTACTAAATTATAAATAATATTTTATGAACTCTTAAAGTAGTTTACATGACAATACTGTATGAGGCCCTGTTTTGATAGGCACTGTATACAATATATAGAATTCTTTCTCCTGAATAAGTTCTTGTTTTCAGTAACCAGAAATAATAAGGATGGGAAACGGTATCATTTACATCCCTGAATCATGGCTGGGAGGCAGAGAGATGGAGAAATGGGATGTGCAGAACAAAATCATGCAGGGAGACTGAGGTGAAGGCCAGGATTTTCTCCAAATCCTCTGAAATGGGGTTTTTGCTGTGCAGGAAACTAGTGAAGTTTATTCCCTTCCTCAGACCATGTTTTGAAGCAGAAAAAAATGACCCAAACACTTGAATTCCTTTTCCAAGTAATAATTTTCACAGAAAACTTTACAGAAAGAGCAATTTGCTTTCTAGCTAGCAAAGGTTTCTCTGCAATACGTCTGTGCACAGGTCTCTGCCCTGGTGCGGGGGCACTTGTCAAGGCACTGTGGGGTAGGATGCAGGCAGGCTTACCGGCTCTGCACACATTTACTCCTGGCATTAATTTTCCACCCCAACAGATTTTTTAAGGTGTTTAAGCTGAAACACATCCACACAAAACCTCCAGCCTGGGAACCACATGGCATAATTATTTTAAAGCCACGTGGTATAGACTAGGCCCTACAATATTACTTTCTGAGTTAACATATGTGATGATAAATTCTCTCCTGCCTTAAACGGTATTGAAAACCGCAGCTGGATCTGGGTGGAGCCGTGAGTTTCCCCCAGCTCCACCACCTGCCCCTCGCTCAGGGCTGTTTGCAGCCTAGGGGAGAGCATCCTGTGGCGCGGAGCAGCTCTCACTGAACTCTTACAGCAGCACAGGAGGCATCACTGGGAGAGGAAGATCGCTTTGAATCCTTTCTGCTGAGTCAAGCATGCTTCACCTGGATGCTCACGAAGCTTTTCTATTGCTTGGCGTCTTGAAGGCATCCCAGCGATGCATTCCCAGACAGGTGACTAAGCTGTGGGATCCACAAGAGGCTGATTCAGTTAGTGTGGTAGGAATTAGCAAGTGGGGTTTGTTACCTTTCATGGTGTGAATGGGTCACGAGGAGAAGGCTGAGGGCATTCATACCCAGCCCTACTCCCTGACTTGCTTAAAGAGGCCGTAATGTCACTGAGGACCAGACTTCTGGCTCCTTTACCACTGAAGTTACAGCCTGCATCCAAAGTCATGATGATCCACTGCAAGCTATTCCCATGCCAATGCAACTGGGTGTCTCTCCCGTTGAATTACATCCAAGCTATTCTTCCAAAACTGCAAAGCACCCTGCGGATTGAAAACAGCATCGTGGGAGAGAGCATACGCAGCCTTGTAGTGTCTGCTTGAGTATTACTTTGGAATGATGAGCAGTTATAAATCTGAACTCAAACTGCCTCAGTTAGGTGGGATGCAGGACCTGTAAGTCAGTAGATACTGTGAGATGAGACAGACACCATTTTTTAATGTTTTATATAGCAGCCAGAACAACAAAGCTCTAATAATATAATTTTTCCTATTAGTATTAGATAAAAAATATGCTACCAAAATCTGTAAGAAGGTAGAACCACTTTAATGGGGATGTGATGGGTTTCTGGCAAACCTTCCTGTGCTACTGGACCCGCCTGTATCTTCCTACCCTTCGTCAGCCGGACCTCGCTTGCTTACATATCTATCCAAAAGAAACCATCATTTTGAAGCTTGTAGTGAGGATACTTGTCCCCTGGCCTGTTCTCCCAAAGGAAACCTTCATCCCATACATCCTAAAATGAAGTAGCGATGGGAGTGGGCGAAGTGTGCAACAGCCATCGGCATGGGCTGGCAGTGCCACCTGTAATTTCCCTTCTGTTTTCGTGGAAAGACTCATTGCATTGAGGGGTCCTTGATTGGAGCTACCTGAGAGCAATGACCTGACTATTTTCATTATATTATTTGCTGACCCTGAGCATTAGCAGCAGTAGCTGAAGTTACCCCGTGATGACTCACTTGTAAAAACAAGGAGAAAAATTATACCACCAGTCATTTTCCAATGCAAGCAATAACCTGCTGAAAAGAAATTCAAAATTACACTTTGGACTTTTTCTATGTGTTTAAAAAAGCAAAGATCTGGGCATTATATTGTTTTAAATGCAAGTGCTAATGCAAGCTGCAGCTATGCATTCTAAGTGCATGAGCTGAGTAATTCAGCTTTGTAACTCGTTGCAAGTTGCAAGCAGCCAGGTTTAATATAAAGCTGAGATTTTTCCGAGGTACCAACTATGGGCCCACCTCTGTCTTGGTTAATGAATGTAGAACTTCTCTTGTTGCTAATGGAAATGTTTGTGTGTTTCTGAACTTGTGCCTTTCATTCTAACGGGGATTACACATACACATATTTTGCAGGCTCGCAAACAGGCTTTAGGAGCGCTACGCCCAGATTTTTCTTGGTATTTAGCCACTTACCTCACAGTGAATGGGAAATGATGAACGAACAGTAGTTAGGTAGCAAAATATCTGATTTTTACTTAAATACCTGATTTTGACCTGAGGAATTGTATGAACGGCTGTACAGCCTCCAATTTTGCAACAGTTTGCAGGCTGGGGACCTCCTGAGCGAACAGCGATACACTCCTATTTAATGGCCCCTTCTAGATTTGTTTTTCCCATACATTTCTCCACTCTCTTTGTGAAGCATGTACATTTTTAGCATCTACAACAGCCTTTGGCAAGCAGCTCCACGGCTCGATGCTGCTGAGGAGCCAGTCAAATCCTTCAATACTCAGAAACAAAGTCTTGCGCTGAAACGAGTAAGTTATGTATCATCCCTGACAGCACTTTAACAAGACTAAAAGGCAAGAAATAAAAAATACACAGACACAGCAATACGCTTAATGGTGTGTGCTATCACAGAGAGGAAAGGATGGGTAAGAAGATAATAAGAGAGTCAAAAACTAGTTGCATCCTAAGTCATTGGAAAACAAAATAATGATAAGCAGCCGTGCAGGCTCACTGGTGTGTCCCAATTGATTTGACAGATAAGCAAGGCAAGCACAACCTTGCTGAGGTTCCTGATAGCGTGCGGTGAAACTGACCCTCTCAAAATCCCCATATGCTCTCAGGATAATTATACTCAAGTTTTGGTACTATGACCAAAAGGAACGCTTTTGTGGGAGTGGTTGCGATGCCTTCTCTGCCATCAGCGTTCTTGGCAACAAGGCTTTCCTTCTACAGATGCTTGCATAAGCACCGTGAACACCTCTGAAATGAAATTACAGTTGTTGCTTGACAAATGCTCGTGAATATGTTCTTCAGTGTCCATCCACTGAAGAACACATCCACTGGAGCTTCAGCTGCTGAAGCTCCAGCTGTCAGCAAGGCACTGAGTTAGATTTCACTGCAGCAAAGGCTCAAGGCTTCCTCTGATGAAGGAAACAAAAGTTTAATTGAGTCTAACAATTAAAAACAACTTAAGCTTTCTCAGGACCACGTTTGCTTTTCATTAGAGGTGAACAAGACAGGAACAGCCAGTTTGGAAGTTCCTCAATATCGGGGGGGTTAACAAAGGATTAGATCATTTGATCCCCCTCTCTCCACCTGGATCCCCATAAACCAGCCTATTTGCCCGTGGCACGCCGTATCCCACACCAGTAACATACGCTATACTGCCCTGCGTAGCCACCGCTCATAGGCAGGCTGTGACAGCTCCTTACTTCTCCAGCAAACCCAGGCATGGCCATTCCCACGTACAGAGAAAGGAACCACATGGCCATCCTTGACTCTGGTCCAAATACCACTTATTTATCCTCAGCACAAGTCTGGATACTGCTCTGAAATCATATTTCTGGCTGTGTACCGAGAGCCTATACCCATTTTGCTATCACGTGCCCATTCCCAGAGTAGTGCATGGGAATCGATGCTTCTGGCCAGCCCATGGCACTGTCCAAGTAATGAATGAAGCCTCCAGATGAGAGGGCAAGAAGTGTCATCCTTGCTGTGCAGGTCACATACTCCCAAAGTCATTTGGGAGCTTGACCCACATCTCATCTGAACATGGAAATGTGAAGAGCTTATTCTACAGGAGTAGGAATTGCAATGGGATGGCTCCTGGGGTTTTATTTTGTCAGCTATCGCCACTGCTATGACAATGAACTGTCAGGAAAGAAACCCTTATGCATCCTCCTTGATTGCCTCAATACATTCAGAGCCTGCAAGAGTGGAGGCTGGTGCCTATAGATAAAACATAAGAGTGATGGGAAGGCTCCTGCTAGAGAGAGGGAGGGTCTGGCTAACACTATAACAGGGTAGGACTCAGTTCAAGGCAGTCCCAGACTGAGGATCTGACTATTTTTAGAGAAAATTATTGTTTAGAAGACACTGTTTTTTCTAAGTTGGCCTCACTGATGAGTTGTAACGTAAATCCTTTGGCTGTATATGTAAAAGTTTATTCATTGCCTCTTGTAAAGGTTGAGACTGATTTGACAATTGCTGTTTTGATGGGAAGACAGGAGGCGGTATTTTGGTTCTGGTTTTCTTAGGACAAGAAGTAAAGCAAAAAAGGTGATATCACATAGCCTCCTGATGACCTTAGTTAGCTGTTGTGATTCCTGAACTGGTGTCTTTTAAAAAAAAACAACAAAAAAACTATGACCCTCTTCTGAAGTGGATTGTTTTTGGTTCTCACCATAGCTTTGCTTTTGTTCCTCACCACACTAAGCCTTCATCGGGAGGGAAATGCAATACTCTAAGGTGACAAGAACCAGGTGAGTTGAATGGAGAGCAGCAGATGCAATCAAGAGGTAACACTTTCTTGAAGCTAATTCAAAAGGTGGTTTATGGCTTAAGTTTTAAGATCTTTGGTTTATGTTTGAACACACCAGGCCAAAAATAAAATAGAAAAATTAAGATATTCTTTATCTGTGTCAGTAATGACCCAAAATGCAGTGGCATTATTTCTTACAGTTCATCTGCGCTGATGGTAACTGGGGCGGTCCTAGCCCAGACAAGGAGCTTGCTGGCTGTAATCAATTCAATCAGGTTTGCTTAACTGGGGTTAAAAAAGTGGCTCTTATTTAAAGTGTTAGCAGCTGTGGAGGCCTTGAGCATCCTGGGGGTGGAGATGCTGGTGTCAGTGTTCCCTGGGGAGGGAGGAAGGGCGGGCTGAAAGGACAGACCCTTCTTCCAAGAGTACAGGGAGTGGGTACTTGCCAGAATAAAATTTCTATGGGGCAGGTCCAGGAGGAAAGGCCCAACAGAAAAATGTGGTGATGCTCTTGCTTTCCTGCTGGAAGAGTGGTGTAGGCACTAGGGTCAAAGCTGGCCCCTGTGGAGCATGTTCTTCCCTACCTGGTGGGGCTGAGCTGCTGTGAGCAGGGTTGCGACCCCATGGCTCAGCGTGGTGGCTGGGGAAGGGGTAGGGTTTAGGTTTGGTCTGTGTTTTTAGCAGGATGTGGGGCTTCTGGGGGGTAAATGTGATGTTGAGATAGACACAGTTGTCAGTCCTGTCAGTTCTACACCCAGTTAGATTTTAGGGCAGGAATGATGCCTTTGCTACACCAAATTTTTGATGACTAGCTAGATTAAGTGTCAAAATCTCAAGCAATACCTTGCTACCTAATGTGTACCCCAAAGGCTGTGCTGTAGGTCTGGGTACTAAACAAATACAAAAAGGTGGTGGTTGTTATTTTTTCAGACCATCAAAGGTTTATCGAACTGCTTCAATTTATACATGTGCTTAAGCCTCCTTCTGCTGGCAGGATGGCTCATAGCACAGCTCAAATCAGTGTGCGACAGGGTGGGTTACTGGGTTGCTGAAGGGTTCTCCAGAACGTAACTGTGGCTGAATGCCATGGGTGCTCCTTGCAAGCTTTCAAGGAAGGTAAGCAGAGTTAAAGAGCTTGTGCTGGTCTTTTTTTGAAAGCCCATTTTATAGAGTACTTGTTATAGGAATGTTGAAGGTAGCCTAAATTCGGGAGTCTGTGAACTAAGGTTATTTGATTAGGATTTGAGTGCTTTGAAGAGGGAAAAGGCAAAAATGTTAATTCTTTAGAGTATGTTTTGATGGCCCAGTGTCCCACTGCAAGAAACAAGGTGCATGTAAGTGTGAGGAGACAGGCAAGAGGAAAGAAATTACTATAGCTTGGACTGCAGAGAGAAGGAGCTGCCCCATGCAGCAGTATGAACAGTATGAAAATGGAAATATGAAATCTGCTTGAGAAATATGAAAACTGATTGAGCAAGCCTTATTTTTCTTAATAACACATGCATCTTTTTCAGGCAGTGGTAGCAGTCCATATCATACAGCATAGCTGGTACTTCCCATATACTTACCTATGTATGTACACCTGGGTTTGGACTTCTTGCAGAAACACTTTGTGCAGGGAGAGTTCTTTGTTCACAGTGGAGTAACTTTGGAAAAAATGTTTAGTATACTGAGTTTTAAAGGTGTTGCTCCAGATATTAAATTAATTTTCAAGCTGTATTTGTAATTCTCACAACACTCCACAGTTTGAATGCTCTTCTACTCACGAAGAGTTAAGAGTATAATATTTCACCTTAATGGTTCATCTAGTTGGAAGAGAGGTGGAAAAAATGAAATTGCACCTCAGTATGGTTGGTGCTTGATTACAGCTATGAAAAGAGGCTTTACCCAGGAGAGGCTGCAACCCAGACAGAGAAAAGCAGACAGAGTTAGAAGCTGGCAAATCAATTGACTTTTCCAAGGTCAGTAATGGGAAGAGAGTTTGTATCTCTTGAGTCTTGAGCAACATACAATCCTCCTTAGCATGTCATTAACATCCCCCACAGCCTTAATGGCACCTGCCAGCCTTGCCGTTCAAACAGAATACAAACATCTATATTATTTTGTAGTATCATTAGCCACCACTCAATAAATCTTCAAGGATGTTAAGGAATTTTTCTAAGTAGCTGTTTCCCTAGATCCTTCTTCTTTACTCTCATTTTGGAAAGTCATGTGCAATTTAACATGTTATTTGATTTTTGGGTTTTTGTATATAGCATTCTTTATACTGTAGACCTCCAAAAGAGAGAAATCATGTGGCCCTTCATTAACTCCTTTCATTAGCCCAACTTAAAGGGAGAACTGGGGGAGAGGTGAATATTACTTTATATGTTCTCTTCAGCTAAACTTCCCACAGGGCTGGAAAATGCATGGATAAGTGCAGCTTCAACTGAATCCCACACAACATGCTTCCCTAATCCCATCTCTTTGTATTTGTAGCAATGGTAATTACAAGCAAGGATGGGACTTTGAAATCTGTTTCCTCCTCCCTCCTCTGCCCCGAGATCCCCTGGAGACGCTGCATTGTCCCTACTCCCTGCCTGCCCTGATGCTTTGCAGAACCCTCTTTGTCCAGGCTGGAGCTTTGGGCTACGGTGGTGATTCCCCTTTGGGACTCCTTGGAGGGAAAGCAAGCTATGATCCCCCAAACCCTGGGACAAATGTGGAAAGAAATGAATTAATAACGGACTCAACAAGGAGAAGCAATTTTTTTTTTCTTTCTAAGTATGACTGTACTCTGCTTGCTGCAGACACAACAGCAGCATCAACACTGGGTAGGAACTCTACAACTACCTGAAAGGCGGTTGTAGCAAGGTGGGTGTCAGTCCCTTCTCCCAAGTAACAAGTGATAGGACAAGAGGGAACAGCCTCAAGTTGCACCAGGGGAGGTTTAGATTGGGTATTAGGAAAAATTTTTTCACTGAAAGGGCTGTCAAGCATTGGAACAGGCTGCCCAGGGAAGTGGTTGAGTCCCCATCCCTGGAGATATTTAAAAGACGTGTAGATGTGGCACTTAGGGACATGGTTTAGCGGTGGACTTGGCAGTGTTAGGTTTACGGTTGGATTCGATGATCTTAAAGGTCTTTTCCAATCTAAATGATTCTATGATTCTAGGAAATGTTGAGCCAAAGACGTGCTGTGAGGCTCCAGTGGGCAGCAGCAATGAGACTGTGGCTGTGGAAGTATAAATTCTGGACCTGCTCCGGTACTCGGAGAAGGGCGAGCTATACTTCCTGCTGCAGTGATCCTCTCCTCTTGCTTGTCCCCTTTTTCCATGAGAACATTTTCAGCAGGGCTTTCCTTTCACTGCCTAATGCAGACAGACCCTTGCTGCTCACCGGTGAGAGAGAGGACTTCTGGATTTAGGTTATGAAGTTTTGTCTAAGCTGAGCTTCTTGAATTGTTGGATAAAGGCAGCAGAGCAGGCTAGAGACCACAGGTGACAGTTCAAGACAGGGGATAGGATGTGTACGGCATTGTGTTGTGCCAGGTTCCCCAGCTTGTTCCCTCTAACAGGCTGCAGTTGCCTCCAGTGCGAGCATGCTTGAGTATTCATGGAAATGTTACATAGCCTTAATGTGCCCCCTTCACCTGAGAGCCTGGTTTTTCGTGTTTGGGCTGTTAGCTGAGCAAGCAAAATAAATGAAAATCCACTTTGACACACACACCCCAGATTTCCCATTTTTATCCTAGAGCACAGGAATTGTTGTATCCTAGGTTGACTAGGAGAGACTAACAGATGTGATCCCTAGTAAAAATACCTGCACTTTTATTTTTTCGTTACTAAGTTGCTGCATATGGGTGCCAAGAGGGAGGGGACCCCATTCCTACTGGCAAGCATTGCAATCTGTGTATTGGTCCGTACAGGCCGATGTATTAAGAGCCCAGCAATGAGAGAGTAGAAAATACACAATTCTAACTTTGAGTTCAAGCTGTTACTGCCGCTAACTGTGAACAGTTTACATCAGGTTAGTTCATTTTAGTTTTCTGCTTGTAAATCTGCTTGGATTTTTCTGAGAAAATTCTGGGTCACAGATGTACCTTGTCTGCACTGTAATATAAAATTGCAGGAGTTACATAAACAATAGCACATGACAAGGTAAGGCTGTACCAAATGCCCACTGCCCTGGGGTGTTAAGCAGGAAAGTTTCAGCCAAGTATCAGTAATATTTCAAGTTCTGGTTATCACTACAGAACTGCTTATTGATGTTATTGCTTTAGAAGCAAACCCACACTATTTTTCTAAGCAGAGTACTTTGTGTCCTTTTTGCAAGAGATTGAAGGCATACTTGTGTCTGGATGCTATGACTTCTTTTTGCCTTTGTTTTTCCTTAAATTAAAAAGAAATCCATTTAGAAGAGTTTAATAGTGGTCATTTCCTTTGGAACATCCCTCAGTTCCTCTGCTCCATGTGAAATGAAATTATGATTTACTAGCCATGGCTGCAAAATGCGTCAGGCGAGGTATGGCTAATCAGTTGTTCAAGGACACACTTTGTGTTGGTCTAAAGTCTGTTTACATGTGAACAGCTAAAAACAGACTGGCGAGACCTAACAACAAAAATGGCTTAGCAATCGGTGGTAGCGCTTCTTCAGCTGGGAGCCACCGGTTTTAACCCAGCAGTTGCACAGGCAGGGGCTTGGGATGCCGATGCATCCCACAGTGCTTGCCGTCACACAGCGCTGTGGATCGGGACCCCTCCGGTTACTTGCCTGCAGACAGATACGGTGTTAGGCTGAACCAGAGATGCTCTTTAGGTTTTTGGAGGCTCAGTGCAGAACTGCTGTGCCATCCCTCCTCCTTTAGACTGCAGAATTGGCTGTGTCAGCCCATAACTCGGTGACCTTGGCCCGTTCCCAAGGAACACACCTTTCACTGGCGTGACAGAAAGATCTTAATATCGATGGCTATTTTGAGAACCTCTTCACGCCAGCTGTACAGCCTAACCCTCCGAGCTGAAGGACCTCTTTTGCGAGAGGGATGTGTTTGCCAGAATGCGTGAATAATAGCCCAGGAGAAGAAAATGGTGTAGATCCAGCACTTTTTGCTAACTAATCGCTCGCAGCAGCCGACTGTCGGGGAGACCCTCCCCTGCCGAAACCGCTCTGACCGCTATCGCTCCGCTCCGTGGCCGCTGCAGCGTTTCCAGCACCTTGTCGCCTAATTTATTTGAAGATGCTTCTACCGGGGGCCTGAAATCTACCCAGCCTGGGCGTTTGGGCTGCGGCCTCCGCGATTGCTTCCGGGCCCCGGAGGGGCGGGAGGGGGCGGCACCGGCTACGCGGAGGGGAGGGGGGAGAGGGGGGGCGGCCTCCCCGCCCCGCCCCGCCCCGCCCTTCCCCTCCCCTCGGGGCGGCCGGAGCACTTGTCTTCCCCTCCTGCCCGCGGCGTCAGAGGAGGTTCTCCGCCCGGCTCGCCCATGAGCCTGCTCGGGAGCTACCGGAAAAAGCCGGGCAGTGACGGCTATGAATCTTTGCAGCTGGTGGACAGCAGCGCTGACGGCGGGGGCAAGCCCGGGGGCAGCGCGGCGGCGGCGGGCGGCCGGAGCCCGGCGCGGCAGCAGCAGCAGCAGCAGCAGCACCGCGCCGAGGGCGGCAGCACCATGGACAGCTCAGGTAGGGGCGGCCCCGCGGCCTCCACGGGGGTCCCCGCGACGCGCGTGGGGAAGGGCGGCGGGGTGGGGGGGGGGTCTGCCGTGGAGGGTCCGCTGCGCAATGGTGGAGTTGTTGTTGTTGCGTGGGGATGGGGAGTCTTTATAGCCGGGGACAATAGCGGCCCTTTGTCCAAGCGCGGGCGGTGGGGAGGGCGGCGGGATGAAGGAAATCCACCCGAGGCTGGGGACCCGGGCGGGTAGCGCCGTAGAAATCAGCGGCTAATAAATCCTCACGGCCGGCTCCTGTTTTCAGCCCCGAAGAGGAAAAGGTTGTTCTGAAGCTAAAATGGATGGAGCGTTTTGGGATCTTTCCCCAGCTGACTTATTTCACGGAATCATCGTTACTTTTTTTTTTTCCCTTCCTCTAAAACGCACTCATCAAACTGAGTTGCATTAATTCTGATAGATGGTGCACTGCATGCACCAATTTTTTTTAATCAGGGAGTAGGGGACCAGATGGTCTTTATGACTGGTAATGGGATAGAGAGCTCTTCATCTCTAAAACACAGGTTCAAATTTGCCTGGATCACCAGTAATCGAGAGTACTCATCTGATGGCTTTTAAGTGATCTCTCGAAACAAACTGGCTCTGGTTCTAGTTGGTTAGATGTGCCCATCGCAATGAACATCTACAGCCTTTGCAGAGAACTTCTAAAGATCAAACTTGTCCAGGGAAATACCCTGTTTAGTTGAGGGGAACCAAATTTGATGCCTGTCCTTTGTAACAGGGGGATCTTGCAGCAGTACCTGTACTGTTCCATGAAAGGAAGGGGTGGGCCCAAGACAGCAAGTACTTAAAATACATTACCTTTGTTTTAATGTGGTAACCTCTTCTCAAGGGGAGAAACTCCCTAATCACCTATGTCTGGACTTGGGTGGGGAGAATCTTACCTTGATTTTTTTTCACATTTTCTCTGATGTAATAAGAGTCATGTTTTCCTCTTCCCCCTTGCCATTTGAATTTGCTTTCAAGAGTTCTTTTGGGGGTTGGCTTTGTTTTTTAACTTTTTTTACTCCTGGACTTTAGAAATGTATTTGAATTTGCTGCTATGATATCTCTGCTACAGTTGCTTGTAATCATAGTATGTGTCAGTAGATTCTTACTCACAGTAGGCTGCTGTGTTAAAGTTACTTGGATTCTTACGTTGGCATCTGCTGAGATGGTTAGATATTGTGGTCAGTTTAATATCTATCGTTAAAGCAATTATCTGAATAAGTTTCCTAGAACTTTAAGAAACAAAGGCATTAGTGCTGTGGAAGGTGGCATTTCGCATCCAGCCAGGTGTGGGAGCGTGCTGCAGCTCATGTCAAGTCATGGCTTTTGTCTAGCATCAGCTCAGTGTATTATTTGAGTGTTGCTGTTGCAATCATTCTGTTCTGTTTCTTCAAGCTATTTCGCTCCCTGCTGAGCAGGGAAAAAAAAAGAAGTGCTCACGGATAGCTGGATAATACCTTTATTTACAGGTTTTGTGCGATACTCAGCCATTTCAACAGTTCAGCTACTAACTCTGACGACATCCCAAGCGTTAATTGTATTAATGCCCTCTATCAGTTTCTAGGATGTTCTCCCCTTAAACACATGGGCTTGCTCAAGGGCTGTCTCTGGGATTTGGAAGCTAACGGTTAAGAGATCTGTGTTAACCAGAGTTCGCTTCCTTTAGTTCACTTTGCTACTCTCACTGCCTAAATTTTACAGGCTCTATAAACAACGACACACCTGACATTTAAGCAGCAACAAACCTCAAGCCTTAATATGGCCCTTAAAAAAAAAAAAACAAAAACCAACTATAAACTCAATTTAATACCTTATCTATTTAATAAGGGTTTTTTGGTGGGTGTTTCTAAATCTTCACATGAAGTTGAAAAAAGCTGTATGGAGTATGATGCTCTGTTCTAAACCTGAAGTCCTTACTTGTATCTGCCTTGTTCATTTGAAAACTTCATGCTGATAAATGCCTAATTTTTATCAGTTCATTGCAAAGACATTTTTTTTTTTTGCCAAGTATGAAATTCTAAAAGCTTTTAAAGAACTGTATCCACCCCTCAGGTGTGCTTGTGATTTCTAGTGATTTGGTAATTGAAGCTGCTTATGAATTGTGGGACGTGATTTATCTTTAATGTAGCATGAAGATGGATAGTTGGGGGGGGGGCGGAATTAGGGAGTAGTGTAAGAGAAAGATAGGAAAATAAGGTGGCTGGGGTTTTGGCTTAATAGGAGCAAGGAAAAAAACACCGCCCGCCTTCTGTGTTTTGTTTTTTTAATTAGGGAATATATTCATATTATAAATACTTGAGACTCCTCCCACTAATGACGCCAAAGTCCAAATTCCCAAGATGGGCACTGGTAGAGCGTATTTCAGTTGGGAAAAGAGACCCGAGTTCCTCGGGAAGGAGAAGGGTGAAATAAATTGATGACATGTTACGGTGCAAGGGAGGTGTGCTGCTGGGTTTTGGTGGGGTAGGGGAGCCTCTCTTCTGCGTAATTAGGTGGCAGACCCAGAAGGGGAAAACCTTGAGGTGCCCTGGCCAAATCAGAGCTCGTTATGTACTTCCCACACGCCTGACCTCCTTTATGTTTCAGTTTTTCTCTTTTTTTTTTTTTTTTTCCTCGTTTTAAATAATGGTTTTATGTGTGGTGGAACAGCTGCTGCCTGAGTTATCAAAATGGCTGTTTGCAGTTGAGGAGTGAAACAATCCTGAGGTAGAACTCCATGTCACCAGGCAATCTGGGACACTCGGTGCAGCAGGCTGCGAGTGCAGCGCCTTGGTTTGTCTGTCTGGCAGGGTTATTCCTGTGCTTGAGCCGAACATCTCTGGGTGCAGTTAAATAGCATCTTTGATGAAGTTAAATAGTTGGAGAATCAAACCTTCCTCTTCTCTCCCCACATATTATGTTTTATCTGCACCAGGGCAGTGCACTCTGGGCATAGGAAAATGGCCTTTGCTCTCTGGAAGATCTGTGTGTAGATTAATATTAAGCAATCATAGAAGTTAGATGGGTGAGGATTTGTGCTGAAGGCGAAGTGCTGGCAATTCTGGGGCAAATTGCCCATTGCTTTAGCTAGCGTGGCTGTATTTGCTATTGCTGCAATGACACTAACGCACATGAGTTGAGAAAGTTGGCCCCTGTTAGGTTTTTCTATTAATTCTTTTTTAAAACTAATTTGAAGTATTAGATCTTAAAGTATCATCTCTTAATGTGGGCTTGCAATCTCATAAACAGCTTTTTGCACTGCAAATAATTAGTGGTTACAGCTATGCTGTAACTTCTGAGTACTTATGATTAGTGACTTAATGGTTTTTTTTTTGGACTGGTATTGCTTAGTGTCAAAAGAAAAAAAGCCAGGAACCAAAAGCACTGTGTGTGTGGGAGGGGGTTGCTGTTGGAAGGCAGGATCTGATCATGGCTGGAAAGGGAGCTGGTACAGAGGGGCTCCCGAGGGGCTCTTTGACCCTACCATGCCCCTGTGCCGGAGTGCTGGCAGTGTGAGCACTGGGGCGGAGGGTCTGGCCAGTCTGCGTCCAGCGGCTGAGCCTGGGAAAGTAAGATTTTCAAAGTCTCTGGAACTGGTAAACGCTTCTTGGTTCAGATGGTTAAAAATTCTTCTGCCACCATAAGCCATGCCACGCAGAGGAGCGCTAATGTGAGCTGTTTAACTGAAGCAGTGACAATTTAAGTTGCTCAAAGTATAGCTTGGGGTACCTGTGTGCTCACAGGCAGCATAAATGGAAACTCCTGCCCACAGTGATGTCAAGCGCCACCGTGTTAGGCTTGGGTTTAGCTCAAAGGAGCCAAGAGCAGAGACTATTTCAGGTAGGGCAGCCGTATCAGTTGCTGCTGGTATCCAATGCTTCTTGTGTTACGACCTTGTCTTCGATTGCTTTAAACTTTGCCAGACTTAAACCATTCAGAATGAAATATCGGTCAGTGTGCGGTTGAAATCTCAGATTTAAATCTCGCAGTGTGGTCTGTTCATATAGGGTTATGTTTAAGTTCTGCGACGCCCTGGTGTGCATTAAAGCTCTCTGCAACTTTAGTATATGCCCTTAACTGCTGAATGTTCAACCCCTGATGTAATGTTTTAAACAACTCCTACGGAATATGCTAGATGCCATATAGTAACATGATCATAGTGCATAAGTCTAATGGGACCTATACGTTACTGCTAACTGCCAGTTCCTCCAGAAAGTGTTCTGGACTTGGGTTGGAAGTTTGAGGATGGAGGGAAGGGGGAATGAGGGGAGACTTGAGCTGAAGGTGGCAGGGCACAAAACATTGTGAGTTCGAGAAACAAATTCCAAGAAGAGCATCAGTATAGTACTTCTTCTGTCTCTTTATTTTTAAGTTTCTGAAAGTGCTCACAAGATGAGAAGCAGGCGGTGAAGAAGCAATTTATTTAGGTTTTTGCTGTGGCATTCAATAATGCTTTCTCAGCAGCCGGCTGAGCATTGAAAGGAGAAGAGGTTCTAGGAAATGAGATATAAACGTTAACAGCAAGGATACATGTTATGAAAGGAAAAAACTCTTTCTGTGCTCTTCTGTGGTGTTTATAAACTAGCTAATCTACAAAATAGGTTTTAAACACTCAGGGGATAGACTTACTTGTGCTACGTGCTTCCTCAGGCAGAGTAACTGCAAAAGAAAAGCATTTTAAATAAATTGCAAGTGTTGAAGTTGAGATTTCTTGAACTATTTTACACTTGCAAACATAATCTCTTGTACTCTGGTGATTCCTTTTCACTGAGTCAGAAGAGAGACATCTCCATGTCACTGGCACAGGGACAAAGACCGTCACTGACAATGTTGGCTTGTATTCTCTTCTAGCTGCATTTTCAAATGGGGAGGTTCAGTTTAATAACTCTTTTGTTTGGTTGGTGTTTTTTGGACACTTGAATGGTTTGGTGTTGGCAGTAGTGCTTTTTTCCCTGTCAAAACAACAAAAAAAGGAGAAGCAGAGAGAATGTCAATCAACTTTAAAGACCAATTTCATGGTTTGTACCAGTAGTTCAGTATTCCATCCTCACATGCATTTTGTTCACTGTAGTACGAGTTTCATAAGGGAAAATATATAACAAATGAAACAAATCTGGCATGGTACTGGGGGGTGATTCCCCCCTCCCCCCCCCCCCAACATCACTACTCTTCTAAAAAAGGAAGCAAAAACCCCTCTTTGTGGAAATCCTCCATATTGCTTGGTTGATGGTGCAAGCAGCATTCTTTAGTTACTATTTCTGAAGCAAAAGCAGAAATATTTTAATTCTTCAGATTTCCATGAAGTTTGTATTTAGGAAGTCTCAAACGAACCTTCAAATAACAAGCCTTGGGTGCATACAATATTAGTTCTAAAATTTTATCATTGAAAAGCACAAAAATAAGTTCTTGAGCTTCTCTACCCTACAGCATGCTATGTGCTGCCAGCCGCTTCGAGTGCTTCCTAGGGAAGGTCAGGGACCCTGTCCCAGCCCGCACACAGAAAGGGACCATGACTTCTTGTGGGAAGGGGAATACAGCTTTTGCTGTAGTCAGAGCAGTACTCGAGGAGGGAGGCAACGCTGCCTGCCTGGATGTGCATTGCCCAACAGCAGCAGAAATGCACAGAAATCTCCCTGTACCAGCAATCCCTTAAGGTATGAACCCAAACCTATTCCTATTCAAAGCACCTCCTTTAGGAGCTTCTCAGTTCCTCCTATCTCCTCTCCTTCCTCCCAGCATCTATAGTATATGAGCCCCTTGTAAGCTTGTAACGGCTTTATTTTCCCAGCCTACCTTCATCTGAAGAGGATGCTCATAGCTTTTGGGAGTGAGAAAGGCAGAAGAACATGGGGTGACTCTTCTGTTAGAGATAAAGCTGCCAAGAAGTTCTTGGGCAGGTAGTAATGCAACTTTGGGTCTTGAGGCAATTTCTATTTGATATGCCAGCTATTCCAGGCAAAAGGTCTGGATAGGTGCAGTGGCAGCCAATTGGTGGAAAGTTGCAGTAAAAAAAACCCAAAGCAACAAAAAACCCACAAACAACAACAAAAAAGCCCCAACTACTTGCTCACTTGAATAAATTATTAAAGATGTCTTAATGCTTGGGATGTCTGTGCTGAACCGTCTGTGCACTGAACTGATCCTTACAATGGAAGGGGCAGATATTGACTGGGGAGCAGTAGCTTTGGCAGCTGCCTGTGCTGCCTGTTCTTGCCGTGTGAAAGCTGGAAACTCTTTCTGTGCCTGCCTCCTGTAGCCCATCCTCTCCCAACCTTGCCTAGTATCGCTTATACAGTTGCAGTTTGTATTACTGCCTCTGTCTGTGTCTTATGCTAATTGCCTGCTTAGGAAAGAAATATTGTGGCTTTCCCCCCGTGTTTGGAGCTGGCTGTGCTCTGGGGGAGCTCCCTGCGGCCATGTTTCCTCTCTGGGTAGTCAGCCCCAAACTTGCTTCCGGTCAACCCAGCTTTCTCCTCCTGTTCAAGAACCGCTGGGTTTTGTCTTGAGCAGTCTCATTGTTAATACGCATACTGCAAAATAGCCAAACTGCATGGGTTTTGGGGTGAGGGATAATACTGGTTTATAATCTCATGTGATTTGTGATCTGATGAGCCCTTATCTTGCATTAGGCCCCTTGGCTCGTAGTGCATCTCCTGCTTCCCTGTGCCCTTAGAGAGTCCAAACATCTTTATAGCCTGATCTTAAACTTCCCTTTGGCCACGCTGAAGTCATTCCCGTGGGCTTTAACCTCTTTTCTTGGGGATTACACTTGCTAGAGCAGCCTTCCGCTTGCATGCCTCCACTATGTGTTTTAAAGCATCAGGATGTGTGAAACCTGGGTTTGGGGGTCTCAGCAGTGACATTATCAAATGGTAGGAGCCTGTTCTGCTGCTGTTGTCCTGCAGTTCTACTCTGCACATTTTGCTGTTTATTTTTACAGAATAACACTTTAAGATATCTGTGCTCAGCCTTGTAGGGAATCTAACTCTACCAGGAATCTGGGACAGCGGTGGAGGAGGGGACAGATGAGACTGGTAGCAAAAAAAAAAAAAAAAAAAAAAAGGAAAAAAATCAGTCTTCAGGGTCTGTGTGAGTCTTAGGAACTTCCCAAGTAATTTCTGCAGGTAGAAGCGCTCTCCTTTCCTGCGAACGCCCCTTTAATGTTGTATTAGCTGCCTCTGTTGCTGCTGATTTTTCCTCAGCCCCTTTGCACCGCCACTCAGTGCCTATTAAAAAGTTGATGTAATTATGACACTTGGTCTGTGTCTGATCTAAGAGAGGATGTAAGTGCATATAATAGCATAGATGTTTTAGAGTCTCTGCTTAAGTGTGATAAAGCTCAGCTGTCCAGAAGAGAGCTATGTGCTGGAAGGAACGGTTAGGGAGGATTGGGCTTCAGGGCGCTGAGATTGTGCTCTTAAAACATAGTTGATAAATGAAGCACTCGGATCTAAATGCTATTGATTATCACTGGATGCAAAGTAGCCACCTGCCCAGAGATTTTCATTTGGAAATACCTGCCACCCTCCCCCTTGAAACGGGAGTTTAAACTCTTCCAGTAATGTCTGCAAATTGATTTGCAATCCCCTGAAAGACAAAGTGCTGAGCATGGAAGATAGATTCAGTGTGGGGAATGGCAGGAGCTGGGGATGCTGAGGGTACCCAGGGATGTGGGGACTCTGCTCTGCCTGGGTCGGTTTGGCTGTCTGCCCATTTTTTGCACACATATACCCCTCCATACATGATGTACCTATATGAGGATGCTCTAATAATGTTGTGGCAGGGGTGCCTGCACCAGGGCTGTTCCTCCTCCCCTTCACACGCTGTGTGGGCTCTCGTGCAATGCCGAGGTGAAGCCCATAAATACGATGATGGGGCAGTGGCAGCCTGGCTTTACATCCCTTAAAGCTGGTGTGAAATCATGTCCTGCATTACACAGGCTTTGCTGGGATAGCTGCATGTGGGAGGAACGTGAGCTGTGGCTGCTCCTCCGCTGGCTGGCGGGGCTGCTGGAGGGAGGCAGAAGCACAAATAGTATCATTTTTTGCTGAGTGTTCCTTAAAAACAATTCGGGCTTTGTTGCCGAAGCCACAACAACAGCGGCTCAACTTCTTTCAGTTCGGGGACCTTTAAAAGGGCCCTTTCTGCCAAGGCACAGGGCAGCCTCCACCGCATCCCTTGCTCCCCTTTCATGCCGTGCCCTGGTAATAGTCTGGGGGGGAAAGACAAGCAAACAACCCTTCCCCCCTCCCTCCCTCCCTCCCCCTGAAATACTTTGTGGGGAGGCAGAAAGCTGCAGTGAGCAGCTAAAAACTTCCAGAAATGTGGAATTTGGGACATGTACACAGCAGCTAACAAGTTTTTTCTCATCATAGTGTCAGGCTCTCACAGTACCATAGAAAGAGAATACAGAGGAGCATTTACTACTCCCAAACTAACCTCTTTTTTGGGAGGGTGGGAGATGAAGACTTTAATGCTTTTCTAGAGAAGAACCGTGGTGAAGAACAGGGAAGGTTTAGCTCCTTCCTCACTCCATCTCTAAAGAAAGCACAGGCAGTAGCTCTCTGAGCAAAAAAAATAATTTGACATTGAAGATACTGTTACATATAGTCTGGGCAGACTGAGGTAAACCTGCTTCCTTTCCTACGGTTTCATGTCTGCTTTTTGTCTGCCCTTTACAGGCAAAAAGGGTCTGTTTACTCTTGCTAAGTAACCTATGAAATGCAGTACTTCACTGCAGATCTTCAATTTCTAGATGTCTTGCTTTCACCTCCCTGCTCTCAAGCTAAGTATTGCTTCATCAGCATAAATATTCAGAATGACACGGTCTTAAATGCCTTTTAAATGTCAGCTCATTTCCCCCTTAATTCTCTGGAGAGCTGGAATTCATGCCCTGTGGTTTGTAGGGTTTGTGGGTTGCCTGGGGGGGGGGTGGTGCTCGGGGACCCCCCAGGCAGATGAGGGCCACAATGTGCAGATCTTGCAGGAAAGTCTTCCAAACCAGGCATTTCTTGTTTGTTCCGACCAGTGAGCATCTCCATCAGCTGGTGGTAGTGTGGTACCCTCTGCTGCTGGCCCCTCCTTGGTCCCCTGTGAAACCTCTGGCTGCAGGTGATGGTGGCTGGTGCCAAAACATCCCCCATCGTGCAGGGTCACACCCGCTTCATTCACCCAGTTCTGTCCCCAAAACCCAGCCTTTAGAACAGAACTGGTGTCGTGGTTTAACCCCAGCTGGCAACTAAGCACCACACAGCTGCTCGCTCACTCCCCCCTAGTGGGATGGGGGAGAGAATCGGAAGAGTAAAAGTGAGAAAACTCGTGGGTTGAGATAAAGACAGTTTAACAGGTAAAGCAAAAGCCGCACATGCAAGCAAAGCAAAACAAGGAATTCATTCCCTCCTTCCCATCGGCAGGCAGGTGCTCAGCCATCTCCAGGAAAGCAGGGCTCCATCATGCGTAACGGTTACTTGGGAAGACAAACGCCATCACTCCAAATGTCCCCCCCTTCCTTCTTCTTCCCCCAGCTTTCTATGCTGAGCATGACGTCATATGGTATGGAATATCCCTCTGGTCAGTTGGGGTCAGCTGTCCCAGCCGTGTCCCCTCCCAACTTCTTGTGCACCCCCAGCCTACTCGCTGGTGGGGTGGGCTGAGGAGCAGAAAAGGCCTTGACTCTGTGAAGGCACTGCTCAGCAGCAACTAAAACATCCCTGTGTTATCAACACTGTTTTCAGCACAAATCCAAAACATAGCCCCATGCTAGCTACTATGAAGAAAATTAACTCTATCCCAGCCAAAACCAGCACAACTGGTTTGGGAGTCTTTGATTTTGGCACTAGGCACAAACACTACGTGTGGGACTGCAGCAAGAGGAGTTGAGGCGAGTGGTCCTTTGTGGGGGTACGGGAGGAAGGAGGTATTTCCCTTCTGGATACAGCATGATTTCTTTCTCTGTCCATATGCAGAAGATAAGTTTCCTAGTTTGTCTAATATATGCACTTTGATGGTTTTGTCCTACTAAGGGAAGACAGATGACAGCGGGTCTCTTTTGACAGTATCGATGAGTATCAGTCTCTCCTTAATCTCCCAACACCCCAAAGCTGTCCTGCTAAAGCACTTCACTTTGCTCTGGCATAACGCCTGTGCCTTTGGTGAGCAGGTCATGGTGGGACAGCAGGCAGAGGAGCCGTGCTCAGCCGTTCCTGTGCAGGAGTGCATCCTTTTGAACTTCCCTGGTGATCACAGCATTCTCCTCTGAAGATGTGCACCCTCTGTGGTGGGACATATCTATAGGGACGCAGTGCTTGCTGCGCTGTCTTGGCAGTCTCTCTGCCTTGGGAGAAGTTCTCCTCCTGCGCTGCACATCTTTTTCCTCATACTCTGTAAAATTAGCTGGAGAGCAAGGAGAGAGCTTAAGTGCTTTAATTAAGATTTCTATGCTCTCCAGATCCATCCTGTACAGCACAAGGCTGGTGCTATCAGCAGAGGCTCCTTCAGTTGTAACCTGTCCAGAAAAATCCCACCCTTTGGCTGATGATGAGAAAGGACTGTGATAGGAACACTACTATATGACATATTTTAGTTTTGTAAGGAGATGCAGCAGGTTGTCACTTTATTTGGCGACTGCTGCAGGTTTATTCTGAATGCAGAATAATCTCTTCTCAAAGCAGGCGTTAACTCAGAGCAAGTACCTTCAGCCAGAACAAATACAGAATTCACCTTGTCAACCGAATGGATGAAGTTGTCTCTTTTTCACGCTGCTCCATTGACTTGAAGCACTTCAGCGAGGAGAACATCGTTGCCATCACCTAACAGAGCTATTCAAGAAGAGCTATCCCATGCATCTCAGGCACGCTTTGCAGTGCACGCGCAGCAGTAAAATTGCTACATTAAAAGTTCCTTTATTAGGAAATGAAAAGGCTGCGGTGAGCAAGCAATCCCTCTGAAACCTGTGCTACAAATACAGGTCAGAAGCATGTCTCTGAAGCGCACTAAGCCTTTCAGGGAATATCCAATAACTGGGTTAATAAGGAGTTCTTGCCGTGTAAGGAACAAGGTGCATCTCATATACATAGAGACTAATTCTCCATAATTAGACTTCTAGACAGCAACTCCAACCCATGGTCAACATTACCTGAACTGCTACGTGATAATGTGCTGAAAACTGGGATCCAAGCGATGTGACAGGCTCCTGCATTGCTCACTTGCAGCAAACTATTTCTATGCAGATGAGCTTGTGCGCTCCTGTTTCTGCTATAGCAGAAGATGCTTTTGGAGCTTCTGAGGGGTCTGTGAGTGTTAATTTTGGCTTTGGCTGCAGCATAAGCAAATGCGTGCATGGAATGCAGTTCCTGGTGGTTTGGAGGGGAGGGATGGGGTGTCATGTGCCTTGGGCACTTCATTTTAATTCAAAATGTGCCTTTTGCCTTTGTGTTAAGGGAGAGAACTATTTCTCTCTTCTGAATTTACCACCTGACTCTGGTAGGAAGATCTTTCCGAGTAGGGAAATACCATTACGCCGCTAACTCAATATCCTGACCAAGCTAGTGGTGATCACCTTATCTGCACGGTGAAACCTGAACTGCCTTCCTGCTGGGCTCTGAGAGGGAGCAACAATGGGCTCATCCCTTCAGACTCGGCGAGTGTCCTTGGTCCTTCTTCTACCTCAGAATAGGTCATAGTCCTCTGCAGGCTGGCCAGCGTGCTTGAGGGAAAACTCAACTGCTCTTTTCTCAGGACTTTTATGTTCAAGAAGAGCAAACCTATGAAGGCAGCTGTCTCTGAGCATCATTCAGAGATGTGCAATGGCAGCGGTAGGTGATGCCCGGCCAGGTGGCTGATGTCCACAGGAGACATGTGGGACATAGGGTCCAGCCTTCCCTGTCCTGGTGCCCCATTCCAGTGGCTGTTGCACGTGGCCCAGGGAACCACAGCCGTCCTCTGGGAAGGTCTGCAGTAGCTCTGAAGTTCTCCATTTACAAGAGGGACTTAGCACAGAATGCTTTATTCGGCAAAAAAAGCAGGGGCAGGCTACCTTTTTTTTTTTTAATCAAATTTTTTGGCTGTTCTTGTGTGTTTCTGTATATATTGTCAGGTTTGTGTGTTAATGCATTAACCCCTTCTGCTCCTTTATACATCTTTATGCTTTGTAAGAGACACTGCCTAGCAGAGGAGCCTTTGAATGTATTTATTTTGTTCTTCTATGAACAGTTTGTGAAGACTGTATCATTCCTAATAACTGAGAAAGACCGTCTTTGTCAGCACCGAGGATGCTGCTTTCATCCAGTGACTAAAAGATACCTGAGCAAATTACTGCACCTAGCATAGTACCAAGTGCTGCTATGTTGTAAGCTTTCTCAATAGCTTCACAATAGCTAAGTAATACTTGTCTCATGTTAAATCTTAAATACTAGTTTTGTGCTCTTGGTTAAGTAGCACCAGCTTGCATTTCTTCATTAGACATCCTTTCTGTTTCTCTGTTTTAGTGTACATAGTAAACTTGGAATTAATTGCTGCTGCTGCTTTTAGAAATATAGTGAAATTCTCATTCTCTCTCTGTTTCTCCTCCTCCTCTCTTCCCCCCCCCCCCCCCCCCTTTAGGGTTAATTTCTAAAGATTCTAAGCTTTCCATACCCTTGAAGCCTTTCTGTTGCTCTCCTGCAGCATTTCCAACCATAAAAAATTGTCCAGTACCATTGGTCCTCTGATTCCTTTGCCCCCCTTCCCCTGTTCCAAGTTACCACCTTTCTGCCTTCCTTTCTTTTAAAAGTTGACCTGCAGAACTGAAAGTACCTTTTGAACATTACCTCCTCCTCCCACCCCTGGCTCTCCTAGCACAGAGTAATACGAAAGCAAAGTTTTTGAAGAGAGATCAAACACTGATTCCCTACTTGGAAGGCAATGAGCTACTTTGATTTTTTTTTTCTTTTTTCTTTTTTTCAATCATACTTGAAGTAGGTACTTGTGAGTGGTTTGGTAAAAGAAATATTCCTGTGCCTTGAGAAGGCATCTTCTGTTCTGAAGCTGGCAGAGTATTATCTATCTTTTTACAAGCACAATGCAGAGGAGAAGATACAGCCTCTAATTTTACTGGTCTAGCACATGGATCACGTGCATGTGGATCATGACCACATCAGAGTGCATTAAGCACCCTCTGTGCATAGGGGAATGAATAGCATCACTTTACCAATGGAGTCTCCAGTTTAAAGATATATATTATATTTATTGATAGCTCACTCTGGGTTTGAAAGAGTGAATGCCATTTAAATGGGTTTGGTAATCTGCAGAGTAAATCAGTAGGGGCTTTTTTTAGTGTAGGTTTTTTCATGTTTCTTAATAGTCTGAATGCCTGTAGAATACTACTTCTGGTAACGACTATTATGTGAGCAATATTTCAGTAGCATGTATCTAACATCGCTCATGGACATGCTATAGAACCAGAGAAGTGATAGCTGTAAGGTCTCTTTCTAAAATACATAATGAGCACTGGCAATGCCACCAGCCTGCCTTAACCATGACAAATCTTCCCCATTTCTGGGTGCCGGAGTAATTAATAATGACCAGCATGTTCATTTTACAAAGCAGCTGTCCAATGGCTCTACAGCAGGACAAACGTTCTCAGACTTTCTGGGTGCTCTGGGAAGGGCAATGCTTAGCGGATGCCATCTCGATTATGAGATTACCTGAGAGTGTGGCATGCATTTACATAGGTTGCTTGTTGCTTAATTTGCTGTGCTAGAAGATCTAGGTCTTCTGACTAATCTGACATAATGAGGTAACAAATGTATAATTACAGAAATGTAGTTAAAGTTTGCTAAGATCAAAACAGTTGAGGCCTAGTGAACAGAAAGCAATTTAAATAGTCAAGAGCTTAATTTATAGCTAATAAGCAGTTAAAATATCATTTTTCTAGGTTTGTGTTTAACAACTCAATTCTGCAATAACACAAAACCACATTTACTCAAGTCTATGTCCAATTTATTATACCTAACTTTTCTGAGAATGACTGACGCTATTAACACAGCACTGCTATAATAAGGAAGGCTGCAACAAATCGGTTCTTGGTTAAGGCAGTGGAATAGTTATTCTATTATAATTGCAGAATGCAAACACTTGAGGTGTAAGGCCATATCACAGTCCACCAAAATAACACTTTAAATGGCTCTTGCTCTATGTTAGTCTTCTATTGACTTTGCAGCTTCATGACATTTCAAACTGTGAAAGAAAAGCTTACCAGGGAGGTCAGCCCCACTCTGCTTTAGCCTTAGCAATTTGCTGAGTCTTGTATTAAGGCTGCAAACATACAAATATCCAAAAAGGTTCTTATTCTCAGCTGGAAATTTAATTGCTGAACTTTCTTCTTTTCTTGCCAAACCCCAAACTTTTATCTTCTTCCACTCAAGCAAATCTAACTGGACTCTTAAGTGACTTAAAATCACTCTGATGACTTCTCCTATATCCATAGAAATGGATAGTCATAAGACAATCTTCAGTCATCTAGCTGCAGTCAAACTGGCAGCTGTGACAGTTACGCTGAAGAGCTGTCATTTATACTAGTGCCTTTTTCTTACCCCTGTGGAGGTGGTTGTTGATTTGGTCTTGGTTCTGATCAGCAAATTAGCTGCATGCTGAAGAGCTGGTCTTGCTTTGGGTTGGGTTGAGAGGTGAGGGAGCTTGTATGGTGGTTGTCCATACTGTACTGATACAGAACCGTCAACCTACGTAAAATGCTAGGAGTCGCTGATGGTTTCTGAGCCCAGCTGGCAAGAATGTGCTCTCTCATCTCTGGAAAATCATGACTTTAATAAGTAAAACTGCTTTTGCCCTACGCTTGACATGCAGCAGTGCACGTGAATACGTTTGGTCTGAATAGAGCAGTGGGTTTGTTGGCTCTGTGGGTTTTTTCCAAACAAGTGATGTTGGCTTTGGTTTTGTTGTACTTGAAGGTGCCTCATCACCAGACATGGAGTCCAGCTATGGGGGAGGCTTGCTAGATATGGTGAAAGGAGGAGCTGGGAGACTCTTCAGCAATTTGAAGGATAACCTGAAGGATACCCTGAAAGATACATCTTCAAAGGTCATGCAATCTGTTGCCAGGTACAGTACAGCTGAAGCTACCTAACACAGGTAAAATCACTAGCTGCAAAGTGCCAGTCTGAGCTGCCATCTTAACTAGTACAGCACAACTTCCAGAGGAGAAAATCACAAGTGACTTCATTGATTCTGTCTCATAATTGGTATTTGGCCTCAAGGAAGCAGGAAAACCAAAGTAAAAAAATCTAAGCTTCATAGTAAGTGAGCATCAACATCCTGAAATCTGGAAAAAGCCCCCCCAGTGAAAGCGGAGCACTTGATCTCCGATTCCTTCATTGATCCCTTGTGGGGTCCTTCTACTCAGCCACCACTTGAATATTTAGTCACTGAAAATTGGCTCATGTTGTATGCCTTCTCTTTGCTGTGCAAGGAGACTATTCTTGCTGATTGTAACTGTTCCCTTCGCTAAAGCCACCTTTTGAGTTGAAGAAAGAGCTGAGGTAACTTTGCTTTGGTTACCTCTGCTGGGGTTGTCCCCTGTGCTTGGCATTCTACCTGCCTCTGAGGGATAGGAGGCTATGATAAATTAAAGAAACTTAATGCATGCAAGACCGCAGAGGCTTTGAGGGATCTGCAAAGTGGCAAACTACTAGAGATTTCTCCTGAAAACTGGCACTGAAAATTAATGACAAAAGGGAAAAGGGACCTTTTTTGCAAGCTTCTGCATCTAGTTAATTGCGTATGTGGAAGGAAAGGCTGGGTCACCATCTACAGGAAGCTATTTGCACCCTCTTCTTAAGGCATAACGACAAAGTACAAAGAATCAGTTTTAAGATCATTCTTTCCTTGTGTCATAAGCAGATCTTTGTGTGAAAACACTCTTCTCCTGGTTCCTCTAATGTGCTGCCTTCTGTAAACTTGTGCATAATGTCTGTCTCCTACTTTGTCTTCTTTTAGTTACACCAAGGGGGAGCTAGATATTTCATACATTACCTCAAGAATCATAGGTAAGTACTGCTTATCAGATAAATAAAACTTGTCGTATCCCAGGGTTCAGAAGTCCATAAACACGTTATGGTGCATGCTCAGCCTGGCTTCTTCTTATGTTTCTAGTGATGTCTTTTCCGGCTGAAGGTGTTGAACTGGGATTCAGGAACCACATTGAAGATGTACGGACATTTTTGGATTCCAGACATCCTGACCACTACACGGTCTTCAACTTGTCACCCAAGTATTATCGCAGTGCCAAGTTTCACAACCGGGTGAGTGTCTTCCGAGAGGTTAACAAGAGCAGGGGGGGAAACTTCTTGGGAAAAGGGGCACCAGGTCCTGTTTCTGTCTATCCTGAGTGTGGCAGAGTGTAAGAAGATGAAAAAGGAATTATAGATGTTTCTAAACTGCTGTGATCGTTTCTGGGTTTTAGTTGATGCCTGGGACCACAGGGATTAAAGAGATGGAAAGTTCAGTGCATAATGCTTGTGCTAGCCTGTGAAAGTAAGTGGCATTGCGTTAATGTGCTGCTCTTGGCTCCTACGTAGCTGTTAGAAGCTGCTGCAGAGAAATAAGGAGTAAAACGAAACCGCTTTGAAAGAAATTACCAATAAAAGAAGGTAGATTATTTTCACGTTGAACAATCCTTCAGTTGTGCTTTGATCAAGCAGGAGCCCTTAGCAGGCAAAGCACAGGACTGGAAACTGGATCTAAGGGGCTTTTTGGCTCTTCCACTAGTGTATGACTTTAAAAACCCACCTCCACTCTCTGCCCCAGTTTCCTTCTCTAAAACCAGAACAGGGTATGGGAGCATTGCAAGGCTCTGGTTCATTAATGGCTTTTAGAGGAAATCTCTATGAAGTACTGCTGTTGAAATGCAAGATTAGATCTAATCTTCCAGAAAACTTCCTATTCTTTCCCTCTCCCACAAGGGAGTGATGATTTTTTTTTTTAAATGTCTTTTTTTTTTTTTTTTTGTTGCCTTCAACAAAAAAGGCAACAGCAGTTGCCAGGCTTAACCCTCAGTCAGGGTAAGTGAATCTCATGCTGCATAAGCCTAATTTAATTTTAATTTGACATATAGCTGAATCTATCTTCAGCAACTGCTCTGATCACCAGAAATCACTAACTCACACTTGAAGCAAACTTCTCAGTGGCAATCAGTAGCCAGCCATTACTTCAAATATGAGTAAATGAATGGGAAAGACTAATTAAAAGATACCAAGGGCTCTGAATCTTCAGTCTTACTTGGTTCTGGTGCATCACTCTTGCTGTTGGTGGGAGGCGAAAGACAGATCTACTTTTGAAAGCCCAGCATTAAACATCTGTTGGTATATTGCTTGACCTGGCCATAACTCCTCCATCCCTTTTGCTTTATCTCCTACCCTACCCAACAGCTTAACAGATGACTTTGTATGTCACTCTCAAAGCATGACTAGGTGCTTTGTAAGCTATTGCCTTGACACACACAGGAAGAAAATGATGCATCTTTTAATAAACTATTGTACTTTCAAGTTATGGGCTAGGAAATACTGACTCCAGGTACTTTTCAGGAAAATGAAATGTGCATAACACAATACATCAGATCAGATGAAACACGAAACAATTATAAATATGAGGTTGAACTTCATATAAATTGGAAAAAAATACTAATGGGCTATCAAGGAGGTGAAATCCCATTAAGAGTATTTTCTGGATGAGGATGCCAGATGAGCTGAAGTTTTGAGACGCACGCTTGTTCTTTGAAGTGGCAGGCTTTTTAATTCTTATCTTCTTTGAAACTTTTTTTTCCTAAGATCAAAGTAGGTTACTTTGCTGTGTAGCAGCACAGGAGGGAGATGACAGTTAATGTCCTGCTGGGCCATTTTCCCGCCCTGACGTGGCTGTGCAGGGCATGAAGCCCCAAGTGCCCAGTCTATTGAGGAGAAGAGGGGACTATGAACACTAAAAGTTGCTGCTCAAATCTGGTTGTGCTCTGTTCTCCTCCCTGCCTCACCTCCCCGGCAGGAGAGAAGAGCTCACGGCTGCTCAAGGAAGTGTGAGCAGTTTGAAAACATGCAACTCAAATATAGCGTTAAACAACAAAACCAAACTTCAAAGTCCCTGATGGGTCACATTCTTGGCTGTTGCTGCCCTACTGCTAAAGTAAAACAAGCACCGGCTGCTTATTTCCAAAGCTCTAAAAGAATTCCTGTTACTTTTCTGTAAGGTTGTCTTTCATGAGTGGTGGTGAGGTTATGTTTGAAATAAATGAAATGTTACATAGTGCGTATTTAATTTCCTAATTGCAAACCAGCAGGCAGATGTGTAATTATAGGCAAAGTAAATATATAATTATGGACTGTTGGGAAATGTATATTATTTACTTGATAAGTGATAATGGCTTTTCCAGATGCTTGACAGTGTGTTGTCATGAGGTCTGTTCAGAAAATCGTCAGTGAAAGGGTCACTGGTCATATTTAATTTTAACAGCCACTTGGAATCTGAATTGTGTTTTAGTGGTCTAACTGCAAGTGAATCTTGCAGTGCTTCCAGAAGCCTGCTGCAACAGTAGTTGAGGCTGGGAGAAGAAGACTTTCGCTTGATATAAAATAATAAAATAATTAGCATGATAATATAAAATAATTAGTAATATAAAATAATACACGTCACTTATGGCATCAGTACTCTGGCTCTATTAAAGAATTGAATAAATGTTTATGATCACTCTGTAATTCAGATTTTATAATGGTCCCATAACTGCAGCAGTGCATACACTGTCAGGTTGGTGGAACAGAAAGCTAATGCTGGCTGTTCCTGCACTGGGGGTTACTGCATAGTGAACCTTTGGATGTTTTGTGCCCCTCGGCCCTTCCTGAAAATGCACAGAAAAGGAATAGGCAAGGGAAAATCAAGTGTATACAACAGAAGGAATGAAATAAACTTCAGCTCTTGAGACAGGAGAAGATGGGGGGATGAGGATAATGCTGTAGAGAGGATAAATAGGGAATGGTCATTCACTGCTTTCCAAAGCTTGAGCATGGATTGACTTACTGGGTAGCTTCTACTGTGCAAACCTGCACTTGCTCACCAAGTGCACAGCCAAATTTCAGGATATTGTGGAGACCAAAAACTTTTATTTGGTCTAAGTGAAAATCTAAAAAGTGATTAGACAAATATCTAATTAGATAT
Organism: Aptenodytes patagonicus; assembly: GCF_965638725.1. Classification (NCBI taxonomy): domain Eukaryota; kingdom Metazoa; phylum Chordata; class Aves; order Sphenisciformes; family Spheniscidae; genus Aptenodytes; species Aptenodytes patagonicus. The sequence continues at coordinate 58,942,004 of NC_134953.1, read as the reverse complement.
TAGATTAGACAAAAATCTCCCAAATGATAAGCAGAGGTCTGCTGGCTCAGAAAGGCTGGCAGCAGGATAGATGTGCTGGATTAGGCAATGCTGCCTGCTTGCTCTGTCCCTGTACCCTCTGGGTGTCATTGGAGCTGTTGTTTGAGATAAAACACAGCTTGATAGTTCTCTGGTTTGAGTCGGGATTCCTGTTTCTGCTATAAGATGTTGTGCAGGTGTATGTAAGAGAGAACCTTAAATACAAGTTTTATGAAACCTGGAGCACTACCGTCCTCTGAGAGATGAAATCGTCAGGTATGGAAATCATATGGCTATATAAGAACATCTGGGCAAACCATCTCCTTCCTGCCCCCGGTTCTCATTAAGCAGGATCCAAATGTTAGCCAAGAGTGAGAACCAATTCTTTGTCTGAGGACAAGCCTTATGACATTTCTCCTTTAAATTTCTTCTAGCCAGAAATGCCTTTTAAAAAAGATATTTCAATTAAAACCAGATGAAACGGAGATGTCTGTAGAAGGCTATTTGATGTGCTGTTTGAGACTGCAAGGACTGTTCTTGAGATAAGGGTTATGACTCAGAACTAGTACATCAATGAATAGTAACTAGACATACTTTAGGATTTGTGGTTTTTCAGCTCTAAGAAGTTATTCATTTTTCTGGCTCATATCTTAACTATACTTATTCAGATATTATTTTTTAACAGAAGTTTCCCTTTCATCAGTCTAATATCTGTCAGATAGGGCTTGAAAATCCTATGACACAAAATGACTGAGAACAACAGATGCTCAGTGCCCTTGGAAAATCAGAGCCATAGTTTTTAGGGACAAGTTTTACAAAGGCTTTAGACATAGCAGAAATCGATGTGCTGCTGCAAGACTGGAGTGTTATGAAAGGCTACTCAAGATAATCTGACTTGCAATGTAAAATTTTTAAAATGTATAGTCAGTGACAATACATCAATATTATGTTATTTAATTGAGAATTCTTTTTTGTTTGTCTCCTCATAATTCTGCTCCATGACTTTCATGAATTATGCATGAGAAGAGATGGAGTAGGTTTCAAGTACATAACTCTAGGTTGTAAAAAGAAAAGAAGTATGTTTCTTGGCAGAAAGCATTTGTAGAAGCAGGTATTGCTTAATGCTCTTATGAAGCTGCCTTTTGTTTACTGTGCAATTCCTGCAGGTATCTGAATGTAGCTGGCCAGTACGACAAGCGCCTAGTCTGCACAACCTCTACGCCGTCTGTAAGAACATGCACAACTGGCTACAGCAGAACCCCAAAAATGTGTGTGTCATCCACTGCATGGTAAGTACACCAGAAAGTAACCACATTTTTAGACTTACGAGTCAGAAGTCGTATTGCACTTTGCATGTCTAGAGTCTGTGTACAAGGATGGTGACAATTTCTAAAAGAAAAAGAAATGTAATAAAATGAACCCCCATAGAAAGGGACATCATCTTCCATGTGCAGCTACATAGCTAAGCTGGAAGACCTAACACTGAATGAGAAGCAGGAATGCAAAGCAAGAGAGGTCACAATTGTTCTAGCAGTGAACTACTAGAGGTGACGAGTAGCAAAAAGGTTTGAACTTCACCCGAGAACTGACTGTAAGGATTGTCAGCCTGTTATGGCTTTACATTTTATTGTAAGTAGTTGCAGGACAAAATGCAGCCTCTAGACTGAAGGTTACCGATGGACACTGAGGAGAAAACACATCGTTGGGAATTCTGTCGAACTGTGAAACTGAGATTGTTAAAGTCTCTTGTGGTCACTACTTGTCAGGCCTGGCTGAAGAAGTCCAGTTGCCTTCTGCTCCTCTTTGTGCACTGTAGCTAAAATGGTTGCTAAATCCCCTGTAAGGGCTGTTCAGTACTGGGCAACGTGTAGATAGGATGCAGGAGAGTGGTGTGATTCTGTATGACTAACTTGCAATTTACCCCATACAAACTTTAATATTGACAGTAATGCCCAAAAGGAGAGTTCTGGTTTGCTCCTGGAGCCTAAATTAAATGTGGGAGGCTGTCACCTCTGATCAGCATAAACTGGAAGGAATGGGGGAAATGACTGATCCCAAACTGCGCCTTACATATGAGTCTGGCATTTCTGCCTTGCGTAGCACAGCCAGTGGCTATGGGATATAAATTCCATTCAAACAGAGATGAAGGCGTGCTTGATGGCTTCAGTCCTGGAAATCTAGCTCAAGAATCAAATTCCTTTACAGTCCTTTGAGCAATGAATATCCGAATAATGCTACAAAGGACAGGGAGACCTTTTTAATACTTTCTAAGGAGTTTCCAGAAGCCCACTTAAGTTTATATGAACCTGAGAGATCTTTTCAGAGCAACTGGCAGGGTCTAAACCTTAAAAAAGCAAATAGCCTATTAACCTCGAGCACGTGCTCAGGCTCAGCAGGTTACTGGGGTCTGGGTCAGCTGTGGTATGGCAAATCCTAAAGTATAGCTGGAGTGCCTAAAAGGTGCCTGAAATAAGTAATTGCAAGGAGCCTGTATAACTTTTCACTTGTGTTTCAGGCTTTGAGGGTGCCTGCCTGCCTGATGGGTCAGTAGGTTTCCCACTCCTTCCTTGTAAATGAGCCTTGACTTCTGGGATCTTCTGTCACTTGCTGAGCAGGCTCTCGTACCCATTGCTGCACCATGAACGTGCATCCAAAACTAAGCAGGCATCAGACCTGGATTTTGGTGGAAGCTGGTGGAAGGACTTTTTCTTTTTGTTTGGCTCACCAGAGCTGGGGTATGATCTGTATGGCTCATCACCTCGTATGTTCCTGGGTATAGCAAGGACCCAGGGCATGGGGCGTACTTTGATTCTCTCCTGCTCTTTCTGTATTTTTGGTCTTTTTGCATCAGTCTGACTCAGCAAACATACTTCCCTTCATTATCACCCTAAATAAAATGTAGACTTGTTCAGGAACAATCTGTAGGTTGAGGGCTCTGGAGCTGTTTGGGTGAAGAAGCCTTGGGCTGGATTTTTTTTTTTTTTTCTGTTTATGAACTCTTCTGGGTTAAATTTCTATTAGATGACTGCCTGCAGCTGTGGGACAGGTGTACTGTGACCCCTGTGGTCAGTTCCAGGCTTATGTTTGAAAAAAATATAATATTACAGCTTGGGACCAGCCATGAAACACCAACATTTATAGACAAAATGTACTTCTGGGCTTTCGAAACAAGTCTAAACCATCCTCAGCTTTGACTGCTTACTGGATATTATCTTAGCTTTGATCCAGGCCAGTGCCGCTCACTGAAGTCCTAGGTATTAAACAAATGACACAGCACTGGAAATTCCTCATCATCATGCAGTCTTAATCCTAGTCTTTCTGGAGAGATTATTTTATGTGATTTAAGGAAGAGTGGAGAGTGTTCTGCTGAAATTTAAAGGCTGTCTCTGATACTTACACATTTTTCTCCCCCTGCCCCTTTTCTTAACAGGATGGCCGTGCAGCCTCAGCCGTTCTGGTCAGTGCGATGTTCTGTTTCTGTCACCTCTTCTCTAATCCAGGCCCTGCTATGCAGTTGCTGAACACAAAGAGACCTGGAATTGTACTGTGGCCATCTCACAGGAGGTAGAGTATACTGGCTAAACGCTATGCAAGCAAGCTATATTCCTCACACTAAAAACTGCCTGAGTACCTGTTGTCTGTGTTTTGGCAATGTGTTCCCAGCCCCTAGGCTGAGATAGGCATTCAGATTTCACTTTGTTCCCCAGAAATAAGTGGTAAAGTGGTGATCAGGCACTGGAACAGGTTGTCCAGAGCGGCTGTGGGATCTTTCTCCTTGGAGTTCCTTGGCTGGGTATCACCCCCAGCAGCATAATCCAGTTCTTAGATACAGCTTTGAAGTTGGTCCTGCTCTGAGCAGAGGGCTGGACCAGATGATCTTCAGAGGTCTCTTCCAACCTGAATTCTTTTATAAAATAATACATGTGATCTGAAGGGTGTATATGCTGCATGCCCCAGTCTCTCCACCCAGACCAGCCTGAAGGTGCTGGCAGGAGGCGACAAACTGAAAACTCCAGAATTCCTATTGCAGCATGAGCAGTACTCATGCATTAGCCATGGTACTTAGCTTTGATGGGTCTTTACTGATATTATGGCCACTTCAATTTTATCCACATTGATATAACAGTAATGGAGGAACAAAATCAAACATTACAATAGCTTTGCTCACTAGTTCAGGAAAGTTGACAAACCTGTAATTAACAGGGCCTGGGTGAATCCCTCTCCCTATGTCAGCTTCATCCTTACAGGAGTTTACACTGTAAAACTGTCTTTTTTACAATTTCCGTTAAGCAGAGGAAAAGCTGCCTGTCAGAGCAAACCAAAGATATAGCGTTATGTGTGTAATAATAATGATCTTTCAGTACATGACTAACAAAGTAATTCATCTGCTATCTGCACGTAAAATAGAAGGCAAACTTCTACCAGTAAACCAGAAAAATCATTGCTCAGCACCTTCTCTCCTAAAAGGTGAGGAGAAATGATCTTCAGCTCAGAGCTAAAAGCTAACTTGCTTCCTCTCGAGCTCCAGTTCTTGTAATTAAACAGAAATAGGAGCGTAGATTTTGTCAGCTGCAAGGATGCTGGAGTACATGGAAGCTCCAGTCCTGGAACTGTGAATCACACTTTCACTGGATTTCAAGGTAGACTTCAAGTACAGAAGGAAAATTGGTCACCAGGGATGGAGATTTCAGTAATGGCTTTCTCTGTCTACAGATACATAGGATACATTTGTGATCTAATAGCAGACAAGCCCGTCATTCCTCACTGCAAACCACTTACTATCAAGTCAGTCACCCTCAGTCCAGTCCCCTGTTTCAACAAGCAACGAAATGGGTGCCGGCCCTTCTGTGACATTCTCAGCGGAGAAACCAGAATCCTTACCACTTCCCAGGAGTATGAAAGAATGAAGTGAGTTGCTGTGATCTCCTACCATCCTTAGGAGCTTAATGCAAGGAGGCTTTCGTTTTGCTGTAATGTGTCTTTAATATGTGGAGTGCATATATTAATTGAAAGTTGGTGCCTAGCGTTGAAAGGAACTGCCACAGTGAGTCTGAAGTTGTCATGTGGTGGGATACCTTCATAGAGATAGTTCAGTGCTGTGTTGGTTTCCCCTGTGAAATGTTTCTGTTTCAACTAAGCCTAACATTAAGCAGAGGGCTGAATGCACCTTCTGTTTGCTTGGCCTGAATGAGGTGATAGCTTTTATGTTGACATTGTTGATGGGTGGTAATGGCATTATGGAAGAGAGCTTAACTGTGGATTTCCTTCTCTTCCCCTCAAAGAGAATACCGTGTGCAAGAAGGGAAAGTCCTAATTCCACTGGGAGCCACTGTCCATGGAGATGTTGTTGTTTCTGTCTACCATATGAGATCAACCATTGGGGGACGCCTTCAAGCAAAAGTAGGAGTTTGTCTAACTTCTCTTGCATGATAGAGGCAATGTAGCTAACTAAGAGGTGGCTAAATATGGGGTCTAAGAATGCACATTGCACTTGTGATGAAAGTTTCCTTACTTGACAGTAGACAGCACAAATTTGAGCAGTGCCAAGTGAAAGCAAAGATCTGCATATGGAGAAGTCCATGATGCCTCTGGTATCTCTTTATGGAGATGGTGTCTACTGGTAGGGTGTAGGATCCTTCCAGCTGATGTAGAAGACAAAAACCGTCCATCAGTAACCAGCTCAGGGCAAACCACAACCAAAGCCTCTACCTACGCACTCTAAGAAGATGGAAGAAGATTTTCTTCTGCTCGAATTAGAATGACTTACTGAGCCATCACTCCTGCATGGTGTCTGTTTTGCTTGCTCTAGAGCAGCCTTCATCTTTTCTGTTCATTAGGGCAAAAAGGCAACTTGTGTGGATTGGTCAGTCATGGGGATAGGAAAGACCATTTAAGCCGCAGACTGGTCAGACAGCCACTCTCTTCATAGCCAAAGAGCCTCTTAATACTAGCAGATCAAAGAAATGGGAGACAGTGGAAAATGCGGAGAGAGAACGGAGGGGTGCTGGAGTGAGCACACCCTGATGTCTCCTTCCCATAACATAGAAGCAGTGCTGAAAATATGTATTGGCCTGTGCTATTCTAGGCTTTGAGACAGACTTTAAAATGCTGTTCTCTGGCTCCTGTAATTGCAGAAGAGGAATTTGGAAATGCAGTCTGTTCAGACTAGAAAACTTGGATCTGCAAAAACTGAATCAGTAGTTGTCATACACTAAATTGCTCCATTAACCTTTGTAGTGATGAAGGTTAATTGGCTCACTCAGTGAAATTACCTCTTTAAATTGTAGTGACTTAAAGCACAAAAAGTGAGGGAAGAACCAAGTTTTGTCCCACCTGCTTTGAGTACCACCTCATTTGCTCCCTGCAGACGGGTGCTGCATGGCTGGTCAGGCAGAACAGCTCCCAGACTCCCACAGCTAGCTGGGTATGGTGGCTGTGTTCTCAAATGGTCACTTTTTCCACTGATACTTTAATCTGGATCTCGATAATTTTCCTGATGATATGTTTGAAACCTTAGTATTCAAGTTGCAGAGTGACCAATGAATGTTTTTCTCTTATTAATTTGTTATTGGTGCTGTTTGCTGTACAGATGACACTTTACCAAAGCCTCTACTGCAAGTGAAATGATCTTATATTTTCCTGGGGTACAAACCTGTTGCTCCAGTGTATTCAGTGGAAACGGATATTGGTTTCATTTAAGAGCTAAAATGTCAAGTAGATCCCAGAAATGAAGACAAGCAGGGGATGAAGACATATTCCTGAACGCTGTGAAGGCAATCCATGGTGTCAAGGCAGCAGCAGCAGAATTTAAGGCAGATAGAAATATTTGGGTTTGAGAAGGAAAAGCTCTGCTTTCTGTAGAACAAGCAGAATGAATTAGTTTATATAGCAGTTATAATTAGTCTATATAGTAACTGGTAGTAAGGTAGACTTAACTAACTGTCTAAACTAAAATAAATATTTTAATTTAATGAATGTAAGCACTTGTTCAGTCTGGTGCTCTGTGTTTTTTCAGATGACCAACACACAAATATTCCAAATTCAGTTTCATACTGGATTCATAGCCCTGGGAACAACTACGCTAAAATTCACCAAGTGAGTATTTTAAGCTGAACATTAATCAAACCTGAAGCATAAAAGCTTTATGAAGGCTGAAGGAGAATATTCACAGATGAAATGTGAGAAGTCTGTGTGCATGCATATATTGAAAGACTTTATATAGCTTTGCAGAAATATCCTTTCCTCTTTAACTGAACAACCCTTGTCCATTTAGGCCTGAACTGGATGCCTGTGACTCTCCAGACAAGTATCCTCAGCTCTTTCACGTTATACTGGAGATAGAAATACAATCTACTGATAGACAAACTGAATTAACTCCCCCATGGGAGAACTTCACGACAAAAGACATCAATCCAACCATTCTCTTCTCCTCTCATCAGGAGCATCAGGACACTCTTGCTTTGGCAGGTAAGAACTGCACAGGTTTGCTCACTTAATTTACCTGCTTACCTGCATGCTGAACTTTGTTTTGCTTGATTTTATTTATTTATATGGTGCTCTGTGCTGCAGGTAGAGGTCCCACTGATTCACCCCAGGATAACATAAGAAATGTTGGACAGAGTGCATTCTTCTCATCTCTCAGCTGGCAAGGTACGCAGACTTGGTGTTCAAAGTAAAATCTGCTTTGAACAAGATAAACAACTTTTTTCCCCCCATCTCTGGAGCACAGAGTCAGGCTGAAGGATCTGATTGTAACATGTCTTTCCCATTAGATCACAGTGTATTGCTGGTCACACCCTTATGTTGCAACTGAGTGGCATTAATTTCCTACAACATCCTCTTCAAACACTGCTTGCTTGTGCTGTATATGACAATTATTGACATTGTTCTAGTGTAAAGCTTCGCCCTAGGCTTCCTCGATGCTAAAACCAAATTTAAGCTGTTTTTTCCTAATGTTGCACTTTATATATAGTGCTATGAGAATGTAGCACTGAGAGTGTTTGTCTGAGAGGCCATTTGATAGTGCTGAACACCTTGAAAATCTCATGGCGCTGCCGAATGCAGCATTCCTCCTCTGGCATCAGCACCATGCTAGGTAGGAGCCCAGCATAAGAGATCCTTGTGGGCACAGCTAGGAGGGTGGTTTATGTCCCTAGTCCTTTTCAATGAGCCTTGTTTTGCCTGGATTTTGAGGCATGGCTGGAGATCATCCTGGATCCTTGGTCCTGACCCAGAAACTTGTTCAGTTTGCATCTGTAGGCCTTACACTTGCTGGCTCTTCAGGCTTGAGGAGAGTCAATTAACCTCTGTCTGTGTTTCCTGATCAATGTAAGCTGGCTTCTTACAATACAGACCAGCACAGACTTTAAGTTAATCTTTGCAAAGGACTCTCATTTTAAAATCCAGCAAAATGCTGCTGTGGTTTTCTCAGTAGCCTTTTGTTCTGCATGTAAGCTGATTTTTATGGGACCTTTGTGATGACAAAACTAACAGCTACCTAATTTTATTTTTAATCATCATTTAGATCAGAAATCTGACAAAAGTAGCTCTCACCCCACCTCAGAGGATCGAGCAGCGTTGGTGCATGAGGAAAGCGAACAGTCAGATGACGAACTCTTGTCCCTTTCCAGTCAGCACAGTAATGCCAGCGGGGACAAGCCTCATGGGACACCAAAACACAGCAAAAAGCAGCAAGAGTCTCCGGCACCACCTCCACCTGAAGACGTGGACCTGCTGGGCCTGGATGGTAGCCCTATGAGCAAGAGTTTTCCCTCGCAGCCCACTGCTGCCCCCTCTAACTCAGACTTGCTGAATGATTTGTTTGGGGTTGGCGGGCCAAGTTCCCAGAGTCAAAGTGGACAGCCCGCTGCTGAGGAGGTCTTCCATGTGGGGGGACCTGGATCTGTGCAGTCAACTCCTCGGCGTTCTGCAGCTTCAGCATCACCATCCCCGTCCCCAAGGGTAGGAGAAGGTAATAGTGGCTATGTCTAGTGTGTGACTCGGTGGAGCACATGCTTTGAGAATCCCACCTGGGTGATCTGCTCTGGGCTGCTGGATTCCTCTTGGGTACACTCATTTCATGAAAATTAAGAGCTGCGAGGGATCTCAAGAGGCCAGCCAGCTCCTCTACTCTGAGACAGGAGTTGGTGCATCTTCACAGTCAAGAACACAAACCAGATTATCTAGTTTGTTCCCTGAAGTATCTACTGGAGCTCACCCAAGTGTTTGGCTGGCTCCTTACACTAACAGCCACTGGAGATCATCAGTTTTGCTCTTACTTTGTGTTCAATAATGCATATGAGGAGCATAAGTATTAATTTAAGGAAAAAAAACAGCCTCTTAGGTTTTTGGGTAGACCCATAGCAGTTTGAATTGAACTTCTTTTTTAACTTTAGGGGGTTTGGAGCTATGATGCTGGTCCTGGACTATGAAATATAGCTACACTGTTCTGCTGTTTCTGGCCTTTCTGCAGACAAAGATAGGCAATACAAGAAGATCTTTTGTTTCTTCAAAGACAGACTGAGATTAGGCTGGCAAAAGGAGCAGTTGAATAGATATTCGAAAGAGAGATCTTTTGGAGGGTTAAGTGAACGGAGGAGACCAAGTGAAAAGCATTTGTAAGTGAACAGGTGAAGAGCCCAATCCAAGTTGCTCAGATTCACTGAGGGCCTCTGGAATAGGTGGTCAGTTTTGTCAAAGGCAAAATGTGAACAAGTGGCCTGATCTGACAGCAGGTCTCTGTGCACCACACTGAGCTGCACAGCCTTCCCGTGTTTGGTTTGGCCTAATCCTTTATGTTACAGTTTAAGAGCTGACGTTGTCAACATGTACCTGATTCAAAGAGGACAGTATGCTTACTTAACTTTTTCTCAGCAACTAGTAACTTAAAGCATTTGCAACACCTGCCAACTTTCTTGTACCGAAATGGTATTTTTTCATTTTGTTAAGGAGGCGCAGGCTTGGGTGATGCTGGGGCTGACACCAGGAGCACCTACCACAGGATGGCCATGCAGCCAATTTCTGAAAGCTCTTCTTGAGTCCTCATTTCTCAGCTAGGTTAAAAAAACCTGTGGGCTTGGGGAGGTTTGTCTGCTAGTACACTCAAACACCAGATTTGCTATGGTGTTTTTTGAAGCGAAAGGGACAGGAGCAGTTATAATCTCCTTGTATCGAGACTTGCGAAGGGAGGGAAGAGGAGACTGAGGATTGGAAGCAGGAGAGGAGAGAAGAATACAAGTTTCAGTGGAAGAAATTAGGCTGCTTGTATATGGAGAAGGTTCATCTTGCTGTGGCTGTTGTATGCTCAGTCTGAGAGCTTTCACCTGGGGGTGGGAAGGTTGTACAGATATGCACCTCACAAGGCAGAGGTGCAGCAACAGTATCTGGAAAAGATTTCTGGATATTGTTGTTGAGCAGTATAACAACAGGAGTTGTATGATGCTGCTTTGCAGAGGCCAGATTGGTGCTTGAAAGGGAGAGGAAAGGTATCACACAGTTGAATTGTCCCAGGCCAGGAAAACAAGAGTAAGAGCTTGGGAGATAAGCGAAAACTGGTAATTTATTAAGTATCCTAAGCAATGAGTAACAAAAATAATGATTAGCATCATTAACACAATGCATAGTGTCTCAGGATTGTATCTTTCTTACAGAAGTGTATATATTGCATCTCTGTTCAAGATGCTCTTTACCTTAAAATTGTTGGTAAGTAAGAATTTGAGTGACTTCATAGGGATTTCCTTTGTTGGTTGGGTTTGTTGGGTTTTTTACATGAAAGACAGTAAGCTAAACAAATTGATTAAAAATGGAGTTTGAGAATTAACTGGATTTTTGTAACAAGTGATGCTATGTAGGAAAGATACCGGTTATTTTCTAAAGCTATTTCTAAAAGACGGTCCTTTTACCCTCAACATGTATAACCTTTGACAGCCTAAAATCATCTTGGACCGTGTTCAGCTCTTGAGAGGAAGCAGGAATTGTGCCAGGGTGCTAACTGCAAGCTCCAGGCTGTCCCTGACCATCCATTTATTTATTGGCAGTATGTGCAAGTTGAAACTTCATCTGAAGTGTCTAAGTGTCTAAATACTCGCTTTGACTGCTCCTAAATTCAGCCCCTCTCTTTGGAAAAGACAGATGGGATCAACAAATGTGTTGCCATGACCAAGTTATGTGTCTCTCTATGTCCCCTAGCATTTGGCTAGGGTACTGATATTTTCCAGTTGCTCTCTCGCAGTTGCATGCTGTCTCCTATTTGGTATCTGCAGGTATTAGGTTTTCTTCTCCACTCACTGGTGTCTTTTCCCTGAAACATGTTCATTGTACAAGTTAATGATTTAGTTTTCTCAAATATGTTTTTACAGCAACTGCCTTTGATCCATTTGGAAGTAGCCCTAAGCAAGCTGGTCCAGACCTCCTAGGTTCCTTTCTTGGTTCATCAACTGTCCCTGGTGATCCTTTCCTTCAAGCAACAAGAAGTCCTTCACCAACTGTGCACAGCGATCCTTTTCACATGGGTAAGAAAGTGAGGCTATTCTAGTCTATTTAAGTAAACATGAAATGCTGCTTTTAAATAATGATGGAGCTATTAAGTACAAACTGATGCTTACTATAAAATGACTCTAAACCACAGAAACCCCATGAAACAGGAAAGAGCTTTTTGCCTCTAGACTTAAAGCATATTCATAATTTGAAGTGTGGTAGGATGAGACTTGTTTTGCTCAAGTCTTATACTTAATTAATAAGCTATTTGTATACATGAGAAAAGAGACCATGAAGAATGTCTGCCTGCATATTCCTGTGGTTATGAGGTCTCATTTGAACCAAACTACCATTAATTGAGCTAAATAGAGCATGACATATTAAGCCTGCTAGATAAAACGCGTCCTTTGGTGATTTTAGTTACAGGCATCTGCTTTCTTTAGATCTGATAGTAATCCTGGCCAAATTCACAGTTGAATTTGACTCTTATTTGAAGAGAAGGAATTTTTTTTTCTTTATTGGACATTTTTCTTCTCTTACTTTGTTTGAAATGTCCCTTAGTTTTCCCCTTCTCCCCCTGTGCCAAAATTTAATGTTGTAACCTTCTCTGAAACACGTTCAGATACAAATTTGTTTGTGTCTGATCATCTAACACATGTCCCTTGGGTGCAACAGTCTCGCTGGAAAGCCAAAATGACAAAGGAGGGAACTAGTGTGCTGCTGGCACTGCTCGCATCCTTGCTTTGCCAAACTCGGGTATTGGATATTAACTCTGTGAATAAGATGGTTGGGTCACACTTGGAGCTGGCTGCACTAATGACAGGAATTTAAATGGTATCCCAGCATGATGGGGTATTAAATTACAGTGCTAGTGTCTACAGATAATGAACTGCTGGCAGGGTGAACTGCATAGATGTACAGGCTTTATTTGATACAGGGTTAGAAGAAGGACTGTGTGTGTTCTTTCTGGTTTACATCTGTGTGGGCTGTTTCACTGTATTTGTTTTCTCCATCCTTGCCCTTTGCATGTAGAGTATTTCCTTGGGTTGTGATGTATTCAGAAACACTAAACCCCATGTGTTATTCTGGTGATAAGGCTTTTATAAATAAGTATATAAAGCCTCTGACCAAAGCCACCATAAAATGAACACCGTAACTCTGCATCCTTCCCCACTTACCTCTGTATAGTATGAGATCAGAAATAAACGTTAAATTTGTAATGCCCATTGTGGGGGAGAAGTTAACTTCTAATTAGCAAATAGTAGGTGGACACAATACTGTCTCTCCTGCTGCTTGCCCCCTACTCTTCCTAGATGCTGGATTATGTTGGTTTTGCTCTACTAGTTTGAGAAGTTTATGCGTAATCATTCTGCTTAGCTTCTAGCACACCAACAGTTTCCATACAACCAGATGTTTCCGGTGGTTGGGACTGGCCCAACAAACCAGGTATGTATCATAAAAATTCAGGACACTTAACAAAAAACCCTTAAGGAGCCCTGAGAGAGGAGAGGCAGATGGAAGATGCTATCAGCGACTGCAGAGAACAGATTCCCTCTTTCTGCTGCTTAGCACTTTGACTAATACAACAAAACTTCAATCAGGATTTTAGTTAGTCTCATCTCAATGGCAGCAGGTATGCTGCCTGTTGTCCTGGTCTCCCAGTCATCCAAGTGAGGATCTGGCTAGAGACTACCAAACTCCTTCTGTTCAAAAATCTGAGTTTCCTTCCTCAAGAAACCAGGGCCTGAAACAGAACAGGTGCTCGGTGAGGATGTGCATACTTGTGTTTCATTCCAGTGTAGAGCCAAGAGAAGGACCTGGGAAGTGCTATGCACTCCTGGGATGCCACTAAATAATAGCATGATTCTTTCTAATCTTGGGAGAGTATGTATGTCCTACCAAAAGTTGCTTCCTGAAGGCTTCTAGTTCTTAAAATATATCCATTTGTCATAATTACTCTGTCACCACAGACAGTCTAGGGAACATTCTTGTTGCTGAGCCTAATTGTGAGTGGGTGTGCAACTAGTCTGGGCCAATGCTGAGTTGAGACTGCTTAGGAACCTGACAATAGTACACTTAATTTTAACAGCAGCCTTCTAACATGTGACTGAGCACTAGGTAAGAGCTGCACTCATGTAAAACAGGGATAAAAACTGAGTTATTTTTTCTTTTTTTTTTCTTTTCTTTTTTCCCCCTTTAAGGTGGCCTAGGTGTGGGAAGTAAGTCAGCTGCCACCAGTCCTACAGGATCCCTCCATAGCACTCCCACTCATCAGCCTAAACCCCAAACACTGGATCCATTTGCTGATCTGGGGACTCTTGGAGCAAGTTTAGCAGGTTTGCATCCCTTATTTAAAAAAACAAACAAACAATTACCAGCTTGCTCTGTTTTAGAGAAATAGGATGAACCACCTGGTATGTGACAGAGAGCTCTATGGGTCCTCTCAGCCTGCCTGCATGCCAGTGCTGCTTTCAAGTTTTTCCTCTTGCCTGATTCTCTGTAAGTTCTCACAAATCTATGCTTTTACTGATCCTCCGTCAAAAAAACTGTTAGCAACTTGTTGGGACCTTGGTAGGCCATATGGATTGCAAAGCGTAACCTCTATCTCGTAAGTCTAAACAGGCTCTGGCTAAGGATGCTCTGTGTTTAACTCCGACTGGAGAACTGTTGCTACAGACCTTGGAGCAATGCCTGGGAGGAGACTTTGGCTCTTCAAAGCTACTGGGGTCCTTGAGGAATTGTTTCCTTCTAGCCTTGACTCATTTTTGTCCTTTGTGAGGAAACCTGTGCACCTCACTAATCTGCCTCTAATTTGCAGTACTATCTGAAGGTGGAGTCTGAACCCGTTTTCATTTGCACCTGGCTACAAAGGACTGTTTGCTTGACTGCTTAGACAAGCATTTTCTCCTTGTTTTATCTCAGAAAACAATCAGCAAACCCTCAATCCCAGTGTTAAAAAGGCAGTTCTGACAAATTATTTAAGTTTTCCTTAAAACCCAGTAATTCTGGCTTCTCTGACTCTGGTAAATAGATTTTTCTTCCCTTTGTCACTGCCCTCAGCTCTTTGCAAGACATTGTGGTTTTATCTGATGTTTGTTTTCTCCTTTGCGTCAGTACCAGCATGGTTCTGGAATTAGGTTTCCCAGTTCCCTCTGCTGGATCACTAGCTGCTCTGCAGGAGCAAAATAAAAAGTATGCCAAAACCCATGTCAGAACCATCGAGGTGCTTTTAAAACATGTATTCTGTAGCAAAGTTATGGAGTTTAAAAACAAATGACTTGGCATCCACAGGATATTTAACCGCATTTTTGTTGTTCGTTACTAAGTCAAAAGCACTTGATCCAGTTTCCATGACACGTTTCAGAGCTCAAAGTTGACTGTGGATGTTAGTCTCAAATAATAAAACATCAGCACTGCATACCTCCCACCACAAACTAAGCCAGAAGAGTAGGCCATAAAGTAATAAGGTGCTGAAACACATTAACTCTGGGATAGTATTACATCAGCACAGCATAAGGAGATACTATTTCAACATATGTCAACTTGATGTTGCCACCATAACACACGGCAGCTCTGGTTCCCAGTTAGCTGCACGTAGCTTTCCCTGCATTTCCCCAACGAGCTGCTACTCCGATTCCTGAGCAATCTTGAAAGGCAGGTGCTGTCTTTTAAGCAGCTTACAGAGTAGTGACAGGAAAGTTGAAGGGCTTTGCTTGGTGTTGCAAAAATAAGTTTGTGGCAGAGCTGAAAATAGAAGCCAGCTGCCTGGGGGATTTTGTTTAGGTTCCCTTTTTGGAAGGCAAGTCAGTATGCTGTTGCTAGTGCCCACCATCATTCCTTTCCCCATACTCTGCAGGTGGCCCTTCGTTTGCCAGTAAACCGACCACGCCGACAGGCATGGGTGGAGGATTCCCCCCCTCGCCGCAGAAACCCTCTCCCCAGCCCATGGGCGGCAGTGGTTGGCAGCAAGGAGCTGGCTATGGCTGGCAGCAGGCACAACCCAAGGCCCAGCCAAGCATGCCTCATGCCTCTCCCCAGAACAAGCCCAATTACAACGTGAGTTTCTCACCAATGCCGGGAGCACAAAATGAACGTGGAAAAGGACCAGCTAATGTTGGTAAGCTTTTCAGAGTTCACCATCCGAAAGGTTGGCTCCTTCTAATATTGCTTTAATGCTCAAACACCTTAACTGGTTAGGGTCTAAGCAAGTAAGTCATGCTGATCATTTGATTATATATAAAGTTCTACAGTAGTTGTCCTGTCCTAGAGTCTAAAGTGTGCTAATATTTAGGAAATCCTGTATTCCAAACGGGCTTCAATAATAATAATTCAAAAGTAACATTAACCTATACCTTTTTTGTGAGAACCTGCGCACTCATTAGCACTGGGAGATTGTTATAGTGATAAGTGTGGGGGGTGGCTTGGGTAGAAAAGCAGTGTTAAATAAACCTGTATTGTGATAACAACTTCAAATCTTTTTGTTTTTCAAGATTCAAAACCAAAAGTGTCTGCAGATTTTGAAGATCTATTATCTGGTCAAGGTTTTAATGCTCACAAGGACAAGAAGGGCCCCAAAACAATAGCTGAGATGAGAAAAGAAGAAATGGCTAAGGAGATGGACCCTGAAAAACTAAAAGTAAGCAATACTCTTGTTTATGCTCTTACAATCATTCAACGTGTCTTTTGTTCTCATCATGCTGGAGGCTGCTTGAAACACTCCCCCTGAAAGGTGGAGAGGGTAGTAAGCCACCAACTGTCCTGCATGTGAGGCAGCTGAGCAAATCTTTCAGATCACTTAGTGCCAGAAGCTATCCTCCTGTTTTAGCACTTACTTTAGTGCGCAGCCTCCACAGCATTGCTGGATCCCAAGGACCATGTGGTATCTCTCACACTTGCTTTCCATAAAGTAGGTGTCTAAACTTGATAGCATCATAAAGTGCTGGGCTCCCCATTCACATGCCAGACAACAATGAACTAGTGTGACCAGAAAGACAAAGTCATAAACTGCAGGTGTTGGGGAAAATCTGGAAGAATCTCCACTATTTCATCAGAATGAGAGATACAAACTTACCACTTTTTCTAAGTAGTAAGAACTCTGTTGTGAAATAGCTTCTTACAAATAAGCCAGATAAAAGAGCAGTGACCATCTCTGCCAGTCCTTCTGCCAAACCCAGGTTTAGGTGAAATGAGGGATGTTCTCCCCATGATGAGATTGCCTTAGGGCAGAAAGTGAGACCTTCCTGCGGTTTGTTCATATAATAAATCCTCATGTCTTTCCTGGAGATGTGAACATCCTTTAGAATAGATTTAAAACTCCAAGGTTACATTTCTGTCCTAAACCAGGCTGTGGCAAACAGTGGCTTGCTCAGTGTTACTGTCAGGGCTGCCAGTCTTCCACATCACTCCAGCCCTGGTTAGCAGGCACAGCTAATTGAACTAATCCTCTGTCTCATTAATCTTGCCTGCTTTGGAATTCTCTCATCTCTCCTCAATAAATTGCCAAACTACAGATCTATTATGAAGGGAACGAAATTCAGTCTGTCCCGCTCTACATTTGAAATATGAAACCACGAATTATAATTACAGAAGGATACAGAAGTGAGAGGAAAAGCCCAAGCAAAAGCCAAGCAAACTTCTAGAAAACAGAATGAGTGAATTTTTTTAATATTTTTTTTTTAACCTTTGGAAAGTGTGTGCCAGCAACCATGCTGAACACGAACGTCAACCACTTGTAACCAAGCCGGACAGCTGTCAGGCTATCGAGTGTGCAGTAGTTTTCCCAATTCATAAGCTATACAACTTCTGTGATTCATGTGGTACTACTTAATGTGTGCAACATTTTCCCCCCCAGCAAGCTGCCGAATCACTGAAGCACCCGGCTGATTCTCCCTTCCCTATACAATTCCCTTTGCTCTGATGCATTTTATTTCATTGAGTCACTTCAGTTCAGCCTGGAACTGTTAAATCTATTCATGCTTTGGTTTTCACGTTTACTTCCCTTTCTTTCTCCCCTTCCCCAGCCATAGGCTAAGATGGCAACCGCTAAGGGGGACAACATTATCTAGGAAAGTGGACTGCCTATTGCTTTATTTGACTGCTGGATTGCAGGTAGCAAATAGGCACGTGGAGAGAATTGAGGCTTCTGACTTTAGAGATTAAAAGGATTTGTATTGAAGCCAACCTTCAACATGAGTCTTTAGAAGACTTAACTCTAGACATGCACAAAAGATAAGATACACATCCACAGCAGAGTTCTAGTCGAGCTTACTTTAGGTATGTGATTAAGCCTGCTGAAGAGCCACACAGTTAAACATTTCATTTTTCTTTTGACTATTCCATCTAATGACTGTTCATAAGCGTTACCAACTCTATTTTTAGCAGGGATGTTGCTCAAGGTGTGTCTTAACTTTCAAGCAGTGATGTGAAAATTAATGACAAAGTAGACAAATATCTTCCAAATGTTTTCTAAAGCTTGGAAAGAAATGTAAGATGCTCCTTGGAGGCATTGCTATTCAAATGAAGAAACTTTTTCCTACTGGAATATCTAATGTAAGGTGTAAATTGAGACTCACATTCTTCTCTCCAGGTGCTGGAATGGATTGAAGGGAAGGAGAGAAATATAAGAGCCCTGCTGTCTACAATGCATACAGTCTTATGGGCAGGGGAGACCAAGTGGAAACCTGTTAGTATGGCAGATCTTGTAACGCCAGAGCAAGTGAAGAAGGTCTACCGGCGGGCAGTGCTTGTCGTTCATCCTGACAAGGTAAGGTTTTCCTAGTTTCACATTGTTCAGAAATTGTCATTGTTCTCTTAATTATAAAGTGTTGAATGTGATTGCTTAATTTATTGGTGCAAACAGCTTTGTAGAAAGTAGTAGTTCAAGATTTTTGCCAGTTTCTGAAAGGTGAGAACTCTAACTACTCCCAGCCCCAAGAGTGTGTTTGGTACGTGCTGCTCCAAGCAACAGAGGTTCAGATCTTCAGCTTTTGTCACCCTCGCTTTGACTCTAAGCCATGCTGGTGGTGAACAACAGTCCAGAATATTGTGCCTGCTAAAGGAGACGAGGGTGTGATAAAGGCATATGAAAGGACAAGGGTCTTAAAATCAAACTTCTAAAATGGAAGAATCAGGTTATCTGATTTTCCAACTTGTGGCTTGTGGTCTTGCTGCTTACACTTGCCAGCAAGAGTGCAATGACACCATCTGGGAAACCCTATGGTGATGAGTCTTCCATTTTTAAGGAAGTGGAGGGCCTGAGAGTTTCAGGGCAATGGGCAAGGCTTGAGAAGTTGTGGACTGCCCAGAGGCTTGCAGGAATCCTGCTTTTATCAAGGAACTGTCAGGTGGCAGCTCTTTCCCTTCAGTGCAGGTAAAATGCCTCTTGCAAAGCCTAGGTCAAATTTTTTTGCCCTTGGGACTGCAATGCCTTATCACACTTGGGGGGTTATCAGCTCTGAGGAGCAGAAGAGCTGAAGAACCAATAAATTCTTAAGCTGTAAACAAGGTAAGCAGCCCTCAACAGTAGCTTATTCTTGTCAAAGAATAAGGGAAAACCATTTGTGGAAAGTGAACAATAACTGCTTGAGAATCTAGCTGCTCAGATGTCAACTTTTTGTAGTCTGATTTGGTAGATGTGATATCCCTCTTTCTGTTTCTATTCCAGGCTACTGGGCAGCCATATGAACAATATGCAAAGATGATATTTATGGAGCTAAATGATGCCTGGTCAGAATTTGAAAACCAAGGACAAAAACCCTTGTATTAGGTACTTTCTCAGTCTCCACTACAGACCTGTGCTAGTGCTTATATAGTCTCTTGTCACAAATGTCACAGATCAACCAAACTCTGGCTGGAAATTCAGAAGTTTCAGAAAACTAAGAGCCTAATACTTATCATGAAGAACAAGAGAAAGGTTTCCTTATATTTGTATCAAGAATCGTGAGCTCAGAGGAACTCTAGCCACCTGGCTTGCCCTATGCAAGCCACGGGGTTACAGTTTCTTGTAACTTTTGTATTTTTCGTTGGATTCAAGTGGGGCAAGAGAGAACACATTCTGGGAAAAGGTGGAATTGTTCTGTCTCTGACACAGCATAGCTGGTGAATTTCCTACTTTTTTTGTGAGGCGTGATATGGTAACACTTCAGTTGAGTTCAGTAACTGGTGATGAAGCCCAAACTTCGATGTACTTTCTTCCTAGGTTTGGATCAAACTTTATCAAATTTAAGTACTCAGATGTGGTTTAGGCACACTTCTAACAGTCACCATTTGCTGCTTAATTGCTCATATAGTATAGTATGCCTGAATAGAGACAAAGCTGAATCCTGGGTTAGATCAGTGTGGCAGCTGACTACTGCTTTACACATTAATACTGTACTTCACCGCATAGTCCAGCAGTGAAATGTGCAGAAGAAATTCCTCAGCATTATAGAGCAAGTGTCTTTTAAAGCAAACAAGTAATTGATGTTAAACAGCACCTTGTTGGTTTGTTAAATAGCAGTTCTGGGGGAATAGGGAATTGGGGGGGAAGGGTGAATCCACATCTGTGAAAGTGAGGAATGAGCATGTACTGCATTTCCCATGAAGTTCTCATCAATAGCTTGAAACCATCAAACAAAAGACATATCAACAAACTAAAACTCTGCTATAAAGTTTTGAAACTTCCCAGTCTATAGGTAACACTTTCCCTCCTGAGGATTCAGAAGCCTTTTTCCAGCCCACTTGTGTCACCTCTATGCCTTTATCAGCTCCAGAGCACTTGGCAAAGGCTCTTGGCAGAATGCAACCTGTTGCAACTTCACTTTTCAGACCACGGTGTACAAGCTGTCGTGTAGACATCTGTGGACCAGGTCTGATTTTTGAGGTAAATACAGTGCAAACTGATTACCTTAAAAGTTTATATTGGACCAAAGCAATAATTTCACAAGGAAATATCTCTGACGCTAAAGCTGAAGCATCTTTCCTAGTTAAACAAGTTATGCTCTTCACCCCTAATTCTGGCATTCTCCTTTTGTAGAATAACTAAAGCTAGCGGTTTATTTACCAACATGTTGTATCTGTATTTGAGCGTTGAAAGGGCAGGTATATTCAGAAGATGGGCAGGAAATAATTTGTATTTACTGCTTAAGGAACAGGTTGCCATCCGATGTGAGCCTTTAAAGCTGGTGGTTTTTAAAGACAATCCACTTGTTACACTTACATTTTCAAGTGGCAAAACTTTTACTGCAAAGACAGTGTGTCAAAGTACATTGCTTTCTGTATAAAAGTCATCCTTTCGTTGTATTGGTCCATTATTTACTACCATTAATTGAAAATGTGAAACCAACACATAGGTCTCCTTTTATATAAAAGACCTTAAGATAATAGTAACAAACTGGATGTTATTTATTAATGTTTTGATCCAGTATGTGCTTGTCTTATTTAAAGAGATAACTGGAATGTGAATCATGTTCCTGTGATTTGTTGGTTTATTGTTTCTCATTCACATTTGTAGATATTGTGACCTATGCCTATATAATAAAAAGGATCTCATTACTACAATGTACTTTTTTAATAATGAAAACTACATTAGCTTTGTATCGAGTTTGTCATGGCACATAACTCTGGATACTCATACATTCACAAAATACAAATCCATCATTAAACTTTATCTACCAAAAGAAACCCTACCCCACTTAAGCTTTGATTACTTCCATCACTGATGTTTTTATGGATGCATGAAAGTATTAGGACGTATGTATATCAAAATAGTTAACTAAAAAAAAATTTTTTTCTTGTCATATCTGGTAGTGACAGAGGTTATCAATGTTCAGGTTTACTGTTTGACTAAATTATTGTAATTTTTGTAAATACAGTATATACTCAATTAAATTGTGACTGGTCTAAAACATTTGTATATACATTAAAAAGCTCAAATTAACATATTCAGGTATCTTTTGTGCTTGTGGGGAAAAAACCTCTACCTTCTTGCTTTAAACACAGTTCTGAGTAATTTCTCTGCAAATGCTGGATAAACAACAACAAATCCATGTATGTTAAATGGAAACTTCTTTTGTCTATACAATGTCTTACATGTATGACTAACACCTTTTGCTCTAGTGCAGGGTTGGGTGGGACCTGTGTGGTACACATAAAGGTAACCATGAATTACTTGCTCTAGAGACAAATACTTTTTTTTCTAGAGCTTTTATTTCCTCAAGAGCAAACAAGCTACATGAAGAAGCCAGTTCCCATTACTGCAAGCAGACTATAAGAACAGTAAGGTCTTAATTTAGACATTTGCAATGCGAAAAGATGCAGCCTTTCGTGCTTAAGAGAAAAACCCTTCAACCCAGCTGAAACAGAAGATGGTAACTTAACTTGTTTCTACCTTTTGATTGTTTGGACAAGTTAAGTCGGGTGTGTGTGTGTGTGTGTGTATATATGTATTTATTGTAGCTACAAAGCCATTTACATTAGCAGCAGCTGTACCAAGATGTAAGCTTGTATTAAAACTCCTACGGGTTTTTTGCTTGTTGATGACAGCCACAGGATTTACAGTATGGGAGGGTACAGTGAAAGTGTCTCCATATCATTTTCTGTTTGCATGCCTCGAAATAAGCCCAGAAATGCTGAGCTCGGTAGCTGCTTACAAATTGTGACCAGACCACAAGGTTAACATCCTACACCAGCTCGCGTGATACGGGTGGTGTGCCTCAGCCAGTATCAATATTGCCTCTTAAAGTGGTCACTAATGCTGTGTGGTAATTCACAGGTTGGCAAGACATTTTGGAAACAATTCGTCACTTCCTATTCTTATGCTACTTATGCTTCAGAGACTCAGAGCCAAGCAAGTCAGCAAATGTAGCACTTAGCTAAATGCTTCAAGTGAAAATTTTGTTGCTTAAGCCTGCTGTTTTAATTAGGCAGCCTTCTTGGCTCTAAATCATTTAAAATTAATAATGAAATTGGGAAAAAATCTGTATCAGAGAAGATATGAAACAAGAAGAAGAGCCAAAAGGCAGAGATGGGAGATTATCTAAAGAAAATCTCCCTCGGGAGGTGTATCCAAAGGGCTGTGCAAAATCTCCCACAAAAAGGCCGTTCTTGGGTCAAAAATGGAGTCCTAAAAATCTAAGGCTCGTAAAATACTGCTCTAAAAAAATGATGTGCCCTTCTCGGTGCAGATTAGAAGCAGCGCAGGGCCCTGTCAGAGGTGGATGATCCAGATCCTGAGAAGGCACCATATGAAACGAGCAGGCAGCTGGGCCCATCTTTTGGGGTGAAAACAGGGGTTTTAAGGAGCAGCCTGCAAAATGGCTGTGACTGAGGAGTGGGGGCTCTTTAAAACTGTGTTTATATATTTAAATCCTACCTGTGCACACATATGTATCTGCTTACATGTATACACACCTTACATATACATGTATATGCATGCTTGTGTGTATATACATTAAACACCCGCCCCAAGGCCTGACTGGAGGCAGCGAAACACCGCCCCGTAACCACGGCGACGGGTGGCTCGCGGCCCGGCCGCTTCCCCACGGCGAGCTACCGCCCGCGCCGCCAAGTGCGCTCCGCCCCCTTTCCCGAGCGAGGGCGGGGCAGCCCGGGAATCGCCTCATAGGTGACGCCGGCCCCTTCAGGCGGCCGCTCACGTGGTGCAGGAGGAGGCGGGGTAAAGTGGCCGGTAGGCGGAAGTCGCCCGCCGCCACCTCAGCTCAGCGTCGCTCAGAGCCCCGAACATGGCGGGCATCAAAGGTACCGAGTGCTCCCGGCCCGCTGCTCGCGGGCCAGGGTCCCACCTCTGAGGGAGCAGAGCGACCGGGTTGCGCTTCCGCTTCCCAGGCATTGCCTCAGCGGGGGGGCGGGTGTCGCGGGGAGAGGTAACCGGTAACCGGTGAGGCGGCTTCCGCCTCACCGCCTGTCTTGTGCCGTTGCAGCTCTCGTGGCGCTGTCCTTCAGCGGAGCCATCGGGCTGACGTTCCTGATGCTGGGCTGCGCCCTGGAGTACTACGGGTGAGCGGGCCGGCTTCGTTTCCAAAACTTCCCCCTCTTTATATATGTTAATTGAGGTGTTAATCTCATTTAATGGAGCAGTTTGGCTCTAGTTATCTTCTAGCTGCTTTTTGGCTCTTGGCACATGGCGGTTTGTTAGGATTAAATACCACCTCCTTAGCCAGTACTTGCGTTTCCATTAAAAAATGACTGAAAACAGCTCTATACTTTCTCAGAAAAAGCAGTGCCATCTTGCTAAACAGTCATTTTTAACCTCGGACAATTCTTTCCCTTACTTCCCTGTTTCTTTAAACAATCCTTCTATCACAAGACTCCGACTGGGATGTCTATTACACTTAAAAATCCAGGTGAAGCTAATGAGAGCACTCCCAAGGAGATGAGCGTGCAAGGGTGTGCCTTCACAGTCGGCTTGTTTATACTCCAGGACCCCTCTAATTTGGGAAAGCTCTTGGTTTCCATCCCGCTTGCGTGCATTTCCTGTGCCCTGTGTGTGGTGACTGTTGTTTTTGTGAGGCGGTGGTGTGAGTTGAATCAGCAAGGTGGTGCAAATTTAAGTAAATTAGATCCTGCTCTGCACGAAGCTGTATGAGTGCTTGTGCCAGTATGCAGGGAAAATGAGGTGGGATTGCCCCTTTGGGTGAAAGCGTGTGGTTAAATCACGTAATCCACTTTTCAGACCATAAAGTAGGATTACAGCTGTTGCAAATATTTTTTCTAAACAGAAGATATTTTTTATTGAAGCATCTGTCTAAACTGATTGTGTATTTCCTTTTTCCCCCCTCCCTAGTGTATACTGGCCTCTGTTTGTCTTAATATTTTACTTCATCTGCCCCATTCCCCACTTCATTGCAAAAAGAGTAAGTGATGACAGTGATGCAGCCAGCAGTGCCTGCAGGGAATTGGCATATTTCTTCACAACTGGAATTGTTGTTTCTGCCTTTGGATTTCCTATAATCCTTGCACGGGTTGAAGCGGTAAGTTCTGGTTGCTAATTTTTATTGTAAGGCACCAGTTACTGAGTATAATCTTTTAAGAGCGCTGTTGCGGTTTGTGAATCCTGTCTTTAATTTCACTACTGTGATGTTTCTAGATTCTGATGAAAATAATCACTCTGCTGAAATTTTGTCTGTTAATACTGCTTTTTAACCTGAACAAAGGACTTGCATGACTGAAAAGTTTTAGCTGTTTTTTTTTTCCAGCTTTGTTTTGGTCCAGTACAAGATATTATCTCCTCTTACATCTCATGCCTCTCTGTCTCATCAACTTTTGCACCGCTTCTTGGGCCACCTTCTTTATTTTTATCTCAGAATGTCTGCTTTCTCCATTTAGGATGCTGAAAACTTGGTGACTGGAGTGCATTATCAGTTAAAAGATAAAAGGCCAAACTTCCAGAGCTGCCCTTCTGGTTTTCAAAGCATTTCCCAAGCTCATGCTTTGTCCCCTCAAAGTCTGAGGAAATTCTGCTAGCTTCTTTTGTCTTTGCTTTCTGAACTGCTCTTCAGTGGTGAGATTTTCACATTTGTTTTGCAAGGCAAAGAACTCTTTCATCCTGTCTCCCAATGATGTTTTATGTGTTGCGTTGTTTTTCCCCTTCAGTCTTTCAGTTTTGCTTAAAACTTGTGTGCTTAGTTTTAATTTCGTTGTAATGCACAATTTCCCTGACACTGCATTTTTGTTTTTAAGTTGTGGACCTGACAGTAGGCAGAACCAGAAGTGACCACGAGGGGGAACTCTAATTCATAGCTATATCTTTTAAGAGTAAATGTCGTTTATTTGAGTAACCACAGTTGGGCAGATCGTTAAAGAAAGCTATTTACCTTTAAGACTACGTACAGTTTTCCATGCTTGTTACTGGCATTTATTTGAAAGGTGATCTTTTATTTTGTTGCGTACCAATTAAAGGGGAGCACTAGTTTTCACCAGATTTTTTTTCTATGGCTTAGGTATGTTTTAGTGATTTGTATGGCAAGGTAATTATTTTGTTCTAAAACATAGCATTATTAGCCTGTCTATTGAAGTGTTGTATTAGTAGTATGAGTGGTTGCTAATTGAATAATTAGTCACATAAATTGAATTATTTATTGTTTGTCTTTTTTCTTTATGCTTTTAGCACCTTTCTGTAGTATTTCGTTTAGTTTATCTAATGCATATAAATAACTGGCCTAAACCTATCTTATAAGAACTGCTTTGATTGTTTCATTTCAGATCAAATGGGGAGCCTGTGGTCTGGTGCTGGCTGGCAATGCAGTCATTTTCCTTACTATTTTAGGCTTTTTTCTTGTGTTTGGTAGAGGAGATGACTTTAGCTGGGAACAGTGGTAGGACATCGCTCTGATGCTGGTAATATTTTACAGCATGTATCACCATATGTATACTCTGTGTGTGTATATGTGTATATATTATAACATATGTGTGTGTGCACGCTGAGATGTATGTATGTGCATATGCCTGTAGTTTTACATTATCAGATCATAACATGCTTTTTTAAAATGCATTTCAGCCAAAGGGAAAAGGCCCTTGTGACAGCTGTCTTAATGTATTCAGTAAAAGCTGGAATCACTGTTGCAAATTTGTCCCCAAATAAGTTTACAAAACATAAGCTGTTTTACTCATTTTTTCACTATATATGCATTAACTTTTGTTTTAATCACAGTAGTATCATTGATACATGTGATATTGATCAGCATGTCTGTTGTGTTTTTTTTAACCATGTAATCAAAATAGGCCAATACAAAGATTGTCCTACTTGGTATTGTTCAACTTGATCAATCTTTCTGCTTTGATTAGGGATTAATGAATACTTGCTTTTCATTTAAGTAATTGTAATTTTAGTGTTTTTTCTTGAAAACATAAAAACAAACATAGGTTATGCCAACTCTTTTACTACCTAACGAAAGAAAAAGAAAATAACCCTGGTTAAAAACCCTTCCTTCCACTTATGGTGTTCATTTAAAAAATAATTCCCCCCACAAGATGCTCAGGCTTTGTCCCTATTCAACTTAACTGTGGATGTACTTTGGGAATAATATACTTTAATGCCTCTTTAATGCTTTGAGCTGACATTACTTCTCTTATGAAGATTCACAAAAGAAGAAACTATGCTCAGGACACTTACAATCATAATGTAGTTATACAACTCTGTATTCTTATGTGTGAAATGCCTGAATTGCAAAGTGAGTGTTCTGCTGGGTAGGACTTTATCTCCTCAGTTCTCATTGCTTTTAAAACATACTTGTTCAACTACTATTTTTTTTGTCTGTAAGAAGAGATTGTTATATTAAAACACTATATTTTTAAATGGCATTATTCTAGTAAACATTCACATAATCGCACTTATAAAAGTAAACTTTATTACGGTTTTGACTTGCTGAATCCTGCAAATTGTGGAGGCACGTAGTTTTGCAAAAATGCACTCTGATACAACCCTAACTCTAGAAGACATTTCAATAATCTGCAAAGGGGTAAAGGAAGAGATACCTTAGTTTATTCTTTCATAGAAAAATGGACATAAAGAGGTTTCTGCTCTGTGAAGTAAGAAGCTGAATTTCTGCATAGGGTGTATTTTACTATTGCAAGTTCTTTAGACTAGCAGATGGCAAATGAGTGTGTTATAGTTGTGTGAGTTAGTTCACAGCTGACTGCTATCAACTTGTATAGCTATGAGGGACATTGTATAAGGAGGTAATAGAATCCACCCTACAAGATGTGGCAGCTTCACCAACGCAGTGCTTTTTGCCCCCTAAGTTGTATGGAACTACTTATGCTGCTCTCCAAACTCTCTCAATACTCGTGTACTGCAAAATGGTGTCCTGTGGATTGCTGTGCAGAGCAAAGGTTCAAAAATTAATGAATTTTACATGAGTGCTCTGATCCTGGGTCTTCTGTTCATGCTCAGTGCCCTAGAGGAAGGGTACAGAAATCATTCTGTGGTCCAAGTAATGTAGTATCACTTAAGTAGGAATGGAATATCATGTTTCAGGAAGATTAATTACATGTTTTAAATTTAAACTTCAGATGTGTGTAAGGTGAACAGTTCAGTACTGAGGAATGCTGAGTAGCTGTATTTTATACTGAAGTGTGTCTAGGCTGTCATTTGTGTAAAAGAAGAATTAACATTAAAAGGCATTTTTTTCTGGATATTAATGCTTCATCAAAGACGTAGCAGGAATATACTTGTAAAGATGCTGTGCATAAACAAGTTCTCTTACAGTGTCTTCTTCCTGACTTAGGTGAAATCTGTTGGACCCTACTGATTTGTAAAGTACTACCAGGGAAATTATTTGTTCTAATTATGAGCCGGGTTGTTTAGAGTAATCATAGTTTCCATGTACAAGTCCTGCTTTGATTTTTTGAGAAGTTGCTTTTTTCCCATACCATGGCATTTTTCATTCAAATTGGTGAAGTAAAACAGCAACAATAATACACAGTTTAAGTGCCTGATCCTGTAAATGCCTGAAGTCATTGCTAGCGATTCTGTTTAACTCCTGTTAAAGTACTCGTGTGCTTGCAGGGTTAGGTTCTTGAGTATTTTTCCTCCTTAGAATTTATGTACCAAAGGCTGCAATACAAGTCTACAAAATTACTCAATTACTGATGAAATTTTGCTTTCAAGACAGTGGTGTGAAAAACAACTGAGATTAATTTTTCTTTAAATTAGAGAATCATTATTTGTAGAATCTGTTCTAGATCTATTGGTAAATAGTGTGCTTGTGGCAGATTGGGATACAGGCAGTAAACATACGACAATCTAAAATGAAAAGGAGGACCAGAAAGTACAGTCTTGAAGAGAGGTTGCTTCTTTGATGTATTATTCTGTTGTACTGTATTTCCTCTGATATTACTGTGGCTGGTGGGTACCTCATGAAATGGCAGGTGAATGTGGATGGAGAAAGTCAATGCTTTTTTTTTTCTTTTGAAGCAGCTACATGCACTAATCCTTAATGTGAACTTCATGCAGTTATCACCATGGACTTTTATTTTAAAATGTTTAACTTCAAAAATTGTGTTTAACAGTGTTTAAATCATGGAAATCTTCCTTGACCTCTTTAAAAGTAAATTTGCTTGAATGAGTCTTCGACATCAAATAGGGTTTAAAAAAAAAAAAATTCAGTGCTTTTTTTTATCAAGAGCTTCACTCATTCACACAAACCTGGTGCTTTGATGGCCAGTACTGGGCATACTGTCACTATCTACCAGTAGCAATTCACTGTGGTTTCTCTGAAATTGTTTTCCTATATGGAAGTGAATACTGTGTATCCAAAGTGCCTTAATTTCGATACTGTGCTGATTTTGTGAATGCATATACATGGCGATATCATTATGTCTCATCATCAGGTGAAAACCTGTTACTGCGTTTTATAAAGCTTCCTTGTCAACTAATCATGTTTTCTGTAATTCGGAATCCAGTGCAGTTTTTGTAACTTTTGTAAACACTATTTTTATTTTCTGTGATTGCCAGGTTCTTGAGAGGATGAAGTATTAAAACATGGAAATTAAAACATATTCTACTTTTATTTTTGAATTGTCTAATAAAACTGACTTTTTGAATTGTCTAATAAACATATCTGATGCTTAAGTATTTGTCTGTCTTAAATTTCAAGAGGTGACAACAGACTCCTGAGTGAGAGGAAAGAAAAGAGAAACAACATATCCAGTGGTGTTTTCATAATGGTGTTGTAGCTGTCAGGCATGGCCACAGTATGAGGTTAATGAGCAGTTCAAGTGTCTCTTGTACTGGTGTTTATTTCTTAATTGCTTTGTAGTGAAATGGGGTCTTCAAGTGCATTCTTGGTATTGGGACCCTTGGGGACTATTTTGCCAGGTGTTCTTTCTCCCAGAGCTCCTTCACATCTTTTTCTGGAGATACAAGTAAGTGCTTGTGGTTCTTGGCTCTGCAGAGGCTTTGGTACTTGGCTTCTTGGTCATCAGGAAGGTCAGTCAGCGCTGATGAGGTCAAAACATGGGGGAACAAAATTCAGAAGCTATGATCTAATTGCAATAGGTGGGATTACTGTTATGTCATGCATTTTGTAGAGGTCGTATTCAAATATGCAGGTAAATTATCATCACTTATCTCTTATGTACATGGTAAATCTGTGAGCTTTTTAAAGGCATTCAAAAAAATATGGTATATAAGATAATACTTGACCTCTTCCACTTTTCTTGCTTCAAAAGAGTCTAGAGTAAGATACTTCTGCTCTGTCAGCACTGATGGAACCAGGGATGCAGAAGGCATCAAAGCTCGCTCTCTTTTCTAGGTCAGTACTCCTGTAGTTAAGTTGGTGAATATATTAAGTGGGTGATTTTGATCCCACCAGTGCTTGTGAAAATGAAGCCGCCTCAGTTATTTTAATGAATTTGTGAAAGCACCCACCATCAGGAGAAGAAGGCTATAGTGTCTGTTTCTGAATAGCTGATGCTTTCTGTTTACAGCAATGACTTGAGCAACTAAGCTTTGGAGAAGGTGAGTATATTTGCTCTTTAAATCAGTTAGCTGCTGGCTTTGCCCTGTTTTGCAAGATGAATGTTTGGGATTGCTGTTCTGTACTGCCTAGCCCAACTAATGCTTTGCATATAGAGTAACTTCAGGCTCTAGGCTTGGTTCCTGAGCTCCCTTATTTAACCTGGTTCTGGATTTGCTAGTATTATCTGTATGGTATAACTCTATCCTTCCCACCCTTGTTCTTGTAGCTGCTTGTTTTTGTAGTTAACAGCTGTTCCCTGTCAACTTAGCTGGACGAAAAAAATAAAATACGCATAAGGGGTCAGGAGCAAGGGGTACTGGTCACAGTCTTGCACTGGTTTTGTAGTCTGTTCAGTCTGTTAAGAAAGCTGGTAACCTTCCTAACCAGTTATGACCTTGGGTAGCTTTCTAAAAACTTTAAACAGACTTCAGTCCCATAAAATGAATGTAAGCTCATTAATACCTGGGAGTTAACCAAACAAACTTGTCCTAGTAAGCCACATGTAGATTTTTATTGTTAAACTGAAAATTACGTAAAGCTCTAAAATGATCTCTATAACCCTGATCTCAATTATTAACACAGCATGACTTTTAAGATACTGCATCATTTACTCTGCAGGGATTGTTTCTGATCTATGATAATGGATTAAAAGACTATTTCATTAAGCTGGATGCACACCAGGTACTAATGACTAATTGATTTGTTTAAGTGGTCCCTGCCAATACATGACCAGTATGTACTAGAGGGCTTTACATGGAGGTGTCTCTTGATAAAACATGTAAGGAAGCATTGACTGGTGAATTGTGATTAAATTTTAAAGATCAGCTGGACACTCTTAGAGAAACATTTTCTTCAATGGCCTGTTCCTATATTTATCTCTTTGTTTTATTTTTTTGCTTTTGTTCTTTATGTTGAGGCTTATTTCAGCTGTGTCTCTGGGTCATTTTCAATAATTGGTTACAATTATTTATGCCCCATGACTAGTACTTCAGCCCGAGGTACTTCACTTATTTTTTGGGGGGAATTACTGCTTCCCATAGACTAGTTCTAGATTTTAACAAATATTCTGGATACTGCTTCTTTCTAATGGCTCGTTTTAAATGGACTGGTTGATTGTTCCCTGCTTCTGCTCCTGTGAGGGTGATCACCTCTTGTCTGCCTGTGCAGATGGCTTGTTTCCTGCTGGCCCTCAACACTTGGAGGTCCTTATGGCCATCTATGAGGCAGATACTGCTGGGGAGAGCACAGGGATTATAAAAACATACTATTTCCCCCAAAAAAATCCTTATATGATAGGAGGAGGATTGTTTTCAAAGTGAGATTAAACCTATGGCTTTGTTTAATAAAGTAATATATGTATAATGAACATAATTGTGCAAAATTGCACATAATATAGTCTTGATTTGGAGTCTTTGCATATAGGGAAGACTTCTTCCTGTGAAACATGCTTATAACATTGCTGTCTATTAAAATGAAGAATTTCAAGTATGTAGTTACAGCAGTCCTCCTGGGTGTTGTGATCTGAAACCCTGATACTTTCTTTGTTAGCTGTTTGCCTGCTAGCAGCTGAACTGGCATTCAGTGGTGAAAGTTGCCTGTGTTATATTGTATTTTTAATTGCATGTTTTCCCAGGGAATACTTATAAAATTAACTGCTCACTCCTGTGGAGTTTAAAAAAATCAACACCCCACCCCCCAAATCACATTCAAGTTATATATAGTTCATTCAAAACCCTTAAGTGAAGAATAAAGTGCTGAGCCTCAAACAGAGCTCAAGGCAAAAAGGGATGTTGATGTCTCCTGGTAGGTCCAGGAGGTCAGCTGAGGCTATCGATGTCTGTGAATTTTGGTTTTATCACTTGCTTTGAGCTTCATTTTCCAGCATACTGGCTAAGGTTCTCTGATTTTCTTGGTCAATATGAATAAATGACAGATGCTGCTTGGATGTTTTTGTTTGCTTGAGGATTTGGAGGCAAGTTAAACAGTATTTATCATGCTTTACAAAGCATATGCTTGGAATAAGAGGATTGATCATGACATTTATGTGTTTTGCTTACCCTTTGTTGTGACTGTTTGATCTGGGCTGTGACTTTGTTATTCATTTAATTCCTGCCTAAGACTGGTATTTCACAATATAATAGGAGCCTTTGTTACCAGTCTTCCATCTTAAAAAAAAAAAAAAAAAAAAAGCCTTTACACAACATAGAAACAAAAGCTGCAATAGTTGTAACTTACTGGCTACTGATCAAGTTCTCCCCTTTTGAAGCTGGTGGGAATTTGCTGTTGGGGTCGGTGGGGTGAGGAAGGAGAGATGAAAGAGGCCTAATCCCATTAGATGCTGAAACCCTTCATGTCTGAGGGCAATCTGTGAGCGTGCTTATGAGTCACTTCTAAGGAATAGACTGTCCATCTTGTCTGAGTGTCTGTTTCTTCTGGCTGCGCTACACAGGATATGGGGGTAATGTCGGCTACAAAAATCCATATGCCTGTATTTTAACAGAGGGCACTTCAGTCCAGGAGAGGATTTAACAGCTTGTCCTTGTTTCTAGTAACATGGCTCAGTGTCACCCTGCATGGCCAATCTTTATTTGGTATTTTTCTAACTAAATCTAATGATTGCAATGAGACATTAGGATGTTTTGAACAACTCCATGATGATAAAACAATTTCCCATATAGTAAGTCTTGAAAGAGAACTCTGCTCTTAGTTTAATTTTAAGATACTAAGAAATGCAAATTATTTCTCATATGCATACATAAAGTAAATTTTACCTTTTGAATCAGATAATACAAAATAGGCAGTATTATGCCTATAGGCATAATATAGGCAGTCCAGAGTATGCTATCTCTTCATTCATTCAAAGATTGCATTCTTAACAAATATTTTGCTGTTTAATTAAAATCTACAGTAGAAAATATATTAGTTTACAAGGATCTTTTAATAGCTAGACAGATACTCATTAGAAACAATTTTGAAATGCACGGTCTTTATCTGGTAGTCTCATAAGTGAGCAATGTGTAAAGTTAATTAGGATTCAGCAAATACCCTTAGTTAGGATTCAGATTATTTAGACACCTAAAGATTATTGCAGATGTTTCTTTGTTCCTCTCCTCTTTTACAGTGGTTGTGCCCCATCATCAGTCTGTTCTCTTCATCTTTTAGTCCTTTTCCCCCTAGGGCCCAGCCCTGCAAGGAAAGCACAGAAGGTCCCAGCTCCAAATAGGTGAGCTGCAGCTCTCTCCTGACTCCAGCCCTCATCCTAACTCTTGGGGTTGCTCAGAAGGCCCTCAGATCCCTTACCTAACCCTAGCCTACAACAGGGCCTAGGGGGTCCCCTCCCTGCTCCATGTGTGCCTTTAGCTACAGTTGCATTAAAAACCAGCCCAAAGCAACCCTCCCCCAATTGCTGGCAGTTCCAGGTTCTCTGAAATAAGAGAGTGAATTTTAAACTCCCACAGTCAGTAATTGCAACCAGTCCTTGCTTCCCTGCCCTGATGGGACTGAGCTATTGTCAACTCCGGGTGTCACAAGAAGCTGAGCCAAAAGCAAGTCACAGACATTCAAAACAGCTTAACAAACACCGATTTATGGATAGTATTAACAAGATGGAAAGAAGGGCAGGCAAGTGGCAATTTAGAAGGAACTATGTCATAAAATACTAATTGGTTCTGGATGTGACTTCCAATTTCTAATTACTTAAAACTTGCGTTTAACAGAAAGAGGCTAAAAATACTCAGTGTTCTTCTGTAAGGACTGACTTTCTCAGATGCACCAAGAAACCATTCTGAGATGACAGTTTCCTTAACCAGAGAGAAACAGCTTGGGCAATCATAGTTCCTCTTTTTGAGTGCTATTGTCTTGATTGTCCTTGCCCCATTTTCCCTCACTTGCCTTTTAGTGTCTTTGCTATTAACGCCAGGATTTGTGGTATAACTTGCTATAGCAACATGCATATAAAAAAAGCAATTTTTTTTTTTTAGCACAACCTCATTTAAGGAAAAATTTGAGTTTGCATTTTGTAACCACAACACTGGCTAACTTTTAAAACATCTTGTCTATCCAAGATGGATGCTTGGCCTTGAATTTGAGAGCTGCACAACAGTTTGTATTGAGGCGCTGAATGCTAACTCCTGTTTTTGTAGTCACTTTTCTGTCAAATGTATTAATGAACCAGAGGGCTTGGGTAGAAGGACAAAATTCATTCCCCAGAAGGTCCCTTAGGATGTAATGAGGATTATCCAGAGCCTCTTTTTAGATATGGTAAGACTAAGCAGAACAGATGTATGGGTAGCCTTAAGATTGAGTCATTATTTTCAGAGAAATCATAGAATCATTAAGGTTGGAAAAGACCTCCAAGATCGAGTCCAACCGTCAACCTAACACCACCATGCCCACTAAACCATGTCCCTAAGCACCTCGTCTACACATCTTTTAAATACTTCCACTTCCCTGGGCAGTCTGTTTCAATGTTTAACCACTCTTTCAGGAAAGAAATTTTTCCTCACGTCCAATCTAAACCTCCCCTGGCGCAACTTGAGGCCGTTTCCTCTCGTCCTATCACTAGTTACTTGGGAGAAGAGACTGACACCCACCTCGCTACAACCTCCTTTCAGGTAGTTGTAGAGGGCGATGAGGTCTCCCCTCAGCCTCCTTTTCTCCAGGCTAAACAACCCCAGTTCCCTCAGCCGCTCCTCATAAGACTTGTTCTCCAGACCCCTCACCAGCCTCGTTGCCCTTCTCTGGACACGCTCCAGCACCTCGACGTCCTTCTTGTAGTGAGGGGCCCAAAACTGAACACAGTATTTGAGGTGTGGCCTCACCAGTGCCGAGTAGAGGGGCACGATCACTTCCCTACTCCTGCTGGCCACACTGTTTCTGATACAGGCCAGGATGCCATTGGCCTTCTTGGCCCCCTGGGCACACTGCTGGCTCATGTTCAGCCGGCTGTCCACCAGCACCCCCAGGTCCTTTTCCGCCAGGCAGCTTTCCAGCCACTCTTCCCCAAGCCTGTAGCGTTGCATGGGGTTGTTGTGGCCGAAATGCAGGACCCGGCACTTGGCCTTGTTGAATCTCATACAGTTGGCCTTGGCCCATCAATCCAGCCTGTCCAGGTCCCTCTTGCAGAGCCTTCCTACCCTCAAGCAGATCAACACTCCTGCCCAACTTGGTGTTGTGTGCAAACTTACTGAGGGTGCACTCAATCCCCTCATCCAGATCATTGATAAAGATATTGAACAAGACCGGCCCCAAAACTGAGCCCTGGGGAACACCGCTTGTGACCGGCCGCCAACTGGATGTAACTCCATTCACCACAACTCTCTGGGCCCGGCCATCCAGCCAGTTTTTTACCCAGCGAAGAGTACACCTGTCTAAGCTGTGAGCCGCCATTTCTTAAAGAATGTGCTTTTTGACCATCATGTATTAATACGTGATATAAATCCAGCATTACTAGATAAGGCCAGTAATCACTATGCCAGGATGCATTTCATTAACCTTACTCCAGTACAACTGGCACAGCAGAAGTGTCTAGATTATATCCCTGATTTGCCCCTGTGTAGAGAAAAATTTTAGTTGTTAAAAGTTCACCATTTATCTTCACTTAAAAGCTTAACCCAAAATCCCCTAAAATCAGCGGAAAGCCTCAGTGAATTCAGTATGAGGTCCTGGCAGGAATGGTTTTACATACATATTTCCAACAACACTTCCACCTCTGGCATTCAAGTACTAAGGTTGCCACAGAATATCTGATAACCAAAGTCCTCTAGTAGGTCAGGACTTGTGCTTTTCTAGCAGCATGTAAAGGTATATTTGTACAGACACAGCTGGGACATACCATTGTAATGGGGAAAAATGGTAGCTCTCGGACAATTCCTGTTAAATGTATAAGTACATACATATATATATTCATATACTCCCATGCAGACTTCTGTAGGTATAATTTCTTTCTAAAACATAGAATATTATGCATAATGACTCCAGGATGAGGAAAGAGTCCACTCTTTCACTGTGACAGAATACAGATTTGAACAGGGAACAAAATACCTGACTGAAAATAAAATCATAGTGTGTACATTAAAAAGAAAAATCTGTTCTCCTGCAGCAAGTCACCTGAAAGACAAAAAAAAAAAAAAATCTTATGGAAGAACTTTTCTCTTGCAAGTCAGTAAGTTGTCTGGGGGTTGAATTGGACTAAACGATGGTGGTAGACTGATCATTTACTAGTGAGAGGATTCCAGCATGAATAAGTCAGTCAATCCTGCTCTTCTCAGAGCTTGATTCAGCTCCTGTTGAAATTGCTGGGTTTCAGGTTAGGCCTGAATTTTCTGTTCCCTCAGTGAGCAGTACATAGTCTGGTACCTCCATAGTCCAATCTAATTTCAGTGGAAGTCTTTTCATTAAACTTTAGAGAAAGAGTGCAGCTGAAGTAGATTAATGTCATGTCTGGTGGCTTTTGAGGAGGCAAAATGCAATGGGGTGCAATGAAAAGGTAGCGGTTCCTCATGGTGCAGCTCCACGTGAGACCATCAGTAGCTGTGATGCTACACTGGTATCTACAGACAGGTTAAAGTTTACAGTTTTTCTTAAGATGCAGTGGTGATATTTCTGATTTAAAAAAAAAAAAAGCCACAGATGATTGTGATTGGGCTGTAATGTCTTGCCTGCCTTTTTAGTGGTGAGATATACAGCAAATTCCTTGTGCTAAATCATAAAGGCTTTGTTAATAATTTTTAAAAGAGTTTTAAAAGATAAACTTTTTCATTAGCTCTGATTTGGCATATTTGGATTTTTTTAATGTTCTGTTTTAAATATAAACTCTTACTCTAAGCTGTGTACAGAATGGAAGAATTTTTATTAAATATGAAAACCTAATGTCTGCTTTATAATTCTTGAAAGTATATGCTCTGGCAGTGTTTATGATTTACTGCGTTTCACTGGGTGAAGCTTGTTCAAAAATGGTTTCTCAAATTTTGTGGGCTGTGAGGTATTTTTAAAATTGATACCTTTTTGATTTGGTATGAAAAATGTCCCAATTAACTTAATTTTAGCTTCATCTTCTGTTTATACAGTGAATGCTTCTGACAAGTGATGAAAGTCATAGTTAATGACAGCACTGAAAGCTATGCGTACTCCTTTTTTTTTTTTAGTGACAAGAATAATTACACCGATAGAAATAAATGTAAAGTCAATTTTTGTGGATCATTACAAATAGAGCCTGAACTTTCTGATTCTTTCTAAAAGGCTTTGTATAAATAAATCAAAGGGTAAAACCATCATTTTTCCATCTGTTTGTCTGACATTTAAGTGCCCATTTTTACTGTACACAACTTCTCAGTTATGGTGTAAGGTATTATAAGTTACTGAAACTAATTGTATTCTCTTCACTAAATCTCTTCTGTAATGTGCAGGTAATGAGAAAGTCTGTAGGTAAACTCATTATGAGGATCAGTCAATACGTGTTTTCCTGTAGCGCTTTTAGTAATCACATTAACTTGATAGCATTTCCCTGGCCTTCTGAAAACTTTTAAATTGCAGTAATAGGCCATTCATTATTACTGTATTTTTGTTTGGAGAGTGAGTGTGGGAACAGGATTTAGGCTATTTTGTTCCCATTTAAACATCAAAACTTCCTACCCAAAATGAAACGTTTTGAATTTAGTTTTATTAATCATGTTCAATAGTCAATTTTATCTCTCTTTAACCCACGTACAAAGAAACTGGAGTGGTGGAAGTGAAAAGTGGCAAGGTGGAGGGAAAGGCAACCGATGCATAGCTGGGGTTATCCGTGGGTGCCACAGTATTAGCAGCCATTCAGATGTCCTGCAGTCAGATGCATGATGGAATAATGCTGCATTAAATATGACCTCTCTGAAGGGAAAAGCTGTCTGAACTGAAGAATCAGATTTGTGTTTGACACACTTCAAGTGGCTAAAATACCTAATCAATAAGGGAGAATCTTGATGTTTGGAGATGCAGAGTACCTCTAAATGTGCAAAGCAAAGGACTGACATTTTAAACAGGATGCAAGGCATGGGATACAAGTGAAAGACTAGAGTATGTTCTGTAGCTGAATCTTCTCTGCTGCTCTAATCAAGTCTTGTATGGACAGCTTTGGTCTGCATACAGCACAGCATTTTTGCCTGTGTGTGGAAGGACTGAAATTCACATCTGCTCCTTATGATCCTGATTTCTAGGTTCACTGGTGTTTGTGTGGGTCCTTCCCAAGAGAAACCAGCATGAGGGGGCTGACTCCTTCCCTGCCCATTCTTCTTCATCTCCTCCAGCATCAGCAGTGGCTTAGCCTCTACCTCCTTGTGCAGAAGCAGGAGCATTTGGCAAAGGGAGGTAATGCTGTCTGAGGGAACATATTCCCACATGAACTCCACGTGGGAAGAAACATGCCATACAGATCACCTCCCTCCCCACAAGCCTCCCTCCATGCGTCAGTGTACTCTAAGCCTAGTCCACGTGACACTGAAAACTGGGGTTGCTAAAACAGGAAACAGCTGTCTAAGTCAGTGGTTGTTGGCTTGGTGCCCATGTCTTACTGCTCCAATTTTTGCTGCCAAGTATAGATGACAAAATTTTCAAAATCCAGTGTCACAGTCACAAGTGCTCTCACCAGCCCCTAAGTACAAGGGCGTAGCACCCTTCCAGCTGGCGGTGGGTAGATGGTTCCTGCTGGTAGCATGAGCCCCTTCACAGGGACTTCACACACACCCCGCCTTTTGTTGAGGCTCTGTCTCCCTGTTGACCCTTTCCCTCATGTCAGAAACCCATGATCTTCCCTTCGGTCACATTTCCTCTGTGCCAGGGCTATCTGTACACATCACTTCCGCCCCGGCGAGGCCCATCTGCTTGTTGTTCTTGCTTCTTCCCATATCTGGCCCTTCCTAGCCCATTTTTCCCTGTCTTCCCACCACACACTCTTTCTATACCCTTGTATTTTTTTTCTCATGCTGTTTTCCCATGCTGTGCCTTCCTTCTCACCCTTTATTATTTGTCTAGAAAATAAGTCATGCAGAATGTCAACATCTCAGCATAGAAAAGGGTCCACCCATTCCCCACTTTTTTTTTCCACTCCATTTTTCTGATTTCCATCCAAAACTATTGGCCACTTATGTTGGCATATTCCCCGATGTTTTGAAATTGTCTGATCTGGCTCTGAAAAGCTACTGGGACAGAAATGTCTTCACTGCTGCACATAATGTCTCAGCAACCCAGTACATGTGTTTTTGAGATGTATGTAAGCTGTGCTTTCTAATAGGTCTTGATCACAGTGCATCTTAATATGGATGAAATACTGCCAGATTTTGGAGACTGAGACCCAGATCCTCAAGGGTAGATGCTGAATTCCCCCTAAAATTAGTGCCTAAAGATGTGATTTGGAGCAACATTGAAAAACTAGTAGCTGAAAACTGGACACAGTATGCTAGGACTTCGCTCAATATTTGGGTAAAATAATCAGATTTTTAGGGTTTTTTTCATTGTTGCAGCTACTTAGGGGCAAATTACACAATTTTCTAGAAGTTAGGAGAAAAAAGCATGTTCTCAGTAGACACTCGATTATGATACAGACCCAAACGTGATACACTGAAGAAGATTCTAAGGCTGAGATAGCTCAGCAAAAGGGCTGCTGCCAAAAAGCCCCATGAAATTAATGAATAGTTGCTTGACAAACCACTCAAAATAGCAATTGTTGCTAAACTGGAGTGGTGAACATGGGATGGTGCTTTTAAGATACCAGGTACCTTCAGTGAGGTGAATTCCTGTGCAAACAGCTGTATGTAACAACAGGAACATGGTATGTTGGGCTGCCACAGCACATCATGCTGGCTGGTGCGCTGAAGGTGAGTTCTACGTGCCCTGAAAATACAGTGTATTCATCTTGGCATTATAAAATGCTCTGCGGCTATTCCTAGGATTTTAACCATATTCTAGAGGCGATTATGATCAGAAGTAGGTATTACTGATCTGTCATGAATGCATGCAGTGTTTGTACCAGTGGTTCGTATATTGCGATGATCTTCATTTACTTTTGACCCTGACACTCAGAAGCAATGCACCCGTTCCAAATGCATAGCAATGAAATCTTTTCCGTGTATAGTGTATTCTAGTCATGTTGGTATACTAGCTTACAGTTTAATCACTGCATTTACATGCCATTGACTCAATATTGTACAAGTCATGTAAACCAGATGGATTCCACCTGGAGGAATTTACAGTCTCAGAGACTCCACAGTGTGACAGTCCATCCAAACACTCAAAATTCTAGTTAATCTCTTCCTCCTTCTTTGTTTTAAAATACTTCTGTCTAAATATCAATTTAGACAGAGGTGTTCTTCCTTCATACTCTGGTGTTATATGAGAAGTAGAAATCGATTTTGGAGAAAACGAATTTTGAGGCAGTCTTTGACAAAGCAGTTGGGGGTCACAGCTAGCAGGCTAAAGAATATCTATACACAGCGCAGCTTGGGAGAAGGTAACATCTAGGAAGTGGGAGAAGAGGCAGAATTAAGGCTGACCTTGTGGGCAGAGGCACTGTGGCCTTGCAGGCACTTAAAGGACAGAATATGAGTGATAGGACTGGCTGGTGTCATATGAGACTAATGACATTAAATATGGCTTGATGGATTAGGAATTGGTTTGGTTAGGAATTGCCAGTGTAGTTGGGTGGCTTCTGTTTTGCAGGATAAAGTCTGATAAGCGGTTTATGAAAGCACTGGCTACTCTTAAAGTACAGGAAATATTAACAAAGGGATTTTAACTACAAATAGAATGTAAAAATGAAATTATGGTTGGATTCTTTCAGTCTTCACATGCATTAATGTGAAGGTGGTTTCAGTCTCTGGAGGTCTGGTACTCTTAGGTAGCGGCATGTCCAGAATCTCTGCTGCAGTTACATTTCTCAAAGAACATTGCTGGGTTTGGTTCTTTTTTTGGACTACCTTTTTTGTCCTCCTGTAAAAAGGCCTCTTAAGCTATAGTGGATGGACATATGATCCTTTCCTTTTTTAGAGAAGAATAATGCATCTGAAAAGAGCTATGAAAGACGTGTGATATTCTCTTTTATTTAGGAATTTTTCCCTTTTTGGGATGGTGGGACAAGGTGGGTGAGGATCCTTCTCTAACTTCCCCTGCTTTCATGAAAAAATGGTGGCATTTTAATTTTTTGTGGGCGTGAAGTAGATGGGGTTTCTATTTTATGTTGGATGAAACTCATCACTGATATATAAACATTTGAAGTAAAATCCTGTTTCCATAGCCAAAACCACAAAAGTGGCCTCAATTTGGGTTAGACCACTGTTTCATTTGTTTTTTTTTTTCTCTGTAGTATTGAGTGCATGAATGTCACACTGGGCAACAGGCTAAACTTCTGCCAGGTTTAGAAATGTCTAAGTTGCTAAAAGGCCTAGATTTTTTTCATGAAGGTATTGATTCAAATAATCTTCTCATTTTCTCCACCATTTATCTCTCTTGCCAGTTATATTCTGTGAATTCATATCCTCTGTGCTAGATGACACACTTGAGAAACTCAGATTGGTGCCAGGTTTTATAAAGTGCTTCTGGAGATAGATTTCCACCACCACCCCCTTAGGGAAAAAGTAGTGGTGTTTACTTTCTTTTCACTGAAATGTTGTTGAGTAGTGCTTTCATCCTGGCAGGGATTATGGGGATAATAGACTAAACAATACTTCTCTTCTGAACCAAAAGCAAATCATGTTTTTTTCCATGGTTATAGCATCAGCAAAGAGTAACTTTACATGACCAGCAGTGTTTTGGCTGTGCTACAGTCCCATTCACGTGCATTTTCACTACAGTCTGAATTGAGTGAATACACATCAGGAAGAAAAATGGAAGGAAAAAGCAAGTCAACCCATTGGAGAGGTGTCTGATAGCTCTATGTAAGTTACCTTCACTCTTTCCATTATCCTCTGCTTTCTATATTTTCTAGCTGCTAAATCCTGTTAAGCAAACGCATGATCAAGAGGTGTTTTTACTGGAATCAAGAACCCTGGCTAAAGCACCAATAATCTTTTACTCTGTTGAGCTGCATTTTTTAATTCCCTTTTTTTGATGCACTCCCCTCCCCCCAGCACATTTCAGCACATCTTTGCAGAGGGGAGAAATCGTGGATCTCATTCTGCTACTGTAAGTTGGAAACGTATTCAATCGCACACAGTCCATGAACTGACCTCTAGGTAAATGCTGTAAGATGAAGAGTTCAGGGAGGGAAATCAACACGTAAGAACATGTGGAGAGCTTGTTTCTCTTTTCCCCACCATAGGGACACATGAGAGGAGGCTTTCAATAGTTGCTTTTATTGTAACTTGATCGTGCCTTTGTACTCTCAGTCTTTATTCCTGCCCGTAATGATATGAACTACGGAAAGGTGCAGCTATAGGCACCTGTTCTCTAGTATTGTACGTCCTTGGTTCATTTCCTTCTCATCTGCCCAAGAGGGTCACGTTTTGCTATCTAAATATCTTGCTTCTGTAGAGTTAGAACAGAGCTTAACCATGCCACCTTGCAGCAATAAGACCTCATGGAGAGCGTAACAGGTCTTCCTAAGCTGGCTGAGCAAGGTTGTCTATGTTCTGTCTTGTGATTACTAACTGTAACTTTAATGAAGTAAACTGATAGGTATGCAGGGGTGCAAATATAGCAGACATACAGAAGCACTTGAAAATGATAACAAATCAACTGGTAAGAGACTGGGAAAATAGTGGAAAGGACAGTAGAGGCAGAGCTCAGAATGGGCCATGCTGCTTTGCTATTCTAACAGGCTAAAAGAAAATCTACAGAGGAGAAGACTATTTGTCCAAAGAAATAATAATCTGTCATTTTACCATGATTCCTACAAGAGGAAACTAAATTACAGAAGGACTAGAAAAGCAAGATTTGTCTTATTTCCCCATACTGCAGTTTTCTTTCTGCATGCACTTTCCTTGTTCTCCCTGGAACCAGGTTTCATGTTCCCACACACGAGGCTTAGTCATTTAAGAGAAAATTAGATCGAATGTATTTTAATTTATAATCTGAGAATTAAAATAATTAGAGAAAAAGACAATTTATTAGAAAACAGGTTTGTCATTTAAATATTGCAGAAGTGAAGTACAAAGGTTCACATAGCAGATTGATTTTCAGTATCTCAGAGGCAGCGTAAGTACAACCTATGATGTAAATGTTACTATAGTAACTAGTGTTTTTATTTAAAAGCCCAGTAAATAGACATATCAAACCCATATAACTTGTCAAAATGTAAGTTAAACCACAGAGCCTGCTAGTTGAAGGAACACTTTTTTTGCCAAACTTGTATTTTTGCTGCAATTTCTCCCTAATGCACTCAGTATTTTCTTCTAGCCAAATGGCCATTTGGCACTCAGGCTTCACTAATGGTGACAGCACTAATTACCTGGGACCTCTCATGCAGCCATGTGAAGGCTTAAAAAGGGATGAAGATTCCTAGTGAATTTTCTGTAGAGCATTCTCTTCTGCCTCCCCTGAAAGCTTGTTCCAAACAGCTAGAGCTACCTAACTATAAAAAGAATTAAGAATATGTTATGAAATATTATATATTCCTCCCTCCTATTCCACTGATTCAGCTGAACAGGAGAGAAGTGTCCCTTGAGAAGCCAAGTGTGTTTAGTGCTGCTCTGTTTTCCTCTCTTCCTTCTTCCCGCTCCATCTGAGCAGCTGGTGCGACTCTGTGTCCCTCCTGACCCTGTGCTGGCCACAGCCAGGGCTGCCATCAGAGCTGACTGTCCCCTGAGGTGTCAGCTCTGCTCTCTCAAATTTGCATTGTATGCTTTGATTATAAAGTAATTACAGATTTGCATAAATGAAGAACCGTGTCTTATGAATATCAAGGATATATTCTGCTTTCTGTGCGATTTTCATTTTGAAAACTTCCCTGTGCTTGCTAGCATAAACTCATGTTAGTTGTTTGCCTAAAAGATGAGTAAGAGTGGGTCCTTGCTGTTTAACCTGTTGGTATTACATATTTTGTGTTGGACAGTGAGGCTTTTGTGACTAGACCATTGATGCGTTTAAGGTTGATTGCCAGGAGGAAACCCATCTTGTGCTGTATTTGACATAGCTTGTTTTCTAGAAGATCATGCTCGCAAGCATTTGGGAACATCACAAGCTTTTAGCACGTTCTTGCAAAGAGGTTGGGATACAACCTTTGCATCTGCCAGCTCTAAGTTCTCAGAGGGGTTTTAGTATCCTTCAGGCTTTAAACATGTGGGGTATGTCCTGCAGGGTTCCTCTCTGCTGGGAAGGATGGGATTTGGGGAAGG
This sequence comes from Aptenodytes patagonicus, assembly GCF_965638725.1. Classification (NCBI taxonomy): domain Eukaryota; kingdom Metazoa; phylum Chordata; class Aves; order Sphenisciformes; family Spheniscidae; genus Aptenodytes; species Aptenodytes patagonicus. The sequence goes on along the minus strand of NC_134953.1, from coordinate 58,897,753 downwards.
AGATGTGAAGGGAACAAGCCTCCTAGATAAGCTTTTAGAATGGTTGCCAACAGGATCTGAGCCCCCAGGCAGGCTGAAGGAAAAGTCCTAACAAAGGACTAGACAGATTGAGAGCCAAGAGGGAGGAGCAAATGGGTGTGAAGCCAGTTTATAAATGGAAAGAACTAGCTTGAAGCTAGGGAAGGGGGCTCAAATATATTGTAGGACTGTCACCTGGGGAGAGCGGGCAGTAGCAAACAGAAAGCTGGAGAACTGGGATGCAACTCACCTGGCCAGGACAGAGAGGGAAAGGCTCTTATGCAGCTTGTGATGTGATGGAGGGAGACTGAGGTGCTTCTCCACATGGCAACAGAGCAAGGTACAGCGCACTGTGCTGTCTGGTTAGATTCCTGGTTGTGGCAAGGAGAAAAATTGTATGCATAGCATCTGTAATCTGACCTAGCCCACAGAAAAATCAATGTTACTGTGCAACAGTGCATCTGGGGTTGTGACGTAGATGCAGCTTAAGTCTCGCTTGCTGTCAATGGTGATCCTTCTCAAGCTGTTAGAACTCTGTTTTGATATTGCTGATTAGCTGAGATCAGGACTCACTGTGATGGGCAATGAATGAGTGTTTTCAAGGGAAATCACTTGCCCTGAGGAGATTATACTTTAACAGGCAAGACAAGAAGAATTGCCAGTATTAACAATGAATACCTGATGGGCTGAGACCTGTTCCAGTGACTCACTTATGATCAAACTAATCAAATCTACACAAACGTGTTGCAAGTAGTGGAGGCCTTGGCTGACGAGTCCGTATGGCCAGCATGACACCATGCAAATTTACAGTGTAGGTCCAGGACCACCACAGACCTGTTCTCCTGGGGTTGCACTTGAGGCAGTAGGCTCAGCTTGCAGAGCCGCAGTGAGTTGCTCCTCAGTGCTGACAAGACCAGTTAGCATGGCCAGATCTGGCCTTTCAGGCTGTCCTGCCAGTGAGCAATCACAGCTACAAACTCAATTTAAACCTTGTAAGCTTGGCTGCCTTAGGAAAGAGGAAAAACTTTCTTCAGGATAACACAGAGTATCAAATGCATCTCTGCATGTGTACAGATACAGGAATGCATTCATAAGGGAGAACTTTAAGTATTTAGTTTTTTGTTTTTAATCTTTCCCAGTTATTTTTTTAAAAACACATATTGACTAAGTTATCATAAATTTATCTTGATAATGAGATACAGCTCCCATAGGATGACAGGATCACTGGATATTTAAGGTTAGAAGGGACTTCAGGAACTCTCTAAAACAACCTTCTGCTCAGGCAGAGCCAGCTGTGAGATGAGGCCAGGTGGCTCATGTTTTTATCCATCCTGGTCTTGAAAACCTCCAAGGATGGAGACTGCTCTTCCTGTTCTACTGCTTGACTGTCCTCATGGGGAAAAAGTTTTTATTTCTATCACTTCTGAACCCTCTCATTTCAATTTATGGCTGTTGTCTCTTGTCTTCTGACCATGCACCACGTTGAAGAGCCTGGTTCTGTCTTCTTGATAACCTCCCCATAGGAATTTGTGCACTAGTTGCCAATTTGTGAACAAGTTTGGCACTGGTGCATCCAGAAGATGACATGTTTTTCCTGCAAAAATGCCTGCTGCTCATAAGTATTTTTAGTATTGTTTGTATAGATGCTTCAGACAGACTTATTTGGTAAACTCTGAGATGGTTAATGGAAGTAACACAGAAGCTTAAAAGCACAAGGAAACGTAAAAATCTAGAAACCTGATGTGTCTATCAACTTGAATTATTAATGTGTGGGGAAAAAGCATGATGCAAAAGTGTGCAATTTGTCGCATATGAATCAAACTTTTTACACTTCTCTCATGAATAATTTTCAGAGTCTCTATTATCCTCAGAGACTTAGCAGCTTTGTGTAATTTCTATCTATCTGACTCACTGAATGACTTCATCCTCTGCAACTATTTTCTTGCCTCAAACTTCCATTTAAGATGGCAATAGTAGTTTATATCACAATCTACATACATTTAGGTCTCTCTCCATTTTTTCTATATATATTAGGAATGAAGTATTTGCATGTACACATTTCTGAGCATCTAGAATATATAGCTGAGCCTAAATATCCTGAGGACAACACTTCTTATGTTAGCCTGGCAGTGACCTCCTCCCTTAGCTTCTGTATGTTTCCATCAGGTGTTTAGCAACACGCCACTAGGGCTGCTACATCCATCTTGGGACACTGACCTCCTTCAGCCAGGGCAGGAATACTCATGCCAGGGGAACTCTAGTGAAAAGCCAAACAGTTCTAAATCAAAGTTTTTTTGAATATTAGCCTATTACTTTATAAGGTTTTCATCTGTCTCTTGGTATCCTTCTGTTTTTCCTGCACGCTTTTTGGGACAGGGAGCATATTCTCATAGTGCATTGGTAAAGTATCTGAAACATGAACCCTTGGAGAAAGGTGTTTAAGGTTAATACAATTCTGCAGAGTGAGGCAGGTTTTTCATTAATGTTACATTTAACCCCAAAGACAGAACTTGTTAACTATTTGTCAATAACTTCACTTGAATTTGTTTCTCACAGGAGAAGGATCTACTTGCTTTTAGGTGCTTGTCCAGTGTGTTAGAGGTAGAGACAAATTTTATTCTTTCATGTAAAGATAGGGATTTGGAATCCTACTTCTCTTTTTCCCAGTGAGCATCTTAATAGCATGTTACCAGGACATTCTGTGGTAACTGCTCTGCAGGCAGGACAGTTCAGCTCTTCCACTATTCACAGACGAACTGGTCTTATCCTGCCATCATGTGAGATGAAGAAACGAGTTTTACAGATCTTTAAAGAAGAGAAGATCTATTCATACTACACCTTGTTCAAAAGTTTCTCTTGACGATGGCATAAATTGTCCGAGAGTGGGTCAATGTTTTAAGATCCCTATTTTGCTGCTAGCATATCTGCTGTTAACAGATGTGATTCATTCCTGTATGCCTCCAAGGTGAATCACTGTCAATGAAGTTTAGACAGCTAACGATGAATGTTTCTGTCCTGGAAGGTAAACGTGTGTGCTCCCAGAGCTGCAATTGTTTCTCCAGTCCAAAGCAACGCTTTAACTTTTTGTCCTATAACAAAATAAATCAACAGGGGACTTCTGAATAATAGGGAGCAGTTATCCTGCTCTAAATTAGAAAGGTGTGTCTCTTGCCTTATCTTTATTAAATGAATATAGTTACACTTGCATCAATCTGAAGAGGAAATTTGAGCATGCAGCTGCTAGGGGTTTCCAGCAGAGGAGGAACATACATGTAATTACCTGGTTGTATTTGATAATGGTATGTCAAATAAGATTTAATGTCTATTCAATTGTTCTTTCTTCTGGTTACAAGACAACCCTATTTTTTTGATTCTGCAACTAAAAGTTTAGTTTGTTAGTATATTTGATGCCAATTTATTGTATCAGTCAAAGTACAGGACTATAATATGCGTACAGCTGTGGGAAACATGAATCTTTCGGGGAAATAACATATTTTTCTTTTACACAGAACATGTTTAATCACCTCTGCTATTTTTAATTTGCAATGTGGATTGCAGAGAGCATTTCTGTGGGTGCACAAAAAGTAAAGTTTAATTTCTTGGTGTTCTTAATACAATAGCAAGCTTTTGGTTGGCTGATTAAGCTCGGATGGTGGTAAAGAGGTGTGGAGAGATTAAGTGCAAAACATTCTTGCAGCAGCAAAAATGAATTACTGAAAACATCCCCTTGTGGAGGCAGAGACCATCTTTGCATTAATTTCATAATGAAAACAGACTTTTCACTTCTGGTGGTCATTAAATGATTTAGAAAAACTTCTGATGCATACATATGATTTAGATATAGAATAACAGTATTTGATTTTTCTGTAGCAGTTCCATAGTTAGTCTCTTTCACCTGTTTAAACACCTGGAGAAGAGAGGGCTCTGGGCAGACCTTATAGCAGCCTTCCAGTACCTGAAGGGGGCCTGCAAGAAAGCTGGAGAGGGACTTTTTACCAGGGCATGTAGCGATAGGACAAGGGGTAATGGCTTTAAATTGAAAGAGAGTGGATTTAGATTAGGTATAAGGAAGAAATTCTTCACTATGAGGGTGGCGAGGCACTGGAACAGGTTGCCCAGGGAAGCTGTGGCTGCCCCATCCCCAGAAGCGTTCAAGGCCAGGTTGGATGGGGCTTTGAGCAACCTGGTCTAGTGGACGGTGTCCCTGCCCATGGTAGTGGGGTTGGAACTAGATGATCTTTAAGGTCCCTTCCAACCCAAACCATTCTATGATAAACTGGTTAACCTGGCATGAATCAAATTGGATGGATTAGAAGGGAAAAAACCCAATAAAAATGTTGAAAACCATGTTAAAAAGCCAGAAGGAGCTCAGCTGTTCTCAGAAATGACAATTTTAACCTGGTAGAACTGAAGCTGGATTTCTAACGCTTTTTCTAGCTCTTTCAGATGCATAATCACTCAGTTTGCACTAAGTAGCTAAAGTTAGTATGCCTCAGGTTTCTGCATCGTTATTCAGAACTGGAAACCTCAGAAGAGTACTTCTGTTTAGACTTGTGTTGTCACTAACCTGTCACTGTTGGGGCAGATGGCTGTAGTGTTTTTTCCTCACTACAGGAGGAAAATAACTTTTTTTTTTTTCTTTTCTCTTAAGCAGGAAGTTTGCAGGTCTTTCTATAAACCTAGAAGAGAATTGATTGCAGTACTACCTGGCAGCAAGATTAGCATCTTGATAGATACCTACATGGATGTAAAGCTGTGCAAGAGATTATATATGTTTTTATTTGTAAGAGATCAGGGTACTATCATTATCTGCCAACACAGTGGCTATATGACTGTATCCAGCATGATTAGTGGAAGGGAAGGAATTGTTTTAATGTTGCATTTTTAAAATAAATAAATAAACTTTCAAGGCTAAATAACATTAAGTACTTTTGTTCTGTCAGTGAAACTTCATCTACAGTTACGTGTTTCTTGCTCACAGTCAATTGCAAAGCATGCACGTAGGTCACTGAAGTCTTCTCACATGCTTTGCAAAAACACTTGGGACTTGGTATTTTATGGTATTTTGTTGTTCTTCAATGTGTAACTCTTTGAAAGGCTTCTGGACTTTTGTTATTTTTATAATGCTTCAAGGGAGAAAGTCTGAGATGAAATGTGGAGGCTGAGAGAAAATAAATTTCCTTGTTGTTTGTATTTATAAAGACACTCTTCAAAAAAATGTTCCACTTCCACAAAGGGTGAGGCCCTAAGAAGGAGGAATGCTGTGCTGAGGCTGGAGAACACGGTCTTTGGTCACAGGCCTGCTAAACTGGAGTGGATTCCTTTGAATTCAGACTGGCAGGGGCCAATGTCCTAGGCCCAATGGTTAAGTATAAATTTTGGTAACATATAAAAGGTGCAAAAGCTAGGGAGCAAAAGAAGGAAAATCATGGGGCAGTTTGCTTAACGTCCTGGATGTTTGTATACTGATGAATAAAGTATGGAGAAACTGAAAATCTTTGTATTGAGTCAAAATAACTGTACTGGCAAAATAGAAACTTTGTGAGATAATTCAGACATGAAAGGAAAGACTTCTTTAGAGAGGTCTGAAGGCATGGGAGGAACGAAGTCTTTATCACAAGGATGCATATGATTTTTTCTAAGATCCAGCATATATAGGAGGTGAAGTAACTGAAAGTCTTTGGGCAAAGACATGAAGAAAAGATCAAGGTAAGTGTTTATTGTATATTGCCGAAGAAGTCAGGTGGATGAGGACCTTTTTTAACCAGAGCTGGTTAACATCTTGAGAGAAGACTCTTCTAGATTTTATTTTCTTTTTTCCTGGACTGAGAAAGAGGAACCATTTGAGAATGTGCAGATATAAAGAAACATCAGAACAGAGACGAAAGTATTTGAGAAAGAAAACTTCAATAAACTCAATCATGGTGAATATCAAATGGAAAGTAAGTCTAAAGAGAAGAGCTATCCAGAAGAGTTGGCGTTTTCTGGGAAAAAATATACATGAAAGACAGAAAAGCACCTGCTCCAATGTGAATTAAAGGTAGGAAAGTTAGTAGAAGAGCAAATATTATATTCCTCAGTAATGTGAAACTTTAGTTGGAATTGAAAGCTAGGAATTGAAGAGGACTTGTAAAAGAATAACACAAGCATGTAGGGGTAAATCTGAAAGACAAAGGACAGAACAGGTGGAATCAAAAGGGTCCCTCGGGGTGGCCAAGAAAACGTTTTTGGTAGTGAGGGGAATTCCAACATATGGAAAACTTATAGCATATTATCTTTAGTGATGTTTTTGATGCCATCTCATGTGACTTTCTCCTAAGCAAGCTAGGGCAGTCTAGTCTAATTAAATGACTGTACAGTGTTCAGTTGGACAGAAAGGAACTTTAAAAAAAAAAAAGGAGCAGTCAACAAGTCACAGATTGGAAGACTGTATGTGGGGTGGTTATTCAGGGGTACACCCGAAGTCTAAAACTATTTGGTATTTTCAGTAAGTCCTTGAATAGTTGAAAAGTGCATATTATATTAAATCTTTGCATAACAAAATGCTAGCAACAGTTGCAAACACTTTAGAGAAAAGTGATCTTGACAAACTGCTGAAGTGGTCTGAAATAAATAGGCTGTAATGCAGTAAAGACAAGTGCAAGGCACTTAACTGAGAAATAATCAACTGCACAAACAAAAGTTCTGCAGGAAGGATCTGAAGGTTAGGGAGATGCTCAAACCGCCTGAGTCAACACAGGCGCGCTGTTGGGAGGAAAAAAAGCAAACGACCTTATGGGATGTGTAAACAGCATTGTCTCACGTAAAAAGCGAGATATTTCTTCCCCCTAAATAGCACCACCAAGACTTTGGTTGGAGTACTTTGGGCATTGCTCTTCAGAAAAGAGAGCAACAGGAATAAGTCGAAAGGAAATTAGTTAGCCTTAGCAGGTCTCCAGAAAAGATGATATATAAAGAAAGACTGAAAGAACTGGAACTTTAGTTTACACAAAGGATGATCAGTATGAGACAACAACGTAATGTACATCGAAGGGCTTCTGAAAGGAGGAATTACCTGTCTTCTGTCTTTCTCAAGTATATGAAAACATAAGAGGATTAAACTTCAGGAAGATTTAGTTTAGCTATTAAAGGAGGGGGAAAAAAAAACTTTAAAAAGAAATAAATATGCACTAGTGTAGGTTACGTAGGGGTTTTTTTTTTCTGGTTCACTGAACACCAGTGCTACATGGGGAAGTGAAAGAAAACATTCTGTCAAATGTTTGTCTCAAGATATTCTAACCTAAACAGAAAATTATTTTCTAGTGGTCCCTCCTTGGATCTTGCCTAGCAGAGACATGACAGACTAGACAGCTTGTGACAGCTTTTGCTTATGCTACGAAAGTCTGGGATACAAAAACTTCGACGGCTTCCTAACCTCAGACACAAATTGTACGTAGTCAGATTTCCCAAACTGTTGTATTAGAATACAGAAATATTTTAAAAATAGAATTTATCAATTAGAGAGGGTGGTTATTTTAATAAGGAGCGAAATTGGCTGATGCTACTTTGAGGAAATGGATCATGAATTACGGAAAGTCAATAAATAAATTAAAGCCAATCAGTAGGTTTGTTTATACAGCCATGGTAGAACTATTTACACAATACAAAAGATAGTATGATATCATGTGCAAGTCTGTTTACTGAGAAGAGCTTGCAGTAGGTAAATAAAAATATTTTTCTTCATACCCTATGAAGCAGAGATACTGTTTTTACATTTATTTTCAAATAATATTGCTGAAAAGAAAAAAACACTGTAAAAAACCTCACTTGCACATATCTGGGTCTTATCAGTCTCTGGTACGCTGGTTCTAAACTCTTGCTGCCTTTTCCAAGAAAAAGGATGAGCACATCCTTTAAGCAAGATTAAAGGTGCATCTTTTCTAGCAGGGCTCAGTCCTTGCTTTAAGTTCCTTGACATAATTTCTGGGTTTTGTTTTTTAATTGGAAGTTCCTGTTAAATATATGGTATTGCTTTACATATGTGTCAGCTCTTTGAGAAAAGAGCTCTTTATTCACAAGGACAAACACTGAAGTACAAAAGGGTCAAAATGTGATTTACTCTACTACTTGTGGAGTAAAATGTGATTTTTATCCACTACTCTTAAAAAAAAAAAAAAAAAAAGAGAGAGCGGCAGCAGGTAATGGATACATGCATTATAGCAGAACCAGGTCTTTGAGAGATTTGAATGAATTAACCTCATTAAGAGAAAATAACCCATATGAGGGGATACCATGCAAGCCTTGAAAACAACTGTGGAAGTGAGAGATAAAGCGTAGCTTCATTTTGAGCAGCAGTGTGATGAAAGGTATATTCAAATGGAGAGAGGGAGAGATAATTGACTGTCAGGTAGTATAAGAATTTAAATCTGCATGTGTGGAAAGGGGAGTGGTACTGAGTGGTCTGAAATGGGGGTGAAATGGGTAGTCACTCAAGGAACTCTCATTGGTGACAAAGAAACATGAGGCTAGAACAGTCTGTCTAGATTATTTTACTGAGTTTTCTTTTTATTAGAGACACAAACCTGTGTAATAATTTTTTTCATAAACTTATTAAACCCTCACTTAAACAGTTCCTTTTTTGTCCTGTTATTCCCTTTAGAAGATTGTTCCAGAAATGAGTCTTCTATTGGCCAAGACTCAGATTTTAATAACAGGCCTAAATGTTTCTGTGGCAGGTTTATAACCATCTGACTTAGTGCCAGTATTGTCCTCTGCTTTAAATAGTTCATCATTCCTTCTCCTTGGGGCTTACTCCCCAACTGTTCAACCCCCCCCACCCCCTCAGTTTGTTCTAAAGTCTTGTATGTTTTAGAAATCAGATATTATTATATATAAAAAGTATATATAACATATACACACAATATTATAATATATATTTTTTATATATATTAAAAAAACACCCTGTTTTTTTCTTAACTCTTATTGTACTACTACTTAACAGATTTGGTTAAAATACTGGTGCCTGGGTCTTGCAATTTCATGTGCTAATTTTTCATAACTCTGTTTTCATGTATTAAACTCTTCCAGTGTTCTCTCTGCTGTGGCTATAGTAACTTTAGTTTCCTTGCCCCCTTGTTATTCCTTCCTGCTCCTAATGCTACTGTCAACATTGTTGTCTTTATGGCAAACTGAGGAGATTCTGTATCTAATGTGGGGTTATAGCAAATCTGTAATCTCTACTTTTGCTGTTTGTTTTAAGGGGGTTAGCTCTAATTTGTAACTTAATCTCTGCTTTTGCTGTTTGTTTTAGTATTTTTTCCAAGTCTCCTTTGGTTGGGTTTCTTGCCATATCTTTAGTGACACCTGGCGTGGACTACTGTTAGAGACAAGGTGCTCTTGGTGCGTGTTCTACTGTGGGCCTGATCCAAACTGGAAATTCATGTGCGTAACTGGGCCCATAGCTATGTGTTAGAAGAAAGAACAAACGTACAGAAAAAGTGGCATCTTTTACCTTCACTTGGTAACTGGACTGCCAACTTCCATGTGAAGGTAGCTTCTGAGCTATATATGGTATAGCTTTTTAGAAAAGTACAGATTGCCACGGTGTGTTCGTTGCTAACCTGGTCTTCACAAATTTAATACTTGAAAAACTCATTTTAACAATTCAAGGTCAGGATTTAAGCTTAATTCTAGTTACTAATTTTCACTGTCAAGTTCTTCAGTATGGCTCAGGATTTTTAAGTTAAACAAAATTTTTGTGATAACAATCCATATATAGTTGGTACTAAAACATCATTAGCTATAGGAGACTAGTATAGTGAAGAAGAGTTGAAAATAGTATCTCTGCATCCAGATTGTTCACAGAAATGTGTAATTTTTAAAATAATGGGAAATAATTATCTCTGTCTTTCAATTGAATGGTTCGTAACTGAGTTACAAACCTAGTGCTTTTTTTCTTAAAACACATTATCTTTGATTTTATGATGCAGAAATGAATTCCAGTTGGAAATCTAGCTGTTGTGAGGAAATAGCTCCATTTTTAATATCATAATTCTAGAAAGAAAATAAATTTTCTAGATTTTTTTCTACAGAGTCAATTCAGATTACATTTCAGAACCAATTTCTTCGGACTAGTGAGTCCTCTGTGGACAGTGAATGTTAGTCATGCTGAACTGTGGTGTATGCCCACGAGGAGTTTCGATGGGCAGGGTTGCATATAAGGTAAGAAGGAAGCTGGAAGGATAAAGATACCAAGGATCATCTCCATATGAAGGTTTCATCCCAGCGCATGCGAAAGTAATGATCCAAGTGTCTTATTTGCAAATGCACGAGTGCTTGGATTGGTAAATTGGTCACAAACCCTTACTTGTGACATGACAAGAGGAGCAGACTTCTCTACGTATCATCTGGTATGTAAAAACACTGAGACTTTCCATAAGGATTGCCTTTGTTTAAAAAAAAAAAAAAAAAAAAAGTATGCAACAGGGTAGCCTTCCAATGAGGATCTGTATGTACCAGATGTTACTTTAGAACTATGCATGTATCCTTTACTCTATGTACGGTTTTGTGTATATAACCAACACAGCTTAAATGAAGATGATAGAGTAAGCTATCTTGAGAGTAAGCTATCTTGCTTTTCAATATCTTTAGAAAAATCAGAAGACACAGGATAATGAGTTCCTTTCAAAATAAAGCTCTGATTTTTGTCCTTAAACAATCTTAGGACAAATTACCATTTAAAAATCAATCAAAATACAAATTCAAATGATATCTAATACTACAGGTGAAATCATCACTGCAGTGAAGATGATGGCAAAACATTCAGTATTTTGCCCAACATTACATTCTGTCTCGTATAAACAAGGTTTTTCAAGTAAGAGAGTTTATAAATAACTGATCTTTTAAAACAATCATCTACCCTTGGGTTATTTTGTAAATTTCCTGTCTCTGTGTTGTTTGAGATTGTAAAACTGCTTTTCTTGATCAAAATTGTGTTCTTACATTACTGGTGAACTAAGCTGTTGTTCACACTTTTGGATTAAAATAGTTATGTGTTACAAATTGTTTATGTTGTATGTTCACATACTTAATACACCTTGGAAGTCTTTGGCAAGCTACTAATATTAACATTTTCACAACTTTAATGAATGAGATTTTCAAGACCAAATTCTGATGCTTTTACTCCTTTTCTAGTATGTAATTCAACAAATTGTCAAAAGAGAATTGGATAGTGCTGCTTAATGTGCCATTTAAAAGAAGTGCATCTGAATCAGACGTGTTTTTTGAAACGGTAATCTTTGTCCTACTGACAAGTAGACATGTTTGTCTTATGAATAATAATTCACAATGTTTATGTGTATAATTTTGTGAAAATTCAGAGATCCTTGGGAAATACAATGAATAGGCTTAATAGCCAGAAAGCATTCCCTATACTTCTGGTTTATGTCACCTTTTACATTAACAATTGGCTATTTTGTACCGCCTCCGCTATTAAAACCACGAACTGGAATACTTAAACTGAGTGTTAATTAAATTCTTAACAAATGTTTGTGTGGATCCAGACAGCCCTGATTGTTCCCTGAAGGTTCTCTATTTAGGTAAAACAGTCCCACTCTGCATTTAAAAAAAAAAAGAGCTGTCATTAAATTTCCTTCTATAATAATCATAATGCGTTAGGCTATTAGAAGAGGAAGTCTTTGAATAGTCTCTCTCCATTCTCCCTGAACTTACCCTGGACAAACTCCTGCAACACCTCCCATGCGAAGCAGCAGCGTCACAGCGGCCGCGCAGGGAGGCGACGCAAGCTTTTATGTACAAGGATGCGTGGAAACTTTTCCGTGAAAGCACTTTTATTTGTACGCTTTACAGAAGAGAGAAGCCATGCCATGTGGCATGGGCGAAGCGCTCCAGCTTTACCCCCTGGCAGCCCGTGTGGGCGGGCGGCCAGGATCAGCTGCCGAAGGAGTGAGAGAACAAACGGTGGGGTGGCTCTGGCCCGGGTTTGCACTGCAGCGTGACGCCTCGCAGTGACAGCGGCCGTTCGGCTCAGGGGGACTCGCCTGCTCTGGCCCGCCAGGGCCCGTCCCCCCCCCGTACCCAGCGGGTCCTGCGTGTCCGCGGCCCTCGCTTAAGACGCGTCCCGCCTCGCCGGCTGGGAGCTGTTGGAAGGCTTAAACTTAATTTTCTTCAGTGACGTGCTATTTGTAAGAAATGAAACAAAAATACACAGGGGGAAGCACCACCCCGTCCCTGCGCTGTGAGGGGGCTCGGGCCGCGCTCTGAAGGGGACCCGCGTTCTGACGCCACCCCCCGCTCCGGCATCTTGCGCGTGAGGAGAAGCCGGAGCTGGCCCAGCCCCAGCCCCTGGAGGGTTACGGGCCGTGTGGAGGCAACTGGCCTCTCACCGCCGCCGGGGAGCCGTGAGGTAGGGCGGGCGGGGCGGGCCGCGCCGCGCCGCACCGCCCTGGCGAGTGTTAGGACGAGGCGGGGCCGCGGCCAGCACCGTCCGGCGGCGGCGCGGGCTCTGCCGGGGCTGCTGAGGGGAGCCCGCGCGGGCAGCGCCGCTGGGTGCGGCGGGGCGGCGGCGGGGGCCCTCCTGCTCCCCGGCTGGGGCTTTGCAGCGGGCGAAGGCGCCCGGCGGAGCAGCGGGACATGACCGCCGCGGCGTAACTTCGGCTGTCGGTTAAGACTCCGGGAATGAAGCGAAGTAGGTCGGTGAATTTACTTTTTTTTCTGCTTGTTTCTTTAATTTAGGTTTCTTGCGGCTTTCCCCGCGTAGACAGCTGCGGGGCTGGGGGCCCCTGCCCGCTTCCCTCCCTCCCTTCCTCCCTCCCGGCCGGCCGGCCGCCTTCGCGGGACACTTCCTTCCATCCGTGGGGCGGCCGGCGGAGCCGCGGTCTATCCGTGGGAGGTGAAGCATTCCTCCGCCCGGCGAGCCGGCTCCTTCCCGCGTGGTAATGGGGAAAGCGGGGCAGCTTGAGGGTGCCACACGGTGAAAACCGGCTGGCTTTTGCCGAAATACACGTTGAGAACGGAACACAGCTGGTGGGTGAGTGTGGTCTTTTCCCTCACAGACCAGCTCTCGAAAGGACCAGGCAACTTTGGAGGTTGGCATGGTGTACCCAAATCAGACCTCCCCCCCCTTCTCTTGAGGCTTAGTGTCTGAAGCAAAATAAAAAAGAACTCTCCATGAACGTGGGTTGTGAGTCACTGATGCTGCAGAAGCCATTGTAGTCCGTTCTGATAGAAGAGCACTTTGGAAATTTAATGTTAATTATTGATACAGCATTTAGAAATAGAGTTTATAATGAAAACACTGAGAACCCTTAACTGCCGAGTGTGGCTATAATGTGAAGGAGCTTTAAGTGCCAGATAATTACAGGAGCTCTGCTCACAGCTGCATGTAAGGAAAAACCAATGTATGTTCATCAGCAAAAAACAATGAATGTTTATTAAAAATGCTTTTCTCTATTGCTGACTTAAAATCAGGAATATTTATGAAACTTAAGTCTCTCAAATTGCACGTTCTGAGTGTGCACAAACTTCAGTACTGTATTCAATGCTGTGGTAGTGGAGATGCAGGAACAAATGCATCTGCTGCGCTGCTGGATCCCCTGCCTTCCGTCTCTGCGGTGGGCTGGTGAAGGGAACTTGTCTTTGAGCAGCACGGATGTTTGTGGAATGAGGGGGTAGTTTCAGTACAATCAAGAGAAATTGTACAATCTGGAGAAACTCTCTAGAGTTTGGGGCGTTTTGCTGTTGAGTTTCAGAAGAGAGGCTCCATCAGCAGACTTGGAGCCTGTTTTTGTAGCTGTGCTTTTACCCAGCAGTCGTGGATGAGTGAGACAAAGGTAGCTCTGCTGCTAGTTCTACTGTACGTAGTGTGTGGGGACACATGCAACTTGGGTTGCCTTGGTTAAAGCTTTAGTATTAGAAAGCAAAATTTTGCAATGCAAGTCATATTCATTGCTATTTTGTATGTTCCATTTACTCTGAACTCTTTATTAATAATGTTTACTAATATACTAAATGACAAACAAATGCTATGAAATTCCATGCCCGGGAGGGCTGACCGAGAACCACTGGTCTTGCCAAAACCAACAGGACTGGAAAGCCCTCAGCACCCTTAAAGAGCAGGCCAGAAGATGCTGTGCAGAGGCATTATTACTAAAATATTTTTATGCTTTATAGAGATCTTTTAAATATTTAAAAACAGCTGTAGTGGAGTGCTTGCAAAAGTCAGGGACAGTTTGTATGCTTGCGGTATTATGTTCCTGTTTCCCATTAACTAGCAGCTGTTGTTGGTTTTTTGGGAGGGTGGGAATAAGAAAAAGAAAAGAACAACTCCACACCCTGTATGTGTGTGTGGTACATTACTTGAGGAAAAATAGGAGATCCTGGCAACTGAGTTTCTATAAATTTCTGTAGGCTTTGAAATTGCTCATTGGAAACCACTAATATGTAAGGTTCTGATCTTGCAACATTTGCTCATCTAGTCCCTTTGTCCCTATAAAAGTGAGAGTGAGAATTTTACAGTTGAGTTTAGTTGTGTCAGGGTTGTGCTACTCTGCTGTGTCCAGGACTTGGCACTCTTAGCCACCAGTGCCACCCTCTGTTCACTGATGTTCAAACGGGACAGGTAGACCTACCTCATACTGCAGTCCTCTTTTCATGTCAGCCCTTTTTTTGTAGTTCAGAAAGGAGACATGCAGAAATGTAAGTTGTCAAGACAAGAAACTAAAAAAAAAGGCAGCTCCAGAAGGAAAAGGAAAACTTTCAGTACATTTTCCATGCCCAGTGAGCAGGTGTTTGTGGATCACCAGCCGTGCTTATTTCAGGCTGTGCTGAAAATGCTTCCCATGCTGATATACCAGTGGATTGTATGACTTCTCAGTCAGCCTGTAAAAAAAGAATGATCTTACTTTCATTGTTGTCCTCCTTGCTTGTCATATCTGCTGTGTTTTGTTTTAAATTGGATGGTTTTGTTATGAGAGGGACTCTCCCTACTGAAGTTGTTTATACAGTGGTTATGTATGTATGTATAGTATGGAGAAGAACATACTATTTACATATGAAGCTGGAAAATTTCTTGTATGCAGCAGCAGCAAAGTTGGTGGTTTCAGAACGCTGTATCTTAAGATAGATGCACTAAAATGGGCCCTGATTCCTTCCATTTATATGGATACTTCCCCAGCCACGCTTAAAACCATGTGTCCTTGCTGTGTTAACTTACTCTCTCCGGGACAGAGCTATAGTTACAAGTTTTAATAATTCTTCTTTATATAACTTCCTGTTCCCTGAACTGTTCTTGTAAAACTTGTATCCGTTGTTACAATGAAGTTAGGAATTCTGGTAAGTTCAGTATTCTCACTAGAAAAGATACTGGGTAGTCCTGTCTGGTCCAGTAGTACATTCACCTTGTCCGGGCAGTTATCTGTAGATATCTCTTTTTACCCAATTCCTGTGTAAAGTTTACACAAGCGATACTGAACTTTGAACAGAAAAGGAGCTAATGCTGGTGACATGTGGCTTATGTTGGTTTTTTGATCATGTACAGCACTATTTTTTGTTCATGAATATTGTTGGAACCAGGACTGAAAAATAACAGCTTTGTAAAAATCAGCCTAGATCAATGCAATAGAAGTAGGAAAAGAAGATGTCTTGAGCTGCTCTGAACTGTATTTTTGCCTTCTGGTCCAAATATTGTTAATTATGGTTAAATTAGCGCTGATATCAGAATCTCTCTGATTGCTCTATCTGGACATTTATATGGCAGCAGAAAGTGAAAATGCCTTTATCTTCAGTAGACGACATAATTATAACTTTCCTTCTTTGAGGTGTATGTGGTTCTGGGGGTCTGTGGTTGCTTTCTTTTCAGTCTACGGTAGGTATTGCGTGGGTGAAACTAACACAGCAGCTGCTGTTAACACAATTATCTATTTGTCTTCTTACTTCCAGGAACAAATGAGAGATGGTGTTTCACATTCTGCTTTGAAATAGTACAATGAAATATGTATAGTTACCAAAATAGTGGTTCTTTCCTTCAAACGTCTAGGAGCAATAGGGCTAAGATATCTGAGTGACAGCTTTTATTTCTTGCAGTGCCTATGATGGGAGAGCAAGTGATGGATCATAACTTTATGGATTATTTAAAGCTCTTGATGGTGGACGTTTTTCTACTTGTTTTGAAAGTGAGAGCTTTAAAGCGTTTGTAGTAACATCCATGACATACTGATGACTTTATAAGCCTTTGAAATATATGTCTGATTTTCTTGTGCAACATATGGAAGTGATCTCTGCCAGTTTCCTACTGAGTAGTGGTTGAGCTATGAACAACAAATTTTTGTTGCACCTTTAAAAGAGGAACATGGACTGTTTTTCATTAAACCATATGTTTAATAGTATGAATAGTGTACGCTTATGTCAAGTAAATTATTTTAAAAGTTTTTTTTTTCTTTCAGTCAGAAACTTGGGAAAAAACTAGATAACTTCGATCATAGGCTTTTGGAAATAATCCTGGCCTGTATCTTTGTGAAATGACAGACTTAATAGAAGGTTGTAGCTAGATAATTCCTCTGGCCTTCATGGCTCACCTATTAGGAAACAGACTAATGGAAGAGGTACAGGCAAGGTTGGCCTCCTAACAGCTGTGCTGAGAGGCAAATTTTCCTCTGAAGTAGGGGTTGTGAAGCATTGCCTTTGAAATTTTGAGCTTTCCTCTTTAATTGCTCAAAATGTAGCATAAAATGTACTCTGATTATAACCTGGGTGAATGGGGAGAAAAGTGGATGGGACTGACTCATCTTGCAGACCAAAATGAAGATGGTCTGTGCTGAAGAAATGGCTTGGCTCTGGCTCCAGCCCCAGCTAAATTTGCAAGGGCTTTCCTTGTGGGAGAGCTTGCAGGGAGACAAGAAATACTGAAATACTGTAACCTCGCAGCCTAGTTGCTGCTTCAGGTAGACGGCTATGCCTATGGAATCACCTCTGCTTTAAGCCATGGTCAAGGCTTAAAGCAGTGTCAGGGTCACTGGATGATAATATCAAAGTCTCTGGTGAGGGCAAAAGGGAGAGGAGGGATAGCTGTGAGCAGAGGGTGGCTTTCCTTATTGTAACCAAATTCTTTGGTTTTATTAGCAGCCACTAGTTCCTCTGTGGGGCTGGCCCTCCACTCTGCACTGGCTTGTTGAGGCGCTGCCCTGGATGAGACAGCAGGGATGTACTTGCACTGTGCACTGACAGGAGTGGTAAAAACCAAGAAGGAACTGTTTCTCTCCTTCTGGTCTCCTGTGTTCGCATACGCTTTCCTTCCAGGCTGCAGAGCCAACAGCTGTGTAGCCGGTACGGAGACTCTCCCACCACAGTAGTCTGTATGTATCATACAGTGTGTATGTATATATAGTACAGTACATACACCCCCAAACTGAAAGGCCAGTGGATTACATAGCATTGGCACCAGTTCTTTTGGCAACGTTGTTGTTCTCAAGGAAATTGTTCTCAGAAATATTTAAGGTATGAGAATACTTTGGAGGGACTCCCCAAAGCTCATTCTTGCCCCAGCATTCTGTCTGACTTGATATGTAAATTTTACTAATCATCCAGTTCTGGTTAACCGCAAAGGCAACCAAACTCTGCATGTTTTCCTCTGATATCTTCTGAGCTTTTTTAAAAATATAAAAATGCTTATATTTGGGTTTTAACAGAGTTTATGTGACTATAGGATGAAAATCAAAAAGAACAAATGAAAGAACGTTATTGAAATATTGCTGTATAGTGTAGTGAAGTCTTCACCACTGAAATGGGGGCCTGAGTACTTTTGTGTATGCTGCACTTTGAAAATTGAGTATCTCTTGGGCACTTTGATTCTTTGGATTTGTAGTGCCTTTCAGATGACCTAACACAGAAGGTGAACAATGATCAGCAAAAGCCTGGAGAAATGAGGTGCTATATAGTTCTAATGATGAAAGAAGAGCTTTATTGATATTTAGTTGATATTCTAAGCAATGGGTTTTTTTCTCAAATGACATTCTGATTTTGTTCTTCCTTTCTGCTAACAAAGGTGTGTCAAATTAACTCAAGTGCATCAAAATGAAACCCTAATGAAATAATAGACTGATAATTATCAACTCTCAGTTAATTTCTTATATGTTTTTCAGATCAGCTCTACGAAACAAGATGTATTGGCAAATCATTCTGACCATGTTTGTGCTATTGGGTAAGTTACTAAAAAATAAGTCTCTTAGAAATTATGTAGAATGAAGAGTAATCACCACTTCTGTTTTACAGTGGTGTTTCAAGTCATGCTACTGGATTAGTATCTTATCACAACATGCAACTGGAATATACAAAGGATCTGATGTTAGTGTTGTGCAGAATTGAAATGTTGACACTCTCAGGGTTGTGCCAAAAAGCAGTGCAAGTGCAAGACTTTTAAGATCAGGAAACATCAGTAGAAAGTATGTGGTGAGTCAAGACGCATTCAAATAAATGCCCCAGTCAAAATTTGGTAAGATAGAAGTTCATGGGTGATTTGTTTTATTACCCTAATAGGTCCAAAAGCAGAAGGGAAAATCCCGGTTCCATCAGAACTGTAAAGTTTCTGTTTAGTTCAGTGTAGCCAGGGTGTCACTTTGAGTTTGAGCTCTGTTTTTTTAGGTAGCTGACGTTCCTGCTTTCATGTGCGCAGTGCTGTTAAAGGGTGCTCAATTAACTGTAAATGTTGAATATAATAAACTGGTTTTCTAATTGGGAAGCATCTGTAACAGTATTGGTCTATACTGTTCAGGGACAGCTGGTATTTGCCTTTCTTCTTTTGATTAACAAAAGAACTATTTGACAACTTTTGGTGGTGATGCTTAGGGAGAAAGCAGATGCTGTAATCCAATGAAGTTAGTTTCAAAATCTGTGTCATCTTCACAAAAGATGAAGAAATCATTAGATTTCTATATCTTTTCTATATACACACATAGGCATCTTTTTGTATCTTTCTATATATATAGCTTTACCCACTCCGTATCAAATATTGCGTTGTTGACAAATTCTTCTTTTAAATACCTTATGTAATCTAAACATACTGTGTACCTTTTAATTAGAAAGCCTGGATGCCTCAGGGAGTTTTCATTAGGCTTCAGAGCTGTTTGTCACTATCTGATGGCCTGTAATGACTGAAAGTCAGTGTATCTATCAAGTGGCCATCTTGGTCTGTTTCCAGGTAAACTAACAGCCATGGCTGGCATCTTTGTAGCCGTGTTAACCTAGACATGAAATAAGCCACTGTTTGAGGGACAGAACTGTAAGTGACGGCCTCCTGTGTGTCTGTGTTGTGGGCAAACTGTTACACCTGTAGCAGGAAAACATTCGTAATGCATGCTGCAGTTTATTACTGGGCATTTAAGAGCTACAGCAATCCTATGCTAAATGTTCTGTATTGTAATGCATTATCATTTTTTTAACGCTTCTGCAGAAGAGGTAAGTAGCTGCACACATTTTGACTTTATAGGATTTAATTAATCCTGTGAGATTGTCTGGTGTGACATGCGAGGGGGGAGTCTGTTTTTTAGAAAAATAGATGACTGGCAGGAATCTCTTCCCACCCTGCAGTGGCCTCTGTGAATTGGGTAGTATGTTAGTTATCGGTCCTGCTTCGTAGGCAGTTACGTCACTTATTTGTCCTTTTTTAATCATGTATTATGGACCAATAGTCTGTTCAGTCAACTGAATCCTCTGCATGGAGCCAGGAGGTCTAATGGAGCTGATACTTACAGAGGCACAAACTCTATTAAATGAGAGAGGAGGAAAGAGCAGAATCCTTCAGGACTCTGGCAATACAAAATCTGTGTAAAGAGAAAATGAAACACTTTAATACACGTCACAGTAACACAGTGTCTGCTTTCAAGGTAGCATGCATCTATTTTTTTTAAAAGCTTTCATTTTGTGTTTTTATATTATTTAGCTTATGCTTATGTGCTATTAATCAAACAGTCCTAGAGAAATTCTTTTTTTCTTATTTTGACTATTGCAAGGCATAGAGCATGAATTAATTTCTATCTAATGAACTGCTTAAAATATTTATGCCCTTACTGAGCAAAAAGCTAAATGCAAAGTGCACAAATGACCCACGTGCCTTTCTGTAACTAGAGCTTTAATCTTTGAAATTCATGCACTGTTTTACAGTAAGCTATTTCCAAAACCGACATGCTTATCATTCTCAAAATCATTGTTAGCGTAATTCAAGCTATGACTTACCAACAAGAGCTACAAATGTGGTCAGAACAATTTTATTTTGAAGAATCTAAGTCTGACGGAAAAGATTATTCTTTTCCTACATCTCATTTCCCAGATAATGCCTTGGGGTTATGTAGTTACATACAGTCATGTATTCTTGTAATACTATTCTTTGGTATTTAACAGTTACAATGTGACTATGTGTTACATTTACAATGGAATTATTTCCTCTACAGTAAAGGAGCCATGTTATAAGAGCTGGATTGCGAGTGGCCCAGCACTGCAGG
The DNA here is from genome assembly GCF_965638725.1 of Aptenodytes patagonicus. NCBI lineage: Eukaryota > Metazoa > Chordata > Aves > Sphenisciformes > Spheniscidae > Aptenodytes > Aptenodytes patagonicus. The sequence goes on along the minus strand of NC_134953.1, from coordinate 58,877,246 downwards.
GGGAGATGAGACTCATACCTGTATAGTGTGTGAACTTAGGTTTAGGATTCACTCTGTTTTGAATTAATATAAACCAATTTACCCCAAAGAGGTGCTTCCCCTACAGTCTTGGTCTTGAGCTATTTCAAGAGGTTGAGAAAGAAAAACGTTAGGTGTAGTGACTTTGAGGGAGAAGGCTGGCATCTGTCAGATGTGACACCAGTTCAGAGGGGGTGTTTTTAGTAATTTTGTCTCCAAGTCGGAGGAGAACAGCCCCTGGAAATAATCTGACTTTTATGTAATGAATGTGTTTCTGTATAACATGGCCGCTCCCTTTTCATTGTCAAGTAATATGAACTTTTTCTTTTATTTCCGATATCTTTGCTTTTATGTTTGCAGACCTTCTTCAAATGGCAGTTGCCCACTGTATGGTCCATCAGATTCCTCCCAGGAACTTTACATTACCCTATATGCTGCTGAATGAGACATTTTTGAGTCCTTTCTCTGCTGGAGTTGTAGAAAGCTGGTCTGGTTTGAGGAGAGCATCCGAAACCAAGCCTTCCTTGCTAATGAATGAAGAAAGTTTTCTGTGTTGCCTTTGGAGTGATAACAACATTGATTGTTCTTTGTACAGAGCAAGCATGCAAGCAAGGAAGTTTATTCCTTCAGAAATAATTATCTCTGCTTCTCAGGAAATAGGTAGGTTTTCCATTCAAGGGCATAAGGAGTTACTACTTCTTCAAAAAAAAGATTGGGGTTTTTTGTTGCTTGGGGGGGTAGGGGGCTGGGTTGTATTAATGGATATTCATTTTTATCCAGAGCAGGCAACATAGTGTGGTAAAATCCTCCCTCACAGAATTCTGTAGTAGAAGATGAAGGAAATTGTATAGCACAGATTCAAAAGGGAAAAAAAAATAGTTGGCTGTCTTTCTAGGGGAATGCTGAATAAAATATGTAGCACTGCATATGAGGACGTAAGCCCAGATCTTCAAAGGTGTTTAAATGCTATGAGAAATATTTTAAATACTTTTGTGGATGTGGGCTTTAAACTCCTTCAGGAGGCGGGGGAGATGGAGAGCAAGTGCCATCTTTTCTGCCTGGATTGTGATGCCTTAGTAAATATCTGTACATGGATTAGATTGAATTATTTTTTCTTAGACTGTTTTTCTTCTCCTGTAAACCACAGTCTCTGAGCAGCATACTGGCCAGTTGGCCTACTGCTGTCAATGGCAGGAATCTCATTGACCTCAGTAGAGTAGAATTCCATTTTACAAGAACTGTCCCATGGAACAAATAAATCTCTGTTAAAGACTGCCACACTAAATTTGTTGCTGTTGTGTATGCAGTACAGCTGCGTATGTGTGCACGAAGTGTACGCAGTACAGCCACATAGAGGCTGTACCAGTTAATAGTAGCAACGCCTTCCACCAGCACCAGCAGCTTCATTTCTTTCTTCCCCTTGTGGCCTTGTCCATAAAGCCAGGTAAAATATATTCCTTCTCTAATAATTAGAATGCAGCAGTGTCATAGAATCATAGAATGGTTTGGGTTGGAAGGGACCTTAAAGATCATCTAGTTCCAACCCCACTGCCATGGGCAGGGACACCTTCCACTAGACCAGGTTGCTCAAAGCCCCATCCAACCTGGCCTTGAACGCTTCCGGGGATGGGGCATCCACAGCTTCCCTGGGCAACCTGTTCCAGTGCCTCGCCACCCTCATAGTGAAGAATTTCTTCCTTATACCTAATCTAAATCCACCCCCTTTCAGTTTAAAGCCATTACCCCTTGTCCTATCACTACAGACCCTTGTAAAAAGTCCCTCTCCAGCTTTCTTGTAGGCCCCGTTCAGGTACTGGAAGGCTGCTATAAGGTCTCCCCGGAGCCCTCTCTTCTCCAGGCTGAACAACCCCAGCCCTCTCAGCCTGTCTACATAGGAGAGGTGCTCCAGCCCTCTGATCATCTTTGTGGCCCTCCTCTGGACTCGCTCCAACAAGTCCATGTCCTTCTGATGTTGGGGGCCCCAGAGCTGAACGCAGTACTCAAGATGGGGTCTCACGAGAGCGGAGTAGAGGGGCAGAATCACCTCCCTTGACCTGCTGGTCATGCTTGTTTTGATGCAGCCCAGGATACGGTTGGCTTTCTGGGCTGCAAGCGCACATTGCCGGGTCATGTTGAGCTTGAGTATCACACAGGTTGTTAGCCTTTTAAGTGTTGCCCAATTCAGCAAGGATTATTCATAAACATTTGCACACTTGGGGTCCAGCCTCACCTTCATGAATATCTGTTACTTGTCCTCTCTTTGTGAGTGAATTCTTTCCTGGCTCTTCAGGTTTTGTTTTGTTTTGTTTTAATATAGTTCAGAAATGTTTAATACCTTTATTTTGTTTAGATTCAAATTGGAACATTGAATGTTGGATTAAAGGCAAGCTGGACCTGTTAGTTTGTAGCCTGCGGTTTTTGAAGTTGTACTTGAGAGCTGACTTGAAGGTTAATCTTTTGTACGCTGTGTAAGTACAGACTCTGTTAAATTTGTCACTGTTAGCATTAGAAATCTGAAAGCATTTTCTAAAACATCAGCACTGGCCTCTCAAGCTTGCAACACAGTGGTGGCATTAGCTTTGCAAGCAGATGACACGTTATGTACCTTTGTCCAAGATTACTTTTAGATAAGACAATATGGAAAGTTTATGTTTCTGTCTTTGAATGAGAAACAGTTGGAATGGACAGTCCCCCTCCTCTGTCCTTTCCATGTTTCTTAAAATGCTTTAATGAAATCGGTGTTGACTTGCTAAAACATCTTTGCTTTTACAGTTGCTTAATTTTAAAGCTGCAATCTTGGTTCTGCCTTTTTTTATGCTTTTGACCATAATGTTCTCTTTCTTGAAGTAATTATGTTACTTAACATTTAATACAATGCCAAATGCTACTCTAATCACTTTGTTGCCTCTGAGAGGCACCCACCTCTGCAGTTGCCACTGTGGTAAATACTCCCTGGAATGGTAATAGATGGTAATCTTACTGACTGTGGGCTGAGTAGGTCTTGTATACATGACCTGCCCGATTTGATCATAAAAAGATCTATTTGATTCCACTTCCGAAACCACACTGATTACTGACAGATTGGAAGGAATGGCATGAACACACAGACTTAATTTCCTTAGGAAACAGGCTAAACATAAATAATTGAATTAGCTGAATTTACAGGTGACGACTTCTACTTAAAAAGCCAGAACTGCATGACAGGTATCACTTGCCACAAATTATTCCTGTAGTCAGGGTATAAAGCAAGTGTATTATCTGGTAATAAATATGGTTGTTTAGTTGACATAATACTTTAAAACTGAAATCAGATTTTGAGTGGGTTCCCATTTCCAGTGTTCCTCATGACTTTGATTTCTGAAATACTACTACATGTGTGTTTGTGGGAGAAGTAGATCTGCATTTGCCTCTGTTCCATCCAGTCTCAACTGCAATAGAAAAATCTTTGCCAGTAATCCTAGTGTAGTAATCTCTATATTGAATTTTTTTGGTATGCCTAACATCCGTGGAACAACAGATTCAAGTCCCCGCTGGGGTGAAGAGGTTCTTGTATTATGAAGGGAATTCAGTAAGTGTTATGCAATTTATGAGAGCAGGCACTATAGACTCACTAGAGTCCTTGTGGCATTTCTGTATTTGATTACTCTTCACTGCAAAGGCGAGATGCAGTGCAGTCCCTGACATTGGAGAACTGGTTTCACTCCCCAGATTTCATATTAATATTTTTCTTTTAGGGTCCCTATGTTCTTGGGGACAGCTAGCAAAGCATTTCAGATTTTGGTAAGGTGACAGCTTTCCCTGTTGGCTTGCTGATACCTTAACATTTTATTCACATGAGCCAAAATACCTTGAAAACATTCCCAGTTTTAAAAATATGCATTCCTGGCATGTGTTACTCCCTGGGAGTCTGGAGATCAAGCCAGAATTCTCACATATAGGACAGGCAACGTACAAAAATAATGACTTAGAAGAATCTACAACAAAAAAGATTTTTCAGCATTAAATTTTTTTCAGCATTAAAGAAGTATCATCTTATTTTATACATCCACAGTTTGCCTGCTTGTAAATGATACCAAGTCACTTTGAATAGAAAATGTTTTGTTCTGTCCAAAACAGTGTTATGACAGTATTCAGTAAGAGGCTCAAGCAAGGGTAGCGATAGGGCTTTTACCTTCCCTAGCAGTATGTTTTTGGGAGGGGAAAGATTATTCTGAAACTTAATTAGACAAATTAGGTTAATTGTCTACCAAAAGTGAATGATCTTTCCAGTTGTATGTATTCTAGGAATGCTGTAAACCCTGATGGTTAATTACATTAACTGGAATCACTTAGCCTTAGGGATCCTTTCATAGTGACACAGATGAATGCTCCCAGTTTAATTTTGAGCACAGATTATAATTTGCCCTTTCAGCAGATGGTGATGTATAGGGTGTACTCATATTTCTGACCTATTTGAAGTACCCGTGAGGTACTCCTTTAGTTGTGGGCCTAGTCTTGCATGTTTTTAAGGATAAATCATGCAATTTACCTCAAGACTGGTGGCTTAGTTAAGTGCATCAGTTATACATTGAGCCTTCTTCAGCTGGAGAACATTAACCTTTCATTAGAGACTTATCCTCTCATGAGCTAGGCAGCCATCAGATGTTCTGCAGTTTAATGGGACAGCTTGTTCAAATAAGTATTGTCCTAGAGCTACTATATATCAAATACATTGAGATGTAATTATTGAAAATCCTTTGAACCCCAGACAGCTTTGCTCCATCAATTCCTAATAAAGGTAACGCTTGCACAAACACAGTATATAGAAATATTGAAAGCAGCGTTACAATGGTGACCTTATTTCTGATATGCCTCAACATATCTACCTAGATGTGATGTTGTACCTTTCCTGAAATTAGAGGAATTGTAGAAGTTCATGTATTTCTTCGTAAAACAATTTTGACCTTTTGTTTTCAGTTAGGCGTTCCAGCTGCAAGAAGTTGATTGAAATTCAGTAAAGACATTCTGCAGTTTCTAACTTAAAGTCTAAAAGTTCACCACGGGGCCGCAGATTAATTTAGCATAAGTAATAACACCTTCTGAAGTATGGTTGAGTTGTGCACCAAAATACAAACCATTTAAGAGGTGTTAACTTAAGGTGCTGACGAAAAGAACTATCTGTGCACAACTGAAAAGTGCAGTGCTTGGAGTAGAAAAGAAAAGCAAGCCTTGGACACATGCCCTTGTTGCAATGTTAATTACTTCTGTGGTTCAGGGCATGCAGTATTTATTTTTTTTCCCTGTTCTGCAGTGTCTTATGCTTTAGTCCCATGTTTCCAGCTTAAAAGTCACGTTGCCTTTGCACATTCTCCCTCCCTTCTCTGCCAGCCATTAAAACTTAAGTCCAGTTCACTAGTTTTCTGTTGAATCTCAGAGGTGGGCTCTGGTAATCCATTCACAGAAGTTCATATGCTTAGTACCTATCTGGTTTTTGCTTACCTGTCTGTGCCAAGACAAATCTCTCCCATTCCAGCAGCCAGCACTATAAAACTGAATGGGGACATAGTATATACTCATGTATTTTATAATATATGGCTTTCCTTTCTGTCTTTCCTTCCCCTCACCACAATTTGGATCTGGCTTAGATCTGATCACTGTTGCATGATGTAAAGTGCTTGTTGAACCAGGATTTATAGCTTCTCTCAGTGTGCTGCAAGTCTGATGGAAAACTCCAGTTTTTAATAGCCCGTTGCTTGTTTTAAGTTTACCAAAAATTTCTCCTCTCATTCTACTGAATGAAGGCACTGACCTCTCCTGAACTTGTGAGGGTTTTATAAGCATAAGCTCCTCTACAATATCTACATAAACTCCTAAGTCAATATCTACAGTTTAGGAACAATGGTTATTCTGTGACTGGATCCACCTGCAGCCAAACAAGATGACAGGCTGCTCATGCAATCCCAGGCTGCCGCAGTTCTCCAAAATACTTTGGCTTTCTGTTGCTTTGCTTGTAATCAGGTCTCATACATTTAGCCCAGGCTTGGCAATTTGGAATAAGTTGATGTGGGGGTACCTCATGATCATGTCCTCCATTGATCTATTCTCTTATCCCAAAATCAATTTTGTGAGATAGTCCCTGTGTCTTGCCAGTTTGTGGAAATGCAAAGATCGTTATCCTGTTTCTTAGTATCTGCATACCTTCCTCTGGGAGCAGACCTGGCATCTGATAACATAGCTTGGTCTTTCCCCTTGCTTTGCGCTGGTTCCCTGCAGAGGTAGTGAGCTGTAAGAGAAGTCTACAGCATAGAAGTGAAATACTGGTAGTTCTCTGTCACAAGAGGTAGAAGACCTGCCTGGCATAGACCCACAGGGTTTTCCTCCAGTTACCCTTGCATTCCTACACACAGCATCTTATACAGTAAACAAATGAAAAGGTTTGTGTGGTGGGAGCAGGGAGGAATAACAGCCCATGCCTGTTTACTCCCAAATAAGTGGCCTTTGAAACACAATACTGGCACAACACAACATGGGGAGGAGCTCTCTAGCATTTTTTTCCCCTGTACGAGAGTGAATTAAAGACACAGCTTGATGAAAAGACTACATTCTTATGGATTGATTGTGGGTTTTTTGAGACTAATAAAATCTGTGAGCAATAATAGAAGGCAGGGAAACTTAAACGAAAATTCTGTGAAGTCTCTGAAAGGAAATTCAGGAGAAAGAGGTGGAGCCACAACTATAAAAACAAAAATATTCCAAGTAATTTAAAAGCTGTATGTCTGCCAGATACCATCAGCATAAGGTTCCATAATTCTTGTGTCCTAAAGTCTATGAGTCCTGGTAAAAATTATTTTAGGAATGTCAGTATTGACTGACTGTAGCACTAATAAATGTACACTACATATTCATATGAACCTGCATAGCTTATGGGGTCATTACTGCAGAGTAGAGGTGCTATGAGGGCATAGTGTTACTGAAAATCCTTGTGTTACCAGCTTCAAAGAGTATCCTAAAAACAAGGTGGGTCCATAATGTATGTGTGTTGATCAGTGAACTATGAGAGGAGTGGGGCCCCAATTCAAGGAGATCCATGTGTGTACATTGTGGGTTTCCTTGCAGTCCCAGTCGGCATGATTTGCATGTGCTTTTCCCCATAATTCATCAGCCCTTTGTTCACTTCCAACCTCTCCTCGGTTTTTGACCTTTTCTTTTTTAAGTAGGGCAGATTATGGTAACGACATCGGTGAACCATGCCCATTTCCCCTGTGCTCTACAGTCGATTAAATGTACTAGATACCAAATTGACTAAAACCAAAAAACAGCAGAAAATCTTGTCCTTTCTTGTCCTCCAATGTAGAGTTCTCTGCCCTCCCTGAATTCCAGTGTTACAAGGAGTCATACCAACTGTAAAACTATTTAAAACTTTTACAGAAAGGTTCTTATTCTATTAACTTCAATTCCTTTCTCTGAATTAGTAAAACAAAACCCTTACTATACAGAAATAATTCCAAAATTATTTCAGAACAATTCAAAACGTAAGCTTCTTTTGTAAGGATGAAATGTCAAAAGCAGAAAAGAATCCAGAATGGTTTAACTGTCAGGATTTGTCTTGGCTTTACTGCTGTGAGAAGTCTGGCCACAAAGTATTCACACTATTAAATTTGCTACCTTAAAGAGGCCTGCGTCACTGAATACCTGCAGTACACCATAAACATGTATCTCTGTCGGAAAGAGCCTAAAGAATATCTGTGGAATACAAATGAGAATGAAGAATACTTTGGGAACTGCTAGTTGCTCTCAGAATAGAAGCAGCTTTGTGCCCACTTGTGTGGTATTTATTTCATAAATCAACAATAGTTTGAATAAAGTCAATGGAGATTGAAAACATGTATAAAAGAGTAATCATACACATGAGGATTGCTCTAAAATGCCTGTAAAACATACTTGAAAAGCATCTGTGTACTAATGTGTATATGGGAAATAGTATGGGTCTTCTTCATGCTGCTGCTTGAAGTTGATCCAAGGAAAATTGTACATGTTTTAGAGATATAAACTAAATGTGTTGGCCTGTATTTCAATATGAATGCGCATGTTCTTTTTGTATCCTATAAAACATTTGCTAGCATCAAGAGACATAGTGCATGACTGCTTGTATCAGCATATGCTACTTTGTAATTTATTTCATTTAAAATGTATCGAAATAATATTATTAGAAAATCTGATTAAACTGTTTATGAAACATATATTATGCCTGTGCAGCTATTAGTTGTTAAAAACTTCAAAAGTTTATCTTAGACCATACAATTTTTGCAGTGGATTATGTAATCAAAAACTGTGTATGTTAAACTCTCAAGGAAGGAGTGTTAATAGAAAGAAAAAAAAAACAACAAAGGCAACCCCCCTCCCCCTTTGAAACTAAATCTGAACATTCAGTCAAAAATAGTCCCATGAGTTTTACTCTGAGAAGCAATAAAAGCAAAATGCAGTAAGTTACTTACTAAATACTTTCCGTGAGTCTGTCCAAGACAATAGTAGTAATGCGTGTGAGTAAATAATTTGCTTTCCTAGGAAACATCAGACTATCTAATAGACAAACACGCTGTGCATAAAGATAATTAAAGCTTTATCTTGGAATTAACTGCACAATGTTAAGACTTTTGGAGGACACAGCTGTCTCTTTTTTTTTTTTTTCCAAATACTGTAAGTTGTTGAAAATGAGTACTAAAATGTGTTCTGAATGGTGGAGTTCTTTAGCCTTTTGTTATTCCAGAACTTGTTTTTCACTTGACTAATTGTTTTTGATTATTATATTACTTGTAATGCTTAATTGTAGCAGAAGCCGGAAGGAATGTTAAATTGTTTAGATTTATTTCAGTGCCCCAGGAATAGGAATTAGAATGTAATCTCTATGGGGGTGGCAGAGAGCTGCCAATTAGTCCACTGTAAGGTAAACTAACTTTGTGTGCCTAAGAAGTATCTAGTAATAGTTACCATCAAGAATCAGAAACTAGTCTAAACTACAGGTATCATCTAGTATTGTAACACATTTGTTTTAAAGTCAAACCTTAGGAATACTTTTCACGATGTCATCTTAACTACTTTACTTGGAAACCATTTAAAAAGGGAGAAGCAGCAAAGTAAAAGCAATTGGTTACAATTACTGCTTTTCTTACTTTTCTCATTAACTTTTTTTTTTGTATATCCAGATGGACAAACCTCCTCTATTGAGATAGAGTATAGAATTTTGTTTTATGTTTGTTTTTTTCCTTGTAGATCAGAGTTTTCACTGGGAGATGTATCTACGAGCTCTCTAAAGGGGACTGTCATGGTTGCTCAGTGTGACTGTAGTGAGTATGATAAGTGTGAGTGCTGTGTGCCTTCTCTGAGACTCAACTACACTTACATCATGTGGCTGAAGATGATGATTGGTGAAACACCTCTATGGTCACCTTTGATGTCAGTCAATCCCATAGCCATAGGTAAGCCTGATCAATATTTTAAACCTTTTTTAATGGAGAACGAGAGCAGGATGTCTCTTCTGGAGAAGGAGGGCACAAACAGAACAGGAAAAGGCTTCCTGGTGCTGTCTCACTTGCTCAGGGTGGTGCTGTACACGTTTCTTAGCCGCCTAATGCCTGTCTGGGCTCTAGTACAAAACCATACTGAGCAAAGGCCAGGCTGTCAACATACTTGATCTTTCATTTCTAATCAGGACCGCTGTGTGCCTGAGTCTGGGGCAGTGGTGGAGCTTATTTGTCGATGTTACTGAGGGCTTAAAGTAAAAAGTGAGGGGAAAAAAAGCTGTTCCTAAAGCTAGTTAGGAAATAAAACTACCTCTTCTTTCAAGCAGCTCTGTTGTCCTGATGCTTTCTTCCTTACACATACAGTTTCAGCATTTTCCAAGTGGGAAAACATTCCTCTGTATTTAATCAAGTTAAAACCATACTGACATTATGGATTTGATATGTGTTGCTCTCCAATATGCTCAGTTATTGCAGATCTTGGCAAATTTCAAAAAGTCAGGGACTCTGTTAGCTGTGAGGAAAAAAAATAAAAGTTTTATAAACTACTTCTTAAACTGATGTGCTTTTCAGACAGAATAAGTTAAAAGTCTCTGGGTGGGCTAGTTTTGAAGATGAGAGGTTGCATTTATCATCATGCTGCTTTTAAATTATGCTACAGGAAAAAATTAAAAATTCAGACTTGCATCTGCCAGTGTTTAAAATGGCATAATTAGTTTGTTCTGCTTGGTGAAGTATATTTTAAAAATGCATAATATTAGTATACGTTCTGCCAAGATTTAGCTCTATTAAAAATTATTTTGAATAATATGAATACTTGTGTAACGTAGAGTTGTACTTGCTTATAGATGATATCAGTAGAACAGGTGGCATCAGTAGAACAGACATCATTTGTATTGTAAGAGTCACAAAAGCGTGATGTAGAATTCACTGACTTTTGTTTTAAAAGCTATGCCTTTTTCTGAGGAAGAGTGAGTGTAATCCTAATCATCATTATAAATTGCCCATCCACTTCCCTCTCCAGAGAGTTCTCTTCATCCTTGTGGGAAATTTCTGAAACGCTCCATTACTTTGCCCTAATGTAGCTCTCCTGAAGACCTTCTTTCATAGCCATAATCACTGTAGAAGGGATGGGAATATTCAGAAATTCTTTGTGTACAGTATGAGGATGTTATCTCCTATCTCTTAAGGAGCTGAGCTAATTGCTTTGCTCAGCATTCCCATCCCTCTCAGTCCCCTTTTCAGCAAAACAGGTAAGTTAGTGCTTTGGTTACTGGAGAGAATCATGGCCCAAGGCAAGAAATTAATGTAGTTTTAAGGCAAATGTTAGGTCAAACAGCATGTCCTGATAACTAACTATGTAACAGTGCCAGGGTGCACTTTTCCAGTGATACTACACAATGTTAGTCTGTCATACACTAGCTGTAGAGCAGCTCTGGAAAGCTGAGTTTAAAGAAAAAGCATGAAAGAGACTTCTGAGTTGGTAAAAATCCATTACTGCCAGGACTCACAGGCAATAAGGTTAGTGGTAAACTTGTCAATTAATTTGTCCGCAGTAAAGCCTGAACCTCCTTTGAACCTGCATCTGGAAATGACAGAGAAAGGTCAAGTGAGAATCTGTTGGTCTGACCCTGTGCTGATGCCATACCCACTTCAGTATGAAGTGAAGATCTCTGCAAATTCAGGTCAAAATGGCTGGCAGGTGAGTTAGCTCTGCTTGCTTGGTTTTACGATGGAGCGGTGCAGGTCGGTGGGTCTTTTCCAGAGCTCAGGATTTCTTACCACCCTCCTTGTCCTTGGGCAAGGTGGGCTGAGCAACATGGCTGATCTGGTGGAGCTGGGCATGGCACACTGGTTTCTCCTGAGCTGGTGTGTCCAGCAGACCCTGGTAAACATCAACAGAGTGTAGTAGAGCTGGCAAGCTGGACTTTACGTCTGTTAAGCTAGGAGAGCCACCACACAATGATGAAAGACCCGTGTCCTGTTGGGTCTTAAAAACAAACTCACATCTTTCTTTTTGGATGAAATGCTAGATTCTGTGAAGTCTACAGGCAAAGCGCTTTCCTTTCAGCAAACCCCAAATTCCATGATACATGCATATATGTTTAATATTTGTAGCTTTTATTAGTGAATTGCTTTTTCTGTTGCTCCCACACAACTGCCTCTGGAATAAAAAGCAGCTGTTAATTCACAGTCCGTAATGAAATAACATGTTTTCCACAGAGGTATGCAACCTCTACCATATTCAAATTTACAGTAAATTTAAAGAAGAAAGCTTTTTTTACCCAACTTGCTACCTAAAAACTACTCTCTAGACTATTTGTTTTCATTCCCTCTGTCTCTTTCTTTTTCCTGTTTCATTATACAACAATAATGGCTTCTGATAATCCAACAGATGGTTCAAGTTGCTCTAGAAACCTCACTGGCCATAGACAATACCCTACTTGATTCTTCATACTTAGTTCAAGTGCGGTGCAGGAATCATCATGGTCCAGGGTTCTGGAGTGACTGGAGCACACCGTATAATCTCAACTTGGGAGGTAGGTCACGTGCAGTCACTTATGTGCAGTAAATAGACTTTTGGAAAAGAACAGATTTCCCAGTTTGGTTTGTTTTGTGGAATGAATATTTGAAAGCATGTGTTATCTAGGGAGGTACAGTATGCATGAGTTGGGCTGAAAATCCTGTGGAAGTTCATTCCCCTTCTGCTTCTCTTTCTGCATGGCTTTGCCTGAGATTCTGCTCTTTCCTTTGTACAAGACTTGCATTTAAAGAGTTCTGGACTAATGTATGTAGACTGCACAGTCAGCTCCATGACACCTCCTTGTCTGGCCCTGTTGCTTGCTCACCAAGCACCTGTTCAGACCCAGAAAAAGCTCTTTTTCTGAGAGTTTTTCCATTTCAAAAGACAGTTGGCAGCGTTTAACCTCCACTCAATACAAGATTTTTCTTCTAATGTTTTCTCTAACTTTTAGTTTAGTATGAGGCTTTGTAGCTGAACTGAAAGCGTAGAACACAGTCATGTCACACATGGTCAGAGTATATAGGAAGGGAAAGAAATTTTGTTTGGCAAATCCTTGGTCAGTTATCAGGATTGTGGATTCGCTTTGCAGATTGAGCTGTTTTGGGTCAGCCTAAAGATTTCAGGATTTTTTGCATTGTATTTTTCCATGCTCTGCTTATGATTAACTGGAAATGTTTTGGTCTGTGTTGTCACAGGTATCCTCTGAACTATTACATGACAATACTAGTGCTTTACCTAGGCGCTTACATGTACACCTGCTTACTGTATGCTAAATAGTGGGATGTATGTGCTTAAATCAAGTACCAAGGAAATAACTAAACTTTGCAGAAGGACCTCTCTTCCAAGAAAGCTGAAAATACACAGACCCTCGTGGCAATTGAGCATGAAACACGGGATGCCTGATTATATGACTAGAGGCCTAACTGGCCCTTAGTCTTTTGGATTTATATCTCTCTATATATAAAAATAAAAAAAAAAAGTGTGTGTGTGCATATATATAGAGAACTATATAGCTTTGAGAATTTTTTGAGGGTAAATACATGTTCTCTCTTACATACGCATATACTGATATTTTCGGAAAGGGTTTATGAGTGTATTGAGAAATATGGATGTAAAAGAGGTGCAATAGATACTGTTAGATTATTTTTTATTAATCCTGTTATGGGCTATGTAATTGTATTAAACATATATCTTATCAGCAAAATAATCCCGTTGTGAGAAACCTGATGGCAGCATAGAGGGATTAATTTCTTCACTGCAGGAAGCTCAAATTGGCATATGGCCTCCAATGGCCAAAGATAGGATGAGCCAATGGAGGAACAGTGGAGCGTGCAGCACAGCTGGGAGCAGCGAAGCAGCTGGTAACAGGAACGCTGCCTTGCATTCACGGAGGCACATTAACACCGGAAGAGTAAATACTGAAATCAGGCAGTTATATTTTCGTACATTCATGTTCTGATTTATATTTAATATGAAAGTCTTTGACAATGACAATATTGTAGGTCTGCTCTACTACCTGAGAAGGCCTGTATTTTGGAAAAATCCTAAAAATATCTGACGTGGTTCCTGAACTGTGGAAAGCAAACCTGATCTTTTTAAGGATTTTCATGCTGGCTTTGTTGACCTCTGGCAAACTCTTCCTTTTTGGCAGGTGTATAGCACCTGTAGCTTCCGTAAGTACCTGACCAATTGAGGCTGAGCTTATGCATTTTTACATGCTTTGCAAATTCAGTGTGTTTATGCCTAGGTCAGTTACTTACTGTATCCCTGCTACCATTTGGAATTAACTACACTGCTGAGATTGTAAACAAGTTTTTGAGACATTAATCTCCTGCTGCCTTCAATAGGAGCAGGATTAGTAACTACTGGAAAGCTTGATTATTTTTTTTAAGTTTTTTTAAATTTTTTTTTTTTTTCAACCTGCCCTCCCCCTATTCTGAATAGCCATTCTCTCAAAATATATATTTCAGTATTACAGTAATGCTTCAGCTAGCAAACAATTTCAACATCCTTGCAGGGTTCAAAGGGTTAGATTTATTTTTTTTTCCAAACCCGAACATCTCTATTCTCTTACTTGGGTCTTCTCTCACTTTTACTTGAGGACAATTTTACAATTTTAAAATTTGTGGTGTATGTCTTTGTGAGTCGAGTTACAGAAGCTAAGCCTTTCTAGGTTGCAAGTGCTTGTTGCAATATTTAAATAAGCTGACCTGATGCCTTAAAAAAGTGGGCTGAGTAAAAAGCAGCAGTGTTAATCTAGTTTCCCAAGATTTAATTTACAGGAACCCGTATGATTCCTTGTTTCCCTTGTGCTGCTGTGTATTGCTTTCACTGTACCCTCCAGTGATTTTTCTGCTCATTTAATTCCTGTTTGCCTAGGGATATTAAAGATTATTTTTACCAGAATTGACAAACATCAGTTATGGGGGGAGACAGTCAAGGGCTCATTTCTGCCCCTCTCCCCTATAGTCATTAATAGTAATTAAGAAGTAGGAAATTTAGAAATGCAACTGGATGATAATAATATTCTATTGACATATGCTTTTATATTTTTTTTGTTCAGATTCTAATCTCAATGGATTTTTTTTCTCCTTTTTTTCCCCTTCTGTGTAGCTGAAGTCCTGTACTTCCCTCCTAAGATACTGACCAGTGTTGGTTCTAACGTTTCCTTTTATTGCATCTATAAAAACAAAACCAAGATTGTGGTGTCCAAGAAGATTGTTTGGTGGCTGAATTTAGCAGAAGAAATCCCAGAAAGTCAGTATACGCTTGTGAATGATCGCGTAAGCAAAGTTACTCTTTTCAACTTGAAAGCAACAAAACCTAGAGGAAATTTCTTCTATAACGCATTGTACTGTTGTCATCAAAATAGGGAATGTCATCATAGATACGCTGAATTATATGTAGTAGGTAAGACTCCAGATGATTTTAAATTACAATTTTGGTGCATTTTAATAGTAAGGTCAGAATATTTCCATTTTAAACTCCAGTTAGCTTTTATCGAGCAGTTATGACTTGTAATGCATGTTTTTTGTATAAACAATTATATCTTTATTAATAAACTTCCAATGTGTTTTAATTAGATGTGAATATCAATATCACATGTGAAACAGATGGGTACTTAACTAAAATGACTTGTAGATGGTCTGCAAACCCGAACACATTGCTTCTGGGGAGTTCCTTGCAGTTAAGATACTACAGGTACGTATAGCTTTTAATGCACTCTTTTATGTTTGGAAAGCATTGCTCTGGAAATACTATTACAGCAAAGAATTCTGAATAGATGTAGTTATAAAATGTGCTCAGTTTCTGTAAGCTGGACTTTTTCCCAACTGGAACTGCAGAATTATTAACTACATGTGCAGAAAGGGGACCATAGACAGACTCATAGAATCATTTAGGTTGGAAAAGACCTTTAAGATCATCGAGTCCAACCATTAACCTAACGCTGCCAAGTCCACCACTAAACCATGTCCCTAATACCTGAGTATGTAAAATGGAGTCTATTTACAACGTTCTTTAGCATTTGTAAAACCTGTAGATGCAGTTTGGAAGCCAGTTCTCTTAAAGTAGATGTGTTTGCTTGTATCAGTTATAAAAATTATTCTTCCAGTTGCTTGTATCTACAAATTGTAAGGAAATAAGAAAAAAAAAAACATTCACAGTGAGAGTGACTGAGCACTGGAGCAGTGGCCCAGAGAGGCTGTAGAATCTCTGTCCTTGGAGACTTTCAGATCTCAACCGGACAGAACCCTGGGCGACTTCATCTGACTTTGACTTTAACCCTGCTTTGAGTCGGAGGTAGGACTTGAAACCTCTTGAGGTCTCCATTCAATCTTCGATTTTTCTATAATTCTGTATCTTTTTTTCTATATACAGACAGTAGATAAAAATACAGGGATGGAATTTAATTCATTCCAGACGGAAAAAATCTTGCTTATAAAGAGAGAATCAACTCTTAGCTCATAAAGGGCATATTGCTTTATGAAGGTAGCATCTTTGGTGGCTAGAGCAATTCTTAGTTTTCATGGTTTTGGTTAGGTGTTTTGGCCTAGCTTGTTTTCAGACGGTTTAATTTTGTCTGTCTTTTGGACAGAGCAGGAGAACTGGGGTGTGGTATGGAGCAAGCACATTATTGTTTGCAAAATACAAAACTGATTGTTAAATCAGCAGTATGATCATCCTTATCTTCATTCATGTGCACAAATAGTGCCTGTGAAAATATTGTTTTACCATGAAACTAAAAAATCCCTTTGAGTTACTAATATATTGAGCTTGAGAGTTTCCTAGAACTGTGTTAGTCTTTACATAAACAAGACAGACAGACAGACAACCCTTCCTGAGAAAAAAATATTTAGTTTTACTGCTTTGCTGGACTGGATGTGCAAAAGTTTTGGCAAACAAGCTTAAATCAGCCCTGAGGGCCTAATCCTTTGGAAAGCTGGACTGTCTTCTCTGTTGGAGGTGGATTGAAGTTTTGAACTATCAGAGTACCAAGGTGAATATTTCTCAGCATTTTGTGGACTAAAGTAATAGCTGGAATGCTTGAGATTTCAAGTGGAGGCTTTTAGGGCAGGATTAGTGACTATCTGACTGCTAAGGTAGGTTTTGTTTCGACTGTCTTCACAAATATGAATATAATGAGTGTCCTGCTGAGCAGGGAGCTTGAAATAAAAACCATGCTGCTCTTGCCATGTTTTTTATTCCCACTTTTTTACTGTTCAGGTTTAGCTAAAAATGTTGTTTTCTAATACAAAGTGTATCTGTACATTTGTTAGTGTTCCTGCTAGATCAAACAGTGAACGTTAATACAGACTGAAAATGCTTCCCAGATGCTAGTATTTTTTGTGATCTTTCTTTTTGTTCTTTTTTTTTTTGGTTTGCTAATAGTAAGGTCTGAAAGGGGGAGGGGTGGAAATCATGGGGGACCACGTGAATGTACTGACTACCAAAAAGTTGAAGTATAAGATGTTTAAAATTTATAGTTATGAAAACACATTTGCATAAGATTCTATTGCATTTTGGGAACAAAAATACAAAATGAACTTGAATGTCTACAAGCTTGAAGCCAAATGAAATGGTCAGTTTTTTTAATTGCCCAAGCTTGATTGTAAGAGGCACCATAAATATGCTGGAGTTGCTAGTATTTACTTAGACATAGACAAGTCCACAGGATGAAAACTGGAAGTTAGATGTGTTGCATCGACATCAGGCACGTCAGGTTTTCCAGGATCACACAGCTGTTCTTCTTAGTTACTGATGCAATCACATTTTACAGATGAAATCCAATGCTCTACAGTAATGTGGTGTGATAGCTTTGCTCTTGGTGTTTTGTTTTGGTTGGGTTGTTACTATATCTTCCTCTACAGTCAGTGCTGCCAACAGAAACAGCACAGAAATGATCATCCTGTAAAAACAGCAAAGTTTAGCTGCTAAGCTAAACCTTCAAAGCACAAGGCAACAGTTTAATCAGTATTAGCTACGTTGACAGGAAGAGGAGAGATTCAGCTAAGTGTAACTTTTGTGGTTCAGTTGAATAACTAATACCCTGTCTGGCTGCTCTCACCACGAGTCTGAGCTGTGCAGAAGCTTAGGAGAAATTTGAAAAGTTCCCTTTCCATCACCGATAAGATGTCCGGTGCCATTTTATCCAGAGTCCATGTCTCCTCTCTTGTGTTGCCAGATGCGATACTGACTATATGTGGGATTTTAATACCACCCTCCAGAATTGATATTTTTATGCGATTTCCATCTCCTGGAGACTTCACTGTACATTTCTGATTGGTCCATGTGGCAGCTTTCCCCTGGACACCAGTTGGTATTTTGAAAGTCATATTCCTGGCTGGATTAATTTCTTGGCTGGAGATCTGCCTTGCTGTGTTTATTGCTAATACATACCACTCAAGTAACATGATTTATGAGTATTTGGAGATGTCTGCTCTTGTTGTACCTGTTTCTTCCTGTTGTTATTCTCTTATCAAAAGATTTTGCACTGGGGAGAGCCTTCATGTCCTACTTTTTTCAGGCTAAGAGCCAAAGCTTTAAGGAGTAACACTGCAGTGTTATTTATCCATTTAGTGCAGACTCAAGTTCAAGATCTGTCCAAATAATCGTAAAAAAACCCCAGATGGTTCCAGTGACACCATTTGTTTTAATTGCCTTCAGAGTTCTATTTTACTGATGCCATGAGCAGCTTATAGTCGCAATGTATTAACTGAATGGGTTTTTTTTTCTCTTTTAAGGAGCAGAATTTATTGTTCTGACTTTCCAAGTACTTCTCCAAAATCAGAGGTGAAAGAATGCTACTTGCAGAAGAATCATTCTTATGAGTGCACATTTCAGCCTATTTTTCTTTTATCTGGATATACCATGTGGATAGAGTTTAAGCACTTACTAGGAACGCTTGAATCCTCACCAACTTGTGTTGTTCCAGCAGATGTGGGTAGGTCAAGATTTGTGCACGTCTTTCTTCACTTGTGACCTTGGATTTCATTCCTTATATGGTGTAGGTAAAGTACTTCTTCATAGCATTTTAAATAAATTAGATGGTGGAAAGAACATAGAAACACAAGAACTTTGATATTGTCTTCTAAAAGACATTGGATTAAATGTTATTTCCATACATTTTGCTTGGCGCAGGAGCAGATTGTAACTGCAGCTAATACCTATAAAAGGAAACATCCAGTTTTGCATGTTTATCCTCTTGGGTGTTTTGCAAAGACATCTACAGAAAATGCAAGTATTATACTTAAAAAGGCAGTCTAATTTTTAAGATTCTTGGTTATCTAATTTTTCTGAAGTCTTCAATTAGTTGTTAAGTTTATACTTTGATACAGTGTTAGCACTATAGGTATTACTTACACAGTTATATATTCGTTTAAAATCATAGGGACTGTTCACGCTCTTGCATACTTTTGCAAAGTTTCTTTTGTGACACATAGAGCACTTACTTAATTTTGTATAAAAGCAAGAGGCAGGAACAGCATTAGAGTGTTTTCAAACACTGCAAAATGTGCAAAGCATGTCTTACCTGGTCTATGACTCAGCGTTCATTGGACCGTGTGTTTTTGGACACAAATATGAACATATGTAGAGAGAAAACATGGCAGCTTGACCACAGAAGTGCTGCATGAAATAAAGCAGAATGAAATACATCTATTGTGTGTGTGGGGAAGGATGCATACAGAGAACATAAATTAAACCAAACCATCCTTTGCATTTCAAAGTTTAAATAGAGTAAGAAAAAAATGAACGTCACAGGAAGGAAAGGCAAAGTTCAGTGCATTATAGCTAAGTGGGGTATGGGAATTATCATTACTATTATTACTATTAATTTGGTGGCCTTGTGGTTTTCAAGGTTGCTCCTGTCTAGTTCAGAGAGGATTGTCTGTGCCTTTTTGAAAAGCAAGTTCACTGATTATCAGGGAACTATTGGCAGCCTCAGGCGTCAGAAAGGAGGGTGGTGTGAGGGATGGCGGGTAGGGATCCTGCACTTCTGCTGCTTAGACAATTTGCCAAGAGAACCTGGCACCTTGTCAGCATGGCAGCTGTAGTGTTAGTCTGTGTCGGGCACGCCTGTGCTCTTTGGTGAAAGGTGGTGGCTTTATACGATTCTGTCCAGTGAGGAATTCTAGCAGAAATTTAGAAGTCTGGTTTATTCAAGTCATCACTTTAAATAAAAAGCAATGAATAGAATTGACCTACACTGGATGAAAGGTGCTCTGTATCATAGTAAAACAAAACAGACTCATTCTAGCACCACCCAAAATTTAAAGCTTATTTCATTTTTTTGTTGTTTTCTCCTCACTCACCATCTGATTAGTCAAAACGAGTTTATTCTAACTTTGCTTTGTTAACAAACTAGGGCTTTGTGACATTCATGTTCAGTCTGCTGGAGCAGCTCAATTTTGGTGGAATTTCCTATTATTAAAATAAAAACTTAACATAATATTTCCATTAATCATTGCATAATGTCTGTCACTGTCCTTTATAGGAGCTGCCTTTCTGGGCCATGTGCGCCGCTACTTTCCGCAGTGGTGCACTCCGTTAGTGCCAGGCTATATCTTTTGCTGTTTGTACCAGGGGAGGTACCAGGTGCTAGCACCAATATAAGCTATTGTGGTTTAAATTAAAATGAAATGTACTGACACTTGCCCATGGATTTTTTTTTTTTTTTTTTAATGTTTATTCTGTAAGAAACTTTGATATTTCAACTTAAGATTTTCTTTGGTGATTTTAGTTTGGGTCGAAATTGGAATGAATTTCCTGTTAGACAAACACTGCCTTTCTCAGTCAGCAATGCTTTTGTCTGCAGTGAGTGGACCAGCCAGCCTGGATTGGTGAATTGTTACGTTTGCATTATAGCCCAGCTTTACTTGGAGTAGCAGAGGCCACCATGTATTACCTGCCACCCTCAGGACAGAAGAAAGTAAACCATGATGATTGGATTTAATGAGAAATGTCAGTGCAGCCATTACAGTCGGGTTTTTTTTCTTTTCTTTCAATTTTCTAGTGAAGCCGCTTCCTCCCTCCAACGTTAAAGCAGAAATCACCAGGAATGTTGGGCTGCTGAATGTGACCTGGACAAACCCAGTATTTACAAACAATGATCTTAAATTTCAGATTCGGTATGCTGTGAACAGGGAAGAAATTACATGGGAGGTACTGTCTTTTTTAATCTAGATTGAAGCATGAATTGTTGCAGTGTTGTCATTTAGTGTGTTAGCTGGTTTTTGTGGAATTTGTGGCATGCAGTGAATCATGGTTATAAGCAATTGCATTATCTAGCAAAGGAATATTACTGATCAGGCCACTTTCTCATTGGATAAATTTTCAGGAATTTTGACTCGTAACAGATGCCTAAACAGCCTTTTGTTCTTACTCTAAATATTTTGACTTCTGTTACAGCTTTATGAAGTTTCAAATGCACCAAGATCAGCTGTGATAAAAGTTCAGAAACTTTGTGTTGAGTATGTTGTTCAGGTACGGTGCAGAGAACTGGATGGGTCAGGTTACTGGAGCAACTGGAGCAGATCAGCCTATACGCTTGTAAAAGATATCAAAGGTACATGTGCTTTCAGACTGCACTCTGATGGTCTGTCCGGTTTCAGACTGAGGTGTGACACTGTTCTTTCAAAACTGTGTAATCTTGCAGCTCCCTTACAAGGCCCTGAATTTTGGAGAATTATTATTGAAGATCCGGCAAGGAGGCAGAAGAATGTTACGCTCCTGTGGAAGGTGAGAACAATTACATTTTGGTCTTTCACTTTGATCCAAAAACCATTGGTAGAATTGCCAAAAAGGGAGTATGATAAGCACATACTGCCCTGGGAGGCAACCTTGGGCCATCGCTGTTTATGGGACTTCATATGCAAGGCACTTGGGATATGACGACTTTTGTGTTACTGCCTCTTGCTTGGCTAATACTAGAGGCAAGTAGAGGTTGCTGGTGAATATTGATTGTAATACTGTGATACAAGGTGAGATGGTTCTGCCTTCTTTGCTCAGTCAGCCTGTCTTGCACTTTACTCCCTTCTGTTGCTGTTACTTCCCCCCCCTTCTGTTTTTATTCTCTGTAATCTCTCCTGCAGCTAGCTGGCACACGTCGACCTGATTTTTGTACCCTAATCATTACCAAGTTTATAGTAATGTAGTAGGACATAAACTTCCCTAGTGCTGTGTGATTGCTCTGGATGGTTGAGAGGTAGGTGAGGCTCAGCACAGACATACAGTGGCAACAGGCATGTTTCCAGACTTAGGAAGCTCGCAGGCCAGCCTTCTGAAGTGAGCTGATTTTTGTACCGTGGACCCATCTGAGGTTGCAGTCAAATTGTTCTTGCGTGGGTCCGGTTGCATGCGCTGCAGCCATGTTGAACTGCATGCGGGGCTGCATCGTAGCCGTGTGGAACATCCCATTATTCCTGAAGTCTTACAGTCCTCGCTACTTTAGGAGAGCCCTCAGATCTCTGGGCAGGCTGCAAGCTGCCTTGCCTTTGTGCAGAGACCAGACCTGCTGTCTGAGTTGTACTAATGCAGCTGAAGTATCAATGCTGTACGACATGTTCACGTCAGTCTACACTTTCAGTGTTAGTTATACAAATGCTGTGAAACAGAGACTTAAAATGCAGTTTGTTCTAATGCTCAGAAAAAAGAATAACATGGAATCAAAGACTGTAAGTTATAATGAGAGCTGCAGTCTTCGGCTGCCAAGTTCTGCTGACCAAGATCTCTGAGCAGAATGTGCCACTGACTCCAAGACAGCTGCCTGTATAAACACCACTGCAACTGCATGTAAACTGAGCAAAGCTACGTTAAAAGGTTAATGCAGGACAGAGAAAAAAAGTACCTTAGTGACTGCCCGTTCCTGTTTGTCCATGTTTGGTATGCAAACAGTCATCTGTTCTGGTTTTTTCAATCCTGAAAAATACTAACATAAACCGGTGAGTTACTGTAGGAGTCTGCAAGTTTGTATTTCCTTGTGCCCCCTGCCCTCCCTTCACTGGAAAGATAGCAAGTAACTGTGTCAACTCTCAGAGAGAGAGACAGAAGAAATTAAGTCTTTAAATGGACTACAGTGCCTTTGCTAAAAGGACAGTAGCCAGTCTACAGAATGTCTTTATTGGGTCATGTTTTCTTAAAATTGGAACAGTGCCTTCTGCCCAAATGACATTTGCTTTTGAAATCAAAGACTGGGAAATTAATTAATGCCAATGTTTGCTGCAGCCACTGATGAAGAATCACTCATTGTGCAGTGTGAGCCGATACGTTATAAAGCATCAGACATCAGGAAACACCACGTGGTCAGAATATGTTGATAATGGCACTACCTGTTCATTTCCATGGACTGAACACACACACACCATTACAGTTTTAGCCATGAATTCAATGGGAGTTTCTTCAGTTAATTTTAATTTAACTCTATCACAGCAAATGAGCACAGGTAAGAACACCAATTAGTAACCATTTTGAGATGTGGAAGATGCTAGGAATCCTTGTGATGCTTTTGGACAAAGCTTTCTTTGTAATAAAATTCCCTTTGTGAGAATAAAAAATGGTTTATGATGGTATGTTCAGCTGTATATGGGAAACCGATTCTGTAGCTCACCAACAGAGCTATTTGAAAAATGAAATTTCCATAGCATGAAAATCTTAATGATCTTTGGGTTGGGAAAAGAGTTGTCTTTAACTGGGCTGTCTACCCTCCACTAACAGAATATAAAGTAATGAATCAAAGAAAAATAAAATCTTACTGTAGAACTGATCTTTCATCTACTTTGTCTTGGGAACACCCAACATTCCTGCTAGGGAATGTTTTATTGTTTCCAAAATGAAATACAGTCTTGTTTCTCTGGCTGCTCACCTGATGGGCTGCCAGAGTACATAGTTTTCAGAGGTTTGGCTGTACTTCCTAAACAGCCTCTTCGTTGATTCGGCTGCACTCTGCTTTATTAATAAAATAAAGGCTATTGCTTTTGAATACTTCACTTGTGTAACATTCATATGCAAATGCATGTTGTGGAAACATTACCAGACCATGGACCTTTACTGCTGTAATGCAAATTTTTAAAGCATTTTTATGGATAAAATTCTTTCTGACATTGTGTGTAAGCGTATTCTGGAAACCCTGTGGTTGCTAGCAGATGTAATGGGAAGCATTTGTCCGACAGGATTGTTACCTTGGTGTATAACTTAGAGAGATTCAATAGGATTTAGCTTACAAGGCTCTCGATGCGTGCTTTACTAGCTAAATGTTGCCAGTTCAGCAGTTGTTGATAATTTTTTGGTTAAGGAGGTGCACGTGACAATCAGGGTATTTGTTTGATGTCTGGTGCAAAACTTGATCTATTTAGTGTTCGGGACTAGTTGGTGTAAACCAAGCTTTGCTGGCTTAAAGAGAAATATGTTTGCTTATGTGAACTAAAGATCAGGCTTTATTATAGAGAAGATAATTAAACAAGTAAATGATAAAGTGCTGAAACCTTAGCAGTCATTCGTGTGCGTGTAGTTTATAGTATACACCTCTCCTGCTAACCTAGCTCTCACCTCTGTCCGAGCTCATGTAATTCACGGCTGTTTTCTCCTTGTTCTGTCAGTGAATGTTGTGCAGTCGCTTAGTGCTTACCCAGTGAACAGCACTTGTGTGATTTTGATTTGGACGCTTTCACCTCAAATATATGTGATAACATCTTTTATTATTGAATGGAAGAACCTTAACAAAGAAGAGGAGATGAAATGGGTGCGAGTTCCTCCAAATATTAGTAAATTTTATATTTATGGTGAGTGTGCACTTGAAAATATAATACATTATGTTA
This sequence comes from Aptenodytes patagonicus, assembly GCF_965638725.1. Classification (NCBI taxonomy): domain Eukaryota; kingdom Metazoa; phylum Chordata; class Aves; order Sphenisciformes; family Spheniscidae; genus Aptenodytes; species Aptenodytes patagonicus. The sequence goes on along the minus strand of NC_134953.1, from coordinate 58,852,896 downwards.
ATTGTTATGGAACAGAAAAATGTAGCATTACTGAGCTCTCGGATTCCTTTTTCCCCCCTCTCTGTTTCTGATGGCTTTTATGGTAAGGATCAGTAGAGCAATTCTTGATTATCATTAGAGGACTGACTGTAAAGGATTGACTGTTGCATTAATAATCAGGTTAACAAAGAATGAAGCTCAGGAGTGTGGTTTTTTTTGGCTATACAATAAAATTAGTTCTGGAATATTGAGTACACCACCTAATTATCTAAGTTAATATGTGCATTCCATTTGCATTTTGGCTTTAATCTTAGAAATTTTTACAGTAGCTCTATAAAGGTGTTAATTCCATGACAGAATAATGCTAGATTATCCAGTATAGATTAATAGTTTTAATCTTCTGATATTAAAATACGTACCTATAAAAGATGGCTTTCATTATTCCCCTCTCTGGGCTGATCTGAACTCCGATATGTGACCAGAGCCTCCGTGGAGGTAACTGTTTAAAAGTAGAATAGTAGTTTTTATTCAAAAGGCTGATTTCCTCTTTCCAGATCACTTTATTCTGATTGAGAAGTACCAGTTCAGCCTCTACCCTGTGTTTGCTGGAGGAGTTGGCAAACCCAGAGCAACGGATCAGTTTACCAAAGGTGACTTACAGGATCTTTCTCCATGTTGCTTATGAAATAGGAGCTGGGATAAGTAAACTTTAAATGCAGGAGAAGCCTGTATCTTATCAGAAAAAAATGTCAGTAAAAAAGTAATTGTAATATAACTATAGACAGTGATCTAGACTTCAGTTGCTTTAATTTGAAAACTCTTTGTGGGATTAGTTGAGTGAGGGACCTAAATTCCCGTGTATCTAACTTAATAGCTGAGATCCCAGGTCCCTCTGATTCTTCATTCTCCAGTTGTGGACTATTCTCTTATTTCATATGCTCCGATTTAATTTCTTAATAGCAAGGGAGCAGTGGGCACCTCCCACAGGGATGGAGGAGTCACTTCAGTATTCAAAATAATTCCTTCCTTTTTGTCTATTTATTCTCAAGGTAAAGGTTTGTTGATGTGCAATAAAACTGTTTATGAAGGGTTTTTGTGTTTAAGCTGTTGTTTCTACTGTTTGTTACTTCCCTATTGCAAACTATTTGTTCACAGACAAATTCTTTTACTGCATTATTATCTGAATTCCTTTTATTTCCAGGTGGATATGAAAATGAGAATAATGCCAGCCTCTATGTGGTTCTGCCAATAGTTATTTCAACGTCAGTTCTGTTGCTTGGAGCTTTGCTGGTTTCGCACCAAAGGTAAGTTGTTCATTGTCATATGAAAGTCCCAGAAGGCCTTTAGAAGAAGGTGATGCAGCTTAGATGATGCCTGTCTGCTGAACTGGCAGGCAGGGTCTTTCTGGGGAAAGCTAGGAATTATTTTTATCGTATATTTGATGTACTGTACTGAATGGCAGTGGACTCTGTGGAATACAGCACCAAGAATTAAAGTGTCTTGAGTGCACAGGCTTGTTACCTTGTGAAAATCAGACCATTGCCCTTTCGGGTCTGGTGTCCTTGCAGTAAGATGATGATGATCAGTGCTGTTCATTTCCACTGGGAAGTATCACTTCAGCCTGTACCACATACTCCTTACTTCTGCAGAGTGATTTGTGGCCAAGTTAACGAGTGTCATGTGCTTTGACTTTGTAAAACACTCTGAGTTCTGTATTTAATTGTCATCGCAAACTAAGGTCTGAAGTAAAAGCCAATTGAAAAAAATCCCTCTGAGTTTTGTGGAAGGTGGGTTGGGGTCCTATTTAGCAAAGACTGCCTGTACCTTTTATATTTTGCAAAACTGCCACCTGGTATGTCACTTCTTTATTTCTTCATTTTTTCTATTAAATTTTGGCCATCTATAATATCTAATATGATGGTTTCATCGTCATAGTGTTCTGGATAAATAAAATTGCACAGATTCCTTTTCTGACATAGCAAAGGTGAATGACAGCAGTACAGAATATATGAGAACAGTACCAACTCCAGAATGTACCTAATATTTCAGAATGAAGAAACTATTTTGGGAAGATGTTCCAAACCCCAAGAATTGCTCCTGGGCGCAAGGAGTTAATTTTCAGAAGGTGTGTATTTCCCTGGTAATGCTTCTTCCCCCACCCCATGGGTCTGACTGCTGTTTGCTCAGTACTGAACTCTACCTATTGGTTAGACTAGACCCTACCTGAATTACTGCACGAAGCAACTCGGAGCCTCTGAAGTTAGCAATACAGCGGTCCTCTCAGCTGTAGGAAGCTAATAATCTGGAAGTGGGCCAGGACCAGAGACCGACACATCTTTTGAATGTAGGGGGTGTTTAAATTTCAGGGCAATTAGTAAATCAGTTGTAGAGTCCCATAGGTATAATGCTTACGCACCTCAGTGAGTGCCACGTGTGTATCAAAGGCCAAATTCTTTGCTGGGGTAAACTGCTTCTCCGTTTGGCACGTGAATCGGGAGCTGTGACATATAAGAGCCTTTACATGGACTTAGCCAGTTTGCACCAGCAGACAAAATTTCTCATGGTCGCAGAGTTTGAGAGTGTCTAGTCATTGAGACAATAATCTAAATTCAGGCCTGTTATTTCTAAAAGAAAGAACATCTTTCTTTTAGAAATAATGGCAGAAGATTTTTCAGGTATTTAATTTGCGTTCCCAGTGAAGGCTTCTTTTTCTTATCTTTTATTTTATTTCATTTCATTTAAACAGAGAATGGACATTCTTTGAAGTCTAATCATGGTCACTGCCTGCTGAACCATTGGGCCAGCTCCCAGGCTTCCTATACAGAGTTGTTAGAAGATTTTTCTATTTATATTCAGAAGACAGGAAACACAGATACAATACAATGCTGATTTGTTTAAATATAACGAATCCTGGAAGTAGCTCTGTCAAAAATCTAAAACGCCCTCACAAAAATTAGGAGCAAGTGCCATATTACAGACCAAAACACAGTTTGTCACTTGCACAGGCAGAAGCACTTACTTTAGATTTGGCGTTTTTAACTTTTGTTTACTGCCCTGCCCTACTGACTAAGGCTGTGACTGGCAAAGGGCTGGATACTTTCAAGCCCTAGCTTTCAAAAGGAGTTGAAAGAGCCCAGCCCTTCCCAGCATGCAGCCATGGAAGCAGAGACATCAGACTGGTTTGGGATTTATCCAGCTTGAGTGCAAGATTTGCCCAGTTATTGACTTCACTTGAAAGTGATTTTTTTTTTTTTTTTTTTACTCTGAGTATTTGTTCTAACCGAGAGCTAGCTTGGGAGTTTCCACTGACTCCAGGCACATCAAAGTGATCAAATCTCTTATTTGCACAAGTACTTCGTTGTCCCATTATGCTCTTTTGAACTTTTTACATGCATTTGGGAGTAGCAGCAACTCAGAGAATGCAGAAACTGTGTGTGTTGTGCCTTACTTTTTTTTGTTTGCTTGCTTGCGTGCTTTTCTTGAAAATACCAATGTGCATGTAATTTATACTGCTGCTTCATTTGTTATCATTTAAACATGCAGCCATATCAATGCAGATGCCTGAATAATCTCTAACATTAGATCTGTGTTTGAAAAAACAAGCCAGAAATCCTCAAGGAAAACCTGATTTTGGTGGTGTTAGGGCAGTTTCTGCTTGTTTTTTTACTTATACTTTTTTGTGGCTTTTTCATGTGCTAAAGTATTTACTTCTCTAATACACCATGCTGTATGTTTTAATGTTAAATGAAGCTCCTGGAAATCCTTCTGTTGGGGAAGATGCAGTTGTGGTCAGATGGAGTGAAGAGTGGGTGTTCTCCAGCCTGGTGGCAACAGTCACATTGGCTGGCGTTGGCAGAGCCTGTGCCTCTGGCTTGGTCTAGAAAGCTAAGTGTGTTTTACTTGCGCGGTTTGTTAAATCCCACACCAGTCTGACGTGTCTGCTTCCATGGCTGCATCCTGGGAAGGGCTGGGCTCTTTGAATAGCTGTTAATTGCAGGAGTATGAGTTGCACCGGTGCACCTGTATTTGTCTATTTAATCTTTTCATCTATAGCAGAAGGAGCTCGTGACAATCCTCACTGTCCCCGATTGCAAAGGTGCGTGAAATTTGCATGTTGGATTTAGCACATTGGAAATGATTCTCCTTGCCGACTGGTAGAGCTGAAATAAGTGTATTAAAGTTCGTGAAGTTTTAACTAGGACAGGAGGGTAAAGCTGACACCCTGGTGATACTGCTCCATATTCATATGCCTTGTTCCATAATTAACCGAAAAGAAATGATGCGCGCCAGTATGAAAGAAATTGAAGTTTGACATGATTTTTGACAGCTTGTTATGCAGTGGAAAGCATGCCTCTTCCATACGTTGTACTAATCTTACTGGAAAATGTTGCTTAATGTTCATTGCACTGAAGGCACGGCGCCTGTCCTCAGATTAGCATGATCACTCACTTCAGGAGTGTCCAAGGCCAGAACACATTCTTTGAAATCGTGTGTTTAGGGCCAAATCCTGCTTTTGTATGTGTGCATGGAATTTCCAGTAGAAAAAGCAGCGTACAGTACTTGTATGGTATTTTTCCTTAGTTGTAATAAGCATTGATTACATAAATAGCCTATATACCACTACTGGGAAGTTATGATGTCTTTCTGAAGGCATTTGATGTAGAACTCCTGTCTTGTCCCAGTACATATCAATATTAAATCCTTGAGTCAACATCTGATCATTACTTTGTATATTCAATATAGCACATTTGGTATTTGGTACTCCAGAACTGCACTTATAGAGTATTATTTTATCCTGATTGTATTGCTCGCAGCAGCAAGAGGTTAAAATCATAATCTAAAACAGGCAAGTCTTGCATCTAGACTCTGTCTTGCAAGCCTTTACATGTATGCATAATGTCAGAATCATAAAAATTCCTCTTATTTGCTCAATAAAATAGTAAACAAAAATAAAAAAGCTTTAGGACCTTATGTTGGAGAAATTACTTAAACACAACTACAAGAATTTTACAGGGAAATTAATATCAATCTTGCAAAGACTCATGCATATCTAAATTACCCTACTATGTCCATGGGCTGAGTTGCAATGTGTAAAGTTAAATATATGTGAAAGTCAAAATCTGGTCGCTGCAGAATCAGGCCAGTAGCATATTTTGATATATCCGTGTTTAGCAACTAGAGTGCAAAGTAATTTTGACTCTAACCTGTCTTAGGCATGGTAACTGGTTTACAGCTCAGAGGTAGTCTGTCGCTTATGAGACAAGTAGAACTTAAAACCTAGACTGAACAGGAGAGCAAAATACAACGTTGCTTGAAATTCCTTGTTTGTTTGGATCTCGTTTCATCTGGTCAGCGGAGTTTGGGAACCGGTGACCCGAGACTATGACTTTTCTCCTGAGTTTTATGAAATGCCTGTTGTTTAACACAGTGTGTGCCCAAATTATACCATACATGCATATACTGTGGAAATACAGCACTATTCACCCAGCTTACTCTGTAATTGCTGATATGCTATAGTTTTACATTTTCTCAGGACGTTGGATTATGCATTGTATTTGATTAAATATCTGACATGTTTTAATAAGTGATGTGTCTGAATTGACAGATGGTGGCCTTTGCCAAACAACATTCCTGTCTCTGAATGTGATGTATTTAATCTTTGCAGGCAATAATATCTGTATGTTTTCTGTGGTACCCATACGCATTTATAAGAGCAGATACTGGGGGCTGGGGTGAGGGAGCAAGCAGATTTTGGAAGGAATATAAACCATCTCTGTTCAGGGTAAACCAGCTGCTGGTTGTAGGAGGGCAGGCGTATCAGGAGGAAATGTGGTTTTTTGGTTGTTCAAAAGCTTCCCGATAATACATGTCTCCTGTTTGAAAATGCCACTGTGGGCAGTACACACTGAATGGACTGTTAGTCTGCTTTGGCACAGCAGTGCCTGTGTTCCCGTGTCAATTCGTAGCAAACCTGTGAGAGGGAAGATAGCTTTCATCGGGCGATGTAAGTTACGATTATTATGGCTTGAGGTATACAGTATAGTAGCAGCCTCCAGCTCATTTCAATAGCTGGTTAATTTTGTATGTGGTTATTGACATTATTTTGAAGACTAGGAGAGATTCCAGTGTGCAGGTTGGTTTCCGTATGGGAAGGTGATGGACTTGCCTGGGGCAAGACCCAAGGCAGTTAGAAACCTGCTCGCCAGCTTTGACAGGTGAGGGCATAGGCATTACTGATAGCTGGTCTAGACTAAAGTAGTAGCCTAAGATATGCAAGTTAGCTTACTCTTTTCAATAATTGTATACTAGTCTAAGTATTCTGACATGTTCCTAGTTGTTTTGGCAGCTTTCCTGCTGTAAAATATGGTTTGCTAATATACACAAAATCTGTTTTTATCTATTTGTTTTGTCTTGATTTCATTAGGAAATATATGTTTTTCAAGTGAATTTTCCGTTGTAGCTAGGAGTTCCAGTTTTGCTGTCAGTTCATGCTGTTGTTTATTTTACATGCATACATACTAGGTAGTAGTAAAGCATACATTTCTCCAAAATAAATGTGTGTTTCTCTTCATGCAGTTCAAACATACAGCTGCTATTCAGATGGGAATGCTCTAAAAATACTACAGAAAGGCTGAATTTGACCCTAAATAATATAATCCTAGCAGGGAAAGTTACTTTAGTTGACATGTAAATGATTAAGACTATGGTTTATACAATATAAATAAAAAGCCAAGGACATCTAAGGGTATAAGACCTTTGTCTTGCAAAGCACTTGTGTGTGTTTTTAACAATACGTGCATGTTTGTTAATGTTGAAATGAATGGGACCATTCAGCTGCTTCTGTTTCAGCTTAAATGGTGTGCTGTCTTGGCTGGAGTACTGAGCGCGTCACAGAACGCTTGCTTTGCCAGCACTTGACACACAAACAGGTTCTCGCTTTTTTGTCTTGTCCCTCAATCTTCACCTACACACAGACATAAAGAAAAGAGGAAATGTGTTTCAGAGGATTTTCAACTATATACTCTTACTAAAACTATGGCGTTTTTGTCTGTGATTCTTAAAATCAGTAGCTTCATACTGAAATAAAGCTATTAAATAATAGATGAGCATTAAAATATATCTTTTCTTCTAGCCTGAAACTTTTGAGCATCTTTTTATCAAGCATCCCGAAGCAATGTCATTTGAGCCTCTTCTTCTGGAACCAGAAATAGTGCTGGAAGACATCAGTGTTACTAAAGCATTGAAAAAAGAAGACGTGCAAGATTTTTTAGTAATTGATGCAATGTTTACAAAAATTCAAGACTCTGAACATGACTCTGCTTGTTCTAGCAGCCATTTCAATAGTAGCAGCTTCTCTGGGAGCTCCCATGATGACCAAATCAGTGGAGAAATTATGAGGCAGTCTGATATTAAATATGCTACTATTATCAGTAACTCCAGATCAAGTGGGCTTTACGAACAGAAAATGAATCTAAGAAGTTGTTTTGATAGATGCTTCTTAGCTGAAGATTCCTTAGTTCCAGGTGCCTTCTCAAGTAGCTCTTGGGAGGTGGGAAATGGGGCATTCCTCATATTACCTGATCCGCCTGGCAGGCAGCCCAGCAAGACTCTTTCCCTTTCCCTTATTTCTTCAGAGGGATTTTCGGAGCCTTCAGATCAGGATGACACTTTCACAGATGGAGATAGTCCTGAGCGGAGCCTGTATTATCTAGGGATAACATCATTGGACAAAAGAGAAAATGACATTTTTTTAACAGAAAGTTCTGGGGTGATGTGTCAGTTCCATACAACTGAGCTACTCAAAGATGTGGGGTTTCTTCAGCATACACCTCCTAATTTAAATGCATTTATCCAAAGCAGCCTTAAGTACAAAGCCATTGTGCCATATATGCCACAGTTTCAGATGACTGCTGCCAAGGTGCAAGAGACCACAGAGAAAAACTCTTAAGTCATCACACCATAATTTGATACTCTTAATGTCTGGGGTTTTTTTAGGTGTTGATACATTCCCCTGTTTTCCCTCTCCTGACTTCTTTCAGGAGCTCTCCTGTTTTGAAGCTGGGTAACTGGTTCTATATTTGAGTGCCAGGATTTTAGTAGGAAGAAATTCCATTTCTTGACCTAATTTTCAAATGTGGGGCCTTCCTTTAGAGATTTGATTGTGTTCAAGTTAGCTTCTGGTGCCAAATTATCTGTTGTTGATGCCTGTTAGGTGTATGTCTGAGCACCCCTGTGACGAACTGCACTTGAAATTGGACTCCGTGCTGTAGGCGTTCAGGTGAGAGGATGGGATGTGATCCAGATGCAGTCTGTGCTAACACTCAGTCCTCAGGCGCTCTGCTAGGCTGTGGTCTGTCCCCAGGGCAGAGCCTTCGACAGATTTGTAAGCCCTCTGTAGCCGCAGCTGCCTGCCACAAATGTGCATAGCCACCACATTGCTCATCTGCAGGCAGAGCACAGCAGTACCTTCCAGGTGTCGTCAGTGATGACAAGAGACTCTTCCTCCAGCAGGGGAGAGGTAGAGGAGTTGGGGCTTTTGCAGGCCTTGGTGTGGAGATTCCCAAACGCTCCTCAAGGGCTGGGAAGGATTCAACCAACATAACACCAAGTGAACACAGCTCCTTTTTAATGCCATTACTAAGTGGCGCTTTACAGGCCCGATGTGGATTGCACCCAGTTCTGTAGCAGTGGGCTTCTTTCAATTTATTGTTGTCAAACATGACCGTGTTTTCCACAGGGGTGAGCACAGTGTGTCTGTTGGCAGTACAGACCCATACGCACATTCCTTCTCTCTGTTTAGGAGTAAAGTATCTCTTCTCTTCAAACATGTCAGCAAACTGCGTGGAAAGAACTTGTTCTTGTTTTAGGGTTTGCTTGGGGACCCCAAGGGCAAGGCAGAAAGGAGCGACCTAATATGTAGATTGAAATATGCACGTGTGGTGTTTTGGGGGGAAAGCTCAAATGTGTCCCTTCACTGGGAGCGATTTGGGACACCGAGTGCTACAGACTGAGTCGACCTGGATGCGCGGTGCAGCCACTGGATGCTCAGAAAGACTGCCAGGTTATGATGCTTCGGTATCCACTTAGACTGGTGGTAAATGGATGCATTGTACAAATAGCAAATACATTTGTTAGGCTTTTTGTTCTCCAAAATCCTGATGTATTTAGTGCTTAGCTGACATCTGTGTTAAATTGAGCCTGTGAATACACAGATGGTCCACATGAAAAAGCAGTCAGAACGCTGTATTTCAGTTGTTGAAAGGGAGGCCCTGACCGATGATGGCACACTTGTGGCTGCTGTTAGGGGGTCTCTTTTAAAGTAAATTGGAAATATTCATCAGTAGCATCAAAGAGCTGTAAAAAGACCTGTGAGTTCAGAGACATGTGCTGAACAGTGCATCAGTGTATAAAACACTCCCTGAAGAAGCAACGGTTCCAGTAGCTAAAGACTTACGGTACTGCAAGAAGAGAAAGAGAATCAAAATTCTTGTGGCTACATTAATTGTGGGGTGTTTTCCGGGTAGAATGATGTACTTGGAAGTAAAATGTCCACATCGTTGTTGTTGAACATGAGATTCTGGTACAAATGGTACTGCCGTAAAACTTAACAACTCTTCCAAACCCCTTTCCTAAGAGCCCACAGTAGAAAAGGCAGTGATTTGATCCAAGGATCCTGTATTTTTGATCTTTGGTGAGCTAGCCTGTCTGTATGGACTTGGAGAAGTTGGTTTGCCTTCACAAGCCCTGCTCTGCTCAGCTGAAAAGCTTCAGATGGGAGGAAAATTAGATCTTGCATCTCAGCTGTATTTTCTGGGATAAGCAGGTAAAGAAAACCGCACTTAATTTGCAAGCCAAATATATTTTTTCTACTTCATACTTAGTCAATATTTTTGTATACATGCCAAAGATGAATATATTGTGTATTCCAAAGCTAAATTTATGTAAAACTTATATAAACAATTAAAAAAAAAAGGGCAAAACCCAGCAACAATAGTAAATGGTAGGAGAGGTGTGGAAAAACTTTAATATATTAGTGATAAGAAATCCTATGGAGCAAAAGGGACCAAAGCAAGTATTTATCTGCACTTTGAATTTAAGACAAGCCTTACAAAAACACCCACTGCTTTTTCTCAAACAAGCCGCTAACCTGGCTCTTGCTGGGTGTCTTTGTTTCTGGATGTTGAATATGACACAAATCTAACGTTCTTGTTTCAAAAATATTATGTATGGCGGGGGGAATTAAAACATGGTTTGTGTTAGTAACCAGAACTAACTGGTTCACTTGTCACTGAAAATGTGATTGAAGGCTGCAGGGACAAACCTGAAGTCTTGAAAAGGTTCCTGTAGAGTTCCAGGAGTAAAGCTGTGATTAGCACCCAGGTGAATGCTAAACTTAGAATTCATCTGAAAAAAGAAATTCACTCCTGCCAGCATGTGAACTTGATGTGGCACAACCTCCAGGGTCCTACGAGTGCCCCGGGAACGGGCTCGGGTGTTGGATTCTGCCTCTCCTGATGGTTTGTCCACCAGATCCAACATCCCCTGAAGTCTGAAGATGCAGGGAGGCTAGTGTAGGTCGGCTGCCCCACCAAACCCACCCCAGCTAACGCCACGGGGATCCCTCACGTGGTGCAACTGAATTTGGGGTGGAAGACCTAGATTCCTGCACACCAACCTTCTCTTCTTGTTAACCTGGGATGCAGAGGTAATGTGAACTATTGAAATGCAGTTTTGTGACAGCTGCCATAGTATAACCATATCACTTTCTGTTCGGAGGAGAAACTCCCCTCCCAGTGCCCCTGCAGCACACCCATCTGCTGAAACTTCTTGCTGTTGGGAAGTGAAAAGGGTAGTGCAGTTCTCTGTAGACTGGAATAATAAACACGTGGTTCATCTTGAGGTTTGGATTTCTTTAATTACAGTGTCCAGAAAAATTATTTAGTTGCATTTGAAGATCGTCTTTCTCAAGACATGAAAAGCTCACATTGATGTTACCGTACAAAGTCCTTATCCGGTAACTCTGTAAGGACAGGAGTACCATTAACCATGGGAACGATCAGCTGAGTGAACCAGTGAAGGCTTTCCTGGGAACATAGGAAAATGCAGGAGTTAATCTTCTGTCCCCTGTCATGCAGGACTCCGACATGCCTCAGAGCTGATGGCAGGAGAGCATTTGCGGCCTGGACTTGCTGTGATGCCTGTAGCTGTGCTCGAGGGTTGCTATGTTAAAAAAGAAGCACAGAGCGTCTTCCCTCGATGGAAGCTGGTAGATATCCAGATATTGCCACCTTTGGGAGTCCAGCCCGTCCTCCTGGGTGCCTCTCTGCCATCCCAATTGTGTTTTTTTCCTAAAGGCCAGAGCAAGTGGTGCTCCTTAGAAAAACAAACCGGTGTGGTATTTACAAAAATCCCTGCTGTGAATGTAAGAAATACTGCAAATATTATCTGATCTCTTCTGCTTCAGCAAAAAGATTTTAAGTATAATTACTCTAGAACCAAGCAATTTAATCCCTTAATGTAGGTATGCCTTTTCTGAAGCAACCTTCACACCATGTCTTCAATTCCTAAGTTTCTGATAGTGCAGGTAAACCCAGGTCCCGACCCATAGCGAAGGGCAGAACACAGCTGTACGAGTTTATTCAATACATACTTCCTAAAACAGGCTCTCAGTCTGGCATTTTCATCCGTATCGAATGGACATTCAATCCCGCTCTTCACCTTTCTTCACTCTTGTATAAAGCCAAAATCTGCATATCCTGAATCCACCATCTGCTGCCGTCTGCCTCTGCCCTGGTCTCCCGTTACGGTTTCAGCTCCGGCGGCTCCTGCAGGCAGCATCTGCCTTTGGGAGAGGAAATTAAGAGCTGGGATCAGTTACCGCATTCTTTTCTCACCATTATATTTTCCCGTCAACTTCAGGTCAGTTTGTTTGTTTAACAAAGCTGAGTACTTCCTATGCCATGTTAGATAAGTGTTTTATTCTGTGTTTACAGTGGTCTCCTCCTTTCACAGGGCAGCCAATACATGTGCTTTACGCAGGAGCAAAATCTCATTTGCTTATTCCTGGGTGAGACAAAGATGGGCAGGTACGGTGCCTGGGCAAAGGCATGTTGTAAGGTAATTTTGGAGGGTTGTTTTCCCTGCAAAGCTGCAAGCAGACAGCCCTCCTGCCTTCTCTCTGTGGCTTCACATCTGGTGCTCCGTGTCACGAGAAGGGCTGGACCAGCGGGCGCCTGGCCGGCTGCGTGTGCCGAGCAGCTGGTCTTCTACCAGGGCTGGATTTTGGTTGTTGGAGACCTGAGACTCAATTCCCCCTCGATGTACTGGAGACACGCTCCACCCACAGCAACGGAGTTTTGCTTTTGCCAGTAGCGAGTTTGAGTGTTGATTTTTAAGAGCAGATACATCATTATTAAGTACGTAGGAACTCTAAAAGCTATACAGCAATTACATCTGCAAGCACAACCCTCTTTCAGGCACGTTTCTTATGAAAGACAGTGAAACTTAAATATGCCATTACGCATTTAGAATTAAAGTTATCAGAGGAGAAAAACTTCTGTATTAATCTCCCAAGGAAGATTTTTCCTGACAGCTGGACTGTCGTAGCCAGAATAGGAGCTCCCACTCACTTCAAAATGTCTGTCTGCTGAGGCAGCGGGTGCCAAGGGACACAGCAATTTCACCCAGCGAAGGGCTGGAAGGAGAGGTTTATACCACGAGTTGTGTACTCGAAGCTGTCTGAAACGGAACGGAGCCAGGAGTCCACTCTTGGTGCCTCTCCTGGGCTCTGGCCCCGTCTTGGCAAGAGACCCAGGAAGCCCCTGCCAAGAAATAGGGAGAAAGTAGGGAACAGGGTTAGGCCGTGATCTGCATCAGAGGAAGAGGGTTGCTGGGGCAAAGCGGGTTTCAGCTGATGACCTTCATCTTCATCCCTGGTCTGATGCAGTCACCTCCAGCCAGGGCCACTCCTGGGCTCTGTGCCTGGGAGAGCCGAAGGGCCTTGCCTGCCCTGGGGCACGGTGAGGGAAGAGAAGTGCTTGCAGAAACGCATTTTAGAGTGTCCTGAGAGCACGGTGCCACCATAAACCTGGGGCTTGGCTGCCCCGGGTACTTGGTACTACTACCCAGCGTAGTTTCTGTTTGCTTCTAATAGTGAAACTGTTAATGCTTCCCCGTAAATATACCTATGCCTTTGCTACAATTAAGTGTTAATTCCCAGTAAAGTTGGTCATTTTGCAGAGAGATGGGTTTTTTTGCCATGGCTCCACACCCACCAGGAAAGGCCTTTTCAATTTAAACTGGACAAGCAATCAGGAGGAACCATGTGCAGCTTCTGAAGTACATATGAAGCCCTAATATTAAGCTCTTGCAAATTAATTTTGAAGAGCATTCAGGAATATAGCTCATTTATATAAGAAAATTAATCAAATGTGTCATTATTCCTTTTACATGTCACTTGCAGCTAAAGTTAAATGCCCTTTTTTTTTTAAACTGCAGTTGATGTTTGAAGCAGCAAGAAACTGGTTTTCACATTTCGTACATCGGTAGATTGTTAGTCTGTCTTTGAGCCATTGCTCTGTGCAATCAGCCTTGCGTTTAAAAGTTTGCAGTAAAGCAGGGTTTGTGGTTTTCTTTTCCCCTTGCATAAACTGTGAACTAATTTCTTTTCTGTATGTGGCTTTTACTTCTGAGGCATTTATGGTAATTATTTCCCGCTGATGAGAGTGTAACATGAAACACCACTTTCTAAGTGTCAGAGTAATTTTGTAATTATTTTTGTGAATAAAATGTTTATTGTTGATGTAACTGTTGAATAGCTGTTTGCCTATTGTAGCGAGCCTTTGCCTAGTGTGGGAGCCAGCCGTCTGTGAGAGCCAGTCCTGCCCCCCGTCACTTCCCACTGATGAACTCGACCACCGACACGCTACTTAAGTTGGGAAAGTCTTTAGCGTTTCACTTTACAGTGTACTGGAACTGGACCTTGAAGAGACCAGAGTTGCTGTATAATAACATTTCTATCGGCTGGCTCTTGAAATGTAACATACTGTTGTCCCGCAGCGTCCCACGCTGGGTGACCGCGGCCCTGGCTTGTGCAGCAGGTCCCTGTGCAGCCGGACACAGGGCAGAGCTCAGAGGAATCCGTGGCAGGTATCCCCACTTTTGCTAGGATGGATGATCTTAAGGGTCTTTTCCAACCTAAATGATTCGATGACCTGGCTCATTTGTTGCACACACACCTGGTCCTTCTGTGCCCGTGCCTGCAGGCGCAGGACTAACTGATGTAAAAAGCAGATTTCTTGCCCTTGTCCCTGCCCAAATCCCTCCTTCATTAGTGCGGCTGGCACAGCACATGTAACCTGCTCGATGCCTGCTCTGGTTTTTGGCATTTCCCTCCCTGCTTTGAGTGAAATATTCTGTGATGAGATGCTGCAGGTTGTCTCTGTTATTTTGAGAACGCTGACAAGTGCATTGCTGTGAGCAGCCTCTGCCCCACAGACACAGAATTCAGGCTGATTTGGGACAGAAATGGCAACATGAAGCACTCAAGCGCCCTGAAAAGCCACTGAGTCCCATGGGAGCCGGGTTGTCCCCATCTCCCCTTCCCTGCTCACGCCTTCGCCTGAGGAGCCATTGCCACCTGCCGGCCTCTGCCCGGCATGGGGCTGTGTGGGGAAGGAGCCCCCATGTCCCTAACCCGAGTTATTGTACTTCACAAGCCCCTGGGCATTACCTTGCCCTGCAGCCAGGTGAGGGCCTGGTGCACTCACCCGCTCATGCGCTGCAAAGTCCTGCTTTATGTATGGGTCTACCCCCCGGGAACTCTCTCGTCCCTGTGGGCACCACAGAGCCCGGGGGGACGCACCAGGCGTGACCAGCCCAGGTGGCACGTCTCTGCCCCAGGAAGCGTGGAGGATCGATGGATCCTGGACATGTAAGGGAAAGTCCTGTGATGCAACCAGGATTTGCAGCGGGATGCTGGAGGGGAAGAGGGACCAATGGAGACAAGCAATTAAACATTGAAAGTTGTTTTTTTCCTAAGAAATACATAGCTAGTTTGTCGTGGGCTGGGCTGTTGGGTTTTTTTGCCTTTAAATAAACACAGAAGAGGTAGAATTACCTCTTTAGGTATTTCTTTTATAGCCTGTCTCCCCGACGGCTGTGTTATGCTCCAGTGAGAGGGACAGTGTCTGTCCCCACTGGGGCACTTAAATGCGGAGGCGCTCTCTGCTGCAGAGGGGGAAGGGCTCGTGTTTTTCTCATGTCTCTGAATAAAACTCCTGGCACTGCCCAGAGCCTGCGGCTCTCCAGGTCGCTGAGCCTGTCCTACCAGCTCCCTGCTCACCTGCCAGCCCCCTGCCCAGGCTAAGTCTGGGGCTGAGCTTGCCCTCGCCCGCCAGCTGTCCTTACCAAAACCTTCACCACCAGCTGCAGAAGAGCAGGGCTGGTCCTGCTGAGGGATGGTGCCGCTGGATCGATGGGGATGGGGAGGCAGGAGGAGACAGGACATGATCCTTTTATGTGTCTCTGTAAAAAAAAAAAAAAGTGTGCTGGGGAAGAGTATTAATTTTTGGAGATTTCAATCTAATGTATTCTAAGGTTGTCTGTAATAAATACTACAATACGATGCACTTCTGGAGTGTGTTTTTATAGTTATTTGAATATTTTGAGTAATAATATTCTACACAAATATTACAGCTGGTTTTATTATCCTACTTTATTACAGTTTTAGTGCAGTAAACTACCACTGTCACTAACATAAGTTATCCCTACTGACATGTGGCAACATGACAGGGTATGGCCAGAGCACGATGGCTTTGGAGGCTGTATTTCATTTACAGGGGTAATGAGCGCTATCTCTGTAAGTGCACCATCTTCTTCCTTTCTGCAGTATATATTTTGAAGACCTGCAGGTGAAATTTGGTGAAGCGGGTAGTCACTGGCCGCAGGCAGGTTTCCATCCCCTGGCAAGTTAGGCAAATTAACCTGCGGGTACCAGCTGGGGCCAAGCTGCTGCGTACGAAGGGCTATTTCTCTGCACAGAATTAGTACTTAATTTCCTTGATTCCTCTTTGATGGAACACGGTTCACCAAGCCTGCACGTCACCCTCACCTCCCACCACAGAAGAGGCAGAGGATCCAGCCCATGGTACGCACCACCGGCCTGCGCAGGGGGAGCTGGTGGCCGGGAGATGGCGTCGTCAAGTAGAGAAGACATGTCCCCTGCGTGCCTGCAGCCGCTCCGCTGCCCCGGCCAAAGCCCTGCTGTTGCCCACTTGCTCTGTTTTTCGGGGGTCGCTGCCGGCCGGGGGCAGAGGACAACCCCCTCGCTGAGCATCCCTGCATCTCTCTGAGACACGGGGTCTGACCTTCTGTCGCTGCTACCAGTGAGATCTGTTCTGTCCGGTTAAATCTCAGTGTGCCGACTCAGTGAGTGTTTTATGATAATAACACAAAGCTACTTTTATGTAATGAAATTGCCAGTCTCATAGGACACTCCAAGAGCCTTTAGCCTGTCAGTGAGCTACTGGCCCCCAAACCTGCGCAGGGCAGGAGAGACCCCATTTCTCTCTGCAAGAGCTCAGCAGTGCCGTTGTACAACCTGGTGTCCCACCGAATGCGCACTCGGGGATGGAGGAGTGCCCGATACACCTGGACGGGCTGGAGAAATGACAGGAACCTCATGAAGTTCAACAAAGAAAAATGCGAAGTCCTGCACTGGGGAGGAATCGCCCCCAAGCACAAGTACAGGATGGGAGCCAGCTGGCTGGAAAGCAGCTCTGCGGATAAGGACCTGGGGGTCCTGGTGGACACTGAGTTGGCCGTGAGCCAGCCACGTGCTCCTGTGACAAAGAAGTCCCCCAGCACCCTGGGCTGCATTCAGAGCTCTGCCAGCAGGTCGAGGGAGGTGATTTAAAAATACAGAAGTGAGCAATACATGCTTCAAATAGTTACCCAGACTGTGATTTTGCTGTGGATATTCCAGTTTATGTGTTCCCTATTGCAGAAAAAGTAATTAAAATGCAGGTTTCTGGTGTGAACTTCTGTAAGAGGAATGATCCCATTCCTCCAGTCTTTCTTCTGCTGGGAAAGCTACAGGAGTTAATTTTGTCAAGGCTTGAACGAAATCCATAGGCCCTGGTGTGCATACAGATTTTTCTGATGTGCAACAATAAAACACCAAGATTTCAGCACTTGACCCGGTGGCCAGATGCTGCCATTCACAAAGACTCAGTGGCAGCATTGTGGCTCTCACAACTGAGCACTGCGCTACTGGCACGCAGGCCCAGGAAGACCAAAAGGACCCGCAGAAATAATTTCCTTTCAAGAAGAGCCAAACTGGAAATACGCAGCACCCTCGTGGATGGAAAACCGCTTGGTTTTGGCAGGTGCCATTCTGTTCACTAATTATCCTAAACAAAAGAAAAGTGAATTGTCTGTGTGAGACTCTAATTAATTACTACCCATCAGGAGCTTCTTATGCAAGAGCTGTCATCAGCAAAGCAGGGAAAGGCACTGAGAAACTCTCACTAGGAGATCTGAAAATCAGTCTTGATGGCTTATGAAATAATGCAGTGTCCTGCTGTTAGGGAATGAATGGAAAAACAAATGATGAAGAGAGATGGAGGAAAGGAGATCCTGGGGGGGCCTTTAATGTTGATGAAAAGCCTTGGACAGCGAGGTCTCTGGGCTGTGTGGAGCCTGTGTATGATAAAGGTCACGGCAGTGCACACCTCTGTTTGTATTTCAGCTGTAATTAGAGTGTCTTGTCTTGCCTTTCTTACCACCAGCAATGCACAGTGCCTCTTTGCATAGTCCTAGACGGGTCCTTTCTGGATGCAAATGAAGCTCATTTCCTATCCCTGAAAATTAATTTTTAAACATCCATTTATGTCTTTAAACCTGAGCACAGCATTAAGGACAGATAAACGCAAAACTTTCTGGTGCTACTTTTACAAAGCTGCTTCTCAGCAGAGAAACTCATTTCAATATTGAAACCAACGGCTTGGCAGCTGTGTCACTTTGTGAGGAAGAATGGATGTGATGGGAAAGCCGAGGAACAGACTCACTGTTAATTCTCCCAAATCAAAGCTGGCAAGGCAGTGCTGGGAGACTTATACGTAGGTGGGCAAGAGACACAGTGCAGGCTGGAACTTGTGCTAGAAAGAAACACTCAGAGACTTATTTCAAGCTTCAAATGATGATTAAAGATCTGGGCCAGAAGAGCCTGGCAGTGAAATAATTATTTAGTCTTCTGCCTGCCTAATGTCAAAAGCGAGTTGCAGAGACCTGATGCTGTTTTGCTAGAGCAGCTTGCCATCCCTCTGCTTTCAGTTGTGTGGTCGTGAAAACACCAGCTGAGGAACTGCGCAGCTGCTGCTCCTTAGTAAGTGGGGACCGACTCACTCCTCAGCTCTGGGACCAGGAGAGTGCCCTGTTGGGGAGCTCGGGCCTGAGCTCCCTTTCTGCACTGCGCACCGTCCTGCATGCCCTGGCAATTTCTTCTGGCTGGAGCAGGAGGAAAGACAGCTACAGAGAGATTTCTTCCTACAACTGTATCTAATACGAGGGATGTTTGCTGGGTTTCCTTTTGTTTCAATCCACAGGATTTTGAAATGCACTCTGAAAATACAGACAACATTTTATTTGCATCTTGTCATATAACTGTGGGTCCCTTTTGCTCTTTTTCCTATCAGTTGGATATGAAAACAGATGTTGAATTAGGAGCCCTGTCCTTATCACTCTATGATGACTAACACCCAATTTCCTGTCTGGGGTTTTAATAGATTGCTCTCTAAACCACTTGGAGCTATCTAGCTGAAGCAGCCGCTCCTACGTTGTTGCATTAGCAAGGTTAAAACTGCACTAGCTTTTGCAGAGATCTAAATTCAGCGTATCTGAAGATATATTTCAATGCAAGTGCTGCTTTGTGACACCTTCACGGTCCTGCCCAGAATCATTAAGTAGTGACAGCGACCAGAAACACAAGCCAGGCTAGTGTCAGTGTCTGAGGCAAACGAGAAGGGCCAAATGCCAGCAAGACATGAGCTCTCCACAACCCGCCCAGCTGTAATGAGCAAAGGAAGGAAAAATTCTGCTTTGATGATGATTTGGATAGCATGGGTTTGGAAGAACAGATTTTGCCCCACAATTTCTAAGCTGACCATACACCTTCAGCACCCATTGCTAAAACCCTCTGTCCTGCTTACTCCATCGCCAGCAGACATGAACCAGCTGGCCCTGTATTTAGCACTCCACTCTGCTAGTGTCAAATCTACAGGAAAATACAGGGGATCTTCAGAGAGCAAATATTTCCACTGCTGCCACATATGTTAGCAAAACAAATCATTAGAATTGAGTTTAATATACACCACTCAGATCACAACCTGAATCTTGTCTCGCCTGCCATTAAAGTGGTCAGAGCTATGGCTGACATTCATTGCTCTAAACAGCTGTTGTTTATTTGATCTTGTTTTCTTCTAACTTCTTTTTCTTGGATCAGTTATTGTCAGGCTAAACATAGAAGATTTTCTTGTTTTAAAAATTTGCTGTTTTTTGTAGGCAAAATGTAGTGTGTGAAAGACAGTGGGACTTCCCTTGCCAATTTGAGATCCTTTTTCACGCTCCAAAAAATCACAGGGTTAGGGTCTAAAGTCTAAATGGCTACTGCTTTGGTATGTTTTTAGAGAGCTGATATTAATTAGCTGAGCCTAGTAAATTAATTGTTTTGTAAAATCGGTTATGTTAGTGGAGTTGTACCCTGACTGAATTAGACACATTTTTTGGACATGATTTTCTAAATCTAGTGAAAAACCTAGATGCAAACAAGAAAGCTAAATAAGACCTTGTCTTTGTAAGCGTCCTTACACGGAGAAAAATCACTTCCCTGTGCATTTACCAGATTAACCCTACAGATCGTGTAGCTGCCTTCTTTAGCCAGAGTGTTACTGATAGACCAGGAGCACCTGTTCAGACTTGCTCACTGTGCTGACACAGAGCAGTCCCCCAAGAGAAGAAGGTTGGGCTACAACAGCTGACACACTGTGCAAATACTGCGCGTCCACACAGTCCTTCTGCTGGTGGCTGTGGGTTATTGAGGACTTCAGATGTTTGTGTGTGAGATGTAGCTTACCTGGGCTGCACTCTGTATTTGTCAGTTTGTGTCTTTGTGTGCACAGGCAAGGGCAACAAAACCTTGTAATGCAGACCAAGCTGGATATGACCTGCAGGAAAGAAGTGAAGAAAAACACCTTGTAAAGAACGACGGATGATAGTAATGGGTGCTGGCAGTCTGCATACAGTACTGAGCAAGCCAGAGGACACAGGTCACAGCTGACAGTGGTCTGTGCCCTATTTACAACGTATAGTGACCTGGAAGAGGAAAAGCAGAAGGTTGGCTCAAATCATCGAAAGACTACAATTCCTAAGGAGAATGATGTTGTCAGTCGAGATGAACAACTGGAAAAAGGGACAAGAAGCATGGGAGCGCTAATAGCCAGCATAAAGGGACATGTTCATCCTACTGCTGAATTTATCTCAGGAAAAACACTGCAATGTACAAATCTAATTGTAGCCCTTAACAGGCAATTTTGAGCCATCCATTCTTCAGGGCTGATCAAAACACATTGAGAGCTGAAGGAAAGAAGTGTGAAATGGTAGGAAGCTGTCATCTAGACACCTTATGGACTTCCAAGACAAAGTGTCACAGGCCAGTTTACACACATTTGTCTAGACTCAGACTTGCAGATCAATACAGGAAAAAGGAGGCCAAAGTCTGTGGAAGAAGTGCCTGTTTCGTTACATGCAGCAGTGTGAAAGATGGGATGAGACTGCTCTACATGCCTCGTGCTTATGATGGAGAGTGACCCTGATGTGGCTCTTGTCATTTTTCCTGGTAGCAAAAGAGAGCAAATCACTTTGCAAGGCACAGGCACGTGTGAGAAGTGGAAAGGAGGGCCCTGACCAGCCTCACCTGGGGCCTCCACCCACACCCTCCGCCCAAGGACTCTATTTTAAAGCTCAGCCCAGGGCCCTCAGCCCCTACCTGGGCTATGCTGGAGGAGCACTTGTCTGTGGCTCCATCACAGCTGTACATGGCCATGGACTCTGTTGATCCCAGCCTGTGGGCTGGCTTCACCTCAGGCCTGCCTCATCACTATGGATCTGCCTAGCAATCACTGGGATGTGTCTCCTGCAGTTACTGTCGCTGGACCTGATCCAGCCAGAGCACCACTGCCCCCAGAACCTCAGGACAGAGGCTTGGAAGTCTGCCTGGAGGAATGGTGAGGTAGTGAGGCCTATGTTGGAACAAACCAGGCATAAATCTCATAAAATGTGATAGCTGGGGGTTTTTTTAGATCACTTGAAATGATTTCTTCTAAGCAGCTGTAAGGAAATGGTATGCAGAATAGATTATTTGGATTGGGTTGGCGATTTGTAAATATCCTGCCAGAAAAACTACAGTGTGAATAGAATCGTGGAATAATGGAGGCGGGAAGGGACTTCTGGAGATTGCCTAGTCCAACCCCCTGTTCAAAGCAGGGTTAGCTAGGGCAGGCTGCCCAGGACTGTGTCCAGTTGGGTTTTGATAGTTGAACAAGTTTAAGGTATAATTTCCAAAAGCGTTATTTTCCTCTATGGAAAACGGGTTGTGCAAGAATCATCACTTGGGATTTCCACAACTGATGTGGGAAGAGAAAGGCCCACTGAGGGAATGGGTTGAAACTTCATTGAAATTTGTGGTTGTAACTATCTGTTAAGGATAAATGATCTTAAACCTGTTTCATAGCAATATTGAGCCTTTAATATTTGTTACAAAGTAAACTTATTTTCCTATTCCATGTAAAATATTAATGTTTAATTAAATTAAGTGGCTGGATTGCTGGCACTTTATGAAATCAAACCTTTCCCAACAGATGAAGAATGCTAGCTTTAATGTCAGGACTTAATTTCTTCTATCTGTTACATGTATTACTTGTGATCAGATCAGTTTATTAGATGGAACTTTAGCTGGTTCCTTCATAAAATACAAGGACCTTCCAGCCTTAGCTGTTATGCAAGACAAGAGCTGAAAAAATATTGTTAGCGGCTTTTTTTTCACAGAATTCATCAGCATCTAGCCAACAGACCAGCCCTCCCTCCTACAGTTTTATAAACTGGGCTGGATGCATCAACACTTGGGTTTCAGGCTGCCAGCCAGTGAGTCCTCACAGTGAGGACTAGAATTATTCACCAGCAGGTTTCTCTGCAAGTGTCAGCTTTGCCCACTTCCACTTTGACCCTCCCAGGGATTTAGATATTCATAAAAGGCTCGATTGAATGAATCAGCTCTGTCTGACAGCCTTGTCAATTAATACCGGGTGGCTGAGGGGGAGGAAGAGGAGTGAAGTGCATGTACTGATCAGTGTACACAACCAAGGCTGTGGAGAAGCTACAGCACGCTAGCTAAGAGATGTAAGCTTCTTCCTTTCTCAGTACTTTGCCTCAAAGAAACATTCTTGTCCTGTCCTCCCTGCTAAAACCAATACCTGATCTCTTGGGGGCAGGGGTTAAGGTGGTACCTTTGGGGCCTGTTGTGAAAGCTGTTGAACCTTGAGCTCAATCAATGGGAACACCCAGCTTTTCCAAAAGAGGGCACGAAATAATCCACCTTCCTGCTGATATTTTTTCTGCTCTGTTACACATTTTACAGGGCATCCAGCGCTTCCCAGCTAATGTCTGTGATGATCCCCAGGACTAAGAATTCCCCTGATGCCCAGCCTTCCTCTTAGAACCCACTCTAGAGAGAAAAATGGGAGTCTGAGCCACCTCAGCCTCACATCCCAGGAAGTGCTGTAATGTTACTTCTGCTGTTGCCTTCAACCAACGTATTCTGGTTTTCAAACTTATTTCAGGAGAAGTCATCCATGGAGTTATCCTCATTGGCTTTAGATTATGACAAAACCTTTCATGCCACCACTGCTTCCCATCTCCTGACATCCTGACTGCTGTAAGCTACACCTGCATGAGAAATTCCTGTGGTTGTGTACCATCCTTGGCTTTGCTTTAGGGCTGCATAGGAGTAGGCTATGTTTGAAAACTACATTGCATTTCAGAAGATTTCAAAATTAATAAAATTGAGCTTCAGTGGTTTAGTAAGCTACTGCCCTTTTCATATGGAAAGCTAGTTGATCTTTTCTAGGCAAACTAGTCTGTTGGGTGGTGGGGCTGCCTGGATTGCTATATTTATCTGTTTACATGCATGATTTGGGAATCAATAGCAGTGTTCTCATCCATTCATGAGAGTGAAAAGACTTATTAACAGCCTCCCAAATGAACTTTTGAAGGGATAGGAAGTGCATCCTTCACAGCACAGCTAAGTGTTTCATGCATTTCTCACAAACAGGTTCCTAATAATACTACAAGGAAGCTAAGCAGGGATGGAATGCCTGCCCTGCACCTTGTCCCTCTTTGCTCAGCCTGTCTTCTCTCAGCTTTTGAAAGCAAAAGCAACAATTCTTCTACTTCTGGTATTAAATGTGGAGGGTAAATTTCATTGCCTGAGCACAGACAGCATCTGTTTATAGCCCATTTAATTCCCCTCTATTTGATATATATGAGCTTCTTCAGTTGCAGTGGAAGGACAGATATGGGAGCACAAACATTCATTAATTCTGCCCAATGAATTAATTAATTGATCTCTTACAGTATTCAGGGTTTGTTTCCTTCCCCTATTTCCATGCTGTCCTATTAATCTCCTAGCAGTCTGCAGCCTCCCATCAGTTTTCACCTGAATTCCTTTTTCTGGTACCAAGACCTTTATGGAAGAGGAGAGAAGATGACAAAGCCATTTGGGTTTGATGAACTGAGGGCATAGAGGAAAAGACAATTGTGGGGGGAGGTACTGGCTGTCTTCTCTGCTTGGTCTTGGCAATGCCAAGAAATCTCCTCCTGATCCTCTCTGCAAAGAGGAATTTTGGAGGTGGGGGGGACGACACAAACCAAGAACAAACCTAGACGATTGCGCAAAATACTATAAAACGGGAACCATCTTCTCAGTGGAAGTTCTGGGGCTGTGCTGCCTGTTGGGGAGTGGTGGAAGGCGTAGTACCGCAGGAACTGGGAAACCTTTCTGCCAGTGATGTCCTTCATGGTGCAACCCCAACTAGCTAACCAGCAAAGAGGAAATTGGGGAGGGAAGTAATTTCACCTTAGAGACAGAAAAATTTTCCTTTTTCTTTTGGCGGTGGAGTAAGGGCTGTGTTCCCCTTCGCTTCCCCTTATTTTTAGCATCGCTAATATCAGCCATCCTCATTCAAAACACATTTGCTTTTACTCCCTTTCTATTTTAATAGGAAACATATCTTCTTTTTACTGTTTTGACAGTACCTCACTGAAGCCATTTATTCTATTCTGTACAAGCTCTCCTACCACATTTATCGCCAAAGTATCTGAGTGCATTAAGCAAAATGACTAACATCTACCAGGTTATTTTTTTAGTCTGTGTCTCCTCAGGAAAAAAATATGGATGCAGTAGTGTCCTATTCTGCTAAGTGGGACTTTTGCCCATCCTCTTTTACATATACATTGCTCTATTTTTTTGTAGTAGAGAAAGCAAAGCCCAAGAAAGGTACACTTCACATGGAGCAATAATTGACAACACATTTATTAATGATATTTACTTCTTGGTTGATTCCATATCCTCAGATTTGACCTTGAGACAGTTCTACTTTTTGGCCACAAAGCCGTACCACCCCTCCACTGACTGGCAGTAATGAAGGTGTGAGCAATACTCTTCATCCAGCCTTTTGGCTACAGTGGGCTTGCAGCACGGAGGATTAGGAAGGTGAGAACCCTGCACTTGATTTTGTTTTACGGGGAACTTGAGTAGAGTCCAGGATGGTTACCGGTGCTGCTGAGGTGATGTTCTGCAATGTCTTGTATACTAGCTGGAGTTTCTGAAGTGCTGTGAGCTTCCTTCCCAGCTGCATCACATTGCTGTACTTCAACTGAGAGGTGATGAAGGCATGAATAATTGCAGTCAAGTCATACACCAGAATGGGACAGAAATGGTAAGAAGTCACCTGGAGATGATGAAAAGTATTACTCAGACTGGTAAGTGAGAGCTCAGTGTCAACAGTGCATCCAGAAATACTCCCGAGTTACTGCCTGAACTGACCGCTTGTGCATCATCTCTACATTGTTGGCACTTGTGTTTATCACCAGATGTCTGTCCGCTGACTGATATGAGACCTTGTAAGTGAAAGGTCCAGCAGTGGAGGAACACGGTCCCATTACTGTGGAATAGATGTCCCCCTTCAGAAAGCATTCAAAGCCTCATAGTGTATTATACTGCCAATTCCTGTATGGAAGGCAGTGGGATCCCAGGGTTAAAAGTTTAAGCATGAAGTGACTCTGGAGAATGAGAACAGATGCCTCCCTCCTACCTACTGAGAGGAGGAGACCAATTCATCACTGCCAGTAAAACCGCTTCATCTCTATGCCTTGGCCTAAATTTGTGCTGAGCTGTGAATATTAGCTTCAGAGAGATGCACTTGGAGGTGGCCTTTGGGCAGCTTCTCTGTGGACTTTCACAGGAATGGGGAGGTTTGGCCGTGAATAGTAGCTGCATAACCTGATGTGCCACAAGCAGGAATCTTCAGGATTTGCCTGACTACTCCGTGTTTGAGGAGTTAAATAGACGTCTGTGGGGAATGACAAAGGCATTGATCATACACTATTGGCCAGTGTAAGTCACTTATATCCTGCCAGCTTTGTGGAAAGGTTATCAGTCAGATTTATGGGTATTAAGTCCTTCAGGATGTTTAGAGCTTCTTGATAATGAAAAATTTGTGCTCATGAATTGTATTTGGTAAATATTAGTACAGCAGTGTAAGAACAGTAAGCTTGCAGCTTTCAGTATTCAGTTCTAGGGCAGATTATGAGTGCTCAGGGTCGGTGGAATATCTTAATGCCGTGGATGACTTCTTGAAGTTGACATGGCAGATTCAGCGGAGGAAGATAAGAATAACAGAGCCTGTGATACGATCACAGCATGAGCTCTAAGGAGTTTCTTACTTTCATCGTCCCTGTTTCAGCCTTTGCTACCAGTATTCAAGTTTCCAATAGGATGTTAGAAAGCCAGAAAGCTGTCAAGAGATGAGGATCATTTGAGGCTGCTGCTGCAAGCTAACATGCAGCAGTAACGACTTGGTCCTCCTCCCACCAGGGTGAAGCACTGCTGTCTGTTATTAGGCTTTGGAACTTTGTCAGTGTTCATGAATTGTTGACTGAATCAGGATTACTGATATTTCTTGTTGCCAGGGAGTTAAAAGATAGTATGTGCTGCCTGAAGGCTGTGGGGGACTAAGAGCAAGATTTTAATTTTCCTGGCCTTGTAGTCTAGAAGATAAGGGTTTCTTTTAGCCATTTGAGAATTTTGTGTCCTGCCATAACTTATATATGTTCAGTGCTTACAGTTAAGAGACAGCTCTCCTAAGTACTCCATACCCAGCAATCAAGGATTTGCCTGAACCTAAACCACAGAGACTAAATCTAGAATCCAGGGAAGGGTTGGTGAACCTGACCTCACTGTAGAGTTTCACAAAGCTTAACACCCTTGCACAACAGATTCTTGATCAGATTTCTTACACATGACTGTCTGACCAAGGCAGCATCCTTGGGGGGGGGGGGAATCACCTTGCTTCTTACTCACTGC
The DNA here is from genome assembly GCF_965638725.1 of Aptenodytes patagonicus. Classification (NCBI taxonomy): domain Eukaryota; kingdom Metazoa; phylum Chordata; class Aves; order Sphenisciformes; family Spheniscidae; genus Aptenodytes; species Aptenodytes patagonicus. The sequence goes on along the minus strand of NC_134953.1, from coordinate 58,826,222 downwards.
TCCTGCATGCTATTGAAATGCTACAAATGGTTTTGCGGCCCAAATTTGTAAAAGGTATTGGTATGTTTTGAGAGGACTAGAAAAAAATTGTAAAATTGTCTGAGGGGTGAAGAAAATGCCATGTCTAATGAATTTCAAGAGTTTGATCTACTTGGCTTATCAAAAAGTGGATTAAGCAGTGACTTGATTAGCATGTAAAATACTTTAAGTTTTTGATTTAGCAGTGAAGGGCATAAGAACCACTGTTGGAAAGCTGAAGTGAAATAAGGTCAAATCGGAGTGTTAAGTACGTATTTTATTGTTGTCAGTGAGCAACCAGAGGAACAGAAGTGGTGACTTCTCTGTCCTATCTTCTGACCCAGCTTGGGTGACTGTGGGAGATAAGCTTTAGTCAAATACACAATACTGAGCAGGAGAAAACTGGTGAAATGTAATGGCCTATGAAGTACAGAAGGTCATACTAGATCTGGTGCTGGTCTAGCTTGCCTCTTTTGGAGGTAATTGGGACCTGTGTGTCTTATTCTCTCCCAAAAGCACATCCTTCACATGACAAAAATGAAGGTGTTTTCTACCTAAGGGTGAGGCTTAGGGCAGGGAAAGCCTGTGTATTGGTGCAGATCGGTATGTGTCCATCCATGTGGGGCAGTGCATAGGGCCATAAGCCACCCCAGCACTTCCAGACCTACAGTGCCATCCCGACCAGGGCTTGCAGAGGTTCACAGCTCCGTCTCAAGCAGGGCTCCTGCACACACCGCCACACGGGCTGCTTTGGTCACTGTTGCTTTGCACAGGGATGAACTATACTTGGACAGCTGCTTAGTAAAGCCGTATGGCACCAAGTGGCAGGAACTCTGCAGGAGCTGGAGGTGGTCACAGAGGCAAGAGCCTAGCTGGCTGCTCTGCAAGGTGATACCTCCTGTTTCTGCCAAAACTCAGCTGGAGTCCCTGTTGCCGCAGCCTCTGCAATCTTGCTTTTGTGTGAGACAACAAAGTTCAGCTCCTGTGACCAAACATAAGCATCCTTAGTTCCACATCCAACCATGACATGGGGAAGAGTTGTCCAATATAGTTATGCAAATCTTCCTTTTTTGGGACTTCAGACTTGATAGGCTAGTAAATGCCTAATAGCGGTATTTTATTGGCAAAGGAAAGGATGAGGTGAGAAGTTACAACAGCGCAAAACATTCTAGAGAAATGCTTTTCAGTTGCTTTAAAAATTCTGGCACTACAGCATCATGTATTCACGGAGATTGCCTTTCTTCTGTGCCCTTGTTTGCAGTATGAAGTAATGAAGGAAATACTGTATATACCTGAAATCATCATTTGAATTACAACTGTTAGCAGTCTTACACTTTTTTTACACTACATGTACAGAAATAAATTTGCCCTTATTTGGGGGGAGGGGAAAACTGAACTTTTGTTGATAATTAGTTTTATATTTTGTGTATGTTAAAAAGCAACTTCTGTATATTATATAAATCTATCAAGCAGTTATTAACTCTTAGTTTTACCACAATGTAACTGAACAACTATACAATCTTTTTTCCTCTTTATGATTATGTGGTACAAAACTTTCATTCAATGTTGTTCTTTTACACTGCACTGCATAAAGACTGGTTTATCAAGATCTGGTATGGTCTGTACTGTGGGTCTGTGGGATACTAGGCTATGGGATGGTACTTGAGGAAGAATTACAACACAGCAGCCTTCTGTTTGGTTTTCAGAGGCTGTAGTCATTAATCCCTGGAAAAAATCAAGGGTCTATGTGTCATCTACAAATAGCAAGTTTAACTCTTAATTCAAAAGGTTTTATAATGAATACATTTTATTTTTGTATTCTGGATTCTGAGGTTTGGGAGTTGGAGCAGGTTCTTTAAGCCTTTTAAATGCTGCTCCTCAACCATGAAGACTAGAAACTTCCTCTTCTAAAATCTGAACCAAGTTCTTCACACCATTACTCCAGAAACTTGGCCTTTGATAAAGACATCAAACACTCAAAGATCGTGCATCACTGTTAGGATCAAACAGAAGTTTCTACCGTAATGAAACCATATAAAATGAGTTATCCTTATCTTCCACATCATGGGTGTTTAGGGTGGTGTGACCAGCCAGTGGCTTTAGCATACAGATGTGAGAAACTTTGCCATTGCACCTCTAATGTAAGCAGCTGCTTGTTTGCCAGCCTGGCCAAGCTATGCCAGTGTGGCTTTCCATGCGTGTACAGTTGTGCATACCTTCCAGGGGACTGGTGGTGCCTCTGCGATGGCTGTGCTGAGGTGTCCTCTGCTCCATGCCTTAGGCTGCTGGGTGCTGAGGGCAATGTTTCTTACGGCAAGTCCTCAAAGCGCCATGAGCTGCTTCCTCTCCTGCTCTTCCCATATGGATGCAATGATAAACTGGCTTTCTGCTTTATTCCTGGGTAATTTGCAGCAGACCTCTCAATGCTCACCTTTGCCCAGCAAGGTTGTTGGCCAAATCTGGCTAGAGAGGCCCAAAGGGTGTCGGTACGCCTCACTGATGGCTGACCGTTCCAGAGGGCTGAGGGGGTACACCCTCATGGCTCCCGCAGCGGGCGGTGCTGGGCCTGGGCTCCCATGCAGGGCAGGGCCGAAGGCTCCGGAGGGCCCCCCGGCACTGCCGCCCCCCTCACAGCGGCCTCTGCAGATCTGGTCGGCCGCAGCTCCCACCAGCTTCAAGGACGGCCCGCCGCCGCTCACCCCTCATGCCGCCCCCGCCCGGCGGGCGGGAAGCGGGGCGCTGAGGCGAGCCCGCCCCGCGCCCACAGGAGAAGGCGCCGCTCCCTACCGGCAGCGCGGGGAAGGGAGCGGAGCGGGGCGCAGCCGAGCCGAGCCGCCGGCGCAGCCCTGGCAGGTGGTGGCCCCGATAGCTCCGCCGAGCTAAACTGCCGCCGAGCTAAACCGCCGCTGCTCCCTGCTCGCGTCCCGCTGCCATTGCCGGCGCCGGCTGGGGAGAGCGGCGGAGCCATGGAGCGCTGAGGAGCGGCGGCGAGCGGGGCTGACTGGGAACCTGCGCCGCCGCGGGGAGAGCGGCATAGCCCCCGGAGACGACACCGGGCCGCCGGCGAAGGTAAGCGCTCTCCGGCTCCCTGCCCGCCGCTCCGGGCCGGGGCGGCAGCGGCGCTGGGCTGCCGGCTGCGCCTCGCCGCCGTTCGCCTCCCCCGGCCGCCGCCCGGGGCCGGGTCTCTGTCAGCCCCCGGCGCAGGAGGGACGGGGCGGGGGCCGCCGCGCTCCGGAGGTCCGTTAGCCGCCCTGCGCTGGAGTCCCGGTGGCACAGGGCGTCGGGGTCCCGGAGGGCTGGGACCTGTTACGTGCCCGGGGTTAGTCAGGGTGCGCGGCGTCGCCACCGGCGCGCAGCAGGTTTGATTGAGGAAAACGTCTTAGTCACTTGTGGGTTGTTTCGGTGGTTTCAGTAAGTTTTGTCATATTGAATCACATGGCATTAAGAACTGATAGTTTAAAAAAAAAAGGGGGGGGAGGGCTTGTGGTTTTCCGAAGAGGGAAGATGTACTTTAATTGTTGATTTTAAAAATTATTTTCTTGCATTTTTTCCAAATTTCTGTTGGAATTACTAATTTTATTTTGGACCTGTTAAGGCTGTCTGTCGCAGCATTGCGTTTCATTTAAACGTGTCCAGGAGTCTTGTTCTCCCTGCGGGTACCACAGCCGAGGGCTGGGGGATGCCATGCCATGCCTCCACCTCTGAAATGGGTCAGACATTGGCTGTACCTCTAAAGTGATCTGCAGCCTTGGGTCCTTGTAACTTGTTGCGTCAATCCTCCCAATGTTAATTTCTCTGTGATGTTTTCTCTTCTAGGCTTTACAGCTATGCATCATGTTCGCTAACATGTGGTTTGAGTCAGTTTGTTTTTTCTGATTCTCCTTTTCTCAGTTCGGTGCGTGGTGGGAGTTGTGAGTTTAGAGAGGATCTGGAAGTTGAGTGTTTCCTCTGTGTAGCTCCGCAACAGCTGCCTGCAAGCCCGTGGGGTGCTGTGCAGGAGAGCAGAGAGGGGTGCTCCTTTCACCTCCTTGGGTGAAGGTTGAGGAGTGATAAATCAGCTCTGATATGCAACAAGCTATTTACTCTAGGTTTTTCGGGGTGGAACATAGCCCTGGAGGTAAGGAGTTGTTTTGTGTGGTGCTCAGCATCTGCCACAATAGGAAATATCCCAAGAGGTCACCTACGCTGAAGAGAGAATTCCTGATAGATTTTTAAGTTATCTTAACAGCAGAATTCATACAATGCTTTTTATTTTTTTCCTCTGAAATTCTTATGTCCAGAGGAAGCAGCAGTGAATAAGCTGAATAATTGCATTTGTACGTTTTAAATCCAGTGAAACAAAGAACTTTTTATACCACTTTGAGAGAGACGCTCGTGTGCTGTGTCCCTCACTATCGGCTCCAGAGATGGTGGCCAGATTGTAAATAAATCTCTGATTTATAAATCATCTAGAATCTAAAGCTCTTTAGTGCAAAGGATGCTTTTCTAGTACACTGTTAAGTATACTGGCTGCATATAGCAGATTATTCATTGTAAATATCTGTTTCTCTTGTCATCTAATCTATTTTAATATGTTTCCATGTGCCTGCTCAGGTACTCCAGGTACACCTATATCTTACTGTATTCTCACCTTTAGATATTTTAGATTCCAGTAAACCATTTTTAATGTAATGTTTAGACGTGAACCTGAAGTAAAATACAAGATTCAGCCTTGTTGGCTGCTTCTTCCAAAAACATATTCAGGTTGAATTTGCATCCACGTGCAAAAATTCAAGCAAAGTCTACTCTGTGTCAGGGAGACAAGTAGTATACCAAATCCTGATACCACTCTATTTTGATATTCGTTGGTAGGACCCTTTTCTCATTTTCTAGTAGTAAATAGGCTGCTACATTCTGCAAATACTACCTCTCCTCCTCCTGGCTAGGTTGCAAAAACTCTTAATTGATCTTTGTGCGTTCTAGTTACTGCGGTTTCCTTCTTTGCAGTTACTTTTGTACCAGTATGTGCCTTTGTATATTCAATGAAAATCTCACTGTCCGAAGCATTTTCCATACGTGTTGGTCTGACCATGCTGAATGTAATAATTAGATCCTTCTGCTGCTTCCTCTCTTGCTGCTCTGAAGTACAGTGGAAGTGCTACAGAGGATTATGCTGCTTTGTTCATCGTCTTTCCTCTTGCTTTTCCGGGCGCTCACCAGACCCTCCGTTTGCCCAGCGCTGGCAGCTTTGTGTCCCAGACCTTCCTATTCTTCCCCAACCACCCCTGTACTTACTTACCAGCTCTTTCCAACTCACATGGAGGCCTCTCCTTATTCAGCATTCGAATCCTTACTGAAGAGTCTGAGTTACCTATCAGGAAGCTTATAACAGATTAGCTGACTAATTGTCTCTGTGAACAGTAGTCTTGTTTAAAAAGTCGTTGCAATCAGCTATCTTGAATTTCCATATTTGAAATGGATGGCCACAGATAGATTTGTAAAATCCTTCCTAAAATGGCAGTTCTAAGCGCTGACAAGTTGAGCCAGTTGGGATGATTTGTTTTACCCAAACAACCCTGCCCTGGAGTGATCCAAGCGGTGCAAGCTATCCCTGGTGTAGATGTGGGTAGTTCCTACACATTGAGAAAAATAGTGACAAAATGGTGTGTAGAGATACCTTTATTTGTTTAAATGAAATGCCTGTTATGCAGAAAATAAAACATGTAAGTCTTTACACTAGTTCCATCCGTAAATGAAATTGTATAATTATGGCAGTAGGATAAATATAGCCTTAGCAGATGGAAAAAACCTATTAGAAAGGCATAGAACAAATGACGATGTGAAAGAACTCCCCTAAACTTGAAGGCTATTGCAAACAAAAGTGTGTCTACATACATTAAATATTGCTTCTAAAGAAAAAGGATATTAATCTGATGTTATTACTCATGATCTGTTCCCCTCCCCCCCCCCCGTATTTCCCTTAGTTTAGAGAATTAAAATAATTTGTCAGCTTCACTTTCAGATTCTTGCTGCTGCAATGTTTTGGTTTCAGGCAATGCAGAGGAATGGTTATTTAGCTGTTTTAGGTAAAACATTTTAGCTGAATTTCTTTAATTATGAAAATAGTTTTCAGCTTTAAAAACTTTTTTTTACAAAAAAAGAACAAATTGATAGTATCACATTGCTTGCTAAAAACATGCATGAAAGGCCTGTTTCTCTTTTCTGTTAGTGCCACTCTGTGAGCGTAAAATGCCATTGGTTCTGTTTGTCTGTAAGCCCTACATGCCATTACATCTCAGATAGTTTAAGAGTATATCCCTTATTCAGGTTAACATATTAGAGAGAGTATGATGAATGGTACAGAGAAGGTAAGTTAAGAACCTTTTTCTTAGTCGTACAATATAAGAACAAGTAGGCATGCAGTGACATTGAAAAATTCAAGACTCTTAATTTTTTTTTTTTTTTATTAGATGTATAATTAGACTGAGGGACTATTTGCCAGAGCGTTCTTGAAGCACAGAACTTAGCTAGATCCAAAATAATTTCTGTAAATCACAGAAGTATCCAGAAGTATGAAAAACTTTGCAAATACTAAAAAGACAATTTTGGAGAGCTGTAGAAAAGATGTAAATGTTTATCCTTCATAGCTTAAGCCAGTCTCTGAGAAATAAGGCTTGGAGGAAACTTTCTAGGAGAGCAGATTATTCTACGTCTGCCTACAGTGGAATTTCTTGCACTTTCTGTTGAAGCATCTGGCATTACTGTCAGTGATGAGAAAATAGATTAGTGGATGATGATGGATTAGATCTGTGGCTATTCAGATGCTTAAAAAGTGTAATTCTGTAAGTACACATGTGCACTCTGAGTTTGGCACTTCCTCATGTTTGTGCACTTAACAATACACTTTGTTTATTTTATTAATAAGTCAGGGGAAGAAGATCCAGAACATTCCCCTGTAGTTGTCTTTGCTTCTCCCTTTTCTTTCTGTCTGTGTGGATTTTGTGTGTGTGGCTTGTGGGATTTTTTCCTCCCCTCCATCCATCTCTCTTTCCTGAATGTTCTCTCCTCTTTGGAAGCCAAGCAAAGAGTGTTACATATATTTTTGCCAATGGGGAATGAGGAGGCAAGTGGAACCAAAAGCTGTCATGGGCTGGATAGTGCTTTGTGCATGTGATGGCATTTGACTGCCTCCTTCATCAACCTATGCCTTCTCTTTCACCTGCTGAGAGGTGGCCAGCAGGCAGAGAGAGGGGGAAGGCATTATCAGGTGTGGGTAGGACACTGATAATACATTTCCATGAAGGCAACCAGGGTTGCTTACTGTTGATAGGGGAGCCATGAAACCAGGCTATGACAAACTGAGACATAGGATCTGGAGGGGTCTGTGCAGATTCAGGGCCTGGAAGAAGTAAGGACAATCTTGGTGGTAGTGAAAATGTAGGTTGGGAATTGGGACAGTGTAGACCAAAGTTATTGTATAGAGTGAGTTATTTTATAAAGGAAAAACAGTAGTTTATTTGGGGTAGAATTATAAAGCTTGGTACCTTATGGGCTCAACATCTTTACTGTTAAATTATTAAAGGGTTGAGAGACGGATAAGAGTTGGTGCTAGCACAAACACATGGTTTATGATGGGCTGTGGGACAGTGAGATGAGGTTGGATTGGATTTGGGGTTTGGACTCAGGATGACGTGGGTGGGTGATATGGAGTTACTGTTGACTTATGTGAAGTTACAGTAGATTCTGGTGCGGCAGAAGTAGCTGAGAGTTCAGTGCAACATGGCATAAAAAGTCACTGGAAAAGGGGTGAGATCTGTCATGAGCTTAGGTGTTTTTCCCTGTGTGTAGAAATGCTACATGTAGTAGTATGACTAAAATCAGGGTTAGGGATTGGCAGGCTGTGGGTTGATGACTGTTTCTTTCTCTGACACCAATAAGGGCTGATACCGGCAGGGGGAAATGCCTTGAAGGGTAAGTCTTGACTAGATGGTGGTTAAAGCCATAGATAGGGCTAGGGTTGAGTTTCTGAGCTTGGATTTGGAAATGGGAGCAGCTAACACACTAAGAAATGTGCTGAATTATGATCCTTAAACTGTAATGGCTGGAGCCAAGTAGGCAAATGTCTTTTGATGGGCTTTGAAGATGGGCAGCCTTGCCGAGCTGGAGTTAAAATTCAGATTTCTGTTAAAACTTGCTATGCTTAGATGTTTCCTGTTAGGCAGTCACCCTTGCCAGCAGCAATATAGGGACTGCTTTCCTGTCCCAGCAAGTGGAGTCAGCTCTAAGGTTTTTTGAGACTTCACTCCAATGAAGGATTCCATCCAATGCCTGGTATAGCCATACTGACCCTTCCTTGCCAGAAAACCAAGCCATTTGTCCGTTGCCTCACTGGCTTTAGCCTTAGGAATAAATGTAGATCTTCCTTTCAGAGACCCAAATCACAAGTTTAACTAGAGCAGTCCTACCCCCGTGGGATGTTCACTATCCAACATTAAACATAGTGTGTCAGCCCCTTTAGTGCCCTACACCAGAGGTTCCTTCAAACCAGGCTGTGGAGGCCATCTTGGGGAAGGTGGAGCCTGAGGAATGTCCTGTCTGGGCACTTACAGGAAAGAGGAACTTGATCAAAAAGAGCTGCAAGCTTCATGAATTTTTGTGTCATTGAAGACTTTAAATCCTTATTACTACTATTCAGAGGTATTTTCCCCTCTCTGCATTCCATTCTCTGAAAATGAAAGCACTAAGCTGACTGAGTCTTTTTAAGTTCCTTTTTATAATTGAAACACTAGTTAATTCAGAGGACCGTTCCTTCTCAGGTGGTTGAAAGCCTTTGTGATTTTGCTGTTGGTTGACCAAGAAATCTTACAGCAGTCCTGTTTTCCTGTGGGCTGTAGGTAATTTGATGAAATTTCAGTGTATGATGTACTTTATCATATGTTAAATTAGTTTCTGATAACAGAAAAGCAGTGGAAGCCACCAGGATCCTTTGGAATGCATCAGAGAAGTTGAGGTGACTGATGTTCTCTTTGTTTCTTGGAGTGTCATGGGTGATGCCTAGAAGAGGATGGAAAACCTCAGTGGTTTTGCGTCATGTTGAAGGTCTAGGCTACGTTTCAATGGGAGCACACGGATGCAAACTATTAGGTGACATTTTTGAGAAATACTTTGAACGTCATTTGCTGAAATACATTTCATTTGCAAACAGCTGCCTGTTGAGAACATTAAACTGACCTGACTTAGCTGCTAAACAGTTAATATATACTCATTTGCTCTCTAATTATTTGTAGCACAGCTGATAATACCCTACTTTTGACCTGATTATAAGCAGCAGATTTTACAGGGCACAGCGGCTATTTGTGGTAAAATGTATGCCTTCCAAGCATGAAGTGTTAGTGAGCAGCAGCAGAACTAGAATGACTATAGTTAAAACATAACAAGTAATGAAAGGGTAACCAAGCAGCACGTACTAATATCTTTTTTTTTTATCAAGTATTTTTCAACTTGCATGAACTAGGACAGGGATTGTTGGTGTGAAGTTTGCAATGAAAGAATTATTTTGCACAAGATATTCAAGGCGCATGTTGTAAAAGAACACACAGAGCAGAAGCTCTGTTCTACAGGTAAAGAAGCAGAAAGTGAAAAGAGGAGAGAGAGGTCATCTGAAATAAATTCAAGGAAACAATATGGTCTTGAAGACTACAGGGAGCTGGGCAAGCACGGCAGAATGGGGAGCAGCAAATAAGCTGATGCCATAGTGTGGCCTTGTAAGTCATGTCTGGAAGAGAAGTCATCTCTGCTCTCCTAAACCCAGAAAGAAACACGATCTGTTGGCAATGTTTTGGAGACAGTATTTTGCTGAGGTGGTTATGTGTTTTTTACAGACAAAGATACCTCAGGGAAGATTCAAAAGATAGCTAGATTGAGAGCTTAATGCCAGGATTTTCTCCTCAGTATTCTTTTAGATGTTTTTCTTTTATAACAGTGTTTCTAAACTTGTAAACAAGAAGTTGACCCTTTCCTTTGCTGGAATAAATAACCATGATATTTTCATTTTTGTTTTTTTGCCTGGGGTCCCAAGTGAACTCAGGTGCCACTGACAGACACAAGAAACAGTGTTTCTTCTGGAAACTAGTCCAAATAAAGTGACTGTCTGCATCATACAAGAAGTCTGGGAGTTGTTGGAGCCACCGTGTTTTCTCACTGACGTGTAAGGTTCAGTTTTGGGATGTAAACAATGAAATGTCAAGAAAAAAGGGGAGAAATTTCCCTTGATGGGGAGAACCTTCTCTAACCTTCTTGTTGCTAAACAAAGCTTAACATCTGAGTCATGCAGATTGATGTGGATTGAATGCTTTCTGCCTGCAAGATGGTCACCAAGTGAAAAATTACTTCAGAATGTTGGTTGAAGGACAGTACTATGCTCAAATTGAAATACAAATTCTTGCAATTGATTTTTGTTTCATTCATGCTTTTGTAATTCAGTAATTGCTCGAGGAAGCAATAGACTGCATACCACTTGAATAAACAGCACCAAAAAAATCTTCTGAAATTGCCAGAGCACTTGTTAAATGTGAAAGATAAATTTGGAGTGGAGCTCCTTGCAACAGGGATACTTTCAAGAGTGCTTATAAATAGTGAAAACAGGAACTTCAGGAAGAGAGGAATCCGAAATGATTAATCCTCGGTAGTAACCATTTCTGAAACTACAAGCCCAAATAAGAAACAGAAAATGATCCAACCTCACAAGAGCTCTCGAGAAGAAAATAAGTATAAAACATATGGAAACCTTCAGGGTGAAGCTGCTCTGTTTGATGGGATTCTGTTCAAAGAAAATCACATTCTCAGGATGCACAGTGTGCTCGGGAATACTAATCATAAATCTCACAGTGCCTGTGTGTGGTGCAAGAGCTAAACACACTACTGCCTATTTTGGTCATTCCACTTGAAGAAAAGGCATCCACATATAACATTTGCAATCGCTGTAGTCATCAGCTTGGAAAATTGTCACTCAAATAGCACAAGATTCTCCATTTTTCATCTGAAAATGGCTAGTGGTGTTTTGGGTTCCCAATAACGCTAGCCATTCTTGGGTGGGAAACAGCCTTTAGAAGCAGGATGTTAAGTGTTATTTTGAGAGCTTGGATTCAGATCCCCGCTTCTTCTGGAAGTGCTCCTCTTCCCACTGGAGAAAACTCTCAGGGTATATAGGGTATATCTTTTTGGATCCTCAAAGGAGAGCAGGAAGCTTGTCCCAGCATTGTCATCCTTGAAAGTTATAGAGGCTTCTCCAGGGAGCCTTAGTGGTGAGGTACAGTGCAAAAACAACAGAGTTGGAGGGTCAGATCAGGTGTAGCAGCATCCTTGCCTGCTAACCCCGAGGCTTTCATGACAGATTCTTGCTTGAGACAACTCCAAAAGAGGTACACGATCAAGAAGCTCTAGGCAAATGGTCTACTGCTATCATAACAATTAATATTCTGCTGTAATAGTTCTTAGGATACCCTTCCCCGGTGTTTTTTTCCCAGGTATGCAGGGCTGGGAGAAGTGAATATGCCTCAGTTGGTTTTGGTTTTGTTTTGTTTTTTTCATTCTTTCCTCTGTCTCAATTTTGCATTTCCTTTCTAGAATTCATTCAGAAATTTCTATTATAACCCCTCTTCACTGCACTTTCCTAATGAATTATGTATATATGTAACTTCCAGACCTTTGGATGAAAACCATTAACAAAAGAGAAACACTTGGATAAGCAGGATGATTAGAAGCCTGGCACTTTTACGAAGCTGGTGATCTTCTTTTCCCATTCTGAGCTTTTAATTTGCTTTCAGCATATGCATAATGTTTTGATATCCTGAAATCCCCTGCCTATACTGTTAAAGGTTTGATGTGCCATGTGTCCAACATTTCTCCTGTTCTGTAGGTGAATTGGGCCTTTGTGCTTTCTCACATTTTTCATTCATTTTTATTCATTTCTGTAATTTTTGGAGGACCATTTTTTTTTTTCCAAGCTGCTTGTGGGTCACTGATGAATCAATTCAATTATAAATTGCAGACTTCAAATGCCTTTTCTCAGAAAGACAAGAACAAGGCAATGTTCAAATGAAGCCAGGCATAAGAACTATAAAAATAAATACTTGTTTACCTAATGCTTAGTTCTCTTCTGGAGCTTATTGGTATATTCACAGGAAAACACATATTTTTAAAAAAGACAAAATAATCTGGTCACAGGCAAGTAGCTAACCAGAAGGAACTCGAAAGATACATTCTTTAGCATCTTTCCTTGTTTCTTGATCATCCACTATCAGTGTAAAAAATACTTTGTACAAGTACTAGTCTACAAGACTAGTAGTCTCTAGAAGACTAGTACTGTTCTGGTGCAAGATTTCTGTCATGTAACATAGTTGTAATGAAATGAATTCCTCAATTCAGTTATGTGTAGTAAACGTTAGGAAGTACTTGGTAAGCAAAAGATAAGGTATTTGTTTAGACTCATGTAAAAATAGAGAAGCTTTACAATAAAAAATAGTAACTTAGCCCTAAGCAAACTCTTACTGACTTTGTGCACATCAGTAGAAATCTTGGATGGATTTTTCTAGATTAAATATTGCCTCTCTTCTTTGACCTGAGGTATTACTGTTGTGGAGTTTGCTTGTTGCTCTTATTACCAGGAGGAATTGATGCTAGCTGCCTTTTTTTTGTGAGCTCCATCGTTTTATTTATAAAACGAGGAGCAAGCAGGAGACGTCTTCCAAACTCCTCTCCATGGAATGGCTTATGCTTCCACATGCCTCTTCACCAGCAGAAATGCATGTGTTCCTCTTCTGCTTCACCTTAGCGTAGCGGTAGTGATATTTCTCCTGTAGCACTCATCTTTTAGGAAACTCATTTTCTATGCTGGAGTTGAATGCATCAGAGAAAGCATTTGCAACCAGCCCCCAAAAGCCCTTCTTCCTTCCCATAAGTCACTATATGATTAGACTGCAATATGGTGCAATCCCTGGAGTAGTTACTGCTTTTTCCATTTTACTCTGCAGAGATGTCTAATTGCTTCTTTATTTGGTAGGTCTTGTGGCTGCCTAATGGATCAAAGACCTGCATACTGGTAGGCACCAGCACTTGCTTTCCAGTGTAACAATGTAAAAACAGTAAGGAAATGGTGAATGGAAATGGAAGCCTCTACATCGGAGCTGCAGTGCTGTCGGGTCCAGACTCATCCTTTTAAAGTTTGCTTGCATGGAGTAGGCTGGGCAATCGCAGAGCTTTGAATTTTTTTTTCAACACTCTTTTTAAGAGGTGGATCCCAGCCAGGCAAAAAGAGTGGATTGACGTGGCAATGCAAGCAGGCGATTGCCGCACGGAGGCGTCTGTATATCGTCTGGTTCTGAAGACAGTGGTTTGCCACTACCTGTTGCACTGTTTGAACTTCTGTTCAATACCTTATAGTGCACTGAGCATTGCAGGGGATCTTTCCAGTCTGCAGATTAGCTGTGGATTTAGGAAAACACAAGTGATAGTTATAAAGCCATTTTAAGGTCTACCTGCTTCTTCCCAGAGCCATGGCAGTCCCATCTCCAGTACTTCAGGATAAATACGTATGCATTTGGTAATTTTTCCCATCATTGTGCCAGAGCACTTTTAATCCAGAGCACTTTCATTCTATTTCTACATTTGCACCATTTACTTTGTGGTTGTATAAAACAGACTTTCTTTAAGAAAGCTTATGCTTTTCAGGAAACCAAACCTATTTTGGTTTTCATTATTGATATTGTGTCTTTGGGAGCTAACAAGCTGCACCCAGATTAATGCTGTGAAGTGCAGTCATGTGGCACGCACAGCTGCTTCATACTGTTTTTTACTTCAGACATATACTTTTGTTATTATTTTTTTTAAGTATGGTTACAATGAAGGTTCTAAAAGGGTACTTGTAGGTGTCTAACAACTGTACTTTATAATCAGAGTAATTAAATTCATGGAAATTAGTAATTTGACAGAAAAAAAATCTGCAAGCAGCGTAGAATTGTTCCCCCTGTGTTCTTGTATTTATCACTGTATACTTGGTGACTAAAATGTAGTGCATGTTTTTACACTGTAAATATAAACATTATTTTTTTGATTTAAAATATCTGGAGAAGATTTTTTTTTTTTCCTTGTTGGAAGTCTGCAGGATCAGATCATCTTCGCTTTTTCTGCAGAGGAGGGTGAAAGGAGTGTTCTCCATATGTCTGTGGGGTTAAAATTATCCTGAGCGCTGTGTGGCTATGGTTCTGCAGATGAGTGCAGTCCTGCGCTCTACAGCTAAAATGGATAAATCTAAATGAAGAAAGTAGTGGGAATGCTTCATCCCCAAGTCGTTCCGGCTGTAGGAAGTTCAGGTTCTCCATTGCACCCAGTTGTCCCCATACTTATGGTTTGGCCCTTTTAAGTAGGACTTCTTTTTCTTTAAGTAAGCAGTAGACATTTTTCCAAAAATAAGTGTATAAGGTGATATTGTAATTTTCATTTATTAACTCTCGGTATCTGCCAAAACTTCTATCGCAGAGACCTGCAGTCATTTGTAAGGATACACATGCTGTCTCCCAGGACAGGTTAACTCAGCTGGGTGCTGAGAAGCCTCTGCCTGCATGAGGGATGCAGCGTGGTGGCTCCCCTTTCTCCAAGCTGTGGAGGAAGGAAAATAGCCAACAGCTGACGTCTGCCCCTGGATGGACATACAGCAATATATACGGAACACTGACATGCTGCAAGTGCCCCTCTACAGATCTTGACTTACTGATTTTTCAGTCTTTTCCAGCCTCTTGCCCTCAGAACGGTTAGCAGTCATCTTGTGGCCTGCCAGGGCCCCACCATCCTTCAGAAGAGGAGGGGATTTGGTATTTGGAGCCTTTCTACACTCATTAAACGCTGTGCAGATCTGAAGTGGTAGGAGGTCAGTGCTGTTTAATCCCTGCATGAATGGAGCAGGCAAGTGTTCTCCTTCCCTGCCTGCCTCGTGCAGCCAGGCTGAGGAAACTTGCTCGTCCTCCCCATCCTGCGGCGCTGCCAAGGGAAGCAAAGCCTTTGCTTTTCTCCTCTGTTTCTGTGCTGTTGGGTAGAGATGGCAGTTCTGATCTCCGGCTCCGAAGCTGATACAAGTGAAAATGAAGGGGGCTAATTCTGCACACTGCAACACTGCTGGACCTTGGGATTTGCCTCGAGTTTCTTGCATTTTCCTGCCATTTCCAACAGCAGAGGTCTGCCTGTTCATACCCTGAGGCTATGAAATGTAGACCTAATAAATTAGATTCTGACTGCTTCTGTGCTTGGGCTCTCAGTAGTTTTACTTGCAAGTGCTCAGTCTTTCTCTTCTGGGATGTATTATAAATGTCACTTTCAGCCAGGTTACAAGCTGTTCTGTGCACCATGTTTATCGTAGAAAAACAGCTGAGGGTACATCTTTCGCAGATTTATTTTGGGCATCTTATTTAGTTTCAGGAAAAAAACATTTCCTGCTATTCTGAGTTCTCAAAGGAAGGAATATGAGCATTTCCTTATCTCAGTGGAAGGAGATTTATGGGGGGAGCACCTGAGTGTTGGAGCGAGTTAGGAATGTAAAAGCCTTTTTGAAAGGAGAAGAGAAGCTATCATATAGTGCCTCCCCCAAAATGCTGTATGAACAGATTAAACTGAATGTAATTAATAACGTCAAGAAGAAATCCATTAAGTTGTTATAGTAACTGGGAAGTTAAGGTTTAAAATGTATGATCTGAATGACTCAGCTCTGGGGGAGGGGATCTGAAAGCCCACATATGGAGAGCTGGCAGCATCCTATTCTCTGGTCTCTTCTCTGTCCGTGCCGCGGGAAGCTCTGCTGTAGGCATGTTGCATGGTTAAGGCTCTCACCAAATCCTGAGCTTATTTGTCAGCAGGAAGGATAAATATATTCTATCCACCCTATCTGCTGCCAAAAAGCATGTGGTTTTCCTATTGTATATCTGCGTAACGATTAATGCTTGTCTCTGTAGCATGTCTGGTGATCCTTGACGAAAGTTGGCAAAACTCACCTAAAATAAGTGGTAGTGGTAGCAGTGCTAGGTCTTTCTGAGAGGCTCTTTCATAATGGGTAATAAGGAATCTGTGGGTCCTTGTGTCCTGCAGAGTAGCACCACCTCGTTTCTGGAGGTCCCCTGGAAGGAGGATATCTACTGAGGTTTCAAAAAAGGGAGTTTGTTTCCTATAACTTACTTGGGATCTTCTTATAGATGCAGAATGAAGTACATTACTTTTGTTGACCTTGTTAAAAAATACTTATGTAGAGCGAATGTGGGAAAGGATTGTTTTATTTGCGTATCTGTGTACTTTCGTTATTTGCACTCAGTGTTTTCTCAGGATGCAGCTGCTACCAGAGCAGCACATAAACATTTACCTGCTTTCTCTGCAAGTGTTAATGTCAGGTAATGGCATGGATGTCTGAAGAACAGAGTGCAGAAATCTGGGATGCTTCTTTCAGCCTGGTGTGAAGGTGTTTTTGCTGTTGTAATCTGGTTGGTTCTAAGTATGTAATCCTGCATCCAGAATTAATGATAAACCTTTGAAATAGCAAAGGCTTGCTATTTCATAGTGTAATTCTCATGACTGTGTGTAGCTTCTGCCTTAGGAACAATGAAGCTTTTGTTGAGCAACTAATTGCATAACAGCAAGCTCTAAACCTAGAAGGAATTTGGAAGAGTAATGGCCTATGGTGATCTTAAAATATTTAGACAATATATATAGAGATTTATTGCATCTTGTTCAGTTAAAAATGAGTAGTAAAAAGGCTTGTCATTTTTATATAAGAATTGGGATTTATTTTAAAAGAATACACAGGTAAGGGGCTGACTGTGTTGGACAACCTGTGTGGACTTCTCGGTGTTTGTTTGACTGGTCTGATTTATCAGCTGGCCTAGTGTTGCAGTTACTTCAGGTTTACATGGAATTCATGTGCTGTAGGTAGACATTCATTTCTGATGAAATATAAGGGTATCCAACTGTTTCATTTCTGATCCAAACTTAACATTTTGTCTATTGGCAATTAAGGTTGAAAGTAATCAAGCTCCATTTAGTCAATATAAATGTTTCGTAGAAGATAAATGCTCGTATATTTAACTGTACAAAAGTTGCAGGTGAGTATATGGTTGTACTAAAGGCCCCAAGGAAATACTCTGTTACTTTTGTAATGTGGGATTCTTTGATCTCTCTACTGGCGTGCTGAGAACAAGGTGAAAAGCTGATACTTTTTTAAATTATTATTATATTCTCCAAACTGTAAGAAAGATGTTGATACATTGCTTTAAGTTTTGCAGGGAGAGTAATCCCTGCTGTAAAATCCATCTAGTAATTTAATATTGCTGTTTTACTACAGGAATACAGGTGCCCTTTAGCTTTTCAGTAAGGTAATCCTGAAAGATGAGAGTTTTTTTTAAAACTCCTCTGTACTGTTTACGCATTAGGGATTCATGTAGCTGGGTGGTAATTTAATGATTCGGTAGGGCCATAGTAAGTCATATACCCTCTTAATCTGCTATTCATCTTTGAAAATCCTTACCTTTATTTTCATACAGTAGCTTATAGAAATGAAAGAAAACATGCAAGTAGCCCTAAGTCAGTTCTTTTTCTTAACTGACTCAAAATTCTGTTACCTGGGAGTGGTGCAGAAAGCCCCTGGTTGCCTGACGGTGCTATAAAAAGTTGGTGGGTTTGAAGATTTCTCCATACTGGAGAGGTGAGTCTAGAGGGCATGTACAGTGAGGGGCACGTTACCATGGCCATCATGTTGTTGCATGGCTGAAACAGGGCTGTAGTAGCTCCATACAGAGGCATCATGTCCTCACGCAGACCCTGGCCGATCCAAGCAGCCTCTTCCAGCCTCTCTGATGCCCAGCATGGCAGTGCTGCCTTGCCAGTGGGAGTTCTGTTGCTGAGAGGAGCAGTGGCAGCAAGGTCAGGTCTCCAGTGTGTGATCTTGCTCATGGGAGTAGAATATAGGATGGGCAGGACATCTTTTTTCTTGAAAGCTGGCATTTCTTCTGCCCAGAAGAGAAGTCTGCTTTGCCATACAGAGAAAGGAGTGCATTTTTTTTGTCTGAGTAAAGCACATCATACAAACAAAATGGGAAACCTTGCAGAAATGTTGGGCCACTCTTGTGACTTAAAGCATTTTGTAGGCTGATGATGTGTGGCATAAAAAGGTCATTTTATGTCTACATCATGCTGTTGTTTTGACTTTTTTGCATTGGAACAAGGAAAGGCATCATATTTTTCTGCCCTAATGTAAGGTTAGGTTGAAAGAATGCTGTACTGATAATACCTAAATATTTTATTTCTGGAAAAAAGATACGCGAGGTAGTACATAATCATCTGTGGCCAATAGAATTACCCGTTTTAAAAAGAACTCAAATATTTCAAATACGTTCTTTTGCTTCATTGCCACAAATGTGAGGAACTGCCTTTTACCACCAAATTTTCAAATCTTATTAGAAGAGCAATATTAATTGCGGTTACCAGCCTCCTCTTTAGCAGTACTTGAGTCTCTCTTACTTTATAGGCCAGAGACTATTGAAATGGTACCAGTTACCGCATCTATAGATACAAATGTTGACTTTTGTCATCAAGACTCCATTTTCAGTTGCTATAATTTCTCAAAATTACCAGCTGTGTGCAGAGCAGTAGTCATTTTCTTGGTGGGGCTGGATGTAACCAGGTTGGGATTCCTCTGACCATGCTTGGAACAACCGGAGACTCTCATACCTCCCTATGTTTTGCAATTTCCAGTTTTGCAATTCCTTTTGCAACTTCAGTGATGAATAATTTGGACAGAAGAGCCAGAATTTTCCTGGTGACGCACACAAAAGAACTGTGACACAAAGCTTGTCCCTGTGAAATGGTAAGTCTGTGCTCTGAAGCATGGGAATGCTGCAAGTAGAGGTTACTGAACAGTGCGCTCTTCATTAATTGCACTCTTTGAAGTGATTGAATTTGATCAAAACTTTCTAAAGTAT
Organism: Aptenodytes patagonicus; assembly: GCF_965638725.1. Lineage (NCBI taxonomy): Eukaryota > Metazoa > Chordata > Aves > Sphenisciformes > Spheniscidae > Aptenodytes > Aptenodytes patagonicus. The sequence continues at coordinate 58,807,215 of NC_134953.1, read as the reverse complement.
GGAGCATGAGGCAGACACTGAGTGTTGGAAGTATCACCCCACATAATTAAAGGTTTGAAGAGTTTTAAATGACTAGGAAAAAAATTACAATGAGAAGTTCGAGGAAAATGCTGGTGTTACCACTTTCACCTAACATAATAGCACTTGATTTCTAAGGAAATTGCAGTGTGATCTAAAGTATTCTTTCATTTTTTAAAAAAAATTGCTGATCACTTCAGCCTGAAATCTAGAATAATGCAAATATTTTCCCAACAAGCAAAATATCAGCTACTGAAGGAAACAAAATAGCAGTAGTATAAAGAAACAGTAACATCTGCTTGGGCAAAAAGAAAAATCCTGGAATAAGGAAGCTTAAATGTTCTCCTAAATCAGGCTTTTTCTAAATCTCTTGTTATAAATTAGTTTTTCAGAAAACAAAAATGTTGTCACAGATGCCTCTTAAAATATATGAAGTAAAATATTTTAATGGAAGTGGTCTTAGCTAGTGGTTGGTAGAAAACATCTGTGCATTTGAAGAATCCCAAAGGGTTTTCTGTTAGTCTTAATATTTTTTTTCTTTTTAAATTTTTTCATGGGATGGACAGACAGAAATTTCATTCTGGAAGTTGCTAGTATGGAAGAAAAATCGGGATAAATTGGGTTTGTAGTTGACCATGCTAAGCTAATGCAGTCATGTCCTCTTTAATACTTCGAATGCCATGCTTTGCCTTTGCAGATGAGATGTGAAATTTAATTTTTATTTACTCTGTTTCTGTATGAAAAAGGGACTTTCTGAGAAGTGGAGCCATTTGATGAACCACTTATCCTCCAAAGTGAGAGTGTTATGACAGATGCCTATAGGCATAAATTTTGGAATGGGGTTGAGTTCTCCTGACAAGCCTCAATATCCTCACTTAGAGAATTTCCTTACTTCTAAATGAATGATTAAGTTATTTTTGAAACCTCAGAATGTAACTGTTTTTTAATAAATAGTAAATAGGGGAGTTAGGCGAAGAATGTGGATTAAAAATAGGTTCTCTTTTCTAATCTGTGCATACACAGCTTGTGTACTCTTTCCTGGGTGCTCTTGTGCAATGGTAAGTGTAGCTGGTTCTCTGTCTTATTTCTGGCTCTGCTTTGACTCATAACTGATTTTGAGTCAGTCACTTTTTTTTTTCCTGTGCATTTTTCCTGTGTCCGCTACTGTAAGGCTGAGCACACTTGCCAAATGCTTTGAGGTCGGTGGGTGAAAAGTGTTGTGATGATGTTAAATGAATCCAAAACCTAGGTAGGAGATGCTGAGACAACAGTTAGCTTTACTGTTGATAGATGGCTGGTTTTCGTATGAGAGATGATGTGCGTGTTCCAGTGTATTTTATAAAATTTTTGAGACAATGCACTGTAGCATGGAATGATTATTCCTGCACTTAGTAACAGAGTAATAGCAGCTACTGCTGCACAAAATCTGTGATCTAAAAAAATAAATCCTTCGTATTTCACTAACAAAAATGATGCTGCAGACAGGCAGCGTTGTTAGAAACAATATATTGTGCGCGGCTAGATGCTGTTACCCTAGGAGTAACCTAATTTTGTACTCATTTAACAGCCCGGAGGGGTATCTCCCAGACTCTTCTTTCTCCTTCCTTGGACTCCTTACAGGATTGTCTTTTATGAGTGGTCTAGGATGCACAATTTATGAAAATGCAATTTATCAGCTGCAGAATCCTTCTTCCTGGTGAAGAAGGGACACGGGGGGAAAGCAGAAAAACGGCAGCAGCTGTTTACCATGGCAAGGAGCATCGTTTTTCCTTTTTATTTAGTTTTTGTGTGTGTCTGTGGTCAGAAAAGCTAGTTACCTGAACTTGCTGTTACCGCTATGGAAGCATTTACTCTAATTGGCCATGGAGAATAGGTTTTGCCACAGGCAATTAAACTGTTTTGTTAGGTGGTGTTTCATGGCCCGCAGGGTTGTGTTTTTGAGGCTGGGCTGCGAGATGAGCAGGACCTGCCTGAGTGTGACTACCTGGTACAGAAAACCACCGTGCCGCAGCGTGGAGAGCTCTGTTCCCAGCTGTTGACTAGTGCCTTCTCTTGTTTGAAGATCATGCTTGTTCAGCCCCGCATCTCCCACTTTATAAACCATCTGCAAATAAGACAGGACAGCAAGAAGGGTTATGGGAGACTCAAGAGAGATTCTTGTTAATTATTATGGGATTTTTACCTGCCTAAACAGTACAAGGAAAAAAAAAAAAGAGGGGGCAGCGTGCCTGGCTGAGCAACTGAGGTAGTGCCTGGCTCATCGCAGGGCGGGGGAAGCGTGGAGCAGTGTGGAAACGGCGTTTATAGCAGGACTCTAACTTGCATGGGGCCTCACCGGAAGGAGCCCCCCTTGGCTGCAGCATTGCACCATGGTTTCTCCCCTCGCCTGTAGGCCTCATAGGCCTGGCACAGCTGATCAGCGGGGCAGAGATCTTGCCACAGCACTGGCTCCGGTCTGTGGGGTGAGCTTCTGCCCTGTGACGCAGATGCAAGGCGCAGATGCAGCGGTGATAAAAGTAGCTAAGCCTGTCTCTTGCATAACATGCAGGATTTGAGGGGTCTGCTGTTCACTGGGCTGTTAGCATTTCTTGTAGGTGCTTTGAACTTTCTCCTTCAGCCTCTTGCTCTGCAGTTGGTGTACAGATAAGATTTCATCTTACTTTTGTGGGTCCTCTCCTTTGCAGGTTTCAGCTAGCTTTATTTTGGTTCTCTAGGGACCTCTTGCAGTTCTGATTTTGCATTTCATGTTTCCCCACTATTCTTTAGCATTTTTTTTCAAAGAGAAAAATTGGCAAGGTTAGGAATGTTCCTCTGTTTACAAGAGTTCTGGAGGATGTGTTCCTCTGAGGATGCTCTTTATTTGTAGGCTTGATTGTGCACTTCTCTGCTTAGGATCATTGTGTTGCTTTGCTGCTTGGCTCCAGTATTTAAAAAAAAAAAAAAAAGGGAAAAAAACCCCTTTTTGTAGGCTGTTTGAACTTGGCTCTTTCCATGAAAAACTGTAGGGAAAAGACAGATCTGAGGATTTTAGAATCCTCTTGGACTAGAGCAATATATGGGTGAGTTTAGGAAGGTAAGAAATAAATCAGTGGCACGAGGCAAGTGCCGCATTAGCTGGCGATGACACAGTAAGTAAGTTTCCCCACGCTGTTCCTCCAGCACATGCTAATCCTGCCTGATCTGCAGTGTTTCCATTATCTATGTAGACCAGCAAAGCTTAGTGCATTATGCTCCTTTCCTAATAAAAACACATGGGGAACACAAAGTCTATTTTTTAAAAAAGCAACCTACCAATCTAAAGGGGGAAAATTTGCATTGCGTGCATTTTCTGTTGCACTGTTTTTTGTTGTATTTTTAAAGTGATGTGGATTTTTTAAAAGCATAATTAATAATTGTTCTTTGCTCTCTGAATGTTGTTCAGCTCCACTCTGAGGAGTGGGAGGCTCTGCTAGTCATTTGCACATGGAACAAGAAAGGTATAAATTGCATCTTTTAATAGTATGCTTCACTTTCCTAAATAATTACCTTGAAAAACCCGTATGTGCTGGTAGGTAGCACTACTAAACTGTATCCTTTGTTGCTGTCAGAACTGATTTTTAAATTAATTGTGTTTGACTGCAATAGTAGATAAACTGTTTTAGAAATGTAAGATTTAAAAATCATTAACATAGTAAAGAAAATAGAATAGTGTTTTTGCAATTCTTTCTTCTGCCCAGGCTATTAAAACAATATAGTCATAGTTTCTCAGCAGTAATAGTGAAAAATATTGCTTGTATTTCATGGGAGTTCTGCAGAGCACGTTAGGCCTAATGACAGTAAGCAATGTAATGATAGGTTCAAATTAGTATTGATTTTCCTATCATAACTGAAATAAATGAAGAGCAATGACAACCTGATTGTACCCTCTGCTGGAAACCAAAGAGTTACTGGAATTTCTGGAATAGACTGGCTTGGCTATTCTCAGCTTTAATGATTAGGTTGCCAGAGAGAAGATGAGCCTTTGCAATCCTCTTACCTTGGCAATATCTCAGTAAGAAACCTCCTAATGAAAGTTAAGACACTGTTTTAATAAGGATAATTTACCCAGTGGTAACATGGGAAGAGAGCGGGTTTTTAATGTTTTTTATTTGGCCCTGCACAACTTTGACAGAACTTTCTCAAGTCCGTACAAAGAGTATCCTGTGTATGGCATTCACTTTTTATAATAAAAGAATTGGTTTAATTTATATTGTAGATAAATTTGTAACTTTATCACATGGCACAGATGCCTGATAGCTTAAAAACAGCAAACTAATTTAGGCTTGGTTTGCATACTCAGCCTGTAATTCACAGGTTGGCAATTATGAGAAAGCTTAAAGCAGCCTTGGAAGAGTACAAACTGGAGTAATCACTTCTCTAGTTGGATGATATTGGTAGATCCTTAGCACTTCTATAGCAAACTTAGTTTATGTCAGAATTGCAGTGATAAGAAATAAAGCTAGTTTTACCTCTCAGGGCAAATCCTTCTTTTCTGAGTCTGTTTTCATAGGTTACAGGCATTTGTGCTAATAGATGCCCTTGCTTTTGCTTTGTGTAGTGCTATGAAGTCTTCTCAGCATTTTATGAAAATTATAATAGATTGAGTTTTCTGAGGAGGAGTGAGTTTCTTGGAGCTGCCGTAAGCTCTGCAGACCAGTTTAGTTGTTTCTGTTCACAAGAAATGGGAAAAGACCACTGAAAAAACAACTTTTTGCCCTCTAAATAAGTAGTAAAAAGGGCTGTTTGGGAAATTCTTATGTATGTACTTCTGGGAGGCTGTGTCCAGGTAGCTGGACATAATAGTGGTAGTGACAGAGCTAAAAGTTTAGGCTTAATACTGGAAAAAATAGCCTAGTGCCTAAATTGGTGAAAGGGAAGAAGGTACAGTTAATTCTTCCGTGGCTCAAGATGTGTGTGTGTGATGCAAAAATAAAATGGTAAAATCCCTGAAACTAATTTTTCAAGGGAATGTAATTCTGCAGAAACATTTGACTGGTATTTCTTTGAAGTTTTATTTGTTGTATGTACAGCTTGTAAACATACTGCATGTTTGTTCCTGCTGTAGGTGGATAGCTCCAGTACCTGCGGTGCTGCTGCCATGCTGTGCAACCAGTTGGCCATGACCTCCATTTCCTTTTTTGTAAGCAAGTTGACCTTATTAGTAATCCGAGGGCAAAGAATTGCTCTCACATTTTGAAGTTGCTCATTTTGTTTAAGGTAAAATACAAAGCCATCGCTGTTCAGGTATCAATTGCTATTTATACCTCAATTTGCCTTTGACCAGTGTTAAATCCACCTAGGGTTTATTTTTCTTACAAGGAACTGTGTGCAGTTTCTAAGCCTGAAGCAAGAGCCCATGTGTTTTGTCTGGGAGAGTTAGACCCGAGATTGTCACTTTTTTTTTTGGTGACTGTCACCCTGTCTGAGTATGTACTTCACCCTGTGAAGTTTTGATGATCTTTAAGGAGAATCAAGTTGTTTGAATCCCAGCTCGCAAATGATGTAATTATCTGTGTGATCAGATAATCTCCTTCATCCCAGCCCTTTCCTTAGTAAAGCTGCTCTATTAATTCACCATTCAGGTTTCTGTTTTTATCTCTGATCATCTTCAGGTTCTGCTGAACCTGTAAGGATCAGCATTTTGTTGCTGGGAAAAATACTGCCTCAGTAATGTGTGTCACGGCCTGGGCAGCGCTGCTGGCAGTTGGGAAGAAACAGGTATGGTACTGCAGAACGCGCTGTATTATCTGAGTTTCACCAGGTTTTGTTTTGTTTTTTCGCTCTCTCTCAATCTTTGTGTCTTGCCTTCTTGAAAAGTGGGAGGAAATGAATTTAGAGTATGAAAGCAGCCAGGTAAACAGCTCTGCTTGCCAAAACCTTTTGTTAATCCAAAGAAATAGCACTGCACGAGCAGCAAAAATGTAATCCTCCTGGCCCTGCCTTGTCTGTGTTTTGAGGAGGGGAGTATCATTAGGGGTGAGAGGGTTAATCTCCTTGTCATATAACCCTGTGGCTTTAAAGCTGCCCATGCAGAAGCCAAAATGTGTGGGAAAACAGCGACATGGTGAAATGTGTATCTTGTATTTCAAATCATACCAGAACTTGCACATTAAGATGCGTTTTAGGAATTTTTTTAAATAGTGGATTTCACACTGGATGAGTTGAATAGCTATTTTTAAAAAAGTGTGTAGGAAAAGCAGGCTTTATCACATGCATCCATGTACTTGTATCCTCACCACTGTCAGTTGCCAGTTTTGAACCCTGTTAATTCATACCTTTGCTATAAGGCTTTATCACTCTGAAATTGCTGGAGTGTTTACTGTCATTTTTGAAAGACATGGTCGTGGAGCACAAAAAAGTTCAGGTGGAAGAACTAGGTCAGCTTGGTGTAAAAAGAAATGTCATACCCTACCTAGGATATATTCCAGCAAAATGGATTAGACCCAACTGCAGCACTAAAAGAGTACTTTTCTTTGTAGTCTAATATCAAATGCAAAGCCTTGCTGCTTTTAGGCATTCCTTGTTACCCACACTTAACCAGCCTGCTGGGATATAGTTTCTTTTTGGAGAATTTGGGTAGTGGAGAGAAACTCTTTGCTTGTAACAAAAGATTGCATGAACTAGAAAATGTGTGTGAGAAAAACTTTCCAGTAAGCCTCTTTGGGGTGTTTTTGGTTGTTTTTTTTACCCTAGGTGTTCGTCCCAGGTGTCAGATCTTTTATGTAAAGACACAAGAAAAGAATGACTCAGATTTTAACAGTAATTTAGTCATGACTAACGGAAGTCTGAGATTTTCTTGGTAGGCTCTTCAGAAATGCAATCCACGTGGAACAAAATGTGTAAGTTTTTTTTTTTTTTTTATAATTATTCATGTTCTGATTAAACTTACTTTGACAAATTGGTAAATATTTATAAAGGAAAGGAAGTTGTGGTATAAGAGGACTCAGGTGTCCACAGACACGATCTGCTAGTCAGTCTGGTCCATCTCTCCATGTCTTGTTTCCTAGTGTTGGTTCTGATCCTAAAGTTCAGCAAAATTTAGGAGACACTCTTAGGCTCTCGTTCTTTCAGATTTTTTTTCCAAAGATGTTTTCCTGGATACTTATTTATGTGTTTACTTATTTACTTTATGTATTTACTTACTTATTTATGTCAGTTTGTGAACTGACATATTCAGGAGGGAGATGCAGTTGTTAGTCCCACTGTGGGACATGCTGCAGTGTGAGCTCGTTTGTGTTGGGCATCACAAACTGCACAGCAGGGCAGTCATGAACATCTCAAACTTGTACTTTATTAAGCACTAAAGGATCCACCTCTGAGACACAAATCTGCTTAGTTCTGCTGCTTATGAAACTGCTTCCTTCTTTTGTTCCTTCTACGAATTTTGTCTGTATATTACAGAGGTATATGTGTTTATTTCTGGCAGCAAATAGTCATGCCATATCTTCCTAGTCTGTGGATTCGTACCACTGTTATGGTTGTCTTTACCTGCATGGTATCATCTAATTTGCTGTCTGCTGTCAGTTTTGGATTCCTTTTACAACAGGGCTTTTTAGTTTCTCCCGATTGTTGAAGATGGATAAAATTGTTAAACTTATTCTAGAATTTTATTCTGATACTGTAGCATGACTTTTACGCTGCTAATAGGTTAATGACTTTTCTCACTTCTAGCCTGCTCATCTAATTGTAATATGGATCAAAAGCTAGATAAGGTTTGCAGAGAGAAGTAACGTTGCCACACAACCGTGCTGCCAAGTGTCAGGTTTTTAATAGCCATTCCACTGCTGTAATGTCTAAACCCACCCTGATTGCTTAGCTGGTGCATGCATGTGACCTGTTGTCGTAAGAAGAGGGTTCTTGATCAGGCCGTAAATCTGTTTTTCCCACTGGCCTGGCTCTGGTGTCAGCCAGCAATGGATGCTGAGAGGAGAGCAAGCCTGGGGGGAGGCATTGCAGAGTGCTTTTTGTTGTTTTCTGTCCTTTGCTCCTGTATGGTCCTGTTCATCCTTTTCTGAAGGGAAGCTGTTTAGGTGCTTTAGAAGACAAATCCCTCAGCTCTTTTCCAATGCTGCTTCATACAGGATGGAATGTATAGCCCTGTGTGCTGGCACTTGTGCTGAAATGGTAGTGAGTTATGTCTGGCATGGATCTGAGCACTCCGAACGCTTTGGCTGGCGATGAAGGGATATATGTGTGTTGGATGTATGAACCCTAAGGAAATGAAAACAACTGGAGGTGCCTGTGCCACAGCCAGAACTGCAGGCAGACTCAAGTACAGTGCTGGTGGTGTGTTTTCTTTGAGTTTGTTTTGTTCTCTTTCTCTCTCTCTCTTTCTTTTTTCCCCGGAGTGATCTGGTTTAGAGGGAAGCAGGTTCATTACAGCACTTCTCTTGGGCATGGGAGAGCAGATGAGCAGTTGGCTCCTGGAGACTGTGATGTCCTTAGACCTCTGTGATCAGAGGCACCACTCTGTATTCAGATGCTATGCCTGAGAGTTAGTGTGGCTTTTTTCTGTAAGCTTTTTTGATTTAAATAGGTAGAGGTGCAAGCTAAATAGCGTTTAACCTGGGCACGATGGTATTAAACTGAATCTGAACCCTCAATGGCACAGTTGTGTGGTGGCTGGAAGCCAAGCCAAGCTGCCACGCTTGAGCGTACAGACTTCTGAATTGATTGTGGGGTGGGAACCAAAGAACAGCAATTGCTGTGTAAGATGGCTTTCAGTACCTGCTGCCGGGGCTTCGAACCTCACAGTAAAAGCGAGTGGTGCAGGCTGCCTGCTTTCTGGGACCCTGACTGCTGGTAGTGGCAGGGAAGAGAATTAGGTGCCTAAATTTTGATGCCTCCTCTGCCCCGTATCAGCTGGGTAGATCACCAGGGTCTGGCAGCCCTTTTTTGCAGGCAGTCTGAATTCCTTATTGCTCTCCTGAACTTGCACTGCATGAACAGGTGACCTGAATACAGTTCAAAATCCCTGATTTCTCAGGGAGTGAGCATCATGTTAGAAGTCTAACATCACCAAGCCTGAAACCGTTGCACAGCTTTTTGCGGTGGCTTCAGCACCGAAGTTTAGAAACAGTGGCCCTTCAGCAGTCTTCTACCTCAAAGGTAATCCTTCCAAGCAGGGGAGAAAATTTGTCAGCACAGAAAAAGTGGCACTCCAGCTCTACCTGTTCTTTGGGGAAAGAAAAGAAAAAACCCACAACCCTCAGTGTTCTCTCTGTATAATCATGACTAGCTTTTTTTATGAGAACTAAATCCACAGCAAGAAAGAGCAGGGGGCCTGGGAACACTCGAAGGGGGGTTGTTCCCATGTGCTGGTTTCCCCTGCTGCTTCAGCTGCTCGGCTGTGTTTCATTCCCCTTAGCACTTTTGCATAGTTCAAAGTGGCTGCAGTGTTACCCTTTACAGAAGGCTGTAATTTAGTGGCTGAAGTGGTGTGTGCATGCCAGTGTGATAATAAATAATGTTTGTGAGTTATGATTAAATCTTAGAATTGCATACAAATGCAATTCCTTTTCTTCTGTGAGAGCCAGCTCAAGCCATTCTTGGAGACCTTCTATACTGTACCTGTGAAAAGGGCTCATTTAAAGAAAAATTCTCTGCAAGTAGAACCCGTTAGCTTTGATCCTGTATTACTAGACATGTTTCAGGGCTTGCTTAGATTGCAGAGCCTTGTGAATACTGGTTACTTTTAACATGATTTTACTAAAAATTGAATCGTCCTTTCACTAATAGAGAGCTACACTTGCATAACATCTGCTGCCAAGTCTTTTATGAAAATGGACAGTAAGTTATAAATCAGCTGTGGTGTTAGCAGTTAGCTCCATAGTTTATTATCAAAACAGTTTGTTATTAAAAAATACGTTTTTTTTTCTTTCAGGTTGCCTGTCTGAAGAAATTGGATTGAATAAGAGTTCTTTATAACGGGGTGCACTTTAATCTCTATAATGAAGAAAAGCAGAAGTGTCATGACGGTAACTGCAGATGAGGTAAGCATCTTCTAAAGGCCTGTTTTATTTTTCCCAGTACTTCATGAAAATGAGATTAAAAATTTGTTTTGGCTTATTTTGTAAGTATCAGCTGCTTTTGCTTTGGTTACTCATTGATTTCCTTCAAGTTGTTTGCAGCTCATACAATAAGCATAAAATTAGCTTTTTGTTTAAAAAATAAAAAAAAAAGTTTTTGTTTAAAAACAAACAAACCAACCCCCACACCATGAGAAGTTTAGAGGAGTCTTATGCAGAGCATATACTTTACTGGTCTTTGGTCAGTGTAATACTGGCAGGCAGCAGGGACCGAACATTTCCATACCTTATGGAAGCAGTGTTCTGGATCCCATCTTTGTGCCTGTGCTGTAATTGTATACTTAGAAGTGTTTCAACATCTCTCCCCACTGTAGTTGCTGAACACCTAATGTGATGATGCATGTGTTATTCCATTACTACACTTGCTAATCATCATCATAATCCCCTATCAATTAAACTCCAGTTCCCATTCTCTGGAGAAATGTATCAGTTTGTAATGATGGCATGATAACCGCAGCCTTAATTGTCTTGTTTGTCACAGCTGGCGCTTGCCAAAGATGGAAAACCACGTGGAATTTATATGAAAATACAGTGGAGGAGTGGAACCTAATAGTTAGTGTATCCTATAGCACTCCTTCAATAAATGTGTGTTTCTTTTACACTCTTAGACTACATGTTGCACTGCTTCATAGTCAGTTTGCCTGCACATGATGCTGGGTCAACTTAGTCCTTGCTGATTTTAATGAAAGCAGGCATCTGAAATCTAATGGGAAGCTAGAATACTCTGCTGTACACTTCTTAAATAATAACAAAAAATTAAACAGTCTTACAAAGATTATTAATAAAGGCAGGTTAAGTCAGATCCTCATATAGAAGGCACGCTTTCCTTTCTGGGGTTCCTAGGAGTATTTTTGCCCTGATTTTTGTGCTGTGAAAGAGTAGGGTTTGGATCACTGAAGATCTCTAGCATATTTTTGGAAACACAGCATGCCAAATATTTCGAACTTCTATCTAGGTCATTATGATGTTGATGCCTTAGTAACTTCATGGATCTGTGCCAGCATGCCTTATAGCACTTCAGGCTATATGCAAGGAGTGAAGTAGCTATGGGCCATGTTGTTTCCTGTCTGGATGCTTCACGTGGTTGTGGGATGGGCAAGCAAATAGGGAAAGTTGAGAAAACTGGTAGTATGCCTTTGTCTCATCAGTTTTGTCTTTCATTCCCATGTTGAGATTCCTTGCTGAGATAACAGAGTAGATGGTACCACAGAATTGTTTACTTTAACAGTGTCATGACAGTGGAGAACATACTTTCTATTAGAAACTATGAGGCAATGAAGGACTCATGCTACTTTGCAGTTGTTCATGAAGGACCTAATAACTGACTACGGAAAATTAAACCACTCATTTTTTTTTTTAAGTTACTCAGTGCTGGCTGGGAGAGCGCAGTGGTAGCAGTTTGTAGGGAAAGTGAACCAAGGGATTTGGGGAGGCTGTAAGGTGGGCTTGGAAGGGTCTGTGAAGGGTGGAGAGAGCAGGGTGGAGATCAAAATTGAGGAGCAGGTAGAAGAGGAGGAAAAAAATCTATGGGGTTGCCATAGATATATATACTGATTATAATAACCCTCCAGCTTCTACTGGTAGCTCATCACACACAATACAGAAAGATTCTCATTTATATTGGACAACTGTATCTGACTAGCTAAATTCTCTGGGTAAGACCAAAACTGACAACCCTCTTGCAGTGCTGTTCCGCTGTGGGAGAACTTCTGTCTTGGGTTTGAGAAGACTGACAGCCAGTTCTGTGATCATGGTGATGTTTTTAAATAAAAATCAGTAGAAAATAGAAGAGGAAAAACTGCTTCAACTGATCAAAACCTTTTTTTGAGACTATTTCTACTAGCAATGCCAGACATAGGGTAGGGTAGCCTAGCTGGGAGTTCCTCCCACTGAATAGCTCTTGGATGATTCATGATGTGTCTAAGTCCAGTATTCTTGGCACCTTTCTCTGCCTGGTGATTGATCAAAAAAAAGTGGCAAACCATTATGTTTGTGATGTGGAGAGGAATGATACTTCAGATGGATGCTGAGTGAAATGTTTTCTGACAAAGTTCAAAATTTCAGAAGTTTAACGTATCACCGAAGTGACCTGGATTATTGAAGTGTTCAATTAGACTAGAATTAGATGTTGAATTTAGCTTAGACAAGTTATGAGTGAATTTTCAAGTTCATTCATAACTTAGAATCATAGAATCATTAAGGTTTGGAAAAGACCTCTAAGATCATCGAATCCAACTGTCAACCCAATACCACCATGTCCACTAAACCATGTCCCTAAGCGCCTCATCTACACGTCTTTTAAATATTTCCAGGGATGGTGACTCAACCACTTCCCTGGGCAGCCTGTTCCAATGTTTAACCACTCTTTCAGTAAGGAAATTTTTCCTCACGTCCAATCTAAACCTCCCCTGGCGCAACTGGAGGCCATTTCCTCTCGTCCTATCGCTTGTTACTTGGGAGAAGGGACCGACACCCACCTCGCTACAACCTCCTTTCAGGTAGTTGTAGAGAGCGATGAGGTCTCCCCTCAGCCTCCTTTTGACTAGGCTAAACAACCCCAGTTCCCTCAGCAGCTCCTCATAAGACTTGTTCTCCAGACCCTTCACCATCTTTGTTGCCCTTCTCTGGACGCGCTCCAACACCTCAACATCCTTCTTGTAGTGAGGGGCCCAAAACTGAACACAGTATTTGAGGCGCGGCCTCACCAGTGCTGAGTACAGGGGCACGATCACTTCCCTAGTCCTGCTGGCCACGCTATTGCTGATACAGGCCAGGATGCCATTGGCCTTCTTGGCCGCCTGGGCACACTGCCGGCTCATGTTCAGCCAGCTGTCAACAACTTCATAAAATAACAATGCAGCGAAGTCAGGCTCTGCCAAGATTTCATCATACAGTTATTTTTTGTGAGTAACTATGACTGTAGAACAAAAATCGAATGTATTTTATCCTCATGGAGGAAAAAATTTGTTTGCAGAACTTCAGTGGCTTTTCTGTCTTTGCAGAATGCTCTGGATTACCTGGAGTGTGGGCTGAGTAAGTCCTACAGTACTTCTAGCCACGCTCTGGGCATAGACCTTTGGAGAGGAAGAAGATGTTGTTCTGGTAATTTGCAGTTACCGCCACTATCCCAAAGACAAACAGAAAAAGCAAGGACACCTGACAGAGACATTGTCTGTAGACCAACAACTCTGCCTTTGTTGACACCTCCAAGTATTGCAATCACCACTTACCAAGACTGGTAGGTTATTTCCCTTTGTTATGAATCTCACGTGGTTGGGGGTGTTTTTTATGGGTTTTTGTTGTTTTCTAGTTTTGAGTGGGTTTTTTTTTTTTTTTTTTTTTTGGAAGACACTAGATAATTATCTTGTATCTATACTAATCAGTATTGTTGATGTTTATCAGTTGGTGTGTCATGGATGTAATTTTACAAAGTAATTGCCTTTTTTTGAAATTCTACTTCTGTTAAAACCTCTTCTGTTCACTTTTTTTGTTCATCTTCATGAAACTTTTGTGTCGTAAATTCCGATCTTGGCCAGAGGATTTGTGGTACTAGCTTCCCACCCACAGAAGAATTCAGGATGGTGGTAGACTCTTCTACAACAGATTGAGGAAAAAGGCTTTAGCTCTCTGGCTATTTCCTGTCCAAGTGTTAGAAGACAGTCTTGGAAAAGCATTTGAATCTGATATTAAGCTCAAGAAAAGTCCCAAAGAAACTATCGGAGAGCTGATTAAAAGGGGGTTGCTAAGAGGCGAGTTCCAAAACAGAAACTGAATGTTAAGTGCCAAAACAAGGAAATTGATCTAGAGGGAGGAGAGGAAGACAAAGCCCCGAGTATTAATGCGTTGGAATTGTAATGGTAGATTTTAATGGCAAAATAAGGTTAGATGTCCAACTTGCCATATGAATCTTGAAATGGCATTGCAATGCAACCTTAAAACCTGTACTCTCAATTTCAGATTTCAAGTGTGCTTTAGATTCTAGTTTTTAAATGCTCTACTCTCAATTTCATTTGCTGGCTGCAAGAGATGTTCACATCATTATTTCCAAGTCTGAATCTGGTTTTAGCTTCTGTTAAGCTCAGCACTCTTCAGGGTTGGCATTTCCATTTGCATTTGAACAATTATAGAGGACATCCTAAATTAATTTGTTAGAGTCCTTTAAAAACAGTTTTCCTATTGAAAATAGGATTTTTAAACTATGCACTTGAATAGATGAGATACAGAAATCAAAGAGGGGCTTTTGTTCAATTTTTGCATTTAATTGCTGTGGATAAATTTAACAAAATGAGTTATCTAATTTCAGATGGATTGTGAATTTTGACAATAAAAGGGTTGGTTTACCTTTATGAGCATTTTATGAGTGTTCCCTTTTGTGTATCTGCAGCACTTTGTAATCTTGACTGCAAGACAATTGAGAGCCTATTCATAAGGTGTGCTTTTAAGAATGAATTAGTTCTGATCTTTGAATACACCTTCATACACGATTTAGGAAAGCGCAAGGAATTGCAGTGGATTTATCATTAGTTTTCTTTGTAACACAAGGGGGCATTGCTGCTCCTCTCTTCTATTACAGCAGAATCAATGTATGCATATTGTGTTGCGCAACATGTATTTTTCTTGAACGGTATGCCAATCAAAGAGAGAACACTTATAACTGATACTCAGGTGACTGCTGTTTCTTTACTGCTGTTAATCTCTTATAAGTGAGCAGATAGCTTCTGACTTCTCTGTTTTGCTTGAATCTGTCATACCTGTTTACAGCCATATAGCAAGTTGGGAGTTGCTGGTTAGTGTGACTGCAATGCAGCGTGCTGTTCCAGCACGTTGTTACACATGCATCTTTGCATCCCCCTCACCTTTCTGACTTGGGCACCAGTTAGACTGACTGCTCTAACAGCTGGGCAGAAATTTGGTCTAATCTTTCCCATTTTCTGTTTAAGTTCTAGTCATCAAGGGCTTTTGAATAGGTTAGCACTGTTCTCTACCCCATGCCAGGCAGTTCCTTACCTATGCAATTTCCAGTTACTCAGAGCCTGACCATACTCTCAGGGAGCACAGTCATGATTGAGACTTTTTTTGTGTAGGAGCGGGGCAAGTGCGAGCTGGTCCCTAAGCTGTTTGGGCTTTTATATTGTGGTTCAGTTCTGCATGAAATATACCCTAGAGGCAGATTATATTTGTGTAAGCCTGGTATGTGCCATTGTGTTGAAACAGCTTTGGAATGATATGAGCATTAAGAGACTCAGTGAGTAGGCAATAAAGTGATAGGAAAATTTCAGTGTAGATAAATACAAAGTGATATATCTGAGCATGAAAGAATCGTAGCTGCAAAACAATATTACTAGTCAGGAGTAAGAGCCTGGGTATAGGATAGAAGTCCAATAGAGTTGCAAGTTCAGTGCTTATTAATGGTCAAAAAAGGAAATTAATTGTTAAAGATTTGAAGGAAAAGAATAGGGGATAAAACATAGCACGTCAGGACGCGATGGTAGGAGCCCATGACTTGGTCAAATGTGGAATATAGTGTACAGTTCTGGTCCTTCCTCTCAAAAAGGGTATAGCAGAACTAAAAAGGGTTAAAGGCCTCTAAGATGATCAAACATACAGAACAGCTTCTGCACTGGGATTGACCAAGGAGGCTGGGACTCTTCAGCATGGAAAAGGTAGTTGAGGAAAGGGATGGGACCGAGATCTTGCTAGTGGTATGAAGATGTAGTTGATCAAACTACATCTTATCATCCCTCCTAATAGGAGAACAAGGGGCCATCAAATAAATTGGTATGGCAGACGTGAAGCGAGTGCAAGGAGGTAGTTCCTTACGCAGTTTCTAGTTACGCTGTGGAACTTTGTGCCATAGGATACTGTAGATGCTAGAAGTTTGAGCAGGCTCAAGGGAAAGCTTAACAGATCCTTGGAGGAGTAATCTGTTGTGATTTCCTTCTGAATACATAAACCCCATGTCTTGTTCAGCTTCTGAACTGCAAGTTGTTTAGGACTGGGAAATATTTGAGGGGAAGTATCATACATGTTCGCCTTCTGTTCCTTTCTGTTCTGTGCTTTTAATCTCTTGTGACAGTCAAGGTGATGGGCTAAATGTACCATTGGCCTGACCAGTAAGACCATTCTTACATTACAAGTCTGGGCTTTTTTTGACCTCACTTTATTCCTTGGAGCTTTAACAAAAATGCTTGAGGCCACAGGCAGAAAATTAACATGTTTTAAGCAATCGGGGGAAAAAAGGCTTTACACATGTAAAATGTGGCCTAATGCCATTAAACAGTGTAATCCTCATACTGAAACAGGAAAGAGGATACTCCTTGTGTAAAAAGTATCCAACTCTTAGTTTCATAGGATTATAGGATAATTCAGGCTGGAAGGGACGTCAGGAGGTTTCTAGTCCAACCCCTTGCTCGCAGTGAGGTCAGCCCAGGTTGCTCAGGGGGCTTTATCTAGTCTGATCTTGAAAACCTCCAAGGGTGGAGGCTTGACATACTCTTTGGGCAACCTGTTCTGCTGCGTGACTGTCCTCAACTCAGAAAAAAGTCTCCGTATGTCTGGTCAGAATTTCTCGTGATTTGTTTTCTGCCAGTTGTCTTGTGTTTCCCAGTGTTTCGGTGGAAGGTAATGGCAGTGTTCTGTTCCTTGGAAGTGTGGCGTGCATCTTCATTAGTCCATAAATCTACCCCGTTAATGCAGCACTGAATATTCAGGTTGCACTGCTTTAGGCCCCTAACATGATGTCTCTGGGCTATGGAAATTGTTCACTAAATTTATTCCCTGGGTTTAGATTCAGGATGCAGAGGTTTCCTGACCTGTTTATGTTCCCAAAGGTAGACAGTCTTGCTACAGCTTGTACAAGATCAAGTTCATTGATACTGTTACAGCAGTGGAGTTAGTGAATCATGCAAAAGGAAACTCTTTGCTGAAATTTAAATGTAACTGGCCTTGGTCTAAGACATTTGGGGTCCACACAACTAAAATGCATAAACAATGTAAGGTCCAGGTATAGGTTTTCTGTAAGGTAAATCATCATAACTCTTACGCATGCAATACAAATTGCTTAACATTCACTTAGTATGTTGGGTTTTTTTTCCTGAGGCTTCATAGAGTTGTAGCTTGGAGACACTTTCTACAAGAGATCAATAGGACTCATTCAGAAGTGTGCAGGTTTACCCGAGCTTTCTGTGATCTATTTCTGTGCATATGACACCCCAAAGACAGATGTGAAACACCTCATTATTATGACACGAAACATGATTCCTAGAAATAATGTCTTTATTTCATTTGTGTAGTGTGCATAGTAGCTATCATCTTTTTTTTGTAATGACTGTAAGACTGTTAAAGAGATTCCTAGCGGTATCATGATGCCAGTTAACTTTTCATGCTGATATACAAGTTCCTCATTACACTGTTATATTTAGTGTATCTTCAGAAACACATACAAAACTTCTATAAGGGACATTTGTCTTTTTTACTAGGGCAGGTATGATGGAAGTGAAGCTTTTCATGGGCATTTCATACTGAACAAAGAAGTCACTTCAGTTTGGGGTTTGGTTTTCCTATTTGTGCAAGCCATTGTAGTCTTTGTAGAAATTTGTTGTCTTAACCAGAAAAACAGTAACGAAGTTTCTGGAGAGGCAGGGATAAATCAAAACCCGATCACCAGAGGATTGCTCTGAACTGTAAGGTGCAAAAGCTCTGTCTCTGTTGGGGTTATTTCTCTTTTCTCCTGTTAACTTGATTAAATCCCTGGGGAAACTCTCACTGCAGGTATTTGGGGTGTGCATTCTTCTGAGACATTCTTCCAGTTCTTCCATTACCTGTTAGCACAAATGGCAAATATCTCTGTTATCAAATGAGATTTCTAAACTGAAATCCTGGAAGAGAGTTTATGTATAATAATATATCTGTGGTTCTTCCTGGAGCAATTCAGGAAATGCCACATCTGTGAAATACAATGCTTCCCACTACTACACGTGCATCTTGCACAGCTCTGTATGTTACCAAGCTCTTTGCAAAACCTTACCTATCAATGGAGAATATAGTCAGATTATATTACAGCAGCTTCAGTACTTTGTTTTCTTTTAAAAATATTGTTCATTATTGGTTAGGTGAAATTTGGTTCTGTCATCACTGAAATGGTACAAAATTCAACCTGCAACATCAGCGCTGTGCTACAGATAATGTGCTAAGAATGCACTAACTGTGGAAATTTAGCTGTTTCTGGGATTGCAGTAACTGGTTTGAAGAAAAGAATAACAGAGTTCAAATACAGAACATTATTTGGGAGGGGTAGAGGAAAATAAGCCTGTTCCTTCTGTAAGTAGTTTTTCTGCCACATTTTTTCAGAAATCACCTTAAATTTAACTTCCAGTGGTAATACAAAAGTAAGAACTGTGAGAGGGTGAGCCATGACTTACTCCTGAGTTGTTTTTTTTCTTTTTTTTATTAGAACTGTGTTTTCTTGGTCCGACAAGATCTATAACTAGCAAAGAAAAAATGGGCAGGCTGACTTCAAAGCAATAATTCCAAGCCAGCTGCGATGTAATAATATTTTGTGTGGAAATGGCAAGGCAGTACACATACAAAATAGCTTTCATGAGTCATGCAAGGGAAGAGATATATAGGATATAGACCTTCAAGTGGCAATCTGAATGTAGAAGTCTTATAAGCTTCTTTTGCACAAATTTTGTCCATATTTTCATAAAAGTTGTTAAAATGTTTTCCACAATCCTGCTCCATATTTTATAACTAAAGCTTTGTGATAATTAATCCAGGCAAGAGGAGAGAACAAGGGTGTGAAGAATATATTTGTTGCTACACTTAGAGCATCCAAAATAGTTCTCTTACCTTATTTCTTGATAGTTACCAGCTCCTGGGTTAGGTTTGACAGCTAGCTTCTGATTTACACCATTTCTACACATTTGACTCAGGTCTGTGGAGACATTTTGACAGTTGTGCATCAAGTTTCTATGTTGAAATAAAAATAAGTTCTATGATGAGTGCCAAAGCATAAGGAAATAAAGGCCTTAAGAATTCTATTAAGAGTTGATATGGTTAATATTAAATATAGTAAGAAGTCCACTTTTTCAGGGCATAGAGATTCTGTTAAACATTTAGACTATGGTATTAAATGCTGTATTGAAATATGTGTGTCGCTAATTGTCCAATGCAAAAGCTACCTTGCTCTTCTGAGAGAGCAAAACGAGAACTCATTAGGTTTGAAGGAAGTTGTCTGCTGACAGAGTTGGTTGCTATTTGAGTCACATTCTTGCCACTTACTAAAAAAATTAACCATTAGTCTGTCTTTACTTTTTAAGATTAGTTTTTTACAGCATTCATAATTAATCAGCAAACTGTAGTGTATTGTGTGTCTGTGAGCTTGCTGTATTATTGCTAGTCATTTGTCAGTGGTCAGGTCTATAGCTTGCTTTGTTCTGAAATAATTTTATTGTGCAGGTTGGTGGTCAGAATATAAAAGGAAACTGTTACGGGATTGATCCTATTTTCCATGTCCATCTGAAAATCTTCTTGAAGTTGGGTATGCAAAGAAGGGTGCGTGAGTGCATTACTGCATTGTGAAATGTGTGTGCACGGCAAGGGCTGGCGCGTGTATGTAGTGTCAGATCTATGCTTGTAGTACTGCACGTTGTTCTCCAGATGGTGATCGTGGGCAGCAAATTAGATGCAACATTAAAAAAAAAAACCCCAAATTCAGTATAATTTGGTCTGAGACCAAACCTTCAGCAGAAATGCTGACTTCAGCTAGGGCCAGCTTGTAGCCATCGTGAAGCTGTTAGGCTGGTAATAATTAATTGAGGGATAGATACGGAAAGTTAGAATGATAAAGGGGATGGAGATTTGCATGGAGGATTAAAAAGGATAATAAAACTGTAGTCAGGCTAGTAAACTAAGCAGGAGGTAATGTGCCCAGTCACTCCTTTACATATTTGAAATCTGTAAATCCCATGGAATGAAAGGAAATATTTAGGGTAATAGGAAGATTAAGTAGGAACAGTGGGATGAAAAACAGAAGTTCAGAAGGAGGAATGCTGTTTTGTGGAAGTGTGAGGCTTTTTTGTTTTGGCTTTTTAAATGTTGTTTCAGACTGGGATAATATCCTGTGAAATAGGTTGAAGTCGTTTTTCTTAGATAATTTCAAATTCAGCTAGATAAGAACTGATATATGATGTGAAAAATAAAAATCTAGGAGGAAAAAAAAACCCTTAAAAACATGTTTTTTATTTTTATACCTATATTTAAAATTATTTAAACCACAGAATGGTTGAAGTTGGAAGGGACCTCTGGACATCATCTGGTCCAAAATGTTTATTATTTACATAAATCACATCAGTTTTTGTTGTAATAAAGCAGGATTGATTATTCTGATTGAACATGCTTCCTGTATTTCAAAAGCTTGTACCACGTTTCTGTGGGGCATTTAGTTACCTTGAAAAAGGAGGTCAGCTGTATTTGTCATAACATCTCATATATTCTATGGGAGAAATAATTTTTAATTACTCTGTGCTGTTTCTGGAAAATGTATATGATAGCTTAGTTTTGAAAATCAGACTTACTATGATTTGTTCTAAGTTTCCTAACAATATGGAAGGTGTAGAGAGTATTGAAGAGTGTTAGATCTGGAAACAGTCCTAAAGGTTTTCATCTGCTCAGTGATTTTTTTTGTTTGTTCTTCAGTAGGGGAAAATGTTATCTGGTACATTTAGGGATGGCTCATTCCTGGTGGTGAACACTGGAATTGGTAGGAGCTTGGAGTGCTGGGGATTCCTCAATATAGTCTCTGAAAAGCTGAAAATGTTCTGTTGTGAAATAGTGCTTATGTTGTCTACAGGTAGATCATAAAAATTACATAAAGCAGTTCACTAAGGCTTAAATCTGTTTGGGTTCACCAAGGTGGGAGGTAGGGGCTGCTTGCCTAGTATGAGAAGAGGAAAATTCCTTGACTTTGTTACCACTGTTGCCCCTCCCAGCTTCATTTTAACACCTCACAAAGACATGGAGGAGGAAATGTAGATAGTGAGATAATTTAGAGAAATGTCTTCTCTAAAATTTTGCTACTTTCTCCCTTAGTAAGATGTTTCCACCAGAGAATACCCCATCCTCACTGACTTGGTTGGGGGGATGGTGGTTCTTCCTGACCAGGAACCATGTAGAGTAGAGGATCAGTCAAAGAATCAAAACTAAACCGTGATGCTGTGTTGGCACTCACAGTTAGCCTGCTCCCCTGGCTCTGCTACGAGAAGGCTGGTTTGTGGGGGGGTCACTGGTGGACCCCCGTCCCCATCTGACATGACACAACAAATCCTGGAGATCTGTTTATGAAAAATAAATCACAAGAATCCTTCATAATAGGAAAAAATGGTGGGCAACCCAAATATATAGGGGTCACTGCTTGCTTGTTTTATACATAGACAGTACAAATGCAAACCTATCTAAAAAGAAACTGCTGCAGAGATAATTTGTGCTACCTCTGAGTTATCACTGAAGTTATTTTCTCAGCTAAAAATATACAGATAAGTGTTTTGACTGCCTATATTTAGACATTGTCTGTTGCTGTCAGATTTTGAAGCTCTTGGATCTTCTTCTCAGTTGGAATATTTTTTTATTTTTATGTTTTCTAGAAGGCCTAAATAGAATAACTATGATTTATGTGTGGTGTAGTTGGTATAGAGGAATTCTAAGAAAAAAAATGATGTTGGATTAATCATAGGTTTTGAATTAAAAATTACATTATTTTTGTACACAATTTATATTTTGTTATTACAATATAATCTTTTTCTTAGTTTGCATTATTTGATTCATTGGATTTTAGTCTGCTTACGTGCTCAAAATGATAGTGTGCCCTTTTTGTATGAATTGCAAGGTGAGCCCAGTAATTTTATTGAAGATGATCCTGAAGTTTGGTGCTGCAAGATTTGCCTGGAATACTAGTCGTTCAAAACAGAGGTAGCTGTAGGCACACAAAAAAGGCTTTTAATGATTCAATTATAATTATATACCTTGATCCAGAATGAAATAAGACAGCTTGAAATGTATCTAGAATGGAAAGAAATGAGTCACTGTTAATTAGCAAAAGACAATGAAGCTTCTGAAATATTATGTTCAAACTTCATCCTCCCAAGAATATAAAATAAATGGAGATTATGGAAATAAAGTTGATATAAAAGCTGAATCAGACAAGAATTTGACACAACTTTCTTTTATCTTTAAACTTCTGACTAATGATAACTTTATCTAAAAGGAAAGATCAAACCCAGTTTGCTTTGTTACCTGGAGGACTACCTTCTGGTTCTCAGCTGATCCATGGCATTAGATATATTTTCGTTCAGTATTACACATGATGGTTCTGGTGGTGGTCTGTTTTGTGCTGCTGTGCAAGCAAGTAAGTTGTTTTAAATTTTGCTGTGAAGGTGTGTGTACCTCTAAAATCCACAGCACAATAAAAGTAAACATTATGTGCATCAAAATGGTCTGTGTTTTCTAGTCCCTCCCAGCTTTCATGCTTGCTGGCAGCAGGCAGAGTCGTGGCCCTGCAGCATGGTGACCAGCACTGTGTGTGGCATGTGCCTACGTGTTTTTTCAGCGGTGCCTGAACTATCACTGAAGCTCTAGAATACGGTGCAAGAGAAAGTGTGAATCCTGGTGCCAGCATACCAGTTTGGCCATGCCACGTGGCCTGCACAGTATTGTATGGCCTCTCATGTCTTACTACTCTACTGTTTGACAGTAGTGTAAACCATGGAGTCTAATATTATATTTGACAAGGGATTAGGGAACAGAAAAGATGAGTGTATTTAGGTTGCTCTGGGGCTGGGATGCAACTCTACTTTCCAGGATCATGCCATGCCTGTTTTAACAGACCACCTGCTTCTACAGCTCCCGTCCTGGATGTTGTATGTCTGGGAAGCTTAAATGCTTGGAGTTTGATTCCACACGTCATGCACTCATCTTCCAGACAAAATTCAACAAAGTCCACGTATAAATCATGTTTCCAAATACTTGTAACCAAGCTACTAACAACAGTCAATTATCTCTGATCTGCTGTGAGCAGTTCCTCTGATTGGCAAGTCCCCCTTGAGATAGGAGTGCTTCTGTTGTCAGGACAGAATAAACCTATTCACTCTGCCAGTGTTAAACCCTTCGTCCTTGGGTTCGGTTGTCTTCAGTGGTTCTGGTTAGTGCCAGACCGAGCTGCTAAGGCAGGCCAGTGGAGCCTGCCCTTCGTCTCCAATGATTGCAGCTGTGCTCTGGGTCTGTGTCTGTCTGAGGAGACAGCTAGTGCCCGACAGCCTTGCATGGTACGGCTTGTGTTTGTGACTGGTGGCTTCTTCTGTGTGTGGATGTAGGAAGCGTGTCCCTGGATGATTATTCTTGTTTTGTGTTTGCCAGAACATCTCCAGGATAATTGGAAATCAACTCCTCCAAGTACTGACTAATCTTGATAAATTACTTGTGGTCCATATCCACCTGGCACTGGTGGGTGTCAAATGCCTTTAGATCTTCTCTTACTCATTTTCAGTAGCTATGTCGTGACCTCCTGGAATCTTTTTAAACTTATTTTTGTATCAGTTCCTTCCTGGGTCCTTTGAACAGAGACCCTGATAACATTGAGAGTGTCATTGGAATGAATTAGAGGACCAAGAATGCAGCATTGTCCTCTGCTGCTGGCCTCAGTCACGTTCTACAGGTTCTCACCCTGACTGCTGCTCCGGGAGGCTCGTTACCCATCGCTGGACACTCTCTTTCCATTAAGAAAAATATGAGACTTCTTATATACTTGCACTGGCCACGGCCGCCTCCTCTCTTTAACCCTGTTTTTATTGGCACTGGCAGTGCACTGGTCTCTAGGTTTTTGGCTGTGAATTTATTCCTTTTAATTAAACTGTAATGGACAAAGCTGTATGTGAATTCTGACAATTGTGCACGATGCATTTTCTGTTGTTTCCCAGCACCAAAATGTGAGGCACTTGGCAAAGCTGGAGGTTACAACCATGTTGTTGAACAGTAAATGTACTGAGCTTTACCAGTCTCTGTTGGGGATTTTTTAGGGAAAAATAACTATAAATAAATGCACATTGTAAACATGATACTGTTTAATTTGAGAGAGCTGATAAGGTGTAGATGATCTCAAACACAAAGTAATTAAAATAACTTGTATGCAAACTGGAATGATGTTTTGTCAGTCAACTGCTGCAGAACTAAGAATCTGGACGAGCGAGAGTAAAGTACAAAACCTAAGCAGACTCACATTAATGGCGAAGTTTTCTGTTCCTGTTCAGCTATCACAGGCGAGACCAATAACAGAGAAGTACATTTGCACATGAAAGTGATTTAAATCCTTTCTTTGAAAGGAGGGGGGGGGTTGTCCAAGGCTAAGCATTCATTTTGTACCCTTTCCATTGCCTGTTTGAGCGGAGATGTTGCCAACCAAACCAAACTGTAGTTTTCCGGGCGTATGTATGGCAGGATGCACAAATGACCTGATCAAGGTGGGTGCCTGAATTGGTTACATAGGATTACCTGTTATCAGTAAGAACATTGCTTGGACAGAGCAATATTGATTTTTTTTTTTCCCCATACTTGTCATTGTATTATGTCACTTTCGTTCTAGTTACATGAAAATTACAGATACTAATGTTTGTTTGCATTTCATATTTAACAAGGAGGTTACCTGTGACTGAATTACAATGGGTGATACTGGCCAGTAGCTATGGTGCCCATGGTTGCCACTGGACACCAGCGCAGAGGCATCTAGACACGGGTGCAGAGGCATCTCTGCACAGCGGTGAGCAAAGACCTGATCCTGGCTGTCAAATGCTGGTGACTCATGTGAGATGAGGTGCTTAGTCACAGGCAAATTCATGGCAGAGACAGGTGCAGCTAATGCTAATCACAGTCAGATAATACACCACAGAATGAATAAAACAACAGCCTGGCGAGAGGTGAGCTAGCCTGTCCAGGCAAATATCTTTTTAGAGATTCCTTCATACTACGTCTCTGTAGTAGCATAAAGCCTCTTCTCGTCACATTGGATGTAAAGGATGTGTGAAATTGTAAGACTTTTTTGCATTGGCTTCTCTTTTCTCTGGAGTTACCCAGAGGTCTCTGCCTGTGAAGAATAAGTTGGCTTATTGAAGTCATTGGTAAAATATTAATCTATAACTCTGAAATGAGAAAATAATCGCAAGTAATACAGATTGGTCTGGCATATGTGATTACTCACTATGGATAATACAGAGGCATTTAAATGTTCTCTGAGAAATACTCTAAATCAAGCACAATCAAAGTTGCTAAGGAAACTACCATTATGAATAAGGTATCTTACATCATGCCCTGAGGACTTATAGTATATAAATTTATTTCCTCATATGTATCTACTAGGAGATAACAACAAATACCTGTAAGAAAAAAATGGCATTGTAGCACAATAACAAATTGTACTTTTTTGTATAAATACTAAAAAGTGCAAGGAACTCGGATAAATTGTGTCTCTGTCTTTCTATGGTGTGGTTTCCTGTGGAAAAAAAAATGTACCAAATCCAGTTTAGGACTAAATGGCAGGTGAAAGGCATCAGGCTTACTGTTACCACTGACGTCTTCATCCATGTTCTGAATGCAAATAATTTTTCTGTGACAGAGGACATCTTGTAGTGCTCTACTGAAATGATACAATGACCTGGTTGACGTAGATGACATTCAGTGTGAACAGACAAGCATCCAAGCCACTCAAAACTCTCAAGGTATCTTTATCTTAAAGATGTTAATTTATTTGTGACTAATCTGAAAAGTATTCTGGATCTTCTTGACCTTGTTAGAGGTACTGGATGTTTTAAAGACCTAAAAACTTATGAAATCATGTACAGAGGCTGCAACTGTTGGGTGCTAAACCAAAAACTAATATACAAGCTGCTTACTGAATGAGGAATAGCCTGTTCAAAAGCAACTGGATGCTGATGAAATGGGAAGAGCTCAAAAGGTCACCTTTTATATAGAGTGGGTCCTGTTCAACCTTTAAGCTAATAGGTGTGGGTAATTTCTCTGTGCTGATGTCCTGACTCTCTAAAATAAGTAAGGACAGACTTTGCCAGTTGCTTCTTTCTTTTGCAGTTGGCTCAGCTCTTACACTGCAAGCCGAAGGGTTGCTAGATGCTGTGGTTCTATCT
Source organism: Aptenodytes patagonicus (assembly GCF_965638725.1). Lineage (NCBI taxonomy): Eukaryota > Metazoa > Chordata > Aves > Sphenisciformes > Spheniscidae > Aptenodytes > Aptenodytes patagonicus. The sequence goes on along the minus strand of NC_134953.1, from coordinate 58,780,907 downwards.
TCTGTGACCATTTATAGCACTCCAAAACATCGCTTCAAAGGCCTATACAAGAATTACTAGTGTCTGCCCTTCAGAAGATTTCAGAGGCTCCTAAATCTGTGGGAATGGAGATACAGACTATATAATTTTAAAGTATTAAGTATAGAAAAACCTTACCTTCCAATGGTAATATAAATTGCAGTGAATTGTTGTTGTTGTTGTTGTTGGGTTTTTTTGCTCTTAAATGTGAGAAGTTTGTCATGCAAACCAGTAATTAGTGATGTATTTCTGCCTCTCAGCATCTCAATTCTGGAAACTTTCAGGAAAGTATAAGAAAAATCCTCAAACACATCATTTAAAGTTTTCTGTCATGGAGCCATCTTTTAGAAGCTCTAGCTTGTGAGACAGCAGATGTTGCAACTGAGCAAAGGCAGGCTTTTTTTTTTTTTTAACTTAAAAAGATACAAACCAAACACCAAAAAACCTTCCACTTCTGAGCCGAAGAGACTTTCCTGCACTGGGCTTTGCTCAGCCTTCTATTAAAGAAGACATTATTTATTAAGGGAGGGTTGAAGTTTACTACATCAGCATCTCTTCACAGCTTCCAGGTAATATTTCTTTGCTGTTACATTTATATTACTGTTAAGCACTATGTTTGTACTGCATGTTTTGGAAGTTTGATCGCTGTGCTGTGTTGTGGCTTTCCTTTACTGTGTTGTAGGAAGATGTGGCTGATCAAATGCACCTCAAATTAGAATGGTGAATTCTTATTATTCAGACTAAATTACTATTTTAAAGTGTCAGAATTTGGTATGATGGTTTAAAAATGTCAATCATAGGTATATGTTCACAGGTCAGCAGGAGAGCACCTGAAGAGCAGCACAAAGGAACTCCAGCCAGTAAGACAGCTTCATCGGGGGCCAACTTAAATGCCTCTATGAAAACGCACGTAGCATGGGGAATAAACAAGAGGAGTTAGAGACGTGCGCACGCCTGCAGGGCTATGATCTTATTGGCATCACGGAGACATGGTGGGGTGGCTTGTATGACTGGACTGTTGGAATGGAAGGATACAGGCTCTTTAGGAAGGACAGGCATGGGAGACAAGGAGGGGGTGTTGTCCTCTATGTCAGTGACCAGCTGGGGTGCATGGAGCTCTGCCTGGGGATGGATGAGGAGCCCACCGAGAGCTTGTGGATCAGGATTAAAGGGAGGGCAGGGACAGGTGACATTACGGTGGGGGTCTGCTACAGGCCACCCGACCAGGAAGACTGAGTAGATGAGGCCCTCTATAGACAGATAGAAGCATCCTCAAGTTCACAAGCCCTGGTCCTCATGGGGGACTTCAACCACCCCAATATCTGTTGGAGGGACAACATGGCAGGGCATAAGCAATCCAAGAGGTTCCTGGAATGCATCGATGATAACTTCCTTCTCCAAGTGATAAAGGAGCCAACGAGGAGAGGTGCTATGCTGGACCTTGTTCTCACCAACAAGGAGGGGCTGGTGGGGAATGTGAAGCTCAAGGGCAGCCTGGGCTGCAGTGACCACGAAATGGTGGAGTTCAAGATCCTTAGGGCACCGAGGAGGGCGCACAGCAAGCTCGCTATCCTGGACTTCAGGAGAGCAGACTTTGGCCTCTTCAGGGATCTGCTTGGTAGAGTGCCATGGGACAAAGCCCTGGAGGGAAGAAGGCCCCAAGAAAGCTGGGTAATATTCAAAGATCACCTCCTTCATTTGCTGCAGAAGGTAAAGGCAGGGACTGGGAGAATGAAGAGCCGCCCACTGTAGGAGAAGACCAAGTTCGAGACCATCTAAGGAACCTGAAGGTGCAAAGTCCATGGGACCTGATGAGGTGCATCTGTGGGTCCTGAGGGAACTGGCAGATGAAGTTCCTAAACCACTATCCATCATATTTGAGAAATTGTGGCAGGCCAGTGAAGTTCCCACTGACTGGAAAAGGGGAAACATAACCCCCATTTTTAAAAAGGGAAAAAAGGAAGACCCGGGGAACTACAGGCCAGTCAGTCTCACCTCTGTGCCTGGGAAGGTCATGGAACAGGTCCTCCTGGAAGCTATGCTGAAGCACATGGAGGACAGGGAGGTGATTCGAGACAGTCAGCATGGCTTCACCAAGGGCAAGTCCTGCCTGACTAACCTAGGGGCCTTCTATGATGGAGTGACTACATCAGTGGCCAAGGGAAGAGCTACAGATGTCATCTGTCTGGACTTCTGTAACGCCTTTGACATGGTCCCCCACAACATCCTTCTCTCTAAATTGAAGAGATATGGATTTGATGGGTGGACTGTCCAGTTGATGAGGAATTGGCTGGATGGTTGCATCCAGAGGGTAGTGGTCAATGGCTCAATGTCCAGGTGGAGATTGGTGACATGTGGTGTCCCGCAGGGGTCTGTATTGGGACCAGTACTGTTTAATATCTTCATCAATGACATAGTGGGATCGAGTGCACCCTCAGCAAGTCTGCAGATGACACCAAGCTGAGTGGTGCGGTTGACATGCCTGAGGGATGGGATGCCATCCAGAGGGAGCTGGACAAGCTCTAGAAGTGGGCCTGTGTGAACCTCATGAGGTTGAACAAGACCAAGTGTGAGGCCCTGCACCTGGGTCGGGGCAACCCCCAGTAACAATACAGGCTGGGGGATGAAGGGATGGAGAGTAGCCCTGCCGAGAAGGACTTGGGGGTACTGGTGGATGAGAAGCTCAACATGACCTGACAACATGCGCTTGCAGCCCAGAAGGCCAATCGTATCCTGGGCTGCATCACAAGAAGCGTGGCCAGCAGGTCGAGGGAGGTGATTCTGCTCCTCTGCTCTGCTCTGGTGAGACCCCACTTGGAGTACTGTGTCCAGCTCTGGAGCCCTCAGCATAAGAAAGACACGGACCTGTTGGAGCGGGTCCAGAAGAGGGCCACGAAAATGATCAGGGAATGGAACAGCTCTCCTATGAAGAAAGGCTGAGACGGTTGGGGTTATTCATCCTGGAGAGGAGAAGGCTTCGGGGAGACCTTATTGCAGCCTATCAGTACTTAAAGGGGGCTTATAAGAAAGATGGGGACAAACTTTTTAGCAGGGCCTGTTGCGACAGGACAAGGGGGAATGGTTTTAAACTAAAGGGGGGTAGATTTAGACTAGATATAAGGAAGAAATTTTTTATGCTGAGGGTGGTGAGGCACTGGAACAGGTTGCCCAGAGAGGTGGTGGATGCCCCATCCCTGGAAACATTCAAGGTCAGGTTGGACGGGGCTCTGAGCAACCTGATCTAGTTGAAGATGTCCCTGCCCACAGCAGGGGGGTTGGACTAGATGACCTTTAAAGGTCCCTTCCAACCCAAACTATTCTATGATTCTACATATTTTATAATTTCCTCTCATGTCAGTCTCTTCAGCTTATAAGCTTATACTCTTCACCTTTCTTTTCCCTTTTTCTCCACTTCTGTTGTGTCTAGAGAACTAACTCCATCACTGGAAAGATTTAAGTTCTCCACCACAAACACATCCTTACGTATAATACTGGCTGTACAGCTTTTTTATTTTCTTGGAATCTTTTCCAGGTTTTAGCAGTGCTGCATCCAGCTCTTCTTTTCACATCACTGTTGCCCTCCCAGCTCTTTCTCACCAGCCATTGCTCTGACTTAAGGCCTTGGCTGTCATTTCCTATCCTTACATTTTCATCCACAGTGACTTCTATTTTCACACTGAAGCACTATTCCTTGACACCTGTTTTCCTGGCCACTTACCTTTCTACATCTTCCAGTTCATTGATACATTTTTTTTGTCTTGCTCTAAGTTTCCTCCTAGACATTTCTCTTTTGTTTGATTCACTTACCTCCTCGCATTTTGCCTGTCTCCCATTGCCTGGGTTGCTTTTTTTTATTCTGTTGCTATTTATTCCCAGCACTTGGCTCATCTTGGCAATTATATCTTCTGCCTTAGGCCTCGAACTGAAGATCATATCCATGTCAGTCCTGTGACATTTCCACTGCAAATTTATTCCCTCTTCTACTGCAGTCTTTTTAACCGAGTTCTTTTCCAGTGCAAGTGACTGTTCCCATATTCTTGACTCTCTCTTCTACCTTCTCATTGCCTCTGCTTCTCTTTACTCACATGTCTTTGTTGGTTTAGTCTAAGAGAAAATTGTCATTTTAAACCTTTTTATTTTCTCCCTTACCTTGGTTTACTTTTCCCCTTTTCCTCAGAATCTTGTTCTTCTGTCCTTTCACAAACACAGACGTTCCTCTAAACTCATCACTTGCTTCAATGACCCAATTCTAATTCCAATTTCTAGTCTCTTGCATGATCACTCCTACTCTCTTCAATCCTTTTCTTTTATAATGGAAATATGATTTAGCTGACCTGTTAGAGGGGGACAATGATTTCACTGCCTCCTACTTAGGATTGTATTGCCCTTTCATCTCTCTCTGAGCTAATGGTGTTGATCGGCTTCTAGAGTTTCTCTCCTGGAAGTCCATCGTAGATCCTCTCCCAACCCATCTTCTACCCTGTACGTTTGGCAGAAATCCAAATGTTAAGTAGCGACAGTTCTGTGAGATTCCATAATGTTGCTGGCCCAATAGGGTTTTTTACATCAAATGTGTTCAAATTATAGTCTAAAAGAAAGATACTGGCTTCTTAGAGTCAGATTAAGTCCTTCCATTGTGCATCCTCAACTATTAATTAAGGTTTTAGAGATGGCCATCTCTCCCGGGTGACCTTTACAATCCTGTGTTTGCACAGATGCCTGACTTAAACCAAGCAAACACTGATATGTATGAGGGACCATCAAAGTCCTTCCAGGACTAACAAGTACAAAGGAACAGACTCTCTTTATTGCTTCAGGAGCACATATTACATGTATGCATTTAGACAGCAAATTGCTTGAATGACAATTAAAAGATGCAGGGGGGATCTGTGTTTTATGTTTTATAATGATTGGCACACGTAATAGTCTTAATTTTCAAATTGTTTGAAAGCTTGAAAAAAGATCTTTATTTTTACTTTTAAAGACAGAATACTAAAAGCCAGTATTTCTGAAAAAGAGACTCTGTACTTGGTTAAAAATGTTTCCCCTAGGTTTCCTTCCTTTGAAAAAGAAGTAAAAGTAGTACCAGCAAACCACAATCCCTTGAAATAAATTTTTTTAATTAATTTGCTGTCAGGTTAGCATTATCTTTTTGGGATGCCTTGTTAATGTGCATGGATGGAACAATGACCTATGTAACAGAGGGGAGCTTCCTAACTGTTTTTTTCTAAATGTGCTTCTAGAGAGCATGCTGTATGGAAGAATTATCCGATTACTCTGCCACCAACTGAAAGTGCTGTGAAAAGTCCACTAACCTCTCTTCCTTTCCTACTGAAGCATGTAGGACATTTCACAGTTGCCTCTTCCCTGGCATTTTATTTTATCCTGGCAATTACGACTTAGAAACAGGTAAATAATAGTACTACTGTAAAGAAAAAGTATGTATTCTTGTTGCTTAGCAATTGCTTTCAACACAATGAAGATCACCCTTTGATGAGGAATTGCGTGCTTGAAAATGTTGTTTACCACCTATATCGGTTATTCTAATAAAATATACTAAAATATATTAAAACCTTCTGCAATCCTAGACACTTTGGTAAGCTAGGAAGCTTGTATGAAAACTCACCCAAGTATACTTAAACTTTTGGAAATTTCCTTAGTTGTCCTTGTTCTTCCGAGCAGTTTCATTTTCCTGCCAGCGCTACCAGGCCCTTTTCTTTAATCATCTTTTCCCTCTCCTCAAGTCTTTCTTCGTATTACTGGCCCCTTTTCTGATGAGCTGAAATTACTTGTTACTCTTGGACTACTGATCCTAGTGAACACAATGATCTGTATTGATAGACAAATTATTATTACTGTTTTACTGGGACATTACAGAAGTTCAGGCAAGAGCGAGATGCCTGTTGAACATTTTTGTTTGTATATTAGGGGAACCTCAGTAAACTGGTCCTTGTACCTGGTAACCTCTCCAGGTATTCTGGTACCCTAGGTGTTCTGTCTACCATTGCCTCCTGTTGCTGATGGTAACCTCAGCAAGTACAGCAAAGTTCATTTTTCAGAATTATTGCCAAGTTTATTCTGATACCAAGCTTTCATGCCAGTTACCTCAAGCCTCTTGAGATGTTCTTGTTCTCACCTCTTCTTGGCTTATCCTGGAGTAAAGCAGCATGTCTTGACAGAATTCCAATACTACAAATCAGTAGAGACTATATAGACGTTGGCTGCAGAGTCCTCTGTGCGTGCAACATCAGAAGCTGGCAGCATGAAGGATGGTAGCTGAAACGGGAAGAGAGCTGTCCTACAGCCTTTTTCAGGTGATTGTTAGCTCCCATTGCCACCAAGATCTGGGAAATATTTAACAGAAGAAATATCCTGTGCTAATGGTCTGCCCTCAAAATACTCTGAGGTTGTGTACCAAGCAACTAGTGCCCTAGACCTCAGCTTGGAAAAGCACCAGCATTCTGGCTACCCAAAGCAGTGGGTAGCACTTTGTCTTTTCATTCTTTATGCTTCCACAAGGGAGAGTGGAGGCTTGCTTCTCCCCACAGTCTCCTTTTTGCATCTTACTGGCTTAGCCTTTCTTGCATTTCTTCGCTCCAGCAACAGCCTTTGCACACCTTACCACAGTAATACGGGCTGTGGGGCTGACATCTCATTACTAATTTATGAATGTCCAAACAATGAGAAGCATTCCCTTAATGGCCACTGCTTCTGAAACATCTCTGAATTCAGGTGAGAAAAGTACATACTCAGTACAAGGAGCATGTTTTATTGAAGAGTGCTTTTAAAAGGTGAGTTTCCCTTTATTCTCCTTGCCATTTTAATAGTTTTATGAAAAGGCATGGAAATACAGTTTTGCTAATATCAGATGCATTCTCACAACCCCCCTCCAATATCCCATTTTGCTTCTTGGTGAGTTAGAAAGTTTTTCTGTTTGAAATTCCAGATTCTAAGCATTTATGTGGATTTTATTTATCATTCAGCGTAGCTCTCAAGCTTCCCTTTGTCTTTCACTGGCTGTCAGTACAGTCGAGATGTAGAAGAACAGATCGCAGTCTAACACGTCATAATTCCTAAAGCATTAATGTTCCTGTTCTGCTACTGCGTGAACCTCTCAGTATCAGATAACACTGCAATTTCCAGTATCCTTAGGTTAGGCTCAGGTAGGTCTTTCTACTTTAAAAAAAAAAAAAAAAAAAGCAAATGGTGAAGAGCATAGCAGCGGGTTAAGTAGAATGTCTGGTAACTCCTATGTAGTTTCAGCTATAGGGAAGCTCTCTATAGCAAGCCTTTTGCTTGAAGCTGAGGAAGACATGCTAATGTTTTTGTAAAGTGTTTTGGGATATATGAGTGAAAAGAACACCGGAATGGATAGGGACTGGTGGGGATTTGTTGTGTAATTGATGCCTGTACTGTGCAATCAACCTCTTGCATGCAGATCAAAGCACTTTCACCTTAGGCTGGCTGGGTATACTCTTTCCTTTCTCCTCCTCCTGTAAAAAGAATTATTGTATTTACATTTAAGGGTCACCAACTTTTGACCAGTTAAAAAGATGCTCTGCCACTCCCTGTAGTATTTATTATGTTCTTACTATCAGCATTGAATCTTGCCTTTAACTTCCTTCCCTGGATTATTTTTTTTTAGCCTTGCAAGTGTAGAGGTTGTTTATGTCCAGAAGAGATCTTGTTTATTTGTTTCTAAATACATATATTGCTTACATTAACTTGAATTAATTTACATTGTCTTTGCAGGGAGGTGCCAGGTCCCCCACCCTTTAGTGTTTCCCTCTATTTGCTTGCCCTGTGCTAGCTTCACCAGTGCCTGGCAGTGATTTTGCCCTTTGACCATATGTTGATCCCAGGACAGCAAAGCATGCTGCTTCGGCAGTGTTCAGCTTGGTCTGTGGAGCGTGCATTCTTGCACGCTTTGTTCTTGCAGAATATTATTCCTTGCCTTTTTTTTTCCCTACTAAACCTTTTCTTCCTGGCCCACCCTGAGCGCTGCACACATCTCTCTCCATGCCAGCACTGCTGTGATCCTGGGGGTTGCTCCGGGTGTGCCTGGGGTGCGCTTGGCAATGCCCAGGAAAAATGTCATGGTGTTAGACGGCTCGTTAAAATTTCATGAGAATCCGACACGCTCATCACACAAGACGGAGCTGAACAGAGTCCAGTTGTCAAAATAATGTTGAGCCAATAAGCATGTCATGGGTGGAGCTACTGCAGTACGGGTAAAACTAATTCTGAATGAAGACCTTTTTATTAAACATACTGGGCCTGAATGAATCGGGTTACTAGGCTTGTGACAGACTAGGGAATTCCTTGATTTTTATTAGTGCACACTGAAAAATCCAGTGTTTTTCTGTTCAGTATGTGAAGCCAAAATGCTATAGGAAAGGGATTGATCAGGAGCCGGCTGTTATGAATTTTTCATGAGCTGGTGTGCAGGGCTGAATGGCTCCAGCGCGCGTCGGTGTGTAGCTGGCAGGCAAGCTGCATCCACACAGAGGCTGCTGACACAGAAACACTTTGGCGCATTTTCAGAGGGAGAGCTGGGCTGATAAAGGGTTTTCTGACAGCCCTGGCTTATCGTCCTTCGATTTATGCTGCTGTTGCTTCAGGCAGCCTTTCCATTTGGAGCCCAGCCTTGTGAATGAGCGGGGTAAGCTCTGCCGATTTATCAGCATTTTTAATCTGCGGCGATGCCTGCGTGATGTGTTTTTGTTACGTTTTCTGAATGGTGAGAGCTCACGTAACCTCTAAGCTATGACAGCAAAAGATTCTTCTAGGGAACTTGCTACTCCAGAATCAGAGATTTGCATAAGGACTTTCAAAGAACAAATGCATTTAGAGCTCGAGCTTCCCAAGCTGCCTGGGAACAGACCTACGTCTCCAAAAATTTCTCCTCGCAGTTCACCGAGGAACTCTCCATGCTTTTTCAGAAAGTTGCTCGTGAATAAAAGCATCCGCCAGCGTCGTCGCTTTACGGTGGCACATACATGGTAAGATCTGCTGGGTATCAGTGCGGGTTTACAAAACAGTGTGTGTAGCTGTGGTTTTAACAGGGAAAAATGAGCCGAGATTCATTCACAGTACTCCCTGCAAGTGTTAAATGAATAGAGCAGAAGGCAGCCAAAGTATGTATAATGCAGTGCCTCGACAATTGTCATTCAGCTTCTGTTCTCCAGAATAAATCCAGCCCATTATTCATGTGTGCCATGGTTAATCGCCGTTGAACAAAGGCAGCAGCCGGTAACTTTCCCAGGCGTTATGTTGTTGTAGGTAGAACACATGAATTCATTTCAGAACCTTCAAGACATGTTTTTTTCTTTGCTCCTGTCAGCTCTGACTGCAGATGACAGTACAGCGCAGACCGTGCGATTTGGGCAGGGTACTCTTGGAGCTAAATGCTGGAAAGGGCTTTAACTTCACTGTGAGGGGCTTTTAACAGTTTTTGCTGGCTACAAATATCCCTTCTTTCAGCTTTTTTTCCAAGGAAACTCCAGCTAAGAGTTATCTTTTCCCTCCCTTCAAATTACTAATGCCAAATAGTCAATTTGCATGCCTGTAATCACAATCAACCGTAATGTTGATTGTGAGCTGCCTCTGACTGACAGTTATCCTGGTTAAGCCATGCCATAAACAGTAATCAAAATAAATAATTCAGGAAAATCTATGAGAATCTCATTGGTTCATTTTCTAAATTTACTCTATATGGGTCTCGTATGGTCCACCTTTTAAATTCCAAAAGTCTCTATACATATGCACTAGGTGACTGTGGGAATTAAACCAGAAAACTCTCAATAACGTGAATATTTTAAAACTCTGCTCACACATAGCCATATCCATTACCTTCCTATTCCATAGCTTGAATCAGAGGAGAGAGGATGAGGCTATCCCATTTGTATCTGTATGAGCCAGTTGTTTTGGAGTTTCTGAAATACCCATCCTTGTCTGCTACTTTTTAAAATAGAACATTATTTTAAAATGGATTATTTGAATCATGCTGAAATATTTCAGAGCTGTATTTACTTCTGAAGTGAATTACTAATTACTTGCTTAGAGTGGATTATTAGCTCTTACAGTTGTTCCATGCTGTTAAACAGTAAGAAAAATAAGAGGAAAAACTGTAAACTTTGATACCAGGGAATTGTACTGAGTAGAACTGGATAACTGACTTTTCAATTTTTTTTAAACACAGTCTGAAATGCATTTGGGATGTAGCAGCATTCAATTCAAATTAGAATTCCACAATCATGCAGACTTTATGCTTGCTTTTTTTTAATCCAAGCAGTAATAACAGCCACCCAAACTGGTTACATGCTGTAATGGTTTCAGTGTGTTCTTTAGCTTCCTCTAGCATTTTAATTGGTTGTAGTCAGTAGTGTTTAGGTTTATACACATTAATTCCCTTGAACATCTGTCATACCTCTCAGCATTGAAACAGTGGGGTGCTGCTCATCTTACCCCCACTAGCATGTTTTGAGAAATGCATACTGTGGAAAGACGGTACTGCTGGGATTAGTAGAGCAGAATGTGGTCAGACTCAACACAGAGTACCTGTATTGTTTGGTGAAAAAAAAAAAAGCCATATATATGCACACACACATATTTATACATGTAACTAATGATTTCTACTTGAATCAACTTGTAAAGGAGGTGGGATTACTCTAGGTTCATTTTTTAATGGAACGATGGAAGGTTCTCATACTCTTTCCATTTTTTTGAAGTTTTTAATACCAGGTAGTTATGAACTGCACATAAGCGTTTTAACCTTAGATAAGAAGTAAACTATTGTAGAAATGAAGAAAATCACCCTTGCAAGGACAGGTTTCCAGAATGTATGAGTGCAAGTACATGTTTAATGCAGTCAAAACATATAGCAAATCCAGACATATTTTCAATTTGCTTTAGCATGTTATAAAACAGGGGGGAATTTAAACTAGTTAAGTGTGATATAACATTTCATTAGAATGTCTGTACAGCTGTTGCATGTGTGTTGTAGATGGTGTACTTTCAGCTATGTAACTGAATTTGCTTATTAGTTGTAAATTTGTTGTGCAATGCGTGAAAACATCATCACCTGTGCTAAGCAAAAATGCCACTTACGTAAGGTGCTCTTTTGTGTTGAGCTAGGAAGTAGCATCTGGGTAGCAGAGGAATTACCTCAGGAGTAAATGTACAAGAAATATCAACTATACAGCGATACTAAGCAAGGAAATTAATTCATGCTGTTGGATATCATATAATCTATAACTTTCATAACCTCATGAATAGAATAGAATAGAAACAGTAAACTTCCTCAGTTTGGGGGTTAGCGGCGTGGTAAACTGTGACCTTTCACCACCTTTATCATCATTGCTAATGTTGTTACTTGATGAATCTTCTGTTCACTCTTCTGTGCCCCTTATTTTCAGTTTTCTGTCTTCCCTTGCTCTTCTCCTTTCCTTTTTAACTAATTGCCTTTTCTAGGTCTTTTCCTTCTTTTATAACTGAATTTCAACTTCTTTCTCCTGATTATGCTGATGAAATCTCTGTCATCACCAATCTTCTCCAATATCCGCTCATCAGATCTTATCCAAAAAAGAAAAAGGAAAGCAAAATTTCAGATTTTTTTTTAAAATAAGGCCATGACTCAAATGCTTCTGTGCTCTGAACCTTTCTTTTCCTCGGGATCCAGTTCTCACGACAGTATATGATCAACATGTCAATACAGTTGCCTTCAGACATCTGTCAAGCTGATCCCTTCCTGCTCCAAACCCCTTAAACAGTTTGCCATGGCTCCTGTTGCTGTGTCCAGTCTTCAAATGCCTCATTCGTATAAAATAACAGTAAAAAACTCTTAAGCCTTTGGCCTTTTTTCCTCCACCAGAATCCACAAGTCTCATTTGTCTTTTCTTGCATCCATCGTTTTTGTCCTGGAGATCCTGAAAGCCCATATCCTATTTTTTCCTTTCTGATAGTTCCCCTTGTATCACTTGCATTTTTTTGGGTTTTGTGAGGAAAAGAGCAGGCAGTAGTTGACATGACTTGATACCTGTTAGTAGCCATCTAAATTTTGAACATGCAGTGCACCCTAGTTGCAGAGTTTCCTCTGCGGTCATTGGAGAGAGGACAGCATCTCCAGAAGACAAGGAGATACACTTGGTCCACAGCACTTTCTCGTGTGAGCGAGTGCTAGCACAGAAACAGCACGTTCCCTCTCCACCGCTCACAGTCTGTTCTCCCTCACCCTGGCCTTAGCCCGAGGACTTTCAAAGCAATAGTTTTAAAAATGGCTTTTATTTTCTACAGGTCTACCATCTTCTTTTTGTCAAGTAATTCTGTTAATATCATTGGGATTGCACTAAAACCAAGGTCCTTCTCAGAAATGTCTTGGAAGATCCTGAATGTCTTCAAGAAGAAAGTAGATATTTTCTAAGTGCACTCTGCTGCATATAATACAATTTTATTTATCTTACAATATTTATCTTCAAGATTATAAATAGTTCTTCGATAATATTTATACAACCTAGATCATTTACTCAGTTTCTTAATGTATAGACAGCCATTGGCTATACTGTGTGATGAGCACTAGCTTTTTAATGAAGTGATTTCTGGAATATGATGTTTATTGTCTTTTCTTAACTAAGGCTTTTCTGTTTTTTTCCCAAATGAATTTACATTTAGCTTTCATCATTTTAGTGGTTTTAAGCCTGTTTTTTCTTTATACCTGTTATCTAGTTTATAAAGAAAATACAGGACAGAACAGAAATGGTATACTAGGAAATTTTGCTCTGTTTTTTCTTTTGGTTATCCTTCAATGCAATTGAAATACAGACACACATTTGCTTTTTAAAATATAATGCAAAATGTAAATCATATTCTAGCCCTAATTTTTTGAAAACATGATTTGTTTTCATTACACAATAATCTTCAGTGGTGGAATTTAGTAAGTTGAATAGTATGGCACAATCCAGTCAGAGGGGTAGCACTTGAGTTTTTTCCAAGCCTGGTGAATAACAGCTGATCGGTTTAATTACTTGAAGCTGCACAATGTACTGTAGGCATATCCAGGCTATCAGAAGATGTCACGATTTGTTTTGCTTTCTGATCATTGTGCTTCTAGAACCAAATAAGAAAGACTTACCTAGTGGCAACGCACACTTGGTATAGTGCTTCAGAAAATTCAGTTTTGGGAGACTGTCTATATACTTGAAATAGCTGAGGATAACAGAAGTTTGTAAGATCCATTAATTTCTCCAGTCATTTGGTCATCTTATGGTGGTGCGTACAAGTCGCAGGACAGAACTTATGCAGTGGAGTGGAGCTCCTCGTGGGACCTCGGCCCCTGTGGAGTCCCTTTCAGCACCAAGCCCTACCGCATCCAAGTGCAATGAGGTGGCCTCTGCCCTGTACTGGCATCCCATGCACCAGGGCCCCTGATCTGAGATCTCCTGGCCACCTTCATCCAATACTTGGCTTAGAGGAACTGACTTTTGCTTCTGAGGCAAAGCTAGTGTCTCTCACCATAGCCTATCTCCCTGAAAGTACCATATGATATGCTTTTGGACCCATTTCAACTTTGCTATATATATAGCAGGATGCATTTCCATAGTTCCAGCATTGAATAACACACTTGTCTTTACTTCGATGAGCTGATCTGTTTGTGTTTCTCACTGACTGTTGATGTGATTTCAAGCTTTTTTTTTTTTCCCCCCTCCATTTTGGAGAAATAGGATGATTCTCTTGCTTTCTGGAGTTTCTCTTTCAAACTGGGACTGGTAGTGGACACATTCAGTTATCTAGTGAAAGTCCTAGAAGAAACAAACTGAAGTGAGTAGGGAAAAGGATGGGGAAAAACCAGAAGGTCCCCCTCTTTTTCTCCACTGAATACGTTCTCCCATCTGTCCCGAGGAGAGTTCCTGAGCGCTAGCAGTGAGTGGCAGGAAGGATTCCAAAGGACATGAAGGTGAGGAGGGAAGAGCTCTTCAAACAACAGAAATAAGTACACACAACAAACACAGAACCAGCTGTGTAATCTTTACATCTGTTCTGACTGTATATCTTGCCTCTAGACCCTGTCTACAACCACAGAGGACAGAAAGGAGAAACTTCTTTCATCTGCCAGCCACTTATGTGGGAAAACATGGTGTTAAAATATTCACTAACTATTAAAGATTCAAACAAAGTACAACAGATTATTATATTAATGATAATTTTATTTTGATAGGTTCAGCCATTTCTCTGAGAGAGGGAGGGAGAGAGAGTGAATCTGTTCTCAGAGGAATAATTGCTATTCTGGAATTTGTAATACCTTTAGGTTAGAGTAAGTTTGTAATGCTTACAGTGTGCTAATCCATGAGGAATATAGATTCAGAAAGTTTTCATGACTTACTGTGGTGGCTGGGACCTGCCTAGAGAATCCATGCCCTCCAACTCTCATACACAGGCTTAACTATTAAGTTAATGTTTTCTGTGCCAAAATGGTTTCTTAAGGAAGCTTTACTATTGAATTTAGCTTTGTTGAAAGCTATGTTGATGTGTGAAACTCGCCATTGTGATAGCATCTACAGATTTGTGCTGTACATTTCCAGGAGGTACAGTTTGCTGCTTATGTGCTTGAGTTGGTTGCCAGGACAGACTGATAAACCACGAATGTGTCTGCCACAATTTATGCAGTATCGATCTGCTTCACTGCAGATGTGTACATTCACTGGTCCTTCACTGTGGGGTTTTTTAATCTTTTTCACCTTTTGTGTTTCTGAATAACCACAGCTAGCCCTCCTCAATGTTCTCTGTGTTTTTCTTGTATTACCCGGCATTACCTTATGAGAACATCACATGGGTTCCACAATGATGGTGTGTTTCTCTGTTGCATGGTATGAGTTTGGGGGTAGTTTGACAAGTCGAGTTTATAGGTTCTTCTGTAATGATCATAGTATGGGCGTTCTACAATAGTCAAAAATGAGTTCAGGTTAAAACATGGACGATGTTCTTGGCAGAGGTGAATTAAAGCAGTGCCACAGAAAGTGCTCTGCTGATTCTGTGACGGGCAGATTCACAAACATAGATTTGGAGACGTAGAAAGAAGAGAGCAGATTTAGGAAGTTACAGCATGAAAATTACAGTTGCTCTCAAATTCCTATTGGACAACCTGAATGGGTGTGATATACAAAATATAAATAACAGACCTGAACTCTGCTCATGGGATGCTGTGACTTTTACGAAGTTTTGGGAGGTGTTGCCTTGGATGACAGTGTTTGGATCCATGTTGTTCATTACACCTTATAATTCACTTCTTGCCTTTTCTACTATACTGTCTGGTCTGACAGAAAATATGGTGCTTTACGAGTCAATAGGCAGCATTGCTTGACATGTGTGAGTTCCTGTCTCAGCACGATACAAGGCTATAACTGATAATAAATAATAGACACTTGTGAAATGTACTGAAATAGTGACACACAGGCATAATGCTAAAGTAAAACTGGAAGACTGGTGGAACAGCAGCTGATAATGTCTTGGGGTAAAATATTGCCATCGCTACCCATAGAAAAAATTATTAATATGAAATATGGTTTTATTTCCCAGGAAATACATGCATAGATTCAATCTCTTCTTTCAGATAAACCTCGACCACTGGCAAGCACCAGAAGAAAGCTTACTATGAAGTTTTTAAGTTTCTCAATTTTTTTTGTTCTCTCAACATTACAAATAGGTATTGCTGGGGGGCAGAGCACATATTAAATAATATAAGAATAAGACTCTGGAGAAAGAGCAATATATTAGCCGATTTATTTTCTTCTTATGGTAAAAAAAACCAACCTAATTTTTTTGTGTTGGACAAAACACTTGATTAATCTAATAGTACCTCCTGATAAATATAGACCTTCCTTGTGGTGTGGTACGCTATAGTATACTCACATTTTCCATGTCACTATGATGGTGCACTTAAGTAGGAATCAGATTTGACCCAGATTGCTTTGAGTTTTGGCGCATTCCAATAACACTGATTGACAAAAATGTGAGAAGAACTTGGAGTAAGAAGGCTGATAAGAGTATGTAGATTCAAGTTGGCCATTAAATGAGTTGAGGAGGGAGGAAAGAGATACAGGTAGGAGGAGGCAGTGCTGAGGGACCAAAAATGTACAGTTTGAGGTATTTTTTGACATTACAAACAACATAAGAGTAGGAAAAAGAACTGTTTCAAAACTTCCCAGTGGTGCAGAGAGACTCCTGTCGCTTCAGAGATGGGGCCCTACCACAAATGGTAGAGTTGAGATGGATGGCCAGAGTGAGACAAGGGGGTTACAACTGCAAGGGCTGGACTGACCAACCCTGTTGCCAGACGTATCCACCAGCCTCTTTATCTCAGCAGCTTCCCTCTCTGCAGCAGCAGCTGCCAGCTGGCATGCTGTCATTGGCAGAGAAAGTACTGGGGACATGGATTTTTTTTTGTTTTGTTGCTATAATAATCTGCTACATTAGGAAGCTGCCTACTTTGCTACTGTCTAGAACTTGTTTGGACTAGAAAGGGAGATGTTTTATGGGTAGAACTAGGATGCCTGCACTCACTAGGACTGAATTTGCCTTTATATGTTCAATGCAACGTTGTTTAAAGGCCTTCTACTTTTTTTTTCCTAAGCCAGCAAGTTGCATTTTATCATGATAGAGCAATTTATTGCAGCTTTCTCCACAACAGATTTAAATGCTACGAAGGCAAAACATCTGCACGGCAGTTAATGGAATCAAATGGGAACCATTTTATCAATTTGCCCTGAATCAGTCTGTACTCATGTGGAGAAAGAGGTTTTGTTGCATTTCCAATAGCTCCATGTGTCCAGCATTATGTAGTTCAGTTATTGCTAGGATGATGTTTTTTCACTGTGCAGTTGTGTACAGTATATGATGCATCATGATGCAGACCTCAGAAAAGGAGTCTTATTCTGAATAAAAATGTACTGCAGGTAGATTCCTACATATGTATATACTGAATAATTTCCATTTCATTGCATATTTGCCTTGGTACAGTAACTTCTTGGATTCCTGTTTTATTGATTTATGATGTAGCTATCTGTCTAGATGTTGGCATGGAAAAGCAAGCACATTGTACCATCTGAAAGCATACCTCCTGAAAGGAAACATAAGGAGACATTAATCTCATTTTATCAGTAAAAGAAAACAGAAATCAATTGATTTTTCTCTCAGCTCAGGCACAGCTTTTGCACTGATACAGGTTGACAAAGGGCAAGTACAACAAAAATGTTTAAGAAGCGACCTGCAAGGTCCTGCACATGGGTCGGGGCAATCCCAAGCACAAATGCAGGCTGGGTGGAGAATGGATTGAGAGCAGCCCTGAGGAGGTCTTGGGGGTGTTGGTTGATGAGAAGCTCAACGTGACCTGGCAACGTGCGCTTGCAGCCCAGAAGGCCAATCGTATCCTGGGCTGCATCAAAAGAAGCATGACCAGCAGGTCGAGGGAGGTGATTCTCCCCCTCTACTCTGCTCTTGTGAGACCTTACCTGGAGTACTGCGTTCAGCATTCCAGGACATGGACCTGTTGGAGTGAGTCCAGAGGAGGGCCACAAAGATGATCAGAGGGCTGGAGCACCTCTCCTATGAAGACAGGCTGAGAGAGTTGGGGTTGTTCAGCCTGGAGAAGAGAGGGCTCCGGGGAGACCTTATAGCAGCCTTCCAGTACCTGAGCGGGGCCTACAAGAAAGCTGGAGAGGGACTTTTTACAAGGGCCTGTAGTGATAGGACAAGGGGTAATGGCTTTAAACTGAAAGAGGGTGGATTTAGATTAGATATAAGGAAGAAAATCTTCACTATGAGGGTGGCGAGGCACTGGAACAGGTTGCCCAGGGAAGCTGTGGATGCCCCATCCCCGGAAGCGTTCAAGGCCAGGTTGGATGGGGCTTTGAGCAACCTGGTCTAGTGGAAGGTGTCCCTGTCCACGGCAGGGGGGTTGGAACTAGATGATCTTTAAGGTCCCTTCCAATCCAAACCATTGTATGATTCTATGACCTCCTTTTATGATATTGGCATGTAGTTTTTACCATAGTATCATAGTACTTACTGTATGTTCTTGAAATGTGCAGAATATAGTTTGTAAATGAACAGTTGCTTGCTGTCTTTTCAGTATATGAAGAGCCATATAAAGAGCTATGTGAAAATTAGAAACGTTTTGTGCTGCTACTTCATTTCAAAAAGCTTTAATGGACCCTGCTGACATTGTACATATGCAGGTAATAGTTGCATAATGATGGACAACTTCATTAGGTTAGAAGGAAAGTTTTCTTTCCTAACAATAATGCAAAATTAGCTCTTCCATTTTATTGGATTCATTATTACCAAGATAATTGGAGGGTCTGAACCTGTACTGAGGCAGTGCGTTCTGGAGCTCGTGCCACTTAAATGAGGTCTAAGGGAACTCGGCACCGTTCAGAAGGCATTCAGTCCTTGTAGGTTCAAGGGTATTTTCAGATCTCTATTCCTTAGAATGGTTTGCTAAGTCAAATTATATATTATTGTTTAGGTCTATGATAAAAATTAACTTTAATCATCCAGTTAAGACTGAAGTTCTGTTTGTTGGGTGCTTTGTACTGCATTGTTTCTCTTTTTTAAGCAGAGTAGACAAGATAGGGGGAAAAGAGTTACCAAAATGAACAAGTTAAAAGCATCCTATCCTATATTGCTTAGATAAGCAATCTTCTTGCTTATCTATGGATTATTTTATTTTATATTTTTTCTGAGAGGGATGGGGAAAGAATGAAAAACAATCAAATATGGCATGTGGAAACTCAAGAAGAGTTGACACGGAGCACAGAGCCAAGGCAAAGAAGATAACGGGAGAGAAAGAAGGGCTAGGCAGGAGGAGCTGGACAGCACACTAATCCTGCGGGAAACAATTTCTGGATGACTCTGCATCGATTCTAATTGACGCAATCACTGTTTGTCGCTAGCGTGTCAGGCTGTCCTTAGGCAGTGACAGCTCTGAGAGCCAGCTACTGGAAGACCAATGCCGTTGGAAAAGGCAAGGCTTTGAAGACCTGACCTGGAGTTCTTCTCAGCCTTCCAAATCTGACTGTCACCTCTGAAACTCCCTTCAGATTCAGGCTTTGGAGGAAGTTTTGTCTGTTTCTCTCAGGTGAGGACCTGATGTTAGTAACCTACACACTTACTGCCTCCAGGGTCTTTGCATCTGCAAGTGGTTGTGAATACCTAATGAATACACTGCCAGCCTCAAGGTGGCTTGTAATACAGCCAGCTACTTTTCAGTTAGACTTCAGTGCCAGCTTTCAAATCTTTATTAAACTATCCTTAAGAGATTTGGATGCGTGCTTCCCAAAGACTTGCAGACATATATGCAGACTATTACTGTTCAAATGTTGCAGAAAGCAACATGGGGACTAATTACATAGCGAAGAAAGTAAAATCAAGTAAATCCAGGTCCCGATGCTATTCATACAACATAGTAAAACTTCTGGGAAAATAAGCAATGTTCATAGTGTGAGACACTTCTGTTCCTTATCTTCAAAAACTAGAATTTTATCCTGAAAAATCAAGTTTCCATGAATTTTCATAGCAATAGCATTTGCTTTTAAGAGGCTTAGGTAGTATACTCTGGCAGAAGTATTTGCTTAAGACGTAGAGGTCCATGTTGTTGAGAAGCTATGCTGGGGAGCCTTATACAAGCATCTGCCTCTGGTGGCTCAGTGCTGTAGCTCTCCCAGGCACTTAGTCGAGCATTTGGAGTTCCTTCTCTGCCCAATATTGTAGATGTACTTCATAATACAGGTTTTTTCCTATGAATATGCTAAAAGCACAGAATAGGTAATTTTTCTGACTTGGATATCTCTATCTGTCTTGGCATCTCTTCCTGCAGCTTCAGATAACCTTAGATCAGTAGATTTTACTCATCTGGGCATATATGTTTCTATGGGATTCCTTTACCTCACAACCTGGGATGTGTACCAAAGACTGTTCGTACTGCAGCTTTCACAGAAACAGAAATAGTAGCATAATGACCATCAATATGAATAGACTGAGTTAGAGCAGTGTTTCCTCTGTCATAAAATCAAGCTGTTCTTATGCACCACAGATGGAGACACCTCTCTGCTGATGGATAAATGGCATGGCACTCAGTGTGAGATTTGCAGGGTTTCTATTAATGGCTGAGTGATTGGGAGTCCCGCTGTAGGAGTTCATACACAAGTGTGTGATCAGCTGAGGATCTAATTCCTGTATATTAACACGCGAGTGCTCATTTAAGAGGTTCTCAGCCCATTTGCCTTATTCTGTCCCCTCTCAAGCAAGTTAGATGGGTAGAAAATTGGAATATTTGTATAAAAAACAGATGAGGCAGGTAATCCTAGGGAGGCTCATTTTCCATAAGTATTCAGTTATTACAATCACGAGCACTTTCACAGCGTATACAAGGGCTTGACTTCCTGAGGGCTGTCATAACTATAGGCTCCTAGCATCCTTATTGTGCATCCTTTATGGTATGCAGCGCCTAAGGGAGCGGTGTCTTCACTGTGTCCCAGCCATCAGACTGGGCTGGGGCTACCTGGATGCTGTGCCTCTCCAGCCATGCTGCCTTCCCTAGTTGCTACTATTGTGGTAATTTACTCTGTGATCATGTATTTGGCTCTGTCCTTATCCCAGTTGCCTGCGTTCTGTTTTTGGGAGGGAGGGATGTGGGATCACAGAGTATTGTGGCGGGGAAACATGCTTTCCAGTTTGAAGCAGGCGGCTTTGAGTTATCCCATTGCGTAGGTTGCCTGCAGTACTCTGGAGATGAACTGTTTTTGCTCGTGGTTATCAGAGTAAGTGGATAGCATTCTGTATTTAAGTGTTTCTTTAGCGGTTGACTTAAGCAGGAAAGTTTTCAAAGCAAGTAGTAATTATACACATCTCTTAACTATGATCACTATAAATTAATGATGGCAAGCCACAGCCATCCTTAACTTTTGAGATCTGAGTATCAGTCTGTTTTCCAGAGCTATCTCTTCCCCCTTAGGGAGTGCATCCTTTTAAATCTAGTCAAGGTCTGTATTGGCAGACTGGATCCCCTTAACAAACTATTCCGTTGAGCTGCTGGAGGTCAGAGGTGGAACATGAAAACAAACGGCTCTTGCGTTGTCCCTCCAGTGTTTGTAGATTGGGCTGACTCCGGCCGTTTTTGGGCTTGCTGCTTACTTTTCCAACAGAAACTGTTAGATTAAACCAATGTATACATTCAGTAAACATACTCATCAAGAGGTCATAGTGTATTCATAAATTATTACAAGGCAGCCCTTTTTATTTGATACTGAGCTCCTTCAGTTCTAGATGAAATCAATGGAAGCTGCAAATGTTGCATATTTCTGAATCATAGCTACTAAGACATTATTTATTTATTTTTGCTCTCAAAGACAGCTGGTAACAAATGATAACTGATGTCCTTACCACAAAAAAACCCACACCTCAACCCCAAAAAAACCCTCAAAGAACTCCATTGTCATTTAACTGATATTTGCAAGACAAATATCCTTAAATGTTGAGAAGAATGTATGAGGAACAATCCTACTGTCTCAAGAGCTCTCATCACCATTATATTGGTAATGAGATGCAGGTGATTATATTGGCATAATGGCAAAGAAGGACGAAAAGACAGAAGATGGTGCAGGATGGAGAAGGTAACACTGGAAGATCCATATTGAAAGAGAAGTTGGTGTAATGAGCAGCCCACCCTGCACACAGACATGATCTTGCAATGAGCTTCTCTGGAGTATGATATCTTGGAAATCTCTAAGTCTAGGATCTATAGTCAGCTGCTGCCTTTTCTTCTAGCTTACAGAAGTGTTAAGCTATCATCTCCATAGACATAAGGATGCGTTCTCCCACTCTGCCTACAACAAAAACACCTTCCTAAATCATCAAGGCCTAAGGCTTTGCCCTGTTTTCAAGAAGGGATTGATGAAAATCTGCACTACTGTACTTGAAACCTGCCTCCATAAGGAAAAACAAAAATCTTTAAATGTCAGGCTTTGCTATTTTTACAACATATCCCAGAAAGAAGCTCTTGCATTGCTGTATGCATTTGCAATTGCGATACACTGCATGCCCGCCGTAGACAATTATTACCGTTTGTCTTGTACTTGTCAGTTGTTATTTTACAACAAAAAAACCCTTGTAACGAGTTGTGAATGCTTTCAGTTGGTCAGCCTGTTGTGAACTGAATGTGAATCTTCTTCAGCCGTGCTTGGAAACCATTGAAGTTTTTTTGAGAATAGTCTTCATACTTTGGGTTGGAATTTCATTTACTCAATTCTGTAAACTAGGACTCCACAGAAAGCAAAGTAACAAATGTCAGGACTCTGCTTTGTAGGATAGAAATGTTTTCCGATAGGTTGTTTTATTGTATTCAGAGCATATTTGTATTGTTTAGGATTCACATAATATTAACCACTAACAATATTTGACAGCGTACTCCCTTTGTAGTGTACTTGCTCAAAATAGCCTCAAGGTGGACTTGAGAAATGGGTTTGGTTTCAATGGTTGGTTAAAATAATTTAGAACAAATCAAAAGGACTTGAATTGATGTTAATTCACAAAATGAAATTTGAAAAATATTATGAATTAAGATCATGGATCTATTCTGTAATAATAGATGTGGAAGAAACTACAAATTCTCCCTGTGGCCTGAGATGACAATTGCATTTCTGTGTTAGAGTATTCCTGTCGATCTTGATCTAGATCACTCACTCGCTCACCGTCACCTCTATCACTGGATCTCTCATCATTCAGACTCAAATATCAGACTTGGCTTTTTACTCAGTCTTTCTGTTATATGACTTATTGTCACTTGTTAGGTAAATCTCAAAAGAACATTAAAATTGAGAAACCACGATCTTCCTTCTGTGCTGAAAGGATGGGAGATGAAGCAAGAGAACATGGCAGGAGATAGTCAAGCACAATATTGAGGGTTGCGTTATTAACTGTGTGAATAATGAGTATGGAAGCGAGCTAAAAAATATATAGGGCTGATGTTTTTAAAACTCATTTGAAGTTGTGTGCATGACAATATAAGGCAATTCACAGATCTTCAAGAGATGCAATTTATCGGTCGTATTGGTCAAAATTTGCAAAACCAGGAGCATAGCGTTAAGTTTCAAAGTTGTCTCTGAGATAAGCGACTAGACATTTGAAAATGCTGTCAACTGGAGAGCAACTCGTCCCCCAAGCTGGTGGCAATTGGAGCAGTCAACCTGGAGGTTTAAGTCCCAGGCATTTAGTTGTTTGGTTGTTTTTTTATTTAGTGATTCTCATCCAAACAAACACTGTATTTCATTGTTAAAAATCTAATTTCCAAGTTGTTAAAGATAAAATTGCTCTCATAAGAAAGATCTTGGTTAATTTCTGATTTCTCTTGTTAATGTGTTATGAAGGTAAAGAGAAAGAAATTCAAATTATTTCAAGACTTTAGGGAAAATATTTCCTATGTAATAAACACCACAGGTTTGTTCATTCAAATCTACTGGGGTGGAAACTGATTTCTTGGTGAAAGAGCAATTGCTCGTTGTAAATGAGTGGCAGCAGTCATTGTCAAATCCAAATTTTTTTCTTTGTAAACTGAATGGTCCTGGCTAGTAGTGATATAAACTTGAAATGGCATTGCCTGAGGCAAATAATACCCTGTCTAATGTATTTGATTTTGCAAAGATAACAAGCTGAGTTACATTTTTGCTTTCATTTATATTAATGGTTCAGGGAAAGGGAAGATAAGAAACTGAAACAGATTATTGAAGCTGCCTTTTATTGTGATATCACTTAAGGTAAAAGCTAGTGATGCCTTAAGGAATCTTTTGAAAAAAAAGTAGTATTTAGTGCTATATATAGAAAAATAGAATATATAATGTATTTTTGTTGGATTTACAGCAACTGGGGGTTTTGGTAGAGCATTTGGTTAAATATCTAATGAATAATTCAGGGTCACTAATTTACGAACCCTGTCATATAGACTAAAAGCCAACTTTCAGGGCCTTAGACAAAGACAATAAATACACAGCATTTAGCTAAAGAATGACCAAACTGGGAAGTTAGTGTGGTGGGAGGGGATGCTGTGATAAGCCTATGAACCTTTGAAGGGCATCAGCTCTTGGCTGAAAGAGGGAATGATTTAATTCTGATAGATTTTTTTAATAGTCAATATTAAAATCTCTCACCAGAAGCAGTAAGCCTATTATATTAATAAAACACTAAGTTATATGAGCAGAAGCACTTTGATATAAGCACACAGATGGACTTCAGGACCTTCATGTCTATACTCTGTAATTCTGTGAAATGGTTTTGTTGAACCAAGTATCTGATGCATTTTTGATGCTGTACTTCTGGCAGGCGTGATACGGAACTGGAAAACAAAGGGGAGGATGTTTCCCTGATGAGCTTGCAGTCTTAATTAACAAGACTTAACAAAAACAATTACCACAGATAAAGGTTAAAAAGAGACAGGAGAGAGAAAAGTGAGTCTCAAATAGGAACAAGAATTAAAGCAGAGATGTTAATGTTCAAGAATACTTTGCCTCCACTGAGAACAGCAGACATTAATACAAATGCGTTTTGGAGCTGCAAATGGCCTATTTTCATCCTGGATCTCTTGATCTGCATTTTCAGAAATTTAAATTTTGGATTTCAAAGCCAAATAAAGAATTTCAGAGACTTATAGAACAGTGCATTGTAACATGTCACCTTTCCAAGTAGATGCTTTTTGAAGGCATTTTGGGTTTAAAGTAATACAGAAATCTCTAAAAACAGCAGTATGTTGCAATTGAAAATAAATAACTTTGTATTTTTCATTTCAGTGTGACCCTAGTGTAGGCAATTATCTGATCTTCCCCATTTGACATAAAGGCCCTGGGTTGGGAATCCTGTAGCTTGTAACAATTGAGTAGATATGCCTACTCTAAGGGAGAACTGTTCACAAAAATTACAGGTAATTTTATCTGAGTGAAAAGATCACTTAAAGTTTCAGAGCTGTTCAGTACCCTTCAGTTGGCCTTTTCTTGTGGCTGACATCTCCTTCAAGTAACTTCTTTGTTGATATGTGCTGGTACAATTCTGGTTTTGGGGTACAATTTTATTTATTTATTTATTTGTTTGTTTGTTTATAAGAGGCAATAGAGATGTGGTTGGTTTTTTGTGTGTTTTTTTTTTAATGGTGATCTGGTCTTTCATAGGGCTTACTGAGTTTCTTAGGAACTAGGAACCAGGAAACTGTAATGGGGAGAATTTTGTGATGCTGAAAAATTGATCTCTGCACTTTCTTGCAGCTGAAGTGAGTTTGGCTTCGTGCACTGAAGTTAAATTGATGTGATAACTGTGACTGGTTTTGTCACCAATTATTCTTGCCTTGAGCAGGATATTAAAAAGGGCAAATGAATTAAAAACAGAACTGCTACTGACTACGCATTTTTATTTGACTTTCTTAATGTTAAATTAATTGTTGACAGAGATTATTTAGGTAGACTGGTTTTGTGCTGTAGTTTAAATTAAGCCATTGTGGTATTACTTAGTATGCAGAAAAGATCCTTCCAAATTTTGAAAAGGTCACTACTGTTAATCATTTCAGGAAGGCAATAAAATAGTCTAGTAATGACTCAACCGAAAGGAATAACCAAGATTAAAAACTTCTTAGTGCTTAATAAGTGTAAGTGTGATGTAAGGGGGCATACTGAAGAGAAGCCTTTGCTGCAGTGTTTGGATGGAAGACTACTGGGTACAAGTGTTTGCAGCTATTTGTTAGTTTTTCATGTTGTCAACCCTTGTGACAAAGGTATTCAACTAACCATGTTGTATAGCTGAAGAATATAGTTTTTTGGGGGGTTATTTGGGTTTAGGTTTTTGGCTTACTGCCACAATTAAAAACTTGGAGATTCATCATGGGTTAGATTTTGGACTCCTCAAATTTCAGAGGTGTTTGCTATAGTAGGTATTTGTGGTTGAGTTTGATTCTGATGAGCTGTGAAGCTCCCAGTGACTTCACTTTGAGAAAAGTGAGAAACTTCTGCATATTGAGACCCTTCTCATTTTCCAGCTGGGTACCCTAAACTGGAATCAAACTTTATGCATTTTTAAGGTTTTCATCAATAATATTAGTATGTCTTTTGTGCTACTGGAAATGGCATTCACTTTGGTAAGGTCTTGGTAAGGAGGAGTCAGTACAGACCGAAAGAAGCTATGAGCACATATGAATAATAGGTACCTAATGCAACCGTTCCTGTTCAAGAATTATTACAAATACATTTTGCATGAGATAGATAATTTCTTTATTGAAAAATTTTCACAGGTCTTATAGGAATAAGATCCTATTTTCATTTTAAGACTTTTATTTTTAATCATTTTTAGCCATCCTTTCAGAACCACAAAATTGTTTTTGAAAATAATCCACTAACCTTCTCTACAGCTTGGTATTTATGTTAAATAGAATGTATTGATATAGTACAAATAAAAGAATTTACAAACTATGAAGTAACTCAGAGTTACTTGTTTAGCCACGCCACTAATGAGGTCTTCCTTCGCCTCACCCCCAAAGTCTGTGAATCCTAACTAATGAGGAGTTACTTTAGTTTACAGAACACATGAGCAGAATAAATATTTATTGTATTTATGAATGTCTTAGCCCATGTTTAATTGTATTTTGTATATACCCAATGATCATCTGTTTGCTGTTGAGCTTTCTATTCCACACAAGCTAAAAGATACTCTGACGATGCACTCCGCATACTCTGTGCTCGCAGTCTACAGGGTGAGAGGAACTCCTCATCCAGCACAGATCCTGCCGGAAAGGTGCACGGTTTCCTGTTCTGATAACCTGCTCAGCTGTGGAGTCCATGGATGAGTATTCCTATGGGTCTAGAACAAATTTTCCTTAAGTGTCAGAGCTTCAGCTACTTGATGGACTATTCATATTTAGTAAATGTTGTGGTCTAGAAGTGTCTTCTAATAGCCTACACATTTATTCTGCATTTCATCGCATTATTCCTAGCAATGCTTTTATCTTTTACCACTCTAATATGTTTTTTCCTTCTTGTATTAATACCTGGAAACAAATGCTGACAATCAGCATAACTATATTAACTATAACATGCCTAAAAGATGACTGTTTTCTTATTTTAATCTCTCTTTATACTAATCCCACGGGGCCTTTTATGCACGTTTTCTATTTCTTTTCAAACCTATCTAGTTTCTCTGTAGCACAGACTGTCATTTCAGGTGTCAGCATTGTGTTTGTTTTTCTATGCCTGGAGTATCCCTATCGTACTAATTTTTACTGATGAACAAGGGACTTTCTAATGTTTTAGACATATTATCTAAAGAAACCAATTTCATTTGAGTGTTGTGCTGTTCTCGCATCTCTCGGGCTAATGCATTTTCCTGTAGACAATTTGTTTAGCTAAGGTTTTAATCAGCTGTAGCGTCTATTTTTTTATTCCTGCTTTTACCAATCTGTACCTTGTAGAGAGTGTATGAGTCGGCATTCAAGCTGAGGTAGAATATACTGACTTCACATTTCTAATCTTGCATTTAATTTTTAGAAACATGGGGAACATCTTCATATCTTTAATTATTTTTAAGATACTGGCTAGCTTATTTAGCTTTTAAAACAATTTTTTTTCATTCCACTGCAGTAATCCTTTCCTGAACTGGTTGGGTTGAGCTGTTTTGATTGGTGTGACATGCGTGGGCCTCCTGCTGCTATACTTGGATTTACGTTGTGTGCAGAAGATTAATCTCCAGGTTATCAAGTTTAAGTCTTCTGGGGACAGACCAAGAGGAATTTTCTGTGCTGAATGTTCCTGAGTTGTTGTTTGTACAGAAAGTGCCTTACCAGCATCCAGATAGTGGTTGTCCTTACTCTTCACCTTTGTCTTTTGATTTGCAGTAGTCAAAATCATTGTATGTGAACGCCAGCCTGCACGGGGCAAGGCTGTGTTGTTTTATCCCCGGTGTCCCAATGGGAAGTGGTGGCGTTGGTCTGCACTGCCAGTGGAGAGCAGCAGGAATGGAAGTGGCTCTTTGCTCCCGTGGGACTTCATGTCACAGCTTGAAGCATGGTCAGTGAACATCATGGTTGGGTCTGAGGAACAGAGTTACCACTCAGGTTCACGCTTTGATACTTGGAGGGGCTTGGATAATTTCAGGGCCTTGGAGACTGAAAGCAAGACCTTTAGTTGCTCTGGATGCTCAGTGAGGAGCAGGTGCTAGCAGCAGAGGAGCTCTGTGTCCAGAGAGACATAAGTAAGAGGAGACAGGCCGATGGCAGGAGGAAAGAGCCAGGAGAAGTTATGTATGTGATGTGTCACATTTACTTCTTTAATTTGGAAGCAGCACTGCTGCTGCTTCTCTAGCCTGAGAGAGCCCCTGCTGTGCAGCATGTCAGAGTCGTGTTTTCCAGAAGAGCCCCTCACCATGCCGTCTGTCTGTTTGAGGAAGCAGCCTGTCATCAGCCACGTGAAGGAGGTGTGTGGCTGCTGGAGCACCGAGCTCCCTGTCAGCTGGAGAGGCTGTGATGATACCAAGCATGAAGCTACCTCAAGGCACCGACAAAACAGGCAGCTACCCACAGGGGCAGTGGGAAGAGGGCAGCAGGTCACCTGCTGTGCTGCCAGCTCAGGGGATGGAGAGGAGCTGCACAGGACTATCCCTCCCCAGTACACCCCCCCTGAGGGCTCGGGGTGTGGAGGTGCAGGACAGTCCCTGCCACCAGCAGCAGGACAAAGCCCTGCTCTGTGCCATGTGCTGGAAGAGGAGAGGTTCTCGTGTGAGCCATGCCAGACGATGGAAGTGAGAAACACCCTTCTCCCTACCACTGCCCCCGGTTTGCTGCCCTCGCCTCCGCATCAGCCCCAGCAGTGTTACTGCTCCCCGTCAGACCACTTGTGCTGCTGCGATGAAATGCAGGCTTTCCTTCACTGCTGAGAAGCTGTGAGCTGGCTCTTCAAGGCACTGTGAGACACCCCAGGTACTCTGCTGCAACATCATTTTTAAGGTTACAGTAATTAATGTACAAATTTTCCTGTAGCCAGGGTAAGTCCCAGAATGTGAGAGGCAGTGTTGCTCTGGGACACGTACATCTGCAGGAGCATGTGTTTTGACAACTCCCATATGTTGCCACCTACATAAGGAAATGTAATTTCTGCCTGATCAGCCTTAATCCTTCCTCGGTGAGAACGCTAATGTTTCGCAAGGCACTTTCCTATTGACCAATCTTCTACCATTCCAGGTCTGTCATGTCATTTCTAGGGTCTGTTTATATATTTATATATTTACAGTACTGAATTCTCTGCTATTCCCGATGCACCAGCACCGCATATGTTTTCCAGGAATGTTTAAGCCCCAGTGTGTTGGACAGGGGGGCTCGGGAAGCTGAGTTATGGGGAGGCTCTTTGGAGAGCAGGAAACCATCCTCCGGGTAGTACCTGAGCTATACATGTTGTCTCCTCATCCATCCCCTTCTCCTGCACTGAAGGCTTCATTTGGCTGTCACCAAGAGATTATCCCAAAGTACAAATCAGATCCATGAGAAGAGATTAAATTTACTTTTTTTTTAAGCTGTATTCATCCCAGGTTTTGTTTGTGGGTTTTTTTTTTCTTTTTTATTGGCAGACCAGTATTGCAGGGCACCATGCTGTGGTTGAAGCAGTAGTAGAACGAATCTAGTAGTTACACCAATTGCTGTTTAGGTTCATCTACTATTTTTAATTGGTCTTTTGTCCCTTAATAAGCTATGTATTGTCCTGTGGATCATGCTGTTAAGTAGTGCAGTGTGTATACTTCGTTTCTCCATTCTCTAAATATGTGTGTATAAAACAACCACGGTTAAAACTGCAGTCCCTGACAGAGCACCACTGGATTTTGGGGAGCTGGATTTTATGAGTTTTGGAAAACAATTTGCTTTTCAGTATAAGTAGTCCTTCAGTTAATGCATTAACTTTTAAGGGCTGAAAATATTGATGGAGTGTCCAGATGGAGTAAAAGTGAAAATTGTTTCAGTTTTCTTGTTGAAATAAGAATTGGAAATTTGGCCAGTCCAAAATTTGAGTTGCTGTATGATTGTGGGCAGTTGATGATCTCTGGTAAAAATGAGGCTGAAAAACAGAAGGTTGCACCATAAACCACAATTCTGTGTTCTGCTTCCAACACAAATTAGCCAAACTGCTGCCTCGTTTTGCTAGGGTTGTTTTCAGTGCCTATTCATATGCTTTTAACACAACACGAGAGGTAACGTGCAGTTTCCATGATGTATTTCATTTGTACCTTTTTTCTTTCAGAGGTTCATAGTCATCCCATAAATTCTTTTCTGAATTTTAGTAGTTTTTCACTAATGGAATTAATACATATTGCAGATACAAATTATTCATATCTGTATGATTTGGTTTAGTGAACGTTGTGGTGAGGATTTATGGGCATCAAGTGTACCTAGTTTGTTAACTTCCAGTCAAAACCATGGAAAAAAGATTTGGTAGAAGCTTACTTTGGCATAACCACAATTAGCAATTTCCACCAGGCTCCGGTGTAAATTAATTCACCGTACATGAGAAAAGAGAGGGAGGGGATGTGAGTACAGTGTATTGGAGACTTCTGCCTCGTCCTGGCCACTGACTGATACCAGCGTAGAGGATTTCCTCTTTGTCCCTCCTTGGTGGAGTGACCATCTAGTTGTTGTTTTTCATGGCTGCTTTGGGACTGCAGTATTTGCAGATATCAGTCAGGTGAAGAAAGACTTGTCTTGATGCAGCGCTCTGCAGAACTGGCTGCTCTCTCTGCTGGGCGAAGCTGATTGTGTGGAACACCCAGTGTCACCTTCTCTGGCCAAGGAAGAAGGGGAAACTCTGATGAATCCTGATGAGCCTCCATTGCCCACCCCAAAGTGGTGGGGCATTCTGGAAGCAGAGTCACGAGAGAGGGTTTTTTTTTTTTTTATTTAAATGTATTTATGGATGATTTTTTCCCTTTGAGAAGCGTGACTGTTCAGATGATTCACTACTGCGTTCTTGTAGGAATTTCAGGGCCATCGAATAAGCAATCACAATAGCATGTACTCGTGTTGCAGCTTGTTTACTTGAGAAAATATTCATAACACAAATTGTAATTCATTAATCCGTATGCATCTTCTCAACTATAATTGTTAAATTAATTTTAGAATATTTTTAACCAATTTCATGGCTGTGATCTGCATGTCAGGTTTGTGTATAGACATCACACTTGAAGAATACTTCCACTGAAAAGCCTGTACTTTTGCTGAAAAGCTGAGCTACTTTAATATTGAATTATTGATATTGGGCCAACAGAGTGGATAGATACTTTTGCCTACAGCACTAGAAGCATATTGTTTTGTGCATTGTAATCTGTTACAATAATAATTTTCTTGTTCTTGCAACACATATCTCCATTTGGCTGGCTGAGCAATATTTTTGCTTGTAATCTCTATGTCCAGAAGGGCAAATATAACATTAGAGAAGCCTGGGGAAACATCCTCAGAGCAAATAATTTTGCATTTTCACATGTTACTTCTATGAGATGTTACAGAATTTTACTGTGAAAAAGTGTGGTAGACAGAAAGAAGCAAAGTAAGATGTTAATCAAAAAGGCACTGGCTTTTGTGGTTGTTTTTAATCTATATATAGAACAGCAACAAAGCAAAGAGTTGCGTTTCTAGCAATCATCCTAGTGGTCTGGAGATGGCTAAATGCAATATTATCAGACTGAAAGTTGAGTAACAACTGGTGCTTTTTTCAGGCTTTGAACACAATGCTACAGATTACTGTTCTGAGAAAACGAGGCAGTTATGAGGTACTCTGCCCTACTGCAAGTACTGACGTTATAGCTGCAGGATTGTGTCCAGTTCAGGGACCTCACTTCAAGAAGAAGAATTTGAGAGAATCTGAAAGAAAATGGCAGAAATAGCAAACATTGCCTATCAGAAAAGATGAAAAATTGGTGTTATTTACTCTAGAGGCAATTATTTTCTTTTAGTTACATAAAAAGCTTCAGGAGAAGGAGTCTTCTTTCCATGACTGCTGCAGATAGGGCAACAAATGATTAGCAAGCCCTGCAGCAAGGGAGATTATCAGAGTATAGGCATTCAGACAAGCTTTGGTGGAAGGATGATGAAGAACTGAACTCCATTGCCTGGGCAAGCTGTAAGGTCTTCATCGCTGGAAGACCTGAATCGTTTGTTGAATGCAGCTGGAGAGTTTTGGGTTCAGTTGAACCTACTTTGGACTGTGGGAAGAGACCAGATGACTTCTTGAAATCCTTCACAGGGATGTCTTTCTGTTCATAAAAGAGGTATGTTAGATATTCAAGGGAACTTCTGTGACAGCACTGAAAGAGATCTTCTGTGACAATGTAATATGTATAGTAAAATAACAGGAGTGAACATAAAAGAACATTTATCTTAAAAAATACTACTCGTTTATCTACTTAAAGTCCCTTTTTTATGCAGGCGTGTAGGTGAGTACAAATCTCGTTCTACTACATAAAAACAAGAGAAACAAGACATCATTACTGCTGTGTAACGATGTTCTCCACTCTAAGTCATCGTAGTAAGCCTCCCACCTTTTGCCTATTCGGTGTATGTTGGTACAAATGACTGTAAGGTATAAAGGCTATATCCGCACTGAAAAGAAGCTGGTAAGGGTATATAATGCAGTGGAAAAGGAGGATTGTAGCACTCACATTACTGCTTTTACCTAAGTTCTTTTCCTTAAAAATCTCTCTGCTGGATGCACTGCTGGTCTTGCAGTTACCCTGTGCACAGTACAGTGGCTTCTTAGGAATTGTAATTAAAGTATACACCTCCGTACTCACTGTGAAGGCATAAGTCACCTTACATATGTATCTGGTGTTTTGAACCATAGGTCAGAGTGGAAAATAATTGCTGGAAAGGTTGATGATTGTGGTTATGTAAGACAGTGCACGTAACTTACCCCATTTTAGTCGCCCCTACAGTCACACTGTGGTGGTGTTAAACACGTCAGAGACGTTACCAGGATAACCTTCCCATCCTCAATGTGACTGTTCCCTGGGCAGATTTATTGAGCTCCAGGGCACACCATGCAAATCTCAAATCCTCCAGGTCTCTTCAGTGGGCTCATTTTATTTGTTGGGTTTTTTCCTCTTTTTACATAGAGGTGCTGCTGTGATCTCTCCTGCCTCACTTCTCCAAATACTTGTTGTCTGTATTGTTGGAAAAGCGGGATTCCATTAGCAGCCCCTCCACGGTGTGCGTCCCCTCTCCCTGATGAGACCAAAGTCCTCTCTCCAGAGGAAGGAGATGATCTGTGAATTATTTTTTTTTTAAGTGTAGATCCTCAATTAGAGAGGAAGAAAAAAGACATACTTGAACAAGACAGTGCAACATCTGCTGTGGACTAACAGTAGTGAAACTGTTAGCAGCTTTTAGGTTTTTCATGAGAAAAAAATATTATTCTTCTGCAACAGGCAGAGGTACACAGACTGTCTTAGTTTGGTCTTTAAGGTCTGCCACCTTTGATGACTATAGGAAGAGCTATTATTGATACAGTCAAGTTTTGTCCATGTTAGCAAATAACGATAGTAGGAGGCTCAATAAGAGCAAATCTGGAGAGGGAACCAGTGTCCACAGACATTTGTCCTCAGGGTTTTACTTTGGGCTGGTTCCATAAACCTGAGTGCCCGTTAGGGGCTGGAGAGCTCTGGGTGCATCTGGGGTGCACCTTCCAGTTTAGTGTCACCTGAGAAGCTCCAGTTTATGTACCTCAAGACTGCCCCAGATTGCAACCAAAATACTGTCAATGGGGACAGCTGGGAGAGTTGCTTCAAAAGTCAGCTTCCAGTGTGAGCAAGAACAGGAATGTGGGCATACACCTGGTGACACTGATGATTGGACATTGGTCGTGGTACCTTCCAGCAGAAGGTACATTTATCTTCTGCTTCAAGCAGCAGTGGTAGAAACCACGGCACCTGTTTCTCCAAGTGGGGTCAATGAGTATCCGTGTGCCTTGCATGGTGGTGTCCATCATCTGTATTTCTTCTTCCTCGTTTACAATTAATGTGAAGGTTTTTCTGCATGATACAGAATGTGGAAACTAGTGTCATGAATTGCCTTTATACTCTCACTTCAAGAATTATAACTGAAATAAAAATAAGATGAGGTAGTTGGCTACAAATCCACTACTACCTGGTTACTATGGCAGTTCATCAAGGGACCATGGAAACAATACAGTCTGTATTTTGTGGCTGATGCTACCACCTTTAAATTGGGTCAGTAAGAGTGAGGCGGAGCAGAGAGGCTGGTGGAAGCCAGTATACATTGAAATGCTTGTCACTATATATGTCTGTAGAAGGCATATAGAGAGGAGGAAAAGCCACGGAGTGGTGAGGCATGAAAGGGATCCTATTGTTAATGTGGAGCATAGCATGTTCCATTATTTAAAAAAAACACCAAACAAAAAAGATCCCCCGAAAGAGGAAATCTTCCTAATAGTCCTGTGCCCCCTAAATTACATCCACATTGCTTATATAACAGGAATGAATTTTTTTTTAAAAATCCATTGTAGCTCTGTCTTGTCTAACACTTTAGTGAGAATGAAATTGCTTTATTCAAATTATTTAAATGATGTTCTGTGAAATCCTGATAATTATTATTTAAATACACATTTTTAATTGGGTTGAGAAACTGGCGAATAGTACAACTCCTCCACAGGAGTTTTCACCTATTTTCATTATTGGTGAAGGATTTCAGTTATTGCCTCTATCCCCAAATCTCATTCGCCTCTGACTGTAGAGGTAAAAATACTGTTAAGAGTGCAGTGGCTCTTTCTATATAATCTAATTGAGAAGTTGAATAATATACATTTATATTCTGTTTACCATCCATGCCAGAAGATAATTTTTTTTCATTCTTTTTTTCACTGTTCTTGTTTCAGAGAATGTGCAATTGGTTAGGGACTTACGTAGGGCTGAAAGTCCAGCTTTCTGATGCCAAAAACCACAAAGATTTTCACGGGCAGGATTTCATTTTGTAGTTGTCTTTCTGACTAAAGTATAAATCTTTGTATCGTTAATCTAATTCTTGGGTCTCTTCTTGTCTTACAGAATAGAATAAAAGGCAGTTCTTTATGTTAGCCAGGAACACTTTATACAAGGTTAACTATAATTTTGCAGATAATCCCTTACTCTGATGCCAGCTGTTCTAGACAGAATTGGATATACCTACCCAGGGTTTGAAATACAGCAACATTACGTCCTTAATAAGCTTTTATTTTGCTTATAATGCATCTTGCGTGGCAATTGGCAGCCTGGATGAATGTAACCACTTAGGTACCAGCCTCAGTATTGTATTTCTTGATTGTTTTATTTTTAATTTAGTAGAACTTGTACTGTGAACCCCAGTCAAGCCATCCTTCTTTTGTATCAGTGACACTTGTGTTCTACATATTTTATTATGAACATTACTTTCTGTCACTTACTCCTAGGTTAGTAGCTGCTTTGCTTCATGTGACATGTTGTATGTTCCCTCACCTAGGATTTTGTTCAGTAAGATAAAGTCATGCAATTTTAACTAAGAAATCATATTTATTTTTTTATTAATTATGTTGTGAAAGTTACCTAACGTTTTCAAGGATTAAAACAAAGATTATTTCTTTTAGCTGTCAGCATCTCTTCTTACAAGCCTCTCAATGTCATTTATATTATGGAGAATTGTAAGGGTATACTACAGTATAGACCTCTAATTACAGGGCCACCTGATGGAAGGGATCGCCATGAGAGTGTACTTACCCTTGGCAATGCAGTGTTTGATGGGTGTGCTCTTAATAAAGAAGCCTTGCGTGGGGTTCAGGTCCCTGCAGTCAAGGGGAAGGGAGACGCATCTCTCCAAAGCAAAGGTGCCCCCTTATGTCATTACCAGCTCCAGTGGTTTCCCTAAGTATGTCAGCGCAGCACAGGGGACAGACTAACAAGCGTCAAATAATGCACCTCCTCTGCAGTGGGTAGTACTTCAGTACAATTAACCTTATTTCATATTCTTGATGAGGTGACCTGATGAATTTATAAATGGAGTGAATTCTGCCCTGTTCGTGGGAGATTCTGCTTTGCTCCAAAGAGTCATTGAGTGCTATCAAATTGCTGTTCTGATAATGGGAACCCTTTCTGCTGTGGTCTGTCGTTATGCCTTTGCTGGTTGTGAATGGAGATCCTTGTTTTTAAACAAATTACATAATTTTCAGATAGGCAGGATCCTGTTGTCTGCATATGTAGTAAAGTTTAATGCAAACAAATCAAGAACAATAGCAAATGATTGCATATTTCTCTGGGTTAGCAATCATGAGAACTAATTCAGGGTATTTATTTGTTTTGGAGAATGAATTATGATTTGTTCCTTTCAGTTGAAGTGGATTCTCTATTGGGAGCAATTTCTGAATGTCCCCTTCTTCATTAAGCAATAATTCTTACCATAGGCATAGAGAGAACACTTAAGACAGCTAAAACCACATACACACAAAAAAAGGATTTTTAGTGTTATTTGTAGTGCTTTAGAAGAGATAGCGTTGGGAGTTTTGACCTTTAAATATATATGTTTTGTGCCTTTTTGATATCTAAATTGAAACAGTATTCTTCCTTTTCTTTTCACCTCCCTCAGGCTTTAGAATAGTTTTATGAGACATTTAATTGAAAACTTGAATGGCTTTAAATTTTACGTATCCTGACAAACAAATTAAGGCTGCCATTGTTACTGTGAAGAGAGAATGTGGAAACCATGCTCACAAGAGAGGCAGGCAGTGTTGAGGTCTGCAGCTGCAAATAAACCAGAGAAGTCTGAGGTACTTTGGGACAGTGAGTTTAGCGAGAAGTCACAAGGGAAAGGTACTGAAACTTGGCTAAAATAAGAAAGAGTATGGAGTGGGGTCAAATAAGCAGTGAGGGGTGTGCTAAAAATTTGGATTCCTGTGCCTTTTCTGTGTTCTGTGGTTATACACACACTAAATGAGGTGCCAGCACCCAGGTACTGTTAAGATGCAAATGCTGTAAGAAATAAATACTGCATTCTCTGTTGAGTTATCCCAAGGTGGGTAGTGCATACAGAGAAAACATCCTTCTTGTTGGGGGACTGGAATCAGCAGAGGCTAATAAAGGAAAACAAATGCCTAACAATAAAACAATTATTTTTTAAAAAGTATTTCTTCAGGTGGAAATTTCCGTTCTGTCTTGCAGTTTGATGTGTTTGCGTGCTCGGACTTTCAAGTCACTTTGTGAAATGCCAGAAATTATTCAAACACTGAAAACAGCAGGGGTTACTCCTCTTTAATCATCAGAAATCAGTAGATTGTACCTTGTGGTAAGAGTTAAAGTCTAACAGCATTAATTTCTGGCAGGTATTCTCTTTGCACAGTATCTGATCCTGCTGGAATCTTAAAATACATTTTTGTAGTAACTGTTAAGGTTTAGAGTGAGGAATGTGGATGCTGTAGCAATGTTAGGATGTTTTGTCTTCAATGAATCTGACTTTTCTTGGTTTTATTTCAGTAGACGGTCTTACTTTCCTCAGTCAATACACTGATTTACTGATAAAGAAAACATGAGAGGAAATCAAGAAAGGAAGAAGTTATTAAAAAATCTTGGAAAACTTTGAAGTCAAGTAAATATACGTGTGTATTTCGTTAATCATATTTGCAGGTAGGAGCAAAGCCCAGCAGCATTGCAACAATGACCAGGCGAGACGGTCTTGCTCTTATTGGAACCTGCTCCCTCCAGCAAGGCTGTCCTTGCCCCCCTTGCACCCGTAATTCAGTAGGACTCAAAGGATGTCATGACGTACTTCAAGTATGTCAAGTTCTGGTGGCTGTCTGAAACTTTGAAATGCAAGCAAATTTTAACAGAAATTGAGGGAGGTTTCTTTGGGCTGTTTTTCTTTGGGCTATCATGCCAAAGAATGAGCATCTTTGAACACTAATGTGCCAGGCATTCAGCTGATTGATTTAAAAAACCAAATAAAGGGGGGAAAAGGCAAAAACCAGCAGAAAACAAACTGGCGTGGGTTTTGCCCTTTTCAAACTTACTTGAAAAATAATTGCTTTTAATTATGTTGATACTGTGTCAGAGGGGGTGGCCAGACTTACTGAAGTATATTCAGTCACAAGTCATTCGCCATCGATCTGCCAGTTTTCTGCACTGACATTTAATGGCTGTCAGTTGCTCATCATTTTAAGAATAGTGGTGGAGGGAAAAATGGTAGTCTGATAATGGGAAAGCAACCATTATGTCAAGAAAATGTTTGAAATTCTGCAATTTAATTATTGCCTTCTACCATGAAAGACACAGGTGGGAGTCATTAACTCAAAAATAACCCCCAAAAAACAACCCACCCCAAACCAACCTCTTCTT
Organism: Aptenodytes patagonicus; assembly: GCF_965638725.1. Taxonomy (NCBI): domain Eukaryota; kingdom Metazoa; phylum Chordata; class Aves; order Sphenisciformes; family Spheniscidae; genus Aptenodytes; species Aptenodytes patagonicus. Next base: position 58,742,495 of record NC_134953.1, on the reverse strand, counting down.
CAATTCTGATTTGAAAACAGATAATAGTGAAATTACAGTAGTATTCGGTAATGTTAAAAATGAGATAATTGCATAATAAGAAAAAGATTGACCAGAGTAATCTTCTTCTCAGGAAGGACCAACAGGTAACAGAAAAGGGGATATTTTTTGAAATTCAAATGAAGATTTAAAATTGCATATAACAGAGTCGAGATATAAGCAAATACTGTGGGGAAAAAAAAATACTGTGAAGCCCAGCTGATGAGATTTCTGCCTGAATAAGGTTTACTTATCTGTACTCGAAATCCGTTAATTGCTTATTAAGCTTGGTAATGTTTTGCGAGATGAAAAATTAGTTGCTTTGTATTTGTAAATGGGGAAAAATAGTATGTAGAACAGGCTTAAATTACACCTCTCAGGAAAAAAGGTTCAAAGACCTCTCCTAGAGCTTACAGAGATTACTGAGTGTCCATACAGCCGGGAATATTGCTTGCTTGTTCTTTGTTGCATGAAATAGGGACTTTGAAAAATTACAGAATAATAAGCACAGCTCGGAGTAGCTAAGGAGCCTTTGCAAGTGCTGACTAACTTTTTTAATAAACAAAGACCATTAAAATATAATGAGGAAATGAGGGTTGTGTACCAGTACGTCCTGTTGTTAAATAATCCTGTACTAAGTAACATGCTTGGTGCAGATTTACCTTTGACTCCTGCCTCTGCCGTTAAAAGAACAATCGGCTGCAGACCCCCCGCACTTCTCGTAGCATCCCCCGGAGCTGCCTGGACACGGGTGTTCGCCCCCCGGGCAGGGGGTCAGCCCCGGATGGCACAGAGGGGGAAGGGAGGTGGCGGTGGCTCAGCTGTTCCCAGCGAGCTGTTATATCAGCGGGGAGAGGCGAGAGTGATGCTTTATGCAGCATTGTTGTAACCATGACACTAAGGACGTCATCCCGTGAAAATAGCAGTTGGAACATTTGTGGAACAAAGCTGAAGAGGCTCCGCTTTTCCGTGCGAGGGTCCTTAGCAGAGTGATACCATATGCATACTGTTCATTTACATACAGATTAACTATCCACTCAGCTACTTTCTGGCTTTTTAAAAACATGCTAAGAATTAAGATTGGAAGTGCAAACCAATCCACAGGCTTGAGGAATCATTTTAGTTTTCAGAAAGAGGATTCTTTTACTTGCCAAGAAACATTGTGCATTATAGGCATGAGCAGGCTCCTCTGAGTGCTGCCCGGTGCTTTCAGAGGGTTGGTGGGAGAGGAGCGTGGTGGGATGGGGACCGGGCAGGTTTCTTCTCAGCATCGCTTTGAGTGGCACCTCCGCTGATTCAACAACCTTGCACTTATTTGGTCCTACCCTCCCCTGAATAAAACTGATGAAAACCAGAGCTGGCTGTGCTGTAATGTAGAAGCATTAGTGCACTGGAAATGCTATTAAAGTGATTTTTATGGCCGTGTTGAACCCAGGGCGAACCTGTAAACAAAAATACCGGGGAAGGGAGGGCAGCAGATGTAAAAAGAGCCTAAAGGTAAAAGAAAGGGATGAAGTAATGCCAGTGAAGAGGGAAACGCGTTCAGGGAAATGACAAAAGGGATGGAGGCTGGAGGAGGAGCGAGGAAGGAGAGAGACAAAGCAGGGCAAGGGGTCAGCAGGGCTGACGTCATGCGCCGGCACCGGCTGCAGCTGCCTGCACCAGGCTTGGGCGCTGCCGGCCTGACGTACCTCCTCTTTCCCCATCATGTCAATGTTTTATAGTGCAGCAGGTTTTCTGTACGGTTTGGTGTCTAAAAGCTGGGAAGGGGTTAGAAACGCTAAGCTCTGAAAGAGCATTCAAAGGCATGGTCCTCTCTGAGTTACGCCATGTGAGAGAGACCCATGTGAAATCTCTCTGGTCGTGAGAAAGTGGGGCATCGCGCTCTGTGGGTGCTGCCTTCTCCTGTCAAGGCAGAGCAGGACTGAAGGCACCCCTCATTCCCTGGCCACCTCCATGCCACGGTTGTAGTATTTGCCACGTGGGAGAGTCTAACAGAAAGTACAGAGATTGCACCTGAGGGCTTTCATGCGTGTTAGTGTGCTGGTGTATTAGAGTTTGTTACACTCACAATTGAAATGTTTGGGGTTTTTTTTGTTTATACCAAGACCTGTCAGTTCTGTTTCAGTTATCCCTGGAGTGGTATGAGAAAAGAATGAATAAGGGAATCATCACATTTGTAGTGCTAGAAAAGTAAATCCTTCTTTGTTTGTAATGAAGTTGTTTGACAAGGGGTGATATGCAACAAGGCATGAGAAAGAAAGGTAAATAATTACAAGGGAATCCCAGGTGTGCGACCAGGCTAACATTACCTCCCTGGAGATTTGCAGGATCTGCAACCCTCTTGCAAGGAATGTTTTTTTTTTTCCCCACGAAAATTTAAAGTTTACTGATAATTAACAAAATCAATGAACAGGAAGATTAATTGCTCTTTTGGAAATTTGATCTCCTTTTCAAAAAGAATGAGTTGTTTATGTTCATAGATAAATATTATTAATAGAGCTTTTCCTGCTTTAAATAAATTGTCAGATAGTAAAGTTGATGTTAAGCATTTTTGTCTCTAGTATTAAAAATGACCTACAAGTTTTGAATGATTTTCAGACTTTTTTTGTACTGCTTAGAGAAGTTGAGGAAAATTTTACTTGACTTCCGGAAATAAACACAGCAGAAATGCTAGAGAAATTAAGATTTCTTTTAATTCCTGTGGGCTTTTCAAGTCTAGAAACTGGATATCACTTTTGTGTTAAATGTTCAGGGTTGTGTAATGAATGACTTGTATGCTCTCTTTTAAGCTAAAGGTGCTTTTTCTTCTATTGAACGTATGTTGAGAAAATCCAATAAATCGTAAAGGAGTTATATACCATGTTCCATGAGGCTGCTGCAGATGTGATTATCCCAGCTGAAAGAAGCATTTGGGTAAGTTTTTCCCAGTGCACTTGAGGGCTTCCATATCATCTCCAACAGTTCAAAGTCCCTCTCGCTGCCTCTTCATTGAGTGATAGGTCTGACTCATCTTCATCTTTAGCTTACTCATACTTAATATTGAAACAGTCTTCAAAGGAATGAAATCGAGAAAAACTTTTCAATCCTGGCAACACCCACAACAAAGACTTGAGTCGATATATTCAACACAAAAAAATTGACATAAAAGGAATCAAAATTTTATTTGGCAAAAGACATTTCAACCTGAGAAGAAAGGTAAATCCCTTAACTAACAGCACAGCCACAACAGCATTGCCAAAAACAGTCGATCATCTGCATCAAAGGCACTGCCAGTGCTCTTGTTCTGTGTCTTCAGATGAAAGTTTCCTCTATCCATAAATTATCTTCACCAGAAATCGTTGATGAGTTTTCCATCAACTCCCTCACACTCTGCAGAATCCTGAAGGTGATGTTCAGGGTGAAATGCAAGGAGGAAGCAGGAGGAGAAGACGGGAGGAATGAGCTCACTGAGCAACTTTCTGAAGAGCAAAATAAGTGGCTGCTACATTGATTCTGTTCTGTGGGTCGGCCTAATGCATCCTGGCATTTGTATTCTGTATTATTGTCTGAAGCGATTACTTCCAGTCCTGTTGCAACCCGGCAGGAGGCTGTTAGAGTAAGGAACATCCTCGGTGCAACTCAAACGTGTTTGAGGTCCTTGTGTTGAGCAGCAGGACATAAAATGCCAGAAGTGCCTTTATGACTTCTTGGTCATAAGCCTGGGAAGCAAGTCCAAACCTCAAGAGTTTTCTGAGCTGCTGACATTGTCTAGTTATAACTAGATTAGCTACTGTATTTAATAAAGATAGCAGTTCCTCATATTTAGCTTTTAGATAAACATCTTGGGTTTGAAGTTTCTCTTATTTTCTATAAATGTTGTATATTTCCAGTCTAGGTTTTCAGCTAGGACAAACTCTTCACGAAGATATAATGTATGGTTTAGGATGTCAAGCATTTCCCATGACTTGAGGCATGGCAGCAACATCAGTAATCTTCACCTTACTCTACGTGATGCACTATCATCGCATTGACCATTTTCACACAAAGGCTGATTTCCCAGTGGGATAAGAAAAGTATTTATTACTATTATATATGCATATACAGCTGTATGCTGTTTGTCACCAATTCTTAAATTATGTTTTCACTGCTGCATGGCTGTCAGTATGGTACATGTATTCAGCCATATTTTTCCTCATATTTCTGGTATCTACAGCTTTAAAAATGAGCTATATTTATTCAAAATATGTCCCAAGGATATGTTGAAGTGTGATTTGTACTAGTCCATCTGCTACCTGATGAGGAGGAAGAGAAATGCACTTCAATAATGAGAACTTTAGGAAGACAAGCATATGTAGTTCAGAATTTGGTTGGGTTTTTTTTAATATTGTTTTGGGCTGTTGAAGTGGGGCTGAAAGTATTAGGGTTCTTAGTAAAAAAAAGCATGGGGAACATCTCTCTAACTGAACCTGAGCAAGATAATGTTAATATAAAACAGGGCATACTGAAATAGCTTGCCAGGGTAGGTTCTCTGTCATTGAAGTGGAGTTTTACAGGAGATCTTCCCTCTTAAATCACCAATTTAAGATTAAAAAACCATACCATTTCTTGGCTGGCTTTTTAAGTGTAACATGATTGTATAAAGTTGTAAAAATGGAACAACTGAGGGCTTCCAGCACGGTTACAAAACTATCACAGTGTGCTATTTTTATTGCATTTCAAAGTGGAGTGAAGCGCACAAATATACAAAGTATTTTTTTGTTACGGAACAGGCCCATTGGGTATTTTTATTTGTCATTCATAGCTGTAGTTTTTCCCTAGCTTCCACCTTTCAAGAAAAGTCTCCTTTGGATGGCAGGTTTCACACAGCAAAGTTGCATCTCCACCCACCCGTGCTGTCTCCTCTCTCTTCTGGAGCTGGGTCCTGATTCTTCTCATCAAAGAAATAGTGCTTGCCATCTAAAAGTTTCCATTTTTTTGCTTCCCTTTTCTGGATTTGATGCAGAAACCTCTGAGTTTCTTTAAAGCTTTTCAAATGAACTTTTCATTAAAAATAAATAATGCATAAGAGTTAATTTTAATTTAGATTTTAAGAATTCAGAATTAAAGAATTTAATTTTAGAATTAAATGATGCCAGCGAAGGACACCTGCATGTTTGTTTAGCACTATAGCACAGAGAGGTCTATTAAACATTAAGGGACAATTTTGCTGTCGTTCAAGTCAATGACAGAAGTCCCTTTGACATCAGTGGGAGCAGGATCAGGCCTTTAGCAGGGTAAAATATGACTCCTTTAGTGTACTATCCATTCCAAATATAGGAAGTACCACAGTGGTATTGCCATAGTATTTTAATGGTGTTTTTAATATATTTAACCTGTTCAAACCTTTATTTTTTTAAGGATTCATGCACTCTCTGTATTCTGACCCATAGGCACCAAAAGAACTAAACTTCAATGTTTTATTCTAATTCCTGGAGTAGTTAAATGACTTTTGAAAAGAGCTTTGCAATAAATAATTCAAGTACTGGAATATACTTGGTTAAATACAAATTTTGTGTTTTCGTAATCTATGTGAAATATGTGTTTTCATTGCTTTTGTATATTTAGCATTTTTACAAACTCCCTACATTTATGGAGAAATTTCTAGTTGACAGCCATGGGGCTTGGTAGTTTCCTTCTTTGTGCCTATGTGATGGAAGAGTTCCTTCCCAAAGAAGTCAGTAGAGTTATAGGCTAGTAAGCAGGTAGGTACTTTCTTAATATAATTGTGTGTATATATATGTGTATATAAAAATATATATGTGTGTGTATATATATCTATGTATATGCATATAAATATATGTGTGTGTGTATATAACATAGAGAATACTGAACTGGCAAACAACTCAAATATTTCCCCCCTGCCCCACAACCAGGTTGCAACTGGTTCAGAAAAATGGATCTTGGTCACAGAAGCAATTGAGAAAACAAATTGTGTGCCATTTTTAGTATATTGTCTCAAGAGAAGGGCTCATAAAATGTGCATGAATCTGGTCACAAAAATGGTTTACAATTTTCCTTCTGCCCACATTTTTTTTTTGGTCCAAATGTTGTGTTCTGCACATTGCAGGAAGAGTTCAAAAGGGGCAGCCCTTACAGCAGGCTACACCATAACACGGCGCTGGCTGATGTATTTGACTTGGCAGCTCCTTGTCTTCAGGGGTTCCTTGGTAACTTCATTGTTGAAGTAGGTGACCTGTTGTTAAAGCAGAATTAGCCTTTTGTGTGCCTTCAGGATTTTCCCCCTGAAGTTTCCCTTGCCTTTGCATTTTCACAGATTAGCTATTGATTTAAAACTTTCATCATTTTAAAGTGATGTAAAATGCAAAGCAACTGGCTCCCTGCTTGATGCATCAGGTCAAACGTATCTTTGGACCTACCTAACCAACACTTGGAGAGGTGGCACTGAAGGCTCATTTGGCTCATACAGATACTGACTTTCTTCTAATGTGCTTTAGTCAGAGATAGCCAGCCTGTGATTTGTGTGCAGTTTGTGGTTCAGAGGGGACGTGAATGCTGTCTGAGTGCTCCCTCCTGTCCCTCTGCACTCTGGCTGACAACTGAGAGCTGCTGCTGCCGCCACCTCTGCCACCAGTGATGCCACCGGTGATGCCACCAGGTAATCCCCGGCGCAAGCTCAGGTTAGCATAGGGTTTAAACCTTTGGGCTAGTTTGGGGAATTTTGTGTAATGTAGAATATTACATAAACAAATAGATCCTTTCTACTCATCTCCCCGCCAAGTACGCTTTGTTTTTTCTTTTTCTTTTTTTCCATGATTAAAACAAAAAATCAAAATGTATTTTTTAGGCTCAGGTTTCTGTGCCATCCTTCCCTAACAGCGACGGGCTGAGCTCTTTTCAGAGCCACTGGCATTGCGAATGCAGATGAGCCAACACACGCTAACAAACGTAAACTTTGGCTGGTGACTGCTTTATATTCCGGTTTCACTTGTTTAAATATAGCGGACCTGATGCACAGCTAAAGCAGCGAGCTCAGCTGAGTGCCACATCTTCCATTTTTCGAGGTGTTTTAACCGGAAAATAAATTTGACCGGTTAAAACAGGTAGAGAAGGATCCAGCCAACCTGGAGTTTCAGAGCTGCTGCATTTTTATGGCAGAGGTTTGTGAAGCGAGCACTGACACAGTTCACACTGCCATGGGAACAGCACTTGTATAATGCTTTTTAATCCACTGTAATCAAGTACATAATCAACATAATTAATTTCTATACTGTTGCTCTCCTTGGCTCACATGGAAAGCTATCAGAAATTGCTAAATTGGTCCTAATTCAGGGGGATTATTTTCCTTAAGTATTCTAGGTAATTTCCTTTTTAGCTAATTGCTAATCTTTATATTGATGAAATTTGTTTTACCTGACATTACCTTTACCCTACTGCTTTGAGATTTAACTGTGTGGAAATACTACTTTGGGAGTGACATCTCTTTCTTTGCAAAAAGGCACTGAAATTCATAGCTCCATTTTTTTAATGGACAGAACAGTAAGTCGTGGCCAGGATGAAAAATTTAAAACCAGAAGATAATTCTACTGAAGATCTAACTTTATGTGGCTATGTTGAAGGGCCTTTTCACTGTTAACTGGAGCTGAAATACTGACTCGTGTGAAGCATGAAGTTTGCATTGTCACTTTATTTTATTGTTTGTTTTAGTTGAATGATAATGAACATTTAAATGATTGTTTCTGGAAGTTAATGACTAAGATAAAGGACTCGGGGCTGTTCTCTGCGGTGCCCCGTGGGTGATACCCAGCATTTCTGCATGTCGCCTGGATGATCAGGTTGGATGCAGGTCCAGTGTGGAAATAAAACCCTCCTCCCCCCCAGCTCTGTGATTATTTATTTTGTCACTAATGGTTTGTTCTTTGCCGTTTCTTTTGTCCCTGATCTTCTGGACTGGCACCGCCTTGTTCTTGTCCCTGTCCACGTCAGCAGGGTGCCAGGATAAGAAAGGAGCGCTGAAGGGTAGCAGTGATGCCCAGAGCCTCATGCTATTCCTTCACGCCACAGAAATTCAGCCTCAAAGGCTCTCTAGTTTATTTTTCTCGGCTTGCTGAACTCGGCTGCATCAGATTGAGCCCAGCACTGGGCAGAACCGACTTTGCATCCTCATCCTCAGATTCCCTATGAAACTTCACCTAAACTGTGAACTCCAGCTGGGTTAATTAAACACAAATTTTTAAATTCTTTTCTCAAGACAAAGGAGTGTGTTCTGCTGTCACTGTTGCAGACACAGTCTGTGTTTCCCAAATTGTTTTGGTTTTGCTTTTATACATTCCTTTTATACTGAAAAGGGGGATTATTATAGTGGCAATTACCATGGAAACAATTACCATGAAGTATTGATCGACCAAGATAGATTAGTAAGCACAAAAGGATAGAGGTTGTCTCTATGGAAACATGGACATTTGGAGCTATTTTTTTTTCTTAAGAAAATAACTATTGTTTCTTTCCCTTGAATAAGCTTCTAGTCCAGTTTAATTCACTTTGTTGTTTTAATTAAAATTGCTTATATAATCAATACTGTGTTTTAATATAATTAATTTTCCTTTTATCTAAAGAAAATCTCTGAAATATACTTTTTTTTTAAAAAAAGAGGACTTGCATCATTTGCACAACATTTTTTCATATTTGAAAGTAGCTGAAATGTATCATTAATTGTTAATGAAAAACAGGTCAGCAGAATAGGCCATTTGCTTCTGAAAGTTGGCATTTAGTAGGGTTTTGTGTCAATGGATTAACAAAGGAATAACTAACCTGTTATTACTTTGAGTGGCACAGGGAGTTCAGCATTCAGTAATGCTTTGTAGTGTTAGTTGTTGGTCATTCCGGCTCCTGCTGTTAGATCCAGGTGATCATTCATATCCAGTTCACATACAAAATGGAATTCAAATACTTTATCACTCAGAAGCACACCCTCCTCTTTTTCTCGCAGAAGTTGATTGTATTCCTCCCAGTGGCTGCAGTGACTTGAGTTCCTTGTGTTTGGGGTTTGGCACCAAAGTGAGTCTGAACGTTTTTGCCACGTGGTCGCTCCTGTCAAGTGCTGTCTTGTTTAGTAAAAGCTGAAGTTGGACTCCTTCTAATATCAAATATATAGTTACTTATCTTGAGAATATGTAACGCTTAAATAGCTGGAGTTTTTTTTAGTCACTATGACTCTAGTGAAATGAAACGAGAATGGGGTCCTTCACTGTTTCGTAAATGGTTTTGATGCTCAAACCTCTAATGGCGATATTTATTTCTTTAAGCGAAGAGCAGTTTCATTAAGCTGTATTCTGTGTATCTTTAACTGCTTGTATTTTCTTTTTAAATTTTATTGTAAGTCAGTTTTTGCCAGTGCTGAAACTCTCTGGCTCTTTCTGTTGTGAAACAGTCACTCCCATGCAGATTTACGTTTCCCGTGCCTTGGGTAAAGGTGTGGGTTTGGTAGCAGCTCATCCAGTATGGTTTATATATGCCTCCTCTCCTAATCTGGAGCTTAGTTTATGGAAACAGGTCTTAGCACTGTGAAGACGGGAGTTTAAAATAGGTGGCAAAGGAAGACAAAAAGGAGAAGAACTTGAAGGGTGATCTGATAAACAAGGAAATTATGTGATTTTATTCTTTGTTGGTTTCCCCCCGCAATGTTAAGAAAATCTTATTCTTTTCCTTTCCTCTATGGGGAAAGCAGCCTTGAGTGAAGAGATCAGTATTGCTGTTACTCAACTTGTTGATACAATAGTGGTAGTCTCTGCTCTTTAATAAATGGAATATAAAGCATATCGTTTGCTGGCATTCTCCTGTTTGTTGTAGCACATACTGCTTAATGCAATGGGAGAGGTGCCCACCAGCGTCCACAATCACTCAGTTGCTCCATCTCTTTGCTAACTCAGTTGGAGAGGACTGTTCTGTTTTAAGGGATTTTTTTTTACTTGACCATACATAAAACATTCCATGAGCAAATCTGTTCTTATGGAATGACAATTGCCTGGTCCACTGAAAGGGATGGAGAACCTGTCATTGTAACTGGAGACGTGTCAGCATCCTCTGAGGGACACGTGTTTTGTTGGGTACAGAGGGAACACGTTTTCATCGAGGCAGCTCTGAGTTATGTGGTCAGGAGTTCTCAAGCCTAACAAATGTGACATGATGCCAGAGCCTCGTCAAGGTATTAATTGATAGCTAATCCCAAAGGACTGTGGAGCAGCGTGCTATGCAAGCATTATTCTTCCTAAGTGCTCACTCAAGTTTTAGTGGGCAGATAATGAGATTTAAGGTAAACTGTGTGCTAAAGTGAGAAAATATGGAAGTCCTTATTACTGTGATGTCCTGCAGTTTTCACGTTCCCAACTGCAAAACTGTTCTGTTCAGACTGTCCCAGATGGGGAGGAGGTAGGAGAGGCTGACCGGCTGTAAAGGTGGGCAAGGGCAGCTCTGTGATCCTGGTGCTGGGGAGGTTGGTTTTGCTAGAGTTGCACCTTCTGTTATCCCTAATTAGTACAAGTTTCTCAGAACAGGGATTTTCTTTACCAGTAAGTTTGTACCACACCAGAAAATGACGACAGCTTGCTCCACAGATTGAACGAAACGATGACACTATTTGGGCTTACTGTGCATTAACACAATCCTACAAAGAGTGCAAGGCTTACCATTTATCTGTTCCACTGTGCTGCTTTCTCGTAAGTACTACATTCATTCATAAAATATAAGCAAAGGGGGTTATATGTGAAGATAGTAATCCAGTATAAACATTTTTTTCTGTGTACTAAGAGCTGTAATTTAAAAATGTCATCCTATGCTTATACATAGTTGTATACATCATAAATACATCATTACAAATGATGTAATTAAAGGCATAAGATAGTTCTGTGTCAGATTTTTTACAAATAGCTGGTTTCAGTAGCGCAAGTGGTTTGTGATGTTTCTTGCCCTGAAGTATTGCTTGAATTTAATTTTCCAGTTGTTTGTATACATTTACAAATTCAACAGCCATATGTAATATTTATGCCCTTTCAGGGGAAGTGGAGATTTTAAGCTTTATAATAAAAATGTAAATGTATATATAGCACCTTTCTTCATGAGAAATTCCATGTGTCATCTGGATGTGAACTACTGGAATTTCATGGCAATCTAAAAATATTTAGCATAAAACACAGAGAAGGGGCAAATGCAAAAAAAAAGAGAAACAGCCAGGCTTCTGCTGGATAACGAGGTTCAGCGATGGAACAAATGCTCTGTACGAGAAATGTAAAAAGGTAAGGTCTCATTACATTTGAAAAATACAGGGCTACGTTTTACTTCAAGATATTCGCCTGACTCCTCTGTTAGCTAGTCTCAAAGTAAGTAGGATGAAAACGATCTCTTATCCAGTCGAGAAATGGAGAGGAGAGCTGAACCCTGTCACACGAGGCGGCGGTGTCTCTGCAGCAGCCCCCTCTTCCCCACCGCTGCCCCTTGGCTCCACGGCTGCCTCCCGTCCCAAACCCGCCCTCCGGTATAGGTTGTATAATGCACGAGGGCTAGACTGGGAGCGTTGGACTGTCAGATAAGGAAAATCTCATCAAATTTCTTCATTTTCTGCATAACACTTTGCTGCTAGTGATTATTATTACAAGTTAAGTGCAAGAAACCTTTTCTGCTATTAGATTTTCCCTGTCTTTGTACTGGGTTATCTGGATTGCATCTCTTAGACTTTTGAAAACTTTTATAATTTAGACTTTAAAAAAAAAAATTAAAATAAAAAATCCAGACATCCTAAAGGTTCTTCTTGGTCATGGAAAATATGTTTTAGTATATACAATGGCTGTCAAAATCACTTTGATAAATTTCTGTAACATGGACATTATGCTGTTGACACAAACATGCTTAGAGAATTTAAAGAATTATTATTGAATGCTAATTAGGTTTTGATTAAATGAATTCTGTGGGCAATACTTTCTGTTTCCTGAGGGAAAATGTGCACCAGCACTGCTAAATATTTAAAAGTTTATTTCTGTTTTAAAATGTACTTTATGTGCAAATTGTATTATAAGTAATCAGACTGCATTTTGAACATTGGTTTCATGGAAATTCTTGAAATTATTAGGCAGCATTGCTTATTGGAAGTGCAGGCATGGATGCTGGAGCCAAGGAAAAGCATGATTAAATAATTTGTTGCCCTTTGATAGGCACATTGGATTCACATAATAATCTTTAGTTTCATTTCCTTTTTTTAATGTATCCAAAACAATAGCTCATTTTTCTAACTTGGATGTGTATTCTAGGGGTTGACATTATTTGTCAGGAGATAAATACTTTATAGAGTCTTCTCTGTCAAAAACTTGTAAGGTCACCAAACACCAAGGTGTGTTGTCCAGATAAACTAAATTCAAGAAGTTTATAATCCAGATCTCTTGATAGAAACAAGCTTCGTTATTACTGGAATCTTTTTTTTGCCTCTAACATGTGAGGGCATGTTAAGAGGATCATTTCAAGAAAGGTAAATTCAAGGGGTGGGCTTTACATTACATTGCGGATGAGCTGTGGCTGGAATTGTGTTCGCTTTATCTGACAGTTAATTCTGGGACCTGGGTCTCCCTCCTCCTCCTCCTCCATTCCTGCGATTGCGTGAAGTTTTGACATTAAGTTATCGTAAGGCAAGAGGTGAAATCTAAGGGGACACCTGGTAAAATGCAGACTTCTGAAAAACAAAAAACAAGTAACGGGTTGCAAAAATGATTCTGCTGGATTCCTCTGTGCAATGGTGCAGCATTCCAGCGGTTAGAGATCTTTATGATGCTAGAAGGAACCATCTCCTAGAGGTAACATCACCAAAGAAAGCTACATTTTGTGTAATTGAACACATAGGGTTAAAATAAACAGTGACAAAAGGGTCTTTGCATTAGAAAATTGCAAGAAGAATATAAACAAACACTAAGAAGTTTGTTAGACAAAAAGGAGAAAGCTAGGCTGCTATGCAGTGAGCAGGAGTTAAATGGTGACTCAGGTACAGGTCCAAAGCTAAGAAAGCAAGCTTATTTAATCCAACAGACAAGAATGAATTATTAAGACCTGACAATGTAAGCTGAAAAAAAGGAAGAATTTAGTTTAAATTGCACATCAGTAGGTGAATAGGGTTGCATGTTCTGGTTGCTTGTGCTGGCAAGGGATTGGATTCCTTGACCTTGAGCAAGGGCTGAACCTTTCCTCTCCTGTGTCTACAGCGAGCTCCAAAAAACTGAATGTGGAAGACAAAATGGTTTGTCCAAGTTTTAGCAGAGAGACTAGAAAGGAGGTGGGGTTTGGGGTTTCTTCCATTTTGTGGCTGTTTGCTTCAGCATATTTGAAAAGGGCTTAGTTAGCATCCGGTGGTGGCCCATCGGTCAAGGGAAGGGAAGTCGGTAATGGGACTGCCCAAGCATGAGAATATAGGGAACATATCTCCTGCCCTGCCCTGATGGGAGCTATTGTTACTCCTCACCACCTGCTGGGTTGACAAACCCAACTTCATACAGATTCTGGGATATGTTTGGCTGCCAAATAATCCTGATGTGGGACATGGCTTTGAACGTGCCCTGGTGGCCGGTTTCTCATTCCAGAAGCCTGGATCCCAGCAGTCTCCCCAGGGGATTTTACCTCCCCCTGTTTCTTTTCAGTTTCCAAGAGGAGTTTCTGTGGGGTGGAAAAGTGATGCTTGTGTTAGTCCAGGCTCCTGTCAGGTGCGGACTCGCACCCTAATTCTGTTCACATCCCCTGGCTCTTAGGAGCTGAGGGTACCCAGGCAAAGGCACCAGAAGCCCTCTAGTACAAACTAGTCATAGAAAACCTCAGCTTTCTTTCAAAATGACCTGCAGTGACCCTATTGCTACAGCTTCCCCACATTAGTATTTCTAAATAATTGTTTTAGAAGCCAGCTGTAAGCTGTCCTCACACTCATCACTTTAATCTGTACTGTGGCTTTCAATGTATTGGGCTTGAGACACATGTATCCTTATAAAGTAATGGTATTCACCTCTGATTAAAAGAATGCCTCTTCATTGTAAAACCTGAAATTCACCCTGAAAATATTGCATAGAAATTGGTTTTTATATTTAGCTAAATACGCTTAAAAGGTTATTTTTTCTTTTATGCAATTTTATCTACTTTTCGAATTTTAGAATATAGTGATTCTTTCATATTTCCCTTTTTAAAATTAAACGTAATATAGTCCAGAGCTGACCTTACTGACAGATGCTGTTTCCTATTCTGCTCTGCATTGTTCATTATGTTTATATCTCAATTATTTCTAGCAGTGTACACACAAATACAATATTATTCCTGTTTGCACTGTCACAAAAACATTTGCTTTCTGTACTGTGTCTTTTTGTGGTCTGGTTCCCTTCATTGACACAAGAGATGTTAAATATTTAGTGTTAAATTAAATAAGTACCTTGATAGTATGTTAAACATCTCATCAATTAAATTTCATACCAATTGAAGAGAGCTTGCAAAAAAAGTCAGTCTGAAGGAAAATAAGTCCATTAAGGTAGGAAAAGTGGCATTTAAGAAAGAATGTAATGTCCTTGTCAGCTGCAAAACAATTGCAGGCTTCCAGATTGTATGTAATTATTTTCTACTCTTTTTAAGCTCGTCTCCATGCAAAGTGAGGAGGATAACTTGCTGGAGATTTCCCTGCCAGCATCCATAAACAGGAATGTACAAACCTCCTCCTTTTCGTCATGAAACAATCAGGCTGTTGAGACAAAACAAAGGTTATTTTTTACAGTTTTTTTTCATTCCAGGGTGTCTTTTTTGCCTTTTAGACTCTGGTATCATGAAGTGTCATTTTTTTGTAACTTGGAGTCATTTGACTGAAGTCCTTTCTACTCGTACTCGAATTTGTGTAGTCAGTCCCTGCTTTAGCTTGAAGACTTGTTCTAACAGGTGAGCATCACAATTTTTTGCCATCCAGCACATGCAGCAATCAGTCTATACCCATGTTGGTCCAGATGTCGTACTTGGATCTCTTGGAGAAATTGTGCTTAATATTAGGCTTCGTTCTGCAAACCTCTTCCCAGGAGGCAGGCATCAAAAACAAAAATTTCTTCTGCCTGTCCTTGACATGGGGACAAGAAAGACCCTCCGGTGAAGGCTGGGTGGCATTTTAACAGTATATGGTGGAGGCTTCAGAGGAGAAAGCACCATAAATTTGCCGTCATCCGTAACTCTTGTGATATGAAGACTGATTCTGATGAATCTAGTTGTAAATATGAAGTTGCTATTAACATATTTACACAATGCTTGGCACCAGTCGTCAAAATATAACCAGTAATACTCTGGCTGTGTGTTTAATTTTGGAAATTAGGAAAGCAAGCGGAAATTACTTTGCACAGTAGAGTGATCTGATAGAGCAAGAGGAGGGGAGTGGTGATACGATACAGGAAAAAGCTGAATATGTAATAACAGATGAAAGCCAAGACGGGCGTACAGATGAGCACAGAAGAAGACAGAAGATACGTTAGTGTGTGGGCTGCCAGTAAATGTATATTAGTAGGAGACGGAATACTGTCATCTGGGGCAGGGGTGGCAGGATGACAAGGCAGGTATTTAAAGCTGAAAGATGAGACTCGTCTAGAGATTTTCTTCCCAGATTCTTGTTTTAGTACGCTGTTGGCATCAAAACGAAGAGCTGCTTACGTGTAGCAGAAAGCAGAGCTTGCCCCTGGAGCTCTGCACACAGAGCGGCAAAAATCAGCACTGCAGCAGGCAGGAAAAATCAGAAAGTTTGTGATGGGGACAGAGAACATGAAGTGCAGTTCTTGGAGGTGACCAGAGAAAATAATAGTGAGTCAAACAATATGGTTTCATGTTCTTTCTAGAGGAAAATATACAAATTGTTTATGGGAATGACCCAAAAGATTTTCTGTAGCGGGATACAAGATTGCTTTGGGCTGATGAGTTAGTTCATGTTGAGTCAGTGAAGGCATCAGCCTTAGAAAGCAAGATGTTCCCGCTGCATGTTTGTGCGGCTGTGGATAACGAGCTCAGCCCATACTGCCACTTAAGGGCTCCATATTAATGTGTTTGTTTCCTTCTGATATCAAAACAAGGACAGTGAGAACTGATCCTCTGCCCACCACAAGAAATGGAGAGAAGGGGAAGAGCACCAGAAAATCTTCAGGCTGGGAATTTATAATTTTATCACTGACATTACTGTTTTCAGTATTGTGAGTTGAATCTGGTGGTGTTTGGGAAGGACCTATCAGTAACACTAGATACTCTCATCATGTTTCTCCTTCATGTTTATTCTAAAAGAAGTCTGAATAGGGTCACAGAAAAATTAGGTCCTGAAATAATCAGCCTCTTGAAAGTGAAAGAACCATAAAGAACTGTTTATGCTGCATTTGTAATGGAAGCCTGTTCAACACTATTAGTTGTACCCCTCATGTAGTGTGAGCTAGAGCCCTAGGTGGCTGAACCTCGAGCCCTGTGGCACTGCTCTTGGAAAGCCCTTCCAGGGTAAAGAGCCTGAAGGTCCTCCCCGTGCAGAAGGACATAAGCCACCGCAAAACTTCCCAGGCTGGTGCTCCAGAGGAGCAGTCCCATAGGGTGTAAGGGCATCTCAGCCCAGAGCTGCGATCTCATCCTACACGTTTGTGTGATGCAAAAGAAGCAAAGCTGGCCAGCGCTTGGGTGCTTTCTCAGTGTACTTCGGTTTTAACAAATCAATGTTTTCTGCTTAATGTTTTCGGAATTTTTTATGTAATTCTTGGTGGCTTTGGGAAGTATCTTCTCTGACTCCCCTCTGGAAGCTGGTGCAGATAGTGCCTTTCCATCACCTAAGCCTTCTTCCCACGGGTTGCAATATCTTTCCTTGACTGAGTAAAGATGGCACCTGTTGCTGCACGTTCTGCTTCTTGTCCCAGCAGTGTATCGGATGACCATCTGAATTAGCTTTATGCTTTTTAATTCCAGGAAGGTGATTTGTGGACGTGATTATTTTGCAGAATCTGTAGCCATCCAAGTCCTGCTGTTATTTATTATTCTTTCTTGTAACTTGTGCTGGAGCTGTAGGAGCTGGTGCAAGGTTTTGGGTTCAGGTATGAATTGTTTGTTCTGTTGGTCAAGATTTTGTGTTTTTAGTTAGGACGATACCAATGCAGATGACTGGGTCTCCTTTTAATTTGGGTTGTTTTATCTTTGGCCCTTTTGCTGCTTTTCATGTGGGGGGCCTGAGTCCTGTTTTGGCTGGGATGCCACCAAGTGGAGCCTCCACCTCCATTTGCTGGTTGCAGAAGCGCTGGGCGTAGTTCTCCTTACCTTCCTCTCGCAGGAGCTTCAGAGGAGCTGGGGCGTTAGTTCACAGATCAGTAGACACAGTGTTTGCTGAGGTCTGATCGCTGTCGCCGTAATGAATTGTTCCAGGGTGCTCCCCGTGCCTCATGGTGGCGTGGCTTGAACTGTGCTGGTGGGACCATTTCTCATCGTGGGAGAGGAGGCTGCTCACAGCATGCGCTGTGCTCGGGGATGTGCGGGAGCTGCTTTGCCATAGGAGAAGTCAATGCATTGCAGCTGAGCTGTCATTTCTGGGTTTTCTCTATGTTATAAACCCAATTTTGATGCTGTCTAAATCAAATTAGGGTACAGCAGAACTGTATTTCTCATGGTGGCGGCTGCATTGCCCCTGTAAATCAGTTTTTTACAAGGTTAAACATATACATGTTGTCCGTTATGAAAAAAGTCTGGGTTGAATATTGCAATATACAGAGAAGTAACCCATTTTATATTTAAAAAATGAAATTTATCCATTATCAGGTTTAGCAGAATTCTGTGATTAGAAACACTGGGTAGAAATGATACTTTTTTTCATTCTTGATGCCTTCAGTGAAGTTTTTAATCTCTAGCTGAAACGCTTTCATCTTTTATGAAAAAGATGTTATTAGATATCCCTGCAAGCTGCAGAGCAAACTTCAGACTTGACATCTTTGCTTGTCTCCACACCATAGTAACTCATCAGGTTGATAAGCTTTAATTCCAGCCCCCTCCCCACAAGCCCCATGCTGCTAAGAAGCCCATCTGGAGCTTTTTTGTTTAATTCAAAGCAAAACCTTTCATGTATAAGTGTATCAATTGCTACTTCCACTTCAGTGGAAGTTGAGGGGTTCTTTTTGTGTCACTTCAGGAAGAAGTACAAAATTACAGGATGCTATGTATCTATGACAGTAAATTGAGAAAGCCCAGGAAATATAGGGTAATACTGTACAGCATATACAGATTTTTTATAAAATCTTGTGTGTTTACCCATTTTATATTTGCCTCTGAAATCCAAAAAGAAAAAACACATCATAACTGACAGCCTATAAATCTTTTCAAGATTTTCAGTTGATGGTATAAAGTATTGTTAACGATGGATAGTTTACACAAGTTTTTAAATGGATTTTATAAATCTGATTGATAGAATAAATGGCCCAGAGGAAACCGTTGGTAAATACACGTCCCCGACGGGCAGCATCAATGCTGGCGATGAGTTCTTGCTGCAAGTGGTGTATGACGTGGGTTACATGACAAAAAAAAGAATAATGCTCCTCAGGGACTAGTTTTATGTTAATTTTCCATAGTCTCTCAGGGGACACTTTATAATCTGAAATGTTCAGCAGATTCAGGAAAAATGTGTTTATGAAGAAATTCCTGTTCTTTTATGTACTGTATTCTGATGGTCTTGTCAAAAAGCGAGTGGTAGATGGGGCAGATTTGTAGATAGGAAATACCAGGAGCAGTGAATAAGAGTTACTGAGCTATGATGTGGAAGGGAGAAATCATATTGACAAGTGTTTGTGCCTGATACTTGTTATCATCATGTGAATCAAGGATATGTTTCAATAATACCTTCTTTGAAGGTTTTATTTTCTCCTAGCCTGTTTAGTTCAGTTCTTACAAATAAAAATGCGTTAACTTTGAATTATAAATGCATTACTCTAATTTATTATTCCAAACAAAATGCCTCTTTCCTGAAGAAACGCATCACATCTTTTTAGAAGTAATATTAGAGATCTGAATTTCAGGTTTAAATTTGTTGTAGTACAGCTATAGGGAATAAATTTCATAAACTGAAAGTTTACTCCTGTGAAATACTTACTTCTTTTTGACCCATCTTTTTCAGCTGTAGTTTAAAAGCATCGAGTTTTTTAAAACATCTAAATAAATAAATAAATAAATTCCCCCCCTCAAAAGAATATTACTTTTGTAAAACAACACTTAATTTACGTATCTCTTTTATTAATTAGTAGGTATACCTGGGACATTCCTGGTTTCTGGGTAGTTTTGCATGTTTGTCCATCACCTCTTAAGGCATTGTGATAAACTTCACTCATCCTATCTCATTAGCAGCACTCATTGCTCATACTTCTAAACACATTAATAAATATGTATTTCTCTGACATCAGTTCAGACATGAATCATATGCATTTGCGTGCACACATGAGGGCAGATTTGCTGGATTCTCGGTTTGCCAGTCCCTCCCTCTAGCTGCCCCAAGTGAACTTATTAAACTCGGAGGAAGGAAAAGCATCTCTTGCGACAAAGTGTTAGCTGTATTTTCTTTATTTTTAACAAATACTAAAGTAAATACAAAAAGAGAGTTTTCATTGTGTGCATATCAAATAAGAGATATTTCTAGACAACCACTAGTTGATACTTGTTTTCTAAAATATAAATTCTTATCTTTCTAAGTTCAAGAAGATCGTCTATCTTCCTCAAATTTTCTTCTGAATAGCAGCACCACCTGTTAAGGAGCAAGTCGACAGACTTTTGAGTCACCCAAATGTTTGATAGCCCTAAGTTTTAGATAGAGCCAGTGTCCCTTTTGGTCCCACTGCCACCCTTTGCACACCTGTAGGTGGTTGTCCATGCATGTGTCTGCGCTCTCCATCCACAGAGTGAAACAAGGTCATCAAGCAGTAGATTTCAGTTCCCGTTCCTTATTTCTATAAAAAGGATTGCTGTGGATCTTCACTTTCCAGCGAGGTGAAGGAAGGAAAAATTCTGCATAATATATAATAAGTAGGAATTTATCCAGGCACAGCACGTCAGTGGTAGGAGCTAACCTAAGTTCCCTGCATTCAGGGTGATTAATAATTCATGCCAAAAGCGTTAGAGATCTAACTTGAGTGCATTGCTAGCACATACAGCGGGAACATACACATCCTGATTTCTTTTTTCATACATATATAGTATTTATCTGTATCACAAAGAATTCCACGTGCTTTACAGGAGTAGAATGAACAAATGACCTTTGCCCAGATCTGGTGGTATTGACGTGGGGTCATGGGACAAATCATGTACATTGAGACACATTCATTCACTGGAGTTTGCCAAATCAGGATCTCATCTGATGATCAGGTATCAAAGCAAGTGAACAAAGCATATGGAAGGTGTGGAGCTAAGGGCAGCTATTGCAACCCATGCGTAGGTGTTTCTCATGGAGCGTATGTCTCTGTCAGTGACACCGTAAGTGATGTGTTGCATGCTAAGCCTTGTAAATTTAATGTTTCAGGTCAACCTGATTATTTGCTATATTCAAGGGGCAAATAACCTCTTCCCTTCATACTTGATACATTATTCTTACATCCTTCTTGGAAAAACCTGGTGGCAGTACTAGAAGAGTCAATTATATTTTTTAAAACAAAATCTTCCTATTGTGTTTTTGAAGGGCATGTGGTTTTTATAACTGTAATGTGGATGGTCACCAAGCCATTAGTATTTTTTTAAAGTCCGTGTTTTTCAAGATGCATACTTTCCTCATGAAAAATGCATGTGTTTTGATAACACAGATTATCCCTATGCTTCAGTTCAAATTAAAATCAGTTCCAATGATACAGTGAATATTTTAAAAGTCTGTTGTTTGTTCATAAAGAGCTGATGGGAATGGTGAGTATACTTTTAAAAACAACAACAATTTCTGGAATGAAAACCCAATTCCAAGCAAAGGCAAAATAGCATAGATTTAATCAACAACTAGAAGAAGAAAATAATTAAAGACATCTAGGCTAACTAGTATAGGAATGTAATAATGCTGACAGTTACATCAGTTTACCCCATATGACAGTCCCAGCTGGGTGCTGAGTAGGTAGAAAGCAGCTTAGCAGAAAAGAGTTGGGGGTCCTGGTTGACAAGTTGAGCTTGATCCAACAGCCTGCCCTTGGAATGAGGGCTGGGTTATCAATAACGTAGCTGGCAGGTCGACATGGTGTATCAGCAGAGGCTGAGAAAACTGGGTTTGTTCAGCCTTAGGGAGAGAAGGGGAAGGGGAGATCTCATTCCTGCCTCTAGATGTCTGATGGGAGGGTAGAGAAAGGTAAAGAAGACAGAGCCTCTTCTCAGAGCAAAATTATAACATGGGAAATTCTGACTTGCTGTAAGAAGGTATAAATGTTTTGACTGGGAGGTGGTCAAACACTGGGACAGGGGCCAGAGATGCTGTGGGATCACCAGCCTTGGAGATGCTCAAAATTTGACAAGGCAAGGCCCTGAGAAGCCTGGTCTAGTTGGACCTGCTTGCAGCAGGGTTTGGATGAGACTCTTCCAGAGGTCCTTTCTAACCTAAACTGTTCTGTGAGTCTGTGATTTCTGTGGTCTAGATGGATTAGAGTCCTTTCTTGTGTATTGGCCAGCTAAGATATCTCAGGAAAAAATGTAGATACCTTGCAGCTATGGGATAATCTGATTTCTTACTCAGGACTAGCTGTAACACTTGCAAGTTCCTGCATATTGCCGCTAGGAAAAATCTTCTCTACAAGACCACTATGAAAAGAGGAAGAGAAAATAGGGGAGAAAAAGGGGAAAGTATGATGATCAAGCAGAAAGCAGATGTAAACAGTGTACAAGTATTACACACTAATATTCTGCATCTCAGCTGTAACCAGCATTATTCTCTGTTGCAAACATTTCAGTTGGGTGTATGTCAAGTGCAAGATTTTCAGCAGGCAATGAAGGAGTGAATCTTGGCGAAAACTAGCCAAAGTGTTGATTAATTTCCATACTAATCCATTCAGGTAGGCTTCCTGGGGTTTCCTCCATCCAAGGTGTTTCATGGAGCCCCATGGTAGCCCCATGCCTGGGGAATCCCTGGGCTACAGGACAGCACATCCCCACTCTCGCTTCCACCTTAAATCTGGGAGGCAAAGCACAGTAAATCCCGATAGTTTTAACTTATGCATAAAAAGCAAGAGGAATAATATATTCCTACTAATACATATGAAGTTAAATTTTATATAAAAATTGCCATCTACTGTAAGAATATGTAATTATTTAGAGGATCTTTCCAAATTAAAAATGCTATCAGAGAGACCTTTATTCAGGTGGTAACTGATAACTTCTTGGAAAAATACAGAAAACAGAAAAATCTCATCCACTTTAATCATTTATGTTATTTTAATTTCTTTGTGTTCTTTGTGAGAAGACTGTTTTCAGAGAAGCTTTACAATTTAATTTGCTGACTCCCACACACGGCACAATGCTATTGCCTCACAAATGCAGCAGGTTAATGTGTAACCTGGAGCAAATCAGACTGTAATAAAAAAATTGAAACATTTTGTTTTGCTTGAAACCTAATGCTGTTATCTGAGTTGCCAGTGAGGGTATCAGAATGTTTTCCACTGTCTTTTTACTTTTGTATTAGATTTGCCTCTAGTGAGGGGATAGAAATAAATTTTATACGTTGGTTCCTAGAAATTAATATCTTTTTAAAAGCCTTCTTTCTGCCACCTGGGCTGCAGTCTATGTGAAAATAACTTCTGTATCTCGTGGCAACAGCATTTTGCTACAGTTCCTAGCCTGTAGTTTGCCCAACAACTTTTAATTCCGAGCTGACATTGTGTTTAGCTGATGGCAACTCTTCCTCTCAATTAGCATGTGTGGCAATCAGGTCGATGAGAGTGACTCAGTGTTCTTTGTGCATCCTTCAGTGACCTAATGCTGGAGCTGCATCATGTCCTCTTCTTTCAAGGCAGGTAGTTTTCCTTCTTGCATTAGCCACAGTAGCAAAGAGCATAGCAGGAATCCCACTGTAGCCAAGAAGCCTTGCTAATGTAGTCTTGATCGGCAGGACAACTAGAAGAGAGCACTTGAGTCATGACATTTAGTCCTTTGCAGAGACAATCCAAAAGTGCCACACCGCCACTGCATTTTCCAGCACCCTTTAACAAACTTAAAACATGCTGTAAAGGGCAGAGGTTGCATCTGTATTTTGCTCCAGGAAGAAAGAAGATGACACTGAAGATGTCATCAGTGTCCTCTCTGCAGTTGCAAAGCACTTGTCAAGGTAACTTCTGGATGATCCTATGGTTGGTCACTGTACAGAAGAATTTAATTGTCCTCTCCATGATACTCCTTGCCGGTTTGAGCTGGTAGGATAATTTCTCCCTGGCTTCAGGTGTCGTCTGTTAGCTCCCAGCAGGGCACGCTTACCAGCTCCTAAAAATATAATGGTCCTGAGTGCAATTGCGCTATTGACATCCGTACTGCAGAGGGAGGCAAAATGCTCTTTACTCCCCCCCGAGCATTATCTTCCTTCCCCGTGCAGACCTAAGTAATCTGGTGTTCTCTAGAAGGACAGCTTAATAGATGTTTATGTCCAGAACTACTGTCATTGGCCTTGCCATGCTTACACATTGCCAAATCTTGCTGGATTTGGATTGTTAATATAAAATTTTGGAAACCATCTCAAAGGAAAAAGACACGCTTCTATAGCTGCATTGCCTGTTATGCATGGTTTAAAAATGAAATGTAAGAACTGAGAGTTTTTTAGCATAAGTATTATCATGTATTTGGGGAAAAAAAAAAACTGAATACATTTAATTCTTGTTTTTGAAAATTTGCAGTCAAGTGGAAAAATAAAATCCTAGAGGGGGTATTAAATGACTGCTGTCAAATACTGCTGCATACAAAAAATGAGAGGGTATTGCTACAGAAGTATGCCATCACCTTGCTATTTGAAAAAGCAGTCCCTCATTTTAATAAATGTTACAGCTATGACAGTGGACAGAGTCGTTTCAGTCTAGCAAGGGCCTTAGTTTGCACCTCTTCACCCAGAAGAAGGGCTGGCGTGAGAATGTTTTAAGCTCTTAAAGTGTCACAAGTCTGACATGGGGTGTTGTTCCTTTTGGAATAAAGCAAGGAACAGAGTTTATTGACTCTCCTTTCACAGCTGTGGGCCACTCCATGTAGACGATCACACGGGTTCATGCTTGGGGTAAGCCAGTCTGAGTCCTCGCCGGTGCCAGAAGGGACGGTCACGCGTTCCCAGTGCCGCCTCAGGGTCAGCCACACCATAGCCAATCCGGTAGAAAATTAACTTGCAAAACAAACAAAAATATCTATTTGTGTGCAGCTCAGCAAGTGAAATGCTCAGCCAGCAGCAGGAGGGAGAGGGTGAAACCGCACCCTGCCCTCTGTATTTTGGCACCTAAAGTGGACAGTTTTGTGAGCGGACCCAGGTTGACATACCTGAGCTGGGCTGATTTAAAGGCAGTTTAGGTACTGCTTGTGCTGCACGCGCTAACTGGCAAGGCATTTACCGGGCATTTCTGCTAGGCTCAGTGCTTCTGCAGCACTTGGTTTGAGCAGCACCAGCTTGCTTACAGCCAGTGCATTCGTGCCCAGGTGAACTGCAGTGCAGAGGAGACCTCAACAGCTATGAATAAAATGTGCAAATCTAGCAAAGGAGGGAAGCCTGACAATTGTAGCTGTTGACTGCACAGCAATATATAGGGGAAGTGCAAGAGTCTGCCTTACCTGGAGTCATTGCCACGGCTGTAAGGAAAAGTTTTGTAAAGTGCCTAAGTCCCATGATCAGAAGGTCCTAAAAGCTCAGCCCTAGATCAGACCAGGGACTTGTCTGCTGCTTCTCTCCTTAGGTCTTGTTTTTCCTTTATATCAATTAAAGATTAGGAGAATTACAGTTTTTCAAATGTTTCATCCCCATTATCTTATGGATTACATTTCTGCCTTACTGAGTTGCATTTAGCAGTAAGCTGTGGAAAGTGAAGTTTCTTTTTTGTCTTCACGTTTTGCTTTAATTCAAGTTTTGATATCTGAATGTTGTGAATGTTGAGCTTTGGACTAGCAGATTCATGACTGTATCTTGATTGTATTGAGAACCATGATTTTATTCACATTGTATAATGCAATGCCGTGGACAATGCAGTAGTTTCATGGAAAATTAATTATAGCGTGTATGTACAAAAATGAAGGCATATTCTGCCATCTCTTCTGGAAGCTCCTTGATGTGCATTGAGGCTGGAGCCCTCATTTTGGCAGTTGAATTTCTTGTGGTTTTATCACCATAGTATTAATTCCAATACATGCCAGTTGCTTATTTTGTTTTGCATTTCTTTTGATTTGAATGAGAGGAAAACACATCAGCTCTGAAGGATTTCTTAAAAAGAAAACAAACAAAAAAACCAATTCAGATTTTCACTGGAGACTTCTGGGTAAATCCAGCCACCACCACTGCTGAACAGTGTATTTTTATCTGAGAGCTCTGTCTCTTCAGGTAGCTGCGGGGGGTAGGCACTGTAATACAGGTTTTATGGTTTCCTGGTGGAATCCCACCGAATCTCACAAGCTACTTCCCGTCAGCAAATTCCCCATTCACCAGTTTCTGTTGTAGGCATTTGGAGAGATCTTTTGAACGCATTTTATTTACCAAGTGTATTAAAACACCCACGCAGATGTCACTGTGGGTTTCTCGGTGAACACTGTATTTAAAATGTTTAGATTGCGTGTTACTTGACTGATGGGGAGCAAATGGCTCATTTTCAGCCATTGTTTCTACTCCAACTAGATTGCACCAGTCACTTTTTTAAAACTTTAGAGGCAGTAAACAAAGATGCAAAGATTATTTTATTGAATGGTTTTGGTAGGATGGATTTAACTGCTGTCTCCACTTGATGGCTGCATTAGGGGTTGCGATGGACACACAAGCTAATCATCTGGCCACTGACTAGTGCTATCAAAGGTACCAAATTTAATGGGACTAGTGCTGGGCCACAATGATGAATAATTACGAATCTATTTTAAATTGCATTAATTGCTAGAATAAAATTTCATTTGAAAGGGGATGCTGAACTGTGTGGTCTAACACTGGTGGCTGTGCAGGTGTTTAATGTTGGCGCCCGTTCTGTTGATGGCTTTGGCAGAGGGGTCAAGAGGTGGAAAAGCCCTTGGGACTCAATATGAAGGAGGACCTTCATGATGAGGTAGCTTCCATAGGAAAATCAGGAGACTGTTATCCATAGGTTTGTTGTCTTGCAGTGGCGTCGCCATCAAGTGGCAACTGTGAATGCCCAGAGCCCGACAGGGCTTCCCGGCGCAGTGACTGCCCTGTGACATCCCCTACGTGCCCTGTCCTGCTGTAGCTGTCAGATGAGCCTCTGCAGTTGATGGCTCTCTGGCAGTGAGTGCCACCACCCTCACTTCTGGTCTCTCCAGTGGAGTCCCAGTGGGCTGGTGGTTCTCCTGGCAATTGGGAGGTAGAGATTTTCCAACAACTGCTTCGCCTTTTGCTTCTCCCAAGCAGTGCTGGTATTCCCTTTAGAGGTACTTATCTGTGACAACTCCTTACTTCCCCTATGCTCTTCCCAACAGCTTCCTTTGATTTATCTCTGTTGAAGACCGAGTTGAAGACCAGCACTGTTTCTTTTTTGCCAAACCACCACCAGACATTGCTTAACATTATTAGCAGTACTACTATCTTTAAAATTAAAACTTCTAAGGACATTGATCCTTGTTTCTTTCTGAAGAGCAGTGGAGTATATACATAAAAGCTTGATTTTTTTTCTTGACCTGGGGATGTCTAGGCACCAGTCAGGGCATTCTTAACGGTGTTTCTACTGCTTTATCTTTATTGCAGTAACAGAGGTGAAAAGTATATGGTTCTGCAGAGAAAATCCTTCTTTTGTAAAATCTCATAGTGTTCCAACCTCACAATTTATTGATTAGGCATCAAATACAGCAGTCAAAGCCAGAAGAAATTGTTTCAGAGGTCTGTAAGCTTTAATTTGATTCCCATTTGAATCGGCTCGATGTACTGAATCCTTGCTCAAGTCAAGTCTACTCTTTCTACTTACATGATCTGTGCATGCTCATGAAAAATAAATATGAACAGTAAAAGAGCTCTGAACTTTTGTAAATATCTTGCTCAGAATAATAATGCAGTGACATGAATTCAAGAGCAGCAGGGACATTCAGGAAGGTTTAAGGATGTTGATGCATCTTACTTTAATATGCAAGAGGATGCTAGGAATTACTGTTCATTTCCACTAAAGCAGGATACATTTATGGTTTTCCAGGAAATCACTGGATTGCCTGTTTTCACTATACACTGATAAAGTCTTTAGTTTTTCTTTTCATAACTCTCATTAGGTGCTGATTTGGAAAATATTTTGTTACTACAAGGTAAACTATTCAACAGATTTTTCCCCCCATATAAATATTTTTGTATTTGTGCTGTAAAGATTTAAAATAAAGATGTGGTCGAAAACAGGAGGAGCCAGCCCAAACCTTTTTGTTTCAGTTTGTATCTGGTCAGCCTCTGGTGTCACGTTTTATGACTGCCTGCCAGGAGTGGATCGATCATACGCAGAACAGCTTCGGGGCAGGTGCTTGTCTCAGAAAAAGTGCTTTTTAAAAATCGGTCTTATGTGACTATCTTGGTCATTGAACCCTACAGGAATTAAGTTACTCTGTAATTCTTTTTTTTAATTTGTGCTTGCAAAGCAATAGGGCATCAGTAGCTCAGGCTGTGCTCTGGGTTGCTGCAGCTGGATTGCTCCTCCACCCAACTCAAGCATCTAAATCGAACTCAGGTCCAGCTGTCGGCTGCGGAACTCGACAGGGAGAGAAAAAAGGCACACTCCCTTTGTTTACAAAAGGTTTTTTTTGCATTTCTGAATATCGTTACTCTGATCTCTGACCTCTGGCCAAGGCTAAACAGAGGTTGGCCACGTTCAGGAAAGCTGAAGTCCTGTGAAAAACCACGGAATAGCTTTGTACCCTGTCAACTTGAAGAGCACTTCTTTTGGTGAGGCTAAGTCAAAGGAATTTCCACCACTTCTTTTTCAACTGTCTTAACTAATACCAACATTTTATGAACTCTTACATATTACTTAGCTGTTATTAAATAGGATTGCCATCAGTTCTGGCTTTGTTCATTCATAGATACTCAGAGAATTTTATATGCAGCACACATTAGGATGGTTAATTTTTATTCCGGTAAACCAGTTCCACACCTTACATCAACTCGCATCCTTGTGCAGTTCCAGATGTTCTGTCTATTAAATTTATGCTTGCATGTAACGTGTAAAGTTTATTGTAAGTATGAAAGTGTTGTTTAATTCTTGTTTTATCTCACACCTTCCAGTTCACATTAAATTATTAGTTTATATATTACTTTGCTGCAATGGAAAAGAGCTCTACTTCATGATAAAAGACTAGAGTCTAATTTTAAAGAGTTATGTATTTGCTGCTGCTGTCATTTTGATGCTTTCCTAGTATGTGATTTTCATATTTTTATATTACTCATGTTTGAAATAATGAATGTTAATGCCAATAAATTGTCACAAACAAAAAATAGAAAAGGTTACAGGTTATTATTGCATTTGTTTGACGGAAGATTTTTTTTTCAAGATTTAACTTAAAATACCTTTTAATATTAAAGTGTGGTGATAGCAAATTGCCTTTCTAGTTTTCAAGGATTATCTGATTAGGATGTAGTAAGCTGATCCCTGTTTTGAAGCCTGCCATCATTGGCGTTGTGGCTTGGGCAAGTTGATCTCCGTGCCTTGGTTCCCCCACATGTACAGGGAGATGTGTGCAGGTAGTCCACAAGGAAAGTGCATCTTGCTGCCTCCAGCTATTTATAGACCTCTTTCCCAAGGGACAGTTTGGGCATACTGGCCTGACCAGTGGGTCTCCAGCTCAGGCTTGGGATTCCCTGCTAGGAAACTACATCTCTGTCCCAAGCGTGGGTAGCTGCCAAATTCAATGGGATTCATGTCTCAAGCTTTCCTGCGAGGGGCTGCCAGATTGGAGAAGCCTAATTTGTGGATCCCAACAGGTTGGGGTGGGAACTGGGTACAGTGCTAAGTAAGACTGTGGACTCTTGGATGGATGCAAAAATAGAATATTAGGCACGTGAATAACCTTACTGGTGAAAGAGAAATTGCAGATTGGCAGATTTGTGTGGATCATTTTCTTGGAGTTGATTCTTCTGAATTTACATTCTTTTTAGGATCTGTTCTTAGTCATATTTTTAATATTCATATTGCATTTCAGTATTAAAGCACTACAGCATTTTATGTATGCTAATTTTTTAGCTTTGTGAAATTCATAATGAACTTCATAATGAGCTACCAGGACAATTGGCGAAAACGGGGCTTTAAAATTATTAGTGTATAGTGCATAGAAAGACCTATTGCATGGGAGTGGTGGTGAAGTTGGGCTTGTTGAGTGAAATTTTCAAAAGTAGAACTGGGTTTTTATTAACAAATTTTATCATTGCTTCAGTGTGCCCTATTTATGCTGATTGGTGTGTTGGAGACATGTAACCAGTTATGTTTAATTATTTGTTAGCAAAATATGAGCTTATCCTAGCGGTTACCTTCAGCCAGATCTCCCAACTATTGCTGATAGATCAGTCTCTAATTTTTTAGTCTTTCTGGGACAGATTTTCAGATACTCTAATAAGATCTCATTGAAGTCAAAGGCAATTAGACTTACCGGCTTCCCTCAGATAAAGAAAGAGTTAAAAATTGGTGTGCCATGAGAAGAATATAGCTGAAAGCACAATAAATTACTTTTTTCACTTTTGAAAGCAGTGAGTGCAGGGAGGAGAAAATTCATAATGAAAAAGTTGGAATAAAATACATATTAAGCTGCTTTTTTTAAACAAGCTGAATTATTCATGTGAAGCTGAAATCCCACAGAGGGGCTACTGGGAGATTAATAACCCACTCAGCCTTGTTAATGTCACTCGAAGCCCCCTCGATAGAATTACTGTCATGTACAATTAGACGAACATTAATCTATATGTTACTGTTTTCTTTAGCAGAAATGACATTCAACTTGTTTGTTTCTGATTCTATTAACTAGGTACAATTTTCAGCTAATATCAGAATAACAGTTTTCAGTTGCTCTTCAAATAAAAAAAATATATATTCACTGGCCCTAGAAACCATTTTGTCCAATTCTTATGTCTAAACACACCAACATAGGAGGCTAGTGTCTTCCAGATGTGCTTCTCACATGGGGGACTTACTTAGAGAAAAATCAGGTTCAGTCCAAGTTTCCGTTCTCCAAAGTTCAGGAACAAATACATCTTACAACTGAGACTACTCACCACTGGAAATGCTCTTTTGAGTTGTGAAGCCTCAGAGGTTTTCAGATGTTCACGTTTGAGATTTTGGTGGAGTTTTTGATTGACCATGGAAAAATTGGTCGGTATCCTTGGTGACTTTGTAATATGATGCAAGAACAGAGGCAACTGTAGTTGCTTAACCTTCTTGACACGGGCTGGTCTTGTTGCTTGTGCTCCCAATGAGGGATGGTTCTGTGGTCCATATTGCCCTCCTCTACATTTATGCATATTGATGACTTCATTTGACATACAATATGACCTACCTTCTTTGTCATCCATAATGTTAAGTCATCTGTTGCAGAACAGAATCGGATATACCCTAGAGGTTGGAGGAATGAAAAACATTAAGAAGCTCAGCTTCCCATCATTCAAAACAAGATAGTTTTCACACCAGCAGCTTCCCGGTATATGTATTTTCTGTGACAACCGGGGCAATTTTCTGTCTCAGCAGGTAGATTGTCTCTTTGCAGTATGTAGAGCTGTATACAGCTGTTGTTTAGGAGGAGCTGAAGAGACAGAGGTATGATATTAGGATCTAATGCAACTCTAAGTAAGTGGATCTTTTCTCTCTGAACAGTAGGGGTTGAGCTGCACCTCTAATGAAGCATTTCTTAGGCAGACAGAGAAGTGTCATTTATCAGCCATGAATTGCCTCATTTAGGGGACTAGATCCATCTCTGAATTTTCGGCTGCTGTGTCAGTTGCTTTCAGAATAGAGAGAGGATTTAATAGCTAACCTGCTCTTTGGGGAAAAGTAGCAATATATTGCATACTGCAGCAATAATTTGTATTGCAGCTGGCCAGTCTTCCTGCGGCTGGAAGCGTGGGGCTGGGGGTGTATGCGTAACACCCAACCACTCACACCTTGATGTTTGAAAAGGTCATCACTTTTGAGTTGACTACCACTTCTTGCTTCAAGCAGTGAGATCCTGACACACTGTACATACAAGAGCATTGTAACATGAACAGAGAAGGACGTTTTACGAATGCCTGTTTATGATTATTGCAGACTGCGCTAAATCTGCATAGCTTTGTTGCAATTCAGGGTTGTATATTTGCTGTCGATCATGATAACATTAGTAACAGTTCTGCAATGATACACTATTCTTCAATTGCTGTATGAATAATAGAGAAGCACCAAAAATGCAGAAGATGTTAGGCTGCATGTAGTCTCTCTTGGAGTCCTTCAGCCCTTTCTTTCGAAGGAGGGTGCAAAGCACACCTGACTGAAGAAGGGAGAGGATGTATTCTTCTCAAATCAACTTAAATAGAAAGGCAAGTAATGCTTATCTTGCGGGAGTCACTTCAGTCTACAAGGTAGGAAACCTTGCTCAGCCTGGCCCTACCTATTATATTTGTAATGTCAATGTAACTCTAAATCCTAGTCTTTAATAGGACAAGCTTCTGTAGAAGTAAGAGAAGATGGTGTCCCAGTTCTCCATCAGGAAGATGAGCAGATTTCGTTCAAGGCTGTCTGTGTTAACTTGTATATTATGGTAGTTTCAGTCATCGGAAACAGTTTCTGACTTACAGAAGCAGTAGACTCCATAACTTTTCCAAGTAGACTGCAGTAGGATCTTCAATAGGATGTTCATCATCTTCTTTCCCCCATAATGATGTTTTCTGCCCAAAAGGCTGTTTACATATTGTCCTAAATATATTATAGAACTAATTCCTGGTTAATAGAAATACCAGATTTACTGCTGTTTGTGGTAATATGTGAGGGTCATCTGTGAAAACACACATACCTCCCAAATTCAAAACCCCAAAATCTTATTTTGCTGACTCAGCAGCAGTGTCTGCATACATGTGCATTTATGTTTGAGAACATGAAGTGAAATTTAGCCTGAAGTCTCATTCTCCTCTTGCCTTCCCTGCCTCCCATTACTTAATATTCTGCTTTTCCCCCCAGTACATCCCCTGGAACTGACCCTACCATAGATTGTCCCCTCCAGTCTAACAGACTATCTGCTTCTGATTTTGTGTGAATCATTTAAGGGCATATGTTCCAGTTACATCACATTAATTTACTTTTAAAGTATGATCTACACACATAAGAAAATATAGTATTTCAGTACAAAGTTTTACATTTTCAAATGGTGATTCGAGATTCATCTCTGTATCGACTCTTCTCAGTAGCTGTGATTCTTCTCGGGGCAGTGCTTTGGTCATGAAGAGATTAAAACTGTTTCAGCAAGAAACTTAAGCATATATTCAACATTAAGCACAATAAGCTTTATCCATAAAAGCATTCAAATTCCCTTCCCTGTGATTTACCTCTATTCGTTCAACTGATTCAACTCACAAGTGCCATGATGCTTCCTTTTATTGAAAATCACTCTGTTTATTGTGGAAAAAAACCCTGCAGTGTAATGTTTAATCAAAAAGACGTGATGGTCATAGAATAAATCTCTCATTTTAAAACATTTATACAAGGAAAAGGAAAATCTATCAGAAGCAAGTGAGAGAATCTCCAGAGAATGGCCAATACAAGTTAAGGTCTGTGATCCAGTTTCACTCCCAGGTTCAGTTTTGCTGTATGAAACATGAAGTTCTAATTTTGTGAATCTTGTTTTTAATGATCCATTTCCCCAAGTAGCCTAGTAGTAGAATTTAACAAAAATAATGTTTTGATACATTATAATCTGTTCAGTGCATAGCAAAAATACCCTATAATTTCTAAAAGTCTAAAAATTAACAATAGAGTTAGAGAACCATATAAAACTACAGATTTATGGAATAAATTATTCTACAATTCTTTAAAACTTCTTTTTAGGAAAAAATATCAATTTCACAGTAGAATTTAACACAATTCTTTTCTGTGTATCTTTTCAGACTTTTTTTTGTGAATTCAATTGGCATCTTTTTAATTGAAATGATTTAGGTATTTTCTACAGGAAAAACATCGAGGAATCATAGGCAGAATAGAATCGGCCAGTATATTTTAAACTAAACTACCCAGTTCCTTTTAACTAAGTTCCTCAGGCCATATTTATATTTCTAGTGAAAGAATCTACCTGCCTTCTCTGACTGCAATATTTTGATTCTTGGAACTATTTTTACGTTGTGGATGTGTTTGTTAAGAGTGTAGCACTGGGACTGCAGTAACAAATACAAGCATTTACCTTTGGTTCTGCTGGAGAAAGTAGTGCTGGTGAACATTCAGAGCAGTTTACTCTTTGGGCCATTCTGTATTCTGACTCCTGGTCAGTTATATCATAGAATAGAATCATTTAGGTTGGAAAAGAACTTTAAGATCATCGAGTCCAGCCGTTAACTTAGCACTGCCAAGTCCACCACTAAACCACGTCCCTAAGCACCACATCTACACATCTTTTAAATACCTCCAGGGATGGTGACTCAACCCCTTCCCTGGGCAGCCTGTTCCAATGCTTGACAACCCTTTCGGTGAAGAAATTTTTCCTAATATCCGATCTAAACCTCCCCTGGCGCAACTTGAGGCCGTTTCTTTATATTTATGAATATAAAGTTTTGGAAAGTGGACATTGTGAAGACCAGGATACGTGTGTTTCTTGATCCTGCCAGCTGAAGCAACCATGCCAGCTCTTGCCAACACTTGTGCAAGTGGATCTCCGGTGGTCCAGCATCTTCCTGGGGTGTGAGAAAGGATTTTACTCCTGACTACAAAAACTCTATAGCTAAGCTGATCAATCAAGCAATATTATGTTGAGTTTTATACAGTAGTTTATTGCAGAGCAAACAGTATTTGGCTAAAAGTCGGTGCTAATGATAGTGCTTCGTACTAGAGCCCACGTAAAGTACTGACAAGGTATATGCGGGTGGTGGTACTTGATAGGGCTTCAGCCTTTGTGGCCAAATGTCTACAACAGGCGCTAACAGCAGCATGTTGACGGTTATTCAAGGTTTTAAAGTCTCCTAAATGAATAAATGTTACCTCTTGATTGTTTCAGTTTTGTTTGTCACTTAAAGGTTTTCTTTTAATCCTGGTGCAGAGTATAGCTAAATTGAAATCTACCAAATTCTTTTAAATGGGCAAGCAATTATATTTCTTAGTGTAATTCAATGGGTTTATTGTTTTGGTTGATATGAAGACTTACTACTCCAATAATGGAGACAAGTGCGTTTTCATTGTGTTCTATTGCTAATAAAATAGTTGCAATTTAACATCTTGCTGTCTCAAAATAGCTAGACCTGGGGCCTAATTACAGAGTTTTCTTTTGCTTAAGATTATGTGCGATGGAGGTTGAAAGGGTTTGTTTCCAAGGAAACAAATGCACTGCACTTGCCTTGCATCGAATGTTTCCTGTAAGAAAATGCCATAACCAGGCTCCCGGGAGAGAAGAGTGTCAGGAGGTAACGGTGGCCTGTGCGGAGCCTTTTTCTAAAGACATCTGGGCTTGTGTTTTCCTGAAACTGGGAGTGTATTTCTCAAATCGCTGTTTGGGTGCGTGAAAACAGGGGTGTAGTGTCAGCATCCTAATTCTGGCGTCTCAGGCTTTGTCACCCCGGCTCAGCAGGGTTTCTTTTGTGCAGGTGTCATAAGTGCTCTTGAAAGAATATGCGGTGCCTGAGGAGCATCCTTTATGGTTAAAGTAATACCCCTGCTATTTCATATTACAGCTCTACTTTTACATGTAGCTTTATTTTCCATATTAGATAAAGTCAACATATTTTGGGTAGACATATTTTTGGCGTTTTTATGTGTCGCTACTGTTAGGTGTACAAAAGTCTGCCTTTAGCACATGTGATGTGAAAAAGGGCTGAGGAGTGCAGAGGAGAGATGCTTCTTGCCCTTTTCTTTGAAATTTGGTTTTGTCAGGGAAATGGGAGCAATAAAAAATGGTTTGAAAATCATAGTAATGGACAAACAAATTGGAAAGAGTCCAGATGCCAAAGTCCAAAAGTTTGGTTGTTTTTTTTTTGGGGGGGGGGTCCCCCCAAAAGTTGGAAACATTTAGGAAGAGCGTGCTTTCTCCCTGTTCCTGAGATATAGTGATATTTAGAGGGTAGGGAATGTAAGTGATAGGGAATAACAGTTAAATATATACACTCGTGATGCCGGGCTGTGACGTGGACTATTCTGAGATGCATGAGGAAGACTCTCAAAGGACTTAAACCTCTTCATGAAATCTGTTCTGGGAATAGTATTTTTTAATCATATACCACAGGTCGTCCAGAAAGCCAGGCAAGAGCAGTCCATAGAAAATGTCATTGAGGACGGTGTGAAAGGCTCTTCCAAGGGGCACCCCTCTGCCAAGAGAGGCAGACTTGAACAAGTCAGTCCTTCTTACCAGGTACTGGACTAGATAGGACTGAAATACCTCATTTTAGCCCTGGTTCCTGTAGAAACTATGTGTTTCTACCTGTAGTGTTGAACTGCATGGTCAAGCTAGATTAATCAGCTTTATCTATTTGAAATTAATATGTATGTATTAAATTATGTGCAATGTCATTTCTCCTTCAAAATGTTGTTATAATGCCAAACTTCAGTAAAATAGATGTATGTTTTCTGTGGAGCTTTGGCAGAGCTTGCACTCTTGAAAAGTGAGATCCCCAGTTTCCTGCAAAGTCTTTGCTGGCAAAACTGGGAAATTTCACCTAGTTCAGAGAGGGTGACGCTTTGGGGATTGTTAAATCCTGAGTCTAATCCCCTGGGAGAAGTGGCGCTTCCAGCGATGGTGGGAGAGGTGTGTGGGTGCTGTAACATACACCGGCATCACCCGAGGCTGCCATACGCTGGGAATTAGATGCTTTTCCACTGCTGGTAATAATGGCAAGAAAAGGAGTGTTATCTGGGCAAACACTTTTTGTACTGCTACGTGATATAAACCCCTTCAGTGCACATCTAAATGACAGATGGGTACACATGCTCACGTGAAGCCAATCCTAATGACACTGTCTTTGAAAGTGCTCTGCCTGGAACAAAAGTAGATATTCCCTCAAATTCTGTCTGGGTATACCTGTTCTCTAATTAGGTTCAACCTGGACAATAAACTTAGAAAATAAAAAAATAATAATGACTTTAAGAAGTCTTTACCCTTTGTGTTTCTTTAGGTCCGTTTTTTCTGTTTTGCAAAGCTGATTTCCCACCAGGGAAGATGGGAAGATGAGGACGATGGATCCTTGATGTATGTACCTTGAGAATAGGTTCTGTGTATTTAGTGAGAACAAGATGTAATAGTTAGTCACGTAAGTGACAAGATGTGTTACTAAATACACGAGAAGAGCAGGTTTGCAAAGAACACACCATTTTTATTCAGTCCCATTTCAGCTCATCTGTGTTGCTGCTGCACTGCATTTGAGATCTCTTTGCAGGGTGATCCCAATGGAAAGTGTTTGGATGGATGTTTAAATATCCGTCTAGCTCATACATACATTAGTTTAAAGGCCACAGGGTAGCACAAGTATTTGTAAAAGAGGAGGATTGTATAAAACCAGTAAATGTTGTGGCCGTGAAGCTGTTACCTCCTTGATACAGCTTCCAAGTATGTTTCTTCATGTTCGCTAACCTTTTTGTTAAACTATGGTTAATATTCTCTTGTTTTCACCTTGCTTGGCCACTGAAGGATTTGAGTGGGGTTCCCCGTGCTCTCTGTGCTTAGGGGTTTGCAGGTTTACAGGAACAGAGACTGCAACTCAGCCAATATAGCAAAAAAGGAGGAAATGTCCCGTGCTCAACAAACCACCACCACTTCTTTCATGCCCCCAAGTGAAGGAGATTTAAAACCAGAGACCAGCTGTGCCAGGAGCATGAGATAAGGTGGAAGTACCCACAGCAGGTCTAAGCCACACCAGAGCTTACCCGCCTTGGACCTGGTTCAGAGCAAATTATTGCCATGTGCTGTATGTATTTCACAGCGTGCTGCACTCTGTGACAGGCATTTAATGACAAAGCATGACTTACTTTGTATAGCTAACTCTGGGAAATGTTCTCTTCTGGTATAATGATGGCGCATTCACTGTTTTCAAATTATTTAAAAATTATTATTGTTCTGATTTTTATAGTTTTAGAACGCCAAAATCTTCTGGCTCGATTGAATGCATAGAGACATGCATATTATTCTATGGCTGGAAGTTAAAATGAGAGTGATTTCAATATGAAAAAATAACTATTGTCAATATAAGTTACTTCTTTGTTACAGAAATATAATGTATCATTGAGAGGGAAATTTCAATATGCCAAGGAAGTGATGTATTAAATAAAATCTTAATATTGATCACTTTTGCAATATTGTCTTAGCTTTTTTAGTTTTCGGAAGGGGTCTGAGAAACTGAAGATTCCCTACTTTTCAGGGTTCAAGATACTGTATTATCTTCTTTAGAGTGAAAATCAGGGATTGTAATATTTGTTAAAGGTAGATGAAGAGCCTTGTTGCTAGACTTGTAGGTAAGAGCCTTCTCTCTGTCCTGCCCCAAATGGTTGCACTCAGTTTCTGCAAGGCACACAGTACTTGTGTCCTCACTGTCTATTTGACTGCTGTACAGATGTGACACCTGGAGATGGGGCACAGTGGAGACAGGCTGTGCTGGGACCAGCCTGCTTTCAGGAGCTGGTGATGGCCATTTCATGTCCAAACAAGTGCTAAGTGGTAAATTTGCAAAGATTTGGAAGCCTCTCCTTATGGGGTTCACTTGGGATCACCATGGCCATGGCCAGTGGTGGATGTAAAATACTTGCTTGCAAGTGAGGGAACACATGGAGAATGTGATTAAATTCTCCTGTCTGTTCTGGGGCTTCTTCCCTGTCATGAAATCAGATGTAATAGAAAATATTTTAAAATATTTTCATGCAGATGGATTTGTACTCAAAGGAAATTGAGAGCATGATGGGAGTTAACATTATGGGAGAGAGCAGAAAGGAGCAATCTGAGTGCCTGAGGAAACTGCTGCTTTCCCTCGTCTCCTGTCAGGAAATAGCTCCTTAAGTACTGCACTCCGAAATTGTCATCTGCTTGTTTTAACACAAAATGCCATCATGTAAAAATACCCCTTCTTCAGTTAAGGAGATATGAAAGCTAATGCTCTCGAAAACTACAGCTTAAAGGGTTGAAGACATGAAAAAAAAAAAAGAAAAAAAGGGTTGAGGGTTATAAGTCATAATATTATGACCTATGTTAAAGAGGCAATTATTTTTTTCATGTATAAATCTGTGCTGTAGATGAGGTCTAGGGAAGCCAGCAAAGCTTGCTGCTGCTGAGTGCTTTCCCACCTGCCGCCCTGGTCCTCATGCTTTATCACGTCTAGAAATCTGGTCCTTTACGTAGGTACCTAAATTTGAGTCCTACTTTAGATGCTCGAGTCTGAAAATGCCAGGGCCACGTCAGAGCCTAGGGCTGTGTTTATGGGGGTTTATTACTCATCCAGAAGACATCCAGCCTGATGTGGGGCTCAGATTTTCTTCCTGGCCTGTAGCAGGGAGTGGGAAGGTGGAAGAGCACGTCGGGCCTTCATTCAGCATCTGCTGTTCCAGACGTCTCCACCCATGGAGGGGGGACCCAGAGTCATGTCTTGGAAAGCTTGGGAAGCCTCATGATGCTTGATACGTTACTGCCTAACTACTCTGAGGTGCCTCATCTCTAATTATTAGTCTGCTTACAGGTGGTGATATTCTGATATGCAAGGGATTACAGCACTTCTTCTCTGTTACTTCATTTCATTTCATCCAGAAAGCAGCCATCAGTGTTTCTTCCCTAACCGAGGTAATACAGCAACTGCTTCTCCAAAGAAGCGGAGCATCAAGAGCAGATGAATTTCATCTTAGGCATAAAGCTCATTCTGAAAAATTTGTGGTAGTTTCTGTTTCCATCAGATAAATGATGCTTGGGTTTGGTTTAGTCACCTTGCATGCTGCGGTGGGAACTCACATCCCCTGCAGCATCTCTTCCACAAATTGGTTTGCGAAAGCTTTAGAGGTTGGAAGTAGCTGAAGTGGAACATAAAATTAAAGCTCCCTAAAGATGCAATAAAATTGTGGATCAAAATATAATCCAGATGGAAACCTGTTCAGTGCATGCACTTCTGTATATGGCACATTCCCAGCTTTGAGATTTTGGTGTGCTCTCACCAAAAATGTGCATTCTAAACATGTCATCATATATGCTGTTGACATAAAATAGATAAAAACTCTTCCACTAATTAATTGCAAGCTAAGTCAGTACTAAGACCCCTTGGAGATGGTTATGAAGAACGTGGCGCTCGGTATTCACAAACCAGCTGCCGTTGTTGATTCATTATGTTATTTTCTGTTGGAAACTTTTCAGAAACGTTCACTGGCAAGTTGCAGGGTGGATCGAGTATCACCAAGCTGATTTTCCATTTTTTTCCTTTTTCTGGTTTCCTCTGTTTCTTGTACAGGCTCTTTTTGACTCTCCCACTTACCCACGCCAGTCTGGTGCATTGTCGGTGGCTCGCCTGCTCTGACGTCTTCCCCCAGCAACTCCTCTTTGCTTTCTGACTCCCATATCATCTTAAACCTGCCGGGAAGACAAGGCAGGGCGAGGGACCATTCTCCGGGATGAATTGGGGTGTGCTGGCTTCCACATGAAGTTATCCCAAACGCATGCAATAACGCGACAGCAACCGAGTGCTTCTGGGTCTTGGTATTGCTTTGATGGGAGCTGTCATTTGTTCCTTTCCTTGCCAGATCCCATACAGGAAGCTGTTTGCTTTAATGCCGCACTAGTCACTCACTCAGCTCAAAGGCATCTCGCACATTTTTTAAGTAAATGCTGCTTTTCTGGGCTGCAGCACGATGTAAGAGCTGGGTCCCGCATGCCAATGCACACTCTGCAGTGCAGGAGGTGATGCCCTGCGCATTGCTCTGCGCCCCTGTCGTGGTTTCACCCCAGGCAGCAACTAAGCCCCACGCAGCCGCTCGCTCACTCCCCGCCGCTGGGATGGGGGAGAGAATCGGAAGAGTAAAAGTGAGAAAACTCGTGGGTTGAGATAAAGGCAGTTTAACAGGTAAAGCAAAAGCCGCACACGCAAGCAAAGCAAAACAAGGAATTCATTCCCTCCTTCCCATCGGCAGGCAGGTGCTCAGCCATCTCCAGGAAAGCAGGGCTCCATCATGCGTAACGGTTACTTGGGAAGACAAACGCCATCACTCCGAACGTCCCTCCCACTTCCTTCTTCTTCCCCCAGCTTTCTATGCTGAGCATGACGTCATATGGTATGGAATGTCCCTCTGGTCAGTTGGGGTCAGCTGTCCCAGCCATGTCCCCTCCCAACTTCTTGTGCACCCCCAGCCTACTCGCTGGTGGGGTGGTGTGAGGAGCAGAAAAGGCCTTATAGAATCATAGAATCATTGAGGTTGGAAAAGACCACTAAGATCATGGAGTCCAACCGTCGACCCAACACCACCATGCCCACTAAACCATGTCCCTAAGTGCCTCATCTACTCGTCTTTTAAATACCTCCAGGGATGGGGACTCAACCACTTCCCTGGGCAGCCTCTTCCAATGTTTAACCACTCTTTCAGTAAATAAATTTTTCCTCACATCCAATCTAAACCTCCCCTGGCGCAACTTGAGGCCTTGACTCTGTGTAAGCACTGCTCAGCAGTAACGAAAACATCCCTGTATTACCAACACTGTTTCCAGCACAAATCCAAAACATAGTCCCATACTAGCCACTGTGAAGAAAATTAACTCTATCCCAGCCAAAACCAGCACAGCCTGGTGCATGCTTCGCCCTGTGTGGTGGCCAGCGGCAGCAGGCAGAGAGGTTTAGGGGTTTCTCCGAGGGAAAAGGCTGTGCTCTGTTCTGAAGGCAAACACTGTCTCTCGGATTTAGCCCCCTTTGTGTGAACGGTTTGCTTTGAAACACCTCCTTTTCCATGTTAAGTTGCTTGGCTTGAATGTTACCCGTTTGAAAATAGTTTTATTTATGGGAAGAGGGGAAGGAAAGCGTTGGTGAGAAAGATGGAGGTGATGTATCTGTTTTGAAAGATGAATCGTCCTGGGGGGCACTTTGTTTTTGCATTTGTGGAGGAGAGATTCAGGGTATATTGATATCATCACTCCAGAAGCTGAAGTTTCCTGCTGCCAAATGACTTTTTGTGATACCGCTTTTGGAAAACATAAAGTGCTTGTGCCATCTCTCGCCTGTATTTATCCAGAGCTCTGCAGACCAAGTTCAACGTGAGTGTAAGACAATGAGAGGGAGCCCATCATTCATGTTCAGCACCTCTTAAACACCTGTTGGCCAGGTGTAAGTGACTGCACCAGCCGCAGAGAAGGGGAAAAAACAGCCCTGAATAGTTGAGTTGACAATTAAAGAGTCATCTGCATTGGCAAGAGATTTCTGTGAGCCTGTCCTTAATGAATACATACCTGTAATTATGCTTGCTACTTTCTGCAGTGCAATGCTCGGCTTATCGTAGACTTGTATTCCTGCGAGGTCTTTGGCGTATGCATTTTGCAGAAGAGTCTGTGGGAGATCCAGGTCGGGTTTTGGAGCCAGTAATTTCCTGGCACACCAAACTACCTGCAGGTTTCAAGTCAGCTTATTATTTGGTGAAGAGAATTCCAAAATTCAAGAAAAATAGATTTTCTTAAAATTATGTTTGATGAGCTAATTATTTTGAATGGGTATATGTTTTATGGTTGCATTTGTTAAATAAGTATATTTTTCAGTATTACATGGTATTTAATGTAAGGGTTGATAAGGTAATGTTCCTGCAGTCCTTGGGCAGAGGACTATTTTAGAGGTAAAAAGGAAATTAGAATTGCAAATCAGTATTTCATCATTATGAATCAGTGTGGCCAGAAAGAAAGAATGAATGAAAAGCTTCTGCGTGGCTGAGCAGTTGGTTTGGTGCACAAGCAATCGCATCCTTTCCAAATCAATAGATAGCTTTGTACTCCACAGAGCAGCCTGTGGCAGTGGCATGTGACAAAAAACCCAACAATATAAACATTTGCGAAAGGGTCGATATCGCTCTGCAAAACAGCTAATAAAGCAGCAGTAGAGCAGCAGTTCGTTCCTGAGTGGTTTTCATGCTTTTTGATTATAAGCTAGGATGTTTGCATGTTACCCTGATTACTCCACTGTTAACAACTAGGAGGAAGACAAAATATTCCTCTAAATATGTTTAGTATTTTATTTATTTATCTGGGGTGAAAACCCCAATATGCTCTTGCATTAGTATATGGCCTTTAATCTGGAAAGAGATAGCATCAAATGTGCATATCGTTACAAATGTGCTGCGCTTCTGGTTTGTCTCAAGATATTTCTCCTCCGAAACCAGGACACCAAAATATCAGCTGATTTTTTTCAGGCTGCTGTGTCTGTGCCTTTCGAGGACAGAGAACATTCCTGAGCCTTCGCGGCAACCTGCTGTTGATTGAGGGAGTAAAGGTAACGAAGTGCTGAAGGGCCTGGAGTGTTTCAAGCCAGCACGATAACAGGCCAGCTGCGCAATAGCTGCATTATGTAACGTTTCTGAAAGACGTGGAAAAATGTTACGTGCTGGTTTTCTAGAAAATGGTTTTGAAGAGTCTGTGCAATTTTTCACAAAACATTTGACATTTCCCTGGTGGAGCATCGGTATTGGGGCTGCCAGGATGGACCGATGGGACTAGGACTCATCATTAGTAGGGCTTTCAAAGCC
The DNA here is from genome assembly GCF_965638725.1 of Aptenodytes patagonicus. NCBI lineage: Eukaryota > Metazoa > Chordata > Aves > Sphenisciformes > Spheniscidae > Aptenodytes > Aptenodytes patagonicus. The sequence goes on along the minus strand of NC_134953.1, from coordinate 58,699,497 downwards.
ATTTTATCCTCTAATTAATAAATATATTAAATATGTAGATGTGGCACCCAATGGATAAAGATCAAAATGAACAATTTGATGATTTTTTGAAGTGTGTAGGAGTAGGAGGCAGGGCACTCAGCGGTGCTTAGACCCAGAAGTGAGGTAGAAGTGGGTTCTGATCATAGCCCTGTGAGTTATATTCATTTATGTCATGTTGATGCTGCAGTTGCTAGTCTTTCATTTGGGTCTTTAGTGGAGGATAATTATTCAACTGTCTGAGAAGCTATAAGAGAAAAAAACAGGAGAATTACTTATTATCCTTCCCACCCAGCCACCATTTGATTACTGCCGTGTTCCCTGCAATTATCCACATCAAGTTCAGGATGCTCGATGAAGGGAAAGGTTGGAAACGTGAAGGGAGATACCATACAATTGGGAGCAGGGAGAGAAAATGCAGAATCTCGGTGTGGTAGGATAGAAAAGAAGCAATAGCACACGAAAACGTCCATTACCAAATTAGCAGTGAATTAATTTTGTCTTTTTCACCAAGAAGAATGAGAATAATGTTGAAGGCCAACGTGGCAGACTTTCTATTCAAGAGGGACATGCTGGTGTTTTTCCCCAGGCATGGGGGGTGGAGGGCACAGCCATTTTAAACCTGGTAATATTTTAATGTAGCAGCCTGAGAGCTGGGGAAAAGCTAAAAGGGCAGAATCAGGTAGGGCAAGAGGAGGACATTAAAAAGGCATTTCTTTGAGTCGCATGAAATCATGAGAGTTTTCAACTTGTTGGGTGCAGATTGGATGAGAAGCCAGTGGAGTGACAGGTGGGAGATTTTTGGGGATGGCAATGGTTTGTTGCTCCTCAAGCCCACAATGTTGGCATGTCCATTGGGAATCGCCCAGAGGCTTGGGTTAAGCTCATTATGTGAGCTGAATTTCTCTTATTTGACAGCAAATTAAATTTCAGCCTGCCCCATGGGGGGAGTTGCTTAATTTAACTCACACACACAGTGTTTTTCATTGATGAAAACCATATGAGGTAGATCAGTGGGTTTCTGATGCTTGGTTTTGCTAGCCTGACTGCAAGTGCCAAGCATGTACAGAAGCAGCCTGTGATGCTGGGCTTTACTTCACAAAAGAAATGGAGGGCACAGTGATCTGGAAATTCCTGCATCATTAAGAAATGCGTGAAATATCTTCTGAGCTGAGTCTTCAACTACGTCCAAACCAACATGCGTTTCCAGCATAATAAACGTCACTTCTGAAAATGTAAATTCCCTTTTTGAAGCCAGTAACAGCAGAATTGATGTCTCTGCTGGCTGCATGTGAAAATGGCCATTTGTACAACTACCTGTTGTACCAGTAGTACAATCTGCAGGCTGGGGCTGAAGATGTGCATGTGTCTGTGTATCTGTTTATTTATCTCCATCCATGTATGTTTGTGGGCCTTTTTCATATATAAGATGCGTAATTCTGTGGTCTACACTATTTGAAAGCAAAATTATTCGCCACTGCGTGTGAAACTGGCTCCTTTCAAAACAAATTGACAAAAGTGGAGATGCAGCAAAGCAAATGAGAGGCGCAAACTGTTTGCGTATTGATTATCCATACTCCATCTTTACAGGCACGCTCACTTTTTTATTATACTTTTAAGTTGCCCCTACATTTTTATAAAATGTTTTTTAATGTCAGTAGAATAAAATATGGTTTAATGTTTCATCTAACAGTTACAGAAGAGAAGCACATAGTTCTTCCAGTCTGGGTTTTTTCTTAGCTTTGACCGTGTTGGTGCAAACGGTTGAGTTGTGACTTAGTATGTAATGACATTGCCAGTCTACCCCTTCCTGTGTATTTCAAAATTGGATTTCAGATCTTAATTAATAAAACAGTTAGTCATTCCCCTTTACAGTTCGGACTTAACTGCAGGGCGGGGTGGTCCGGCAGGTTTCAGGTCTCGGTTTACAGACAGACTCCTCGAGCCGTGGCGTGCGATCCCCTGCTCAGTGCCCCAGGCTGCTGGGCTCCCATGCTGTCCCCTCTTGCTGCTTTGGGTACCCTCCTCTCTGTGGGTAGGGAACATTATGCATCACTTATGACTCTGATGAAATGTAAAGCCCATTTATACATCACCTATAGAAAGCCCATTTATACATGTTTGCTTATGCATTTGATTTCAGCTGATGATAAAATCCCTTCCTTTTGGTTGTCAAGGTGAAATGTCTCGAGACTTCAGTGGGAAGAAAAAAAATCCAGTAAACGGAAAATTTGCTCGTACTTATTGCGCATTTCTTGACATTGAACTTTTTGTTTCCCAAGCAGAAGGAAGCGCAGCATACACTCCAGCCTCATTAGCGTAGCCCCCTTCCTTGCCCCCGTGTTCGGGTGGACGGAGGTGCTGCCTGGGCAGGAACGCGTGGGCAGATCCCCTTTCAGCATTCCCAAACCATCGCACTGTTGCTGCTGGAAGCGCTTTAAATTCTCCTTTATTTAACCAGCCCTCCCTTTGTCCCTAGATCCCCTCCCCGGCTCTGCATCCCCAGCACTGACTCCGGCGGAGGTGCAGCCTTGCCGAGCACTGGCGGCAGCCCCGGCGCGGGTGCGGGTGTGTGGTGGGGGGCTGGCAGCCAAGCCCTGGGCTGCGCTGCTGCAGAAAGCCCTTATTTTGGGAGCTGCTCCCTGCGCGGCTCCGTGGCGGCTGTCTTCCCACCACCCACCCCCTGACGTCTCGATGCACCAGGGAGCTGTGCTGGGTTTGATGTTTAGCGGCGGGATTTAGATGTAAATCTTGTAAAATTCCATTTTATGCAGAGACACACAAATCTGCTCTCGCTCAAAGGCTCTGGGTGAAGTTGCAGCTGCGGACATACCTGGCTCGGAGGATTTTCCTGCAGGCAGAGCACCTCTCCAGCCAGACGGAGGGAGGGCTGGAGAGGCAGCTAGGGATCCCGTCCAGAAACACAGACCCGTCCCTGAGTGACAGGAGTAACGCAGAGCACACCCGTGTTTGTGCAGAATGACCCCTTGCAGGGAGCTTGCAACCCTCCGAAAGCTTTGCTGTTTCTTCTAGTTCGGTGGGATGGATAAGCCAGGCCTTTTGCTGTAGACACGTTCTCCCTCCTGCCCGTAACCCCTAACCTGGACAGGGACCTGGGTCCCCCCGTAGCTGCCTGCACCCCTGTCACCCTGGGAACCTCATCCCTTGCATCCACGGTGCAGAGCGGGATACGCAGGAGGGACCTGGGAGCAGAGTTTCTGCAGCATCAGAAAACTTTGATTCATCTGTGAAGGTGGTGAATGAAGGAGGGATATGACCTGGAAAGGATAAACAGGAAAATGGGGATGTTTCTCCAGTTTGGAAAAGGCTTGCTTTTTTCCCCCCCCTGTCTCAGGATCACTGGAAGGGATTATACAAATGAGAGCAGGAAACTGCAGTCAGGGCTTTGCCAGAAATAGATATTTTTTTTTTCTTCTGATATAAATGAAGAAATATGGGAGTCCGTAGAGGCTGTTCCACATGCACCCTCACATTTTGATTGCCAAGTCATTTGCATTCGTATATAAAGTGACATCTACCCTGCAATGGGAGTTGACATGTAATCACAAAGAATAAAAACTCCTGGAAACATCTATGTGCCACTGATACAACTTCAGAAAGATAGAAGTTTGGAATAAGTGGAAAATGTACTGAATATTTTCAGACGCGTAGAAGAGAAGTATCATCTTGGAAGATGTTAAATATTAATTTTTTACCTAATCGCCGTCATTCGTGGATTTGGTAAGTATTACTTGGTTTTGTCTGGATCAGAGCAGTTCTGGTGGACAAAAGAGCTTGAAAGTGTGCGATTTTACATTTGCAAAAAGCAGCTGCTAAACAGAAGCATTGATAAGGATATATGTGTTCCTCAAGCTGTAAAATTGTCATGGTGCTTGCTGAATATTTTCTTTTCCTCTCTCTTTCCTGATCAGGTTTTGAATCTCACAACACACCCTCACGATGCCTAGTAATTGGGGGAGGGGAAGGGGGTGAAAAGGATGGAAAATTTTGTATTGTGCTTCATTATTTTTGTTATAAGGTGTGTATGAACATAAATTTTTATTTAAAAAAGTAATGAGTCACTAAAATGTCTTTTCACTTGGGTGATTTCATGGTGTTACCTCTGTACCTTCTCAAGTCTGTTGTCAACTACTGTCGCATTTTAATTAGCAGATGGAGGTGCCGCTGCTGCCTCTGCTCTAATCTGGTCGTGTTAGGGCAGAGGGAGATGTGAGGGAAACTTCAGAGACATGTCCCACAGCGGGTACCGCAGGTTGTGTTCGATAGACGGCATCAAAACGGCTTTCCTTTGTATAGGTAAAGGTCTGCTTTTGGAGTTAAGGTATGAAGTCATTGGATAGTGTGATATATATGTTCTTACAGTTGCAGATAATCTATGTAGTCTATACAGCATCTTGTAAGAATATAAATATAGAGAGAATTTTGTATTCTAGATATTCAAATACTGTATTCTGTAATCTTACCTATACACATATATATTCTGGTCTTACATAGAATTTATTCTATGTAATCTTATGATTGCTTATAATCGTTTAACTGTGGCTCCCTCTGCATTAGGCTCTGAGATGAACCTATAGCTCAGTATTTGTGTATATTAATAAAAATATCGAGGCACTGAGTCTTTAAACGGTGCTGTAAAGATACACAGTTAGCTCTCCTTCTCCAGAGCAGAGAGTCTGCTCATCAAGAAGAGCCGTGTGTGGTGTTTCAGGGACAGGAGAATGGAAAGGTAAATATTTAGAGAAAAGGAAAAGCACATTATTATATTATCGGAAGACCTCTGGTTAAAGCAAATGTTAAGAAAGGAAGAAACAGGGGGGCCCTATAAACAAGGAGGCAGCAAGAAGGGGAAGGAAGGAGGATCCCACCGGTTGCTTGAGTTCTCCATGCGAGGTGCTGTGTGTCCTCCCTTCCCAAGCACCAGTTCACATCGGTGTGAGGTTTTCTTAATTAAAAAAACCAACGGTATCTGTCATTACATTGCATAAACATTAGCACTGTGTCTTCTGCGCTCAGTCAGGCGTTGATGAATTGATTGATAACGGAGATGGGAAAGATTGCTCTTTCTCCGCTGCGCTGCGGGTTGGGATGGATGGCGAGGTCAGCCATGGATGGTCTGCCAGCTGTCCCAGCCCGGGGGAGCCACGGCAGTGGCACCGTGCTGCCCAGACACCCTCTGCCCTTCTGCGGGACAGACCTGGTGGCACGTGTCACCTCACCCATTCACACGGCTGCTGTGTGCTCAGGAGGGCAAAGGGTGCTGGCAGCACAAGTTCCTACCCAGCCAAAGAGGTCCAGCAGGTGCTGCTCGGGTGGGTGTGCTGGCGACCTTACCATGCTCCCTCTGTTCAACTCCTGTAGTCACTCCCAAGCAGATGCAATGCTTGCAGAGAAAAAAGGACCATGTAATCAAAGTGTCAGATGTACAATTGCTGTGCAACGCATCGCACAGTCTCATAGTTTCAGACAAGCATGTTACCAGCATTTGTCATCTTTGTACCAAAATACTTCAGCTTTCCTTTCTCCATACATGCCCATTTGTCTGCAGTGGTAGAGGAGAGTTCAGATGCAACATCCAGGTGTGCGTGTTGAAGATCCTAGCAGGATCTCAACAAGCAGTGGCCACGGAGTGTCAAAATCTGTGTAACATTGCCCCTGCAAAATCGTTTTTGTGCGTGAGCAAGCTCCGAAGGCACCTGGCCATGGGGGATGCGGTCCAGCGCCGGCAGATCAGGCTGGGCAAGCTCAGAAAGGAAGATGTGCCTTTGCTGCCAGCGCTCAGTGATGTGCCAGATCTGAAGGACCGAGATAAGTGAGGAATCATGTGGCTGCGCCTGACGCAGCGGCAGGTGTTGCTGCGCATTAGCAGAGCCCATATTAGACCTATCTTGAAATTATTACCATGGCTTCCCCTTAACGTTTTGGCAGGGGGAGTTGTTGGTTGGATTTAGGAAGTTCCTCCTGAGGAGGAACCCTAGTAACCTAAGATAGAGGAATATTGGATCAGGAGGAAAGGGGTGGGAAGCATTAATCGATTTGCCAGAATTACAAATGCAAGGAAGAGGAGAGACTGTGCGTATTAGTTACAGACAGTGCTAACACCTGTGCAGAGGTGTTACAGAAATAAGCATTTCAATTGGAGAAAGGAGAAATACCTTTCTGTAGTTGCAAGAGCAACGTAAGTAATTTTAGCTCTAGGAAGTGTAGAACTGAAATAAATGCTCAACAGCACCATAATCCTAAGAGGGAGGATTGTCAGAGATGGGTCCCAGAGACAAGTGGGGCCATCGGAGCCGATCTGATCAGTCAGCGAAGTTTCAGGTAATTTAAAACTGTACAGCTCAAAGGGAGCCCGGTCAGTATATTGATTTACAAAGGAGGGGGTAGGGGTTATCCTATAAAAATTCACTTAACCTGTGCACAGGTGGGAATAAAGCATATCCTTTGCCCCGTGCTGGTTTCAGACCGAGTCTTGCTAATCGCGACCTTTGTAACCGCCTGGTTGCTTGTTCAGAGCATGCATTGTGGCCGAGATTCGTTAATTACTGTTAGCCATTTGCACTGTATCTTCAGGCATTTTGCTCCTCTTTCATAAATTTTTGGTCCTCTTCTGAGCTTCTCTTTCCTCTGTCCCATCATGCATAAGCAAACTCTTTAACTAAACTTTAAAAAAAAAAAGTATTGTAGACATTGGTGGAAGTGTAACTGTTCACTAATCTGAACTATCCAAAATGTATTAATTAAATTAAACAAATCAACCAAGTAACCATTCGCTGCCAGGTGGGTATGCAAGTGAACAAACAACTGCTCTATATCGCAAAGGGGTCGTTAAAACCAGACGCTAACAATGCATTTCAGAGAAGCTGTTTAAACAGTGCAGCCTGGGGCCAGCCTGGATGGCCTTTAGGTTCGGAGCACCATGTTCTCCACCAAGATCAAGAGAGGAGCTGGTGGCTCCCATCCACACATGGACGATGTGGGGCATCGCTCACTGCTGCTTTCGGGGGGGAGAGGGGAGGGCTTTGCGCTGTGCTGAGGGATGCTCTGGCTGGACTGGTGCTTTGGAAGCTGTTTTGGGGAAATGGAAAATAGTTGTCTGCAGTTGGGAGTGCACCAGCATATCAGTTCTTGTAAATGCATGGTGGAGAAATGGGGAACTCCGTGGTTGGCGCTTGTTCACAGGGATGTTTTAAAACTCGTATCTTTCCCCTACACAAGTGATGCAGAGACTGAACAGTTGTGTCGATGGGGGAGTGGTGGAACGAAACGCCCGGTCTCTGCTTCTGGGTGACAACACAGGGATTTCCTAGAGGTGCTCCACAGCCCGCAGATAACTGCAGTCAGAGTTGCACGTGCCCTTGGCATATCTTTGTATCGGTACTGAAACATAAACATATTTATCATAGGGGTGATAACCACGGGATGCAAAATAGCCATCCTGGCGTTAACCCCTTCAACTTGATTCAAGCTGAGATGTTAGCAGTTGTTACTGCTGAATATGAGGCTGGGAGTATTTTTCATAATGTGGTACCATACGTACTGACTCTGATTTTTAAATTTATTTTTTAAGTACCTAACTCTTCTCCTCAGAGAAGAAGAGTTTGGGAGTTCACACTCCCCAATGTCATAGGTAAAAATCTGCTCTGTCTTCAAGTTATCTTGCTTTTGTGGGGCTTAGCTGTAACTTTAGACATACTTAAAACATTTTGATTATCTTCATGTATTAATTCCGTAGCCTTCTATAAATAGGTAGTATCTTCAACAAAGAAATGATTTATGTGCAGAGGGTAGGTTTGAGAGACATAACTCAGAAATCTGTAGGCACAATTTAGAAAAAGAAAGCCAAATATTTCTCTTGTGCTCACAAATGGCTGTAGGAAACATAAAGAATACACTGTTGAAACGTGTCTGCAGTGAAGACAACGCCTAGCTGAAATGGGATTTTTAACCATAAAATAATGGGGATTTAATCGGGTCTGAGCAATGCAGCATTTGCTTTCACTATTTGAAAAGCTGCTTACAGAGGAGTTCTGGTGGAGGAATGGTGCTTGGTATTTAGTGACCTTTCCCTTATCTTCATGCTGTATCTTTTCAAGTTGTTTCTGGCTATATTTTCACGCTGGTCTTGCAAGGCAGAAGATAAGGGTTAGAGCATTTGAGGCTGCTCTTGTCATATTTACGTTATCATATTTGCATTAATTATCTTAACTTCCAGTGAAATAATCTATGTAACTTTATTTGGATGGGAAACTATATCTGTCATGCATATTAAGTTATTTTTTGAGTCTTTTCCTCCTCCTCCTCCTTGTTGACTTGTCTAAGACGCAGAGGTCTAAGTCCTTACTTGATGCAAACACCCCATGCTGTGTCGGTCCCATCGACAGATCGGGGTGAGCCTGGATGGAGGAGCTGCCTGGTAGCTCAGTAGATGCTACTCCCCAGCCTGGCTTTGGTGGGTCTCCAGTGAATACCCTTTGGTTTAGGTGGCATCTAGGGATGACCAGGAATCCACATGCCGACTTTCTCATATGAGCTCAGGTTCTCCTTGAATGCTTTTAGAGCGGAAGGCAGTGGTCTTCTTCCTAATGAGGGGGGATACCATTGGGTGCTCCGCTGGCTTGCAAAGGTCTGCTGATTAGCTTCCCTGCTCTTCAACCTCTAAGCATGCTTCTGCGTCTCTGATTTTTATACATCCCTTGAGATGATCGAGCTTAAGAGATTATTTTTAACAGTGCTACAGAGAGTTAAGATAATTTTATTTCTTCCTACATGATGCCCCCCACTTCCCTGCTGTTGCGGCCGTGTCCTGAGACCTCGTCCTGGCCACCACCACATTTCCACCACTGATACCCGTTCCTCCCAGCATCTCCCCGTCACATGCCCCGTGGTGGCTTAGGAGATGCTGTCCGGCTCTTCAGACAAGTGCCATGCAGAGTGGTCCTGTGCCGTACCGTGTTCACACAGCCAGATTTAATACCTCAGATGAGAAGGGCTGGATGAACTGGGACAATTCCTTGATAAACCGAAGGTGCTGTGAAATGAGTACATGTGGCTTCGCAGCATACAGCAGTAATTCATCGGATCAAACAGTGTCATGGGTCGATTTCTTACTGAGCTTGTTTTCATGTTTAACAGTTAGAGTGATAGAATTAGCACATTTTCATATGCTTTCCTTAAAAAAAAGCTAAACTGCTATTAAAGGCTTGCAGTCATTTTATTTTCTAGAATTTATAGTGAGAACTACATAAAAAAGCAACAGAACCATACAAGTAATCGGGGGGGGGGGGAATATATCCTGTAAAATGATTATTAAATCCCTTTATAAGCCAAGCAACAATTTTGTTACCTTGGAATTTTATTTTTTCTTCCAAAAAAATTAAACTTCCAGAATTTAGTGAAGAGCTTTAGCGTTTTAATACATTTGCCATCTGCAGTTCTTAATACCATTTTCATTGTTAATTGTACTGAACAAAAAAAATATTCTCCAAGTAATGGGGAGCTTTTGCCGTTGTAAATGCTGAAGCAGCTCTGCTTTGGTGCCGTTCCAGGAGTGCGTGATTGATCGTATCTGTCTGAGCTGTCACCCTGCGAGGAGCAGCAGGCCCGGGCAGGCTGGGTGCGGTGCCGCTGTCTCGCAGAGCTCTAATTTCTCTGTCCCACTGACGTCACTGGGAGGTTTCAAGCCAGCCCGGTATGTCTAGTAAACTTGCACATAAATGAAATAATGAAAAACCAGAAAGGCTGATTCCTAGTGCAGCAGTCGTGGGCGGATCAGGCTGCTGGGTTTTCTCTGAGCATCGGGAATCCTTCTCTTTTTAAGAACTTTTTTTTTTTTTACCTTTTTGTACCTAAATGTAGAGAAGTGCTTTTAAGAAAGCAGCATCATCATTACAAAGTGGTTCTAAAGACGCAAACAAGGGCTTTGTGGTAAAAGAGTCAGGTTTCCAAGAAGTCTCTGCCTGCCGTGTCCTCAGGCCAGCGTCGGACGTGGGCTGTGTGAATATGGATGTGTGAGCTCTCATACCAGAACAACATTGATTTACAGGGATGCATCACTGGTAGCTAATTCACAAGAATAAAAATGAGGTTTTTCTCTCGGAAAACCTTTCCTGTTTTGTTCTATTTTCACATCCTTTATCTAGTTAGTATATAAATAAATAAAACTGCAATTATAATAAGCATCGGGGATCATCTGTGATAAATTGAACAAAGACTATGAAAATGCTGAGAAAGGGGAGGCTGGAGGGGGGGCTGCAGGAGAAGACCTGCTGTTGCTTACCTGCTACACACAGCCTAGTCTGCCTGAAACTGCTTATTATGAATAGTGCCGTCATGCAGCATTTTAATAATGTTGCCGGGTGTCTGCACAAAGCAGCTGTAGTTTTGTGAGGTCTGTGATGCTCCCACTATGTCAGATAGATCCGCTGAAATGAAGCATAGCTCATTATAACATTGCCTTGCTGAGAAATACCGGCACCTCCGCTCAGATGGATGCTCTCTGTTCTTCCAGAGGTAACCAAACAGCTTTTTTTTACTGTAGTTCAGACAGTTTAGAACATAATTTTACAACACTCATAAAAAATAAAGACGCTATCAGCATTGTTATATTATGTGGAATGGTATCTTTTAGTGTTCTGCGTTATAAGCTTCAGGATCTTTCTTTTGTATATGGTTGCCCTCAAAATTATGAAGGAAAGATGGCCCACTGCGAACCAGAGGGTGACCCGTGCATGGTTCGAGATGGCTCTCCTCTCGCAGCAGCCGGACGCTGACATAAACCTGCCATAATCCAGAGCTTCCTGGGACAGAACCAGTGGAAATAGGAGTTGGATAATGATTATAGGTTTGGTTTTGCAATGCGGGGAGAAAGATTTTTAATCACACCTTATTTCCTTTAAAAAGTCCTTCTGAGGAATCTCATCTAGGTGAGGAATAAATACCATGGCTGTAATTCCAAACCTGTGTTACCCAGTGCTGACCAGGATGTAAGCAATGACAGGACTGCGTATGGGAAAATACTTTGTTTAGTTCTCAGGGTTAAACTCAGGCTGAGCTTTGGACCTGGGGAGCAGAGGGCAGTGCCCAGCGTCCATCCGTCCTGCTCTGGGCATCGTGTTGGTAACGGTGCTCCTACGCAGGGTGTGCCTGGCTTTATTCTGTGCAGAAGCGACTCGAGCAGAAGTAACTTGAGGGGAATGTCGCGTGGCCCCTGGAATAGCTTTTTCATTTTTCGCATCAGCAAAGGGGATAAGCTGTAGGGAGCCGGTTCATTGGTAATGTGGAGCTATTCTCAGGATGGCAGAACTGTAAATCACAAGCTATGGGAGGGTGTGTTTAGAAAAAAATTCACTCGACTTCTAGAATTCTTTGTATATAACAAAACCCAGGTCAGTAGGAACCCAAAATTTCATTCTGCAGGATGCAGATTTCAAACCCGTTTTTCATTGTGGTGTTCACTGTAACAGCTAACTGCCCAGAGATTGCCTGACGGGCTAGTAAGTTTGTAGCTAAAAGAAATCTTTATCCCAGTTATTAACCTCTGTAAAAGAGGTTTATGAATGAAATCCTGATAAAGCTTTAGAAACAAGAATCTGCATTCCTAAGCCTGCTAAGATACAAGAGTGAAAAAAGCCCCAGAACTTCTTAGAAATGCCAAGACCCATTTTTGCATTCCCCAAGGCCTGGCTGGTGCTGGTGCCGCGCCAGTGCCGTGCCGGTGCCGTGGCACAGGGAGCAGTGGCCTGCATGCCCAGCATCTCTGCAGCAATATTCCCGCAGCAAGAACCCAAAGCAGCCTGGGTCAAGGTCAAGACCCTGCCATGTGCATGTGCTATAACAATCCTTAGTTATGTTGCCACCTATTTTTTAACCGAGTTTCTCACCTCGTTTGCTTTTCAAGGCAGCGTCTGACTCCCCAGCTGACCGGCTGGGTGCTGCAGGCAGCGAGCAGGCAGGAGCTGCCTGACTCCCACCGGAGGCTCCTGTGCCTGTCACCTTTGGGACCGCTTAACACACCAGCGCTAAAAAGGCTCCAATTAGTGCATGCGTGCTAAGATTTGCTTTCAAAAGACCATCAGTGAGTCCACTGTGAGTGTTTGTCCCAGGGAAAGGCTGATCTCTGAATAACACTGGCCGGGCACTCTTGCCAGGTTTAAAATTAAACCTTTAAAGCAATAGCCTGAAACAGAAAAGAAAGAAAAAAATCAAACCCAGCAACCTCCAGCCAGCTTCTGACAGACCATTTGTTATTGCGGGCAGAACATGTTTTCCATAATTTTATTCTTGAAAACAGCTCAATAGTTTTTGCAGGAACTTTCCTGGCACATTTCATCCTGAGCATGTCAAGCTTGGCGAGGCTGCAGCATCACACTGAACACAGCTTACTGTCATGGGAAGTTTTAGGCAGTTTTTGCTGTGTCTTCCTCTGAGGTGTTTATACCTACTGTGTGTTTAAGTGTTAACTCCAAATAAAGTTTAACAATTAATGTAAGCAGTGACAACAAAAAAATTAAACTAGCTATTTCTATAGTGGTTGACATAATTCTGAAACTTTATAAAACCTCTCACAATTCCTCTTTTATGATGGAAGACTTCCCATATTTCCCTTTTCTTTCTGTTTGTGTGTTTGCCTGGATTATATATCAGCATGAAACTTGTGTTTGTAATACAAGTGTCAGATGTGGACTTTGGTATTGAGAAGATCCCTTCAGGCTCCCCCTTTGCTTTCCAGAGAGCTGCTGGACCACGCACAGCATCTGCAACAGGGAATGGGGGGCCCTCTATTAAATGCCACATGCTGTGCCCACAGATTTGCTATTCAATGTGAAGGAGTGAGGCTAAGGTTTTCTCTAGGAGCTAGTTCCTGAAAGCTAGAGGACATGTGAACCTGATGTGTATTCATATGTTTTCTTAGATGAAGGCAATAGGTGTAAGTCTGCTAGTGAAATGACAGTGAATTGAATTAATCCAAAGGGCCTCATTCCATTATAAAATATTTTTAGAAGCCATGGATAAAACATGATAGGTCGATAATATAAACTCCTGGAATGAATGCAGCATTTGATGATTTAAGTAGTACAGTTTTGGGATAGAAATATAGAAAAAGCAGAGGACTGGAAAAAGCAAATATAGTATGTGTTTGTAAAAATGCACAGGTAGTAGTCTAGACAATTGCTTCCACAGGATTAAAATCTGTCATCGTTAAAAGCCTATTAAAAGCAGATTTGCCACATTTAAAGAAGCATATATTGTGTTGCCTACCCGGCTCAGAAGCTCTTTTGATTTCAATGCTTTGGCCCACTGTCAAAAGCACAAGCATGAGCAAAACACAGCATATGTGATTGGTGGGTTTGTTTATAGAAGTAAGAGAATTAGGAGAGGAACTGAATTTGATAGACAGTATATATTTGGCTTTTAGGAGAGCATGAAATACAACTTTGAGTATTCAAGTTGACTCGTGTAAGGGGAGAGCTATAATATGGCCAGAAAACTGGCTGTTAGCTAAAGATGCGAGTGGGCAGTCCAGGGAGCATCAGTAAGATCCTGCAGGGAGAGGCTGCTTCAGGCCTGCTATTGCCTAGCCTGGAGGAATTAATATCTGCAGAGAAATGAGCAAAACTCTTGTTGTCTAAAGGCTGAAAAAGTGACAAATAAAAACTTAGTTTTCTGCGTATTAGTTAAAGAGAAGGGGAGGGGAGAGGGAGCTGGGAAGGGTGCACAGCAGCGTGGTGGTACTCTGGGTAGGGTGGTTGGAAAGGCAAAATGAGGATGAACCACAAGATGCTGAGAATAACACGAGAAATAAGCCGGTAGTCACCACGCAGTCTGGAAAAGACCGTTTGGCGTAGCAGACTCAGTATCTAGGGCAGCAGCTGACGTATTTCCAAGGAAGTCACAGCAGTTATTAGGAGTTCAGGGTTTAAAGCAGAAAACGAGGCAGATTCAGCACGACACAGCAGTGGAGCGGGCTGTGGGGTGACCTGCGGGAGATGGATGGACAAGGTGCTTCGTGTTGCTGCCCACTGATTCAACCGACTTCTTGATCTCAGAGAACCTCGAACCTAGTTTGAAAAACCCATATATGTAATTTCAATGGTTTTTCATGTTTTCCACCCTGGCTCCAAGAACACGAGCAAGCTGCTTTGCCTGCGAGCTTTCTGGGAAGGAGCTTGCACTGCGAGTGAGATGAGTGGCCTGAAGGCACATCGCGTGTTTGGAGCGTGGAGGTGCTGGACGGGGGCCCACAGAGCCTTCCTCTGGGGGAGTCACAGGTATCTAGGAGATAGATTTCCTAGATACATCTCCACCGGGGACATCGGCGTTGGCTCTGGAGCTGGTAGGCAGCACCATCGCGGCTGCTCTTGCTGCCAGAGCCTTCGCCTGTACCCGCTGACCTGTCCTCAGAGGCCCACCGAGCAGCTCCTGCCCAAAGGGACTGAACTCCTGGTGGGAAAGATGAGGGAGCAAGGCCAGCTGCCTGAGTACATGAGAACATTTAAGTGGGAGCCTGTTTAAAAGCAAACATTGTGCATCGGGATGCTACTTCAGTTAACTCGCTGGTGCATGATTGCTACAAAGACAAGTAAAGATTTTCTGTAATTTTGTGTGCTTATTTGGAGAACAGAATAGGAGTTCTCTTAAGAAACCAACATAAAATAAAAATAGCTAACATCCTAAGAGGAAAGCCTGAAGAATTAGCAGCTGGCAAAATCTGAAGATGCAGTTCATGTAAAAAAGATAGAAGCAAGTACCTTGAGGTGGTAGCATGTTGACAATATTTTATTGTACGCTGAGTACTGGACATTGCTTGGAGATTGAGAAAAAAGTGTTTTCACTTGTAATACATACTAGATCATTTTATAATGCACAAGGAGAGGGTTTTATTCAGCCAGAAAGTAAACTTTGGATATTCCTAATGTTCTTTCCATTAAACGTGTTGTGAAAGTAAAGGATGCAGACATACTTAGAGATGTGCATAAATACCAGAAGATGAAAGAACAGAACATGTTTGGAAATGAGGTGGTGAAGTTGGGTGGGGGAAGTCCTTTCTTAGTCCTGTCATACTGACAGTCTCTTACGTGGCTTACATGGGGATCGGCCCTACAGTTCCCAAAGACTTTTGGTATTCACTGAAAATTGCAAATAAACCAAAACCACACTTAGATGTGGCACATAAGTGCAGACACCACCTACATTATGTGATTAAATATGTATTTATTAGAGGAAACTGTTGGTGTTTCTAGCAGGTTTCTTGGAGGCTAATGGAGTAGTCTAATATCAGGACATTTCTAATGTTTCGTTCTAGTTTGTTATGCATTTTGAATTAAGCTCTATCAAAATGATACACCATTGTGCTTTAGCTGGTAAGGCACATATATTTTAATTAGATGATCTCTTTCTTTTTGATAGACTGTATCAGATACCCGTAGTTGTTCCCTTATGTTTCTATAAAACTCTGTGTATTTTTCTCTCGAGATGGCATGTTTTAGCTGCTGTGTATAAGAGGGCTATCCTATGCTGCCAGAACCAGAAGGGTACGATAGCAAATTGTTACCTGAAAACCCATGCAGTCAGTATATGCAGATGCTAATTCTGTCTGATGGAGAGCAGATACTTTTGGGTTTGGTATCTAAAATTCATTGCATTCAAGAAAATATTTAACAGCTTTTGTTTTTATGATATGACCACATGAATTCTAAAACCCCAAATCTGTTTCATTTAATAGTGAGTCCCTCATGGCTAATCTTGTATGCAGTACACAGAGTAGCATGACTATTCTGGGATATGATCCCAGTAACAGTGGTGAGTCATCAGCCGCAGCAACAGTAATGATATGAAGATCTATTTATTACTGCTCTTCTAAGCTGTGAGTTCTTCTAAGCAGTGAGTTCATGTAGAAATTATGTAATTATTTCTCCTGGATGATTTTTCTTATTGGTTTGTAATTACAAAATATTCTCAGAACACTTCTGTATTTTAAAATTAAGTCCTCAGAATGACTTAATGTGAGAAGAACTAAGAGATTCTTACCCTGTTTATATTCATTTTGACTTTGTCAATAATACAGCTTTCTAGATGTTGTTGCACAAACTTCACCTTTTTTTGCAAAACTGTTTAGCACATCATTCACTGGTTCGTAAGTTTATAAACAAATATTTGGGATAGACTCATCCAGTCTTGGAAACTGGTAGGAGGGGAAATTCCATGTAGGAGTCCATGGCTCATCATTTCTTGGGTGGGAGAAGGGCTGAATCTGTAACTGTTGGAGGAGTTGTCCTCATCGCCTCCGAACTGCTGGCTCCCCCCGGAGAGGGATGAGGAGATCCAAAAACTTTTAGGGAGCGTGTGCTGTCACCCAAGTCCTCCCCCAACTGGTACTTGTTTTCATAAACAGCCTTCCTTTGCCAAGTGCTGCTCTGTACGTGTTCATCCAAGAAAAAGCAGGACCGCTACTCTGCAAAAGTGAGAGGCAGGTTGTTGGCAAGATCTTTTTCCTAAAAAAAAGGAAAGTGGGTGTTAAACCCTCTCAGAGGCCCCTGGCACGACCTGCGTGTCATGGGAGAGAACAGCTATCCTTCTTAGCTTTCTGGACAAGAGGAGCCACGTGCCATCTACTGGAACCAGACCTATTTCTACAGAGTATCTGGCTTGTTTCTGGTCACATCAGCCAGAGCCTGTTAGCAATGAGTTTAGGTGAAGGAAACCAAGACATCAGAATTCACTTGGGTAACGTTTTGATTCCCTGCCGTGTTTCTAAGCCTGAATCCTTGTGCTTCACTTGCGGCTCTTCATCACTGGGGAAATTGTCTTGATGTTGTCATACATTGATGCATAGGGTACAGTGTCAGAGCCAAAAGATCTTCATCCCTGCACTGTTCGTCATATTGCCACCACTGTTTCTGCCCACCTGAAATGTTGAGGTACACTTGTTTATTTGTAGGTAGGTGACAAGTTTGTCCATGGAAAGTTGCCATAGCATTGAGATAATTTTTTTTGTCTTTGCCTAGAGCTGAAAAGAGAAAAAAAAGCCTTACGATAGACTTCAAAGCAGCCCATGTTCTTCCTGATACCTACAGGAACAGAAGATGCTTTCATGTTTGTCCCCAGTTGAAATCCCATTGTGAGCTGACCCACAGCATATCCAAGAAGTACATTTTGGTGTGTAGACAGGGACCTTCCCAACCAAAATTTTATTGGCAGTTTTGTCACCCGCAGGAGCAGATCCAGGGCATTTTGGCATAATCTGACTGGAGACAAGATGGAGCTTGAAGCAGTTTTCTTGTAGAGTTGGTGTATTTGGTAATGAATATATTTTGCAGTGATTCAAAGGCTGTAGATTAAAAAAACAAAGAAATAAACCTGTTGTATCTTGCCACAGGTGCTGTGGGGAGCCAGAGGCAGCAGGTCTGCTGGGTGCCAACAGGGCACCAAGTCAATGAGTCTGCAGAATTTGGCCCCAAAATTCCTCTTTCACAGAACGGAGGAAGGAGCCATGATGCAGCTCTCTGCTAATTAGAGAAGCCTGTTCCCTCTTCAGCAGTTGCCTAATATTTCCCAGATGTTTGCAATCTTCATATAAACATATAATAAAATAATTAATTTCAGAGAAGTAAGGCTGCGGCTGTCGGCGGGTGACTGGGGAAGTCACTTCCCCGCGGCTGCATCCCCGCGGCTGCGTCCCCACTGCCGCCCGTTCCACCCGGCTGCTAGTGCAGGCAATGAGCTGGCATCGGCTGCGCCGGCACCGCGGCACGTGAGGACAGCAGGTCCTCCACCATGATGCTTAATGGAAATGTGTGCCTGCTCCTTGGCATCCAGAAAAGCTTAAAGCAGGGAAATACGGATCTGTTGAACTGCAGTGTGTGCATCGCCAAGCTGCTCACTCCGGAGAGGCTCGACTCTTTTGGTTTTCTGAGGAGTTAGATAAATATTTCTTAGATTTAATTTCTATTTAGAAAGAGAAAAAAAGTTATGTCTTTCTATTTATAATCTATTCCTTAAAACTGTATTATAAACTCAAAACAGCCTGACTATTTCAAAAGTTATAAGAAGGGCAAGCTAGCAAGGCTCTTGAAAAGATCTAAATCAGATTTTATTGTTCAGTTATCTTACACAAGTCTATTATTTTTACACTGATCATATATAATTTTGTTTTAATCTTTATTATATGCTGTGTTTTGACATTTCTGTTCAATTTTTACCACATCCTTAGCATAGGAATAGACGTTTAAAGATGGTTTAGCAATTAGTTTGGAAGGAGAGGTTAATTAAAAATACAAAGGCAGTGGTGAAGTGGGTCTGTCTTAGGTACATCATTCTAGGTCCTATTGGGTGTTTCTGTAATTAGAAACAACTTTTTTTTTCCAGATCAAGTAAACACAGTAGATTTCTGTCTTAAAGCATTCAGTGTGGTGCCGTATATGACATGGTGAGATATAAGCTGGAGGAGTGGATCCCAACAAGAGCTGTAAGGTGGATAAGGAATGAGCTGCAGGGGAAATGCACTGAAATTGGTGGTACAGCAAGGACAGCTCATAGGCTGGAGGAAGTTAGCAATGGGGTTTCTCAGGGATAAATCCTATGTCTGATCTTCTGAAATATTTTCATTGCTATGTTTGTGTTGATTCCATCTTTTGATCTTCTGTACACCCGCTGTTGCACGTTGTGGTACAGCACTGGAAGGATTGCCTGGCCTTGGTGAAGTTCAGCAACACGGACTGTAAGGTCACATACGTGGAGATTAATAATAAAAGCTTCAGCTATACACTGGAAACTCATTAGCTGAAAACAGCTGAGGAGGAGAGCCCGCGTGCTGACTGCAGGATAATTGCAAGCTGTGAGCCCGGTACAGCTTTGCAGTGGGTGTGGGGTCTCCCCAGCAAGCATTTGTGGTCCATCTGAGATACTGGTGGTGAGACCTCGCGGTGGAGCAGTGCCTGCTGGTGTGCAGCACCACGGGGCATCTCCGCTGGGGCAGCTGGGGAGAAGTGCTAGAAATTTGAAGAAACTAAGTACTCAGGAGAAAGCTTGGTAAGTTTATGGAGGAGATTGTCTAGTGTAGAGTCTGCAGTAGCAGAGGACTGGACACAGGGACCCACGAAGTTTCTGCCAGATTTCTGGACCTGAATCTTGCTCTGCCATGTAATTGCTTCCATGCCATTACGTGGGACAGGGTATCGGCTTGGGTGGGAGTGATTTAAATACTGGGTGAGGTGAACTTCCCACTGAAGTGCTGCAGTCTGTCCCAGTCCCGATGGTCTCAGAGTCCCTGATCCCTGCTCCCAGCTCTTGGTCTTTCGGGAGCCATCCCAGCTGCAAGCCCCTTACCCAATGTACGGAGTCCAGCCATGGGATCAATGGCTCGGTGTCACCTGCTCACCTGTGACCCTGAAGTGGGCCAGCTCAGCTCAATAAACCCATGGAAAACTTGCATTGCTTTGCCTTGGGTGCGCATTGTGCTGGGTGGGGGCAGGGTGGGGGGGATGGGGCCAGCCCCGGGCGGGCTGAGCCCTGGAGAAGCTTTACCATAAAAACACCAAGGGAAAGAGATTGAAGCCAGCTGGAGGAAGTGCAGTCAGGGATTTCTTATAAATCATCTCTACTTCAGCTAAAATGAGAATCCCTGCACACGTCAACAGTTCCCAACTCCGGCAAAAGCCCCAGGGGTGTTGAAGCTGGATGACATCACGAGGAAAAGGAATGAATTCACATGGAGGGTGACGCCAGTGAACTAAATTCCTCGTTTTGCCAACTGAATTGTGCCTTGAAAAGCAGAGCAGAGAAAGGCTAAGCACCCAGAGAGGTTCAAGATGTGTCTTTCTTACTTGTGATCTGAGTCCAGTTTTGGGACCGAGAGCCTGTCGGTCTGCTAAACAAACATTTCTTGTTAACCGTTTCTGATGCTGAGGAGCAGAAAAGAAGTGGTTGGTTCTGCATGCTGTCCACATCAATGGCCAGTGAGTGTGAAGTGGGGACCACAGCCTGTCTCAATGGAGTGTCTCGGGTCAGCAAATCCAAGAGAAGAAGCTGTGTCCTGCCTTGTTGTGAAGAACCACTGTGTGGACATGTCCATGTGGACATGCATGTGGACATGCACAGCATTTGGAAGGACGCCCACCACTCATAGCAGGCACAAACTAGTCCCTCTCTTGCAAGAAGCAAGGTAGAGAGGATGCCCCACAGGTCCAGGGAGCATTGCACTTGGCCATCCTGCGTCACCAAGTCGCTCTGGCATGTGCCTCTCCACCTCCCGTAGGGCCACCTGGCTGCAGAGCTCCGATGTCCAGCCAAGAGAAGAAAGGCAGGGTTAGGAACTTCTTCATTACACCTTGTCTGCTCCTGAAGTTACAGATCTCTTGAGATCAACGTGCTTCTTGATGCTGTCTCAATGAGGATACTGACTTCTGGTTTGAGTCCTGGTGTTGGGCCAAGTTGTCAAGTCCCTCGTGACCACCTTGGTAAGGCCATTGAGCTCCCAGTGTTGTACAACACCGTAACTCTGGGGAGAGCGAGTCTGCCTGGTTGCAGCTTGATTTCATCTATTTGCGGTTAGAGATACTTACGAGAACAGAGATTTACTGGAGGAAAGTGGCAGCAAAGGAGATGCTGTGTCTGTATCTAGCCATGTACAGTGCATAAAAGGGCTTCCTTGAAAATCTAGAGAATAAATATTAGCTGAAGGACCAGACATCTGTGAGTGAAGTTTTGAAGTGGGTATATATTGAATGTCCTAGTTTCACTCAAATCACAAAAGTCTGCCTACATTTTTGTTATCTATAAAGGCAGTAAATTGTTTGGAGTGGAGTCTGGAAGAACAGGCCAACCCCTTTTTGCTTTACTGCAATAAAATTATACAGTGTTTTAAAAACTATTTTATTGAACTCTACACTTACTGCTGCTTTCCCAGACCAGTTTTAGCTCCAGTAGAGCAAGCCCAGCTAATGAGGTCAGCTGATGACTGATGCAATATTATATATTTATTTCAGATTAAATGTGTTAAGAAGTGGATTCTGACAAAAAAATCCATTCTCAGGAGGAAACACAGAAAATTGCCAAAGCTCTAGCAAAAGTAATGCCTTCAATCAGGTCTGACATGTTAGTACAACAGTATATGGAAGTGTAAATAGTGTGCTGCTAATGTAGATTAGCCACGTTGCTTAATGCATGGCTGGAAGGTGCTGGGGCTGTAGCAGTATACACGCAGAGAAGGAACATTTATAGCATAAGGGACGGAGTTTCTAAGTATGGACCAGCCCCCTCACATAACGCTTTGCTTTCCTTGTCAGCACTCCCGTGTATCCGTAAATAAACTCTGCAGTTATATCCTCTTCTTCAGAAGAGGTGTAATTCTGCAGCTCTGGTGCTGCGGAGCTGAGTCCAAGCAAGCAAGCGAGCTCTTGTGCCGGTGAGCCAAGGCCACAGCATGGCTCCTGCGAGCTCTCAGCTGGGGACCGAGCGGCAGCCGAGATTTCCAGCCCAAACTCTCCGTCTCTTTGCTTCTCTGAGTTTAAGTCATGAACTTACCAGTCACACATTTTTATGCAATTTAATATCTTTTACGTGGCTGCATTTTCTCTTCTGTTATTAAAAAAGAAAAGGAAAAGCTCTCATGGGCATGAATGAGGATTTATATAATAGGTTGCAATGGCTCCATCAAAGCCATTGTGCTCTAGCTTGTGAATATCTATTTAATCAGTGGTTTTAAAAAAAGACCTTATTTGTGCTAAGTGATTTTTCTTTCTTAGACTGCAGCAAGAATTTCATACTCTTGTGAAGACAGAGTGCAGCCAGTCCAGCTACTCTAGGCTTGAATGCTGCTATTGAACCGTCTTTATGCTGGAAAGAGGTTCAAGTACTAAAGATGCTATTCAGATTATTATGGAGGTGCTACAAGAGTCTAGGAGGGAGCACTACTAGGATGTTACTTCTGTGACGAAGTACCGGGGTTCATTAACTAAACTATTAAATTCAAGTCAATAAGCAGCTCAGTTATGGTCGCTCACATTTTCTACGTCACAAATTTGCTTGAGAAGCCATATGGGTCACCACTATAATTTAGGAGTTAGGCCAACTTTTGATGTCTTAGAGGGACCTGGTAGGTTTCAGCCCCTGCTCCCAGAGAGGATTTTGCTCCATCAGCCCTCACAAGAGTTGCCCTCGCCACGCAGGTAAGAGCAGTGTGTAGTTATGGCGGCACTGCTGGCTCCCTGCTGCCACCAAGCCACCGTGCCAGCATGCGGGAAAGTCACGGCAGGGATGAGATTCACCACCATGTCCATGGTTATGTTCTCGGGCTGTTTCAGCGGTCAGTGGCTGTTTGCTTCCACCTCACCCAAGGAAATGAAAAGGGATGGGAATTCTGGCTTCGCTTACTGAGACTAGTGGAGCCTGCGAGTATAAATTTAGGCAGAATTTGGTTTCCGCGTATGGCTGGTTAACAGCACACACAAAAAAGGTTGCGTTGTTAGATTAAGTCACAGAGAATATGTCTTACAATAGTAAAGTAAAAAGCCATAATGAATAAGATGCGTTCCTACCAGTAATAAATCTTTGCACTTAAGCAGGGTGACTTCTACGTGGCTTCTCAGCCTGGCACATGCCATTTTCTTCTCTGTTCTATCTTATTGAATATGCTGAACAGTCTCCCTTGTCCAATTAAAGGAGTACCTTGGCAGAAAGCAAAAATCACAAACCATTTAGGGCTGACTCTGCTAAGCACAAAAGGGCTTGACATTAGGGTTTTGTTCGCCGGTTGCATCTCATACCACCCAGCTATCTTGTTTGCTCTTCACATGACTTGCCATCAGGCCCTCAATATCTGCGTGGCATTTTATGTTCCCCTTGGTCAGATGTTTTGCTGGGTGACGCTAGGTTATTAATATAGCGTGTCACATTTTATTCTGGCTGAGCAGTATAAAGGGAATACCCGTTGTTTGTCTCCCACCCTGGGTTTGTAATCTTGATCTTTTCCAGACGCTCCTGGTGGCTGGCAGACAAATAGCACGCAGTCCTGCTCGCCCTGGGACTGATTGGTTTCTTGGACATCATCCAGTACCAAGTACATCAACACATTTGCAGAAAGGTTTCCTAACCTGAACGCTCAGAGCTTGAAGGAAGGAAGGAGCCAGATTTCAACTGGAGTTCAGCAAAAGCACAGAGAGCAAGAGGAAAAGTTTCAGAAACTGCATCTTGGCCTGGGCTGGAGAAGGCAGATGCCTGAGCTGGGGTGGGAGGGTGTGGGCTGGTGCTAAGTCTCCTTCCAGTTTCCTGCTGGGATTTAATCTGAGCTTGAATGGGCTAATTTTATTCCATCTTTCCAATTTAAGTGATATGGCTAGCAACTATCTAGCACATGCAGCTTTTCTGCAAGCAGATGAAGGGTTAAACACCTCTGTTGGGTGCTGAGCTGCAGGAAGAACGCTCATGTCTACAACTTCTAGAATTATTGATCTGAAAAATGGTATCGAGCACCTACCGCTGGGCTCAGCCCTCGCAGGAGGTGTTGGTGTGTGCCGGGGTGTTTGCTCAGCACCCTGGCATCGCTGGGGCCTGGGTTGCATGCGCGGTGCAGGACCTACTGCTGCAGCCCTGCCTGCCTTGCCTGCCTTGCCTGCCCTGCCTGCTGCCCCAGTGGCCAGCCAGCCAGCCAGCCTCCTGGGGCCTTCAGCAGCTCCTCACTAGTTTCAGGTGTTTTCTATCATGTGTGAAGATACTCATCAGTGAAATCAAACATTTCTTTCTCCCCCTTGGAATAACACAGCTGTGCATACTATCTTCAGGTTTTGCAACATAGAATGTTTTCACACAATTTGTCAATATTTTTTAAATGGATCCATTTTGGATGTTGATTACCTCTGCCCACTCGTTCTTCTGTAGCTCAGTACAAACCTTTATCAATACAATAAAATACTCGGGATGTCTAAATTCTATTAGCTCAAGAATGAAGCTTTTACTATGATGACGTGAGTCTTAAACTGCAATCAGATATAATGATTTTGTGCCATGCCTACACATTTATGCTTATTCACACTGAAAATTTCACCTTCTGCATTATTAAATGGTAATCAATTGTAGCAAGTACTCTGCTAATATTTCTTCCTAATCTCCAAGTGTTTGTGGCTGTATTGCTGCACTGTTTGCTACGACTGGACTTGATGACTTACAGCTGCATTTAATATAGTCATAGTTTGGGGCTGCAATGTATTGTGCTCTGTGCTCCCACATCTCTATTTCTTTTGAATAGTGCAGCTTTATGATTTGTAGTAAGTGACTCCAAAATAGTGATTCAAGCAAGTGATTTTCAACATGAAACAGAGCTTCTAAGGGATCACTGATTAAGTAAGATCAAAATGAGCCCTGAACCAGGTCTTGGGAAGACTTGCAGGTCTAAAGAAAATAACAGTGTTATTAAATGATATTTTGGGTGCCAACAGTGCACTATCTGCTTTTACATCAGAGAAATAATTCCTTCCCAAGAGGTTTTTAGAAACGCAGCACAGAGGAGTTGGTTGAGATGCAGTGTGTCTAATGCCGCGACATGAGGAGGCAGTGTAGGAGACTGGCAGGAGCTTTTCTGAAGGGCTTTATGGCAGGATGATGAGCTGACGAAGGACTTGAGCAAGGAGATAATTTGGCAATAAGAAGACGCAGACTGTTGCAAGCACAAACATGCTGCAGAGGAGTCACAAGATGGTTGTGAAACTGTGTGTAAAGGAAGTGGCAAGCTGTGAGTTTCAGCCAGGCGATGGGAGCCAGGAACAGGAGCAGAGAAACCTGCGCTGTCTCAGTGAGAGCAGGAGAACTGGGATGAGAACTGCGTTGATCTGGGCAGCAAAGGCACCCGCAGAGGAGCTGGCCTGTGCGGACACACACTGTGGCTTAGAAGACTTCTTTTGGATGGAGAAGCAAGCTGTAAGGATGCTAGAAAGGTTAACGGGGGAAAAAAACCCAGATAATGTATATCATATGTAATGGGTAATCATGTTTGTCTCCTTCCTAAAGTGTTCTGCGATCAATAGCTGGCAGGCCTGCAAGGACCAACATCCTGAGCTCTGCCACACCTGGAAAATCTGAGGCCTTGTTTTTACTGCATGAGCTCACCATTTGGCATAAACTACATGAAATATGCTGCAAAACTTTTGCCCTGCCTGGCTTTTTGGGCCCATAGTCACTCCTATAGAAGGTTTTGCTCTTGCTGCCCACCATTTCTGTCTTCTCTCCATGTTGTAGAAGGTTTTCTTTCTGCTAAATCCAGTTTGCTGTCCAGAATTATTAAGGTTCATTTCAAAGCATGTGATTTAATAGCAGAAAATATAAATCTGTGTTTTAAATTCACCCTCTTTTCCCCCCTTTTGTTTTCAAACAGCCTGAGGAGGAAGGGAGGGAATGTGGGCAGGCAGAGCGTGTCACTGGTGGTTACTGCTGTGGCTGCGCTCAGGTATCCCTTGCAGCTCACCAGCATTGTTAGTAAAAATGCAAGTGTGTGGAAATACTGTATTGTGCATGCCAGCAGATAGCACGGTTTGTATTTATTGCCTGTGCCTGCGCAAGTGCTGAAGTGTGGGGGTTATCTTGAGCTACAGTAACAGCATCGGTGGCAGAGGCTATGCCGAAGAGGTCTTGTTTGGGATGGTGCAATGTGCTTTTGACACCAGCCCCTTGCTTGTGTCTTGCTTGTGTCTCCCCATGCTGCCTACCTGCTGTGCTGGCTGGGCTTCGGCTTAGCGCAGGAGAGAAGGGGTTTGGTAGGCGGCTTTCTGCCTTCCCTGTGCAGCACTGGGGGGGGCGGGAAGGGGGCAAAGAGACCCCAAACCTGGCAGCTTGTTTCTGCCAAGTCTTTCCCTGTGACGTCCCCCAAATAAGCATGCTTCTAGAGAGTGGATGGATGTTCAGTTGGATACGGCTCATCCGTGGTGACTCACAGACAGTGTAGGGGAAACATGGGCACCGCAGGAATCGGCTCCCTCCGAGTGAGCCAGGATGGGGGTTCACTCCCATGTCCATCGGGGGCAAAGCCTGAGTGCCAACTGTGGGATGAGTCTCCTACACCACCAGGCTCCATCCCTCAATGTTGTAGTCAATTATGCTATTAATCCCACCAGTAATAACATCAAGTTGGTGTTTACCCCCATCACTCCTACGGGAAAGCTGTTCAGTGATCTGTCTCCTCTCGAGGCAAAAAATTTTCCAGCCTAAATTAATTGCTGTCTATTTTATACCCACTTGTTCTTGTGCCAGCGATGTCCTTTACCTTAAAGATCTTGTCTGCTCTGCTGGCCTTTGCCCCTGGTACACGTACAGAAGCAGGGCACCATCCCTCAGTGGGCGTTTCAGCAGGATGAACGAGCTGAGCCCCTCTGGCCTTACCATCAAGACCCTGATATGTTAATGGGAATAAAACAAATGAGCAGTGAGAAGTGCAGTGATGGCTGTGGTTGTGATTGACCAGAGTGAGTAAGGAGCTGCAATTTAAAATCGTATCTGTGAGCTATTTCTCTGCATTTGCTTAGCTGCAGTGATGATGGAAATACCATGATTGCCAGTGAAGTACTTACAGCAAATATTCAGTTGTAGTTGTATGAACCACAGGGTATTGGTATTGTTCGTTATTGTGGTACCCTGGAAGAGGGTGCTGTTTCCAACCATCCGTTCGGTACACATGCCAAACCACTTAGACAGAGTAAACATGCGACTTTCTGACAAAGGGCCAGATTTTTCCATCCTTAATATTTTGTCCTCAAATAGTACCAGTTGGCAGATGCTCGTGATTTGGATGAGGCTACTTTTGCATAAAGCTTCTGCTGGGCCTGAAATGATTAATGAGCTATAAAAAAGATTGCCCTTAAAATCACAAAGTATAGTTTGCCATTTGTTATGTACAGTGTCTTTTCCTATTGATTTAAAATATGAAGAGTACAGACATTTGAAAGATGTGAAGCAAATAAAATTTTGCTGAAATGTACCCAACCAGATTAATTATTTTTGGGAGGGCTGAGTCTCCAAAGGATTTAATAATCTGAATACCATCTCAGGACATTTTATTGTCTTTTTGCTGGCAGGGAACACAGATACCAATTATGGAGATAAATCCAAAAAACAGGTCAAATAATTATTTTGTGAATCAAGTGAAAAGGCTTGGTGCATTTCTCAGTGCAGCAGCTTTCCACACATCCACTGTTGGACTTTGGGTGTTGTAGATGGGCTGAGGGTAGTTTAAAACATTAGTGCAGAAAATATGTAAATCTTCTGACTCAAAGGCTGTCTGTCCTCCCAGTTCAGATTAGCCAGGTAAAATGGAAAAATCTGTGGTCTCTGCAACTTGTTAAAAATTGTCATTTTATTCCTGTCTCCAGTCTGTTTGACAGCAGATCAGAACAGCTATTTGATTTGTAGCTGATGCCTTCGTGCAGCCTGTCGCAGCCGGATGGCGTTACAGCAGAGCAAAGCGGCTCGCTGTGAGCTTGCTGGCCTGTTTGAAAAGGCAAAAGTGCCTTTTGGAGTCGTGCCAGGTGATCCTCTTTTTAAGGCCAGGATGAAATAAACCATGACTCTGGCTGGCAGCCTCCTGATGCTCCGGTTCTATACAGATTCAGGAACACTGTCCTACGTACTGGAAGCAGAGGTCGTTTGCTGTACGGGACCCTTGAGACTCGTGCTACTGGCTTGCGTTTGCCATTAGTGCACTATATGCTTTGGGAAGAGTGTTAAGTGCAGATTACACTTAATAGGTATGTGAGATACTTTAAGATGCATTGATAAAAGATGCAATATATGACTGTAATTCCCCTTTCGTTATCAGTAATACCCTGCTGGGGAAAAGGCGGGTGAGGCTGGACCCCGTGTACCCACTTGCTGGGTGGAATTATCCACCCCAAGCTGGTTCTGGGGAGGGAGCGGGGCTTGTCCGTAGGCAGAAATGCTGTAAGGTGTCCTGGAGCCCCACCAGAAGGCACCAGGCTCAGCTGCAGCCCTGCACCGGGGTCCCCATCACACAAGCCAGGCCACTGCGGGCAGCCTCTTCCACGGGAGGCAACATCCGTGTCTTGCATCTTGGGAAAGAGTCTGTAAAATGTTATGGTGCTTAGATGCAGCTGTAAAAGCTGAACTGACACTGAACAGAGCATAACAGCCAGGCCAGACTGGGATAAATACTGTCCCGTAACTTGAATGTAACCATCTGTGCTGCAGAACAGCACCGTTTTGCAGAGCAGGTGATGCCAAAATCTGGCGAGTGTCTGCTGAGGAGCACCGCGCTGTCCCCATGCCACCTGTACTGCCAGCCATGTGTGTGCGACTGCCCATCCAGCACCTTTCCAGCAGGGAAAAGGTGGCAATTGTCCCTTTGGCAAGACCCAGCTGGGTCCTTCAGCACGGCAAAAGCACAGCCCCTGTACCGGAGCAGATTTGGTCCTGATGAGCTGTGAGGATGGAGGGTGCTGGGCAGAAACACCTGCAAGGCCAGGAGAAGAGCTGTGTAAGTGCTGCACAGGAGGGGTAATACCTCGTTAATACCTCAGCTTGGGCAGCAGTGGTAGGGAAGAAAAGCATCTACTCCGTCGGTTGCTAGCTAGAATATTTTCAGAAGGAAAAAGAAAAAAGCGCTTAGGAAGTGGCATTGCTGCCTGTGCTAGGAGTGATCATGCTCACACCCGTCTACATTTACAAGCTCTGGAAGTGCAAATAGGGAGGGTGTCTGCTGTGTTTGACTATGCCTTGCATTTTCCAGAGATTAATGGCAGTGAACCATAGTAAGATGATAAAGTAGCCCAGGATGTGCATTTGGAAAAATAACAACTCTTTTATAGAATTCAGGATTTCTTCTCTGGGGGACTTACTTAAACAACCACGTGATGTTAGCTTGTTACAGGATAATGTCAAGCTACTTATCTGTAGTAAACATGAAAAAGATTAGATTTCTTGGAACCCTCGGTGCTAGAAGAAAATCCAAACTCATTTTTACCTCCCTCCTGTACTTTTCCGACCATCTCCTGGTCGCTGTTCAGGCACAGTGCAAGGCTGCAGCCGGCTCGGCGCGGCGCTCCGTGCCATCCTTAGACATGCATGGTGGCTCCGCAGCCTGGTGGCTTTCACCAGTGCCAGTGAGGGAATGGCAACAGGGAGAAGTAACAGCTCAAGGACCTGATGTGCAAGACACTGAGTTTCAGGCAGTGGTTGCTGCAGACACTGAACAAGCAGGTAGCACGATGGCTTCTTTGTAGTGAATAAGGCTTTAAAACAAAATGAGCACTTTGTACCATCCTTCAAAACCCAACAGTGCTCGTGCCGAGCTGGTAGCTGAACTGATGTTTGCTGCTGTGCAAACTATGAGCCTTGCTAGGGTACTGCTGACGAGTTGTGCTGGAGAGCTGTAAGGGCTCTGGCTGCGTATATTCATTTTTATCTTTGTACTACCCTGAAGATGGACCTGGGCTGCAAAGGGAGCACCACCAGCTCTCAGGTCTGCCTTGGACTCCGGGTGTTTGAATCAGGGCCTGCGATTCAAAGTAGTTGGTATGCACAAGGCAAGCTAATTCCTGGCCCCATCCTCCACGATGGCAGACAGGCTGCAGGCCATGGCAGGGGGCTCTGGTTATTCTGCCTCCGTTGTACCCATTGAACAAGAGAGCTGCTAGGAAGAGTGAACTTCTATATTCACAGATAACAAAGTCAAATAAACATGTATTTTTGCTTTGTGATACACATGGAGGCTTAATAACATGTTTAGCAGCAGATGACAGTTTGCATTACAAACACTTAAGTAAGCGCTGCTGGGTTTTCTGTGCCAGGCAGCTGTGATACATGGTGCTGGGGAAGGAGTGCAAGGAGTTCAGTGGTCATATTTCAGGAGGCACGAATGTTTAGGCTCTGGAGATAAAAAAGAGTTAGGAGCCACATGAGGGACAAACCTGGCAGAGGGATTTGAAGACTTTTGAGTGGCCTCTGAGAGCAAGAAGATGATCCCCTTGGTGGGAGAAGGTCAGGAAGGGCAAAAAAAGCACTAATACCTGCGGTGCTGAGAGCGGTCGGCCTCATGGAGCCTTGTGCCGGTGCTAGGGCATCTGCATCGGCTGTCAGTGGGCTCATCTCCGACATGCCCGCTGTGTGTCCAATTCTGTTTCATTAAGTGCTGATGGTTTCAAGCACAGGCCTTTCTGCCTAAAAGATTATTTAGAAAAAACAGCACTGTTCTGAGAATGGGAAACAGGTGCACAAAATTAGATAGCAGTGAGAAGCAGTTGTGCCTGTACAGAACTGCAGATATAAGCAACAGTATTTTTCATTGCTAATGGTGTTAAAAGCCCAGCTGAATGTCTTGGTGAGAAACAGGGCTCTAATGATTGCGACAGGATCTTTATAATGATCAGAGTCTGCCCAAACTTCCTGAAATACTGTATTTTGGAAACATATTTTATACCATAGTAAAGGTGATACCGTAGTTAGAAGACCAGGAGTAATGCCCTCAGGAATGAGTCTGGGAAGGCAAAGCAGATGGTAAGCCCTTTTGTAGAGTCAGTGCTGTCATCCTCAGGAAAAGTGTAAATTCATAACATAAACAAAAAATACACAAGTCTGCCTGGTTTGAGAGACTTAAATGTGTCTATCTTTGCATTTTATATTCCAGATCTAGAAACAAACTGTGGGGCTGCATAGCTCTCATGGTCACCATTTGACTTGCAATGACTATTCAAATGACTCTGAATTACACCAAAATTGCGGTGCAATCCTACTTTTCAGTTTTTATGCCGAATCTTACCACGTTCCAAGGCTGCTGGCGGGCAATGCTAATCCAGGGATGAGTTCCCAATGCTGGCTCTTTCTTATTGCTACTCCACCAAAAAGTTTTGTGCCAAGACTCCCTTGCAGAGGTAGATCAAAGAGCTCAAAAGCTGAATTGTTGGATAAGTTGGAGGCAGCATCTTCTGTTGGGACACCTTGGCAGCTGCCGTGTTTTCATGTGAGGGTGGTGCTGTGCTGTGGGAAGGCGCAGGGCTGGTTTAGGATTGATTTAGGACTGGTTTGATGGGAACGGGTCCTCATGCACACTGCAGGGGGCTGGTCCCATTGCTGGGTGGGGGTGAAGAGGGCTGGAGGACGATGGGGAGTCCCGCAGCAGGGATCCCACTGCCTGCAGAGGCTTGGTTAGACTTTCCCCTTGATAAAGGACTGCAGTAGTTTGTAATGTAGAGAAATTGTAGTTATTACTGTAAAACTACAGAATTTGGACAGTTGGGGCTTGCTTTTATTAATTTTCTTTGTTCTGCAGAATGACGCATGAAACCTCCTTGTGTTTTACAGTTGAGCGTGATTTCTCCTGCCTTGCCATTGCGTATTTCCTCTGTTCATTACCGTGTTAAAATAGCATCTTTCCACAGGCCCAAAGCAAGTGTCCCCTTAGCGGCTTGTCTGAGCGAGCTGCAGCTAACTCCTGCCACCTGCTGTCTCCTTCTTTGCTCTTCACTTTATTAAGATCCTGGTTTGTTAAAAAATGCAGAGGGACAAAGGAGATGGAGCTGCGGCTGCCCCGTTGCTTGCACTGACCTCCCTGCTGAGCATTGCTCTGCAGCCACCCTGCTCCTCCCGCTGCCGACCCTGCCACCTCCTCTCCACCACCACCAGCTTTCCTCTCATCCAGCCGAGTAAGCGGAGAGCCTGGATGTTGGGTTTAACTGTAGCTTGACTACAGGAGAAAGCCAGGGGACAGGCCACCTTCCTTCACAGCTCTGCAGTGCTGTGAGTGGAAACTTGCTGGGCTCTGGCACTGCCCCTGCCATTGCACGCTTTGCCTTCGCCACGCTGGCTGTGCGCTTGCTGGGTTGGGTTTTGCTTGGTGGGTCTGCTGTTCCCTTTGGCTGGCACTGGGATTTGTGGCTTTCTGTGTCCACCAGATTCCCCTCTTCGTCAGCTGCTGGGTTTCTGCTGGTGGACAGTAAGCCTGAGAATATGCTCACCTCAGGGGTGCCGCTCACCCATGCTCATGAATTACACATTTGTGAATCCACTGGTAAAAACAGAAGGGCCTCAGGAGACTTGTTTTTGTCTGTTAGTCAAGTCTTAGATTTGCAGTTATTTTCTGGCATAGGGATTGCACCACTGATTCGTGTCAGTGGTTAGCTAATGCCCATCCCATACAGACACTGTCATGTTTCCTCCTGTGGAGCCAGTTTTTGGCTCTGTGCCAGCGGGCTCAACTCCTTAGAAGCCCTCGGTGGCCTCCAGACACAGTGTCACGCCCTGAGACTGTCACAGCGCTTGGAAATGTTGGCTGAATAAACCTGGTAACACACATTGGAGGCAGATGGGGAACGGTGTCAGCTCGGTGCGCTGGAGCTCCCGAGACCCTAGAGCAAGGCACGCTTTTTAGAGAGATCTCCTGCGTGGGACAGGTATTTATGTAACTTATCTTGAATTATTTATAGGGACCTTAGATAACAGGTTTGTGACCTATGTGTTTAGGTAATGCAATTTTAAGTCTCATCAGTGCCCACTTAATCCTGAGCATGCTGGGCATGCACATGCTCGTGCAGAAGAGCCCCTGGGGTCGGCACGGTGGGTAAGGGAAAGAAGAGGCACATCATGGTGGATGACTGTGCTTTGGGCCAAAGATATTTCATCTACCATCCCTTGGTATGGACATGGGGTGAGGAGCGACTCTAGAATACAGATCAAGTGTTTGCTGATTTTTTACCTCTGGAGCTTGCTGCCACTGCTTCGGTGCTCCCATGCCATTATTGTTTCACAAATAGGGCGTCTTGACTGCGAGTCCTGTTGCTTGAAGATAAACTGTAAAGCAAATTTTAGCTTTTTTCCTCCGGCTTATGTAGTGGTGCTTTGTACTTTGCCATCCTTATTTTTAACTAGCCAAATGCAGCTTTATTTTCCACTTATGCAAAGACTATGGGGTGCTGCAAACTTTGGAGAGGACCCTTACAATCTGCAGAGTATTCTGAACATGATGACACACTGTTGATTAAGTTTTTCCAGCATAGCTCATCAGTTAACTTCCAGTGAAAAAAATTAGGGGAAAATGCAGCTCTGAGAGGGCAACTTTACAATCTAATTGCAATTCTTACCAATTTCAGCAAATGTTTGTTTGAGAGATGTTTTTTGCATCAGGATGCAATTCCAGATGGGCTATTGTACAAACCAAGAGCAAATGGTGAACTTAATGTGCAGCAGAGATTTCAAAAACACAAGGTTAAGCTCTTGCTCTACATATCTCAGGCCACATTCTCCTAATGTTGGGTCATCTGGGGGAAATAGTTTCCCATGTTTGACTTCTTGTAACTTTTAGAAAACCGTGACAGCAGAGACTTAGACCTGGGTTTTGGCCATCCTGGTGAACACCTTGCCCACTCAGCTGTACCGCTGGGAGTGCGTGTTCATGAGCACAAAATAGGACACTCTTGGTAGAGATAACTACAAACTCCTGGTTAGCCTTCACTTCTTGGGGGGGGAATTTTCTGTTAATTTAATGGCTGAGCACATGGTTGGCTGAGTGCTGGACCAGGCCCAAGGCAGGGGAGCCAGATGAGGGGGCCGGCATGGCTGCAAGCTCAACTTGTGGAAAGAAATAAAAACGCCTTTCCGGCTCAATTAACTGTGTGATCTGTGCTGCAGCGTCCCAGGCACTGGCACAGGGAGCACAGGCAGTGTGCAGCCAGGAGCTGGCTGCATGCACATGGGGTGGCTGGAAGCAGCTACGGCACTCCGAGCTGGGTGTCAACTGTGCTGGGCTTCTCGCTAAGACAGTCTGAATGTGCTGTAGAGATCTGGAAAACTTGCATGGTTCAGGCAAACTGTTTCCTGGGGAGCTCTTCCTTTGCCAAAGTTTAACCTCCACCTTTAGCCAGGTCACAGAGCATCAGGGCTCCTTCTTACAGCTCTGGCTACGAAACTGTTCACATCCTCCAAAGGTATTGAAAATCTCCGGAATTTAGGTGGGAATTTCTGCAGGAGTGACTCAGAGTAGGCCTAGGCTGGCAGAGAACTTTTTTTTAAGTTAAAAGAAGGAAGGGGAAGGGGATTTGAGTATCTTCCACCTACCTCAAGGTACAGAAGCTATGCTACAGTAAGCCATGCAAAACCAGATCTTTGGTGGATAGTTCCCCTCTTACTAAACTTACTCCTTTGCTACTGAGTAGTCTTCTTTGCAAAAGATCCCCTTATCAGCCTTGCCTCCTGCCTCCCTCCCTTCGCCCCTTACACGCTTCTTAAACCTTGTGTGTTAACTTTTCTCCCAAATCGATCGCTGATGCACCAGCAAGCAACAGGTGCAGTATCAAATAGCTGGAAGAAGTTCTGATCGGCTAAATGCTCAGATTTAGTTCATTGCTGTATTTCCATTTGTGTCAGTAAACTAAATGTTCTCGATTGAAGGTTTTTCAATAAAATGTTTTGAGTAATCAGAGTTAATTTTCTGAATAGGTATGGATTAATTATCAGCTGGCTGTTGTTTGTAGATGCCATAGTTACGGAGCTGAGTTTCTTCTGTTGATGACTTTGTGGGTACAAATAAAGTGTACTCAAGCTGTCATTGGTAAAAAAGCAGATAATAAAGAGTAAAAGAAAAGAATATTAAATGAGCCATTACCGGTTTCAAAATGTACTTAAGCAGTTGGGTAAATAAATGCTACAGTGAGGCATGGTAGACGTAGGAATCTTCTTCAATGCATACTGTATTATACTGGTGCCCTGTCTCTGGAGTTCCAAAGAATCTAAAAATCTTTGCACTGGTGCTTTTGCCTTTTTTAATTGCATTAATTAAATGCATGTTCTCATGCATTTTTTAATCCTTGAGGAACCATTATGTGGGACCAAATAGCACGAGACCTCTTACCCTCTATCTGCAGCCATGAGGAACAGAATAAACTGCCAGGAGACCTAGTCTTTTTTGCTCCACCCCAGTAAGTAGTTTCTGGAGACATCAAAAATAACCGTCTGAACACCCACTCCCTCCCAAGCACATACACAATTATAAATAAATATTTATGTTATAAATATAACTGCTTAAGCAAAGTATGCAATCCCTCACACGCAATGTATCATTACTGATATTTGATAAATTGTTCAGTAATTCATCAGTCGTTCGTACAACATAGTTGTTGTATGAAGTTAAAAGCGCCGGGAAGCAGCTTTCATCAGCAGCTGCCACATCAGGGCATGCAGCCTGTGGTTCACTGTCACTGCTGCTTCCAGAGCAGCTCCTGCGTCCCCCTCCTGCATTGCTGGATGCAGTTTGGCATCACACCACAGCTCGGTGCTTGTCCTGGAAAGGCTTTCAGTTTTATTACACAGGAACCTGAAATGCTTCTGCAAAACCGAAGTCTGAGGTTGTAGTTGTTGTCCAGGTTTTGAATGGTGGGAGACTTTGTCTCCTGCTCTGCACTCTTCCTGCCAATACCCAGAGAACTATCAACAGGCTACGCCATAAAGTCTGGATTTTAATCAGATTTCCTGATCAGGAGGTAGAAGGCCTTAATGCTTCAAGGTGTCAGGTCACTGTCTGAACAAGGGAGAGGCTGCCTTTGTTCTGAGCCTGCTTGGTTTTTCATTCTCCGCAGCCTCATGTCTGAATAGAATCATAGAATCATTAAGGTTGGAAAAGACCTCTAAGATCATCGAGTCCAACCGTCAACCCAACACCACCATGCCCACTAAACCATGTCCCTAAGTGCCTCATCTACATGTCTTTTAAATATTTCCAGGGATGGTGACTCAACCACTTCCCTGGGCAGCCTGTTCCAATGTTTCACCACTCTTTCAGTAAAGAAATTTTTCCTCACGTCCAATCTAAACCTCCCCTGGCGCAACTTGAGGCCATTTCCTCTCATCCTGTCGCTAGTTACTTGGGAGAAGAGACCGACACCCACCTCGCTACAACCTCCTTTCAGGTAGTTGTAGAGAGCGATGAGGTCTCCCCTCAGCCTCCTTTTCTCCAGGCTAAACAGTCCCAGTTCCCTCAGCAGCTCCTCATAAGACTTGTTCTCCAGACCCTTCACCAGCCTCGTTGCCCTTCTCTGGACACGCTCCAGCACCTCGACGTCCTTCTTGTAGTGAGGGGCCCAAAACTGAACACGGTATTTGAGGTGCGGCCTCACCAGTGCCGAGTACAGGGGGACGATCACTTCCCTACTCCTGCTGGCCACACTATTTCTGATACAGGCCGGGATGCCATTGGCCTTCTTGGCCCCCTGGGCACACTGCAGGTCGAGTTCAGCGATGGCACCTTCACATGAGCGGTTTTCTCCAAGACCTTCTCTACTTGTGATTCCCTTCTGCAGTGTTTGGTGTTTGTTTTCCCCTTCTCATTTATCCCTCAGTCAACCTGTATTGAATCTCTGTGTGTATGTATGGACTTACAGTAGAGAAGGAGAGTAAGCCGAGATACATTTTGCAACTGGATGTAAACTCCCTTATTTTTTTCACAATTGTGTGTATTACTTACTTGCAGATCTACCAGAGGTTTTGCTGTTTTTTTGCCTGGATACTTTATCTGCCTTCTCGTGCAGTAGTGAAAAACATGCTGCATGCTCTGCAGAGCAGAGGGAGAGATGGGGTCTTCCCTGCCACCGTGCTCAGGGGATCTTTTGACTTAATATGATGAGTGGGGGCAGGCAGCAACGGGGAGGGATGGAGAAATGTATGGCAGGGATTGCAGCTTGATGTTGTGGCCGCAGTCCTAGTGCATACCCAGCTGGGTGGTACGGTTAAGGGCGGTCATCAGGTACAATAAACTGGGAGAACATCGGGAACAGGGAGAGGCATGTGCCCTGGTAGGAGTGAGGACTCAGCTCCCACTGCAAGTGAGATGAAGCCTCAGACTTCCAAAGGCAAAAAAATTCATACTGAACGCAGCCATACTTCACTTGGCTTAGCTGGAACATGGTCACACATACGGTATCTATATCAGATCCAAATGCCCAAGCAAAAGAGGCCAACCTGCTTATTTTCAGGGTTTACGAGCGGTGTCACTTGCTAAAGTGTCCAGGGTGACTTAAGCCACAAGTTGTAGCAGCCAAGTTATGAAACTGTAAGAAAGTGGGTGTATAATGGAAACGGTGACAGAAGGTTTCGGGCTTTTTTAAAATTTTTTAAACAGTCCTCCGTTTTGCAGCCCAGCTGTTTGAAATTCACTGAACTAATATCTGGAATGGCTAAGATGTGAACTATGGCTGAAAAGAGACTTGGGCATCCAGCTCGCACAACTGCCAAGTCCTCACCAATCTCTCAGGATTTCAAAAGTTTGCTTCCAGAGCAGATGAGGACAGGGCTTGGCTGGAGTATGGTGGCATGTCATAGCTTCGTTAGTCCCTGTTATGCTTGTAAGGCTTGGAGTGAGGTTTGGCAAAGTGAACACCATGACTTGTGCAAACACTGCAGCCATGGGGGCAGTGTGGGGAGAGCTGCAGAGCTTGGTGACAGCGTTTAGCTGCTGCGTGTTCATGCTGAGAGCGACAGGAGCTGTGCTGAGCTTAGAGAAATTCAAGCTGAAGGAAGACTGAGCAGATGTAGTCAGGAAAGAAGCCTCAGGGGTAAATGTTTTATCATAATAGAGGGTCCTGCTTGCATAC
The DNA here is from genome assembly GCF_965638725.1 of Aptenodytes patagonicus. NCBI lineage: Eukaryota > Metazoa > Chordata > Aves > Sphenisciformes > Spheniscidae > Aptenodytes > Aptenodytes patagonicus. The sequence continues at coordinate 58,661,890 of NC_134953.1, read as the reverse complement.
AATAGAAATATGCCAGCAAGAGGCTCCAGTAAATGTAGGCCTGCGTTTCCTGTACTGAGCAAATGACATGGTGTGGGCAACACAAACATGACACATGCACTGAAAAACATCTTTTGGCAGGTGCATGTGTGACACAGTATGTGTTTTGTTCACAGCTTCGATGTGGAAAATGGTCCGTCACCAGGTCGCAGCCCACTGGACCCGCAGGCCAGCTCCTCGTCAGGACTTGTTTTGCACACAACATTCCCGGGCCACAGCCAGCGCAGGGAGTCGTTCCTGTACAGATCCGACAGCGACTATGACTTATCACCAAAGACGATGTCCAGGAACTCTTCTCTCCCAAGTGAACAGTAAGCATAAATTCAGCTCACATCATATTTTACAGTAACTAAGAGCTTTACATGGCCTCCTCTAATCCTCAGAGCTCTGTTAAGAGGTGCTTATGGGTGGTACTCACATTTCATAGCCTGAGTGCCCAAGACGGTCGCTTTTGCAGTCTGCCAAGGCATGACTTCCCTCTCCCCATCCCATCCTTGAAATATTCCCCTTTACTTCGTAATTTAGCAGAAGGGCTTTCAAATCCGTACCCTGAAACAATAGAGAATTTTTGCATTTTACCTTTCCTGGTACTAGTTCTTCACGTTGGAATTTGTGTTTGGGGTGTGAAGCGCTTGCAGCTAACTGCAGGGTAAAGCCTGGGCGGTGCTCAGGGCAGAGACTGCTGCGAGCTGCCCATGTCCCCGCTTGGCCTGCCGGCAGGAGAGCCCTGTCACTTCAGCACTTGGCTTGCTTGGTGATTTTCTGCACTCTCTTTTCTTCATTATACTCTCATCGTGCATTCTCAGAGCCTGGTTAACATCATCTCTGGTTTTTCTTAAGTAGGTAACGGTCCATTAGCCTGGACAATAGAAATATGACTGTACTTATATTTACAATATTACTCTTCTCCATCCTGTTTTCTGTCATGGATTGTTCACTAGAACTGAGTGGAAAATACAGCAGAAAGCCGAGGCAGATGGTTGAGCTTGAGAGGATCAATACAACACAGAGCGTGGAGCTTAAATGAGTGTCCTGGATTTGCAGCCCTTTATTTTAAAAGGCACAGTTTAAAGTTTTAAAGTGACCATTAAGCTATAAAAAAGCGTTCATAAAAAAAGGTTAACTGTTATGAAAGCCCTACAAGTTTTGTCATGAAATAGAAATCTAAATATTAGCGAGATTCACGAGGAGAATTCTCCTGAAAGAGAACATCCCTCCCTGTTGGTTAACGTTTAGTAAATATTTACCAGAGACAAAGTAACCACTCCAAATTATGCAAATACCATGTTTTGTGTAAACGGTGGATTTTGACAGTTGCCCCGTGTTCCCAGCAGTGTGCTAGGGAGACAGCTGTGCTGGGGTGGGGAGAGCCCCGTGCAGCTGTGCCCAGCACCTGCATTTCCCCCAGCTTCATAGCTGCCTGCAGTTAGAGGTGTCCATTTACTGCAGGCATCAAGGCTCCTGCGGCACTCGGGGGAGCCGACATCTCCACGCTGACCTGTTTTTGACATCAGTGTTGAGACAACTTTAATGAAAATGTAGACTTAGCAACACTGATACCTGAGTAGACATGCTCAGTGGCAGCACCACCAGGGAGAATACCCCTTTGAAGGGGTCCAGCACTGGTGGACACCTCTCTAGAGGTGCCCGTGGCAGCCTGCAGCCATGCCTGCTCTCTTGCCTGCAGCCACTCCTGCTCTCTCCTGCCTGCCTCCTGCCTCGCTCAGTGCATCAGGTGCACATCATGCAAAACACCCGGAGGGACGGGAGCCCACCAGCAGCCGCACTGGATTGCCTTGCTTTCCAGCCACTGTCAGGTCTGCGCTGCACAATAGCTCTACCCTGCCATGTCTCAGTTAGGTAAATCATACTGGATTTTTCATATACACACAAGTGCTATATATAATATCGCAAAAAATCCCTCTTATTGACAGTGACGATGTATTTTACTCAGAACTTCTGCTCAAATCTTCCATGATGAAAATGGCCGGACGTCTGAATAACATTAAAGACTGTGACAAAGATCAACAAAAGCCAGGAAATTCAAAGCTGACCTTTCCCTGGACTGTTACGTTTTTTTTTTCCACCGCGGTGCAAGCATGCTGCCTTAACTTTTGAATTTCCTGCCTTTTATTGCCTGGTGTTACCAGTCTGAACAGTCGCTCCAGCCGGGTTGTTTTGGATATATACTGCGAGACCCTTCCGTTAGGAGCGTGATTGTATGATGTGTTAAATAAACGCTGCATGGGTTAATGTTTTTTTGTCATGGGCGCTGCCCAGGGAAACCTCCCTCTGCAAAATGCTCTTTCTCTGGGGTGAATGACACCCTGTTTGAGGTAAATTTACACATTTTCTCCATTTCTCCCTAGGCATGGGGATGACCTGATTGTCACACCTTTCGCCCAGGTAAGTTGGCAGCCTGTTGGCCTCTCAAATTAAAAAAAAAAAAAAGTAAAACCTTAAGTGGAGAAGTTAACGTCTCCGGTTTTGCCTCCCTCGTAGGTGCTGGCAAGTCTACGAAGCGTGAGGAACAACTTCACGCTCCTTACCAATTTGCACGGCACCTCCAACAAGTAAGCCCATCGTTTTTCGTTCGCTTACGGCTCGCACGCAGCGGGGGCCGGCGGGGGCGGAGCAGGGCCGCCGCCGACCCTGCTCGGACCCCGCCGGCCCCGGGCTACCGCTGCGCTGCCCGAGGCCCACTCCGCCTCTTGCGCGGGACGCCAGGGGGCGCCAGAGCGCAGCCCGCCGGCCGGGTCCCGCCGCCGTCTCCCACAGGGAGCGCCCGCGGGCGGGCACCTCTCCGCGGCATCGCCTCCCCGGCGGCCACCGACCCGCCGAGCCCCCATTCCACTTCCTCAGGCCTGTCTATGCCCCCTCACCCCGAGAGAGGCTCTTGCCCTGCCAGTATCGCAGCCCTCACTGTTCAGTCATGGCGCCTGACTGGAGAGACTGGAAAAGCATGGCGAGCCTGGGGAGGGAGTGATGTTCCTGCTTGGGAAGAAGGTGTGATGTGTTTCTGGGCATGTTGAGTGTGTGTGATGTGGTATCTATCTTCCGCACTTTGCCACCTTGGCTGTCCCAGGCATTCGTTAGGTGCCCAGCTCGGAGCGGAGTCGTCGTCGGTGTTCGGCTGAGCTGTGGTGCTGCCCTGCATTTCCACCATTGTTTCACAAGAGAGGCGGTCATGGCCAAAGGGTAGACGCCAAGGAGGGAAACGCAAAGCACGAGGCTGTGGGGACAGTGAGGGTTTCCCCGATAGGGCAGGCAGCAGCGTCCTGCAGCTTGGCTCTGGGGGGCTGCCCAGAGAACTGTCCTGTGCTGCCTGCAGGCCAGGGATCCTACATTGCTTTGTTTGACACTGTAATTGCACTGAATGGGGAAGGTGATGCACTGAACTTAAGAGGAAGATGTTGTTTTTTATACCTGCTGAACAGGAGAAACCAAACAAACTCCTTTTTACGCCTTTGTCCGGAACCACCGTTTCCCCTTAGCTATTTATAATGAGCCAGTCATCGTCATTTTCTGTCCTGTTTTGCCCCAAGAGAGATGTTTTGCGTGAAACCAGCATCATTCGTTCCTGGCGACGTCGGTTACGCACCCACCCATCCCACCCTGAGACTGGCAGGCACTGCTCGCTCAAAGTGTCCTGCTGGCTCCTGAAGCAAAAGATGAGGTGCAAAAGTGCACTCCAGCGGGACGCCGCAGGCTTGCTTCACTGCTGCACACGTGAGTGGCATCGCCTGGGTGCCCACTGCAGACTCCGCTTTCTACCTTCCAGTGCAATCTTGTATTTTACGTAAAGCCCAGCATTTTATCCAGGCATGAGGTTTTCCTCCCGTTGATTTCTGTTTGCAAATTTTGATCGTAAGGAACTGCCACATTCCAAGATGGAGGTTAATAGAAAAACAGATGGCTGAAATAGATTCCTTTTTTTAAGCTTTGCTTTTTTGAACAGCTCGAGCATTTCAGCAGTTCCTAATGAGGAATCTGAAATTGGATGGGGCCGGAAGGAAGCGAGGGCGTAACCTGTAGGACACAGAGGCATCTTGCAGTGTCCTTTTGAAAACATTCCCAGATTTGATTAGGTACAAATTCATGTGGCCAGCCAAAGTAAAAGTCATTAAATGTTTAAACCATTATATACCAAACATCCAAGTCTGTGGCGGAATGTGCTTCCAGGCCCTGTGGAGCTTCCCGCACAGTTTCCAAACAGCTCTGCTGGGTTACAGCCGTCCTGCCAGCTCATGATTTTATCATATGTCTCATGATATGTGGTATTTTACTTAAACTTCTGCTCTGGGGATCATGAGAATCTCAGCTTTTCTTTAGCCCCTCCTGTCCCCTCTTTTTTCCTCTCCTCCACCCCGCTGCCCCAAGAACAAAAAAGAGGATGCTGTCGCACCTATTTACAGAACTGCTGGAAAATATGAATGTTAAGGGCTGGAGGAGAAAAAACAACCAGAAGTCATATTTTTTGGACTTTAACGTCAGGGTTTTTAAGACAGTTTCCTGATTGGAAAAGAGGAGAATATGATTAATGGTTTCAGAGTGCCTGAGTTTGGCAGATGCAGCCCAGGACACGGTCAGAAAGCATCTGGTGCCTACTCCTCTTAATACCCACCAGCAAAAGAGAGGGAGTGGGAAGTGGGAACTGTGTACACTTGAGCGTGGTGGTGTCTAAGAAGGGACAGTGCTGTCAAAACCCAGATCTCTGGGTCTCTGTTGCCTGCGCCCTGGCTGCTGCAGAAACCAGGATGAGCACGGCCAGGACTTAATTCGAGGATGCCGGGAGCGGTGCCGTTCCCTTTTCAGGCTCTGCAGCGGGGAATACCCTACTGAATACTAGTTCATCCCTCCCCGCCCCCCCAAAGGCATGTCTGTGCAACTCAGTGCAGGGTTTGGAGATACCTGGAGCACATCTCCCCAGATACTGGAAATGCTGCAGCCACAGCGTGGTGTCCCTATTGGGGAGTTTCTGTTTTTTAGAGATTTCAAGATTTGGCTTTTCAAAGGCTCAGCAGAGGCAGGTCGGGGCAGATTTTCAGAGAAGTCGACATCTAACATGTGCGCCCTGTGCTGAACCCTTCAAAGAATCTGGGTCCCGCAGCTCCCTCCAGAAAAGCCGAGCCTTTGAAATCCCAGCCGGCAAGCGGGTGCTGCACCCAGGGGAGCCTGCTGGTCAGGAGCAGGCTTTGGAGCCCAGCCAGCCCATGCGCTGCCGGCAGATCGGGAGGCTGGGGCCAAGGGTTTGAAGCACAACTGTAGCTGCGTTACTCTAATGCAGATCTTACCTGGTTAGCAAGGCCTTCCTGGAGCATTTCTGAAGAACCCCCTGGAGCTACAATTGCAGCAGAATTGAGCCACTCAGTTGCTTTGATTTTAGCTTCAAAGGAGAGCTGGCAAATAATGGATGTTTGAGTTCAGTGGCTGACTCAAAAAATTGGGGTTAGGACGTTGGCTAAGAGAGAGTGTGGGGAAATCTGGCTTCAGTTAAAATGTATCAGAAACTTCTTAGGGAAGCAAAAGCCCAAAGTTTCATTTTTGGTCAGCCTGAAATACCGCATTCAATCCAAAATGAAGTCTCTTGATTTTGGTGTCAACTCTTTTTAACTTCTTTAAAAAGAAGTCTCTTTTTTCCCAAGTAAATTATGGTTTCAACTTGAAAAAGTAATAGTTTTATTTGGCAAATCTCACAATGAAATATTTTGACATTTGGAGAAATACTGCACCCTTTTTCCAGTCAGACCCTGTTTGCTTGACTTGAACAATTTTTCAAATAGCTTTTGGTCTGTCGTGGTTTAATCTCAGTCAGCAATTAAGCACCACGCAGCCGCTCGCTCACTCCCCCCCACCCGGTGGGATGGGGGAGAGAATTGAAAGAGCACAAGTTAGAAAGACTCGTGGGTTGAGATAAAAACAGTTTAATAATTGAAATAAAATGATAATAATAATATGATAATAATAATAATAATACACAAAACAAGTGATGCACAGCACAATTGCTCACCACCCGCTGACCAATGCCCAGCCAGTCCCCGAGCAGCGGCCCCCCCGGCCAGCTTTTCCCAGTTTATGTACTGAGCATGACGTCACATGGTATGGAATGTCCCTTTGGCCAGTTTGGCTGTGCCCCCTCCCAGCGTCTTGTGCACCTCCAGCCTCCTCAGTCAGTAGAGCATGGGAAGCTGAAAAGTCCTTGGCTAGTGTAAGCATTACCTAGCAACAACTAAAACACCGGTGTGTTATCAACTTTGTTCTCATCCTAAATCCAAAACACTGTACCAGCTACTAGAAAGGAAATTAACTCTATCCCTGCCGAAACCAGGACATGGTCCTTCCGAAATCCAGGCTTTTCTGATGAAATTGTTGCTCCTAGTCAAAAAAAATCTCCTTCAGCTGTTTCAGAGCTTACAGTAGTGACTGAAGCGTCTTCTTACTTGCTTCCAGGTGCAATTCAAACTGTTAACTGTAGGGTTTAAAGCCAGATATTTCTCACCTTACCTATGGTATTGCATTGCAGCCTGCACACTGGTGTAGCATTTGACATTACTTCAGGGTCCAGTCCAGACCTTGTAGGGAAAAGCTTTTCAGGAGAAGGCCTTGGTTTGGGGGGACCCACTGACCTCTTCAGCCACAGAGACCAGCCCTTGCTGACTTCCAGGCATATTTTGAGCAGAAAGTTGCAAAGGCAAAGTGTGGGATGATAGCGCATCTTTCCCAGTATGCCTTCTTTCCAGCATGTGTGTGTGCCTAGCCAGGGGACATACATCTTTGGGTTTTCCTAACAGATATATTGATACTGCTCATTAACTGCCAAATAAAGTAAAGTGTTTTGGGCTTCTTTGTGAGTATAAAAAAGGATTTTTAACTGTGGGAGTTGGCAGTTTGAACTGCCAACAGGGTTTGAAATGATAAAATAATACCTATTTATAGAGTATTCTTTATCCCTCTTAGGAGATCTCCAGCAACGAGTCAGCCACCTGTCTCCAGAGTTAACCTGCAAGGTATGTGTGTGACTTTGATAATCACCTGCAAGGTCAAATGCAGATGAAGGCTTATTGCACATCATTTTGCTAACAGCTGCTTCTTTGCCCCCTCCCCCTGGTGTAATTCTGGGCTCGTAGAGCTTCTGAGTTACTTGTGCAAAACCAATACAAGAGGACCATCAGAGCCAAAATATTGTTATTTTAATAGTTTGGGGTTTGGGTTTATCCTTGTATGTTAGCATAAAAGACGAACATGATTTTGGTTTGATAGTCATGGCCACAGTGACTGCTATTCTTCTGAGTCCCTGTGCTGCACAGGCCTGGACAAGCCCCAGCCTACAAGCCTTGAACAGGCTCAGACACAGCTGTATTTTTTTTATCCTGTTTATTTCAGTTTGTTTCCATGTGATCTATGTAAAAATTGCAATATCAAAAACCTTTCTCAGGTGAAACTTCCTCTGCTTTTATTAGGCTGCCCTGGAATGGCATTTTCTTGTTTCGTTGTTTCCTTGTGGTCTTTTGAAATCTACATTTAGCAATCGAATGAGAGCAGAAGTCAGTGAGTGTGGCTAATTGCACCTTCTTTCCTGTCTGCTCCCCCCCTGCACACGGTGTCCCTCAGTCACCTTGTCCTCACCCCCATGTTGGGTCAGAGACCGCAGCAAACTCAAGCAGGTTTGACTATGATCATGGAGGAGAATAACACTGAGCGAAGCCTCCAGACGGAGGGCACCGGGCAGTGCACTGTGTACAGCTTGTGCTAGAACCCAGGCGAGCGAGGGACCCCCAAGGGGGCTCAGCGTCTGCCTGGGGTGCCAAAGCAAGGTGGGGTAAGCAGCAGTGTGAGCCCAGCAAGTGGAGGCAGGGAGCAGTTGTGGTGGGAGCAGGGGGCTGCTCAGGTAGAATGAAGTACTGAGGATGGGGAAGCAGAGGCAACCTGCTTATGACAAGTTTCTTTATGTTTAGCCATGCAGTGCTGAGGGCTTGTGGGACCCCTCTCAGGAACAGAGCTGGCCCTACTTGCACTAATTTAAAGGTTACTTCCACAGAGAAGGAGATAAGATTTGGAGGAGTGCCCATTTGTAAGGTTTAATCTCAGCCTTTCCAATAATTATGTGCTAGGAGGGACTAAAAGCTTAATTTTTACAGTGTGTGAAGCCTGGATAACTAACTGTCATTTCTTTTCATGCTATGTATTATTTACTGTCTGGGGACACGTATAGTCCTGGAGACTTGCAGATTAGGGTCCTCAAAATTTGTTAATGGAATGTGGAAACCTCTCATGCGTAAAGAAAACTGGACAACACGATCTTAAACGCCTTTTCCTTCGCTCCCTCTCTGTGAACAGTGTCGAGTCAGGGCTAGCAGGAATGCAACTCATCACTTCATTTAAAAGTCTGTTCTAGCAAGACTTTGATTTTGTGGCCTGTGTGAAAAAAAACATGGAAAAATTCATAAGCTTTCCATAGATCTGTTTATATAGGTTACAGAATCTAGTAACGAGGAGAGAATTCCCTTCCAGGAATTTTTAGATTAATTTTCTTAACACATTCTATGGAAACAGTTGCTTTCAACTTTTTAACGCTTTGAGGATATTTTTCTGCAGTATTTCCAACGTGAGCCTTAAGATACTTGTTACTTTTTAGCTAACCTAAGCTTCTAATGCTGGGAATACATGAAAATTTCAGCTTCCTTTTTGATTGAAGGGTCTGACACACATAATTGTAGATCAAGTTTTGTGTTACCCTGCAAAGCTCAAAAAGAGAAAGCAACTGAGAAGAATCCAACTTTTAGCATTTTTAACCTTGTGATCCTGACTCATGTTTTTTAATGTTTCAGTGCTAGTAATTACATGTGGATAGGTGGATATATCTAAAATAAATTATATTAACAACTTACCTGAGATGTGAAAAAAGAAAAAGTCCAGATGTGGAAATGAGCCATGCTGGATGCATTTTCAGTATGCAGATTTTTATTTGGTAACAAAAGGACTGCGGAAGAAAACTGCAGCTCAGCAGCTTGTGGAATTTGTAAAAAGTAGAGAAGTATAGGCTGGATTCATGGCCCCTCAAATAAATGAGTTCTTAACCGTGTAACTTAACTGACTTCAGGTGAAGGCTTCAAATGAAACAAAAAATGTGAGTTGTATCATTACAACTTAAGTGAATTGTGACAGTTTGTAGGTAAGAATAAGAAATATTTTTGAGATTGGTAGGAAATTGTGTAATTTCCTACCTGAAATAAGCCAATATTGACATTGTTAGTGAAAAAGCCTGGGGTTCTTACTTAAATTCAGTTTCAGATTATTTTTGTTGATGAATTTTATCAGCTCGCACAGGATCTAGTCTCTAGGCTGAAGCAATCCCTTCCTGGCCAGCCTAAGACATTGCATCTGCCGTACTGTCACACCCCTGTGCTGAGGGCATCAGGAGTGAGCTTGCTGAGAAAGGACGGCAGCTCTGACACATTGAAGGAAGACTCTCAAAACCAGCCTGATAAAGCTGCCACACTCACTAGTTTACTATTTAGTGATAGTTTACAAGGCTTAGAGTTGTAGCCGAGAGAGGGGATGCGCTCTTCTCAGGTGAGGCCAGCACCCAGCCACCTGCCTACTTGCTTCTGTGATAGGTTGTGTACCCTCAGCTCAGGTTCTCCCCATGCTCGCGTGAAAATAGAGGTGTAGTGAGGAATGCCGGTGTTACTCTACCCTGCAGTTATTTATTTTCTTATTTTGTGCTATTCTAGCATGTAAGCCAGGACCGTTCTGAATTTCTGACCTTATTTACTTGTTGCATTTGGTGTCCCCCACTTTGCTGCCCAGAGTGCGTTCCAGGTTTCTGCAGAGCCTCTCGTTTCCCGTGGAGGCTGTAGTCATTCTGTACGGCGGTTGCCATGATCAATTTGGCGATTGCCTTCCTTTACAGCCGTTGTTACATATTGTAATTCATTTCAGTATAGCAGAAAACAATGACAGCCGTTTACTTTCTAAGGAAGTTTCCATTTAAATGCAGCAAGAACAAAAATCTCTAGGGGATTTTTTTTTTCAGTGTTTGCAGCTTTTTTTCCCTAGATGGCTTCTGATTTGAAAATTATGAAAGGAAGGAGAGATTTTCCTATCAGATCACTTCCAGTTATGTGCCAATGCCTCCTGTGTCTGAAAGGACACAGAATGTTTTTCCTGAAAGTTTTGGAGAAGGAAACGGTAATGTTTTGATTGGGACTAGGCTGCGTTACATCCCTCTAGATAAAAGAATGTGTTTTGAAATGAAATGTGTTTATATTCCCTAGATTGGTTAGTTGGCAAAGCTCAGAATTTTATTTTAGCTCTCCCATGTCACACATTGACTCTTAGATTTACTACAATCAATTGACATCACTATGAGCACCTCGTATATGTCTCCTTTTATTTGTCGTTAGTGGAGTGATTTATATCCTGTTATGAAAAGTACAGAACTCAGGGTTTAAAGCAAACTAGCATACATTAATAAAATTACCCTGGAGGGAGACAAATTACATTCAGCATTTGCACTGGAAGTAATACATGCCAGCTGTTTACTCCAGCTAGAATATTACAGGATTTGTCAGTTGTTTCAAACAGAGAGGAGCCAGATCTGTTGCTAGTGTACTCCCAAGGAGTTGCATCACTGAGGACCCAGGCCCGTGGCAAAATGAATGAGCTGTGTTGAAATTACGAAATTCTTTCTCTTTTTTGCTTTCATTTTCTTGAAAGCATGAAGAATTCTGGCCAGGTTTTTCATGGGACAAAGTGCTTTCAAAGCCGATACTGATGTCACTGTAAATTTCAGAGCTTTCTTAACCTTATAACCACAGCCATAAAAGGAAGAGGAATATGTATTGAACATCCTGTGTTTTGTCCTTGGTATCAGCTTAAGTAAATCTGGCAGATTTTTCCTGTTATTTTGTTATAACTGCAGATCACAGGAACGAACAAAATTGCTTTTATGAATTAGCTGAGAAACCATAACATGGAAATATGAAGCCGTAGCAAAAAGTACATAAATCCTTAATTAGCTCATGTACTTCACAGCTGGGAAGGATAATGGGAATACTTCAGACCATGAGGTTCCTAAGCGGTGTATAGCATTACAGAGTGCAATTGCGCAGGGCCAGGATTGTGAACGCGTGCTACCCAACTACCTTCTCTGGAGTTACAGAAACAATCGTATAAATGACAGAAACATTGTCGCACAAGTGTCTGTGATGTTTCTTTCTCCTATTCTCCTTTTTTTTTTTTTAAACTCAGCCTCTGCCAGAGTTACTTACATTGACCTTTGTGCTACCTTGGGCTCAGCAAATCCATCAGCACCTTCTCTTCTCGATTCAGCTCTCTCCTCCCCTGGCATCAGTGAAAGGTCTTTAGTTCCTACCCGATTGATTCAACTAATAAAATCTTTAACCAGCAACAAGTCTGGCGGTTCCTGCTTAGTTTTGTTCCTTCCTCCATATTTATTTACTTCACTGGCCCTAATTCCCTCTGAATTAAATCGTCTTTCACTTCACATTCAGTCTAAGCCCCATTTTCACTGCCACATTTGGTCTAAGCCCCTCATTCTTCCACCCATTTTGGTACAATCTTTTCTCCATCTGTTTTGCTTCCTTTGTATTTTTCCCAGGACTTTTTCATATTGTCCTATTCTTTCTCCCAGCTCAGCCAAGGATCGGTGCTGCTTGCTTAGATTCTCCATATCACAAGGCCCCTCCCTCACTGCACAACAATGGTCGTGTACCTGGTCTTCATGTTTGTCTGAACTAGCACAGGCTCTTCACACCATCACCTTACCTTTGCAGTGCACGTGTAAAAGCCTGCACGTTACCTGTGGGCGCTGCCATAAATGGACCTTGCCGGTCATAGAGGTTGTGGAGAAGGCGCTATACCAGTCGTGATGCAACAGAGCAAGAAGCCTTTTCCAGATGAACAGGGGGACAGGGGAGAGGTGGCACATTTCCGCCGAAAGATCGATACCCAGATGGACAGTATTTTCCCATACTGGTTCGTTTGATAGGCTGTTGCACTTAAATGTTACTGATGGCTGACAGGAGCAAAGCATAGTGTTAAGGGTCAAAGAGTGTTGTGTGCTTCCCGGAGCTGTGAGGGGTTTGCAGAAACTTTTCTCAAGAGCAGGCAACCAAGTGCCCCTTGGATACTTTCAACACTGAATAATTATAGTATGTCCTCACAATTAATTATATACCTAGCAATATAATATAGCTGATTTGCTCTGCAACCCGAGGCTTTGGGGGGTGTAGCGCTTTGGGATATGTCACACACAGGCTTTTCAGGGCTCATGGGATTAAAGCTTTGTTAAAATTCCTCTCTGGGGATGGGAGTAAAAGATTGGTATTTTTCTTGCTTGTGCCTTAGCCTCTGCTTTCCTGTACATCTGCACGTTTGTCTGCACTTCTCACATGCCTTTACACGAACTCAGAACTTGTACTCTTTCATTTTTTACGTGGGTGTAAGATGTACACAGACTCGTGCACGAACATTTGTATAAAGCATAAACAAAAGACTGGATAATGCTGGTGCTTGTGCTAATGAGAGTCCCAACTTTTTGTACAAATTAACAAGCCCTGTGCATCAAAGTCAGCTCTTGGTTACAAATATCTATATATCCCAAGTCATTAGTATGGAGCTAGTGCTCTTGCACCATTCTTCCTCTGCTTGGTGTGCGGAAAATGGCTCTGGGCATATACGAAATAGAGGATTCATTCTGAAATTCTGTTGATCTGTTGTGACTTTGGCTGAAGATCTGGCCTTTTGATTTTGAGACGGGTTGTACAAGTCAAGTAGATGTGGTGTTTTAGGCTTTTAACAAGTGTGCAAGAGGAGCCGTATATGACCAAATAGCTGAGCTAAAAAGTAACTGATTGTGCACAGTAAATTCAGTGGTGCTGTAGACTTACCTATAAATATTATTACCTACAAATATTATTTTTAAAGGATGCAGTGCTATAATGACACAGATTACTTAGAAACTAAGCAAAACTGTAAAAGAAATCAGATAGATATCAGCTTAATGACGTGACTGAGTAAAATTAAGGCTCTTGAATGGTAAAGTGATTCTTACTGCTTGAGAAATTAAAAGTGCGTTTCAAAGTGAACTTTAAAAGTTACCTGCAGAAAAAGCAAGTGTAGCTGACCAAGCTCCAGACCGCACTGAGGACGTCCAGAGGCCATTTCTTGCTCTTTGCGGGTAGTTCATTCCTGCGGAGAGTCCGTTTCGTGTGTTGCGCCTGCCTGCAAACACACACCCCCTGAAAGTTGGACTCATGCATCTTAGTAAGTATTTCAGTTATGCTATTGACGTCAATGCAGTCATTAAATAGATTGCCGGCCCTCCCATCAGTAAACCTGTGCCAAAGACCTAGAGGCAGACACATTTTAAAAGAAGAACATCAGGTTTTCTTTTAGCATTTGGAGAGAATAAGGGAAAAGTTTCTTCTGAAGTCACTATGCTTTGCAATAAGGGAGGGATTTTTTGCTTAATTTTCTAAGACTCATTTTCTGCGAAGATAATTGCTGCATTTTATTGAACACACTTTTGTTATGTTACTGTGCGCATAAACAACTCCAAATGAGACTAAAGAGTAATTTTTTGCGATCAGCTCCAGCTGAAAAATGACACTCATTTTAGGTCTCCCAGCTAGATTTATTTGTGTATCAAGTAACAGAAGGTATTCAGGCAAACCTGTTTAGCCTTTGACTCCAGAAATTCTGCAAGGATTGATTTCATGACATCTATATAAGAAAATAGCCTTCATTTCCCCTCGGCAGGCTCTGAAGACATACAAGCTAATCATGACTCCATAGCAACGGATAAAAACTGTTTTCCCCTCCGCCCCACCTGTGGATGTCACATGAAGATGCTACACGTGCTGCTGCCATCAGGAGCCTGTCACTCCCTGGGGCCCAGCTGCCATCTGCAGCCGTGGGGCAAGCGGCTGCGATGCCAGCGGGACTCCCTGTGTGCACTCATGCCATCCTGCTGTATTTCTGAGGCGGGCTGGGCTCTCCTGGGCTGGCCGAGACATCCGCTCATTACCGTGGCCAGGGAGATGCCTACCTCCCAGAGCTGCCGTCCTGCCCGTTGCTAAAGGCAGCTCCAGGTTGTACAGTTCTCCTTGCCTGGTGTCAGGAATGGCTCTGGCTGTCAGACAGAGGCTCCAAAGGGGCTGCGAGCTGAAAACCTAAGGATATATATAGATGGCATCCTCACCCAGGTGGAGGGAGTACCTTTCCTTTGACAAGATAAGCAGGTATGTTGTAATCAAGAGCAGCAATGCTTTTTTGAAGAACAGTTGAGGAGCCAAACCACAGGGGTTTTTTGTGGAGGTTGTCATTTCGCTGATGATACCACGCTCTGCTACGCAGGATAAAACCATAAAAACAGTCATAGGTTATTGAAAGGGCTTCTCGCTGATGGATGGTTTCGTTCTGAATGATCCAGCCAACTGCAAACCCAAGGTGACAAAGAAGAGATCTTCGTAGTGGCATGCTCTCATTGTGTCCCCATATTCACTCTGCTCTTTAAGCACAGGTCAAGCCCTGAAAGCCCTATATTGCTTTACTCAGCTCCCATTCTTACTGGATTGCTTAAGGCCTCTGTGAAGACAATAAGACTTTGCCATTGCTAATATCAGAGTTGATAAAATCTGTGTTTCTTTTGTTTTCTGCATAGAATGATAATAGTTGCTGTGGGTGAGATTTTGACATTGCAGTCTTCCGTGTACTGAATCAGTTCCATATGAGTTTGAGAAATGCGTACTTGATCTGAGAAAAAAAACTAACCAAAACAAACAAAAACACCCAAACCAAACTTCTGGCAGGCCAAGTTATTTTTTTTAGGTCGTGGGGCACAGTTTGTGCATGCCTTAGTGATGAATAGGGTTCTTCATTGTCCCACTGGTTTGAGCCCCTTCAACTTCCATGTCATCAGCATTTTCCAGCCAGTGGGAGCTGAAATGGACTCCTGAAAGCACCCATCAGCTCATCCCCGCAGCAGCTATATATAAGTTTCTCCTTCCTCCCCCGAGGTTGAGCTCATTGCTGCAGCATTGTGTCCCGGACACAGCTGGCCATGGGAGTGTGAGAGGCTGCATCCGAGTATCTGTGTGGAGACGTTCCCAGGGTAATGCACTGCACAAATCCCAGAGCCATCAGCCTGTCCTTGGACAGTCCCAATGTTCCAAACTTTGCCCTCCTGCAGGATCTGATTCCACGTGTAAGTTGCTTTCTTGTTGTGTTTTAAAAAGTAAGTATTTCTAACTTTGCGTTTTGATTGTCAGTGGTCAAATCGTTCAGTCCGTAGTTGGGCAGGAACTCCCGCTGACTGTTCTGTATTTATTAGTCGTGGTGGGAGCAGTGTTTGATTCTAGTTTGTAGAGGCATATACAGAGGGTAAAGCGCTGGCTTTGATGGACAGAATTTGAATTTGCCCATCGTCCTCTGTAGGGTAGACATTTTGCCCACCAAAGTTAACTCTACAATTATAGGATAACAATTATAAAGATTAAAACTTGAAGAGCTTTTGAAATCAATGTGTAATCCAGGTAGAATTAAAAGAGGGAGTAAGGGATTGCTAACGCACTTTTCCCTCTATTCAGTTACGGAATTGCATCCATTCTGAGATACAGTTTAGACTCGCCGATTCCCAAACAGTGATACTGAACAATGAACGTATTGACTGTTTTCAATGTTCAAATCACCCAGAAATGCTCTGGTTTTATTATCAGTATCTTTTCATCTCCTGGTTGACTAAAAAAGATTTATATAGTTAAGCATGGTATGCTTATTAATGTAAGCATAATGTCATTGTGCAACTGGTAAAGAATGTTACGCTAATAGTTAATGAAACATTTTATTGTAATATTGTTTTCTCTGTAAGAAGTGTCTGTAAATGACAGCCTTAAGTATTGTATAATTGCGATACTTTTTTGACAGAAAGGAAACAACTGTTAATTATTTATGGTTATTAATAAAACATGCCAGGTTCTTAAGTTAATTCAGTTCACTGGAAAAATATGTATACTTACAAAGATTTAAATTTTTTAAGCAGTAGACTTTAAAAACCATCTAAATACGTCCATGCCTGTGGAATATATTTTCATGTCTAAACGTATCATTGATTGACTTTGTTGTGTGTTCAGGCACTTAATCATTTTAGGAATTCAGAATGTAAAAAAAACCCCAATGCCCCAAAAATCTAGCAGGGTGTTGATTTGACAGTTAATGTCTTTTGATTTTGTATTCATTACTGTGCCTGTCAAAGGCCAGTGGCAAACAGCCTTTCATCAACCGGAAGAGGAGTAGGATCTGACCCAAGATTAGACACTGTGTTTTGTTGTTTACTAGGAGCCATGATCAGTGTCCATTTTTCAGTACTAAATACTTATGTAGTTAGATTTAATTTTAAAAGAGCTATGCTTTTTAATGTAGATACTCTAGTAGAAATATCCTGCTGTCATAAATATACCTTTCCAAGAGGAAATTGAACATCTGTGCGTATGAAAATTCCTCTACCACACCTCCACACTCTTAAAAAATTTTCTTAAACAGACATTTTTGCATTGTATCTAAAAGACTCCAGGTTCCAGGTGTTTAGAGCAAGGCTTTGGATCCAGCTTGCCAGGGCCCTTAGAGCATATTCCAGACACCCCAATGTTTTCCTTTAAAACGGGTTGAATCCAGTTAGGCCTTTCATGCTGCAAGCGTGTTTAGGGAGGTTTTACAGGCTTAGCACTTAGAATCAAAATGATTCTAAAACGTCACATTTTACAAACAATGTATTTTTCTTTAAATACCAGATATTAGGTTGACAAAAGCAGGACACAGTTATAGCAATCGTTGTGTTCTCTGGAAAACCAGCCTAATATTCTGAGAAGTGGAAAAGCCAGCCTGTCTTCCTGCTCCCCTTCCCTCCCTCCCTGCCTCCTTCCCTCTCTGAGTTTTATGAGAAGTGACCTGAAATTGTGGCCCTGCTGTTACCAACTCGAGTGCAGGACATTTGGATCCGCACTGGGAGTGTTCGTGCTGGTCTGGGACGGCCCAAGAGGACGGTATAACCATCTGCTCTGCAGGGACTATCATCCGATGAGTTGAGCGCAGTGTGGGACCAATTCTGCTAGCAAAAATTCAAAGAAGTTGAATTCACAAGTTAATAAAAATTCACAAGTTGGCGATGCATTAGCAAACACAAGTACAGGGTTTGTCAATAATAGGTCTTGCTAGCATTTGACAGTTGTGAAATGTTTTCCTCCCTTTCTTCCCAAAGATACTTCTTGAAGAAGAGAAATCCAGATACAAGTTTCCAGTCTAACTGGAGTCTTTTCTGTTTTAGCAGTAATACTTTATGGGACATGGTCCACATCCAGAGCCTAGTCAAATGCGTATGCTGGGCCTTCATGTTCATTCAAGTTCTTTGGGCAGCGTATTTCCCGAAGTTCCTGTTACTGAAGTGTCACTAACTGTTTGCAGCTTCCTGGGTTTCAACTATATTGCGTGAAACTTTTAAATATTTCCATTCACTTACAGTGGGAACGCGCTATCCAGGTAAAAGCCAAAAGTTTGTTACTCACACTTTATAGATCAGGAACAAAAAAATGAAACACAAGAAAAGATGATGCTCACACCACATTTTTCAGCAGCAGCTGCTCGTTCTGAGCCTGCCTTTGTAACACATCCAAATGTGGTCAATTTAGCATGCTGCTAGAATGTCTCTTACTGCAAATTGCCTTAAATGGAAAGTCATGTGCAGCTTAAAATCAGATGTTTCACAGAAATTGTATGAATTTCACTGAACTTACTCTGAAAGGTGCCACATAGCATAAAACTTAAAGCATAAAAAGTAACCACTGGAATCTGTGGCAGGCCAACCTATATTTGACCTTCAGTGGGGAACATATCCATTTCCATGTCCATTTAATCTGATATTTTAACTGAGATTATTAATAAGGGTGCCTTTAGTATAGCTGACATTTTGATTTCCTTGAACTCAGTTTGAGGTGCTTAAATAAATATAATATATAAATATATTTTGAGGGCCTTAATTAAATGTGTTTTGAGAGTGAAAGGCTTTTATTACCTGCACTGGCTGTAGTGATTTGACAAGTACTTACACTTCCAAGTCTGCCTGTCATTGCTGGGTTCAAGTTTCTCCTCCATCTGCCCCTTCAAGGTATCTCTCTGATTGCTTAGCTCTAGTGTAAACAGCCTGATTCGGGTCAGGACTGAGACCCCAGATTTGAGGAAAGTAGTCATACAGGACTCAGACCTCCAGGTTTAATCACCTTCTGGCTAAAATGATCCAGATGTAAGAAAAAAACACAAATTATTATCTGATGTTCTATATTATCTATTTCTGATTATGGATAACTACGTAATCAATCTGATGCTGTGTCCCTGGCAATGTTGGGGAAAATATGGTCCAGTTCTGACCCGTGTCCCAAACACATCTGTTAAAAAGCTGGCAACCAGGGTGTGATAGCCTCAGTTTGAAGGTGACACAGAGGCACAGTGGAGATCAGCACGTGAAAGGATTAATATGGAATATTAAAAGCTGTCAAAACAAATGATGCTGGTTTGTAGGATACTGACATCTCCCTCTTCCTCCCCACCCTTTTACCCGTGGGACTTACTCTGTGATTTTAAACAGATTATTCTAAAAGGCTGTACGTGCAGTTTAGTAAACATAAAGCACACTGAGTCACAGCTACGAACAGCTGAAATTGTTCGCTAGGGTAGATTAATACAGATGATTAGCACAGTGAATGTTTTAGCTCTGTTGTCAGCTACTGCAGGTCTGAAGATTTTTAGTTTTGTGACTTGAGGCTCACTCTGAATGTTCAGAGTTACAGTGTGTGGATGTGCAAAAAGTGAATCCATACATCTCGGGGTGCCACCAGACAGTTATCTGAAGGACACTTGCTTAACGTGCAAAACAGACTGCATTTTCAAAAGCTGGAGGATCACAGATTAAGAAACAACTTTTTTAATTGCATGTGCTTTCAGATTGTTCAAGCTATTTCTGCTGGTTCTGCTGTATGACCGACCCACAATCTGCAGTGAGCAATACTCTGACTTCCCACAGTGTCGTATGGTACAATTACAGATCAGTCGATAGGGCTTACTCAGAGTATCACTTGAAAACCAAATATGTCAAAACAGGTCATTTTTTGCAACATGTTGCGTACTTGAGTGGCTCTGCTCTATGTGGAGTAGCAATATCTCTGGGTTTCAGCTGTAGGATGACAGTCATATTCATTTATTTTGAGAGGCTAAATAAGGGCAGAAAGTTCAGATGAGGTAAATTGGCAAGGTTGACATTATTACCCTTTGGGTATGTAAATTATCTATTGTAGGAAAACAGATTAAAATTCCAAACTAAATCAGTTTTTTAAGCTTCCAACCTAAAGGATAATGCTTTCAAGAAATTACGTTTAGCCATTAAAAAAAAAAAAATTATATTTTATAATTAATATCATTTAAATGGCTGGCATGGTGGCTCAAAACATAACGGATGACTGTATGCCCAGTCTTTCCAAGGCTGAGAGGGGGACATACGGACACAAAGGTTGATATGTGTCTTAAAGAATTCCTATGAATTATGGTTGGGATGCTTCCAGGAGCCACATTCTTAACTTTCATATTGAAGACCTTAAGGAAATTAAATTGAAAGGAAATGGAGGACAATTTTGTGTTAAATTGTAACCTTTCCAAGAATCAAGGAAACTGATTTAAACAGGTCTAACATTTTACCAATTGCCTGTTCTACATTGCTATGGTGACATGGGGAGCCTTATTCTGACCCTCATTTAAAATTTCTGAATAATTTTCCCATGAAGAGCTAAAGATTATTAATAAACTTTGTCTTTACATCTAATGCCAGTGGCCAAGTGGAGCTTTTCAGGTAGATCAGCACTGTACTTTGTACTTCCATTTCCTACTCCAGTATTTTCCTACTGCAGTGTTTGTTTCACCACAGCCAAAGGACTTTCACTCTTGACAGAATATTTAGACCATAAGTTTTATTATCTCCAGGTTAACCTGGTTCAAAACCTGATTTAATGGCTACAGGTGGGTATGTGGATGAAAGTAACATCTGAATTCTGTGGCAGATCCAAATGCAGCCCTTTTTGTTTGTGGTTTGCAAAACTCTTAGGAAACAGTGAAATAGAGTATGGTTAGTCCCTTGCATCTTTCATGTTTTGTTTCTTTTTTTCCCTTTGTTGAATTAAAATCGTTGCTGTGGTCTGTCTAGATAGTTTCTTCCTTGTCTTAGGCCTGTTGTGAACGTCAGCTCATGGTTTCTCAAGGAGTTTTCAGTGCAGCAGCAGGGGCGCAGGCACACAGTTTTGCACAGATATGTGCACAGAAAGACAGCTCAGGAGAGGCACTGCCCCTGGGCTCAGCTGTGGGCCGACACGGGCAAGAGCCCCCGCTCCAACGCACACGTCGTCGGTGCATGGCACCAGGTAGCGAAGTGCATAAGTCCTCAGACTGGCTGTGGATGAGCCAGCTCCAGAACCGGAAGCCGTCTCGCCACAACAGCACAGGATGGTGCCCCACCTAATTAAGCCTGTTGAAAGGCAGGGCTAATTAGTTTAGGTGGAGTGCCTTGTTAGCACAACGATGTTGCTTCCAGGATCCAAGTTGGTTTCCCTGCACGTGTAAGCTTACCAGCCCTCTCCGAGCCAGCCCACATGTATCAAATGAGATAATACACTGCACAGCACAGGTAAATCCTAAGTGAGTAGCTAGGTAATTTCATAATCATATCCTGATTTTTCAGTGTCTTTCTCACACTCGTGCATTCACATGCATGCCATGTGCTCAGGAAGAAAACATTTCTACTCACACAATAAAATGTTCATCTTACTGTGATCTGGCCTTTCCTTCTTTAACTAGAGAAACAAAAACACAGTCTGGGCGCCCCGTGATATACAGGGAGTTAGGATTGGGATTTAAGTCCCTGGGCTCAGCTCTAGGTCTGGGCTGGAGGCTTCCTTCTGCAGCCCATCGAAACCGATGGCCATCTGCATTCCCAGCCTGCAGCTCTCTGGGCTATTTTCACTGCACTTTGAGGAGTGTGTTGAGTAAAGATGTGATGGGATTAACTTAATTTAAAAATTCATAATCACCTTGGTAATTGTGATCTGTCTTCAGAAATGTGTTCGAGGTATGTGTTTATTTCCTTATGAAACATCATCTGAAAAATCATTTTCAGCGTTCTCCTTGCAGCTCTCTCCTTTAAGTGCTCTGTCAGTCTTTTGCACTTGTTTTGTTAGACCCTGTGTGGGAGAGGTACTCTCTTGCATCGTATTTTTCCTCCTGTCTTGTGATTAAGGCAGGAATCCTACAGGGCAACAAGGAATCAAGCCCGGTCAGTAAAACGATAATGTGCCAAACCGTGTGTTTGCTCCCTGAGATAAAGTTGGAACTGAGCAATCTTTCCTGTTCATTCGACAGGCCAAGATTAGATTCTGCCCCTCTTGCCATTTCTGCTTCTCCCTCTCCGTGGACTGAGGAATTCCTACTATGCAGGCAAATCCCGTTCCCAGATTCCCCCGTGATATTGCTGCTAAGTGACATCTGACAAGATGCTTCCTGCATTTTGTTACTTCCATTTGGCACCATAAAAGCACTGTCACTTACCCTTCTGATTTGTGGCAGCTACGCTGTATTGTTCACTCTGTGTGGCTGCTGTGGGGGGGAAGGACACTGCAGAAACGGGGACTGCCTTGTGGTAAAACACTCCATCCCACCCTACGATGAGACGGTATCTCCAATCTAAATCCTTCTTCAGAACTTCTCCAGTTTCCCTCGCTCGTTAGCATTTCAGATTAAACCCTTAGGCTTATCTTCAGATCAGAAATTACCTCTCTGGGAAGCTTCATAGGCTTCTATTAGCCACCTTAAGCTGTTCTTAGTGTTTACGCCTCATTTTTGCACCTCATTGTCATGCAAAAGGTGCAGTGTTAACTTTGCTTTGGGAATCTTGATCTTTAATCTTTATACTGTAGCATGTTTGAAGTTGAGGTTTACACAGCTGTTTTAGAATGCATGCATATCTGACACATGTAAACACAAAATAAATGTGAGAGTACTTTTTGAGTTTAATTCAGGACCCTAACTTTTTTTTAGCTAGCCCCTTCCAAGTGGTTTCCAATGCTCCATCTCAGCTGAAAAGAGATGTTAATATTATTTATTCTGCGGGAATGAAGATTCATGACGAGACATCATCTATACTCTGCTGCAATGCCCACTGAAGCTGGTCCTTCTCTCCAAACAACATTTGCTAAATCCAGTTCTTTGCAAGGCAATACTTGAGTAGCGTCCTCTCCCCGTTTTCTTCATTCTTTTTCAGTCTGTTTTTAAGGTGTCTGTGGGGATATCACAGGCTCTCCCATCAGCAGTCCCTGAAAAACTACAGCTGTACCCCCCAACCGACTCCTCCTTCAGTTCAGAGCTTCAGCTTCTTGTGCTCAGCCGGGCACTACACCCAGGCTGAACTGCTGAGATTATCCCAGGCGGGTGTCTCGGCCGTTGGTTGCTTCTTCCATGTCATCATCCTCTCCTAGAAGGAGCAATGCTCTTGGTACTCTTGGTACCCTGCTGCCCGACCCAGGGGACCCTGGACACTGACATCAGAGGACTAACTCTAATGATAAGTTGCTCCTTGTGGGCACCCGCAGTTATTGCCACAAAGCCTGGCAAAATTGAGTGACTTTATTATCACTCCTGCGATAATAAACCACAATCACCCTACTCTAGACTAATTGGTAAGCAATTGCCTAGTTACTGCTAACAGTCAGTGGTCTGTTCAGTGAGTTGCCAGCCCATGTGGGTCCTCAGTGACCTGATTCTCATGACCTGGCTGGTGATCCACCCCAACCAGCCTGCACACCAGTACTGGTGGGTATAATCAGGACTTTCGCAGGTTTGTCCAGTTCTGCCTTAACTGGCTTCATCAGGGCTTGGCTCTCGCTCCAGGCTGACCTCTTGGTATGAGTTTCCTTGAAATGTTTCATTTTTGCCTCAAGTGGCTGGGCCCCCATGACTGATCTCCTGCTGCTCACCTTGGGGTGGGTTGCAGGAATCGGGGTCAAAGCAAGGCTGGGGGAGACAGGCTGCCCAGCACCAGGGCTCTGCAAAAACTCTTCTGTTTGCTGCTGAGGGCTTCCATTTACTGCTTGGTCTCAAGACTCCGTCATTGTCATAATATTAATTTCACCTAACTTCAGCCACCTAAAAATTATAGACCAATCTTAAGTAGTGGCTGTTTTTTGAAGAAAACATATTGCGAGCTCAGGAGCAAACAATCCTGTTGTGCAGGAAGATCAGGAATTTCAGCAGAAGCCAACTCGGTCAAGCAAGGAGCTTCTTAGCTAGTCAAAGTGCAAAAAGAGAGCAGGTCAAGAGTGAAAAGGACTGGTAACAAGGAAGGGATGTAAAAGCGCTGTTTGGGCGTGTGGGGTGAAGTTGGGCAGACCAAAGGCTGAGGGAGCTGTGGCTAGCGAGGGTACTCCAACATGGGTATGGAATAGGGAAGGAAAGTTCAGAAAAAATGTTAATCTATGGGGGAAACAGCCTAGTGACAACTGGTACATGAAAGGCCAAAGTACTCGGTGCCTTTTTTGTCTTAGTCTTTGCAGATGGAGCCTTGTGCTCAGGCCCCAGCGTCCACCAGCCTGCTTGGGAAGGAAAGGGGTGGAGAGCAATGAGGGAGCAGTGGGTAGGGGCAACCTAGAGGAGGTGGATGTGTTCAAGTCCACGGCGTTGGACAGGGTTCAAGCTGGAAAAGCTGGATGATGTGTCTGTAAGGTCACTGTGTGTCCTTCATTAAAAACTGTGGTGCTTGAGAAGGTCTGTGACAACAGGAAAAAGGTCTATCTTTGAGACAGGCAAAGGGGATCTGGGGAACTAAGGGCTAGTCAGACTCTTCTCGGTCACTGGAGACATCAGTGAGGGTGTCCACTGGAGTTTGTTTCCAAACACATGAAGGACAAGAAAGTAAATTGGGAATGGTAGACACATTTGCCAAGGGTAAAGTGTGCTTGAAAGCCCCAACCTCCTTCTCCAAGGGCTAGGGGGACGGCCTGGCTGTGGGGACATGGGGGGAGCTGTGGGTGGGTATACCTGGCTGCAATGAGCACTTTGGCACTGTTTCCCAGAGCATTCCCACGTGGAAGCTGAGGCGGCATTGGCCAGACAAACGGACTGTTGACAGGGTTGGATATTGCTGGACCACCAGGCTCTAAGGGTGGTGATGAAGGCTGCGTGTCCAGTTGGTGGCTGATGACAGGAAGGGTGCGGGGTGTCTGTCAGTGCCCTACAGCTACTTGAGCATTAGGCTGATGTTGGTGATTAGCTAGGGATAGTCCTGCTCTGAGTGGGAGGCTGGAGCAGACGACCTCTGGAGGTCCCTTCCAGCCAGTTTCTGTGACTCTGCAGTAGAGAGGTGCTTTCTGCAGTTAATGGAGAAGGACAAGCACCTCCGGAGGGTGATTCAGCCCATCGCAGCAGTGATGCTGAGAATAGAGCAGGATCACCCTTTGGAGGTCCCAGCCACTTTCCACTGACTGTGTGGGGAGCTTAGGTGATTAACTTTTAGACAGCTAAAGATAGCTCAGATGAGCACACACACCCCCAGCGACATTTCTCCGGGCTAATATTACTGCTTATCGGCGTTGCTCAAATTTCATTGCAGCTGGCTCAGTGATCGGGCGGCGAGCACATTGGCTGTTGACTCAGAAACATCACTGCTACTATGGCAGTCGAGTGACTAGCAGACGTCTCCTGCGCTTCGCGTTGTGGTCGAGTCACGCTGCAGGCATTCCTCCCGTCACTGGAAACCGCGGCTTTGGTGATTAAATGAGCTGTGGCTTCTTCCTTCCTGGGATGGCTGCAGCTTGGGGATATGAAGTGGTTTGGTCTTGTGTCGTTCCCTACAGGCAGGAGGTTTTTCTTTCTCCCTTTCATATTGCTTTCCACGGTCCCCGTGCCTTTGCTTGGTAAAACGTCTCTGCTTGCTCCCTCCAGTTTGAACCTGGATGTGTCCCTGACGTTCTTGGTGGGTGCTGTTTTAATCACTGCCTTGGCGTCTTCAGCAATTTTGGAGCCGTTTTTCTAGGGGCTGAGTTTTCCCAGCAGCCTTTCTGGGCGGCTGAAATGATATGTCCCAGAAAGGACCTGTCTTTAATTAGGCAACTTATAATGCCAAACTCCTCAGCAGTGTAACAGAAGAGTTCATTTCTTCTGCTCCTTGTTGCTTGGGGGGGGGGGGGGAATGCCCCCCAAAATCTTGGCCTCATTTTGCCTGAGGTTGTAGCACATGTCAAACACTTTCATCAACAATTTCAGTATCACAAACGTTATTCCTGGCAGAAGCATCTCACTCATTTCCTGGCATTTTTCGCAATTAGCAGTAGAAAGCTTTCACTTCGGCTTTTTGTCTCTATCTTCCTCTATCATCTCTGAATACAGACTCCATTGTTTCTGCTGCTTTTGAGCCTGTGTAAAGATTTTGTTTGCGTTCCCCCACAGCTGGATCTCCTCCAGTGCCACCTCTTCAGTGTACCTCTAGCAGTGGCTTTGCCAGTTAATCCCATCGTCTCTCTTTGCAGAGGTTTCGCTACCCTGGCCTCTCTTACCACATCTCATGTATTAGCGCTGGGTAACTGAAAAGTCCACGTTTCTAAAATAGCTTTTTGCTAAAAGCGTTACTTCGAGACATGCTGCTTTCCGTTCATTTGCATGCAGTGCCCATGCCCACGCCGTCTGCAGCCTGCCTGTCTCCTGCCAAGCTCTGGCACCCGCTGGCCCTGCTCCACATCTCTCCCGGTGCCCAGTGCGGCTGCATTGTGCCGGGGAGCAAACGAAGAGCCCTTCACTCTTATTCCCACCTCCGCTGCACGCCAGAGAGAGGCTGCAGTATAGCTGCAGGTGTGAGAAATGTGAGAGGGGACAGCTAGAGTTACCGGTCGAACTGGAGTCCCAAAAATACAATCAGGAGGGGGGAGAAGGGCAGGATCATCCATTTGTTCTGGGAGTTGCTCAAGAGCGTACTGGCTCCACCTGTTCCACAGGTGCTGGGGCTTTGTGCCTTTCTTAGCACATCTGCACTTATCTTTGCAAAAGATATAATTAGTTTCATTGCATACAATGAAATGTTGGGGGGGGGAAGTGCATCTCAATACTCTGTCGTTCCCATGATTTTAGATTACCCTTTAATTCCAGCCCCACGGTCCAGCGGACTGGGAGTGTGCAAGTGTCCATAAACCTACAAGAGGGAACATGGTTGTGCACTGGCAGCGTTGCCGGCACGTGTGGCGTTGAGTAGTTCTGCTGGATACATCTTGCTTTTGAATAATACCTTCTTTTAGGTACATTTCTAGCTTTTGTGCTTGAGAAAAAGTTGAAAATCTGGTCCATAGACTCCCTGGATATTGAAAAACATACAGGGCATCTATAAAAGAAACCTGTAATTATGGGATGCAGGGTTTTTTCAGTCCTTGCAGTTTGTAAGATGGTGCTATCAGACTTGGACATTTTCATTGCAGATTTAAATGAATCATTGCAGTTGTGCTCTGTGCTTTTGGTTTTGTTTCCTGTGAATTTTGAAACCCATCTACAGAACAATTTTCTCAAATATATTTGTTGGATCTGTTAGCACAATGGCTTAATTTAAGGAAATAGCTCTCTGCTCATGGGTAGTCATGAATGCACTAACAGGATACATTAAAGAAATAAATTATTTGGTGTCAGTTATTCACTCGGTATTGTCAGGGATAAATATGTAAACATGTCCGCACAATCTGTAAGCAACCACAGATACATTAGGGAAGGCAAAGGGTAAATGGCTGACAGCCTGCACAAGTCCCTATTCTATCAAGTTTTGGCATGTTGTTTGTTGATAAACCTGTTTTACTGAGCATGCTCCATGCTCCTGGGTTTTAGAGTGATGCCAGACACTGGCTAGTAATTATTGCAGGGCATATAATAAATCTTGCTTTCTGAAGTTAAAATAGCCATATTCTTCTGTTGAAGGGAACTGGAGGGAGCGCCTTTGGTGATCTGGATCTATGTGACTTTTACCTAAGCCATGACCACATGAGTACCTTGTTAAATCACACAGGCCACCCTTCCTTTTTTCGTCTCCTTCTCCTTTTCCTTTTCCTTCTCTTTTTCCTTCTCTTTTTCCTGCTCCTTCTCCTGCTCCTTTCTTTTTCTCTCTTCTAACCTGCATCAGGACTTAGAACCAAATGGGTCTCAGTTGAAGCACAGATGAGTTCAGCTTGTGGATCAGTCTTTTGTGGATCAGATCGTATGTGAGGATCCCACAGAGAGGACTTATGCCAGCTTGCTTAGATATAAGCTCTTAGTCATTAGCAGTCAAGGACAGAGAAATGTAAATGAAGTCTTCAGTAAACACTAATGATATCTGTACCGCTCACAAAATAATAATCTGTCATTCACATGATTAACTAGAGGATCTCCCTTCTCTTCTTAATCTTTTTTGTCATCTATAATAACGACAACAATTATGATAATCTCTAATAAATATAGTATGTTATATAATTAAAAATGACTTGTCTTAAAGTCCTCTGATGAATTCTAAGCAATAAACACTCATAATGTATGTTGTTATGATTTTTAAGAAATGTCCATATCTGAATGTGTTTAATTTTATTTTTTTTTACTTTGTAAATTATTTTAAATATCTGTAAATAAGCAAAATATTCAAATGTGCCTGAAACCTCTGGGACAGGGGTTGTGTCCTATGGATTCACACTGAGAAGTACACACATTTTAAAATTGCACCCTTAATGTTATTTTCAAGCATTTCTACAAGTTAGGAGCCTGGGAGTGTGCTTTCAAACATTTCCTAAAGCAGAGTTTTCAGTGCTTGCAAGCGGTTTCATGCACCAGGATAAACATTTACATGTTCCCATACAAGGACATGAGGACTTCAAAAGCCCCAGCTCACCTAAGAGCCGCAGCAGAGCTCAGTTCACCAAATCTACTGATTATTGACCATTTGTTTCCCTGCCACTAGTGGGAACTAGGAAGCATTTTCTTCTGTAATACTTGTATTTTAATCTTTTGTTTCTTATGAGTGTTTGTCTGCCTCAGGTTTTGTTGAATTTTATCAGTTTGTTAAACATTCAGGGAACATTTCAGTGCCTGCCTATTGCCACGTTGTACACACTGGATTTGGGAACAGATCCAGTATTAAAGCCTTTCCAAGGCAAAAGTGAGCAACTGCTCCTATTAATTTTACTTTTAAATGAACAGATTTGATCCCGAATCTGAATTGTTGTTGAAGTAAGGTTAAGATAGAGTGATAATAGTTTTTATTAAATGAACTGGAATCAGTGGAAAATGGGGACTTTGGTGACCTCAGTGGCCATCCCTCAAGCCTCAGATGAATTGCTGCTACAACGGCAGGCTGGAGCTGAACGCAGAGTGCTTGTGGGAAGGACGGCCTCAAATGTTCAAGAAGTTTATAATTATAAATAGCTCCAATTTATTGTAGCCAGGATGCAATTAAAAGTAAATAACCCAGAAGATGTCTTACTGGCACTGTAAACAATTGGCTTTGCATGTGGAATAGGATATACTGTGTTAAAGTTGGGAAGACCGCTGTAAGCTGCAAAGCCTTCCTTTTTACCCTTCATTGTAAAAGTTTCTCTTCCATTTTTTTGGCACAGAAAGCAGCCCTTTTTGATAGAGACTGTTGGGGGGTTTTGAGTCTTAAACTCTACATGCCTAAGGTTTACACACGAAGTTACAATCCATTAGAAGTAACTATTCCTTTTCTTTGTGGAATTAAGTCTTTTATCAGTACAGTCAGCCCATAATTTGATCTTTAAGAGTTGAGGAGAGCTGAGTTTGTAAAGATGTCTGCAAATATTTGCATTCAATGTTTCTCGCCAGCCAGGTTGGACAGTCTGTTCACAAGATAGAAACCTGTTAGTAATGTTAGCCTGCTTAAGTGTGTTTCACTAGTTCATGGTAGACTTAGTTATTTGGCACCTGCAATATTCTACTGGGCAAAGAGAAGAACTGCAACTCCTCTCCAACTTTTTAACTCACTTGTTTGGGATCTGGTATTTTGGTCACTTCTAAAACTTTTTAGCCTTTACACTTTCTGCCAGAAACAAGGAATGCTAAGTCTTAATGTATTTATTTAAAAGGGACTAGGGTGACAAGAGAGAATCGAGAGGGAATCAGGAGAGAGAAAAACTCACTTTGAATTTTGGTGTTTGGATCTAGTTTCAAAATGTTTTCTAACTTGGTTTATCTCCTGTGTAAGTCAAGGGTAAAGCCACCATTCACTCCTGCAGCTTGGGGACTAGGGTCTCTGCCCCACCATCCCGCCTTGCTGCCTCATGGGGCTTGGTGCGTTTGGGTAACAGGATGGGGGACAGTGAGTTTGTGGGTTAAAGAGAGGAACCAGACTGCACGGCTGCAGCTGCAGATAACATTGGCCTCGTGCTCAGAGATATCCTGGCCAGCGGCGAGCACGGGGGCTTGCACGCACAGCCGTGCAGCAGGCGAGGGGCTGTAGCTCTGTGCTGCAAAGCGTGGTATAGACGGTGTTGGTGGGGGAGCGTCGGGCAAGAGTTCATCATATTAAACCCCCTTCTCATCTGCAACACTTCACAGGCCTTCTGATGAAGTGCATATTTGCTCTTACGTTGAACCACTCCCAGAAAAGAGGATAATCTCCAAAACCTTTCACTTTTCAAGTATTCAAGAAGAAAACAAGCCTCAAGTCCATATTCATTAGCAGCTCTCACCGTGAGAAAAGGATAGCACGGCTAAGTCAGTAAATGGGAAAAAGCTGCTAAAAATGGGCTGCTAAGTTACTTCTCTAGTGAGAGATACTGTATGTTCCATCTTCTTACAGAGATGAAAAAGAAATAGATGGCAAAAAATACCAAAAATGCAGTTGTTGCAAAATAGTGGCACATAAATGAATTGCATTTAAGTATGTTAGAGTGTTCTAAGTGCCAATGGAAAAATATTAGACAGTGTGCTGCTTCTGTAGGCTCGGCCAGTCTGTCCTCTGATGAACTGGCAGCAAATCAGATCTTGTGACGAAATGTCACCTCCGTTCCTGCTAAATTGCCATTGGGATCAAAAGTCATGCACAAACACCACGTAATATTTGAAAACTGAAACAAACTCCTTTCATTAATTAGTTCTTTATTCTGTCTCGGAAGTGATTTCACATAGGGCACTAGAAAAAATGACAGAAATGCCAGTTATAATTTTATAGGTAAGGGCTTGGTTATGCAACACCCAGATATAAACTGAAACATGATACAGTTGAAGATGCGTCATATAGTATTCCAGGAGACCATGTCCAGAAATTGTAGGACTGCTTCCATAAGTGACCATGTGCATCAGCTGTACCGGGAAGGTTATTGAAGTCTGTGAGTGGAGAAGGTTTAAGAGTGTTTCTGGCAGAGGGTGTTGCACTCCTGACGTCAGTGGGACCTTGGCTTCAGGGAAAGAACATGTCATGTAGCATCTAAACTTCTGTTTACGGATTATTTGAATCCCTGTAGCGACACTAGATACCACTCAGCGAGAGAATCCCCATGCACTTCATCTTTCTCCTCTGACACTTCTTTTTCTTCTCCCCCTGCTTTTGTAGGGTTCCTCCATTCTCCCATTTGCATTTTAACCCTACCATCGCTTCCAGTCCCCTCCTGTGCCCCACACGGCCACCTCTGCAGAAGCAAATGCTGCTGCTGCAGGCAGCACTGGCACTGAAGCATCACAGGCTATCAAGAGTGCATCGTACTCTCATATATCGTGCTATATTGAACACAGCACTGGCCGTGCCATCTGCAGGGGCTGATGCTGCAGGACCACTGAGCAGGGTGGAACGTGGCGCAGTGCTGCAGTGCGTCAGGAAGGGAGGAGCTTCTGCTTCTTGTAGGGTCTCTGTTGGGTTCTGCTATAAAGTATGTTTTCCCTTATCAGTATCAAAATGTACTGTTAATTTTAAAATATTCAAGTGTGATTAATGTGGTATATATCCATGAATATTAACTATTAAGAAAGTTAGAAAATCTATGTTATTCCCTTTTAATATCATTCCCACAGAAAGTTATTACATTTGTAGAAGAGCAACTTCTAATTGGCTTTAAATCTGACTTAGTTTTGGATAGCTGTGTCTCTTACAACGTTTCATTAGGGACTTGGAGTATCTATTTTAATTTTACATGCTGTTTTTCAAAAACACTTGGTGCGAATTTAGCCTTATCTGTGGAATTGTAGCCAGTGCTTTCACAATTTATTTGTAAATAGTCACAACAAGTTAACAAACAGAGAGTTAGTGTAGTTGCATGTCCCCAAGGAGGGCTGGTTTGATACGAACTGGGGTTTCCGGGTTGATTGGTCTCAGACTGGGTCACTTAGAAAGTGCCTTTGGAGACAGTTACTGAGTTTCTAAGAAGGGTTGAGCTCAGGCTGTCTTCCTTCTGTGGAGGAGGATAGTGTCTTTTCTTCTACTTGACTGTCTAATTTCTTGAAACTCGTATGAATGTGGTATCTTTGACGTACTTACTGGTCGAGCAAATTGAGCTAAAACTCACCAGCAGGTTCAGAAATGACTGAGGAAGGAGGGCAGGGAAGGTGAAGAAGCTGAAAGACACGCAGACACCTGGAGGGAGGCATGCCCTCAGAGCCTCATTTCACAAGACTCATTTCTTTAAGAAAATGAGATTTAGATTAGTCAAAACCAAAAGACACTTAAGACTTTAAGAAGAGCTGCCCAAGGATGCAGGTGATGTATCTTTCCCTGGGTCGGAAGACCCAGATGGAGCTGTGGGCAGGCCAGTGGAAATGTGCAGGCCTAGTGTCAGAAAAGTTTCTTTTCTGAAAGAAACGTTAACAGTGCTTTTATATGGAAATATACTTCTTCTAGACTGGGGACTAAGCAGCTTTTGAACAGTAGCAGATCTCACCTTTTTTTTTCCTTAAAATGATACTTAGCGAGAACTGTTTACTATCACTTTACTGTATCTTTGCCATTCAAATGACTAGAGATATTTTAAGTGGCAGTTTTCAAAACATCTGCTTTTAAATCGTTAATCTATTGTCCTCTAAATGTTTTTGTTGAATAGGCCTAAGTAAGTGATAATACTCATATT
This sequence comes from Aptenodytes patagonicus, assembly GCF_965638725.1. Taxonomy (NCBI): domain Eukaryota; kingdom Metazoa; phylum Chordata; class Aves; order Sphenisciformes; family Spheniscidae; genus Aptenodytes; species Aptenodytes patagonicus. The sequence goes on along the minus strand of NC_134953.1, from coordinate 58,629,674 downwards.
TTTACATGAGTAAACCATGCTTCAGCCTGAAGGGATCCCCACTGTTCACAGGCTTCCTTCAGGTAGCCTCACTGAAACAAAGCAGAAAGGCAGCTCACACGCTGCAAAACACCAGTGGGAAAGAAGGATCATTTTGCACAACTGTCCAGATCTACTGTGCTAACATTCTAAAAAACATTTAGAATGTATAAAACATTCATTATATTTTTATCTCATCTTCTAAAAACTAAAAATAAAAATTTAAATAATTTAGAGCTGGCAGTAGCCTAGTACCAAGCCCATTCACTCTATACCTAAGCCCTGAAGTTTCCTTTTTTCATAATTTGCATTGTTCTCCGTAATATCTTCCTTGATAGTTTTGGGTTTTTTCCCCCCTTTTATTAAACAAAACTCAGATTACAAAGTAAGGGAATAGCCTGGACCCTTCCTCAGCTCTGGGGGGAATAAGTCCTTCAATATCAAGTGTAGACTTCTGTTCTTGGTGTTGCATTGCCCTGATGATTCTTTTGGAGGTGAAGACTTGAAGTGAAGTCATAGGGGCAGCAAGTCCTGCAACCCTGACCCTCGGCAAGGCTGGAAATCCTCAAATGGCTTAAATTAGGGTCTAGTGCCACAGTGAGCCTATTCCTTCTTCTGCTACAGGAATGCACACGTAGCTCGCGCCGTGGTTTCATGCCGTGGTCCTGCTTACTGAGAAGTCTTAGAGCAGGAGAACACGTTACAATAACACAGTATCGTTCATTATTTAAACATATGGTCAGCTGCTCTTTAGTTTGTCTGAGGAGATGATTTTTTCCTATTCCTAAAATCATGATTTAGCCTGTGTGAGTTTTATGAATGCAAACATTTTCTATTACGAGGAATTTGAGCCCTTCCAGGTCAACTAATTTACATGATAAAGTAGTTGATAGAGAATATGCATGTTAGAAAGGAAAATACGCCCAAATTCTGTGTGTTTTGGCTATTTCCACCTGCTTTTTGATATATGTATCACAGAAGTATGCAAGAACGAGATTACTTGCCATGTTTGGAGCTCTGTGAGCACAGAAAAAACATTAACTTTCAATGCCACAAAGATTCAGATTTACTGAATCTTTAAAATGTGTCTGTGCCAAGTGCTCCCTGCAAGTGCATTGCTGAATTACTCTTTGGCAGCATTTATTTTCTGCCATGTAGCTTCAAACATTGAACATACAGTTTCTATACAATACTTATTAACGAAGTTCATTGCTTTATGGATATGGTGAATGATGAAGAGGATCTATCCTTATGAAGGCAGATACCAGCAGGAGGTGCAGTTCCTTTCCCTGAGGACACAGGTGGCCACAGAGGGTGGCAGCCCTGCAGGGAGCACACCTCGTGCAGTCCCAGTGAGCGTTTGGTAGCGACGGCAGTGGCATACATATGTATGGGGCATATGTGTATACAGCATATGTGCTATACAGCAGATACTTTGCAGAGTATATATCACAGCAATCCTGACCTCTGATGTCACTGTTACCTGCTCAGCCAGTGCCATTAGAAATGCTGAATTCATTAACTTTGACAGATTTATGGGGTAAGCATATGTCACTGGTATTATGAGAAGCAGTTACATTCATGGGGAGATTTTATGATTCACTGTATCCGCTTATGTAAACCTTAACTTTTACGCCGAGAGCCGCTCAGGAGCCCATTGTCCTACTGGCAGGGTCAAAGAGCAGAGCTCGGTGGGAGCAGGGAGCAGGGGCTGGCGGGGTTGGGGAGTAGGGTTGGCAAGGCTGGGGTGCAGGGCCTGCTGGGGAGCACAGGCGATGGCATTGGGGAGCAGGACTAGCAGGGTGTGGGGCTGGTGGAGTTGATGGTCAAGGCTGGTGGGGAGCAAGGGCCGGCAGGATTGGGGAGCCAGGGCTGACGGGGAGCAGGGATGGCCGGGTCAGGGAGCAGAGCTGGTGATGTTGGTGAGCAGGGCCAGGTGAGGTTGGGGAACAAGACCTGGGGGGGTTGGGGAGCAGGGGCTGGCAGGGTGCGAGGGGTTAAGGAGCAGGACCTGGTGGGGCTGGGAAGCAGGGCTGGTGGGATTGGGGAGCAAGACCAGGTGGGATTGGGGAATAGGAGTTGGCAGGGAGCAGGACCAGGTGGGATTAGGGAGCAGGGCTGGCAGGGTTGGGGAGCAGAGCTGGTGGGGTTAGGGAGCAGGGCTGTTGGGGAGCAGGACCAGGCAGAGCTGGGGATCAGGGCTGGTAGGGTTGGGGAGCAGGGCTGGTGGGCAGAGTTTGTGGGGTTGGGGAGCAGGGCTGTTGGGGAGAAGGACCAGGTGGGGTTGGGGAGCAGGACCAGGCAGGGCTGGGGACCCGGGCTGTTGGGGCTGGGGATCAGGCCCGGGGACCAGGCTCCGGCAGGGCGCAGGGGCCCGGCCGGGTGGGGAGCGGGACTGGCGGAGGACCAGCATCCCGGGCGCGGGCAGCGCCGAGACGCGGGGGCAGCCCGGACCCCCGCAGCAGCCGGGGGGGGGCGGCGCTCCCGGAGCCGCAGCCCGGCCCTGCGCTGCCCTGCCCTGCCCTGCCCTGCCCTGCCCGGGGGGCGCCCGGTTCCCCGTCCCGCGGGGGCAGGGCGGGCTGCGGGGCCGGGGCGGGCCGGGGCGGGCCGGGGCGGGCGGCCGGGGCCGGGGCCGTGCCGGGTGCCAGCGGCGGGCGGGGATTTGCTCGCCGGCGGCGAGGGGAGCGCAGCGGCGGCCGCATGATGAGGGAGCGGTGCGGCACCTCCGGCGGCGCTGGCGGCGGCTCGGGCGGCCCCGCCATGGAAAGGCTGCCGCCGCGCCAGCCCGACTACATGTCCGTCTGCCTCTTCGCAGAGGAGCCCTACCAGAAGTTGGCCATGGAGACGCTGGAGGAGCTCGACTGGTGCCTGGATCAGCTGGAGACCATCCAGACCTACCGCTCCGTCAGCGAGATGGCATCCAACAAGGTGAGCCGAGCGGCGGGGGGATGCGGAGCGGGGGGATGCGAAGCGGGGATGGGGAGCGGGGGGATGGGGAGCGGGGGGATGCGGAGCGGGGGGATGCGGAGCGGGGATGCGGAGCGGCGCGGGGCACGGCAGCGTGATGCTCGGCCCGTCTGCGCGTCTGTACAGGAGAGCAACTCCAAGTTACTCCAGGGGAAGGAGGTGCGGTTTCCCTCGCAGAGGCACGGCCAGAAAAAACTGGCGGTGGCACGGCGGGACGGCGCGGGGAGAGTGATCCTTACCGCCGGGCTCATTTCTGAGAAGAGGTTTCAATTAGCGCCGGTCCGTTCGGAACCGATATTACCAGAAACACTGTGAAAACGCCCGCATTTAACAAATTATCACTTCAAAAGTCAATTATCTTCATTGTTGTCTGTCCGTAATAATGGCAAACTCTAAACATTGTGGTACGTTAGTTTATTGCTGTTTTGTTTTTCGGTAAGCGTTTAATTTTGTTTTTAATGTGGTGGGCTGGCTCGGCACCGCTTGCCAGCGCATGATGAGGGTGCGAAGTCAAAGACGGTGCATGGGAATGAGCGTCGAGAGGAGCTGCTCGCCCGCCTCCCGAGACCTTTTTTTTTTCAGTTTTTAATGCGCCGTGAGCGAAAGGGGAATTTTGCGTTTTTCTGCGAGGACTAAGGTGCTAAATTAAAGTAAGAAAAGTACGCTGTGCTAACAGACAGAGAAGCAGGAGGGAGAGCGGGGAGTCCCGGGAGTATGCTAAGAAGCAGCAGAGAGGAAAGAAAGCGAAATGCGAGGTCTGAACGCCTTTGTGCAACTTTCGGAAGTTGATGTTCCTGGCCCCCCCACCCCCCCGCCCCGTGCTGGAGCCGGGGTCCCCAGCTCCGTCCTGCCGAGCCAAAGCATCAGACGATTTTCGCTTCAGCATCTCCCCAAGTCAGACCTTAATTTGCCGGGGTGGCTGCTGCTGGATGGTAGGCGCTCCCTCCCCCGAGGCCGGAGCCACCTCCCCGCGCTGATCCCAGCCGCTGCCCGGGGCAGCGCTTGGCTGCCAGCGGAGCCTTCACACCTCCGGGACAGGCTGGCTGCTCCCCATCCCCGTGCCTTGTTTTTTCAAGCGCAGTTTCTGCACCCAGGCTTTCATGCAGTGTTTACAGCCGTGCGTTGTCCGATGGAGCAGGTCATACAGTCCCAGACTGAGCTTGCTCGGTCGTCGGGATGAGGGCTGTGCCTGCTGCATCCGTGCCTTTGACCAGCTGCCGTGGTTAAACCCAGTTCTGAGTTGTACTGCACGAACCCGATGTTATTATTTTTTTTCCCTAATTAGAGATTAATGAAATCAGAAATGCTGAATCATAAACTGATTTTATGGGAAAAGTTGAGCAAAGAAATCCCGTGTTATTTCAGCTTCCTCCTCTGTTAGTGATTACCACGACATGCAGGGACAAAGGAAGCAATAAAAGTTTTATAGACCAAGCTTTCAAGAAAGGAATATTATTTTTTTTGAGTTTGTGTTGAGGGATGCCAGGGTGAAAGTTTAGAAAGGTTTAGGCTGCGGAGAAGGCTGCACCTCCAACGTGGACGCTGATGCCCTTCATTTTGAGATTTTTTTTTTTCCGCTGAGTGCCAAATCTGGACTCGTGAAGGTGAAAGACTAACTAAATTGCTTATTGTAGTAATTAAAAGTTGTGATCCCTCTGTGTGCAAATGGCTCACAGCTGGGTCAAGCAAAAGGTTCCCGAAACTTTGTTCTTTCATAACCAGTTTCTGAAATGTCTGCACTTTTTGGGCAACTTCCAGTATCATTTTCATCTGTGAAAGAAAAGCATAAAATGGCCTCACACCTCGCTGTCCTTTCCTCATCAGCGGTAAATATTGACACAAATTAGTTTGGGGGTTTGTGGTTTTCGAGTTTTGGTGGCAGACGTACAATCTGCAGAGTGATCTTGCAGTGTGAGAAGCCGTTGGGTTGGAAACGTGCATCTTCAGGAGGAGGCTGCAACGGTCCTCAATTGGTCAGGTTTTTCACTTTGCCAAGTATCCCACACAACTGCCTGCTTCGGTCAAAGGCATTTAAATTTGTCACCGGTAAATAGCAAAACAGTCAGATGTTTTGAAAACAGGATGCTTGGGCTCTACATTATTAAAGAAAAACGGAAAGAGAAACAGTATAGATAGGAAGAAAGCAAATAGACTCAGCATGCTCCCAAGTGCATGAGCAGTATAAACAGTGACCTATCTTCCTGACCTCCGCTCTCGCCGAGTTCCTGGCCCCGCGCCACCCAAGCCAAACTACGTCATTTGAGACTGATAGTAGGCATGGCACAGCTGTTGCAAGTGTGACTCGAATTTCCTGTCTCCTTCCTGACAGACGTAGTTTAGAAAATCCAGAGTTGCAACAACAGCAGGCAGAGAGAGAGGATCTCGGCAGACGTGTTCGCAGGGCGATTCTCAGAAGTCCTGCACCAAAAAGGAATCGCTGGGGGGAAACGCCATGCAGGATGGCTTCCTGGCTATAAGCTGATGGTTTTAGGAAAACATCAGTTAAAACATGTGCATATACTTTTTTAAGATGTGAGTTAATTACAGGAGAAGTGAGGAAATGAGCAGCTAATCTTACTGTGAGCTAACGAGCCTGATTGCACTGACATCACTGTGAGCCAAGGGAGCACTGCCGCTTGCATGGTGGGACCCTACAGTCCTACGAGCGGGGATCGGGCATAAAACTGGCAAAGAGGGGAACTCTGTTCCCCGGGTGTGTTGTCATCAGCATCCATGAGTCCTGACGCATTACCAGAGCAGTGCCTGATCTGCAAACTGGCCCGAGTCCCTTGCTGCTCCAGCTGCAAGCTTCTGCTAAAGAATAACTGACCATGCATTGGTGCCTTAACTTTCTAAATTGGAGAAAAAAATACCTGGAAAACTACCTGGTTGCAGGGAATGCAACCGACATGAAGGGAATTTATTTTCCTAACATTACACTAATCTTTTGCTGTGAGCAAAGTATGGCACTGCAGCTTTGCAATGAAACAAAATTACCTGTAAAGCTCTGTAGGCAGTCAGTGCTGCCTGCAGAAGCAGGCCACACATATTTACATTATTGTAACATATATATTCTTTTTTTCCTGCATTTATCACCCTGTCCAGCTTCCAGCTCAGGCAACTGCTGTGTCTCAGAAGGATTTGTGAGTCATGGGCCTGCTGATAAAGAGGGGGTATTTTCTCTCTTGGTGGCCACCCTGTAATGTTGCATTTGGCATTAGGCAGCTGTCCGCAGCCTCGCTTGTCCTGCAGATGGAAGTGCAGGACCCTCTCAGCTCTATTACCTAATATAGCATTTGGGATCTGGGGGAGGACATATTCGGTGCATCCCCCAAATCATAAAAAGGAGCAAGTGTTCTTCCCAGCTGAAATGCTGGTCTTGCCAGCTCCAAGTTTTTATGGGGCCGTAATATCATAGAAATGAGGGATGGAGAAAATGTATTATTTCTCAAGAGCTACCTGCCTGTCCCTGCAGGATACAGCCCAGATCATGCGTAAAATGGATATATCTGAATCGACCTAAGCAGCACCTTTCCATCTCCTTAAATTAAACCAGTCTTATTTAGAGCTTTTTGCAGTCCATTGAGTAAGTAAATGGACAGATAACATAATTTGTGGTCTGTGGGGATATTCTAATTTTGAGTAGACAGAGGTGTTGTCATCAGGGTGCCTGCCTTGTGCTCTTGCAACTATCGAAACCCGCTTCTGTCCCCAGACTTCCCTGGGGGACCCTTCTCTGCCAGCACTGCCCATGCAGCTACAAACACTGCAGACAATATCCTTAAACTCTCTTATTTCAACTCTTAAAGACGTCTCCATTACTACTGAGTGCTGAATAACGTGACTCAAATCTTGCCACCCAAGGCCGTTTTCAGCCAGCAGCTCAGGGCAGCAGCACAGCAGGGCTCCGCACGGCTATCTTGGTCGCTTGTGAGCCAGAAGCGCTAAGATAAACATAACTGATTTCATTTTGCTTGTATTTCAAAGGGCATTTTGGTCAAAAAAGAGGAGCAAGGCTGCACCTAGCTTTCAGGAGACAGTGGCTAAATAAACATCTGGACACTAATGTAAACTCCTGAGGTTGTGGTGGAGGTCGAACGCGGCGCAGGGCCAAGTGCCAGCAGCGTATGTGCTGGGCTGCACAGCCTCCACGCTCGCTTGCCTGTCTTCTGCCAGTCCATCAGCCCCGAATCTTGTCCTCTTCGTACGTGATGTTTCCCTTAAGTGGTGCCGAGCTGTTTAGTCTTTCGCTTGCTTTTGCTGTAACTTCCTTTGTTTAATATGCTTTAAAATATCCGAGCGCCACACAAAGAGAGGCTTGTTCGCTTGTGCAGCAGCCAGTGAAACAAAGAGACTTCCACGTCTCCTGTTTTTACAAGCCAGGATGAATCACTGAGCTCTGCACGCGGTTCCCCAGCCGCACGCCGGTATTCCCCTCGCCCGGGGACTCGTGTTACGGAAACAGGGCTCCACGACCGAGCACCTGGGAGAACTCTTAAGGAGTGCAGCGGGCTGGTTGGAGCCGCCTCTGGCATTGCTCCGCGGTGGTCCCTGCAGAGCTGGTCCATGCAGAGCCCTAACGTGCACCTTGTGTGCTATGCGTCCATTTCTTAGACGTACGGCTGCTGTCTGCAGAGCAGGACACTAGACGATCATTATACGTGATGAGAACTGTGGTAGGAGCTGTTTATATCTGAGGCTGGGAATATTCACTCCATCTTTGTTTTATCTGATGGCTTTTCATCTGTGTTGAGGATGTCCTTGTTCTAGAGGACAGGGCACTGTATTTCTTAAGGCAAAGTTACGTGTGATGCGGGAGCCAGGTTTTTTAACGGAGACCCTTGGGAGTGGTGAACATGAGGTTCCAGTGAAGCCTGCTGGGTGAAGAGGAGCCGGCTCTGGACAGTGGCTCTGCCCCAGACTGTGAAACCCCTCAAAGCTCCTCATGGATGTTCAAAACTTGGGCAGCTGGGTCTGAGTCAACTCCTGTGTATCAGTTCTCATCACTATCATAAATTGACTTTTAGGGTAGCTGTCCCTGTATCCATCCTATTCTTCCTCCCTTGCTCTTTGGCCTCTAAAATAAATCGTTCTAATTATATCAAATATGTCATAAGAGTGGGGCAGAATAGTGGGGCCATATGTGGGCTTATTTAACAATCTTGCAAGCTCTCTGGGATGTCAGTTTCCAGATATCTTAGTTAAACTGATTCAAATATTAAAAAAGTGAAATATTGCAAAGCTGCACCTTTGTCTGTGAAAAGTGTCGGTAGAGTATTGGGAGCCAGTGCCACCGTTCAAGATACCCTCCTAGAGCAAAGTGACTTAGAGTGGCGGATGCTTTCTCGTCTTCTGGGACTGTTGTGGTAAACAGGTGGGAAAAGCCCATACGAGGGAGATCCCACAGCCACACACCATACATGCAGCTGGTGCACGTCTAGATAGCCACAGCAGAGATGAAGACTTTGGGGTTTGAATTTTGGTTTAAGTCCATCTTCCCAGGAGCCTTTCTGGGGAGCTGCCGAGACACAATGGTGCCCAGGACCTTCTAGCATGTCCTTTAAACATTTCTGCTTGTACTGGGATGTGATGGGTTTTAAAGTTCTGCATTCTCAGACTTTTACGTTATAACACATTAGGGTGGGGCTTAAATAAATAATAGCTCAAAGGCAGGTTCAAAATGAATCATGATTTGAGGGCAGGACTAGAGAGTGACTAACTGTTCAGAGCAGAGACTTCTCTGGAAGTGAAGTGGGGATACTGGAGACGCATGAAATCTCAGAGGAGAAGCATCACTTAGGATGAGGGTGAGCTGTGAAGGATTTCAAAGTAGGATTTAATCCTCTGAGCAGTCCTAATCCTGACCCTGATTTTGTGGACAGGGCGAGTTTCCACAGCCTGACTCCGAACTCATTTTTTACCCAGTTGCAGACCAACTGCTTTCGGTGGGGCAGCTGGTGATGAAAATATTTGCACTAAGTGAAACTTGATTGAAAGATGTTGTGTTATCAAAGCCAGAACGTGTTGTGGAGATGTATTGGTTTGAAGGCTCATCCGTCAGATCTCTTAGAGGACGAGATTCCTCTGATTAAAGCCTTTGCTCCATGTTTAAAGCAAACAAATGAGAAGTGCCTCACCTTGCTGCTGGTTTAGCACAGCTGGGCAAATGCTACATAAAAATTACTCTGCAAATCATTTGCCTATCTCTATGTGAGAAGGATTTTTCATTTAAGTATATTTACATTAATTAGTGTAATCCGTATGGTTTTGGTGCTTGCATTAGGCTCATTTTCATTTTGGCAGGACCAACTGCCACATTTTTTGGGGGTATACTGTACTGTAGAGCTCACTGACTTCTTCCACTGGACTTACTCTTTATCCTGTGTTTTCTGAAGCAAACAGACTTCTGTCGATTAAAAGTTGCCAGAATTTTTCTCATTATGAGCATCTTGGAAAAGTCATCTCAGGGCACAAAGTTATTTGAATTTTCTAAAGCCTGTTCTCCTACTCAGGTAAAACCCCAGCTGGATTTGCCTAAATGATGACTGCAGAGCCTGACTGGAATTTAAATTAAATTTAAATTGCTGCTTCATACGATTAACAAAATCCCATGTTTAATTGCATTGCTCTCTTGTTAAATGACAAATGCGCTTCCCTCTCAGTTGTTTTTTTTTTTTTGCTGAAGATGGAGAATATAATCCAGGCACATTTCATCCCAATGTCCAGCATCTCCTTATGGTTCACCCCCAAACACCGCAGGAGTAGGGATGCCTCTGCCTGCTCCCTGCCTGCCCTGGCAGGGACGAGCGGCTGGGGAGGCTCTCTGGTTTGTGGGCTCTCTTTACGTAGTCGTTTGGCTTCCTTTGGCAGTCAAGGCTTCATCAGTGTGGTTTGCATGGGTGTGACTGACAGAAGATTTTGGACTGAGATCTGCAAGCCTTCTGGAGCACTATCTGCTCTCGAGGCCACAGATGTTGTCAGCTGCATCACGTCTTTCTTTAATCAACTTCATGTCAACAAACAAGCTGCTGTAGGTTTTAATTTTGCTGTTGCTTCCTGGCCTTCAGCTGGGGCTGGTACTCATCGTCTCTTCTTCCTGATTTTCCTTTTGCTGTTAACATGACAAACATTTTTCCACCTGGTAAAATTCTATAAAAATGACTTTGCAGAACGAGTGGTTTTGCTTGTTTCTGGTTTGATTGACTTGCCTCTTGTTCGAGTGAAGAATAAAAGCATCACTGGGATGAAAAACTGGTATGAATGCTCACTGCACTGCACACAGCTGCTCTGGGAAAGGTGGTGCTAGAGTTACCCCTTGCCTGTAGCTTGCCGTTTGTGTAGTCCTTCCTCCTTACAGTGCAATTTGTTTTATGTTATAAAATGCACCTTTCAGTGATGGAGAGAGAGCAATTCCTGGGGGACTGCTGCTGAGCTTCTGTCTGATCGAGAGCTCTTGCGATGTGCAGTTTTAACAGGTGAAGGGTTTTGGTGCCAGGCATTTTTTTGCTGCTTGCTGGTGAGGAAATAATTAATACAAAATATAATAAACTGACATGTAGACTCCAGATGTAGTTGCATGTATTAATTGGCTAGAAGAGACCTATTCTTAAGTATAGGAAGAGCATTTTGGATGAAGCAGAAACTGACCTGAGTCTCTTCCAAAGGAACCCAAAGCTTCAGTTCAAGCTGCAGACTGGGCCATACCCTGCTGCTGCGGTTTTTCCGCCCGAGGACACACATAATATGTGCTTTGTCACACCACACAGCATGAAATATTAAACTCTCTCAGTCCTGGTATTTTATGTCAATCCAAACAAATGTAAATCTAAACCAAGGGCTGTTGGGTAACAAACACAACGGTATTGGATACACCGAGACTTGAATTCATCAGCAATAGATGCTGTAGGACTGCCCTGATTGAGGAGGTGGTAAGCAGATTTGGCCCTGCAGGGTATGGCAGACATTTTCTCCATGTGCCAACAAAAACTCAGGCAGGCACACCTTATAAACACATGACACATTCATTTTCAGGAAAGTAAACGGGGTGGTTTCTCCATGACCTTACCAATTCCCCAGCATCAGGTGGAGGGGGTTTTTCTTCTGCCTTACCAGTTCTCAGCAAGTGAGTAACATGCCCCGAGCCTGCTTTTAAATAAGGAAATTCAGTATCGTTTCTAGGCAGTGCTAATTCACAGTGCTTTCCTTGGGCAGGATCCTAAAGGGAGTTTTTCCTTTCCGGCATTTTAATGCAATTTGCATATTTCAAGTCTCATTTGTCTGGAAATGAGCTGGAAATGTACCGGTGCTAACACTCCTGCTTCAGGTTCCACTTCATCACTTTTTAAGCCCCGTGTTGCGTAAATACGTCCCACCCAAGGGAGGTTCTGCTGCTTTCAGAAATGCTAAACTTTACAGGTAAAATCTGAATATTGTTCTGTCTACATCAGATATATGTTATTGCTTTCATGAGCAGCCACATGCTGATTTATGGCAACATGCTATTTATTTATCAACATTTACATTGTGGATTTTTAAATTATTCTAATAACATAAGGCCAACAAGTTGGTCATGACGTTACTCCTTTTCAAGTCTTCCTTTGAACATATATATAAATCAACTCTCCTTTGATGTGAGATTGGAGATTTCATAACCATGTGTTTACTTTTTGGTTTAAAAAATAAGCTGAAGGGAAAATGAAAAAAACCCAAAAACCAAATAGTACTTTGTATCTCATTAAAAATAGTTTCTAGTGCATTAAAAACTATATTGTTTTAGGAAACAAGAACTAGAAAGAGTTGCAAAAGCATTTTATTTTTTTAATGACTGATAGTTGACTGCAACCATTCCACTTTTCTCTAGGCACTGAAATATGTCTGAAAACTTTCTCCTTTAGTACTCATGGGCTCATTTTTTCTTTAAACATTTAAATGCACCTTCCCATCATCCTTCATGTGAGTGCTTAAAAAGGAAAATCGATAGAAATTATGCAGTAACAAGGACAGCTGCAAATTTGTTCGACAGTCCTTTCTGTAAGTGATGCAACATCAGGAAAGCACAGATAAAGGATCGGGTTACTGCTCCTATAAATAAAAGAATTTTAACTCTTTTGATTTGCAAGCTTTTTAAGAAAACAACAAATGAAATTCCCCAGCCCTGCAAAATCAGCAGGTTTTCCAAATGTACTTTGGGGAAAAAACAGAGTAATGAAAAATTACCTTCAGAGAGTTACAAGGTGCTCATGTGCCAGAGATCTGCTTCCCTGCCCATCTCGGGAGTGAGCAGGGGGTGTCCAGGTTTGGTACTGACCACTGTCCCAGGGCACCCAGGATCACAGCATGTGAGCCTCACTCTGCCTGTGCTCAGGCAAAATCCTAACTCCTGGAGTTTTGTCTGCCTAAGGGTTAGTTGTCTCTGTGCAACACAGGAACAAGGTATCCATGTCAGGAAGGGAGAGCTAGGTATTTACAAATATTTCTTCTAGCTTCTCAAACACAGGCAATGAGATTAATCTCATTTTTTAAAAAATCTGCAGTAGCGCATGAATGTCACATGCATTTCCTTCGAGCAACCAGAGGTCCGGACAAAAGCATTACACATTTGCTGTTTGACCTGGTTGCCGTATACACGCATGAGTAATTTCCCTCCTGCGTGTAAATAATTTCTGTCTGGACTCTCGTTCCCGCTCTGTCACACGGGCAGGTAAATGTCAGCTATTCCTAGCTCCTGGTGCTGGGCATCCAATTATTCCCAGGAGAAGAGCTGTTGAAACGAATGGAGTTACACCAACGTTTAATTGCGCCTCTGAAACTGAAGTGATTTACCTGCGCAATTAAGCTGAGAAGGATGCAGCCCAGCTGCCTTTGCGTGGAAATCAAAGGCAAACGTAACCCTCATGCCACAAATCCTTTTGTTCTAAGGATTTCTAGGAGCGGTGGAAGAGCGAGGGATGTAATGTTTGCGTCAGAAGGGTGGGTCGCCGCAAACAGTTTATAAACATTTTTACACACTGGAGATCTGCACTGAGATTCCTCCATCAAAGTGCGGGGTGGGACCCACTCTCCCTAGGTACTCGCGCTGGAGCCCCGCAGCATCTTAGCAGCTCTTTTATCTTGAAATTGCCCTCAGCTCCTGCAAATGACTAAAACTTTTTTAAGCAGGCTCTTTGCATAAGGACTCTTGGCCTCAGGGAACCCCAGCTGGTATAAATCGACTTCAAAGGATTTACATCAGCCGCAGATACATCCTCCTGTCTTTATTCTCCCTGTAAAGCACCAGGAACACCTCTGATGCCATACTCCAAAGGGGAATAGGAACAGGAATAACAACAGGACTATCGCTGGAGCCGATGTGGGGCTGGAAAGGCCAAGAACTGTGTGTGCCTCTGCGTGGCTCTCCCTAACCTTCCTAGGAAAGGAAAAGAGTCGTTTCTTCCGTAAAGAGCCAGAAAGGTGGGATTTTCCACACTGAAGCACCGGGGAGATTTCCCACGTGTGGCTGGATGCTGCCCTGGACTCCACCCCATATTGCATGCGGTGGCTCTGGAGCCAGTGTGCCCCCAGCGTGCTTGGGCTCCTAAATTTGGCAAATCCTATCATAAATTAGGCCAAATTTTCTTCCTCTGTACAAAAATGAAGGCAAGGAAGCTTCACCTGCAGAGTGTTTGGTCAGGATGGGGTGAAGGACCAGCTGCCAAGTGGTTGAAGGAGCTGCCATGCACTCGGTGCCTACACCACTGCCCTCCCATGTGCTCGCAGAGGTCCCCATGGTCGTGTCCTTGTAGAGCCTTGCACTGCGGCCAGCCCTCAGCCCCATGCTGCAGCTGAAGAAGTAAAAGCAAATAGTGCAACTGCCAGTGCAGAGTAAACGTGAGCAGCGAGGGTGCAGTGTGGGTAGTCAAGAGGGGAACTGTGAGTGAACTTTCCTGACGGTAATCAAGGAAATTACCGCACGCACGCACGAGTGGAAAGCTGGAAAGAAACTGTGATTCCCTCTACCAGAGAATACACAAAAAAGGGTCACTGCTGGTAATCAAAGAATGATCCAATTTCTGGGAGACTTAATTTGGTTCAGATGACTTCTGCAGTTACTTCAGAGCATGCAAAACAGGAAAACTCCACATGATGCGATGGCTTTTTCTCACACAACCCTCCAGATGGTTTCAGACCTCTGTGACTTGCTGGGAAGGTCAGCTGTATCACCATGTGCATTTGGTTATTAAAAATTTCAGTTGGGGCTTCATCTTATTTACATTATCTGCACTCTTTTCATCAGTTGAACGTGTTAATTGCATGGTCCTGTGATCGGAGTTTGGGGTAGAGAGAACAGAGCCCCAAGCCTGTTTCCTGAGTTTGCTTCTTTTTAAGGGAAAACCCCCTTGAGTCGGGGTGGGCATCCCCTCCCGTGTACATCCTCACCTGTGTGCATGCGTATTCTTATGTGTGCCTCAGTTCCCATCTGTACAGTGAGGTTATCAGTGCTTATTTCCTTTTTAAAAGGCATCAAGATGATTATTAATTATGAAAATAACAGCACACATCCACATGTTGCTGATAGGCATTATCGTAATTGCCGAGCTGAGGGCCATGCTGTGCTCATGCACGAGCTCTTTAAAGCAGCAACACTTCTGTTTGCTTAATGGCAGAGCAGTTGGTATTTTCTCATTGCTAGCATGCAATCTGTTTGTTTTACCCTTTGCTGTCAAATCGATTTAACGAAGGGATCGTTACAGAGGTTTGCACATGACATCAGGCATTGATCTGTGCAGAGAGGCAGCAACGTGCTTTCTCCCCGCGGGTGCCGCAGGCAAATGGCAAAGCAGTTCAGAGGAAGCAGTGTCGCACTAGAGCATCCTGACATCAAGGGAAGCTCAGGAAAAATCCTAAATACCCCCCATGAGCAGTGAAGACATTGTGATTACCGAGTGCACCATCAGCATGCCTCAGTCCATGCTGAACTGTGTTGTTTTTAAAAGGGTATCGTGTTATTAAGTAAATCCTGCTTAAGTGCCAGCATCATTCAGATGGTAAATTGCAATAAACTTTGCAAAGCGTGTGGGTATTCTCATAGCACTGTGGGTGTCTCGGCTGGGTTTGGCACCAACAGTCCTTTCAGCAGAGCTGTAATACTGCTGTCTGCATTTATAAAAGGTTGCTGATTAAAAGTCTGGAAAAGTGAGCAAGATTAAGGCTGTCAGAGGAGATGAAGGGGACAGATTTCTGCTTAAAGATCAGATATAAGAATCCCAAGTTTTTTTATCTGTCCTCATCTCTGCTGCAGATGGCTTGGGTGACCTTGTGGAGGCCATTTAATTGCTTTGTGCCTCTGTGAAAAGGTAGCAGCTGCCCTTTGTACTTTATGAAGCCAGTTGTGAGGTAAAGGCATTTTTTTCAAATGTTTGTCCACCACTTGGGATTATTTGCCTGAAAGGGGCGATTGTATAGAAAATCCGACTGATTCAACGTTGCTTAAAATTTGTTTGTGTGATCATCTGATTATGGTGTTTTCCTTGTAAAGATAAAGGCCTCGATCCAGAGAAATGTTTCAGCATGTGCTTCGCTGTAAGTCTGTGGGAGTGCTCATGTGTTGGTGGCTGGTGCTTGTGACCGGTGAAAATACGTCACTGTGAGGAACAATAGGGTCAGAGCTCTTCTCTCCTCCCATGGGCTTTCTCTTAGTTGGTTTTCATTCTTGCTGCCACTCGTTCTCCATCACTAAGGTTTCTCTTAGGAGTTTCAAAAAGGCTTTTGTCCCTCTTGGTTGGCATGAAGTTTAGTGGAGACCCCATGAGCCGAAGCCCTTGCCTGTGCCCCGGCACTGTGGGATGCCCTTCTGGGCAGCCGGCATCCTTCACATCCCGCTCCTGCCCGTATCCCATGAGACGGCATCCTTCACATCCCGCTCCTGCCCGTATCCCATGAGACGGCATCCTTCACATCCCGCTCCTGCCTGTATCCCATGAGACTGCATCCTTCACATCCCGCTCGTGCCCGTATCCCATACGACAGTATTTGAACTGGTTGAGTAACCCGGAAAGTGAGGCCTCGCTGTGTGACATTCACACTGGCAGGGCAAGGCAGGTTGCTGCAAGAGAAGACAGCAGAGGTGGTGGTGGCGGCAGAGTACAAGCAGATAGCACCCCATCTTTGGTCTGCACAGATAGCCATATGGTAAAAGGGAGGTGGCATCAGCTTTCCACCTCTGATAATCATGAATTTAAGGAGAGAAGAAGATGGGTTCACAACTTCGTTTGCTCTGTGTGGTTCTTGTCACCGAAAGGTGAGCGGGAGTCCCATCTGGATGGTGCTGAGCAGCGGCTGGAGCCGTCCCTGCCCAGCGAGGCGTGGTTTTCGTGGTGCTCAGTGCTGGTCCGGCAGCCTGGGCAAACAGGAAGCTGCGGGCTCTGTGTGGGCTCTGCATGGGCTGTGTGCAGGCTCTGCATCTCCCTGCCCATCAGCTCTTGCAGCAGGGGCCGGGGGTGCGATGCAGCACAGGCTGTCCCCCCTGCCCTGCATGTCCCACAGCACACGAGGAAGCCTCGTGACGTCATGTCAAGAGATAACGTTTAATCAAGGCAGTCGGAGAAAGGAAATAATTTTAGACCAAAGATTGCACTTTTATTTTAGGAATCCTGGCCGCTGTCATGTGGCGTATTACAGCCAGCAATCACCAAGGACGTCCTAAAGCAGTGTGAGTGCTGCACATCAGTGGTGGTTCCTTGCTGTGATCTGTATCGCATACACAGTACAATGTGCTTTGCTTTTGATTTGATGCTAAAAGGACAGCTACAGCTTCCTAATAAAGTGATTACATTTCACTTTAAAATAAAAATTAAAGTAATGATTAAATCTTGAAATTTTGATTGTGAATATATTCTTGTAAGAAAGAATTTATTAAAATCTTATATCGTGATTGCAGACTGACATTACAGATTTAAGTTTATTATTAGTTTATACCTTTTACCTGAAAAATATTGCCAGTTTGTAAAAGTACATTTTGCTACATTGCTACATTTTGCCCTTTACCGTGTAGGGGAAAAAAAATTGTGATCACACTGAAAATGTGAAAAATTGTGCTTTTAAAAATCCATACATGAATACTTGCTTTGAAAATCCTCAGTCTCTGTAATGAAGAGGATTTTTAAAAAGCAGAAATGGAGAAGAGACTACTGCCTACTTTTGACTTATTTAAATATGCACAGAGCTTCCTCCATTTTAATCTTCCTTATAAAAAGATGGCTGTGTTACTAAAGCTGGCAACCCCTTAGAAACCAGCATCATTTTTTTGTCATACAGTTCAGCTGAGCAAGGCTAATGTGGAGTGGGGACCCCCTTCAGCCAACTAAGCAACCAGGACGATTCATAATTCATAAGTGCCTCCAGCCATCCAGCTGAATACATTTGGATTAGTTCTCGTTTCTTCGTGCAATCCCTGATTTCATTATTCTCTCCTGCGAGCAAATACACCCATGTTCAGCCCTCTGCAAAGATGCTATGCCAAGCTTGGCTTTGTCTGGGATTAGCAACTGCCGGGCTTTGGGGGATCTCTGGCTTTGATGAACGCTGATTTTTTTTATTGACTGGGGAAGGGGGGTGTCCGTGTGCCCGAGGAGCTCTCCTGTCTGACCGGCGATTTCTCCGTGAGGATTTGTGGACGGTGGCGTGGAGTTTTCCAAAATGCCTGAAGCAAACTATTTGTTATCTGTATCTTGGGGTTATATTAAGGTGGGTTTAAATCCTGAAGGATTGTAAATGACTCGGTTTTTGTGCTGTATTGCTTGGATAAAACCTCTATAAGGAAAACATGCTTTTTAAATGGTTATTTATGTGTACTGTATGGCAAGAGATAAACATATGTGTGTACTGTGCATGCGGCGTACATGTATGTGCATATTTTTTCCCCCTTTGGGAATTCACTGTTGTGAGATAAAATGATGCAGCAATGAAAATGTGTGATTAGAAAATTAGGAGGATCATAGCGTGTATATCTGGGTGAACAAATGCTTGAATCCTACATTTTACTGTAATGATCCAAGCAGATCTTCAGATTTATAGCATATTTCTCCTCTGTTCTGTTCTGAACATATGCAATTGTCTTCTACTTGCATAATTCAAAATGGAGCAAACTTACAAAATTCAGAACAAAAGAAGGTTATAGGATGTGGAATTTAAAACCAATACAAGAATTTGATCTTTCAGAGAGATTACCTGCAACGTTATCTTCTGTTACAGTAAAAACTAATATGCATCTTTGGAGGAAATGAATTTTGTAGTTTAGTGTACTGAAAAGAAATATGTAGTCATGATGATGCTGAACAGTATCTAAATGAAACCATATGTTGCTGACTGTTCCAAATATCTCCAGAATTTTGCTTTTAACATCTTGTTTGTGGACTTGCTTGTGAAACAGTTAGAGCTGTATTAGTTTGGAAGAGCATTCAGAAAAATGCCATCTTTGTGTATGTGCTCTTCTCCTCCCAGTTCAAGAGGATGCTGAACCGGGAGCTGACACACCTCTCCGAGATGAGCCGCTCTGGCAACCAGGTGTCCGAGTACATTTCCAACACTTTCCTGGGTAAGGCTTCGCATGCCAAGCTTTTGGGTGACTCAAAGATAACGATTAATGGCAGCCTAACACCCACCAGTCAATGCTTGTGCCCGGTTTTCCTTTGGGACAGAGCAGTATTTAAATGTTTTGATTTTTCACTTTCAAAATGGATGTGGGGAGGAAAATAATACAGTGTTTGAGTAAGTCTATCCACAGAAGAATTCCTTCGCCAAATCAAAAGATTTTTCTGTTCACATTGAATTAAGTTATTGGTAGCTGCATTATGCAATACTTGATTTTTGTGTTGACCTTATGGAAAGGACAAAGTCACACAAGCCCAGCTGCATACTCTCATCTTTGCAACTACTCCGTCTTACAGCTGCATCTTCACCCTTCAGAAACAGGTGTTCAGACAAGTAGGTTCAGCCCAGACATTTTATATATTACTTTGTGTGTATTTGCTCATTTTGCACTGGAAGTCAGAATAAAGAGTAAAGAGAATACTTTGCATTTCATTAGTTTTGTTGGAACTCATAGGACTACTGACATGAATTAATCCTCTGTGTTAACAAAATATATTTGTTATGAAAAATATAATTTTCTGTGTTTTCAAGCAGCTTAGAATTTGTGACCATTTGCATATAAAATGAAACTTAGCACAGGACCCTCATATACATATCTCTGAGTCCAACAGCTTCAAATGCTGTGTATGTGGGATGCCAGAGCTCGTGCGGGACTCGTGCCCTGCGGTTAAGATGGCCCAGAACACATTCGCTGTATGACAAACAATTATTTCCATTAAGGGATTTTAAAGTGATTTCAATAGCCAGTTGCAACTGGAACTACTGCATGCATTTAGGACACATCACATCATTAATAATCCATGTAAGTCTGTAGCTGCTTTGTGGGAATCCACTGGCCGTGTCTTATCGCTCAGCTTAATCATGACATCCAGAACATGAATTAATACAGGGAATAGAAGCAAGACTGCCTAGCTGCCAGCCAGCAGGCCACTTCTGCAGCTGGAGAGCCTGGAGCGTACACAGCGCACTGGGGAACATGACCACCATGGCATTTTCAGGGAGTTTGTTGTTTATCAGCTCTTGCCAGTAGGCATATGTCTCTGGAGCAGGATGTGCTGCAGCAGAAATACCCAATGTGGCTTGATACTGTGGACCTAACATAAAACTAATAAACCACACATACACTCAAGTCAGTGGAGTCTGTATCTCGGCAGGGGCTAATTAGCTGAAGCCGCTGCTGGTGCTAATGGGGCTGTATTATTCCCCATACTCAGGCTGGGTCAGGTAACTGCATTTCCCTTTGCAGGTCTTGAACAATGGTCTTGTTCATTCCTATTTTGCTGCTTCTCACATATTCTGTAATGGTGACGTCCTC
The DNA here is from genome assembly GCF_965638725.1 of Aptenodytes patagonicus. Lineage (NCBI taxonomy): Eukaryota > Metazoa > Chordata > Aves > Sphenisciformes > Spheniscidae > Aptenodytes > Aptenodytes patagonicus. Next base: position 58,609,747 of record NC_134953.1, on the reverse strand, counting down.
ACCGTTTTGTGGCAGTATGAGGGCCACTCAACCACTTAGGGCCGTGTTAATGCCGAGTGGTGCAGGCTCTCCAGATTGGGCCAGATTGCAACTTGATTGCTCATGTTAAAAAGAAATGTGTAAAGCTTTTAAGAGGATCTTAAAGCTTTTTTTGGAAGTCATGCTGTTACATTTTAATGAATTACTTTTTTCCCCCTAAAATTTGGTTTAAAATTAAATGAACTCACAAAGTAACAGGAGTCTACAACTGAGGAAGTTGAACAAAAAAAAAAGAAAAGAAATATGTGGATAGGACATTTATTTACCTCCAGTGTTTGTTAGACAGGGATAACTTATAGATATTAAAACCAGATCACGTGACTTCATTCAGTCTCTTGACTTTCTTAAATGAGCTGAGGAAGGCACCAAGAAGTGACGTCCTCTGCAGAGGGGCCAGTCCTGCAGTGACCATTTGGTCAGTGAGAGCAAGGACGCCAGCTTTAGATCCGTATGAAGGACAAAGGTGAAAAACGGTGGTTTTATCGTTGGCCACGTCACGTAAATGGGGAAGATCATGATGGACTTTCAGCCCATGACCTTTCCTGAGGGGCGAGAGGTGTTGCTGCTGCCAGCACTGTGGGGACATGATTTAACAAATTAGAGATTTCTGTTCAAGAATGTCCATTTTACGCTGCCTTAGTGTTAGTCATTGCTAAGAGGATTATATAGAGGAAAGTCCTTCTGTTGTTCAGCAGAAACACACGAGGGAAACACCCATTGATGTCAGCTTGACTGTTGCTATGAATAATGGCTTCCTTCTTAATTGCAGTGTTGCAGACACACTGGTAGTTCCTATTTCAGAGATTTTTAATTAAGCCAAGGCAACAGTAACTAATGCCTAGATGCCTAGTCCCTCCAGAGGTCCTCAGAGATGCAAAGGTGCAAAGAGATTATAGTAGCCTTTTCTAAAAGTTCATGAAAAAATGGTTAGTATGAAAGTAGTGAGCCACTGTATCACCATTTTAATGCAGCAAATAAATCAGTTGTAAAGGCAGTAAGTAGCATATGTGGATAGATTTATTTATTAAACACATCTCCACAGCCCAGTTTGTGCCCCACTAGGTGCCTACTTAATGTGCACTAATATTGTTACTATCTCTGAACATGACAATAGAAATATGGCCAGTGCATTGTATGTTATTCTATACGTTTTTGTAAAGGGCAAACCTTTAATAAATCAGTGACACCAATTTGTTATTGGGTTGGTGTTTTAAGAGCAGGGGGTACAGAGATAGGTTTGGCCCTAGTAAGTATCAATAGAGTGAGTGTGAAAACGTACTTTATTGAGGAAAAATGTGTTGTTTGAGTATATATTGTATTTTCCTGAAAATAGGTAATAAAAATTAATTGAGATCTAGCCGTAAGCAGAACCTGGTGCCTTTCAGGCATGGAGAGCTAGCTCCTGGGCACGTGCTGTGTCCCCAAGTGATGCGGCTTGAAAAAGGCTACAACGAAAGCAGCCTGGCGCTTCATGTCCCAGCAAGGCTCAGTGGGAAGGTTCGGTCTTGCAGAGGGCAAACAGAGGTTATGTGGCTGTTTTGGTTTGATTTTGGTTCAGTTCAGTCCCAAAATTAGACGTCTCCAGCAGAAACACGTGGGTTTGAACTGGTGTGCAGAGCCACTTAATCAGCAAAGCTAAGGGTTGATTTTGGGGGGGTGTGATGGGTGCTTGCATTGCAAACAATGTTGACTCATTTCACCTTTATTTGTTACAGACAAGCAGAATGATGTGGAGATTCCTTCTCCCACCCAGAAAGACAGAGAGAAAAAGAAAAAACAGCAGCTCATGACACAGATCAGTGGAGTGAAAAAATTAATGCATAGTTCAAGCTTAAATAACACCAGCATTTCACGATTTGGTGTGAAAACAGAAAAGGAAGACCATCTGGCCAAGGTATGACAGATTCTTGCAGTTCTGGGAGAATCGGTATTACCTGGAAGCTGGGGAGGGACTGGCTGGATGGACTGCCCCCCCTTGTAAAACTGGAATCAGTAGCCCTGAAGTGATGTGGCCATTACAAATGCTGTAATTAATGGTACCAGGCCCTAACAGCATATTCTATGTTCATAAATTCCTTGAAAATATCCCTAAAATAATAAAAAAAAGTGATGAAGGCTGAGGAGAGCAATTATCAAACACAGGAATGTATAACAACACTATGTCCAGCGAACTGGCTATGGGGCCTTTGTCTCTGTCGGGGCATTTCTTCTTGCTACCTGCAAACACACATCATAAATAATTCCCCTGCCACACAGAAAAATGTCGTCTCATTGTACAAGTGCTTTGGCATCAGCCCTTCACAGTTACTCTGTGTTCATGTACTTTATTAAGTACGTGTGTTCATGCACTTACATAATTACCATAATGAAGATTGAATTTGCATCTTTTTAAACTTTTGGAAAATGCAAAAGATGTCGTGCAAGTGATAAATGCAGAATTGTCTTGAAAAATATTGTAACCGTTCTCTTTTTGTCCTTTCAAAAGGAACTGGAAGATCTGAATAAGTGGGGTCTCAACATATTTAATGTTGCAAGGTATTCCCACAACAGGCCACTCACCTGTATTATGTACGCTATATTTCAGGTTCGTGATTTTCTGATCAAATTTGCTGTTCTTTTACAACACTATTTTAGTTTCTAATTGCTTTCTGTTTTGTCGTCTTCTACAGTATGACATCCTTATTTGATAAATGCATGTATGCTTGTACCATTTATTATACAGGAGCGAGATCTACTAAAAACATTCAAGATCTCATCTGACACTTTTGTAACGTACATGATGACACTAGAAGACCACTACCATTCGGACGTAGCTTACCACAACAGCCTCCATGCTGCTGATGTTGCCCAGTCCACACATGTTCTGCTCTCTACTCCTGCGCTGGATGTGAGTTACCTAGTTTGAGCTAAGTGCTTTGTGTTGGGCAATCGTCGTGTTTTAATGTGGGATGGCGGCTTAAAAACATCACACTACCTATGTGAACACAGAAGAAAAACCTTAAGCTGAGTCAATCCCCAGTAGCACTCAGACTTGCAAAAAGCAGTGTGCTGCCTGCTCTTCTGAGTGCTCAGTTTACTGCCAGGGACATCACCATTAAGAAATTTCAGCAGCAGCTTTGCCTGGAATCTCTGTTTCATCTTAAAGAGCACATGCTGCTTGTAGACCTTTCTTCTGAGTAAATGTCTTGTTCTCAGAAAACTAATTTAAAAAGCACAATTTGTTTCTCAAAATCAGCCTCACAAACTGTTGAGGGATAAAGCATAAGGACTTTTCTGACAAATTCCTTTTTTCCCTCCTAGGCTGTCTTCACTGATTTGGAAATCCTTGCTGCAATTTTTGCAGCTGCAATTCATGATGTGGATCACCCCGGTGTCTCCAATCAATTTCTTATTAATACAAGTGAGTTTTGTTTCAAATACAATAATAATTTCATCTGCAAACTTGGAAACTAATGGAAATGCATTTTCCATTACAGCGAGGTCACAAATTACGACTTTTAGACTGCATTGCATTCTCAAAATATTGTGCAGTAAACTAGTTAGATGTTCTGAAATAAAGCAGTAATTAAAATGAAATTCCCAACAAAGGAAGCTATTGTAGTGCAATTTGCAAGTGCCCTTGAATCTTGTGAATATTACTACTTGCTAACGCATAATAATTCTTCCAGTCCTGAGTGCAAATTTTATCATTAATATAAGATAAATAATGCTATTGCTATTGACAACAATAAAGCTAAATACTGTGGTTCATATTGTGTTCTGCAACAGGCTAAGCATGTATCTTGATTCCAAAATATGGGTATTGTTCTTTTTTGGAAAGTGCATTTGCAGGATTCATGCTTTCTGTTGTCAGTGATTCTGAAGCCCGTAACTAAGTCAACCAAGTACTATTTTGTTCATTAGAACTGAGCAAAGGGCTGTTTATATTATATACATATGTGCTCAGATTAGAAAACCGCATGCTCTTGGCACACATGAAGCAAAATAAGAAAACTTTTCCCGATTTACTGCATACAGATAAATATTTCAGTACCCAGGACAAGTGTTTGCTGTTTGAAATCACACATTTCACATGCTGGAGTCACATATTTATGTTGCTTTGCTAGATTCTGAACTAGCCCTCATGTACAACGACGAATCTGTCTTGGAGAACCACCATCTCGCTGTGGGCTTCAAACTGCTTCAAGAGGAGCACTGTGACATCTTCCAGAACCTGACCAAGAAACAGCGTCAGACGCTCAGGAAGATGGTGATCGACATGGTATGAACTATGCACACCCTGCTCCTCTTCTTAAACAAAAAACTGGCTTCTTTGTATGGTTGCCCGTACTGAGATTGTGTTTTCACTTCTGTAAAGGTATTGGCAACAGATATGTCCAAGCATATGAGTCTCTTAGCTGATCTGAAGACTATGGTGGAAACTAAGAAAGTGACCAGTTCAGGAGTCCTCCTTCTGGACAACTACACAGACAGAATACAGGTACGTCTGCCAAATTTCCTGGATTTTGTGTATTTTGTTTGGGATTGAAGAAACCATGCTCCTGTTTTTACTGTGGCTTTTAAATGGACTGTATATAGAAGCTACTGACCTAAATATTCAGCAATCATTTTCTTTTCTTCTGCACCACAAAAAGGTACGAGGTGGTCCCATATCTTTTAGGTAAAGGGGATTATGGTTTTAACACTTAGAGCATGGAACTGCAAACATGTACATTCTTCTGAAGTTAATCTATAAGGCTGGGTTTTTGAGGGCTCCTGAATTTTCTTGCTGCTTTCTCCCATTTGTTTCTCCTGTCAAAAAAGTATAGCAAGATTACTACAGCACTGTGAGATTGCAAGAACTTAATTTGTAACTCCATATCTAAAGCAACTCTTACACTGAGCTGAAATTAGTGATGTACAATCTGTTGCCTATATAATCTAATCCTTGATTTACAGAAATGACAAAGCAGTACTGGAACAGGGTTACGTAGTTAGTAGGACAAGATACATCCTGATCTTCTCTCCACTTTGATGGCCAGCTTCTTAAGAACAGACTCATGGGAAAACTCTCCTTACATTTTTATTTAAGACTGCTGATGTTAAAACAGGTCACTCTTGCTGCCTAAATCGTTGCGGCCACAGTTAGTCAGGCACATTTTTGTGTGTGTGTGGAAGGGATTAATAAAGTAGGAGCATTTAACCATCTGAGAGCACACATTCAAAACCAAACGTATATGATGTAATTAACATTGCCACAACTGCACCCCGTGTAAGTATTGAGTTGTCTGAAAAACGTATAGCACGTTTTACTTTTGAAGCGGACTGTAGCAGCTAGTCTCCTATATGGAGATGTTACGATGTTAATATTTTTATAGGCTGTTGCATAATCAAAGAGTCTTGTGGTTAAATGTTCTGAATTAAGCAAGCAGATACAGCTTGAAACCGTCCTCTTTTTCCATTTGTTTTTATGAGTTTTCTGATTAATGTAATTGCAGGTTCTCCGAAATATGGTACATTGTGCGGACTTGAGTAATCCCACAAAGTCTCTGGAGCTGTACCGGCAGTGGACGGACAGGATCATGGAGGAGTTCTTCCAGCAAGGAGACAAAGAGCGAGAAAGAGGGATGGAAATCAGTCCAATGTGTGACAAACACACAGCGTCAGTAGAAAAATCACAGGTAATTGGCCGTGAGCTGCATTTTTGTACTGCCTAAGCTTGTATTTTTAAAGCGGACACAAAATTCATCTGCTTTCTCTAGCACGATTAGACAAACAGACAGCTGTTCAGAGGGTTGGTTCTGATTGACCCTGATATCCAGCTGTACCTGAAGCTCATATAGACTGGCGAGGCTGTTGAGACTCCTTTATGTACCCTGTGGTGTCTCCTCATTTCCAAATGTGTGTTCATCTTGCCCTGTTTGCGTCCCAGTTTCCAGAGTGAGTTGGTTTCCTTTTGTTGTTCCCCAGGCTTGAAAAGAGCAATTCTGATCTCCCCTTCTGCCAGGTCTCTTCTCCCTTCACGCCCTCCAGCCTCCTTAATTAGCACCTCCTAAACCTACTGATGTCGTACCCCGTGTTAGACATTTATAGCAAAGCCAGCCCCATTGAACTGCAGCGTTAGGAGCTTCTCCCAGCTGAGATCCACTTCAGGACACTGGAGAAGTCTGGAGGTCAGCCGTTATTCAGCCTCATGCAGAACAGCTTTGCAGTGCCTCATCTGGCCGGTTAACTTAGAGATCTGATGGAGCTGCTGTGTGCCGGGTGAAGTCAAAGCAATATTTATTTATGTCAATACAAACCTTAAAAGGAGCTGGATGTGTCTTGTTTTTTGAGATTAACTGGCTCATCCCTAGTTCTGATTCATAGATTAAATGGTTTCAAGGTCAGATTTTGTTCTGACCTGTGTAGCACAGGCTGTAAAATTTCAGCCAGTTAGTCTGTAATGAAGCCGGTAATTTATGTTTGCCTAAACATATTCCAATCTTTACATAATGGTGTCTTGGTTGTTGTTTTTAAATGACTCGAGCAAGTCATCATCGAGGTTTTTCAGCTTGAATAAGTAACAAAATTGATGATAATTATTTCCAAATGTCCTCTAGGGCTAAGCCAAGTGGTTTCAAAATTATTCACTCAACCGCATGGTGATTTTGTTGGAAAAATCTGTCTTATTTGTTAGCCTAACAAGAAATGAATCCTTCGGCCAGGCTTGGCCAGAAAATGCCCATGTGCTCTGCATGTGAGCTCCGATTAATTTTTTGTTTCACATATGCACTTCACAGAGGTTTCAAAATGGCATTTTTGCTATGTAAAAAGAACAGGAATTGCACGAAATGGCTACCATTGAAATCCCAACTAGTGGCAAAGGAGAAAGGGAGGTGGCATGTGTGTTCTGGAGTGAAACAAGGAACTGATGGGAAAATAGTATGCAAGTATTTCAAAGCTCTAGATGGTACCTCTTTACATCAAAATATTTTAAGATCAGTGCTCAGCCATCTGGCCAGCTGTTCCATGATTTGGGATGTTTGTTTAAAGAAACAATGACCTGGTTACAAAGTGACCGATCTCTAGCCATTGGTGCTGTATAGCCCTTGAGCGTTTTGGGTGGTGTCGAAGCCATCAGCTAACCATACAGAACTTTTTTTTCACTTTAAAAGTGCTCCGGAACATGTGCTGCAGGAAATTTTCATCACCTTTTTGTTTAAGCTGCCTCAACAGTATGTTACAATTGAATGTTAATGGTTCTATTGACATCCTGTTGTGTCTGAAGGAGGCATGTGTGATTTCCAAAGCAAACATCTGCACGTTGAGTCTGGCCCCTTTGAGAGCCATTTTCCTGCTGCACAGAAATGTTGTCCAGTGGAGCGAGGAGAGAAGTGACACATTCTGCCAAGACGGAAGAATTTCAATCCTCTTTATGGCCATTCAGTTTTCTCCATCCTGGACGTACGTCCTCTTAGTCAGACAATTGAAAAATGATTTAGCTCAGAGCTTATGCGCCAACCGGCGGAAGGACTGACGGACTCGGCCACAACCCTCACTGTTTCCACCGCTGGCACATCACTCCATGGGAGTCAGGCAACAGTGGTCTGTCCGCCTTCGTGCGGGAGGATTACTTCTTGGGATGAGCTGACCTGCTTTCTGCACTCTTTCCAAAACAAAATGAAAGGAAAGGAAATCTCTACCAGGGTTGGCTCCGCAGAGAAACACAGTGGCTGCTTTGGCAGAGTAGAGGAGAAATGCTGAAATGTTTAAAGGCGCAAGACCATGAAACAGTTCAGAATAGGTACAAACTACACACCATAGTAAAATACACCTAAGGGTCAAACTTCAGTCCATAAAAGCAGTGACATTCGGCGTTAGGATGGCTGCTCGCGCTGGGAGCACCGGCATTTTCACAGCTGCCAGCCACATGCATACCGTGGGGTAGCGGCAGCATTGCCATAAATGCACCAGCCTTGTCCGCAGTCACCAGGGAATCCTATCTGAGACGCAGCAAACTTTCTCAATGCTTAGGGTAGAGGCAATGATGGTCTGCAATGTCTTTCTGCACTAACAGCTGGTAAGAGGCATCCCTCAGTGGGATGTTCTCTCTTCAAAGTGATGGCTTACCCCGACTTCTGCAGGGCAGGGATTGAGCCGCTAGTCAGGAACAGACATCTACAGGGATATTTAAAATCACGCATGCAGCCAGAGATGGGATTGGCAGCTCCGTTGCTGAGTTTCCCAGTGGCTCCTGCTTTTAGTTAAACTTTCGTCCAAGGTTTGATTTTGGACAAGATGTCAAGCTAGTCCAACATTGTAGGTGCAGCTTTGGGTATCGGATGATTATGTCTGCAATTAGACCGTGCTGGTTTGGGGACTTGCTCTGGGACAGGTATTTTGCTTGTAAAAATCATGCATTAACAGCATTTGAACTTTTTAGATGCCCGTCTGCTCCTAGCCATTCCCTTCCCCTAAGAGTGCATGTTCCTGTGTTTCTCAGGTGGGATTCATTGACTACATCGTCCATCCGCTCTGGGAGACGTGGGCTGACCTGGTGCAGCCCGATGCCCAGGACATCCTGGATACTCTGGAGGACAACAGGAACTGGTACCAGAGCATGATACCTCAGAGCCCATCTCCTCCGCTGGAGGAGCGGGGCAGGGACTGTCAGAGCCTGATGGAGAAGTTCCAGTTTGAACTGACGCTGGAGGAGGAGGATTCAGATGGACCGGAGAAGGACGGCGAGAGCATCCGCTACTTCAGCAATACAAAGACACTCTGCGTGGCCGACCCAGGGGAAGAGGATTCACAGAGGGAGGCGAACATAGAAATTGTGACAGAAGATACGTCTCCTGTCGACACATAATGTCCTGTACCTGTGTGAGTGGATTTTAAACACTTAAAGAGCATGCAAGCAGTCTCACGGACTAGCCTGCAGCCTGGGTCTGAAGCCTGTGTCTAACATTGGCTGAAAGATCTTCCCAGCTACTTGAGATTGGAGTCAGGGTTAAAGATCGTGTAGTGAATGATTGCTCAGGAAATTAACAGGTGATTTACATTGTGGTTTAAGCCTTGTCAGCTAAGAGCATCATGTTGTCCTGGAGCTGGCTTGGGTCATGACTGAAGAGTAAATGACACACAACTGAGAGATTTTATACTGTTAGTTTTGGAATTTATACCAGTTAGACTGATAGAAACTACTGATTAATAACTCTCCATATAAAACCTGTCCACCTGACCACCTGTCTGCAGACCTGTGTGCCTTCTTTGTAAACACTTTCATGTCTTTTCAAGAGTCTATTAATTAAATACACGGAGTTTAGTATAAAAAGTGACACAAAGTGTTTCAAAATTGACGGATACTTTTTTGATTCTTCCTGTTACAAGAAGCAGTCTTCCTTTTTTCGTGGGCAATACCTGTCACTTTATTGCAGTTAATCACTTTTACAAACTAAATAGAAGGGAAACCCTCTGTTTTGCATTACTGCACCTTTAATAGTCGTCTTAATATCCCAGGCGACCCATTTAAAGTCACTTCATGCCATCGTGCACCATCTCTGTTCGCTTGCTAGGAATGACAGTATTTTTTCCTCAACGGGGTTTTATTTTTGTCATGCGCAGGATGGAGGGTAGTTTGTTCCCATGGCACAGCGCAGTACATATATAAGTAAGCGTGATAAGGCAGCGTGTGACGCGCATTCCCCCTCGGCAGCTCCTTGGCTCAGTGGAAGTTGCACGCTCGGATATTTGTGTTTCTCTCGCCTATCGTTCACGTTTCCTAGGTTTAGGTCCACCGTCCTCCTGCACTGCCTTGAGCTCTAACACCTCCATTACTGTTTATAACAGTGTATTTATTACGTAATGTATATACTGTAATGTTTTGTAAGTTATTAATTTATATGAATTAACATTGCCTGTCGGCGGCGATGTTAATTGTGTAGAAAACTCGGAATAAGAGTTGCCTTTTTTTCTTGTAACCTTTTGTATTGCATAAAATACAAGAACCTGAACATAGCTGAAGAGACAGACACAACCCAGGAAGGGCATTTGGGTGGCAGCCGCCCGCGGGGGGTTCGTCTTCATGGCGAGCGGAGTGGGACTGGACCCCAGGGCAGTGGGCGAGCGGTTGGAAGTGCAGAAAACCTAGAGGGGGGGAACCGAAAAAAAGAAACCCCCGTGAACGGGCCGGCTTTTAAATGTCACGTTCCAATTTCTGAACAACCCAATGTGAATTTCTATGACAAAAATGTGAACTGATGTAATAATTGTGCTGTGAAACTTCTTCTGACAAAGCTTGTCCGGCATCGTGAGCGGTGTCAATCTCAGTTTGTAAAATATGTTTCAAGCTTTTGGTCCAACTTGTGACTAACTAGTTAATGAAAATAGCACAGTTGTGCATGATCAATGGGTTTGTATGTCTGTTGAACACTGCATTGTTCCAGGTGGTTATTTTATTGTTTCCAAGAGTTTCACACAATGTATGTTATAGTATTATATATTGTGTTCAGATGCATTCTTAAGAGATTTTTATATGAAGTGAATAAATGAAAGCATGACCCTGCCTGCGGCTCTTCGTGCTGCTTTTTTTAACAGGTCGGCGTGGGCAGGATCTCAACCGCAGGCGAAAGCAGCTGCGCTTGCTGTGCTCGGCTGGGACCTGGCTGGCACCGGAGGTACAGTAAAACTGAACCCTCCCATGGCCGAAACCCAGCGGACACACGGAGCCCTTGTCTTACAAACGGGAAAAGAAGGGTTTCTGCGGCCAGAGGGCACGGCCGCCCGCTCCATCATGCCAGCTGCGAGACCTTCGCCTTCCTGAGCGGCAGCCGGCGGCAGAGCGGGGCCGGTGCCGGTGGCAGCGGCGACAGGAAGGCGGTGCAGACAGGAAGGCGATGGCCGCGGCCGGCAGTGTAGCCTTCGCCCGGCACGGGGCGGCACCGGGGCCGGCTTGCAGGCTGCTTTCATGTCCTGGCCTGACCCAAAACAACTGACTTTCCAGTAAAAAAACATCCTGCCGGCAGGCGGTGGCGGGGACGAGGGGACAACAGGGATCCTGTGCCACTGGAGACTTCCCCCAGGCCACCCTCGCTGCAGGTGATGCCGGGGGAGCCAGCGGTTCCTGCTGTAGCACCATGTGGGTCTCCGCAGGCTTTGCCCAGACTCGCTGGCTCCAAATTGAAGCCACGTGAAAGTGCAGATCCCCCATCCCGTGCCTGCCTTCCCACCCAGCACTTCATGGGAGCTGCGATTACCAACCCACTTTCATGCAAACGACTCCTGTCCAGGTGGAAGGGGGCTTCAACCTCAGCTGACCCTGGGCTTGGCAGCTGACATTAACACTGGCTGTGCTCGGTGCCTGCCTTGCTGGGAGCGGGGACATCCCCATGCCTACCAGCTGCAACGCCGACCAGGGTGTTTCTCCCAGCGCCTTGCCAGGGTTTTAACCATTAGTGAAAACTTCTTGGCGGTGCTGATACCAATTTATCTTTTCCAGTGAATTTACCTCTATTCATCGTTTACGTGTGCCTTTGCTGTGGTGGCTGCATCCCGCTGTGCCCGGCACTGTGCCCACGGCTCCCGGGGACGTGCAGAGATGGGAAACAGGTTATCGGCTGGAAAAACATTTGCAGTTCTGGGTGGAGAAAGTGGCCAACTAGGACAGACAGCAAAGAGCTGAAGTTGCAGGTGAACCACCAACCCACAGCCAGCGGACATGTTAGGGGGGCGGTGGTGTACCTGGGTGCAGGGCCAACACGGGCACGGGCTGCTCTGCCCTGGCCCCCTCCCCTCTGCCCGCGCTCCCTTCCCCTCTGCCAGACTTCGCTTGCTGTCTTTCTTTCCCTTCCAATGACCTAGTTCTGCCAGGCAGTGGCTTCGTCGTGAGTACATGCAAACACGGTGGTGTTGCTCTGGCGCTGAAATAACAGCCTCCTTTCACTTCTCCTTCTCAGAAGCAGCAGAGAAAATGCACCGATGGCAGCTACGCTGCAAAACTAACCCGAATCCCTTCTGTTTTCCTTCAATTTTTGGGGTGGGAAATCCCAGTTCAGGTGCGGGGTGGCTTGCTGGCTCAGTTTTCCTCCTTTCCTTGGGGGATGAGGAACAGGTCTTGGCTCTGCCCATGGGGTTTGCATGGTTTCCTTCAGCATCAGAACCACATCCACGTGGAGGCAGCAATGTGGTGCTTCCTCCTCGCTCGTTAGCCACCCAGATGTGTGGTGCTGATGGGTGCCTGCTCCCCCTCCCCAGTGGTCCCCCCGTGGGTGCAGCCACACAGCCTCCAGTGACCCCCCAGCAGGTCCTGGCTGCACTCAGAGGGGCTGGGAATCGCCGCTGCTCAGATATTGGGGGAAAGCAGGATGAAAAACAAAACCTGCAGGAAAACAGCGTGCAGAAAGTGTGCCTTTCCGGAGAGGGGGTGGCTCTGAGGTCTGCAACTGGGGCGTGCAACCAGGTGTGCAAGCCAGGCATGCAACCAGCTGTGCAACCATGGTGTGCAACTGCAATGTGCAACCAGGGAATGCAACTGAGCTGTGCAGCCCAGGTGTGCAATGGGGGTGTGCAATGCTCATTGGGGCTGGGTCCAGGAGGGGCTGGGGTTTGTGTGGGGTCGATGGTGCAGGACCCCAGCCCAGCTGGAGAGGCTCAGGACCTCCAGCCTTGGGGCCGCGGGATGAGAGGGAGCACACGCTGTCCCCTCCTTGCTGCCAGCATTAATGATGTATGTTGCCAACAGCCCCTACTTCAGCAGTGGCCGTGTGGCAGCCGTCCTCGAGGACATAGTTTCCCGCTGAGGCCATAGAACTGGGTTTTCAGGGGGGATTTCCACCAGCCATAAACCCACCCGCGGGTGTCAATCCTGGGGATGAGCCACTGTTCGCTCTGCGCCGGGAGCAGAGCTGGCCCTTCCTGGCTGCCTGGGGCACAGGGACAAGGGTCCCGCAGAGCCCCTGCCGCTGCCAGGAAACTTCTGACCTGGAGGTCAGCATTGTTAATAGAAACCATGATGCAAAGAAATAAAATAATAAACCAGCTCTGTTGCTTTTTCCCATGGCGCACAGGCGCTGTGCCTGCTCTCCTGGGTGTGGGGCCAGTTTTCCATGTTCTTTTTTCCCTCTGGTCCGTAGGAGTTAGGGATGAGCATGGGCGTTCCCACCTGCTGTCCGCCGCAGCAATGCAAGCTGATGCTGGTCCCTGCCGCAGCCTGAGCCGCTCGTGTTGTTCTCCCCCGGTGGAAAGTGTTGAAGAAATCTTGGGTTTCTTCCGAGGAAATGCTTCAAGAATGCGGATTTCTCATCTGAATAACAACATGCAGCGGCAGCTTTGTGCCAAGCCACGGGGCCAGCGTTTGGGGGTGTCCCGTGCCCCTCACCACAGGCCTGGCTGGGGACAGGGATGCGGGTCCCTGCACTGAGGCCACTAGACGCCAAACATCGGGATGGCTGAAGCCACAGCAATTGCCTCTGGTTTGCATAAGTAGCAAAAACACCTTTAGAAATGTGCTTTTATTGCAATGGGTGCTCGGTGCCTGGAAGCTGAATGCTTCTGCTCATGTTTCAGCCCCACCAAGGTTTGCTTCATGTCCATCACGTTCGCATGGGGGATGCCCCATGTCGCTGAGCACAGTCCACAGCACTGTGTCCCTCTGTGTGCCAACCAGCAGGATGAAGCACTTCCCAGGTTATAATTCAACCGTAAGGATTTGCAAAGTGCTGGAAACGGTTTGCTAGCCAAGGAGATTTAGCTGCCACTGGCTTAGAGTTCACCTAAAAGTCCTACAGATGAAAAAAAAGAAATGAAAATCTGAAGCACTGACAGTTTTGTAGTCAAAAACAGGAAGGAGCTGGGGGCTGGCATGCAAAGCACAGATTTTATCGAGTCTGCGGCGCTGGAACAGAGCCCAAGGGCTCACGGCACCGGTAGCCTCCGTGCAAAGGGGAGGTGGGTGTCCCAGTTCAGCAGCGGGGACACCAGCTGGGATCCTCCCAGGGCTGGCCAGGAAGGACAGGGCAGATTGTAGCCCAGCTGATGCAATTTAAGATGTGTTTAGGTGTTTTAGCTCTCCCAAATGTCCCTTTTGGGGTGATACAAGGAACCCGTCTGCGAGGGCTCCCTGTCCCCAAGGGCTCCCCATGCCCAACAGCTCCCCATCCCCGAGGGCTCCCACCCCTGAGGGCATCCCTGCCCCTGCTCTCACTGCATGAGTTTCTGGTTTATTGGAGGGTATTTCTACCATCCTGGTCAGATGCCATCACCACTTCTGTCATTGCAGTGCTGCGGGAGGTTGGGGACAGCAAAGCTCTGGCCTGCATGGGGCTGTGGGATGCACCCCTGTTGCAGGGGCAGGACAGGCTCTGCAGCCCCCTTACCTGCCCAGAGCGGGCTCTCCCGGGACACCCGTTCATGTTATGGGGTTACCCACCCCGCGACTTACTTACTGGTGGGAGCACTCGGATTCACATGCTGTGAGCTGGGTGCAGATTGTGCTGGCAGCGCGGTTACGCATGAGGGGCCAATCGCTGCCTTTGCTCATGGCAGCTGGGCCAGCTGCAGTCTGGCACCATTTTGGGGGGCTGCAGGGGTGCTGGTGAAGGGCTGACCCAGAGGGGACAGCAGGACAAGCCTGGGGACATCCTCATCCCCACAGCAAGCTTCTCATTTCAGAGAGAAGATGGCTGCAATTAAAAAAAAAAATCTATATTGCAGAAGACATTTCCCTGCAGGAGGGGGTCGTTGCTGCCAGCGGGTCCTGCCATGGGTCCCACACGGGGTTGCTGGCTCCTCTGGGTCCCCCCTGCCCCTGTTGCTGGTGTTTGAAGCAGCTTCAGATGGGGCCAAGCAGAGGATTTTGGTTATATGAAATAGTTCTCTTCTATTTCTTCCTTTGCCTTTGCCACCCTCCCACCTTGCTGCCTGGGATGGGCCCTGCGAGCGGCCCTGCTTTGGCGAGGCATCACACCACACTTCAGGGTGCACCCCGCTGTTTGGGATGCAGCATGCCACATGTTGGGGTGCAGCATGCTGCAGTTCAGGGTGCATCATGCAGCATTTTGGGGCTGACTGGCTGGTCTGAGGAGGGCATCACCGCCATGCTGCGGACAGATTTCAGTCTGTGACAATAGCAGGGCCAGGTAGCTGTCCCCAGGCAGTGCGGGTCCCCACGGCACGGGGCTCAGCCCGCTGCCAGCCCCATCCTGCCTGCACAGGGCTGCCTGCACAGCTATACAGCTCCCATCCTGCCCGTGCCCGGCTGCCTGCACAGCTGTACAGCTCCATCTGCCGAGGCCCCACACCACTGCACAGCGCAGCGCACACCGTGGGACGCTGCACAGCTGGGATGTGCATGGCGGGGATGTCCACTGCGGGGGACACAGCTCGGACATGCACAGCGGGGACACAGGCGGCAGGGGTATGCACAGCAGGGTCATGCACAGCAGGGACACGCACAGTCGGAGCCCAGCACAGCTGGAGCTACGCACAACTGGAGACCCAGGCAGCTGGAGCAGTTCATGGCTGGGCCCCAAACAGCTGGAGACATGCCCAGCCGCGGTCCCACATAGTCAGGGCCATGCACAGCTGGAGACATGCCCAGCTGGGACCGTGTACTGCTGGAGGGGTGCACAGCTGGGCCCCCCACTCATCCAGAGCAGTTCACAGCTGGAGCCCTGCACAGCTGGTGCTTGAGCACAGCTGGATCCCCACACAGCTGGATCCCCATGCAGCTGGAGCCATGCACAGCTGGGACCCTGAACAGCTGGAACCCTGAACAGCTGGATCATTGCACAGCTGGGGCCATGCACAGCTGGAACACTGCACAGCTGGAGGCAGTGACTCCAGGCCTGCTTTGGGGTGCTCTCCTTTGGGGATCTCTCCGCCTTTTCTGCCAGGTTGCACAGGTGTTTCCCGGCACAAACCCCTGCCCTCTCCCCACTCCGGCATGCTCCAGCATCACTCCCTCTTGCTCTGTAGCAGCTCACAGTTTTGCATTCGCTGTGCTGATGTTCAAGCGCAGCTAGTGGAATGCAAACCGATCTGTCTGACCCATCACCCAGTCACGGCGCAACTTCTTTGTCTCCTACCTTCTGTTCTTCACATCTAACACGCACCACCTTCAGCTCCCACACATTTTTTTATAGAGTCTTACTGTGAGGGTCTTGCAGAAAAATAATTTTTTTGCAAGGGAGGGATAAATGTTTCTTCCCTGGCAATGTGGGCCACGTTGCTGGTGGCCAGAGGAGGCAATCATGTGAAGGGCATTTGACATTGCCACCACATCAAAGGTGGGGAGTCACGAGGCTTGAGGTCACATACCGTAGCAGCAATAAGGCTGAGCGTTTGACTTCCATTTGCATTGAACTAGGCTGGCCATCATCTCTCCATGAAGCGTGCTCCCACCCAGCGTGCTCCCACCCAGCCTGCAGCAGATGTCTGGAAACATCTCCAAAGGGTGAAGGAGACACCAGGAAAGACCGTGCCCTTTGCAGGGGGTTGAAGAGCATCTTCTCAGGGCTTTGGAAATCAGCGGGGGCAAACGCTTTCCCTCCTGCCTGCCTAGGGCACTGCGGGTCTTCATTAACAGCACCCTCTGCCTCAGGGCTACCCATGCCCCTGCAGACCCTGCGCCGGGCTCTTGGGCAGGGTGGGCATCATGCCTATGCAGCAGCCGGGGCGATCACCCATAGGAGCACCCCGATGCATGAGCAATCACCTTGTCTGCAGCAAAATACAGGTAAATCCTCGCAGCAGCCCCAAAGTGCGCTCTTAGGGCTGGGGGAGCGCACCCTGGGAGCAGAGGTAGGAGGGTTTTGCAGCAGAACAGTGGTAAGAATATTTTCAGTATTAAAATAACATATTTTTTCCGTAACCTCATTCTCAGCTGAGCTATTTGGATTGAAACCTCCCCCCCAAAAAAAAAAAAAAAAAGAAAAAAATCAGCCCGAGGCGGGCAATTGTCAGAAAGCAGCAGCATGACTGGATGGTACCCAGCTGCGGCACTGGGGAGGGGGGAGCAGGACGAGCTCCCTGAGGGTGCCCATGCCAGCCGCATCTCCGGTGGAGCTGCACCCATCTGTGCAGCAAGCAGGGCTCCCGCCTGCACTGGGTTTTGCTGGACCCACGTGGGTTTTGCTGGTTCGGCTCCCGTGAGGATGCAGCAGAGCCCTGTTGCTCACAGGGAGCGCGAGTTAGCTCCTGCATGGTCAAGGCGGTTGGGTTTTTTAAACTATTTAAAGTTAATAAGCCATCACGCCTAGAGGGAAAAACATGTTTGAAATATTGTTGGATTTGGACCAGTGCAAAAATTCCCAGTTTATCTTCCACTGGGGCTTCCCGACACAGGCAGCGTGGCAGCGTGGCTACATCTCTCAGCGTGTGCAGGCAGGCGCTGGGGGTAGCGGGCAGTATGTGGGGCACCCGGGGCACCCAGGGCTGTGCTCACCCGCTCCCCCCAGCACCACAGGGAGAAGCCCCTCCAGGATAGTGCCGGAGCAGAAACCAGGTGCTAGGCAGTGCATCTTTGGCTCACTTTGTTTTGTTTTGCTGCAGATCATAGGTAATCCCGGTCTTGTTCTTTGATACTTTTTTCCCCTTGCTAATTGATACTCTAATTAAGCTAATGCTTAAACTATGGGGAAGAGGGGAACAGCACAGGAGCTCGGAGCCAACTTTTATTTGTGCTAATGTCTAATGAGGGAACAGTGTCCAAACACATGAAGTTTCTTTGAAATACCCACAGCCGACACTATTCCTATAGAGTTTATTTTAGATTTGAAAGCTGATGCTTGCCTGACCCCCGTGTGCTGCTGAGCCTCCCTTTCCACCCTTGGGGTGCAGTGTTTCAAATGAAATGAATGTCTCTTTGGGCAGAATTGGATGAAGTGGTATTTTTGGGGCTCCCCGCACGTGTGTGTGCAGGGGCCAGATCCTGACTGGGCTTCCCGGAGAGGGGGGCTCATCTCCACTCCCACCTCCTGGCACCCGATGGGGATGCTGGCTGCAACACAGAGTGATGGGGTGCTCCCAGCCCAGCGAGGCGTCGGAGCCAGGGTGCAGTGCTGACCCCCTGCCTGGGCTCAGAGGCATGTGGAGAGGCCCGTTCCCATCCTGAAAACGCACTTGGGGCTGATGCTCTCAGTGGTCAAATCCAAAACGGGCTTAATAATACTCAGGACCAGGCATGTGGTGTGAAGCGGGGCTGCTGGCTGCAAAACCCCATGCCTGTGGTGTGCACAAGGCTTTTTCAGCGTTCTTGAAAGCCTTCTTTCTAGGAAAAAAAAAAAGCAATTAACAATATTCCCTCTGCCATCTCTTTTCTGAACAGTTGGGTGGTTTGTCCCTCTCAGGCCCAGAAACAGTGACAACCTGGGTGCATGCAGGGCTGCAGAGGCTCCAGGGGCAGGGTTTTTGGCTCAGACCCCTGTCCCCACCCCGTGCGGGAGGATGGCAGGGCCGGAGCATCTCCGGGGCAGCCCTCAGCTGCGCCTGGTCCCCGTCGGGGTGTGGTGCTGGGGCAGGTGATTAGCCTGATTAGCCCCTGATGAGCAGGGGTGTGGATGGGGGCTGGGAGGAGCTCCTGGTGCAGGGGGGCTGCTGAGAGGAAGAGGAGGGAGCAGAGGAAGGTGGATTTTGGTGTGGTGCATGTAGAAGGTGTCCTTCCTGGCTGGGTGGAGGTGGGTTTCAGTTGCTGCTCCACCACCAGTGGTGCTGGTAAATGGGCATTTTTGAATGCGGTGCCTTTTTGCAGTGCAATTTGCAGCAATACGGAGCAGGAATCCCAGCCATGCTGGCAGGAGCAGCTCACTGGGCGTGCGTGGGGCTCCCATCGTGCCTTCCCCCCCAGGGTGTAGCCTAATTACCTCTGCTTACATGATAGCTATTAAATAAGGCAGAGTTGGCTCCGGCAGCATTAAATTGCTCCTTGAGCGTGCATGTTGTGCCTCTGCTCCGCCAACACCTCTGTGCTGCAGGAGCACCTGGCTGCTGCTCGGTGGAGGAGCCCTGCTCGGCAAAATGTGAGTTTTTGGGGGCACCAAGTGGGGCTGCTGGCTCCAGCACGTGGGTGCCTGCCACCCTCCGTGCCCTGTGTCCTGCTCGTGCCTGGTGATGGAAGCAGTTGGTCCCACGAGACGCCGTGTTTGGTTTCAGGGGAACCACTGCCCATTTCCAACCCTGTTGTGACTTGCGCCGTGGTTGTGATTAGGGGCTTGCTTGCACTGAGGATGGTTTGGGGTCCTGTGGGATGCTGCTGTGCTGGTTCTCAGCCTGGGCTGGGTGCTTGGCAGGGCACAGAGCGTTTTGCAGGGTGCTCCTCGGGGGCTGGCCGTGGTTGTGTGCCCCCTGGGGCTGTTTCCCTGCATGCTGGTGGGGGCAGGCGTTGTGGGAAGGCAAGAGGCAGCACGTGGAGAAGTGTGGGCAGGAGGGGGTCTGGCAAGGCTGGGGGAGGGCCGGGCGCACAGCGTGCGCCTGTGCTGTGCTCCGCTCCTGTTGCATCCCCAGTGAGCCTCCTCCATGCTAAAGATTTGCTATTCTCCATATCCAGAGGAGAGATGAGTGCATTGAGTCTCTCTTTAAACGCACGATAAGCATGTTTTCCTCAGTGCTGCTGGGAAAGCAGGCACCCCATCCAGCTCTCCTGCCTCTCTGAGCGTGCATCCCTGAAGGGCTATGGCACTGCGTGCGAGGGCTCGCTCCTGCGTCTCTCCTCAGAGCAGCTCACTGAGATGGAAAGGGCCCGGCAGCTCTTTGTGCATGGGAAAACCCGGGATGAATAGAGCAAAAAACTAATAGAGCAGAAGGTAACGGGCTTTATTGTGGAGCGAGGAGCAGCTGCGTCCTGAAAGGGGCCCTGTGCCTGGGGATATGTGGGGATGCGGGCATCCCTCCTTCCAGCCCCAGCCAGGCCAGGGCAGGGCAGCACGTGGTCACCAGCGCTCCCACCCGGGGTGGTGGCTATGAGCTCCTCGTGATGGGCAGGAAGGGACGAGATTGGGCCCAGCAGCTGTCAGGGCTCATTCCGTGAGCTCCTTGAGCTATCCAGCCCTGCTCCCACTGGGGGACTCTGGATGCCTGTGCAATGCTCTGGCTGTGCAAAACACGATGCAGGGTGGTCGAGCCTGGTGGCATCTTGGGGCACAGCCTTTTTTGATTCGGCTTCACAGGCAGCAGCGTTTCCAAGAAGGTTGTGCGAGCCCATTTGGTGCTCAGGACACGGCTCATGGGCTGATCTGCCCCTGTGCCCTCCTGAGCTCACTGGAGACTTGCGTGAGATGCTCCTGGTGGGGCCCTGCATCTCCCAGCCTCCTTCCCTGGTAGGGAGAAGCCTTTCGAGCAAGGAATCTTGTAAAGATGTCACTTTATCAGAGCCCAAATGGCAGCCTATGCAAGGGTTTGGGTTTGACTTTAGCTGTCCTACAGCAAAGCACAAACGTCCACATTTGCAGTGAGATTCCTGCATCCCAGGATTTATAACCTCCAGCACATGCACACCAACCTCCAGTGCCCTGTACAGAAGAAACTAATTTTATAGGGGAAGAGGCAAATGGTTGAACTTTGTTGGAAAGCCTATTTTGCAGGTGATGGGGGAGAAATCACCAGCGCTGCGTGGTGATGGGAGCTATCTGTAATGAGGCTGCCAGGGGGTCTGGCCTCGTCTCATCCACTGTGTTTCCACCTGGAACAGATAAATGGATGAGCTTATTTTTAGTAAAGGTTTAATTATCGTTTAGTGAAAGGGTTGTGGAGCCATGTATGCGGACATGTAAACAATCCACCGGCTGCCTGTTACTGCCGTTAATGCTGGGGGATTTGCCAGGGCCAGATCCTGTGCAGGGATGAGGCTGGTGGATTGGAGCTTTATTTAGCAAATCCCCATCTGCGCTGCGCCCCATGCTCCTCGTCCGCCCTGGGGGTACCGTGTCCCCGGATGGCCGGGGGACGAGCCGGGCTCCTCTGCTCCTGCGGTGCCTGTCACATGTACCTAAAGCATGACTCTGCTCGGATATGAGTAATGCACTCCAGTGACTCATTTTTCTGCCTTTTTTTTTTTAAGGCCATTGACTTTGTCTGTTGATGTTTACTTGCAGCCTCCGAATGCGTATCCTTCAGGAGCCACCTGAGATTTCCAGCACTTTTGCTGAGAAATGTCCATGTGTCAGCTAGTGTGGTTGGAAATTGTTTGGAAATCCATAAATACCAATTTTACCTTGAAATGAGAGGGGCTTGCTGGCACGCTGCCCTTCTTGGGTAGACAGGTGTGCTCCAGCAAAGACCCAGCTCTCCCTATGCCTCCCAACTTTGGGAAAAGCCTGTGCAGGGAGCCAGTTCATGGTGGTGTTAGTGCGGGGTTAATTTTGCCCTCAGGAAGATGAATCTTGGTTCTTCCACTTGACAAGAATTATTTCATAAGGTCGAGACATCCTGCAGAGCCAACCAAAGCTGGAGCTGCGCTGTGGTTAGCAATAACCCATGAGTTTCCCACCTGTGCTAATGCAGTATATGCTGGTGCAATGCAGAAGGCTGCTGTAACTCAGCACCAAAATGGAGGAATTTGGTAAAGAGAACTTATTTACCCATTGCCCAGCTTGGGAGGGTGGGTTGCAGGGGAAATTACATCTCTTCTCGCTTGTTTAAGGAATGTAAGCCCTGCTGAGGAGCATCACGAGACCCATGGGAGGTGAGCTGCTGGGTCTGTCCCGGCTAGAAGCAGAGCTGCTGGGATGCAGGACGGCTGCAGCAGCACTGTGCCCTGCTGTGCAACAGCTATATGAATTTCAGAAGATAAATGTTATTTTGGTGTGTCCGGGAGGGATTTGGACACGGCAGGTGTGTACTCATCACCTGGGTGTCCTGCCATGTGTGTCAGCCCGATTTCTTGGGATGTTTTGGGGCTGGTCTGGGGGGGCAGTGGAGCAATGTTCAGTGGGTTGTGCTTGCCCTAGGATTACAAATAGATTTCCTGAAGATGCCGGGCACCCTTCCCTGCAACCCCGCTGCCTGTGCCGAAAGTGCAGGCAGCTGAGGCAAGTCACAGGAGCTCCTTGTGGGGGATTAAACAAACCAGCTGTTAAATAAACCTGTCCCTCTGCCTGGGTGTGTGGCAGCATTTCTGGCTGGCTGGGATGGGTGAGGACTGCAGCTGGGGACGCTTTGGGGCTGGGGACACTCGATGCTGGAGCTGATGACGTGGTGTTGAAACTCACTTCCCCACTGGTGTAACCAAACCCTCGGAGGTGCTTGGCTTTTGGATTTTTTTTAATGGGAAAAATGGGATTTTTTTTTTTTTCAATGGGGGGGAAAGCAGTTGGGTTTTTTTAATGGGAAAAATGATGCAGGTATTGCTCTTCCTGCTTGTGAGCAGGGTGAAGTCCTGAGAAATGCGTGTGGCTGACTGGGATGGGTCCTAAAGATGGTGATGCAGTGTGAGAGGTAGAAGTTAAGTTTCCATCACAGATACAAGGTCACGCTGAAAAGCCGCATTTGTGAGTGCTGAAACTGCTGTTGTGCCGGTTGGGGAGCAGAGGAGGGGGCGAGGCGACTCCTCCACGCGTGCAGGTTGGTGCTGATGGTCATAATCCCCGTCTTTGCTGGGCGCTGAGCTGCAGTGGTGGCCTCAGGGACAGATTCATGTGCGCTCCTGGCCTGGGTGTCCTCTGCCCCTGGAATGGGGCTGTCCCTGCTGTCCCTTGCAGCAGTGGGTGCTGTTTTGGATGAGCATGCCAGGGACGCGGCTCCTGTTCTCGCAGCCGTGCGTGGAGACTACTTCAGTGCAAGTGTAAGGGGTTTTAAAGCATCTTTCCTGCCAGCAAAAAAATAATATAACCGAACTTTTGGAGCTGGTTAAAGCCAATTTTGCCAGAACCAATTCTGTATCTCACATATTTACTGGGGTAATCCTCGTAGTGTCCCATGTAACTCCTACATTGGCATTGCCTGTCACCTCCAGCCAAACTCCCCTCTGCCCTTGTAGCAGCTCTGAGAAATGGTTTTCAAGCTGGCAAGGGTCACGCACCCCATCGGGGGGCTGGCCAGGGCAAGGCGAGGCTGGATGCCGTGGCTGGCAGAGAGAAATGGGGGGGACGTGGCAGTTTGCTGGGACAGGCTCGCGGCATCTGGCTCAGGTGGCATATCATAGGGCAGCAGTGGCACCAGCTGCTGCTGGCCGCGGTGATGGGAGATGGGGGTGTCCCAGGCAGAGGCTGGGGGTCAGCTCTTGCAGCCCCCCCACTCCCTCCCCAGCCTCTTTTGTTCCCCACTCCGGTGATGCTTCGGCTGCTCTTCACGTGAAATTAATTCCCAGGAGCTCTTGGAGGGCAGTCGGGAAGAAATTTCTCCGGCATCATCCTTTTGGGGCTAATTGCTGGTGATGTGACGTCAGCCCGATGGATTTCTCTCTTGAATGGCTGCAGGAGAGGCGAGGAGGGCCCGGTGCCCGTGGATGTGTACCGGAGCTCGCAGCCCTTCTGCTTGCTGAGCGTGCCAAAGCTCACACCCGGTGCTACCGGAGCGAGCTCCGCTGCCTTATCCAGGCTGGATTTATCCCCCCCCCCCGCCCCCCTTCCCAGCAAGTCTCCCCGCACGCTCCTAATCTGACAGTGCCTGGTAATTAATCTGGCTCCCCCAACCGCTGCAATAGGATTAGAGGGAGGGGAAGTGCGTCACGAGGTACGAAGAGGGGTTATGCTTTTGGTGAAAGTGTGTGTGTGTGGGAAATGGGAAATAGGTTGGTGTGTTCCCGGGGGGGGGGGGGGTCGGGAGCGAGCGCGCATGTGACGAGGTGCGGGGCGGGAGGGACCGGCTGCGCCGGAGCCGAGCCCGGCTCGTCCTCCCTTTCTCTCAGCATCCTCCGGTGATCCTGGAGGTGATACAGGCGCAGCAGCATCCATGGCCTGCCGTTAGCCTCAGCGCCTTGGTGTTTTGTTTTTTTTTTTTCCTTCCTTGTTATTCTGGCAGCTAAGGGAGCCGAGGATCGGAGGCGTTTGAAGGGCTTACGTTAAGCATCTGGTAACTGGGATCGTATTCTCCTGTATTTTTTCAGGCTCCTTGGAAATTGAGGAATGCAATTCTGCCACCATGATGGAAGGTAGGTGATGATCTGAGCATGCCTTTCGGGATCGCTAGAGTTTTAAAAGCAATGGTGGAGGAAGGAGGATGCACTGAACCTGGGTGTGTGAATCCTTTTTCCTTTTTAATAAAATAATAATAAAAATAAAACCCTCCCCTCCCCCTAATCCCAATCAAACCGAAGCACCCTGCCCACTGCCGGCGAGCTGGCAAGCTGGCAGATGGTGATATAATATCAAGCCCATCAGATTATTTGCAATTCCATCCCCAGCCCTGTGTAGGCAGTTCGGGGTATGCAAATGCCCGGTTAACCAGCAGAGCTGCCGGTTCCTCCAGCTGGCGAGGTGGCAGCCTGGGCAGGGAGAGGGAGCCTGGGCCGGCATGGGTTGGTCGGCATTAAGGTCCTTTAAGCATTATTTTATCCTTTGCTTGGAAACCTGCTTTCTCAGCCTGACATGATGCACAGAGGGTGAATTTAAGTGTTATCTGTACGCACAGACCGGGAGCTGTGAAGCCTGCTGATGATAGATGGGATTCTGTGGTTTTACAGCGTACCTGTATGGATGAGTATCTTTTCAGTGGGAAACAAGGATATTTGAACTTAAAGTAATTTTTGCCAGGTAGTGTCACTGGTTTGAAGATTCAGGCTCTGAGGATGAGGAGGGGGAATGCTGGATTGAGGCTTATTGGAATAAAAAAGGAAATGAGAAGGAAATATGGGCTCCAGGAATAAGATACTTCAGGGAGCGTTGTGAGACTGTGCGTCTGATCGTGTGTGGGAAAAACCCCTGGGCATTTCTTAAAGAAATTTTAACCTATGTCGTTTGTCTCAGCCATATGTAAAGCTCTTTTTTTTTTTTATGCTTTCTGGAATAAGATGCAGGGAATTTTTTTTTTCTAGCAGAATAGGTACTTCAGGGCCAATGAGATCAAAATATTCTGTTTTTTTTTTTATGGCCCATTGGCCAAGGCAGAAGGGCTCACCTCGGTGAGGGCTGTGCGGAGCCGCATCCAGCACTGGGCTCGTGGCGCTGCCGGCATGCTAACCAGGCAGCTGCTCGGCCTTCTTCGAGATGACAGGCAGAAATTAGGCTGCCTCTTGGTGTGTCCCTGTAAATCATGGTCTGTTACCCTGTCCAAATTAACCCAGAAAGGCATTGGACTCCATGTAACCGAGATGTCTTGTATTGACTTAAAAGATTTGCCTAACCTTGGAAATTCAGGTGCTGTAATGGCCATGTGTGAACACATAGGAATTGCTCCTTGCTATTTTTTTTGATTCCTTGGTGTTAAGGGAGTAAGTGTTGTTGTCCTTCAATGTCTTCTCTAATATTGATGATAAAGTCACAGACAAAAGAGATTTTAATTTTAGGCCGTGTCATCAAAATCATCACACCATGCTGACATACATGACACATTGGGAACCAGGCACACAGCCTGTGCAAGAACAGGTAATTTTAGAGAAGATATCATTAACAACATGGTTTCTCTCAAAAGCGCCTGCATTTGTAGAGGAATTAATGTCGATAAATTGAAGTCGGCCTGCTGTAATTCTTGGTTTGGGTGATTTAACTAGTTCTGTGGCTGGTTGTGGGGAGGGCAGTTGGGTTTTTTGTTTGTTTGGGGTTTTGTTTTGTTTTCCTTGAGGATTTTTGCCTTGCTTGTGAAATGCCCGCGGTGTGCTGCTGTGCAGGAGCCTTGGCTGCCGTGGCCCAGGCAGGTGGGTGCTGGCAGGGGGTGTCCTGCCCCACTTCGGGGATGTTGGCCAGGGCTGGGGCAGCCAGCTCGTCGGGCTCTGGCAGAGGCAGAACCACCTTTCATGAAATAGTTTTGCATTAAAAAAAAAAAAAATTAAAAATACTAGCCATAAAAAGTTTCCCCATTATTTGTGACTTATTAAACCGCTTAACATGTTGTTCCCTAACTAGCTAATGCGTATGGGAACCTAGAACGGAAGGGAGAAAATAGCATTAGAAGAAATAATTACTGCTTTTGATGAATTCTTAAGCAGTTGGAAACTGGCTCTATTTGTAGAAGAGTGAAACTTTTGTGATCAATATCCTACTGAAACACTGACACTTTGCAGAGATGCTTTATTTTAATATAAGAATGCTTTCGAATGTTCTTAGCTTAATTTGATCTGAAACTTTTAAACCTGCACAAAATACCTATAGTTCCCTGCAGTAAACATGTTAAAGGGTTTTTATTATTATTATAACTATTTAAATCACTTGTCTCACCAAAATGTTGGACACTGTGCTAGAAGCTGAGGGTGGAGCTCGGGGAGGAGCTGGGCCGTGCCTGCCCGCTGTGTGCCGGTGTCCACAGGCAGCCCCAGCACCCCTGGGGTGCAAAGCATGGGGCAACCCGGCATCACCCACCGCCAGTGGGATGGACCTGGCTTGGTTGGTGTTTTTGGATCCTCTCCTTTGGAAACGAGAGAATTTGGCTCCTTGGGAATGTTGCAGGATGTGCAATTTGTACTAGCTTGTTCTGAACCCAATATAGAATAATTTCTCATTCTCCTGGTAGATGGGGAGAGAAAGTGCATATTTTTCACTGTATGCTTAAAAATTACAAGGATATCTAAAAAAGCTAGGTGTGGACACTGTCTCAAGAAACCATCCCTTGTTGGAAGGAGAGCTGAACACATGTCACACGGTGTCTCAACCACCAGAAGCGGGTGGTCCTCCACCTCCTTAGCATGGTGGGGTGCAGCGTGCACGAGCGTTGCCATTGCTCAGCAGGCTTGGCGTGTTGGGGATGGTTTTGCTGTGCTTGGCCTCGCTCACACAGGTGGAAAGTAGGTGTTGGGGATGGGGACTAAAATTCCCCAGCTTTGAATTGACAAAAATAACCTGCAGCAAAACTGCATCGCGTGTCAGAACTAGATCTGGGACCGAAACTGCTGCTGGAAAGGTCCCACTGGGTGCTGGAAAGGTCTCTGCATGTGTGGCTGTAGATGTGAGAGGTCTTTGGATCTTCCCTTTGATTGTTAAATAATTCACCAGTACTCAGAAATGCACTGGGCATGTCATTAAGGTAAACATCCGTGCACAAGAACAAGTTTATCTCCTTTTTTTTATCCATCTGTTGCATCTCCAATGTACTGAAGGTATTTTATACAGCTTAATTAAGTTTTGAAATCACTGCTGCAACATGTCACACAAGCCAGAAGCTCTGCAATGTTCAGAAAGATTAGACAACCATGTGGCTGATGAGAGCAGCCGTGGTTACATTAGAGAAGGTCATTTCTTCTTCTGCAGAAGATGGTACCTGCATTTTCCCTGCGCCCAAACCAGACATTTGCTGGGGAGAAGCTTTCCCAGAGTCGAAATTTCTCTGTAACTCTCTTCTCCAGGCTTTTTTGCACCTGTTTCTGGGGAGTTTGGTCATCCTGGGAACATCAATGGATGACTGGTCACATCCAAAATGGCAAAAACTTTCTTGCATCATCTTTTAGCAGTGGTTGTCTCCAGGCCTTACGTTTTCATCGTGCTGAACAGGTAGTACCGGGACCAGAGGCATCTAAGGGCACATAAAAAAGCCTTTTTCTTATTTAGGCAAGAAAATTGGCTTTAGTATATTTTAGGTGGTCTTGTTTCAGTAAATGGTGTATTTAAATGTGCTTAGTGTTGGCCGTGTGACTCGGCAAGGAAATGACCTGGTAGAAACATTTGGTTTTCCTTTGAGAAAGCCAATAGCAGGTTTGAAGCAATTAATGTAAATTCAGGCACGGATGGCAAAACCATCCCAGAAAATACACGAGGACCATAACACCAAATTAGGACCTGTATTTTCCAATACGTTGTTTGAGCAGTAACCCATGACCGAGCTTGGGCTTGCAAAGCGGCTCAGGGCTTTGGCTTGCAAGAGCATCTCCAGCCATGTCCTGAGATGCAAGGGGGACTTTTTCAGACCTGCTGGAACTGCTGCCTAACCGACAGACCTGACACGGGTGGGGAAACTATTTTTTCATGAATGCAAGAGAAGATTGTTTGACCCTTCTGTTCTGCCCTGCATGGCACGGGGTGATGCCATCCCTGAGCCAGCGGCTTGGCTCCCCTCATAGCCCAGGGTGGGCATAAGGCTGGGGACATTTCACCACTTCTCAAATTCAAAGATGTGCATAAAGCCTTTTTGGGGTGTGTTTTGAGGGCTGATCCTGCCCACAAGCGCTGCCTGCACGGGAAGACTGATGTTTTGAGCTACCGAGGATGAGGCATGTGAAAATGGGGGTTCTGGAGGTGAGGCGTTTGCAACAGAAACGGCAAGGAACTCCTTAGCTCTTGGTTTTGTGGGTTCAAAAGCAGGGGATGTGGTTAGTATGTCCAGCCCAGAGCTGCTCTGGGGAACGTGACATGCTCCCATGTTGCATCGTGGTGCTTCCAGCAACGTCTCATGCACTCTGGGTTGGAGCTGGGCTGGCAAAACTGGACCTGAAGAGCATCCCTGTCAATTATGAATGAATTTGTTCAGCAGTTGCAAGATCAAGCAGCTGAACAGGTTGCAGTAGCAACCTCTAGTCTATGGGGGGGAAAAAAACCAAACCCTTTTTGCAGGCATCCAAACCCTTCCCACTGAGCTGGTGTGGGTTTTTTCAGCTCTAGTCCACTGGCAGCGTGTTTCTCCATGCTAAAGGAGGGAAGGGATAAATGGCTCTAGCTCAAAACCAACAACCACCAAGTAAAGGCCCCACCCAAACTCTGGGAATTTGGGAAATGCTTTGGATTGGGGCTGGTGGTGCCTGCCAGTTAAAACCCATGCAGTGCTGAAGTGGTGGCATCGAGGATTTAAACCAAAATATGAGTGAGGCAGCAAAACCTGCCATTTGCCTCGCACCTAAAATGATCGATGGGATGTAGTGGCTGAAGCAAAACCCAAACAGGGTTTTTTCTTGGGTAGAAAGGATAGAAAATATGGCAAAACTTAACAACTGCATGTGATACAGGTCTGCAAAATGCTTCCTTGGAGTGAGCCCCAGTTTAAACTGTGCCCTTGGACATCTCAAACTGGTGCCCAAACGCAGCAATTGGGGTTTCTTTGCCAAGGCAGAAACTTTCTGCATGATTCATTGGCCTTATTCAAATTTTAAAAACACTTTAGAAAAAAATTACAGGTTAAATCGGGTGTCTGTTCTTCTTGAACCTCCATCACAGGGTCTTAAGAAGTTAAAGGTGGAAAAACATGGTTGTATGTGGAAATACCCTTCCCTAAATGCTGGTTTTGAGGCTGCAAAGCTGTAGGTGGTATAAAATGTAAATCATATAAATGATTTACCCAGCACTTGTGCTGGGGATCCTGACTTACTGCTGGGATCTGACAGGGGTCAACGTGGAGGGAAAAGTGGAAAGGAGGGGAAGGCAGAGCTCCTCCCCAAACCATCTACCTTAAACTATTTTCATGCCCAAAACTTGCTCTACTTAGAGACACTTTCACTAAAAATCCATCTGCCTTTGGAAAGTCGGTGGGGGTGCGATGCTGGCTGCCTCCCTGCCTGGGCTCCAAGCAAAGCTCATGTGTGGTAGTGTTCCCATTTTCTGTGCTGGCCCAATATAGCCTTTTTTGGTTTGTTTTTTAACTTTAAGATAGTGTATTTGAGTTTCTACAGGTTTAGTACGAAAAAGGCAAACACCTGACTGATATGCAGTTTGTTTGTTAGCGGAGTGGGTTGTTCATGTGCAATGCAGTAGTACAAAGTGTAGCCCTGTTTGCCTTGCCAGCTATTGAATAGCCTCGGCTATTTGTTTTTAGTAGAAGTTCAGTTGCAGGCTGATGTTTCTGGGAGCTTTTGAAGGTTTTTTTGCTTTATCTGTGGGAATGAAAGAGGAGTAAGGCTTGCAGTGGTTATAGCTACTGGGTTTTTTTGCACTTACAGCCTCACAGAATGATTTATTTTAATTTTCAGTTTAGTTTTAGGTGTGTGTTAATTTCATAGATGGTCACCAGGCAGCCGCTGGTGCCAGCACAGCTGCCTGGGGTGCGCGTGCTTTCCTGGGAGCCAGAGGCATGGGATTTTGAGGCTGTCCTTTGGGAGCAGGCACGGAGCTCCTACCCTGTCCTACAAACCCCTATCTCTTCCCCTGAACACCAGTGGGCTTCACTGCAGAGGTGGGAAGGGGAAATTCCCTACCACATCCCTATTTATACTGGATTAGTGCTGACGATGGTAATATTATTTGAAAGCAGTGAGGTATCAGGACTGGAAAATCATACTTTGCAGCCCGTATTATCTGGGAGCCATTCCTTACCCATCCCAGCCTCAGAAAAGCACCCCTGACTTTGGCACATCTTTCTTTGCATTTAAATTATGACTTTTTTTTTGTGGGGGGGTTTTTTGGTTTTTTAGGGGAGTTATTGAGGGGGGAAAAAATTTTTCTTAAAATTCTCCACCTACGTGTTGCAGGAAATTTAAAACATCAATTTGAGATTAATGTCATCATGCGTAGGATGTGTGGAAATAATCTTGCAGGGAGGTTTGGAATAGGTTGAGCTGAGGAGGACAGGAGCCGTGGTGATGCTGCGGGGAGATTTCACAGCCTGCCCTCATCACTGGGCTGCAGCTGCCGGTTTGGGTGCCTGGAGGATTTCATACAGCCCCACAAATATATTGGTCTTCTACAGTTGGGTCTGTACAAATCATTAAAGATGCACCTTGTTATTAGAGCCAATTAATAATAAATGAGTGTCAGGCTTTTAAATGCATGTGTGTGTGTCAGCGGGCATTTGGTTGTTTTGTGCTTCCCTTAAAATACTGCCCAGCATCACGCCTATTGCCCGCTGGGTGCAGGTGAGACGGGCTGTATCCCGTGCCCCGCTCCTGTTACAGACAGCATCAGCTTCAAGAGCAAGCTCATGTCTAAAACATCAGCCTGGATGAGTTTTTTTTGATGGCTTAACCAGAAGCTTTTGTATCAGCTGAAAATGAAAATAAACTTGGGTATTATGAGGCAGTACAAAAAAATCGATTATCAAAATCTTCCCTAAAGATCTGAACTCCCTCCTGGGGACCAGGCTTGGGGCAGTCAGTGGATGGATGCAGACCCAGCCCTGCGTGCTGCTTGAGGGGCTATTTTTTTGATTCGCTATTGCTGGGAGCATCATGATTAAAAATAATCTTCCCCAAGTATTTTGCTGTCAGCGAATAAATTAATAAATGCAGTGCTGCTAAAACAGTCCTGTAGCCACCTCGTTAGTGGTGGGGTTTGCTTGGAGCTGATGGCATTGGCAAATATGCCTGATGATGAGCTCATCTGGGGCACTTTTAGGTCCCTCTTAAGGTGCCCTTCCAAATGTCAAAGGAGGACTTAATTTTTAATATGGTTTATTGGAGTTTTGCAGGGGTTTGGCCTGGTTTTGGCGTTAGTGCAAAAGATGCAAAAGAAGCCTGTGTAAGTTATTATTAATAAGGTCACTTATGCTTCATGTTTACCTGGCTCCTTTCACCTGGGGACCTCAAGCTCCTTCACGCCGCACGGTTCCTCTGTAGGGAGACAGATGGGTGGAAGAAGCTCCGTCAGTTTTGTCAAACGCTGCCTGGAAATGAAGCCTTTCTTCGGGTCAGGTCTTCTGCTCTTATTTTTAGTTACACTATTGCCACGGTTAATCACTGCTTTGAAATCAAGGTATTCATTTGACAGCAGACTGTGGGAGGAACAGGACGGTTAGAGGAACTGGAAAGAAGTGTCTCGTCACGCTTTATTTTTGGGTGTAAATCTTCATCATACGCAAATGTGAATTTTGCAAATTTTTTTTGGATGACCAATTGAAAGTGAGTGACGCTTTTCCCTGGCAGCTTTCCTGGAGTTGTACCTTGTCCCCAGGGAAGTGGCTCCTGTGTCATGCAGGTGACAAACCCACCCTGCCAGCCTGGGTGTCCTTTTCTCCACCTGGGAAATCAGGAGTGGGAGTTTGTGGAGGGTCACACAGATGTCAGCTGCAGCGGGGTGGCCTTGATCAATAAGTCATGGGGTGGATGGAAGGCTGTTTCTTAGTGTCATGCCTAGGCAAGGATTTTGGTGGGTTTTAATAAGACCTTACATTCTGCATAAACAGTACGACTGCAAAATTGGTGTGTTTTTCACAGAAAATTGTCAAAGTAATTGCTGGGAGTCTGCAGTGTGCATGGAGGCAATGGATTTTAAGGAGATACCTTTTAAAACAGGGCTGTGAGATGGGACCTGCTGTTGGCTGTGGCTCCGGCCAAGGAGCAGATGTAAGGGCAAAGCCTTGCAAAGAAAAGGAGAGGTTTGCAGTGTGATTTTTTTTTTTCTTTTTTTTGGGAGGGAGGGTGAGGAGATACCAGCATGGGGGATATAATGGGCGTGGGTGTCCCCTGGATGCGCTGCCTGCAGGAAACTGCCCCACCTACAAGCCCAATGCCCTCCTGCAGCCGCTTGGTGCTAGGGGAGGCATGTGGAAGCACCGTCGTCTCCCATTCCCAATAAACCAAAACCCCCTAAAAATAGAAATCTGAGTGGCATTTGGGAGGGAAAGCCTGTCCTGGACAACTTCTTAAATAGCACAGCAACCTTTAGAAATGCATCTGTGTTTTTGTGTGTGTGCCAGCTGTGAATGAAAGCCACAACTGTATCCAGATTTAATTTACTGACAAAATTGGTGGAGACGTATGTGTCCCACGTCCCTCGGTTGCCGCATGCCTGGGGTCTCTGAAAGTTGATATTAAAAATCTAATCTCTGGGGAAAGCAGGCAGTGAGCAATTCCTGCAGCTGCTTTACTGAGGTTGGTGAATAACCTATGAGCAACAGTTTGCATCCTTCTGATGTTAAATAGTCCTTAAATGCTCAGTTCCATTGCAGAAGAAAAATGAATTGATGTCCTATGTGTTGTGATGCATCTTGCTGATGCGGCCCTTTATTTTAAGGACAGCCTGTAGCTGCTGGCCTGCTCCCCAAGCTTTGCTTCGGGGCTGGGGCTTGCTCTGAGCTGGGCAGCCCCACTGCCTGGAAGGAGGGCTGGGCACGGGTCCGCTGAGCATCTGTGCAATGAGATGGAAATGTTTGGGCTCCTTGCTGCACCCAGCTGCAGCGATGCTGATTTCTGCGCTGGATCTTGCCATGGGGAGAGCCCAGACCTATGTTTATATGGAATATAAATACTTTTCCATGGCTCAGGGTGTATTCCCATGTGCTGGGGCTGCAGTTAAAGGCTGGGGTCTTACCCCGGGCTGCAGGCACAGGTTATCTGAACTGAATCGTGCCTGCAAAGCAAAGGGGCCAGTGTAATGCCCAGACACAGGTTTAATCTTGGGTATATTTAAATAAGCTGGTGCGCACTCCCTCGTTGTAATGAGTGCATGCCAAGCAGGGGTTTCAGCTCAAGGGCTGTGCCATTTCCCAGCCCTTTGAACTCCTGACTCCAACTGCTGTGATGAGTATTTGGGCAGTTTGCAAAGGGGAAAAAGGTGCGGACCAAAGGGAAGGGGAAAGACATGAAGGTCCTGGGAGCCCAAACCCCTCTGGATATGCAGGGATGGATGCTCGCTGCTCCAGGGCAGGAGCAGAGCCTGGCACGGGGGCTGCTGCTCCGTGGCAGGCAGGACGTGTGTCAGCAGCCACAAACCCAGAGGTGGCCACTTGGCCACAAGGCTTTCTCTAAGTTCTTCTTCACATTCCAGCTACTAGATAGGATATGTATTTTTAGAAAGGTGTTGAATGTTAATTCAACAACTCCTTAGGCAGAGTTCACTGCAACCTGATCGGAGACTTAATTACCCTCAAGGTTGAAAACGTGACTGTATTTCTGAATCGGTTACAGGATCTTGTATTACCTCTGTCCAGAGCGTCGGTCCCTTCATCATGACATTTCCATTCCTGGGGCAGGTGCATGGACCCCAATGCAGGTGCTCCTGACACAGTTTTGGTGCTGTGCTGAATAGACAAAGCTCTGGCAGGTGCCCATCTCCTCCTTCTCCAGCCTTTCAGCTGCCCTGATTGCTCTCCCATCAGCTGTGCGCCAGCTCTGGGGTTGCTCCAGAAGCATTGGGTGCAGTAGCTGAGCGGGACTGAGCCCAGGTGTGATGCCACCTCTCTGCTCCTCCTTGGCATGTTCCCGCTTGATGGGGGGGACGGGGGGGCTTGTTTTCTGTAGAAAGCGTTTGATCTCCTTGATGATAACCAAAAGCACCGTCACTGGACCCCTCAGTGAAAGGTGGTGTGTACCACATCTCAAAACTGTATTATTTACAAGGCACAACAGCCTGGGACCTTGAGCCAGGAGCAACCACTCCTACTGTAGGAGAAAATGATCCCAGAGCGTAACTTACAATGTTTTATTTTATTCAGACTTATTTGTGATCTTGTTTTAGGCTCTCAAACACTGTTAGTCCTTCAATGTCTTCCAACTGAAATTTCTGATAAGGACCAAACTTATCAACATTTATTTTTATTTGAAAAAAACGCACAACTGTTGTTGCTTACTTTTGTTTTCAAGTATCTCCTTTCCTGAAAGCCATAGGAAGCCAACAGTGTTCTGCTCCAGCAGAGAGTGACAGAGGTGGCAGTGAGACCACCATCCCTTTTTCCTCATTTTTGCACTTTCTAACAGGGAGAAACTGTTGTAAGCATGTGGAAGACTGTAATACGTCTCTGTGGGACTTTGCTAACCAGAATTTTTTTCAATAACTTGGAAGTGTAACAGGGTAGAGTAAATTCACATAGTTAGACAGTAAGGACCTTTAATGCCTGGCTAGCTCATTATCAAAGATGGCTTTGTTAGCCCCCCACGGCAAAGCTAAATGTAGTGGTTTAGTGACAGTTTGCACTGGAAACTATTGGTTTACTGGGATGAAATATTAAGTACAGCGAGATCATGCAGCCAGCATGCATACAGCACTGCGCATCTTCAGAAGGGGCATCAACTGTTTGTTATAAAGATTACTTTTTATGTATTTTGAGGTAGCAAAGCAAGTAAGCTCCAGCGGGTGACTCCCCCAGCCTTTAAGGGGTTTTCCAGCAAATTTTCAGAAAAATAAATTTCCTGACTGGTTAAAATGTAGACTTTGCTTGTGTGGGGAGAGTACTAAGTCTAGTCCTTAGCCTGGGGACCAGCTGGTTTCTGGACCCCCACCAGCCAAATATCAATCAAAATTATCATCATCAAAAATCTTCAATTCTAAGTAAACCTGATTTGAAACCAAGGCTTGTTCACAGGTCAAATGTGCATCACACTGGGGATTTGTGTTCTTGCTGGGAAGCACAGCTGTCCCTTGGCCCCATCTCCAAGGGTCCGGTGGTGGTCTCTTCCCCGAGTGGAGGGTGGTGGTTTCCATTGGTGGGACACTACTGTACCTGGTGCTGTTAAAGCCCAGGGTCTGTTCCTGCTCCCTGAGCTGCTGCCATGGCACCTTCTTCCTTCACTGGGGCTTGGTCCAAGTGTGAATGTGTGGCGGTTGTAGTTGATTTGAAGCAAAACACTCTGATCTGGCCTCAGGACAGATTCCTCTTTGGAAAGAAGTTCTGGGTTATTTCTTTTTTTTTTTTGATACAAGAGGAGCTGAGATGTAAGAAATGCTTGGTTGGTTTTTTGTTTGTTTTTTTTTTTAAGTTGGTAGGAGTATCTTTGTTGTGTGCTCTTCCTGGGAGCTATGGTCCTGGAGGATGTCCCTGTGCTGTGAAGGATGGTACATCTTGGCTGGTGGAGCAAAGTGCTTGAGCAGGACAGCCCCAGCAGACCCATAGGAGAGGCTGGGGGAGAGCAGTGAACCACAGTGCTTGCTGGGGACAGGGAGCTGGAGAGTGTGTTGTCAGAAAGTGTAAAATAGTGTAATTTAGCCCTGCTATAGGAAAAGGAAACCTTGAGAATTGAGGGGAAAAATGAACAACCAGTCAACCTGAAATAGAGAGGAGTTTTAAAATATCCTTTATCCTCAAGGGGATAAGAAGGGTAATTTATTGACTGAGAAGACAGACATTTGGTAAAAAGACCCAGCATGCATTATTTATGTCACTTTGCACAGAGGATGGGAGGCTAATGCCAGAAATAAATACCCTCCACAAGGGGGAAAATAGAGGGAGACCACAGCAGAGCAAATGCAAAGCTATTCGCAGTACCGGGAGCCTGGTGAAGCCCACAGCCTTGCCTGGGCTGGAGACTGGTGTAAGCCCTTCCCAAGGACAAAATTATATGAGCTTAAATAGGTTAAAAAGTGACTCTTTACTAAAACTTGCTCTACAGAGATAGCTGACATGCAGCATTTTAAATTAGGAAAGAAGGAAGGTAACAGCATAGGCAACGGTATGTTATTAATTGCCTGTGATGACCTTTAATGGTGATGGGTTTGTGGCTGGAGCCTGCTGCCTGCCGTGACACCACAGCAGGCAGGGTGGAGCAGCAGAAGACCTTGTCTCATGAAGGACTTGTGTTGTAACCCCTGGCCATGGTCTGCAGGGCCAGGTTGCTGCGGAAGGAGCCCCCTCAGGCTGCCGACACGAATGGTGCCATCGCTGCCTGACTGCTGCTTCTGATGGTCCATCCTCTCCTACAGAATAATGTCGGCAATTAGACTTGTAAATGAAGGCGGTTGAAATATTAATGACTGTATCGAGGCAGTATGTGGAGGGCTGAGTTCCTCGCCGCATTATTAAGCCTGCTGAAAGGCTAGTAATGAGCTTTAATGCAAAGGTTGGTTTAGGTAAAGCATTTTAAATGTTATGAAGATGTATACTAATTTAATTACATATAAGGTGGGCAAAACCAAAAATAACATGGACTGAAAGAGCACAGTTACTAAGACTTGACTTTTCTGCTGCCGTGGCAGTTGAGAATCCCTGTTTTTTGCAATGGACGAAACATGCCCATTTTCATGTAAAATGTCATCAGTGCAGCAGCTGGGCCCGAGGTAGGTGCAGGCTGCTGCTGTGTCATAGCAGGGGAAACTTCTTCTGAGCTGACCTGCAAAGAGTGTTTGGGATGCTGCTGTTCGGATTATTTAGCTGGGGCTTGATGTGGTTACACACTTGCTTCTTAAACTTTAATTTACCGTTTGAATTTTTCCTCTGGATATGACTCAGATGATTTCAGTAGTTTTGTCTTGCCTTCGGTTTTGTTTTGCTGAGCAAAGGGAGGATTATTATTATTTCTTTAGTAAAGCAAGCCAACACCAAATACAAAGTCTTTGGCTATGAAACAGCAGCAGGTGTCCACGTCTTCGGACCCGGTAAAGGAATTCAGTAAGAGCGTGCCCAGGTTTGCGGGGAAAGGGGATTGCTCAAATCAAGCTCCAAGCTGCATGCAAAAAAAATCCACACAACCAAAACAAAGAAAAAATAAACTTAATAGTGATTATTTCTTATTCCCCCCTATTTCTCCCCTTTCTTCCTTCTCCCCCCCCTCCCCACAGGTACTTTGGTCTTGAGTCTCTGGCATGGCAATAGATAACATTTATCTTCATGCAGACTAAGTTGAACTAATTTCAATCTTTTTTTTTTTTCTTTAGTCATCACAAAAGAGCATTTAAGGCCCAGATAGTCTCACTGATGTCTTCTCCATTTCAAAAGGTGTGTTGTTTTTATGAGGCCCATCCTCCTAAGCGAGTAGCTCTTCCTCCAGGAACCCCCCTCGATATTCAGGGGTCCAGAAGCAGCAGCTGCTCCCTCCGCCTGGGGACGGAGGATGAGGGACTGGGTTTGGGAGAACAGGGTTATTTTTCTTGTAGAGGTGTTAAGTCTTCTTCAGTATAGAAAATAAGATGTTGGTTGTTTTTTAAAAATAAAGTTCAGAAAGCTTCATAGTGTTAAATACTAATTCGTATTTCTCAGATGCCAATTCTTAGGTATACCAGGAAAAAAAAGGATAATAGTAAATAAAAGGTGAATAATGCCCCCCGATTCAGAGAGCCATTTGTGTTTGAAATGAGATCCCTGGCACACAATGCTTAGTTCAGCCTTGGCTTGTGGCTACTCTGAGTCTTTGAGTAACAGCATTCAAAGCCATTTGGCTTGAGGACTAACTGCAGCATGTGAAGTTGTACCTTGGAGGGGCCGGTGGCTTTCCCCATGTTTGTCCTCTGTGGGCGAGGTGGGGTTTGTGGTCATTGATACGGTTCTAGGCATTCTCACTGCCATAGAGGTAATAGCACATGTATGACTCTGGGCTGTCGTGCATGAGGCTCATTGAGGAAAACCTGCTGAAGGAGACAGCAGAGATGTCAAATACACCTGTCCGCAAACATTTTAGTCTAATCTCCCCTCCAGAAGAAGGATGTCATGCTGGTCCTTGAGCAGGATGCACGGGTGCGGTATTTGGTGCTGCCGTTGCTGGTGTTTTCTCCAGCTCATGCTTGTGATGGCTCGGTGTGGTGGGGGGTCGTACTGGCGTTACTGTGCCCTTTCACAGAGCCTGAACTAAACTGCTGGTGAGATGCATGGCCTTTCCCGCTTGGAGACAGGGGGCAGCCCACCTCTGCTTCAGCCACGTAATAACTGTGCAGAATGAAACCAGCTGTTAATCTTTAAAACAGCGGCGAGGAGTGCAGTAGATGTTGGCGGGAAGGCAGAGTTCATGCCTGCCCCCCTTCTCCGGTGCTATGAAACCGGCAGTAAAGCTCGAGCTTTGTCCTGACCTTTGTCCAACTCAAAGCGCAGTTTTAAACTGAGATTGAGGGAGATGTGCTGCTTGCCCCACAGTGCTGGGCTGCCTGCAGAGGTGGGTCTTTCCTTGTATTTTGGATGTGACAAAAGGGAGAAGGCTTCGGGAACATAGGTAGGGACTTCTGTAATTCATGTTACATACTTGAGTGCATTAATGTTCCTCCTGTGAGTAAAGTAGGAAGTCCCTGGGGTGAATGGATGGGGAGAGGGCTAGGATGGCTATTGTTGCAGGGATTTAAATCCTTCTCCTCTGGTGCTGCCATTAGCTGGGTACCGCATCATACCCATCTTTATCACTCTGGCACTTACAGTGGCCTGGGACCTCATGCCCAGTTTTCCAACACCTCTGGTAGCCCTGTAGCCGATGGGATTTTGGTGGCTGAAGGCTGTGGCACTGCTGGGCAGAGTTAGTATGGGTCAAAAGAGACGTGCTCCCAGCGTGCCCCGTATGACCTGTGCAGTGAGGTGGCGTGCCTCAGGGCTTTAGGAAATCCTTGCCTCTGGAGACCTGCAAGGGGATGGATGGGTCTGGAGGGGCGATGAACAGCTGGGTGTCTTGCCCGGGTGTCCCTGGAGGTGCTGGGCACAGGATGGGGACAGCTGAAGGAGTGGGCTGTGTCTTTGGGTGACACATACAGCCCTTCGTGCTGGTGTCACCCAGCACTGGCATCACGGGGCAATGCAGCTCTCTGGGTCTTCCCACTGGAGAGTGGTTTGGATCCAGTACCTGGCACTCCTTGATGGGGAGAGGTGGGATTTGATCTCCATGCTAGGTGCTACTTTAGAGAGCATCACCTGAGCGGTGATTTCGGCTCCTCCCTGCTCTGAGCCATCCCTTGGTGCCCCACACGGATATGCTCTATTTCCTTCTTTCATGCCCGTCTTTCTGCCACCTCACTGCCTCTTCTCTGCTTTCTCTCCCACTTACCATCACCTTTTCTCTTCCAGTAGTAATTCTGTCTTGTCCTGTGAGGTTTCCCTGAACCTGTATTGTTCCCTCCATGAACAAGGTCTTATTATTTTTACTTTCTATAAGGATGACTCTTGCCCAGACTGAAATGAGACTTGAGGACCAAAGCGTGCAATGCCCTTCTGTGCACAACCCCCAGCTCTGCCATCAGACAGGGTATTTTTTTTAACAGGGATGCACAAGCTCTTCTGAGCTGCAGCCACCCAAAAGCAGGGCTGTCCTGGAAAATCACTGCGTTGTCTCCCACCAAACCACAGACCTCTCTGGTGTCATCATCAGGGCACAGGCAGCCAGTGCCTGGCCCTGGTGTGGGTGGTGGGCTTTGGAAGGGGACCCGCTCCCACTGGCTCTCAACAACCATCTCCAAAGGAGGCTTTCATTTTTGTTCTGCCTTTCCTAAATATCCTTTTTTCCCCTCAATCATTACCATTTTAAGCAGATGGTGGGCCTATTATATAACTGAGCAGAAGGCTTCACTACAAAATTTAGCCAAATCAGGTGCTTCTTCAGATAAGACTAAACAACAACTCATTTCTGGGGTTTTTGGCCCTCCCTGTTCTACTTTGAGTTTGGAGGATGAAGTTATTCTGGGGGGTGAGATCAATGGAAACCTTCCTCAGTTATTAATAACTCGCTTGAGTCTTGAAGAAATTGTAGGGAAGCAAGATGTAGTAAAAACAAGCTGTCTGCCCAACGTTGCAGGATGAGCCTGCAGGATTCAGCATCGCTCCCAGCTGCTTGTGCTGCCCTTAGCAGCTTGGGGGTATATGGATCCCATAGGCTGGGGGTGTATGGGATCCCATAAGTGATTCCTTCATCCCTGACCATGTAATGCTTGCTTTGGGCAGACAAGGGAAGTACACCAGGTGTGATTTTTCAGGAGCAGTCCCTTTGCTTCCCATTTCACAGGGGGAAATGTCCAACCTAAAAGCTCCATGAGCAATGCTAAGGAGACCTGCTGGAGCCTCTCCTGGTCCTACCCTGGCTGGCTTGGTCCTAGTGTTGGCCTGAAAAACCACCTGGCCGTAGGGTGTCAAAAGCCTGAAGCATCCCACATGTATTTTGATAATATAATATAAATCCATCAATTTTTTTTTCTTACATGCTGCAGAAATCTAGCATTTGTGTGCTTGTTGCATGCTTCAATCAATGCCCAGAAGAGTAGGATGTTCCTGGGAAAATGGAAAATAATTTCAATTCAAGGGCATATTCAAAGCAGGAGGCAGACCAAAGAAACCCAGTCTCCCTGAAAAGCATCAATCGAATGAACTGTGCTGGGGCACACAGCTTCTGGAACGAGTGCTCTCGTGTTCCTGGGGTGTCCAGAGCCAATTTCAGGGGAGCTACAGGAGACTTGGCTCCTTCAGTACATCACTCAAGGTAGAAGCTTGAGGTTTTTTCATTGAATCCCAGATAGTATTTTTTTAAGAAAGCAGGTTTTAGCACAAGTATAGCTGTGTGCTTCTGGTACGGTGCACGTTGTGTGAGTTGTCCTCCAGTCATGGCAACCCTGGTTTGTGCTGCTGAGCCTTGTCTGCACCTTCGAAAGTTATTGCACACCACATCAGGGAGAAGAAGGCTTGCAGCAGCGGGGCTGTGTAGGCATGCATGCGGCTAACGGGACTCCTAATGGCAGTGTGTTCATCTTTCCTGTAAATTCACACCATAGCTGTCTCCTTGCCGCACAGCTGGGCTCAGTGCAGGTGCCCATGGCTTCTTGGCTGAGCTCCCTGCAGGGCTGGCTCAGCACCCAGCGAGGAGGCAGCAGGGCAGCGCGGGTGCTGCCAGACCTGCCTTTCCTCCCCTCTATCCCCGCTGGCAGGCCCTGGGCTGTGGTTAGTGATGGTCCCTATTTGCTGGGCGATGGCTTGACTCTGCTTTCCATGAGGTTTTGGGGAAGGAGACACTGCTGAGCAAGGACCTGCTGTGGTTCCTGAACACTCGATGTGGCAGTTTGCTGCAGGCCAGCTTGTTGCATCAGCGTGAGCTGTTGCATTTGCTGCTCCAGACCATTGCTGCATCCTTGCAGCTGTGTCTGACCCATGGTGCTCCACGTTTGGATAACTTCCAGACCAAAGCAAAACTAGGAGCTCCAAAAGGAAGACGCCAGAAATAGCTGTTCTAGACTCAAGGGCCATGGTTTATATTGACTGCTTCGGCCACCAGGATCTCTAAATTACACCCTGACCTAAATTAATAGCTATTGTGCTGCGGGCAGTGATTGCACGACAAGCATGTCCTGCAGTGTCCAGTGCGAGAGCAGCTTCCAGCCACAGCTGGGTCTCCGTGGTTGGGCTGGGAGGCCACCGCCAGCAGAAAATCATCTGCATGAAAACCAGCCAGCCAAGTGAAACGTGCTAGCTTAAAATGTTCCAAATACCTTCCTTGGCGTGCTTGCTGCAAGCGGTTATTAAAAAATCCCTCTCCTGGATAGCTCTTAGGCTGGAAAAGAGAGAGAAACTCGCAGAAACCTGCTCTCCTCCATCTGTTTTTAAAAGTGGTGTGGCAGTGGCCACTGCCCCGATGGGCTCTGTGGCTCCCAGGGCTTCCCAGCCGGCTCCAGCATCGTTGGTACCAGGCATGGTTTTAAGCACTGTGCGATCAAGAATCAGTACAGAAAATAACCAACCTCATGGTTTAAACTTTTTTTTTTACACCAAAGAAGGGTTTTCCTACTGTGCATTAGTACCCACATGTGGCACGGCAAAGGAGTATATAATTAAGACAGTAAGCTTAGAAATATTAACTGTGAAATATGTAGTCACACATGCTGAGATCAAGTTAATAAGTGTTAAATGAAGAAATAAAAGGCATAAGCAAATGTACACGCTACCTGCGAAGTCCTGCTGACAGTTTCTTGGGTTTGGGTCTTTCTTTTTTAACCTTATTTATGAATTACAGCTGACAAGGGAGTAAGGAACATTTTGGAGGATTTGTTTGAAGCATAATATCAATATTGCATTCTTATTTATATTCCTTCTATCCACAGGATTGAAAAAACGTACAAGGAAGGCCTTTGGTATACGCAAGAAAGAAAAGGATACTGATTCCACGTAAGTCAATGAGATATAAACCACATTAATATATAATGATGCTGGGGAGAAGTTGATGCCAGTGTGCCAGGAAGGGAAGGAAGTCAGTGCATCACAGGCATTTGTCATCCTTGGATCAAGCCTTGTAATAGCAAATACATCTAAGCTGTTTCCCTTGTATATCCAGCGGCCAACAAATAAGGTATTTTCTCGGTGGTGCTGCAGAGATAAAGCCGGTTCTCCACGTGTTTGCAATTTACAGTGACAGTTAGCGGTGATCAGAAGAAAATTACTCCTCTGAGAGTTTCAGCAGATTAATCTCTGCCCAAACTACTGATTTGCCCGTCTGCTTAGATATTTTTAGATGCAAATTCAATTTAAACAGATGCCCATGCAGGCGGTGAGGCCGTTGTTGGAGCGAAGGGCTGTAGGGCTGTGTGGTTGGGGCAGGCTCAGGATGGCGAGTGTGCATGGGGCTCATGGAGCACACACTCCTTCGGCTTTGCTGCGAGAGATGCTTTTGCTTCCTGGGAAAACATCTGGTGGGGGTTTCTCCCCACATCTGGCAGGGGATGCTGTGCACAGGTGCAAAACCACTGGCAGGGTGCTCAGCCCAGCCCAGGGAGGACTCTCCACTGCCACTGATGCGTCTTGGGGGGGGGGAGGAGGGGAATGTCACAAAGCAGCATGGTAGAGGAGCCTATCCAGCCTGTGTGCTGGGGATGATGTGGAGGACAGGCAGCAGGGAGCCCCATTCCCGCACCTGCAGCATCGTCTAGGTGCTTAATGTCTGGCACAGTAGAAATCCTATGGGTTTTTTCTTTTTTTTTTTAACTTGTTTTCCTGAGCTATTTTGTATCTCAGCGGCGGTTGGTGAGGCTTCCCGTGCAAAGGGACAGCTGTTGCAGCTCTGCACGTCTGGCCACGCTCCTGGGGCCACGGCAAGCCCAGCTGCACTGGCATCTGCAGGGCTTTGCCTGCTGCAAAAGGGGGCTCAAAAATATGGGGGGACATGGAACGTATCCCAAGAGGGCTGTGCAGCACCAAGCTGTTGTCCTGCTGGCAGAAGGAGGCTTGTCACCAGGAATAGTGGCTGTCCATCCACCAGCCAGGCAGGCTGAGGAACAGCCAGGAACTCCTGCTCCAGCTGTGTACAGCTTCATTTATAATTTATCAGAAGGATGGGCAGGAAACAGGCTGCTTCGCATCTTCCTCTTCTGCTCATGGAAAATGAATGGAGCCATGTCTAGGTCCTGCCTTTAGCCAGCACCATGATTTCCACGCTTGCTTGCAGCAGCCTGCTCTTCCTAGAGGCTGAGGAAGCTGGTGGCACAGGGAGATAACGAATCCAGGGGCACTTGTGATGGTAACGAGCTTGCGGAAAGGCCACTGTGGGGGAGATGCTGCAATTAGCAAGCAGCAGTGATTAGC
Source organism: Aptenodytes patagonicus (assembly GCF_965638725.1). Classification (NCBI taxonomy): domain Eukaryota; kingdom Metazoa; phylum Chordata; class Aves; order Sphenisciformes; family Spheniscidae; genus Aptenodytes; species Aptenodytes patagonicus. Next base: position 58,565,644 of record NC_134953.1, on the reverse strand, counting down.
ACGTCGCGGGGTCATGTCGCGGTCATCGCCCTGAATGGCTTTGAGCACTCTCCAAATGCCCCGTTGGCAGCCAGCGCGGGGCTGGGAGGAGCGGCGAGGGGCAGCGGGTTCAGACAGACCCTCTGGTCACGCCCTGCCATGGCTGGGCCACCGCACCTCCAGGACCCGGTGGTGGGCACCGCGGTGTGGGGTCTCCAGAGCTGCTGCCTGGCTTCCGGGGAGATGTGGGGTGCGCTGGAGCTGCAGCACAGTGGTGAAGGATCTACCACCCCCTTCCCTCCACCAGCTGAGGGTCTCCCCAGCTGTTTCTGGCTGGGCTTTGGGGAGATGAGCAGGAGGTGACATTCCCTGCATGTAGGGGAAATATGGAAGCAGAGAGGATCTACTTAAAAAAAAAATTTCGGAAACATTTGTGCAAAGAGATTAAATGTGCGATAAGAGGGGAGGCAGATGTGTATGAATTGGAGAAGTTCAGTGGAAGGCATTATTCTCTGTTAAACCAGAGCTGGGCGGGCAGCAGCTCCCTGCAGGGTTTTGATGATGCCCTGAGTCAGACATTAATTTGAGACAAATCTCTGGCAACGCATAAAACTCGGGAGCGTGTGGGAGGTGGAGAAGCCAGTCTGGTTTTCATAAACATATTTGTCTTTTCACTAAATAACTTAGCATCCTTAGACAGTGTTTAAATACGGCTGCTGAGCCTGCCACTCCGTTTGCTGTGACCGAGGTCCAAATCCCATAAGCTGTTGGGGATTAGGATCCCTGAGGAGTCTCATCAATTTCCAAATCCATTCAAAAGAGAAGTGATTGTGCTTCTGGCAGAAGAAAAATCTCTAAATTACTCTATATGTAATTTTTATTGTTCTCTGCAAGAGGATGCACACCCAGGGTAGGGCTGTGGCTGTGGGATGGGTGCAAGGAGGAGCCAGCCCAGCTCCTCAGCAGGGAGAGTGCAATCATAGGCAGGAGCACTTTATTTATTAGTAAATATAAAATTTGTTATGTGATAACATGAGAGCAATGGTACTGAGAGCGTTGTGCGGGTTTCACGAGCTTGTGGCAGGTAATTTAGATTTGCTGACAACTTCATACTTAAAACCATTGCTGCTGTGGATTCATTAAGAAAACTATTTCCACAAGTTAATCAGGCGATGGTGCAGTTTGGGAGCTAACACGGCTGCGTTTCTTTCTGTTCTTTGCAGAGGGTCACCAGACAGGGACGGCATTGTAAGTATTGCACAGACCCCGGTCCTGCTTTCCTCTCCTGCTGTGGCCCCTTAAATACTAATTCCTCCATCAGCCACCATCAGCATTTTGTGAACCGTCTTTTCCTTTCTGTTTAATATAGAAAATAAATTTCAGTAAGAAGCTATCTGTTTAAAATAATGACATATCCCAGGTTTTCTACAAAATTAACATAAAGAAAATAACAGTACAGAAACACCTGATGAGTGCTGTGGGCAAAGGGACCAGGTGTCCTGCTAAAACCCCCAGCTCCGCATCCTCCTTTCTACTCCCACTAATTGGCTTGGGCCAGATTTGCTGTATAATGAGTTAAGGGAAAATTGCCAGAACAGCTGTTTCCAATACCCATTTTTATTTTCTATATTAAAGTGAGAATAAGGAGATACTTGTTTTTGAATTATTGCTGCTTTTATTTATGGTGTTAGATAGAAATGCCCCTGCTAGATCTGGTAGCAGACGGACCACGTCTCCTTTAGCTGTTTGATTTCAAGTTTCCAAATAAGTATGTTGGGTTCAGACTGGGACTGTGCTGGTCATTATTTCTTGAGCAAATTCAGATGTTAGAAGCTCACCTTAAAATAAAAATGAGACACCCTTGGGAGGCTCGGCAGGGACAGTGGTGCTGGGGTGTCTTACAAAGCCATACAAAAATTGCGGTGCCAAATTGCTCCTTTAGAGAGATCACTTTTTTTCACATCTGACCCAAGATCCTTGGCTTTGGGCTCGCCCTGTGTTGGTAAGCCACTTCTTAAGAAATAGCAATTGAAAAAAAGAGTCTGCAGCTCAGGTAGCGCTTTAACCAAGGCTCTATTCAGCAGTAATAAATAAATAAAATGCAAGGATCAGCCTGGAGCCACTGCCTCCACCAGCAGAAGTGCTGTGGGCAGCCTTTTCTTGCCAGGTATGGGCGCAGGGACCTTGGGTAAGCTCGGGTGCCCTCTCAATCAGGCTCCTATTTCTTGATTTTCCAGGTGGCTTGTTGTTTAAGCTTGGTGCAGGGCAGGACAAGGTCTCCAGTGCTCCAGCAAGCTGAAGGATGCAGAAATGCAATTTTTGGGGGGGTATAATGAAGCCACTGAATGTATTCGAGGCAGGGGAATTGGAGGATGAAAACATTTAGTATAATTTTTCCTCCTACAACATGTTCTCACCATAACATTTGCAGCCGCTGGAGTGGCCAAGAGGCAAATCCTCTGACTGCTGAATAGAGCCCTGTTACCTGCCCCCAGTAAAAACCATGCTTACTCCTAATGGAGCCACAGCTGAGCCCTCCTTTTCATATAAAACTGTGCAGTGTGCTTGCTAATTCCTTTTAACTTATTTTTGTGTGTTTAAAAAACCCAGAAAACCAACAAACCACCCGATACTTTAACCCTTTTTCTGCCAAACCCCAATCCCTTCCAGCTGCCCAGCACTCATCCCAATGAGCCACCTTGCAATAGCAAACCCGAGAGTGTGCGTGAAGGAGGAAAAAAAAATTCGGTAAGGAAAACAGAGCTCGGTTTACAGCTACGAAAGGGTTGTTAAAAACAGTGAGTAATTTTTATTTTGAAATCCAGAATATAGGAAAATACCTTTTAGGTTCAGTCAGGTGGATGTATGAGTTGAATAGAAATGGGGTTAAATACAAATGGACTGGGGGAAAAGTAGAAGTCCCGCATAACTGCATCCAGCGTCTGATTTTTCACCCTTGTACCTTTAACCAGGCTACTCCGTTCTTGGGCAGCACTGTCAGGACTGTCAGGTGAAATGTGGAGGGCGAGGGTGCTGGTGGCCTGATCCAGCCCCCGTGCTGCTGCTGCTGCCCTGGGATGATGCATTGCATTAGACCCTTGGCAGGGTGCTGGGGTGGGGGGTGCTACCTCTGGCAGCTGAAGGGAACTGGATTACCTAATTTAGGTGCCCAAAATTGAGAACCCAGCCTAACTTCAGTCCCTGAGCTGGCCTTGTAGCACTGCTTACTGGCTGTGGTGGCCAGCGGGAGGTTTGGGTGTTTTTTGGATGCCCAGAATAGACCAGCAAAAGGAACCGCAGGTGACAGATGCCCAAAGCCTCCTTCCAAACCAGACCCTCCTTGGTCTGAAGCAGCAATAACTTGTGTGTGTGTGTGTTGGTGTGTTGTGATGTGCACTAACGCTGCATCCCAGCTGGGTTAGCCCAGACATCTCTCACTGCTGCAACCCAGCTTCACCACACAGTGAAGCAATGACACCTGGCTTGCTCTGTGGGCGGTTTGGCTACTGAGTAACAGAAACCAAATCCTTCTTTCAGCGTGTTCTGGGGAAGGTGTTTATCTCCCGATAAACAGTGGTGCTACCTGTGCTCGATGGGTATCGGGAGCCCCCGCTGCCGCCAGGTCTCCCTATGGGCTAGAACACCCCAGCACACGGAGAAATAGCCATTTCATTTCTCTTCCTTGAGAAATGTTATATGTTCAGCTAATGAATGTTCAAAAAAAAAAAAAAAAGCCTTTTGGCTCTCTGGTGTGGAAGACCTTCTAGAAATGGGAAATACTGTTGTGTATCACTGACGTGCATGTGCAGAGCAGCTCTCTGCAGTGCCTGCACAGGCAGCTGTGGGGTCCACCTGTCTCTTGTGATACCCAGTGGCATCCCAGCCGTGTCGATGCACGCGTATAAGGCATTCTGTGTTCTTCTCATTTCCTTAGTTTAAAACTTGGAAATTTTGTTTTCCAATGTGTTGCAGAAGAAAACGAATGGAGCCCCAAATGGATTTTATGCAGAGATCGACTGGGACAGATACGTAAGTGTCCCAAGGAGCCTCCCCTCCATCCAGCACTCACATGGCTCCCGACGGGGTACTCGGGCTGCGCTCCCATGCTGCCATTTCGGCTTTCTGGGTGGCCGTGGCCATTTTGGGTGATGTCCAAGTGTTAGTTGTGTCCAGATACGTATTTTGTATCTGCATGTTAATTAAATAGCATAAAACTGCCCAGAAACCAGGTGGCTCCGGTGCCCAGCACCCACCCTGCAGGTGAGGAAAGCGCTGCCCGGGCCTGCAGCATGTCGCAGTTACCTGGAGAAAACCCTGAATAACAACCAAGCATTGCAAAAAAATTTTCCGCAAAAACTGAGCATTGCAAAATCTTACCTGTGAAAATTAAGCACTGCAGAAATTGGTCTGCAGCAAGGCTGGGTGCTCAGCCCCTGCTAAATGCCCCAGCAGGTGCTGTGCCAGAACATTGGTGCCGTTTGCTCCGTGCAGCCCCAAGGGCTACCGGGGGGCTTGGGCTGCACAGGGCTTTGCTGGATGTCGCTTCCTGCAGGAGAAAACAGCTGCTCCAGCTTTCCTGGAACAGAATTAGCATTCCTAATTCTTTTGGGTTTTATGTGCCCTATTCAGAATTCACCTGAGCTTGATGAGGAGGGGTACAGCATCCGACCTGAGGAACCAGGCTATATCCTTTTATTGTTGGCTTTGCCTCTTGGTTTACAAACTGTAAGACGAGCTGGGGTTCACAGGCAGGCCACTGACTATTTTTTTTAATTTATTATTATTATTATTATTATTATTATTTATTATTATTGTTGTTGTTTGTTTTCCCTCTTTTATTTTCCTTTTGAGCTGTCACTCCACAGCTAAAATAGGTTCTTAGAGGGAATTACATGAGGCAGTAGAGCAGAAGGTGATTTTAATTGCCTTTGATCCACTGCTATGAAATGAGGAGGAGGCGTGAGCAGTGCAGGGAGCATCCCAGTGGGGTGCCCCATGGAGACCCCGATGTCCCATCTCATCTGCAGTGGGTGCACCTGCGGGGCTGTGTGTGGGTGCTGGCCATGTGGTGCTTCATCACAGCTGGTACTGTTTCTGGGTGAAAATGGTCTGTATGGCAGTAAAAGCAAAATGAGCAAAGATCAATTTGCAGCTCCCATAATGTGCTCTGCGAAGGGGTGAGGAGACGTTGATGGCCAGAGCCCGTGCACGTGCAGAGTTCATAGGCTGGCAGAAGGTTTTAAGCCTCCTCCTCGCAGCTGGAGGAGGGTAAGTGGAAAAGCAAAATTTCTTCCTCTGCTGCCACTGAAAAATGCTGGCTCTCTGTGAGTGATGGGCCAGGATGGTCCCGACGGGGAGGAAGCCTGGACACCGATGCAAATCACTGCTGGGCTAAACCAGGGCAGGCTTTATCGCTGTGAGCATCAGTTCCCATGTCCTCTGCCCGCACACGGATAAAGCAGTGAGACATCACAGCAGGAGGATTTGCCCCTGCACACTACTCCCGCCCTGGGGCGTTTGGGATAAGCATTTCAAGAACACCTAATTCCCACTCTTCAGGGAGGCTTGAGCCTTTGAATGCCAAGGCTCTGCCCTGGCAGCAGAAAGAAACCTTCCTTAACTGTGCTCTACCTACCAAAGGAAAGCACTTCTATTCCTCCAGTGAATCTGAAGAGGAAGAGGAGGCGCATAAGAAGTTCAACATTAAGATCAAGCCTTTGCAGGCTAAAGACATCCTGAAGAGCGCAGCGACGGTGGATGAGCTGAAGGCGTCAATAGGCAACATTGCACTTTCTCCATCCCCTGTGGTGAGTCCTCGGTGTTTCCGTCTCTTCCCCTGGTTGCAAAAGCAGTGGTGCTCTGCAGGGCTCATCCCGAGCAAGCAGGGGGCTTTTCCTTAGGTGCTGATGGTTAAGTTTGCATTTGTGTCCTTATTTATAGGGTCTAGCCTGTATGGAGCCAATAATGTGACTGCAGGTAGAGCTCAGATGTATCACAGTGATATTTCCAGTTCAAAATGTCTTAAAAATTCCCTTTCCTGCTCATAAAACAGGGCAACTGAGATCAGAATATACTATTCCTTTATTTTTCCCCTTTTTTCTCATTTTTCAATGTAGTCATCATTCAGGACAAAAATCAGATGGGTCTTGCCCTGATTCCCAGGAAAGGGAAATCATCTGTGGGGTTTTCCACACCGCTGCTATGGGATATTAAAGGGACGTTTCTCGCCCTGGGGATGAATCCAGGGTTCCTGGAAGGAAAGGTCGTCTCTCCTTAGTCCCTCCCGGTATAAATACCATCACCCTCTGGTTTTCCTAAGGCTTGTCAAGATTTCTATTATCTCATCCCAATCTGTTCAGCCATGAAAAGATTTGATTTTTGTCTTTCAGTGGGCTATAGTGTCTTTTCAGATCAAGCTTTCTAAGATTTATAAATAGCCTATATCTGAAGTGTGAATGAATCTCAAACTCTAAGCAAAGATGAAATAAAATTACTGTGTTTTATTTCTTCTTTCCAAACCAACACAATGTCGCCAAGTTTAATGAAAGCTGCTGGGACAAGTCACTGTCCTTGGAAATACTGAGTCCCTCTGGCATGTCTCTGCTTCCCTCTGATGCTTGGTCCCTTTTAGCAATGTGGATGCTTTTTGCACTGTGACCAGGGAGTTTCTGGCAGTTAGTGTTCAAGGGTTAGAAACTGCAGTCAGCTGCTTTGGGAAGCACAAAAAAAAAAAAGAAAAAAGAGGGGAAAAAAAAAAACAAAACCAACAACAAAAAAACCCCACCAAAATTAAGCAAAAAAAGGGGGTAGGGGAAGTCTTGGAGACTGGCAATTATTTGCCAAATAGGTGGATAACTTTGATCAAGGGAGAAAAAAACCCAGAATTTCTTATAGCAAAACCAAGCTAATTTTGGTTTTGCAAAGTGATGGCCCCAGCAGTTTGATGCACACACATGTATACATATATAATGTAGGAGACAACGTTATTTTGGGAGGAGAGAGGAAGTAGTGCAACATTTTAAAAATGGGATAGGGAAAGCACTAAGAACTTATTTAAGGGGCCAAATTTATATTTGGTGTATTCTCCTTCCCTTGTGGCTTTTACTTCTGCATCCATTGCTGGCAGCAGGCCTCTGCCACAGGGGTTTGCTGCTCTGGGCACTGCAGGGCACTCGCCCATCCCAGGGTGTAGCTGGTGGCTCTGGCACAGCTACGGCAGAGGTGTGGAGTAGCTGCTCATTGATTCTATACTGCAGCCTGCGGTGTAGGGATTTCAGAGAATCTGGCCCCCAAAAAAAAATAATAAAGCAATGTTGTCTCTAGCAATAAAGATCTATTAAGAAATTATTGAACGGTTATGCTCAGCTCCTAGCAGGCCAAAGTTCCTTGATTATTTTTATTCTTACTGACGAAATACTTGTATACCGGTGCAAAACCATTCAAGGATTAGGCTGATGCAGTCAGCAGTTCTTCTGCACCTTGCCTTTTCCAGGAAAACAAAACCCCACACATGCATTTTGCTAGATATGATTCTGTGTCTCCTCTTCTCCATGGTGTTTTTCCTGCTGAGGTCAGGGGGAGTTTTGCCTTTGGTTAGGAAGGATTTAGCCCCTGGTGAGCACGCCTGCGTGTGCCAGCATGGTGCAGCCTGGATCCTGCCCTTTGGGTGTTGGGTTGGGACACTCTGTGCTTTGCTTCGGGGAAATCCATCACTGGCAGAGAACAGCCTGGGGCTGGAGCTGATGCCTCCCTGTAAAACAGCGCAGATGTGCTCTACTCAGCCCGAAGGGATCAGGGAAAAGCCCTGTGCTAGGCTGGACAGAAGGAACCGTGCTGCTTCCCCATGCTGGGATCCAAAATCCAGCATATGGAGCCAAAGAGCGCAGATGGGGAAGTGAACGGTGCCGCTACCGAGCAACTGGGTGCTCCCTGGCATGCCGGCTCCTGGCAAGCGGCACCGGCCCCACTGTCCAGGAAAGCACCAGTGCCCCAGGCAGGAGCTGGCCGAAGGAGTTTTGCATCCACGGGAGTTCCATGCTTTGCTGTGCAGGTCCCTGACCTTGTCCTGGGCTCATCTCCTCTCCAAAACCAGCTGCAAAGCCCTGCTCTGGCACGCTGTCTCTCCTGGAAGAGAGCAGCAGGATGGGAGATGCTGTGTCCATAGGCACTGTTGTCCCTATCCCTTTGGGGTGTAAATTATGGTGCCTTAACTTGAAGACAAGAAGAAAACTGGTTGTAAACTGGTGTCAGCTGCATCCTCTGTCTGAAGCCCAATAGCTCAGGTCTCGCTTCTTGAGAAGTATGCAGATGGTGGTACAACCTGCCCGTGCCACATACCGTACCAGCAACGGCCCGGCATCTTCAGACCTCCCACCCTCTTCCCTGCTCCTTCCTACCGGCAGCTCCTGCCTGCTTTGCTCTTTGCACCACAGAAAACTCAGCCCCAGGAGCGGGGGCTTTGTACTGGTCTGAAAAAATAGTCACTGGGCAAAGTTGATAAGTAATAGCCTTAAATTTAAGCACTTAGGGGTAAAATCATGCTTTTGACTTTTCCTCTCGTATGGACCTTTCCAAGAAATGAAACAGGTTGTGAAATGACCTTTGTCTGTAGCTAGCAGGGCCTGCTAATGACAAAGCATGTGAATCTTTTCTGTAAGATGGCTCAGATGCAGGTTTTTATCTCTATATGCTCTCTCTCACTCCAATCTTCTGTCTGAATGAATGACAGCCTGGCTGGATGCACGCATGAATCTACTTTGCTGTATGTTTAACAGTTATATGCCTGATACTACAAATCTTCTATTTCTGTATTATCCTTTTATAGAAAATATCTTATATTCTCATTTTCTTTTTTTTATTTTTCTGCATTCTTTTAGAGGAAAAGTCCGGTAAGAAATACAGTTTTTTATGTCTTATAACTTTTTAACAGTCTTGTGTTCTCTTGTTTGCACGGTCCGTTTTGCATGTCTCTGGAGCTGAAATGTAAAATGCAAATAACAAATCCTCCCATTTTGGAAGGCATTTTCTTTCTCCCTTGATTTAACTTAGAGCATTTTAAAATAGAGCTAGGCTGTCTTTGCTCTGAATGTACATAGTCTGGGGGTATAGTTTGGGTGAAAAAGCTGGTGTTTTTGGACAAGATGTATAAGGGCACATTTTATGTACGTCATTGCACATCAAAAGGTATGAGAGCGCAGAAAAACCCATCAGTGGTCGATGACCTCTGGTGCCACTGTATGCAATGGTGATGGCTTCCCCAAGAGGACTGGGCTTCAGACTGTTCTGAGGCCAAAATGGGGAAATTCACCCGTTCCATGGGGTTTGGGTTCCCTCTGGGGTTGCTCCGGATGCTGCTCTCCCCCTGCCTTGTGCCCCACGGCCAGGGTCACCCACCAGCCTGTGGGAGCAAGGCGTTGTGCTCCCAGCGGTGGGTGCTGGGGCTGGGGGCTGTGTGGAGGAGGAAACCCACCTGGTGCTGTGCCGCTGTGGCCTGTGAACCTGTGATGGAAGGGTGTGATGGGTGTTGGGGGACTTGGGGTGCTGACCTGTCACTCTCTGACCAGGTGTCTCTTCTCTCTTCCTTCTCGCTGACCGCAGCGGCGCAGCCCGGTAAGCACCCATGCCTGCTGCTTCTGCCCCTGCCGCTCTGGGAATGGGGTGCTGGTGTGGTCTGAGTCTGTGCTGGGGTTATGTGGCGAGCGCAGGGGAAGGGGAGCGGGGTGCCGGTGCCATTAGCTGCCCTGTTGTGTGACCCCACGTGATGGTGGGACCTTGTCCCCCCGGCCAATGCAAAGGAGTCCCTGATGACGGGCATCTTCCACGGCTCAACCTGCATCTTTGCAAACCCCTCAGAGACCCTGCCCTTGGCACAGGCAGAGAGGCAGCGCTTGCGGTCCCGGGGTATGCCTGCTGCCTGTCCCCCCTGGTGGGGCTCCCCTCTCTACTATGCAGCCCCAGCTCCTGTGGTCTCGGGGCGGGGGGGTTGGCTTTTGCTGCATACAGGCATGTGTGTGTTGTGTGGCGAGAGCGAGGATTTAGATTGTTGAAAATAGGTTATTTGGCTTAGATTGATTTGCAGCCCATCAAACACGAAGATTTTGGTTTTACGTCACTTCTAATGGGGTGAGGGTGCCAGTGACTCCCGTAAGCCTCTCACAGTCAGGACGGCTGTGAAGGCAGCCCTGCCAGGTGAGGCTTTAAGTGACTCAAAATCCTCTCGGTAGGGTTTTTCTGCTCCCTGTAGGCTGGGAGCAAACAAGATTTCACAATGCACACATGCAGCTGGGCATATTTCAGCTGCGTACAGTAAATATCACCCTAGATAGGCAATTCCTGCCACATCTGCTGGGCTGCTTTGCTCCTGCTGTGTCCCTCCTTGGGTGACAATTGCCATGTGTCCGTGTCCCTGTACATCCTGCTTACCTCGTGTGTTTCTAATTCCAGGGGACGATTAAAAGGAATTTATCCAGTAAGTATGTTCCGCAGCCTTCAAGAACAGTAATTAGTGCTGGCAGTGTGGTGGTGGTATTTTAGAGAAGGGGGGGAAAAAAAAAAAGGGAGGGGGTTAGGTTTGCTTTAAAGTGGTCCTGGCAGAAATTATGTCACCCAAATGTCTTCCTTAAAGAAGCCATATGGGACATCCTTGGGGTACCCTATAGAAACAGTGCAGCTCCCTAGTCTAGCTCTCTACAGAAATAAAATCTGAATTAATAAAACAGACCTTTTTCTGCCAGCATCTCCATAGCAGGCGTGGGACAGGACACGTGCTGTGCCGGTGGCATGCCTGGTGTGAGCCCTCCTGCCAACACGGGGTCCGGGTGGGCTGGGAGTGATGCTCGGGGGGCAGAGAAACGGCTCTAACCCTGCACTGTCCGTCCTGTGCTGCAGGTGAGGAGATCGCACGGCCCCGGCGCTCCACGCCGACGCCAGACCCCGCCAGGTCAGTATGGAGTCCATCGGTATAATTATCCAACACAGCTACGTTCAGGCACATCAACCTAATATGGTTTTTAAACATTTTGATGGGTAATTGCGTATTTGCACCATTGCTCCATGGGAAGCACCTGTTTTCACCTCCAGATTTTGATCCTTTTTCATGTATACCTGGATGGGTCAAACCCAGAATAACACAGTAATGTCAGGGGGTATTTACTGCCACACAAATATTGCTATCACCTAGCTGAACTACCCGAACTTGGCTCATCAAAGACACCATTGCAGAAACATCACTTTTATAACTTTTTAGGCTCATGAGATAGCCAAACGTTTGTGTTTGGTGTTTAAATAAGCTGAGAAAATGCTCCGTGCTGCTGGATGCAAGAGGCACAGGGAGCTTTGGGTCCATGGGCTCTTTGCTCAGATGCTGTGTGAGTAAATGAGAAAGGAATGGAGGTGCCCAGGCAGTGATGGCAGATCCCCCCAGAGCATGGCCAAACAAAAACATGCAGAGTTGAGGCGCTGATGGCAGTGGCACCCCTGGTTTCAGATGCACAGCATCCATACTTGCTCTCCCACAAGAGCAGCAAGGACATCCACTGCTGGAAGCCGGATCGATAGGGAGAGCTGACAAGTGTGTGCTGTGTAATATATTGATTTAGGAAAGCAGACTAGTTGGTATGGAGTGAAGCCAAATCTCACCAGGAGCATGCCCTGTGCAGCTGCATGGTTTTACTCAGGGTGCATGGTCCAGACCTTGACTTTTTTCCTTTTCCATGCAGTGTGGAGTAGCCCTGACTAATCCTGAAGCAATCCCCAGTGCCTCAGCGACTGCTTGGGCACTACAGCATTTGTACTGTAGTGCTATGGCCAGTGCTACTGCTCTCCTTTCCTTTTTTTCTGCCTGAAACCTTGTGTTTTGCCAGGTGCCTGTTAGTCTAGAACATAAATACTCCCTGAAAAATATATGTATTGGTACTCAAACACCAGGTTTGAGTACAAACCTGAACCTCATGGTGTTCCTCTGTGCTTGTCTCGTCCCGCAGCAAGAAAGCCAGAGAGGACCCTGCCGCGCTGGCACCGCTCTTCGGGCCCCCGCTGGAGTCAGCGTTTGAGGAGCAGAAGCTGGATGGTGGGTTGGGGGACACGGGTGGCGTCTCCTCGCAGTGACCCCCGGCCGTGCTGTGCCCTGGGGATGGGTGGCACCCAGCTCTGCCAACAAGCAGGGTAGCCCTGGTGATCAACCCCACAGCCCTCTCTTAAAGGAGGGGAAAAAACAAAATTAAGGAAGAACGCGAAAGGCAGGTAGTTGCATTACAGGCAGTGTGGGGTTGGGGTTTATATGGGTTATACAGAAATAGAGCAAGTGTTTAAGTCAATTAGTTAATTATGTGGTCTTGGGACAGATCCTGAAAGAGAATATTAAAAATATTGACTTTCAAATGAAACCCCGGTTTTGCCTGTTTAGCAGGCTCTGCTGATGTACCTCGAAGCAGTGTGTGTTTAACAGTGGCAGCCGTTAGCTTCTGACACTGCGGCAGCATTTCGTCATCATGCTAATTTAATTGAAGGAAGATATGAACGGAGCTGTCTGGCAATGCTTTACAGCCCCCCGTGCCTGTGAAGATGTCATCTCAGTAATGTAGTATTTTTCCCAGAAACAGCATTCCCCTGGACAGGAGTATAGGGACACTTTGCTGCCCCCCAAGCATTTTTTTTTTAAAGCTTTCCCAAAGCGCAGCGATCTTGCAAGGCTTGTTCTCCCCAAAGAAAAACCCCATTCACCCGCTGGAGCGGTTTGTTCCCAGAGAGGTCTCCTCCTCCCAGAGACAGCCGGCTCTTCTTGGCTATCAGGAAATGGCCGCTGCCACTTGTAGCCTAGTTATGCCTTGTAATTAATGACTCCAGTTAATTCTTTTAATCAAAACTATGTCTGCATGCAGTTCTTGATACATAAGCTAAGAAAAATAGTGCAAAAAGTTCAAATGAGATATAGAAGAGGGTTTTTTTCCCTACAATCTGTGTGAATATAATTGGATCTTTTCATTTTAATACCTGTTTTTTTCTGTGTATCCTAAAATTCCAGACAATTTCTGCAATTAATGCAGTGTTTCACTTAATGTAATAAGTCTCCAAATACGTAAACGGCATTGTTTTGTTTGTCAAGCAGCATGAGTGTCAAACTAATTGCATGACCTGTTTAAAAATCAGGCAAGCTTGTAATTATCTAACATTACAGAAAACCCCCTGTCTTTAATTAATGAGAGGTTTCTGTCACTATTTAGTTTCTTCTCTTTACAAGCCTCAGATGAATGCGTCTCATCTGTGTGTTTTGGTATTTGTAAGGAAATAGTTTTATTAATGCCTTTGCATGCATATTTATTTATTTTTGATTTTTCAGTTACTCTAGATCAGCCTGAGATATGGGGTTCGGTGCAGCCCGTCAACGTAAACATAGAGTCCCCAAAGCTACCGAGACCTTTTCCAACTGGAAGTAAGTGACCGTGCAGGTTATCAACTGAAAATAAATTAATATATATGGAAATCAAATCTTTATTTTCCTCATCCAGACTCCTGTACTGTGCAATTCTGTAACATTTTAATCCCGTAGCAAGTTAGAGGGGTTTTTCTTCCCCTGGCTTGACTCTAGCTGCAGTGCATTAGGGTGGAGGAAAGAGGGGTTTGATATGGGATGGATGGTACCCAGGGTGGGAGAGAGGATGCACGTCCTCCCTGGGGAAACGCACTTCTGCCGGTGTGTGCTCGATTTGCAAGGTGAAACATCTCTGGCCAGGGCAAATGACCTGCATGGAGCCAGCAGTTAAGCCTGCCTTGCCCTCGGAGGTGAGGCGTACCTAATCATTCATGTTAATGATGCAGTTATTTGGCTCAAAATGTCAGAAGCACCGGTTTCTCCAGGCTAACGTAAGGAAGGGCAACACAGCCCCGAATCCCCAGTTTTCCTTGCAGCTTTCCCCGTTGCCTGGAGCCACTGGGGGAACTGCAGCCTTTCCTCCTCCCTAGCTGCAAAGTCATTCTTTCCTTGTTCCACTGCTCCTTTTCCCCTCGCTAGCCATTAGCACAACCTATTTCATGCCAAACCCACCCCCCAGCCCTGGCGCTGCTGGCTGGCCGGTGCTGATGTGCCAAGGTCAAGGCAACCTCTGGCCACATCATGAGCTTGCAAGGGGACTGTGACACTTGTGATTGAAGTGATTACTTAATGGTGCTGAGCCACATCCAGAGCAGCCACGGCGCCTCCTGGGCTGCTCCTCCAGGAGGTTCCGACTTGGATGCTATTTACATCTGCTTTGCAAAAATGCCCCTGTAAAGCAGCGCTGGGTTAATTAATCATGGCACTCCTCCTCCCGTATGTGCCTCCCGGATCCGTGTGGGATGGGCACGTGAGAAACGCGGAGGCAGATATGTGCCTCTGAGGCTACAGGTTTTAATTAAAATGTTAATTCAGGTTTTAAAACATGAGTACAATCTAAGACTTAAAAATGAAAAACAAACAAAACAAAACCCCCCCAAAAACTAAAACTCAGGAAAAAAGGCCACCAGTGATTGCTTGTTGCTCAGCGAAACACTAAACTCCTGGGCTGCGGGGATGCTCCTGCTTGCCCAGCAATCATCCCAGGGCTGGTGCTGCTGCCTGCTTTGCACCTTGGCAGCACGCTGCCGGATACCCCTTTCCCAGCGAAGCTGTGCACATTCCCAAACGTACTGTCACTGAATTTTTCCCTCTCTCTGCTCTGTTTTGCAGCACCTCCACCACTCCCACCGAAAAACATCCCGGCCACACCACCGCGCACCGGCTCTCCTCTGACAGTGGGAATAGGTAAAAGCTCGGCACTGCACCTCCTCACATGTGCCATCGCACAGTCGCGGTAGACTGATCCAGAGCCCCCGGGGGCTGTGCTGGGGGGTCGGGTCCCCGTGACTGTGTTTTGGACACGGATTTGGCCCTCGTGCATCCTCCTTCCCTTGCATTTGTGGTGCTTCAGCAGATGCTGCAGTCAGGGCAGCGCTTTAGAAGCGGTGCAAAGATGCCTTTGACTCCAGAGTCAGTGTTGCCCTGGTGAAATTAATGCTCTCTCCTCTCCCCGCCTTTGATATCGGTCACTTTTAGAAATGAAATGCAACACTAACCTTCAAGTCCTGCTCAAAATTGGGAATAACTAGAGCGCTATTACTGGCTGGAGTGGCGCTGCACAGTCCATCCTTATGAAATAATGGGGCATGCAGCACCTGCCTGTGTGTCAGGGGGGCTGATCCTGCCTTCCCTGCCCTCCCAAATTCCTACTACTGTCAGGGAAGGTGGGAAAAGCCTCCCCCAGTCAGGCAGGCTGGGCCAGCAGCTGGGGATGTGTGGAGGGATAGGGGAGGGAGAATGAAATGATACCTGGGGTAAAGGACAGCCTGGAGAAAGGGATTGAATGCAGCCAGAGGACATAAAGTGCTTGTAAGCATATAATTCATGTTGCTGGCAGGGTGCTGTCTGCTGGAGCTGCAGGTTTTGAGGAAGGGCAGGCAGTCCCTGTTCTTTGGACAGGGACACTGTATGGACACATGCATACAGAGCACCTCGGGGCATTAACATTGCCATGAAGAAATCCCCTGCTCTGAGCTTACTGCTCTATCCATCAATATTTCATTCATGTTCCCATATCTTGATTTTTCTATTTATCTAAGCAGCCAGACTGGCAGAGTGTCCACCTACATACATAGATTCATCAACACGAGCAAATGCAATGCCCAGCCATGTGTGATGGTTTATTTGCTGGAGTCTGGCTTGCTGCACACTTCAGCCTGTGCATCAAGTAAAGCAAGCGGCAGAGGTCTATTTTTTTCTGTTCTAGCAAAACTGTATTTTATTCCCTAAACGTAGAACCACAGGTGGCACCCCCAAACACAGGAACAGGGGTGGGATGCTGACACAAGGAGCTCAGAGGGCACGTTAGTTTTAGCCGTATGCACGTGGCTGTAGCAGGGGCCACGGGCTCCTGTGCTACCCTGGTGCTGCAGCCACGCACTGCCTGGTCCTCACCTCATCCCTCCATTCAGTCTGTGTAAAATGAAGTACTAGGCAGCCTTCCTGGTGTTAGAGAGCTGCCAGCTCCCCGAGCTCCAGCCCTCAGGGAAGATAAATGCAAGAAAACAGGGCACGAAAGGAAGGATGGAGGATCTCCCTCCTCTAGATGTGTAACATTTTGCTGATGAATCCTGTCTCTGTGTTGGTTATGCAGTCAGATATGAACATTGACGTGTGTTAGCTCAGTTAGTGAGCAGAGCCCTAAAATACCCTTATTTGCTGCTGCTTGCAACTGAAACACATACACCCTGTCTGCTTTCCTGTACTGCATGTCCAGCACCAGTTCTTGAGAGTGTCAAGCCAGCAAGTTTAAATATATATTTATATGTATGTGTTCATAAATATATATATAGTGGAGTGTGCAAGAGAGCTGAGTGCATAAGTTTAATATCTGCTGATAATTCAGAGGGATGATAATGACATAATGATGTTATTTAGATGATACATAACAAAGGCTGAGAGCCAGTTGTAAATTTTGGGAGGATACAGGACTGTTGTGTATGAAGTGGTAGAGGAGGAAGAGGTGGGCTTGGCTCGTGGTGCATGCTCTCTCTCATACAGTGTATGTATTTCAATCCAGGGTGGTTCATTATACATTGCACATGACCTGACGTAAAAACTTTCTTGCACATGAATTATATTTCCTGGCAGCTTATAAGAAAGCATGCTTTTAAAGCATGTCCTCTAGAAAGTAGCTGATGTAGAACTCCGTAGAGAATAGTGCGACTGCAGCTCTCTTGGTTAATGCTAAGTGTAAAATAAAACTACTTTGACTACAGGAGGGGACCAGACAGCAGCAGAGCTCAAAAGTGACAAACTTCCGTCCATCAATGACTTGGACAGCATTTTTGGCCCCGTGCTATCCCCCAAGTCTGCTGCTGTTAATGCAGAAGACAAGTGGGTCAATTTTTCCGATCAGTCCCCGGAAAACATGACTCCGGAGTTGACGCCCCAGGAAAAAGCAGGGTCCCCACCAGTGGCAGCGGGCAGCCTGGCTGATGCTCCAGTGGCTGAGCCCTCCCGCCCACTCCCCTCGCCGCTCCACCTGGAAGAGGTTCACAAGAAGGTTTCTGAGCAGCCCCACCTTAAGGATGATAACTTGGAGCCAGCTGCCTCTCCCAAAGATTTTGGGCTGGGACAAAGAGCGACCCCGCCTCCCCCTCCTCCGCCCACCTACCGGACGGTGGTCTCCTCACCCGGACCGGGCGCCAGCAGCGGCACGGGAAGCACCAGCGGTACGTCCTGCGGCGTTGGGTGTGCTTCGGTGTGGCCGTGACCGCATCCGCTGTCCCCTCTTGCCTGGTTGTGCCTGGCGCCCGCGCTCCCACCTGGCCGTCTCGTGCTTCCACGTCCAGCGTCTGCCCTTGGCTTCCTGTGTCCTCTCCCCTGCTCCTTGCTGCGTGTCGGATGGGTCTGACAGCCTTCCCCCAAAGCTCCCGTGAGCTGCCCTTCCCACCTGTGCTATGCACGTAACACCCCGATGCAAAATTCGGCATAGGATTGCCATTGCTGCAGCTCTGTCAGAGTGAATGTAGGTGGAAACATCTGAGCAAGCCTCAGAACCAGGGGGCTTTAAATCTGTTGCGGACAGACAGATCACAGCATACTGTCACCCCAGGGTGGCTGAGACCAAATAACTTGCAGCTCAGAGGTGGCATGGGTCTGAACGGTGCTTGGTCCCTCTTGGCTGTGAGAGTGTGCCCAGCTGGGTCTGGAGAAGCAGCTTTCAGGGTGAACCTCTTACAAGGGCAGAAGCTGATAGGTGTGTCTGGCATGTACTGGCTGCCTGGCTTCACCTGCTTAATTACAAATGCCTGTGTGCCCATTAGGACAAACAAGCTCATCAGAGGTCAGCTTACACAAGCTCTCCCACAGTGCTTGAGAAGGTGCAACCTGATCGTGTTATTTTAGAGGCTGACCCCAGGGCACTTACTGTACTGGTGCAGCCATAATGTGCAAATCCCCATCCCCCAGCTGTCCTGTTGCTGTCCTGCATCCATGAGAAATTATTTCTGAGAGCATTACCCCTGCAGAGCCTTGCAGGCACCTCTGCCCATGCAGGCACTGGTGGGAGATGATGGGCGCATTGGGTGCGCAGCTCCCCAGCCCCGTGCCTGACCCCTGTTACCAACCTCATGTGAGCTTGAAAGCTGTGCCATCTGCTTTGGGGCTTTGCCACCTCTAGGGAGGTGTGGAGGGGGCTGCTGGGGGTGTCCCCTAAGCGTGGCTGTTGCTGCGAGTGTGGCTCTGCTTTAGTGGTGGTGGCTTTTCTGTGCCAGCTTGGTGAGGTGGCTGTGGGGTGGGTGGATGGGGGTCCGCACGGGGGCTGTAGCATCCAGCTGCCGGTGGCACTGGTCAGAGCTGGGACTTCTCCAGGAGATCAGCAGCAGGAAACAGCAAGCTTCTTCCTACGCTGCTCTCCATCCTGATGCCAACTGAGCAACTGCCTTGCATGACCAGAGATCTGCAGGATGGGGACGTGCCGGTGGCTCTGCACGTGAGCATGGATAGAGAAACCCCACTCAGTGAGGCAGCACTGCCTGTTTGGGAAGATCCGTGTTTCTTCCCCAGAAATTTACCTCCTGTCTCAGTTTGGTGTGCTTTGCAGTCCGCTGACACCTCAGCCTTACCCAGCCCAGCGTGGGACAGCGAGCTGTAAAAATGCAGAGCGTTAAAATAATCACACAAAAATCGTGCAAATCTTCAGAAAGCTGCATCCTGTGGCAGCCGGTCTGGGTACGTGGTGCGGATTTGGCACCCTTCCTGCTCCTGCACCCTCCACCTTCCCGAGGCCCCCCTTGCTGCATCTGGCCCTGGGGGTGTCTGGCTTTCGGATGCTGTGGAGCAGAGCCATCCCAGGACGCCCTCCTGCCTTGGCTCCTGTGGGAAGCACAGGCTTGTGGGTGTCACCAAGGCAGGGCTGGGGACGGGCATCCCAGCAGGCTTCTGATTTCATGCTGATTTACAACATGCTGCCACAGTTTATTGTTGTAGAAAATATCTAGAGGTACACCAGTCTCCCAGGGACCTTAAATACCTGAAGAATAAACCTCCGTGGATGAAAACTGACGTCTGGCAGGGCTTTGGCTAGCTGGTGGCCACTCCTGAGCCGGGGCAAAATGCACCCTTGAAGTCTCCGTCTTGTGACACTCGTTCAGTGCTGCTAGGTTACTTTCCCTGAATAATTCCTATTTTGTCAGGCTTTTATTGGGATAAAGAAGGGAAAATTCAAACTTTGGTTCCCAAATTAGGCTTCTAAATAAAAATGGCTTGAATTTTAGAGTTGTGCAAACGAATGGCCAGGATTTGCTCTCTTTAAACAAGCCCATCTCCTATCTTAGCCTTCTGTCATTTACCTCTCAGTCTCATTTCTATAGATCTAGCTTTGATATTTCCTTAATCTGAGCTATCACCCAAAAAACTTAGTAAACTGATTCTCTTGTAAGTGGGAAAAATAAAGCTAAAGATGTCACCTTATTGTCACTGTGGGCAAATCATGCTGCTCTGCAGATCATAATGCGCTGCTGTGCTCCACGGAGACTGGTAGGAAACGCCAGCTCAGCTGTCCTGCAAAATGGGGTCTGCATCCCCCGCCGGCTCCTGCTGCCCCTCTTGTCTTGGTGCAATCTCCGACTGCTCTGTACAGCACCAATTATTGCTGAACTTACCCGGAAAGAATTTCTGTACATGGAGTCTGCTGGGTATCCTCTTAAGTTTCTGTTAAAATTTCTATTGATTGCAAAAAATCCCCCTTCACAGCAAGGCAGCAGCCACTGGGGACCACATGAACCCCAACCACAGCACCCTCTTGTTCTCCGAAACTCTTCCAGAGGGTTGGGAAATGCTTTGTCCTCCCAGCAAATCTGATAACCTTGCTCTTCCACCTTTCCTCTTCTTCGCTCGGACAAAGCTTTGCCCCTCTTGCCAGGACCCCTTGTTCCGATGGTGGGGGACTGACCCTGCTCGCCGGCTGTGCCACCCCAGGAGCTCGTGGAGCCCTGGGAGCTGTAGCATCAGCACCAGCTGCTGCAGGGGTTAATCATCATTTTTCTCCTGCCCGTGTCTGGTTTTCAGGAAAGCCATAAGACTCCTCTGATAACATTTTTGCACAGCGCTCCTGGCTGAGGGAGCCAGGTACCCGGCACAGATGGGCAGTCCCTGCAAGAAATGCATCGGCATCAGCAATCACGAAAAGCTCTTCTCCCATGCAAAGCTGCTGGCGTGGAGCAATGGTCAAAGGGAGCTCGTGCAGGGTGTGTGTGGGCACCCATGCCAGCTCCTGGGGGAGAAGCCTTTGCTTCATGCATGGAGGAGATGGGTACGGGTGGGCATGGGGATCTGGGGGTGGGCAGCTGTGGGGGCCAGCCTGCGGCATGCTCACAGCTCCTGTTTGTTGCAGGTTCCTCGTCCCCGGCTCGCCCCGGCACGCCGCTGGCCGCCTGCAGCACCCCCCCGCCCCCGCCGCCCCGGCCCCCCTCCCGGCCCAAGCTGCCCCCTGGCAAGCCTGCCGTCGCCGACGTGGTACGTTCATGGCCGCAAGCAGGAGCATGGCGTGCACAGGGGATGCATGCACTGGGGGGGAGACGGGTCTGCATTTGCAGTCCGGTGAGACAGATTAACGGAGTGGAGCAAGTCATTAAGAGCAAGTAACCAGCGGGTGCTGCCTGGGCTGTTTGGAGTTTTCTATAATTTGTTCACCGAGACAAATTACGCATGGGAAAACGGTTGTGAACACCTCCTGCTCTGCCTGCCGGCGCAGCCCGGCGATGCCAGCCACGGGCAAGCAGTGGTTCGCAGTTACGGTAAAGGCAGAAAATGGGTGTGAAAAGGGACCGTCCCCGTGGGAAGGGTCTGGCTGTGCCTGGCCGCCTGGCAGTAAAGCAGTGCAGGTCTGGCCATCCCGGGAAGGGTGTCTGGCTCGGGGGGGTGCCTGGCAATCTTTGGTGAGGCTCCCCACCACCGTACCGTGCTGGCTGGGCTGCCGGGTTCTGCCCTGCCACCCTGGGCTGCTTCAGGTAAGTCGTAGAGAATTTTTGGATTGATGTTATAAAATTATTCCCGAAGGATCCATAAGGACCCAATGAGCTGCTCTCAAGTGAGCTGGCACGTGGTGCGCACCACTCCTTTCCCAATACTGGGTACATTAAATCCATGCCGTGGCCCCTGGAGCTCCCATCCTCGGGGCAGATGGGGAATTCAAATGCCCAGACCCACAGGATGGTGGGAATTGTCTGCCATTTTTCTAAGTCCAGACTAAACTGCCATTGGCACTAAAAGAACTAGAGTTGTTCAGTTTTGCACTAACCCAGAGGGGCTGCCCCGGGACGCCAGCGGAGCCAGCTGGCCTGGAGGTACAGAGGGTTACGGCTTCAGGCAAAAGCTTCTCTTTGTTTGATGCAAATGTCGCTGTGCATATTTTCTTTAACCTTTTGTTATTTTATGTTTTTCTACAGTCCAGGCCTTTTAGCCCTCCTATTCACTCATCCAGCCCTCCTCCGATAGCACCTTTAGCCCGTGCTGAAAGTACTTCTTCCATATCTTCCACCAATTCCCTGAGTGCAGCCACCACTCCCACCGTTGGTAAAAACATACAGCACTGCTGTTCTTTCACCTTTTCTACCTCTGAACGTCCTTAAAAAATTCCTGAAACCTTTTCATTTGCTAGATTGTTCTTTGGGTTCACATTCATTAATTTTCATCAGGTTTTTATATGCAAAAAGGTATTTGAGGGAGGTGTGATGGATCATGAACACGATGCTGCTAGGGAAGATTTGTTTTTGTGGCAGCTCCAAATGTTATGAAAAAATCAATGGTGAAGGTAGAGGTTATCGCCAAGTGAAATATAATATAAAATGTGCTTATTGTCTGTAAATTTTGTCAAAATAAGCTTTTTTTTTTGCGGGGGATGCTCGTAGCCTGGAGGGGAGGGGGGCTGGAAGCCAGACCTTGGGATCCAGGAGACAATTAATATTAAATCTCTTTGAACGTCTTAAAATCACATTTCCCCTTAAAGTGGTGGCGGGAAACGGGGTCTTGGAAAAGGCTCTTCCAAACCGTTAGCTTGACATGTCCTAGACCAGAACAAAGTGCTGCAGTTTTCTTTGGGAGGAATGTCCTGAAAAACATGGGTTTTGCCAACCCCCCCGGGTGCCCCCGGGGCCTGAGACAGGAAGTGCAAATGAAGTCTGGCTGGCAGCTCCCAGGCTCCGTGCGCTGGCTCTCCCCTGCCTCCCTCCTCCATCCCCTCCGTCCTGGCTGCCGGTGCACCCTCCTCTGCCATCCCTGCCATCCCACCCAGCTACCGGCCCCACCGCCCCTGGCTTCCCGCAGCTCCATCTTCTACCAGGAACATTCCTCCTCCTTTTTTCTTTTCTTTCCGTGTTTTTTGTGATGAGCACGCCTGGTTTGCGTGGCGGGGAAGGAGCTTTGCAGGCCATGGCTGGCGTAGGCTGGCAGATGGGCTCTGCAGAGGGAGCTAAACCCCAACCCTCCGAAAAACCAAACCTGGCTAGTGTTCGTGTGTGCTCAGCCACGGTCCTGGCTGCAGCGTTTCCCACCGGCTGTCACCTTACAAGCCATGGGGAGCGGCAGCATTGCTACCCCAACACCATCTTTGATGGCTGGAAGACGATGGGATGGCCTGAGCTGTACGGTGGGTGCCGTCCCTGTGGTGCCAGTGGCTGCACGTGCCCGCCCAAGCCCTCCCCATAGGTTTGCTGGAGTCTCCGACCTACGTCTCCATCCTGTTGTTTGCTTCACTCTCAAGGTGTCGTAGAAGCTTTGTACCCGTTCGCCGGCTGTTGGTCACCGTCACAGCATGCTGCTGGGAAAAAAAATGCATCTCAAGCAAGGGGCCAGTCAGCCCCGAGCATCCCTGGTGTGTTGGCTGTCGGTCCTGTCTGTGCCCGCTGTCCTGCAGCTTTGGCAGCGAGCCACCATTGGTGGGGCTGGTGGTGGCCTCAGACGGTGCCTGCGGGCACTATGGCCATTGGGTGCCTGGGGCCACGGCGGTAAACATGATTTTGGTGGAGGGGAGCAGCCAGGCTGAGGACAGGGACAGTCATGGGGGATTCAGGAGGCTGGGAGAAGTGGCTGTGAAATGGGGGCTGCGTGCTGGTCCTGTAGGCTGAGCAGGCGATGGGTCCCTTAGGCTCTCATTTTAAAATTTATTTTTTTTCTAACACATATATTTTTGTGAACAAAAATTGCTGCTTGATGTTTTTAATGACGTACCCACCCTGAGCAGTGGAGGCTGATGCGGCTGCAGGGGGGCAAGAAGCTGTGCCCACTGGCCCCAGTGGCTCCCACCCCCTCTGTGGGGGCCTGCCTTGAAAGAGAGCTGAAATCAGGGCTCTCGGGTCACCCCTCAGCAAGGGGACACTGAACGGGGCAGCCAGGAGGAGCAACCCCATATTGCAGGTTTTGCACTTCCAGCTCCATGCAAACCAAGTGGTGGGTGCCGCGTTGCCAGGATTTGGACTGGGAAAAGCTGCACAGGGGGCAGGCAGGGGCAGACAGGGTTTGGGAGCCGCTCCAGGAAAGCCCAAGCATCTCCCCGTTGTCCCCACCAAGGCGGCTGGGGCGAGGGTGGGCACTGGCGCTGGACAAGCATCCATGCAGCGCTCAGCTTGCTGCAAACCCATGGTGGAGGAGAGAGCACGTCTAATTCCTGGGTTTGTTATGCAGAAAGAGGAAAAGATAAGGTGAAAGGTGTGCAGGGCAGAGGAGGGGCTGGGGAGCAGGGCTGCGTGGGCAGGGACGACGGGCAGGTCTGTGTGCACGACAGTGGCTCGGGGACTGCTGGGGGTCCCTTGGGACCAGCATGGGATTGGGACACCCCGACCTGGCTGGGGCTGCCCACAGCCCTCGGCTTGCCGCTGGGTCCATCTCCACCACGCTCTCAGTCTCGTTTCCTGTGGCAAAGTCCAACGGAGTTTGTCCAAGAGCATGTGGAAGAGTTATTTCATTTATTTGTCCTCCGTGCTGTTCTGGTTTGCTTTCATTGTGGTTGCATGTGCAGTCTGAATAATTTATTGCAAAGAAAGAAGCTGTTATTTCTGTGTCAGCGACCCTTCCATTATTTTTCTTGTTAAAATCCTTCTCTGTCTCTTTTTGTTGATACAGTGCGCTGCTTGATTTCATTTGGGATTTTTCATTTTTTTTTCTTTCCTTTGCGTTTCTTCTGCTTATGTTATCAGAAGATGATGCTTTTATTGACAAACTGCCCACGTTTGAAAGGCGCTGTGAAACGCCTGCAGGTAGTGTACTAGCAGGGTGTTTTTGAGACATCTGGCTTCAGAGCGGGCGGCTGCGGGCACCCCAAGTGCCTGAGCCCTGGCACCCACCGCTCGCAGCACCTTGCATGACAGTTTCTCAGTGACAAAAAGGACTGTGAGGTGAAAGGCTATCACCTCCTGAATTCAAAAGCGTTCATTTAACAGCGAAAAAGCCGGTGTTTTCCCCCTACCCCTAGTTATTTCAACAGTACGTGGTGTCTAACGTGGCTTTTGAGGTGGTGTGAGTGCAGGGAGCTGGTGGTTGTAACGGGAAAGGAAAAATTCCGGCTAGGCATCTCCTGCTCTGTGTGCGTGTGTCTGTTTATCTGCAAGTTTTATGTCCTGAAATGCAACAGAAAATACCTACGTTTCACTGTCACTTATTTTGCACACCAGTGTGGCATGCAGTTGCAGCATCCCATTGGGGAAACACTCGCTGTTGCTGTTGTAGCACGGCAGAGACATCGCTGGAGGTGAAGAGGATAAGGCATTTGTCAAAATCAGTGCAGTTAGAATATGCTGACGGAGTGCATGAGCCAAGAAGCCTCTTCTACTCTAGACAAAAAAAGAGAAAACCCCCCAAAAATCCTTACCAAGCGGGCAAAAATACTCTTCCATCTGGGCTTCCATAGCTTTGCTTTCTGCTTTCTGTTTCCTAAGCCAAAACCAGAGTTTAAAAGTCCCCCCTTTCCTTGCACGTGAACGGCTTGCAGCGCCTCGTCCCCTCCCCGTAGCGAGATAAATGACCTGCTCTGTGACTCACACTGTGTCCTTCTCTCTCCCTCTCCTTAACCTTTCCCATCCCGCTTCAACTCCTGGCCATACAGAGAATGAACAGCCTTCCCTCGTTTGGTTTGACAGAGGAAAGTTTTATTTGACTTTCGAAGGTAAGTAGTGCATAGCATACCCGGTAACGACTTGCTCTCCTTGCTCTTGCTCTCTGACTCCCAGGGTTTCCTTCAAAGGCTCCAGTCCGGCTTTCCGTGCAAAATGCTATGGCTACTTAGATGACATCACAAGTTTGACCGGACTAATTTTGATTTGATTTGTGCCATTTGTACCAATGATCTGTTTCCCTGTTTATTTATTAAAAAAAAATCCAAACAAGCCAAAACCCAAAAGAATATTCTCATACCGAGACTGCAGTGAAAACCAGAGAGCGAAACCGCTTGCATTGCCGAAGAACTTGACTCTGTCAACCAGGGCTTCTTTCTACTCTCCCTCGCAAGCTGCTCGTTACCCTGAGCGGGCTGTGGCACAGTGTGGTTAATTAAAAACCAAAGGGCGATGGGTTCTCCGCCAAGCCGGGGCCCCCTCCCCACCTTCCATCAGATTTTTCCATGGTGAGGGGTTGGGAGCGTGCCGGCACTGCCAGCAAGCATAGCTGAAATGCCACCAGGTTGTGCTGCCAGGTGGCTGGTCGGAGACGTTGTGGGTTTTGGGGTCCCTCGTTGATGAGAAGGCACGCTGGGGAGGATGCAGGGGGAGAAGAGCTTGTTTTGGGGCAGATGGAAGCTTCTCTGAGCAGCATCACATCTTGGAGAGGGCAGAGGCACGGGTGCCTGGGCAACCAGCCCCACCCCAAGAGCTCTGAGGCTTTGGAGGAAGCCTCATCTCACAGACACCATGCCAACATTTTTCTTTAAAATAAAAGAAAAGCAGGGAGGTTTGCTAGCAGCAGGAATAGGTGTTTTAAAACCCAAAGGAAGCGCTTTGAAGCTGTTGTGGTGCTTGCAGGCAGAGCTGGGTTGAGGCTAGCTGGGGGACGCTGCTGGCATGGGGCATGCCGGAACACCGTTCCCATGGGTCTCGCTTTCTGTGAAGCATGCGATCTGTGTCCCCTCCAGCACATAGCCGAGTGGCCCGGGATTGCGCTGCCTAGCTGCTGAGCACAGGGTGTTGGTGTTTATGGAGCAAACCCCGTCTTGGTGAGCGTGATGCCGTAGCAGCAGCAGAAGGCAGGGAGGGAGGTGGTGGTGACCAGGGGGGTTGGTTTCTTCTTTCCTGCTTTCTTGCCTTTTAATCGGCCACAGCTGCTGGGCCCCAAGGTGCCCACTCCGACGGCAGCTCCTGGCTTAGACCTGGGAGGGGGCCAGGGAGGAACTGCTTCTTCCCGATCCTCATTGCAGTTTTGCTGTTTCCAGCAAAAAACCCTTCCTGGGTTTCCTTTCCCAGGTGCCAACTGCCTGCCCAGAGCTTCTGGAAGAGCTGAGCATGGCAGGGCAGGGGCTGGCGAGGGCTGTGCCGGTTGATTGCTGGGGCAAAGCAGCCACCTTCAAGTGTTATTCCTCAATACGTGTCCCCTGGCACTGCGCATCCCTACTGACTCCCCTGCTCCGTGTTTCCTCCTTCCCCTCGCTCAGTCTAGCACCAGCACTGCGAGCACGTCTAGTGTTTGGGGGTTTTCTTGCGGTTTTGCGTATTAATGTTTTTGAATGGTATATTTGAATTCTTGTACTTTGTTCTGGCAGTGTGAATGGTCTAGAGCAGGGCGGGTGGGTTTGTCCAGGGCATACCGGCTGGCCGGCACAGCAGGAGGGCTGCAGGAGCGTGGCACTGGCTCCAGGCTCATCCCACATCCTGGGAGGGAGCTGTCTCGCTTCCACACACTGTATTTCCTGATCTACCCCTAAATCTTTAAGTCCAACTTAAAAAAAAAAGCTAAACTTCAATGCTTATCTCCAGGGAGGTGAAAGGAGATCTGCTGAGTTTGGTATCTGTAACTCAGGGCATGAAATGCCAGAAGAGAAATGATCTTTTGTTTCTGGGTTTGGGGTTTTTTTGTGAAGATCCATGTATTTGCAGAATGTGGGGTAGTTTGTTCGTGTGTGAAAAGACATGGTGCAGCTTTGGTGATGCTCTCCTGGATACACGGGCAGAGCTGTGTACCAAGATCACTAGTACTCAGCTGTCATTCCTTCACACCTGTATTTTCCACCTTTGTGTAGGGAAAAGTAAGGCAAATGAACCTGGTGTGCTGCTTATGGCTGGATCCAAAGCTCCATAAAGTGGATTTTTTTTTTCTCCAGTATTATCAGGTCATTTTGCCAAGAAGAAAAGTTTCTAAAAATGACTTCTGAAGCAGTCACTGAAAAGCCAGATTTTTGGTGGAGGCGTGCCACTTGTCTCTCAAGTTTCTGGAAAAGAATTCTAGGGCTTAAAATAGATTATACTTTTCTTTTTACATTAAAGTTTTTATTAAAAAAATTGTTTAGTCTCTGAAGCCATTAAGAGAAGAATATATAGGTTCAGGAGGGAAGAGTGGAGAGAACCGAGAACCCTGAATGCCAATTACAGCTACATGATTTTTATTCAAAGTCAGATTAGAAATATTGAGGATGTTTTGTTGCTGTTGCTGTTCAGTTGAACTCAGATTTTCAAAGGCCAGCTGAGCCTGGTAATAGAGATACGCGAGACGAGCCAGTTTATTCTCGCACATACGATTTTTCATTCTGGAGAATGAAGAAATCTCATATACGTACAGAGAAACGGTGGAAGAAATGAGAGACTGAAAATCAGGGAAAAGGCACGTTGGTATGAGAGACGCCTACCCCTCGTTCGATGCTCCAGTGCAGGGTCTAGGCTAAACCCAGCTGCAGCTGGAGCGTGTATGTTTGGGAGGTGGTTTTTCTTCTCTCCCAAAGAATAATGATTATATTGCCAAGGATCATGGGCTTTGCTGCTGCTGGACAGCTAAAGACCTTCCTCTCACCTTCCCGGCCGAGATAAGCCTGGTGTTCCTCTGCTGGGTGATACCTCCAGTTTTCACCACTCTATAGCCAATCTGCATTGACGTTTTTGAATCCCATCTGTATTTCTGGGTAGATATGATGAGAATATTCCACCACGTTCGGCTGGATTCGATGCGCTGGGGGGTCGTTGCTTTGGGTGTGGGGAGCGAGGATGTGATCTCTAAGCTCGCTGATAACGCAGCAGTGGTATCTGTGGAGAGAATTTATAAAAAATATGTTACCCTACCAGTCCACGGTGCTGCCCCATGGTGCTGCACGTCCCCTCTGCCAGATAGCCAGGTATTGCAGCGTGGCTGAGGTACTCTGCGTGTTCGGTGGTTTTGCGGAGCGGCCCATGCTTTCATGCCTGGCTGGCACTGACATGAAGTGTCTGCTCCTTAAAGGGATGTTTGTCGGGTCCCTGATGCACAGCTCGGGGCTGTGTCCTCAAAAGCGGAAGGCTTGGGGTGCCACACGCTGCCTCCTTGGAGTCATTAGGATAATTAACGTGTGTGTGGCGATGGGTCTGTCGTGTGCGGGTGAGATGCTCAGCCTGCCCATTATTCCGGGCTGTGACTGAAATCACTTACTCCCCTGAGTCTCTTAAGATGTATGACCAAGAGGGAGACGCGTGACTACATTAATTTTTTACAGCCTTTTAGGCTACATTAGACTTTTGAAGGGAAAATCCCAGCACCAGAGAGGCTCATCTGTGCCTCTAGGAGAGAGCAACTTTGGTTTGATACATTAACACACTGCCTGCACGGATGCGTTTGTAAGGCGCGAGGAATCTTCATCTGCGAATGCCACATTTTTTCACAATTAATATATCAAAACTCAAAGTGTAATTTAAGTGACGGAAGTGCTTTCCCCAGGAGATGTTACGAATCCTGATTTCCTGTACCCAAACCCTATTATTTACTCGCACAAAATTTGCAGCAGCAAGCCAGGACCTTACTGTACATCACACAAAACCCACGATGCTTAGACACGAGGCAAAAAGCAACAGGCAATGGGGCAGCAGTGTGAAGCAGCAGATAAAGAAGGGAAGGTATTATTTTTGAAGATAGTCCAAGCAGAAAAGCAGGAGCTCACCAGAAACACACTGCATTTCAATCAATCACTTTGCTTTTCCCTCGCCCCACTGCCTGCGGAGGTGCTGCCCTTCCCCAGGCTGGCATTTAATCTTGTACGGCTTCGGCTGAAGCTGGCACACACTTGCATGCTCTAAACAAAACCCTGGGCTGATTAATAGCCCGTTTCACCTGCCTGATTCAGACCCTGTAAATGAAGGTAACAGAGTAAGGGGGTGTCAGGGACCCCAGGTAAGCTGCCCCTCCGGAGACCTTTGCCATTCCTTTTTAGCTGGTTTGGGGCAAAATAATCCTTGTGCTTAACCTGATGTACAGACTATGATATAAAAAAGAGGTTCCAAAACGGTGCAGAAAAATATATAAGGCTGAACTGGCTGTGCCAGGGCAGGGGTAGTGACCTCTTGAGGACTTTTTCAGGTGCCAGGGGGATCAGCGCCTTGTACATTGGGTGGGCAACCAGACACTAACCCCAGGCTGATCTTTCGGCACTTTCCCCAGGGGAGAGGCGAGAGCTTTGCCGTGCCAACAGCTCCCACTCGCTCTCCTCTTGGTGGCAGGCACGGGGAGTGGGACATTGCCCTTCACACAGGGTTTCGAGCACGCCTGCAGCTTCTGGTGTACGCTTGCAGTGATGCTTTCATCCTCAAATGTTTTTTGGAGACAGGCCAGCAAAGGGAAACCTTGCAGGGCTGGATTATTTTAGAGCCTGGCTAGTGTCCATGGACGCACAGCACAACCAAAGCAAACTTTTCCTCTTTTAATCATCTAAATAAACCGCGGATTGATTGCTTTAGCTTTTGCACCCAGAGTCCCACGTTCTCCTCTGTAGTTCCAGATTTCTGATGATTTGCAGATTTGCCGTAGCATCCCGTGGGCTTTGTGGGGTGAGCAGCCGTGCGGGGGGTTTGCCAGGCACACCGGGCAGGAGAGGGGAGCATGCCGCAGATTGCAGGGGTCCCCGCAGGTTGGAGTTCCCACAGGCAGGAGTTTAGGCAGCGTCATGCCGACATCCACTTTCCCACGGGCAGCCTGAGCTCTCCAGCCAGGGGACAACGAATCTCCCCAGCCCCTCTTGCCAGGGCCCAGAAGCCTACTGCAAAAACTGTCATGCAAAGCCTGCCCTGTGGCAGCCTCTCCGGAGCTGTGCCACGGGGGTGCCGCTGCCCCACATGCTGCTCATGGCCGGGGCTCCTCTGTTATTTTCTTTGCTTGCTTTTGAGGAGGGAAAAGATAATTTTAAAATGTTTTTAAAGCCTCATCCAAAGCCGGGAGGACTTTTTCTTAATATTTGCCCATAAAGCTAGGCTGGGGCTCTTGGTGAGCACCTCCTCGCCCTGGCCCTGGGGGGGACCAGTGCCATTTGCATGTAAGAAGTGGAGGTTTTTGCTCTGTTGCAGGCTCATCGCGGGGACCCAGCCCCCTCACCATGGGGGCTCAGGACACCCTTCCCGTCGCTGCCGCCTTCACGGAAACTGTCAATGCGTACTTCAAAGGGGCCGACCCGAACAAGTAGGTGCTGACTGACGGGGTCTGGGTGTTGATACAGGGGGTCCTGGGGTCAGGACAGGCTTGGGGTGCTGTTGAGGCTTTGGTGAGCATCTCAAGGGGTGGGGAGGGAGGAAAGGAGGTGCTCTGGGCTTGGCACGTGCGTGCTGGGGTCAGTGTACTGCACCAGGTGGGGGTCCAGGGTCAGGATGCTCCTGGGGCGTCCCCACAAGCATCGGTCCCCATCCCTAGCAGACTGCCAGCCTTTGCTTCAGCCTGCTCTGGTTTAGGACCACAAGAGGCTCGTTCCCCCGGCGCGGAGGGTGGGAAGCGGAGGGCTGTCACTGCACCATCCCTGGTGCAAATCCTCCCTTCCTGCTGCGTTTTGAGCCCCCCGTTTCCTCCCCCCTCGGTCTCCGTGTTCGGCGCTGCAGGTGTATCGTGAAGATCACGGGGGAGATGGTGCTGTCGTTTCCAGCGGGCATCACCCGACATTTTGCCAACAACCCTGCTCCGGCTGTGCTCACCTTCCGTGTGCTGAACTACAACAGGCTGGAGCATGTCCTGCCAAACCCCCAGCTCCTCTGCTGGTAAGCCCCCACCTCACCAGCATCCCAAAGGAAGGCGGGTTTCCACAAAAGTAGGGTGCTTTGCAAAAACACATGACCTGAAGTATCTTCCTTGGAAGCCTGCCCTGATTTTGGGAAGGAAACTCTCAAGCCCTTAAATGTTTGCGGGAATACTCCCTCTGAGAGCAGGCCCTTTGCCAGGCAGAAGAGCATCAGCAGAGAGGAGCAAGTGCTTTGATGGGGTTTGCTTGTTTTGTGCCTCACTCTGCTGTTTAGACCTCCTGTTTGCAAAATGAGATGACCTACAGGTTGCATCTGCTGTGCTTCCCCAGAAGTATCTGAGGGCAAGCCAGAGATGTGCGGGAGGGAGGCAATATTTCTCTAAATGTGGGGTTAAATGTGGTCCCAGCTGGTGGCCGGCGCTGCTGTCCTGCATGCTTTGTAGAAAAGCTTTCTTCTGCCAAGGTGGCTTATGCAAAGGGTTAATTCTCCCTCTGTGCAGTGACAACACACAGAGTGACGCCAACACGAAGGAGTTCTGGGTCAACATGCCAAATCTGATGACTCACCTAAAGAAGGTATCGGAACAGAAACCGCAAGCCACCTATTACAATGTGGATATGCTCAAATACCAGGTAGGGGTTTTTTTGTAAGATAAAACTGTGCCAAAAATGTGTGCTTAACTTATAGATTTAAAAGATGGTATTTCCCTAGTGCAGAGTGGAGATAACGTGAGGTGGGGGCATGCTATCCCACTAGTCCCTTCTGTATGTCACTAGATTGCCTGATTTTGAGCCCAGTACAAACTTTCTATGAGAATACAAGGTATTGTCTCTTCTGAAACCAAATGCAATTACCGCGTCTGTAAAATGGGATTTCTCCCTTCACCCCTATGGAAACTAAATGTTTTTTCTGTCATTTTGGAAGGTATCTGCCCAGGGTATTCAGTCTACTCCATTAAACCTTGCAGTGAGCTGGCGGTGTGACCCTGCAAGCACTGACCTTCGCATTGACTACAAATACAATACAGAGGCAATGACCACACCAGTAGCTCTAAACAACGTCCAGTTCCTTGTCCCTGTCGACGGAGGAGTAACCAAACTTCAAGCTGTGCTTCCTCCTGCTGTCTGGTAGGAATTGCTCACCCAACAAAGAGCTCGTTTGCTATCTCTGCCATGTCCCCGCCTAAAACAGCTGTCCTGCCTGCTGACTGCAGAGGCAGGATCACCCTCGGGAGGTGTCTGCGGGCGGGAGCTGGGGGCACGCTGGGGACCCAAACCTGTCCTACTCTTGCAGGAGGAAGCATGCAACCCCACTCTGATTTTCTTTCTTGCCATTCCCACAAGCAAGTGGTCAGAGCTGAACGCATGTGTGCAGGCAGCAGAATAACAACCCTTATTTTGTGTTTTGGCTACTTTTATCTGGGGCTCAGAGGGATGCACAGCCGTCGCTGCCGTAGGCACGGACGTGCACGTTTGCAGTGGGGAAGCAGAGCACAGCCCGGCCCCGCTGCCTCTCACCCATCGCTCACCTGCAATGCAAGAGTGGCATTTTCCTGCTCGGGTCAAACCCAAAGCCAAGCTCCCAGAACTGCAGCTCTGGAGAGCGGCACCAGAGCTGCTCCCCCAGCCCACACGGCCTTTAGCAAAATTCAAATGACTCCTTTGTAATTTCTTGTTTCCTACAGAAATGCTTTTCTTCATGTGTTTTTAGGAATGCTGAACAGCAAAGGATATTGTGGAAGATCCCTGATATCTCTCAGAAGTCGGAAAATGGAGGTAATCCTGCAAATGTGCATGTTATTAACTCTGAATACTTAAATCAGACACTGACCCGTTTATCATGTCTGCACACAAGTCCAGACACACAGATTCCTGCTGGCGCTTGTCGAGGGAGGATGCTATTTAAAGCTAGGAGCAAAGAGCTTTGAAAAGCAGGGATACGTGCCACTGGTACTGTTTTGCCAACCGCTTTGGCACCATGGAAGGGTATTAACGCACTGGGTTTGGATGTGGTTGTTTGCCAAGTCCTTTGCTCCGTTGACCCTCTCCTGCATTTGAAGGCTGAGGCCCCACGTTGCATCCCCGTCGGGGAGACCACAGCCTCCCACAGGTCACTTCTCCATGTGTCACCCACACAGCTCAGCTGCTTCATATCGCTGGGGTGTCTGAAAAGTAAAAATCTGCTGGGAGGATGAGGGGGTTCCCCAGGGGATGCTGCTGGCTCAGGTACCACTGTGGGAGGGGGGGGAAGTCATTGCCTTTGCTGGCAAATCTGGCCCTGGGATGCGCGGTGTGCCTCTCCGGGCTTGTAAGGGTCTCGTGCGGGACTTTTAAATTGCAGGTGTGGGGTCTCTACTGGCCCGATTCCAGCTCTCGGAGGGGCCGAGCACCCCGGCTCCCCTGGCCGTGCAGTTCACCAGCGAGGGGAGCACGCTGTCCAGCTGCGACATTGAGCTCGTTGGTGCCGGTTACCGCTTCTCCCTCATCAAGAAGAGGTTTGCGGCAGGTAGGTGCCTCGCCAGCGGCTCCTCTTGGGATGGCAGATGGTAGAATCATAGAATCATTTAGGTTGGAAAAGACCTCTAAGATCATCGAGTCCAACCGTTAATGTAGCACTGCCAAGTCCACCACTAAACCATGTCCCTAAGCACTGCATCTTAATGTCTTTTAAATACCTCCAGGGATGGTGATTCAGCCCCTTCCCTGGGCAGCCTGTTCCAATGCTTGACAACCCTTTCAGTGAAGAAATTTTTCCTCATGTCCAATCTAAACCTCCCCCGGCACAAATTGAGGCTGTTTCCTCTCATCCTATCGCTAGTTACTTGGGAGAAGAGACCGACACCCACCTCGCTACAACCTCCTTTCAGGTAGTTGTAGAGAGCGATGAGGTCTCCCCTCAGCCTCCTTTTCTCCAAGCTAAACAACCCCAGTTCCCTCAACCGCTCCTCATAAGACTTGTGCTCTAGACCCTTCACCAGCCTCGTTGCCCTTCTCTGGACACGCTCCAGCACCTCAGTGTCTGTCTTGTAGTGAGGGGCCCAAAACTGAACACAGTATTCGAGGTGCGGCCTCACCAGTGCCGAGTACAGGGGCACGATCACTTCCCTACTCCTGCTGGCCACACTAGTTCTGATACAGGCCAGGATGCCATTGGCCGCCTTGGCCGCCTGGGCACACTGCCGGCTCATGTTCAGCCGGCTGTCAACCAGCACCCCCAGGTCCTTTTCCGCCAGGCAGCTTTCCAGCCACTCTTCCCCAAGCCTGTAGCGCTGCATGGGGTTGTTGTGACCCAAGTGCGGGACCCGGCACTTAGCCTTGTTGAATCTCATACAGTTGGCCTCAGCCCATCGATCCAGCCTGTCCAGGTCCCTCTTGCAGAGCCTTCCTACCCTCGAGCAGATCAACACTCCCGCCCAACTTGGTGTCGTCTGCAAACTTAATGAGGGTGCACTCGATCCTCTCATCCAGATCATTGATAGAGACATTAAACAGAACTGGCCCCAAAACTGAGCCCTGGGGAACACCGCTCGTGACCGGCCGCCAACTGGATGTAACTCCATTCACCACAACTCTCTGGGCCCGGCCATCCAGCCAATTTTTTACCCAGCGAAGAGTACACCCATCCAAGCCATGAGCAGCCAGTTTCTCCAGGAGAATGCTGTGGGAAACAGTGTCAAAGGCTTTACTGAAGTCTAGGTAGACAACACCTGCAGCCTTTCCCTCATCCACTAAGTGGGTCACCTTGTCATAGAAGGAGATCAGGTTAGTCAAGCAGGACCTGCCTTTCATAAACCCGTGATGGTCCCCTCCAGCTGTGCAGGCATGCCTGGGACTGCCCTTGCTGTATATTTGTTGACCGTTCAAGCCCAGAGGTCCTGCTGCAGCACAGTGTGATGGGGCTGGCTGGCAGCAGAGGGGCAAAAGTTCCCTTGCGTGAAATAAATCCTGCTACCGCTTACAAGAGCCTTGAATTTCATGGGCTCTTTTCTGCTTGTGGGTCCCGCGTGAAAGGCAAAGTCTGGGGATCTCTAGGAAGAGCTTTTGCCCCATTGCTGCAGAGAAATACAAGTATTTTTCCTTTTGCCCCATTGCTGCAGAGAAAGACAAGCATTTTTCCACGTGCCGCTCATGCATCACAGCAGGGTGGCCGTGGGTGCGGGGGCTGGTGGAGGCGGGCGGCCATCCCCTGGGAACCGGGTCTGCTCCCTCCCTGCAGCTGATTTCTGATCCCATTTCTAGGTAAATACTTGGCTGATAACTGATGGAAGCTTATGCAAGTCTATGGAAAATAATATGGAAAATACCCAAGGACTGCTGTGTGTGGAACGGGTTTTAATTACAGTTTAAGGAAAATGAACTAAATCCTGCACTCGGGACATTTCTGTTGGAAGTGTCAACAACTTTCAGCATTTTTTCCTTGGAAAACACCGTCTTGACCAGTCCTACAGTATTTACTTCTAGATGTAACATTGTTAATGGTTTTAAAATGTAATTATTGTATTTGTAAATTGTACTCATTCCAGTAAGGCTGTATTTTGGCAGTTAGACACTTGAGTTTTAGCATTTTACCATTCATGAAATGGATGTAATTTAAACTGTGGTATATAAATTTAATAGTAGTACTGTTGAATGGCACAATGCTTACAGAGGTAGATTACATTTTGTCAATATATACAATTTAAATACAGTACTGATAGCTGTTATGAAGGGGGTGCCTCATAAAGAGAGAGTGAAGTGGAACCGACATGCTGATTTACTTTTTCTTCAGTCCTTAGTATGTCTCACAGTGATGAATAAAAAGCTCTATCTTCAGGTTTAGCTGGTTTAACTCCAGAAAAATATTGCTGTAAATGTGGAGGTTCCTAATACAGTCTCCCAGAAAAAAGCAGAAAAAAATATCACTTCTATAAAGAGTATTTACTTCAAATTTTCATTGCAAGCAACCTCCATGAACATGCCCTTGTTCTCTTACAGCCACAGATTAACCGTCAGGAGTCCCAGCAGCACGTGCACAGGCGACAAGCGCTTCTCTTTGCCCCATGCCCTTATATTTTGCAGAGATGCAGATAAGGAAATAAGCAGACAAAGAGGCTGGGTAGTAAATCTGAGCTTACAGCACTGTCCAGAAAAGTTATTGCTGTTTTTAAGGATGCATTTTCCAAGGAGTCTCCAGATTTTTGGTTGCATTTCTACACTCCTTTGCTTGCCTTTTCCTTTTATCTCTTCCATTTTTGAAAGCCCCACGGGTTTAGAAAATGCTTTAAAGACATGCAACCCCCCCCCGCCTTTCCATTTTACCACTTAGGCAGGAAAGCACATGTATACAAACATTGGAGAACGAACGCAGCCCAAGTCTGACCCTTGGTGGGATACCCAGGGCTCACTGAGGCCAGTGCCAGTGCCAGGGGAGCAGGACCAGCACGGGGGGCTGCCGAAAGCCTGCGGGGCAGGAGCCCGCCTTGCTGGCATCAGGAGCAGCTATCTCGTGGAGATGGGAAAATGCGTAAAAGTGCTAAACTGGAGCTGCAGGGGAAAAATTGTCCCTCTGTGTTTTCCCTGAGCCGACGCAGGCTCAGAGCCGGGCTCTGGCACTGTGCGCTGCTCCTCTCTGTGCATTGCCTGTGCAGCGTTTGATTTTTAGTTGACTTTAGTCTCAGCCTGCTGCTGGCAATATGCTGATAGTGTGCATGGCATTAATGGAGCAGCATCTGCCAAGATGGAGAGCTTGTTTTAATGGCAGAATTTGGTGATATGGGGAAAAAAGAAGGAATCTTTTCA
Source organism: Aptenodytes patagonicus (assembly GCF_965638725.1). NCBI lineage: Eukaryota > Metazoa > Chordata > Aves > Sphenisciformes > Spheniscidae > Aptenodytes > Aptenodytes patagonicus. Next base: position 58,528,700 of record NC_134953.1, on the reverse strand, counting down.
AAATTAAATGCAGCTGCTGTTCAGATGCACAGAGAAGCATAGGAGCATCCGCTGAATGTGGTGCTGGGGACTTCAGAAATGTGTGAGATCACAAGTAGTGCTAATTTTACAGTCACAAATGTTGCCAGGATTAGGCTTGTACATTTGTGTTGGAAAACTTAGACTGTGCATGTTGGGAAGTGCTTGCTCACAGAGCAGTTTGGAGTGACACAAGAGAACAGAAATCCATGCCCATCTTAAAAGAAAGTAAGAAAATCTGGAGATATTTCAGTTCTGAGATGACTCCCAGACTGAGATATGTATGATAGGGTGGTTGATTTGTGTGTATGCTCACAAAAGGTATCAACACAGAAGATAAAGCACAAGTCATACATCTTTGCAGTTTTTGACAGTAAACCTGCCAGTACTTCTGGATGGAGTGTTCAAGTCCATTAATAATTTTCCCCCTGAAATGGAAATATGTATAAACTGTGTAACCTACTCCTTTCTGACATAGGAATATAGGGCAAAATCTAAGAATCAGTTTTTGCATAATTGGTTCATGCTGTGTACAATTGTTATAAACTCATGCTTCCAAAAGAGATCTATGTCATAGTCCTGAAAATAAGGATTTTATAATGTAAATATTACCAGAACATAGATATTTTACTTTATATTTCATTTGAAAGACAAGGTGTTTACATTAGCATTGGGTTTTTAAATGTTTTTTAAACAAAAAAAACCCATAACCCAAAGCTCCCAAGCTTGTCCCATTTGTGCTGTCCCACAAAATGGGGGTCACATTTTCCGGGTGCGTGTCGGTGCAGGGATGCAGCCCTCGTGGCCTGGGTAGAGAGATGGGAAAGTCCTGCACCCTTTCTGGGGCGGATTGCTTGGCAGACCTGAATTCGACGTGCCGGCACCTTGGCAGCCTCACGGGGACACGGCCCCCCTCCAGCCACTGGCAGGTGACGCAAAACAGCTATTCTCAGCCTGCAACACTGGGACCAAAACCAGCGGTTTGGGACAGATTTTTTGCATACTGCTTTTGCCAATTTTTTGCGTAGGGTTTTAGTTCACTAGGTGTTTGCTGAGGAGCGTTGAACTGCGTGTCTCCGCTTTCCCTCCCAGCACGACTGCCCTTCTGAACTCCTTCGCAAGGAGACACCGGTCCACACTGACAGTTTTGTTTTCCTGCCCTGCTGGTGTCTGAGCAGAGAGGCAGAGCGGCAGAGTGCCCAGGGGATGCTTATTTTGTCAGGTATTTGTCTTCCCACATGCCGTATGAGCGTGGCAACCCAGCATTACCCCACGTGGTGAGGGGGAACAGACGAGTTGCGTTTCTAAGTCTAAAGTGCAGGAGCCTGGTCTTCTTTCCACATGGCTTTGAGAAGGTGTCAGCAGAAAAAAGATTATGAGCAGCAGCTTGGGATGTATCAGGCTTAAATTTAGAGCACCAAATAGGGGCATATATAGGGATGTTTATCCCAAATTCCGGCTTCTGTAGTAGTGGCAAGAGCCCCTGGCTCCGGAGAGGGCACAGGGATGCACTGCCCTGTTGCATTCAGGGCACTCAAGCTCTGCAGGCTTCACCTCAGCCTTTAGGCAGGAAAAACTGCGTATCTTCAGGGAATGCATGTGTTTGGTACTTCCTGCCCGCTAGCAGAGAGCAGCTACATCAGCAGGGAGTTGAAAGGGTGGCGATTTGGTTGCCTGTAAGTCACCTGCATTTCTAGAGCTAAGCATCGGTGCGCTGTTTCTGAGCACGTGGTCCGGCAGGTCTTTGCCAAGTCAGGCTGAGGCTGAAAAGAGGGCTGAGCCCTCCAGCACTGCCCAGCACTGGCACCCCTTAACTCAGCAGCACTGAGATCTAACTATCTGAGTAAAAAAAAGGATAAATAAAGGAGGCATTCAACTAATAAATAAGTGTGATGCATGCACAGAAAGGCTTTAGCTTGGTTACTTCTGTGGACCTTTCCCTTTAGGCTGTGTCCTCAGCCACCTCTCCCCGGAGGGATGTTCCTCTGGGGTCCCCGGTAGCCGCCAGCAGCCCATGCCTGCAGGGTGCGTGCTGACGGAGCAGCAGTGTTTTTCCCCACAGACACCTGCAGACTTGGGTCTTTAGATGTTAGGAGCAGGAAGTCTTTTTTTGGCAACTTTTCTTCTTCTGTTTGTTCAAATATTCACGATTCTCAGCCAGCTTATGGTGCTTGTCACAGGAGACGTTTCAGACCTATTTTCTACTTTAACAATATTTCTTAATAACTATGAAATCGCTCCATAGTATGAAATAGTACCAAATAATAAGCTTTTCATTTGGTGTTTGCATTTGTTCTTAAATATCACTCCCCTGTTACAAAGCTGCTTCTTATTTTTGCTGTAAGGCCACTGTCCATTAAACTCCTATTCCTGCCCAGCTGGTGTGAGTTCTCGGTGCGTACGTGTGTAGCTTCACTCGCAAACGCTTTGTCACATGAACGCGATCTTGTACCGAGGAAGTTACGCAACTGCGCGCTCCTTGCAATGCAGGCTGGACTTAAAGATGTTAGTGCTGTTATTTGGTATTTCAGTTAAATTAATTTTGTCTTCAGTATGCCCTTTCAGGATTTATCTATTAGAGGTTTTTTAAAACATAGGTGGAAAAAAGAAAAGTTTCTGTTAAAATGATAACCCATTTTGGCCAGGCGGGGAGGGGATGGGAAGGGAAGGCAGTTTCCCAGGCAGGCTGCAGGCACCGTCACACCCTCGCTGCAGGATGCTGTCGGGGTGTCTCTCACGGCAGTGCCCAGGGTCTGGGCTGCATGGGGAACACCAGAGAAATATGCTGTTTAAACTTATCGTTTTGAAGCCAGGCACACCTGCAGGTGAGACCTGTCTGCTTTCTCCTTTTAACATGATCACAGAGACCCAGGGTGGTTGTTTAGTGCCCAGTTGTAAAAATTGGTCAGCTCTTGCACGGGTGATTATTTTCCCACCGAGGTCCCTGCCGAGACCTTGCCGTGCTGCCCATGCCACCACAAGTTGTACTTGTGTTCGTTTACCTAATTCCGTATGACCCAAACCATCCAGCAATGGCACTCTGTCGAACCGCAGCCATACCCCAGCAGCCACCATGCAACCCTTTCAGTGCTGCTCTCCGAGATTCCTGCAGCATGAGCATCACATAAAGAATCACCGCTTCACTTTCTCCCAGCAGAAGCATTTTTAAATGGCTGGACTGCAATGAAAAGGTGACATATTTTTAAATGACCTAAGAAAGAGTCAAACATCTTTTACTAAAAACGTTCGGCCCTCCTCTGACCTCTCCCTCAGTTCCCCATCTCCTTCAGCAGCAGTGTGGTTCCTGTGCCCACCAGGCACGTGGTGCAGTTCTGTGTCTCGGAGGAATCCTGCTCCGTTTCACCTTTTTTTTTTTAAATATGGCCCACAGGTCTGTTACCCAAACACCCAATATCTACTTGAGAAAGCCACTTCAATACACTGAATATGGAGTGATTTTTTTTCCCTACCCTTTTGTTGTTTTTATGTGAAAATGTCTTGGTTAAAAAACTTCATTTTGAAGCTTACCGTGGCCAAAATACGTAACATCATCACATTGTACTTTCCTGGTAAGAAATTACTGTCTCAAAGATTTCATTTCATAGCCAGAATTATTCTTTTCTTCTTTTTCTCACAATTTCCCAAGGAAAGTAATTCTTGCAGAGCCGGGGAGTTTTTATGATCATCAGTATTTTAATTCTTTTTTCACTGCAAGGCTAGAAAAAGATCTGCAGAAACATCCCCCACCTCCTGCGTGACCTCCCCTATCACTTTAGGAGGGACTACAGATAATGCTGCTGACAATTGTTCTTAAAATCGCATGCATTAGTGTGGCGATGCTCTTCAAAGGTTTGCAGACAAGCAGGACTTCACTACAGGCCAAGCAGTATGTGACAAAACACACCAGGTTTTAGCAAGGTGTTCAGAATATCTTATTCCTCCATTCGAAATCTCTCTCTTTCTGGACAGAGGGCGAATCGCTGCGGACATGCTGTCCTGCTGTTGGGTTTGTAATCCACGCAGGAGGGGTTTTCTACTCCAAAACGCTCTAAGGTTGATGAAATCACCTAGTTGTTCTGATGGCATAAACCGCATGGAGATGTTAGTCATGGTCTGAGAAAGGAATCGAGTCAAGTTGTGGTTTGAAGCTCCGTTCCTGCAGCCACGGGCTGGTGGGTGGAGGGCACAGGGCACCCAAGAACCTCGCTGTGACACCTCTGAACCCAGAGGAAGCCCCAGAAGTGAATTGGATTTCCCAGGGTATTGCCCTGTATCATTTTATGAACTCCCTCATGTATAAAATGTTTATAAATATTTGTGGATTAAGATACACAGGTCTATTTTTAAGATTTAAGTTAAATAAGTTAATTAATGGCTGGCCTTTTTTGCCTAAACGTGCAATGAGATATATTATACCTTTAGTCTACGATGGCCTAGGTACTGCTTAGTCTGTGATGAAAACTTTGCTGCTTACCTACTGTTCTCAGAGAAAAAAATGTAAAAAACGTACAGGTTTGTTGCACACAGACTATTGCAGCAAAGCTTTGTATTTGACCACTGGTAATATGAATGTGTTGTATTGACTTGTTGAAGATAATCATGAAACAACATATTTTAAATGTTACTTGCCTTATAGATTAGAATACAACTATGTGGATATCATTTTTGTAAATAATGTTTTTTATAAATGTCTCTCCTCCATTCTCCCCGTCACCCATTTCACAAAATCTTGAATATGCAATTGTTTACCATGCATAATGTTGCAACAAATAAATCCCCACGTCAGAACAAAGTTTATTAATTCTATACATAAGAACCACATCAAATACCCGATTGAGTTGCAATTTTAAGGTGATTTTTTTTTTCTTGAAAATAAACAAAAAACGTAAAACACTACTTTCTCCGAGTGAGCTTTGCTCCTGCACGTGCCGGAGCACCCAGAGGAGCTGGGCAGAGGTATCAGGGGCTGCCATGTCTCTGGCCTGAAACATCATTGCTGCTGGAGCTATGTGCAGCTTCCTGGTCTGGGGACAGGTCAGGGTTGGCATGTGGGGACACGTGGAGATCCACAGGGACCATGGGGATAGGTGGAGCTTGAGGGAATGCATGGGGGCTATGGGGACATGAGGGACTGTGGCTGTGGGGGCTTGTGGGGGTTGAGGGGACCCATGGAGGCCATGGGGACATGTCAGGGCTGTAGGGACACATGTGGGCTATAGGCATACATGGGGACCTGGGAGGCCATGGGTACCCATGGGGGCTGTAGGGACACATGGGGACCTGTGGGGTCCATGGGGATCCACAGGGACCCCATCCATGGGGCCTTGTGTGGGCTATAGGGACATGTGGGGACCTGTGGAGGCCATAGGGACACATGGGGGCTATAGGCACAAGTGGGGGCCACGGGGACCCATGGGGGCTATAGGGACCTGTGGGGGCTGTAGGCACACATGGGGACCTGGGAGGCCATGGGTACCCATGGGGGCTGTAGGGACACATGGGGACCTGTGGGGTCCATGGGGATCCACAGGAGTCATGGGGACTTGTGTGGGCTATAGGGACATGTGGGGACTTATGGAGGCCATAGGGATACATGGGGGCTATAGGCACAAGTGGGGGCCACGGGGACCCATGGGGACTATAGGCACAAATGGGGGCCAAGGGGACCCACGGGGGCTGTAGGGACACGTGGGGACCTGTGGAGGTCGTGGGGACCCATGGGGGCCCTGGGGACCCACAGGGATCATGGGGATATGTGGGGGCTGTGTGAACCCATGGGAGCCATGGGGACCTGTGGAGCTTGCAGGGACCCTCAGGAGCCATGAGGACATGAGGGAGCTGTGGGGACACGTGGGGACTGTGGGGACACATGGGGGCCACAGGGACTTGTGGGGGCCCATGAACATGAAGGCTGTGAGGACACGTGGGGACCTATGGAGGCCATGGGGACTTGTGGGGACACGTGGGCCATGGGGACTTGCAGGGACCCACGAAGTCTGTGAGGATATGTGGGGGACTTCTGGGGACCTGTGGAAGCCATGGGGACACCTGGGGCCTTTAGGCGTACATGGGGATCTGTGGAGGCCGTGGGGACCCATGGGAGCCATGGGGACCTGTGGAGGCTGTGGGGACCTGTGGAAGCTGTGGGGACATGAGGAGGCTGTAAGAACATGCCGGGACCTGTGGAGGTCATGGGGACCTGTGGGGGTTATAGTGACACGCAGGGACTCATTGAGCCTGTGGAGGCTGTGGGGACATGTGGGGGCCGTAGGGACACACAGGACCCACAGAGGCTGTGGGGGTCTGTGGGGGCTGCGGGACACAGGAGGTCCGTGGGGACCCACGGAGGCTGTGGGGACATGGAGGCGGGGGGGGACATGGCGGCCTGCGCCGGCGACCCCCCCGCCTCGGGAACGCGCAGGGGCCGGGAGGGCGGCGGCCAGCGCCGCCCCGCGGCCGCCGGCAGGCGGGACCGGGCACTGGCCACCGCCCTCCCGCCCTTCCTCCTCCCCTCAGCAGCGGTGCGGGAATGCATGGCGGCGCGGCCGGCAGCGACCCCGGCTCGGGTAGGTACCAGGGCCGGGCGCTTCGGGGCGGGACGAGGGGCTTCAGCGCGGTGGGTTTGCCCTCAGAAAACAGGGCTTAACCTCACCGCCTGCTCCTCAGGTCCCCCCAAGCGCTTCCCGGTGGCCGCTGTGGATGATATCCTGAAGGACGTGCTGGGGAGCTACCTGAGGGAGCAGCCCTACGAGCCGGCCCGGTGCAGGGACATGGTGAAGGACATCGCTGAGGTACTGCTGCACTCAAGGCACGAGGCGGCCATTTTGTCCTCACGCCTCGATGGCGTGTCAGGGAGGTGGCCGTCACGGTGGGGAGGTCCCCAAATATGAATACAAAGTGTAAAACAAATGCTGGAGGAGGCCGTCAAGATGCACCAAGGGTTGGTCTGAGACGGGTGCAGGCTTATATGAGTTAACGATGAGGTTTGTTCGAGCAGCGGTGGCTCTGGCCAAGCACACGGTTCAGTAAAAACTCCATGCTGTGGTTGCCCTGTCCAGAAATGCCATTGATAAGTTTTAAGTATGTATCAGACCTTTCCAGAATAGACCGGTTATGGTAGTGGCTGAATTCTGCACAGTGACACACGTGCAAGCTCCTTGTCGGTTAAATCCAGTCTTGCTGCTGAGAAAAGACTGTCCTGACCCTTTAGTCTTTCAGCTGATTTGGCTCAGAAGAGCTCATCGGCATTAAAAAAGCAGTACTGTCTGCTCTTCCTTCCTCCCCCTGTAATCAGCAGGTAACTATGAACACATATGGAGGAGAATATGGTATTCACATACATTAACTCCTTACTTAACGTGTGCGCTTGCATTTCAGTAGTCCAGCTGGAAGATGTGCCTGTTTTTAGCAGACAGAAGTGTTGGTTCTCTTGTGAAATGACTATAGCAGTGTACATGCCACCTGTCCGTGGGGCTGGGGGGGTTTGCAGATGTTTCAAATGCTGCAGTTCAAAGATGGTCATCAGGATTGTTGCAAGGTCTCTACAGTGCAATGCTTGCACTTGTTTGTCCCAGAAAACCAAATCCCTGACCATCCCCTGTAAAGAGAGCTCACTACGTGTGTCTAAACATGTTTTTCTCCTGCAGGTTATTAAAGCTCGGGTAAAAGACCTTATGATACCGAGGTACAAGATTGTTGTGGTGACACATATTGGGCAGCTGAATGAGCAGAGCATGCAAATCGGAAGCAGGTGCCTGTGGGATCCTGCAAGTGATACATTTTCGTCGTATGTGTTCAAGAACACTTCACTGTTTGCTCTTGCAAATGTCTATGCTGTCTATTTTGAATAAGGAGGTAGCTGAGTTTAACAGCAGGAGAAATGAACAGCCTAACTCTTCCTGTTTCTGTTGTTGAAAATGGTTGTGAAGGACCAAGGCAACTTTCACCTGTTTTGAAATGTGGTTACCATAAGCCTTTTGGTGGTGAATGTAATAATTGTATTTCCCAGAGCTTTCTCTGGGAAGTGATTCTCTGTGAAATGCAGTTTTGCACCTGATTCTAGCTGCTTTTAGAAACAGGTATCCCTGTAATACTTTTTTCTCCCTGAATTTGCCCTTGCTATGTGATCCCCAAGTAGAAACCACATTTTTGGAAAGTAGAACAAAAGCATTTTAAAACTATCCCCATTAAATGGTGTTTGCGGGCAGTTAAGCGCCGGCCCTGTGGCCCCGGCTCCATGCACACACTGTGTCATGGTACGCATTGTGTGCCATCAAGCCTCAGTAGCTCAGTGCTGCAAGTTACCTTCCCCTGCCTGGGCAACGGAGGGATCCCTTCAAACCTTCCTGCAGGCCCCAGAGATGCCCCGGGTGGGCTCTGCGGTGGGAGGGCAGCAGAGAGTGCGAGAGTCAGGAGCTTTGCTTGCCGGGGGCTGGCCTGGCTGCCCCTGAGCCCCAAGAAAAGCCCTTAGTGCAGAAAAGGTGGCCGAGAGAAGGTGGTTAGTTCTGCTTGGAGAAGACTAGCTCTGTCCCATAGTGCTTGAAATCAAGTGAAAAATGTCTTCAAATTATATCATGTTTAGAATATATAGATCTAACATGTCTGGGCCCTTCTATTGAAGGTGCTTGAATCTAGCAAAACAAAAATTGAATTGGGGTTCTCAGCTGATACCGGCCTATAGATAAGACGGGAGGTGCAGCCCTCTGAGCTCAGAAGTGTATTTCCAGTCCCCCTGGGTGCAAATTAACTGTCTACTAGGTCGGACCTCAGATGTTCGTGGAAGCAGCTGGAATAGGAAATAAACCATGGCTACTGCCTGCCCAGTTTAGGGGCTAGTGCTGACTGATCACAGGTCTCATCTGCTGCAGCCGTTCCCCTGCTGTGGTGGGGGTCTGACTCGCGGGCCTTGCGGCATGACGTGCTGCACAGAGCTACCTGCACTGCGTTGGTTTTATTCTGATTCTGAAGACAGACTTTTTGCTACCCATATTTCACAGCTGAAACCTGCTGTTGGATTTTCATAAGTCAGAGAACAAGCATATAATAAATTGCTTATTTTATTACATTTTATGTGCAAAGCTGAAACTAGAACAGTAGTTAGATGGGAAGAAATATTTGTAGTCATGACTAAAAGTTTAAACCGCTGTAAACACTTTGTGGAATCCAGACAAACCAACCTGAACTGTCGCTGCAGCCATTTGCTGGTTTGCACTACAACATTTTACGTTCAGCCTTTACTCCCTAGTGTACTCCAAAGAATAAAGCTACGATTAAAGAATACAACTGAAATAATTGTGTTTTATGTCATGATTATTTTAATATATGAAAGCTGTGACATTGAACCTAGTCAGCATCTGCTGCGTTTTAGCACAGTGAACGGATCTCTCTCTCACTGCAGCCGATGCTGCAGCAGGATGTGGTAAGCAACTTGGCTACTTCACGCTTTTTTAGCGTAGACATTTTCCTGGTGCCTTGTAAGTCTCGCTCTGTCTCAGGCTTGACATTGTGGATTTCTTCGCTGTCAGCCTCCAGCCTCTGGTCGGTGTACGTCAAGGAGTCGGCATAACCATTGTTCTCTTGTGAGAAAGGCAGGGGATTTTCACTCTCTGTCGCATAAAAATCGGAAGTCATGGAATCATGAGTGTTTTATAATATTTATCTTTACTAGAAAGACAGACCAGCCTACAGCCAGGGAGCTGAAAGCATTATCCTCCATGCTTCTGATGTGAACAACCGAGATGTACCAGATCACCGATTTCTCGCCAGGGCAGTATTAAAATAGATACGCGAGGTACACATTCTGTGATTAACATGTTAAAAAAACAGTAATTTATGGATTTATATTGAAGAGTGTTCTTTGTAGGAATAGTTGCTTTATCAGTCTTACACTGATATATTTGCTTCGAAGGGTAAAACCATGATTTGATATGTCAGTGACACTTGACCAGCATGTTAACCTGGAACTGCTTGTGGGTTTCCTGAAATGCAGATATTATGTCAAGGCATCGGATACCCCACAATTTCAAAGTTCCTGGATGTTCCCACTTAAATTACGCTTGCGATTCATGTGCATTTTAAATACCACAGTACCACTGGGCACTGCCTTGTGGAGTTTATAAAGGTATAGTAGTTATCTCGCTTAGTTTAGCAGTGGGGGTTTCTTCTCCTTTAACAGACTCTCAGGTAGGGTGTTGCAGGTGGCATCACTTTTTATGTTTGTTTAAAGCTGCTACTACAATAGCATTTTCAAAAAAGGCAGATGTTATTGCATGGAAAGTGTAGAAAGCCTCTGTTCCTGTTATCTGCCTCATTTATTTTCTTTTTTCTAGTTATTTTAACCTATCAGCACAAATTTCTAGCAGTGCATGTAATGGCTGAATTTTATGACTTAGCTGTGCTAATAAATATAAATATATACAACACCATGTGAAGATACTTAAATTGCAGAGTATAGAATCATAGAATCATTAAGGTTGGAAAAGAACTTTAAGATCATCGAGTCCAACCATCAACCCAACACCACCATGCCCACTAAACCACGTCCCTAAGCGCCGCATCTACACGTCTTTTAAATACCTCCAGGGATGGTGACTCAACCACTTCCCTGGGCAGCCTGTTCCAATGTTTAACCACTCTTTCAGTAAAGAAATTTTTCCTCACGTCCAATCTAAACCTTCCCTGGCGCAACTTGAGGCCATATATTCAACATACTTTAATTACAATATTCTTAAGTTGTAATAAGGTTTCTGGTTTCTAGTGGGGAAAGTGGTGTGTCCTACCAAAGACAACGGTAAAAAACTTGTATTGACTACAGCAAAGCTTGTCTGACATTTAAAATGTCATGGCATAGAGATTTTCCGTGATAGCCTTGGGCTTAAATCATGGTTCCTCAGGATGACTTGGAAAATCTTAATCTAAATGTTATTTGTTTAGCAAAATAGCACACTAAGCTAAGCCAAACAAGCTGCAAGGAAAAAACGTGAAGTTGCACCACTTCACTTGCTGTCTGAAAGCAAAGCCCATGCTGTTCGTGCTTGAGATGCACCTATTTAGGGGAGCAGCAGAAATCGAGGGCACAGCTCTGCCCTTAGGTACAGCCTGCAGATGATTTGGTTCTTCTGAATCCCCTCAGATTTAGGCACACCTTGCAGGGGGTGATGAGCCTGTAATGCATTAATTAGTACTTACCAAACAGGTAGCGATAATCAGTCAAATGCCTTTTCCACCGAGAACTGCCGCAGGTGAAGACGATGGCTCTGACAAAGTCTCTCCCGCAGAGCTTCACGGTGTTTCCTTCACCTTTTCCTTCACGTGCCGCAATCAGGAGAGTGAGCAAGGCCAGCACCAGCACCGGGCCCCTCATTCTGCAGACGTTGTGCTTTGAGGCTGGGTGTCTGCAGGGTGGAAGGGATCTGCGAGGCCGTGGTGGGGAGTTCTGCTGAAATCCTCTCATTTATGCTGACGGGCCATCCGCTCCACTGAGTGACGGCTCATTCTGAGGATGACTTAATGTTTGCTAAAAACAAGTTAATCACTTGTTTCCGGTAATGTTTTAAGTGCTTTGGGATTTGTGCTGGGATTTCAGTCAGGTATTAAAGACTTCTTAAGACTACGTAACTGCTTTACTATAGGAACACATGTAGTATAACATGTTTATAGGGTACGGGCTTAGATCAATACTGTTAATGTGTATGTTCTGCAAAAATGAAATGGTGTTTATTACACGATTTGTAGATAATGAGTTTTGTGTCTGTGTGTTACCCACACAGCTGTGCTACCACAGCCTGTTGCCCAGTCGTGCCTGTTGCCCAGTCGTGCCTGTTGCCCAGTCGTGCCTGTTGCCACAGTTTAAGCAACGTCAGGTCTTTTTCTGTTAGTGATCCCAAACTAAAAGGGAGTTAACAACTTCCAGTGATCTCCGCAGCTGTGCACCTCTTCATTACCCCTGCTTTGTTCCCTTGCCGAGCATCCCCTTGTCAAGCTGGCAACTGCGGATGCTTCAGAGGAATCTGCCAGTGCCGGGTGGTCACTCACGAGAAAATCACACACTGAGGGGTGTTTGTGGCAAATGTAGGCATCCAAGCCTGCAAATGCCCTGCTATGATTCCTAGCGTGCTTCATGATAGGATGCGATCCTGCAGCACACGGAGCATTTGAGCACAGTGAACTCGCTGCAACAAGCTGTACAGAGCAGCGTAGTTGTTTGCCAGCTTGTGTCCATAGGTACTGGCCTTGCAGATACCTGGATGCAGTGAAGTAGCTCCACTGCAGCTGCATGGCTCACCTGTCTCTGCAGTGAGGCCTGTGGACGTGGCCCTTGTCCAAAAAGGCATAGCAAAGAGAGGTAGATGGCTCTAAACAAAGCACGGAATAGCTCCGGATCGGTGTCCAGGCCATCCTTTTCATTTTGATAATATCTGAAAGACAGAAGTGGGTTCACTGTAGCAGCGTGGAGCAGTGTTAGCTGTGCTCTGGGACTGGAGGTTAAGTAGATTGGTTATGCTGCCTGGAGCGGTCCCTTGCTATTGCTTTGGATGTTGTTGGCTGCAGTTGCTGTAAGCTTCTATGAAACATTCTTGCAATAAAATGCCTTAAGGTGAAAATTTGTCAATTATGAGGTCAAAAATTCCATATTTAAGAACAAAATACATGAGGAGCTTTGGAGATCTTTAGCACTTCCTAGCACCACAAGTGTTTTCCAGCACCATAATGTTACAGTTAATTAGTTTACACTATGTGCAGGATGAATTACAATGTGTTACAGCCTTGACAGAAAGCTCGTATTTTACCAGTAGCATCAGTAAGTAAACAGTCATGACCACCAATGGAAAATATATGGTGTATTTTGTTCAGATTTATAATAATGATTAACACATGATTCACCTTAATGGGTGTCTTTCTTTGAAATGCACAAAGATTAATTTTATGTCAAGGGTAAGCTTGCATGTTCACTGTAAAATGTGCAGAACACAGAAGGAAGTGAATGTTAATGCATCACAAATGATCTTTAACTTCAGTGATGTGTTTAAATGTTGGACGTTTATTGTCAGGCTAATGAGAGAGTCTGAACGTTCTGTATCTATAAAATATATGTCTCTCTATGTAATGCTTTCCAGAGCAGGCAGTTATTGCCTCTGTCAGTTGGCAGGCAGAGCGCTTTACTGCCAAGCTTTTGTATTGCCTAGCTCCTGTGACGCGGGGATCCCTGCTGCACTGATCAGGCAATAGGGCTATAGCCTAGATCCTATTCTTAATTACTCATCTGTAGAGATGCTCATTATTTTCTGTGAGCAGTCAGTCTCTGAAAACCCTCTAAGACACCACGGTCCAGCTGGTGGCTCGCTGGGTGCTTTCTTCTGTTTCTTCTGATCTGCCCCCAAAAAAGACAGCCTAGACAGCCAAATGCTGCCTGCTCCCAACCAGCAACGCAGATCTGAGCAAGCGTTCCCAACAGCTTTCGGCTCTCCAGCTGCTGGGAGTGGGCTAAGGGAGGTGGTGAGATCTTGAAAAACACAGATCTGGCTTCCAGAGGTGCAAAAGTCATTCCTTGCTCCAGGACCGCACTGTTATCTCGTGTGAGGAGCTTTCAGAAAAGTGTCAGTGTGGAACAGAGTGAATTTAAACTGCAATTTTACATTATCCTAATTTGTCAGGGGTTGAAAAAGTTGCTCTCTACTTTTGCCTGGTGTGGGATGATCTGCAGCTCGCAGGAGCACCTGATGCCACTCAAAGGTCAGCTTTCACCCTCAGCAGTGGTTTATGGGATGACAGACGAGATAGATCTGATGAGAAGTCCATTCATTTACTGTACGATTTCACAGAGAAGATACAGACTACAACTGGTAAGGACTTAGGCTGTATTATGGAGTGGCGTATAGGCCAATAGGAGGTAATTTTGGCATTTTTGCTTTTTGAGTAACCCAAGGAGAAAAGACCTTGGAGGAGGAAAACAAGGAGAAAAAACCCAAGAAGAAAAAGACTATGGATACCTTTCTATTACCTTATCTGTATTATAGAGAAGGCCATCTGTGTATTAATACTGTTTGTCTAATGAGGGGGACTTCCAGGGGAAAATTTAGAGCATTTGAAAGATGTTTCTCACCAGTATGGTTTCAAAGAGAAATTTTAATGATTGAAAAAGAATAAACAGTTTATGTTAATACTACAATAAGTCTTTCTTGCTGTTTACCAACTGAGACGTGGTACCATTTAGCTACTGTTAAATAGCTACAGCAGGACCAATTACGTCACGTAAGGTATCAACCTGTAAAACAAGAGGAAAAAACGCTGTATGACAGTGTACTTGCAGTATAAGACATGCAGTGATCCAAAATTCCTATTTACGAACTGAGAACAGAATTGCTTGTGCAATGAGCATCCAGAAAGCAGGCTAAGGTAGTTTGTATTATGTCAGCTGATTCTTCTTTGGAATTCTGTTAATACTATGCTTACCTCTAACAGTGCTCCTTGAAAATAGCACTTTTTGGCAGGCCTGTTTGGATTGCATTTGTAGCATCATGCTTAGCAGCATACAAACATGTATCTTGTTTATAAAGGAAATTAATTTTCAAGATGATACATGTGTGGTAGGTGTACTTAGATGTGATTGCCCCTGAAGTAATTACCTCCCTTTAGTGTTAGTTGTAGTATTGACCCTGTCGTGCTAAGCCTTGTACATACCTAAGCCTAGGAAGACCTTGCTGTTATCAGAAAAGGGAGTGAAAGAGATGGATGATGCTGGAAAGTGGGGCTCCCTCTGGCTAATGAGGCTCTGTGACTCGATGGTCAGTTATGCCACATGCCCAAAGTCTGTGAAATTAAGCACTGATATTTTTAGTCCTGTTCCGGTGACATACCCAGAAAATTATCCCTATGCTCTTATTAACTGAAGAACTTATCTGCCTAGAGGACTTCGGCTGCTTCGTGGTGATTTGTAGGGAAAAAACCCACTAATTTTATTTTCTGAGTTTAACAACAATGGCCTCACTTTTAGTTTTTAAGGGAAATACCTTTTTGCTCTGTGGTTTACAGCACTTGGCAAATGAGGCTGGTAATTACCAGAATTTCTAAATGCAACACTGACAATTGTGAATTATTAATGCTTAATACCCTAAGAATGAAGGTTAGATTAACATCAGCATTTTCGTTCTCTCCAACTTAAGTTTAGTGTTTTGCACCATGTAACTCAGAAGGGATTTTAAAAAGTACCAGTTCCACTTTACAAATTGGGAACCCAAGTCCAGTAAGCCAAAGCTACTTGCTCAAAGCTGAAAGGACAAAGGGAGCAGTGCAGTTCGGGGCTGCAGGCCGCCTGCAGATAGATCCACCTGGTGCTGGAGTACCCAGGGTGGCATCAGGATTTTGTACCATGAACCAGGCACGGAGGGCCCAGTAGGGCTTCGGTATAAATTAGCACTGATTTATGCAAAAGAGAACAGAAGGGATCCACAGTTGACATCAGTCAGCTTTTACACTGCTGCTGACAGGGAATCTATGCAATGGTACGATTGGAAAGGAACGTAGTTGTAAGGCAAGTCAAATTCTCACATGTCATCTAGGACAGAAAAGCCACCACTAGGATAAGCAGTGGCTTCTAAAGGAGTGAAGGCAATACGGAGCCAAAGGGCTAATGGCTTTGCTGACACCAACAAAGTGAGGCTCTTGTTGGCCAGGAGAGGGCAAGTCGTTCCTGCGTTGTCAGCAGGTAAGGGCATTCTGCCAAATAGTCACCTGCAGACTGCATTTAGAGGAAGCTACACCTTCCCGCCCTTGCCCCCAGTGTCCCTCCTAAATCCAGCTGTGGCAAACCTCTGGATTTGCGATCAAGAGAAACCCGAGGTTCGACATTGACTTAACTGTTCCTGAAGTTTCTAGTGGTATGGCATGCAGAAGAGCAGGAACCACCTCAGGTTTTAATCTGGTTATGGAATTGCATCTGATTCCACCTACTTCAATATTTATTAGCTAGATCTTTAACAGAAACCCCTTTCTGAGGAATGAAGTACCAGACAAGCATGCAGGCCTCTGAGGATGACGACCTTTTCCTAGTGAATCGTACCTTATTACTGTTGGGAGCAGCCAGGTTCTGCAGCTCAAACACACTGACTTCTCCTTTACTGTCTCCTACAAGAAGGCAGTCCGTGTTCTTAGCAAAGAGTACAGATGTGAATTTCACTCTTGGGTTGGCAAAGAGAGAGATCACGGGGTTCAAGCTGCAACCCAGCAGAGGCAAGAATTAATAGGTAACACTGCATTTGCCTGAGTGTACTATCATGTAAAGTCTAGCAGTAATGCAGGCCTGATAAATGTTGCATGGTTTACTTTTTATGTTCTAGATTAACTCAAAAACGAAGGAGTGAGGCAGTGTTTTGTTTGGTCTCTACCAGAACAAAAATCCCAGCTGCTACTAACTAAGATGTTCTGGTTGCCTAAAATCTGTCCTACTGCCTAATATGGGGGGCTGTGTGGTTAATATTTTCATTATATGACTAATTTGCTTTTTGCTACCGCAAGATTTGGCAGGCCTCCTACTCCACTGCTGGCTTTGTGCTGTCGTTAATACTAAATGGTACAGACCAGCAGATTAACTAAGCTGTACATGAGATGTACACCTACTTTACAGTAGTGGGAAAACGTGAGCGGTATCTGAACTTCTGACCATCTTACCTTTATAAAAGGTCCAAAGTAGCTCAGTTTTGTTATTTTTCCTTTTAACTATAGAAGTGGTAGAATCTATGATTTCTGTAGCAAAAAAAGCAGTTTTACCCTTTATCAGTTCCATAAGGCATCCAGCTCCTTCTCTTATAATCACAATTCTCTGGTAACTGCCATCTGCTTTTATAAAATGAGTACTTCAAAATGCAATACTTTCAATAACTAAGCAAGCAAATGGCATGGAGCTGTCATGACCTGATAACAATACTGATTAGGCAATAATGTGTAGCCTTTGTGCCATTAAGTTTCAGAACCTTCTTTGAGAAAAGTAATTACTTACGTGCTGACACTAAGATCCCAAATTTCTACTCTGCTTTCATTTGCTGCTGCAAATATGAAGGCTGATTTTGGAGACCACATAATGTCATGAACAAAAGCAGTGGCGGAACTGAAAGTTAGAATGGGCGTCTGTGAATCCTGGTGCCATAAAATAATGCTCCAGTCTGCAGAGCAGCTTAGGAACATGTCAGTGCTGAATGGATTCCAAGCAACTTTGTACACAGGACCCTTGGTGTTTGGGAAGAAACAAAAAAGAACTTTGTGTTATTCTAGAGCTACAGCCTCACAGGATGGTTTTTACTAGTGACGTTTCATGGAAATCCCTGACTGTCCTCTGACCTTAATAGCAAAACCAGCATAGTTTTATGTGTACCCGTAGGAAATTAGGATGCAGCAGATGTGATAAGACAGGAGACATCTTAGGAATAAAAAGCATTCAGCTGATTCTGTCCCTTCACCAGTTGTTAGGAGAAGCTGATGCTGAAAGGGCAGCTTCTTGGATGAAGCAAAGACTTTCAAAAAAAGAGGTGCTGTTAAAGTTCTGCCATCTTTCTCTCAGCGGTAAGACTATTTAGCTGTGGTTTGCAGGACAATCAGATTACTGATTGTTTTCTTAAAATAAAGGCAGAACTAAAGCTTTAAAACAGTTTATGGTACAAGTTCTAATAAATTACTTCAGAAAAAATCCTTATAATGTCGAAAGTAATCCTGTAAGACTGTGATGCTTTATGCTACGGGAATTCATTCCTAATATAAGAAAAGTTTAGTTTTCTTTTGTTGCAGATGTTTTGTTTAGTAAATATAAGCAAAGAAACTATTACATTTGTGAACTTAATTGAACAGTTTCTGTTGTCATTACTTTTTCTATGTATCACTCACCTTATGGCCTCTGTATGTTTTTAGAAACTGCTCATTGCATGAACAAGAACACTGGTGGATATGACCCTCTTCTGTTCCAGCAAGATAAAAATTAGTATCCTGAAAGAAAGGTAAAAGTAGCCTAAGTTGGTTTAATCTATTTATCACTCATCCAAAATTTATAAAGGACTGGATGAGTTTGGCAGTGAAGTCCTCTGAAGAACTAAGGTGGAGGTGCCAGGATGTTGTGTGTTGGGCTGCTTGCATGTGTGCTGCAGAGGTGTATGTGCAGTAGATATAGTGGTGCCAGAATGTATCAGATTTGCTATGTGTGTTCTCCATCTATGCAGAACATATGCTGTGATTTTTGACTCCTGAAAATCTCAGACTTTCTGCGATCCACATGGGCAAACACATGAATTCTTCAAATGCTCTGAGGACAAAATACTCAGCTGGATAGAGAGGAGAAGCACAGCCATCTAAGTCCTAGACTCAGGAGATGTTGAACAGTCAAATTCTCACTGATTTGACCAACACACAGAGGAAAGCCACCCTAGGATCTGGCCCAAAGCAAATGTGAGTAACATAGCTGAAATTATGTAGTTGTTCACATACAGGGATTACTTGCTTGGTTTACCATATCATCCATTTTGGGTAAAACCATTATTAGCTAAGAAGCAATTTGTTTCAGAACTAAATATGCTTTAAATACCAGTGCCAAGTCCCAGGCTAGTGCATATTAAAGTAGCTCCAGCTGAGGATCTCACCCCTGCTGCATAGTTAGCCAGGATGGACTTTCTGAGCCTACCTTTGGATGGAAGTCAAAGCACATTCCAGCTGCCTGTTGAGATATCAGAGCTTCACTTTTCCTTTCTTTCTCACCTGGTAGTTTTTTCTTCTCACTTTCTGTTCGCTTTATTTTTATCAGATCTGTGCAAATAGCAAGAGTTTTTGTCAAACAGGTATGTGACAGTGCTATGAATAACTCATACTTCTTTGGAATGCTCAACGGCTCTTAAATGTTTTGTGTATGATAACTGGTATAAAGAATGTCGCCTGAAATAAAATGAAGCAATTTCTGGTATTATCATTCTGCAGAAAAGCTGCAGGGGAAAATGCTTACCAGTGCAATCTAGTCTTTTCTGTATAAGCCACTCGGTTATTCGGCCATCTGCTGAGATACAGATTAATCTCTCTTTTTTGCCATCTCCTGTTGCACCTCTGTCCTGTTCCACCCACCTCAGTTGCCATACAGGACCTGTATGTTTATTTGAGGATTCACTGGGACAAAAGGTGCATGTGATAAATCGTATATGAACAAAGACAAGACAATATATTTGAAAAATAATTAATCTTCCATTTTGTAATGAACGTCAAGTCTTATGACAGAAATATTCTTTAGCTTTTCTTTAAAAAAAAAAAAAGAAATCTGAACATTGGCTGTTTTCTCCAGGAAAATTTTTCTTTTATCAAACATGTTTGATATTTAGTTTCAGGGCACTGTTTATGTGCTGACACACCTTTCGTTGATACCTGAATCATGAAATCAATCTGCACCTTGTAGGAGAGTGCCCTAGACCTGGAGAGCTGCCCTTAGGGCAAATGTCTCCCTGATCACCCCCTCTCATTTTCTTCTTAATTCCTGCTTATCCCTCACCTATTCTGATGTTCTATCCATTTTTGGCAAGTGGAATCAGTGAGAAAACACCAAAAGCTACCACTGGTCGCCCATAAGGATTTATTATCTGGGGCAGGATTGTCCTAGTTAGTTAGTACATGGAGTATAAAATGGTATGTGGTGGTAACTTGCTGCATTTTCTTAAAAAGTCAGAGCATAGTATTCATTTGTTTCACCTTTCCAATGTGGGGAACTCACTTTGTATGCACAGCAACAGTGCAGAGAGTTTCATACCCCAAATAAGGACCAGTGGTGTTAAAGTAATGTAGGCATTTACTGGCAGAAATAAGAATAGAGAATGATGGCAGTGCAGAGGGAGAATGGCAGTGTCTGAGGATTTGGGTGTATCAGTGTGAATAGGTGGATGGGAAAAGTCTGGTTGGCCCACTCTGGCCCTTCCAGGCATTCATGCACTATCATAAATTTTTGTGTTTGCAGTTTTGCTCCAGAAACTTCTAGTATTTGAGAGTATTGTTTATGTAGGCATTTCCAGTCAAAACTGGAAGATACTGACAAAAGTTGGAAATGAAAAAATTGTGCAACATCCCTGAGCATTCACAAGCCTTACTTATCAAGACTGTTACTATTCCCTCAGCTTCTTAGTTGTGGATATTCTTTTATTTGTTATTTGCTAAGACATGACCAAGGTGGAGAAGACAGGAAATCGTAGCCTTACCTGCTGTCCAAAAGTGCAGCGTCGTTACAACTCCGTACATCATAGATTGCGACAGAACCATTGTACATTCCAACTGCTAAGAGATTTGGGCTTGCCATAGAAAAATCCAAAGCAGTAACACCATGCTCACACTGGAAAATACGCTCTGGCCACTGACCAGTAGAAAAATACAAGAACATTTTAAATTAGTTTCTTAATTTACCTTGGTCTTCTCAACACTGGATACTAAATTGCCAGGCTCTGCTGAAAAATTCAAGTGCTGATGACCATAGTGACTACTGCTAGACAGAAATTAGGTACTATATTCTAAATGGTTCAGTTTATTTCTCACTGCAACTGATAAAATTAGGAAAAAATAAAGATTATGCAGAAATATGACACTGTAAAATAGGTCAGATGGGCCTACTCCAAACCAAATGCCTAAAAATCAAGTTCCCTAAGTTTCAGCTATATGAGTACAGTGTGGGGGTTTTGTTTGGTTTTTTGTTTTTTGGGGTTTTTTTTTCTTTTTAAAACAAACTTGGCATTTTGGAAAATTTTTCCAGTTGTTTTCTATCTTGTAATGTGGAGGTAAGTACCTTTCCAATTACAGAAACTTATCTGAAGATAAAATGCGATCTAATGTACTTCAGGTAATCTGTAAACTGCTATTTTCATGTCATTTCTCTATGTAACCAAAGACCTGATTCAGCTCTGTTATAAGATTAAATCCTTAAAGTCACTGCACCGAGCTCTTGAAATAGGAAACAGTAGAGTGTTAGTTTGCAAAGAACTGTATTTCAGTGTGCATGCCAGACCTTATTTCTTAATGTTAGGCACTTGAGGACTATGGCGATATCAGGGAATCACAAGAGTATTTGATTGTTGTTGACGTGATAAATATGCATCAAAGACTTGACTCTGTGTGATTTAAATTAGTCTAATACACGCTTTTGGGCAAGTCAAGTTTGTAGAACAAATAAAACTAAAGTTGTGTAATTTGATGGCAATCAGGTGATTTTTACTGTGTCACTTTGTAAGAGATTTCCAAGATTTTTAAAAAAAATGGCTAGTTTAAAAAGGATCACTTTTTAGATGGATATGTAAAGATGTAAATGTTACATCTATGAAATCTACCATCTTTTTGACAGTATTATGAGAAGTTAGATTAGATAATTATATTTAATTATATACTTTTTATTTTTTTCCTTCAGCCTAACAGAATTTCATGGTACAACAGAAAATGGATTGGAAAGGATAATCCTTAACTTTAAAATACAGATGTTCTCTGTAATGAGAGTTTGGAAGTATTGAACAAACGGTCTATACATTTTGAAAAACAAAAGGTACATGGATTTATTTTCACAGTTGCTGTGCTCAAGACTTTTCCAGTCTAAAAAACAATTTCTGCACACCTGGGTCTACCCACAGTAATAATGAACCAGATTTACAGTCTTGGGTAGGTCGCCCTAGGGTTTGGAAATGGGATACAGAGGTCTGCATTGCTAAGTTGCCTAGCATAGACTGGTACTACCTGAGAGTTGTAACCATCTGTTAGTTGTTTGGTGGCCTGTGTGCAATGAGTTTAGTTCCTGTGAACAGATGTCCGTGTTACCAAACCACCAGCACAGTCAGCACCTCTGTTGGAAGTGTCAACTGAGAGGACAGACAGGCACAGAAACTAAACTGCTTCTTACAGGCCCTTCCTTTGGGTCAAGATTTAAGCACATTGCTGGGTACTGCAGTCAGAATCAATTTTCCAGAAATGTGTGGTTTGGGCTAGCAAATTCAACCTTACTGGCTAGATCTTGCTTTTTGAAAGAGGAAGAGGGAAATAAATAAAGCAGAAATAGTATAGCAGAAAAATGCATTGAAGAAAAAGAAAGAAAACAAACTGGCTGCTCGTTACCATGGGGTTCTTCAATGACCAACAGCAAGCCAAGCCTTTCTTCTGTTCTTTAAAATCAAACGCTCCATAACCAACAGCTAAAAGATCCTAAAAGCACAGATTAAGAGATATATCACAGTTTAACTTGAAGTTCAGTTGTATATTTTTAAAAGGCAACCTTCTGCTAACAGTGACTCTCAGTGCAAAGTCTGGAAAAATGATGCTCATGTCATATGCAAGTAGAAAAACACACAAGAAGAACAGAATTTCAGAATTTCTAGAACACTGGAAGCTGGTTGAACTAAAAGTGCATTCATAGTCACTATCAGCTGTGTTTGCAATCCCCCCTCCCTGGCCATCATAAAAATATGTCCCTTTCCAGAGACGAATATACATTATTCTATAACCATATTTTAATGTGCAGTATTTAATGGATTACATAATAATATTTCTACTTTTCTCTCTCAACGTTAGCTGTAAAAGGAGCTTCAGTGACCACCTCAAACTCCTAGCTTTTAGCTCTCTACAGTGGGGTCCAATGAATTCCATTAATTCCTTTCCATAAGTAGAAGTAAGAAACAGCAGCAAGACTTTAGTCTTCAACTCCGTTAATTTTTTTTTCCTACACACAACAAGTAGTTCGTGAAACTAACACTTCAACACTTTATTGTTTGCCCTATAATTCTAAGACTGAAGTCTACAAATGTGTCCAACTTTATAATATCTGGGGATCTGGTGTACTAACAGCATGAAATGGTCTTTATTTTCCCTCTTTTTTTTTTCCTTAGGGCAACCTTACAGGTTTTATGTTTCTCATCCTCACCTGCTTTTTACCTTCCTTCCATTCATTATTTTTGTTGTGGCTAGAAGAGAGCTCCATTGGAAAAACTGAGCCTTACATTACTTTGAAAGTGGAGATGTCTGAGTCATTGTCACCTCCACTGAAACTGAATTAAATAAATTTGGGCCAGCTGCTCAGAAATCTGTGCCTGTTGTTATGCATCTTATCCTTAAAGTGTGATGAATGCTGCTTTCTTGGGATATTACTGTTAGAAACAAAGATGTGGTATCTAAACTATCATGAATAAACTCCGTCAATGGTGATAAAGTTTAGTAGTAGGGGTTTAAATTTCAACTTCCAATTCTATAACAGACCAAGTCTATTATCTTAACATTGTTGTTCAGCTGACTGCCCATTGTAAACTGGACCAATTAAATTAAATTCTGGACCGATTAAAGTTATCATGATACATTTGTAGGAAAAGCCTAGCGCAGCTCTCCAACCTGTAGAATAATGTAGCAATATTGTTACATGGAAGGACAAAATACAGAGAGTGGCATGCAAAGACAACCTACCTGACTGTAGGGATGAATCCATCTCTCTGAGATCCCTCCCAACAAAGTATATCAAAATCAGGAGTTTATTTACACCAACAATTGTTTATACCATTTTGTAAACACCTTAGAAGAAGCGATTTGTTAACTCACTGGGTTTACTTTGCTCCAAACCATACTGCTCACACTGTGACCGTTAGTTAAATCACATACATATGACCACAGCCGTTCCAATCTGGGAGGTACAATTTCTTCTGGAGTTTTATTTAGACCTGACAGAATTGATGGATCGATGAATGCTTCCTTCTGCTCTTCCTTATCCTTCTTTTCCTTGTCATGCTTTTCCTGTTTAGCTTCTTTCACGGCTGCTACTGTACCACTAGTGTCTGATGTAACATTGGGATCTAAAATGCACAAATATGGTAGAGTCTGAGTAGTAACATTTCACTTATCTAACTCCAGTCATTCACATCAGAAGAAAAATTTGCCCTTTCAGCAAATATTTTGCAGGAAAAAAAATGAAGTAAAGATTTGAGGAATTAAGACATCCTAACTTCTAAAACTGTGGCTAAAATGTTGATAGGGACATAGAAGATGGCTGCATCAGGCTGTAGCGTGCCAGTTATGCTCCAGGTGTTTAATGAGTGGATTTAGCTACCCAGCAACAAGTTATGAATTTATGTCCACCCCCCACCAGGAATGTTTCTAATCTCTTGTATTTAAAAATTTGTTTAAACAGGGATTTTTTCAAGTTGGATACCAAATTTTAAAGAGCCACATGTACGCATTGATGCTGTAACACCGTAGCTAAGTTACATGGTGCTGTAGTAAGTTGCTCATTACTTGGGAAACTTAAGTGTAGAGCATATTTTTAGACTGCATTTGCTAAGTATTTTTTTGTTTACTCACCCCTTTATTTTATGTAATGTGCAAATCATAAATTGATCTCAGATCACTGTTAACAAAATAAGAACACAGTAACTGCCATATTGTCAGAACAAAAGTCCTCCTGGCCAGTATCATGCTCCAGCTGTAGCTGGTTTCTGAAGAGTGACAGAATATAACAGGTTCATTGCCTGAGAAACTGAAACTCTCTATGACACAAAGAGGTACAATCCAGTAAAAGCCGTGTGCATCTGCCTTTTCTTTTTTTTTAATCCCTGTGTTAACTTGGAACTCCTGTAAAAGGTAAAATACTACTTAGCACTTGAGTCCAGGTAATGCCTCTTACAGTTTGCAGTGAATGTACCTTATGTTAGACACTGAACATCTATCAAGCTAAAACGTCTGTTTACCATCAGTCTCCTTATAAAATAAATTTTAAAAATCTGTAGAAGACGTTCCAATGCAAAAAATGCTTGGAGAAGTGGCAGAATTAATCTGTATCTTAACTGTCAGGAAACAAGTTTGACTAATATTTTGAGTAAGTCTCAGTTTGTGGTGATAAAGGGAGATGAGCCAGCTCAGAACTCATTTATTCAATTCTTCCACCAAGTATGGTAGGTATGTCTGTTAAAGTGAATGTAAAACTGCAAAGTTCATGTTGACATCTCATAAACTCTCCTTTCCTTTGTCTATTTCTTAAATGACTTGTCGTCTGTAAAGACATTCAATGAGGGACATAACTCCATGACTTTCAACAGCATGCAAAGCCTTGTGCTGAAAACAGGGCAGCCAATAAGAAACAAACCTGTAAGGACAGGAAACTGCCGATAAGCTGCAAGTTTGGGTTGAAAAATATTCTCCATTAGAATCCTCTCCATGAAAAATAAATCCTGCTGAAAGTTTTCTGATGTTAATACAGCTTCTGAATGGCATTCCTCCTCTTCGTGGATTCTGGCAAGAACAGCACTTTCCAAAATCATTGTAGAAGAAGTTGTGCTGCCTGACAACAGATAAATGGGAAAAAACAGTTTTAACATGATAATACTTTGCACACAAAGGTCAAGGGGATAAGAAGTCTCCTCCTCCTCCACCTGCAAAAAGCATAGAAGAATCTATCATCATCAAAAAATACTTCCGCTATTAATTTTTTCTTGCTTTAATTTTGTTTTCTTTTATTGCTCAAATACTCAGTATGATGAGATACTTCTGGAATTTTTCACAATTGGTGTTTTGCTTCTACTGTCCTAAGTAAGTTAGTACCAGCAAACTTTGTCGCTGACTATTTATTTAAGATCATTTAAGATGGCATTGTACAGAAAAGGTCTCGATGCAGACCTGTCCAAGATTCCTTAGCAAACTCTCTTTCAAGTGCCAGACGGGCAGACCAAACATTTTCTTCATGTAGTTTTCACCACACAACATAGTGACATGCATGACGAAAACACAGCAGAAATGTAAACCTGGAAAAATGTTACCTCTGTCAGAAGAGACAGACATAGTCCGATCGTGCTCTTTAGTTCTATGAGATTTGCTGCTTTTCCCAGTTGTGGTTCTGCTACCTTCTGCTTTTGATGTAGGTTCTATTTCTGATATGTGAAACGAATCGTACAAGTCCCAGGAAGTGACCATCATCCCTAGAAATGAATTACACTGTATTATACAAGTCTCTTGTTTTGGTACATTATTATAAAGGACTACGTACAGATGAGCAAAGATTTACTTTTTGTGCCACACTCCCAGCTGTTTGGCAGAGGGGCTTTGAAACCAACTGAGGGTCGGACAAGGCTGTAGCAACAGCTGTTGTGTGATTGCAGCAGCTGCATCAGGGTCTTCCGGGTGTGTGGCTTCCCTTCAGGAGGGCCACCTCCTAGTGAGACAATGCTCCGTGACCTTGTCTTTGTGTGCTCAGCTTTTCAAACATGAGTTGGAATGAGCCCTGCTGATGCTCAAGGCACACAAAAAAGGGGAAGATATGTTTTCAAATGAGATTAATATCTATTTTACTTCTTTTTTTTTTTCACTCATTTTACATACACTAATGAACACAAAGGAAAAATGTTTGGAACAGCATTCCCCATAGTTTTCTTTGGCCTCCTACACAAAAAAAAATGTCCATAGTGAGGCAAAGCTCAGCACACGCATCTAAAACCTAGATATTCCTCTATAATTTTTTTAGAGCATTGAGGTTGAACATTTTGTAAAATTGCATCTATCTTGTGAGAATGCCAAGATTTTCTGCTTTTCCCAAGATTTTAAATCTCATAACAGAGGTTCTCTTCTTTGCATTATGGCAAATAGAAATAGAAACCAGCGTCACTGACAAGTTAAGGGGAAAAAAGGGAACTGTGTCCTTTCATATTTCAAGAGCATAGCTGAGTATTAGGTGAAGTTCTGCCTCCTAAGAAGCATGCTCTGCTTGCAAAGTGCTGAGGCAGGCAGGACACGGCAGCTCTCAGCTAGCGTAATGAATATTTTATTGCAATGGCTACAGTGTACTAGTACCAATGTTCAAGTTTTAGGAGGGGCAGAAAAGGCCACCACAAATCACACTAGCCTGTCTTAACTTAAAGCTCTGGAAGTGAGAGTTGAGGAAACATCTTCTCCTGCTTAGAGATGGAAGAAAGAAAAAAACTCTTTCCTACCTGTGTGGGAAGTCTTCTGAGGTCCCATGATCTAGCTGTATGCTAGAGTTTTCACAAATAAATATTTAATAACTAAACTAAATGTAATAATAAAACCAACTGCCAAGGGTACAATGTAGTAAATGAGAGCCCGTTCTTATTAAATACCCTTTCCTATATGGTACTCAGAAAGTTTACCTTTATCTTCCATGATGATTTTGTCACATTGCACTTCCTTGTTCTTTGCGGCTCCATTAATGGTTTGCATCATTTTTTCTACAAAGCGATCATTACCAGGTCTATTTGTGCAAATGTCAACATAAATCCTATTCCGCTCCCTTGGGGAAAAAAAAAAAGTGTATATTGACTTTCTGAAAAACATTTGCATTCAACTTCTCAGTGTATTTAACCACAAGTTGAACAGGAGAGAATACTCCATGTCATAAATTTACTGCTCGGGTTTTTTTGGATTGCTAGGTTTTATTTCACTCTACGTATCATCTTTCAGCAGCTTTCTGAGCTTGTGATGCTGTTCTAAACCAGAAATGGCCTGCAGAGGTAGGCATCAGCAAAAATCCCTACTCCAGCTACCTTTGCACTTCAGTGGAATTCAGAGTAGTTCAGAAATACGTAGCTCTCATCACTTGGGAGTGAAAGGCAGTGCATCCAAGAGACAAAAATGAAACTAGTACATTTCTGTTTCATCCAGCCCTCAGGTTCTGTAGGAATGGTCAGTGGGAATTGTGAAACTTTTTCTATTATTTTGGTTTCAATATTCTAACAGCAGACATAGATTATACCCCGCCTTAGTCCACCAACAGGTTGCTGTGCTCAGGAAGAGTCACTGTCTGTTCCTATACAGTTGGCAATATGTGCTGTGTACACCAGCTAAGTCTGATTCATAGGATGCTCTTCCTCTTCCTTCTTCCCCAAAATCACACCAGTGTGATTCACAGACAGTGGGGGTTGGAGTCCTACCATGAACTTTGTGTGTATACTAGCAGAAAACACTCACTTATCTAAGTTGTTTGACTTGCCAGCTGCAGTACACTGCATCTCAGGCTTTGGGGCTTACGTCTACAAAAGCTGTGTGACAAGTCTAATAGTCTGACGTTCGTCATGCAGAGAACTTTGCTGCATTCTGTCCCAGTCAGCTCCTGGGAGTAAGCCAAAAAACTATGCGTTCTGGGTTAACTCCCTACCAAAGTTCATGGTAGTCCAGAGAGGACATTCTGAAGTGGAAACACTCTAGATGCAACTAAGGGGAGGGCACAATATTTTAACAGGCAAGGTCACTTGCGGTGGGGTGAGGTTTCTTCTAGCTAGAAGCACTGTGAAGATCTTCACAGGAAGCCAAGGCCTGCCTAGTTAGTTTATGTCTTTGTTATAAATAAATGATTAGCTGTAAAGCTACACACAAGAATCAATGCAGAGGTTTGCAATTTCTTACTGTTTTCATTAAAATTAAATCGTGTAATTCATGTATACCACACTTCTCCATCTTCTCTTTCTCCCATCCTCTGTGTGTTCTCGTCACCATCCCCTGCTTTTGCTAATCTGCCTTAATTTATCAGTGAAAGAGGGTATGAATTTGATCAACAAGATGGAGTTGTAAGGAATTTAGGCTGTCTTGTCAAAAGAGAGACTCAAACCCAATATGGCTTTAAACAAAGGTGAAAAGACAAATTGTAGTAGTCAGAACACTGAACCTACGTGTGAGCAGCCTGTTCAGGACTTTGCGATCAGCAGAAATTGGGTGTGCTGAGCATACTACATGCATGTACACAACTACCGATATACATACAGAACTCTTCCAGCATCTTCTGATTCTACAGACACCACAACAGATGGCATATCCAATATCCAGACAGTTTCCGTCTCTGTGAGGTAAAGATCCACTCTCCTGTCTAAGTCTGCTTTTGTCAGTTCTTCTTTTATCTCCTCTTGCCTCACCTGCACATCTGAAAAATTATATGAGGTTAACAAGCGAGACCTTTTCTGCTCTGAATTTAAAAGAAGACAAATTAATTCTAAAAGTATTGTAACGATCAGGAGCCAAAACTTGTGAGGCACTGAGTTCCTTTGAAGTGCTGGGCATCTCACATCCACTGACTGCAGTGTCTCACAAATCACAGCGCTCCAAAGAACAGTTTAAATCTGTAATTATACAGTGTATGTTCTTTACCAGATAAGCTAACAGTTGTGTCTCGTCGAGAGCCAGGTTCTACTATTTCATCTAGTATGGACTCAGTTGTTGATGCGTTTGATATAGAAGTACTGCTGCTTCCATATGTCCTTCAGTAACAAAGAAATAAGCAGAAATAGAATGTGAGTCCAGATGTCAGTTAGCAAAGCACTACAAAAATAGCAGTGTTGTTATCAGGATAAACCACAGAAGACTGTAAGAGCACATACAGTGATGCTTGCATTGTAAAAGAAGTCATAGAATGCTTAGGAAAGAAAATAATGAAATGGTTTGAAAAAGACTTAAAAAGGAAGAATTCCTCTGACAGCATATCCTGAGGCATTAAATAGCTGATGGAAAAGAAGCTATTGAGCTCTCAGATTCATTCTTAGCATATAATAACGTGAAGTGTTGGCTACCTACTGTGTGATAACGCATACCCACAGATAGCACTGTTCTCAACCAGAATTTAGATCCTTTGGTGCTTTGCATGTGCTTCTGAAATGTCTCTGAAATGCACAAGAAACTCATTTGAAGGGATTAGCTTGTTAAAAAGAATAGGTAATGTTCATAGAGGGGATAGCTGTGATGATAACTAGAAGTAAAACTCAAAACTTAGGTACAGTTGGGAGGTTTGTCAGCAGATTTTCTCTTCCTCAAAAGCTAAGTGTGAGCAACTATAAATATACCAAAGGCATTTGAAAAAGACAATTTTAAAGATTTGTATTTAAAACTGAAGTTAAATAATTTCATTTTGTCTTTTAAATGAAGAGCTCTTGTCTCCAAAAAGAATGCGTTTATTTTTCAGGAGATACTTTGTATTTTTAAGTCATATTTTTGTGTATATTTGCTCCTGGTTAATATCCCTACCTCTGGGATTATCCTTTATAATAGCCAGCCTAGGAAACATAACAAAAAGATAGTTCTCAAAGAGCAATCTCTTCTTTTCAGAAATCACAAGGGCATTAACTTTGCCAAAGAAAACAGTAAATAATGCTTTTCTTTAACTCGTATTTTTTTTCCAGTGCTGACTTTACTAGTCTTTTAGTCCCTTTGATTAAATAAATAGCATCTCCTCTCCATACAATTCGAATGTGTACACACCATTTGATAAAGTGATGTGGTTCATTATTTTTCATTTTAAACACAAATAGTTATTTGCCTTCTTTTGCATGACTTAATTGGTCAGCCCGAAGATAAAATGGCTCAAGCCCATTGACTTTGTTTATTCCCTCTCTACTGAAGGTTTGTAAATGAAAGCTAGTAAGTAGTGAAACGTAATTTAGCAGTTTTAACTCAAAAGTTTTTGTATAAGAACATTTTTTGAAATGGATGCACATAGTCACGCAGAGGTAACTTGCTTAAATTAGTTTAAAAAAGAGGATTCTTATTATGTTAATAATATTTTGATATTTGAACTGAGTCAAGTTTGTAAAAAGGGTTGTCTGTACTTAGTAAGTACCATTAAAACAGACAAAATACTTTAAAATAAATTTGTAACTCTTCAGTGAAACCAGGCCTTTTGTTTCCACAGCATTTTTCCATACCCACAGCTAAGCAGGTATTGACATATTCCAGTTTTTGAAAAAACAAGCTTGGGAAAGGCAGAGAGCACCTGAAGTAGCTACAGGGAGTATATTAATGAGCTGCAAATGCCCCTTCTCAGCTGTACAGCCTTGCTCAGACAATCAGAACACAACCTCCTCTACCTTTAAGACAGTGTTTTGTCACACATCTGTATAGGTTCTATCATAACTTTGAAGGCAGGCCTAACCACTACAAAACCTACAGTTTGGATGTCTGCATTTTTGAACTGTGAGGTACTCATTACCATCTCTAAAAATGGTCCATTCTGGTATGTTACGTAAAAAGATGTGGTTTAGGAAGGAGAATTTGAATAAAATTAGAAATATCACAGCAGTGTGTGCTGCAGTCTGCTTTCACCTCTATGTATTGGCATTTCAGCAGTAGTTCTGACATAGTCAGTCACAAGTACTGACAAATTCCATTTATTCTATTTGTTACTATTCCTCAAATTTTAAATGATGACTATGACCAGCAAGTTTCTGTATTTTGATAACAGAGTATAATTATTAGCCCTGCACAATTATTCCAGCTCCTAACCTCTCTGAAGAGCAGATGTGTGGCCGCTGCAGGGTAGGTACCCTGTGAGACATGATTTAAGAGACAGCATATTGACTTACCTTGAGAACGAACCTAAACTAGCATTCGCTCCTGATGGTTGATGCATGGAAAAAGAAGAGAGAAAAACAGATCCTGTGGCCCCAAAGTAAGCACTTGATGCTAAGAGCTTGCCTTGCCTGGGTACAACAGTATTTGGATCTGAATGGAAGAGTGGATGGGGTGTCACATCCTTTCCTTCCTCATCAAAAACCTGAAGAAATATTTAAATAATTACAATAGTTTCACTGTGTTCCTGAAACAAGCGACAGCGATGACACGTGCAACATTTTATCTCATCTGGAACAAAAAGAAGATCCTGATCCAGGCAGGAACCTGACAGAACTGATAGGTAACCCCTCTGTGCAAATGATGCCTAATATACACCAGGACAGGGGCGAGGGGGTTTACATTGCTGCTTTCCCTTTAGGGTTCAGCCTTGAGAGGGCTGTCACCTTTGCCCGGGACTTCTTTGGAACTCCCTTTATAGAAATGGCTGCAAAATACCTGGAAAAACTATGTTCGTCTCACTATCAGAGCCACTTCTCCTTCTTGGTCAACCCCGTTGTCTTTTCTGGCTTATTTATTCTATAATGACTACCAAGAGTGGCTTATTGACTGTAACTATTCATGTCAAATTAACAGTACAGCAAAAGCAGTGAGAGAAGCAATTATGCATCTTTTTTTATTATACTGCTCAAAATTTTTTATTGTAAGAAGGTATTCAGTAAGGTCTTTAAACACCTCTCAGATTATGTTATGGGAATCTTCTGTTCTTTAGGTAAAGACATACAGGTGCTACAGTCAACATATCTCATGTAGATTTGAAAGCAAGTAGTTCTCAGATTAGGAGCAGAACTGTTGCTCTGATTTTTTTTTATTCTTGCAGATTGTTTTTGGACACTAGTCATCATCATTTCAGAATGGATTAAGCTCTTGGACCATCTTCTTTCTCTACAGCTCTTCAACTTCAGACACACCTTTTCTTTCCTCCTCCTTCTTCCACTTCCTTTCTGACAACTTTTTACATCTGCAATAACTCACATTTAAAACTTTTTAGTAATAGCATAAATGGCTTCTCACCCGTATGGCATACTTGTTACCCGCAAGAGAGCCCCTGTCCACAGCTTTGCCGTCAGAAGTTGTGGATTGACTTCTGCAACTTGCTGCTCTATTTGCGTAGATGCCACTTATGATGCTCGCTCGTCTTTGGCTACCAGAACTTGCTCCTGATCCTTGCCTTACCCTGAAATCAGCCATAGAAGTTTTGTTTCAATCAACAAAATACAACCAACCAACCAACCAAATACAACCACCAAATTACTTGTCCCTTAACTTCCATGAATGGTTTAAAAGATTTAAACCATTCAGTGTGATAATTCCTTCAGAAAATCTCCGTTCAGCTTCTAAGGAGGCTTTTTAAAGCGGTGATAGGAGGAGCGAGGTGGACAGGGGTGGGGGCAATGCCTGCTCTAAAATAAAAGCCTAAAAGACATTTTACTGGTATCTGGTTTTCTGGGGCTAAGCTTACAAACGGTAACTGATGTGGCAATAAAGGGGCAAGAGATGCAGCCTGTGGCTGCCTGCGGGACCGGTTACACCGTCACGCTGTCGCGCACTGCCGCTGGCTGCCCGCTCAGACCGGGACACCGGCGGGAGCCCGCCCGCGTCTCTCTCTCTCCCTCCCTTCTTCCCGGCCTGCCCCTGCCCCTGCCCGCCGGCCCGCCGTGTCTGGAGCCGCCTGAGGGGGAGCCGCCTGAGAGAGAGCCGCGCGGCAGGCCCCGAGCCGGGACAGCCCTTGCGCGGGCTGCCCGCGGGGAAAGCGCTGCCGGGGACCCCCCGCACCCCCGGCCACTCACGGGGGAGGCCGCCGGCCGCCGCCGGGGCCCTGCATGGCGACGACGCTCGGCCGGGGCAGCGCGTCGCGCGGTAACCATGGCGGCGCGCCCCAAGACGCGGCCCGGGGATTGGCTGCCAAGGACGACGCCGCCGATAGGTCGGGCCGCGGCGCGCGGGCCGCGCTCTCCCCCGCGTCCGCCCGCCTGAGGAGGGACTCGCGTCTCACCGCGGGGCCGCGGCCTCCCCGTCCCCGGGCCCCTGTCCGTGCCCGGCGGGGCTGGGCCTGCCGGGCCGCCGAGAGCTCGCTTCGCCTCGCCTCGCCTCGGTCGCCCCACGCCCCGGGGCGCCCGCCCCCTGCCCAGCCCGGGGCTCCTCCCCTGCCGTCAGGGCCGCGGCAGCCCCCGCTCCCCCTTTGTCACTGAAGCACAAAGGTCCTCGGCGGCCCGGGGAGACGGGAGCTCCCTCCGCCCCGCCGTAAAACTCGGCCCCGGTGGCGGGGATCGGGGCAGGTCTGGGCTTTTTGGGGGGATTTAGGGTTTTGGGGTTTTTTTTCCCTCGTTTGCTTGAGTCAGCAAAGTTGCATGCGTGGGTGCTTTGCTTTCAGCATCGCCCCGCGGGGACCATTTTTGAGGATTTAAAATGCAGTTCGTTGGGAAAACTGGTGGCAGAGGAGTGGCTCGTGAGAGAACTGCAGATCGTAAATGATCTGTGCGCCCCTAAAAGGGGGAAGAACGGGAGCGGGCAGCCTCCTGGCTCAGCGCCCCGTCCCTGGCCAGCAGAGACTTGAAGCAGGGGGAAGAGCAGACACAGGCTTTCCCCCAGCGACGGGGGCAGACAGGCTTTTCCAAAGTATTTAACAGGCTATAGTGTCCTCACTTTCAAGAGCAATTGTAATGCCAGACTTCTGGATCAGGAGCTCTCCCCTTTGCCTTGCAGGACTGTGTGTGTCCTTGTACCAGCCCTAGGACAGAACTGAAGCTGGGCAGGTGAGACAGCTGGGGAAGGCTTTAGGGAAAAGAGGGAGGCGGAATTAGGGCTGGACGTCTGGTTTGTTTGGTTTTTTTCCTTTACGTAGGACCAACCTAGCGTTGTTGGCATTATCCCACCCAAGAGTGTCACACGCAGCAGGAGCCCCGGGCGCGGGTCAAGAGCTGTTCCCTGAGGACCTCGCTGTACGGTTCGTCGTCGCTGAGACAGCTTCCACGTCTGTGCGGCTCACCGCGTGAGTACGACTGCCGGGGCAGGAGACGGGCGGGAGGGAGCGGCACCGAGATCGACGTGCGGCGCGGGGCATCTGATTTTAAAGCCGCGTAGAGTAAAGGGCCGCAGTTGCTCCCGGGGCCGTGAGGGGCCGGGGCGGGCGCGGGGAGCGGAGCGCGGCCCGCCGCCTCACCGCTGACAGGGCGGGGGGGGGGGCCTGCGCCCTGAGTGACAGGCGGAGAGCGCGCTGCGCCGGGGAGGGGCGGCACGCGCCCAGCAGGCTTCCCGCGCGCCGCGGGGACGGGGGGGCGGTGGCGGAGGCGGAGGAGCTGTGCGCGGTGACGTAGTGCGTGGCGTGCCCCCTCCCTCTGCCCGCCCCCTCCCGCCGCTCCCCGGCCCCCGCCGCCGCGCAGACCGTGACCCGCCGGCGCTGCTTCCTCCGCCGCGGCGGCGATGTGACCCCTCCCCGGCCCTCCCTCCCCCCGTCCGTCGCCGCCCGCCGGCCCGCCCGCGCAGCGAACATGGCGGAGGTGAGAGCGCGGCGGCGGGGCGGGGGCCTGCCCGGGAACTTGTTGCGCGGGGCCGCGGCCGGGCGGAGCGTCCCACAAGTTAGTTGTGGGGCCGGGGAGGCCGCGCCGGGCCCCGGGGCGCTGCCCCGCGCCCGCAGCCCAGGCGCCCCCGCCCGCTCCTCTCCGGGGCCTACTGCCCCGGGACGGGGAGCCTCGCCCCAGGGGGCCGGGGCGCCGGGCCCGCCTCGGCGGCGGCGGGGCGCGGGCGGGACCCGAGCGCGGCCCGGGCGGGCGGGCCGGGGACCTGGAAACGGCGCTTCCCGCCCGAGGGCGGCACCGGGAGGTGGTCGCTGCCGGGCGGGGGGGGGAGGGGGTCTGTGCCTCGTCCGCGGGCCGCGGAGCCAGGGCTCTACCGGCGGCAGCCCTCTCAGGGGGATGCTAGAGAGGAGACCTCGGCTCAGCGGGGGACGGGGCCCTGCTCCTGAGCAACGAGGGAGAGAGCAGTGGAGCAGGGCCTGTGCCTTCCTTGGGACGGGGTTCATCTTTGGGGGCGGGGTGGAAAGTGGGGTAGCCTTACCTACTCTGGCGTGAGGGGGTGTAATCCCTTCGGGGTGGAGAGGGATGTGCTTCTTGCCAGTTCCTACCGTCTGTCTCTGTCCCAACGTGAAAGAATCATTTCTCCTAGGCTTTGATCGGAGCACCATTACTCGAGGATAAAACATATATTTATTTTCTTTAAATGTCTTTTTGTAGTCGTTAAGACAAAGGGGAATTGCCTTTATAGATAGAAGGGCAGCCCTTCCAGTCTCTTGGGAGGGAGACCTTTTTCCTGAAAAAGGGAGAAGGACTATTCAGGGGAGTTGCAGAAAATGGGAAAAGGCTTATTGACCTCTTTTCTTCTGTGGGAGGCAGAGTGAGATATGTTTGATTATTGAGGTGTGGATTTGTCCATCCTGATAGGATCTGGAAGAGCAGCTCTTTTGCTTCTTAGGAGGCAAGTTAGGACAGATGAATAAATATTTCATTAAGTTTTCTTCAAATTATCCTAAGATTCCAATCTTAAGGTAATTTGCTGCTTGAACAGTGTTGACAAATGAATTGGAAATGCTTATTTGAAAGGTATGCTATTAAAAAAATAAAAAAATCTCTTCTGTGGGACAGGCATTTCTTCCAGCCAGACTCTGGGGAGTTGGAGGTATCAGGATTAGAATATTTTACAGTTGAGGTTTCTTCCCTCTTCCCTTGAAATTCCTGAATATGTGTCAATTTTTGCTTAAATTTATTTTATCTTTCCCTCCTAAATGAAAACTGTAATGAAGCATTCTTCCTGTTATTGGTACAAAATGTACTAATCTAATCTTAGAAGTTAAAAGAATCTGCCTGTCTGTTTTTTTCTGTATCTTGAGGGGCAGAGAATCACAGGTCTGATCCTTGAGCAATTTCTTGTCTGAAAAAATGTGGCTATTAAACTCTGTCATCTGTAAAGTTGGAGAGACATTCGGGCACATGCTGATCTAGGCATCACAGTATATTCAGGATCTTTGTCTCAAGTTTCACCAATTGCTTGTAAGTTTTGCTAATTAAACACAGCATTATTGTGAAATACTCGTGCTAGCTCTCTTCTGGTGGGAGCTGAAGTTCGCCATATTGTTAAAGAGCCACAGGCAGTACGCTGAATTACTTCCTATTCTGTATTGTCACGTACTTATATTGACATTACAGCAGTGGTAGCATTGAGAGTTGTAGGGGATACGTGCTGCAGAGAGCAATAAAAAGTCAGTGGGGTATGGAGGTCAGGCAGGTTTTATTTTTTACTTTATGGACGTTGTTCCAACGGGTAAGGCTTTTATTATATGTTGGTCTTGATATTTTACTAAGAAAGGAAGAGGAGTTTTTTTTCCCCTCAGCATTTTGCTTTTTTGAAGAAAAGCTAAGATGAATTCTTCATCTTATTTTGGATTCTTTATTTCAGGTTAGGGGGCAGGAGCAGCATAAAGGGGCTGTGAAAGCTTTGATCCACCTGTGGGATGAGTTCAGTAGCACAGGGGTGGCAGCAGCAATGTAGGCTTGGCTGACGTTCGTTCACAGCCATTGAATTGTGCAGACAACTGTTTGCATGGCTGTGCTGTGTTCTGGATCGGGAAACAATTTAAAATAAAAATTTTCTTTCAGTGATTTAAGCTAGGAGCAATGTGAATATGGTTCTTAGCACAATTTAGGAAATATATAGGGGATGGGATGGGAAGTCTTCTTAGCACGGCATCGCCACCGAAGCTCTTGTATCAACCATCTGCCTAGAGGAACTGAAGATGACTGCCGCTACATGGTGGTGTGCTAGGTATGCTGGAGGAGGGGTGTGTTAGGAAAGTAATGCGCTGCATAATGCTATGTTGAGAGAGAGCGAGGGAAGACTGATAAGTCAGGCAGCCCTAGGATTTGCCTGTCTCAGCAGACAAGGGGCCTAGGACCAGCCTGCGTTTGAAAATGTGGGTGCTGTTGCGCCTCTTGCCCTTTTCCCTATACCTCCCCAGTGGAAAATCTTGCGCTGACTCTTACGAAGGAATGCACAGGAACTCATCCTTCAGTCAGGAAAGATCCTAAAATGTTGCGTTCTAGAGAATCAGCCAGGCTTTAATGCTAGAGATGTAAACCTCAAAAAATAAACGATACAGGTATGAAACTTTTTGAATTTGACAGAAAAGTGTTTCAGACAGGAGCTCTGAGCCTGGTTAGTAAGTAAATGAGTCCAGAAAGTGAAACTAAATTAACAAAAAATGCTGTTTCACTTTTGTAGAAGCTTACCAGTTTGAATACAGAAGAGGGGAAAAAAAAGTATTTTGAATATATATTAAACTGGTTTTAGATTTGGGATTAATAACCTGTGTTAGGGTTTCATTTTACTTTGAAGCATGCTCACGTGATTGGTTTGAGTCCTAATATTCCAACATCTTAGAAGTTTGTTCTAGTCATAAATCAGAACACATCTCTAACTTAAGATGAGCTCAAGCTTTGTGAATATTACCATATCATGCATTAAGCTGCTTATTTAGTCTTTATGGTGGAGTGAATGCTGATACATATTTTTTCCACATACAAGTATTTTAATGTCTATTGAGAAGAAAAGCTTTTTGACTGAAAAGCTTGATTAGTAGTTGAAACAGAATGGTTTTTGTTTATTCAGCCGTTATAATGTTTGCATAAAATGTAAGTGAGAATGAGTTCTTCTGATTCCAAAAACCTGAAGAGCTGGGGTCAGACTTTTGTGTTGAAAAGATAGGCAGCTTAAATACCTAGCGTAATTTCCAGAAGTGCTGAGTTCCTGCTGTTGCTTTATTTTGTTCCATTATAGGATGCACCAGTCAGTTTGCCACAGGCACTTGCCAGGATGCTAAACAGGCAAAACTAATGGGAAAATGATGAGGTGGTTTTTTTGTTTGGTTGTTTTTTTGTTTTGTTTTTTTAACTAACTTGCTGAAGAATAAGAGAAGTACTAGGGCTGCCGCATGGGAAAGAAGGTGATCATGTTTGGTCAGAGGTGGGGTGGGAGAGGTAGGGACAAAGTATCCCTGATTTTGATTGGCATAGCTTGGTTTAAATTTCAAGCTGATTTTAATTATGGGTTGCGGGGTCACGGACAACAGCTGAGGTGGTCTAACAGCTCCTAGCTGCCTGAAAAGGGAGATCCTGCTCTTGCTGCTGCTTTTGTGTACATGCTCTCTGAACCTCTACTGTGGGTTGCTTCAGCTTGCTAGCTTAGAAGGAGGTGAAAAGCTCGCTGCAGGGTAACCGGTTGTACCAGCTAATGGAAAGATCCAACAGAGACTAGAGCTGGTGTGAGGGATGGCATGGGACAGCAGAACCAGTCGTGGGGATCCACGAGAGGGTGACATATTCCTCCTTCCAAAAATGTCAAGCTATGAGATTGACTCAGCTTCTCCTTACACAGTATCCTTGTCTTGTGCAGCTCTTGCTGTTTACTGTTGCTCAAAAATATGGTCCTGTTTCTCCCAACTCTTGAGCAGGCAGTTGACTACCTTCATGCCAGTTCCTAGTGTTTCTTGCCCCTCATTGAGGTTATTCAGCTTTCTGATCTGCTGGAATAAGAACTTAAGTTTTTCCTTCTGCAGAGTTGAATGTCTGTGGGGTTAAAAATTTTAACTGGCGTCCTAAGGTGTCAGGCAAGTACGGGAAGAATCAGGAGTATGCGTGTCTTGGAGAGGAGCAGGACCACTTCTCTTCTGGTATCAGTGGATGGTTAAACTGACTCAGCCTGACTTCTTTGAGTGCACTTTAATGTTGTTTGGATTTCTGAATGTTTAGTTGTTTTTGACCAGAAAAATCAGTTTATTAACATTGTGTGGCACTGCTTTAGTAAGTCATCTTTAAATTCATAATGTCTGGTAAAGTTTTCCTTTTTTCTGAATGTTATGCTTCTTTTCAGTTGAAGAGTTTTCAACTTTGTGAATTTAACTGAATTCTAGATTTCATATGCAGCTTGAAACAACTTCAGGACATAATGTTTCAGAAATGCATGATCTAATAACCATTCCTACTAACCCTTTGTACATTCTTAATCTTTGTATTTTTATTAAGCTATGCTGTTACTTTAAAACAACATGCATAAATGTGTAATAGCCTCCACTGTAGGAAGCAGTAGTAAAGTTAACATGATCACTAATGTGTTTGCAAATTGAGATGTTTTAAAAGTCAGGGAGGACAGAGCTTTTGAGTATTGCCTGGATACAAAATAAGGTCAAAATAGATTAAATCAAGGTTTCCTGCTGACTGATCTGAATCATGATTAAAATTGGTGATTCACATCAGTCCATCCTGTTGAGCACAATTTTTTTTTTCCTCATTTGATCTTAGCTTTAACTAATTGTCTTTTTTGTTTCATTTTGGAGCAGGTTTTGTAGAATACTTCAGGGAGGTATCTGTGAACCTAATGTAGATCTGGGAATTCAGTTTTCTTACTTCCTTGGTGATAGTACAAACTCCAAAGTGGTTGGTTATAGTCACTGATTGTATTCCCTCAGTTTTTCTGACAAGCTATTGAAGGGAAAACAATAGCATTTAGCATTCTGCATTTCTAATCTTGGAAAAGAGTGGGGTTTTTTTTGGTTGTAATAGAAGAGTTTCGTGGACTTTTTTGTGTGTGATAGAATATTGATGTTTGTGGGCTTACTGCTTGGGACTTAGAGTTCTTTCTAATACAGTGGAGGGATTTTAGGTAGGCAGTGGAACTGTTGGAAAATTAGTTTCTTCTTGAGCTTTTTTCCTGGCTAGAAGCCCCAGTCTGTATTAATATTTCACTGTTAGTCCATTCATGTCACAAATTGTTTTCTTGTGGTGCTTGGCTTGTGACTATACGATTTGATCTGAATTCCTATGGTATGATATGATCACTCCATAGACTTCCAATTTTTCTTAGTAAGAAATTTCAGGATATTTCAAGAAGTTGAGGCTGATGCTGTACTTTGTAATGGAAATGAACAATAAATAGTTAGAAAATGTCCAGTTGAAATGTCCATGCTTCAGATAAGACAGAAGGTATTCTGATTAACTGTTGTGGTCGTGCTTCGTAATACTTCTTGAAAATGGGAGTTCTCTTGGTGAAGTTCTAGTGAGCATAATGTCCTGTCAACCGAGGCATTCTCCTTTGGCTGCAGTTTCCTCCATCTAGCAGTCTTCCTCCGTGAGTCTTATAGCATCACTGCTCATCTAGTTTTTCTGATGACTCCGTCCTTTAGGTAAGTCACTGCACATCGGTTCTTGAGCAGGGATGACTATCCTGGGAAACAATTGGTGGTTCCTGGTTCCAGTCATCTACTCTGCTCAAAGGAGAATAAGAATCAGTTCCACTTTATTGTAAATATGTTAAGTTAGTGTGCGAGTTCAGCAGATGATTCAGCAGCAGCATGGTCATGAGCCATTGGACAGAAGCTGCTTTTACCACGCTAAAGTGTGCTATCTCTTCTTTTGACTTGGAGCCCTGAAAGATGTAGCTACATCTGCTC
Organism: Aptenodytes patagonicus; assembly: GCF_965638725.1. Lineage (NCBI taxonomy): Eukaryota > Metazoa > Chordata > Aves > Sphenisciformes > Spheniscidae > Aptenodytes > Aptenodytes patagonicus. Next base: position 58,487,839 of record NC_134953.1, on the reverse strand, counting down.
TTCAGTACTTCTTGCAGAGGTTTGCACTCACCTTGGGTGTGAGTGTTTAGGATGGCGAGGTAGTTAGTCCCTCTAGTTCAGCGATCCATGGGGTGATCAGAAACTGCCCTGACGGTCTTACGTCATTGTCACCTCTCTGTCCTGCCATGTCATCCCCCCGGACTTTCAAGGTGCTGTTTCCTCTTGCTGGAGGCTACTCCTTCTACAGCAAGTGTGGCAGAAAGGAAAGCATGACAGCATCACTCTTTGGAAGCCTGTAAGTTCGCACAGATTTGCTTTGGGTGCACCTTCACTTTGTTGCTCCTGCTGTGGCATGATAACCTCTGACAGAAGTGTGGAGTAGATAGCAGGCTGGAGAAGGTTAAATCACTGCAGGGAGAGTCATTACCCAACATCCTTCAGCCTTCTATGTTCCCCTGAATCACTGCTTTTTTTTTTTTTTTTTAAACATAGCAGCTGCTACTTTTGTTAGAGGTGCAGTTGAAATACCTTTCTATTTAAGAATTTTCGCTAGTATTCACAATATTGAAGATGTCCCCAGGTGATACAGTGACTTCACTGGCAAAACTGACTTAAAAAGGCTACTTAAGAAAGGCTGCCGTTTGTTTCCCCTCAGGTGTGCCACTGCAGATTTAGGGAGCCATGTTGCAAACCAAATATCTGAAAGATCCACATTAACAATATCCCCTGTGAAATACTGTGTATCATCTGCTTACCCTTTCCAGTCTTTTCCTGGTGAAGAGATTTAGGTAGATTGATACAGGACTGAGTCAGCTGCATTAAAACCCAACCTGTGATTCTTGCCAGTTAGGCACTTTGATCAGGCAGTTTCTCCAGAAAAACTGAGGCTGAATTTTTTTAGGTTTTGTGGTTTTTTTTTTTTTAATTACGTAGTAATAAATAGAACCAAACCTTATCCAATACTTTTCTCAGAAGAAGCAGGCGGGGAGAGGGAAGTGAGGAAATAAGTAGTTTTTCAGTGCTACCTGCAAAATCTCAAAGCTCAGGATTATGAGATAATTTGGGGTGGAAGGGACCTCAGGAGGTCTCTGGTCCAACCTTCTGCTCACAGCAGGGTCTGCTCTGAGATCTGACCAGCTTGCCTGGGGCTGTCTCCAGGTCTGGTCTTGAAAACCTCCAAGGAAAGAGACTGGGCAGCCTGTTCTAATGCTTGGCTGTCCTCATGGGGGGGAAAAAGTCAACTTTATAAACTCTTAAGTGGAATCAAGACTAGGAAGGGAATGGCCAAGTCAGGGGACCTTTGCTAAGGTGGTAGTTTCAAGGCTTAGATATACACGTTTGAGATCTGTCAGCTGAAACATTGCACTTCATCTTTGTGTTCTGGAAATAAAAGAATTTTCTCATTTAGCAATCAAATTTAAAAAAAAAAAAAAAATCCATGTATATAAAAGCTTCCATTTCATGTGCAGAAGGGCTTGGATGTCACTGTAGTTTTGGCTATAGAAGTGTTCACATGTAAAACCATCAAATGAGGGGCAGCAGTGTCTTTTTTTTCCTTCTTGCTTCAGTATGTTGTTCTTTTCTTCCCAAGATAAAAATGAGGCAGACCATTGTCTGACACTTAGGTTATTTTGATATACAACACAGGGAGAGAGGGACAAGTTGGAACTGTAAGCCTTCCACTGAAATACCTGTTTATGAAAAGGGACACATGCCCTCTTGAGTAAAGGATGTTCTTCACCATTTTAACTAGTCATTTTCTCCGGGCAATCACTTAGCTTAGCTCACAGGAGAGTTTATTAAATGGCTGCCACAGTCAGTGTTAAGACTTCAACAGTTCAGGCCATGGGTCTTACAAAATTTTTTAGCTGTTGAGCTCCTGTTCTCAAATAACTTGAACTTCAGGGTCTACAAAGTTAGTTTCTAAACCTTGTGTATTCAAAACTTCAGTTTTCATGCCCTCTTTGAATATTATTCATGTAACTGTATATCTGCATTTTGGGAATAAATGTGAGTTATGTTATAACAGAATATGTATTACTACTTGCATATCAGTAATTTACTTTTAATTAGTCTGCTTAGTGAAATGTAGCTTTAATATACACGTATGTGGTTTCAACATCATTTGTGAGGTAGTTATGTGTATTCTCTACCCGGTGCTCATGCTTCATTCTTTGTGTCGTTATAAAATAGGTAACACTGCTGCATTTTAAGGTTTGTTTGGCAGTTTAATATTAAAGTTTTCTGTGCCCCAAATGTTGCTAAAGCAAGCAACTTGCAACCCAGAAGTTAACTGTGGTATTTTCCTGTAGCAGAGTTCAAAAGAGCTGAGCATCAACTTGATGAATTTGTCAGGTTTATTGCTATCAATATAGACAAAATTTAATTTTAGTTTTTAACTGTTTTATGTAACGCTTAAAGAGCTATTAAAGATAACTGAGTAAATTTGAACGGGATGTATGTTTGTCATTGTCTTGTAGAGACTGCAGATACTGCTAATTTTAAGATGTTTCATTATTAATTGATTATATTAAACAGCATGAAAGATGTTAGCAATTACAACAGTAGTTTTGTGGGTAGAAGTGAAAGTGTGTAGTGTCCTGTCAGTTCTGTTCAGGTGTTTCTTTGCAGGCTGTAGGAGAAGTGTGAAGAGAGAAAACTCAGTGTGTTACTTCCACAGCTTTCACATTTTGGAGTATCCCATTCCAGTCCAAGCAGCTATGAAGCATTGGAATGAGACACGAAAATCTCCTGCCAGCCTGCAGAAATGGGGATTGCCTGGAAGCATACCTCTGCTTCTGAAGTAGTGGGTTCAAAAATAAGCTGTGTAAAACTGATGTCTCCAGAAGGCTGTTTGCATTAAATAAACCTGTCATGATGCCAATTCAGTTTTACTTTTACCATTTAACTTCCATCACAAATTATAGTAATCTAGAGTCCAGTGAGTTTTTGTTGTCAGAGTAACACTGTTGATCTAGGTATTTTTCTGTCTGATATGTCTACTAGGTTCATCACTTGACAGTCCAAAGGTGCCTGAAAGAGACTGTCCAACTTCAGTTCCGTTTATTTCCGTATCCGTACACTGGAGAATGTATTTGGTATGATCTTTTTGGCTTGGTTGTTGCTGCAAGTGTCACTAACCTTCTGAAAACACCTACTCTGCATGTCTTTCCCAAGACTCCTAAAAATACACATGGAATAAAAACAGTGACAGATTCTTTTGGTGTCACCCAAGCCTGATGTTTTGTTGCTCAATGTCGTCTTTTTCTCTTTACCATAAGGTTCGTATTCTTCATATCTCAGAACTGGTATTTCCTTCAAGTTGCTCATCTGGAGCATTAACAAATATGCTCAACAGTGTATCCATACAGCAGGACTTCCTTGGTCGCTTGAGTTTTTCCTAGTTGTACATGAGTGAGGAGTTCATGAATGATTTTTTCATTCTTTTGAACCCACAACAAATGTTCACTGTTATCTTTTCTGATGGTGCTATGCATAGAACAATTTGAGTGTCAACCGTATATTATAAGTATCCCATAGTTTTTCTCCACTGGGCCTTGGATACCATTATCTTTTTATAGGTAGCAGCTCTTTGTTCCCATGAGTGCCCTTGAGGCAAAAAAGTGCTTTGTTACTTCTCTGAATTGCTGCAGCAGAAAACGAAAAGCTGAAGAACCGGGCTATCCTTTTTCACAGGAATTGCTGTTATATTGACATACCATAGCTTAGGACTTAAGATTTGATGATACCGATGTAGCCATATGATCTTTAACTACTGCCAGGAAATTTTTATAAGCAAATGCCCTCAAAGCCATCTCTTCTACCCTGATCAGAGTCATGATCACTTGGAGGCAAGGAAGTAGGTCTGAATAATCAAGAATTGCAGTAATTGTCTTGAAACAACTCTTTAATCATAGGATGCTCTTTTACCTTACGTGTAATGCTAACAGATTGTCACTGAAAAGGTTACTCCTGATGTCCTGCCACACACCCTTCTCCATGTGTCTAGCTTCAAACTCATCTCTAGATTGTTTGCAGTGTCTGGCAATTGCAAAGGCCCAAGACAAGTACTGTGGCTCACTGGTAGGATGGAAAACCAGTATTAGGTTTTTTTGAGATTGGTTTGCTGAACCAGCACATGCTGCAGCTTCCTGATTGCTGGACCTAGCACAAGTGGCAGAAGCACACTGGAGTGGTGGGAAGAGGTCAGACTACTACTTTTGGCAGCAGCTGGCCATTAATATAGATGAGATGTAATGTGACGCTGCATCTAGCTAGAAATAGAAGGCAGAAAATGATTGGCAGTGCATCACTTAGACTAGAAACGTATGAAATACAGAGATGATAATCCACAAACTAGGACAGACTAGGTAGATATGGTAGGCAAAGCTTAGAAGAAAGGAATAGAGACCCAGAGGCTGTTCTCCTAAAGGCTGCCTATGAAGTCTGTGGCAAAGGATGAATTAGAACCTCTCAAGGAATGTATCCATTCTGTGAGGTAGCCTGAAATGGACTTAATGTTTCTGGAGGTGATTGGGTTTTTGCAGATTTTCTGGTTTGGGGTTTGTATTTTTTTTTCTTCCATAGACTAGGATTGTACTGGGTATATATTTTGGAGTTGTTTAAAAGTCGTGGGGGTCATTCTGAACTCTAGAGGCACTGCAGTATTTTAGCAATGCTTTTGAAGCTGTGAAGGAGGAGTATTTCAGCCTATAGGGAAGACCATTTGCTTCCTTGAGCTGTCGTGCTTTCATACTGAAAGCTGAACTTCGTTTCTTAAAGCGTGCTTGACTTTTATAAGATCTTTTTATGCCCCACTATGGTTTTGTGTCTGCTCTCAACAGGAAAATGCTTCATTGTGGTAGGCTCCACTGCAATATATATTGGAGCATATAGTTACAGAATTGTTGAAGATGGAAGGGACATCTGGAGATAATCAAGACGAACCCATTGCTCAAAGCGGGGTCAGCTAGAGCAGGTTGCCCAGGACTGTTGCCAGTCTGGTTTTGTATACCTCCAATGCAGACACCACAACCTCTCTGGGCAACGTGTTCCCATGTTTCATCACTCTTACAGTGAAAAAAGCTTTTCCTTATGTTTAAATGTATTTCAGTTTGTGCCCATTGACTCTTGTCACTGGATGCCATTGAGAAGAGACTGGCTCAGTCTTCTGTATACCCTTCCATCAGATATTCATGCACATGGATCAGATCTTCCTGAGCCATCTCTTCTCCAGGCTGAACAGCCCAGGCTCTCTTAGCCTCTCCTCCTATGTCAGATGATCCAGTCCCTCAGTCACCTTTGTGGCCCCTTGCTGCTAGGGGCCCCCCACCATGCTAGTCCTGTCATTGAGGGAGGCTCTTGGGCTGCTCAGGCATGATTTCCCTTTTGTGAATCCACGCTGACTGCTCCCATTGCCTCCTTGTTCTTTTTCATATGTTGGGAAATGGTTTCAAGGAGGGTTTGCTCCATCACCTGCCCGGGGCTGGGGGTGAGGCTGTCGAGCCTGTAGTTCTCTGGATGCTTATCCTTGAAGAGGGGAATTATGTCTTTTCCATCCTGAACACTTGTAAAGGGTTACAGAAACTTCAAGTGGGACTGAAACAACAGGCTCCAACATTTATATATAAATCACATAAAAATCTATGCACTTGCACGCATACATAAAACCATACAAGGTATATATGAATCTGAAGGATGCTGCATGGCTTCAGTGCAGAGGTTAGAGTGGACCCTGTTCTGCTTGTTGAGGATTTCAACATAGGAAACCTGCTCTTCCGAATTGAGGTGGGGAGTTGGTTGTTCCCCTTTACACAAGGCTCATGGACCAACAGGCCTCCTACAGGTCTTTCTGGCTGTTGGCAAATCCTTAACGCTGGCTGAAAGCAAAGCTGTGTTTTGGGGTTGTTTTTTTTTTTTTTTTTTTTTTTTCCCCTGTGAGGGCAGAGCTGCTGCCATTACACTGTGCTAGATTCTATTTGCTTGAACTCATGCTATCCTTAATTCATAGTAAAGTGAATGCTACCTTTCCCTCAGAACCCCTACCCCATCTGGTGGTGCTGTAAAGGAAGCAGAGTCTAAACTATTTTTGCTTTTCCACAAGTGCTCTTGTGCTTTGAGTCACAGTTATTTTTCTGGACACAAATATAATTATAGCATGAGCCTCTTCTCACTGACCACCCTGAGTTCTTCAGTTTTGGAGGCACGGCTCCCTGATGCTCCTGTTATCCCTGAATTATGCGCTCATTTTTCTTCCTTCCTTTCCTTCTGACTTCACGCCTTTCCCCAGAACTTTCCTTCCCAGGTTGGGCTGGGGTAAAGCAGAGGCAAGGAGAGGCTCCACCTGCCCCATGCATGGGCTAGCCAGAATTCCCCAGTGGATTACCACTGCAAAGATGAGGCTAGCACTACTGATCTATAAATGCATAAACTGTTTCCCAACTGAGGCCCCCTCCCCCCCCCCGAAATGCCTCTGTTACATCAAAACATAACCGGGGAGATGGGGAGTGGTTATTTAGCCTTAAGAATAGTGTTAGTACTAGGTTAGACAGAAACTGGCTATGAGTAAGTGCAGGTTGCATCTTGGAAAGAGGGGGGTTTTTTGTCAGCAGGAGTGCTAGCTTTTGTAAAAGCCTTCCAATAATGGTGTGTTTTAATGGTTGGGCAGAAAGAACAGTTTTAAGATGGCATTTGCAGAATTTATTGTTTGCTAAGTAACATGTTTTATCCCTCTGAATAGATTATCTTCAGGGCTTTCTAGGACGTTAAATCCAGCTCTCTGTTCCTATGAGGGCAGAGTCATTTCTGGAATAATCTTTCATCATAAGTCATGGGGATACTTTTTCCCTTCTTATCTTTACCAGCTCTGGTTCTGCTTTCCTCTTTCCATTTCAGAGCAACTCGGTATTCAAGTCACTTGATTTTGGTGAGAGCAGTCTATGTTGTAACGATGAGTCATTATTTGAATGCTGCAAATAGCTGGATGCAAAGTACACTGATACTGCTGTACTAGGTCAATACTTTGTTAAAAGGGGACCCTGGGATTCCAGAGACCCTTGCGTGAGGATGGGGTCTCCACAGCTTGCTTCCTGGTCTCGGTTGAGGCTGAAGGTATTTGCAAGGGATTTCGTACCCTGGCAGAGGCTGCCACGTAACGAGGATGGGAAAGCTGCACCTTGACTTCTGCACAACCCACAGACCATACAGCAGTGTCTCTGCACTGCCCTGATGAATTGCTTACCATTGCAGTTTTGCTTTTGCTAGATTGTTGCAGTTAATATGAGCAGTTTAGCTTCAGTTGGTTTCTGTTAGGCCCTCTTGGGTGACAAAGGTTCCTCTTGCTGCTAGTGGTGGCTATAATCTGCATTTGCAATGCTCATTTCTTTCATATTTGTTATGAGAGAATTATTAAGGAAGACTTAGTCTTTATTTTAAAACTTTCTAAGATACTTCTTAGTGATGTTTGTCTTTCCCTTGTTTTTTCCTCGCACTGAATATGCGGTATTGTCTACCTTATTCTCAGCATTGTCTGCCAGAAATAGTTTGAATTTGTTTGATTTCCCACCTGTGATTGCTGCAATAAATATGCTAAGACTTTGTTAATTTGCACTAATAATTGTGTATTCCCTATTATGCATCACCCAGTTTTGCAAGTTTATCAGACAAACAAAACATACCAAATAGAGATCAGTCATTGCTGGCTGATTTTGGTATTCAACTTTAGCTCAGTGTATGTTAGTAATACTGTACACTGGAATTTTTAAAGATAATCTTTGCAGAGTAAGATTTTTAAACTGTAGTCATTAGCGAAACTTCCTATGGCATTGTGCAACATTTTGCAAAAATGTTTTTAGTGCTTAACATGAGTTTCAGTCTACTTAACTGTGCAGATATGATTTCTCTTGGCTTTTTTGTGCAGTGCTGCCTTTTAATGCTAATACTGCCTAAAAAGCTGTTTCTTGCAAGTCAGCAGTGATACTGCACATAAACTAAAAACGTATTTGGATGTTAGTAAGTATGAGGAAAAACAGACTGTAGTGTCTCTGCCTGAAGACAGTGTATATATTCTATATTTCTTTGGGCTGTACAATGTTAGGGAAGCAAAACTTCTTGTCTATTCTATCTTCTGTCCACCCTTCAGGCAAATATTCAAGATGTGCTTTTACCTCCGTATACTGCTTTCTGCTTGACACAGGCAAATATATTTTGAGTTTTCATTTGTACATTGTAGACTCTCATAAAATATAGGCAGACATGTGAGTGAATTTTGGTCATTGATTCCTAAGAAGGTGTATTTCTTCTCACTTTGAAGAGCTGCTAATATAAAAGAACTTTATAATTACACATATTACAATAATATTCACTACCTAGCTAGGCCAGGTGTTTTGGGTGGAAGTGGCTTGTGCAAGTGACTGCTTAGCCTTATGAGATGAAGTCAAGGAGAAGGAAAATGCTTTAGAAAATCTTTGAATAATAGTACAAGTTTTCACTTGAGTTTAAATTTACCAGTTTCTAACATAGTATCTTGTTTCAATTTTGCATATAATTCTGGGTGTACAGATTTTACAATTCTAGTAGGAGTACAATCTAGATATAATATTACGCATACACACAGGTATCTATTGTGAATGTGCAAATTGAAGTTTTCCAAATTATTTCTTGGGCAAATGCAGGCAGTTTTTCATGAAGACAGCATTGGATATTACGTAATACAACAATATCCATGATACCAAACAATATCTCGGTTTCCAGAAGGTGGCAGGGAAAGGGATACTGCAGCTCTCTGAAGTAAAAAGTCAGTCCTCCTAACTTTGAAAAAAACACTTCATTAGGTCTGTTCCTGAAAATAGTTGAAACATTTGCTTGAATTTTCAAAACAAATGAGGTTTGCATGTCTGACATGCAAATTTCATCCCAGGAAGTTAAAGACTGGCAAAGTTATAAGCAAGAGAAGGCAGAATTTTATGAAAGAAGACGTTTGTTCTGATTATAAATGTAGGGTTTCCAAATATGGTAGGCCAAAGGATGTCTTTGTTACATAAAGATTGTTGTGGAAGTCTCATTTTTTTTTCTGTATTTCAAAAAATATATTTGTTTTGTAGTCTGTGATTATATTAATTTGTTGTTATAAACAGACTTGGGAAGAAAGTCTGGCTTGCAAAATAGTTTTTGTTGGTTTGGGTTTTTTTTTCCTCACAGCTGGGTTAGAGATTAAGATTAAATTGCTTTTTCCTTTTGTTCTATGAGGAATTCTCATTGTGATTTGTGATTACCTTTTAAAAGTGTGTACGTGAAATAGAACAGGGAATTTGTGTATTGCATAGCATGCAGTTTCAAATAGTATAATTTGTCTTAAACAGTGCTTCCATTGTCAATGTAATCTGGCATATACCTTGGTTGTGGGAAAGGGGATTTAGTACATGGAGTTAAATCAGAGCTGGATCTGTTAAAAACTAACCTATCACTACTGTTAGTTTTCAGTTTTGTATCGGCATAAGGGAAGAATTGGAAATGAGCAGATAGAGATGGAGAGAAAGTAGCATTGTCCCATCTGGCAGTAGCACCAATTTATGCCATACTAAGCTGATTGTGGAATTGTAATACTATTTTCAGAATGAATTGTTTTGCTTTATTTTATACCTTCATCAGCTCAATTATTGCATCACAAAATGGGCAGTTCTTGCAATTATTCCTGCTGAAATAGTGCAGCAATATTGATACGTAAAGGAGAAAATGAATACTTTTTACCTTAAATTGCTTCAGCGTGTTTGTGATGCTTTATTTGTAAATATATTATTTGCAGTGACTTGCTTTGTATCAGATGTTTGTACAGGTTTTTGTACATAGAAAAAATAATTTCCTGTGTTTTCTTTTTTAGCCTTCTGTTGAATCTTCAAGCCCAGGTAAATATTTTTAATATATCCTAAACTTGTGAGGGAAGAGTGAAAAATTATTTTTGCTGGTCTCTTCCAGTTAGTAATCTAAGGATATAATTTGATTAATAGATTGGTGGCAGTGCTGGTTTAAGTACTCACTGCTTTCTTCCAGTCTGTACCGGCACAAGTTTCTAAATGGTAAAATACACTGGGGAAATATGATTCTTGTCATTGCAAAAGCTGCACGAACACGTGTTTGGGAATGCTGACGTCCTAAGGAGCACAATGTGAGCGAGTGCTGAGGGCATGGAAGAGACTGCTTTACCCAGCGATACGATTACCATCCCTCTAGGCACGGCTACCCATTGGTTTTAGAGTTAAATACAGAGTCAAAAGTTAAGGCACTGTGTGCTCTCAATTAATAGATACATGGTTGCTCTATGTTTTGTATGCATAATACATCAAGAACAAAAGCAGCAAGAAAAGCAGTATTTTTTTACCTCATTGGATTACTAAAAATGAGGGGTTTCATGACTTCTGTTTTTAAAGCTGGTTATTTTCAGGTATTCCAGTATCCCAGAGCTACCGGCTATCGAGTAGTCAGCCTAAGTGTAAACTATAAATATCTGCGGTTTTTTTGTTCACTTTGGTACCACTGTACTTAGTGTTACTTATTTCGAAGGGTTTTGGCATCCTACTAATGGAAAAGCTTTCCAGTAGTTACTTTAGCTGGACTGCTGTTGTCTCTTGAGCTCTTATTTCTTTCAGAGAATCAATCAATTGCTTTAACACTTCAAACTACAAAGTATAGTTAACCCTTACAGTCAACCCCTCCCTCTTGCACCCTTAGCGTGGGTACACTCTTCAAGCTTTGGAAAATGAAATTTAAATTGTCCACAGAGACAAGCGGAAAAATGTTAGCCGGGTTGGAATTAGAAATCAGGTATTGCTGAATTACATAAAAATGCTGCATCTGCCAAACCATTCATCCATTCATTTATTTTTCATTGTCATAAAATATAACCAGACTTCTTTACAAAGAACTGTGAAAAAACTGCATGGGGAAAAATAACTAAGGATTCTGCATCGTAAATAAAATCTGCATAACTGTGAAGCTTACTTTAAGTTTAAATTTTGGAAAAGTCATTAGACTGTCTTTGTAGTTATAAACAAGAAAGCTTGCAAAGTATCAAGGAAACAACTGCCCTGAGTTTATATTTTATGACTATTTCTGCTCCCAGTAGAACTCTTGATTCAGGCAGGTTTATGATTATTTAGGAATTAAGTCTTCAAAAACTGAACATTTTACAAACGTTTAACTAGGGGCCCGATGTCTAGATATATAGTACTTTGAGAACTGGCTGGTTAAATAGTATCTCCTGGTTCTTTTTTTCATGATCTCTTACCACCCAAAGGACAGCTTTCACTGTCCTCTGAATAATAAGATTGGCTTTCCCTAAGATAAATAATTGAGGGATTTTGAAGATATTTTAATTTCTCAGTATAATTTGAGTATTAAAATGTCACCAAAATAAAAAATTAAACTCTGTGAGGCCATGATCTAACTAAAAACTTTAAAATGTTTTCTATCAGGAGGTTCAGCAACATCTGATGACCATGAATTTGATCCATCAGCTGATATGCTGGTGCATGACTTTGATGATGAACGGACATTAGAAGAGGAGGAAATGATGGAAGGAGAAACAAACTTCAGTTCTGAAATAGAGGATCTTAACAGGGTAGGTAGCCTTAAGTAGTCATAAAACATAACCACAGCCCACAGTCTCATACAAAACATATGCAGGTTTTTTCCCTTATATTTCGAATTTTAAAAAAAACACCCCTAAAACACTAATAGACAAATAATATAGACGGGGGAAAGGGGCTGAGCTAAATTTGCAGTTCTCAAAAGTTGGGAAAAGGAAACTGGTGCATAAACACTTAATAATGTATAACGCTGTGCTTGTTTAGTTTCTTTTTGCATATATGTGCTGGTGTTGGATTTTCATTTTATAGCTAATATAAGTTACAGTATGCTCTGACTAAACTTCTATATTCCAGTGTTTTTCTAAAGCACTTGCACTTGATTAGTGCATATAGATTTTGATTTTTTTTAAAAAATCCCATAATTTTATATTTCTTTTGCATTTTTATACAAACATTTGTATAATACTTGGAGCATATAGGAGTATCTTCATTTTTAAGGTAGAGGAAACATGCAGATGAAATGATTGGCTCAAAGCAAAGTTGTCAGCAGAGCTGGGATCAGAACTCACAATTATTGTTAATAGTGATAAATAAATCTTAAAATTTGTATCTTCTGAAATAATTGCATATAAGATTTATTTGGCATTTTGAGGTTATGCTGTCACTTATGTATTGTCTTAAATTACTTCTCGGGCAGGAATAATATTCTTAAATTACAAACTAGGTTGATTATAAACGCAGAGTAATTTAGATACTGTCTGTGGCCTCATTGGCTGAAAAGGCTTCCAGAACAGATCATTAACGATTCTCGGATGCATAGTCGATGCGCAAATCCTATTTAATATAAGTTTATGCCAATATGACTTTAAATTAATTTAATGCATTTAAACTACATTTCGGGTGTAAATGATAACTTCTTTCTGGTAATTTTAGGTTTGATATTAAATGGTAAACATAAAGATAAATAGTTAGTTTGTGAATCTAATTATGCTTCATCTAGATTAAATGAGAAATGGAGCTCCACATGTATGTCATGTGGTTTTTAAGTTGAAAATATGTTTTTTTCCCCTCATATTTTGTGAAGAGTCAACATCTGGTTGTGTAAATCTATCACCACATTACAATGCTTCGTTTATAACTGTATTTCAGCCATCAGTTTATTCCCTCATATCTCGGTTGTCGGGGCTGCAAGTTTATAATTTCTCCATGTGTCAGCTCTTTTGTGATCAGGATGGTGAGCAGTGGTATCACTTAGATTCACATTGCTCCGTGGGCTACTCTTCTCTGCAGAATGCTTTTACAGACTGGTAGAGAATCTTACAGTAGGGCTTTTACTGAGTTTCAGATGCTTCCATGCCAGCAGGATCTTTTTAGAGACCTATGGTTACTTCTAGTTGTGGGATAGCAGGCCGCACATCAAGGCTTACTTTTATGTCTGGTTTTTTTAGTCATGGATGATAGACAATCTAAATCTCAAAACTGTGGTCAAGACAAGTGCTACCCTGTCTTTTTCTTTCCCCCGACATTTACACATATTATTTTAGATTTCCCCCAGGCTGCGAATGTGCCTGATTTACTAGTTCAGCTCCTTCAGAGATGAGGTGGCAGTCAGGATTTGCAAAAGCATTTTTGAACCTTAATGGTTTCGCTCCTGACTGTCATAAAAATTACACATTCCTCTGAGGGTAAGGATCTAGGATCTTTTCTACTCATTGGTTGAAACTCTGGTGAATCTGTAATGCGTTAGTACTTGAGGTTGAGCAGCATCCTGGCATTTGTCTGTGCAAGTACGCGTATACGTTTTTGTCTAAATGGCAGTAACGTATCTGCATCTAGAGACCTGAAGTCACCCTCTATGCTGCTCTAGTATAGGAAAAAATACAGTTCCCTGAGAGCAGAGCAGTACCTGAAGGGAATAAGAAGTATTAGATTTGGTAGTTCTCAGTGATATTTCTTGAAAGGTAAGAGTTTTTCTTGGGCAGGAAAGCTATCTGTGAGGTGCTACAGCAGACTATCCTTGATCATATCCAGACATGAATTCAGGAATACTCTTTTTGTACGTAGGAGCATCTATACCAGATACGGCCAAAGTCCTGGCTAACCAGTATTCCTTATTCAGCAGCCCAAGAGGGAGTGCTCAGGAAGGTGTGCCTGGGATGAGGCACATCTCTTAGCGTCCTGGGCATATGCTGACGCTGCAGTTTTCCAAAACGCAGGAAACTTGGCAGCATAATTTTGGTAGTAGGAAACTGCATTCACGTTCTGTCTTGGAAATAATAAATGACCATGCCCAAGCAAGTTGCAGAGACTCAATTTCCTCCTACTCTTAGCTAAGCTGACTGTACAAAGCATCAGCTGGAGGGAATGTGACATGGAGGATTTGACGAGTGTGAGGCCAAGTTCTTTACCTTTGTGTGCTGCCCTGTCTGTGGGCAGAGCACTATTGGGTGGCGTGTGCAGGCTTCCTGGGTGCCTCTAGGAAGTGGTGAGCATTGCCAGGGTGCTGTGTGTGGTGCCTCCCTGCGTTACTTCCAGATTTTTAAGCTTTTGACTCCATTCTTTTTTCCATTTGTTGTTCCATATAATCACTTGGTTTGTCTTTTTGGGGTCCCCCTTTTCAGGGAGGGCTCTTGGGTTTTCTTAGGGTTATGCACCAGCATCTTCTTGTCTTTAAATGAGAGAACCATACATGGAAACATGCAGTGTTTCTCCCAAATACTCTTCCAGCCTCTAGCAGGGTGCAGTTCAGGCACATATGAAAAAGATGTTGTCTCTTTGTAATGCCTGTCAGTCTTATTTTTCCTCCTCCTGTGGATTTGTCCGTTTTATTTTTGACCTCTGTAAACTTAGTGTCCACGAGGCATATGGCAATGTTGCGTAGTTCATTTAGTGTGAGAAATATGTTTGGGTTTTCAGACCTATTCTGTGTTCATTTCAGTGGTTGTCCCTGAGCTCTTCAATTAGAAAAGTGTACAGTCATTTATATTTACCTTCTCTGTGCTGCTTGTGATACAATTCTCTGTTACATCACTCCTCCTCACTTAACCTCTACTCCAGACGCATGAGTTTTAATTCATTTCTTGTTATTAAACATCTTCCACATAAGAAATTTCTGTGTCTTTGTTAAGGCTTGTTACTTTTTTAACCTTTCCTATTTTTGCAATATCCTGAAACAATACAGAAATCTTGATTTGTATTTTATCTTGGAGAGTTGCTGACCCTTGGGGCTTTTTGAATTGTAATGGACTATTTGAAGTTAAGAGGCTCTACCTAAGAAAAATGTTGTAGACACAATACCGCTTTCCTAGGTAATATATAGTAATATGCCTGTTACATTGTTCACACATACCTACGAATTGTAGTAAAAGTTCTTTTTAATTCTCAGTCTGTATCTACAAATGGGATAGTGGTGAGGAGTGCTTAATGGAAGTATATTACTTTCCAAAATGTACTGGAGAACATTTGTTTGGATAATTATGAATAGGATTTTTCTGATAGCTGTACTGTCAGGTTTTAATTAAGATCACAGTCCTGTCATGTTGTCTGTCTCAGTAAACTATTAATTACCCAATTCTAAGAGTTCTTTCCATAAAATGATACGATAGGGACCAAGAAGTCAAGAGGGAAGGTGAGGACATTTAGGTCCACATGGTCTGCATCTGCTGTGTATATAGCTTAACCAAAGAGTAGACCAGTAAGTGGTAGAATGGCTTAGTTCTTTGAAGTAAAATAAAATAAAATACACAGACAACAAGTACTGGTAACCCCTGTGTTACTCTTATTTTTACACAGCAGAACTAACTACACTTGCCTTTTGTAATTGGTATTGTTAGTATATTTCCAGAAACTAGAGGTGTGTTGATCAGTGAAGGCCCTTAGGAAAGGAGTTCATCGGAGGAAGTCTTAAGGTCAGCTGATAACTAAAAAAATCTGATTATCAGCTGAGAATTACATACTAAGAAGAAATATTTAGAGCAGGCAGACACCTCTAAATAATAAACAACGGATTTGTTCTTGTGAGAGAGATAATTTTAAAATGCTCTCTGAAAGTTTCTGCTCTGAAAAATCTCATTAGGGATGCCATATACTGCCCCGAAGGCTCAATACTGAGGTATTAAAAGTAATAAAGTAAGTAATTTGCAGACCTGGCAATTAATAATTTTAATTAATAAAGTGAATGTAATTGATAACAGTTTGGCAGCCACTAAATTCGAGAGCCGACTGTATAATTTGAAATGTCTCTTCAGGGTGGATCAGCATTCTAAATATAAAGATTTTTAAATGTGCGCATGTTTTAGCAGATTTGCTTCCAACTGTGGATGGTTTTGTAGACAACTAGCTTAAAATGTATATGGATCTGTAAACATTACTGCTGTCTTTACCTGGATATCAGGTGATCCTGAATATAAGGTGATCCCTCACCCCCATCCAACCCCTCATTTTTTGTTTTGCCCAGAAAGGGGAGAGGCACAGAGAGACGGAGAGGTGTGTTTTTGGTGTAATTTTGTATTCAAAGCCAGGGTTGCAGAACTGTGTAGAACTGTCCCTGTAGTGCAACTCCCCAAATGAAGATTAAACTCCATGTTCAAGCCAGATACTTCAAGTTCTGGTCCTTATTCTGCTGAATTCTTGAAGACATTGCAAAAATCACTGCCTTGCACTAGGACAAGTTCCTGCCTGCAAAAACTGTCAATATCTTAGCTGTCTGTGTGAATCAGTTGCTGCTGACACACATTTTCTGTTTTTTCCACAAATACGTACAAAATACTACAATTTTTTCGGGTAGTTTTTGGGCAGTAATGGGAATACCAGTATGTATTCCAATAAGGAGTGTGTTCACTCTGTGTACTGAAGGGGTATGATGTAACCAGACGTAACCTGCCTCATTGCAGTGCTTGTGTTTTGGTCAAGTAGCAGTAGACAAATACCAAGGGAGGGCTGGGGCATACAGCCCTTTGGTGCCCTTTTAATGAGCTTTACGGCCCCTTTGAGAGATTGGTGGTATGCGAGGTCTGCTGTAAATTTATAAAGGATTAGGAAATAGTTCCGCTGCATAAAACCCCACATTTTTCTTATGAGCCGAAACTTCTATTTTTGACTGTCCATTCATTTTGAAGTGGCCCTTGTTAGTATACCTGATCATCATCTATCTGTTTTTGCTGTTACGTTTAAAATGCACACCTTTAAGCTGTAGAGCAGATGTGGGATGTGAAATATTTTTGTTAAAATCTCAAACTTTGTTTGGATGTTTATCAGGAAAGTGATATGCCAATCCAGGAGCTACTTAGCCGTTATGGCTATGATGGTACCATTCCACTCCAAGAAGATGACGATGATGAAGATGAAGAAGAAGAGGAGGAGGAGGGAGAAGATGATGATGATGTTGATAATGATGACAACAGTGGCTGTAGTGGTGAAAACAAAGTAAGTGTTTACCCTAATTTGAAACTGATTTTCATACAGCCATTCTGTACTAGACAACCACTCAAGATGCCAGATCATGGCAGAAGTAATTGATAATATAGTTGGTTTCAGATGCTTTGTGTACTGAACTCTAATGTTTATTCTTAATTACCCATCTGTATTTCTCTTCATTGCTCTTAATTTCATCTGTATAATTCCAAACTGTTGCTGCAGCAAATTAAGGTACATGTATACGTATAGCATTATTTAAGAATGGATTGTAATTGTCCTTCAGAAATAGTCTGACTTCAAAACTGAAGTTTTAAATGCCTGAAGGCACCTTTATAGATATGGCTTAATACTTTTTTCAAGACGAAAAGCTGATCTACTGAAACTGAACAGTGAATTGTGGAATTGAATTAAATGTGTCTCTGAGTATCAGAGATGGCTGCAAGTTTTCTAGCTTTAGCATTTTAATTTGTATTTTTTCAGGCTGGCAGCCCTGGTTGTACTTAAATTGTTAACTGAATCTAATGCTTCAAATATCTTTGCAAAATGTATAGTTTTGAACTTAGCATCTTTAAAATCCTGTTCTGTGTGCTCTTAAAATAAATTTTCTGATTTTAGAAGAGTCTTTTCTACTTGTGTATGTCATACGTATTTGTAACAATCCTGTCCTGTCATGGGCACAGCTGTAACTTCTCCATTACTGGTGGCATTCAGAGTTGCATCCTGAATTCCATTAAAATATGAAACCCTTTGTATTGTCAGTAACAAAAAAGCTTAGGCATTAATGGAAGTTGCATTACCTAATCTGGCTTTAAAAAGGGTGCACTTTGTTCTTTGATATCTTACCCATTTTAGAATCTCTGGAATGCGGCACAGAGATGAGGAATAATATATCTGATTCAGTTCTGATCTGATATGTGATGAAGTTCTTAGGATTTACAAACTCCCTTGATAGATGTTATAAAAGATTGCTATTTGTATGGGTTGAATAGTTCAAAAACCAGAAAGATACATAGTTATATTACATCCAAAAAGGTTCAAGAAGTTGGAGAGGGGGAGAAACTTACGTAACATGAAGTATGCAAAATTAAGACACAAAAGTGGTTTATTTTGTTGTGCATGGTGGTGTTCCTGAAGTCTCACTTTCTTCTTGTGTCCTTGCTTCTTAATTACTTCCTGACACAGCTTCCATCTTCTGTGTTCTCATGACCTCCTCTGTAGTTCTTCAGTTCTGTTACTAGCTGATTTAAGATACTGCCTATCTTTTCTCTTAAATGGATAAAATCTCAGTGTCTGTCACCGCTGTCAGCAGCAAGAGGAGTCATCTTTGTCCCTCTGTAGGACATTAACACTTTGTAGCATGCTGCAGAAGCAAGTGCATTCCTGCCCATCAGGAGCAACGTTCACAGTCTGGCACCATAAACACAGCCAATGGGTTAGCCTAATTGCGGACTTGGCACTGTGGCTGAATTGAATGTATGCGTTCACCTATTCTACCCCAGTTTTGATAGGGTTGGAACAAAGGTGGTGGGGAGGACTGGGCACAAAGAGAGCTAGCTAACCTGTTATGATTGTTTGCCTCAGGGTACAAGAATGAGAGCTCTGAAATGCTTGCGTGCTCTTAGCAGAGAGGCAGTAAAATACATCTGTGGGGGTGGAATAATTTTATAAATCATTCAAGCTTTTTCTGCAAGTGCTCATCTTTCTACAGCTTATTTAGCTGTACTGCACTTAGCTATTTTCTATTTTTAATCTGCTTTAAGCTGCACATGTGATAATACTCTGGTTGCTGGTAAAGGTACACATGTGCTGTGCCTAATGCTATGTGCTGTGTCGGAACTAGCAAGTATGAGTGCTTACAACATAGTCATAAAAGATATTGACAACATGCATTGAAATAGAAAACACTAATACTTTTTTTTTTACCGTTATCATTTTAATTTTCGTTAATTGTAATAATTCCCATAGTTGTGGTTTATCTTCTAAGAAAGAGACTTGTTCTAATTTTTGATCTTTTAATGACTCAGTGTACATACTCGAGTCTACTGATACACTGTTCCTGTGGGGTTGAACCACACTATTGACATTAATTTTTATGGAAGGTACTATTACCATTTGATTGAGAAAAGTATAGCCAGTAAATAATTCCCCCCCCCTTTTTATTGAAAATTCATAAGGAAGGGTTTTAAAGACCAAGGTAAAATTTAAAGTTAAATGAAGTTAAATGAAAACTGCAAGGATTTGCTTGACTGATTTAAAAAACTAGGCGTGATATTTAATTATGATTCATATTTCTGATTTGTATGTTAGAGTCTGAGTGTTAAATTGATCTGCTTAAAATCCTGGTCAATAAATAATATGATGTGTTTACACATTTGTTGAGGCTCAGTCTGGACAGGCCACAATCTATACAGTCACTTCAAGTCAGTTAAAAGATATTTGAGTTTGATATATTGACAATTTTGGAAAAAATGTTGCCAAAATAGTGTTTGTCACATACAAGGGATAGCTGATCTCCTGTTTGCTTTTTTATATTTAAGGAGGAGACCATAAAAGATTCGTCAGGTCAGGAAGATGAGACACAGTCATCTAATGACGACCCAGCACCATCTGTTGCTTCTCAAGATCCACAGGAGATAATTCGCCCTCGTCGATGTAAATATTTTGATACAAGTATGTACAGTTTAGTACTAAGCACAGTAATCTCAGTATGATTGACCTTTGGATAAAACAGTTCCAGTTAACATCATATTCTGTTTCTGAAATATGCATGTTGATACCTATAAACATTTGTTTGTTCTCTTTCATAACACTGCTCTCTATTATCCTTATGCTCAAAATAATAGTCAACAAAAAAGTCCTGATTTTAGCTGAATGCTAAATCTTCTCTGCAGATAAGGCACTCTGTATAAGGACAGTAGATATTCTTTCTTCTTAAAAGAAAGGATTGAATTTGTAGAAAAATTTGTATTTCTACAGTTTTGAAAAAGCAGGCTTTCAGACAGTGTAAATCCTTTTATGACACCACTCTGAGTGTTGTAACAGTCCAGTTTATGATCCTGCAAACTGGCTTGTATGGATGTGCCCTTCAGAAAAATTTTCTTGTACGTGGAGTCCAGGTGCGGTAAATAACTATTTAGTATGGTATTACCTTACCATCGTAGTTTCAGCTGCCAGCTCATACTAAGGACATATGTAAAATATTTGTAAGTAGGAAATGAACTGTTCCAACTAGATAATTGTTGCACAGTGCGTGATTGTCACGACAAGGCCTGGTGACACCAGTTTATGTATTCATTCAAAGAAGGTGAGCATCCAACTAAAGGAAAAAGTAAAAACTGAAATTTACTGGAAGTAGAACCCCAGATTTCTTCAAGATCACTAATACAGAAAACAAAAGCAATGAAATCTGAAAAAGGCCAATAGATTGTTAAACCTGAAATAATGAAGGGGGAGATAATGATGAAGAAAATTTGCTTCAAGAATTCCACATTTGATACTGTTGCCAGCATCAATGTGGACTGATTATTTTCTCTCTTTTTTTGTTTAAAAATTGGTTTTGCATCCATTTGAGACTGTTGAGCTAGTGTTACATGGCTGTCCCTTTAGACAGCTCTCATTTCTGTGGCAATCTTACCTAAGGGGATCTGAACCTTTTAGTATTGAGCTATCAGCAGGGCCATTTGGACAACAGATATTTTACCTTTTTTTGAGGGAAGTGACTGTCGCTGATGTTTGAATTCCTACTGTTCTGTGTTTTAATAAACAAAAGTTAAAGCAAAGGTTCCTTATGATACCTTATACTTGATACTTATTAACCATGACATTGTAGAAATGCCATTTTCTAATCTGTAGTTTATTTTAATCCAAAAATGCCAAGGAACTTCAGCATGTAGCTGTGCAGAGGATTGCAAGTATCTTAAATGAACTCTGTTTTTTAAACATAGCAGTAGCATTAGCATAATGCAAGTGGATTGCATTAGGTTTTGGGTTTTTTTACAATGTTCAGCTGTGTATAGAATGTAATTTAATGTACAAATAATTTTGGTGCTGATATTGTCACATGCTACACATAAACCAGATATTTCAGTTGCTTTCAGTATATTGTGAAAGGCAACTAGCCTATATCATAAAGAGCTTAAAATTTTTGTCAGTCCTTATCCAAAATAATCTACTTTAAGTGCTGCTGTGCATCTCCGAGCAGTACATCCAAGCCTACTAAATCCCAGTAAGACTGAGAAAAGCAGATTTCTTGCACCTTGTGCTGTAGTCTACCTTAAATTCAGTGACAGCTGCTGTAAGGGAAAAAGAACAGCAGTAACTAAGCTAGGAGCTCATTGAAAATGGTGTTGAAACCCACATGTGGATGCTGAACATCCACATAAAAATACTTTCAGAAAGTAACAGTTTGTAGTAAATTTGGATGTGGATCATCTCAACTGCTTCAAAGCTTGGGTGAGGGAAAGCAGATTTTAATTAGGTAGTAGTAGTAGTAGTAAAATTGATGGATGTATTCATTTGCGCTTTAACATTTCAGAGCCTGTTGTGTATCTTAATCCATTCTAAATGTGAACTTTGGGTGGGTCATTTTTTAAAGTTGTCAATACTGAAACATTTAGTATTGTCACTAAAACTGCCATTTGTGTTTGTGTGGTATTAGATAAGATGGCAGTGAGGCAGAGCAGGGCTGCTGTGCACCTGGAGGCTGGTGGGATGAGAGGCTGGGCTCACGTGCCCCCATCAACCCTTGCTGCGGTGCTCCCAGGAGCTGCCTGTGACGTCCCAGGTCCCCTCTCGCTCAGCCCGCTTTGCTGGAGGCTGGTGTTGGCATGCACGGGCCCCATCACAGCTCATTTTGTGTAACTGTTTGAACAATTTCTTGTAGATAGTGAAATAGAAGAGGAATCTGAAGAAGATGAAGATTATATTCCCTCAGAAGACTGGAAAAAGGTAAATATTAAAGGCTGTTAAAAAAGTCTGTGTTTCATGAATAATGGGTTGATCTGTTTCCTAGTAACTCTGAGCTCTATAAATCACCCAAATCCTCTCCAGTTTTTCCCCATAAATATAAGGGTTTTGATAGTAAGAAGCGTTAGACCTCCCCAAATTGTCAAAAATACATTTCCATATAGTGCCTGTTAACTGTAGTTTTAGATTCTGAGCAATGAAAGTTTTAAGGGGTAAAAAAAGATGTGGTCATTCTCTTGTTTGCTGACAAAAAACATCACGGCTGTGGTTGCTTAACTTCTGTTTCTGTTATTTCAAAACAGGAAATCATGGTGGGCTCTATGTTTCAAGCCGAAATTCCAGCTGGCATATGCAAATACAAAGAGAATGAAAAAGGTGAGACTTAGCACTATTACCATTATCACTATGTTTGAGATTATTTTCTAATGGGGAGAAATAAAAGATTTGATTGATGTCATGTGTCTTGCAAAATAAAAGAGCTCCTTCAAGTGAAAAATAGAACCATCGTCTCAAACTATAGTTCATCCTGTACTTCACCATCAGATCTTGAGTCTTGAGATTATATTGCTGGCCTATTGCCGATTGAACCCTTGTATTCTAATTTGGTAACATACACAAGCTTTCTATGTAGCTTATGTTGACCTCTTCACCTAGTATATTTAGTTTATGTAAAACAAAATAGATAATAAAGAAATTGTGTTGCTGGAATTGGATTAACACGTTAAAAGAGGCAAAATGGTACCAGCAGCTTTGATTTTCACATTTTATAACTCTTCAATCAGTATTAAAGAACCTCTTGTTCTACTTTTGAATTTTTTTCCAGGAACTTTTTCCTCCCTCACAAACAGAGCCTTTGGCTATATGCTGTCAATATAATCAAGTCAGGAAAGGTAGACCCAGTTAAAACCCAGCTGTGAGCTTAAAAGAAGCAAATTTTCCTGCTCATTCAGCCTATTACTAAGAATTTATTTACACTGCAGGTCAGTTTGAGACTGTGGCTTTTGTAGTTTTATATAACTTAGTTTTTAAACTAACCAGCGCAAAACTCGGTGCCTTCCTGGAATCTGAGTATACACTCCAGTAGTAGCAGTTGTCTTGCTTCAAGCTCCAGGTTGGGGTAGCTACGCTGTAGCCTGATCTAGCTAGAAACTGTCTAGAAAGAGCATCAGTCCTGCTATTGACTTAGAGCAGGCTCACACTGAAACTGACACATTCTGTCAGCTCTGGACTCTGTAGCCAGAGAGGTTGAAGAGAATGTAATTTAAAACTATGTGAGAAGTCAGGAGCTTCCATTAAAAATAGAAAATGGCAAATTAGGAAACATCTGGTTTTTAGCTGTGAAGTTGTTGTTCTTTGCATGCTTTCCTGCTTCTATCTGAAAATAGAGCTTGAACTATGTATTTGCCTGAGATGCAGTAAATGATGCTTTACTGGTCAGTCACCTGCTTTTCCTGGTATTTACTCAGCTCTAAATGGCTTCTGGCCTCCAGTAATAAAAAAGATATAGCTGCTTTGTGCATTGCAGTAACCTGTATAAAACAGTTTTTCATAGTCTTGCACACTACTCTTTGCAGAACAGAGAACCTACATCATGGGCAAAAACCACTGAGGGGAAAAGTTAGGGCTGTTCTAGTTTTATGTACCAGTGGGGCTTTATATCTTCTGCCACTTCTTTCCCTTCTGCTGTGTTTTGGATGTAATCTTTGACAGGACTCCAACTGGAATATTAATGAAGCTTAAAAAGTTGAAAAATAGATGCCTGAGACTATGTATTTACTACTTTCATGTACATATCCCATCATCTTAGTTGTTCTCTAATGAAGGGGAAATTCTAATTGTAAAATTCCTAAACACTAAGAAGGCTAGTGCTTTCATATCCAGTCCCATAAGCAAAAGCACAAAAATGCTAGAACTTTTAAGAATAACCATATTGCTTTTCAGAATGTGTTCTGACATGCTGTTGTGAGGAAAAAACGACCATGTAATCTACAATAAGCTAATTACAGTGGACTGGCTCTCTGAGAAGTATGCCTGGAGACCAAATTAGTTACTACTAAACAATTTCAGGTTATGAAAAATCTACAAAATTAAAAGTTATGTTTTCAGAAGGCTTGGACTTGAAAATCAAAGGATAGCTCTGAAAACTGAAAGGTGCTGAAGCTGCTTTGAGACTTACTGGCCGCTGTCATTCATAAACATTGCGGTGTACTTAGCTTGCATCATTAAGGGTGGCTTAGAACCAATTATCAGTTATCTCCTGAAAAGAATTGTTGCTTCTGCTGGAGTTTGTATGCCAAGATACCTAGAATCTTTTTCTTAAATGAGCAACCAAACATCAGATTAGGACTAGCTTTTGGAAAAAAAAAAAGCTGATCAAAAATTGTTGGGAGCTGTTTCCAAAGAGTATGTTGTTCGTAAAATGGAGCTGTCTTTCTTTGCAAGACACTTAATTTTCCTTACCAGTTTTGTTTTTTTATTTGTAGTCTACTTTCATGTTGAAAATAATTTTTTTCAAGTGTAGATGTACCTAGCTGCCACTCTGACCTTTCCACCTGCACAGTATGCTACTGTATCTTCCCTTCCTGTGCTGACCGTGCTTTCCCAAGTGTTCTCTCCTTCTTTGTCTTGTTGAGTAAGAGTGAAAGGTGCTCACCGAGCTAATGGAATCAATGTTAAAGTTACTTTCTTGCTGGTTTTTGTAAGGTTATCTTTCACTGAGGACTGAGACACAAGCAAGGTCTGGATACTTTCCTGATTCTGTTTTTTAATAACCTGAATTTTACTTTATTTTACTGTACTGGTATTTTAAATGTGTAAAACTTGTGGGTTCTTCAAAATAAAAATGGGAGGTAACTCAGAGGATATATCTTTTGGCCATGTTCCTCCCATTAATTTCCATTTACTATGGCTTCCCTGGTCTGAAAGCTCATGCAAGAGCTCTGAAAAAAACAGTGGAGATTTGGTAGTATTAAAATTCATCGATCTTTACCTGAATGATTTTGTTTTAGAAGGTATTTCTTGGAAGTAGTAGGAAGGTCTTAGCAAAGTTTCCTTTCAGGAGCTGTTTGACTTCAGAATGTCTGGCATCTGGGTGTCATTTTCCCTGGAGAAGTAGTGGACCTTGTTGTGGCTTTTGCCAGCCGTGTTAGCTGAGACACATTTAGTGGTCCAGGCACGTGGTAGTGTTTTTAGCACCATTTTTGGTGGTGCACTTTTTGTTTTTTTGTGACTGATCCTAATTGTCTTGCAAGAAGACAGATATAATTAGTTTCTGAAATAGTTTTCCATGTCTGCTGGCTGCCATCAGCAAAATGGTGCAGCTTAGGGAAAAGGCATGCTGGATGGATCGTTCAGGGACTGTGTCGGGTACTTCTGCTGCCTCGTGATTCGAGTGGCTTCAGGAGGAGGACGGGGAAGGTGGAGTTTCTGGAGTTTCATAAATGGGTCCTAGAATCTAGAGCACTGATTATGCCAGAGATTTGAGGACAATATAAGGAATAGTATCCTAGTCATTTGGATCACTGCATTTATGAGACTATCTTTTACCTGTCCCTGTGTGTGTTCTGGATTAATGTTGGTGCTCTAATGATCTTCCAAGGTTTCATAATCACTAGCTTTATAAGAGAGAATAAACTTCTGTATTGTTGTTTTAGTTTGTTTTTCTTTTTCCTGTGGTTAATTCAGTGTATGAAAATGATGACCAGCTGCTGTGGAATCCTGACTTCTTATCAGAAGATAAAGTGATTGAGTTCCTAAATGAAGCATCAAGGCGTACGGGTGATGAGAAAGGCCTAGATGCAATTCCTGAAGGATCACATATTAAAGACAATGAGCAGGTATATAAGAATAATTAGGATTTGTAGTTTAATACTGCAGAATTAATTATCCCTTTATTTTATTTTATTTTACTCCCAAGAATTAAAATTGCTTTTGAAACAGCTTTATTATTCTTTGTGGAAATAGAAATGTGATGGGTTTTTTTCCTCTCAACAAATACTAAACTGTTAACTTAGGCTTAACATTGCTTGATGTATCAGTGCATTATTTTGTATATAAATTCTTTGTATGAATGAGTTCTGTTCTTTCAGTTACAGATTTTTTTAAAGCTATATGAATGCATACTTTTTTTTTCTTCATACAAAAAACCCCATTAATTTACAAATGTATGCCATGGATGAAAATGTTAAAATACTTTACCTGGGTATATACTTGGTTATGTAATTAGAGATTTGGAAACTTAAACAGAGGAAATACGTCTTTGTACTGTCTTGAATTATATTACATTCATTCAAAGAGTTTATTTTTAATCTTTTCTTAATAGGTATAAGTGATTTACTAAGTATGCTTCTGTGGCACAACATAAATTGGGTGGTATCCAGAATGTTAAATGTATGTCTTTTCATCTTTCCAGGCATTGTATGAACTGGTTAAGTGCAATTTTGATACTGAAGAATCATTACGAAGGTTGAGATTTAATGTAAAAGCAGCCAGAGGTGAGCATACACTGAAAGTTAAATTTATATTGTTGAACTTTCATTTTATCTGTTACACAGGTATTGGGTTTTGCTGTCAGCAGACTGAGCTTGACTGCATGTAAGCCTTAAATATCAGTGCCCATTTAAATGCAGCCTTCAGTGAATCTCTTATTGTTCTCTGAGAGAATGAAATTAGCAGATGTAGTATAAACAGGTACGTGCTCAAAGAGGGCATGTAAATTAACTTCCTGTCAGTAAAGCTTGATATTTATATCTGTGACTTTAATAAAAAGTTAACATTTAAAATTACTTCTTAGCAACTGAATTGTGCATTTCTTGGGCATTTTGTTCTTTGTTCTTCTAGTCCTTTTCAGTCATCAAAGTTAATGGAACAAACATAAAATATAAAATGAAATAATTCACAATTCTAAATAAAGGAGAATGAGCATCTAAATCTTTTATTTAAAAAAGTATAACACTAAAAAGACCCTGGTCTTAAAGATGCTTTTGGAGCCTTAAGCATTTCCTGTTTTGGTATTGATCTTTATACTCAAAGGAGCAAGAAACTAAGAGAAGGCACAAGTTATTTTCCTTTCACATTGATCTGTTGGTTCTGCTTTCAAACCTGTGGCTTCTCCAGAGTTTACTGTGCAAATCACAAGACAAGAATGATCAAATAGAGAAGATTAGTTTGTTCTCCCACTATTTTAATCCTTATTTATTTGTGACCTTAAGAATCAATAAAGCCAAATTATATTAAGTTCTTAGAAGTGTGGCTGAAAGTTATTAGGGGTTTATTCTGGGGGGCCAAGATTTCCCACCCAATAGTGTGGCAGCACAGTTTCTTTTTCTACCTAACTGGAATTAACAGCCTATCATTGCTGGCTCTTGCCAGCAGTAAAGATCTCATTCCTCATTCCTTTTCCCCTGCTTCTTCCAAATTCCAGCAACCAGTTAGAGTCCATAGTATGAGCTCCTTCGTGCTGTGTCCTGGCTTGAAGGATACCTGCTTCCTGTGGTTCTAGGGGCAGAATGGTGAGACCAAATTTCTAAGCCCTTCTTCCTCTTTCTGCTGCCTAGTTATTTCCCCCATGCAGCAGGGCTGGAGTTACGGACCATTTATAACAGTCCCTACTGATGAGCTACTTAAGGCAGCCAAGTTTCCCACCTACTCACTAGAAGGGAGAATTTTCAATTTTGTACTAGTAAGTGAAATTTCTGGAGGTGGTTCTCATTTAGTCAGCAGATGGTGTAAGAAACTTGAATACCACGTATATTTTCTGTCACTTAAGTTTTCTTTTATTGGCCGTATGCTTTTTTGTTAAGTATTTTCTCTATTGTGTTTCCTTGCTATAGAAGAATTATCTGTTTGGACAGAAGAAGAATGTAGGAACTTTGAACAAGGACTGAAAGTCTATGGCAAGGATTTTCATGTAATTCAGGCAAATAAGGTAAACACTGATTTTAAGTGTAGTTCTCAGCTTTTTTTTAAAGCAACGTAATTGTAAATAAATTCTTATCCTCCATTTCGTTCACAAATTACCATATTTACTACTTCTAATTTTTACTGCATATATGTCTAAATTGGTTTGTCAAAGTCCAGAATCCTCTGTAACTGTGGCTGTGAACCCTAAGTCCAGAAAAGTGCAAAAATCCTGCTGTGCATACATAGGGGGAGATCTGCATCCCTAGAGTCTTATTCTGGTCTTGAATAGACTGGTGAAACAGACTTGAGTATTTCTCCTGAAGCTGTTGCTTGCGGCACCTCACGATACCTTCAGTATTCTTAGAAACACTATTAAACTTTGCATTTCAATTTCTGGGTCTCTGAAATTTTGAGTCAATAGTTTCCACTATTTCCTATGTTTTATAAAGAAGCATTGACTTTGAATTTCACACCTTTTGATTTAAATGGTAGCTTTTTGCCAAAAATGTATTTAAATTCATCAAATTTGCATGGCACATATT
The DNA here is from genome assembly GCF_965638725.1 of Aptenodytes patagonicus. NCBI lineage: Eukaryota > Metazoa > Chordata > Aves > Sphenisciformes > Spheniscidae > Aptenodytes > Aptenodytes patagonicus. The sequence continues at coordinate 58,459,473 of NC_134953.1, read as the reverse complement.
TCCTAGGTACGAACAAGATCAGTTGGTGAGTGTGTAGCATTTTATTACATGTGGAAGAAATCAGAGCGTTATGATTTCTTTGCGCAGCAGACCCGATTTGGAAAGAAGAAATACAATCTTCATCCTGGTGTAACGTAAGATGTGCATTATTTTTATGTGCTTTTACATGTTGGATCTAAATCTTTCTTTTATACTGCTCTAATCTGAAATGGTATGACCACCTAGGGATTCCATAGTCCCAATTTGCAGCAGGAAAACAGCCAAGGTGTAAGAAAAGCTGACTAGTGCATATAATGTAATTTCTAAAATACATTTATTTGGAATAAGGCCAACAATTTGCATTGAACAGCTATTTAATTTAGTTTGTTTTCTGTTTAAATGTTTCACAAATATAATATTTCTGCAAATATGTGGAATTTTTTAAATGCTTGGTTTACTTTAAATACTTGTTTTATAAGGCGTTAGTCACAAGTTTCAGGTGGGATTTGTGGTACATGCTGTAGCATACTCTTGAAATGTATTGTTTGACAAGAATTCCGGCCAACACAGTACCTTGTACTAGGGCTTTTTTGGGTGTATATAGCTCCTTTCCCCATTCACATCTCTGCTGGGCAAAGAGGGAAATGTCTGCATAGCTGTGTATTTTCCTCCCTCAAATCTGAGCAAGTGAGCCAACCTATTATTCTGCCCTTCATTCCAATGCTATGATTTTAGTATCCCACTCTTTCCGCTGACGTTCTCCAAGTCTTTTTACTATTATTTTTTTCTTCTCATTTGTTCCTGGCTTCTCTGTTGCTCCTTCTTTTTAAAATTATTGTTTCTTTAAACATTTTAGAACTGTGTGTTGGACCACTGAAGTGAACTTGCAGCATGACATTAAGGGTTGCTATCTGTGGCTTTGTAAAGTAGACTGTTACAGAGAAGCACCCAGAGCTGCTGGATTTTCATAACCAGTTGTCAGGGACTGTCTGTCTCCCCCTCTTCTTCCATCTGGGTTTTCTTTTTTCCATTTTTGCCCAAATTAGTAGACATTTTTGGTTGTTAATGACTTAAAACATTCTTTGGTTCTTTTGCAGTTGACTGCATATGGTGATCAGAAGAAGTGTCATTAAGGATTGTACTTGTCTATTCTTGAATGCTTTTACAGATAGATGTGGGAATTTAGGGTGCAGTATCAGTTCCAGAATAATTATGTGTGAGGATATGCTGTTTCTGGAGTTAATCCAGACTAATACCATATGTAGAAGGGCTTTACCAACCATCTTTCTTTGTTTAAATCTTTCATAAGAGATTTACTATTAGTGACCTAAATTGTAGGACAGTAACATATTTCAGATATGGAAATGTCTTATCTTTAACTCTGAAGTTTTTAATTTGCTTTTAACTTTACCCCTTTTGAGGTTGTATGTGCACAAAACTTGTTTACTTTAATGGTATGTTATCACTGCCGCAGCAAATTGCAAGAGCTTAGTATGAACCTGCCTGAGAGCATCACCTTGAAAATACAGTCCACAACATCACAGCATATTGAAGTTTCTGCTTGTGCATGATCTTATGGGACTTACATAAATTCAGCCTGTGCTTATGCTAAGCTGGCTGCAGTGATTGGTCAATAAAAATGTAGTTGCTGTGGACAAACCATACGTGGGCCAGTTAACACAGGAGATCTTAAAGTTGTTAACTTTGCAAGATAAGTCTGTGCATTTCAAAAGATATAAAATGTGAATTGGTCACACTTGCAGTATATGCAGTGAATATTTTTGTACAAATAACACCAATCCTTTACACAGCAAGGGCAATGCTGAATGTGCTGTTTCTCTTGTGTAGAGATTATATGGACCGTCTCCTGGATGAAAGTGAAAGTGCTGCTTCCAGTAGAGCTCCGTCCCCTCCTCCTACAACTTCCAACAGCAGCACCAGCCAGTCTGAAAGGGAAGACAGCACAACCAGCAACAGTAATCAGAATGGTAAGTGCGTGCCCTGTCCCTCCTGAACAGAGTTGCCAAATCATCGCAGATGACAAGCCAAATGAGAAGTTCAACTTGCCTCTCTAAAAACAAGTCTATTGTAGTTTCAAATATTTTCCAAGGTGTTAGCAGCTTTAAGTTAAAAATGTTTTTTAAAAAAGCTACATGTTTGCATTTAGCCAGTGGTCACATGAATCTGCACTAGAATCTTCCTTTTAAATGTAAACATCTGTTACTGTCTTCCCCATGCTAGTGTAGTGTAATGCTAACTTTGTGAGGAGTCCCGTGCAGGATACTTAAAACAACTGAGATGAGAACTGGGCTATCATGCAGCACGCTAGTGCTTGGCTCAGGAACACCGTTAGCTATTCTTACCAGACGTGGGGCATTGAAGGGCAGTTAGGAATGGGAGAAGAGCCAGGGCACGATCACTCGTGAAGGAAGAAAACCTCAAAAGCAAGGGATAGCCGTTCTGAAGGAGCTGAAGTGAAAGCAGTAGCAAGAGGAGGGAGGAGCTTGGGGGCTGAATCAGATTGTGAAAATCGAGTGGAAGCTACAGAAACTGCCCAGGTGAGGACAGTCCACCTGCAGCTTGTACAGTTATGGGATTCTAGGACATTTTCTTGGCTGCTGTTGCTTGTAAGGGCTTCCATAAACTCCGTCATGGTAAGTCTGTCATTTGTATGCAAATAAATCACTCGTTCATCACACAGTGAGGATGCGGAGAACAATATTGGCTTTTTAGTTCAATAGGACTAGTTAGACTTCTGCTTTATTGAGCTGTCACAGATTGTTCTGTTACTGCTTACACTTCTGTTCTTTCTTATGGTATGTCTCTGTAACGCAGGCGTGTCTGCTAATGGGCCAGGTGAGATACCAAATAAAGATGAAGCAAAAATTGAAGGATTGCATGTAAATGGACCTACCAGTGGCAAGAAAACACCTCACACGGATCTGGATACAAATGGGTATGAAACTGAAAACCTTTCCACTGATCCAAAACTTGCTCATTCAGCTTCAAGAAATGAAAATGATTTTGAAGAAAAAACCGAAAGACCTCTAAAAAGAAGAAGAATTAACAGCAACGGAAAAGAGAGTCCAGGTTCTTCAGAGTTCTTCCAAGAAGCAAACTCACATGGGAAGCTTGAAGAACTAGAAACTTTGGATGACTGAATACTAGGAGCTGATTTTATTCCTTGGAGTAAATTTTGGGTGTCTAAAATTTTCAGGGTTGATGGGTTACCTTACAAAATCCAGTTCCGTAAAACAATCTGCTGAGATTTTTTCTAATACCTTCTACTTGGCTCTTAAGATCTGATTATTTGGTTTTTTCCAGTGCTGAAAAGCAGTAGGAGAATATTCCATTTCTCAGAGCTGGCAACTGTAGTTCTGGGAACTCTAAGGCTCTTAAAAATATTTGAGAAACAAATCAGTGAGTTTCTGCAAAAATACTCCCAGCCTAATACATTAAAGAATCTTCTGTGTGTAATACACCATTTAAGCATTGTACAAGTGAACAAAGCATCCTATTTGAAGCAGGGGGCTGGTTCAAATGTTGCAGGAAGTTAAAATGAAATACAGAATGCCAAGACACACATCAGAGTAGGCACAGAGACTTCCACTCATGCTAGCGAGAGGAAAGTGTCATCCCATTGTTAAGGAACCCTTATGAATCCTGAAAGTTACGAGCACAACTATTTTTATATATAGAAGTTTTAAAAGGTAAATAAATAAACCAGGTCAGGTTTGTATATGTAAAATTGTTGACATCAATGATGTCTTTCCATATTCTTTATCTGGGCTAAAGAAATACATTCTGTATTTTTCCAGATTTCTTTGTAGCCTTTGAAAGATTTTTACAGTACTTATGTCTTGATTGAACTGTCCTTTCTTAAAACAAAAGCTTGTATAATTTTCTTAACTTGTACAGTTGGTAAACTTTTATGAGAGAATTGATATCCTGAGTCTAATGTCAGCTTCATTTTATTTTGCTGAAGTCTTTTCTAAAAAAAAAAAAACCAACAAAAAAACCCCAAACCAAACCAATTGACTTAAAAAATGCTGATTAGTCACCAACATGTTATTTTCTTCTCAGAAAACAGTAAACAATTAACATCAAGAATGGTTAGAAGTCATTTGATTTTGAAAACATGTTTTTTCTTACTTCTGTTTTATGGCAAATAGTGATGCTAAAAATTTGTTAAGCACGATGCTTGCATTGCACAAATTTTCTTGCTTTCATTATACATCTTCTCATTTTATTTTGAGCTCAGATAAATTTCACATCAGCCAAATGCTTAAGTTTACTAAACCTTGTTCGCCAAGATCAGGTGTTAGATTATCCATTGATTTATTTTCAGTCTGTCTATCATCTTCTACATTTCACTGACCACAGGAAGGGTAGGAAATGGGTCAAGTGATTCTGGCTGTACAGGTTAGAAATGGACGTGCAGCTGGTAACCTGGTGCCTGATCTTGAATTTCTGAAAACTAGTGGACCTTATATGGATGGGTATTTCAGTGGGAGCAGAAACATCACATACACATACTTGGTAGAGCATATACACATGTATACACTCAGTATATAGAGATTCACATGGGTAAGAAGTGAGAGTAGGTATGGATAACTGGTTTATGATTAAAGTGCGAGAAACGAAAACTCTTTATAAAAGTGTGTGGAGGGGGTGATGCTCACCGTCCCACTAGCATAATTTGAAAGTTGTTGAAGTAGGGTTTACATCCATGAAGTAGCAAGATTTTTAATACCGGTGTTTTGGGTTTTTTTAATTTTGTTTTTTTTAAGCCGCAGCTACACATCTACTGTATTAAAAATAGGAAAAATTGTTCATTTGTATAATTTATAATCTTATCTCCTCCTGCTGTGGCTTACAGGAGTGCTGTTAATTTTTAATTGGTTATTTTTACTTAAAGTTTATGAGTCTTTACGATTCCAGTTTTAAATGTGCGGTCCTATGGTTTGAAACTAATGTATCAACCTAAAAAAAACAACTGCTAAGGGTTTTGTTTGTTTTGTTATCTCCTTCAACTACATGTACTTGGACTTTATGGTCGTTAATGAGCCAAATCTTCTGGATCCGGCCTGGCTCCACCACCATGATGAGTTACTGGAGCGTATTAACCTGCTGTTCCCAGAAACGTTGGGAATGATCCGTTCTAACTGGTTCAGCGGATGTGCAGAAGTTGACATCTGCCTAGAATTAGACAGCAATTTACGTGGAGAGGCACATTGGTAAGGTTTGTTAATGTATGGCCTGCATTAATCAATTAAGTGATTGATTAATTAAGCAATTGCTTTAGCAAGAGGTTGCTGTTAACTTTACAATCTGGTTTATTAACGGAAACCCAAAGTATCACCGCCTTATATTGAAGATGGTCTTGAGACGGTTTCAGACTGAGGGCAGTGCAGTGCTTCTAAGAGTCTTTGCAGCTAGAGTCCTATTTTCAGTTTTATTTTTATGCATTTTTGTTTGCAAGTTGGAAATACTTCCAAAAATTTATAGGAAAGTTCATAAGTAAATTGTCTCAGGCTTGTGTGTGAAATACAGCACTGTGTATATTTTCAGGAATGTTGCTTTGTTTTTCATCTTTCCTTTTTTTGGTGATACGTAGAAGAGACCTGACATTCCATAATCAACAAATATGTAATGCTCAGCTAGACTTTAAGAATATTTAATTACAATTTACATTTTGTTTATGCTGGTGTTTTATACAATACTTTGTTCATGTTCTTCAAAATGCAGCCACTATAACTTGATAAGTCATTGCACTACTAAAGCTATTTAAAATTCTAGAAATATAGTAACTTTGATTTCATTTAAAAAGCTTCCAGTACAGTTTGGAGCCCAGAAGTGTTTTCAGCATGTTTCCAAACTGCGTTGAAAAGATCACAACTTGCGTGTGACACTTGGGTCTGTTTTTCAAGCACTATGACGATAGGTTCAGCTGGAGCGGGTGTCCTGGGTTCATGAAGTGCTTTAAGACTGCAGCCTGAACAGAGAATCCAGTTCAACAGAATAAATCCTTGCTGGGCTTTCTAAAGGATTAAACATGATATTAAAAAAACAACTACACACACACACAAAATTTACATACCAGTTTTATACATTTTTCCACACATAGGAATTTTGCACTGTTAGTAATTCCCTTCTCTTATCCCCGCTCCCTGTCTGCAATTCTGAAAAAGCTTATTAAAATATTTTTTTAAACGTACTGTTTGCATAAAAAATTGCTGTTGTTTTTGAGCAAAACAGCAGGTAGAGTATTTCTGCCTACAGAGGATGCGAACGCCCCATCCCATTGTAGCAGTGTGGTAGTGACTCCGTTACTGCTGCGGTGAAAACCACAGAAACAAAATACCCTTTTCTGATTGAACTTTGAACCATTTTTTTCATTCCCCTAAAAGCAGGCCCCTCTCACACCTTTCTTCATAACGCTTTCCCAGGGCCACTCAGGGCAGGCGTAGACCAGAGCTGGGCATTACTCCGAGCAGCTGGAGGGGCAGTGGGTCAGCCTGGGGGGAAGTGGGTTTTGCTGTACGCTTTAAAGTACAGGCAGCATAATGTAAAGGAGGACAGAGAAGGAGGACACAGAAGAAGCTTGGTGCTGCCATCGAGGATGGACAGGACGAGGAAGGGCGGCAGTGGGTTAGCTGTGGGTTACAGTGGAACAGTTAATTTTTATTTCTAAGTCAAAGGCCCGGGAAGTCACAACACTGCTGTTACTTGCAGCCAGAAAGTACCAGGCAGGAGGTGTGGCAGGGCCCTGCTACAGCAGGAGCTGTCTTGCTGACTTTGCGACTAGCTCTTGTTCTGCAGTTACCTTGCACACACAGCACCAACAGTTTTTTGAATGGGAGCATTAAGCACCTCACAGAGTGCCACATTCCCCCATATAACACATCAAGGCCTGCCTAACAGCTTGGGCTAGCTGGGGAGAAGGAGAGGGACTGATTTTATTGCACTAGGGGGTTTTTTTGTGTCGGTTGGTTGGTGTTTTTCCCATTAGGATCTTTTCCCTTCCTCAAAGAATATTTAAAGCTGAAAACGCAAGAGACCCAAGAGACCTCCCTCACCCCCGCTTCCTCCACACCTACCAGAGTACGTGCAGAAGGGACAACAAACATGCTACAACTGGGCTGCTGGGGGAGCCCGGCTGCACCCGTTTTATTTGGCCTCAGCCGCTTCATCGTCTCCAGCCTTTATCTTCTTGCTGCTACAGGGAAGCGAGGGCCAGCCCCTGGGCAGAAGGCAAGAGCAGGCGGGGTAGGAGGAGGAGGGAAAGTCATTGGTTTATTTGAAGCCAGTACAAAAATACATAGGCACATAAAATCATTTTTGCTGTCATCACTGACTGACATATAAAGCCTGCCGTACATTCAAATAAAAAGGTCACCCTTTTAATTACTAAAATGGTCATTTTGTAAATATTCTATATAGAAAAAATTTTAGTCAATTAATAGTGTAGAAAATACTGTTGTAGGAACTCTGTTCACTTTCCCAGTGTATACAATACCATCCAGACTCTGGCACTGAAGTGTGCCCAGTTACAAACAAAATAAGCTTTAAAAATATTTTACTATTTGGACAATAAATCTAACCAGTAGATTCAAAAATAAACAAAAATCAAAACTTTTGACAGAATCGACATCCTGACTGCGAACACCTCAGCACAGCGAGGTTACAAGCAAACGTGGCAAAAAGTGATTTCCAAGTATTTCTGTTCAAGCGAGACGAACGTGCAGGCCTGGCTGAAGGACGGGGGTTTGATCCGGTACGGCACCAGTGAAAGCACACGCTGGAGGGGGCTGCGGCAGCTGGAAGCTGCAGGGACCAGGGGAACCCAGGACGGGGGTCTGCCGGCCTCAGCACCACCCGGCTGCTGGGAGCCGTAACCCCGCCTGGAGCTGATGTGTGAGTAGCTCTGGGTCTTCTGCACAGCAGGAAGCATTTATCATCTTTCCCCAGAAAAGAAAAGCTCTGCAGCTGATTGCAAATCCAAGGCTTTACTGAAATTTAGGAAGCAATAAAAATGATCGGGGAATTTCTTTTTTCTCCGATTCTGCACTACGAGTGCAGTGGGGCGGGGAGCCCCACTGAAGGGCAGCTCCTTGCTCTGGGACACACCGACCCAGCCCTCTGTGCTGCCAGGTGCCTTATAAATATAGTAACCACACCAATCCCCTGCCACACCCATTCAGCATCCTGCTGCCCCCAGAAGGGAGCCCCCCGGGGGGGAAGGGAAGACCCAGGCTCTGGTACGGAGACATCAGCTCCGGCACGCCTGGCCAGAATGACTCCAGGGACAGGATTCTGGAGCAGGTGGCAGCGCAGGGGCTGGCAGACTGGCACTGCATCTTTACCAACACATCAGGCTTTGCAGCACTGTTACAGAAAGTCTCCGTCACATGTAAAAATGTCAATGATGTTAAGCACTCCAATAAATGCAGTTTCACCAAACAGCAGTTTCATTTTTAGCAAATACCTTCCAGAAACAAATTATAGTGTCTACAGAAGCTATTTTCCTGGTTACCAAAGGAACGTATACAAAAAATCTTCATAAATACATAGTTTTACCACAATTTTTTTTTTAACCAAAATTATAAACAACTCTTTTTAAACCAAAAGACAACCCAAGGAGAGACCTAGAAAGAAGTGCTGTGTCAGACAACCTTTAAAAAACATCAGTTAACACTGCCCGACATATTAAAAATCCCATTCTTTTAATGGGTCACAAACCAAAGAAGACTTACTGCATCAAACAACGAACTGGGGGACAGGGCTTGGCCAAAGCTGAAGTGCTGGCGCTGCGGTGTGGACACGCACAATATGCGCTCAGTGCCGTGGGGACAGGCAGCAGCGCCCGCAGAGCCACCCACCCCACCAGCCCCAAGAGTCTCCCATTGACTTGCCAAAACAACACGATTCAAGTCCCTGTGCCTCTTACAGGTGTGTGCACGATGCTGATGGGTGGGAAGGGGATTGCAGGGGCAGGAGCAGCAGCCTTCACTTTGCAGCGAATTTTCTGGACTGAAGGAGGAGGCTCTGTGTGGCAGGTGGGACATCGTCATCTCTCCTGCAAACCCTGCAGCTACTCCCCATTGGATCCAAAGTGCCCTGCACTGGGGCCAGCCCCGGCACGGCCAGGAGCTTCCCCAAATCCAAAGGTTTCTGACCCTGGGGTGGTTTGAAGGAGGCTGCCAGCCCTGCCGAGCTCACTGGCGGCAGGTAAAACCTTCATGTTGGGAACATCCCTGAGCCTCGTAAAAGTGACCTCGGGCGGGAAAGAGAGGGGTGAATGTTTGCAGAGCTCTTAGAAACCAAGGAGGGTAAACCCAGCTTTAAAAGTGGGTTAACAGAACAAAAAAACCCAACAAACATATGTAAGCTCAGAGAGCACTGAGCATTCAACAAAGGGGTTTTGGCCCAAACCAGGAGCATCCTGCAGAGCATACCAGTGCTCGCCTCACATGGGCTGCAATGCCACAGCTCCCCTTCCTCCGCTCCTCTCCCCTAGGGAGAGAAGGGGTTCGCCTGCCCTTTGGGGCCAGATCCGTGCCGGGTACCATGGTCTCACCTTCCTGCAGCAGCAGCAGCAGCAGCACATGCTGCCCAGCCGGAGGGTCCAGGCTGGGGGAGGCACAGAGCAGAGCCAGCCCCAGCATCCGTCCCCGGCTGCGCTGGGTGGTAGCTGCACCGAGACGAGACGCAGCCAAGGATGCTCAGGGTACGGCCCTCAGAGCCGACACAGTCCTCCGCGATTCAAACGTTACGGTGCTTGTGCCAATCTCTACTGCCAAATCTCAGCGTGATTAGAAACCCATTAACTCCTCATGATCAGACTTAATTAGATGTATCCTTCATCGTGCAGTCAGTTATCTTCCCAATGATTTGTAAAGGCAGCAATCTAGATTGTGCAAATTAAGAGCATCACCGTTACTCCATGGCAGATGCCCCGGATTCCCCCTCCTGCATTCTGCCCGTGATCAGCTGAACAGAAATAGGTTGCTTCCAAAAAAAGCCTTTCCCTGGTCACACAGAGCTTTTTCCTTTAATATCCATCTTGATGCCAGCCTCAGACTGCTTGCTCATTTGCTCCTCCGTGAACGTGATGTAGGAATACACCAGGCTTCCAGCAATACTGCAAAACAGCGTCAGGTACGAGAATGAGACATCCCAGCTCAGAGCCACAGAAGCAACAGCGCGCTCACTGCACGCTCCGGCACGCTCATGGCTGGCTCCCTCCTGCATTGCACAATGCAAACCTGCCACCAGCAGCCTGGAGGAGATGCCGCCTTTTACACCAGCACATTTATTAGTTATATAGACCTGTCCCGGGCAGCCACAAACACCAGTTGCCACCGAAAAGTCAAAACCGTGGGTATGCCAATGGTCAAGGATCCGCTGCAAGCATCAATTTGAAAGAAAATTCTCTGTTTTCCTCCTAAGATCAGATATTTTGTTTAATTTGTACCCAAATGCTTGCTAGCCTGAGGCCCTAGCCTAGTGCTGGACCTGCTCCATCACTGAAGGAATCCTGCGGAAGGACAGGGGGAGAACAGGGAGACTTTTCACAATACAGAAATACACCCCAGACCAGAAAGGAGACTTTTCCAAAAGCTGTCCTAAAATACCAGGTGAAATAAAACAAAAAAAATATTTCTTTTGCTACCTTAATTACATGATTTGTATACACAACTCTGAGAACAACTTAAGGTTGCTGCTAAAATATGCTTGTGCATTCTCCTGGCTTTAAAACAACCCAAATCTGTCTGGGAGCTCCCCACAGCCCGAGCTTGGCCGAGGGACCAAGTGGTGCTGCCGGCAGCACAGGGCTCGCCCTGGGCTGCGAGATGTGGGTCACTGCCGCGCCAGCTCCCCTGCTGCGGTACAAATACCAATCCATGGGTTTGGGTTTTTTTTGAAAGAACTGTTGAGCCAGTCAAACCATTTCAGTTTCACAGCAATTTTCACTTGCAAATCATAAATAAAAACTGCAAACGCCCGACGTTCTTACCTGATATTTAAACCAATGAAGTTCGTCCATGTAAAAATATAGTCTCCTCCAAAAAACATCCCAATATAAGTTATTAAAATATTCTGCAAAGGAATGAGATTTCAGCAACAAGAGTGTAAGTTTCTATACAGCCTGAGACAAGTGTATGCTCTATGCATTAAAGCAGTATGGAGGTGGGAAACCCCGGATGCAGATAGTGAAATAGGCAAGCGGTGATAATACTGGATTCAAAGCAGTTGGTTGGTTTTAGAGCTGCTGAGAAACGCTCCTGAATGGAGGCTTTGATGGCTGGGGCAGCAGGGCAGTGCAGCTCCCAGGCTGTGATGCTCTCCCTCATCTCAAGACCAGCACTAAAGCCAGAAAAACATCCAGGAGCGCCCGTCTATTTTCGCAACGGGCTCATTGGGCCGCGGTGACCCAGAGGATCATGGCTGTTTCTGGGTGTTTTGCAAGTCATTAGCCCTGGGTGAAGCTAAATGCATTGACCACAGTCAGCACTACGCACGGCTGCTTGTTGTGACTGCTGTACAAACACCCACAGAGTATCTCTCTACTCCAGACAACAGCAAAAAAAAAAAAAAAAAAAAAAAAAAAAAAATCCCATTGGAGCCACCCCCCCTCCATGCAGCACACAGCAAAAGCCCCAGAGCCTCCATCCAGCCCTTCCTGTGCTGCTGCTGAGCAGACACCGTTGCCTGTGCGGGCAGAGCCGGGGGACGTGCGGTGCTGGAGCGACATGAAGCAGGTGCAGGGAGGCTGTGGATGCCCCGAGGCTGTTCGTGGCTTTTGCTGGAGTAACTCCTGCAGGCAGGCAGCACCTTGCCGCACATCCCGGGCAGGCAGCAGGGAGGTGCAAGATGACTCAGGCCATGCAGAATTGGAGAGCGCCGTGGTGCCAGGGAAGTTCCAAGTGCTCAATGAGCCCCCATGCCAACAGCTAAAGCCGCTGTTTAATACAAGCGCCAAGCAATGATTACTGCGATGCTCGCCTGACAGCACCCCCGGGAGCAGAGAAACCACTTACCTTAATGCAGCCAACTATTGTAGTTGTAAGAGCAGAATTATACTGAGTGCAAAGAACCGTGGAGTACATCAAAATAAACCTGCAGGAGGAAGAGCCAACATCAGGCTCCATGAACCAGCAACGTGCGCTCGCAGCCCAGAAGGCCAATCGTATCCTGGGCCGCATCGCAAGAAGCGTGGCCAGCAGGTCAAGGGAGGTGATTCTGCCCCTCTACTCTGCTCTGGTGAGACCCCACCTGGAGTACTGCGTCCAGCTCTGGAGCCCTCAGCATAAGAAAGACACGGACCTGTTGGAGCGGGTCCAGAGGAGGGCCACGAAAATGATCAGGGGGATGGAACAGCTCTCCTATGAAGAAAGGCTGAGAGAGTTGGGGTTGTTCAGCCTAGAGAAGAGAAGGCTCCGGGAAGACCTTATTGCAGCCTATCAGTACTTAAAGGGGGCTTATAAAAAAGATGGGGGCAGACTTTTTAGCAGGGCCTGTTGTGACAGGACAAGGGGCAATGGTTTTAAACTAAAGGGGGGTAGATTTAGGCTAGATATAAGGAAGAAACTTTTTACACTGAGGGTGGTGAAACACTGGCACAGGTTGCCCAGAGAGGTGGTGGATGCCCCATCCCTGGAAACATTCAAGGTCAGGTTGGACAGGGCTCTGAGCAACCTGATCTAGTTGAAGATGTCCCTGTTCCTTGCAGGGGGGTTGGACTAGATGACCTTTAGAGGTCCCTTCCAACCCAAATGATTCTATGATTCTATGACACGCTTCAGGCATTGCCATTCATCTCTGCATCTCTCCTCCTCTTTTCTAGAGCGGTATTTGTACCACCACTTTTTTTGGCTAAACCTGCACTGAAGCAGGGTAGGAAATAATTTCCATCTGCCATAGCTCTCGGAAATGGTGTCCCTATCAGGACTAAATATTTAGATACATTTTTTATTTTTTTTTTTTTAACCTAGAACAGCTCAGACCACCAAAATATGCTACTGCTGGAACCCACCCACCCAGCCGCTGGTTGACGGCTGTGCCCCAGCCCTCGGAGGCGGGCAGCACCTGCCATAGCAGTGTACATGCTTACCCCATTACACACGACAGCGTAAACTGCACAATGAAGAGCGTGTCTGCCCAGCCCTGGTACTCCATTGCCTGCAAGAAACACACCCCAAACCTTAGAGGAGGAGAAGGAGACGCAGTAATTCACAGCAAGGTGAGAAACAAACCTCTGACATCGGCTTTCATATCACAGCAGAAAAAAAAAAAACAAAACACAGCCCAGCCTGACATCCTGGGGCTGCAGAAGGGCCAGCTGCTCACGGCAGCATCACCTTCCAGCCCAAGTGAGCACCCTCTTCCTGGAAAAAGCAGTGAATAACAGTCATACAAGCAGAAGGAACCAGAAAAGGCATTTCCTAGCCACTTGTTGTCCAAAATCACTCTCTTGAGAGCCCCTCAGCAGCAGTTGAGGTCACCCACATTTTGTGCATCTGAGCTGCTGGCAGCAGCGGGAGCCTCTGAGGCCCCTGGCCACATCGGGGCTTGCTGCAACGCAACCCCAGTGAGAGAGCCCTGCCACCGCCACCCACAGCGACAGCTCTCCGGGCTTCCAACATTTGAAAGGGACATGAAAAGTTCACATATAGATTTAGTAAATTCTGGAGGGAAGCTCAGAAGAGCTCTCACCAGGTGCTGGGATTAGCGGAGCAAACTGCAACGTTTAGACAGCGTGTCCCAGGGGAATTTAACCTCTAGGGACAGTGGTGACAAAATGGCTAAAGGAAGTCTGGATTTCACGGTAGGGCTTTTTTTAATTGGGTGTTGTTTGTTTTTTTGGGTTGGGGGGGGTTTGGTTGGTTGTTTGTTTTTGTTTAATTATTTATTTAAAGTTACACTCCACGCAGCCAAACCCACGTTTTTGCCAGCTGCAGGTCTGGGGATGACTCCAAGGACAAAGCTCCAGCAGCAGAAAATGGTTTGCAGCGGGGACAGGGAGGGAGGCCAGAGGGTGGTGCTGCCAGCCAGGCTGGGGACACGGGTCAGAAGGAACCTCATGCAGCTCAACAAGGGGAAGTGTAAAGTCCTGTCCCTGGGGAGGAACAACCCCAGGCACGAGGACATGCTGGGGCCGGCTGGGAAGCAGCTCTGCAGAACAGCCCCAGGGTGCTGGTGGACACCAGGTTGACCATGAGCCAGCAACATGCCCTTGCTGCAAAGAAGGGGAATGGTTTTCTGGGCTGCATTGGACAAAGTGCTGCCAGCAAGTCAAGGGAGGGGTTCCTTCCCCTCTGCTCAGCGCTGGTGAGGCCACCCCTGGAGCGCTGGGTCCAGTGCTGGGCTCCCCAGTGCAAGAGAGACACGGACATACTAGACAGAGTCCAGCAAAGGGCCACCGAGATGAAGGGACTAGAGCATCTCTCCTATGGGGAGAGGCTGGGAGAGCTGGGACTGCTCAGCCTGGAGCAGAGCGGGCTCAGGGGGGGTCTCATCCATGTGTATAAACACCTGCAGAGAGGGTGCAGAGAGGACGGAGCCAGGCTCTTCTCAGTGGTGCCCAGTGCCAGGACCAGAGGCCACGGGCACAAACTGACACACGGGACGGTCCCTCTGGACATCAGGAAACACTTTTTCACTGTGAGGGTGACCGAGTGCTGGCACAGGTTGCCCAGGGAGGTGGTGGAGTCTCCATCCATGGAGATATCCAGAACCCAACCGAACATGGTCCTGGGCCACCTGCTCTAGGGGATTGGACCACATGAGCTCCAGAGGTCCCTGCCAGCCTCAACCAGTCTGTGATGCAGTGAGGAAGTGAGGGCAGAACAGGGCAATAGCTGGTTCCTCCGACCTCCCCTCCCACTGGGGCAGGGACTGGCACAGGGGAGAGAAGGGCTGCCAAGCACACGGGGATCCTGCCAGGCAGCTGGGACGGTGCTTTACAACAGGGACATGAAATACCAGCCTGAGGGGGACCTTCCTGCAGGCAGTCCATCCCTTTCACCCCCAGAAATTATTTGCAGGGCTTTGCTCACCGCCATCACCATGCCCATTTCTGCCTCTCACAAAGCATGGCATGACGAGACATTGTTACCTTTGATGCTTGTTAATGAAACACAAAATTTAACACATCCACATTCATGAGTATAGTGAGAGGCTTTCCTATGCAACCCCCCCTCTCCCCAGCATGGCCCCCCACGATGCGGCCCCCCATCCCAGCTCTGCCCCAGGAGCCATCCCCATGCGAGACATGTTCAGCTGCACGCCCTTCACAAGAAGGTTTTTCATCAGGCTGCAAACGTGGAGTTTCCTGGCAGCAGCCCCAACAGAGTGCATCTTTGTCTGCCTCCGGCTGCCAGGAGCTCAGCCAGGGAAAAAGAAGTTTATTCAGGGGAGAGAAGAAAAAAAAAAGGCAATTTCTCCACAGGCTGAACAGAGGCTGCACAGTGCAGCACAGAGCAACATTTTGCTCCCCGGCTGCCAGTTCCTGCTTATAAATGAGCACTTTATCCCCAAATATATCCCACTGAGTCGCCCTTTAAGAAGGGCAGGGTCTGAGCTACCTTCACCCCATGCAACCACTTCTCCTTGCTAATCGCAGCTCATTATCTTAGCAACTGCTTACTGGGGCTCATCATCAGGGCATTAAGCTCCTAATGAGAAAAAAGCCACCAGGCTCTCCCTGACCAGGTATGGCTGGGGTGGGAGGAGATGGGACAGGGGTGTCTGCAGGGGCCATTGGGACCCATGGGGGTCTGGGTGGGCAACACCTCCAACCTTCAGCATTTGCCTTCCCTGCTCATGGAGAGGGATGCCCCTTCGTGCAGGCACGAAAAGTGAGTGCTCTTGCTCAGGAGAGCCAACCGAGTATAGCTGCACATGAGTGTAATAATAATAATACAATATAAATTTCAAGTACACAGAACCGCATGTAAATCAGACCGTGTCCTGTTGGGGCAACACGGGCAAACTGATCTCCAGAGCAATTCAACATAATAACCACCCCAGTAAGAGGGAAGGACAGAAGGAAGTTTGAAGACGCCCATTTATTCTAAAAATACTTGACTTCTTTGTTTTAAATAATATTTGGTTTCACTTATTGCTCTCGCACTTCCCCATTCCTCAAGCATTACAAAAATGCTTGAATGGAGCAACTCTGTGGATTTAAAGTCCAATGTAAGACTTACAGTTACTTTCTACTTACACGGCTTCCCTCTCTACCCCAAAACTTGGCCTCAATCATCCTTTGCCCCAGCCTCTTCCCTCAGATGCTACACAGTACTTATTTGCAAGTTGGGGATAATGAACTACTTTGTAGTTTCACGTTTTGAGTATTTCCCATTTTACGTAGGAAGGCTAAGTTACAGAAAAGTGTGTTGTAACGAACAGTAAAATGTTCTTCTAAGCAACCCATTTTGCCCATAAGGTATTGTGCCACTAAAGATTTTGCTTCTGGGGGCAGGAATCCTACCTTTTGCGCATCTCCGGTGAAGTAGGCAATGGTCAAGGTGGGAAGGATCATAAACAGTGCATTGTAGTATAGCAGACCGTATTTTCCCAGCTCCTAGAAATAAGAAACATCTGTGTATTTAAGTTGGTTCCAAACAGGAACATAAAGCCTTATTCATATTGCTACTGAAGACTGGGTCTTGTGAGCTAAATCTACATGGGATTCTCAGAGACAGAAGAGTTGGGAGTTTTGTTTGTTGTTGTTTTTTTTTAATATATATAAAAATATATACACACACGCATATATTTTTATTTTTTTAATATATATGTGTATTAAAAAAAAAATATATAAAAGAGACTTGGGTGACAAGCTTGCAACGGGCTTTACAGCCACCACCAATCAAAATGCCGTTTCTTTGCTGTCGCAAGGGACTGCGGTCATAACCGGCACAGGGGCATGGCTTTGGTTAGCACCATTTGGCAATGCTGGCACCGAGAGCAGCACAGCAGTATTGCCAAACCTTCTGGACAGGAGATTTTGGGAGAGGGATGGGGTAGCACCGG
This sequence comes from Aptenodytes patagonicus, assembly GCF_965638725.1. Lineage (NCBI taxonomy): Eukaryota > Metazoa > Chordata > Aves > Sphenisciformes > Spheniscidae > Aptenodytes > Aptenodytes patagonicus. Next base: position 58,442,454 of record NC_134953.1, on the reverse strand, counting down.
GTGAGCCTCCCCTCTTTGCCCCCTCAGATGCAAGCTGCTGCCAAACCAAGCACAACACTGCAATGCCCAGAACGAAGCCGAAGGTCAGCCTACCTTTGAATCCAGCTTCTGTTTCACATAGGCACCATTTGCAGCTGTTAAGGCATCGTTAATAAGGATAAAAATATATCCTTCCAGATCGAATGCCAAGTCAGCACTGGGAAAGGAAAAAACCCTGAGTTAAAGCTTTAAGCTGTGCAGAGTGTAACACTTGCAAGATTTCTTCCACATCCTGTTTAGCCAGTAAGTTGTCAGAAAGAGTTAATCATACAAGGAGGGACTGGGATTTGGGTCGGTAAAACATTCTTTCCTACTAGAGAGCATGTCTGAGAGTAAAACATCAGCATTTACTCTCTCTCTTCTTGGGACTACCGTGGTACTTGATTCACCTTAGCTTTGCTGGCTGGCCCACGCAGGGACCCTTCAGAGACAGAGGAGAGGGGAGAGCAAACCGGGAGCTCACCTAGCAGCTACGAACGCACCGATGATCATAGCAAATACTGTCATCTGAATACTCCAAGAAAACTTTTTCCTGAAAAGAGATGTAGAAGGACATTGCCGTCATCTACAGTTAAATCTTCATTGAAGTATTGCGAGCACTTTGGAGAACAGCAGGGAGAAGCCTTTCCTCCCAGCACATACGGGGGGGGGGGGAAAACCCCAAGCAAACCAACCTGTGCAAAAGCAGCAAGTAAAAGCTAGACATTTTTAGACAATTACCTCTATGATTTAAAGAAATACAACTTAGCATCAATGAGGTTCAAATTTACGGAGTGCTACAACTCTGCCTATGGCAGCGAACGGTTCAGCTGTGCACGGGGCGCTTGGCACTGCGTAGGGACCAGCCCAGCACCCTGAGCACTGCAGTGCCAGCCCTGGGGAGGGGGCTGTCGGCACACAGCATGAGCAGTTTTGGGGTCTCTGTAGGCACCCGGGCGGCAGAGAGCCGTTAGCAGGGGCAGACGGGCACAACACCCTCTGCTTCCAAAACTGCACTGCACAACCAGGCTGCTGCAAGTGGAGACAGAGCACATCCATCTTCCCCCCACCTGGCAGCTACACATCGCACCTTGTCTCGCCCAGCTCCCTCCAGGCATGCAGAGAGGCAGCAGGGAAAAGGGCTGTGCAGATCAAGGCAAGCAACACACTGCTGCTCTCTGTATCCACTTCCTCCGCCCACCCTCATTCCTAAAACCTAGCTTAGAGCCAAAACCCCTGACCACACGGATCTCCAACACACAAAAACTCACTGACATGCTGCACGTCATTCCAACACCTTCAGACTTGTGTAACTCTAACCGGTATCTGTCACTGAGAGCCCTGGAGAGAAGGGGCTGGGAAGACTCACTTGAGCAAGAATCCTTCGGCAAACATTGTAAACAGGATGGAAAACCTTCGCAGGACAGTGAACATCGGCAGGCTGCAAGAGGAAGTTTTAGCAGGGTGAAAGGGCTTCCCCCCTCGGGTGCTGACGAAACGCAGTTCTGCAGCCACCCGCAGAGCAATGCCCCAAGCGGGCACTGGGATAAGGGCTCCAGAGAACAGAGCCATGGGCGAGCCTGCCAGTTTCCTTACGGAAACTCTGTTACTCCCACACCCAAAAAGGTATCACTTATGTCAGACCTTGCCAGGGTGGGGGACCCCGCGGACGGCCCCAGACCCTCACCTATGGTGGGTGAGGGCCGGACCTGCATCCCTCCCTTACCCACAGGCTGGGGGAAAGCATTCAGAAACACGCACGTGGCTTATTTTAGCGTGGGCAGAGGATGAACCGTATCGCCCCGAGCGGCTCCTGCTCGGGTCACCCACACCCCTGCAAAGCCTTAGGGCCCAGCAGCAGCTCCCCACGAACACCAGACCCCCCCACAAGGACCCTGTTGTATACCCCCCAGTAGAGAAAAGCCATCCATACTTCAGTTTCTTTGTGCTGAACAGTCCTGTGATCTGGTTCCCAAAATACAGAAGAGGTAGAGGAAACGTCTAGAAAATTTTAAGAGGGATAACACACTGTGTGAGCGACCAGAGAAAGCCAGGGAGCTCCCCAGCAGCACCTCATTTTATAAACGTGTATGAAATTATTTCCACCCGCGATGGAAATGTTCACACACACACGTGTCCCAGCTCCTCAGCCCAGAGCTGCCCCACGGCTGCAGGCTCCCGCATGGCTCACTGCTCCCAGGACAAGCACTGGCATCCCGCTGCCAAAAAGCCCGTGGTGCCCATCACGGGTGAGGGGCTGGGGCAGAGACCACCGCCCGGCCTCGGGGCAGAGGAGAGGTGCCCGGGGAGGAAGCTTACCCGCCGGGGAACGTGCCTGTCGAGGTCGGGGAACTTAACAACCCGCAACGCCTTGCCCGCCCAGAGCACCGCCACTGTCGCCAGCATCTGCAAGAGAGCAGGGGTCAGCCCAACCGCCCCCCGCATGGCAGGTCAGGGGGGGACAGGACAGAGGGGACCCCACTCACCTGGCCCAGCCCCACACACAGCGAGGACGGGAACCTGCGGGCAGAGAGCAGACATCAGTGGGGGCACCGACGTCGGGGGGGGGAGGGGGAACAGTCACACATACCCCTGCTGTGGGCATGGGGAGGGGGATAGCAGTGGCCCCCAGCCTCCAAACCTGCAGAGCCCATAGCCATCGGGGGCACTACCCACTACCAGGGGGTCCCCATAGGAAGGGGGCGTTAGGCATGCACGGCAGGGCTGGTAGTGTAATGGGCTCCCGGGGGTGAGAAGGAGGGGTGTGCACAGGGGGCGACCCAGCCCCACAGCAGGGGGGTGCCCAGGGGTGTAAAGGACTCCCAAGGTAGGGGGTGCATGCATAGGGGTGCCCGGTCCCCAAGGATGAGGGGTGCAGCGGGGTGCCTGCAAGCGCACGGCACCCGAGGGGGGGGGGGTGTGCATGCACAGACGGGGGGGTGCATGCACAAGGGCGGTGCACGGCACCCAAGGGAGGCATGCATGGGGGTCTCGCATGGCGGAGGGATGCATGCTGGGGGGCCGCGATGCAGAGAGCCCCCAGGAGAGGGGTCACGCCCAGGGTGCAAAGGCCCCCGGGCCGCAGGCCGTACCCGTAGGTGGTGAGGACGCTCTTGTTGACGACGACGATGAGAAAGGAGCTGAGCCCGTAGAAGGCCGCCGCCAGCAGCCTGAAGCAGAGCGTGAAGCCCGGCGCCGCCATGCCCCGCTCCGCATCGCCGGGCGCGGGGGCTCCCGCGGGGGCTCCCCCCTCGGCCCGGGCCGCCGGGCGTCTGCGCGCCGCCGCCGACGACATGGCTGCGGGGGCGGGGGCTGGGCGGGGCGGGGGCGGGGACAGGGGCGGGGCGGGGCCGGAGGGGCCGCGCGGCACGGCGGCGAGGGCGGGCGCGGGGTGGGGGGGCACGGAACGGGGATGGGGAGTATCACACAGGGGTCTGGCGTGGAGGGGTAGCACGGGGGGCAGCCCACAGGGATCTGGCGTGGGGGGCAAGGCATTGCACGGGCGTCTGGCTTGGGGGCATTGCACGGCAGGGGATCGCACAGGGGTCGGGCATGGGGGGGAGCATTGCACGGACGAGTGGCATGGAGGGAGAATGGGGGGCATGGGCGAGGGCATGGGGGAGTACTGTGCGGGGGGCCGGCGTGGGGGCATTGCACAGGGGCCTGGTACGGGCAGCGCTGGGGGGCATTGCATGGGGAGAAGGCACGGTGTGGGCATTGCATGGGGGGAGCGCGGGGGCATGGCTCCGGGTGGGCGTCATTGCAGGGACAAGGGGACACATACTTCAAACACGCTGCAGCATGTGCCCTTTTCTGGGGGGGGGGGGACGGGGGGGTTCCCTCCCTCCCCGCAGCAGAAGCAGGGGCCGGGGCACGGGGCGGGGGATGCAGGCCAGGGGGTGCAGACCCACACTGGCACTGCTGTCACCGGCATGGCCGGGCACAGGGGCCCAGCACCCTGCAGCGGGTTGCCCTTGGGTGACCCTGCATGCAGGATTTTGGCACCAGGCCTTTCCCTTTCAGAGATTAAATCTTCCCCTCTGGGCCACGTTCTGCCAAGTGGAAAAACCCCAAAATAAGGCAGCTTGAAGAAAAAAACACCACCCTATGGGTTACATCAGAAAAAAACGGCATTGTTTAGGATTTCGCTGGAAGACAAGAGCTAACACATACACCTAGAGCAGTCACTGCTGTGGTATCTGCTTTCCACCGCCCACGCGTCCCGCTCGCAGCCGGGGAGCCAGTTCCCACCCGGCACAGCGGCTTTCCTCCGGCAACACCAACTGCCATGGGGCTGTGGCTGTGCCAGTGCAGGGGCTCATGGTGGGGGCACAGCGGGTTCCCCTGGGGCAGACACATGGGTGCCTGCTGGGGGGGGGGCGGGTCTGTGTCCTGCAGCCCCCTGGGGAGGCAGGGTGTTGGTAGAGCTAGGGACAGCACACGGCTGGAGGGACAAAGCCAGCATGGGTGATGCTGCACCGAGTGGGCGGCGGGGGGGAGATAGAGGGTGGGCATGGGGTCTTGCAGGCTGGGTGCAGGGGGGTTTGGGATGAGCCCCAGCTTGGCAGCCACAGCACTTTGGGGTTATTCCTGGCGGGAGGAGGTAAGGCAGCTGCGGGATGTTTGTTGCTTTTGGCGTCGGTGGTGTTTGCAGAGGAAACGGTCCCTTTTTGAGAGCTTTATCCCCAGTTATCTCCCTGCCACGTCCAGACCTGCCTGGGCACAGCCAACCCCTGAAGCCTCCAGCATGAAATGGGGCATTGTGGCCCTGTGGGCACGAGCTGCCACTCACCCTGGCACGCTCCTGCTTGCCCCAGCACGCTCACCCTCACCCCCTCCCCTTGCAGGGGAGAAGCAAACTCTTTGCCCAAACTTTCCTTTTTTTCCCCTTGGCGAATTTGTGTCCCCGCTGCTGTCTCACTCTTGGCGAAGGATTGTGGGAGGAGCAGGGGCTGTTCCCCAGCATGGCTTACACCCGGCTGCAGGAAGGACAGACTGACTTTAAAGCCCGGGAGCAACTTTTCCATATCTAGGATGCCCTTTTAGCCTGGCCAAAAAACACAATCAAAAAAGCTTTCTCATTGGCATCACCTTCCTTGTTCCTGCACTAAGTCCTGTCCATCCTTATCAAGCCACAGCGCGGGCTTGGACCTGGAAATATTTACTCCTCCAATAGCAGAGAGGAATCAAATCCTGCCCGGACACCGGCGCCAGTGGGATTGACGCAAGCGGCCCCAATTCCCAGGCCTGCCCTCCCGCTGGCACGTCAGTGTTCCCCCGATGGCACCAGCAAGCCCGCGGTGATGGACAGAGTGCTGCAGACCTGCTGGCATGTGGGGAACCCCTGTGAACCCCATGGGGGGGTGCGGGGAAGCCCCCGTGGGTGCAGCCCCCTGTCCTCCTGGCAGCTGCCACGGCACAAATGCCACTGCAGTGGTTTTAAGGTCAAATATTTGGACCCTCTGGGTGAATGGGTTTGGTCAGCAGCAGAAGGTGCGGCTGTGGCGATGCAGGCATGGCGAGAAGGGGACATGCCCGGTGCCTGCCACAGGACCGTGTGCCTGGGATGGCCATGTCCCCCATGTCCCCCATGTCCCTCGTGCCAAGCACAGCTCTGGGTATGACACAAGTGCTCCGCTTTTGCCAGCAAAGCCCGTTCTGGCCCAACCTTTCCTTCCTGCTAAACTAAGCCTCTGACTCACTGCAGTAATTTCAGTATGCCCGGCCAGCAGCAAGCCCACCAAAGATAGCAAAAATTAAATTAATCCAGTTTAATCTTAATCTCATTTGGCAACCAGCTCAGCCAGAGGTTTCTCCCCGGTGCCAAATTGGCGATGATTCCGGGGTGGCGTGCACATCCCGGTGGGGGGGGGAAGGGGATTCAGAGCTGGTACCCACAGGGGACGAGGGCAGAGGGAAGGTCGGTGGGGCATGGAGGAAATGGCAGGATCTGGCAGCACCCGGTGCTGGTGGGGTGGGGGGCTGGCACAGGGGCCGGGGCAGGGCAGGTCTTGGCAGCCAGCAACGAAGTCTCTGTGAGATGCAATTGCCTGTGCAGGGGCGGCCATACAGCTCGGGAAAGTCATGTTAGAGTGGAGGTGGGAGCGAGGTGGCCCCCGCACTCCCCCATGCACGTTCTTGGCCCCTTGAATTCAGTGCTAGCGGGTGCCCCCCAACATATGGGTGCTGCCGGGGGAGGAGGGGCACAAGTGCTCAATGCGACCGAGGCAGATTGGGGGTCGGGAGAAACCACTGGCAGGGAAGGGGGTAACTGACCCCAGCCCTGGGCTGGACACAATGAGCGTGCCATGGGAATAATCAGCTAGGCAGGCATTCAGCTGGAAAAAGGCTGGGGAGCACCGTGGGTCCCAAGGGAAACAGGCACTGAGTGCCGAAGGCACCATCCTGTGGCACACTGGGAGAAGCCTGCCGTGCTGTGCCATTGCCATGCCATGCTGTGCCATGCCATGCCATGCCATACTGTGCCATGCCACGCCATGCAATGCCAGTCTCTGGAAGGACTCCCTCTACGGCAGCAAAATCACCTTTGGACATCAGGCTGTAAGGAAGATCTAAGCAAATCACAAAGAGCCCTGAAGGGAGCAACAGGGAGGATGGGGTTTGGAAAGCCCAGGCAGTGTAACCTGCCTCGGAGGAAGGCTGAAGCAACTGGGTTTTGTGAGCACAGGGAAGAGCAAGCCATGGGAAAGAGCCAGGCGTGAGCGCTCATGCTGCTCCCTTCCTGCCCAAGGGCTGGCTGTCTCGGGGCACTGAGCCACAGCTTGCCGTGGCCACTCAGGAAGAGATAAGAAGACACAAGTTTAACTGGCACCAGAAAAGGCTGATGGTGGATATGAACAAACCAAACTGGGAAATACGGGAACCAGCAGCTCAGAGGGGCTGCAACACCCATCCCAGGAAGGTGCCGAGGCTGGCTGGGTGCTGGGGAGCAGCCACAATGCACCACGTCTGGAGGCACACTGCACCACACCCAGATGCACTGTGCTGGCCCCAGATGGGCTGTGCCGGCTCCAGATGGGCTGTGCCAGCTCCACATGTGCTGCCCTGGCTCCAGATGGGCACACCTGCGTTGCTGCCCTCACTCCAGATGTGCTGCCTGGGTCCAGATGTGCTTGCCCTTGATGCTGTCCCAGCTCCAGATGTGCACACCCACAGTGCCACCCCAGATCCAGATGCGAGGGCCTTGCTCCAGATGTGCACACTTGCAATGCTGCCCCATCCCAAATGTGAAGGCCCATGGTGCTGCCCCAGCCCCAGATGTGCACCCCCTCAGTGCTGCCCAGCCCCAGATGTGCAGCCCCAGCCCCAGATGTGTGCCCTGCAGCGGGTCCCACCCAGCATTTCTTGCTCAGCCCAGCTATGTCACCGCAGGCAGACGACTCCCCGGCCCCAGCAGCCCTGCAGAGGGGGCTGGGATTCCCCTGGGACCCTCCTCGGCTTGCTGCCCTCCACGCCAGGACCCCTGAGCTACAGCAAAGCCCACCCGCAAGGCAAGATCCCCCTCTGCCTCCTAGAAATGGTTTTCGATGGCTTAATACAAATATTTTCGTTACCTAATGCATTAAAGACACCCGTAATGCGCTGAAACTAAAATTCTCACCAAAACCCTCCCGATCTTGCTTGGTGTGTGTATAACTATACATATAGATGCATTATATATGTTACTATAACTACACGTTACAGTCTCAGCACACAGCAAGGCTTCCCCCCCAGGCTGATGCTCTTGCTTTCACCCACCCTTTGCTTTAACAAAAAACCCCCATGGATCAGTCAAAACCCAGAGCAGTGGGGGCTTGCTGGCAGAGGGAGGGTCTGCTTTGCCCCGGGGGGGTTGGAAATTATGTTCCTTAACGTTTTCTTGGGAGGGCAGAGGCGGGCGAGCGGTGCGGTATTTCCTGTGGTTGCAGCGTCTAATGAGGTTAACACTGTTATTGAGGTTAACTCTTCAACCGACATGAAAAAGGAAGCCACGGGCTCTGCAGCGGGGGTGGGTTTGGGAGCTGCTGTGGGAGCCAGCAGGATGGAGAGCCCTGGAGCCTTGGCCCCTTCTGCCCCCCGCCCCGGGGGTCCTCAGCTCATAGCATCCTTGGATCAGCTGGGGATTGGCACAAGTAGAGGGGGTGACACTTGGTGCCAGTGAAAACAACCTCAGTCCTTAAGGAGTTTTTCATTGTAGGCTTCTGGGGTTAGTAGAAAGATGTTCTTTTGCTGACAGAGCTCAGCCTGGCTCCCCAGGACCCCTCCACTGGGTTCCTGTTGCCTTGCGCAAAGCCACGCAAACATAAAAATCCATTTGGGATGGACTTGAATTTGCCAGGGTGACTCCAAATTCTATAACAACTTAAAGACTGAAAAGACAACCCCCCCCCGAGGCTGTTCCTTTAAGGGATGCTGGGTTTTCCCATGGACTGACTCAGACTGGAAACTCTCAGTTTTTCTCGTCACAGCTATCTAGGTCAGGCTTGCTGACAGTTGCTGATACTTCTCGCTGCGCTCAGCAGCCTCGGTCACAGCAGCAGGCAGAGGGGCCTGGCAGCACATGTCCTGAGGACTGGCAAGGTAAGGACCCTCCGACTCTGCCCAGCTTCCAGCCCGCTACCACCGGGATTTAAAGCCAAAAAATCCCAGCTCGTGTTTCTCGGCTGCTGCTTATGTGCGTTAGCCAATTCTGACACACGTTGCTGGTAAAGATTTCGCATGGTTTGGGCTTGCACAACTGGGACGGCTTTTTCCTTCTTCATTTGCTTCGCATTTCTTTAGCACTAATGTACAAGGACACTTTTTAATAGAGATGAGATCAAAGAACAGTATCTCTCGACAAGGGGAACGGTCTTGTTCATTCTGGCTTTGGAGTTTGCAAATGCTTGTAAATTGGAATAAAAATGTGAATGTGAGTGATCCCCAGAGGAGGCAGAGCCTGTGATTTTGTCTTAGAGCTGGCAGCCAGGCAGTTTTATTGTATTTTCAGCTCTTTTCATAGACCATGAGGGTTTTTTTTTTCCATTTGTTCTAACTTGCAGAAGGTTTGCAGGCAACTGGGAGGCCTTCAAGTTCTCTTAGTGGGTCAGGTAATAGGAAGGCACTTGAAATTTGACTCACTCATTATGAATACTTGAAAAGCCCTTAAAACAAACGAGGTCAGTGCACACAGCAGGAGAAATACAAAAGCATTAGCTGTAGCTAGTACCCTGGTTTGGGTTGAACAACGTCATTTTGAAGCTTTTACAGTGGACTCTGGTTCAGCGTGTCCCTCAAGGGAAAACTTGCCATTTCTAACGTCAGATTTTGTATAGGGTTATTTTAATTATGGCTGGCTTAAAAAGAAAACTATGGAGGTGTGGGGCTTTGCTCAGTTTTCAGCACCATGCATGTGAACGGGGTGTGAGGCTATGGTAATGATCTGCCCAGCACCCAGCCCTGAGCCCACCGCAGCATCACCCCAGCCTTCAGGGGGGCTCGGGTGTGCCGTGCAAGCTGCTCCCAGGTGGATGTCTCTCTTGGAAAAGAGCAATCCCCCCCCAGGAGCTGCATTTCCTTGCGCTCCGCCAGTCTGTGCCTTGGCTGCTGCAAATCTGTCCCAGCCCTGTACCCCATACCCCGAGCCTCGCGGGGCTGGCGAGGCTGGGCTTCCCCTCTGGAGCGGGGGTTGGCCTGGGGTGGGTGAATCCAAAGAGGGTGGGGAGGAAGGCAAAGTGAGCAGGGAAAAATTCAGGCAAGGCTGTGGGATATGGACACAAGTGTGGCTCCTTGGAGAGAGGGGGAAGCCCTTGCCTGGGATTTTAAGACTGTCTCGGGGGGGAGCGTTGCCAGGAAGAGCCATTGCTCAGCTCGGGCAGGACCCACCACAGCAAGAGGGTGGGAAAGATGTTACGGAAACAGGGGAAGTTTCTGTCCCACGAAACCATGTCTGGTCAGGTCTGAGCATCTGCAGGGATGGAGACTGCAGGGCAACCCCTCAGGGCAGCCGGCCCCACGTGTGGTCACCCTTAAAGTCCTTTTTCTTATGTTTAACTAGAATTTCCTGGTTTCCAATGGGAGCCCATTGCCTCATGTCCTGTCCCTGGCCAGCACTGAGAGGAGTCTGGCTCCCTCATCTCTACCCCCCCCATCAGACATCAGACCCCCCTGAGCCCTCTCCTCTCCAGGCTGAACAGACCCAGATCTCCCAGCCCTTCCTCACATCTCAGGTGCTCCAGACCCTCAGGTGTCTTTGTGGCCTTTGCTGGACTCACTCCAGTCCATCCGTGTCTCTCCTGTCCTGCGGAGCCCAGCCCTGGACCCAGCGCTCCAGATGTGTCTCCCCAGGACTGAGCAGAGGTGCAGGATGAAGACAAGCAGCGTTGCTTGTGCTCCCCTCACCCACCATGCCAGTCCTCTTCGAGGAAGGCTCTCAGGCTGCTCAGGCATGATTTCTCTTTTGTAAATCCACGCTGCCTGCTCACATCGCCTCCTGGTCCTCCTGCGTGTGCTGGAAGCTGGTTTCCAGGAGGGTTTGCTCCATCACCTGCCCACGGGTGGAGGTGAGGCTGTCCAGCCTGTGGGTTACCTAAAACTGCATGAACATATGCGTCCATATAAGTATAAGGAAAGGACTGGAGAAATTTCACAGATATGAAAACTAAGAGAAATGTCACTGGAGGTAGAAGCTCGGGGAAAGTGGCCTTGGGGCTGCTCACTGGGGCTGGACACTGGGCTCTGCCAATGGGGTGCCTGTTACCCAAAATGCTCAGTCCTGTGTGCTTGCGGGCTTGTCCCCCTGTGTTCCCACTGCTGGCACGACCTGACCTGACCCCAAATCCCCAGCAAAACCCTCACCATGCATCTCCATTGCTACCTCCAGGGTGGTCCTTGAGCATCCCGCAGTGAGGGCAGACCTGGCTGTGTCGGGCAGCAGTGAGGCTGGTGGGACAACTCACACCTTTCCTCCCCCCAGACTATGCCACTCGCGCGCAGCAGCTGCAGCCCAGGCCATGGTGGGGTCCGGCGAGGCTTTGGCGCTCCACATCCTGCTCTGCTGCCTGTGCGGAGGTAAGTGGCAGCACGGCTCGGCATGGCGTGGCACGGCCACCACAGCATCACCCTCGCTAACCACAGGAGCAAATGCCCTGGCCCTGCCAGAGACTCGGAGTGGAAGTAGGAAAATTATGGGGCTACAGCTATGGATTTTGCGGGGATCACTTCATTAGCGTTGCAGGGGGCTCCCATGCCCCGCGGCACCCTCTCCTCCCTGTTTGCATCCTTGGACCGGGGCCATATCCAGCTGCATTGAAGCATGCTGGCATTTCAGCGGCTGTGACAAGCAGTGTGATCCTGCCTCCGCACACACAAAGCCAGAGCGCAGCTGCGCCCTTTCCAGGAAGGCCAGATCGAGCCTGATACCGGCTGTGAGCCAGGTTTGCCGGGGCTGGTGCAGAGCTCTCATCTGATAGCAAAGGGCGGCACACCTCTGCACGGGGGCTGCAGCCCTAATCTCAGGGGATCAGAGCTCTCAAGACTATGGGTTATTTCCCTGCAGTCATTTAACCATTAGAGCAAAACCCAAAATTGGTGAAACTAGCTGTTTCCGATCTGAGGGGATGAGTCACTGGGTGCCGGGTCGCTGCTGAAGGCAGTCTGGTTTATCCCTGTCCCAGGGGGAGCGAGGGGGCCAGGGGGAGCACCAGCAGCCCCCCACCACAGGGTCCTGCCATGCTGCTGCCTGCATCCCAGCAAAGCAGCTGCCTGTGAGGAGCAGTGCAGCCCACAGGCATCATCTCCTCCCATGGGACATCCACCCAGAGCCGCCCTGACTCGGTGGGTGTTGGCACAGGTGTTGCAAACATCAGATGCTCAGGGCACGTCTGGATCGAGCCCGCGCCGGTGGTGCGGATGGGCTCCAACATCTCCATCAACTGCCTCTCCACCCTCGGCTGCTCCTGGGCCAAGTTCCTCATCCTCCTCAACTACAGCCTCACTGAGGGTCCCCTGCGCCCCCTCAACAGCAGCGCCGTCCAGCTCCAGCTGCGCGATTTCTGGATGCCTTTTGGGACCGTCACCTGCTTAGCCCAGTGCCCCAACAGCGAACAGCGCCAGCTGGTGTGTGGCACCCACATCCTGGCCGGCTGTGAGTACCCCCCCACAGCTATGGGGTTTCGATGATTTTTAAGCTGCCAGCACCAAGGATGTCGGGGGGGGGGAGTTGCAGCAGCCTGGGCTTTGCACTGCTGGGGGGGTGCCCATGCATTCTGCCTGACCTTGCCTCCGCAGACCCTCCGGACCCCCCCAAAAACCTGACCTGCACCATCCGCGAGCACTCAGGGTGCCTGGTGTGCACGTGGGACGCGGGGCGGCCGACCCACCTGAGCACCCATTACACCCTCCACCTGCGCAGGTAAGGAAGGCCCCACGGGATGGGGGGCTGCGGGGCAGGCAATGCGACGAGCTGGATGGGGCTGGGAGGGAGCGTGGTAACTGGCAGAGCCAGTGCAGGGCGTGCGGTTGGGGCACGGTGGCCACAAACCCAGGTGACACCAGGGCTGCTCTGCTGCTGGTGGCTGGGAGCGGGTGCCGTGGCCTAGTTACGCTTTCTAAAGCTCATGTCTTCCTGGTCTCCTGCTTGCAAACTGCACGTTAAACTGCAGATTTAATTCTGCAGGATGGACCTTATGCGCTCAGTGCTATTAGTGGCCCAGCAAACATTGCATCATGTTGCAACGCATTACAGCCATGCATTTTTTGCAGATGCATTGACTCTCTCTAAGCTAAAGGGTGTGCAGAGGGTGCAGCCAGTGGTGTGCACCTAATGCTGCCCATACCCCGAAACTGAAACTCTAGCAGGGTACAAAAGCTTCAACCTGAAGCAGGCATGCTGGCTGCTGTGCAGCGTGCCACAGCCCTTCCTACCCAGCCTGGGATGCTTTCTGCCACATCTGAGACCGAAGCCCCTGTGACACAAGACTGGCAGGCTTTCAAAGTTAGTCTGACTCAATTATTAAAGTAAACACATCAAATCCCATCATACGAAGGCTTTGTGAAAAAAAGTGATTAACCGCCTGCCTAAATTTGCTAGGGTTCAAACTTTGAACCATGCAGCCACAAAGAACTGAGCAAGTTCCCTTCCTACAGTGAAAATGCAAATGCCGTACAGAAATGTCAAGAACCAAAGGCAATTACTTTCCAGTTTGCTTTAGGGTGACAAACTCCAGTTTTGGAGATGATTGTGCCCCAGTTGCGAGCCGTGACCTCTTGAGAGCCGGGGTCACCTTTCCAGCGGGTGCGTGATGCCGGGATGGGCTCTGACCGGGGCTGCCTTCTGCTTCCCAGCATGGGGACGGTGGCAGTGGAGGATGCTGAGGAGGAGGATGTCTTCCCTGCGGGCTTGCCGGTGCCACTGAGCGCGCTGCACAGCGGGAGCCACTACTTGGCGTGGGTGCAGGCCAGCAATGCACTGGGCGTTGCTCGCTCAGCCCCACGGCGCCTCGACCTGCAGGAGCTCGGTACGCCTGTCTGTCTATCTGTCCATCCACGAGCTGCACCATGTGCTGGGGCCGTGCAATGCCATACGCACCACCCCAAGATGTCGCTTTAGGGACATGCACGAGCGGTGTGGCTGACGTGTGCGAGGGCAGCCCCCCCGTGGCGTGCCAGCCCCCCGACCCATGCTTTCCCGGCTCTCCCCACAGTGGTGCCCGCTCTGCCCCTAGTTGCTGGTGCTGAGACAACGGAGACATCGCCTCCCACCACCACCATCCACTGGAGGAGGCAGACACTGCTGGAGAATGTGCGCTGTGAGGAGCGACACAAAGCCACGGGTGCCCCGGCATGGCATGTGAGATGGCCTGGAACCCCTCAAAACCTCCCCCCATGAAGACCCGTGGGAGGGGGGGCCCTGTGCGAGCTGCCCCCTGTTAGGAGATGTGCCAGTCCTGGTCCTGCTAGAGACCCCTAAGCACCCACGGGCAATGGGAGCATTTGGGGTCATTCAAAACCCACCCCTTTGCTTCGGCACCAGTGGAGGGCACACACACCCAGCTATGGGCAGCCTCCCACTTTTGGTGGGGTAGGACAGCTGATGCCCTCTGAGAGGGCAGACAGACTTTCGGGCAGGGTTATCTCTGCTTTTTAAGCAAAAGGACAAAATTCAAAATATTTCCAAATGTTATCTAGCTCTGCAAGGACAAGGCAAAACAGCCTCTAGGGATGCTCAGCACACGCACGCTTCATCAGTCGCCCCCGCACACTCGCAGACACAGCTACCCCTGGGGCAGCTCCTCCCGGGTCCCTTTCGGAAACCTCCCCAGGCACTGGCAGGGGCTGAGGCTGGATCCCAGCGCCCACCGGAGCCCCCAAAATTGCCATGGTGCCAGAAGCCCAGTGCGGCAGCAGGCCGGGGTCTCTCACTGCAACCCCCTAGCTTGCCTGGTGCATTAGCAGAGGGGGACTGTGTGTGCACTGCATCTCGCAACAGCATCAGTCTCAAAAACACATGCTGGAGCACCATGGGAGGGGCGATGGGGACCTCCTTGGCAGGCAGTCCCCTGGTACAGGATGTGCCCCGGGGGTTAGCCAGCCCTGTGCGCTCAGGGAGGACTGCGACCGTCCCCATCTGTGCAGACGAGGAAGGCAACGACTGCGGCATGCTCCCACTCTGCATGGGGGGCTGGCGGCGGCGGGGGGTCGGCTGGGTCCCGCTCCCCCCAGCACCCTGCTTCCCTTGCAGGTGGAGGCGTGGGATGGTGCGGCGCAGCACGGGCCCCGCTTGCGGCACGACCTGCAGAGTAACACCCAGTACGTGTTTCAGGTCAGGTGCCGGCTCAGCCCCGTCGACAGCCCCTGGAGCACCTGGAGCACCCCCTTTCTCTACACCACCCCGGAGGCAGGTAAGCTCAGCCTCAGCACTGCTCTCACGCTGTTTTCCCAAGCAGCCCATTGGCTCCTTGAGATGCTCTGTGGAGACCTGGCCCAAGCTCCGACTGCTGGGCAGCTCAAATTAGCCAGCAACATGCGTGTGCGTGGCGTGCACATGGCATGTGTCCTGCATGTCCCCGTGCTGCCAGAGACCACTCTTGGCAGACATCAGGTATGATGCTGTGGTCCGGGAGGCACCGCTGCTGTCCCCACACCGCAGCCGAGGGCTGAGCACTGTCATGAGCTGGCAGCTCCTGTCGTGCCTTCCAAGCGCTCCCAGCCCCGTGGCACATTGCAGGTGATGGCTATTTTGGCAGACTCCTGAGGCTGCTGCAGCACGGTGAGAGCTGGAGAGAAACCAGGGGGGGCTTTGCAGATACATGGTTTTCCAAACAGAAATAGGGATGGGACGTGCTTATCCGTCTTTGGTAGCTGGCTTGCTTGCTCCCCACCAGCCACAAATAGCTGTCGTCTCAGGTCAGCTTTCCCCCTTTGCATCCCAGTTACTAACACTGGGATGAGCTTAGGCACAGCCAGCCCAGTTATCTCGGCCAGCAGTGGGCTGAGACGCCTGAGGAGCAATGCTCTCGCTTACGTTCTGGTCACGGCAAGGAAGCCGGGGACGCGCTTGTCCTAAAAAGCAGCACTCACTGTTGTTTGCAGTCTGGGCCATTTCCTCTCTGCGGCGGCAGAGCCATGCAGCAGTGAGCCTGCCGCCAGGCTTCGGCGCTGCCGCTGGCTACGTGGGGACCAGCCCACTGCCCCGCACGGAGCCACCAGCCAAGCGGGGCTTTCTGCAAAGGCTGTGCATGGGTGGGAGCCACGTGCATGGGTGCAAGCCCCGGTTGGTTCCCCTTTGGGAGCTCATGCCATGTCCCGCGCTTCCTCCTGCAGCCCCCGCCGTGGCGCCCGATGTCTGGCGGCGCCTGGGCCCCGTGTTCCCGAACGGCAGCCACGAGGTGACGGTCTTGATCAAGGTAAGGTCTTTTTTTGGCAGCTCCTGTGAAATTTTCGCGTGCTCTGCTCCTCCCCGAGGACAGCACCTGCCAAGAGGCAGTGGAAAGCGATGCCCTTCCTAAAGAGCCTTTTGACCGAAGCGATGTGGGGAAGATGAGACCTCAACGTGTCCTTGGGGCAAAAATCTCTCCATCCTTGCAAAGTCCGTCCGCGTGACACCCAGCCAAGGGGACATCTGTCCTGCACTGGGGCTGCTTAGTGTCAGACCCTGCACCCATCCCCATGGGGCTGTCTGTCTCGCCGTTCGCAGCCCCTGCCGCCCCGGGATGCCCGCGGGAGGATCCTGGGCTACACCGTGGCCACCGAGAGCCCCGGGGGAGTTCTCCTCCTCTGCAACACCTCCAGCACGGTGTGCAGCGTCCTGGTGCCCCCCGGAGCCCGCACCCTCCACGTCACCGCTCACAACTCCAGGGGGTCTTCCAGCCCTGCCAGCATCACCCTCAGCCAGGGCACCAGCAGCCAGGAAGGTAGGATCTCGCACACACCAACTGCAGCCTTAACAGAGATTGGATTTTATCAGGATTGCAGGAGAAAAATGCTAGCTTGTGCTAAAGCAAGGAAAAAGCTCTGGCGGAGCCCTGCCCACTCCACTGAGGGAACACAACATCCTCCAGACAAGGCCAGCATCCCCCGGAGATGGAGATGCTCTGCAGCCACATATCACAGCCCTTGGACTTTGAAGGCTGCAGCAACAAGTTTAAAAATAAGTTTGTCCTGCCTGGTTGGCTTGGCACAGGGGTGCTCCTCTGCTCTTTGCTCCCAAAAATAGCTCCTGCTGCCTCTGCCAGGGAGACAGTCCCAGCTGTGACCCAGGGTGAAGAGAAAGGGAGGGAAAGTCCTTTCTGGGCCACCTTAGGTTCCCCGCGCCACAGGTTGAGGTTTTCCCCACAACCACACTTTCCTATTTTTGAAAAATGTCTCTTCTAACGAGCAACGGGAGGGGAAAGTCCCATTCAAATTGAGGACAAATATATGACTAAAAAGAAACTAAAGAGAAATAAGGTGGAAAAAATTCTCTAATCTCTCATACTTATCAGAATCATGTGCCTTTCTTGTAAGAAATGACAGGTAAAGCATTTCAGACAAGACATGACAAAGCTGAAGATGTGCTTTTGCAATACGTGTGTGTAAGTATAGAGATATATATATAAAAATAGTTATATTTTTTAATATATAGAAATATAAATATATTTATTTTATGTATATAAAAACACCACATTCTAGAATTTCTTGTTGCCTCTTCAGTCCTTAAACACTTTCAGGAAAGCTACATTTTGCCTGGGCTTAACTGACCCTTCCAAGTCTCCTGCTCTTCGAAGATGAGGTTGGGGTGACAGCCCCCTTACCATCTCTTTCCACAGAGTTCCCGGCACCGGTGGCCATAGAGGTCAAGCCCGAGAACCAGAGCAGGGTCTCAGTGGCCTGGCAGCCCCCCCACCGCAGCAGGAGGTCCCCGCTCTGGTTCATAGTGGAATGGGTTTCCACCACCCACTATAGCCAGGAGGAGCAGTATTTTTGGAAGAAAGTCCCATACCATGAAACACACACGTACATCCAAGGTAAGATATTCCAGGAGTCCTTTTGCTATTTGGTGCAGTTTTGCACTTGTTTTTGGAGAGTGGGACCATGGAGAACCCTTAGGGAGCAAGAAGGAATGAAGTAATAGGAGACATGAAGGCAGTCAGTGGGATTTGGTCCCCCAGGTGAAGGTCACAGGGAAAGAAGGGACAGGGAAAGAGAATGAAGCGACAAGTGAGCTGGCAGGCAGGGAAGCCACGCTAGACCCATGGAGGCCTGCCCAAGCACAGGAGATGCACGTGTGTATTTAAAGGATGCAGAGAGAGAAGGCACAACACTTGATGCACCAAGACTGTTGCCTTAGCACCTCTCCTCCCCCCTGTGCCCAGACAGACAAGCCTGTGGGTCCTTACCGACGCAGCTTGAGCCCAGCAGCATGAACATCTCAGGACCTGTCCCACTCCATGCCTGCTTCCCACATTAATTCTGGTGTTTATTGGGTTTTGGGTACTTCCTAGCCAGTTACTTGATGAGGCTTTTGCTCTTCAACATGTGTTTTTGGGAACAGCTCGTGCAGTGGCTTTCCCCAGGGGAGGGAAGGCGTGCAGCGGGCTCAGAGCTGGGAACCCCCCCACACCTCCATCTACTTTCACCACTCAGTAACAAGCCCTTGAGCAAGCCTAGAGCTTTCATGGCAGCTTACAATACATTTTAAAGGCAAATCTTGCTTCCTTCTAGTGGAGGCAGCAGCAGGAGGTGGCATCGATGTGTCAGTGTACGCAGTCTACCCCAACGGAGTCAGCAAACGAAGCTCCAGCCAAGGTAAGCCCAGTTGGGTGGAAAAGTTGCTGCTTGCTGCAATGGAGCTGCAGAGCTCAGCTTGCTGTTTCATTCTTGATGTTCCCACAATCCACCAGTTTTGTAGAATTACTTAGTTTTAGAAACGAGATGTAAAACCCTCCCATTGACTAGAGAAAAGCAGGGCTCTAGATGGAAACCTCTTGGCTGCAGGACATGAAAAATAGAGATTTTTAATCAATGTATCTGTATGAAAGCCTTCTCTAGCTGATCTTTGCTCCTGTTCACAAATCTCTAATGCACGAGAACCACATCTTACTCCACAAGATACACCAATGGAGTCATTCTCCCTTTTTTGTGGTAGAAAACTGAGGTTGCTGCTTTGCACATTTGACAATAAAATGTCATAGAAAACCCAAAACACAGAAAACAACTTTTACAGGGACCAACTGGCCAAGTTGCAGCCTGACCTTTCTTACCTGGAGTGAGAAGCAGGCAGGCTTCAGTTCTGGAAACTGTTTTAGATAAGAGCATGGGCCAATTTACAAAGGAAAGTAAGGACTGTCTGTGCATCATCTCCAGCACTGCGCACGTTGGCTTTGGTTGTCCTCAAGCACTAGGCATATCGAGCTCCCTGAGCTGTTCCATCCTACTGCTGGCCCTCAGTGAGATGAGCCAGGATAAGCCACACACAGCCCAACATCTGAGCACTGAGGACACCTCCCAGTGCCACCATAGCTGTGCCACAGACAAAACCTCTGTATTTATGGATGCTGCACACAGTGCCCAGCGGTGGCTAGGCAGGTCCATAGAGACAAGGGAGGACTGAGGTCAAGTCATGAAGTCAGTCTGTGGACCAGAGCTGAGACACCCAAAACTCCTCCCACATAGCTCATAGCCCAGGGCTGAGCTTAAATAGCCCCCTGGGCAGGGGGTGTGGGTGGAGGTCCCAGGTGAGGCTGGTCAGGGCCATTAAAACCTGTTAGTGCCCTCGGTGCCCTGACAGAGCCGACTGGAGCTGCAGGCAACAGTAACACCTGAGGATGTCATCAGTTCACCGTCCCATGCTGTGATGCAATTTTAGATGCATTATTTGAAGCTGCTGAGACACTTTCCCTATGACAAATCAGCTCTGTGTTTTTGGATGGCACCTCTCATGGCTTTGAGAAGGGCAGTTATTCCGTTTTTTCCCAAGAAATGGAAACAAATATTCCTGACTGGTTCATCCCAGGCTGTTCATGGCTGTTAGCCCTGGCTATTAGCTGTTATCCTCACAGACACACTGAGAGCCTTCGGCTCTGGTCAGGTCGTGGTTTGGGCACCTCCAGCTCTGGCGACATGAATTTCATAGAATCATAGAATCATAGAATCATTGAGGTTGGAAAAGACCTCTAAGATCATCGAGTCCAACCATCAACCCAACACCACCATGCCCACTAAACCATGTCCCTAAGTGCCTCATCTACTCGTCTTTTAAATACCTCCAGGGATGGGGACTCAACCACTTCCCTGGGCAGCCTGTTCCAATGTTTCACCACTCTTTCAGTAAAGAAATTTTTCCTCATGTCCAATCTAAACCTCCCCTGGCGCAACTTGAGGCCGTTTCCTCTCGTCCTATCGCTAGTTACTTGGGAGAAGAGACCGACACCCACCTCGCTACAACCTCCTTTCAGGTAGTTGTAGAGAGCGATGAGGTCTCCCCTCAGCCTCCTTTTCTCCAGGCTAAACAGTCCCAGTTCCCTCAGCTGCTCCTCATAAGACTTGTGCTCTAGACCCTTCACCAGCCTCGTTGCCCTTCTCTGGACACACTCCAGCACCTCAGTGTCTGTCTTGTAGTGAGGGGCCCAAAACTGAACACAGTATTCGAGGTGCGGCCTTACCAGTGCCGAGTACAGGGGGACGATCACTTCCCTACTCCTGCTGGCCACACTATTTCTGATACAGGCCAGGATGCCATTGGCCGCCTTGGCCGCCTGGGCACACTGCCGGCTCATGTTCAGCCGGCTGTCGACCAACACCCCCAGGTCCTTCTCTGCTGGACAGCTTTCCAGCCACTCTTCCCCAAGCCTGTAGTGCTGCATGGGGTTGTTGTGGCCGAAGTGCAGGACCCGGCACCTGGCCTTGTTGAACCTCATACAATTGGTCTGGACCCATCGATCCAGCCTGCCCAGGTCCCTCTGCAGAGCCTTCCTACCCTCGAGCAGATCAACACTCCCGCCCAACTTGGTGTCATCTGCAAACTTACTGAGGGTGCACTCGATCCCCTCATCCAGATCATTGATAAAGATACTGGACAAGACCGGCCCCAAAACTGAGCCCTGGGGAACACCGCTCGTGACCGGCCGCCAACTGGATTTAACTCCATTCACCACAAATTTCCAGGGTCCTGATCCTCAAGTGGGCTTAAACCTCGGCAGCAGGTCTCCGTCTGCGCGGAAGGGGGAAGAGTTGGATGTCAAAAGGAGGATGCTCTAACCTTTGCACTAGCAAACAGCTTAGAAATGTGTTAAATGCTTAAAGATAGAGACTTCATCCTTAGTGGTTGCATAGACTCCTTTAACAAAGCTTGACGGTTCGTGTGGGGACGTACCAACATGAGGCAGCAGTGAAGCTCATATCTGTGACAAGGTTTGCTTCCAAAGCACCAGCACAACCCACAGCTGACACCTACGGTAACGTCCTCCAGCTTGACCCCACAGGTTGAACCTTGTTCTTCATCTTCCTTACTGAGATTGAGCCCGTCCATCGTCAGTAAGGCATTACTGTAATCATATTAATTTTTTTTAATTTATACAAGTTCAGTGTGCCAGTGACACCTGCCTCCCAAAAATGCTGAATTCCCAGGCTGCAGAATAATGTACTCCATCACTTTTCTTCCACAATCCCATATATTCGAGAGATACTTTGCAGCGTTTGCAGCGCGCTCCAGCTGAGTGGGCTTATACTGCAAACACACTCTACTTAGGGAACTGAAATACTTGAACTCCAGGAGCTCTGCTAGGAGACGCATATGCTTCAAATGCACAAAATCAGGCAGTACCTTTTCTGGGATTTTTTTGCCCTTTGGAGAGGAAGAAATTGAATTTGGCCTTGGGTTTGCATTGGTCCTTGCAAAGCAAGTACCAAACAGAAGTGGAACAGGGCTTGCTCCACCAGGCTTGGATAAGCTCCATCCTTTGACCGCTGCTGTTTCATTCATTAAAGGCTGTGAATTCCAAAAGGTTTTCACTCATTTTCATCTGAACCAGTCTCAGCTGATGGGTTACTAACTCTGTTGCAGAAATCACTGGTGGAAATCAGGTGGCCCATGTTGTTTAGGATACTATTATATGTATTTTTTATATATAGGATATATTATGCTGGATATCTTTAATTGTCTTGGCCAGTTGAAGCTCTGTGATTGTAGATGAGGATGCTAGCTGCTATTCTTATTAATGCTGATCCTCTGCTTAAATGCATTCAGCCCTCTGCTGCCCTGAGCAGACGTTTGGCTTGAGCCAGGTGATGGCCCCACTCTGCAGAGGAAGTGGCTTCTCGTCCCTGCCCTGCTGAGACAGCCGGCTCTCGGGGACAGAGAGGCAAACATGGGGAGCAGCAGGATTTTTCCTAAAGCGGTCAGCCAACTGAAGGGTACGGAGGAGTTTTCAGACATGCAAATGAGGGGTTTCATAAAGCACCTGCATCCTTGTACTTCTAAAGATGCACTTGCGAGTCTGCCCTTCCCAAATTTCCCAGTATTGGCAATTTGCTGTCTTGGGAAAATCCTGCTGCCAGTGTGAGCTGTGCTTGCACGGGTGACTCTGCAAAAGGGGGCTTTTGTGTTGCCAGCCACTTTGGGGGCATTTCACTTCCTTCAAACACAACATGGACCCACAACCACATCATCAGCAATGCTCACGGCCATTGAAAGACAGCAAAATCACAGGGAGCAGGGCTGGAAAGGACGATTAGCCAATCCTGAGGGAAGATCAGCCGTATTGCTTCCATTCCTGACAGAAGTTTGCGGAAACTGCTCTTGCATTTCCAGGAAAAGGCAACCTACCTCGGTGCTCCTCAGCCTTGCTGCTAGAGCAGTTGTCCTCTTTCGTGACCTGTGCTTTAACTGCTGCGGTCCAAGATGACAACTCTCATCCTGCTTGCAGTGAAAGGGGACCTTCCTTGTCCATGCAGCAGCGCTCGCTTGCCGCCCTGGCACGCCTCCCCACTGCATGCTCTGCCCAGGATGCTCCGGCGGGGCACATTTTCCCAAGGGCAAGCGTGCACGCCATGTGCGTCCCAGCAGAGCCCCTTTTTCTTGCTGGGTGGCCCCGACCCCAGCAGATCACTCCAGCTGAGGTCTGACTGCAGGGCATGGTGATTCCTTCCCTCTCCAGCCGGCCACGATGCTCACACCTGGCCGGGGGTGATTGCCCCTGTTCCTGTGCAGGGAGGTGACTGCAGGGAGATGCGGTGGGTGGCTTGTCCTGACTGCAGAGCTGTGGTTCTGGTCCAGGCTACAGGTTCAGTCCAACACCCAGCCCAGGGGTGGGATTGCCCTTGGTCTGGACCTTACCCATTTTCTGCAGCAGCAATGGCACCACGTATTTGTTAAGGAGAAGAGATCCCAAGGCAATTGCTGAATTTGGCTGGGAAGAATGCTTGCTGCTTATTTTAGCAAAAATACACTTCTTGCCATGGCAGGCTTTTTAGCTGCAGATCTTCCCTCATCGCACAGCCCGTCACACAAACAGATATTATCAGAAAATTCAGTCTCACAAAGTTCAGACACTTTGGGAAATAATCTGTAGGTGCTCATGAAAAATTATGTACAATTCCTCAGGAAGACTAAATTCTTGTTTCAGGTGCTGAGGGGAGTGATGTGCGTGGAAGATGTTTTGTAATTGGTGTTATGTGTTCATCAACATCTCATTTAATTGGATCTCTGAAAAATAGGAGATTGTGTAGAGTCCAGCCAGAGCTGGAGTTACTAATTACTTTAGGGGGCTTTATTTTTCTCATTATACCATTACTTATTTTTCTAAATGATTTTAACAAAATAAAAATAAGCCATAGCTTCTATGTCACCTGCTGTCCTCTAAATGAAGTTATGGACATTTTTTTCCTCTCTCTGTTTAAGTCCCTGCAGAGGACCAGCTCCTGGGCAGCACCTACAGCGAGATCTCCCATGGTAAGAAGATAGTAGCTCAGACTTGGTAAGCCAGACTTTCTCCTTGACCAGAAGTGGAAGTTTTAGACCAAGCAGAGCCTGCAGCATCTGGTGATGGGGAAGCGAAAACTCCCTTACACTTTGGAGAGGTCAGGGCCAGAACAGCAACTTTTCACTTGATGGGGACATGGGCTGCATGGCAGGAAAGGCTGCAGTGCTCTCACGGCTCGATAGCACCCGCATAATGCATACCTTAAGTTTTGCTTTCTTATGAGACTTACAATATAATGTACATTACAACCAGTAGGAGATAAGAAAACAAGGAAAATATAAGATAATGTTAACATATAGCATAACAACGATAGACTGTTTCGACCTTGCAGTTTGAGCCGAAGACTCGTTTAAACATTTCCCATCCGTTTTTCTAACTTTTGTTATGCTTCTGGTTTGCACATCTTCTGGTAAAGGTTACGTTATGATCTGTTGCAGTACTTAAGCCAAATGCAAAAGCAATGTAAGCTGAAGAATTCACTTCAGCATTTCTGGAAGGTAAGGCTGCATAGGAAATGGTTAAACACAGTGACCACACTTCTTCGAATTACTTGGCTGAACCCTACCCCCACCCCGCCTCACCCCCACCCCACCCCAGTAATCGGGATGCGACAGGGCCACAGCACCTGCGATGCTCTGATCACAGGACAACGTGGATGGGACAGTGGTTTTGGTTTTGCTTTTGTTATGGCTTTGCTTTGTTAATTGAGGAGCAAAAGGGCAAGTGAAATGCTGAAGGCTGCTTTATCAAAGATCTGCCCTTTATATCAACGAACGCCGTGGCAGATGGGGCGCTGGAGCAGGGCCACCCGATTGACCTTTTTCCTCTGTATTCTTTTTCAGACGATGACATTGAAGTTTTCCTGGGACTGGGCGTCAGCATGGTCGTATTATCAGTTGTTTTTGTAATTCTGATGTTTAAAAAATCAGCCAGAAAAAGGTATTGCTTTCCTCACAATTTTTTCCTTATTTCCAACTCCTGCCTTTCTTCTGAAATATTTTAAAATTAACTACAGAAACGTGCTCTTACTAAGGACAACTTCTCCCATTAATCGTATTGATATATGAAAAGACTTCTATGCACTCTACAGTAAGGCAGAGACCAACAAAAAAAGTAAGAATCACTCCTCTGTCAAGGCCAGACTTAGGGACACGTGATATACTATTACACAGATATGAGGGGTAGAAAAAGAGAGGAAAAACATAGCCTCTGTAGGTAAGTTTTATCCTAGGACTTGTTACTCCCAGTTTTGACTGAGGAGGGATGCTGAAGCCCCTTGCGCCTGGACCCCGAGGGACAGGCAGAGACTGGAGAGTGCAACAGTGGAAAAACTCATTGGGGAGAATCTTAATACTGTTTTTTAACACTGACTGCTGTTCACTAGGCACCCTCACAAACCAGCGCTCCTTCTGTCCCAGTTTGCCGTTTAACTGGAATAGGGATGTCCAGGAGTCCAGGCACTGCTGTCCCCGACACAAATCCATGGGAATGGGTAGCTCTGTGGCACAGAGCTACCGTCTGGATCTGCCCGACAAACCAAGAAATAGGGGAGAGGAGACCTGGGGCTTGCGGATGTCAAGGGGCTGCCTCTTTCAGTTCCTGAACCCAGCCTAATTATTCTGCTCTCAATGTAATTGTGGAGCATGAGCATTTCAGCAACAACAGGGACTGTGTATTTTCCCAGGAACAGAGCAATGCACCAGCATGTCAGCAAAGCTCAGCGAAATTAAAATCTCTTGCGAATGATTCTAATTTCTGTGGCAGCTTTGGCTGTAGGAAAATCAACTTTCATTACTGCTGTGTATTTGATTTCATCAGTTCAGGGCACACATGCCTCCTCTGGTACACACACATAGCTTGGTTCTCCCCCCACCCCCCAGTTTAGCAACATTTTCACATACAGACAAGTTTTACATAAGGGATTTAACTAGAGTAATTTAGCTTCCAGGATCAAACCCAGAGGAATAAGGTTGAAAGATGAAGAGCTAGAGTTCAAATGGGGAAACCCACCCATACAGAGTAAACCTGGGGCTTCCAAGCCATCCATGAAGGATGGATGCACTTTGTGTGTCCCCCCCTGCCAGGGGACAATTTCACCCAGCTTGAACAAGTGACTAATAAAATGGACTAACATTTTGGGGTTTATTTTCTCTTTTTGGTAAAGAATTAATGCCACCGTTGTGTCGCTCTTGCCAAAATGGCTGTTTGAAGACTTTCCCCACATGGAAAACAGCAACGTCGTAAAGTCACTCCAGGTAATTGCACCATTATCTCCCAGCTTTTCTTCACTTGTCTCCCCTTAGATTAAAGCTTGCTCCAGAGCTGTGAGAAACATGGATGGGAAGAGGATTAAGCTCTAAGAGATCAGGAACTGATCAGAAATCATTCCCCAGGCATTTGCAAGGTGCATGGGAGCCCAGCTTAGCTGAGGTCTTTAAATCTTGCCTCCATATACTCTTTATTCAGTGGCCACAGTTGACTCAAGCTGCCCTTGAAGTGTGTGCAGAAGCATGGAGACAGGCACAGCTGCTCCCCATCTTCTCTCGTCCACCTCGCTGCCATCTCTTTCATGGGGGGATTGGATGAGAGAGGTGGGAAGGAAGACAAGATGAAGACAGCAAGTCATTGCCCCATTTCTTCCTTGGGATGCTCTAATGATAGCTCTCCTGTTGATAATATTTGCTAGTTTGTTACTACACTCATCATTTTTTTCCAGGAAAAGAGTGATTTCATGAGTAACAGTTTCCATGAGCCGTTCTTGGACACCAGTGACCCCACAGTTATGGAAATTGAGGAGGTGCCAGTGCACAAGGAGTACCAGAACATGGCCACCAGAAGGGAGCCCAGCAGAGAGGTCCCCGAGGACGGGGAGCGCCCGGGGAGCACAGCGCCTGCCAGCATCATGACCCCTGAGCAGATCAGTGACTACAAACCCCAGGTGTCCGATGGGAACCCACCGGGGTATGTAGCTGCCAATATTTACCAAACACAGCCCCCTACACCCCTCCCAGAACCAGAGGTGAACATCTTCTTCAGAGACTACACAAGTCCCGTTTCCCACCTGTGGGACGGGGAGGGACGGGGGCACCATGTTTGTCTGCTGGAGAAGATCAACCTCATCTTAAACAACAGCCGGAGTGGGCAAAGCCATGCATTCGGCTCATTCCAGGGGGGACACGGCTCCCTCCTGGAGAACCAGTGGGGACACATGCTGGCCAGCGAAGTTCAAGAGCAAACGCTGGTCCCCGATGAGCTGGTCTCCTGCCTGAGAGCCATGAACGGGGAGTCGGTGGATATAAAGACCTGCTTTCCGCAAAACATCGGAAGATTATTTTGAGAAACTTTGTAGTTGTGATTAAAAAACCTGAAGTGATGACCATGGCACATATCAGCCTTTGAGACTGCAAGCACCAGAACTGGAACAAAACTCCAAGCCTGAAATTCACCCTCTTAATCGACTACAAATACTTGTGGCTGCCTGGAATGATTTGGCTAGTAAATCACAATTTTAAACTTATCTCATATTGTCACAGGCATAAACCCCATAAAACTTAGATTCCCGTAAGAACTGAAATACAGAGCAGGTGATTTTTGCAGGATACAATACACTTCAATTATTATTCAAAATCATTCTCTTGTTAAACGTTTGGAGCACTTTGTCCCTGGAGATGATTGCAGTTAAGATGGATAAAATGATCCCTTAGACATCCTCACAGAAGTGTGTAAAATATCTTGGGATCACTCCTAATGAAGAGATGCTACACCGAGGAGGATTTATATATCATACAGCATACATTGGTACCAGGGCCGTGAAATCTTTTCTGTATGACAGAATAACCCAATTTCGTTTTCTTTTCCATTCAATAATAAAAAACCACATTAGGTAAGAACAAGCCTTCATCGTCTGCCAGGCTGATTTAAAATCTCTCTAAACTGGTCACTGGACAGATTCCTCACTTTGGGCAAGAGATTTATCATCTCACAGCAGCTTGTCAGCGCCTCAGCCTTGCTGTCTAAAGCGCAATGTGGCACAGTGAAATGGCATTTATTAGGCATGTGACAGGGAATTTGGATCTTCTGACATCCAGAAAATGAAATACAGGAGTCTCCTTCCTGCTGAGCAGTCATGAAATAATTTACAGGTTTTCCCAAGACTTACAAAATGTTCCCAAAGCAACCAGAAACTCCCTGGAAATGTGAGAGGTTGGATGACGTATCTATTCACTGATCACCCACACCTTTTCAAGGAAACATTCCAAATGCTTTTAAGGAATACAAGCATAAAAGAAGTTTACGATACTCTGTAAAATGCCTGAGCACTCAATGCTCTCCGCCGAGGTTTGCTCTGCCAGTCCTTTTCTCTTACCTCTTATGTCCCAGCAGAGACTGGTTTTGGTCTGGAGCTGCAGCCGGCAGAGGTGACACTGTGTGTGGCTGGGGAGGGGTGCTGGTGCCAGAGCTGCACACTCATGCACACCCGTGCACGCCCATGGCTGTGTGAGAGCACTGCAGAGCTCCGCCCGCATGGCTGGGGAGGGCAGGAGGGCCCTGCGCTCGCTGCCTTGGGTAGCTGGGGGTCAGCTCTTTCATGAGCCCCTTGAGCCTCTGCGGGCCAGCAAAGCCATGTTCCTCCAGCTCATGCACATGCTGTTTTGGGGCTGTCTACAGCAGCGCATGGAAGTTCTGCACGTAAAACTCCTGTCAGAGACAGCCCGGAGCAGCCTGCTGCAGGCGGTGCCTTACCCACCTTGCATCCAGCTGAAAGAGCAAAGAGCACACGGCTCCTGTCATCGCTAACAGTAGGGACCAGGGGCTTAAATATACCCTACTAGCAGCTTGGCATGCTCGCAAGAATCTCATCATATTTGCATATAGCTTTGAGTCTCCATTTACAATAAGTAGCACAAAGAGCCTCTGAACTATATACCCATATGTGTGATTTCTGCTCACTGAGGAGCCTGTGTAGCTCATTGGGTGCTGGGTGACGGAGCTGGCCATGCAGAGCGCAGGGAATATTTGCAGGGAATGTGTCTTGTAAGAATGATGTTAACACCAGCACATTAAAAGGCAAAAGGATTGTCTGATTGTGCATTACCAAACCAAAGTCTGTAAAATAGTAAGAGCAAGACTTGACAAATCTTTGTAAGACTTAAAAGTTACAAAGCTAATGTAAATGCTAAGTAACATATAATTACCTATCTAGTTATCCACTTTATTACTATGAAATCACTTTTTGCAGTAGAACTACTAAACCTGGAGATTATAATATTTCTTTCAATTTTTGCTAGGCGCTGTATGCGTTTCTCTAACAGCTGTAGCACAAATGGATCAATTTTGTTGTTTACTCCTGGATACCTTCAAACCAACGTTGTTGTGCGCTGTACTTGTTTCCTTTTAACAACCCAAGAGATCTGTCACTTAAATTTACAGAGTAGTAGTTACCTGGCAAGCCGGGGTAGGATTATTCTTTAGAAGCAGCAAACTGTTTCTGAGCCAGAAATGTGACTTTTACATGTAAGCAAGTCTAAAATTAGTGATTGCTGCCTGTGCAGGAAGGAAATTGTAAAAGAACAGCCACATACTATCAGCAGCCCAAATGTGAGATGGGAAGGTTTTTTTTTTCAATGTCCACATCCTGAGACTCGCGCTGCCTGTATCGCCTGAACTACCAAACCCCATGGGTGAAAATGCTCGTCTTGTCAGAAAACAAGGCTGAAAGCCTGATCTTACATTTCAGGTACCTGCTGGTTGAATTTCCAGCCCTGCTAACTCACTCCAGGATGGATACCTGCAAATATAACTGTGGCCAGAGGAGCACAGCTCCTCTCCTGTTCAGCAGCTCTCAGCACGCAGCGGTGCAGGGATGAAACATTGCCCTGCTCTCACCATGCACACATGCTTCATCAGTGGCAAAGCTCCCACTGATTTCCTGAGGGCCGAAGGAAATATTTCTCCTTTACATGGGTGCATGGTGAATACAGACTGGTTACTGGAGAAAATGGAAAGAGAAGGGCACAAATATATGTGTGTGTATATATATTCCAACTGAACTATTCTATTCTAATATACAGTACAGCTCCCCTTCTCCCTCCCTTCTAACCCATTTGGACAGTGCTTGTATTACCAACGGTTTAAAAGAGGTGAAAGGCTTGGTCTGGGATGGATACCTGTGATGCTCACCTCTGACAATGAATGCATTGGTGGGTAAATTGACCAGCGCATGAAGAAAGCAGGAATTTTGATAATAGTCCAATACCCCGATGCCACATCATGTCCTCAGTTCCAGATTTTTACTTGTCAGACATGCTCTTCGCTCTGCTGTTTGTCTTTGCCTGCTTTGCCCTTGGAAAGCCCTTTGCATCCCACCTGTGCCTTCTTTCCACCAAGTGCGGTATTTAGGGATGTAAACCAGCATCCTGAAGTGACAGAGATTGAACTATAGGCGTGCAAGTCCAACACCGAAATCCTCATAGTGAGCAACCCTTGAATATATGGATGGCCCTGTGTTTTGAATCAAATCACAGTGTCACTCTCAGTACGTTTATTTTAACATCTCAGGGTTCACTCCCTCCCTCAAATATTACATGCTCTCTAATTCTTGGTATTAGTATTTTCTAAACCTTTTTCTAAGTTTGGTTATATTGTTGGCAGCGGTATCTTGTGCCAGCGATTTCCACAGGTTATTTATCAGTTTGGCAATGAGTTTCATGGGTTGTTCAGCTTCATTGCAACATGGGGTTATACACCTTGGAGGCACAGAAAGGAAGTATGCGCTGAGTAATGTCTCTACCCACAGACAGCATGCACCAAAAAGCATTGATCTCTCATGTAACTCTCACTCAACCTGCGCCAGATTGCAAACTCACCTGTACGTTATCCCATGCAAGTGAAATCTGTATGTAATTATTTTATGACAAGACATTTTCTTTTCATGCCGAATGAGTAACACGGAGAAAGCGGCTGCTGTCAAAGTTGTAGTGTGTGGGGGCTTTGCACAAGGCAGGCTTTTTTGGTGTCCAGAAGTGGTGATCCCATGTCCCTTGATGTAAAGGAGTGGTGACACCAAGTCCCTTGAGCTTGGTGTCCCAGACCCCCAGGCAGACAGCCGGAGGCCTACAGAGACATCCCTCACCAGCCTGGGGAAGAGCTCGGCGAGAGGAGTATTGGTGCACGCCAGCAGTTGCCCCCTCATCTAAGTGTAATGTAATTATCAAAGCACAACGGTTCACGACCCACAGAGATGCAGCATGACGCTGTGTCTCATTGCTATTCACAGGTCTAACACAACCTCAGTAGAAAGGATCTTTTTATATAAACAGAAGGAGAGAACAAATTAGAAAGAAATAAGAAATTGGGTGAAAGAAATTCAAAGCTTCAGCAGGCTCGGAGAAGAGCAGAGCCATTCACTGCCTGCTCTTATCCCATCCCATCGCATCAGTAGAGGATGTATCAGGTGTGAGCTTGTGATCTTGCTCGGGTGCAAGCCCTCAGCTCAGCCAGAGGAGTTACCAACAGCATGGTGCAGATCAGCCAGATGGACACTCCCTTTGGGTCTTGTTGCTTACCGTCCCCCTTCAAAAAGTATGCTTGAAAATTAATTAAATGAAATGCATAATAAATACATAATAAATAAACTTAACATGTAATAAATTATGCATTAAATATGCATCAATAGCTACAATTTTAAATAATTTATGCTGCTGCTCTGCCACCATTACCATGCTTTCTGCAGGAGGACATAGCATTAATTCTGGTTTAGTGTCTGAAGCACAGGAGAGCTGGGTTTTAGTCTCAGCTTTGTCACGGACTGGCTGCATGACCTTCACCAAGTCACTTTGCCTCTGTTTCTTATCCACAGAGTCTGGATAGTAACAATTACTACCTCTGGTAAAGCCTCAGGATCTAAAGTCCGAAAGCACTGTATAGCATTTGGTAACAAGAACAGTAGAAGAGTATGAAGACAATAGAAATGTTTTCTGAGTAATCTTGCACTGCTCATTTTTATTCTGCATATACATTAGCTAGACTACTCCATGCTGAAAGGTTTGTAAGCACTTGGTTGTCAGTAAATTGTGGAAGAGATTTAGTGGCAGATAAATATGCTGCAGACACTAAAACTGGATTAAAAACTTCAATGTTTCACAAAGCTAAATAACAACAGTAGACCTCTGGGGATTTCTGAATGCACAGACAAAAGATCAAAGCCCAGATTGTGACCAACACTTGCATGCAAAGCTGCAAATAATGCCTGGATCAGCAAAAGCCTTCTGAAAATGCAGCAACGGAAAAATGACAGCAGGTGCAACAGCCACACAGCGGAAGTAGGAACATTCATTAAAAATTATACTATTTGGTATAGCCTCTTACATTCCTTAGCCTTCAGGAGGATTAATTCTTTAAGAGGAAAGATGAGGTGTTATTCACAGGGTAGAAGGGCTGAGCACAACAGCAGAGACTGAAACCAAACCTGCATTTCGTAGAAGAGGATGTGAGAAGTGAGGCTGTGGTTCGTGTCTTGAGTGGCTTCACTGAATGTCAGCTTCACTGAATGTCAAATCCCACGAAAATATCACTGGTAAAGCAACAGGAGCAGGGTTTGGATAAAAGATCAAAGCAAGCATTGAACACAATGAATAGAAAACAGACTATAGGAGTGATCTCTTAAAGGAGATTTCAGGATACTACTTACCAAACCAGCCAAGTCTTTCCTTAACAGAGAGGAATTAATCTTGCCACAAGAATATTAGAAAAAACCACAATTCTTAACCTCTTAAAGGATGCAGGGTGGCGCTGTGTCTCGCACATGGTCTATATGATTTTCTAGAATGGCACTGTTGGACCCATGCTCTCCCCATGAATTCAGCCTGCCTTGGCTCAGTTATGCACTGAAGAGGAAACAGAGCAATTGCATTTACCAAACTAAGTAACTGATTTCATCCTGCTGGGTTAAGGCAAATTCAGTGAGCATCGCTAGCATACATAGCAGATGTAAAACTAAGAGAGCCAGTGCACAGACTACCTGCAATATTGAAGACAGACAAACATGCAATGAATTATTGCCCATTCTACTGCTGTAGCAGTAAGTTCAATATTACTGTAGTGCTGTGGACCAAAACTCTGCTGTCTGGGTTGCAAGGAACTGGACATCTGAGCAGCTGAAATTCATTAAAGAAGCTGAAGCAAGAAAGGCAGTGGGAAGGAGCAGACCAAGCTTGGTTCCTGGAAGCAGAGCTGCGTGTGCTTGGGCCGTGGGTTGACATTCAGCAGCCTAAGCTGTTTTGTCCCCTCAACTATGTCTAGTGGTCCCACGTCTTCCATGGCGTTGACAGGAGTCACGGTCCTGTGAAGTAAATTGGATCAAAGAACTGATCATAATTCCAAATGACAATGCCTGTGATTTAGTTTTGTTTATTCCTATATTCAACACTGAATTAGTGTTACCTTCTTTGGGCTTCTCAAGCTTTGGTGTTGGTGCTGCACACTGGGCTGGTGACCGCAGAGGGCTGGTGTGCCATGTGTTGGTGTTGCCAGTCAGCCATCTCTGTCTGCTCCAGAAGTTCCTGTCCTCATCTGTCCGTGGTGGCCCTGCTATTGAGAAGGCTCTTCCCCACTGCCCTGGTTATCAGCTGTTGAAATCAGCACCTAAAGCTCAGCACCGAAGAACCAAAGACCTTCTCATCCATAGGGAGAGTGGTCAATGATGGAGGGTTGGCAGCATCGCAAAAAAACACAGACGAAATATGACATTGCAACAAAATGTGACTGCAGTTTTAACGGTAAGATCAATGCAGTGCTCACGGCGTGGCCAGAGACCTCTCATTTAGTGCAGTGCTGCTGCACAGCTTTGCCTGTGTGGTCCCTGGTACAATCAGATCTAGAAACCGTACTCTTTTCTGGAACCTCACCACCAAAAACAGAGCGAGAAACGAACAGATATTTAGAGAAATTTTAAAAAAGCAGGCTGGAAGGAGTGACCCTTCTACTGGGTAAGAGATGCCAGTATGAAAGCAATCTATGAACCTCTGAGGTCTTCAAGCAGACAGAAAAAATATTTGGTTTTGTTTAATAATTGTCTTTGCTGACATAAGAAAATGGAATTATGTTGAACACAAACTGAAGACAGAAAATCGTGGCATACCTTTGAAAGAGCGGAGATACAAACACTATCACAACGGCTCTTCCTTATCTGGACTAGACAATGTGGTAAAATCAAGAACTCCAGAGAATGTTATGGAGGAAATACATGAAATAAACAAACACTACTCCTTCCTGACTGACCACTGATGACAACCACAGCAGGGTTTTTGGATATACTCACAGTCTCTTGCATGGGTTTGTAAGCACCCAATAATTAACTCCCAGTGCTCTGTCACTCTTACCATTTCAACGTTGGTGACTCACCACCATTCCTTCACAATTCTTCTCTCTCAAGGTTATTTCCAGACCTACAACCTGACAAAACCAGAGAGTGTAAGGGCTGCACCTGCTGATTTGACTTTTGAGTTTGAATTCTGTTTCCTTCAGTAATATTTTTAACATTAGCATTTGTCTGTTTTCTGATTGGGCTCCAGCCTTCTTCCATCATCAACTTCAACTTTCTCTGGTTCCCATTAAAATAGTTGGCAAAGAGGCAGCTTTGCACCATTTGAAACTTCTTACATTTTTAGATAGCAATTTTTTTTTCCTTACAAAGCCAATGAACACAATGGTTGAATAAGCCATTCCTGGTCTTCTGTTTTGTTTTGCTTTAGAAGTCTCCTTTTATGTGCCTTTTTGATCCCAGATAAATTATTTCATCTTTCACTTCCAGAAGCTGAGCATGAATTGCCACAACACTGTACATTCAAAATTCATTACATCATTTGCATCCATTTTATTTTCACTATCTGTAAGGAAAGTCCATGTTCTTTACTCTTTTTCCTTACTCCAGCATTCATCATGTTATCAGGATGGGCTGAAGCAGAATGCATCTTGACCTCAGTATGTTGAGTGCCTCTACCAATGGGGATTCCTCCCAGATTTGTATCACTGGAAGCTCTGCAGAAATAAGAAGGTGGGGTAACAGCAGGCACCTGTACCTCGTGTTCCACAGGTGAGAGAAGCACTCCCTGCCTCCCTTGCTGTAACCACCATCATCTGCTGTTGGCAGCAAAGGTCTGCTAGGAGACAGTTTGTAATTCTCCTCCTGCAGCAAGCTCCACTCGAGGTAGCTAGTATTCCCTGAAGTGCATGATCAACAAGCTGCCTTAGGTCTTGCATTTACAGCTATGCGTTGGCATATGCTCAGTTGATCATATGGGCTTCACCCCGTGAAAGCCGGGCTACTGGAACAGCATGGCTGCTGCTGGTGGATCTCAGGCAGCACAACTTCGCCTGAGGTGTACGGGATTATGCTACAACCACTAATAGCATTTTGTTACAGCCTCTTTCATTGCCCTCCTCTGCTTCACTACAAGTGCTCCTTGGGAGCTGGCCACTGTCACCACCAAACATCACACGTTCGTCTGTCAGCTGCTGCTGGTGCTTTCCCAAGCTGTTTTCAGAATCGCAGACACCCCCTCCTCTCAGAGAACTGATGACTCCGTACTTTCCTTGACATCATCCCCTGTCTGGTGGAGCAGGGAGGTTGGCACAACGTCCTCAGCACCGGCAGCTCTGTTTGCAGCAGGACCTTGTGCTTCGGCTCTTCTGTTGCAGTCAAGCAGACGGTAGAGGTGTTGGTGAGACATCCGACTGCAGGGAACACACTGTTCTCTTTATGATTCATAAGTACCACATGCTTTCTCCTGGAGCTTTGTGCTCAACACAGGTCAATGAAGAAAGAATCGTACGAAAAAGCAGACTTTGGTGCTAGAAGATAAGCGAAGAGAAAAAAGAAGCAACGGCATTTTATGAAAGGTAATGGATTGGTGATTTTCAGTTTAGCTTCCTGTCACCAGGACACAAAACCGATCATTTGGGCCAACCGACGGGCATCTTCCCTTAACTGTATCATTGATGAGTAAAACACCACTCAAGTTTGGCTAATGCCTATTGAGCACATCATGTAATGGCTGCTGCCATTTTTTTTTCCAAGGAGGAGAAGTAAATACATGCAGCGAGGGGTAGCGATGAACAAAGCCTCGATAAGAAACATGAGATGAGATTCCATATAAACTCCTAACGGTGTCCTGGCTTAAAATTATATGAATGCTGGTTTTGCAGAGTGTAGATCAAGCCTGTGCTGGGAAGCAGCACTGAAAAGTGAAAATGTAGTGTGAACTAAAAGAAGACAGAGGGGAAACAAGATATATACTTTAAAAGAAACTGTTGATATTTGGAGTTTCATAGGGTACAGACTCGCACAGTTCGCGCATGGTATTTTTATGAACTTTGTCAGCTCTCTAGAAAGAAGTACAAATGTTGCGCTGGGCTTTGGAAGAGAGATGAAGCGGACTGGAGGCTCAAATACAAAACTCTGGACGCTTGGAGGCTGCAAACTTAGTGCTTCCTCTTCATTCACTTAAATGTCTGCCCCCAAAATACCCTTGCTACAGTTTTCAAGCTAATAAAAGTTAATCACATCAGGAAGGTGCTGTCAGGAAAACTGAGTTTATGTTCTCGATGTCCAGAAAAGAGAAGGAACAATAGTACAAGAGACTTTTTCATTAAAAGCTCTTTTAAATGCGGCAGTAGTTTGTGAGAGCGCTGAAAAAATGAGAGAAAGCAAGAATCACATTAAAGAAAAGCTAAGAATCACCGTGGACGCATCTCAGGACAAGCCCCTCTCTCCTAACAAGGGAGGCTAGGGTTTATTTTATTTTAATTGCACTTCTCGTTCTTTCCAGTTTAAGAGCCATCACGCGGGTAGTGAGAGTTGTACTTGGAGTTTCACAAACTTTTTCTGGTAATCTCATCCTTTTCTTATACCCGGGCTTTCTGTCGCTGAAATTTCCTGTGCATTACCTTCCCAGCGAGAAAAGCCAGGGGATGGGCAGGCTGGGGGGGCTGTCAGCCGTGCCCTTGCTGCCAGCCGCTGCCTTTCTTCTCCTCTTTTTCCTGCCTGCAACCAGCTGCTCGCACCGGGCCGGATGAAAAACCGCCGGCGCACGGAAAAGCCCCCCCTCACGCACCCCCCGCCCGTATTCCCCTTACGAGGTGGCCCCTGGCTGCCGGGGGGAGCGGGGCCGGCCGGGGGGCGGGCCGGGGCGGGCAGGTGCCGCCGCCGCGCACACGCGGGAGGCTGCCGGCGCCCTCCCGGCGGCTGCGGGGCTCCGGGGTGAGTAACCCCGGCTCGGAGGGCGGGGGGGCCAGCCCGGGCTGCCCTCCGCCTCCCGCTCGGGCCGGGCCGGGCCGTGGGGGCGAGGGGGCGGCGGGAGGGGGGCTGCGGGGGACGGGCATCCCCCCACACACTGCGGCTTTTCCGTCCTGAGGAGCGATCCCCGGGGCGCTGGGCGCCAGCCTGAGGTGTCCGTCGCGGGCAGCAAGCTGGCGGTGCGCTGGGAAACGCAGCATCCCGCGGATGGGTGCCCCGGGGTGCTCGGTGCCCCGGGGTGCTCGGTGCCTCGGGATGCTGCCTGCCCCGGGATGCTCGCTGCCTCGGGATGCTCGTTGCCTGCCTCGGGATGCTCGCTGCCTCGGAATGCTCGCTGCCTTGGGATGCTGCCTGCCTCGGGATGCTCACTGCCTCGGGATGCTCGCTGCCTTGGGATGCTGCCTGCCTTGGGATGCTCGCTGCACACTGGGACAGAGCCTCCTAAGGGAGCGCAGTGCTGTAGGGCCGTCCTCCGGAAATAATGCCGTCCCTTTCCTTCATATGGTGAGGTCTTATTAAATACCTCATGCTCAGTAGCTCTGGTGAAGAGTCGCTGACCTCGGGTGGGATGGCACCAAGGCTGTGGTTCCCCAGCCCGAGAGCGCGGGGTGCTGCCGTCCTCACTGGGCCTGGGGCAGCTGGGGCAGCCAGAGTAGCACCCGCGAGCCTGCCAACAGTGGGAAGTTTCCCTAAAAACGCAGCTAGTGTTATTAGCAATACGAAAGCAACAGCGCAGTTTGGGTACAAATAGCAGTTTTTTTCTGGGTGAAATGTAACAGTGAGAAACGTTCCTCTTTCCACTGGCGTTGGTCAGTTGTTCCTGCGGGTTCCATGTAAGACCGTTAGATCAGACACTTGCTTTGTGTGGAGCTTTTTTAGGGAGAAGTGGGGGCAAAGGCATTAAAAGTTGGTTAAAAGCCAACTACAGAGCTTGTGTGCTTTACAAGAGATTTCATTTAAGAACTTGAGTTGGCTGCTGTGAACAGCCATTATGGCGAACCCATAGGTAATCAAAATCTACGGTCTGTAGCCCTTGTGTTTTCAACTGAGATTTCATAGAGATAAATATGCATAAACATGCATGATCTCCTACTCTGTGAACTCCTCTACCTTGTACTTACCAGGACAATGTCCTTTATATTTTCTTTAACCCATGCCCAGCAATACTATTTTCCTTCATTGATGTGGAATCTGGAGATTTTTTTCTTCTTAAAAAAAAAGTTTTCCATATATATCTTTGCTCTAAGCTGAAGGTTATTTCTCATTATTTTCTCATATTTTACTCTGTTCACAGTTTATATACTCCGCTGCACTCATATGATGCTGCATAAATTGTCTAGCACTTACCTAAGTAAACCACTGACTAAAATTATTTGAAGAGAGACTATTTTTGTCTGTTGACTCAAGTATTTTGGGTACAGTTTTGCTGTCAGAGAGCAAGCTGTCTGAAGGATGTTTACACAGTCACTGGGAAATTTCAGTTTATTGGAAGGCAGAGCATTTACTTGAAGAACCTTGGTGCTGTGATTGCTCATCCTTGCAGTTACTAATCACCTACAGAAGGCACCACATGAAGTGTCTTTGTGTAAAGCTGAGGCACTGCAGCAAGGCTTAACATTTCAGTCTGAAGAACGTCTGGATTTAAATAAAACACGGTGTTAATATGCATTTTGGCAAATCTTATGTATTTCACATTCACCTCAGATATCGGTTCACTTAAAAAACGTGGAGTGGGTCCCATCTCGTTATATAGAAACAATCTGAAATAACTTTCTTTGTTGTTTTTATATTAATATACATGTAGCAAAGACTATATTGTGCAATGCATCCCCATGGAAGTGCCCCTCCATCCAAGAAGGCATGAAAAGCAGTCAGGATTTGAAGTTTCACTTTACAGTAGTTTGTTTCCAATATGGCATCAAGTTATTAAAATAGCTGCATCTCTGTGACAGGTTGGGAGTTATAGAAAGTGCTTGTTCATGTATTCACTTCTGAAGTATCTAATATATTCTCACCGACCCTGTAGTTCTGCAGGGGAAGGGTAAAAAAGGAAATAGTTGTTAATGCTGGTTGCAAAATGTATGGGAAAATATTGAGCTTAGTTCAGGCTGACTTTGAATAATTTGTGTAAAATGTTTGTATCCATAACTTCTAGTACTGGAGTGTGGGTTTTATCTAGTAAACATAGGTTTACATTTGAACAGAATTTTTAAGCAATCCCGTGGAGTTTAAAACATTTCAAAGCTGTTTTGTTTGGTTGTGTCATTAACAGTGTGCTTACTGCATGTGTCTGGAGCTTTGTCCGTTAGGGTAGAGTTAAATAGTCATAAATAAGCTGTGTGGGATGGCTTTCCTTTTGGAAAATAGTCTAAAGAAATTGTAAGATTGCTAGTTCCCAAGGTCTTAGCCAAAATTTTATGAGCTATACTCAGGTCTGGGAATCTTGAGGCTGTGTTAGTCATCTGGGATGAGATCAATTCACTTGGATTTGGGGTCATCTGTATGAAGTCTGAGCACAGACCTGCTGAAGAGCACATGAGGGTCCTCATGGGGTACATAAATGGGGCTGCTCCATCCAAAAGAGGGTGCAGGATTTCGGGAGAGTGTGGGCTGTGCTGAAGTGTGGCATGCAACCATATCTTGGGGAGAAACAGCATGAGGGGTACTGATGGTTTGTTCTTGTTGTCCTTCACAGTAAGAGTTTTGGGTCTGGGCTTGCAGGGGGTCTTTTGGGGGGAAGGGAGCAAATATTTATTTTTCTAAAGCACAGAGGTGTCCGTTTTTAAAGCACAGAGTTTTAAAGTACCCATAATTTTGCCATTCCCCTAGCTCTTGTGCCTGTCTCTAGGGAGAACTATCTAGAAATCAGCTGCTACTTACGATAGGGTCTCGAGAATCACAACTTAGCAGCATTAGCAGAGAATGTTAATAAGAAGGGTCTCATGAAATAAGCATTCTGGATTTTCTGAAGTTGTAAAATAGTAAAATACAAATATCTGTAAATTATTTTCCCGCTTTTTAGGAACTGGTAAAAGGTATTCATTTCTCTATAGGGAGCAAAATGCTATTTGCATGGATTGTGCCCGCAGCAATTTGGTTGTTGGTGTACTTCACAGCAGGTAAGATTTTTTTTCCCCCCCTACATAGCAATTATCACTTAAAAGAAGCACTCAGGCTAATTAAGTTTTTTTTCAGCTTCTGTGTGGTATACTAATAAACATCTTTCTTATTAGAGAGAGCAAAAATTGATGCTTGACTAGGTTTATACTGTAATTTCCTTAAGAACTCCTTGATCTGCTGCTACTGCTGAGTGTCCTCCCACTCTCCAATGCAATGCACCTTGTCCTTCATAGTCTGGGCAGGCTGTGGGCAGCAGTGTCTCGTCTGGCAGGGCTC
The DNA here is from genome assembly GCF_965638725.1 of Aptenodytes patagonicus. NCBI lineage: Eukaryota > Metazoa > Chordata > Aves > Sphenisciformes > Spheniscidae > Aptenodytes > Aptenodytes patagonicus. The sequence continues at coordinate 58,402,308 of NC_134953.1, read as the reverse complement.
CGCACGCTGGCTGCATGGCTGGGAGTCACCGTGGGCAGGGCTATGGCCTTGGCTTTTAGCAAAAGAGGCAAATACAGAATCATATATGCTCAGGCATTGGCAGCTTGGGCATATGTTTATGCATAATTGGTGCTGCAAGCCTGTTTCATTTGTGTATGTAGTATATTGCAAATAGTTGCTAATAAGTTATGCAGGGAGGTTATTTGGTTTAGTTCAAGGTAGAGCTGTTGTTGGTTACATGGGAAAGCACCTCTACAATTAGCTTCCACAAAGACTTTCAGAACTCACAAGTAAGGAGAAATGGTACTCCAGCATTTTCCCTTATCTTCTGCTGCTGCTCGGCTTGTTCGCTCCCAGCGCAAGTGTCCTGGAGCCTGCCGGCAAGCGAGTGCTCGTGTACGCTGAGTACAGGATCGCCTGTCCCCCGTCTGTCTCCTGTGCCACTTTGGAAAGACACTAACATGCAAGGGGAGGTCTCTATGAGTCAGAGAAAATGTTGCTTGTCTCTTCAGTAGAAACATGCCTGCCACCGCTTTACTGAAACACAGATTTATTTCCTTAAACAAAGAAAAAGGAGTTCTGATAGATTTTGCCTGGGCTTGTGCTTTTTTGTATGATGTCTGGTAGCTAGCCCTTGGTTTCTGATCCCAGTTAATCAGATCGGTGAAGACTGGGCACAGCAATATCCCATGAGTTACTATGCAGAGGCAGGAATTCTTGCATTATAAATCTGGGGAGACTGTCTTCCTCGAGCGCAGCATGTTGTACCAGATAAGTGATATATCTGTGTTACAGGTTTGTTTTCCCATTCTGTTGCAGAAGCATGCAGTAAAGGGAACGTGACTGCTAGCAAACTTCCCCATGGCGCTGCAGAAATATGTGACAAAGGGAATATGACTGCTAACACTGCTTCTCATGTCCAGCCTGGAACCAGGATCACCCTCTCATGCCAGCTGAAACCCCTGCAATACACTGAGCAGTGCAGGATAGCTATTTTCTTTAACAGCTCTGAACTAATTAGCAATTACAGCAGTTCAGTAAGCACCAAGTTTCTAGTCCATACATACGGCAAACACATGTTTACGTGCAAAATAGTTTGTGAATACAAGAAAAAACTCATTTGTGGAATCGATATAGAATCTGGAAGTAAGGAGAATTTAATTATCCCTTGTTCTTAAAAATTTCCTGTGGTACATTTGAGACGTGTTAGAAACTAGCAGTGAGTGGCCTTTTCCAGAAAAGGTGCTGTCTTTTAGTGGCTCTTTGTATTTAAAATATTCCTGGATGGAACTGTGCAACTCTGTTATTGATAAACAGAGAGATGCTAAATAAAAATGCCTGCTCAGAGCAAATACCATACTCCCTCCTGTTCTACCCCAACACCCACCAGTCTCTCCAGGACACAGGGGACTTGCAAGAAAAATTCTAAGGAAATTTTAGATTTTCTTCTAGCCTGACGAGCTGATGCTGCTGCAGCAGTCGTCTGCTGTATCAGTGCTGCTTTTTTTTTTTAAAAAAAAAGAATAATGGTTGATTCCTTCAGCAAAGCTTGTGGTGCCCAGTCCGGAGAGCTGTTAAGCACTTGTATTTATCTGGCACCCTTGTAAAGTCACTGGGGTTTCGCTCAAGTGTCAGAGGTCTCAACAGGCTGCAGAGATCATAGACTCAGCTATTTTCACATATAAAAATTATCAGCCTGAATATTTTGCACTTACTTGTCCATAAACTCTTTAAAAAAAAAATCAACACAAACCTAGCATTTCTTAAAATGTCTCCTATCAACATCTTTAAGGAAGACTCTGATAAGAATATCTGTTTAAGATCCTCCAGATGAGCCAAGAAATGTGTCATGTATCCAGTATGGGATAGATGGCCAGCCCACCTGCACCTGGGATAAAGGAAGGCTCACATACATCAGCACTACATATGTAATACAGTAAGTAACTCAAGGATGTAGGTTCTTTAATACCTATAATTGTATCTTAGAGGGTTTTTTTTATTTTTACACTGTTTATTGAAGATTTACCCTTATCAAAGCACACGAAAAAGGTGGTTTATGAATAAGTCAATCCAAGGCTGCCATGATCACAGAAGCCAACTGGAGCAGTTAAAACCCCTTTTCTGTTCACATCTGTGTGTGCTGCACCGCAGCAGTTTGGCTCCTTCAGGGTTCAGCAGGTAAAGAGGGTATGCCAAGCCATGGCTCCCTTTTGGAAATGGAAGGTTAGTAGGGGAAGTGGTCTTAAAATGGCTGCTCAAACCTGCTGCTTTCCCACAGTGGTTCTCCTCTATTTAGTGATCCTGTGGTTAGCAGTGCCCGCACCAGAAAACCTGCAATCGGAGCTGCTCAATGTCTCGGAATTTAGCTAAGGAGACAGAGAGGGACCTTGGCTGGAAATGTGTTATTTTTGCTTCCCGTTTTAGACACAACCTGTATTTTTGTTCTCTCTGGTTTGGCTGAGCCTTCCCTGAAAAAGATTGTGGAGACCTCTGCAGCAAACTGTGGGGAAGGAGCAAAGGCTCCCTAGAGCCCATCAAGGCGCATTAGGAGACCTTTGGATTTCAGGAATCACCGTGCATAGGAGGAACCTTATTAAAACCCCCTATTCAAGCAAACATCTGGGTAGAATGAATTAATTTTGCCCTTTGCAAACCGCTGGGTAGGCTGAACTACTCCCCATTTGTTTCCGAGGTGCTGCATGTTGACCATCTCCTTGCCCTGTGAGCCTCACTCTTCTTCACTTTCTTCTTCTTCTTCACCTGCTTCTGTTGGCCACGGTAGCAGCAACTTTCTTAGTAGCTTGTAGAAACCTGTCACTGCTCTTTAAGCAGAAGAAGAATATACAGGTAATTTGCAGAAGAGTAGGGAAGTGTGGATAATGAGTCCTGCAAGTGTTGTAACATAGAGACATAGCAGTGCTTGCTAGTAAGTTATTAAGTATATTACAAAACACAAAAGGTCAGCCTGAAGCAACATGATACAATTGTCTCTGATTCAGGTGGAAGAAAATACACAGAGAAGCTAAATGAGCTACCCAAGGCAATGGGTTGAATGGCAGACTGAGAATTAAAAGTTGTGATTGAAGTCATGCAGTCTGACCATTAGACTGCAGATAAATTACATTTTTAATCACTAACTTAAGTAAAAAACAACAAAAAAACCCCCAAATCCATCATCCCCCAAATTTTGTGTACCAACACCTATGCTTATTCATAGAGAAATATTAGGTAACCATTATGCTATTAAAAGGAACCTACTCACATACTTGCAGCTCAGTGGAAATCCACAAGTATTTCCTTTGTCTGCAATTAAAAACAAAAAGCAGTAGAACACCTTTACTACTGATTTAGCTAGAGGAGTATTTACTGTAACCCCTGTATTTAAGCAGATAAAGTAGATCTTTCAAGGAGCAGATGACCTACCTGGCTTTCAGTGCAGTGGTCCTCCCTTGAAAGCTAACCTGCAGGGAAGCTGCTGAAAGAGCCACAGCCCCAAGGGACCCAGAGCAGCACGACTGTATGAGGACGTGAGCTGTGCCCCGACACACCCAGGGTTTAGCCTTCACGGCATACAGGAGAGTATTAACCAAGATTTTTCCTTCTGTTCCAGGCTATCAAATGGGACAGATGTCTTATGTGTTTCAGAAGAAAGTCTGAATAAGAAGTTTGGCTCGCTGGCTCTGAGCAAGTTGAATTTTGACTCTACTTACACTGTTGTGGTTGCAGCCTCCAATGAGCTAGGAAGTGCTGTTTCACAGCCGTTCGTGTTCATGTTAATAGACATAGGTAAATGCATTACTTATTGCCTTTCAGTTAGTCCGAGCCCTTTAGAAAGACGTGAAAACATTTTGAGCACTTTCTTGTTTAAACCTCTCAGAAAAAGCATCCATCCAGTCTAAACCAGTAATTCTATTTTCCACATAATCCCCCGTTCTGAGCTGTGGTGCGTATCTGAGCGCTGTTTGCTTCTTTCTGTTTTTGCTGCTAGTGAAACCACATCCTCCCAACTTTTTAGTGGAATTTGAAAATTCTTCTGTGACCAACTGCACCTTTTTTTGGCATGATGAAGCACAAGTGCAGCACTGCAGGCTGAGATACCGTCCACTTACCAGGCACACCTGGAGCATGGTAATCCTCTTCTGAATAAAGGAAGTTACAATCCTTGGAGGTTGCTTTAATATTGTTATTTCTTACTAGAATCACTTTGTCCAAATTTGCCTTTCTCTGCTCTTTAACACCATATTTAAGAAAAACTATTGCCTAAAAAATTTGTTATCTTCACATAATTCAGTGAGGGATTTTTCTGATGAAGAACTGCAAGCCTGATGATTCATTGCATCGTTCTTTGAATTATTAAAGTTGCCTCAGATCAAGGGTTTCCCCATTGGTTTTTAAAGACGTGTTGTGGCTGGCTGGGCTTCCTTTGGGCATTAGTAATTCAGCCTGTCACTCCCTTCAATCTTTATTTCCTTGTGAGTTTAACATTATATGTCCTTTATCTTCATTAAAGGTTAAGAGCTTAACCGGTGAGAAATGCAGTCTTTATGGTCTGGAGCCTCATACAGCCTACGAGTTTCAGGTCAGCTGTAAAATTCACCCTGAGCGAGGACTGTGGAGCAACTGGCGGGCATACCAAACCCGGACTCCAGAAGCAGGTAACACAAGACGGCATCTCCTGCACCAAGCCTGTGTCTAACCTTTGCATACAAGTGGAGACTTCAGCTAATGAAGTCAAAATGCTGCTGGGTTTTTGCTGGTTGGTTTGCAGAGCTTCTGTGGATCCAGACACAGAGCCAACAGGAAAGTAACTTCTGTAACAGAACTGCTTTTTTAATGAACGAAAAATGAAGCTGTTCGAGTTACTTGCAAAACAGGAATTTCAAGAGTTCACTGAGAAGGTCTGAAGGGTATTTTCATCTGACATTGTTGAAGGTTGGAGGAATTTTCTCCATGTTGCCCGGAGCCATAGTAGCACATCTGGAAAAGGCAGAGACAATTGTGCAGCTTAGCTGGGGAAAGAGAAATATTCTGTATTGGTTCATATCTAAGCATTTTACTGAATTCCTGCAACAACCCCGTACTCAGGTCAGGATGACTGCTATGTCACCCTCTGTGCTGATGAACCACAGTTTGGGTGACACACTCTGGGTCCTTGACCTCGCCCAACAATTTGCTGAGAAGTTGGGAGAATTGGGCAGGAAACTGCCTGGACTCTCAGTTCTGCTGATGCTGGCAGCTTTTAACAGAACAGTTTAATTTTGCCAAGTTGTCTATTCCCAAGTAGAGAAGTTATTTCATTTGGAGCCTCCCCAGGTGGCCTCCTCCACCACGCTGTGGAGTTGCTGGAGACCTGGGTAGCTTCAGCAGAGCAGAACCTGGCCAGGCATTCGGGAGAGAGAGATCCCACCAGGAATTAGCTGAGCAAAGAACGTTTCTGCTCCAGAGGACAGTACAGCAGACTCCAGGGACACACAGCACCAACCTGAGGGCAATCCTATTAGTTTCTGCCAACTCTAATATTGGCTGCCTTGGGCTGGCCATGGGCTCGCATAGCTGCCTGCCTGACTTCACCCTGAGCTGCACGAACTCACATGCTGCAAAACTTTCAGTTCTTGTGAGAGAGGAAATCTTCTCAGAAGTTTGTGTTTCAACAAAGATGTGTCGGCTGCTTTGGCATCCCCTCCTTTCATCTCCTACTTGGATTTCATTGCTCTTTTTTGTGTATTACTATAAGCTCTTCAGGCTAGTGCCGTTATTACTCATGCTATTTACCACTACTGACAGCATCAGTTTCTGTAAGAAGCATTGATTGATGCAGAAGGTGTGAGCTTCTCCTTCCTTCCCCCACCTTCCTCTCAACAGTTTTCTCAACCTTCTCGATGCACCCTGGCTTGCTACGGTATTTGGGGTCATCACTCCTCTACCCAGCTGATGCCATAAAACGAGAATCTTTTCGGCTAATCAAGGAGCATTTTCTGTCCTCAGACTAGGTGACAGCAAGGGGAGGTTGCAGGCGAGAAGCTCTGGGTACATCATGGTTGCCCTTCTTTGAAGGAGCTGAAGTTCTACACGACTTTGACCTTTTGCAAATTCAGGAGTCTACCTTTTCGATGAGCTAAGTTTTCTCCTGCCACAAAACTTGCTTTACGCAAGCACTGTTCATAAGTGAGCTTTTTTTTTTCCCAGCTAATTTGTGTGGTTCACATGTGAAATAAACTTTAAAATCTGGGCTGGAGTCCAACAGATGCAATCTCATATTTTATTTTTCCTGCTTTGAGCTTGCCCCTTCCTCCCTCGCTCACAGCGAGTGTGCTCTGGTTTTATTTCTTCTGTCAGTCCTGCTTCTTGTTTCTATTCCAGTCACTATTTGCAGCTAATAAAGGACAAATAACATTGCTGGCATTGAGGATTTTTTCTGTCTTTGAATTTAGCAAATAGCAGGCAGCCCCATTCTAGCTGGGAATAGCTAGTCCAATAGCTGCCTGCTGCTTAGGCTATTAGTAGCAATTATTTGAATTTAATAGGTTTATTTTGGTGAGGGACCTTGAGGAACCAAACTTTGTTATCTTTGGTCACATTGGCTTTCTTTATGTGTCTTTATCTGGTTCTAAACTGTTGGAGCACATTGTTCACCGATTTCTGCAGCCGGAAGTTTGCTTTAGTGTTATTTTGGAAGGTTTATTCAAAACATCAAGGGTTTCCAGTCACTCTGTGACTATAAGGAGAATCGTGGAAAGAACAGGGGTTTTAAGCTACCTCTGACAAGGTCCTACCCAGCTAGCTGTTAAAGACATTTATTGCCTAGGGCCAGACAGTGAAACCCTGCAGATCCTACAAACCCGATCACCTGAAGCTGTCCGTTGTTTTAGGAGTGAGGTAGCCAACCCCAAGGACCTTAACTAGCCTGAACTTTTATGCAAAGACGAGAGCTAATACTGTCACTTTGATGTGTAGGCTTCCTTGGGAGCTGTCCTGATTACCGAGTGCAGGATACAGTCATCAGCAGTGCAAAATCCTCTCCTGGGTTTATGGCTTGTTCTCTTCATGAGTACCATCATGTGGGCAGTCATCAACGCAGCTGAACTCCACCTGCAACAGCAAATACAGGCTATTACATATTGCATCATTTCAGTGACATTTTAAATCTTAAATTTTAATTGTCTCAGAATTTTTACCTCCTTCGCCTACCCAATGTCTTGTTTGTTTGCTTCAAAATACAGCCAGTAATGCTGCTCACCTTTTCCTTCCACACTAGTGCCGACCGGGCTCCTGGACATCTGGTACCGACAGCAGGATGTGGACTCTCAACGGCAGAACATCTCTCTTTTTTGGAAGGTAAGTTAAGTGAAACCTGAGTAGATGAGGGGGAACTCTGGTTTATGTGTTCGCAGGAAAGCACTGAACCCAAGGAGAGCACAGGGCTTTTACCAGTGCCCAGTGACAGGGACATGGACCAGCTCTGCTACCCAAGGCTTGCCTCCCCCGGGAGATTCAGCAATGCTTTTCTACCTACAATTTCCCTTTTACAGGTGCCCAAACTTTCTGTCATGCTGGAAGTATAACACATTCCCAGCACATCACATCAGTGAAGAGAAACGGAGATATCACAGCTCAGTGATACCTTTCGAAGATACACGTTCCCTCCCCCTTTCCACAAGGCGACCTGTGTCTCTGATGATATATCTGAAGGGACAGATAACAACCTTACAGACTTCCTAATTTGTTTTCTAACTAATATCTCCCTCTCCTTGTTCTCCACCTCAGTGTTGGTTGCCATGGTTGCCATACGCAGTCAGGACAGTAGTTCTGAGAGGCCAGGAGGACACTGTGCCCCATGTTCTCCATATGCACACACCTTGTGTGTCTGCTTTTGGGTATGAGCTTCCTTCAGAAGAACAGAGCAATGAAGAATAGGGGAGGCAGAAGAGGCAATTTATTGTAATAGCCCTTTAAGGTGACCAAACTCTAAAAAATTTAAGAGCTGGATGTAGTTTGTGCAACTGAAAGGGTCCTGTCCATGTCACTGCTGCGTGGGTGGATGGTCAAGGCTCTTGTCATACAACAGCAGCAGGAAGAAATGGGTTTTCTCTACAGGTGTGAAGCAGGTGATGGGCAAACCACATGCAAAAGGGTTTGCTAATAATAAAGCTGCAGATCTGAAACTGGACAAACTCAGAGTTGAAAAAAGTTGGTTGTTTGTGTCTGCTGAGCAACGCCTCCTGTGAGCTGGGACCGAGACCCCGCAAGGGAAATTTCAAAAAGAATTCAGATTAAAACCCAGCTGTAGGGTAAAAGTTCCATATTACCATACATTAGCATCCAGCTGAGGGGAAAAGGCTTATGCCAGGTCTGCTATACCAACGTTCCCAGTGAAACCAAGCCCTGTTACCAGTGCCGGGTGCTGAGTTTCTCCGGTATTGCTGGCCCAATACTTAAAGCCAGGTCCAAGAGGAATTTTTGGATTGTGGGGTGTTTTGCTGTGGTGGTTTTATTTCAAAGCTAGTAAGATTTTTTTTTTTTAAAGCATAAATCATCTTTGACTGCCAGTTTGCAATCTCTAGATAACCTTCCAATTACTGCTATATCTTCTCCCCACACCAACAAGCACTATGCTATAAGCGAAAGCAGAAATTCTCATGTGATTATGTGACTCCAGCCGTTGTGGCTTTAAGACATTTAACTTCAAGACCTTTATCTTGCAACAGCGAGCTGGCGACACTTTCTGTATTGAAGCAGATTTCCTGCAGCACCATTCATAAAATGGGTGCAATACATTGCTTTTATAATTTTCACGACAGCTACAAAGCAAAAGACTCAGACTCAGTACAACGTACTACCATTATATGTTTTCATATTTTCACACTAATACCAAAGAAAGGATCACCAATTTAATTTCAGCAGGCTTTCAGAGTGGTTTCAGCACTGCATTTGTCTTGAGCCACTGCTAAAGCAATTGTAAAACTGCAAACATTTTCCTATTTTTAAAAGTGTTTTTTCCCCCCCTCTTCCTTCTTTTGTTGTGTTATGACAAAAAAACAGCCAAACAAAATGAACGCACTGTATAGAAACTGCAGGAAACTGTGAAACTGGTAGTGCAACTGCAGACACCCGGGGTGGAAAAACCACTGAGAAGTGTTACACGGGACAGCACAGACTGACTTTTCAGAGATGTGTATTCTAAGTGGTTGGATTTAAGTAATTCTTTATCATGGCTTTAAGTAAAAATCTGGATTTTCCCAAAATCAGAAATCGTTTATTTTTACAAATCCAGCTGTGCAGTTAATACCCTTTTTTCCCCTTGTGAAAAGCGTGGCTTGAATTCAGACTCAAGGAAGGAGGAGGCTGCATGTTTCCCTCTCCCCAGCTATACTGTGGCTTGGAAAATCGGCAGCTCACAGCAAAAGAGCTTCACTAAACTGGAATTAAACAGGAAAAATAAATAAGAAATTAAAAGAAAGATATGCAACCTTAAGAGAGACTCTCAGGTAAATGCATGCTCTTGGCCCTACCATTAGGGAATTAACTCATTTCATGTGGCTAGATGCTACGGATTCCCAAGAGCAGAGCAGTGATGGAGCTGGGACGAGGCTTGGGAATGGAGAGCACGGGTCACAGGGCTGGGCAGCAGCAAAATCAAAGGGAAAAATCAGAATAGGCTGTTACGTGGTACAGGTTTTACACAAATGTGCAAAATCATGGTGGAAAAGGGAAATTCTGCAGCAAGGACACTAGCTTTCTTTGGAAAAAAGCATTATATTTTTAGCAATAAAAGTGCATGTTCACTTACAAACATGTATTCTTAGGTTGGTACTGATGGGGAAACTATACTACCTTTAAAATGCATTAGCAGTACTTCAGGCCAACAGATCTTAAGTTAATTTAAAAAAAAAATAAAAGTATTACAGAAGAAAGCAGTCTCGACAAGTGAGTGAGCAATGTCTGCAGCACTGCTTGTTTCCTCCAGCTTTTCAAGAGAAGAAAGTAAAAACTGATAATTGGTTACCAAAGAACATTAGCTGGTATGTGCTATAGTCCAGCAAGTAATGCTGTCGCTGTAAATAACCTCTTTACTATTAGAACAGAAAAGGAAGAGAAAAAATTACCTTTGAGTGAAAGTTCCTCACTTAAATGGGGCAACTTGAGCATCTGGGTTAGGGAGATGCTCTGAAGCCATCCCCTGCTGCCAGGCAGGAGGGCTGATAACAAGGCTCCCCACCTCCGCCCCGTGTGGGGAAGGGGCCGTGGCTGCTGCTCCACGGGAATCACAGCGTGGGTGGACAAACTGCAGTCCTGCGTGAGCGTGCGGGCTTGCTAAAGCCTCTTTCAGGAGGGCTTGTAGGTGTGACACAAAGACCCCTTTCGTGGTCGTAGGTTCGTTTAAAAGCAGGTGAAATATTTGGTTCACAAATGGCCAGCCACACCTTCCTCCACGAGCAGGTCTGAAACCTTCCTGGACAGCCTGCTGGGGCACCCCGGCTTGGCACAGTCAGCTTTCTGCAGTCTTTGCTCATCAGAAGAAGAGAGTAACAAATGCACTTTCCTCACAGGCTTTGAGCAAGTCAGAGGCGAGAGGAAGAATTCTGCGGTACACAGTGACCTTTGAAGCCCTGGACCGGCGGAGCCCCCTGGCAGGAGAAGCAGCATACCTTACCACCCAAACCAGCTACGCCAGAGTCATGCCAAGGGTGGACTACAAGATAATGGTCACAGCTGAGAACTCAAGGGGCAAGTCCCCCCCTACATCCATCGTGACCGACCTGGGCATCCAGGGTAAGGGCCTCTGCTGGGTCTGGACCACTGGGAATAATACTAGTGCTCTGCTTTGTGCTACACACCACGGAAGTGTTCAGGTCCCACCACATCGTGCTCATCAAGGTCCATCTCAGTGAATCTTCAGGGATCTGCAGATCCAGTTTTCAATGTGGTCAGAGGTTCAGTTTCATGACACGTTAAGTTGCCCTGCATTAGTACTCCTGTAATTTCACTCCAACCCCTTCTGCCAACACAGGCATGAGCCATGCCATCAGCCATCCAGGGACCTGACACAACAGAAAATTAACCATGCCAAAAAAAAGGGTTATTTTTTTGCATGAGAGAGGTGGCAGTACTGAAGGGAAGGTGATGGTGAGGGGAAATCACACAAGTTTTATCCCTTTTGAAATTGCACTCTGTTGTACCCGCGCAGCAAAATTAACGAGTGTTAATTTTGAACTCACCCAGCCCTGAATTTCCTGTGCTGGTACCAGGCACGACGGAGCCTCGCAGTCTCAGGTGGTTTGTTCAGAGAGGCGGTTCTCTATTTGCACTTGTCCTGGTGTAACGTCAGTAAAACAGTGACAGAACAACTGCTAAGTGTTTCACCTTTTCCCAGTGCTGCATCGAACACCAGTGGCACGCTCTCCTCCTCCCGAGGCAGATGCACAGCTCCTCAGCTCGCAGACTGCATTGGTTACGTGAGCCCTTCATTAGGCAGAGATAGGATTGGTGCAGAAAGATCACTGGTATATGGTTGTTTGGAGGCAGTAGGACAAGAACTGCTTTGTGGGCTCAGTTCAATTGTATTTGTTAGAAAAAACATTAAAAAAAGATGTCAGTGTTTCTATATTACCGATGAAAATTCGGTGACTTTCCCAACTTTTTCTTCTGCAAGAAAAAGTAACCTGGCCCTAGCTGTGAAAGCAAGAGCTTTGGTCTTGTGGAGATGATGTGTGTTTGCGCTCTGACTCAGGAGCAGGGGTGTTGGTATGTGCCGTGACAGTGTCCTCTCAGGGCTTGGGGATGGTATAAACAAGCAACACTGCGTATGTTCAAATTGCTGCACCATAAGACAGGACAAAAATGTGGCTCTGTTCCTATCAGCATAGACATCACCCTCGTATAAATACCTTTTCTTTCAATGGCGGTTTATTTTTATACATTGCATGGTGCCAGACAGGACGAGACACAGTAAAAACCATATATCAGACTTACCGAGTCCACCTGAGGTTAAGGCAAGTTTGTGCTGACAGTGTCTTTTTTGTTCGCTTGTTCTTTCTCCCCTGTAAGACCTACCTCCTCCTCAGAAAGTCTCTGCTGTAGCCATGGGAAATAGCAGCATCCTCATCAGCTGGAAACCGCCCGTCAGATCGACTGCATCCATCAGTGGATACATAGTGGAGTGGGCAGACACACAGAGGAACACGCGCCTGGAGCCCCATCCAGCCTGGGTAAAGCTTCCAGCATCCAACCTGTCCACAGTGATAGCAGGTAACTACCACTTCAAGGTAGGATGTTACTAAGGTACCATTTTGAAAGCTTTTTAAAGAACAAGTCAGATTCTAATTTTTACTAATTCAGCATAAGAAATGATGGCATTTAAAGCTTTTTGTATGGGATGAAAAGAAAAATTAAATCCGTGGCTGCTCTGGGCTCAGTTCCGCAGTCACTCTCAGCTGCGATTTACATCTGATAATTAAAATGTCTCTTAAAAAAACCCCAGTCCCTCCGAAATGAAACAAGCCAGCTAGAAGTACAAGAGATCAAAGGCTTAAGAAAAGACTATTTCCTTTCTACTAATTGTTGGTTACTAATCCCAACCAGTACTACCTGTCAGTGTTCTGCACATCAGATAGCTATGAAGTTATGACCGGGGTGACAGCGAGTGTTACCCTCGCTAGTCTTTTCTATCTTCTGTCCTGGTGCTGTGCCTCCGAGGTGTTTACATCCCCACTCTTGAATGAGCTGAAAAAGCAGCGTATTCACGCCATCGCTTTGTGCTCTGCTTTGGAAAGGAGAGAAACGAGTTCCTGTCGATCAACCATAACCCGCAGGAACAGCCCGGAGGAGGATGTTCACATGAAGTCATGGGGAAGAAATAGGGTGTGAGATTCTCGTGTCTCCTAAGTGACCTTACGCATAGCCAAACCCTGCACCTCATATCTTAGAGCAACAAGCTGGGTAATAGCTATTCACCTCCTCCCTTTACTTGAAGCATAAAATGCAGTCCCGGGTTTCCTTTGAAGGATACAGGTCTGCTGGCAGCTGTTGCTTCATGAGGAAACAAAGGATTTCACCCTTCCGCGTGCTAACATCGTTTGCCTTATGCACAGTAAGGTTCTGCCAAGCTGAACAGGAGAACACAGAGAAGCGTTTCTTTCCTTCTTTGTGAAAGATGTGTTAATAAATCAGAAGATTCATCTCAGATTTAAGCAGCTAATGTAAATACTTTAGCCATGACTGTAAATACTTTAACTAGTGACTCTCCACTTTTAATTTCTTTATTTAGAGCACATAAAAGATAACGTGTGCTATCAGATCAGTGTATTTGCACTCTATTGGGACAGAGCTGGACAAGTGGCAGCAGTTAGGGGATACACAAGAGCAAAAGGTAAGTCACAGTAATACTCTTCCAGGTATTTTTAAGCTAGGTTAAGTTCAGCTTTAAAAGTCAGTCTTATGTTTTGCAGCACCATCAGCTGGGCCCCAGATGTATACAACACCATGGGCAAATGGCATCTTGGTTTCATGGGAAGAAATCCCTGCCCACCAGCAAATGGGCTGCATCACAGGGTACCACATATACCTGCAGAAAAAGGACAGGGAGGAAGCCCCAGAAGTCTACAGTAGGTACCTGGTGAAGACCAACATGATGTGCATGTGCTGCGGGTGGAGGATAGAGGGTGGGAGAGAGAGAGGCCTTCAGAAAGCTCTGCGTAGTCAGGGAGTCACAGGCAGCTGGTCTGCCATGAGGGTTAGCAGCAAGATTCAGAGTCAGCTCCCCCTGCTACAGCTGCCCATCAACAGGACCGCATGTTCAGGGCTTCCAGATTTGAGTCAGACCATTCTACATTATTTTGAATGTGGAACTATCAGATTTCTCCCTGCTTTTTTTCTTTTTTTCCCCTTTTCCCCGTTTAGTTGTTTTCTGAAGTCATAACCACTGCAGGCCGTTGTAATTATTGGCAGGGTAAAATAACAGACTTTCTAAAAGCCCTGTCGAACAAACGCGTACTCTGAGACACGCTCGGCAGGCAGCACCTACTGCATTCCCACACCCACACGCTTTTCCCACCCAAGCCCTCTCTCACTCCGTCTGCCTAACTCCCAGGCTTCCACCCAAGAAACGTCTTTTTCAAAACTTTATACGGAAGTTGCATGACAGGTTTTAATGGATGTTTCACAGTTCCACCATACAAACCTCACTTTAAATTGAAACATTAACTTACCAAGCAACAGTAGTCAGAGGACAGGATATGCAATCCTGGGCATCCCATCTATACAATGGCACAGGTCACCCCTATAGCATAAGGTTTTCTATAGCCCTTCCAGTGATTCAGTGACATAGAAATTAATTTAAGTAACAAGTAACTCTCCATGCTCCAAGCACTAGAAAGCCAGTTCATTAAAGTTAAATGCAGTAAACATATGTGCTAGGTGCTTCATTTGCTTCTCCCCCTTTTCCTTCCAGCCATTTCCAACGTGACTGCCCAGCACTCGTTGTACATCACCAACCTGCAGCCCAGCGAGCACTATGCCCTGTGGATGACAGCATCGACGGCTGCTGGAGAGGGGCCCTGGGGCAACAGCGAGCTCGTCTGCTTGGAAAGTATGAGTCTCTGCTGGGGTGGGGGGCCAGGAGACGTCCTAGCCCTTGGCCCCGTTTTCCACAGACTGGGAACGCTTTTCCCACTACTCTTCAACTACTGAAGTTCTCTAGTTTCAGCTAGTTTTAAAATGTAGCATCTCTTTGTCTTCAAGCTCCCAGTTTTGTGCCAAGACATTAGCCATACCGTTTAACAGTAGTTGAAGGCCAGCAGAATGGTTTATGGTGAAGGGGGAAAAGAAGGGTTTGGTCCCTTCGGGTTGCTGGCCCAGTCATCTGTGTGCTTCAAGCTCTGGCACAGGCACCCATGCAGAAAGTCCTGCTGGTCACGTCTCCCATGGGTTGGTGGCTCTCTGAAGACCTGTGGTCACTAAAGCAGCCATGACCTCAGAGCCTTCTTGAGGAGCACAGCATCACGTGTGTGGTCCCTGTTCCTGTGCCTCCCAGGGGATGCAAAAGCAAGACCTTCTCCCAAAGACTTCTGACCACAGCTAACAGCAGTAACCAGGGTTTCTGTCCTGCAAGATGGATTGTTTTGATCAAATTTGTTGTGAGCCCAGATCAAGGCAAGTGATCACTAAACCCTGAGAAGGGAGTTGATAAAATTTGTGCTTAAGCATTGCCAGAAAGTTTGTTTTGCTGCATCTCCTCCCCAGCAATGTGCCACAACAACTTTAAGCTCCCAAGTTGCGTATGTTAGGGAATTCATCTCCCCAGCATGGGAGCAGGGCTCCTCTGGAGGCAGGTTTCTCCCATGGACTGCAGGAGAAATGCAGGGAGGAAATTAAAGCAATCCAGACAAGTTAAAAGTTTTCCTGATATAAAATCTGGATTTGCAAAAATTACATTTTAAGAAGATAGTGCAAGCACAGTAAAGCCAAGGTGTTCACTGAGAAACAGTTCAGTCACTGACCGTTTATGAAAGATGCACCGAATTTTGTAAGATCTTTCCTACTTAACATCTCTCTGCTGCATGCACCACCCCAAGTTTATGTCCTCTGTCAATGTTTGGTTCAGTACTGCAAGAGAGATCAGCAATTGCGTGTTTTGGGTTGTGGACTGCATAACTCAAGAGACAGTGGTAGACACCTTTATGTTAAAAAGTACTGCTGTCCCCAACAGTCCACCCAGATTCCTGATTTTGAACCAAAAAAAATGTTGGTATCTTTTATGAGTGCAAACACTAGTCAGGCCACAACTGTTGTCCAACTTGAACTAGCATATTTAATTTTTTATTTTTTTTTTTTTTTAATAAAGATGAATGTCGTGTCCCCGTATTTCAGGTGCTGGGGACTGGATGACTGTTGTGCTTACCTGCAGCTTCTTCATCTTCTCAGCCTGCATTTGTTCTGTGCCTCCAGCAAGAAAAGTGTGAGTGGATCCATCTGTTACATTCCAATAAAACACAGAATTCTTATTAGAAGGGATGGTCATGTCCTTTCAGGACACCTTGAGGACCAGCGAGGATTGTTCTGAATAACGGTTTCAGAGTACACAAATGATAAGAACACCACCCACTGAGCTTAAAATATAGCCTTATTTCGTATATATCATGAATTTTTAACCTAGAGCTTAAGGTCTGCTTCCACCGAAACAAAACTGAAGGGGTACAATCCTTAGCAATTAACCTTGGAGCGAAGTTAAACCCCGAGATTAAAAACTGTTTTCCTTTAGAGCGACACACATGTCCCCAGCCAGATTTTCCAGGACTGGGGCCCACGGCCATATCCAGCAAGCTCTGCCCACAGGGCTGCTGTTAGTCATCACAGGCAAATGTCTGGCAGGGGCTGGCAGGAGGAGGATGCTGGGCAGCATTTACCTCTGCTCAAGAGCTGCACCGCCCCATCAGCCAACACTGACATGCTCCCCACCCAGCCGGGGTCTCTGCACGTCTCTACTAAGGCAGATTCACGATTACACTGAGCTCTTCGGTAATCACATGCACAAATAGCACATCCCAGATCAGTGCTGCAGGTATCAGCATTCATGCTTTTAATTGCACTTATTCAATCTGCAGATTAAAGTCGCTCCTCTCTGCACTTATGCCACAGTGGCAGAGCAAAGCTATTCCAGACCCAGCTAACGCTACATGGGCTAAGAACTACATGTCTATGAAGGTAAATTGTACTTTTTTTTTCTTCTAATCCCACCACCTTCAGAAGGAAAAGCAATTGGAGCCATGCAAGTCAGTAACCTCTTAATGCAGCAAATCCAGCAATCTCTGATAGTGGATAAGCTCTGTTTTCATATCATGTTAGACTGTAGGATGTATCAGGCAAATTAAATGCAAGAACAACGCAGAGATCTTTCATTTTTAGCAGTATGAGCTGCTCTGTGTGTGGAGGGATACTTGCATTGTGGGGGTGGGAGGTCACAGGGTATCGATCACATAATTATCACTGTGCAGCATGTGCTCCTCCACAGGCAGAGCTGAACTTGCCCTCCAGCCTGTTCCTGCACAGCACCAGCAGCTTTGAAGAGCCCGAAACAACAGAAGTAGAGGAAGCCTTCACGAAGACCGACCCCCTGGCCCTCCAGGACAAGCTCTTCTTCAGCAGCATTGGCAGCAGGGAAAACGACGACTGGCCACTGGAGAGCAGCTTGGGGCACGAGGAGCCGGAGTACAAGCCTTTGCCCAGCACGGCAGACGGAGAGGTTTATGAGCAGCAGCTTCCCAACCTCTACAAGAGGATAGTGGTGGAGGTGACGGAGCACACACAGACCATTTCTGAGTACATCACCAACCCCGTCACTGACAAAGCCGCCATGTACCGACCCCCTGTTACAGACACCACTGAAGACTACCCTGAATTCAAGTGCAATCCGCTCTCCATCTTCTCAACAACTTTTTTGTCACCTGCACTTTCCTATGAAGGGAATCTTAGTTTGGATACAGTGAAAATAAACCGCAGCTCTTTCACAAGGTAGGCGGTCAGGGTGATGTAAGCCTGCCCCGATTTTTTGCACTTAAAGTATTTCAGTGTGTTTCAGTACAGCCAGTCCACTAACTTGCATGTGATACCTTTAAGTGATAAAAAACCCAACTCACCAACCTTTCCAGCACTACGTCACACCTTCCTGTACAATACAGCAGCTCCTCATCCACCCAGCACGCTTGGGTAGAATTAAAGACAGATCAGGAATGCCAGGGCCGCATGACCCAGCTTTTGAAGAGGTCAATTAATTACTCAGATGCCTTCATTGCAGCCTGGGTTGCCTCAGGCCCCTGTCCCACTGCCTGATCACAAGTGGCTCAGCCTGGCTTCGTCCACCCCAGGAATCAGAGATGTGCTAACCACCATTTCAACCGTCGCTCACCCAGGAAGAGTGAGGAGTTATGCCAGGGTCAGACCTCAGCATCCCAGCCCCAGCAGGACCACGGCTGCAGCCCTTGCTCCTCCAGCTGTGCACAGCAGGTTAGTGATGCAGCATGGGGACATCTGCATCCACTGGTGCTAAACTTAATGCCTGCTAGCCCACAGGCGGTGTTCCTCCAGTACTGGCACCAAGTCACGCTGTCCCCTCGACACTGGTGCTACAGCCTGCACCGGTACCGAGGGACACAGCTGCAGCAGGGCTGGCAGCTCAGCCAGGGCCAGCCTGCCTTCATGGGTCAGCTCAGAAAAGGAGAAATCCTCACCAGAAATAAAAGCAACAGGCAACGTGCGTACACAGTAAGTCAAATGGACTGGTGAGAAGAATTTAAATCATTTATTGAAGTATTCCAATTACAGGTTTGAAGTATGTGTTACACATTTAATGACTTTGTTTACTATATGTGTGTGTGTATATATATATATAAATAAAGTGTTGGAAACCTGAAATTTGTTTCCTGTTGTTTCTTCTGGTCAAGCTCAAGTGCTACTACGCTGCAGCTATGCACAGATTAAAGTGTCTTTAAAAACAAAGCTGAAGCATTGCTGCTAGAGGTGAGGTAGTCCAGATCTGAACTTACCTGGAGCATCCTCCTCCTACCCAGGATCAGGTGGCTGCTCTCCATCCGCAGCTGACTACACAAGCTGTTGAGTAGTGGCATAAAATGGTGATGAAACCCTCCTGTGATACCACCATCTCAGAGCACCTCCACAAACAGCCATTATCCAACTCAGTGAGGAAACAGCCCTCAGGAGCCCCACACAGGTCTCCTTGCACAGCTGTGACAGAGATGCACCTGCATCACAAGGCTGCTACCTCAAGGCCACGGCTTTCCCCACTGCCTTTTGCTTGAAGTGAAAAGCAAAACCAAAGCGGTGGGTTAAGGAAATTTCTGTTGGCTTGTTCCCCCAGATGTGGCTGTTACCTTCTACAGGAGGCCCACACACTCCGGCACTCCCAAGTTCAAAAGCACTGCAGGACAAGCCTGTGACTGTTAATAACCGGGCACGCACTGCCTTCTGAGCCAGTGCCAGACAGGCTGGGGTTATTTGCATTACTTGGTTTGCCAAGGTCTGTACCTCCATCCGAACTGTGACACCATCTCTGCAGTGGGTGGGAGTCTATGAAAATACTTGTGTGCATGTGAGTTTTAAGGTTTCTTAGGAACGTGAAATTCAAGCCCTGGCACCAGCTCTCCTTGTGTTCAGTTTTCAGCGACTTCTCTCTGCACCTCCCTGCAATGCCCAGAGCGTTTCCCTTGGATCAGCACAAGCGATCACAAGCACCCTGGTTCTTCTCAAACCTTAGCTTTCCAGTCTTCTGTTTCTATGTATTGAAAACAAAATAAAACCATCAGCAATGATTTAGCTGTTGTTAGCCCACAGCCGCATGTATTCCTAGGAAGGAGATGTGGCCTGGTAAAGGCAGAGCAGCTCGGCTGCCTGAGCAGCCAGCAGCCCATGGGATCCAGCACGCCACTCGCTGCCAGCTCCCACTGGACACCCACAAACCCCTCAAACGACCCAGCCTCACTGTCTGGCTGAGACATGTTCAGTAGCTGGAGCCTGCAATCAAAGCTGGGGGCATGACAGCGTGCGGCACTCCTCCTGAAAGTTGCTTCTTGGGGATAAAGAACCAAGGAAGAGAAAGAGACTGAAGACAGCTACTGCCCAGGAAACTGCTTTCCCAAAGCAGAGGGAAGGGTGCTGCGGGGAAACATTGCAAGAGGAGAGGAGCAGGAGGAGCAGCGCTCCAGGTAACAGCTCTGTCGTGCTGCAGTCTGGCGATCTCACGGTGTGCACTTGAGGGCTCCTCTGCAGCACAAAGACCACTTCTGAGATGCATGTTCTTGCAACAGCGCTCGCACAGCCCACCTGCGCTGGGTGTGCGCGACAGCCATTCCCGCACCATCCCAGCACAGGGAGTGCAGTCCCTGCACCTACCCCTCAGCTCACCTGCGGCAGGACGCTGCCCACAACCTCTCCCAGACATGCCAAGGGATCCTTCTCCTATCATGGCTCCAACAAAGCTTATTATTCCTGTCAGGTAACTCAGCAGTCACAGGAGGACAAGAATACTTACCCTTACTGCCCAACCACTTGGCATGCTCACCACATTCACGGTAGAAATTGTGCACTGAAGAAAAATGATTCCCAGATGTGCCAGTAAACACATGACAGCCTCTCGTTCAAGAGAGATGCACATACTCATTTAAGACACAGCATACAGTCTGCCTCGCCACGGTACCAATGCAAGTGATGTACACTCCCCGCTTCCACACACATTTTCAGTAGGGGTGTCAAAGCTGACAGGATTTTTTCATCTGCAGGCTCCCAACAAAGCCACGTGCAAGGAGGCTTTGCAGCAGCTCTGCAATGCAGCCCTACTCATGTGGTTACCAGAAGTTTAGGTTTGAGTTGTATTTTCAGATAGTATTTCAACCCTGGAACTTGTTTGCATCCTCACTGCCACCTCCAAACTGGCCCAGGACCTCCATGCTCAAGGTCACAGCTTGGACATGGATGTGCTCAGACAGGACAGCAGAGTAACATGCACTTCCACATGAAAATGGCTTTTAACAGCAGTCCACAAGCAACCTGCAAGCAGCCATCCCTTCTAGCATCTTCATCCAAGTCTGACAAAGGTAAACAGTGGTCCACTGTTAAAAGGAACTGCTGCACAAAAAAGCACGTAAGTAGCAATGGCCGTCTTGTCCCGACATGCTTCCCTCCTGCTCCGCATCGCTGCCCTGCAAGTGCCGCACAATCTCACAGAGCCAGACAAACCTTCAGGCGCTTTCTTAGGAGAAAGGACAGAAGCACGTCTTTTCCTTGTCCTCCACACAAGACAATGGAAATCCTGCAGTTTGTCAAGTACAAATCCCAACCACAACTGGGCACGCTAGGCACGTGCTAATTCAAATTGCTGAACTGAAACATTGCAACAAAGCCAATCCCATATCCGATTTACCTTCACTCCGCCCAGTAAAGAATGCGCAAGTAAAATAAAGCTCCCTCACCTCTTGGTGTTATGATGACCTTTGTAGTAATGTCTCACAGGTGAAGATCAAGCAGCTCAAGCACACCTATCGGTAACTACAGGCAATCTCACACCCTAGGGCAGTGAACCAACACAAACTGAAGCAAGCCTTGGCTCACACTGAACCGTCCACAAACGAGCATCAGCACAGGCCCAGCTCACCTCTCCTGCAGCACACCCCAGCAAGCCAACGCGTTTACCACTCCCTGCCAACACGAAAGGCATATCAACAGCTGTACGACTACCCAGAGCTGAGACACTGCACATACGCAACAGCCATGCAGCACACCTCAAGTCCTCACATTTATTTCCTTATTTTGAAGTTGTAATCGTTGCTGAAATACGAAAAAAACAACATGTAAGCTCCTACTTGCTTTCTCTCTTCTAGGGAATGAAGTGACAGCATGCTCCAACTCATGTCAGAAACATCTGACCATGGGCAGTTCTACACACCCTCCAACTTGAGCCAAAGTGCATTAACACCCGCAGCCCTGCAAGCTTCAGTCCTGGAGGAGAAGCAACCAGCCTGCAAGCTCCAGCCACACAGCCGGCCACAGCCCAGCAAAGGGGGGGCAGCCACCACTGCACTTCACTGCTAGGAACAAACCCAAAGCCACTTTCTCAGTGAGAGCTTAGAAAGTGAGAATAGCTTTGTTAGTCTTTGTCCTCCTCTCGCACTGCCTTTTTTCAGTCAGATATTTTACCTGTGAAAATAATGTATGTAAGGGAGACAAACTACACCCAGACCAGTCTCTGGCAAGGCAGTGAAGCACCATTCTTCCATGTCCGCACAAGGCCTCTCACACCATCTGCTACACAAAGCGTGCAAGATTTTTTGCAAAGTACCAGCTTGCCATTTCGCGTTTTGGGTCTAGCAGCTGGTTCCAAGGTTTGGTCTCCAGCCTGGTACGCAGGCATCTCCCACCTGCAAAGACTGGCTTGGTGTCACTCAAAGGCAAACATTTCACTCAGACTTGGGTCAGACATCCAAGACAGCAGAGCTCCATTTTCATGTTCTCCATACCCAATCTAGCAACCATGCTGGCAAGAGGATTTTGGCTGGGCATCACAGACAAACCACTACCTCAAGTCAGCTAGCTGCATACAACCAAGTTAGACACACAGTACCAAAGGAAGGTATTTTTAAAAAAAGGCAAAAAAAAGCGCTATTTTGTCAGTCATCTATTTCTGCATATTGATCTTCAACTTCAACATATGGACAACAGAACACCAGAGTGCATTTTTTCCTTGATCTTCAAGTCTCTAGATAAATTCCCATGCGGGGCTTCCCATAAAGTCTTACTCCAACTTCAAGAGACAAATAACATCGTTAGTAGGACAACCACCAAACATTTTCACCCCTACCTGAAAGTCTCCCAGTAAGGGCAAATGAACAGTTTTCCCCACAGTCAGGTTACACCCCCCCAGCAAGAATATTACGTTTGGCTTTTCTAGTGCAGCACCCGGTGCAGCGGGGAACTTGCTGACCACTGCGTCGGGGCACTCGGCGTCTGCTCAAACACACCCTGAGCCTGGCCAGGAGGCTGTTACCTGGCGAAGGCAGACCAGAACAGGAGTACAAAATGAAGGTAACATGGTCCTTGTAATGATTTTAGAAAAGAAGCAGGTTAGCAAATGCTGGAAGGTCAGCTTTAGGCATATTGTCCTGCGTTTATTTAAAACAAGAGGCGTGGCTATGCAAACCAATCTCCATGGGCAAAGAGTCATTACAGGTAAGAGCGGTCTCAACTCCTTGAACTGCAAACACCATATATTCACACCGACTTCTGATGTTTCGGAAGAATTTATGTCCTTTCCCACATGGCTAACACTTGCAGTTATTAATCAGTCTCGTCTCCTCCCAGCATCAGTGGCATTCAATCTGTAAGATGAACTTTCATGCTCAAACCTTGCCATCGTTACATTCTAAAGCCAATTTGCACCACGTGCTTCTGTTTGTCTCCAACTTTTTCTGCTGACCATCTTTTCCAAATCGTTCAGATTTTAAAAGGTCTAGTCCTCTGGATTTGGCGTGACAGCACAAGTAGCAAGCAAGAGGACAGAAAATGTTACTAAAGAGCAAGCTCATTAATTGTAAATAAGCTACTCCGAGGGAGACATTTTCCCAAGGCAGAGTCTGTTCCTGGCAATGGAAGTGCCTGGGCACCATCGCCACAGGCAGACTGGACCACTTGGGGCAGAACCTAGATGAGACGCTATAACCTAAGTGGTTTCATCTCCGTGTGTTTTCATGACATTTTTAAAAGAGCATGAAAATAAACCTTTATTTCAGTTAACACCCACCAATATTAAAGATATATGTTCACAGTTTTAGTTCTTGACACAAATGGACTGAAAGAGGCAAATTTACAGCTATCAGAACAGCAGACGGACCAACTGTAAGTACAAGCTGTCTTGAAAATCATATGTGACATGCTATTTGGGAAACTGCTCTATGCTCTAAAGCAGGAGAAGGGAAACCTTCTGACCAAGTCCAGCTAGCAGGGGCCCCAAATGACCAACTGGCTGGCCCAGAAGTCATCTGGAAAAAAAGCTGAGTGGCAACTGAAACAGCAAATATACAGTTTGGATAAGGGGAGGAGGGTTTATGTTACAGAGAAAGCTTTTCCGCAAGTGTGTTTCTGCATATCAAGGCATTTGTTCAATTGTACTATCCAAGGTGTCCCTAACGCTGAAACTGCAACACATTCTACCAAACCAAAAAGGGAGAGGGATGAGGAACAACTCAGTGCTGGACCTCCAACAGCCCCCTCACTGAGCACTTGTGTAAGATCTGCTTAGAGTCAGGAGAAATGAACCAAGAGATTTTACCATCCACTGTTTGAAAACTTGCCTCCTTCTCACAGCCTGGTACTTTAAACTATAGGCGAGTGCACTAAAAAGTCTAATCCAATGATATTAACAGTGGTTTACAACAAAAACTTTTGTAGAAAATAGTTCAGAGAAAGCAAGCCAGCTAAACACCACAGTTAAGGAGTTTGATATTTCATATTCAAAGGTCTCCAATACTTTTTGCCTGTCCTGTACAGCTTTTAAAAAAATAGGGTGTTACCTTTTGTTTTCTATCTACCTAGTTAAGAAACTACAAATATGTAATAAGCTGTCCAAAGTGTAAAACATTAAATAAAATGAGAAACCTGTTTCTAGTCTCCTAACAAATGCTCCAGATAAAAACCCTAAGAAACCCTCTTTATTAGTCATTCTCTCAACTCCTTTCGTGTACTGAAGTGGTAATCCTGTTCACAGGGATTAAATGAAACCTACGCCAAACTTCTACGGGGGTAGAAAGGGTTTCTTACAATCGCACTCTGAAAAACATTCATTTGTCAGCTAGCAATCAGATCTTGAACACTGCACAAATCCAGAACAAAAGTTTTGACAGAGAGGTTAAGTGTTGGGGTTTTGTTTTGCATCTTTTTGTTGTATCGCGCACAGATTACAATGTCCCCATCCTGAAAAGGTAAGGCAAACTCCCTCCTGCCAGACCCAGCCAAGGCCTGTGGTTTCTTCTTCAGAAGACCTGCCACTGTCGGAGCAGTGCTGTGAATACATCATGTACTGATGTACTCCTGTCAACAGACTGTGCTGCTAAATTCCACGTCCCAGCCGGAGTCCAGACAGACTACCGGAGCAACAGCTACCACCTTCCCCCACCTCCCTGCTCCAACAGGAAAGGTTACTCCAATCTACAGGGTACCCTCTCAAAGAGAAAGCATAGGTAATTTAAAAACTTTTTTTTTTTGCCAACAAAGCATCTTGTTCTGTTGAAGGGAAGAGGAGGGAATAAAGGTTAAAAAGGGTGAGTGAAAGGTGTAATACATTAATTCTAAAAAACTGTTTAGACCAATTATCCACACATCATTGCTGGATCAATACACAGGTATTTAACTATAAACCAATGTGCTTTGAATCTTTTTCAAGTATCTGGTATCAATTTTGTATAAAGATTTTGCGTAAACAAACTACCAAACATAGATGAAAAATGACTGTTTTTCCAAGTCTGAAATTAAGCATTAAAACTAAAGTACTCCAGGAGTTAGTATTCCATACAGCACTAACAGTCTGCCAAATTAAAGTTTCACGTATTCCAAAAGACCATGGGCTGATAAAAATCTGCTAAACAGGAATTAAGGAAACGGAAATAGTGTGCAATAATTAAAACCCAGTTTGTAGTTTGGGGAAAATGTCTAAAATCCTGAATTAAAAAAACACAAATGAAGTGAAAGCTTTTAACTGGTACACACTGTTCACACCTATATTTCAAGTTTGGAAACGCATATTTTCAAGCAGCAATACAAAAAAGTATCCATGAAGAATGCATAATCTCTGAAAAAATTATGAAAACATCCCTGCTACCATTACATTTCTAAATACAAAACTGACTACCATATTGTTGCTTCTGTGTAGCGAGAGAAGTTCATTTTCAAAACAGATAAAATTCAGTCTTTAGGTGTGAATGGTATGAATGACAGTCTCCTTTTTTTTTTTTTTAAATTTCTTAGTTGTTTAGGATCCTTAAGCATGCAAGCCTCGGAGAGGAAGGCCCGATGAGGGCAGGGTTGGCTTATGACATCCAGTTTAGGACAGAGCTGGGAAAGCCTCTGGGTCATCTACATCAGGAGCAGAAGCACTTGACTGAAAGAGAAACATCAGAAAGTTATTACCTTCACCTTCAGCGGCAAACCCTATGGTGTTTCTAATTCTTCACATTACCAAGTCCTTCCTTTCGCCAGGCAAACAGGGCTCAGTGCACAGCTGAGCTGGGCAGCGCGAGATGTTAGCTCAACTGTAAGCACACGCGGGGGCCCAGCCAGCGTGCACAGGGACAAGGTTAAGCCTCTGTCCCTGTGCAGACAGACTGGGCAGCACTTGCACGGGGCAGCTGCATTTAGGGGGACTCCCTGCACCCCAGACAAATGGCGGTGGTGGCCTTTAAAAATTCATTTTTAAAACTACTTTAACCTATTCCAATAGGGAAATACTGGGTTTCAAAGAGGTACACACTACAGTGCAGTAAGCAGTCTAGTACTGAACAAATTACTACAAGAGCAACTTTTTTCCCCCATGATAAGCAACATTTTTTTTTATTCCAAGGACTAGAAAGTTTCATATACTACTTTCTGAATCAAAGCTATCTGAAGAGACATTATAGGCAAACAGACCACGTTTGCGCATGATTATCGCACACGGTTACAAGTACATCTCTTTTTCTATTCTTAAAGAGATCCCTACATGTGGGATTATGCTATTCTACTAGCCCATAGCCATCAATTCTTACTGAGGGACATGACTGAAGTGTTACAGAAAAGACCTGTTTGTAGCACAGATTAAGTTTCAGACGTTTAACTTTTCCCAGTCAGAAACTAGCTGTTGATAAAAATAATTTTTGTGCCAACTTAGCCCTGGAAATTCATACACGTTAACCAAGAATCTCCTCAGTACTTTGCTAACAGTTTTTTTAAAAGGCTCTGTACCACACCTAAAAAACAGTGCTACAATGAAATGCAGAAATTAAGTATTTTAGAATACTTCCATGAGGGATGCGGAAGAGAAGAATAGGAAAAGCCAGGATAGTGGAATTTCCTGTAAATATATTCACTGATCAGGACAAAGAAATATATTTAAACCATCCAATGAAAGTTGTATCAACCTCTATAGGCAAGACTAAGACACTGCAGAAGTACCCAGCCCACAAACTAGAGTTAAAAAGTAACAGCAGGGTCTTAAGCCTATAGCCTTAGTATCTCCAGTTGCTCATTACACAAAAGCAGAAGGCAAGCTAAAAAAGCCAATCCACTGCAGGAGGGGAGTTACAGTCCCTGCAACAGGAGGGCCTTGTTCACAGGTAACATAACTGCCAGCAGAGATCACCAACCTGGTTGGGTGTGTGGATCACGTCAAACTCCTTAACCAACTGGAAGGAAATAAACAAAGTCAACATAAAGTAAGTTGCAGATCTCAAAGTTTTTAACTACTTTATGACAGCATTCTTGAAGCAGCAAGATGCCTTATTAGTGAAACAACTCAGAGCAAACACCACCACCATTTAGTATCAATTCCTTAAAATTTTCTTATATTGATATCAGGAGAGAGTTTTCCAACTAATAAACCTAAAACTTAAAGTGATCCAGTGTAAAAGAGAAAACAAAGTCAGTGTCCTACACGAGACAAAAATAAGCAAGTCTGGTCTACGAGAAGAAAGCCACACCACACAGACTGAACTCATTTTCTAGTAAGTAACAATTTGATTAGATGCATTTAAGCCGAATAAATGATCCATATTGAATCAAATCTTTACTGTAGCTATACTATGCTACTTCAACTTTACATGTTCTCTCCCAACCCCATTCAGTACTTAGTCCTGAGTATTTCGTTAGGGCTTTAGGACTAGAGGAGGAAAAAAATTACTGCAGATTAGGAAGAAAAACACCCAAACAGTAAGAGTCCTATTTCCAAATGAAAACTCCAAATTCCTCAAATTCAAGATACAACATGCAGCCGTAAAACTAGACTTTCACCCCCAACAGGTCACAATGCAGATAGACTGTCCTGACTGTGTCTGAAAATAACTGCTCTAACACTTGTGGTTCTGCTCTGGCACAAACAGAAGCATCTCACAGTACGTTCAGATCTGTCCATACTGAAGAGTCATTTTTTTGCATTTAGATACAACCTTCAAAGATGGACACTTTTTTTTAATCCAACCTACTCCCCATCCTCTCTTTTTTTGTGTTTAATAAGAACACTGCTAAAACATTCATCCTTTTGTCCTAACAGTAACCTAGTTCAAAGTAAACTTGTAAGAATAGACACTTTACTTGGCTTTAAAATGCAGTGTTTGTTGTCAGAGAAACTTCCTCAGAAGTAAGGAAGACGCCTAAAACTATCTGTATGAAAATCCTAGTAACAACTGAAATGAAACTCCCTTTGTAGATGAAAGCTGTAGCTACTTACCTTGTCAGTTCTGCCTCCACGGCTGGCCCTGCCACCACGCCCTCGGCCACCTCGTCCCCCTCTGCCACCACGTCCGGGGCGGCCGAGGTCTCCAAAGTTGATCTCCAGCTGGGATGTAATATCATTTGCTGGCTTGCGGAAGTGATGATCCATTACAGAATCCTCAGCATGAGCCTGAAATGAGTGTTTCTCCATGAGTAAGAAAAATCACCAAAGGAAGTTTTTAATCTGTAGTTGCACTCTTACCACCACAGCATGCGTGTTCACCTCCAAATGCACTCCCAAATTGATGATTGATTACCTCGATTGATTCAAGTTAAAAGATAGTGCAGGAATTGTTAGGAATCAAGTTATACCACTTGTGCAGACAACAAAACCACATATAGGTAATCAAATAAGCGCTTGAGTAAACAAAGGTATTTTGCATTTCCAAAATAATTCAGAGAAGCTCTGGAGTTCCTTCAGAGCAACATGTTTAGGCTTATCCGAGACCAAACTGACTATCACCAAGCCAGTACAGCATTCTAGCATTTCTCTGCTCACTTCGTATCCTGAGAAATCTTCAGGTTCTATCAATTCATTTCATTCTTTTTAAATACTTACTTGGTAACCCATCTTTATTTTGCTCAATGAGTACTTTACACTTTCTCATTTGCTTAGCCCTGTATAAATATTTAAAACAAGGGAGATGGTAAGAATCCCTTATTGGTTTGTATTAGCCATAACAAACAGCGAACGAGGCATAAACAGTTAAAACACAATATAACTGAAGTAGCTAAAATATTAATGCTGAAACAGAGAAACAGTCTCACCAATTACACTGAAAAATATTACTCTCACCACCTTTGCCAATCTCTTACAGCTGGTTGGTTCCCAGTGAGAAACCTGAGCCTCGAGGAGCAAGATATGGGCTGAAGTTACATCTAACACCATAAATGCTACTATTCAGCACATTTGAGTATTTCAAATTATTACACGCTGAACACAGAGAACCAAGTGTTTTTAAATTAATTATTTTTCCTATTTTGCACAAATAATTTTTCCATGTAGTCAGTTTTTGGCACCTATGATGATACATAAAATGTAAAACTGACCACACTGGATCAGACCAAGGGTTTATCTATTCAGCACTCTGCCTTTTACAAGGTCCAATCATCGTGTTTTGGAAACATGACAACATACAAATCTTTCCTTTCCTATAACCACCTAATTTCTGGCACAGCAATTTTCAGTTTGCTTGCTTTTTACTACAGAAGTGCCATGTGCAAGCTTAAGCCTCCTGACTCTAACTTACTTTTTTTGTGATGTAATTACACAATATGCTTTCAAAGGCAATACGTTGTGCAATTAAGCCCTATACCCTTTAATTACCATTTGTGGATCCTTCATAAGACAGCCAATGGATACACAGAGGTCTGCAGTCAAAAGGCTGAAAGCTGCTTTCAGGGATTCCTTGAGTCAGTCACAAGCACCATAATGTACAGAGCCAGAAGGAGCTTTCTCCCCCTCCAATCTAATTACCCCTTTCTGTGCCCAGTTGTACGTTTGGCCTCCACAAACTGCCCTCCAGCAGAGGGCACTGCAATTTAATTAGGCACAATGAGAAATACCTCTCCATACTGCTTTATTTCAAACATATTTCATTGGGATGTATTCCATGGAACAACCGGTCCCCATCCCGCTCCTGATTTTATAGATTTGAATTGTACACCCTCCCCTCAGAGATCTCTTTTCCAAACTTAGGAAGTTAGCCTAAGCAGTTATTTTTCAGAGAAAAGCCATTCCACATCTCAGCCTGACATGGCACTACTCAAATATAAGTACACCAACAATTTGTAAAACAGTACACAATACCTTTTGCTATGGTTTTGATTCCTTTCCTACTACTTAATATCTTATCTACAGTTTTAATCGCTGCAGGGTACTGAGATGGTATTTTCAACTTACTGGTAGTTGTATGACATTCTCTTTTCTGAGAGGTAGTATCAGTGGCTTTGTAAAAGAATTCTGTGCATTTCCTTCCCTACACTGTTATTGCTTTAAAAAGAAACACTACAGTCTACCAAAAACATTGTATTTTCACAATTTAACTTTGGTTTAACCACTAAACCCAACAAATAGCGCATTCTATATGTAACTCGATGATTTCTTTATCCAAAATAATTAAAACTAATTTAAAACACCAGTAAAAGACTTGGCATGTTCTCCTCATACTCTTCTATCATTTAGGTGACAACAGTCAAAGACATACCGTACAAATTGCTTATTCTGAATCATCTTTGGAAGCATTTAATTTATATGTATTGGCAACTCTCAATAGTGCTCTGATCTAATAACTGATAGCTTCTCGAAGGCATTGCTGCACTTATGGGTCTTGGGGAAGGCTGTCAAACATTAAGAACAAGCTACTAACGGAAAGGAGGCCAAAGCAGACAGTGAGATATGGAAAAACAACAGCAACAACAAAAAATAAAAAGACTCATGATAGAAGCATTTATGATAAGGTTTGAATTCAGCTCAATTAGGAGCAAGGGTACCAATTATGAAGGGTCCTGTATGGTGCACAGTTAGACAACAGGCATGGACAGAAGAGCTCCATATTGTATCTACTTGTATTCTCTATTTTTGTGACTTCTTAATATCCAGACCTTCATTTCAGAAGGGGCTCATATCAAAACACAGGTATTACCAGTTAGATATAAAGGATCAGTACCTCATTTGACTCCAGCAGACTCCCCTGCATTTCTGTCATCGCCTTTGTCTGATGAAAGTTGCGTGTCCACGCCAAAGTGACAAAAGGAACAAAGGGAGAAAACAAAAGGAAGAAATGAGACTCAACTACATACAGAAACAACAGGTAATAAGGTCACATGAACTTGCCGGATACAGATGTCACTGAGCACATGAAGCAGCAAAAGGATGAGATCAACAGCTGTGCCAGCATCCAGAAAGACCAGAGGATGTACCACAGGTGTGGAGACAAGAGAAATCTCAGATCAATACCAAAAAAGTTTAACATAAGCTGCTGGAAACTGCAGTAGAGACCACATATACAGGCTGGTCTCTAGCACCTCAATACATCAGGCACACTGTGTACAGAACTAGACAGATAAGAGGGTGGGATGTTTAAAATTACTGTTAATGAGAAAAGGTTTCTGTACAGCCTCGATTCAAGAGTCATTCCTTCAAATTTTGAGAAGATGAACTACTATTTTTCCAAAACATATTTCTCAGTCTCCCATTGTAACCTCCTCTAAGCAAGCAAGTAGATTAGCAAGAAGGTTAGAAGGCACGGGAAAGAGGCACGGCACAGCAGATACGTAAGAGTAGGAACTGATCTACTACTGTATCAATCTTTCCAGGAGACTTGCATCCAACTTTCTGAACAAATTTTAAGATCTCTCCACAATGCAACTCCTTCCCATTTTTTGTTCAGCTGCACCAGCAGAACTTAAAAGACTCAAGACACTAAACCAGCCTGTGGAGAAGGAAAAAAGAGGACCTCTATTTTATGGCATAACCCAATCTCCTGGAAAGAGTCTCATTAGACTAGGGCTGCCAATACACAGGGATTTCATATTAAACCAGCAAGAATCTGAGACAGTATTAAGAATTAATTTTATACAAAGTATCACTTTCTAGTAATTGCATAGCAAATGTAAAAAAGAAGAAAGACCTCAGATAGGGTCAAGCAT
The DNA here is from genome assembly GCF_965638725.1 of Aptenodytes patagonicus. Lineage (NCBI taxonomy): Eukaryota > Metazoa > Chordata > Aves > Sphenisciformes > Spheniscidae > Aptenodytes > Aptenodytes patagonicus. The sequence goes on along the minus strand of NC_134953.1, from coordinate 58,370,643 downwards.
TTCACCCCTCAGCGAAGAGCACAAGTAGGAGAACGAAGACAGCTCTTTCACAAGACTAAGGCAGATGAACAGTACTAGAGCCTCATACTCCCTTTTCCCCACAGACTCCTAGGACATTCTCCCAGTAGTTCTCAAGCTACAGGAATGAGGGTGGTCATCACAACACTTCAATCCAGATTTCTGAGAAAATCTATTGGGGCACATTGTTATTTTTCAGCTATGAGAGTACAGAAGATTTGGGGCTGAAACCCAGAATTTACCTAGAAACCAAGTCACTTCCACACATAACTCCCTTCTTATCAATAAGAATCACAGAAACCTTACATCAACCTTAATTTCGTGACTCATAAGTATGTCCAAAAGGACAAACAGAAAGAAGAACAGGAGGTGATTGGTAGGTTTTGTTCATAACTTCTAAATGTTCCACCTTCTAAACCTGCTCACAAAGGAGCCGCAGTGAAGGCTTTCCTAATGCCTGTATTATAGAGCTATTCTGCTATAATACTTCGCAAAAAACCCCCATGCTGCTTCCCATGGGATCAGTGAACAATGAGTAAGTGAAATGGGGAGAGACATCTGCTGGACATAGAATAAAAGCAGGCTAAAAGCACCTACATTTAAAGGCAGTTTTGTTAATATCTCACTTCTGTGCTTATACAGCAAGGAGCTGTTAACTTCTTATGTGCTAAGTGTTGAAAATATCTGACTCATTTCTTTGAAGAGAAGTTAACCAAATACACCTCTCAAATAGAACAATCTACTAATTATGTCAGTTCTTCCATTAAAGTGATTTGATTAGTTATTCTCTTTGTTTGGGGTGGGTTTTTTTTTTTAGTTAACTACTGATTCATTTTTGGAATAGAAAATACAGTATGGATCTTCCTAGCTTCTCAATTACTCTAGAGTACCACCATCATCTTTTACTATCATATATGCACATATGTTAAAAAAGACTGTCTTCAACTGACTAAATGTTAAATAAACATCTCTCTGCTTCGGAGAGACTGGGGCTGGGGGAACTTGAAGGACTACAGGTTTAGTAAATCTTGGTAAAGTACATAAATACTTCTGTTTAAATATACTCATTTAATATACAGCAACATTAAGTCTAACTCAATTTCCCTTTTCTACACAAACCAGAGAAAGCAGTATTTAATGAACACTTCCAACACTGAACAGCTTAAGGTAAACAAAAAGATATGCAAGCATTTAAAGAACTACCTTACACATCAAGAAAAGAAAATAGCATGATTGTTACAAAGTCAAACTCATTCTGAGTTCAATGAGATTAAAAATGGAGTTTTCATGGGAAAGTACTGAATAGTGCCTCCCCAACTGTATTATGCCCCCAGCTTACAAGAAAAAACTGACAAGGCGCGATAAAGCAGAAATACATATTAGAAGACCAAACAGTGTAATACATACTATTTAGTGACTTCAGAGGGAGTCAGAACCATCTGGTATACAAAGTTGCAGGCCACTGATTAACAGTGGGCCACTTAAGATATTACAGAGCGTTAAAAATGAAGATTAAAAACAAAGATTCACGCAGCCCTGCATTAGAAAACAGAACTCTCAGCACCTCCCTCCCTTCAGAAGTGAAAGAGTATGTCTCTCCTTGCCACTCTCACTATCTTGGAACAGACTAATTAGAATTTTGCAGTGACCGAAATGAGCATGCTTGAGAAACCACAGTTTTAAAATAATTCTACAGCAACTATGTTGAATATCACTGAAGCATACAAATGTATTTCACCCAGTTTCTCAAAAGCTGCAAGGACGCTTGTCTATATATGATATTACAAAATTACAAGATACCTATGTTACAAACTTCAGAGATACAGTTCAGGTATTAAGGCGTCTGAGGCATGACCAGTATTTCTTCAATCTTACATTGTGTTTAGCAAGCACCATAAATCTGTGTACTGCATAAAAAGCAAAGAAATAAATTTGATATTGACAATTTTTTTCTAAAATGCTCACCAAGAGACAATCCTTACAAAGTTACTTGCCCAGATGCAGCAGTATTCCAGTCTTATCTTTAGATTATATCACAGCATACACCAACCTAAGGGTACAGATCAACTGCTAAAACTAACCACAGTGAGAATGGCTTCTTATGCTACTGCATAACTTCAGTTTTATTAAGAGAAATGTTGTTCCCACTTTATAAACTTTTAGCTACAGGTCAGCGTCTCAAAGAATGGAGCTTCCACTCGAAGAAGTGCAGGTCAATAGAAAAACCTATACAATCTGGATACCAGCAAATACTGAAAATCACTTTACCTCCTCGCTCTTTGACTTGTGAAGAACAAATCCTTTTTTCCATTGCCCATCAGCACCCTCATTTGGTTTACGGATGTTGAACTCAACTTTTGCACGATCCTTACTTTGAATAGCTTTCCACTCATCCAGGGTCATTTCCTTAGGACCTTCTTCCTTAACTTCTTCAACCTCATTCTCTCTGTAGTAAATTCATGGATATTATGATCATGACTTAGAACTCACATTCTACATACAACAATTCAAAATCAGTTGCTAATTGGCACCAGATTATAAAAAAAGTTTGACAAGTATTTAGCAGTTAAGAGGTGTATATAAAAACCCCTCACTTCCACCACTCGGAAAGCACACATGAAAACTCATCTCCTTTAGACAGAGTGCCAAAAAAAAAATCACAGCCAGACACCTTTAAGCAACTAAATGATGAGCACAGCACAGCAAAATGTTACACTGACCCGTGCCATCTATTCTCCACATTAATGACAATTTTCTTTACAAATATGAAAGCCTAACTTCTGCAATGGACTTGTCTGGAGTTCCCCCCCCCGCCTTTTTGAGATACCTCTCTCCCAAAGGTTCAAGTTAATGCAGTGAGAGAGCGCTTGTTCTTACCACAATTTTCAAGCTTGCTAGTTTTTTAAAAACCAGAATTTAATCAGCTTTGGATAGTCTGTTTCCTTTATTGAACGAAAGACAATTATTAATTTCCCAGCTAACTAAAACAATTTTTACTTTCAGCTAACTTGAAAAAACAACAGCATACAACTTAGTCATTTGTGCGATATATCACCTCTTTGTAAATCTTTAGTGCCTCTACCTTCTGCCAAAGAGCTATTTTTAAGTAAAACACACAACCACTATGCTCAATAACAGATCATGTTCCAACTACACAGGGAGTCAATCCTCTAGTCATTCTTCAGTGTGTTTATGCAACTAAATTTCTGATTTATAGAAAGCTAGTGCCATGTATGTGCAGCAAAAAGATCATTAAATCCTCAACTTAAGAGAAAAGTTCTTCATTTTGTAGCCATTAATTCTGATGTAGTAACACAGAGGTTTTACGTCAAAATTACGGTATTTCAATTTTTTCTCATTCTGTAGGACAGCATGATTTTTGACATGGTATTTATTCACAAGCATTTTTTTTGTTCAAGGCAAAGATATTACCCCTTGGCATTCCGCACGTTTTACTGCAGTAAAACATCCCACAGTTCTGCTGAAACATTTAGGTTAGACGTCCACACCAAACTAGCCAACCTGAAAACTAACCCATGTAGAGATGCTTTTCTATAAAGATAACTGATGGATTACAACAGATGTGTTGTAACTGGGAAGAGTACACATTTTCTGCAGATTTGAGGAAGAAAAAAAACCATACAAATAGCCTGCAGAATTTTGCTGATAACTGATCTGCACATGGATGGGTCAGTATCTGGTCAAGCACAGGACACTGCTACTAATAAAGGTCCAGGAAATACTGCAGACACAACAAATTTAATATATCCGGATTTCCAACACATAATTTTTTAAGGACTAGCTAGCTTGCATTTTCTGACCAATGCTCAAACTGTAATTCCTTAGAAGTTCTCATACTACTTCTGTATACAAGACGACCTTAACCTTGGACCACCACAACCTTGGAGAAGTAATAGCATTTAGTCTTTTTTTAGTTAAACTAAATCCATTTCTTCTCCTCTACGCAGTAACTGGACCCTCTTTACCACTAACCAAAGTTATTAATGAGGAAATCAAGCTATAGCAAACACCACATTAGAAATCTCATGCAAACAAGTATTTCAAAATTCTACCTTATTTGTTTGCCATTTTCTTTTGAATCCACTATAAAGCACATTCCTCATTAAAATACTACATTTTATTGTACTACGCTGCCATAAAAATTTGTATCACGTTTTTACATCAACTGTAAGCATCACTACTGCTCATTCTGCTTCTCTAGTTACTCTGTTTCATTCATCTAGTCACAGGTTTCTTCTGTAAGTGTCCAAGTGGAATGAGAAGCAATCAAGTTAACTTCTTTGAAGATTGCCTGTACACACAGAAGCTGGAGCATGAAAGAGATACAACCTTTTTTCTACAGGCTAGTCACACAGTTTCAAACAGTTGTTTTGAAAAACTAAGTTTAAAAAAAGTTGCCTTCCCCTGGCAGAAGAACATTTTGTCCCTTTTGCTTAGTGGTTCTACCTAGTCATGAGCACAGATGCTTTTGGATTTGGTACTTAGGAGGTGCAATCCCGAGACCCTAAGCATATTAGAACTGATAATTAATACCTAAATCTGAAAGTGACCAAGAGCCTGCATAACACTAATGAACAGTTTCAAGATAACAATTTAGACATGCAGTTTTTAAAGAGAGAGTCTTTCAGCAGCACTGTGGATAATATCGTACCTACTGAAGAAAATATAATCAGAGTTTGGCAAAACAGAAGCAGGAATAAATATCAGAGGTTAAAGGCAAAGTAATGCTACCTTTGAAGCAATCAAAGAACACTAAGAGAGGTGGTACTCACTTATTTTCAGAATCAGCAGGCGGATGTTCCTCTCCCTCTGGCGTTTCCTCAGTTACAGCTGACTGATCCAATTCACTGCAATTACATAATGTTTGGAGTTTTGTTTTTTAAAAGCTCATCCCTATTTAAAGCTACATAAAATTAACAACTAAGTTCTAGAGTGGATTTACACAACCCATCCTTCTTTAAAAAGAACTATTTCATCAATAATTGGTGCGCTCTGTGCCTTTTAAATTCTATGCTTTCCACCCTCCTAATGTTTTCCCCAAAACTTACTAGTACCCATTCTGAAAGCCTCCCGCTGTACCTTGAGACACAAAACGGATTTCAGTATTAAAAATACTGTTTTCAATGTAATACTTTTAAAAAAGCACGCTTAACCTGATCATAATTGTTAAAATTAAATTGTTCTATCTTTAGTAAAAGAATTGTTCAAAAACCAGCACAAGACCCCCCCATTCCAAACTTCCCCAAAATTCTGGTTTTAACAGTGAAGCCATCCCTTATGTTACAAGAAATCACTAATTTTTTAAATTCTGCAAAGGGTGCTTTAATAGTGTAGCAAAAATTATCAAAATCAAAGGCAAAAAAGGCAGCTAAATCTTTACATTTTGCAAGCTGTAAGAATTAGGATTTATTAACATTCTGCTAATAGTTTTCTGAGCAATTACAGATTACTAACGTTAGCTCGTCTTTGACGGTTCCCCAGTTGTGTGATCCACTGCCACCACGCTTGTCCTCATGCTTTAGGCCGCTGAAATGTGAATGTGAAACAGAACTAACAAAACTGAGTTAACATTATAGTGTCCAGATACAGAAATTCAAAGGCAAATTTTAAAATGTGTTTTAATTGTAAAGAACAGTTAAAAAAACCCAATAGAAAAAGTTAAAGACTTACGATCTATCGCTGCCACTATGTCTGTCAAATTCACGTTTGCCACGAGAGTCAAACCCATCTCCTCTGCCCATTCCACGGCCACGGCCACGTCCTCTTCCAAGTCCACCACGTCCACGCATAGGTCGGTCAACAATGGGTCTAGCATGGAACAGTCAAACTTGAATATTTTGCCTCCAAAAATTTACAGCATGGTTTTTAAGGTTTTCTTTTTCTCTTTTGAGAATTGTATTTACTTACTTTTCCTTTGATAATTACTGTTTGTAACTGTGTTGAAGCTCCAATTTCAATGCCAAATTATTACACTCAAAAAACCCAAATATATAATGCCTGCATTTTAGAATCTGGAAACAAATGCTCAGAAGGATTACCGTTCATTTGCATCTTCTGGCACTAATTTCCAAAATTTAGTGTTTGTATTGCGTTACATCACTAGCTGATAGTACAATTTCAATTTAACTCACGTTCATCCGACTTACTTTTAAAAGGATTTCAACTTTGGCTACTAAAAATTTAGTATTTGAACATTACTTTCAGAACATTTGAATTCTGGATGCCACATGATACTCGAGACACTTTAAAACTTGCCTAGACATAAGATGGCTTCACCAATTCTAGATCTGAAGTCACTGCAGCCAAGGTATAAACACCTCCATGGACTAACTTTTATTGGCTTGAAGTCAGCTGTAAGCAACAGCTGTAACAGCAAACAAATCTCATCCTGCAGGCAACAGCTATACTTGAGTTCCTTTCCTGACCCATCTGCTGTAGATTTAGAGAGCTATGGTGGATATCTTACTGATTTAAACCGCATTTTCAGTTAAACCAACGGAACTGTTCCTGTTAGATCACTCCCAGCCTATAACTTGAGCCAAGTTTGTAAACAAAATCATGGAAAAGGAAAGAAGAGTGTTATATTCTGCATGACATATACTCTTCTTGTGACTGACAAAAATTTAATTCAATAAACTTTTTTTCTTTTTAAACTTAGTAGCAGAAGGCAAGACAGCCCCTTCCCATCAAAACTAGGAAAGTTGTCAGGCAAGACAAAATTCTTACTTATCAACAGAAAATTCTCCTCCTTCACCCTTCTCATCAGCAGGTTTGTCAAAGCGGCGCTCACGAGGAGGTCGTCTCTCCGGTCTCCTGTCAATAGGCTTGCCTTCACCCTGCTGTTGCTGCTGCTGCTGCTGCTGATCAGGCCTCCTGCCAATACGTCTTATCCCTGAAACATTAAGCAAAACACATCAACGGAATGTGGAGCTGCTCTGGGAGAGATACTGACTAACACCGTAAAACAACATTGAAGGTAAGCTGGAATTGAAGTTTTTCTTCTAGCCTTGTGACTAGATAATCTGAGAAACTATACCTTTATAAAAAAGTCACCGTAGATCATTTGATTCTTCTTATTCACATTTTTATGCAGCATTTCAATCAAATTGTATTTTGTACAAGTGTACACTCTTACAATATTGTAGGAAACAAAACCTGTCAGAGCACACAGTACATTAGTAATCCGTGTTAAAATGATAGGGTCAACTTTCGAAGAAGGATCAAGGTAAGCAAGATCCCCCCCTTCCCCCCAAAAGGTGTTTTTCAGGTAAAACAAGTGTTTTTTATTTTGATGCGCACCAAAATGAAGTCAGCATCATCATGCTGGACCCAAGTCCCTATGACAGCCACCCTGCTTCATCCCACTGTGGTCTTTTGGGGAACTTTTTTGGGTAGCAGTACAACCCGGAGCACAGTGCGCTCTCCCACAAGGGCCACCCTTACCCAGACAGGTGTCACTTGCATCCCGATAAGCAGGCAGCCCAGTACAGTAGGTACTGGTCAATGACTAAATGGTGTGTTCATCCATACCAATCCTTGCAGTTCAATACATGCTCCCCGAGAAAGATTCACCTCGCTGTGCGCTTACTTAAAATAGCTTAAGAATACACTGTGCCACTGAACTGGCTAGTGTTCTTCCCTCCCTCTCTATGCCTTCTGAAAGCTTTTTTTTTTTTTAAATAACAACTCCCCATGGGCATTATCTTCTTCACTAAGACATCTGAAGGATCTTAAATACAGGGTTTTTTTCCACTCATCTGAAAGGCCCGTTTACTCTTCTTTAGAAAGATCAGGACAAACACATTACTCCTTTGTTATACTATTTTCTTGCCAAAATGTTTAGGGAAAAAACACTAAGCAAGCCACCAAGGCTGGCTTAGGAATTGTGAACTATCTTTTAAATTAAAAGCTGCCAACTTTTAATTTTTTTTTTTTTTTTTTAAGAATTAAAGTTCCTGCCTAACAAGCAATGTCATATTTGGGTGGGGCTAAAGAAGTTACAGTTGTAACGATATCCAAGCCAACACACCCAAATGAACAATGTCTTCCTTACCTTACAAGCTGTACTTAACATGAAGTTTGCATGACATAGATTGCTTGCCAAGTAATCCTTACTCCCTGAGGAGACACAGGGGTTAAACTCACTAACATTTACTTTGAAAAGGACTCTCAAACTAAGGAAGACCATTTCATTTTAAGAGGTAAAGCTCAGCAAGGAAAGCAAACAGGCCGGTGTCACAAAGGAGGTATGCTGCAGAACTGGAATGAATAATCCACGTCTTTCGAATTTCGAGTTCAACACCCTGCACTCAGAAAAATCTGGTTCCTGGTGAAGCCTAACCAAAAATACAAGTTATTTCTTTTTCTTAGTAGCACAAAGCTTTGAACTGGTAATTCACCAGTCAAATAATCTGCATCTTTACAGAGTAGTGGAATAGTTTTAAACTGCAATACATTCACACAGGATACAAACCCCGTCAATACCATGGCATCCAACACCTTTATAATGTTAGAACTACTGTCCCACACAAAAAATAGAAATTTTCAAACTGGAAAGTCACTTTGTTTACTACAGTGCTCCATACACACTGCTACAAAAGCATGCCCGACTTTCTCTGTTTCACTACTATAATAAGCCACGAAATACTTTTCTGATAGTGAAGTAGTGCTTGTGAAAATGAATGTGAAAACTGGGAGGTAAACATGGACTGCTAGCCCTGCCAAAAACACTCTGCGTTCTCTTGTGTTGACCAAAGACACTGCCCATGTTTCAGGTTTACCTCATGCAGGACAACACCGTAATTCTGTATCCGACTAATATTTCCAAAGGACACTGGCTTAGTAAATTGCCACTTGGGACAAATTATTGCATTCCTCACAGGGAAAAAACTCTCAAGCTTTAAAGTACAAAAGATCCATAAGCAAAGCTTGTCACAAGGTGTTTTCAAACAACATTTGGGAAGCCCACTTTCTAAAACAACTGGTATAGTAAAACTTTTTCTTTCTTAAAAAGCATAAAACATGGCGGAGAATCATTTTGCGACATGCGCTGCAGTAAACGTTAAAATATTAAGATGCTTTCCTGTAGCACTGTGCTCTTCTGAACTGGCCGTGTTTCTGAAAAGATCGCTTAGAGTTAAACTGCAGTTAGCAAGTTATTTCCTCACCCACATGCCAACTGCTGTCACCACACTTTGATACGTTTCAAGGATTCAAATTTAATCAGAGTTCTGACCAATTCGACGTGTGCTGAAGTTTGTGCGCGGTACAACTGCCTGCCACGGGACGACATGTGTGTGCACCATCTAGCCTTCTTCATGCAGAGCTGTGTCCTACTAATTACTTTGCCCACAGCATATTCATTTAACCTATTTATACTTTGATTTCTTTTTTCAGCTAAGTTTCCCGTATGGGATGTCTTCTGGGTTTACACAAACACGACTAAGAAATCACGCAGCCTATTATTAAAACACATACATGATTCCTATCAACACCGTTCCCTAGAAAAATGACCCAAGTGACTTTTTAAGAGCCCAGGGACTGCCAGATATCCTGTCAAGTACGTCAGACCACCCCAAACACAACTTAGGTTTAGGATACGTTGCTGGGATTTTCTGTTTCACGTTACTCTTCTCCCGCGGGCAGTCCTCCCTCCTCCGTGCCCCGCCACGCGAGAACAGACGTTTCGGCACAGAGGCAGCACCCGGGCACCCCACGCACACACGCCTCCATTTTGAGCGGGCCGGGCCGTGGGGACACACCGCCCGGGGCCACGTGCGGCCGGGCTGCACGGCCGCCGCTCCTCCCAGAGCTCCGGCTGCCCGGGGCCGCCGCTAACGGGCCCTGCGGACGGGCGGCCCCCTCGACGCAGGTGCCCCGGGCGGCCTCCCGCGGCCCGCTGCCCCGCCACGCGCTCCCCCACGTGGGTGCGAGGCCGCCGCCCGCCCGCCGCGGGCACGGGGCCGCCGCCGCAGCCGAGGGCTCGGCCCTGCCCGGGGCCCCCCGCGCCGCGCTCCGGCGCCTTCCCGCCGCCGCTGCCTCCTTTGTGCGCGGCGGGACGCGGCCCCCGCGGGGCGAGGGGCGGCCCCTCGGCAGGGCCGGGCCCGGCAGGCCGCGGCGCTCGGCTCCCTCCCCCGTCGCAGCCCCCCGCGGCCCAGCTCACCCTCCTTCCGCAGCGGCGCGCCGGGCTGGCCGCTGCCCTCCTCCCGGCGGTCGCCGGCGCCCCCGGCGGAGGCGGCGAAGGGGGGCAGCGGGTTCTTGCGCTCCTTCTGGGACTCCCTACGCAGCTGCTTGGCCGCGCTGCCGACGCCGCCGCCGGCGCCCGCCTGGCCCGGGCCGCCGCCGCCGGCCCCGCCGGAGGAGTTGGTCTGGGCGCCCGCCGGGCCGCCGCGGGCCCCGCCGCCCCCCTGGCTCCCGCCGCCGCCGCCGCTCTCTTTCCTCCGAGTCTCGGCCGCCCGCAGCACCTCGAAGGGGTCGGACTCGTCATCAAAGAGCTGGTCGAAGCGGTTGGTGACGACGCAGCCGAAGCCCTCCTGCAGGTGTCCGGGCATGATGGGCCCCCGTCGGCGGGATCCTCCTCCGATGCTGCCGGGCCCCCGCGCCCTGCTCGCTGCCGCACAAGATGGCCGGCCCCGAAGAGACCCGCTTCTCTTCCGGCGCCGGGCACATCCGGGCACCTCACCCCGCGCGGGGCACGACGGGAACGGCAGGCGGCCCGCGCCCGCCGCCGCCCGCGCCCGCCCGCCGAACTACAGCTCCCGGCATGCCCCGCGCCGCCATTGTGTGGGGCCGCCGCGGCGGGCGGGGCGGGGGGCGCGGGGCCTCCCGCCGCCAGCGCCGCCGCCGCCGCCCCGGGCGGGGCCGGGCCGTGCCGGGCGAGGAACGGCGGTGGGCCCGCTCGGCGCGGGTGGGCCCGGCGGCCCGTCACGGACCCCGGCGGCCGCCTGAGGGGGCCCGGGGCCGGCCGCCACCCAGGGCCCCGAGGGTAACCCGGGGGTGCCGAGAGCCCTGGAAGGGTTTTGCCGGCAGCCGTGACATCAGTCCTGACGCCATGCGCCTCTTTTTTTAAGCGTCTTTCTTAACTCTAGGCGTGTGTGTCTGGCGGCAGGCGCCATTCGCCCCAGTTCCAGCCCGCTCTCCTCAGGAGCTGGGCGCCTTGCCTGTGGCGCACCTCCTGCCAGCGGGCGGGGGTCACGGCCTGCTCCGAACGGCCCGGCGGCTCTCCTTCGGTGGAGAAACCGGTCACCTCAAGGACCCGCTGAGGAAAAAAAAAGTGGAAAAAATCCATAGACTTTCTTTTAACAAATTCTGCCATCAAAGTGCAACAATCCACCGGGAAATACGTAGAGCTTATTTAAGGATTAAATAATGCAGGCTGGCTGCAACACAGTTACAGTTTTTAATTAGCTGTTAATACACTTTAGGAGCATACCCATACGCCTGAGTGAAAGCATGACCCGGTCACAAATTTATGCTTTCATACTTAAGTGTACCTGGGTAAATGCACTAATTAGTATGTGAAACTACTGAATATCTCACTCTGTCCCTCTTCACCATCTTGTTGCCTTATAAAAAGAGGTTAAAAAAATCTGAAGAGCATGGAATCACAGACAGACATTTTGGGTTTCCCAGCCCAGGCCTTCGCATGCAGCCGTGGGACAGCCACGTGCGAGCCAGCGCTGCGCTCAGACTCCGCAGGGTTTGTCCCCTGTGATGGTTGTCACCAGACCCACCATCAGATCCAGCGCAGACTGGGGGAGAAACACCCTGCCAGTTGTACATTGAAGGTTAGAAACGTGATAGTGCCACGGTGTTTGATTTGAAAGCAAAACCGTTGTTATATCATGGTGGTGAAGATTGTTACCAGGAGTGCTCGAAGTACCCCGCATACGGAGGCTGGGCAAGCGTGAGCATGGACGCAGTCCTTCTCTCGCGAGATCGAGTTAAGGCAGGGACACGTTGCTCTGCTGAAGATACAGGGCATTTTTGCATTCAAAACCTGTGAATCTAACACTTCTCATTAGCATTAGATTGCTTTTTAAAGCATGACACTGAGATAAATGTGTGTCATTGAAGGCAACTTCAGTAACAGTGGTTTAAGAGGTTTGCTGCTATAACCAATAAAAGTTACTGTTTCAAAACCTGGAAGATTTACCTTGATCTTAGCTGTATAATAAAATTTCCTACTTTCATTAACATTTATACTCATCTAATTAGCAGATATACACAATTAGAAGACAGTATCAAGTGAAGATGGTAAATATTTGCAGTATTAATTGTCTTTATATTAATTATTAATATATTATTAGTAATTAATTAGTTATTAATTAGTATTAATTAGTCTTTATAGTTCTATTTATAGTCAGTGGGAAATATACCGAGAGATTAAAATATATTTAACTGGCATAAATCTGACATGTCCTTCTAAAACACTATTTCCTATGCTCACAATTTATATCTTTAAATAAGTTGTCAGAACCTTTTGGTACCTGTTAGTATAATTAAGTTTATCCTCAGCAAGGATACTACTTCTAATATTTGCCTTGCCTACTCTGAGAAGTTAGACTACTTTAAATAATTGGTTTAGAAATTCATTTCATGACATTTGTTCAGTTCTTGAATGTGCATTGCTCATAAATTGGTGACTCCCCAAACCAACTGTTTTTGAAAAGTAAGTCCACAGTTTAGTTTCTTCTAGATTAGCTTAAAATTATTTTGGTTGCATTTATTGTTCTTCATCAGCTTTCCCTGCAGTACCACAGCCACCTCTGTTCTGCTTTGGGAGGAGTTTGAGGAAGCCCCTCCAGCAGCACCACTGCTAGGTCTAAGGGGGATTGAAGCACTGCATCGCTCACACAAGGAGCTCACCCTGTTCTCGGGATATTGTTAAGTCATCATCATAAATCATATCCTCAGAACTCAAAATATTTTCCTCAAGCAAGCCTTTTGCTTTTGGAATGAATTGAACGTCACCAAGAAACACGTAATTAAAATTCTTTGTATTTACATGGCAGATGTTTTCAGGAAAAGCTTTGAACCCATTTCAGCCTCCTGTCCCGTCACATGCACCGAGGCAACATTGCATCACATACATTTTATGAACAAAATACAAATGTTTCTCACTTGGAGTGCTGGAGTGCTGCTTGGCAGATGGCATGGACGGCTTCTTGTTTATAAGAGGGCATTTGCTCACAGAAATGGAATTCTCAGTTGCCTGTCTTTGGGGCTTGGGATTTTTCACTCAAAGGGAAGTCAGAGCATCTCTCTCTCATTGCTTTTGCAAGGGTTGTGCATATTCAACTCCCCTGTGGTATACTGTAAGCTGACATACATTCAGTATTCCAAAATTTTCCAAGTGCAGACATGGCATAATAGGTTTTGGGTCACACCTTGAATTAAACACACACAAAACAGATTCAAAGTATTTCAATATAAATGGGAAATTGATCATCATGTGAATACAATCACCAACAGACAGACTTATTCATTCTGTGTAGCAAGAAACGGGAGTTGCAGGGTGCATGGTAGGAAGCTCCGGCTCTTCTCAGGACCATTGCGCGCTTTGGCACGCACCGCCTGCTTGCACGTTGGCGTTTGCAATAAAGAGGCCCAGCAATCAGCCACACAGGTCAAAAGTCCAAATGACAATGTTGTCTGCTGAATATAATTCACAGTTTTCAGGCACTTCTGGCCATAAGACAACATTTCAATTCAGCAGAGCCGAAAAACCTGGCTTCCTACACCTGGGAAGGTCCAGGCGGGTCCCACCGGGTTCATCGATACCTTGCAGAGTCTGGAGGAGCATTGCTCCTCCAGATACCTTGCTTGCCTTCTGGAGGAGCATTAACAGGCCCCTGCCCTGCACCCAGCTGCCTCCTTTCATAGGGCCTACAAGAAGATAAGGCTTTTCCAATCATTGTTGCTCTGTTAAATCTGCTCAATGCTGGCCAACAAATTCAAAGGTGACTGGAGGGATGGCCAAAGCTGACAGCTTTGCACGCACATTGCTTCCTCACGAAGCTTGGCCAAAACATGTCTTCTAGTGGGACTGCATTTGTGGACAGAGCCACAGGTAGGAAGGACCAGGGAAAAAGGTGCTCAGCAAAGAAACCATCTTTCACAGTTTGGTTTGGGCTGAGATGCTGCAGACAAGCGAGGCTGGTGTCTGCTCTCCAGCACGGCTGGCAGGGGCAGCATCCCGCCCACCACGCGGAGCAGCTCAGGAGAACCACAGCCAGCCACAGCCAAGCCCTCCCATGCACCACTTCAGGGAGAAATGGCCCCAACTTCTATTCACACCGCAGGCTGCTGCTGATGGATGCAGTTTACTGACAAAGCTCTCCGTTGTGCTGGGACAGCATGTGCCCCGGCTCCTGGCTAGAATGGCTGCTGTGCGGGGGCATCACACCTCGTCACGTCCCGGCCCATGCTGGATAAGGACAGAGATCGCGCTACAGCCGGCCGAGGGAAGGACAGATGGCAAGGTCTGGGGTTTTGCTACTCTCCAAATGTTGGCAAAATTTCCTGCCAGAGAAACATTCATGCACACAGCAATGCCGAACTGCAATCGATCCTGAAGATCTGAACCACAGACGTCCATTGCCTGGGAATTAAATAGCCAAGGACTATTAACTCGGCACTTCTGCTTCTAATCAAGGACGTAACTTGTATATTATGGCTTCCAAATCACTAAAACCCCACACATTGGTCTCAGGACAGTCATCTCGTTAACACTGCTTGCTGATGCAGTCATTAGACACTAGCAGACAGCATGGGGGTAATTCAAACACGCACAGAAGACTTCCAGGAGCTGGCATCAAAGACTGGGCAGGCTGATGCATTTCTCCTGCATAGCAGACATTTGTGTTATCATTTCACATTGGAGTAAAACCAACATTTCCACCACCCAAAGAAGCGGATTGCTGGTGCTATTTATGGCTGGGACATGCAATGCTCCTTGGCCGAAGCTGGCCTATAGATAACCTACCTAAGGAGCCGCTCCTGCGCTGCTTACCAAAAGAGGCACGGAGTGCTTTCTGACATGCTACACTCATGCTATTTTCAAGCTTTGCCAACAGCTGTTGGCTGCCTGCTTATTAAGCAAGAATAGGAAATGCCGCAAGTTGAGGGCAGGGGGAGAAGAATTCATTTGGGTCCTTGCTCCATTCCCAAGACATGTTTTTCCTAATTTTTAACTTAAGAACCTTTATAAATCTCTTTTGCCGGTTTTCTCCAGATGCGTGTGTTACTCTGCTGTCAGAATGTACAATATACGGACAAGGAGGAGGTTGCTTGGGTTTTTTTTGAGATGGATCTTTTCCTAGGCCATATAAAATACAGTGATTTCTTGTAGAGAAAACATTATGTTTGCTTCTGAATAAAGTCAAGTATGGCCATGACTTCCGACCAGTAAGAAAAACTTCAGGTATCACATAATGATTGTATGCCACAGAGAAACTTAGCAACTTCTTGTTCAGTTTGTTCTGGCAATTGTTTTCATTGGATTTTTGATTTGCTGCAGATACTGACCATTCAAACTGAAATGCTCTACAGCCATCATATAGCTTTAGCAGAGACAGCTCAGAGTGAAGTGTGACAGATGACCTATTCCTGGCACTTTTTATAAGCAAAGCATATCAGTGCTGAGGAGTCTGAAGTAGCAGACAGTCAGTGGAAGACAGCAAGCAGACTACCTAAAACTGTAACTTTTGCAATTACTTTGCATTACTTATATAATAATAGTATTTCTGCATTACTAATTATTATTGCATTACTAATACAATAATAAAGTACATTGCATTAGCTAAGCGGTACCTAATGCTTGCCCGTGCTTGCTCATCACAGTGAATATAACAGGTAGCAAGAACACAGAGCACTTTTTACTAAGCTGTTTGCATCAGCGCATCGTGGTGCATGGATCCCTTATGAGAAGAACTCCCAGAATTAAGCAGCGCAGGGCAGAAGGACAGCAGGAGTGACCAGGAGAAGTCAGAAGAAGATACATGATCTGCACGACACAGCTTTATCCTCCCATATATTCTGCTCATTTCAGCACAGCACTAGATTTTTTTCATAGCAGAAAACCCAGCAGTTTCATTATGAAGAGGGCTGTAAACATGTGAATAACAACAGTGCTTCTACATTAAGTACGTGCACTGAAAAATAAAAAAGCCCAGTACTGCTCTGTGCATTAAAATGTGCAACAGACAAGTGAAGCAAATCATGCAGACACAGAACTTCGCTTGTAAATTAAGCCAGAGTAATTGAGCTCTGCCTGAACTTTCTTCCCCTGAATCCTAAACAACCTGCCAAGCAAGTGTTCTTCCTTAGCAGCAGTCAAGGTAAAAGGTGTTTCTAGCCTAGAAAACCAGCACTGGAACTTTACAAAGCAGAAGGTCAGGTACACCAAACACTGCTTTTATCGCCTCTGTGGGGCTTATTCCTATGAGCTCTCCTTTACCCACTCCTTCCCCGGGGCTCCTGAGGCCCTGGTGCTGTGGAAGAGGGGTGCCAGGAGGGGCTGGGATACGCAGGAGCCACCTTGGCCGCTGCCATCTAACAGCTCCCTTGCAACCAGCCCCAGAGGAGAGGGGGCTTTGCTGCCTTCCTAATCTGAGAAGACGGAGAAGGAAAAGAGGAGAAAAAAAGTTTCCCCTTCCTAAAAGGCTCAGCAGAGTGCAGGGATGCCAGGGTCTGGGCGCTGCAGGACTGAGGGGGCCCTCTGCACCCCAGCACCCACCATTGCCATGGGTTAAATAATGCAGTTAGCAATGCTGCACCGAAAAGCTCAGCCCGAGCATGAAGCAGGTGCCCTGCTCGGCTCGGCTCCTGGCGGACTCTGAGCCCTCCTGCCCGGGCGTCCCCACGCTTGCAGCAGCCCTTGCTGAGCCACTCTGGCTGCTGCTGCCAGCACCCACGGCAGCTTTTCTCAGGGTTATTACTGGGGGAAATTAGAGGTGCCTTAGTGAAACGGCCAACAGCCGTGTGCAGCAGCACTGGGAAGACTGGGACATGCCAAAGTGAAACCTGCTGGGCCAGCCAGTAACTGTCTGGGCAGAAAACTGCTCCTCCCTGCTAGCTAAAACTGCCTCTTGCTTCCACGGGCAGGTTCCCATCTCAGCTGCAGCTGACACGGCTGCTTTCTGCCTGCTGCCGCCTCCCACGCGCTGGTGTCGCTGCCGCTGTGCCGGCACACCACCCGCGGGGCTGCACCGGCAGGTGGATCAGAGCCCCGATCTGGCTGGAAAAAAGCAAAGACACTAGGGTTTTTTCCCTCGTGTTATTTTTTTTTAGGCTGGCTGGGTTCACGCTGCAGCCCTGCGGCCAGCAGGAAGGGGAATATGTTAAACCACGATTGCAGCCCCTTGCACCAGGCTCACTGCTGACACTGACCTACAGCCACAAGTCTGTGGTGCTGGGGGGTTCAGATGCCCGCGGGGTTACACCACCCTGAGAGGCATTTGGGGATGCCAGTGATAGCTGGGATTCTCACGCACATCAAAGGCGCATAGGAGCCCAGATACCTGCGATAACCTGCCCCTGTCCCCGGTTGCAGGGGCAGGGCTGGATCTGTGCTGTGTGCTCTAGCGCTGCACCACTCCTGTGAACGTCCCCTAGAAAATGAACAAAAGCAGCCTGCAACCCATGTTGTTTCAGAGAAAAGCCATTAGCATGGCTTCCTGTGCCAGCAAGCAAAGCCTGATGCTGTGTCCTGCCCTGCCTGCATCCCTGCCTGTGTCCTGCCTGTAAGTGTGGGCAGCTGAGGCTGGGCTTGGGCCTTTGGTTTCAAGCATCCCGAAGTTACAGGTTTGGCCAAAGCCCTGAGTCCAGAGCCACACTGTGCAAATGGGACATGTCTTTGCAGCAAGCTGACTCGCTGCTCCATATCCAGAACAGACGGACAGTCAAAACCTGGTCCAGCACTGTCCGTAGGGCACTGAAAACCCACAGGGTACAACTGTTAATGTGCCCCATGCTGACATTGCTGCCAAGGCTGTTCGGGAGAGCTTCAGCTGGTCCCAGTCCTGCTGGAGAAGTGGCTGTGGGGATGAAGTTGCGTTCAGCAGCACTGCCTCCAACCCCGACCAGCAGCAAGCCTGACTCTGTGCTGAAAACCAGCCCGTCCTGTTTGCGTGCCCAGCTCCAAGTCGGACGGGCTGCAGGGCGTGGAGGATGGCCATGGGAGAGCTGGGCTGGGCTGCTGAGCCGGCAGCTTCACAGGGACATGGCGGGGCGAGCTGCGAAGCAGGAGCAGGTGAGACTGCTTTGAGTCACCCCGCAGCCACCTCTGCCTGGCGCTGGGGCTGCGGAGAGGCAGCGCTCGCCCTCATCGTCCTGAGCCTGCCCGCTCACCTTGCTCCCCAGCCAGTGGCTCAGCCTCTCCTTCCCCTCTGCTGGCTGCAGGCTGGCTACAGCTGCTCCGTAGAGCCCAGATTTCAGCTGTCGCACAAATAAAAAGGGCACTTTTGTTTTATGGAGCACAATGCAAGGCACGGAATGAGCGTAGAGTTATTTTGGGGCACGGCCAAGGCAGGGCTAGGTTAAGGCAGACACAGCTTCCCACCTGGCAGCTGCAGGATAGCAAGGAGCAGGAGCGAGATCTGTGAGCCAGCAGCTCAGCCAAGCTCCCCACCATGCCTCATGGCACCACAGCGTGGCACCCAGCTGATCTGTCCTGAAGCACGGGATGATCCTTCCCAGGGCCCAGAGGAACCCCAGGCACATCCACCGCCTCCAGGCGCTCGTGTAAGCAGAAGTACTGGGCTGACACAGAAATGCAGCAATCCAGAAAAGGGAAATTTCTACCGTATCAGGGTATTATAAAAAAAAAAAATTACACAAAGCTGCATCTTTAGCTATAATCATATTGCAGCTGGTTCATTCCTGATTACTCTGAGTGCTGCAAACCCCGGCCCCCAAGAAATCACCAACTTGATGGGTTAGAAAAAACTCACTACCCTAAACCCAGTTATGCCACACATCTGTCCTGCAGGTCTCCCACACATCTGTCCTGCAGCTGTCCCTCCCACCACCAGCAATTTCTAATAGAGATCAGTGTGAACCAACCCAGGACCTTTGTCCTGCTGCCCCACATGCCCGTTTGCTGGGTGTGCAGACGCTCTGCCACCTGCAGCACTTCCCCAGCCTTCCCATGCAAGGGACTGTCCCAAACATGACCCAGCCCTTGAGCTTGGTTTTTCTTACTTGTCCCTGCAGATGCATTTAAAATAAAAATGACCCAGGCTCGGGCTGTGCCAGCCCCGGTGCCCGAGCCAAGCCCTCACTGCCAGCAGCCCAGCACGGGAGCACCCTGCGCAGGCAGCACACAGCCGTGGCTGTTTGCACATGGGGCAGGGCCCCCAGCTCCCCTCGCCCTGCCTGCTTCTCCCTGCCTGCTTCTGCCTGCCTGCTTTGGTTCCAGGAGAAGCGGAGCCCTGCAGGACCCCTGGGGAGGGAGGAGAGGCCCCCGGGGGTGTGCAGCACACGGGGTCACTATTGCTGGCTCCCCAGCACACCACAGTCAGCTGAGGCTCTTATTTGCTCTGCTGTGTTTGATTTAAACAAGCTCTGCATGTGCTGCCATGAGGCCAAGGGAAAGCCTTTGGTGAGAGCCCCCGTGCTGGCCTGGGGCAGGCTGTGGGCTGCACTGCTCTGCACCCCAAATCCTCCTCCCGTGGGTGCCCTTGCATGGTGCTGGCCCCCACCACGCAGCAATGCGTGCCCAGGGACTGGCTGCTTCTCCACGCGGAAAGGGGTCCCCACACTGTCACCGTCTCCTGTGTGTGACCCGAAGCAGACAGGGGGTCTGCAGGGCCCTGAACCCCCGATGTGTCCCCCAGCAGCAGCCTGTGGCGGGGTGCAGAAGGCTGGGTCCCTCAGTCCTGCAGTTTCCCAAACAGCACAGCGCTGTGCAGCTGCTTCAGAGCAAGGAGAGGTGTTGCACCCAAGGGCGGCTTTGCAGCAAGGTGTGCAGCAGCACAGACTCTGTGCTCCTTGCAGAGGACAGAGGCCGTGGGACCAGCCGTGGGGTTGTGGGTCTCTCAGCCGGGGGAGCTGTGGGGTCTGGGAGGGTGGGGAGGAGCGCCCATGGGACCTGCTAACCCCGATGCAGTCAGCCCATCTCATCTGCACAGATCGCTCCTTGAAGAAGGCATTGCTCTGCTTTTTATATTTCTCGGCATTTCCCTAGTTTTTTGCTTGGATAGAGCCAGGTTTCGAGGTCACCCTGCCCTCCCACCTGGAGGAGGATAAAAGGGAGAGTAATTCAGCGCTTTCCCCTGGAGATGGCTGGGAAGAGACCCCATACTTGCCACTGGGGTGGTGGTTCAGAGGCCCACGGTCCTTACACAAAACAAGCACCAGAAATGCCTGGGGGTGCTATTCAGCACCGATTTTAGCTCCTCCTTGAGAGGCAGAAATACCCCTGCAAAGAGATACAACCCCTATAGCAGGCAGAGAGAAGCAGAGCCATCCCTCTCCGGGAGCATCCCACACTGGCAGCGGTTGGATCCCATGCCCCTCGCGGTGTTGCAGGCGGAGGGCTGGGCTGTGGCATCACTCAGGACGTCGGCGTTAACCCCAGCTCGTCAGCAAGCCCTCATGCCTGACGCTGTGGCAGGCGAGCGCTGCGGGACAGGGCACTGACATGGGGATTAAAGCGGCCGTGATTCACCCCCACGGCTGTCTCTGATGGCCACTGGCTTCTCTCGCCGGGGATGAAACCCCTGCAGAGGTGTCAGGGAGGCCGTGAACCAGCAAGGGGAATCTCCAAACCATCCCAGGATCTTGAGGCAAACTGCAGGATTTCCCTGGATTTCTGGGCAGATGGGGATGCACAGGAGCAGCAGCTCCCATGCAGCAAACCTTGCATGTTGTGAGTGTGCGGAAGGCATCACCTCCTCCACCAGCGTGATGTCAGGCTTGGGCAATTAGACTGAGCCATTAATGCTGATGCTGTCAGTCACTAATGAGGTATGTATTCCCAGAAGGTGAACAGGGCACAGGCACTGAATCTCTGGGTGCTGGCAGTGAGCGACAGCGTACATCGGCTTCAGTCAACGTGCAGGTCCCAAGCACTCTCTGACCATGCGCGCTTGACCGTACCTGCTGCAGCAGCAGGCTCACCTGGGCGAGGAAATACAAGAAAAGCAAGATCAAACACACTCAAAGCAGGTCACAGAATTGCCTCTGCTGCAGCTGGGCAAGACAACTACTCATTAGGGTGATTACAGGCAGAGGAACTACCCCGGCTCTCTGCTAACGAGCTGCGTGGGCTGCCTGACCTCCGCAGCCCAAACAAGCCCCAGGGCTGTTGCACGTTCAGTTCCGGCTGGCAGCTTGGGAGGTTTCCCCACTGCTCCAGCTCGTCATGGTCCCCAGCCCTGCAAAGGGTCTCATGACTCAACCAGCACCAGGGCCCCAAATCCCCATGGCTGCAGCGCGCCCTGGGCAGGCTCGCTGTGAATCCTCAGGGTGCAGAGTGGAGCTGGGGTGCTTCCTCAGCCCATCCGAGCAGTGCTGCTGCTGCCAGCATGAGCCCATAGCTGACGTACAGCCAGGGGGATTGAGATGCAAAGACTATCACTTCCCATGGATGCTGCAGGGGGACTAAGGGGGCTGAACCTCAGCCAGGGCCGCTGATGAGGCTGGCAGAGAAGCACACAGGAGACTGCTCACAAGCAGAGCGCCGAGGATCTGGTTCTCCATCACACACAATCATACAGGCATCGGCCTCAAAAATGCCTAAGGAGGATGTGCAATTGCTCAGGATGTGTTTCTGAGAGATCCCAAGCACCCTCAGCTCCTGCACGGGCAGTGCAACCTTTGCCTGGCCACCCATCCTGCCTGGCTCCTGAGGTGTGGGCACATGCCAGCATATCAGATGAACGAAAGATACTCAGCCTGTAGCCCGGGACCTGCAGCAAGACCTCCGACACCTCCCCATGCAGTGGGTTTAACCTGATATGCTTCATTGTCTGTGTTGCATCGTTCATTGACTGTCCCAGCATTCATGTCCCATCGGGTCCCCTGCTGCTGCTTTAGATAGAGACAAACGAGCAGAGAGCCGCAGGGCTGCCCGCTCAGATAAGGCGCTGCAGGAAGCACAGTCCCCGGGCTGGCGGGGAAGGTCCTGTTTGTGGTGGAGGTCCCGTTCGTGGTCGAGGTCCTGTTCGTGGTGAAAGCAAGCGGCAGCACGCAGCTGCCCACTCTGATAACGGGGTGTGGGTTCCCAGCACAGGGGGGACACGTGGGGACACCCCACTGCGACACAGCTCATGTAACCACAAACATCACTGAAAATCGACTTTGGAGGACTATAGGAAGAATCAGACCAAGACACTACTTTGTTGGCTGAAAAGGCAAATAAAAATGGAACAAAAGTAGTGTCAGTTTTGTGCAGCCTGCAGCGAGGGGCCAGACTTTGGTGACGAAGGACCATGGAGCCACCTGTCTTGCTTGAGCCACCAGCCTTCCCCACGCAGCAGGCACTTGGCTGGACCAAGCACATCCCCATCCCCACTGCACCCGCCTGGTAGCCTAGGCAGTCCCTCGCTGCCAGCCCCCACCTGTGAAAATGGAGGGAAAAAAGGGATTTGTGTTCACCATGGGCATGCTGCACACACCAACTGCTGCCTGTGAATTGCTCTGAGCACCTCTGATGAAAGAACTGAAGAACAAAGTGTTATTAACATATTGCCTGCAACGCAGGCAGCTATGTGGGGAATGGCACCCGCTCCGTGCCAGGAGCAGCTGCCAGCCCTGCCAGGCCCACCTCTGCTGCCTTGACGAGCTCTTATCCCCTCCTTAAGGCAGGGATCCCTCCCACCAAGGCTCCTCACAGTCATGCATCTCCTTCCTGAAGGAAATCCCTTTTTATTCAGTCTTCAGAGGAGCCCTTTGGTTCACAGCTCACCCTTTTCCAGCAGTTTAGACCCAAGCCCCCTCCCCATCTCCTGAGCAGCCCTCCAGAGCATCCTCTTCACCCCCGGGATGCCATCCCGCAGCCGCTCCGTGTTGACAGCTCCCCCGGTGTCCCTGCATCCTGGGACCCAGCTGGGAGACAGAAAGGGCCAGACCCAAAATGTGATTTCCATGGAAAACGGGAACCCACATCCCAAGCTGCCACCCCGAAGTCACCCTCCCACAGGAGAGTGCCTCAGCTGCAGAGACATGGCATTTCATCGGTCCAGCTCTTCTCCATGCGATGCACAGCCACCGCTTGGGAGCCGACACTGCTGCGGCCCCTGGAAGGGTCCTGGCCCAAAAACAAATGAAAAATTGTGAAAACTCAGTATTTGCCCAGCTCCCAGCCCAGCTGCAAAGGAGGAGGGAGCTGCGCAGTGCAAACAGTAACACCAACACTAGAAATCGCTTTACTTGAATGTATGCAAGTGGGGTAATCATTACACGAGTAACTGCAAATCAGTCCGAGAAAACTGTCTCCTGCCTGGAGACTGCTCCTGAGCAGAAAAAGAGGCAAAAATCCTCAAATTAATTAAAAAGTGCTGGCAGCTCCCGTAATACATGAAAATAAAACCAGCACGGCTTGCTGCTACCACTCCAGACTGGCCTCTGTAAGCATCCCTGGCTTTTCCAGTGGCTGCAGAATGGGGCTGATCTGCCAGACTGCTTCGGGTCAAGGGAATCTTTCAGCACCAGGGACCTGTAGCAGCAATATTTGATTTCTTTAGAAGTGTATATTCTTAAAAAAAAAAGCTTACACCATTCATTAGAAAATTATGCATATTAAAAAAAAATTATTTATATTTTCTTAAAAAAAAAAATTACCTTTGTTACAACTTTATGTTAAAGGGTTGGCCTGAAAGGTGCTGCTCCAGGCTCTCTGCCCCATCCCTTCCCTAGGAAGAGCTGCTTGGCCACAGCGCCGGCATTCCTGGCTGGTGGGCTCTGGGCTGTGGCACTGCAGGGATGGCTGCCTGCACCTTTCCCTGGCACTGGGTCACAAGTCTGGGGTTATTCAAAGTTTTTCTTACAGCCCCAGCTCCTGGACTGAGGTGTTGGCACAAGGATGGGCTGCCCCAGCCCCGCAGCAGAGAAGCCCGGGGGTACCTCCACTGCACACAAAACACCCATCCGGGCTGAGCCCTCACTGTCCAGCATTCCCACCACTACAGCGGACACAGAGGAGGGCTTGCTGGTAGAAAAGAAAGGAATCCTAGATCTCCTCATATCCCAATTAACTGAGTTCTGCAATGCTAGCAATACTAAAACTCAGTTAACGAGTGCTAATTTGCCATCAGTTTGCAGTCACCCTGTTTGCAAGCGCTCTGCAGTGGTGCCCCTGTGCCGGCCGGGAAAGCATCCTCCAAGCAAGCACCCAGTGCTCTCTGAGCGCTCGTTGTTGCTCAAGAGCTTGGAAACGATCCGCTCCTTCCCCAGGCGGGGCCCACAGGGACAGGCCTTCACGTCCCCCGGCACCTCTGCAGGAAGTGAGGGCAGCTCCTCGTCCCCCCTTTGCCGGCGGGGAAGCAGGTGTCATGGTGGCACCACACATCTTTGGTGACATGGCTGCGGCCAGGGAAGTTGGGAGCCCCTGGCCCTGCTCCTGCCCCACAGGACATTGCTGCTCCATGAGGCCAGCCAGGAAGCAGCTCGTTGCAGATGCCCCGGAGCATGTGTTGCTGCATTTTTCTGCTTGTTTCATTCCCTCTAATTCCTCCTAAAGAGCTTCTGGGCTGGGGGGCGGAAAGGCCCCACATCCCCCTGGGGCTGAAGCCGCTCCCTGTGCCGGGGGACAGGTTTGGTGGGGAGATGCCATCAGGAGGGGATGTCCCCACCTCCGTCCCACCCCGCTCCCACTGCTCCTGCAGCCGCTGCCTCCATCCTCCCTGCTGCGGGAAGGTTTCTCACCCTTTCTTTTCCTCCGGTTTTGCAACCCAAGTCCCTCCCCAGGGAGTCAGTGGCTCCCAGCCTGCAGCCCCGTAGGGCAGGGGGTTCGGCATGGGCGCCGGGGGCGTGGGCAGCCAGCAGCACCCCAATCCCGCTGCTCCCGCCAGGCTGGCCCAGTGCCCGCAGGTACCCGGCTGGGGTCACTGACCCCATGCCCCCCGCAAAAGGCAGGTCAGCCCCCAGCAGTGAGCCCCAGGACAGGCATTAAAGGCTGGACTTACCTGTCGCAACATGTTGCACCTTGGGTATTTTTTTCCTTACTGCAAAATTACTTTTTAAAAAAATTAAACATTTTTTCTGACGTGCAGGCGCCAGAAATTCCCCGTTTCGAGCTCTGTAAGGCACCCCGGGGGCCCGCACCCCGGGGGCCCGCACCCCGGGGGGGCGGCCCGCCGCCCCCGCCGCGGCCGCCAGGGGGGGCCGGAGAGGCGGCGCCCGCTCCCGCGCGGGCACCTGCGTCTGCATCCGCGCGCGCGGAGGGATCGGCAGGAGCAGGCGGGGTTTGGCGGCGGCCCGGCTCCCCGCTTCTCAAAGAAATAGCTATTCTTTTTCCCCGGCGTGGGTTTTGCTCCTGGTTTTTGGGGGGCACCCTTGGCCACGTGGCCTCTGCCCACGCGTGCCCCTGTCGGGAGCTGGGAGCGCGGCTACAGAGAGCCAAAAAGTCCCCGGCCTCGCGCAACCGGCTTGTGCTGCGGCCACGGCAAAGCCACCGCCGGCTCCTGGCTGCGGGCTGCGGCCACAGCTGGGCCCGGCCCTGCGCTGCTGCCTGCGGCTCCTGCCTCTCCTCCTCGGAGAGGAGCTGCAGCCAAGCTGCAGCTTGGCTCGGCGTTCGCCGCGGCAGCGCCCAGCCGGGCGGCAGGGTTTGCCGCGACTCTGCCGGGGTTGCAGGGGAGAGCGATGCGGGCACCGGCCTCTGCCACCCCTGCTGCTGGAGGAGCTGGGATGTGGACACGATGCAAGGCGGCTAATTGGCAGCCACAGGCACCATTAATCACCTGAGCAGCTTTTTGGCGAGTGAGCGCGGCACGACCACTGCAAGGGCTTTGCTGCCCTGCAAGGCGCTGGGCACTGCCGCAGCATGAGGGGCTGTGCCCCGGGGTGGGCAAAGGGGCTCCCTGCCGGCACAGGTCAAAATTGCCCTTAAAAACTTTGCCGGAGTCCTTGAAAACACGATTTCTGTGTTTCTGACCATTACATACATTTTTAAATCCGCTTTCAAATAAATGTCGTGGCTTAATTTATATATACTGCAACAGTTGTTACTGCAATGACCATCAAACTCAGTATTTCACTTCAAGGTCCCTTCCCCTTTTATTTCTAAACGCTCTCCCCATTCAGTGCTTTATATGAGACAAAATTAAATGAAATTAATGTAAAGTCATATCCTGTCCCCAAATGATCTACCTGCTATTCACAAGAACTGCAGTAAAGATGACTGTAACTAAAAGGGTGAACAAAACCAGTTCTCTGTTTTCATGTGCGCAACTGTGCTCAGTAGCAGGGGTTGTTTTTGCACGGGGGGGGGGGGGGGGCAGCCCTCCCTGCTGCTTGCACCGGGGCTTTCCTGAAGGCACCAGGGAAAGCAAAGCACTTGGCAAATGGGAAGCATCCCTGTGGGAGGCAGGACTGAGGGAGCTGGTGACTGCCCGCATGGTTCCCACAGCAATTTCACACAAAGCCGATTTCCTTGTGGAGAAAGCGTGCAGGGCAGGAGAGTGTTTACTCATGCAAATGCCACTCATGGGCTATTTTACAATTCCACACAGCTATTAAATAGGACAAAGTTTGGTTTTGCCTTTTACTGCAGGTTTATCTGGGGAGCGGCCCTGCGGGTGGCGGGGGGGCATCCCGGCTCCCAGACTTCACCTGGCGCTGCCCAGGCTTTGGCTCCAGGCTAGGCAGGAAAGCTCCCACAAGCACCCAACAGCACCGCGTGTGCCCGGCCTGCCGGCACCACAGCCCAGGCCACTGGGTCCCCTGGCCACGGCTCCGGCACGGACGTGGGTTGTGGGGGCATCTGCAAAGGTGGACGAGCACAGGGTGGGAAAAATGCCTTCCTCATCCAGAGAGAAGGGCTGTAGGGATGCATCCAGGGCCAGGGATGGCAGTGAGCAGCAGCAGCCCTCTCCAGCATGTTTCAGGGAGCAGCACCGGTTTCTGCTGCCCTGAATTAACATGTACCAGGAGCTGATTGAGCCTTAACTGCCTGCAGCCAGCAGCGGGGCACAGGCTTGCTGAGGCAGCATGGTCATGGGCTGCTGGACTTCTGCTGGGGAAGGAAAAGATATGCAAGCAGCCACCCAGGATGGTGGAACAAGGGTGAAGCACTCCCAGGGCTCCCACTTGTGTTCCCCATTTGCAGGGGTCCTGCTGTCCCAAAATTGCTGGGCCTCTGCAATAAAAATTCAGGCCCAGGTGAGTAAAACCCCCCTAGCTCGAGGGGCACGGCCGGCAGTACCACCCCAGGTTTCAGTGTTTTCTCCAGTGCCCTGTGTCAAGGGCACAGTGCCCCGGCGCAGGCTGCCTGCACACCTCTCCCAGCCCCATGCAGGCTTTCCTGCAGCACCAACCAAAGGCACTTTTTTATTGCAGCGCTCAAAGCAATCCAAACTAAACATGGCTCCTGGCCCGCTCTCTGTTCCCTGTGCAGCCCAAAACCTCATTTTCTCAGTGAGAGGGGCAGCTGGGATGCTGTGGTGGATGGGGCGCAGCTGGGGCAGCAGGAGCCGGTGGCAGCACAGGCTTTTGGCCGCAGGTGAAAACATCTGCTGATGGGAAGCGGGTCCCTTACTTTGTGCAAACCCAGCCGGTTCCTGCAGCCGGCTCAGCACAGCAGCCTGCTGCCAAACCCCAGCGTGCCGTGGCCGGTGAGATCTGAATCCCTTTCAGCGATGCTTCGGCACCACAGAGGACAGCAGGAATGTGCTGAGCGCTGGCAAACGGGGGTCAGATAAACACATCCCAGATCCCTGCACCCCTGCCTTTGGGAGAGGTAACCCCCAGGTCAGGAGTCCGCAGCCAGCCCTGCTACGTGAAGGGCGGCAGACAGCATTATCCCGAACATGGGGTCCTGCACACCAACTTTTCTCCTTTCATGCATGCGGATGGGGTTGTGGGGGGACAGCCAGTGTTCGGCCCCAGCCCCTTCGCTGCTGTCCTCTCGCTGCTGTCCTCGCTTGCAGTTTCCACCTCTGCCGATGAAAGCTGGGGGTGCAATTGTTTGCTTTTGGTGCAGGGAGCCCAGCGCTGTATGACACGCCCCGTACCAGACCAGTCGGCTTAGTTTAGTATAAAATTACCAGCACCCTTTTCTTCCTGAGCCCGCACCCGTTCTTCTGGGGCCAGGACTTGGGATTTTGGGGACAGCTGGCCCCTGCCACCTACATTTGCACAACCCAACCCCACGGCCGTGGGGAGGGAGCACGGCTCTTGCTTGGGCCAGGCTGCTCCCTGCATCCGCTGGGAAAGGCAAATGCCTCTGCCAGGAAAGTCCTGTCCCTGCTCTGTGCCACCCGTGAAGTGCCACCGAGCCGGGCTCTCGGCCAGACTCCTGTGACCTGGGTGGTTAGGAAAGCTGCTGGCACGGTGCCCAGCTCCGGAGCCAAACCAAGCCGGGGCCACGCTTCCCAGCTGCCCTGCGCACTGCCAGGCACCAGCCAAAGTCAAACCCCAATGCCAGCAGGGATTGCTTCAGCTGAACCTCGCTTTTATTTCCATCGGGGATGGAGAAACTCCTCCAAAGAAAACAGGGGGAAAATGACTTTTTTGTCTCATATACACAAGGGTCCCACCCCCCCAGGGTGGCTTCAGAGCCCCCGTGCCTCCATCAGGAGGTGTGCCTGCCTGCCCTTCCCCAAACTCCGATTGCTGGTTTTGCTTTTTTGGTGGTTTTAGTGCTTTGCGGGCGTGCTGCCAGGGCATGGGCTGCCTGCCAGCAGGTTACATGGAGCCCCTAACGCTGCCACGGCTGGGCTCAGCCCTGCGTGGGGTGCAGGCTTTGTCCATGGCCCCTTCCTGTGGCCCCCACATCTGCCCTTGCTTTGCTGCCAGCGCTGTCCAGGGACACAGTGGTCTGTGTCCAAGCAAGCAGCATGCACTGATGGTGCACAGGGAAGCCAGGTCCCACAGACCCGGGGCAAGCCCAGGCTCCTGCTCTGCTCTGCAGGGAGGCAAAGCCAAATGCGCCAAAGGTTGCCAAGCATCGGAGGCTGGGGCCTCTGCTCCCACAGGGGTCCGGGATGGTGCAGGCAGGGATGCCCCAGCCTGGGAAGATGAACATGGATGCTGCCTGCACCGGCTGGAAACAGCGGGGCCAGCCAGGGCACTGGGGTCGGCTCAGCAACACGGGACTGGGTGCCGCTGGGAAAATGCAGTGACTGTTGGACCAGAGGCCACGCCGGGGAATGTGCAAGCTGGCGTTTGCTTTGCAAAGGCGATGGCTGCCCTTGTTACCCAGCAGATTCAAAGGAGAGTGAAAACGCCGACCCGGAACTCAGGGCCCCGCCATGTGAGCATTGCTGGGGTGCTGTGCTGCGCGGCGGTGCAGGCAGCACGTTTCTGCAGTGCTGAGCAAAGGGCCAGACCTGGGACCTTCATGTAGCAACGGAATGGCCGGGGGGGCTCAGCAGAGTTGGCAAAAGGTCCCACGTGGGACAGAGCAAGGCAGGGGACAGAGGGAGCAGATCGCTGAAAACGGGAACAGGGCCACACGAGCACGGGGACAGCACGGAGCTGAGTGAAAAGGGAGCTGGAAGTCCCCTGGCACTGTGCTGTGGGGCTCACGGTGTAGGAACAGCAGCGGTGGCCAGGACCACCCAGTGGGCAGCCCCCCGCAGCGCCCGGGAAGGGGCTTGGCCGGCTGCCGGCCCCTTCAGCAAGGACGGGGCTTAGTCACCTCTCACTGACACCATCTAATGTTTGGTCTCATTCCCAAAAACTTAAATTAAACAACTTGGTGCTCTTACATGCAGGAAACATGTCTCTGGCTGGCCGAGAACGTCCTCCTGCAGTGGCAGCTCCCACCGAACCACACGCAGGACTCAAGTGGGCATCTCCTAAACCCCTGCGTGTTAACTTGGAGAAAGCTGTCTCAAACCACCAAGTAGCTAAAACCCACAGCCCCAGATAACATTTGGGGCCGAGGGTTTGCCAGCGTGGGGGGAAGAGCGGAGCCCCCCCCCGGCTGACTCTGACACAGCTCCCGGGCCCCCCGTCTCTGTGATGCTGAATGTGGAGGGGATTGCAGGCATCAGCCTGGTGAATTATGAAAGTCAGGATTAAAGGGCAGGGGGGGAGCAAAATGCCCTGGACGCTTTTTGGCAGGCGATGAAAGGAAGGTTTAGCGGCAGCTGCCAGCTGGGAGCCGGCGGAGGGACAACTGCAGGTCTGACTCCATCCCGGGCTCCCCAGGACAGCAGCCACGGTGCATCCCCAGCACAGCCACTTTCTCTCTCCTTGCTGCAAAGCAGGAGGGACCCATGTGCCTCCTGGGCATCCTTGCTGCTTCTCTGGGCAAAGGGAGGGAAGGAAAACTGCCCCCAGATGGGAAACCTGCGGGGAAAATGCAGTTTCAGGGCATCACCTGCCATCGTTACCAGCGTGGGTCAGGGAGCTGCTGCTACCAAGGAGAGAGAAAAGAGGCTTCAGCTGCTTTTCAGTTGCCTTCAAGACAGATTTAGCTCTGTGGCCGGCCACAGATGGGGCTGCGTGGCCAGACCGCCTGTGAGATACAATCTGAGATCTCGCAGTGAAGCCGAGAGACTTTAGTTGCTAATAGAGATACAGCAAATTAACCGAACTTAATTCGGAGGGTCACCACACAATGCTTCCACCTGTTTTGCTGTGATTCTGCCATCTGCCACCCCTCTACCTGATGCAAAAGAGGCTTTTTTTCCCTTTCTCCTGACGCCGAGGGCTTCATTAAGTCGTGTCATATCTCATCAGGGCTGCAGCGGCAGGACAATGGGCAGCGAGAGCCGAGCTGAGGGAACATATGCAAACTTTTGGAAGCTTTCCTCTCCAGGACCAACGCAACCGAGGGGCTACTTTAAACCACTCTCTATATTCTGCTACGGAAAACGGTTTCATATCCAGATCTTGTTTTACAAATGGCTAGCTAAGTGATTCTGCAAGCAGTGTATCGAATGCTGCCCTGCATCGCTCAGCTGCACTCACTGACACATTGCACCACGCTTCAGCAAACACCGACTTGGAAAACGGCTGCTGCTGTTTACAAGATGAAGGAAAACGCCAACACAAGCAAACCTTTAAAACACACGCTGCCAAAAGCTCTGTGAGGGACCACCAAGGGTCCCGTCTGCAGCCCAGGTCCACTGGAGCCAGTGGGACCGTGCCAGCTCGCAGCCCAGGTTGGGCAAGCATTTTGGCACTCACTACAGGAGGATGGAGGTTTTTAGGTGCGACAGCTGAGAAAGCATGATCTTTGACACAGCTCCCATTAGAAGAAATCCTCCCCGGAGGTCTCCCAGGCTGAGACGGGCCATATGGCAGCGAAAGTAAGTTCCCAGAGAAACCCCAAATTCAACCCCGCACTTGGAAACCCTGCGGAGGGGCTGGCGAGGGCGAGATGCTGCCTGCCTTGCTGGCAGCCAGCTGGCCTGGGGGGGCTGGGGGAACAGGTCTCCTCCACCAGGCTCAAACACCCACGGTTTAGCTAAGTCAGCATCAGAAGAGCAAGCTTGAGCACCCAGCTGCAGAGCAGTCTTATGGCTCTGGCCGACATGAAACGTTGCTTCACCGTAGCGGCAGTCGAGAATAGTCGAGAAGAGTCCGGCACGGCTCCCCCCATCAGGGATATTTGCAGGGGGGAGCACTCACAGGGTCGTTTTTGCAACATAACTGCTACTAGCAACACACTATGCCTTAGGTCAGCATGCCCAGGTTCTGGGGCAGGAGCCTGCCAGCCGGTGTAGCACGGCCCAGTGCGCTGGTGGCTCTGCTGAAACGCCACCGTCCCCGCCGCCGGTGCAGTAAGTCAGGATAGCTCTGTAACTTTGGACTATTACAGGCTTCAGACTGAGCTCAGGAAAGGTATTTCTTGCAAGTAATAGCACAGGCTGCAATGCCTGTGACTCACCAGGAAATTACAGTGTGGCCTAGCAGAAGACAAACTGGAGAGAGGGAACAGATCACTCCTTACAGCAGAAGGATGCAAACCGAGCTGCAGCTGTCAGAAACACCGTCCACGCTTCGGAGCTGCTGCTTGCCTTTCCTTACTGCTCACGTTGGGAAAGGTGCCAGTCACCGCGCTGCTGCTGCCCACCCAGCCCAAGGTGCAGGCGCCGTCCTGCGCGGCAGTCGGGCTGCACACCCTGCAGCGCTGGCCCATGTAGGATGGCAACGTGGGTACCCAACAGCTGGACATCAACATCACCTGCACCCAGAACCTCACACGTACCAAACACAGCAGCAGCCACGGCGCTGATCTGAGTGGTGAGCACACGCCGTGCCAGCCCCAGCTAATGTGTGAGCTGGAGGCCAGAGCTGCTGAAGCTGCCTCTGAAGTTTGGGTTTCTCAACAGGCCGCCTTACCTTTCCCGGCCAGCAAGGCTGGAAGTGAAACTACACTGTATACTACGCACAGAGCATGTATTTTAAGACTCAGCTGCCTTTGCCTCCTCTGGGTCCAACACCGGTGTCCCGAATAATACCAAGAGGCGGTGGGGTGTCCGCTAAGGCAAGGCTTGGGGTAACCCCCACCCCAGACAGGGATCTGGTGGAAAGGCCTCACCCATGCAGGACAAGGAGGAGCCAATTCAAAACCAACAAAAGGTGTCACAGTAGACACACGGATCAGAAACCGTGTCCCAGGAGATGCTGCAGACATGAAAGCCGGAGCCTGTGTGAAGGAAAGCATGAGTTCCTGGAAGGATGGTGGCACGCAGAGGGCAGCAGCCCCCGTGCTCGTGTCCCCAGCATCGCAGATGCTCTCCAGGGCTGTGGGTTGAATCACATTGTGCAACTCGGGATCGGCGCTGTCTGCAGCCCGTGGGTCACTCCCACCTCCCCAGTTGACTCTTGGCATAAACGCAGCTATGTCCGCGCTGTCATGAACTGCAAAATGCTGCTCGTAGCATTATGCCAAGGGATCGCTGTATCACATTCCTGGTGAAAACCATGCGTCAAAATATTGTTTGCTTTCACCACTGCCAGTGCTACAGACTGTACTAGCCATTGCACAATATTGTGTGCTGAGGTTTTAAAGAGCTGGTGAGGTTACTTCCTGAGCGTGCTGGCGTTCACTCAAAGGGAACAGCAAGAGTGCAATCGTTGTGGTTGCAGGGAAGACAGACAACTTCATCCTAATTGTGAATTTAAAGGGAAACCTGTGGTCTTTGGAGGCCTAATAGGTGACAGTGCCAGACTGCTCCGACAACACCCCGATACAGAAAGACCTTCAGCTTTGCCAGGCCAAGCTCTGCCCCGTGCTGCTGACTGCAAAGCCAGAGCGAGACGCACGACCACTGCGGTGAAGACGTACCTGGTTGTAACTTACACATGACCTGGCGCTACTCCCATGGCTTCTCTCCGAGGGTACGGCCCGTACTCCCAGCTGTTATCTCCGGGTATCACCGTAAATCGGCGACGCCTGCCGCTGATTCAGGCAACGGAAACGGCAGGCGGCAAAGCACCTGCGCTGCAGCAGGAGCGGGCGAACTTCATGTCGCTCGGCTCCGCCGGCACGGAGCCAGAGGCCTCGGGCTTGGCCCAGCCTAGGAAAATAAAGCAAAGGTGAGACGTTTGAAATAACGCCCTCGCTCCGCACAGGCGCTGCCCATCGTACGACACACGAGCTGCCGCGCCGCTGCTGCGCCGACCCGCGGCCCAGCCTTGCCCCCCAGGACCGCAGGGCAGGGGTGCAGCCGCGGCCGGGGGAGCCCTTCCCTCGCGGGAGCTCACGTCTGTATTTCAGCTTTTTACGGTTTTGGGAACAAATCTGCGTTACCCCCGCCCGCAGCCGGTGGCCGAACCGGCCCCGCCGAGCTCGGCCTTTGGCCGCTCCCCCCCCGGCTGGGCCCGGGAGCGGCGCGCGCTCGTTTCAGCGGGGGGAACCAGCGCTCCCCACACACGCGCTGCCTGCAGCGGCCGCGCTCCGCTTCCCCCCGGCGCGTGCTGCCCGCAGCCCCCGCCCCGCCCGCTTCACAGGCCGCGCTCCTCCCCCGACCAATCAGCAGCCGCCGCCCCGCCGGTTCCCGTGGCGGCCCGGCCGGCAGCCGCGACGCGGGCGAGGGGTCAGGCCGGCCGTTCTCGGCGGCGAAGGGGAGCGGCCTCATTTGCATGAACCAATGGGCGGGAAGTATGCAAATATGGCCGGCGCGGGTTGGCCGGTCGCGGGTCGGATAACGCCCGCGGGGCGCCTTTGTGCCGCAGAGGCGGCGGCGGCGCGGAGCGAGCGGCGGCACCT
Organism: Aptenodytes patagonicus; assembly: GCF_965638725.1. Classification (NCBI taxonomy): domain Eukaryota; kingdom Metazoa; phylum Chordata; class Aves; order Sphenisciformes; family Spheniscidae; genus Aptenodytes; species Aptenodytes patagonicus. Next base: position 58,336,271 of record NC_134953.1, on the reverse strand, counting down.
CCCCGCGGCTGCACTATGACTCTGGAGGAGCTGCCTGGGGACCACCGCGCCACCGGGAGGTACGGGCACGGTACGGTACGGGCGCGGTCCGGTACGCGGGGGTGCGGAGGGGTGTCGGCCCCGGGTGATGGCGGCCTGTCTGTGCTTGTCCCGGCGGCAGGATGGAGCAGGCGGGGGACGCGCTGGAGGAGGTGCTGAGCAAGGCGCTGAGCCAGCGGAGCCTCACCCTCGGTGTCTACGAGGCCGCCAAGCTGCTCAACGTGTGAGTGACACCCCCCCCCCGGTGCCCCCCATTCCCCGGTGTTCCCCCATCCCCGCCGGTGACCGCGGCTGTCCCCGCAGGGACCCGGACAACGTGGTGCTGTGCCTGCTGGCGGCCGACGAGGAGGAGGCGGGGGACGCGGCGCTGCAGATCCACTTCACGTTGATCCAGGCCTTCTGCTGCGAGAACGACATCAACATCCTGCGCGTCAGCAACCCGGCGCGGCTGGCCCAGCTCCTGCTGCCCGCCGCCGGCCCCGAGCCGCCCGCCGACCTCCACTGCGTCCTCGTCACGGTGAGCCGGGGGGGGCCGAGCACTGCCAGCGCCCCGGGTCTCGGAGCATTGTGCTGGCTTTTCGTGCGTCTTGCGTCGTGCAAGCGCTGCAAGTGGATGAGGACACACTCGTAGTCCTTTAGCCACCGGTTCCTGCCGCCCCCCCATCTCCCGAGGGACGCGGGGTGCTGCGGGGGGACAGCCCCGTGCTGGGCAGCGCGGGCAGCTCCTCCCGACACAGGCAGCCGGCGCACTGTGGCAGTCTGGCCATAAGGCATAACTCGTCTTTCCAGTAAGCAATGATGACTATGCAGAGCACGTCTTTTATCCTGCAAAGCCTGGAATCGAGCGCAATTTCAAAATGTCATTTGGTAAAACCGGAACTGACCGCGCCTGGGGCACGGCTGCGGCCCTTGCTCGGGGCTCGGACCCGCATCCGGCAAGTGGGCTGGCACGGAGAGGGCCCCACGGGACCTGTGAGGGCCCAAAGGAAACTTTTTTTAGGTTTGTTTTATTTTTTTTTTATTTTTTCTACTCTGCCCTGGAGTCCAAGGCTGCAAAACTTCTCACATGGTTCTGGGGTTGGTTGGTTTGTTTGCCTTAGTGGTAATTTAAGATGATTCATGCTCCTGGGTTTTCTGCTGTGCTTCCCCCCCACCCCCTTCTCTTTCTGTCGGGGTGGTTTTTGCTTCTCAATTAAAACACTCCCCCTGCCCCCCCCCTCTCTTTCCAGAACCCCCATGCCTCGCAGTGGAAGGATCCAGCGCTGAGTCAGCTGATGTGCTTCTGCCGGGAGAGTCGCTACATGGATCAGTGGGTGCCAGTGATTAACCTCCCCGAGCGGTGACCGCGCCGGGATGAAAACGAACTGAACCGAATTGCACTGAAGTTTTGCAATACTTTAGCAGTTGCTCAGGAAATAACTCCCTGCCCTGGCACAAGGATTACAGGGGAGGGGGGAGTAAAAAAAAAAAACCAACAAAAAAAGATAAAACTGATGTCAAGGGGGTAGGCTGAAGTTGAACTACATCTTGTGTGGGACTGAAGAAAAGTGACTCCGAAGCGATGGGGATGCGTGGAAGCGAAGGGAAGACCAGCACCTGCGTTGCCGGAGGAATGAGCCCTGCCTGACAGGCAGGGGTGCCGCACTGCCGACTTACAAAAAACACCCAACACCCTTCATGGTCTTTTAAAGTGCAACTTACAGTTTCCGGTTTAAATACCTTAAAGAGCAAAAAGGTTAATCGAAACATTTTACAAACAATTTTATTGTATTTTTGGGATGTTAATTCTCAAGTTTTTATGCTAAGATATATAATAAGTTATTTTATGATATTGATGAAAAAATTATTTATATTTGGAGGTTTGAGAACCAGAATACCCTTAAGCAGTTGGTCTGCAACCACACATCTTTTAACAGTTGGCTGTTAAAAGCAGCTACATTAATATAATCGTTTGAAATTGGATAGTGTTTTGTTTTTTGGGTTTTTGGTTTTAGGTTTGTTTTTGGGTTTTGTTTTTTTTTTTTGAAATAAAAGTTTAAACTCAAACCCTCGGTCCTGGGTTTTATTGTCTTACCCTGTTCATTAATGTACAGTCAAAAGGGCTCATTTGGCAGCTGCTTCCTTGTCCTGGCCATGGGCAAGGTCCTGTTGTGCTGGTCCGCTGTGGGTTTATTCCTAGCTCCTCCCATGCCATTAAATGAAAAAGCAGCTGATGTGCTGCAGGAAATGTTGGGAATGTTACTTATTTTTCTTGAATGCTACCACTTAAAAGCAGAGTTTAAAAAAAAAAGCATTATTTTAGAGGCTCCAACACTTCTGCAGAGCCTGGGTCTTCTTGGAAAGTGGGGAAACCTGATTCCTTGTAGGAGGAAAACTTGACCTGATGTTTCCTTTTCCAGGAAGGTGTCTGTCCAAGCATTGCACCACAGACTGCTGCAAACCCTCCTGGATTTGTTCCCTGTGCACCCCCAGCACTGCCTGTGCCCCCCAGGGTTAGGTGGTTTCTGTGCTAGGCTCCTCTTTTAATTACGTATCTACACTGGCACATAAAGCGCCATACTCCGTTGGCAGAAATCTCCAGGCCCCAAGAGAGCAGGAAAACAGTCTCCCTCACACCCACGCTGCTTGCTGCTGGCAAAAGCCCTGTGCCGCCCACACTCCCTCCGCCGTGCTGCCTGGGGGAGGCCGCAGGGACGCTGGTGACCTACATCAGGGCTTCCCTAATTGCACGTGTGTGCCACACCCCAGTGCACTGCCTCCTGGCACCCGGCTCAGATGCCGCCCAGCTTGCTGGACCCCACAGCCCTTGTGTCCACCCCAGCAGTGGCAGCAGCGGGTCACTTTGTCCCCAGCCCCAGCAGGATCGAGTGCCAGCCCAGCCGGGTGGCGAGGCTGGACCAGTTCTCCCGCTCCCCAGATGCTCAGGACGGCACGCTCTGGCACAAGGCCGCCCATCCCTGTCCCGCACGGTGCTGCAGGGCCACATCACCTGCCCTGCAGCAGCCTCACGCTGTGTCCAGCACGTAGCTCAGGAGCAGGAAGGCACTGTCCTCAGCCCCCAGGGACATGGGACGGCTGCAGGAGTGGGATTGCACAGGAGCAGCACTGCCATCAGCCCATGACAGCACGCAGGGGCTCCTGCCCACCACAGCACGTGCCTGAGGAAAAAAAACATTGAGCCCCAGCAGCAGCCACCAACAAGGAGGTTAGGTCAGGCTCAGACATGGTAGCTGCACAAAATGGGAGTTTTCTGAACATAGTATTTTTAGCTTCATTACTATGGCATGTATTCAGCATCAGCATTTCAAAAGCAAATACACTCCCAAGAGTTGATCCACTGGCTGTTGCCTCCATTCACACGTATTTAAAAAAATCCTCTTTCTGTTGCATGTTACTTTAGCAGCACAAATGTAAGATATTGAAGAAAAAGTTTAACCACATCTAACCATAAACACATACAAATCCAGCTCTGGGGATCTTTTACACTCCTTTGTTGTTGTACACCAGACGCTCTGTTGCTCTTCCCTAAGTGTGTAACAGAGGATGGGTGGATCAATCACATTTTTGGAATTAAAGTTAATTGCAAACATTTGCAATTTCATTGAGCTCAACCTTGAGCAGAACCCCCCTGAACCCCTGGTTTCTCCTCATGTCTCCCCCAGCCCTTGGCTCCACGCTACAAACCGCCTGGCCAGGACCCACGCGTGGCCCCAGGGGCACATGGCTCAGCACACACCCGTGTACCCAAACACTCTTTTTTTTGCCCCCCAAACCAGCCAGCTCCAAGGGGGGAGGTGTCCCATCTGGATGCATGTCAAGCCCTCCCAAAAACATGCAGGCAAGAGGGGCCCCAATCCCCCGAGCAGCCGCAGCCAGAAAAGGCAAAGCCAGACCGGAGCCCAGCAGTGCCCACCCGCTGGGGAAGCACCGGCTGCCGGAATGGCGGGAAGGGCGCCAGGAGAGGTGGGAAGGGCATACAACACGTACTGGGAAGGACGTTAATTCTCATAACCAGCCAAAAGGAGGAGTAAGCAGCAGCTGCATGCGGCGATGGGACATCTTTGGACCGCAGAGTGGGGCCTGGAGAGCTGGACTTGAGATCCTGCTCTACCCTCTGATGACTGCACCCCTCGGTTAAAATGGGTGCTGGTTTGGGGCTTAATTGCACTGCAGCCTCAAAAACAAAAACTATCAAGACAAGAGCGACAAGTTCAAGCAAAATCTGATCGTTTTTGGCAAAGCACAGTGTGAGGAGCTGCCTGGCCGGCCTGCCGGCTCCCCGGGCAATGTCTGCGCCTTGCACAGGGGACTGCAGCCCCCAGGGGATGGCCCTGGGGAGGGAAACCTGCACTCTGGGGATGGGGATGATGGCCCTGCACCTGGCACGTTGAGCTAAGCCAGATGAGGGATAGGTCAGGATTGCCTGGGGACAAAGGATGTGGAAAGTAATAAAAAAAGAAAAAAAAATAACCTCCCCCCAAACAGAACCAAGGCTTTACCTAAGGGTCTTTAATAAATCTAAACTTTTTTTTTTTTTTTTTAAATAAAGAACACCCAGCTTCTGTCACTGCTCCAGGGCCAAGGTGTCCTGCAGCTCTCACCCCTGCGGCCATGCTCACCCAAATAACACCCCCCCAATGCCCAGCCCAGAAGAACTGTGAGCAGATCTTATGGGATCTCTTTTTCCCCCTTTTAGCCCCATTGGTTTGATATGAACAGGTCCTACCTGAGACAAGATTTAAACATGACCTGCAAGCACGCTTGAGGGTCTCGGTAGGCGCACCCTGGCCATCCCACCTGGGGGTTGCAGAAGACCCATCCTGCCGTCACCCAATGCTACAGGGACAGCCAGGTTCTTTTGGGGACACTTAGCAGATTATGAGGGGTCAGGAGCAGGGGGTACTGCTCACACCTGCACCAGGTCATCCTCATCCCAACCCCACCACCACCCTTCCCATGGCAGAAACACCCAGCAATGCACCAGCGAGCCCAACCTTTGCAGCTCACCAGCTCCAGGAGGCCAAGGACAACGAATGATGATAAGCTGGGAGCATAGAAAAAGCAGAAATATTTTAGCAAGAGGCTATTTTAGCAAAAGCCAGGTCTCCAAGCCACCAGCCAGCCCTTCTCCCTTTAATGCAACACAGCATTAAAGAGTCAAATTGGAAAATACAGAGAAAAGCCACAAATAACAAGCTGGCTGCTTAATTTATGGGGGAAAAGAGAATAATACCCATTCTGGAGTGGTATTGGGTTCACTTGCTATAAAAGAGAGCGGCAGCACAGCGGGGCAATGCAGCTGTGCTGCCACACTGCATCTCCCTGCCACCTCACCATGCCACCTCCATGGGTTTCCCCCCAGCAGCTACGGATGCAGATGGTCTCACTTCTCCTTTTTCATTCTACTACAGCAGAACCTGTATTTCCCCCGAATTTTACAATTCCTGTTCTTTCATGGGAGTATTTTACAGCAAAATAGCAAAGTGCAAACGTAACTGCTCGAGCTTTTGCATATATTTATATATATTGCATTTAAAAAAATAAAGAGTTTACTGAAAAACTATACATTAAATGCTGTCAGAAGCAGGCAGTTGCGTGCTGCTGGGTTAGCTGATGATCTCAAGTCTTCCACCTAAAACTGAGAAAGCACCTGAAAAAAACCTGGCATGGTGTTTTTAATCCTACATCTGATCACTGATGCGATCGCAGCCACCTACAATCAATCCTTTTGTTCTCTGGATGTGTAAGCAAGCGTGAAATAGATGCTGCCATAGATCTTGCCCCAGCACTGCAAGAATGTCAGAATTGCATGGAAGAAGTTGAAAAACTCGGCCATGGGGCTGGACAGAGCCACAGCCAGAGCCGGGGCACACTCGACGTCGGCTTGTCAAGTGCCGGCGGGTTCGTAGGAGAGAAGTGACAGAGCGAGCCCAAGGAATGTGCCAGAAGCTCTTTATTAGAAAGTACAGAGTTAAGCTCCACTATGGACATGGCGTGATGGGTGGGAATGACAAGGAGGTGGCCACGCTCCAGCTCAGGGCAGAGTACTGGCCGGACCCCACAGCTGGATCACCAAGAGTCCCTGCTGCAGGCTTTATTTAAGGGCAGACAATAGAGAAAAGCCAGACATGAACAGCATCTCTGCAGCTTCACAGGTGATCTTTTCTTTGGGGGCAGGGAGCTCTAACAAACTAAAAATGCAGATTACTATGGGGACAACAGATTGATGGGAGAACAATATTCAGGCAACAGCATGAGGTTATTTACGCACCCCGCGCCCCACGTACCTGCTTGCACACTTCTGAGCACAGCTGGAGTTCTCTCGACAGTCTTGCATACCCAAACTAAGTTAATTACTATTTTTAACAAGATGTGTTATAAAATGATAGACACAAACACAATAAAAAAATTAGTGTGGATCTACATTATTGTTTTTTAAATTGTCACTAGAAAAATACTCTAATTATAAAAATAATTTGCATGTAAGCACAGAATAAGCAGTACAATTTTCTGTCAGTCTTGTATGTCAATTTTTGAATTCTTTGTTAAAGAGGCTTGTTAAACAAATATATAATTTCTCAATATATATCAATAGTGTGTATATAATTTAATATAGAAATGACAAATATGCAACGTAAGACAGTAAATTACAAGTGGTTAATAAATTCTGTAAATACCATTACAGAAATGCACAGTTATGGCAGATCGCAACTTCAACCTCTGAACCACTGGCTACAGAGAAAGACATTTGTAGCCAGCTGAAGTCAGTATTATTTTCAATCCCTTCAAAGTTTTCTGTTAATATGCAATGTTTGTATAAATATACTATTAAAGGTTTTATATATATATATACACACACACAGGCACACAGAGAAAGACTTTTTTATTATGTGTATATATAAAATCACTTACTTGATGGAAAGGCCCTCCAATTATATCTGCATAACCACAATCTGGATATAATTTGGCATTTTTCCCCTTTAAAAATGAATTTAAAAGAGTCAAATTCTGACTTCCTGCACAAAATATAACTGGGACTTCGAGTGACAGAACCATGCCTCCAGCTCAGCACAAAGCCAGGGCAGTACTAGCTTGCAGCCTTTGATTCTTTTGACAGGGCTGGTTTTTTTTTTTATACTAACACAGATTTTTAATTAGAGAAGATAATTCAGAGAAGCAGAATCAATGCTGAAAATTCTGCTTTTTCAACTCCTCCTAAAAAGCAGGAAAATAAATCCGCAGCGCTCTGATTCTTGACACTTCAGGTTTTACACTTAAAAAACCTCTGCCAAGAGAAGCCAACATAAGGAAGGATGCAGGCATGGCTCCCTGGAGTTCATCAGCAGTTGCTACAATCATTTTTCAAGGTAGCTTTTGCTAGATAATGCACTTCTAAATGTGTGCATAAACACATGCTACCAACACAGATACAGCCCCCCCCCGCCCCCGCATACATAATTTAAAAAAAATGTAAACCCCATGATGTTCAATCAGGTTTCTACACCTTTGCCTCTGCTCTGTCAGCGAAGCTCAGGCAACTTTGGTCTTGTCTGTGTGACGTGAAAAGTGAGACCAGGACCCACTCCTGCAGAGGACAAGACCCCCAGCTCGCCATGCCTGTCCCACCGCAGGGACGCTGGCGCAGCGCCCGCAGGCTCGACGCCCAAGACCCCATTCCCTTGGACAAGAAAGAAGTTAATTCAGTTTGAAACCTCGCTTCCTAATAAAGATAGGGAACAGAAGAAATGCTTTAGAAAGCTTAAGAAATCGTTTATACGCTTGGTAAAAGAACGGCCGCTCTTACACAGTTAATAGCTAGTACCTTACAGAGTTATTTGCCTATACGCCTGCCGGTGGCTGGCTTTGCCCAGGAGGGCTGCGGAGGAGCTGCTGCTCTCCTATAACAAAATGCAGGTCTTCTTGTCCTTGAAAGGGTTCTCAGAAGCGGGTATGCCCATTAGCAACGGATCTTTCTTGGCGTGTTCTTCACAGTAGAGCATTAGGTCTGCTGATGCTTTTGACACCTGCAGAACACAGGGAAAAAAAACCCATAAAATGGTATTTCCCCATAACTGGTAACACGATCAAATGTGCTGAGAGCTGCTGACGGGTACAAAGTCCCTGCACAGGATGGGAGAGGTGCTCGGAGATCAACACACTCTCTGGGGCTTGGTCTCCTGCAAAGACACGCTGCCACTAGCTTGCTCCAGCCTTATCTGCAGGGAGGAGAAAAGGATGGACCCTGGTGCTCTTTGGGGTTAGTTTGTGACACCAGGCAAAAGTACCGCTCGGCTCCTACACGGCTTCTACAGAAGACTAAAAATACACAGGAGAAGGTTCAAAATAGTACAGTAGGTTTGTAACAAGGAACTTCTCATCTATAAAGTTGGGGACAGTAAACAGAAGCGTCCTCAGATGACTAGTTTTCAGAACGCTGTGCAGGGTCCCTCCTTGCACGGCCCTGCTCCTGACCCCCGTCACCTGAGGAAGGGCACTGCTGCTCTGTGAATCTGGACGTTTGTTCTGCTGGCCTTCAAAAGGGGCTGGGCAGCAATTCAAGCAGCCCGACAAAATCCAATAAGGCGATATTACTAGTGTAGCCAATATCCTACCCCTGCTAGCTGGAAAAAAGTTTGGTTTCTTTTCTGCCTTAAGTTAAAGGAATCCAGTTTCTGCTACCTCCTTTTTTTTTTTTTTTTTTTTTTTTTTTTTTATAATGTCCCTACACATTCAACTTCCTTGCAGACGTAGCATTCAGCCAGCAGAAGGATGGAACAAAATCACACAATTAACACAATATGCATGAAACTGAAAACTCATACCTGCCTTCTGTTTCAGACATTTGATTTGCACTTCGTATTTTGCTTTGGTTCTCCTACAAGTCCATAAAGCACCGAGCTACCTGAGGATACTGCTAGTAAGTGGCCACAAGAATTAGATTTATTCAGATTTGTTGGGCTGAAACGTAAACATCATGTTCTGAGATGGGGGAAAAAAAAAAATGAACTGTGGGCACACGCATCCATATACACACTCCCTTATCTTATCACCCTATAGCTGGAAGGGGGAAAAAAAACGGGGGAAAAAAAGAGGAGTGAGGAAGGATGTGGTCTCACCTTTATTCTTTCTATTGAGGCTTCTGTTCTTAACTGCTGGACAGTCCTTCGGGCCTGGGCTATGTTGTTGGTTGTGCTAGCCGTTTTGCCAGACATTTTCAGTGAAGCGGTGAAGCTCTGTTTTGAAAGACAGCGGGTTATTTTTCCAGAAGGTGGCACAGCACATTAAACTGCTTTTACACAGAGGCAACCGTGACACACTGCAAAAAGTGCATTTTTTAATTTATTATTTCACACAACAGGACTGGTCAGCTGAGAAGCAGCTCAGCAAACGGTGCTCTGCAACCAAAACACCCTCCAGAAAAAATGCATTGAGCTTTTGTGCATCCTATTGCTTCACTCTTCCCTGTGTCAATAGGCGATATGGGTTTATTGACTTGTGCTTCTCCCAAGCCAGAGGGCGGCCAGCACCACACCATGCGCCCACCCCTACGCCTGCCATTTGCACAGGGGCTGGATGCAATGTGGTCAATCTCTGCACCAGCCACTGCCCTCCGGTCAGACAGATCCTGCTGTGTGGGAAGGGACAGTCACCCCAGGTCGTGCTGGGAGGGAGGAGAGCTGCCGCCCGCCTGCCCGAGCACTGGGACCAAGGAGCATCCCCTCCTCTCCCTCTCACAGACAGAAGAGGATTTCATGGCCGGTTACCGCCCCTTCGCCGAGACTGCTGCAGCGGGGAGGACGGGCAGAGGCACAGCCACCTCGGCCATGCCAGCCCGGCCTCTCTGCCTCCTTTGCCCTTCTCTGGCCAGGCTGTGTTTCAGGTCTGCAGCAGCCCAGCAGCAGCTTTATGACACACCAGAGGAAAAGGAAAACAAGAAGGCAAAGTTCAGAGACGCATTCCCGGCTGCTGTCTGCTCCCATGTGCCCATATATGGGGGAGTGGCGGAAAAAAAACGAGTGGCTCCGTGACTTTCCTTCTCCGGGTAACAATGCAAAGCATCAATCCTGACGTGGTGCCAGCGTTTGGATGGTGTCCAGCGAGAAGGGAGGATGCTCTCCACCAGGCTCAGCTAGCCGGTCCGGCAGCAATTCAAACACAGCTTTTGCAGCTTGACCCCTCACTTGCAGCTACCCCCGGGATGCCCACAAGCGGCACGAAGGCAGCACGTGCCGCCAGCTTACAGGACAGCCCAGACCGTGCCAGGATGCCACATGCTTCCCTGTGAGTTGGACCAAGGAAGAAGACATGCTCCCAACCCAACCAAAGAGCAAGGAGTGAACCAGGATCGTACGTGTGCGACCATATCCAGACAAGGAAGACAGCCCGCCTGCCAGCTCTGACTCAAGACCAGGTCCAAGAGGACAGGCAGCACCAGTAAACAGTTAAGGGTCAGTTTTACTGGTGCTGGCACTGCTGTCCTTGAGCAGCTTTACTGCAGGCGCTCTGCAACAAAGACCCAAATGAGGTTTCTTCATCACGTCCACAAAAGTATGCTGAGTTGCACACTGTAAGTCAGCGGTCCGCTGGCATTTACACCACTCGGGATTTAGAGATCTTAATCTCCTGATGGTCCCAGAAAACCTCAGCTTCTTCAGCTGTACGTAACTCATACGGCATGCTTGAGCCTGCCCTGGCTTATTGGACCACCACAAGCTGTCCCTTTGCACGTGCCACACTGAAGGCCACCTTGCCCCATCTCCCTGCAGCACCCTTCCTGCTGTGCGCGCCTGTCATCCCCAGACATTTCTCATGCTGTGTAGCCATCCAACCGCTGCTGCTAGAAGGAAACTACCCATGCATGGAGCAGCAGGAGCAGGGAAGGGCTGAGGACCATGCAGCATCATGTTCAAAAGAATATCCCTACGGGCACTGCAGCAGTAAAGAGCTTATTGCTAAATTATTCATGTACCCAAGAGTTCAAAGAGCAGCTGGTTTAGGACAGCCCTAGCCTGTGAAACTGTCCTTTCTGTGCCAATCCTTGCATGCAATCTCTAGCAGGACTGTGCACAAACCCTGCCATTCATTTTCCACAGAGCCACGACAATAATTGGCTGCATGGTGCTGTGCTTAAATCATTTATTGCATTACAGGGACTTGAGTCCAATGTAGCTACATGTGACCTTTCCAAGCGCTGCATACAGCGTTTCCTTGTAGGTTTCAGGTTTCTCAGGCCTCAGCCTGGGTAGCAGGGCTGTTTTTCCAGCCAGTGCTCATGCCTGCCCAGCTAGCTGGGAACTGCATCATTTTGCACCAAGTCTCCATTTTGGCACATGCCGTCATTTCTAGGCTTGCTCAGCAGGGCCCAGACTTTCAAAATTTTTCTCTCCCTCTGCAGAAACCAGCCCTAGGTTTGAAGTTCACCCCCAGTGCCTGTCAGGCCAATACAGCCCTCACCGGTGGAGCACACCCACAGTAGATGTGGGATGCCCACAAACCACTGCCACACACCCCCAGCTCTCCTCCGACAGCAGTGCAGGCACCCATGGATGCTTTGTGCTGGCTGGGAACTGTGCACAGCCAGCAGCAAGCACCCCCTGCACGGCATCCTCAGCGTTTTCTGTTAGGAGCGATCCACCGACCCGCACTCCTGTGGCACCGAGTGCGCTCAGCTTCCTCCCTCTGCAGCCCTGTGATCTACTGGTGAGAAGTACCGCAAGTAGCGCGCTAACTGGTATTTCATGCTTTACAGCTCACGGCTGACTTCTGCTGCTCTTCTAACATCCCAGCAGTGAATCACAAATGAAGCAACCTGCTGTTTTTCCCAGCTACATCCGCACCGCTAATGGCGAAGCCCAGCAAGAGCAGGATCAGGCTGCACACAGTGAGCGGCACTGCAGAGCAGAGCGAACACCAGCAGCGCTCAGCGGCGAGCTGCAACGAAAGCAGCATGGGGATGCTGCCATAGCTGGGGAACAGCCAGCAGTGGGACACGGGGGGACCTTCCTTGCAATGGCTTTGGGCAGAGTAAGTGCCAAGTGACAGGTCAACGCCTCCTGCTCACGTGCAGGTAGGAGGGACATTCATAATTGATATTAGGTATCACTAAAAACTTATTTCCTCAAACAAATATTAAGAACATACTCATGAATCTCTCCAATCTGCACAAATCTGAGTGGCCATATAACAGCCCCCTATTTAGCTCACTGGCCTGCTTTCCCAGTAACTCTTTGCATCCAGGAGCAGGAGACAAGCATGAAAACCCAGAACTAGTTTAAATGCTGCATATACTCCAAATGACTGATTTCAGGGCAAATCACAGAAGGTCTTTTGTAATTTTAGAACCTTTAAACGTGTGCCAGTTCAGAGATCACAGCTCCGAGCAAGTGCCCTCCAGCAGGCGAGGCACAGGCCATTTGGGGGACAGGCTGCGTCTGAAGCGTCTACCTTCCACTCCTCTAAATATTTCCACCCAGGGTTTCTGTATGCAGCTACCACAAGTAAAGCTGCAGCAAAGTTAAGGAAATTTGAGCAGAGCACAGAGGCCAGGGAAGCCAGGCTGGCAGCACACACTGGCCACTGACTCATCCCAGCTGTGCAGGAGGACAGCCTGTAAACCGTGGTTGCTTCACCTCCGCAATAGCTGGGTCAGTAACCCGAGCCTCAGTCTGTGGCAGTCATCCACTGCCCCAGTTCCCCACAAGACCCTCATCGCCCCAAAATTTCTCCAAAGTTCCCGCTGTGTTCCAGAGAGGTCACCTACGGACCGAGTTGCACATGATTCACGGCTTACCACCCACTGAAGGTAATTAATGCAAAATTTTAAAAAGCCAGCAGGATTTTTCCTCTGCAAAGCAGCGTTCCCTCTATGGCACTGTCTTAACCGAAGACGCAGGCACTCATCCTCCCTTGGCACCTAGCACCCTGCTGCTCCATGGTGCTGCATTCAGAGTGGCATGAAGGAAATGAGCCAGGACTGTCTGCACGAAAGCAGCTCATCCTCCAGCCCTGCAAGCCTCTTTCAGCCCTCATTTAATCCACACACAATGAGGCAGGAGGTGACAAAGCCAAACCGTGAGTCAACGCAGGGCAGCTGAGACACAGCTGTGACCATGCAGGGCCAGGCAGCACTGGGAGCACCAGGTGTGAGTGAGGCCATGGACCCCGCTCCCAGGAACAGGTGCTGGTTTTGCTGGAGTGGGGCTGCCATCTCCCAGCACTGCCGGCTACTTACTGGCACAGCTGCGGGTACAGAGTTTTGGGAGCGGTGCTTGCTCTAGGGAGGTGTGAAGTCTTTGCATGCTTTGGCTGAGGAGGAGAGTTAGAGATGCATGGGTGTCTGAAATACCCTCTGTATCAACATCACGACACAAACTCTCAGTTACTAACCCAGATCCACCATATTACAGTCGAGTTATTGCTAATCACAGAGCTGTAACATCCCACAGCAAGTACACAGCGTATGCGTCCTGAATTACTAATAGTGGTAGCACCCAAATATTAAAATGCATTTTGATGGCACATTTAGTGATTCAATCTGCAAACTACTCAAGAGAACGAGTGCTGACTGACACAGCATAAACACATTTGTCTGGAAATAGTCGTACATCTGTTCGTAAAGGTTTAATAGTCAGATGTTTTGCTTTATTGCTGGGAAAGGGCAAGCTACTTGGAGCATGTTTCTCGTTGTAAGTGAGAGAGGTGTACATTGAATGCATGTCATATTATTTGTAAAATACAAGTGAAAACTCTCTGGAATTCAAGGCAAAGGCCGTGGTGCATTAACCACCTCTGACATAAGCCCTGCAGTGCCATGACACAGACAAGATCTTTCCAGTTCAAGTCAGTGATGGCCAACTCAACAAGCCAGGGAGGCTTACACTATGCCGGGCAATGCAGAAACACATTGTGGGCTTCACCTCAAACACAAAAGCAGATTTTTATAAAATCAGGAGAATTACCTCACATCCCGAGGAGTGAGCCATGTTTTAGCTGATGTGAATTGGCAGGGTCAGGACCACATCCAGGGCTTGGTGCCACAGAGTGGGGGACATGATGGCTGCGGGGGAGCCCCCATCTCTTCCAGCGCTGCTGCAGGTCCCGCTGGCCCCAGGAGCACGGGCTGCTTTGCAGCAGACCTGCATGCAGATCCTGACCTCTACCAGCCACTCACCAGACACAGCAAGAAGGACCAAGTTGGAGCTCCCATGACTCTTGACAGCAGCACCCAAGCCAGGACACGTGTAAGCTCTGCTGGTAAACCAACCCCATGATCAAGGTCAGGTTGGACGGGGCTCTGAGCAACCTGATCTAGTTGAAGATGTCCCTGCACACAGCAGGGGGTTTGGACTAGATGACCTTTAAAGGTCCCTTCCAACCCAAACTACTCTATGATTCTATGATTTTGCGATGCGGTCGCCAGACAAATGGAGCCAGGAGACCTGCACATCTTGGCACACCAGGATTGCCCAAAGAGCTGCAGCCTCAGATCCAACAGATAATGCAAGCAGGCTGCACTCCACAGCACCGTCTGCCCATTTAAAACAGCATTTAGAAACATAATAGGAGTCTTCTGTTACTGGACTTTTGGGGCATTTGACCTGATAATTTGAGGAATTTAGTTATTGCAAAGCTAATCATTAAGCTAGAGTTCCTAGAAAGGAAGTTTAAAAGGACACAGATTTTGCAGTTTTTGTTCAATGCTTCCTGCCTTTGCTGGCGTGCCATGAGAAGTGGGCAGGGGGACAGCTGCTCTGCTGCCACAGCCCCCTTCCAACACACAAAAACAGCACCTGGACCCCATTCTGCTCAAAGCCATTAATACATGCAAGCCCAAATTTTGAGACTCCTTCCCACTGAAAGCAATTGATTGCAATGGGGAACTACCAGACTGGGGGCTTTGCTGGATCTGGGTTTCCTTGCCTAATCCTGGCAGTCGCTTAGGCTGCAGAGTCCAATCAGGACTTCTGCTCAACATGTAAATGAGGCTTAACTCATTTGTAAATGGTAACAGGATCACCCTTGCAGGTGGTGCCTCCCCCTGCCCTCCCAGCACAGCTCCCAGGGCTGCTCGCTGCTGTGACTCCCACCCTGGCACCCAATGCGGGGTTGCAGACCGTGGTCCTAGGTAGGCAATGCCATGCCTAGGTGCCCCAAGCAAGGCACAGCTCGCTGAGAAGATCAGCGACCCTTACCCGGGCCCAAGGAGAGGTGCTGATGCTGTGTCTGGAGGATGTTCTTGCAACAGGATTGTAATTCCTGTAAGAAGTCCTCCTGCACCATCAGCAGCAGAGGAAAATGACCCTGCTCCTGATGGAGAACGAGTCCACACACACCAAGTGGGAGACGTGCAAATACAAAACAGCGTCTTGGCTATGTGGAACTGAAATGGTAGAAGAGGAATTTAAAAGGAATTTCTCATGTTTAGGTAGTACTCTTAAGGAAAGATAATAGATATGAGACTGTTGGCTACTTTGGGAAATTTACTCTGCAAAGAATACAGTGAGAAATCAGAAGACCCTACCTTTTGGGGGTTTCGGTTTTGATCAGAATAAAACCACGGGATCAGAGCACTGCGTTCACCCCGCTCTCCCTGCCTCTTCAGCACCAGCATCAGAAGGGATCTGGCCAGAACCTCTGCAGGACCCTGGGGCCGAGGTGGCCAATTGACTTGTGGAACAGGCACAGGCGCACCAAACCCAACAGCCTTGCTGCAGTGCAGGTATTGCACAGAAGGACCCGCAGAAGATGGACACAGCTGCAAAAGCTTCCTCATACCCGACAGGCTCACACATTCGTGAAAAATCAGACTTCCAACCAAGAACCTCCAACACACACTGTTAGAGCTGATAAATGCAGCTGCTGAATTTGATAATGAACTCTGCTGGTGTGTTGCAAACTGTCTGCGAATGCTTTAAAATAATCATTGCTGGAGTAACAAGGGGCTGTTTCATGTGGATACAAAAGAACCACGGATCCACTACAAACTGAGCCCAAACTCCCATTCCAGATCCCGCAGTTTTCACTTACTATATTGAAAAACTATGGTGTGAAAAAAAAACAACCCAAAGCAATTTATTTCTATAAAGTAATGCATGCATCTCTCAGAAGTAAGTTAGTTCAACATTTGCTGATCCCTCTAATTTTAGTACTTCTTTTAAGACATAAGGTTAAAAAACAATTACTGCAAAATTAAAAGATATACCGTTCTCCTCTCATTTCGCTGGGGCAAGGCTAACTTTGTTCAGCCTTTCCTTCCCCACCCCCAAGCCACAGCCCCAAAACCCCTTTTGCCACTGGAGAGGTTTGAGTTTCTCTGGAGTCCCTTCCCATCCTACATGAATGACCTCGTTAGGAAAGTTTCAGTGCTTATTTTCCCAGCTGGTTACCTTTACTAATAAATTAGATGTTTTTAAAAAAACAAACCCAAACCATAACATTTGAAAATTAAATTGCTGTGTTTCCTCATCTTCAAACAAACATAAGCAGCATTACTTTAATAGTCCTCCTAAGATTACTAAATCTCTTCTACAGAGAGATTTACAAACAACTAGGTCATCACCCAATAATACTGTTTTCCCTCTGAGTTCCTGGCAACCTACCCTATTAACTAAGCTGCTATGGCCATCTCGAGCTGCAGGATTTCTTTTAGGGTACACTTCATTTCAGACAACAGCAACAAACTGCATAAAACTCTGCAGATCTATATCGGGGGTGTACACCCTGCAGAACCTGGGATTTCATGCCCTCAGAGCCTGGGGCAGGACTTTCTGGGACAGAGATGTATCCAGGGATGTCTCCCAGCAGAATTAAGTCACTCTCTAAAGAAAAGACCACTCAGTCAGGGAGGGCACTGCTCCAATTTCTGGGAAACAAGCCTTCACGCTCAATGGGCAGCCCTCAACCAAAAGCAAAGACACCCCGAGAGCCGAACTCACCCCATCACTTTTCTCAGCGGGATCTCGTGTCCCCCAGCACTCACAGTCACAACTATTCATTCTCTATTAAAGGGACCAAAAACATAGTTCCAACAAGTTTTTCAGTTCATCACCTAAGACAAAACATGGCTGGTGTGATTTCATGCTGTTCTAGGCAGGAGGTGAGCTGGGGGTCCCCTGCACCCGCTGCTGTAGGAACACACTGTGAGTGACAACCTCGGTCCTCCGCAAGTGATAATGCTGAACAAGGGCTTGCCAGACCTCAGGTTGACGATGACAGACATTCCCTAGCCCCAGAGCAGCTGCCGGCATGGCTGCAACTCTCACTTGTGTCTGACTCACAACCTAAAAAGAGACAAAATAATCAGCCCTACCAACAGCCTTCTCCGGCCATCGTGCCCATGGCACAGCCTTTCTGCAGAAAGTGCTCTGAAAACATGAACAGCTACATCTGAAAACAGACAGGGTATGTTTTTCCAGCTGTGCTGGCTGGTCTAATAAAACAAGCAAGCTTTCATGTCCGTGCTTCATGTCAGCTAGCAAGGGGCTCGCAGGTTTGTCTGCCTTCTCCAACTACACCACCCCACAACCCTGCCCTTCGGTCCCCGCAGCTGCAAGGCCACTGCCACAGCACTGCGTTTCTTGAGTGAGCCAGGATGATCTTTATTTTCAGTCCCAAGCACATCGTGCAGCTTTGACTTTCCCCTTCTTAATACAAGGAGACTGCAGGAGCAGAAAGGTGCGGTGAGACGGACAACTGGAAGAACAGTTTCCATTGCAGCAGCCATTAACCCTGCCAGGACCCCTCAGCTTCCTGCAGAGAGGACCAACATCCAGCCCACGAAACACCACGGCACACGCTAGTGTGCGCTTGTTGTCACTTCTTGCCCTTTTTCACTGTTCATCCCTATCCCTGCTCTGTTTGAAAGTTGTCAGAAGTGAAAAGAATGATTATGGGAAAGGTACTAATAACGGGAGGGAGCAAGGCTGCCTGCCCTCTCCAGGTACTGGGGGCTTGCAGAGGCACATAGAATCATAGAATCATTGAGGTTGGAAAAGACCTCTAAGATCATCGAGTCCAACTGTCAACCCAACACCACCAGGCCCACTAAACCATGTCCCTAAGCGCCTCATCTACACGTCTTTTAAATACCTCCAGGGATGGGGACTCAACCACTTCCCTGGGCAGCCTGTTCCAATGTTTCACCACTCTTTCAGTAAAGAAATTTTTCCTCACGTCCAATCTAAACCTCCCCTGGCGCAACTTGAGGCCATTTCCTCTCGTCCTATCACTTGTTACTTCGGAGAAAAGACCAACACCCACCTCGCTACAACCTCCTTTCAGGTAGTTGTAGAGAGCGATGAGGTCTCCCCTCAGCCTCCTTTTCTCCAGGCTAAACAGTCCCAGTTCCCTCAGCCGCTCCTCATAAGACTTGTTCTCCAGACCCCTCACCAGCCTCGTTGCCCTTCTCTGGACACGGTCCAGCACCTCGACGTCCTTCTTGTAGTGAGGGGCCCAAAACTGAACACAGTATTCGAGGTGCGGCCTCACCAGTGCCGAGTACAGGGGC
This sequence comes from Aptenodytes patagonicus, assembly GCF_965638725.1. Taxonomy (NCBI): domain Eukaryota; kingdom Metazoa; phylum Chordata; class Aves; order Sphenisciformes; family Spheniscidae; genus Aptenodytes; species Aptenodytes patagonicus. Next base: position 58,317,727 of record NC_134953.1, on the reverse strand, counting down.
ACGATCACTTCCCTACTCCTGCTGGCCACACTGTTTCTGATACAGGCCAGGATGCCATTGGCCTTCTTGGCCGCCTGGGCACACTGCCAGCTCATGTTCAGCCGGCTGTTGACCAACACCCCCAGGTCCTTCTCTGCTGGACAGCTTTCCAGCCACTCTTCCCCACATACTGGACTAGGGCTCTGTAATTAACAGCAGAGTCAACAAAGGAATGGAGCAAATATGCCAGTGGGAAGGCTTAGCTCATCCTTTGGGGAAAATACCTTTTTGCACAGAAAACTGAGGACTTAGGTTTGTTTAAAAGAAGAGGATGCTCACCAGCCGTACTTTGCCAGGCAAGGGTTCAACCACTAAGAGCAAAACACATGAAACTCCCAGCACACTTCATGCAGGCTATACAGCTGCATTTTTTTCTTTCTTATAAATAACAGAAACACCTGCAAACAGGTGGAGTTGCCCCTCTTCCCTAGAAAAACCCTATTTTTCAAGGCCTTGCCCTATTTCTTTCTGCAGGCTTTAGGTAATGAGGTTACTATGCAGCAGGCACTCAGAACAGCAGCCTCAGCAGGTAGGTGGCTGGGCATTGAACTGGAGCTCCAACCGGATAATTAAACACCAATGTATCTTTTTTTACTCTTTTAGATCCAGGACTTATGAACCACCTGCTGAGTGACATGTAATTAAATCATCACTGCTAAAGTACACCTGGGAATCACCCAGCAGCTCTGCCTCACCAACAGTTCCCTATTTCTCCAGTTATGTAAAGTCAACTTATACTGCAGCTCTGAACCCCAGCTAGCAGCGGAATAAAGGTTCGAAAGGGTATCTTGTTACTTTTTTTTTTTGACGTAAAATAGCTTTTAAGTTGAATAACTCAAAACTGTAGATCAATAGAGCGGATTGAACAAAACACAAAACGACAACACTAAAAACTATGGAATCTAAAATTGTACAAGATATGCATGGCTTTAACACACCGTCAGCCTCTGGTTTTCCAGGGCGACAGCCCACAGCTGGGGGTCAGTGCGAATCTAGTTACAGCTAATCTGCAAATGCAAGCTTCTAAGGCATCTCCTTTTTCAAGCCATAGCAGCCGTGCTGTGGGTGGTAAGAGCTCCACGAGGTGGAGATGCCCTCTGCACTCTGCTCTCGGTGTGGGGGCTGCAGGGAGGTGGTGGCACAGCAAGCTTCAAATTCGGCAAGGAAACAGCAGGCAAAGAAGGACACAAGCAGTTCCAAAACCAGAGAGGGATGCCAGCCTTCCCAGTGACCCCCTATTCCCCCTGCAGCATGCTGAGGGGATCCCTCCTTGCCAAGGGCATTGCACAGCACCCACTGCAAATGGCCCTGCAGCAGCACCAGCCTTTGCTCAGGTGCCCCGTGGGCCCGGGTGGCTGCCCCCTCCACACCCCATACAGCACAGAGGAGCATGCACCCCAGGGAGCCGCCACCGCTGCTCCCACGCCCAGCTGAATCGCTGCCTGGAGCTCCTCCAGCTCAGAAATGTTTGGATGCTTGAGCCTGCTAGAAAAAAAAGAAACAAACACTACCACAGAAATTATTTTGCTTTTCTTAAAAACACAGTAATAGGGAAAAAATAAACAAACAAGCAGCCTGACAAGGTCAAAGCCAGAACCCCCCAAGTGTTTCTTTTGCTTTTCTGACAAAGAAACAAACCCCTTTATACATCCCTCACTGGGATCTAAACCATGGGTTTGACTACGAGCTGGGGCATACAGCGGTGCTGCTGCGAGCCCAGGGGTCTCCACGGCCAGGTAACCAGCCACGAGCATTTTATCAACAAGAGAGGCGCAGGCTCATGCCTGGGCTTGGAACCACGCAGACACACTGCACCGAGGGGTCGATGCACTGCACCAAGGGGTCACCTCCAGCAGGGGAACAGCAGACCAGCGTGGGGATGGCAGGAGGCAAGTTCCCTCTGCCTGCATGGGTGCCTGGCCCCTCGCTTCCCAAACCGCACGGGCTGTCAGGAGAGCCGAGCTCCTGCACGCTGATTGAACCCGGGGTGGCAAATGTTTCCTTAACCTGAGGCTGGACCTTTGCTAGGCCATGTGTGAAGACAGACCCCTTGCACTGCTGAGCGCCCTGTGCAGCAGGATGCCGTATGACCAGTGGTAGGACGGAGCTGCTCAAGAGCTGGGATGCATCCACCCCACGCTCCTCGCCTCTGCCCTGAGCTGGGTACCGAAGCTAATGCCAGGCACAGCTGCTGCCCTCTTCCCGGCAGGGAGCTGCTGCCAGGGGAAAGCACATGCATCCCGAGGAGCTGCTCTGCGGTGCTGGGTGGCATTTGGACAGCATTTCTGCTCCAAAAAACAACAGTAACATGGTACCTGGGGAGCTCATGTTTACAGTTCCAATGATTCCACAACAAACACTGCAGGTTTACAAACGAAACTGTCCCCAGTCCTGCAACCTCCCCAGTCTTTGCTGAAACAGTTTTAAGCTGGATCCATTTTGCGTATTGCCACCAACAACAAAGACTCTGCCTGCCAAATTACACCAACAGCTCCCCACTACTTCACAGCATTGTCCGCAAAAACATTTTGCAGTGTTCTTACTTACCAACACCTCCTCCTTGGCACCCTTTCATCCCCACTGCCTTCAGCTGGGACTCTGCAAACAATTCGGTAATAACACAGCACCAAACCCCAAATCCAGCTGTCTCCTCTTACCTACTTACACTCTCCAGAGCTAACAGGATAAAAAGCCAGGAGCTTACTCCTATCTCTGAAGTCAGCAATTTTGCTTCTGAAAATACAGAGAATAGATTTGTTGGGCAGGAAGGTGGCATTTTTATGGTTGCTTTTCTGTGCTTACAAGTTTTGCTTTTGCTCTATAAAGCTCCTCGCTCCTCCCGAGGCTGAGCCATGCCATTGCCCAGGGCGCAGTTGGGACAGCCCAGTGAGCTGCCACCAGGGACTCATTGCCACCACTGGGCAGGGATGCTCCTTCCTCAGTAGGGTGACCCCCTGATCAGGCAGTGCTTTGCAGCACCTCTGCCCCCTTGCAAAGACCCTGTCCCACTCCTGATGAGTGAGGTGAGCAGCACATCCTCTCCCGCCTTGGCGCTTATCCGGTGCGACTAAAGCTGGACCTTCAAAGGAGCTGCCTGCCCTGCACCACACAGCCCAGCAGCGGTCTACTTCAGGGGGAACAGGCACTGCAGGAGGCAAGCCCCCCCCTTTACCCCCAGCCTGGTTAAGCAGGACACCATGCACAGGCTGGGGAGGCTGGAAGGAGCAAGAAGGCAGCGAGATGAAGAGGGTTTGCAAGCAGCATGGAGAGGCACCAGCAGCTACAGTCAAGGTCAGTCCTCATGGAGAGCGGGGAGGAGGAGCCGCAATGGCCCCTGGAGGGAGCAGTTTAAGGAGGGGGTGATGCCAGAGCCCCTTTCCAGCACCTGAGATGACCGGGCTACATGCACCACTTACTACGTGCACCAGGCACAGTGGCAGGGTGTGGGGTGTTTCAGTGTAAGGTTTCTGCAGGTTCTCCGGGTGCTGCGAGTGCTTCTGCACGTGCTGCTTTCCCAGGCACTTGTGTGGGAGCGCGAAGGCTGGTGGCTGGTTGGGACTTGAAAGCTGGTTGTTGGTTTTCCTACAGGGCAGACATGGCTGCTTGGGAGCAGGTTTGTTACAACTTGCAGAACCTAAAAACTCTCCGAGTCCAAGCCAAGAGGCCTGACACTGGCATTAAAGGCCATAGCTGGGTGCAGAAGTAAACAACTGTTCTGAGGGTGCACTGTAGCATAACCACGTATGTCAGCGTACAGAAACATGGTTGCATGCAAGCGTCAAGAAGTCTTTGTCATTGTGAGATTTCACGGCCTTGATTTTTTTAATGTTTAGGTCCCCGAGGGAAGAATCTGATGGAGGAATCTCAAAGCGCCTGGCACTACCTTCAGCCAAACCGCTCGCATCTTTGTGCTGGAGCAGGCCTGGAGGAGAATGGCATTTGCTATGGAGCATTCGGAGTCCCAGCAAGCGCCGACGCATGCCCCCCCCAGATCCCGCACGCCCTGGCACGCAGTGGCACCTTTCCACAACCGCCCAGCAAAGAGGATGCCAGCTCCCGCAGCTGACTGGGAGATCATGCTCTCCCCTTCCCTGCGCCGAGGTTGAGCATCCCAGCGTAGGGCTGCAGCTGCTCCTGCCCTCCCACACAGGGCAGCAGGGGATCCCCAGCCCCTTCCCCAACACCATTTTCTCTTCGCTGCGCAGCAGGACTGGGCACAGGCTTTTTGCTGCTGCCCAGTCCCTGTGAGGTGACCCACAGGGAGGGTGGGAGAGGCACAGGGTCCCCAATGGCAGCAGCAGGTGGGAGAAAGGTGCATCCAGGGGATGCCTCTGCCCACCTGAAACCAAAATTGCCCTCAGAAGTGCTTCTTCTCGCCCAACATAGACCATACAGAGTCAAGGGGCCTGAAGGAGGTGCCTTGGGTTAGCAGGACAGGGAGCAGTCCCAAGGATTTTATAAAGGACTTGGGAAGCGAGGATGCATTTTGAGCGTGGAAAAAGAGTGGAAAGGTCAGTGTGGAGGAAGCACAGGGTGAGCAGCCCTGATCTGTCACACCTGCCAGACACAGCCCAGCACACACTGATTCCTGCATGCACTTATCCACAGCACCTCTCCAGGAGCACTCTTTATCACATCCACACCTTCAAAGTAAATACTACAAAAGTTATCCACACTGATCTTCCAGAAATGGGTACCCACTGTTCCAGATGTAACCCTAATTAGAGAGCACTGGAACGAGGAGAGCATGTTCAACACTCCTCCTGCTCCAACCGGTTGCTCTGCTTGGAGAAGGAAACAGTACCTCCAGCAAAACAGCCCCTTCCCAGCTCACCCACCTGTCACGCCTGCGCAGGGTGATCCCATCATCACAAAGCTGTGCCTCAGCCAGCACCTTGCTCTGGTTATGCAGCCAACCTAGTTTTTCCAGCAGTGGGTGCAGCCAAAGGGAAAGCCCGCAGCAGCTGGCAGGGCTCCTGCCGCAGCACAGGGCCATGCTGACACCCAGTGGAAACCACGGTGAGACACCTAGCAGAGGGAAACACCGCGGCTGAAATCTTTTCCGTCTGCTATGCTACTAAATAGAATGGAAAAATAAAACCTGGTTAGCAGGAAAACATCGGAGCCCTGCCCTCAGCAAGAAAACAGAATTGAGTAGTAAAATGAAACAGGGATTAGAGATGCTTTCTGGCCATTTCTCTCTTTAGGATACTTATACCACACCCGACGAAAGGAGAGATGAGGTGGTGCGATACGCCAGAGCTTACTGGGAGGAGAAGGACTCGGAAGCACTCATGCACTTTGCAGTACTGAACGCAGTACCTGGGATACAAACTTCCCGGGCAAAACGGCGACTGTGATTGCCCACAACCTCCCCGCTGGCTCTGGAGGTACCACGGGGCGCTGTGAGCAGCGCCCTACTCCCTTGCCCTCTCTCCACACAGCCCCAGCCAAGGCCTGGATAGTTTTCAGCAGCAAGGCTGTAGCTGCCAGCTGTGGTGCCTGCGCTAGCTGCCATCACAGGGGACTGGAGGCCAGGGGAAGGTTTCTACTCCTGCTGCCACAGATACCACGAACCAAACTGTTAGTAGCAGCGGCAACAGTGATGGCTGGCTGGTTCCTGGCAGGTGAGGAGGACTTGATTTTTAAATAGCTATCGGGCAAGATTTACAGTCACAGCACAAACATTTTATACACACTAGAAAAAGTTTGGGTTTGGTAAAAGAAAACAAAATCCACTCCAAACAAAAACAACTCCTTTGCGTATTCAAGGATCACACCATTACCATGCACACAGAAAACTGAAACATCTGGCAGCTGCACTACTTCCACACAGTGTTTTTCATGAAGAATGTGGATGCTTTGGGATGCACACCCTGCACAGCACCACAGCTGAAGGGATCAGGGAAACTCAGGTGCCCCAGAAGACCCAACTTCTGTTTTGCTGGGCACGGCTGGGCACAGAAGCTTCTGTTTTGCACAAAGTCACTTGGTCTTTTATATAGTCTGCACAAGTACAGATCTTACACGCGACATGAGCTTGAAGCAAACACAGAGACAGTGTTTTACACGTCAGAGGTATAAAAGCGAGGTGTAAGCTGGGGACCGGCATGCCTCAGCTCTGTTCAGTCTATTTGCCTCTTGTTTGGATTACAGTATATATTAGCAGATTTCAAAACCACTTTTACAGCAGAAGAGATACAGTACAACAAACTCTACTTCCATCTGTATCTCTTGGAGAAAATGCAGTAATCAGGGCTAGGTTAGCGATGCGAAGTCTGGGCATGCAGATACACCTGCTTTCCCCAGAGGTGAACAGCCCATCAGTGCACATGGAGAATAAAAGGTCCTTAAAACACAGAACACAAATTTGTGATGTTTGCTTCTTCAGAGAATTTACGCTTGAGAATATTTAGAGGTTTTACAGTTGAGATCTTTTTTTAAATTATAAACAATGCTGCCAGTGTCTTAATTAGTCTTTCTAAAACGTATAAACATCCCAAATAACGTGAAATGAAAGAAAACAGACAACTCCCAAGATCTTCAACTGGATTTAGTGTTCTGGGTATTTAATTAAGGATGTGTTCTTTCATTGCCTCCATTTCACAAGTTATCCCAGTACCATCCTGCTGATCAAAACTGGGCTACAGCTACATTTGATTTTCAAAGTCACCCTCCATACTCGTGATTCTGTCAAACCCAATTTACTTGTTGGGAAATGAGTAGTGGAAAAACCCGCTTTTATTTTCCTCTGCATTTTTTCTGACTTTTTATATCTTTAGTACAAACGAAAGCCATGAAACTGACTTCTAGATCAAAGTTACTTTGAAAAACGTCTGAGCAGTATTATTTTAAAGACATTGGCCTGAAGTCATTTGTAAAGACAACCTGTGCTCCCTAACAAACTGCGGTGCAGTTTCCCCACAGAAGGTACCTGTTTCTCCCCACAGGGCACTACCCAGCTAACTCGCACCAGAAAAGACATACATGAACTACAAAGAGACATTTGCAAAGAGACTTTTAGTTGTATCAAAATCAGTTCATCTTACAGCATGTAAAGCAGGAGCGGTCCGTGATTACAGCACCAGACTGGGAGTCACAAGATCCAGCTTGGCCTCAGGTTACGTGACCTTCAGCAAATTCTTTAGTCTGAAAGAGAGATAAAGCCGTGGACGCTGGTGGGAGATGTTCTGTGAAGAGCTCTGTGGTTCTGAGCTCAAAGCTACTAAGAGGATGTAAAGTATTTCACAAGCTCCTTGGTTACATGAATTTATCGAAGTACCTATTTTAAAGGAAGGGGCAAATACAGGAAGAGGAATTTGCATTCTGAGATGGTCAAACAATATACACGTACCACAGCAAATACAGAAATTATGAAGACTTCCACGCTGCCCGTTGCTAACTGGTGTAGTAAACAAGGAAAAGCCTAATTTCCATGGGAGAAGCAGCCCATTCAAAACAGCGTTTCTGCCCCCTAATTAATATTCAATGGGAAGGCAGTCAGGTAGCTAAAAGGAAGGTGAATGAGTGTCAGCAACCACTGCTGCTAATACCTTAGAGAGCAGGCAGCAGCCAGTGCTGCACTGAGTGGCAAGCGCAGAGCCTGCCCAACTGCCGTGCCTGCCATTGAGCCAGTGCCGTCCTTGTGGCCTCTCCTCCATAAAGCTGCTGAGTATTTTGTATTTGCTCTACTCCAGAATAAAATTAAATCACTGGGGTTTGGGGCTTGTCATGCTGCTTTATATTTTGCATGAAAGAAAGGAACAAGTGTGTACTGGAAACTCACCTACATAGGCAGTCTTGCTACCTGTCCGGCTTGATTTTATCGGTGTAACGATCCTGAAACAGAGTAAAATAAAAATTGTAAATACTTTATTGTGCAAGAAAGCCAAAGCTAAGAAGGGTTAGCACTTGTGGTTTAATTCTAGTCACAAAGACTACAGTATTTTGAGATTGGCCTCACTGAAAAATCTACCTCAAACTTTTCTTACGGCCAGCTCCCCTATTTCCCTTCCCGAGGATATGGCCATGGGTGGCCAATTCCCTCTGGCCACCTCCCAAACGTGAATGAAGTCAAGTTTTCACAGCCTTTTTGCCTCCTCACTGCCACTATGGCTCCTCCTGAAGCCCATGCTCCCAAGGCAGAGGTCCCACCTAGACCTACAGCAGATGAGATTGAGAGGCAGCTGTTAGAAAAGCTACTGGCTTTAAAACAAGTTAAACTACTCAGGGTAAAACCCTGAGCAGCATAGTGCCAGCGTAGCTGGTGTTGGGCACATGTATTACTTTGCCTCCTGTAGACCTCTCTGACATGTAAGCCTCCATTGATATATTCTAGCAGCTGTGCTTAAACCACAGGAGAAACAAATCTGAGAGCCCACATTTCCTAGGGAGGCCTTTACACACCCAGAAAAAAATCCTGGAATTTGATCAGTCCTAAAAAGTACAAGTTCCTGTGCCAGATACTGTTCACTGTTGCAAGACTGGCAAATCTGGAGCACGCGATATTTAACACCTTTCTTAAATTTTCATTGTATAAAATGCTAATTTTAAACCAAAACTATACAACAATGACAATTCAATGAGGGCAGCAATTTTCTAAGAGTTTTGGTCATGAAGGATCGTGAAATTGGGCAGCTGATATGTAAACTCAGCACTGATAAGAACAGAAACCAGTGACTGAAGAACACAAGGGTTTATTTGTTTAAAAACATCTATCTAATACAAACACAAACCAAGTTGGCTGCCTGGATGCTATGGGTAAAAGAGAAGATGATAAAAAGCATAAGGTGACATGCCTTCTGTGATAGCTAGAAGGGGGACTTTATTTACAAATAAAGTTGTCTTTTTTTGCATTGCTTTGCTGCTGCATGAAGCCTAAGGGCATGCACATTCAGTGCAATACACACACAGGTGTGCAAATACACGTCAAGTTCTAAAACCAGCAACTAATAATCTAACATTGACTGGTAATTGCTACGTTAACCTCTCCTGTAATTTATAATGTGTGTTTATATACCTTTGTATCCCTGTAGAGACACCCACTGTCAAATATGGTACAAAACATGGATTATATGCACTGGGCATTTACTAAACTGGCAAAGCAGCTGGGGCACAGATAACTCATTGACCAGGGCACGGCAGGATCCAGAATCGCCACTGACACTTTTTGGAAGAAAAACCACCGTCATTTGCCAACGGCCGGCGGAGATCTGGCACAAAGCCCTGGCACTGCTCAGTAACCGGACGAATAACGCAATTAGCTACGAGATTTACAAGCCCTGGTATGCATGAAATGTAGAGCCAATTCTCGACATACTAAACCTAGAGTGATGCACAGGGGCAAAGCGATGGCAACGACCACCAGCAGGGAGAGGGTAGGAGTGGGTGGCTGTTGCCTTTTGGCTGGCACACGGCAGCAGAGTGACCACGAAAGGCTTTGGCAGAGGGGCTGGGCTGCAGCACGCAGCCCCCAGCCTTCCCCAGGCAGCAACGATGGGGTCAGAGGAGCCAGAGCAATTCAGTTCCCCCATTCCTAGGAAACAAGGGGGGAAAAAAAGCACTGAAAGTTCCCAAGGGATGGTCCTTAACAAGGCAGAGAGGTGCCGACTGCCATGGGCTGGCAGCATGGGCAGTGTCCCCTTTATAAATCACATGCCACTTCCCATGTTCAAAATGGCATCAAAATTTTAATAGCTGCTGTTAAAAATCATTGTATGGAGTAGGAAAATAAACTGCATTCAAAAGAGACTGCCTCGCCGCAGGCCGTCCTTGTTGTCCCAGTGCCAAGCTTGTGCTTTTCACATGCAGCAAGGAAACAAAAATAAATGCAACGTGTAACCCTCCTTTACATACGTGTGACAGCTGTGCTGCGCAAAATACAAGTTTTAATGGAGAAGCTTCTGCTTTGCTTATCTGTGCAAGTTCTCACTCCGGTCACACACCCTGAAAATTGTTAAGGAAACGTAAAAAAAAATTTAATCTATTGACTTCTGCTTCCTGATGGAGATCAAAACACATAGTCAAAACAATCTTTAAATGCATCTAAAAAATAAATATGGCTCATATGGGCCACTTTCCACCCTAGAGCCATAAAGACTCGATATTCCTGCCTAATCAAAGCTCCTATCAAATTAGTCATAAAAACCCACAAACCCAACATTACTAGCATAGTTTGAGGCCGGTGTAACGCGCCCCCTCTGAAACCCTCCTTAAGTCATGCTGCATAGCTGGAGTGTAAGCGTTCAGAGGTCAGGCCATCCTCGGGAAGGAATAAATCAGGAAGGGCACGTGGGAGAGAGACAAGGAAATACCGCTGCCAAACGGGTCCCAGACCCTGCGGCCAAGGGCGGCAGCCCAAGCCCGGGGTCATCCTGCACCGTGGGCCCCGGCAGCCAGCTCCAGCTGGAGCATCCCTGCTTTGCAGGACGAATCCCTTGCAAGTTTTACAGTAACATAAACCAGATTCGTCTGGGAAGAAGATGGTCTGTCTCCCAAAACTGTCAGCGACACTTTCTGCTTATCCCAGCTCCAAGCTTAGACCAAAAAGCCTGACTTTTTTTTTTTGCTTGAATCTAAAAACACAGCTGAAAATGTATTCTGGGATCTGCTCGAACTTATTCACAGCAATGACCGACAAAACAGAGTATTTTACTTATAACAGCACCAACTTTTACATTTTTAGGGCAGCAACCCCAGTGGTTTAACACACACTCCAGATGGCTGCAAAAACAAGCAACAGTAGAACATAACACCTTTTGTACCACGCCTTACAAGAGTAAGATGATGCAGGAAAACGAGTTTGGCTGAAAGATTATGGCTTTTCATTACCAAAAATAACGAGCTCGTTCCATTTCATCTCTCATTTCTGAGACTTTGTTGCACTTGCTTAACTTCTTCCTCCACAGCAGAAATGGAATTCACCATTTCCTGGTGAATGAAGACAGAGATGCTTTCGGAATTATTTTGATTCAGAAACAAAAGCCTCCTGGGCTTCTGCAGAACTGCTACATGACTGCAGATTCATATTTCATGCTGGTTTAAGTTCACCTCAAGAATTTCCTACAACAGTGTAGCTTTCCAGAGAGAATGACTTCTTGCCAGCTGTGCTGGTGGTGTTTCATAAGGACAACTGAAGAGCGGGATCAACAAGGGTGAGGAAGATCAACAAGGGTGAGGAAGATCATCAGTGGAAGATTTGGAAAACACATGGAAAGCTGCACCATACTACAGCACAGGATCCTTCACAAGAACTTTGTTTTTCTAACACAAACTATAACGAACCACCCTGGGACAGTTTCTTGCACTTCACTGTGATACGGCAGCACATAAAATAGTGTAAATACCTTTGGTATCTGCTTGATTTTATTTTTAAAAGCAGAAAGGAAATTTTCTTCTGGAAATACTCTGGCTATTCATTGAGATGATTAATGACATTTTTTTCTTTTATTAACTGAAAAGGTATACACAGATACATCAAGTATCTCAGAACTGCAGACTGCACCAGTTGCTGAGAAAATTTAAGCCCAAAGACCTAACAACAGAGGACAGAAATCTAAACATATCCAATTAGGGACAGAGAGGCCAGGAAAGGCCTTTCCAGAGACAGACTTCTTCCATTACAATCACTTTTAAATTAAAACTTAAATTTGTAAACAATTAGAATGCCTGTTTCTGCTGAATAAGCCCTCTCCTCCGCAGGGCCACCTTTATACCCTTCCATCACCACGTCCCCGCGTGCAGAGCTTCCCAACCCTTCCCGTGGCCATTCTGCTCTGCAAACCAGACCCGCAGCACCAGCTTTCATAGCCACGACGGTTTTCCCTGGTCCTCAGCCCATATTTTCCCTTTCTAATGATATCCACCGGTCCCTCATGAGAACATCCCGTGCCTTCCCTTACACTTCCCCGGTACAGAAGCCCAGCACAGCCAAAGGAGGCTGTGCAGGCAGCGAGGGCAGCGCTGGGTCCCACGGCATCATCTTATGATGGAAACTGGGAGGGAGGGTTTTTTTGCTCTCCTCAGCTTAAAGCACCAGAAAACTTCTTCTCTTCCCCATGGTTAATCCTACACCCCCCCTACGAATAACACAGCCGCTCACTCCCATGTACGTTTAGGGTCAGCTTTTGAATTGCCCGGTTCTTGCCCCAGCAAGGGAAAGAAGTTATTCTGAGTATCAGCACCTAGCTGGGGGAGCTTTCGCACAAAGATAACTATCATTGCACAAAGATAACTATCATTTAGAGAGCAAGATCAGGCAAAATCTCCCCCATGAGTTCCAACTGCCTCTGCACAAAGAGAGGTTAAGAATAGCAAAGGGATGATTCAACAGAGCACTGCTGGCATCGGCCTGTGCAGCTGCCAGTGCAGCCCGGGCTGGGGAACGGAGCTACCTCCCTTCCCACCAGGGCAAAGATCAGCTTTACCGCCTCCAAACACTCAGGACAGCCAGCGTCGGAGGATCGTTACCCGCACGGCGAGCAAGGCCTCTGAGCAGATGCTGAGTGTCGGAGCAGAGGCACAGCGGAGGGAAGCAATAAGGCTCGGGTCACACGTACATACAAAACCAAAATGTGCCAAAAAGTAACCTGTCCCTGTATGGCAGGTTTGTAAAGACACAGGAGAAGGCACGGGAAGAAAACTGGTGTAAACAAATGGAAGAGCAAGCCTGGTTCCTGCTTCAAGTTGAGCTGACTGCTTAAACAAGAAGGAGACGACCCCAAGCTGATGCACGAGTCCCGGGCGAGCCCACGGGAGCCAACACAGGGTATCACCCCTCGTGTGGGTGCTCAGGACCCACGGCATCCCAGAGGCCACATCCTGTAGTCGTTAGCTGCTACAATACAAATAATCCTTACAACACACCTTTTTTTTTTTTTTTTTTTTTTTTTTTACTCTGTAACTCCCATCACATGCCAAGACGCTGATACGGATACAGGAAGCTGAATATAAACACATTGCCTGCTTTACCAAATATTCAAAGGAACACAACTGAAAATATACAGTTGGTGGTGTCCCTGAACATCTCAAAGCTACGAACCACCCACACCCATGCTAGCAGGCTATGCTGCCTGGGGGGCCCCAGGAACCAAAGAGCTTGCAGACACGGGGTACACCGTACCCCAGGTCTAAGTTTTAAGGACCTTATCCTCCCCACGGATGCCTGGCTGGAAGGGGACCAAGCTGCTCCACAGTAACAAGTGCTATGTCAAGGCACATGGGAACGCCAGATTCCCCCGAGCTGCGTGCCTCTCCGGAGGACAGACGTACCCCCACTGTGCTCCCACCTCCCCTGGATACCCCCACCTTCCCGCTTCTACCTACCTCCGAAAAACCCCACAGAGAATCCTACTGTAACTCAGTCACTGTGAGGACTTTTGTTACTACCTCTGCTCTTTCTGCTACTTCTTATTAATCCTTGCAAAATACAGAGTAAAAACTTTTTGCTCATGTCATTAGTATTTTCTCTTCTCCCTCCCTTCTACATTCCTCTATAGGTTATTGCTGAGAGCAGAAAAGATATGATTTCAGAATAGACCACAGTGTTGAATGCAGGATGAACATTCAGGTTCAGAAAAATGAGGTCTAGTTGTGTAATATTGCAAAATTCAGAAAATAGCTGCACGATTCCAGCAGTGATTAATGTGGAGCAAATCCCGAGAGTCGTCAAACATCTGCAGCTTCAGTTTCCCAAGAAATGGCAAGTCCACAACTACTTTCAAGATCTGGGGAACTTGCTTTCCACTTCCATTAAAGCTAATGAAAGTTTCACTACCGATTCCTACCTCTGCACAACAAGGGCATTTCTGTGCTAGAACATGAGACCCGCGAGCCCTACCCATTCCTATAGTTTTTGTAAGCGCAGATGAATTTGCAGCAATACAATCCTCCCAGGAATACTGCTCCATAGCTTGGCCAAGGTTGCGGTGGTGTTTCCCATGCTAACTATAAGCTGCTTGGAAAGTACTTCTTCCCATCCTCATGAAGCCAGCTCCTGAGATAATCTCGCTCCGGCACAGGGGACAAAGTGAAAGGGCTGAGGGTGAGGATTTCTGGGGCTGTACCATGAACTTCTGCAGGAATTTGAATTTGCTTTTGCTACAGAGCCTAATCAAAGGATGATGCATCAGGGTTTGGGAAGCTGTAGCCGGGAAGGAAGCACGTTCCCACCCCGCAGAGCTGTTACGTTTAGCATCTTCCACAACAGACTCAACGTTTCAGCAACACTTGAAGGGATTACGGAGACATCACCATGCTACTGTCTGCATCCCAGACTTCGCAGTGCTGCAGAGAACTTCTTGTGAATTTGGCTCAAATATACTGAGTCTTTTGAGGAACAGAGCCTAAGAAATTAAGAACTTTCGGTATTCACAAAAAAAGTTATTATATAGCCACAGAGACATATACCTGAAACAAAAGAAGTATCTGAAACCTACAGCACAACTCGATATTTGCATTAAAGTATAATGCCAGTGAGAGATGAGAGGTACTGGTTCTGACCAGCGATGCCTGCTGTTTGGGAGCCCTCAGAAACTTCTCCAAATAGCAAGAGAGCTTAATTTTTAAATGAAGGTGATCCCATCAGCTGGGTGATTACACAAGTGAGCTTGTCTGCAGCACTAGACCCCATCCATTGTTCTTCTTTAGAGTTTGTTTGCCGCTTTAGTGCTTGATTAAAGATATCCTAAATGAATGTAATACGTTCAACGCAAGGATGAAATACGGGATTGAGAAGTCATTAACTACATACTAATCCCTCAATCTCATTTAGTGCTACTGGAGTAGCATAAAATGCTACTGCTGTCCAGTACTCGCTATTTACTCACAGAATTTTATTTCTAAACCAATTTACAATCAAGATAAATGCAAACAAGTAACTTGTCACTGATGCTATTAGCTATAAGTCAATAGAAATGCTGACTAATAGCCTGACAAATTACTGTGAATTCAATTTGATATGCCATACTAATCAAATTGTTCCCTGATCGTCAGAACTAACAAGGCCCAGCTTCCTACATATTCAGCCTGGCTTCCCAAGCCCTCCTCTGCCTTGCAGTAATCCCAGTGTCTGTCCCCCTTGAGTTTGCTGCAACAAATCCCCCCCCAGCTCAAAGCCACACGTTGATGCACGTCCTGCTGCCTTTCCTCCAGCGGTGACAAGACCCCAGCGTCCCCCACACCCCCGCGGTGGGGTCAGTACCAGCGAGGGGGGAAGGAGATGGTGGGCTGAGACAGGCATCGGCCCAGCGTGGGTCCTCCTTCCCAACAGCACCAGGCTAAAAACACAATATACACTCCAGGTACCTTTCCCCCCCAAAGAAGTAAAGAATTTAAGCTTGGAATAGAGTATTGCAATTTAAAAGTTACTAAAGTAAACTTATTACTGCAACAGGGTGTGTAATCTTCTCAGTATCAACATAAAACCTCCTTGAATAATGACGCTTACCACTAATTAAACTCCTTCCCACACTAATCCCACAACTCCTCGCACATGGGAAACTTCCTCCATCAAGCAGAGCGTCACGACCCCAACAGGGGCCAAGGAAAGCCCATCGCCTGACGGGTGGGAACATTAAAACAGATAAAGTTTAAATGATTTATCCGAAGGCTGGGGCTGCCCCTCTGGAGTCTCCTACTCCCAGCCCTGTGCACCCATAACTGCCATACAAAAGCTCTGGATGGACCGAGGCGAGCGGCGGGAAGGCCGTGTGCTGCTGCACGGACCCTGCCTCCAAGAGAAAGGCCTATTTTTCTTTTTTTTTTTTTTTAACATAATTGAGCAGATTTCGTCCCTTTCAGGAGCCGCATGCAACTTGTTGAACCGCATCAAAGCGGCTCCGAGCTGACTCTCGCCGGGACTGCTCCTCAGGAGAGCTGGGGGAAGATCCGGGACAGGAAAAAAAAAAAAACACAAAAAGCCCAAACCAACCTAAAAACTGCCCGGGGACGGCGCGGGCCCAGCCCGCCCCGCCGGGCCCAGCCCCGCCCGCGGCCCACCCGGGGGGGCCCGGCCGCCAACGGGGCCGGGCTGGCGCCTCCCGCGGCCCCGCCGAGTCCGTGCAGCCTGTCCCCGCCAGCAGAGACCCCGGCCCGGTGCCCCCTCCCCGCCCAGGCCCGGCCCGGCCCGGCCCGGCACTCACCGCCCGCCGCTCCCGTCCTCCGCCCGCAGCCCGTCTCCACGGGCGACCGGAGCGGGCAGCCTGCCCCCGCCCACCGCCTGCGCTCGCCCCGCCCACCCCCGCTGGTCCCGCCCCGTGGGCGGGGCCGGGCGGGGGTGGGCGGGGCCGCCCTGCTCCCGGCGGGGGCTCGGGCATCCCTAGCATAAGCGTAGTGCATCGGTGTGCCTGCCTCCCCGCGGCCCCCCGCTTTCCCAGCTCATGGGATGCCTGCTTTCACGTTAGAACTTGATTCTTCCTCTTTTTTTAAGGTATAATGGCAATTTTTGCTGGTGTGACATCATGATGACATAAGCATAGTACATTGCATCAGGGAATTTATACAGCCAGTAGTCCGTCGGCAGCATATTGGGTGCCTCCTGATCTGGAGAGCTGTAGCGTCTTCCCTGGTGAGACTCAGGGACTGGTACAGCAAGCATGAACACTTTTAAGAAAGATATTATTGATATTTTAATTTTTTAACTGTAATTTTTTATTCCTATGCCCGAGCGTGTGCAGCCCCAGGGAGCAGAACATGGGGGACAGGGAGTTTTTAGAAACTGCGGTGCCCATTTGCAAACCCCACCATCCACCAAACCCCCTAGAGACGTGCAGGTGACTGATATGCAAAGCACCTCTTCCAGATCTATGGGAGATTGCGCAACCAAATCCGGTCTCTCCTGCTCCGAAGGCCGGATTCAGACCTGCCGACGCTGTTTCCAAAGGGATTGCGACAGGAGCAGTGTGTGCCTGGGGACCGGAGCAGCCTTGGCCCGCAGGGTGCG
Source organism: Aptenodytes patagonicus (assembly GCF_965638725.1). Classification (NCBI taxonomy): domain Eukaryota; kingdom Metazoa; phylum Chordata; class Aves; order Sphenisciformes; family Spheniscidae; genus Aptenodytes; species Aptenodytes patagonicus. Next base: position 58,300,749 of record NC_134953.1, on the reverse strand, counting down.
GTGGCCAAGCATCCTGGACGCTGGACCGGCTGGAGCATCCCTGTGCCCCCGTGCCCGGGGACTAGCTGGGCGTCACATGGGGTTTGCAGGAGAGCAGGGGCAGCGCCAGCCCCCGGGGAGGAGCAGGCCTGACACCTGCAAAGACTTGTCTGCTGCCCAAACGGGCCTGACGTGCCTCTGCTTGCGGGGCTCGGTGCTTTGATGCTGCAAATTGCTCAGGAATACATTTAACTTCAGAGGCAGAGGAGGCCGTTGATTAACACTTAAATACAGGTTGCTGCCTGGGAGCCCGCAGGAGTGCTTGTTAGATCAGATTAAGTTTGGTCTGAGTCTTGTTTTTATACCAGACTCATTTCTGTTAAACTCCGGGAGGACATGTGAGCATTTGGAGTTTGATGTTTCTCCCGTATCTCCGTGGCTATCGGCAGCGATGCTGGGCTTGGATACCAGGCTTCCCCCTCTGAAGGGAGGCCGGGGGCAGCTACGGGCAGTATGGGGGGAAGGTAGGCCTGTGCCCAGCACCCAACTTCTGCCGCCAGCTCTCACCCGCTCACCTTCTGGGCGAGGGACTGGGCACCGAGACGGGGAAAAAGGAGACAGGAGGAAGGGGAGGCCTCTGGGTGGGAGAAAACGCCGGTCCCATCGTGGGGAGAGACGGGGAAGCTGCTGTGCTCAGCACCAGCCAACACCAAGTTCATACCGACTGTGTCCCCACGTGGCACCCTGAGCTGCACCTCTGCCATGCAGCATGTCTGAAAGCATCAGGAAAATCCCTCCTTGCTCTTTTCCATGGCCATGTTTTGTTTGATGCCAATGCAGCCCGGCCATTGCTCTCCTTGGCACAGCCAGGTCCTCACGGACGACGCCAGCCTGTCTCCGCAGCCAGGGTTTATAGGAGAGGAGGTGGTATCGCCATCCTGCTTGGCTCCTTTTTATTGCTTTATTTAATCTCCTGCATTATAGCTGGTAACACTTCAGGACTATAAAGTAAGCGTTGGATGCACGGAAGGACATCATCATGCGTTATGCCCTGGTGCAAAAAAAAACCCCAAAACCCCTTAGGAAAACTGTCAAAAGAGAACGAATTCCTAGTGCAATTGCTAATTAAAAAAAGAGCCACTTTTCCCCAAGCTTTGCCACCAGCCAGCCGGGCCCCGGCAAGCAATGCCCTCTCGTGGGCTAAAGAAGCAGCTTCCCACTAATTCAGTTCTAGTCATGAGCTTAATTAACCAGTGTTAATTACCTACCTGTTGCCTCGCAGTGCAGCCTTCCTGGGTGAGCAGCCCCCGACCCGCCGTGGCAGCATGGGCCCATTGCCTGACCCAAGCAGGAGCTTTTGCCGGAGGCCTCCGTCTCACCCCAGGCAGTTTGCCATGCAGGGCTTGCATGCAGCCCTCAGGGGCCATGCTGGGCACTGTACTGGGTGCACTGTGTGTGTGTTGTGTGCACAGGAGCACATGCTAGGCACGCTGGAGCACGCACTGGGCACACTGGGTGCACTGGAGCATGCACTGGGCACACTGGAAGGGCACATTGGGTGCACTGGAGCATGTACTAGGGATACTGGCACGTGCAATAAACACGGTGCACAGGGTTTGGGCAGGGGCGTTGGACTGGGGGACCCATGTGTGCATTAGCACAGGTGGCTCCAGCATGGGGGGATGCTCATAAATGCCCTGGGGCTGAGCCTGGGCAAGAAGAGCCCAGGCTGGGCCGGTGGGAGGACTGAGGTGGAGGGGTTTGATGGCGCAGAAAGGTTCGGCAGCACAGGATCTGCCTCAGTCTCCACTGATAAACCCCATCGTGCTCAGCTTCAGCTCTGTGTCTGCAAAACAGGGCCCTGGGGAGGTCTCCGCAGCCCGTGCCGGCTCTGTGCCCATGCTGGTGCAGGCTCTCCTCCAGCACATGCTGCCCCATGGCTTGAGCTTGCGTCTTCATGGCTTATCCCACAAAGGCTCCTTCGTCCCTTGCCCCCTCCTTTGCTCCGTCCCTCGCCCCATCCCTCATCCCATCCCTCGCACACCTGCCCCGCAGCAGCATTGCCCAGTGGCAGCTGCCCCTATGCCGCCCTCCTCTCCCGGCCACAATAGGATTTGTTGTTCCAACCATTCTTTCGGTGATTAATGAGCTTGATTTCTTTTTCTACGCTTCCTCTTAAAAAAGGCATTTTTAAACACCATTTACAACCATTTTTGCAACTGCCAAACAAACAGTGACCGTATGTTGGAAGAATGCTGCTGAAGCTGGTGGAGGCCCCAGCCGCAGGGCTCCAGCCACCCTGCTCCTCTGGGGAGGCAAAAGGAGCTGACGTGACACCAGGTTATACAGGAGTGTTGCATTTCTGCAACAGGCTACATGCCTCTGCAGCAGCCTGCACTCTTAAACGCTTCCAAGAAAAAGAGCAAGTTGCACCAAGTGACCATGCATGGGACCAGCCTTGACGCTTCGACTCCGAGCAACAGAACCGTAAAACTTAAAGCGAGTCTGAACTTTGTATTTTCTCTATTAAACTTTTATGTTCCTTTTCACCAGTCTTTATGACTCAGCACGAGGACATCTCTTGGCTTTCCTTCCTTTTTTTCTGTCCCAGACATTAAAACAAAGGCTGTCTCACCTTTGTCTGAAGTCAGGACTGAGTTCTTCAGATCTGCAGTGATACAAGCACAATTTTTCTTTTCTCCTCCAAACACAAATACATATATATATTAAAAATGTTGTTTATTATTAGCATGTATTAGAAGAGTGTATTAAGCCTAAATCAGAGCACCCATACTATTAAAGAGCCTTTGCTTCAAGAGCTTGCCTGCTTTCCACCTTTTTTCCATCCAGAAGGATCAGGGGGAGATATGGGGAGATGAAATGACTTTCCCAAGGACACGACACAGATCAGTGACCAGAACTGGTTCAAGGAAAACCGTGCAAAACTTCCCTGCAGCCAGGCCAGTGGTGCGGCACCCCCAGCCCATCATCCTGTCTTAGCCTTGTTCTTACCTGCCCTTCTGACCACAGACACACACGAGGAAGGTGACAGAAAGCAAAGCAACGGTTTGTTTTGCAGCTTGCTTTTCACACATCTTACACCTGTATTTCTTACACCTATATTGGAACAGGCTGCCCAGGGAAGTGATTAAGTCACCATCCCTGGAAGTATTTAAAAGACGTGTAGATGAGGCGCTTAGGGACATGGTTTAGTGGGCATGGTGGTGTTGGGTTGACGGTTGGACTCGATGATCTTAGAGGTCTTTTCCAACCTTAATGATTCTATGATTTCATGCTAGGCTATTGCAAAAACTTTTTTGTTATTTGAGTCTTTTATCTTGTTCCCCTTAACCCATAGCAAACTGTGTGAACATTGTTTCGAATGTGAGGTATTAGCAGCAGCCCACGCCTGTGGGATTCGGTGCAGTACTCAGGGTGTAATCCTGTCCACCACAATCATTTATCTTTGCTGAACTCTCATTATTTCATGTGTAACAAGGTTTAGAGTTCAGCCAAAGGCCATACTGCAATAACATAAACCTGGAAGACAGAATATCTGGTCTCAGCATGCACTTTGGCCATGCTAAAGCAAAGCCAGATTCTTCCTGTGTGTTTGACACAGCTGCTCCTTTCTGCCTCGGATGCACTGTAGCCCGTTCCAAGGGGAACTGAGAAGATGCTGCAGCTCTAACACATCACCAGCCAGGCATCACCAGCATCCTGCCCTACCCACTGCCAGTGAGGTGGGGTGGGTTTCACTGAATGGTCTGTGGGGTCTTCCCCAGCCGAATTGTGGAAACCTCTGACACTGGAGAAAAATAGCCAAACCACTCCCAGCCCTAATGACCCTCCAGTGCATATGAACCAAGGATGGGTGGCTTAAAGGAGTGGGGCCAGCACTACGGGAAAGGCAGTGCTTCGCCCATGCCCGTGGGAAAGGGGCAGCACCGGAGCCTGCCCGGCACCCAGCTCCCAAACACCGGCACCTAGCAAAGCCTGTTCCCAGGGACCGCCTGTCTCTCACACAGCCATCCTAGAAAGGACAGCCACCTTTTTGCCCAGAAGCGGTTCTTCGTGCCCCGGGAAGGCTCCGAGCACCCTGCCAGGAGCAAGCGCTTGCCCGCCGGAGCCTGTTGCTAAGGGGCGCCGAGCAGCAGCGACCACAGAGGGTGCTCCCCATGCTTCAGGGCACGTACGCTGAAAAATGATCGTACGTGGAACATACGGTACACAACCAGCTGAACAAGAGAAATAGCAGTGGTTGCATAAATGTCTCCTTAAGGGCAATTAGTGGAGCTGCTGTTGGCAGGAGCATTGCAGAGAGCAATGAGCGTGCCTCTCCTGAATAATCCAGTTCCAGAGGTGAGCATATCACCTTTTCCCTGCCAGGGAATGAGACACAGCACCTAATGCAATGGAGAGGCAGCAGACCTTGAAATGAAAAGTAGTGCGTGCTTGCAAGTGCCTAATAACTTCTGGGGTGCTCGGAGATGCTGCAGGCACGGCTGCAGTCCAGGAGGGGACCTGCAGCCCCACCGACAGCATCATGGAAAATCAGCTTTAGCCTCACGTTCGCAGCACGGGACGAGCGGTGCCTGAAGGTCAAGTGCGTCATCCCAGGGGGAGGGATGCACAAAGAGAAATAAAGTGATTTTTTTCCATCCGTTTGACCAAAAGCCATCCCTAAGTTAAAGGCTGCCAGCAGCAGGGCTGGCCTCTCCGAGGGCAAAGAAGCAGTTTGCCTTTGTGCTGAGGTGGGGTCAGTCTGAGCCCCCAGCGCAAGCGTGGTGCTGGGCTGCCGTGCACCCCCCCAGTGCTCGTGTCCAAAGCTGTATTCAGTGGGAGCTTGTTCTAAAACCGACACTTTTAATGATGCATTTTGACTTTAAGCATTCATCATTTTGTAACAAAAACTTATTTTGTTAGAAAAACATCAGGCAGGTGCCTTGCTCCAACACTACCACGAGCACAGATGCGTTCCTGAACCTGCACCTCAGAGTAAGGTGCTGGACACGCTAGCAGTAGTCAGCAAAAATGAAACACCAATACCCTGCATAAATTGCCCACTTCTTTTGCAAGATGCCCAAAGAAGTCAGCATGGGGGTCCAAGCCGGCTGGGCTGGCAGGCGCTGCAGCCTCGCCCCCGGGCCCAACCTTTCCCCTTCTCCTGGCAGGGAGGATGGGGCAGGCAGGAGCCAGGCAAGAGCAGGCGGAGCAGAAAAGCTCAGTTCTTAGCTTTTTCCCCTCTCTAGGAAATCCTCAAAATTGTATCATATCCCCCCCAAAAAACAGTGATTTTTCCCCAGGATCTGTGCAGAATGGGAATTTTGACTTGGTGGCTCCGTTGAGCTTGTAATTAACTAGAAATGCACGGAAAAATGATCCTGAAAATGGCTGAAAGCAGGCTAGAGCTTGCTCCTGGTTAGGTGCTGGCGTGGGGCAGAGGTGGTTGTCATGTCTTTTGGGAGGAGGTGGTCCCAGCTATCCTGTGGGTTTAGCTCACTGGGCACGGAGTCCAGAGTAGTAGTTACAGAAAAGTACTTTATAAATAAACTAGACAGATGTGCACAGCCTGCAGTCAAGAAACGTTTTCTCTAGAGCAGAAGAGTAATCAAATTCCGCGTAGACATGCGGGGAAGGAGAACCAGAGGTACAGGAGACAGTGCTATGTAATTTACAGGGCAGCCATCCCTCATCATTCCTCTGTGCAGGGGTCAGAGCCTGCGCCTGTGGCCATCGTCCCCGGCCAAGAGTGGTCCCTGCTCCCCCATCGCCATCCCTGCCCTGTTAACAGCCAGTGTTCCCGCCCATGATAGACCCTGTTAACAGCCCGTGTTCCCTCCCGTGACTGTCCCCGTGCCCCGCTGAGCTAGGGACACCCATGCTGCCGCCAGCCAGCTCCATCCCAGCCACCCTGGCACTGCGCTTTCTTTCATTTGCAGAGCAAAGCCTGAATTAATGAGCCAAAAAAAAAAAATCAATACTTTGGCTGTTTTGTTGAATAGACTCTGCTAAAGGAGAAAGACCAAGAGAGAAATATTGCTGTTCACCTGTCCCAGCCAGCTCCAGCACAGAAAAGGGCAGGGGGTTCAACCCACGGGGAGATCTCCAGGTAAGGCCAGCCAGGGGAGGGGGCACCAGCACTTGCGATGCTCAGGGAAGAGGGTCAAAAAGGTTTCCCAGTCCCTTCTGGCAGCAGAAAATGGATAAAGGGGCAAGATGCACCAGCCAGCTACAGTGTCGTCGGAGAAGAAGCCAGAGCCTGGGCTCCCCTGGCTTTGCTACCTCTGCTTGCCCACCCATGTCCCAAGGAGCCAGCCCCTGACAATACGGTCTGAACGCTCCCTATGCTTATTTTCCCGTACTATTCATCATTTATTTCTTTCACAAATGAAGGACTATCTCACTTAAATCCCCATCACCAGGCAGGTGTATCCAGCCTTCCCTGGAAAAGGCTGTCCAAAAGGAGCACGTGTGATAAATTACCCTGTCCCGTAAGAAAACCACACCATTTTACATCGTGTGTATTACAAGAGCAACTGGCACTATACTGCAGACTGAAAACATGCAACAGCCAAAAACTGCCTGATAGGGCCGTAACCTTCCCATGCTCCATATAACTGAAATCCTTCAACTGCAACATTGCATGTAAAGAAAATGCAGGCCTGTTAGATTTCCCCAGACAATTTGATAGAATAGCTGAATATAATTCAAATTGCACAACCTGCTTTCCTTTCAGGGTGTATTTCAGTACCCACAGCACTGGCAGGCACACCACAGAGATGGCTCTGGGTTGGCTGCTTCTCACCCCGTCCGTGTCCCGCAGGCTGAATCCAGCAGGGACCACAACCCTGACCCGGCTGTTGCTGGGGGGGGCCGTGCTGGGCACCCCCGGGAAGGGCTGTGCCAGGCAGCACCCTGGGCCGTGCTAAGGCTGTTTTGAGCAGTAATGAATGCAACAAAAAATATTAAACACCAAATATCCTTCTGTTACGCATGACTCACATAATGGACAAACACCAGCCACACTTCAGTGTCCTCTTTCTTGTGTGTAAAGACTGTTTTTTTCACCTAAAAAAGAACCTAACAAATCAATGCCTGGAATTATGCCTGTGGAAAAGAGTAATTTCTTACAGTCAATAGAAATATTTTCCATTTTTGAGCCACATTCTGGCTAATCTTTCCAGATAATCAAGAAATCAGCCAATCTCCCTGTTCCAGCTTGTCCAGCTGGTAAAGCATTTGACAGCAGAAATAGCTGAAACAATTTGAGCACAAACACCCTCTTATTTATTAATTTTCTTCCCCTTTCCTTTTGTGGGCTTTACTTTGTAGAAATGAAATGTCAGGACTGCACAGGGACAGACCTATGTCTTGCAGCTCTGGTGTGCTGCTCCTCGGAGGCACAGGGAGCATGTTCAGTTACCCCCCTCACCTCCATATTAATTTCAGCAAGCCTATATGGCCCTATATAGGGCTGAGCATTTTGCAGAGGTAGGTTTTATCTGCTGGCTGGAGTCTGCTCCATCCCCTGCCCTCTTGGGATGCTCCGAGCCAGCAGCAGCAGCGACAGCAATGATGCAGCCAAGAGCTGTCTGCTCAACAGCAGCAGGACGTGGGCAGCCAACACCAGCTGAAGAAGCCTTTTCATCACTACCTTCTCAGACGAGACCTTGATCTTGGTCCAGGGACTTCACTGGATGGACAGATTTTTCCCTCCAAGGAGGGATTTTCACTGCCTGGATGTGAGCTGCTTGTCCCTCGCCTGCCAAGAGCCCACGGGCCGCCTGAGGCACATAATGGGATGCAGGGGCTGGAGAAAACCATGTAGGAACAAAGGAGAAATGACAACATAGGAGAGAAGAGTCTTTGTATCTCCATCCTTAGATATTTTTAGTCTGAAAAGCATAAATGCTTCACTGAGATATAAAAAGAAATCTCCCTGCTGCTCCCTGTGCTGGAGAGTTCGGTGCGGTGCTCTGCCTGCTTCCCACCCCGGTCAGATGCTCCTCTGGGAGAAAAAGATTTTGATTTCTGCTGGCCAGCTCTCCACATCTGGCTCTGCTGCCTCTTAGTATCGAGGATGTGATCATGCCACGCTGCTGTGTCACACCACTGCATATCCTGAACATGTCCTACCCTCCTTTCTCATGTAAAAGGGGTTGCAGGAGCTACTTGCGGGCACCTACAGCCCACTCCGGCACTGCTGCAGACTCAGCCCCAGCAGGCACGGGCTGGGTAAAGCTCACCCAAAGGCTTTGCTGAGCAGTTGACGTTGATGTTTGCTGGATTCTGTGTATTTCTGGTTGACAAACTGCAAACCCAACATCCATGCCTCTCCTGGGTAACCCAGAGCACCACTGCACACTCAGGTTGCTCAGCCTTGGCTATTGTTATGATGTTGCCGTGTTTTATTTTAGTCTCACCTCTGGGTACGAACAGCTGTCACCTCAGAAGTGCTCTTCCTGAAAAGCAGAGGTGAAACAACAAGACTCCTGCTAACGCTCAAGATGCAATGCTTTTACTTCTGTGCTTGCTGCCCAGATGTTTTAGCACTGGGGCAGCATTCACAGGTGTATGAAAATCATCTCCCCGTAGCTGGAGGAGACACCCTGGGCTCAGCTGGTGAGATGCAGGGGTCTTGTCATGGGTGTGTTAATAATATATCATTATCAGTAAAATGTTTTACATTGCAGTCATTAAAAATAGATCCAATACCTTCTAGGAGGAGACAGTTTCCAACTGGGAAACACATGTACTTTGCTCTGGAGTTAGCATTGTATTTACTTACACTATCAGTGAGGTTACCTCTGCCTACAGCTGCTCTTGGAGGATCAAGTTTTCATTCGTTGATTTGTCTAGATCCACATCTGCCGTCTTAAGAAGTAAGTAGCTCAAACAGAAAAGCTGCAGACCTGCCTGGCCATTTGGTCCAGAGGAGCAGCCTAGAAGAGCAGGCTGAATTAATTCTGTGTATTAAGGATGGTACGAGTGCTGTGCTGGCAAACTATGCAGGCTGCGCAGTGCCTTATTCCCTCAGACCTCCTAGAGCCACCGGGCACCTAAGTCACTTCAGCACTTCTAGGGAAAACTGTGCACAAGGAGAAGTGAGTTTTGGTTGGTTTCAGCTTCCGACTCTTTGCCAGGACTTGCCCAAGTGCTTAATTTTCACCAGAGCTAAATAGGAGTCAGTCTCCAACAGATACAGAACATTGCGTTTACCAGAGCTAAATAAATACATGTACAGAATAGACCCTGAACAGCTTGAGAAAATCCAGCTTTCTCCTGCAGCTGAGTCTGTGTAGGCACAGCTCAGGACACATGGGCTTTGCCTGTCCCTAGAAGCACTGTCAGTGATGCCTGCCATATGCCAGGCTACTGCTTCCAGGTCTCAGTTTCCTGCTGCAGTGGGAAGAGACCCATAATCCCATACCATTTATCCTTGTCAGCAGAGCTCACGGGAGGGTTCACAGAGAACCTTCCAGCAAATCAACTGCATTTGCCATCTCCTCAAGTCAAGGACCAAGTTCTCAGCACAGGCTGCCAAGAAGTGATGGGCCATGGTGGTCCCCCCACGCCCACCTTTTCCACCCAGCTAAGGACTGAGGGGCAACAGGAGGGCTGCAGGAGCAGTTAGGGATGGTTGGGTTGGAAGACTCTGGTTCTGTGCTAAGCCAGGAAAACACAATCTCTTTGCCCCATTCCTTTCCCCTCTAATTTTCAGACTTGCTAAAAGTCTGGAAAGGACTAGCAGCAGCAAATTGGACTGGACAAAGCAGACCAAGCCAGACCCCATGCCTGCTGCTGCTGCGCCACGCCAAGCCATGCCAGCGAGGCTCAGCTCTGCCACTGTGCGACATTGCTACCTCACGCAGAAGAAGAGCGACCGTGCCAAGGCAGCGCTGGTGCTTGGGTCTTTCCCTCCTTTGTCCCCTCCTCTTGTTCTTTTGTATTATTAGATGTATGTTCAAAAGCGGGGAAAAAGGAAACAATCGGGTGTAGCAGTGCTAGGCTAGCATGCAGCAATATCCATTAACTAGGAGGCTGCTATGCTGCAATTAGTTTTAAGCGGTCTTTAGAATTTTCATTAGCTCTTAGCTGCTTTTGATGTACTTAATTTATGCCACAGAAACTGTAGAAGATGGCAGACAATGATTAAGATGCACTTTTACTCTTCTAGAGTGTGCCGAGTACCTTGTAGCTACAGACCATGCATATAAAGCAATATTGCTTATTATTCAGAGCTGTTTGTTACATTAATCATGTGCCTGCTTTGCTCTGGGAAGAGGAATTAGAATATAGCAATATTCTGGCTGCTTGTTTTTAAAATACATGTGTGGGTGGACACTCCAGCTACTGCTCACATTTTTCTCTTGCAAGTCGCAGAAGAGCTGTTCATGATTCTCCTCCCTGGTGTTTTCTCTTGACACTAATTTTGTTGGCCAGATTCAGGAAGGAAGCTGCCTCAAGCCAGTCAACAAGTGTTGCGTGGAAATAATAAGTATTACTAATTGAGAAATGTTTGAATTTCTGGATTACAGAGAGGAAACCTTGGAACAGCTTTAAAATGAAAGGTGCCATAATAATTTTCCCTCCAGCAAAGAAACAGAAGGCCTGCAATGCTATTATCTTTATCCATTAAACCTCTTCTGATTCAACACCTTCTAGTCTGAATATTGCTTAACAAGTCCCTGGGAATGAACCGCAATGCTGTTTCTGAAAATTATTTAAGAGCTCTGCAGTAGTAGAAAGCAAGGAACTGATTTTTCAGAGCAAAATTTGAGCCAAGCTTTAAAGCAAACCTGAGATTCTGAAACACAGATCTAAGGAAAACCTGTATTAATGCTCCACTCGTTCCATGTTGCTTCCAACTTAAAGCAGCTGATGGTGGAGAAACTGAAAGACAGGGTTAAATTATTGCTGGAAATACATACCTAGCTGGTCAAAGCTAGGAATTGCCAGTCCTCATTAAGTCCTGAGACAGAGGGTAGTGAGCAAACACAGTGACTTTGCCTGAAATGTCTCAGCCTTCATCCAGCCACTCAGGCTACCGACAGGTCTCATGATTCATTCAAGACGTTGCACAGAGAATTTCTACAATCAACTGTGTTCACCTTGTGATCCTGGAAAGACGTTAGGGAGGCAGTAATAGCAACTCAACAAGTTGTATCAGCATCTTCCATGACCTTGTCTCACCACATCCGAACCCGTGAAGAATTTCAGAAAAACAGTGAGTCCTGAGATTGAATGAAGTTTGATTGAATGAGAAAAATAAAAAAAAAAAAAGGAGAAAAACAAGCAACTTGAGAAATAGCGAGTTACCATCCTGCTCACCAGAGATGAACAGTGTGTCAAGGCATGTCTCCGAGCTGAACAGTTTATGGGATGCATAAATAGCTCCATAAAAAACATGTTTTCACTGCCTCATGAAAAAGCATTCTGTTGGCAAACAGCAGCTAAGGACAAAGCCTGTAATGCAATACAGGAGCTGTACCAGACTTCAGAACTGCTTGTTTACTCCAGACAAACGATTTTACCTGAATGTCTTTCATCAGAATATCTTCTGCTTCTTTTTAAAAAAAAAACAAACCAAAAACCAGATCTGTTCATTTTTAAACTGCACATGTTCAAAAAAGGCGAAAGCATTTACTTCCAACATATACTCCTGACACTACAAAACACTTCAATCCTTAAAGAAAAATAATTATTTCTTTAATTCAGCAAAATGCTCCTACATGAGAAATAGAACTTAAGGATGTGTGTAATAAACCCTTCAAATGGCATCTGTAAGAGGCACGTTTTACTTCAAGTATGGTTTTAGCAAAAACTTACCTATCAGTCCCTAAAAATGATGGATCTTCAGCTATTCTCCAGTTAGTCTGAGGGCCATATTTCTACAGCTATGCCATCACTCCAGAATAACGTTAGCCCAAGATTACTAGTTATAAGAGCACAAGAGGAATGATGCCACCGGCTGTCCCAGCACACACAAACCCACCAGATCCTGGTTATGAGGAAGCAGATGCAAATACAAGGTTTATGAAGTAACATTCATTTACAAGTGGAATGTGGCCACTGTTTCATAACGATTAACGAGCATCCCCCAGCAATACGGTATTTTTCACTCTGTTATTAACTATAGTAATTCTCTACATAGCTCCCTGGAAGTTTGTGAAGGTATTACCCTTTAATTTAGATTTGTATGGAACTTTTAATAGCCAACATCTTGACAGGCATCGGTTTTCAATTAAAATAAATTTCCCTTCTTATAAGAATGATAGATTACACACACACAAAAATCAGACTGGTTCAGTTTATATGGAAACAAATACAATTATACAATTTATTTATTAATAGTTTTAATTTACAATACAGTTGACCTAGCAACACCCAACACATAGATTATTTACACAGCATGAAAGGCAGCCACACCAGGTGTCACTCGTTCCCAGTCTGCTCTAGGCTGCTAGTCTGGGACTTGGGGTGCTGATGCCCCCATACCACCATCCTGCATTGCCAGGAGCACCCGAGCATCTCCACCCGAGCATCTCCATCGCCCACGCAGTCCCATGGGACCTCCTCTCGTAGCCACCAAAGGCAGCTTGGGGGATCTGCCAGCAATTCTGCCAGGCGCAGGAGGGACTGAGCCCGTTTTGTTCATATTAGTTGTTCCTTGTGCTCTGCCGGACTCCAGTCCTCGGTGATCTCCATACCACGTACAGGGAAAACACCGCAGTGATAATGATACATTACAGAACATCTTGGCTGTGAATAATCACAGATACACGCTGCCCTGCCTTTGCACAGGCATCTCAATGAAGGCAGTGGGAGTTGTAGAGACATTATTAGGTCTCATGACATTTTAAAAAGGCTTAAGTATAAAATGTCTTACAGGGGTTTTGAAGGCTGGAATGGAACTGAAATAGTCTTTGCAATAATAATTGCCAGATGCTAAAAACGACCCACAGAGAAGCATTGCGTAACTGCTTGGAAATGAAAGAACAGAGAGATCAAAATCCATGCACAAAGTTAGGAAAAAGCAAGAGTTATTTTCAAGCAAAGCCATTATGGCTGCTTCTGCAGCTGCCCTTCAGCCTGACTCACCCCTGACTGCAACAGAAGTGAAGGTTACACACAGCAGTGGCACAGAGGACTACACCAGCCAGCACCACCAGTCCGGCACAGGAAGCTTGCGAGACCTGCGGGATATCATCTCCAGTAAGAAAAACCCGGTGTAGAGCCTTTGTATCAGCTTGGCAAATCCACACTTTATTTTGGCAAGTAAGGATAACATTTCAGTCAGCACCGAACACTCATGCAGAACTTGCTTGGGTTTCTGAAATCATAATGAGTTAAGTTTTTCTGCTGAATCAAACGGCGTGAGGGTTCCAGCTGTAACTGGGGCAAACTCCCCTGGCACACGCAGAGCTAACTGAGCCCTTATGTTTGTGTAGGAACAGCCTGAGGAGACTAGAAAAGCAGCTCACGTACAGACATAGGAGACAATGGAGCACCAGGAGCCAGCATTGGTTGTAAGAGTTGTTCAAATATGCGAGATATTAACACGGATACAAACCTCATGGCTTTGTGTATTAGTCTGCAACACATGAACAAATAATGGCTGAGAGAACAGGCCCTTCTCCAGCATCTTACATAGAAAACCAGCAGTTATTAATAGACACTAATACTTTCAAACTAAGAAAGTGTATGTACTTTCCAGCATCTCTTGTTCCATATTTTGTTCATCTTCAAGAATAAAATGATTTCACTAGAAAAGTGCTATAAAAAGAAGCAACTCCCTCTCCCACGTCTCTTGCGTCAAGACTATGTTGCTGTGTAAAAGTCAAATCTACAGTGCAATACTGAAGTCCTTACAGTCTTCTGCTTGGACTAATACATACACAAAATAGAAAATCTACAGCATAGGCTGATAGTGAATACTTGCACTTATTTTCTTGAAATCTTTCTCAACCATGCGCTGCAGATGAGGCTTATCATGCTTGTCTCTTGTTAACAACTGCCAAAAAAAAAAAGCAGGGGGGGAGACAAGAGATAGAGTAAGCCCACGTCTCCAGTCCTTTGATTTGTGGGAAGTGTCTGCTAAAAGGTTCCATCAGAGGAGTTTGCTTTAAACATGCAGCTTCCAGGTTTAGATGTTTCTTCCTGAAGCAGTGTTACCTGAACTGACTCGCCATAAGCCTCAACTAAAACCTGGGTAACTTGAGTGAAATAAGGCGGGGGGGGGGGGGGGGGGAATATCTAAGAGGACTCCAGGAAGATTGCAAAAGTAGCTTCCACCACATGCAAAACCAGACTGACAGTTGAGAAAGGAAAGGCGAATTGCCAGGATAACCAACCACTACATCAACTGGTACTTACAACAGCCTAATTACATTCATGAAGGAGGCAGCTCTTGCCTAAGGATGCCAGGAATCACCCCTGGATTTGGAGCCAGAGGACATGCAACCTCCTACCTCGGCAAACAGGAGAAGTCAGAGTAAAGAGGGGACAAAAGCAAACAACCTGATTATATGCAGGTATAGCTTTAATCACTCACAGAACTGCAGAAGTCTCAGGAATTGCATAGCAGACAGGAAAACTTAACTTTTACCATAAAAAAAAAAAAAAAGCATCTTTGGTAGGCAAGCCAGTGTATCTGCCAGAAATGTAAGCATCTGGAGCCACATACACATTCATTTGCAGTGCAAATGCCTAGCTTTGTTAAAGATTTGCTCTGGTCAATAGATTCCTGAAAACAATTTTTGAAGTATACACATTATAGGTACCATGATTTCTTTCAAGCTAATAGGCAGGAAATACTTAAAAACTAGCATGTACTCAAGGAATAGAGATGTTTGTTTCTGACTTTCTTCTCTTCTGTAAACTTCTTGCATTAAAAACTTCTAGTCACATATAATTGCTAACATTGAACATTTATTATTTAAAAAAAATAAACATGCAGAAAGCCATCCTCTTTAAAACCAACACATAAAGTAATCCAGCAGAGATTTTAGAGAAAAGCAATAGCCCTAAATAAGGCATGGATTCGTCTGAAACCTCCAGCAGAAATGTATTTTCTGTGGGGGTCCATGCTCCAATTACAACATGCTGTGGTGCGAGTCCAGCCAAAGTCAATCACATAACAGAGCACTTGCCTTGCAGTTTATCTTTCTTTTTCTGCTGCTTGGATTTCTTTCCATCCACCTGGAGACTGACAGTTCTCCTCTTCTCCAGATTCAAGAGCTCCTGGAAGAGCTCCTGCACATTGTAGTTCATTTTGGCTGATGTCTCCATAAAGGAGCACTTCCACTTGCTGGCTAACGCTTGCCCCTCGCTGGCATCCAGCTCCCTCTGGGTCTCGTCACTTTTGTTGCCTACCAACATTATTGGGATTTTTTGGATGTCCCCTTTAATCTGACAAATCTGTTCAAAGATGGGATGAAGATCTTCCATGGACTGCCTGCTGGTGACAGAGTACACCAAGATGAAAGCATGCCCTTTGGATATAGACAGCCTCTGCATAGCAGGGAACTGATGGCTTCCTGTGGTGTCTGTAATCTGAAGGGTGCAGATGCTCTTATCACAGCTGATTACCTGCCGGTACGTATCTTCGATTGTGGGGATATAGGTTTCCCTGAAAGTTCCCCTTACAAAACGAAGGACCAAGGAGCTTTTGCCAACCCCTGCTGCTCCAAACACAACCACCCTGTAATCATTGCTTTGTTCAGGCATGTTTGCTGTGCTGCGATACAAGTGAAGATTTTAACTGAAAAAGCCCGAGTTCTTCAAGTTTACACACCCCTTTACAGAGGTGGCCTGCGGAGAAGGGAGGGGGCAAAAGGGAAAGAGAGGAGCAGGGGGAGAGAAAGAAATCGTTCACACCATCTCGGTAATTTTACGATACGTTATTTAGACAAGCAATTAAATAAGTCACTCCCTTCCCATCCTGTTTTCTTGCGTTAAAGAGAAATAAACCACTATCCCCCCCCCCCCCCCCCCCCCCGGCATACATCCCACGCACACTTAACGTTATGAGAAGTGAAAACGAATTCACCTGTAGCCATCAGCTCCACCGCCCAGCGAAACGAGACTAAAATCGCCTACCAGCAGCGGGGAAGCTGTGCCACCTCCGGCCGGAGCCCCGGCGCTGCGGGCAGGCTCGGCTCGGCTCCGTGCCTGCCCCCGCCGCCGCCTCCCTCCTCCTCCTCCCCTCGGCCTGCGGGGAGCTCCCCCGCTCCCGCTCGGCACCTGCGGGCGGGCAGCGGTGCCAGAGCCGTTGGCTTTCTCTCTCTTCCTACACGCTCCATCCATCCACCCACTGCCTGCGGGGCCCCCCGAAAGCGGCGGGAGCTGCCGGGCTGGGAGCGCCGGGCGCTGCGGCGTCCCTGACGATGGATGGCAGCTACCGCAGCGGGCTGCGCCGCCTCCCCGGCCAGAGCACCGCGCAAGCGGCCGGGCGGGACGCCGCTCCGGGGCTGCCCCTCCGGGCTCTCCCACCCGCTACGGGCTTCGGGTAGGGGACCTGCCTACCCCTGTGCTTCAAAAGCACCGTAAAATCCAACCTTCCCCTGAAAAGCCCCATAAAAATAAATTAAAAAATCAACGCAGCAACCTGAATCTGGTGGTTAAAAGCTGTTGGAGCCAAGTTTTGGTGCTCCATCCCTCTAATTCCATGCACAAATAAACGCGAGTCTCTTACCCTCCATTGCCCCCCAGCACCTCCCTCAGCCCCCTGCACCACAGACCCCCAGGCGCTGGCAGGCCTTGCCGGCTTTCACCCAGCCTGCACACTCCCCAGCTCAAATTCAGGACTGATTTTATTTCAACACTTAAAATGAGGGGCAGCTTTCCACCCCTGCTGCTATTAAAAGCGGCAGGGATAACCTGAGGTACTCCTGCAGCCCTCCCCCAGAGAAGCCACCAAACCTTTTGGGCTATGGCCGCTCAGGTCCACTACTTTCATTTAGCTCCATCACACTGGCAAATAAAAGAGTTGTATTTCACAATCACAAGTTGTACATCTCCGCATTTATGAGAAATTTCCCGAAAACACCGTCTCTCCACACACCCTCTCTGAAGGCAGCCCGGATCAGCAGCCCGGATAACCCAGTGCTTGACAAGGAAGGCGCCCATGTCCCCGCTGCTACGCCTCCAAAACGGCCCGGGGCCGGGAGAGCCGGGCCCAAGCAGCCGCTCCCGCCGCCCTCAGGTCCCGTCCCGCCTCGGCGCCTCCTCGCCCCGCTCCGCCCGAGCCGCCTCCCCGGCCGCCGCCGCCACGGCGGGGGGGAGAGGGCGCCCCGCGCTCGGCTGCCGCCTCACAGCCCCGCGGCGGGAGGCGGCCGAGCGCAGCCCCCTCCCCGGCCCCGCCGTCCCGCCCGCAGGGGCTTCCTGGCCGCGGAGCCCCGCTGAGGCACAGCCCGGGCCCTCTCTCACGCCCCAGAAAGGCTGCTGGCCCCCATGGAGGGAGCTCAGCACCGACGACCCCCGGGTTCAGAGCAGCCAGCCCCAGTCAGACCCCAAACCTGCTTCTCCAGAGCCTCCCACCACCCCCAGCCACCCACCTGCACGCAGAGAGGGACTACTACAGCCTCTACCCCAGGGAGGCTAGGCCTGGCCCGTTAGCGGGTTAATATGGACATCTTAACTGGCCAGCTGGTGACAGCAAACCACCACAGGAGCACTGCAGTGCTCGTCTGCCTTTGCTGGGCACGCTGGCAGGGGTCAGCTCTCCTCCCCAGCTCCCGGCCACAGAGAGCAGGAGGGCTGGAGGGCACCAGCCTTGGAGCAGCGGTTCAACATTTGTCAGGTTGACAGGCACGATTTGTTTAGCCCTGATTCCTGAGGACAGCCAGTCTTAGCTTGTACTGACAGCAACATCTCCCACCGTGACAATTAAAACCATCCCTGTGTCTGACTGTGACAAGGAGGGGGGTGTTGAGTTGCCTGGATGAGAATTCTTCTCTTTTTTTCTCTAGAATGGTTTTTTTTCTGAGCGTGACCTTGGGCTTGGACCAGAGCTTCCCGTCTGGAAGTCTGCAAAAAGCCGCGGGTCCCTGGGCAGCCATCGGGCAGTGTCAGCGCAGAACTGAACTTCCCTGGGGGGAGAGGACGGTCCCCAGCCAGCACGCTCAGGCAAGGCCAGGTCCTGGGGAAGCTGCAGCCAGGGCTGGGAACTGAGGAATACGTCAATTTTAAAATGTGACAAAGGGCATTCATTTGTGGTGCTCCGCTGCCGGGATATTCAGGAAGAGAGCACGGGGGACAAACATCCCTGTTAAGAGCTCAGCTCTGACATGGAGACTTGAAAATGGGGTACCCTTGGCCAAGGGGTGTCTTCAGGGTCTGGCTATCTTGTCTGTAACTCTCGTGCTGCCCAAGACGGGGGTGTTTAAGAAACCCTTTTGCAAAGCTGCACTCTTTTACTGTTGTTGTTACAGTTAAACTACAGCAGGACAAACTCCGCAGCCAAAGGGGATGGTACACCTGCCTGAGGACCTCCCTGTGCTGCCAACCTCAGGAGGGGACGGTCCAAAGTTCTTTCCCCCTCACAGAAGTTGTAACTGAAAACATGGTTAAAGACGGTGCCATAGATGTTTCCCCTGATTCTGTGGGCCACAGGGCCTGGTTTGGGGAATAACAGCTCTAAAAGGGGCAAATAAAATACTTCTGAAAGTCTACAGGAACGTGGTTCTCCTCAGCTTCTCCTGCAGACCACCTGCCTTGCCCTGGCCTTCCGTCAACCCCAACG
Source organism: Aptenodytes patagonicus (assembly GCF_965638725.1). Lineage (NCBI taxonomy): Eukaryota > Metazoa > Chordata > Aves > Sphenisciformes > Spheniscidae > Aptenodytes > Aptenodytes patagonicus. Next base: position 58,282,022 of record NC_134953.1, on the reverse strand, counting down.
ACACACGTTTCTGCATGGCCCTTTGGTGGCACATCTCAGACAGCAAGCTTGCCCGCTGCGGTCCCCTGCTCCTGTGCTCCCCATGCAGATTGGCAGCGACTGTCTCTTTCACAGGCTAAACTCTCTAAGAAATAATTGCTTATCCCAACACATGATGCTTAATAACCCATGGTTTCAAAAGCCATAATTACATCCTCGTCACAGAAGGGTGATGCTGCTGCTTGCCGTCTGGGACGAGTACACAAGCTTCTGGCTGGGGCACGCTCAGGTCTGTAAGCTGAAGAGTTAAATCTCTTTGGGGGCATTTGTCACAGCCCTTCCTAGAAAGCTTGGAGCCGGGGAAGTGAAGGATCACTCCCTGGTGGGACGTTGCTCTGCCACATTGACACTAATGGATCCAGAGCATCCGGAAGCAGCCGTAAGAGCCAAGTGGAGGATGTTAAGGTAGCTGATGACTTAGAGAACCATGAAATTAATGCAGTAACTGAAAGAGGAAAGACACACGTAGCCTATATACTGACGCCAGTTGTAGAATAATTACAAAGAACAATTCAGCAGTGGTGGGAGCCTGTTTCCCCCAGTGGGGATATAGGCAAGGAGCTGTGCCGTTCCCTGTGCAGACCAAAGGCGAGCGGCATTATTCGAAGTCCGAGGCTTGATCCCTTGGCTGCTCCCCAGCAGACTCCCCCTGAGGCTCCCTGCTTCCCTGCAGCCTCTCCAGTGCCAGGGTTGCCTTCGGAAGGCAGGCAGCCGTAGGGCGTACTGTGCATGGCACGGTGGACAACCTTGGGAATGCAATTGCAGGTGCCTGGCAAGTTAAAAGCTCTATAAATCTCCTGCTTGCAATGGTGCAGGAGCTGGAGAGCAATATGCTTATAGGTGGTCTCAGATGAATCCTGGAACAGAGGGAGTGTGCCCAAGAAGGAGAAAATGTTGACAAAAGCACAATTTCCACTGCTAAAATTAGTTTTCCCCTATCCCAAAAGCCAGTTTCTGCAAGTGTCCAACACACCTGACCCACTGGCCCCAGCTTTGGCCGAGCCACTGGGAACAGACCAGGCAAAATCCCTTTTGCTGGGATTTATGAACAGATTGATTTTGCTCAGGGCCAACTGGCTGTGCAAAAGCCTCTTTAAGGCAACGTCTCACCTTTTCGCCTCTCCCCAGAAACCCTACCCTACTTTACCGTGGTAGTTTATTCCTGTGTTCGCTGTAGGCAATAGACTTTTGCCAGTTTATGCTTGTTGAGGCTCTGGCCTTAAAATAAAGCCTTGGACCAGGCTGAGTGGATAGCCAGCAGCAGACTCTGCAACCTCTTGGCATGAGGGAGGGCAGCCGGCAGGAGCGTGGGTCTTGATGCCAGCACACTGCAAAGCACTTGAGTATTTCCTGGAGCTAAGACCTCCCCTTCCTGCAGGGCAGCGACCGGCACTAGCCCTTGCACCACGCCGCATGGGAATTATTGGGTGTTAAGGCAGCAGTTGTAGTTGTTCACTCGGGGACAGGACAGGATCAAGCAACAGATCTTTAAGGGAGAAAATGGTCCAGTTCCCTGCTTGAAACCATTTCTGCAGCTGCTCAGCTGGCGCCAGGGCCTGGTTGGGTCCTTTCCCATCAGCCAAACACTGGGCAGAAACAAAAAGGGATCACACTGTTCAGAAACTATGGGTAGGTTTCATTTTGGTACCTAGTCCCCATCTGAAGGGATGCTAAAGAGGCTGTGCTGCAGAGGAAAGGCAGGCTCCCGTGTCTGACGGAAGCCAGGCAGGGCACTCATCACTGCGTCTTGCAGAGAAACGTGTTGGTGTGCGCATGGCTGCCTGTGCAACAAAAGCTCGCCCTTTTCTTGAGGCCTGTGAATGATTTTCATTCTTCCTGATGCTGGAAGTTTTTGCCCACACCAGTGCCTGCCTTATTGGACATGTGCCCATCTTTGTTCTGAGCAGCAACTCGGGAAGAGCAGATCTGTGCCAGGAACCGAACTGGCTTTGCATGAGGAGGTGGTTAGCGCTGTGACACCCTTCCCCATCAGTGCAGCAGCAGCTGCAATCCCCCCCACAGCTCAGGTGCTGCTGAGAAACTAAGGAATAACAATGGAGCATCTGCAGGTAAGACAGAGACACATTGGTACTGCTGCTAATTAGCCACCCACAGCAGGGCTGTGCCATCCCACACCACCATCAGGGTAGTATCTGTAAGTCCAGAATCTGTTCGCACAGGCATGTCCTTGTGTCAGGCTCTGAGACTGCTGCTCATGTATTAGCAGGTGAATTTCTGATGGCTGAAGAGGCAATGCTTCCCTTTCCGGGTAGTCTCTCCTTGCTTTGAGGAAAAGAAAAACCAGTGGAAGGGTCCTGATGGTGTTGAGAAACTTTCCTGCCTGTTTGCCCTCATTGTGCTTCCACATCTTCCTGCTGTCACATCTCTTGTGTTCCCACTGTACGTTTTTAGCCTACTAAAAATTAATGTATTTCATGAACCATTTATGCTTGGGGTTGTATCTGGATTATATACAACCTGGTCACATCCTGACTTCTGGTGGCCCCAGTTCTTTCCCACTGCACATGGATACTTTGATAGAAAAATTACTGGCTGGGCCACCCCCAGTATTGTAGTATCTGTTACCAAGCCTGCATCTGCCGTGCGGAAGGCTACTGCAGCAATATCATTCCTATTTGTGTTTCTATCTCTTAGTTAAGCACTTAAGCAATTTCTGTCTGTAGCCAAATCTCACTTTGGGAGGTACAGCAGCACCTAAAGTGTTAGTGAGTGCTTGTGGAGGAAACATTTCTCAGTCCTTCCCCAAGCTAATTCTTCCAAAACCATTTGTGGTTTTCCAGGTTATCGTTTCTTATTTCTCCAATACTTGCCGCCTCAACAACTCCATGGTATTCTCCCATCTATTTTGAATCCACTTTTATCCTTAATGAGCAGCCTCGTAATGCCTGCCTCCTATCCCAGACTGAAAAAAAAAAAAAGGGTCTTTGGACCTATTTCATACTGCTCTGGATTTTTTGTCCAACACAAAAGGCCCAGAGGATTTTCTCAAGGAGCTTCAATCTTAACATGAGGCCCTGTCAAGTCCTGTCATCATTCACTCCATTATTTACTAGGGGAAAATGAAAGCAGATGCTCAACTACTGGACCAGCTGTTTTAGATGCAGAAGCAAGCTATCTCAAAGTCAACTGCTGATAAAGATTAGGGCTGACTCTCAGCTCAGCTGCACAACATATAAGCGGAGCACCCAACTTTTGCAAGGTACTCAGAAACACCCAGAGTAGAACTTGGATCAAAAGCTATCCAAAAGTAAGGGGAACTATAACTGAGACCTTAAAAAAAAAGCCTCTAAAGCCATTAAGGCACCCAGTTGCACTGAGCTACTTTGAAAATTCCTGTCGTAAATAATAATAATGATATTGTAATAATAATGATGATGAAGAAAATGAAAATAGGGAAATAAAACAGATCTCGTTTAACAGTACACTAATCAACATTGCTTCATGCTTAATACAAAGGGAAGGAAATTAGTTCTAATAAACTGTACTTCTATTACATTAGAGAATTATTAATGCTGTAATCACAGCTGCTGAATCACAACCCTGTGGAGAGCTGATGCTATTCAGGAGATTTTCTCCTGTTGTTAATTAGTCATCTCAATAAACCAGTGCTCAGCTCCATAGGTGTAAATACAAGGGGTTGCCTGCTGATTAACCACATAAGATTGTGTGTGTTAGACTATAGGTGAAACCAAATGCCTCCTGTGGTGAAACGTCAGGAGGGGCATTGCTGCCGTGGCAAGGTGCCCAGAAGAAGTTCAGAGGACAGGTGTGGTCCTGCTCAGCGATGCACAACACGCATGCCCAGAGGCCCAGGCGTGCTGGCAGCAGCATGCTCCCATGCAGGTATCACTGCGTAGGAACTCGTGGAGATCTGCCTGGTCATGTCAGCAGCAATTTTCTACAGGCTTTCATTCAGCACGCCTTTTCTCTTTGCTTTGTTAAGGCCTCTGCAATCCCAAAACATCTCCATTTTAAAATCCAGATGTAATCCTAAAACATCCCACTTCAAGGTATCTGGCACCATCAGCTGACCTGTGCCCATTCCTCTCCTGACTCTCACCTCCTCTCAAATATTCTCTGTTTAAAGCCCATGTTTCCACCTGCTGCAACACAAAAGCTGTTCCTGAGGTACTTGCTGGGGACTGCTGACTCCCGAGCTGACCATTTGCCATCTGATTTTTGGAGCTGCCATAGTGCTGGTTCCTGAATCCCCCCCTCACGTTCCTATCCCCAGTGCAGGATCCACCGTGCTTTGGAAAGCTGAAGGCGCTCTTTCTCTTGGGCAGCCAATGGCTTGAACGTCTCTTTGCCACTCTTTGCATGTAGTTTTCCATTAAAACCATTTAAGCAAGACCCAGACCTAGTGCCTGTGCCCAAACCTGCATGAGCCTGTGAAGTCAGGGCATTGCAGCTTATCCAGCTTTCCAGGACTATGTCCTTGGGGATTCCTAAATCCACAGGGTGCTATAATGGTACCTCATTATACTGCATGCATTTGGCGGTGCAAGTGTTCTGTGCATTTAATCTTCCACAGGGATTTATTTGGGGAAATGAAAAGATTTCTCTCCAAGAGTAGAGACTTTCCCTGTGCAAAGGCTTCACTTCCCTGAGTCCTTTGGGCTATGGCACGAGTGCCTGCAAGCAGCATCCCAGATGAAAACATGGCTAGACCATGACAAAAGTTGTCACAAAAGCCCTTTTTAATCCAGGCGATGCTTGTGTTCACTTGAAAGAGTTTCCCTTTCTCACCCACCTTTGCTGTGGTTTTGAGTGCTGGCAAACCCACAAGCGGCTGTCTGTAGCAGGCACAGAGTCCCACATACCTCTGTCTGTCTGTCTGCTGCAAGTGGCTCAGGGGAGGATTTAATCACCTCTCACCTTCCCTTTGCTGGAAAACGATTCCTGTCCCTCATGTGGATGCTTTTACAGTTCTTGTCTCTCCAGGCAGGATGACTTGCTCAGCCTAACAACCTACAAGTCATTCACTTTGCCTGAATCCTATCATTAATGGAGATTTCCAGAGACGATTTATAAAACATAATTTCTGGTGTTTATGAGGTATTTATTAGCCACAGTGAAATGCTAACTAGTAATTAGTAGCTTATTCTTATCTCAGCTAGCCACGTTTGCTCAAAGGCAGATATCCCATTTTCAGACATTTTCCAAGCCTTCCAAGGTTTTGGGTGGATTACCATTCCTCAGCCACTGTCCATCTGAACCCAATTAGGTGGTTGTGCCTGGGATCTTGCCCTTTTTGGCAGGTCTCTCTCAACCGCGGAGCCCAGCCTGCCAGCTGTGTTTTACCCATGTTAGGCAGCTGAGCAGGGCTCAGCTACGTGCCACCTGGCTGGGCGCAGGACCAAGCCCAGGCCAGCATGAGCTAGAAGGCAGCTCTTTCCAAGAGGTATCTGTTTGATAAGTAAGGTGATATGAAAAGCCAATGGGCTCCTGTGTTCGGGGAAGGATTTCTGACTCTTCTTGAGGGAGTACAGTAGGAAAGAAGCTGTGAGTCGACTTAGCAGAGGCAAAAGAGTGGGAAGGTCTCCAGCCTCCTTGGAGAAAGGATGGAGAGGAGAGAGACACGTCCTGTGCAACACCTCTGTCTTGGGTGGGACAGACCGATCCAGGAGGGACATGGCCACGAGATGCTGGTTCAATGCCTCGCTGTCAGTCAGGATTTGCTTTGGCTGGAGCTGACAACAACCGGAGAAATTTTAAATGGAAGTTTTAAATGGAAATCAGCTGTTTGTGAGAGCCCCCCTGGAAGGCAGAGCACAGAGGAAGCAGGGGGAGGGGCACCATGTGCTGCTTTGCCTGCTGCTGCTCCGGAAAACTGCCCAGGGAACGCCTGGAGCTGCAAGCTGGTGCAGGACAGTGGTGGGGAACCGCAGAAGGGACGGGCGAAGATGGTCAGATCCCTCTTCTGTAGTGATTTTGCCAGAGATTGTTTCTGTTGTGTCAGGACTCCCTTGGGACTTGCAGGGATTGCACAAGAATGTACTTTCCCGGGCTACCAAGCCCAGGCAGTGCTCCTCACTGCTTTTCTACCCATGTTTAGGGTGGTAAATCCCCCTTTCCCATTGCTTAGCAAGCATAGGGGACACCCCACCAAACTTCACTGGTTTCCTTTAGAGAGGAGGGAGTCTGCAGGGTCTGCTCTTAACTTCGTCCTGGAGCTACATGGCTGAAATCATGCAGGTCGATGTTTTTGGGATGGAGGGAGAGCCTTGCTTTAGGCCCACACATACAGCCCCTGCCGCTGCCTCCCCCACGCTTGCTCCTGGCAGGGAGGATGAGTGAGGGGTGCTCATACCTGAGCATGGATGGGGCACCCCAGAAACAGGTTTCATTTAAGGTTTGACAGCCCTCAGCTCACATGTGGATTCCCACACAACCTGTCCTTACCCAGACCGCAACAGCGAGCAGCAGCCAGGCTGAAACTGGGCCAGAACACAGGTGCTTCGGGCAATTCCCAATTAGAAACCGATGTATTTCACTTCCTATGCAGCTACAGAGGAAGTTCTGTGAACTCCAGTTCTGACCTCCTGAAGTTAAAATATCCAGCTTCTGGGTACCACTGAGGCACGGGACAGCACTAACAGCTCCCGAAGGCCCTTAGGGTCTTGCTGGGGGTTGTCCAAGTGACCTGGGGTACAGCAGCGAGCACAGCACCCCAAGGGTCAGGGATGGGCACCCATCCTGCTTTGTCCTCACTGTGCTCCATTTCCACTGCTTTTCCTCTGGACCCCACCAAGGCTTTCCTTTTCTTGTGGGAGATGGAGCTTGATATTCACAGCCAGTACAGCCATCTTCTTAATATTGCTTTGAATGTCATTGATTCCTATGGAGAGGTACGAGACAGCAGCTGAAGGCAGAAAAAGGATTTTCCTCTGGAATTACATAAATTATTATTAAACCAGAGGATGTGTGTCACTGGTGCATATTGCTTATCAGAAAGGATGTCTCTTCCCAGTAATGCCGACACTTGGGAGTGCAGTTCAGCCTGTAAAATATTTATTAGAAAATGTTCCAGAGTGGCTTATCAGTTTTTGAGACATAACATCCATCTCATGAGCGAGCCTCGTCTGTACCTGGAAGAGTGCCCTTCCTCTGGAAACTCTGGAGGGCTTTAAGCACAACAAAACAAGGAGGGAAAAAAATAGAAGAAAACACAAATGCCTGCTATTATAATGGATATAAACTTTCCTTGACTTGAGATAATGAAACAGCCAAAGGATAGGACAATATTTAAACGGTTTCAGCAAGGAATTCACTGCATGAAGCCATCACACGTCAGCTCAGCTGAGTCAGAAACAAACACCTGACCTGCAGCCTGCCCGCGAGTGAGTGGGGAGCACGGGCTCTGATGTCCCCCAGCGCTCGGCATGGCAGCGAGGAGGGATAACACACCAAAATGCTTGCCCGATTGAAATCTGCGGAGGAGATTTGGGAAGCCGTTGCCAACCAGCACGATCTTCAGAGAGGCTCCTGCAAGAGGGCTGGATGCCACAGAAGGGGGACTAATTGCATTAGCTTATCTCAGCCCAGTAATCAAAATTAATGGCAGTAAAAGCAAGCCCTTCCAGCGGGACCTGAAAGAGCAATTCATGGAAATGCCTCAGCAACACCTATCCAATTAATAGCAGCAAACAGAGGGTCCTGGAGCAGATGCCATCGCAGCTGGGGCTGGGGGGGGAAGCAGAGCAGGCACTGCTGGAGCAGCACTGGCAGCCGGAGGCAGCTGAGCCTCTGCTCCTGCTTGGGGAAGGCTCGCCCTGTGCAGCACCAGCTTCAGACCTACCTCTTACACATGTCAGAGATGGAGAGGCAGAAGGTGCCAACAATTATAGCCATGGTAAGATCTTGTGTTTTATTTAAAACTCTAGATCTAAAGCCTGAAGCGTGTATTGATTTCCTATAATAGTCTGTGACAAGGGAAAATCTCAAAGAGCCATCAGCTCTTGTACAGTGTAATGTCAGCTAAGTAGGAAAGCAGACCCATGACACATATCTGTGTGCCAACCACAGAGCAAAATCCTTCCAAAAATAAATCTGTTGCTGCTTATTGCTTATTTTACCCCAGTAAAAATACACAAACTGTGTCTCATCTTTGAGAGCAGGAGTGACAGTCATTTACAAGAACCGGAGCGGACGTGAGCAGCAGTCCCCAGCTCTGTACATCTCATCTCCTACAGTTCAGCCTCCTGCAATTCTTTCCCCGGCAATACAGCCAATGCTTCATTTTCATCATCATGAAATCCCATACAATAGCCTTGGGCTACAGGATTTGTGGTGGGAGAGGGGATGTGTTTCAGTGTCCCACAACATACTAATCGGCTGGGGACTGCTAGCAGCAGGTTTAAAAGGGACAAGGAGAAAATGCCAGCACCTCCCTCTCCCCAGCCAGTGCTCATCAGCACCATCAGGCCTGGGGACAATGTCAGGCCGCTGCTGGGACACTCAACCCCCCCCAGTCACAAGTTGCTTCTTCCATTTTTAAGCTGGAAAACACAGGCCAGATCTGTCCCACAAGCCTTGCTGCTGGAGCTTGTGGCCAGCAGGCATGCGGTGAGACACAGCCATATAACCTGTAGTTGTTTTTGTCACCCTTCCCTGAGCCTTCCCTAGATCTAACGTACCCTTTCAGAGGGATGAGCATCGGGGTCACAAGCCCAGTTCCCCCAGTGCCTCCCAGAACATCACTGCAAGTATCACAGCACAGACTTCTTGTGGCTCCTTTGCTGTCGATGGGTCCCCCAGGAGGGAGGGAGCAAAGGGAGCTCTGGGCATTGCCATCACCCCACGCTGAAGTTTCTGTCTGAAGGCAGATCAGCCCAGTGCTGCACGCTTCCGCCTCACCTTGCACAGGCGTGGTTGGGAGCAAAGGAACGGCAGACAAGGCTGCGTTGGAGTCTGCTGCAGCTCCTTCAGTCACAAACCAGTTTTAGAGCAGAAGGAGACTCTGGTCCCAGACTTCTCCTAAGAAAACGCAGAAAGTGGTCTAATAAGAAAAACAGTTGAACTGTTCCAACCAAAGTCCATTTGCTGACCTCAAGAACTGTGGTCCCCAGCTCACCCACAAAGGTCTACCGTAACCCATTTCCCTTCTCCTACTAACTTTGGCTGCTCACAGCAACACCAGATAGCCTCTTAAGAAACTCAGGTAGATTTTCCCATTCTTCTCCAGTTCTCACTGTGTCCCTGCCCGGCGGTACAGAAGCACGAAGTTCCTGGGACAGCTCTGACCCTGAGCAGCACTTTGCAGGTAATAGGAACTTCTACACATAAGTAAATTTCTCACATTTTTAGGAGGTGAAGGATTTATTTATTTTTTTTTAATCCGGGTGAAAGCCCTGTTCTGCTGGCAGCAGAGGGCAGCAAAGGCCTGCCAGGGCAGGGCTGCGCCCCAGCCAGCGAAGAGCCTAAATAGGAAACCTGGGAAGAGAGGCCGCGTGGGAGGGTGGCAGTGGTTTTACAGTTATTTAAAATTCATGAATTTGCTCTTTTGAAATTCATTAGATCCTGAAAGTGCTGTACTACCTCTAGTTTGTCTTTGAGCAGCCCTAGTTCCTCGCCATGGCAGAGAGGCTGTAGCCAACACAGGCTGCAGCAGAAATGGAGCCATGGGCTCTGCCTAAAACTCAGCACCCCAGTCCCCCTCTCATGTACCATTTTATCAAGGCAGCCCCCATTGCAATGGGAACTTCAAGCTGTTGATATTGAACTTCATCTGTTGTCATCAAATTTTCCATTACTGCTTAAGTGCAAGTCCTGGGAAACCTTTTATTTTCCTGGATAATAGACAGAAAGACAACGTAGGGGAGAGCAGGCTCCGAGCAGCAGGTGGCAGCGCCTTCAAATATGGCAGCAGATGGAGGATGCCGCCCAAATTGATATCGCAAGTGGGGTAATAGCCAACATGCAAAGTTCACAGCAAAGCTGTGACAACTCTGGGGCTGGCAAGCAGGGACAGGCAGGTCCAGGGGACAGAGCCCAAAGGAAAACCCAACGGTTGGGCCCTGCTGTGGGAGCAGACTTCAGCTGCCTGGGGCAGGTGGGAACGGGGGTGCTCAACACGCCGGTCCCGTGGGCAAGGGGAGCTGTAACCTCTGCGGCAGGAGCTGCAACCAATGCTCCAGAGACAGGGCAGAAATGGCTCTGCTAACAATTAGTCCTAAAGCAAAGGTTTTAAAGGTCAAAAAGCCATTAGCATTGAAGTACCATGTTTCTGCACCGCAAAGTATTTGGAGAGAGATGCTGGAGAAAATTGTCCAAGTGAGTCAACCGTTTTCCCCAGCAACAAGTTGTGTGACTTGCAACTGCCTGAAGTAGAAGATCAAATAAAAGCAAACAAGATCACAGCAGAAGAGCTATGATTTCTCAGTCAGTGAACCAGGCCGATGACAAATCCACAATATTGTGTATTTTATTTAAACTAACAAAACTACACGTTTTCCAGGTTGCTTAAAGCATTCTGTAAAAACTGAACTCAACCTAAACAAAAAAGGATATATTTTAATAAGACCCAGGGACTATTTTTGAGACGTATGAGTAGGGCTTAGGAATTAAGAAATAAAAAAACAACACACACACACGCACGCATACACACGCCCCGTAAACAAATTGTTAGTGTTTGACACAAAATTTGGTTTTAAAGCTGCAATTCCCCAGTTGTAAGGAGCCTTTACAAAATGCAACGCTATACTAAGCTGTAAAAGAAACCATGGACACATCTATCGGAACAACATAAATATCACGTAAGAACCCAACGTAAAAAGGATGTTAAAGTTGCAAAGTCGAGCACTCAGCCAGGAACATGCCAGAGTTATGGTGATGTGCGTTAATTTAATTCACTTTGTAATTGAACAACTACTGCAAGTAGGAACATTGCTTGGACTTATTAGCATTTATTTTCCTTATGTAAATTGCTTACAAGTTACATTTTGCCATCCATGTTGAAGGTGCAGTCCCAGCACTTATTCCACATACAGTAAGTGTGCCCCCTTTTTCTTTTTTTTTCTTTTAAACCACATTTCCTTTCAGTACAGGGACATTGTCATCCCAGTTTACAAAAAAACCCCCAAACTTATAAAAAATTATTAGTGTTCCAGTTCAAGTATCCAAAATCACACCTCCTTAAGTAGTGTTCAGCACTTTCTGTGCTACAGTGATTTCACGTGCTCAGACATAGCAGCACACAAGGGACTTCACCCAGAGCAATGCATTCAGCATTCTTCGGCTCTGACCCTGCATCCCAGCTGAGACACTGCCCAGGGGCAGGGGGAGCTGGGGATCCTGGTGAGGGCAAACAGAACAATGAACAGAATTGCTTTCTTTTAAGAAAATCCTATAGTAGCTCCAATTAACAAAAATGGAGCAGCCCTTCTGCAGATGGGGTCTGCCTGGTGTGCTGCACCCTGATCAGAGACCCGTTGGGAACTTGGGGTTCCAGCAACAAAAAGGATGCAAGATTATCTACACTACCCTCTCTTTCTTCATAGTGTTGAGCTCTAATAAATGGTATTTTAAATGCTACTACAGAGTGCCGTTCTTACTGGGATCATAACAGCCCAGCACCTCCTGGTGCGATTCGTTTGGCACAGTCAGCAGCCCCAGTGAGAAATCCTTTCTGGGAAAAGGCTGGTGAGGAGATGGGGTGCCCGGCCAGCCCTGCATGCGGCCGAGGGGCAGTCGCTAGCCCTCTGGCCCCATTCTTTGGTCAATTGGGAAAATAAGGAGGAATTATTTGAATGCCTCACCCCAGCTGAAGTATTGACTTGTCTCAAGAAACATGGGGAAGGGAAAGCAAAAAGCAAGGAAAGTTGGTGCTGTATTTGGTTACTAACATGCTTGAAATGGTGACAGGGATGGTTAGAGCTGAACTGAGCTGCCCCTCTGGAGCTGCAGCCCCGTGCAAACAGCGGGGTGGGTGCACAGGAGTGTACAGGGCAGCCAGGGACGGGCATCACCGAGTACGAGCTGTTTGCTGGGGTGGGAATCGTGATGAACCAGCACCTCCTGGTGCAAACCAGAGCCCTAGCTGCATAGCCTCAACTCCTGCCCAGAGCCCCAAACTCACGTACAAACCCGAATGTGACAGTAAAGCCAGCATGCAATGGGCTTTAATTGCATGTCATAATGCATACATTGGCTAGAGATGGATTAAGGTTTCATAGGTGATCTCACTTCTGGTATTTCCCAATTATACTTTCATTTTGCAGCCTTAATACTCTAACAATTGATATGTAATTTCAGAAGTTTTAAGAATCCAAGGACAACGTGTCCCTTTTTCCAGGACAGTGCTTCTACCGGTACCCGCAATGACTGCCTGTCAGGGGCTTTGGAAACTTCCCCTCTCTCGCTCATCTCTGACCCTTCAGCAACAGACAGCAGTAGCAGATTCTTATCTCTTAGGGACAAAACTGGGAGGTTGAGTTACATGTTACTAGCAGTTAACACAGACATTTACTGTGTTAGCTAGACAGACATTTAGTGCCAGCTAATGGGGCCCTCTGGATCCTCCAGGCCCTGGACGGTGTGCCCTGAGCAGCACAGACCCTTCTGGCCATGCTTCTTCCCACACACGCCATTAACACTTCTCTTAACTGGTCCCCAGCATGGTCCAGTTTAAGCCTCCACCCCAGATCAGTTCCCAGTCCCCTTGCACTGCCAACAGTCTCACAGCCAGATCCGCCCAGGCACAGCATGGGGGTGAGCGACCTCATCGTCTGCTTTTGCTCTGAAAAGCAAATATCCACATTACTGTGTGACAAGAGGATTTTTTTCAAGTCTGATAATTCCTGGAAGAATCCAGCTCTGCCAAGCGTGCTCCACCCCAGCAGTGCAAGGAGGAGTGGGATTGCCCGGCGTCCTCTGCCCAGCTCACAAGCATGCAGCTCACCGAGAATGCACCGTCCCTCCTGTGGCCTTTCTCTTCTCTCCATGGCACATAAGCAGCATAAAAATGAAGGAGATGTAACAAAAAAGTAAGATGGAGGAGGACAACAAGAGCAAGGGAAGACAGAGGGGCTGAGAATAGGCAGGAGCTGGCTGCAGGACCAGTACCTCTGGGAACTTGGGACAGGAGCACTCCTTTCTCCTGCAACTCAGCTCAGGCATCCAGTTTTTACATTCCCCTATATTTAACAAACAGCTGTAAAACCTACTGAGAAAGCATGTTGCTGCTTCTACTAAAATCTTATATTTTACACTCAGTCTACTCCCTTTCCCAGCTGTGTTTCAATCAAGTGACAGAGGTTTGCTGCAGAGTTGCAGGGCTGTACTAAAGACCTCAAACAAGCTTCAATACAATTACAGATCGTGGAATTAAATGTTTTTAAAATGAGGCTTTAGTTCCTCGCCCCCCAGCCAACACGTTGTTTAAAGTTGCACACAAGAAGAAAACTCGAAGTACTGAATACGTGCTCACCGACTGAGCTCCCTGCACCACCTTTATGCACAGGCACACAGTAGCCGAATAAAAACTGCCCAATGTCAGCTCTGCCCCTTCCTAACTTCTGAATGTGTGACTTTGCAACCTTAAGGCTTTTCTAGCAGGTTTTTACGTGCTTGAGTGTAACACAATATACATATCCCTCCCCCCAGAAATAACTACACCATATTAAAGAGTTTACAAATGTTCTGCTCAGTGTCATTGCTCTGTGAAAATACACTAGATACGGGGTGCTCGAGAAGCAAGTTAGGTCAGAGAGATCTCCTCCCAGAGGGCGTTGTGGTGTCCTCTGCTCTCCACCCCAGCCTGGGTCCCAGCTGAGGCCATCTCAGCATTACTCCTGAGCCTCCTTGCGAGCCAGCTTATAAACCTCCGTCGGCCCATCCACGTGGGTGATGGTGGTGGTGAGCTGAAGCTCTTCCCCACTGTTTACTCCCAGGTCACCTGAGAAAGTTATTTTGTTAGCCTGGTCTCACAATAAATATTTGACAATTAGAAAGCAAAAGACTCATTTTATTCCCTCCAGGCTCTCAGGAGCTACCTGAGCTATGGACTATGCAACGTTTCTATAAATGCTTTTGTTTACAGTTATTTAAATACAAGCATATCAGTAAAGGACGATTTCTGTGCTACTGAAGACTGCTGATAAAGGAAACCAACAGCATTGCCATTCTCCACTTGCCCAGATTTTTATTTTCTCCATTCCTCATCCCTCCATTTGAGCTACACAATTACAACTGGGCAATGCTAAAAAGTACAAAAACCGTCTAGAAGGTTTTAGACAGCCTTTGCTAAATACTCAAACCTGTCTAACCTAGTCATTAATTAAAATGTCTGCTAGGAAAACCAAACCATTATTTGCATAACATTTCAATGTGCTGAACGTGTACTTTGGCCAAAAAAAAAAAATGCACAAAGGGTATCACCCAGTTTATATCGCTTTCTTCCCATGGCAGCCTTCAGATCATTTAGATGCATTTACCGTTCGACTGGTCTTCACCATAATTCTTGTGCGACGGCGCGTACAGGAACATCAGGGCAAAGACGTAGAGGTTCCACATCCCGTAGATGCCGGTGAAGAAGGCGCTGTTCACTTGTATTGTTATGTCCCCCCACTTCCAGTGGCCTTCGGTCACCTGCCCAGGAGAAAGCAGACACGCACGGGCCGGTCAGTTAAGACCAAATTCTGTAAAAATACAGAAGCGACCCCCTAAAGCACTAAGAGTAAATTGACAAGAACAGTGTCAATTCAACAGGATCGAGTAAATGGGGTATAACAGATTCAGTGATGCAGAAGTCAGGCTAGGATTCTCCTCTTTAGCCTTAAATCTGCAGGAAAAAAATGATCCTTACAAAATGATTGCATCAGGAATTCTTTAACTTTGATTTATCATTCTTAAAAGTGACAATTTCTCACATCCTGCGATATATCCCTGCTGTAACTGATGTGTTCAGCAAAGATTGCCACATGAAGGGCAGTACCTAGGAGACAACTAGCTACATCTGAAAACATTAGACTTCTATAAATAGACCTTTTATAGAAGGAAAACCAGCATGAATAATGCGAAGACCTAATGTGCTGAACGCCTTCTTGCTGTTTCTGTCTTACGAGAGGGGCCTAGGCTGACAGCATCAGCCTTAGACATGCAGTGATTTGTCAAGATTTACGAAAATATCAATATTAGTATTACTTGAATCATCAATATTAATATTACTTGAAGATATGCAGACTGTTCATGCTGAAATGTTGGCTTTCCATTAAAGAAAAGACATAAGGGGGAAAGACGAAAGCTAAACTAGCTTGAAAAGACTAGCTGGACAAGATTGTTTGCATTATGCCCATACACAGTGACGGTTATGGTCACCAGCACTCAATGATGAATCAAATTGCCAAGTGACATTTCTCAAACCATTGCTTCAGTCTAACAGATTTTTATGAGCAAAATCATCTGCTGCTGTATTTTGCATTGGGACGCACCAGGTACCCCAAAGCATAAGTGGTGCAGTGAGGGAGAAACTGCTCCTGCACCCGTAATTCTGTAATACTGGACTTGCGAGGCTGTACCCACGGCTCTCCTGGAGCTACAAGCTGCCTATGCTTAGGAACAACCAGAAATGACATCTTTGAAATAGATGCAATCTTAAAAGTCACTTGGAGTAAACCATCAAAGCACATTTAAGTAGCAATATAAGCTCATTTGTACAGAGAGACTGCATCGTAGCTCAGAATAAATAGGTATAGATACTGTTGGAAACAGCAGGGTTGCAAAGTCAACCCAGGGAAGATTGAATTCTGTTATTTCTCTGTGGGCATACAAAGCCACTGGATTCTTTCAATGTGAACAGAACATTTTTCCTCTTGCTGAGTTCTCAGAAATAACTAGACCGTGTTGGCTGATATTTCAAACAGCACAGCCCCAAACCTTACTGTGAGCCAAAGGCCTGTGTGAAGGCTTCAGCCTAAGCAATTTTATGGCAGTGCTTCAAAGAAATGAAAACAACTTCTTAAAAAGCAACTTATTATCAAATCTTCTTATAATAGAGATGCCTTGTCTGAACAGCAAGTGAGCCGACGTCGTTAGCGGCTAGGGAATCAGAGGCTGATGTTCTCAGACAGAGCTGAGTTTCGTCACTCACCTGGCTCACAATGAAGAAGATGACTGTCATCGCTGCACAAGCCAGGGTAATAAGCATCAGGAACTTGAACCTAAAAATCAGTCCCTGTTTAGAGAGAAATGTCACTGGTCACATTAACAGAATCCACAAAACCCATTTTTGTTTTTAGCATATACAAGACACACGTATTAAAAAAAAAGAAAAGGCAAAGAAAAAAAAGGGTCCAACCCACGAAACCCCAAAGCAAAACAACCTCCGCCCACTCCTCTGCGCCGTGTTCACGACAGCCCATATTCTCCGCTCCCCACACGTCTATGTTCCTCCCGGATGCTCTGAGTGGGGTGTGCATGTCTGGACAGCTCTGGCTTTCCATTACATTTGCTTTTGTGACTGATTTACCGAGAGTTAACGTGGAAGAGGAGGCATGTCAGTGTAAGCCGTGGGTTTCATCCACCAGCCAGCCTGATAGCTCATAGCTTTTCTTAAACAAACACCTGTGGAGAGCTTGCACGGCTTAGCAAGACGAGTCGGTCTTTCTACAGCACAGGTACTGGTACCAGACTAATCCTCACCTCCACGGTCTGTCTGTCTGGAAACTGCAGCGATTCTCAACGCTTGTCAAAACTACGCTGGCTATTACAGAAGAATGTAGATTATAAGACAAACTATGGCTCAAGATCACTTGGTTGGGAACCTGACTGCATACCATAATTGCTTTCACTAGTTTTACATTTTTACTTACAAATTCTTTTGGTTTTGTTTCTGTGTGTGTGTTTTTTTTAACCTGTTTCTGGAATTTTGGTGGAAATGTCAGTGTCTGCGTAATGACTATGCCACACTGTGACAACAAATGACTATTAATTTAACTCTTCCAGAGCAGATTCATGCTTGCTAGATGTTTGTATGTAGAGCACAGCTGCAGCAGCTCTACAATACGAACTGAAGTCCTGTGCCTCTTGCTAAAGGGAAAGATGGAAAAAATGCTCAATATCTTGTTCAAATTCTCACAAGTCCGGTTTTCCATTTTTTCATGTGCATTCCTGATGGGTGATAACTGGCCTGTTCAAATCAGAAGTGACCACCATTTAACAGAACAAAATTGGTGATAAATATTTACACACCCATGGAAACAACAGGCGCTCTCAGCTTAAGAACTTAAAGTGAGCTCCTTGCATTTTGCGGCGGATAAAGACAGCTAGGACAGAAACAACATACAAAATCATGGGCTAAAACCGGGGATAATGAGCTGAACATGTCGCATTTTGATCCTAGTGGGACAGTTTCCCTCCTGCAACTTGGTGAAGAAAAGATAACCCCAAAAATCTGAATTCACGCCATGGAAAAACAGGGTAGTCTTAGCAACGCTTTCCATTAAACACAATCATTAATATTACAGAAGGAGAAATGGAGGTGCAGGGAGCTGATGGCCTTACACTCCACAGTAATTTAAATGATAGTTTGGCCAATTTTCTTCTATCCTCCAACACTGTTCAGTAAGCTGGGACACCTAGCTTACCCTCCTGACAGTTTAAAACACTTCGTTGGGACTAAAGACCCAAATAAAGAAGAAACTTCACAACAGTCAAACAAAAAGGCACTTTAGGGGATTTGAGCAACACAAGAAAGGCAATACAGATCAGATCTTCTAATTCAGGACTGTATGGATAGAGGAGGTCTCAGTATAGACTTTAAGGTCAAAAATGCATTTTAAAAATAAAGAATCTGTGCAACAAGGAGGGACATTACCTCGTAATGAAGGCGGCGAGCCTTGCTCATGGCTGGGAGGCTTGACTGCTTTCCACTGATGTTTCTGAACACTTGGAAGACCATAAAACACAGGAAGAGAAAATAGAGACACAAGCAGATTCCCGCGACTATAATAAAGGCCATCTGGGCAGCGCAAGTTAAGCGAAAATGGTATGAGCTAAACAGAAGTAATAGAAAACATTATTCAGGCAATTCACTTATTTTAATATCATCCCAAAGATCATAATTAAACTTCTAGCAGGCAGCAATCACTCAGGACAGCAGCCTGCTTGCAAGCGAGGCAGCACTGGGTGAGCCCCCTGGCTCAGTGGGGAGCATGGGCTCTGATGTCCCCCAGTGCTCGGCATGGCAGCGAGGAGGGATAACCCGCCAAAACTCCTGCCCATTTGAAATCTGCAGAGGAGATTTGGGAAGCCGTTGCCAACCAGCACGATCTTCAGAGAGGCTCCTGCAAGAGGGCTGGATGCTGCAGAAGGGGGACTAATTGCATTAGCTTATCTCAGCCCAGTAATCAAAATTAATGACAGTGAAAGCAAGCCCTTCCAGCGGGACCTGGCAGCCTGAAAGAGCAATTCATGGAAGTGCCTCAGCAATGTGTGCCCGAGTAATGGCAGCAAACGGAGGGCCCTGGAGCAGATGCCATCGTAGCTGGGGCTGGGGGAGAAAGCAGAGCAAGCACTGCTGGAGCAGTACTGGCTCTGGGGTTATCGTGATGACACCTGGGACCTAAATCCCCCGGCGCTTCCCCCCAAATCTCAGACATCTTGAGGAGAAGTTCAGTTCTCCAGTGACTTCTCCAAGCACAGCACCAGTCCCTGGCGGTACCCAGCACCAAACCTGCCAGGCCTGCCTCTTCCAAATGACACCGGCATCTCCCGCAGCACCTGAGCCCCACCTCACAGCCCCAGCCTGCCAAAAGGAGGAGGGTTTCCCCACAACCTACAGGTATCGGGCAGGAGGGGAACACCTCCCCTCTCCTCCTGACACAGACCTAGCCTGCCCCGAGCTGGGTGGAAGGATACAGCTAGCTCTGTGCCAACTTCGGTGGTCCAGATGCTATAGAAGGGGTTCTTCAGCTGCACTCCCCTGCAAAGAGGAGAGAAGACACCAAGCTGCCACAGAAGTCAACAAGCTCAGAGAGCCCCACACCTGCTCTGCAGCCTGGAAAGAGCCAGCCACACTGCTTTCCTGTGCAGGCGAGGAGGAGATACGCTGCTGGGAAACACCAGCATGCTTCAGTGCACTCACAGGAGCCTCTCCTCACTTCATGAGATGGAGCTGTGCATTCAGCCATGGGGGTTAAACCACTGGTCCCTGCTGCAGGAGGTACACGGGGAAGGCTCGCCCTAGGAGCAGCGCTGCACCTACCTCTCGCACATGTCAAAGATGAAGAGGCAGAAGGAGCCAACAGCTATGGGTCCAACCTGCTTCCAGTACCCTGAGAGACGATTCCGCTCGTTCTGGTCCTAATCGGAGGGTCAAGAGGTGGGGAGGAGGAAGAGGAGGAGGAGGAGAAAAAGGAAAAGCAAGTTAGCCTGAAGTCCTCTCACCTGGAGCAAGTCCCCACAGCATTGTTTCCAACACTCAGTAAGTACAAGGGAGTTGCCAGGTATTACTGCAAGTGGGGCTAGAAACTACCTTCCCTTCTGTGTCGTACCCACCATCATGTGCTCCCCACAGAAGATGATCCAAAATGACAGGAGCATGGCATAGAAAATGCCTTGTCGAATGTCTCCAAAGAGCAACATCCAAGTCCAGTCAAATCCGATGGAAAACCACTCCACGGGGATGTTAATGAATGTCATGGAAATTCCCAGAGCAAAGATGACCCTGGAGAGGCAGAAACACCATCTCTTTCCAGTTTGCAAGGCAAGGACACAGAGCCCAGAAGCCAAAGCTGTGCATGAAGAGCAACAGAAGGAAA
Source organism: Aptenodytes patagonicus (assembly GCF_965638725.1). Lineage (NCBI taxonomy): Eukaryota > Metazoa > Chordata > Aves > Sphenisciformes > Spheniscidae > Aptenodytes > Aptenodytes patagonicus. The sequence continues at coordinate 58,262,202 of NC_134953.1, read as the reverse complement.
TCTGGCACTGTTTGGGCAGTGGCGGTGGGGCGTCACCTCCTGCCAGCAAACCCTCTGGGGCTAGGCCTCTCCGAGCAGCCGTGGGCAAATGCAGCTACTCATTCTCTATGGGTTTAATGGGAAAGAAAAGAGAAGCTATGGATGTTTCCTGCTCCCAGTGTGCCTGGGTGGAGGGAGGGGACAGAGAAGAGACCATCCCTGCCTCCCCAAACATGGGCTCTGCCTGGGAGCAGTGACCACCTCGGTCAGGGTCCTCTTGCTTGAGGGTCACCTTACCCAGCATGTGAGCCCCTACTCACTTCTCCAGCAGGACAGGAGCGCGTGTCATCAGTGTGATCCGTCTCCAGTACCAGACCATGATAATTAAAATGCTGGGGGTGAGGAAGGTCTTCATGGCAAACCACACTTTTGTAAAGCCTCCATTTTGATGGATGCCCTAAGGAAAACCAAGGTGGAATGCAACAGCTGTACAGGGTTTAACATCATTACTCTGTGCTTCTCCTTACAGGACCTGACAGGAGAGGCACGTACATAGCAGTACACGTAAGCATACGTAGATGCAACTACTCTTTGAAAGATGCGGTTTGCCCAACACAGGAAAGGGAGCAGGTGCCTACTTAGCACCCAGGCCATCTAAGGAAGCTTCAAAAGTTCTTAAAACAAAAGCCAACACATGCAGCTTCCATTGCGAGGTAGAGAGCAGCCAAGAGAGGGGCACTCTGACACAGCGTGGAGTAAACTGGCAGAATTGCTCTCAGACAAGTAACAAGATACTCATGAAGCGAGGTCACCACTGGTGGGAAATGCATCAGCCAAATTAATGCATTTCTCCAGACACATGCCCTCCCACCGCCATCTGCAGCCACCACAGCTGGCTGGCTCGCTGCTTCTGCTGAGAGGGACGGTGGTGGTGGGTTTTCCAGCTGGGAAAAGCACCCATGGCCACCAAGGTTCAAGGGAGGGCAAGAGCAGGGATAGCTGACAGCCATCCCAAACATCTGCGTGGTGATGGCCAACTGCAAGACAGACCAGGTCCCCCCTGAACCCTGGTGTTCTGTTCCTCCTCTGCTCTTATCTGCGAGAAGCAGGGCTTAATCAGGTGGAGGACTCTGTGCCCAAGACAGACTGCGGTGGGGAGGAGAGGACAGAGGGGAACTCTCGGAGCCATGGGAAGAGCCCAGCTCTGGAGGTGGTCACTGGGCAGTGCAGGAGGGTGACACTGCTCAAGGCTTGGGGAGGGCTCCTCAGAAGAGAGCAGTCAAAGAAGGCATCCCTCAGGAAGGAAGAAAGGCACATTTGCAGGCAGGAGCTACCCGTGATGAAGAGTAGGACGTTTGCTGTGGATCAAAGAGGAGATCAAGAAATGAGCTGCAGCAGCCCCAGGGGAAATGCCCTTGCTGACTGCAGCACTGCAGGGCACAGCTGCTCTCCTAGGAGGCGGTGAGCGCAGACAGAAGCAAGATGGACACTTACCACGAAACGGATATCCTTGATTTCCCCAATGCCCACGTTAATGCCCTTCCTCTCATTCACGGGGAGACGGATGTTGATGAGATAGTACTTGTGAGCCACACTGCCGATCTCCATGAAGGGAAGGAAGTCACAGTCATAGTGACGGCCTTCAGACTCCAGGGTCTAGCAAAAGGGCACAGAGCAGCAAGACAGCAGTCAGCCTCGGACAGACCAGCACGCCCTCCACGGTGAGGGTCTGCAAAAGCCCTAACGCTGAACATAGCCAGGACCATTGCTAGCATCAAGAGCCTGTCTGCTAATTCCAACCTTTGCCTGGGGAGTGTCTGTGCAAGTCTGGAGAACATCAGCAGTTTTGGGACATTTTTGCTCAAGTTTTTGATTGTTTTGGGTCATTGAGTCAATAATGTTTGACCTCAAGCAGGTTCACGTCTCAGGCTCTTAAATACATTTAAAGTTAAGGGAGACTTTCAAGGTGAAAGGCTACTTTGGGATCCAAGCTTCCCCCCTCAGCAAGCACAACTTGAGCAAAACCAAAACACACAACCCTCTTACACGTGTCTTGATGTGGAGTTTCTTAAGTCCTGTTTTACTAGCAATACTCTCCTCCGCACCTCATATGTATTTACTGCGTATATGGGGCTGTATGGAAGAGTACGGGTGTTGCTGGAGACATAAGTGGGTTGCTGAAAGGGACTGTGAAATGGGAGAACAAGACACAGAACTGAAAAACATGGCATGGTAAAGAGACACCAGATTAATTTAAGCACAGGAATTATGGCCTGCAGCACAAAAAGAAACATCTTTATTTAAAAAAGATGCTCTGTTCTCAACTGCTAGCTGTGCTCTCTGCTCCTAAGCTTTGTAGCTTGAGGCATTAAGAAGTTATTTTAAGAACTCTTGCCCCACCTCTCCAGGTTCTTTGAGTGCTGCAGTGTCCCTGGTGGGCTATTTCCTTGCCACTCCTGAAGAACAAGGTTTTGTCCATCACAGAAGCACAAGATGGAAAGGTCCAAGTTCTCTAGGATGGTTTGGGGTATACAGATCTCAAAGCATTCAAGTTCTAGCCTGATCACAACTGCAGGGGACAATTCTGCTTGCACCTGGATCTGTGTGTTGACCTCATACCTTTTATTCCTTACAGTTTTAAGTCTACCTTTGACTTCCTCCCCTTCTCTTCCGTCACGAAACAGAACCGCTTGCATGTGGAGCTCATCAGGTTTTCAAAGATTTTGAGCCAAGAAAAAGCTGACACATTTGAAAGTTATGATTGAACAATTCGGAACTTCTAGGAAGCACAAAGAAAGAAAGGAAGAGGACAACTCCCACCACACTCCCACACCTCCCCACCTCCAGCATCATCAAAACACCTTACTTTTGGTGAGCCAAAGGTGCATTTCAGCTTCCTGATCTCTATTGCATGTGCTATTTCTTCCCAATCATCAAACACATCATCGCGATACGCTAATGACACATCCAGGGTAATTTCTGCATTTTCTTCTGCAAGAGTAAGGAAACATCAAGCTTGTTAGAGAGGAATGATACAGAACATCAGAAGGGTGGGAGAGCCTCTAGATACTGAAAGGATCTCCAAGAGGCACAAGCTACAGAGGGGAATGGAAATTTTTGCATTCCAAACAATACAGATCAAACTACCTTTTTCAAAATATTATCTCCTCTCTAGTAGAGAGGAAAGAACTTTTACTGGTCATAAAGGTCTGATATCTTTCTAACATATCATGACTTACAGCTTACGTTACGGTTGTGGGTGAAGAGCATTATTTATTCATATAACATTAGAAACAGTAATTCATATAAAATTGGAACCTAGACAGCTGCAGAGACAGACAGTAAGCCAGAAAGCCATCCAGCAGCCTCTTCACTGCGGGTTGGCAGAGGGACAATAAGACAGGCTTCAACGTAGACTTTCTGCAGGTAATGCAAGGGTGTGCAATAGGTCCTTCAGCTTTGGGAAGCGACTATATTGCATCATAGGATTTGCTTTAAATTGACATTGAAATAGCATTGTTACAGAAAACCACAAAAAAAGATGAAGTATACAACTGCATATATTGTATATGTAGTTAGATGAACCGTATAAAGGAGAAACCATGCAACTAATGGTACATTTTGTTCATTTAGGCACGATAGCAGTAATCATCTATCAATGTAACCTTAGGTTTCTTCTGGCTGTAGGTTCACCATCCATAAACATTAAAGCCCAACGTCTTGAATAGAAAGGTCTAGAATATGCCCCTTAACAAAGATGTTTTCTACCAGAGAGATTTTAAATGAAAGAAACAAAAAGGGAAAAGTCAAAATGCATCACCAAAAGTCCAAATCACTTCGCAATTGCCCGTACTTAGGATCCTCTGCTCTTAAAAGATGAGCCAGGGTTCCCAGAGTGATAAGAAAACATTACACAAAGTTCTTCTAAAAAGAAAATTAAAAAAAATTTAAGTTTAGCTATGCTGGCCTTGCTGGAAAAAGGGATGGCCTATAACCTCAGAAATGAGGATGGAGTTGCTGTTTTCTGTATGTATTGTTTAACTTGAATCATTCTACAGAAGGCTTTTGAAGCCCTCTCCTTCACGCATACACCCCGCAGCAGCACCAGCTTGTTTCTGCTTTTACAGATGCACCAACTTGCACATCAGTAAACACACGTAGAGTTTATATGCCCAGGTAAGGCCACCACATCATATTTGCATGGAAACAGTCAGCTCCTCCTCTCCTGGACATGTTCACAGTAGGAGTATGGGGCGTAACTGCTTTTAAATATGCTCTTGCTAGGATGCTGCCAAGAGATCATTGCTGCAAGAAGGAAATGGGGCTGGAACAGAAACTTATTTAGGTGCCATAACTGAACAAGTTCATGAAATTGAGAGTTACAGTTGAAGCCTGCCAAGCAGCAACACATAAACATGCTTTAAAAATCCCAGGCAAGTCTGTACGAGCTCTACCAGATGTAAAATGCTCCTATTTACCAGGCACAGATCCCAGGGAAGGCTCTGAAAGAGGAACACATTCTGAAACGAGCATGTGCATGCTACAACCTAGCCTCTTTTCGCAGATCACCAAACTCTGAGAGCCGCAGCTGTTGGAAACGTGTTGGAAGATGGCTACAGAACCATCCACTGTGGAAAAGCATTGGAAATGGCTACAGAACCACCTGCCGTGAAAAAGCATTGGAAGATGGCTACAGAACCACCTGCTGTGGAAAAGCGTTGGAAGATGGCTACAGAACCATTTGTTGTGCCGGTGTTGAAGTACCATGCTCTCACTGCAAACAGCTCATGCTTGCAAGCTCCCTGGAACCGCGCTGTAGCATGCTCCTAAGCTCAGGAGGTCAGAAATGCCCCTGCAGATCTAAGCTCGCACGCACACACATTCCATCAGGGCTGCGTCACTGTATAGGCAGACACCATATGTGCTCTGTCCTGTAAGGATGCGGAAGGCGTACACAATGCCAACGCCCATAGCTTTTCACCAGGAACAGTCTGTATGGCAACAGGGCTTGCCTGCTCTCACAGCAGCAGCCTGCGCATGGGAACGGGCTGCAAAGACACATCAATACTTGATGAGCTTTGAAGTTCAGCTCCGAAAAAAATCTGTTCTTCATAATTCTGAAGGGAGGCTGTTTCATGTCTACAAGTAAGCATAAGTCTTTCAAGCGCTGCATGTCCCATATATTTGTCATCTTTTTCAGTTATATTTTTGTTGGGAATATGTGGTGGCATACTCATCCAAAATGATGGGAAGGGGCGTGGATGGTATCTGTGGTTTAGACTTGCTATTTATACAGTGTTTGGAGGTGGCTCTGTTATGCCTTAATGTGGATGCATCAAGGTTTTTCTGAGCTTTTTTTTTTTGCACACGTGATCTATACCATCCAGATTGATATCAAGTTCCTTTCCACGGCAGCCATTAGTTAGGTTTCCATGAAACATGATTTGCCATCTCAGATCCGCTATTTAGAAGACCAGCAAAACAGATAAATGGGAACATAAGGTTAAACTTGGCCTAGCTAAAAAGAACTACAAACTTCATTTCAGAAGCTGTAAAACCAACTGGAATGCTTGGGATTAAATCCAGCAAAAACAGCTTTCATTATTTCATCTTTGCAATCCAAGTGTTGCTGCTGCCATCGAGTATGAAAACCAGAAGGCAAAAGATATACTAGTATGTGCCTTTCCAGACCAATGGATTAGAATCTCCCTCTGAATTTCCATCAGTCTCTGCACTGGGGTAACATCTCCCATTAGAACAGAGTTTTGTACAAAGACCCTTCAAGACTGTCAACATAATACACATATATATGTATGTATACATACATACACACACACACATATGTATTTCAGCACAGCAGACTGATACTCCTACACCAGTCCGCTCTCAGCCTTTCATTAGCAGTCCCCATTGTCCGAGAGGAACAAACACAGACAGTGACACACTGTTTGGCAGAGAACTGAGTTTTAAGAAGATTCGTGACTTATTCACATTAATACCGAAATGTCAGATGGTGAATAGACAATTCGGGTGTCTGCCCTTTTAGTGTTAACACTGTGCGCTCCTGAAGTCCTCTGAATACTAAGGGCAGGCTACATGCCTGTGCCTGCATACGTGCATGAGGGGAAGAAGGAGAGAAGCAGCAGCTGATGTTCCACCATGCTTGGCTTCAAGATAAAAGGTGTTTTAAAACAGTGTTATTTACCATCAAAACAGTGGATGGGAGGAGCGAACAGGAGGCAAAACACTGACAGTCAAGCCAGTTTTTACTTCTAGATATGCTGACAGAAAGCAGAGTATTTTAATTATTCAAGGCTGAGCCACAGCAGAAGAGGAAGAATACATGCAAGGAAGGAAGAGAAAAAGCTACTGCAAACCTGTGCTCAGCTTCCCAGATGCTAACATGTTTGAGGAAAGCAATTATTCAGTTCCTCCACACATGTTAATCAAGATTCTCCAGAATTTCCCAACAAAGGGTAGAAATAAGTAGGTAGAAATTTCTGTCTTATTCAGTACCAAGAGACGAAATTGTCCATGCCAGGAAACTTCATCTCACAAGGACCATGTCAGAGCATCTCTTCATGGCATGCTCCAGATTAACCTTGCCTTCACAGATCTTGTAGATAACATCTAGTTAATTTGGAGCCTGGTAAATCCCCTCTGATATTAGCAGCTCGAGCGCTGAGTAACAACCTCACTAATATAATAGGATTATATTAAAAACCGTACAGAAATCAGACAGATTTGTTTAGATGATTACGTGTTCCAGGGATGACTGACAAGGAGAAGACACGCTCCTGCTGGGGTTCCCAGCTTTGAGCTTTCTCAATGACTCTCCATTCACAGGGCTATAAGATGCTCCGAAGCAGGTAGAGCTGTGACCCCTCTACAGTAAGGGGCTCCCCAGTACCTGTCACGCTCCAAGCACCGCCAATATATCATAGAATTGTTTGGGTTGGAAAGGACATTAAAGGTCATCTAGTTCCAACCCCCCTGCCGTGGACAGGGACACCTTCCACTAGACCAGGTTGCTCAAAGCCCCATCCAACCTGGCCTTGAACGCTTCCGGGGATGGGGCATCCACAGCTTCCCTGGGCAACCTGTTCCAGTGCCTCGCCACCCTCATAGTGAAGAATTTCTTCCTTATATCTAATCTAAATCTACCCTCTTTCAGTTTAAAGCCATTACCCCTTGTCTTACCACTACAGGCCCTTGTAAAAAGTCCCTCTCCAGCTTTCTTGTAGGCCCCTTCAGGTACTGAAAGGCTGCTATAAGGTCTCCCCAGAGCCCTCTCTTCTCCAGGCTGAACAACCCCAGCCCCCTCAGCCTGTCTTCATAGGAGATGTGCTCCAGCCCTCTGATCATCTTTGTGGCCCTCCTCTGGACTCACTCCAACAGGCCCATGTCCTTCTTACGTTGGGGGCCCCAGAGCTGAACGCAGTACTCAAGGTGGGGTCTCAAGAGAGCGAAGTAGAGGGGCAGAATCACCTCCCTTGACCTGCTGGTCATGCTTGTTTTGATGCAGCCCAGGATACGGTTGGCTTTCTGGGCTGCAAGCGCACATTACTGGCTCATGTTGAGCTTTTCATCAACCAAAGTCCCCAAGTCCTTCCCCTCAGGGCTGCTCCCAATCCGTTCTCTGTCCAGCCTGTACTTGTGCTTGGGATTGCCCTGACCCATGTGCAGGACTTTGCACTTGGCCTTGTTGAACTTCATGGGGCCTGTTTGCACGGGCCCACCCCTCAAGCCTGTCAAGGTCCCTCTGGATGGCATCCCTTCCCTCCAGCATGTCAACTGCACCACACAGCTTGGTGTCGTCGGCAAACTTGCTGAGGGTGCACTCAATCCCACTGTCCATGTCACCGACAAAGATGTTAAACAGCGCTGGTCCAATACTGACCCCTGAGGAATGCCACTTGTCACTGGTTTCCACTTGGACATCGAGCCATTGACCAGAACTCTGAGTGTGACCATCCAGCCAATTCCTTATCCACTGAGTGGTCCATCCGTCAAATCCATGTCTCTCCAATTTAGAGACAAGGATGTCATGCAGGACAGTGTCAAATACTTTGCACAAGTCCCGGTAGATGACATCAGTTGCTCTTCCCTTATCCACCAACGCTGTGACCCCATCATAGAAGGCCACAAAATTTGTCAGGCACGATTTGCCCTTAGTGAAGCCATGTTGGCTGTCACCAATCACCTCCTTATTTTCCATGTGCCTTAGCATAGTTTCCAGGAGGATCTGTTCCATGATCTTGCTGGGCACAGACATGAGACTGACTGGCCTGTAGTTTCCCGGGTCTTCCTTTTTTCCCTTTTTAAAAATGGGGGTTATGTTTCCCCTTTTCCAGTCAGTGGGAACTTCACCGGCCTGCCACGACTTCTCAAATACGATAGATAGAGGCTTAGCAACTTCATCTGCCAGTTCCCTCAGGACCTGTGGATGCATCTCATCAGGTCCCATGGACTTGTGCACCTTCAGATTCCTTAGACGGTCTCAAACCTGATGATCTCCTACAGTGGGCGGCTCTTCATTCTCCCAGTCCTTGCCTTTGCCTTCTGCGACTTGGGCAGCATGGCTAGACCACTTGCCAGTGAAGACCGAGGCAAAAAAGTCATTGAGTACCTCAGCCTTCTCCATATACCGGGTAACCAGGTCTCCTGTTTCCTTCTAGAGAGGGCCCACATTTTCCCTTGTCTTCCTTTTATCCCCGATGTACCTATGGAAGCTTTTCTTGTTGCCTTTGATGTCCCTGGCCAGATTTAATTCTATCAGGGCTTTAGCTTTCCTAACCTGATCCCTGGCTGCTCGGACAATTTCTCTGTATTCCTCCCAGGCCACCTGTCCTTGCTTCCACCCTCTGTAGGCTTCCTTTTTGTGTTTGAGTTTGTCCAGGAGCTCCTTGTTCATCCATGCAGGCCTCCTGGTGTTTTTGCCCGACTTCTTTGTTGGGATCCATCGCTCCTGAGCTTGCAGGAGGTGATCCTTGAATATTAACCAGCTTTCTTGGGGCCCTCTTCCCTGGGGGGGGGGGGGCTTTATCCCATGGTACTCAACCAAGCAGATCCCTGAAGAGGCCAAAGTCTGCTCTCCTGAAGTTCAGGGTAGTGAGCTTGCTGTGCGCCCTCCTCAGTCCACTAAGGATCTTGAACTCCACCATTTTGTGGTCACTGCAGCCCAGGCTGCCCTTGAGCTTCACATTCCCCTCCTTGTTGGTGAGAACAAGGTCCAGCATAGCACCTCTCCTCATTGGCTCCTCTACCACTTGGAGAATGAAGTTATCATCGACGCATTCCAGGAACCTCTCAGATTGCTTATGCCCTGCTGTGTTGTCTGTCTAACAGATATCGGGGTGGTTGAAGTCCCCCACGAGGACCAGGGCTTGTGAATGTGAGGCTGCTCCTATCCGTCTATAGAGGGCCTCATCCACTCAGTCTTCCTGGTCAAGTGGCCTGTAGCAGACCCCCGCCGTAATGTCACCTGTCCCTGCCCTCCCTTTAATCCTGACCCATAAACTCTCGGTGGGCTCCTCATCCATCCCCAGGCGCAGCTCCATGCACCCCAGCTGGTCACTGCCATAGAGGGCGACACCCCCTTGTCTCCCCTGCCTGTCCTTCCTAAAGAGCCATCCCATAGGAGCCATCCCATATTTTTTCACATTGACATTTTACTGCCGGACGTTCAGTGCCCAAGATCTTTTCCATGATTCACTTTATAGTGTGATATTAGCAGAGGATATCTTCACTCACATTACAATAGTCTAAAAATAGAAAAGTTGTTTCAGAAGATGGCTCTGTGCCAGCTGCATACTAATACAGCTGTCTGGAAAGAAGCATATGCAAGCAAACAGAAGAAATGCTAGAATTATTTGCATTACACTTCCATGCTTCACCAGCTCTCTAAAATTACAAAACCTACCAAAGAGACCAAAATCGGATGAATTTGAACAGGAATCTGCAGTGCTCAGCCATCCAACTGTACACAATTGCTTTCCAACTGCAAAGAAACCAGAAGTCATTCTCACTTACTAACATTTTAAGTTCACTAGATACAAAAAGAGAAGAAAACAAGTTATTTTTTTAGACTGAAAATTCGTAAAGGCCCCTCCATACTGTTATGCCATCTGATAAATAAAGGCATCATTGTCCAATGCCCAGCACAGTGCAACCATCACTTTTTACTCCTCAGGGACATTGCATTCCTAGGTGTCAATTCATTATGAAGCAATTTTAGGTTTACTTTTCCACAAGGTGAAACTGAAGCAGGAAGAGCCCAGCTCCGGGGGCTCCTGAAGCCTGTGGTAGTCAGGGAGCAAGCAGCCTCCAGGTCCCTGCTCCAGCTAGGGATGGATACCAGTGAATTATTTCTTGGCACGTAGAAGGTCGTGTTGCAAAGCAGCTCAGAGAGAAGGACTGATGGTCCCTGTTAAGAACATTGCAGCTTGCCAAATGCAAATGGCCCAGACCCATGGCAGCAGACCAGCCCCAAAAATAAGTAAAACTAAAAAAAAAGTAAATCCCCTCCAAGCTCACAGCACATCCTCCCACCCTTCTCTGAGGTATCCTACCCATGAGAGCCCAGCAGCAAGATGTGCCAACAAGGAGCAACTAAAGCAAAGCAGGAATGAATTTTTAAAGTGAATCTGATGTACACAGAACAGAGATGACCACCTAACCTGCCAAGGAAAGGGAATTTGCACACTTGCTACCAGCAACCCCATCCATGGACATCTGCAGCACTGCTCTGCTCCCCGGAGAAAGGCACAGGTGAAGGAGAGGTGGCTCAGCCGCATGTCCTGTCTGGGAGCAGGGACCATGGTTCCGAGGGCAGGTGCTGTTTTGAAGAACAGTCCTCAACAAGCTGAATGGCCTTCATCCCTCCCCTGAAAGCACCCGGTGTTCCTCAAACCCAGCAATGGGAACCAGACCTAATTGCGCAGTAACAGAGTAACACTTCAGCTTCAAAAGAAGCCTTTTGCACGCAAGAGATTTCTTACGGCTGGAAACCAGAGGATGGCCGCTGCTCCCCCGGGGACGCAGCCGGCTGCCCTGTGGATAGATGGCAGGGATGGATGGCTGCACACCAGCGCTGCCGTGCAGGGCTCCGGCTGCTGCCCTGTGTCAGCAGCTGCGTGAGTGCCAGAGGGATTCCTGCAGTCCCTGCGAACAGGGCATTTTGCACCACAGCGGGAACGGGTCCTGCTTGCAGGTGTTGTTGTCCTTGTGAGAGGCACTAAGCTTTCCCATCACAGCTTTTGCGATTGAGGTACAGGTGGTTTTAAGATAACTTCATCTCATTTCTCTGTCCACTGCCCTTCCCTGTTCTGGAAGGGGGGTTTTAATAATTGAATGCACAATGCATCAAAAAAGGACAAGGACAGCTTGGGCACAGAAATAGCCTTTTCCTCAGAGAAACAGCAAGTCTGAGTCTCTCCCAGCTTTCTGTGAAGGATAAACATGAGGGAAGTAGCTCAGCTTCTAAACATCTGCATTTCGAAAACATTTCTAAACATCTGCATTTTGAAAGTCCAGACCAAGTTCCCCAGGCAAATGTGATTAAGGCTGGTTCCTCCTCTGAAGGGTGCAGATCCCACAGGCCTTTCAGGATGCCCAGCCCCTGCAAGTCTGCGGGCGGCTCTCCCACTCCCTGGGGCACCTTGCCAGGGCTGCCCTTTCCCACCGCCCCAGGGAAAACCCTTGCTGGCTGGATGAGGAGGGCTGACACACAGGCCTGACTGGCTCTCCGGAGGTGAGGGGAAACACGCCTGTGTCAGGCCTGTGAGTCACCCCAATGTCTCCCTACAGGCAGCCTCACTGCCCCTCCTTGGAGAGGAATGCTCCAGGGCAGGGCTGCTGCGGCAGTCAGCGCCCCCGGAAAACCCGAGCCCACAATCTTGCAGCAGATGCAAGTTTTTGTTCTGTGTGTTGGCCTTGCTTATGGATTGCAAGGGAAGAGGACGACCATGTGCCTTTGCAGAGAAAAGCAGGCAACAGTTTGAGATGTGGCTCAGCAGCATACTCGGTGAAGAACAAGGGGAGCGTGGCCGAGCCCAGGAACCTGCACAGCTCACGTTGACTTTAACGTCTTTGGATCATGCCGTGGGGTTTCAGGAGCCACCAGAGACCAGGATGTTTCCTCAGGGACACAGGCAGCCAGCTTCTTCAGGCGGATAAGAGTGTTTGCAGTTACCAGGCAGCGCTGCTTTCCTAGATGATCTGAGGCAGCTTCAAGACAGTCATTACAATGGTGACTGGCAGAGGCTTTAACAGCTGTGACGCCTTCCAGGAGCCATCCCCGGTTTGGCACTGGCCACTGTTGGCATTAACTACGGCAGGGTGACTGCTGCCTCTGAGGTCTCAGATTAAAGCTTGGGAGAAGAAACTCAAATTGTCGATTTAAAAGAAGAGATGACGTTATTTCACATCTTTAGTGTTGACTCTTTTGAGGAGCTAATTCCAATTGTCTGATCAATGAAGCTCATAACACTAATACAAAGTTAGCAGCAAGACAGAGACACATATGCAATTATTTTGGCTTAACGAGATTTATTTTTATTTCATCTGTTACGACACTAGCAAGCAAGAGATGTGTTACTCACTAGTTTCTTAGATTTTACACTTAATTTACATCTGCCTTCAGCTTGGCACAAAGTGTAGGAAAATAGCGTTTTAAAATACTTTCTTCAGTCAATGAAAGAAAACCCTCAAGATGTGCCAAGTAAGCTCACACCATAAGAAGTACTAATGTCCCTCATCTCCAAATGCTTCTTATAAACAAAAACCACCAGCAGCTACTGAACTGATAATGACCAGAAACTGAGTCTTTCCCAGCTGCAGAAGTGGTACAGCTCACCCCCAAACCTTGCTTTTATTACCCAGAGGGAGGCCCGAGACAAGCTTTTCCGCTTTTCTATCTCAAAAAAATTCCACTTTTCAAGGACTTGGTCATTGAACAGCACAAATAATGACCTGAAGAAAAGGCTCTCTGCTCTTAGAGGAGAAATTACTGTCAGAAGCTTGTTTAGCATTTTAGCAACCTGCTCCCAGGTGCTCAGCCAGTTACTGACTCCAGCTCAGCAGTTTGACTTTAAAAGCCTCAGAACAAAGCGTTATTTCTCTAAACACAATCATCTATTGAAGTCTAAGAAGCTGAGGCCTTAATAAAGTTACAAAGCTACTCTCTCTGTATTTTAGAGATAATTATAGGGATAAGAATACATATGCAAGCTTTATACAATCTCATTTTTAACTTATCTTAATGATGATACATTAAATAGCTAGGAAGGAACAGGTCCACACTGAGCAGGCAAGGCAGTAAAGGAAATGTAAAGCAGTCATGAAAGTTTCAGCAGATCTACGGTGACCTGGCTGCAGTCCCTGGGGTGTAGGCTGCCAGCTCCCCCTGCACCAGCACACGCGTTTGCTAGTCCACATCCCCAACCCAGCAGCCAGTTTCTGAAACGGATTTGCTCCCTGAACTGATCCACCACATGGTTACGTGAACACTAGAGCCAGACCAACAGACAGGCTGCAGCCAGAGAAAGAGCTACAGAAGCCCCAGTGCAGACCAGTTTGAAAAGTAAATTGTTTAGTCATTGTTAGGTCGTAGTTGTTAGAGGGAGGGATTTTTCCCAAACACTTTAAAACATGCAAACACACATACAACTCTTCTTTCAGTACGGGGCAGATCAGTCTTGCCCTTGCTGCTCCCGACATCATTTTGCATATTTTTTTACAGGGTTATTTTGGAGTTTGGGGTTTTTTTGGTTTCGTGTTTTGGTTTGGGGTTTGGTTTTTTTTTTTTTTTTTTTTTCATATTTTATCTTCTTCTAGGTACTAAGGGTGAATCCCAGTAAGACAGCTTCTTCCATGGTTCCTGGACCTATACAGTTTTCCAGTTAATTTGGACCACTGTAGTTTCAAGGCCAGAAGGTACTTCCCATCTATATGTATCAAATTCTAGCAAAAAAATGTATCTCACAACAATTGATGGAAGGTAGGGCAACTATTTCAGTTCACCAACAACAAACCTCAAACTGAAGAAGTTAAAGTTATTATGACAAAGGCTCAGTAAATAAACAGCAACTCTTCCGCAACTGGTGCCCAATGGAGAGTGCATGTTTAAAAACTCAGACATGAGCATTCCTTCTTATGAGCTCCTCATGTAAACTTATGGATCAATAATGTCATTTACTAAGTACTTTGGCTCGCAGTTTAGAAACTCATCACACAAAAGCATTTGGCAAACATAGAGCAAAATACCACAGCTTAAAGTTTTCAGCACTGGTAAACTAGTAACCAGTTCAAGTCTTTATATAAGGGATTTTTGGGGTAGACACATTTATAAAAATAAAAAAAAAAACCAAAAAATCTCATGACTCTGCATTTCAACATCTCCACACAAACTGAAACATCCAAACTAGAGCACAGTGAGGTGATGCTCCTGCTCCGGCAGACGCGCTGCCTCCAGAAGGGGCATCCTCACTCCTCACCTGCTCCAGCAGATCTTCAGTGGTCGCCCTGGCACTAGCTTGTATGGCAGCAACCAAGTCAACCTGCTAACCGGTCAGAAAACTCACCCAGCCAAGCGGGAGTTTCTGCTGAGGAGGCTGCACGATGCAGCTCACTATGTGGCCAGGCACGTGCAGAGCCAGCACAAGGGACAGGATGGGAACATGTAGAAGGCAGGAGGAAAGAAGCAGCTGAAAGGGCTGGGCTGTATTATCGACTGCAAACTGTTGCCGTGCACTCAGCATCCTGGAATATTTTGGAAAACTATATGAAACCCAGGAGCGTACGCTGTGAAAGCGAATTGCTGGATTTAAACTAGTGTAGTTGCTGATGGTCCACGTACTTTAAAACGGGGAACCCGTTCATCGTCTGCTTAGCTACTCGCTAGTGCAGCGTGAACAGCTCTCCCTGCAAAGACACATACTGAAATCTCATTACCAATTCCCACCCTTAGAATGTGCTCCTGTATCACCTCGCTGTATGGAGGCACCGTAGCAGTTAACATATGGTGCAGGATAAAAGAAACTTTAAGAGAAACACATTGGGAAGTTAGACCATAGTCAGCATGTAACAAATGATGGAGAGTGACTTACTTAGGTCATTGTCCATCTTGAATGCAATGTCCAGCTGCATGATGAAAAGCATGAACTGGAACCAGGGGCTCATCTCCTTCCTGGGGAGGGGGATGTGCACGGCAAACACAATATCGTTGGCTTCGATCTGCCTGCTCACCGCCTCGTCGAAGTCTTTGAGCTTCTCGCAGTGGTTGAGTCCCCAGGGCGTCAGCCACTTGGTTTTGTGGTGGTTTTTTCTTACATCAATGCACTTCACGGACGTGTAAGGAACAGCTGTAGTGGGACTGGGAGCTGCAAATGGAAGAGAATCACACTTTTAGCATCTTTACATGTCTTATATAGTGGTTTCCCCGTCAAAATATGCAGCTCCCCATTCAACTATTCGAAGGTAATTTAAAACAAATGCATCAAATGATTCTCCTTCACAGTTCCTTGATCTTACAGTTAAGTAATTAAGTTTATTACGTCTACAGACATATTACTGACTTTGTAGTGGGATCAAATTAGGATTAGCTGAAGCAGTGGGAATCTGCCAGTTCAGTCTCAGATACCTCAGTTACACCAAAATCACGCAGAAAGTTACTGGCGTCTTTTTCTGTGCATACACTCTTCTAGTTTGCTCACTCAAGCAAATCCAATTGCAAAGCATGCAGATATCACAAACCTAGATAGATGAACTAATCCTAGGCCTTGTGGTCCTGCAGAGCAGGGCAATGCTTACCGCAGTGATTCGAACCACGCACAGCTACACGTTTCTTTGGGCAGGAAGGCTTTTCTCACTGCTGAACCATGCAATTCTTTTTAAAAAAACACTAGGGGAATAAAAAGAGCTCCCAGCACTGATAAACTGGATATTGCTGCATTAATTCTTCTTTACTTACTTTCACGCCCACCAGTGATCTGACCTGGAGCATGCCAAGTGAAGAAGGTGGCGCAGTCCTCCCTGTGCCATAACTGTGCCATCTTCCCCAGGACAACCTGGCCCTCCCCAGAGGGATGATGAGCCTCATGGCAGCGTGGCACTAGCACTACTTCCACTTCACACTCCCTCTTTATGTGGAGGTACATCCTCATCCCAACATAGCTCAAATTAGTAAGGTAAGCAAAACATCTTCAGAAAACCAAGATAAATGCAAACAGGTTTCTATCCTGTGAGGTTATCACCCACAGGCACCATCGCCAGTGGACCGTTCTCATGGATTTTTGCCATCGTTGCTGGAGGCAGCAGTGCCATTTTGAAAGACTACCAGTACTTTTGCCGCTTCTCTAATCACACTGCTAGCGGAGCAGGTCCTACCTCCATCACACAGCTGCTGAGGGAGCATGCTCAAACAAGGGATGCAAGTTAGCCTGAATCCTTGTAAAGGGAGAGAGCAGCACCACTCAGCATCTAACCCAGCCCAGGGCCATCACCCACATCTGCTGTCTGCAAACTTGCCGTGGGAGCCATCTCAGCCTCGCCAAAACTCCCTACATGGAAAAGAGCAGGTAAGCTGGCCACCTCCATGATGCTCCAAAGATCCTTGCTCGCCCACTGCTGCTAACTGTAGAGAAACATTTTGCATGAAGGCATTTCTTCCTTTTGCTGTAAGTTAGGTGTGAACTAATGACTATTACAACCAAAGATTTGTCTCTCTTTTTCCCCTAGCCACAGGTTTTTTTGAGATATTGGGAGAAAAGAAGCTGAATAGAGATCTGGGCTCTGAAACGCTCCCCAAATTCTGCATTGCCCCCATTATCACAGCAAGCGACGAGGCTTTGTGCATGTGCACAAGGTACACATTATCCTGATACAGTGAAAATGGGTAACATTCCAGATTAGATAATTAGAACTATGGAGGATTATACTGCTCGGGCTTTACATCAATGAGGAAACAGTCAGAAACTCTGAAGTACAAATAGGGATGAAAGCAGAAAAGAAATGCATTCCACCTTGAGCCAGAATTTCAGCATAAAACACCTTCAAATCTGAGAGAAAGAAAAGGCTTTTAAAAACTCAAATATATTTCCAACATAGTTCTTCCATGCAAAGACTTCTTACGACAGCGGTTCTGCCCTGTTTCCAATATCATTTGGGAAATAAATATTTTAATGCATCACAGAACCGGCAAACCAGGGAGGCAAGCAGAGCTGGAGACATTCCAGTTCCTCACCTCCCCAGTACGATCAGAAGGGCTTCCACGGGTCAGAAGGTCCAGTGACCAGAAGGTTGATAATTCCTCTGTCCCTTATGGATCTATTCCCTTTTTTGTCATTGAAAGAATTTTTTGCACAACAGCCAGCTCAACACATTTTAACGCCCAATACATTTCACTGCAATTAAACCAGAACTGTCCTATTTTCTGAAGTATTACCAGGAAGGTACCATTGGACATGCTGTAATGAATTCCTTCCAGCTTCACAGGTTTTGGGAAGCAGATGGAGCAGGTTAACTCTTTCTTTTTACGCTGTTAGAGAGTTTTATTTGATTTCTGTTTTCACTAGAATTTGAAGAAATTAAAGTTATGTAAGACAAGTTTCTTGTGAAATGACATTTATGAAAAACCCCAAACTATCCAGCCCTTTTTAAAATGAAAATAGGGCTTGAAATTAAAAAAATTAAGTGCAAACAACGTAAAAATGCTCTAAGTGATAGAGCATTGAAATATTCCTATACTATGAGTTAAAACAGAAGTAGCGTATAGAATAACAGATATCCAGGCATATAGAATAACAGATGACTTAATGTCAAAGTCTCCCGAGAAAAGACGCTGAGGTGATCCTGTAAAATTGGGGATAAGCCGGCCAGCCCGTGGGCTCCTGCAGAAGGCTACTTTCACATTGCCACCATCCTCATTCTGACAGACGGTCCAGGACTTCCCAAACAGATCACAGCCTGCTAAAAAACTCCAGCAGCAAGCAATAACACCCTACCTACAAACTGCAAGTATTTCAATGAGAAAAAACAAACCCAAACTGAGCAACACCCACCCAGCCACCTCCAGCCCCGTCCGGGGCAGAGCCAGCTCAGGGTTCCCGAGCAGCGCGAGGTTTGGCCAGGCTCAGCACGCTGACATCCGCACGCGCTACACCCAGATGATTCAGACCTGGCTCCCTCGTCATTTGGACACAGCATCACAACAGCAGCTCTGTTGCCTTTTGGGATCCAAGCCAGGAACCCTGCGTAGCATCTTCACTAACGTGCCACCTCGTTAGAAAGATGACATCCGCACTCCTTCCTACAGGCAGGGGAGAGATGACTCAACGTGCGAGTCGGGAGGAAGTTATTAAAAAGCAGTTGTTTATAAACTGCATTTTTTCAATTTTTTGACAGCAGTAAGTTTTTTCCAGCTGAAAAGTAGCAGTGATGCTGGCATAAATGGTCAGCTAAAAGGAAAGGGATTTGCTTGAGCAGGAATTCTTCCAGATTCATACCTGCTCTCGCTATCAATCCACAGCCTAAGTGCATCACAGATACGCAGCACTGCTGCATCTCAAACCCTCGCTGCGTCCAGCAGACGTCTGGGAACCACAGAAAGCTCATACGTTACAGCAGCCCCAAAAAGAACAGATCATTGATATGCCAGAAAGAAACAGCAAAATAGAATAAAATAAAGCATTCAACAAACAAACAAAAAATGTAGCTGCAAGTCCAGGATTACAGAATGCTTTAATGACGTGCCATAAGTGCATAAAACAGTGCAACGTTCCTTTATCATGCCGCAATGCAGAACCTAGTAACCGTGGCTAAAACTGCAGCTATAAGTGAACATTAGGAATATTGTTGTGAAATAAGCCAGACATTGAGGCCAAGCTCTCAGGGCTTTTTAACTTTGACAGATCTTTGTGTGATTTAAAAGTAGGCATTTCTGAATTAAGAGACATTGTTACTTCTACAGAGAAGACGAATGTTTCTTGCTTTGATGCAACTCATTATAGCCATAAATACATGTTTTTATCACTGACTGATTATGATTTTAAATACTTGGCATGCTAACACAAGTATCCCCTCTGCCAAAGTTACAGCTTTGAGGAGCAAGAGACAATTACTATATATATTCCTTGTCGGGAACTGCACACCAAACAAACGTCGGCACTTGGCTTGCATTACTTGTTTGGCTCCAGTCCCATTAAATTCAAGTGAGTGTTGAACCAAGTGGAAAAAAATGCTTTGTGAAACTGCAGCCAAGTCAACTAACAGTATTACAAAGTGCTATGCAAAACAAAGCTAGCATCGAGGGATTTCAGTTAAAACGTGGTGCCAAGCAGGCTGCTTTCAGTCATTCTGCCTGTGGGCTGGTAGATGGTTCAGCTTTATATATTAAATGATATATGTCAGCCTGTAAATAATTAAATAGCCGTTTGTGCATAATACAGTGGATAAGCCTCAGCCCACGTTCCAGTCTGCTCACTGTGATGAGAAGCACTGCTGTGATGCAGGTACCATTTGGAGGGGTCCGCAGGGTAACCAAGGAGCAGGGCGTTTATCAGGAGGGTTTTGCACAAGCTGGTCGGGAGCGTGGCTCTCCAGGACCCATCTCAAACAGGAGCCAGCCCTGCGAGCCTGGGTTAGGGCTGCCCGGGGAGCCTCCGTGAAAGTGCCCTGGCTCCAGGGGCCGTGAGCAGGCACTGGGCAGAGACCCCTCGCTCCAAAGGGGTTCAACCTCAGCAGCGCTGGATGCCGAAAGCCGTAGGCACGAAGCCAGTGGAGCTGCTAGCCCTGTCGGTGGATACTTCCAACCCCCCTACTTAAGAGAAAAAACTTCCCACAGACAAGTTTAGAGACAGGATGATTCACAGCAAACGCTTTCAGAGCAACAGCCATGATCTCCAAGGAGTCAGCGTGCCTGCGCCCGTGGGAAGCGGGCAGGTGACTGTCACCACCAGAGCCCTCCTTAGCTCTGATGGGACAAGCCTTCATTAAATCTTCCTTAAAAACCCAGGCAAGCACAGACATGAAAATAAAACTAACAGAGTCTGAGCAACCTCTCTTTTGCAGTTCACTGGTTTTCATACTAGTTTGGGGAGTGAATACAGTTTACCCTCTTTGAAGCTTGTTTGCGTATATGGTATAAACACACTTGCCTTAAAGGTATGCAGCGACCGGCTCACACAGCCGGCCCATATGCTGCTGGGGAATGGGGAAGCCGCCTGCTCCATCTCCTCCAGAAGAGGCTTTGGAGGTGCCTGGCTCACTGCAAAAGCCCCAAGGTTATCCCAAATTACATGGGTCACAGCAGACCCTGCCATTCCCTGCCATGGAAGCACGGCTCCTTGCAGCAGCTTTAGCCAGTGAGCCCGCTGGGAAAGCCGGCTGCCTTCAGCAGTGTGGCCACCGCTTCCCGGGGAGGACTTCTGATGAACTTTCAAAGCCATTTCAGCTATGTCTTACAGATTGAAGCAACTCTTGCATGTAAGTTCCAGCAAGGCTTTCAGTGAGACTTTTCTCACTTTTCATATTGAAAGTAGTATATAGCCAATGGTACATTGGCTCAAGCATACGGATTTTCTCAGGCTATGTCCCCAAGAAACAGCAGCAGTTAAAAGGAAGAGAGACGTTTAGTGCGGGGGGGATGGACAGAAGTTGAATTGCTTTCAGTTTTGAATGATCCAAAACTACTCAGTCTCATGTTGAATTGGTAGCAGTTTCACACAAAACTAAGAAGATGACAGTGTTACAGAATAACTCCAAATAAGGGGAGTTGAAGGAGACATGTCAGCTTACCTTACATCTACTGGTCAGAGAGGTCAAAGATCTTAAGACCTGATTCAGCAAAAGATGTCATGATTTGGTTTCTCAGCACTGGTGACCATCCTCATTGCCAAGATACAGAGGATTTCTCTCCTACATCTCAACTGGAATCAAAATTCTTTCACTTCACACAGACTAAACAGAGTATAAGCAGAGGCAAACAGCTGAAGTGGTTCACCACATGGCTGAGACACCCCGAGCCATCCAAAGCTGCTTCTGCTGCCCTATATTCTCCATAGCAAAACCCTACAGCATTTGCTGAAGAAACTGCGCATCCTGCCCCGAATACCCAGCAAACCGGTAAATAGCAGGGTACTCTGAAGGGACCTGGGGGATCCAGGACCGTCCGTCACTGGTGTCTTGCTTTCTTGGGCCACTGGGTTAGATTGTGGTTACCACCATGCTCCCAAGTCTGGCTTTGGGAAATCCTCAGAATGGAAAGTTTTAATTCCATTCAAGGTGAGTGCAACACTGTGGCCAACTAAATGAAACAAATGGAGTATTTTGGGGGGTGCGGGAGTTGGCAAAAGTTGTAGCTGAGACTTAATCCTCCTAGTTTGGTTACTTAAAAAGGAAAGTAAAAACCCATTCCCCCAATCAATACAAGCATAATTAATCACAGCATCCTAACCTTGATTTTGTTAACATAATTTTTCAAACAAAAGCTAGAGCTTCATATTACAAAATAATGATTCCTTGGACACCATATTAAAAATGAACCCGTTCAAAGGGAATAGCACCATTTGACGCTGAGGAACCAGAGTTACTCCGGATGGGACGGGACCTCGGGAGGTCTCTTGTCCAACCTCCTGCTCGCAGCAGGGTCAGCCAGGAGGTCAGAGCAGGGCACTCAGGACATTATCCCACCAGGTCTTGAAGGTCGTTACTGCTCCTGGGATGCTGATGTGCTGCTCTTGCTGTCCCCTCATCCCCATTTTTATCATTTCACATACAGACTAAATATTAAGTTACTATATAGCAGTCAAAGTTGAGTTCACACGCGGTAGAGATTACCGCCAGCTGGATCATGTGCACACACCAGTCCCAATGAGTATATTTTCCACTTCTTCAGATTTATAGTCACCACTTTCTTCACTCTCTCCTCTGAATACCCTGAATCTTTGCCCTATATCAAATAGCCACGTTTCATTCCTCAAAATGGTTTTCAATGCTGTTTCTACAACCGAGAAGATCAGACTGACCAAGTCTTACCATTCTGTGAAATGCTACACTGGATCGAGAGAGGCATTGGGAAATCCTGCTCTCGCCTGCAAGGGTGAAGTCTCCCCACGCCAAGCAGCAACTGCATTTACAATCTGCATATTTGGTGATTGTATGAGAGCATCTGCCACGGAGTATGTCGTATGGACGTGACACAATGCAACTGCCACCACAGTTCACTTTTCATCTTGGAAAAGTCACCGCTGGTTTTCCCTAGAGCTCCCAGTTCTCTTGCGTGCTACATCCCAGGTCTTGCTCTTCCCTTACCCCTACAGATGTTTCTGCTCTTCTCCACCCAACTCCCTCCCTCCCGCTGTTCGGTGCATTTACAGCTGATGCTCGGCTGCCCCTACAGAAAATTTAGGGGACCAAAGCTTAGTTGAGGTAGAATGCAAAAAGAGAGCAAAAACCAGTAGAGTAAGGAAGCTTTTTGGTGGCAATGAACCTTTAATGAACCTTCAAACATGGGAAAAATGACATTTCACCATCAAATTTCTATGAGAAAAAACAAAGTTAAAGACCTAACGCTTTTAAGAAAGAAGAAAATAAAGCCCACTTTCTCCGAATGGCTATCTATCCTTAATAAATACCCTTTCACATCTTTGTGCCACAAGCAAAACTTGTTCCTACCTATCTCTTGGGCTTACCTCTCCTGCAAAGCACAGTAGCGATGGTATGTGGGGATGGGTGAGGGCAAATGGAACAGAGAGACTCATTTAGACAAACTCCAGCACCATTCGTAGCCCACTGGACTTACCCTGAAAGATGTCAGCAAATAGCACTGAGCAGCTGTAGAACTAATTTTTTTTTTAATTCTCAAAGCCCCAGTTCAAATCTTGATGGGGCTTAAGCCAGTAACACTTTAACATCTCTCTAGTACCGCAATAAGTAGCTTTTCTTTAGTTTCAGCTATACTGTCCTTGAAGCAATCTATCTCCATTAACATGTAAGCATTCATTGCCCTTTTCTTTTCTGAGAAGAAAAGCAGAAAATAAGATCCTGCCTGTAAAGGGGCTTACCTCAGGAACCATTCCTCAGAGAAAAAAAAACCACAACTGTTTCACTGTATTTAGACTTAACTATTTAGGTTAAAAAAAATATTTACTAAAAAAAGATAAGTGAGCTCAATTTTTCAATATTTTCATTTTACAATATTACGTATGCCTAGATTTGCATAAAAGCCACCATCGCTCAGTTTATTAATTTCAATAAATTAGGTAGATCTTTAAAAAGCTCCTGCGATAAACCCTCAAGTAATTCCTTCCCGCCTCCATATTCCTGCAAACAAGGCATTCAGCCCAGTTACAAGAATAACAACCCCCCCTCTTCTCCCACATGAATACTTACCTCTATGATATATATTTTGCACCTTCTCATCTAGAACACCTACAGCATTTCAAATTAACTACTGACCCTTGCTCTCGCACTATAAACAAGCCCTTTAGAAAATCTCAATTGCATTGTGTCTACATTGATTAAAGCTTGAATCCTACTGACCTCATGTGGTGTTAACTTCTCCCATGCACCAGGAGCATTCCGCTTTTCTACTCAATTACCCCCTTCTGTGCAGAGCCATCACTACCCAATGAGCACACACAATGGACTTCTGCTTCATTACACTAACCAACAGCAGGATAGGAATAAACAAGCTAATTTATCATCGGACAGACTGAGCTTTTCCAACCAGAACAGTGAGAATCTGAATAACATTATATATACTTCTTATTTATAAATATATATTTATTGCAGCATGAAAGTTTTCTTTCCTACCTCCCTCTTTCCTGACTTCGATGCCACCAGTTTAGTATGTTAATGAGCGACCACTAATGCAGTCTTTACTATTTTTTATTACTAGTTACTATTTCACAAGCTACGTGAAAGCCTTTTTCTGAACACTGCAGCAGCTTTTATATGCAGAATTGCTGTACATTTAAATCACCCAATTCATCTTTTAAAAAACAAACAGAAAACCCCCCGACTACCTACTAGAAGCCCATTCCCCTTGGGAAAGGTATTTCTTTCTTATCATTTGACTTCAAGCTTTATCAAGACCATAGTCCTTTGAAGCCCCAGGGCACCATTTCCATCCTTATTTACAGTGGGAGTTGCCAGACATAGTATTGTAGCTGAACAACTTTATTTCTGTCGTCTCCGGTAGATTTGTCAATGCTGTACATTTCTCTGTCTTTTTGGTTTCAGACCATAAAAATGAACCTGTCCAAACCACGAAAGCCTAGTTTGGGAGATTGCCGACCCAAGCTCACATTCTGCATCCAGGTCTCCTGCTTTGGATGTGGAGAACAAGCCAGGACTGGGCTGTGCACGTACCTCCTCTAGTGACAGTGTTGGCTTGGGCAGCACTGGCTTTTGCATCTTGTTTGGAGGGTGATGGGAATCCTGATCCATTCAGAGTACGGCTGGATGGAAGATGGTATTTGGTGGCACAGACGGCAGCCCAGACCTCTGCCATACTCAAACCTACCGTTTTAATAGACTGGGGCGGGAAGCGAGCTGCCAGGATTTGGAGGTCCCTAACCAAGCGCTACAGCCAGCAGAACAGTCTTACTGTGGTTTTGAGGAATTTCTATGTTTTCTCAGCTTCCTATAACCATGCAGTAGCTAGAGATATCTGTGTATATACGTGTTGGGGGGGTGGTTGGGTTTTTTTGCTCAAGGTCTGTTCTTCAATGCTATTTTTGCAGCTTTGGGCCGTGCTAGCAGAAGAGTTGTCCATGCGGCACGGCCTCTTTAGAGCAGAAAAAACTGGAGATTTTCTTCAATAAGTCAGTTCTCAAAGAGCCACAGGAGCAGCTGTGCCAAGAGCCTTTAAACCTGAAAGTGCAGTCGGGATCCCCGCTGCGGGAACAGGGATCCCCGCTGCAGGAACAGGAGTCCAAGCACCCTGCAAGTCTGCTGCCACCGAACACCAACCAAAGGGCTTCTGGGGAACAATCTTGCTCTCACAGATAAGGGATTATTCCCTCAGACCCAGGCAAGTCACAAAGCAAGAAAACCTTATGAGGCAGCAGAGTACAAGCATATTTGCTGGAGAACTGAATGAATGACCTCCACAATTCATATACATATGCAACAGCAGCAACAAATGCAAACAAAGTGAGCACTAGCAGTATGAGTTCCATAAATGCAGAAATATATATTCAAAAATATTTTATTTAAAAGAAGGAAAAAAAAAAGCAGAACTGATTTACTAATTGCCACAGACAGTTTGATCTTCTTCCAAGTTGTCCTTTGTCAATTTTCGACTCAGATGAAATGCATTTTTTCTACGCCCAGCCAAGATATTAAATCCCTGCAAACAGAGATCTAAAATAGCAGTATGACCCGACGTTATCCAGCAGCTTTTTTTCCTGAGCGACTGCCTGAAACTCTCCTCGTCGACCACTACAGATAACGAGATACCTTGAAACCGCCAATACTCAGGTATGTAAAGAATTTCATCTGCATTTGAATAGGAGGGATCAGATCCTCGGGCACTTCCTCAGGCTGGGGCCAGCAGCAGGCAGTCCTGGAGCAGATGGACACCTTGCGCCCTTCAAAGGCTTTTCGAGGCTATCAGAGTTGTAACTTGACTTCAAAGAGCATAAACGTTATTTACTAACGAAAAGACTTCCTGTTTAATCGTCATCCCTTGCGAAGTGCAGAGAGGCAGCACGACCATCTTGGTAAGTGTTCAGGTCGCGATTAAAACCAAGCTTGTTTAGTTAGTATCAACACAAAAGAAAAGAGGAGCAGCAAGAGGACGTTTAGGTAAACTACAAGGCACAGAGTTTCCCTGATGCATCTCTCCCAAGTTAACTGTAGTTTGGAAGTGATGCAACTGTGAGAAGAGCAAAAAACTAGTGCCTCGGAGGATTTACAGCCTCGCTGCCCGCTCCTCAGGCCCCCAGCACGGACGTTTCTGCCTGGGAACTCTCAATTTCTGGCACATTTGCCCATTCAGCTACAGTTACAGCTCTTAAAAAGAGGAATTGAGCAGACCTAAACTAAATAGACATGACCTTTCATGTCTGCTTTTTCATCGGCTCCCAGTGCTTCTGCCAAGGCTGCAGCACTAAAGGAATGTGTCTATACAGAGGACTCTATTGGCATTCATGTCCATGGTACAGCACCGACCTATTCAGCACAGCTTGCCCGTCTTCTGGAGAGGCCAGCGATGAAAGAAAGTCAGGCACATAAAAATGGTCTTTGTCCTGGAGCTCACAGACACTCTTCCCTAGCAGGCTGCATCCACATACCTTAGAAATGAGAGCGTCTCTCCTGTCAAAAGATCAGTTCAGCCCTAAGAAGGTAATGAAATCCCAGGAAAGAAAATTAAATCCTGGAAACTCTCTGCTCAGGAGCCAAATCAGACATTTAGATAATGAACTGGAATTGTTCATAGCCGCTCAGCCATTTATACACATGACTCATTATCTCTCTGGGCGAGACACACAAGTAAGAGTTTTATTTGCTCCAGTCAAAACAATTCTGTTTTTTCAACCTTAAGCTGAGGCAAGGGAGCAGTGAACCTGCACCTTCTTAAATGCATCCCCCCTCGTCCCAGAAGACTCGTGCTAAATAAATACCTCCACTTTTCCAATCAGTTAAATTTGTAAAGTGTACAGTTGGGCACCAATCTTTCTGTACTTAACTGTATGTATGCCTGCTCCCGGACTTTGTCTTCACTAGAGAGAGGTTCTCTTGCATTCAGTCAGCTCATTTGAACTGAAACCAAGATAATCTGTGACTTGGGACAAGGCGTCCTTGTAGTCATAGAAGTAACTCACATAAAATACGTTATTGAAAAGTTGTCTTTTCAATAACTTGTCTAAAGGAACAAAAATCACAGTTTTGAAGCAGGGATATTGCTCCACAGAGCTCTGTTGTCCGATTTTCTCCTGTGCCCTGCATTTCAGCCTGCCCATCTGCCCAGCAGCTTTGCTCTTTGCTACAGCCTCCTGCGGTACTGGAAAATCAGGGGCAAGACGCCCATCGCTTTGCTCGACTAAAGTAATGGAGAGAGAAAGCCGCAGGGAAGGTGGGGTAATTTCTTGACCCCTGGTCGTTAGAACAGACCAGACCATTCAGTGAAGCACAAGCTAGCTTAACAACAAACCAGAGAGCGTGCCAGAGTCAGAGGCTGCAGGTTTGTACATCTGCCCAGCTTTTGTGGTGATCAGGCAGCAGCACAAAGCCCACCGAGATGCATGAAACCCTGCCTGGGCGCCAGCAGCACCCGGGAGGCTCAGCGTTCTCCCGTACTCTGTGGGAGCTGCAGAGCTACGGAGCAATATGAAAAGTGCCCCACGCTTTGGGACTTGATTAACACAAATTTCCCTGCTATCTCCATGAACTCTGGACAGATTTGAGCAGTAAAGTCTGTTTTCCTTCTTTCCTTTTTTTTCTTTTTAAAATACTGTAGATATAAAAGAATTCCAGGATGCAAAGGAAATTAGAAAGAGGGACACCATTAACAGCTTTCCACCTGGTATACAGAGGAAGATAATTTGTAATCAAAAGCTTTGGTTAAAGAAAACCAAGAGGCATTAAACCCACACTAGAGTCAAGTCAGATTTCCACACACATAAAATTTCTACCACCTGGCCAGCAGTCAGGAGGAGAGGACACAAGGTGCCCTAGCCCACCTTTGGCCCTAGAGCAGCAGTCGTGGTGTGGCCTCCATTGGAACACCCCGGTCAAAACCCCCAGTAACAAGCACAACCAGACAGCTGCTGCAGCTGGTCCAGCTGTGGGAAGGTTTGTCCTCACGCCGAGTCCAAGGCCATCACCAGCTAACCTGGCTCCACGTGCTGGTTAGCGCAACTCAAAGCCTGTACAAGCCTAGCGGCACCCCTGGAGACAGCCAGGATGCCAGGTATCTGGCTAAACCCACACCGTATATGGAAAAGGCAGAGCATACATATGCATAGTATGCGAGGGCTCCTGGGAATGCTGGCATGACTGTAAATTAGTGTTAGCCTAATTTCTCACAAACATTAATGCTGCCTTGAATGATAATAGAAAACATTTCTGTTTGATCCCATTCTCCTAAAATATATGTATGCTATCACTCATAGCGGGGTAGTAAAGATGAGGTTTTATTACGACTAATTTTATGGATCACGTTTTATCTAGTACTGATACATCCTAACTGAACACAACACACACAATCCAGAAGCATAACCTTTAAACAAGATGTTTACCGTGGAACGGAGCAGACACCAGACATTCTGCAGGGTTTGAAAACAGGATGGTTTGAAGCAGTGACAGTCCCAGTTGTCTGGAGCCAACAGTTCATTACCGTAGCATGACAACAAAGAAACGGCCCAATAAAATTCTCTTTTGAGGTGTTTTCTCACTCCCTAGCTTTGCAAAGCTCCCTTAGATCGCCACAGGACCTTCACCCTGGTAAGGGAATGACTCCCATATGTGTACATCTCATTCTTTGCCAACATACAGTTCCTAAACAAAATCCATGTGAGAGCTGATAAGACTCCTGCTTCTAAATAAAAGAGCCATTGGAAATGTGCAAGCCGTATTAAAATTCAGACATTATGCAGCTGACCATTCAAAAACTAGCTAGAGAACCACCACTGGCAGAAAACCCCAATTTCAGAAAAATGAAGCTTTGTCATCGTATCAGGTACCAACATGTTGCATTTGTGTATTTTGGACTTGCACAAGTAATCTGTTAAAATAGAGCACTTAGTCATTGTTTTGAAACATGACCTAACTGACTGCTAAAGGAAAGGCTGGTTTAGCTTTGTAGCTGTGTTCCAGTTGTGTACATATTTTGGTTTGTCTAGACCTGAATAAACTAAAATAACTAGATTCTTGGTGTCTGTTTGGTGCACTGGATCAAACCAGACCAGGAACGCTATTTCAGTGACACCTCAGCTCCCATCCCACCTTGTGTCACACCTCTCTGAAGAGCAGCAGTCCCATGTCATTGCTGCCAGAGCTATCGGCAGTTTGTGTACTCATAGCACTGCTTTGCTCCCCACCCGCTGTCTCCAGGCATGCTGCAGAAGAATACCGGCCACCGACCCATTTCTCACCAGATGCCTCTTAGAAAATGCCACATGCTAGGGACTCACTAAAGGGACAAGGACCTGGGGCTGTGGACCCCGGCTGTGGTCCAAGGGATCTGTCACAAGCCACTGGCTGGGAGCTTCCAGGGACACGGGGACACCAACGGGACACCAATGGCAAGGCATGCTCCAGGGCTAATTCCTGGGAAGAGTTTCATGCAGACCCCCGGGCTGCGGTGCCCTGCTCGTGTGCCACTGTGCCAGATGTTGAGGACCACACCTAGTTCACACATAAGAACTTAGAGTTGTTTCACGGCACCATACACACTTAGGCTTCCAGCTCCCAGGAGGGCCAGCTGGAAGCTGTGGGAGCCCATCAGCACAGTTGCCCCACATCCACTAGAGCGAAGTGGGGGGATGAGCCTCTTAACTCCTTGAATGCATCAGAAGTGGCAAATACTGCGGAGGAAAAACCAGTTTGGGTGATTGTTCAGTGCAGTTTTATCTGCTAAAAGATCAGAAGTGGGGTTTCGCAGCAATTAAAGAAAGTTTGCCCACAATAACCCCCTAGGACTCACCCGCAGATAGAAGGTGCGCTTACTCCAGCGGTATGAAGTTACTCTGAGTTTGTGCAAGACATTGAGACTCAGCCCCGAATCCCTGTCTCCGTTGGCAGAAGAGCTGCTCGGCGGCAGCGGGCCCTGCCCAGCAGACCTGCCCACCCTGTCCAGCCCCAGCATCAGCTTGTGCCCCCCACCCAGGACGGGGCCGCTGCCATGGGTGCCCGGTGGCAGTAGCCGGTAAGGCAGGGAATAGGCAAGATGGAAGACTGAACTAACAGCATCTAAGTTCTTTCATCTCCCAATCCCCACAAATCTGAACAGAAACATTTCTGTTTATTCCCTTAAAGCTAAACATAAACATATCTGTTTATCACACTTGTCCCCAGATGACAACAGAAACAGGGCTTTCTGATCAACACCTTCCTTTTGTACAAGCAACTTATTTTTTTAAACTTAGAAGCGAGAAGCTACTAGAAAAACACTTTTAAGATGAACACCGAGTCTGGCTTCTCTGCACAACACAGGCCACGACATTTTATCTAATGAATCAGCGTCGGGTTTGGTAACCTGCTCTTGAACCAGCTCTTAAAGAAGAAGAAAAAAAAAAAGGAAGGAAGAAAGGAAAAAAAAGCCAATCCCGATAATCTTCAGTGTTGGTTCAGGCCCACAAGACTAGAAAAACTGGGTTTTAATCCAGTGTTTGCCACCGACTCCTTTGTGATTAAGCAAAGATGAGGAACCGAAGCAAGAAAATGAGAGAAACTAGTTTTTGAAAATTATGTTTAGTAGAATTCCTACGGGTCTTAAGAACAGATAATTAGAGAGGCTACAAATGCAAAGCACTAATGGGCATCAGGTACACTGAATCTGCTTTCTGAGGAATGGCTGTAGACATTTCTTCAACATCTCTCAAATAAAGACCATCACGAGAACAGTCCAACTTTATTCTCCCAAATAAAAAGTGCAACAAATTTTCCCGATGCCCTTTCAGAGCAACGTAACTTCAGTTATCCACAGTCGTTACTGAAAATCCCAACGGCCCCAAACACGAGCCTGCACCAGAGGAAAGGGAATAAATCCTCGGGCGAGCCAGCCCTCGCCCCGAGGGGGAAGGGGAGAGCGGGGAGGGCTCGGGTCGGGAATTCCTCCGCAGGGCAGCACAGCCCTTCCCGAACATCTCAACACTGGAAATCGCCAAAGTAGCCAGATACATACGACGATCACTACAAGGAGCCGGCGCATAACTCAACTGCTTTCTAGTAAAAAAAAAAATTCCAGGGACTGCCCCAAAACCCTGCTCTCCTCCATCTTTCTCCTTCCGTCCCCCAGCTCCTTCCCCAGGCAAAAATCAAAACCCCCGGAGGCAGAGGGATGGCAAACCCCGACTGCAAGTTTGTTGCCAAAGCTTACATCCTACGCCGGCACTTCCCCAAGGATTTTGTAACGCTCCCTGCGAGAGCTAATAAAGAAATGAACACAATCCGGGCTTGAAAGTTTTAGGCGAGGAGGTTTGCCTGCGAAAAGTCGGTCTGACCCGCCGACGTGAGGTAGCGGCTCGGGGAAGGCTGGATGCCACCCGAAAAGCTTCAAACGCGGGTGGGGGGACGTGCCCGTCCCCCGCGGCTGGGCGCGGAGCACGGCGGGGGGTGGCGGCGGTGTTTAAGCCCCCCCCCCCCCCAGCAGCCACACGGATTTTCCGTGAGCAGAAACACACCCAAGCCGACCCCGCGCGGTTTCAAGCGCCTCCTGGAAGCGGATCGGGGGCGGGGGGTGTCCCCCAGGAGAAACGACCCCGGACAAAAGCGCGAGTGCGGCGGCGCGGGGGGAGCGGGGCCGGGCGCGGGGAGCGGCTGCTGGCGGGGGGGCCGGCAGCCACCCGAGCGCACCCCACCGCACCCCAGAGACCATAAAACCAGTCCTGTCCTCGCCCGGAGCAGCGCCCATTAATTTGCCTATTTTATTATTTTATTTTATTTTTTTGTTATCATTATCGCAAGCGGTGAGGTTTCCTCCTGCGGTCGCGGTTCGGAGGCCGAGAAACGGGGAGGGGCAGAGGTACGACAAGAGTGGAGAAATAATTTTTTAAAAAATAAAAACTAAAAATATTTTTAAAAAAGCCAACTTTGCAATGCAAGGCTTCCCTGCGCGATCAGTCGCCATACTGAAGATTTTCCCCCTTCCTCTTTCTTTAAGTACAGACTGAAACCAGGCCAAAAAAACTTTTCTCTGCCCCTTCTTTTCTTGCAGGCACTAGAGTGAAATGTGCACAAAGAGGCCCAGGGAGCTGTGTTTTCTTAACTACAATAGCAGGGCTAATTAGATCATAGGAGCGAGTCAGCGATACTGTAACAAGTAGCTAAACAACACGAGCGAGGAGAGGAGGAAGAGAAAGTTTGCACCTTCAGCACTCACCGATCAGACCTCCCACCAGAAAGGCGATGACTTGGAAAACCAGCAAGATCCCCCCGACAATGCACAGCTTTTTGGTGCTCATGTTCTCGATGATGGCCCCAGCCATCTTCGCCCGGCGCTAGCCCCCCGCTCCCCAACCGGGGGCCGGGGAGGCGGCGCGGGGACGGGCGGGCAGGCTCCGCACTGATTGCCCGGGCCAGCCGGCAGCCGGCTCCCCCTCCGCCGCCGCCAGCCGTGATTGTGGCCGCTGCTCGGCTGCATGTGGCTGCTTTAAAGGAGCTGGGAGCGGGTCACATGACGCCGCCTCCGCCGCCCCTCCCCGGTCCTGCAGCCCCGCCGCCGGGCCCGGCCCCCCCACTCGCCTCCCCCCGTGTTTTCTCCAGAAGGGGCCGGAGCCGCCCGCCCCGGGCAGCGGCGTCCCGCGTGTCGCTCCGTGTCCCCCCCCCCGCCGCAAGGCAGGCAGCAGCCCCGGGCTGGATGGGCGGGGGGGGGGGGGCGGAGATGCAGCTTGCCTTTATCGGCGAATGCCAGCGCTGCAGGTGAACGCCTCGGCTGCTTTGCACCTTAAGAAAGATTTGTGCAACGCCTTCCTAACATGAAATTTAGCCAGGACACGAGGAGCGGGCGCCTCACCCTCCCCGACCATGAGCAGGCACGTGGGTTTCCATTTCAGCTGAAATGCGCTATTACATTTTTTCCGGTTTTCTCACGTCCCCGTAGCTCTGAGGCAATGCTTTGTCTTGCCCTTGGCGCTACTTCAGTTAATCTCGGTAGGTCACGCTAAGCAGTTTTCTGAGTTTTGCTACCCCTCATTTGTCTCCAAATCCTAGACGAGGGTTGGGAGTGCTCAGCAGCACGGATGCTGCATACCAGTCCCACTCCCTGGAAGACACTTGCCTCCTGGTCAGAGACTGACTGTCTCACTTGCGCATTCCTGTACACGACCCAGAATGAGTTCACTACCCCCCGCCATCATCTCTGGTTTTTAGCATTAGTGCCTTCCAACTATTCATGGGATACCGCGAGGGTCCGTGCTGTGCTGCCCTGTTAGACGTGCAATGAAGAATGCAGAACACCGTCGTGTACAACTGAAACTAGGCGGGGGAGTTGCTGAAAACACTCCTTGAGGACAAATAAGCCATGAAATAAAACAATTGGTGACAAAAATACACGCAGGAACTATCAAAATGAAAGATGAGTCAAATATTTAGAGGCACAAACCAATAATAATCTGAAGCAAAGAGTCCATGACAAGAACAAAAGTTCAGAAGAAACAAATGCAAAAACCCCCGACAGAAATCACAGTAAGATTGCAGAAGTGTTGGCAATGCAACGCGGTAGCCCTATAGCCCAACTTCCCAGGCTTCCAGCAACGTGTTCAGTTTGTTCAGGATACAGACAACATCTGTGTGCTTATTTGCCTTGCCAAGCCTGATGGGAGCTTTGTGCATTACAATGATACAGGTAGCAGCATCAAAAATGAATCTAGAAATTCAAGGAAGAGAAGAGAAGCAGAGGGCATAGGGTTTGACTCGTAAGGAAAGTCTATGGGAAAGGTTATCCAGACCTTGACCATACAACGTATTGTCAACGCAAGGAGGTGAGCACAAGAACTGTACGTACTTGATGTTTTGCTGATAGATGTTTAGGAAGAGGTCCCCTTCAGAAAGGAGGAGGGTATGCGCCCCTGCCCAAGATCAGGCCTCGGTCACCGTCACTAACTGGTTTTCTTTGTGCCCTTTCCATGACCAGAAAAAGGACAACTCAACAGGCAACTCAAGTCTTCCCCAGCAAAGCGGGCAAATTCCTCTCCTGAGTCTAGAACCCAGCCCTCCAGGTTCAGTGCATTGAAAGGAGCATTTAACGCATCGGACCCCAGGGTGCCAGAGACATGGAAAGATGCAATGCTGGAGGCCAGCCAACGATATGATGAGGTATTCTGGATGATGTAATAAGATGCGATACTACAATCAAGATCCTGGATACAACAGAATCCATCTGAAAGGGACTGCAGGATTGATCCCCAAATGCTTATGCTGGTTTTCTAGCACTAAGTCTTTGGCTTCCACAATTGGTCTTGAAAAACTAAGTGAAATCAAGCTCATGTGCTACTTTTGTGTTTTACTTCTGTGATCTTTTCTTGATTTGCAGAGCTAAAAAATTCTCTTCCTCCGACCATCAGGCTAATAATGTAAGTTGGAATATAGGATTCAGGGATAACTTTAGACATTTTCTGGCTGCGGGACAGTTTAATCTTCTAGAATATTGCAAGTTTAACTTTTTTTTAGTTTAGTTTTAGCTTTACTTTTACATTACAGTTATGATTTCATTGATAAAAATAGCTCTTAATGGCCAAGTCCTTTGTACCCTTTATGAACCCACTAGGATCATTCACACAGATGTGCTTCCAAAATCAAAGCCTGTTAGTGGCTTTTTGCCAAGACAATTGAAGACTTAAAATACCAAATACTTTATACTGAAATTAAAAAAAACCAACAAAACAACACATAGAGCAATTGCTATTAAATTGCTATTAAAAATATGGCACAAGCTTTTGAATTACATTGGTTCCCTTACAGTCTGCAATCACCGCTGACTAGGAGAGAGTCTTCCAAGTCCAGGCCACCCTTTGAGGTCCCACAGTTATCGAAATGCAAGGACCTGTATGACCGAATATCTTTGGAGCCATGAGTGCCACTAAATCAAATCTTACCTTAATGAGTCTACCGAAGTTAAATGGTGCAATCTTCCATTAAATGTCCCATTTGTTCCAATCAATTTATTTCTGGGACAAAAATGTAAGAGGCAGAGCTAAGATCCTGCCACAATAAAAAATCTTAAGCGAAAAAAGTAAAATTACAAAAACACAGGAAACAATACTTCACATTTATAAGGTGCTTTCCATCTCTACCACATTCCTGTATCTTTAATACCGCAAAGTTTAGAGAGATTAATCACATGAGACTTCTGACACGCGTCCAAAGGGCGTATAGAGCAAATACCATAGTGAGTTGGGACCTCTCTTTTGCCAGAAAGTGACCACACACAAAATCACGCAAGAGAGAAACTGGCCCAAAGCATATTAGAAAGTACATCTCTAGCCATCGCTTTTCCTTTTCAGCCATTTAACAAATCACAATTTCTATCTCTGTAAGGTCTCCAGAATCAATCATCTGGGAACTCATCTACTTGCTGCTTATTACATTATTTTTTCCTGACTGCCATAGGCTGTTTTGAAAGCCTCAGCTATTAAAATAGCTATCCTACAGTCAGCCCCAGGCAGGAGGAGGAGTCTTTCCACAGAGAACTCTTTGCAGGGTTGGGCCTAGAGCCCAGATTTTCAAAGGGGCTTAGCTGCCTAAAGACGTAGGTAAGGGCTCAGCGGGGTTTCCACAAGCTTCTAATTTTTGGTGCTACATGTTTACGCTACAGGTTACTGCAAAAGTTTTGAGAAAGCTTTCTTTGGATGCTCAGTTTGCACAGAGATCAAACTCTCTGAAAGTTTCCGTATTTTTTCTCCTCTGTTGTCTCATTTCAGTTGGACAGTTACTAGAAAAAAATTTGAAAAAAATGCTAGAATTTAGATGTATTTTCCAAACACAACTATAAGAGAAGGACATATGCTACAAATACAACAGAAAGGCTTGACAGAGGAACATCTATGATGTGGATTAGGAAGTCTAATGACATGATCATAGTAATAATTTCTAGCTTTAGAAAGCTAAAAGAACCCAAACAATCAACCCAAAACAACCCAAACCACCCCAAAATCAAAACCCCCACCACAGTTACTTTGGCCTTATGTTGCTGCATAGAAGTCCAGTATTGAGCTGTTTCATTTTTGCTTCACAGAGGCAAGTTTTTTTTAATATTAGTAGCGTTGTTGTTTATACCAGCACAACAGCGGACTCTGACCCCATACGTAAAATACAAAGTATAGTAGTGGACAAAAAGTTGATTAAATCATGGTCATCTACCATCAGATATAGTCTTTTGAACTCTTGTTTGTACTTGTCTACTTTATTTACAATATAGCATGCAACATAACAGCAACAGACCTGTGGGGATTAAGCTTTGGCCCTGCCTCCAGTTTGTAGGCTATATTTTTCAGTGTGGGTATTGGCGTTGCTTCATGCTATAACTGCAGTTTCCTGTTTTGTTTGGAATACACTTGATGTATTACAAAATTACCCTTAGTAATAAATAATGTGTCATTTGCTGCTACGGGGGAAAGATGATTAAAAGCGTTCAAAAACACTGCTTACTTCTCAGTACTCCTGACTGCTTTCATAGTTAACTTTCTGGTTTTGTTCTCTTACAAATACTGATAACACGGAAAATTTTCTCATAGAACAGGAAAAGGGCGTTTTATGTTATTTCTAGTGCACAGATGGTGGGGAACATTTTATCTTTGTAAGAAAAGCCTTTTCTATGGTTCGTAAAGATACTCAAAGGTAAAACTTAGTGCAGCACACATAAAAAAAAGTGCGGGGGGTTTGAGATCGGTGAGTAGACAGAGATCTACAACTTGTAACTGCCCATTGCGGTTAGAATTAGGAAGAAAATCGACAGGTATGCAATATTTCACCTTAAGCAAGCCCCACTCTATAATGTAAATATTTTGAGTGATTTCCAAGCCCCACTGTAGTTCAAGGCTAAACACTCATCCACTCATTAGGAACCAGGAAAGCTGAATTTTGCCACTGTTTCTACATCTGGGAACTCGGAGCTAGGCTTAATTTTTTTTTTTTCCCTGCATGACATCTTTTACTTAAGTGCCACCCAGCCTGCCAGATCTGAGATCCCATGCTGTTGTTCAGGCTTTACATGTGCAACCCAAAGCTCCATCTCTCCATCATGGAACCCTCGCATAATTTCTTTGATGACAATATGGCAAGAAAGAAAGGAACACAAACTTAGCAAGGGAATTACCCAGCCACCCGGATTTTAATCTTAAAGCACACAATGACCACAAATAGCTGAGAACAGAAGACCTACACAGTACTCCCCTAAACACCCGCTCCCAGCCACTCTGTACCTACTGGACTCCTCAGCAGCACTGGGTGGGTGGCAATGTCCAGCTTAGGTCCTTCAGACCAACTGTCTCCACTCAACTGTCCCTCTGTCCTGTGCTTCCTCACCAAGTCCTGCCTGTCTCAGTAAGGAACTGGGCAAGAAAAGCCATAATTCATTGGGTGTGGACCAGTGTTTGAAAATCATTGAGAGAACAGTCCCAGATAACTCTCCTGATGGCTCTTCTCTGACATGCTTTCAGTCAGATGACAAAGCCTTCCTCGCATTAGGATGAACCTTCAATAGTGGCATCAAGGCTTCCATTAAGTATGTGAGACAAAACTGAGCTGATAATTTGACAGAGAGCACATTTTAGCTTGTCATACTGAAAGTGCAGACTTGTGATATCCTGAAGGAGGGGCCAATAACAGTGCATTAAAATAATTTATTAAAGACTGTTTAAACTGGATTTTTAAGTTTTATTTATAGTCTTTACAATTACCATGTGGTTAAAAGGCTCAAGCCCTCCAAAGCAAATCTGTGGAAAGCCTTTTATTCGAGTCTGCCAAGTTGTTTCTTTCAACCATTAATCCAACCATCAAGAGGCAGAGTTTCTGCAACGGGCTATCTGAACAAGTCTAGGGCAGATTCATTATTAGCCTATTGCTAAATTTCCAAGTTCTTCCATTCAAGCCTCTTCCACAACATAATGATCATCTGGCAGTAAGTACAGCTCTACTTGAATCCTTCTATTTGATTGCTTGAGCAATCATCCGGAGGCCCAAAAGATTTCTCTCATCAAAACCACTCCTAACGCCCCCCACACCCACATGACTACCTCCCACCTCTACAAAATCCATTTTAAAAAAGCCACAGTTCAGAAGCCACATAACTCAGGTCACTTGGAAGGTTTTGCTAATCCACAGTTGAGGGCTGACAATATACCATGCTGGCCCGGTCTAAATTTGTTGTATCAATTCACATGGCATCCCTGATATTTTTGGTAAGTTTGTGTGATCAGTGTGCAGTGGACCACGCATCATCAGCCAAAGTTGTGCTCAGCCTCTCACAACTCTCCATGGACCATTTTGCCACTTCTTGCCTCTTCTCAGTCCTCATGAAAATGCAAGCTCGGAGCTCTGCTTTTTTATTCTCTCTATAGCTGGGCCTTTCCTCAGCCACCGTCACTCAGCCTGTATCTCCCATCTCGCATCAAACTTCTGTGATGGCTTTTACCACAGTCACTCCACCTCTCATAGGGTTTCTTGCCTTGTGTTGAACCTCCACATCAAACCCTATCCAAAACTTGCCATTTCTGGCATCTATCATAATACCATGGCTTTCCTTTACAAAGACCATTCCAGTCTGGCATTTCTCTACCTACGTGTCTATGTTTTCATCTACTCCAGTGATGGACATCACCGATACCAGCTCAAACTGGCGCGGTTAGGTTAAGGGCCTCCAAGGAATTGTATATCCAAGTAGGCACCACATGCAGAAGCACTGAAACATCACAATGGCTTCAAGCATACATCCATACTGGGAGACTGCCTTTCCCCAGGTTTGTAACCTCCTCAAAAGCAAGCAAAGAAAGCTGTATTACTAATAGATATGGATACTTTAATATTAAAAACAATGTCCAGTATGCTATCTTAGGACAATAAGATTAGCAAAAGTAAATTCCTTCTACTAGCTTAATTGTACAACTGTTTATAGTAAAATCTTCATGGTTCAATTGCTCCTATCAGTGTTCAGAACACAAAGAATGAATTCCAGAGGTTTTTTTGACAGCCTCTTACCATTTCTCTGTTGAGCCTTTTTATTCCCATTAATCCAATCCATTCTACGTCTAGCACCAGAGACGGAATTAGCAGATGCAGTTAAATTTAAACCAAAGTCATTTTTCATAGTCCCATGAGAAGTGAACAAATGCACATGGGCTGAGCATTTGTAATGGTGGTACTTGCTTCACAACTACACCACGAAGCAACACTCTTTAATTCAATTTTAGTAAAAGCTGGTGTTAGTTAATTAAGATGGCAGAGGCACGAGAGATTTAAACAAGTTCCACTGGTAACAGTCTTGTAACATCAGATGTTGTAACATCAGATGAAAAAGTTGACAAATATGAACTAGCTTTATCATTTTATTCTTTTGTTATGTTAAATAACATGCAGTTTCATAATATTGGTTATTGTAAAAAAGGATCTGCATTTCTCAATGTTTACACGCAGAATTATCAGTTAATGCAATTTGAAGACTCAGAAGTCTTGAGAAATTAGAAATTTAAAGTTAAACTAAAGCAATATATGCACCCAGCTAGTGTCCTTGCGAGACATTCTCAAAATACCACCTAAAACCAAACATAAAGCATGTATTAGTTTTAAGGATCTCCTAGAAAGAGACATCTGTTTTGGAACAATCACAAAGGGCTATTGCCAAAACTACCCCGTAATAGTTATGAGCTGTAATTTGACATTTTAGATAGACTTTCCTCTTGCCAAATAATATCATATTTTTGCTCTTGGCAGAGAAAATAAAGAGAAGCATATATCCAAGATGAGTAATTTAGTACAATGAAATCAAGGCAAGCTGCCCCACAGACTAGGGACTGAATTAGAGTTAGCAAGATAGGTTTTATTGTCCTCTTAAATAAAAGTGTGTGTATTATACAGGGAAAAAATTTAGAAAGAAAAATGGTTTTCTTGTTAATCTTATTTTCCATCTGAGCCCAAGTGCAGGCTTTTATTCCAAGAGCAGATGATTAGAGGTGAGGTGGCTAAAGAAATTTTTGCTGTGAGCTGTGTTCCTTAGAGGTTTCCATCCCTGTAGATACACATCCTAGTCAAGGAACCTTCTGCTCCTCAACTGTCCCAGTTCACAACCCAGCATATTTATGTTAGCTGTCACTGATTTCAAATTACATCACTATATTGGGCTGTAAATGCAGCTGGCCAAGAAGCACAGACAGATCCCAAACCTGCAAGGAGGTGATCCGTAGCAGAAGAGGGCAACTGGCAGTAATAGTTGCCTCAGTTGTCACAGATTAATCCACCTGTAATTAGGAATTACAGCTCTATGTCCCTGGGCAGGGAAGTGCCTTGTAGCTGGAGTAGTAAATTGCTGTCTCTGTGTCACTGACTATTCTAGCATCATTTAACTGAGCTAAATAACAAAAACATTTAATGTGGTCAAAGGACTTTGTATTACTGAATCTTGCCATCCTCATTTTACTCAGACTCTAAAATAGTTAATGAAAGACATGGCTAATTTAAGGGAAAAATAATCTGTTGTCTCCAATCTTAATGCAATGATTCACATTCATATACAGCAGTTTGGGTTATTAGTCAGCCCTCTGCCTTTCTGCTCCCAAATGCAAAGTTGGCAAAGTGAATGCATCTCAGCTGCCCCAATTAACAGCTCTGTATTTTTGTGCAAACCCACCTAAACCAGCTGTAAGGCAAGTTCACGTTATATTATGATAGAGAGATTAGCTAGAGCTTGTCTCTCAGCATTCTTTGAGTTCTCTGCTCTAACTACAAGAAGGAATGACCCAGATTTTAATATTGGCTTCTCTCACGTTCTGGTTTTTTAAATTAGAATAATTTTCTTAGTTTGCTTTTCTTTAAAGTAAAAGTAATCCGTATAAGCATGGATCTTGAACTCTGACATGGATTTTATATGTTATTTAAGTGCTTATTCAGTTTTCTGAGAACATACACCTTGTAGGGAGCAAACGTATTTGTTAAACAGAGTATTATTTTTAAGCTGTCTTATGGTATATTAAAAATGCATCGATATAAGCAAGGGAAGCAGATTACATGAGTACATTAAATGATACATTTAAATATTTAAGTGTAACTTGTACTGCGATTAAGCTAATGTTTCCCAAATGCTATAATATATGCTAATGCAAATCACTGTAGCTATTCTACAATAGAATCACAGACATTTCAGCTGGAAAAGACTAATTTGGTCATCTTGTGCACTGCTGTCACTGCAAAATTTTATCCGAGTATATTTACCAGTTCAAGCAATGGAAAACAATGAGATGAAAGGGTGAGAAAAGTAAATGCTGTTCTTTAACTCCGGTGTTGCTCATGACTTAAGAGAATGCATGAATTTCTAGAGAGAACTCTACTCTCACAACAGCCAAAAATGATGCACGTCTCATGTCAAGGACTGATGACAAGAATGGAAAAACAGAGAGAAAGTTGTAAGAACATATACTCTGTCTTACAAAAAAAATCCCAAAAGGTAGTATATTTTCAGGGCATCTGATTCTGTAACAGTAATAAACCCTGTCTAAAAGAATAATGCAAACTATGTAGAATGTGCCACAGTAAGCCACATTTCCTCTTAAGGCAAAACAGAAACCTGAAATCATTGTCCTGGAATGCACCGAAACCTCTTAGCACGAGTTCCTGAAATATTCATGAACATTAAGAAAATAGCAAACTTTTTGGAGAGTGTGTTATTTAGATGTAACTTGCTATGTACATGCCATCCTCTAAGCTTTAAAAATATAAAAGGAAGGCTTTTTGCAGAAAGTGAAAGAGGTAATGAGGACTTGGGAATTTTATCTCCTGGCTGCCACAGACCACAAAACGTTGATTAATTCAGCTCCTCAATTACTCATCCTAACTGGGAAAATTCTTATGTGACAGGATGTTTGCTAGTGGAGATCAGTGAGCAGTTCAGAATTTTAAGATGAGAAGATACACTAAATGTGTAAATTATTAATAAATAGTAGAGAAAACACTGAACTGTAATATACCAGCTGAATTTAGATTTAACATTAACTCTCCAAACTTCTCCTGCATTTTTGTTACTTTTGGAAAGTTCAGAGACAGGCACCTTTTAAATCTCAAATTCTTTTCAGAGACAGGCACCTTTTAAACCTCAAATTCTTATGTTAACCACTGTGGAAAAGAAGGAAGGAGGAAAAAAGAAAGGAAGAAGAGAAATAAGGAGACGCAAACTTCAGTTGCAGGTATGCAAACACGCAGCAGCACAGCCGTCCCTGTCACCACTTCCCGTCACTTCTCTGTCTGAGTTTGTTTCTCGTATTATGGGGCTACGTGCCTCTGGTTAGGCAAGTCAGGAGCTCACCCAGTGTGAATTAGTCATATTGAAGGAGATTTAGGAGCATGGAAACAGCAACTTCACATTAAGTGCTGGAGATAAGTGCTAAAGAGACCACTGTTGAAATGTTTATGTATTTTGCAAAGACATACATATTTAGAGAATAGCAAAAGATACTGCTTGGCATAGGCAGACAGAAAGCATTTTACCTGACTATTTGGTCCCCAGTTCCAGACATTTCTGTTGGCAGCAGCATCAGCTCAGGCAGCCTCTCCTCTCCCCAGCCCTGGGCACATGAATTAGCCCCGCTCCATGCTGGTAAAGCCATGCTGTATAGTGAAACTAAGCTAAAAGGCATGCTGTAGAGAAAGACAGAAAGAAAAGAAAAGAAAAGAAAAGAAAAGAAAAAAGAAAAGAAAAGAAAAGAAAAGAAAAGAAAAGAAAAGAAAAGAAAAGAAAAGAAAAGAAAAGAAAAGAAAAGAAAAGAAAAGAAAAGAAAAGAAAAGAAAAGAAAAGAAAAGAAAAGAAAAGAAAAGAAGAGAAGAGAAGAGAAGAGAAGAGAAGAGAAGAGAAGAGAAGAGAAGAGAAGAGAAGAGAAGAGAAGAGAAGAGAAGAGAAGAGAAGAGAAGAGAAGAGAAGAGAAGAGAAGAGAAGAGAAGAGAAGAGAAGAGAAGAGAAGAGAAGAGAAGAGAAGAGAAGAGAAGAGAAGAGAAGAGAAGA
Organism: Aptenodytes patagonicus; assembly: GCF_965638725.1. Lineage (NCBI taxonomy): Eukaryota > Metazoa > Chordata > Aves > Sphenisciformes > Spheniscidae > Aptenodytes > Aptenodytes patagonicus. The sequence goes on along the minus strand of NC_134953.1, from coordinate 58,219,358 downwards.
GAAGAGAAGAGAAGAGAAGAGAAGAGAAGAGAAGAGAAGAGAAGAGAAGAGAAGAGAAGAGAAGAGAAGAGAAGAGAAGAGAAGAGAAGAGAAGAGAAGAGAAGAGAAGAGAAGAGAAGAGAAGAGAAGAGAAGAGAAGAGAAGAGAAGAGAAGAGAAGAGAAGAGAAGAGAAGAAAAAGAGAGGTGGAGAGGAAATTGTTTCCAGGTGTGGCCTTAGAGTGTCTCACATTCAAAGGCTGGGTTGCTCAAAGCGTAACTCACACGGGTGCTTTGTCCTGTCTCCGCACAGCACGGCACAGACTGAGGAACTGATCTGGCTGGGAGATAATTTTTTTGTTGGAATGGGGATGTAGATTTTTGTTTTTCCAGCTGGATTGATTTCCTATCCAGTTCGTCAAGTGGCTGTGCAAATTCTTGTACAAGTGTTTTTGTGGGGTGAACTGCATGAGGAATTCATCCATGTTAAAAATAAACAGGGGGGTGGTGGGTGTTAGTTATTTTAGTGCTTCTAACCTAATTCACAGCATGGCTACACAAACAGTTTTACCGATACCACATTGTGAGACGAGAAAAAGCAGGAGGGCTGTGTAATCAATCACTGTTATCGAAGGCAATGCCGCTGCAACGCAGCCGCCCTGCGATGCAGCTGAGCACAATGGCAGCAGAGCCACCCTACACGCCAGCTCAGCCAACTGTCCCACCCTTCAGAGCCCGGGTCTCTCTTGTCCTGCTCACTTTGTGCAGCCGATTTTGTAAATGGAAAGCTACTGTGAAGTCCTCCAGTTCTGCTTCCTAAAAGATGTCATTTGACTCTGGCACTTACCCATCCTAAAGCCCTGGATCCCTCTGTGGGGATCGTCCTGCCTCCAGGGCCACTCTCCTGCCTGCTGCTGCTGGGAAGAGGAAATGAGAATTTGCCAGATTGCTCCAGACAAAAGAGTCCCAGTTTCCCCCTATCAGAGCTAGTGCCCAGGACTTTCACAACCCAGGTTCCTCCTCACTGGCAGCTGCAGACAGCATGGTAGATGGAATCAGCTTTTTGTGGATTTGGAGATAACCCAGCTGATCCTTAGGTGCAGCTAGGCTTACAAGCCCGTTTTATCCCTGGTCCTCTTACCCCAGGCCCTTATATGATATAGGATGGCAACAGCCCTGTGGCCAGGGATGGCCCTCACCTTATATGATATAGGATGGCAACAGACCTCTGGCCAGGGATGGCCCTCACCTGCTCGTTTGGGCGAGCTTAAAGCATCACCTAGACACCAGGTGGCAGCATCAGATCCAGACACAAACTTCACAGTTGAGTTAAAAAAGAGATTTGTGCCTGGAGGACCAGTTTGTTGATTTACAATAAACCCTGCCATGTACTGTGGAATACGTACGCAGGCAAAGCTTTCCTCCTGTTTCTAATCTGCTAATTTATAGTTGCATAAATGCAAGTTTTCTTGGAATGAAAATACAACCTCATAAGGCAAAGGCGGAGTTAGCGGTCATTTCCTTTCAGTGAGTACATGACACTGCTATGCAATCTAAGAACAGGGAGGATTTTTTTGTTCTCCATTGAGTCGAGTGGCTTTGCTTCTTCTATATGTACTTGAAGATAAAATCCAGTAGAAACTTTGCAGAATGACGGGGGCATGAACTGTTCTGAGCTAGCAGGAAGCAAACGCCATGTACGTTTACCATGGCATGACTATTTGTAGCAACGCTCTCTCACAGATATTGATCACAAGTCTAATGTTGTGAATAACATTCTGATCTGGAGGTCTGTCTGTAACTGCTATTTTTATAGGTGTAGCAACTTATTTTGGATTCAGTTACTTTAAAAAAATAGCAGCCAAGCTTCCTAAACTGTGCTTAATAAAATTATTTGAATATATATATATGTAATGTCGAGTTACATCCTTGTATTGTTTCCGAGAGCTTGTTACTGCCTAATAGTGTTAGGATGATTAGAACCGCCTATGCATCTGCAACGAGGACTGCTGCTCATGCAGCAGGAAGCAAGAATTGCTCATGAAACAGGACTCCATCTGATAGAAAGATAGAGAAGTCACAGAAATAAATATTCCCTCTTGTGCAATGATGTTTCTAATGAATTTTGCATTTCTGTCCAGGTATATTCACTACTGGTGATGCTGTGTGGTTCAGCATGGTGTCTATTAGTTAGTTCATTGGATCTTCTCAAATCAAACTTAGCACTAATCTTTAACCCAAACCTCTCATTGTATACCATTTTTGATGTGTGCAAAAGAAATAGGAATAAGGGAAAATTATTTCTTTACATACATTTTTAATGTTTATGACCATTTAGTAACTGAAGGCTTCATCTTCTGAGACTGTTGTCAATACCTAGCTCAGTTAACAGGGAGAAGGAAAATGAATTTTTTAGTGGACGTTCATCTTCTTTAAAACGGAACTGTCATTAAGACGGACCCCTGCCAAAATATCTGACATTTAAATGTACTTAAGATACATTATTCATGAAACTTTCACAAGGAAGTAGATATAATAAGTCAAAAGAGGTCTGTTAAACAGACAAGGAGAAATAAGAACTCTCCTGTCCCATTTGCACCATCAGTTGAGTTTCTGTGGTTGTTTTTAGCTTGCTGGTCCCCTCATCCTGCACCAGTGTCTGAGTTTGAAAGCCTGTTCGCTTTTTCCTAAGCTGTTAACTGTTCTAATTTGGAACATGGTGGGAGGTTCAGGGTGAAGTTACAGGAGATGGAGCGAGCTGATCTGATAGCTCTCTGATCCTTAAAGGGGGAGGAACCATTCCTCCTCCTCAGAGCCATGCATTCCTGTAGCTTATCATGTGCTGGCTCTGATGCTTGTTGGGCCCCTCCAACTGCTAACCAAGCAGAAAGCACACTTTTTATCTTGCAAAGCTAATAGTTTCTTGCCAGATGGGGTGTTAAATCAGCTCACCAAAAGGTCTAATGAGTGCTATACTTTGAATAATAGAGTGGAAGCGGAACCATAAGGCTTGGACTAAAGGAAAAGTAGAAAAAAGAGGGAATACAACCTTCTCCTTTTAGATTGCTCATCAAATCGCACATGAAGTCTTTGTATACGTGTGATCCGTAAAAAGAAAAAGATCTGTGAAAATTAACAACAAACAGTCCACAGTCTGACTAGCACAGCTATTCTGCCAGCTAGTAGTCAGTGCTGCAAAGAGATTGAAATGCCTTCAACCAAAATACTTTATAAACAGGGCTCAAATCTTGATTTTGGTGCCTGGTAAGACAAACGCAGCCACAGCTCTAGGATGGAAACATGGTGTGAGCAGTCCTGACAAGGATATGAGGAATTAGAACTGCTCCCGCCTCAGAATAGATTTTGTCAAAGTCTAAACTCCAGATTTTCAGCCACTCTATTCTGGTGCTTTGGCAAAGAACAGGGACCGTGACTTTAAAGAAGCTTTATGATTCCTACATGCTGTGCCGTACAAGGGTCTGAGGTTGCTGTAATTACACTGGAGCCCCAACCACAGAATACTGCAGGGCTTTCCAGATACGTCTGCTCCTGTCATCTCGTACACCCCACAAATGAGTGCAGGACTGGTACGAATCCTTTACATGAGTTTTATTTGACTGAGAAAGCTTCTGATACAATTGGTATTCTCAAGTGGTGGTTTCCACCCAATTCAAAAGGACCCGTATAAACCCAGATGGTTTTGATTGCAGGACGCCTTGTTTGTGCCAGAGGTCTGAAACCTCTGTCCTCCCCTGCTGTTAGGAATCAGTGCTGAGAAGAAGAGCAGGTCGCCGAGTACACCCATGGTGGGCAGCCACGGGGATCGGGAAGCTGGGTGGGAAATCAATGCAGCCTCAGGCATCAAACAATGCTAAACAGAGAAAATGCTCTCAGCAGAAAGAACCTTTAGAAGAAACCGAGGAGAAAGAAAAAGCACAATAAGCCTTGTCTCTGCTGCTGCATGGCTGCCCACCACTTTAACAATGTAGGGATCTCTGACTGATCCCTAATACACCCCCAAAGCAGCTCCCGTAACTTGTGCCAAGGGTTGCAGAGGTCTGTCAGATCAGAGATCTGACAACTTCTGATTGCAGACTGACAGATCAGCCAAACCAATCTGCCCTGCATTTTTTTCACCATTTCTTATCAAAATACTGACCTGATACAGGGAAGATCTTACAAAATGTAATAAAGTCTGCTGCTGCCAAGGAATGATTGCTGCTAGCATTTATTTTTCCACAATTATATTCAGGGCTGCTGAGGGCTTGGTTGTCCTTTTGAGACAGACCAGATCAAGGAGTGGTGTATACAGTACATCATCCCAGGATAAATCCGGGGAGGCTCTATGACTCAGAAGTGAGTCACTGCTCCTCCTCTGTTTCTTCCAGACTCTTGGGGGCGTACTAATTTATTGTCGGTCTGTATCTGCAGTAAATTATTACCCCCAGCTCAGCTATCCTGCGCAGAAGGAATTCGGACATGTTCTGCTCGTTCCTCGCCTCTCGGGAGGTGTAAACAGGTGAGCAGACGCACTGTACGATTGCACACTGAGACCCGAGGGCTTGGTAACCTGTGCAGACATCTAAGAGGAAAGCAAAGAAATGGGGGAGTTATTTTTTTCCTCGTTGAATGACATGCTGCCCAGGTTAATTATTTGGAACTACATTGTTCCCACCAACCCCCCAAAATCCCAATTACTAAACTAAGACTGACCTTTCAGAGAGTTATTTCTAAGAACTTGGATAAAATAAGACAGTATGACTCAAACAACAGGAGGAAAGTGTCTGCATCACAGTTAAGCCACACAAATTGCGTTCACTGTCAGAATCAAGCATTCTAAAAAAAAAAACCAAACCAAGAATGATTAATCCTTTTTTCTCTTTAGCAAGACAGATTGAAGTATCCCAGTGGAGCTAGACAGGAAGTGTTTAAACAATGCCTAGTTAGTCTCCAGCAAGTCTTCACTAGTAGGAGTACAAGCTTTAGGTCGGAAAGGAAAACAATAACTAAACAAACAGATTTTTACATATGCATGTACAAGATAAATATATTCAGAGAATCACAGAAAAGCATGAAAAGGTACTGAATAGAAAATAGGCCTGTTCAGCTCTTCACATCCAAAGTTCAGGAGCCTGAGGACACTGAGGATACAGTAGAAATGCATAAAATATGATTTTTCCAGTGGCAATGCTGATTTAAGAATTTCTTCCCCCATGTCATTCATCTTCATCCCCATGCTCATTTTTCCACCTCCCCCCCCCCAGGTTGTGTTTCACGAGACAGTTTTCAATGGCAGCACTGGCTTAAGGTACAACCCCTTTATCATCTCCAACTGCTTATCCCCAGCCTTGTGCCACCCTGGCACAACTGTTTGCATGGCCAAGTGGTAAATGCTCTATTCTGCAAAGATAGGTGCCAAAGTGGACCTGAAATGGCCTTTCAAATCAAAGAAAGAAAGAAAAAATCGTTGCAGAATGGCAAATAGCAATGAAAGAGAATTACGATTTTTAGAATTATATATGTTAAAATGTAAGCAAATCCCCAAATCCCAAATTTCTAAATAAAGACTTTGAACATGAGTATACCACTACTTAAAATCATACGTACTCACAAATTCAATTAATATTATAAATTATATTAAAAATAAATTGATTCTCATCTTCTTAAAAGATTGCATATTAGTTTTCGCCACATTTCTGATTAGCCTTGGCACAGGCTGGCCCTTGAACTTAAATTGCCTTAAAAGGAACCGTTTCCAGTTTTTTCCCCTTCCTTAACATTTTTCACAGACCATCATTATTGTATAGAAAATGATTCTGCTGGCCAGCTGCAGGCTGCTGACTGTGATGTGGCAGATCACTGACGGTCAGCACAGCAGGGGATTACTGGGGATCGCTGTCTTCATGGAAGGAAACCTGGAGGAACATGTTTCCAATAATACCGCAGACCTAATGAGTGCCCAATTTTATGGTGAGACCTAGCAGTGAGGCTGCCGGGCCATTGCTTCATGCTGTGCTGTTCTAACATTCATTTATCACAGTATTTCTCGTGCTTGTTTACTGTTTGCAATGCAGTGGAGCACTCTTCTGATAAATATGCTACAGTAAACAACACGGGCTCCCACCCAGTGACTCCTGTGTATGATCACAGCACAGCTACGTAACAGTAGTACACACGGACAATGCTGTGGGGGCTGGAGAACAGAAGATGATTAATACACATAGTGGGATTCTGTGAAGAAAAAAAAGGAAAAATTCAGCTCTATCAGTGGGTATTTTACCCCTGTGGAGAGCTACAACAATGTCGTAGCTGAACAATGACATCCTAGAGAAAACAGAATTCCCCATAAAAAGCTCCTTAAGAATAGCTTCCCTGTTACATCACAGAAACCTCATTTAGGAAATTTAAGATCAGAAGAGAACAACTCCGAAGTGGCAAGAAGATGGGCTGTCAATAAATTCTCCCATCCCCAGTTTCTGTGATGCTGTGGCCTAACATTCAAAAATATCTTCATTCTAATTTTGTCTTAGAGGATTTGGTAACTCCTAAAAACAGATCGAAAGCTGGAAGAGTGAGGTGTACTTGAATTTGGATGCCTCCTGCGTCTAACCTGGCAGAGGGAAGCGGCACTGGAGCTACCAGCTGAGGCCAGTCCATCCCCTGCAATGCAGCCGCCGGAGCCAGGCTGATGGATGCTGACAGCCCCGCTTTCATCTGGCAGTGTCCCCGCCACCAGCTGCGCCAGGGAAAGAAAGAGCGTGCAGGAATTCACAGCATTCCCCCTCTGATTAATCCCCGGCTGTCCCGCTGCGCCTGAATGAATTGGGCTGGGGATTCGTAGCTCTGCTGGGGGAGATTTGCTGATTTCTTTGAGCCCCCTGGGTGGAAGTGATATAGAGAGCAAATAACTAGCAGGCAGTGCCGAAATGATGTAATGGGCCAGGGCATGAAAGCCCCTCGCCTCTGCTCTACCCATGTTTACTGGTCTTTTCTCCGTATGCAACGGGGAGTGGGTGCAGAGGAAAACTTCACGCTGCTGCCACATGCTGTAGCTTTACAGCTGATTTATAAAGCACACCCCAACTTCCCTAACCGAGTTCTATGCAGATTGGCCAAGTTACAAGAAAAGGCATAAATAATATTTAAGCCATGATCTTGGGAGCACAAAGACAGCTTGGTTGCAACCTGACAGGTGATCTGAGGATGAAGATAGGTAAGTACCAGGGTGCAAGGCCCTGTGGCTGGTGCAGCCACAGCCCTCAGCAGCCGCCCCAAACCCTCTGCCCTGGCTCCCTCCTTCTTTCCAGGCTGGACAATAACTAAATATCAAATTAAAGTGCCATTTCAAAAATGAGACCTAACATAGGCAGAATGGTGGGAAGGCTCTGGAAGCGTTACACTTAAGAAACTAACCCGAATCTTAGAGGAGAGTCACTAAGGGATCCGACTGATTAACCAGGTACCTAGGGACTATGTGAAAACGTGCATGTGAATTCTAACTATAATTATACAGGCCTTGCTATAAAATAACATCACTGTACCATCCTGATGCTTGAAAAAATTGTAAGGTCTCAGATGCTCGTAATTAAGATGAAAAGAGTTCGTAAGTATGCACAAAGCTTCGCATCTCTCTGTTTCCCCAAGTAAGTTTCTCTGAAAGAGAAACACATTTTCTTGCAGTGCGCCCTTGAGCCAGCTCCAGTTTCTAGATTTCAAGATCCAGAGGAAGGAAATGTGACAGATGATCTGTTTTTCCCACCTGTGTGATTCACACATAGCTAGTAATCTCCATCATTTATAAATCAGCAAATACTGCAAGATTTTGTAATTTTTAAAATTTTTGTTATTGTTTTGTGCATGTTTTGCAATCTAGTATGATAACTCTGAGAATATTTAGATATTACATTTATATATATATAAATGTAATAAACACAACTAATAAATAATCACAAAGAAAACAGAAACTGGCATCTGGATTATTTGGCCCATTATAAATATGAAACACAGAGTTCTGAATATTGCACTGAAAAAATTCACAGCAGATAACTTATGATCATGTTGTAGCAAGGAAAGAAACGAAAATACAACATTTCAAATACTGTTATAATTCAAATCGATGTACAGACAAGCTGACTCATTGGCTAAGCCATTCCCTGTGGATTAATTACTCAGCCCAGCCAACCGCTTGCACTTTTGCCTTAGTCTTTTCTGTGAAGGGCTGGAGGGTGAAACTGTTACTCCGAGCAGCTGTAACTAACCCCATTCTGTGTAAACTATCTGTTCTGCAGTGCAGCCAGCTCGTAGGCTCCCATTTTCTCTTTTTTAATATATTGGTGTTGTTTTAGATTTAGATAACAATCTTTTTCACTAATTTTGTACCTTTACAAACGTTGCTCCTGAGTTCTGAAGAATCAGAATGCTGCTGCAGTTCTGGTATAAAAATTCCTGATGCGATAGCCATTCCTGCAGTAGATAATTATTACTCTGGCATTAATGAAGCTGTTAAATATACTGCTGTTGTTCTGCTGAGACCAGGGGATAATGGTCAGAGACCTAAAAGTGAAGAGGTCGGATTATATTTTCAAAGCTAAAAACATTACAACTGGAAATCTCTTGGAGGTTTTTGTGGAAAAATTCACTCTGCTAACTGCATATCCCAGTCATGGTTTCTTGTCTTTCTGTAATACCCTCCCTATGAACAGTTCAAAGTTCCCTGTTTACAGCGATTCTTGGGTCACCAGTGTGGACTGGATTTACTGGAGGGGCAAAGAGGACTACACACGCAGTCTCCCAGCTCCATCTGCCGCAGGAAGCGCTCAGTGCCACCTGCCAGCAGAAAACCTCTTCCGTGTCATGGGTACATTCAGCCTTACTCATAGGTACTTCTCATCCCAGCATCAAAACCAGAGGAAACTGAGACAACGTAATTAAGTGATGTGCTTACTGTCACAAAGTAGGGCCAGGTCTGGAACCGGTGAGTTTCCACTTCCAGTTACAGAGCTCTTTCTCTGACAGTCTGATTTTACGGTGTTGCTATAAATATTGGATTAAAGTATCTTGCAAGGACAAAATGTAAATTTCCTTCTCTTTCTTTAGCACTGCTCATTCAGTTATCCAGAATAGCTTCTTAAAAGTACCAGGTTGCTTCCAATTTGAAAGCCTGTGTTCCTTTTTTACTTTATTACTAACAATACCAGCTAAAAAAGACTCAATTAGAATTGAGAACCCACTGTTAGGTGGTTTTTGTCATCTTAAATGATTAAATTGTGGTCATGAAGGATGAACGCTGAAAAAAGGATCTTGTCAGACAAAATGGGTGAAATTTGAAGGCCTCTTTTATGCAACAGCAAGGCTGAGAGCTGCAAAGGAACCATAGGTGACCCTAGTTCAAAAAGATTTCAAATCAAAAGATCTATCCAATGACTTAGAGGTTTCAAGAAGGCTTTATCCATCACTGTGTTTTAATGGCTGTATCGAACAATCTCTGTGAATCTTACAGTCCTCACTTTCCAGCCCGGCTGAAGAGCTCCCCCGCAGCGTCGGCGCCTGCAGTTGTTGAATAAATGTTTCTCACACTACAGCTCAATTAAGTCAAGGATATGAGGGAGAAGATGATCCAAGTAATTCACTAGCCTGTATAGTAGAGGGAACCCACAGGAGGCTGGAGAATTCATCAATCTTTTAAAATGTACCTTAAGACTTTACAGGGTGTTTTGACTCTGATTTTTCTTTTTCATTCTTTTTCTGGTGTGGTTAGTTGTTCATTATGTTTCACAATCAATATCATGGAGCATACACATAATTTGTAGTGCACCAAACTAAGCTAAACGTGTTATCGATAACTAACATTCTAACAAAGCAGTGTAACATGATATAATATTGCAAAACATTCAAACCAAGTAGAAAACACTTCCAGTACAAAGATACAACAGAATTTGCTGCAAAGATTTACAAAAATATAAGCATCACATAAAAGGATCTGTGATGACTATTAATTTTTTATCATGTTTCCATTTTAGTTGTAAATATTCGCATAGGCGGTTACCAGCAGGAGAAATGTAAGCTATTTGATGTGTAAAAGTCCATTGCTTCTTAAAGATTGTGGTTTTCTAGCCCTGATGCTTGCCATAGATTTAAATGCTAAAGTGACTTTCCAGAACACCACTTCTCATTGTTGTTGGTGCACTCTGTTCTTCTGTTACTGCAAAATGTTAATTCACATGTTACCAATTACTGGATCTTTGACACAACACGTAGCAGGAAGAAGAAACCCCTGTGGTTTTTATGACAATAGTAAGTAGAAGTCAAGTTAACGTTTCATGCCAAGTGGATCAGGAAAGCAGTAACTGGAGAAGAATTTTATGGTATCATAAATATCTACAATATCTTGTCTGGCAATAGCTTATGTAATTTTCTATGTATTGTTGCTTGATACTTAGTTCCTTGCTGAAACTTTGCACCAAAACTCAAGGTAGAGATATTCTACAAATCATGGTAAATTTCACGGAGTTCAAAGCTCAGACATGAGGTTTTTGTCTGCAAAAAATGTCTTCCATGATTTCAAAACAATTCAGCTTTGCTGAGGAGCTAAAGTTTAGCTTTTTGAGAGACTGAACAGAGTTACTTTTAAAGCTATGAAAAGAAACATTAACTTTTCCAAATTTTTGAGGATTACATTATGGCTTTTACAGCTAATGTCAGTGGCGGAGTGGGGCCAAGCATTTGGGAACTGGGGGCTGGAAGTTGTGAATTAGGTGCACGTATATGCATGCACACACAGGAAGGTAATGTACTAACCACACTTCTGAAATAAATTTTGATCTTTCTTCCTTCTGAACAAAGACTTTTCATTACAAATTAAATAAACACTAGGGGATTGGAAAACTCATTTCAGCACATATGCATATATATACACACCATAGATACATATATATGCATGCTTTTTATCTCGGTTGCAACAGGGCGATCGAACATCCAATTCGTCTTCTAATTAGGCCTTTTTAATGGTTAAATCCTCAACACTGTAAACAAGAATGAATAAATCAATAAATCCTTTACTTGGGTGCCCACAAACGTTGTCATCGACCGTTTTGCCTTGGTTTCTCTTCCCTCCCATCACAGCTGATGGCTCCATCCGCTGAGGGATGGATCAGGCTGCCCTGGGGCTGCTGGCTAACAGGGTGGCCCCAGCCCAAGCACCCACAAGGAATGTAAGGCTCTTAAGCAGATTTAGTGTACCTACCAGGATCCTGAAAAAGTGCAAAAGAGAGGACAGAAAACAATTTGAAGGGCTTTTCTTCATGATTTTGGTACCATATCACTCTCTCCTCTTTATGTGGCATGCAAGTCACAGTAGACAGTATTTTTAGCCCTTTCTGTGTTACATGGGTGCAAAAATTGCTGACAGAAACTGCCACCATGCTCCACTAATACCTATAATGCTGTTTCACTGGCATAAATGTCCTTTTACATTAACGTAGACCATCTACTTTAGGGGCTTTTAATGATGCAACTACACTGACATTTAAAGCAATGGAAACTTCTCTGATATGACCTCAGATTAGTGGATCAAATTCTAAGGGGATATATAAAAAGAAGTGGGGTATATTAAAAGCCGACAAGTTGTTAAGAGTCTAACTGGAGCCAACACATGCATCGAGAAGGTGTGGATATGCAGATTTGGAACTACACATTTAGACTCAATTCTTCTTTCAAGTAACATTTTCCTGACAACGGAAAACAAATACGTCACATCTGCCACGAATGTGCTGTACGTAACAGCAGTTCCTACAGCATCAATATTATATTTACTTAGTGATTCATCCCCTTCCTCTGTATGTTTATCTAACTACCCTAACCACATCCAGTTACCAATTACTAGCTAGAAATGGCCTTACAAAACCATGTTCAAGGGACTCCAAACAGTCAAACACAGACTGAGGCTTTGGTGTCACCACTCATCGCCAAACATCTGCACAGCAGAATAAATCAATCAGGACTTTCCTAGAATAAAATATCAGCAAGCAACCTGACTATTTGCAATTGAATCTCCATCTCCTCTAACCAATAAAAAGCTTTCAGATGACTTCAGAAGACTCTCAATTAGGCCTTTAAAACAGAGGAAGCAAGAGATCTTCATATAGTTGTCGCATATTAAAACTGTAAAACAATTTTTCAGAAGCCATTCAGTGATTTCAGATAACAGTACAGGTAAAACCAACAAGTGATTTGCCAGCTCTGCCATTTCAAACCATGAAAGTCAAATTTATTTTTCTTCTGATTTGGGTATCACCACCAGTTACCTGAATTCTCAGAATCGAACTCTGTTCTCTTCAGCTCGTGTCAGTGCAATTCAGAACAGACTCTGGTCCTGCAATGGGGAACTGTACAACTACTAGATTATGCCTTAACTAGAATATAATTCTGTTCCTTTAGTTCTGTGCATTTTACAGGAATAAGACAAATCATAAGACATTTTTCAGTAATGTAAGCAAGTTTACACACTCCTTGTCTTCTCCAAATAAGCTATGTTTCCACAATTGTAATTATTATGTAATTATTCATGGCTTTGTAAGCTCTTTGTGGCAAGAGACAAATGCCAAATCCAACTGCCACAGACTGGACTGTCACTCTCGTATCCCTCTCTCATCCCTTTTAATCTCTCCCAGGAGTTTGGTCTCCCAACATTTTTAGAAGAGAGGCAGTTTGAGGCAGAAGAGCTTCCATGTATGAATGGAGTTGCATAGGATTTCACTCTTTTGGGAATTTAAAGTATTCCCAACACATGTGCAGGCCTACATAATAGTCTTTTGGCTTGAAAGATAAATTATGAAGTCCTAAAAACTCTCAGCTGCTGAAATTCAGAGCCCAAACCACATACCTTCCTCCTTCAGTCTCTCACTTTTCCACAGGACATTCCACCAACAGCAGATGACATTTCTCTGAATGAGAAACAGAGAGGTGGCTACCTTCAAAAGCTAATTTCAACTCCACAAGAACAATCTCCCGATGCTCCCTCAGCAGTCAGTGGAGAAACGGGCACTTCCATATGCCTGTCACTGGCTACCTTCCTTTCTACTCCCCTTTCTCCTGGGACTACACAGGAGGTTAGTCCTACTGGGCTGTGGGAGCAGCCCAAGAGTTAGCCCTCCGGAGCACCTAGACCCTCTGCTTACCCATCTCTCCTTTCTGTACAGCTGTGGTGGCTGGTATCTCACGGCACTTGAGCTAATGCATCTGTCTGCAAAAGAACAGCAGTGAAGCGATAGGAGTAGCACAGCAAGTGGTCCTGGACTACAAAGTAGCTTCCCCTTCTCACAGCTTCAATATGCTTCCGCACAAATGTTTTCACGTGCTTTTCCTGGGGACTGACTGAGAGTCTGGGAAGGCTAAACTAGAGTTAAAAAACACTGTGATCCTGCGTTTAATTATGTGGTAAATAAATGTGGATAAGGGTTTGATGTTAATATGTATTTTTTATAGGTGTTGTAATACAGCTACTGTCTCATGTAGCTGTAATGAACAAATGTGAAGAAAACTTCCATGACTCAACTGACCATCCTCAACTTTTCACACAGTTTGTGAAGGCATACCTGGCTCTTCACATCTCTCTTTATGTGGGGATTCATAAAACCTCAAATCATCCAAAATAAGAAGCTAAATAGTATGGGAGCAGCCCTTCATCTGATATACCCTCAGTGGAACTTACATTTACTTACGTTAGCTGAGGATCTGGCTCCCAACTTCTCCCGTATTTAGTCTCACATCTTCAGACTAGTTCATTTGACTCCTTGTATCTTCCAGCAACTAAAATAAGCTTCCTAACATTTCATATCATTTCCAGATACTACGGTCAGCATACCTGCCAAGGCTTAGCTGTTCCTTTTGTATAGATGCAAATGCATCAAGTGGGCAAAGAAAATTACTTTTTTTGTCAAATTTGTTTTGAATCACTTGACTCTATTTTAGAATGATGTAAGCCCTGAAAAATGCTGTGGGACCATCTGAGTCTGTTAGCACTTTTAAGTAAACAAACAAAACCTGCTTTAATTTAGACAAATTTCCAGGCCACAATTGTCAGAACACCACTAAAAGCTCTTGGGTATTAAAAAACAAAATCTAAATAAGAAACAGAAGCTACGTAAGGAGGAGGGCTCTGTGGGAACCTTCCTGCCTTTGGTCTGACAATCCAAAAAGTGTGTTCTGGTTTCCCCCAGCATCCGGTGCACTCCAGCAGGTTTCTAAATAAAGTTGAGTAAAAACTTCACTCAAAGCTTTAGTGTTCCTTAAATGGCATGTCTCATCTTTGCTGGCAGAGCTGCAGCTCATGTTAAAGTAAGCAACAACATTAACATTTTTCCTAAATGCTACTCTACATAATCTAAATGCTCAGCTCAAAAGTCGCTCAAATAAGCACTTAACAACTTCAAACACTTGCACAAGGCCGCATCCATTCAGAAGAGCTATTTTTTCTTACCTCACTCAATTTCCCTTCAGTGTTCATTAAACAAAGGATGCTCCATATGTGACAAGAGAGAAAGGCTAGATTTCAGCTCGAGGACTAACGTAAGTCAATTAGAATCTATTGGCTCCTAATTACAGGATTTGTTATTTATCCCAGGCTGCCTTCCAGTACAAAAAACTGGTGACTGATGCCTTCTCTTTGTGATAAACATTCACTTAGATACATGTGGAGGCTGAAATGCAATGAAGATTAAGTGTTTCTGTTTCCTTTACTCTGAGCAAGCACTGTTCAGCTTTCATGAGAATGTTTAATCCCCTTTTAAGCCTAAGTAAAAGCAACCTGTATTACATATAGCATATTCTGATTGTGAACACAGATTCTATCTACTGGAAAACCTGTAAAATAATACAAGCCAATGCATTAACTGCAAAAAGTATTAAAAAATTCTGCAAATTAAGACCACATAAAATTAAATTGCTATGCAACACTAACATTTTAGAGATAATGTATCTTATGAAAGTCTAACACTTAATTATGGAAAATGAAATAAGAAGCATGAAAATTATAATTGAACAGTAGTCCCTCTGATACATTCACAGAATAGAGTACTAAAAAATCTTATGAATCCAGGGAAATTATATATGGGTCAACTTAAAAAAAAAACAACACAGAAACAACAGGAAGCCCAAATCTCACTTTAAATACATATTCAAGCACTTGCATCAGCAACTCCTTCTTCAGCAAGCTGAGCACCCAGCATTTTCACTACCATCAACACCTCTTTGAAGTTCAGACCTCCTCAAATGTATTCTCCTGCTTTACATGAATTTCTGTCACAACTCTTTCCTTCCCCATTATCACCTGCACCACAGAGAGCACAAAAATTCACATAAAATCCCACAGAAAATGCAAAAGATCTATATAAAGCTGCAAAGTGTCTTCTGTCTCTCATCTTCAGCTCTTAACAAGTTTCTCAAAATGTTGGGAGAAGAGAGTTCTGGTTACACCATGGAAGGAGGGAAGACGTGAACTGAAATAATCAACAACCACCACCACGAATGCCCCAAACCAGCCTGAATGGTGTAGCAGGCTGCTAACTTCATACACGGGCTATACCAGGAACCTCTGTGTGGCTGCATCAGTGCTTATGACACGTGTCCAGATCAGGGGTTTTGTTCAATAGTTTCATTATCAGTAACAAATGCCCACCACTCGCCTCATTCTGGCTGGTCCAGAACTAATGAGCATTTTAGGAGAGTGCAAATCAGATCTGGGATCCTATTTTTGAAAGGGATTCTTTACAAGTGCAGACACGCCCCCCGACTTAGCATGACCCACTTCTACCCCTGGAGTGTCTGTGTTGCCCTTGACTGCTACGTTTGCCCTGAAAGAGCAGCCCTGCCCGCTCCTCCCTGGGCTCTCACCGGGTTCAGCACAGACCTTCATCTCCCTGCCACAAGGTTTGGGACAGCAGGCAAGACTCTGGAACATCCCAGGAGGACAGCTGAAGCCGCCCAGGGCAGCAGTGCCACTTCCCACTGCTCCACCTGCGCCGAGTTTCTTGACACAAGGGAGCACAGTATCAAAGACAGTCCTATCTGCTTTAAATGTAAAAGGAAAAATATTATATTAGTATAGCTCAGTGAATCTTAATTATTATTGTCAAGGTTTACTAATAACATATACAACTTATTTACCTACAAATTCTTTCTCCTGCCTGTGCTGGATACTTACATTCACCAACATATTAGTCATTGCTTAATTACCGCTACAAAGCCTTATTAATATGTATGGATAAAGAGCTCTCTGGCAGGAATGCATTTTAACGAAGTTGCTGAAAGGCAGCACGCAGTAATTTCTAGAAGGTTATGCCATGATTAACAATAGCAAACCGACTGAAGCAGCCCACGGACAGGATGAGGTATGGAACGAAAAAAATCAAATTAATTTTAATATTTTAATGATAAACTTAATTAGAAAGCGTTTAGGCATTTTGACTGAGCAGTTACAGCTTCGAATGGCTTACAACTATTCTTGGAGGAATGGTGTCACTCAAAATGTTGTCTGCAAGTGCCCAGCAGCGTTGTCTGTAGGACGTGCACTATGCTGCATGAAAGGAGGATGTTGGAGACGTTTTGTGGCCATCCTGTATTTAATGGCACGCGAAGCACCAGCATGTTATTTTTGAGCTACAGTCGGGTCTCTAACATTCTATATTGCCCAACAACATGTAATTTACAAATCAAAACACATATGCTGTGTATGTAATTGCACTTATTTCCTAGAGCAGCAATCCGCTTTGCTCCCTGTGTTATTTTTTGTGATGTTTGCCCTTCGCCTATCGTTTTCACAGCGTTACCCAGGCCTTCCTTGAGGGCACAGGCCCAGCATGCGCCATGCCGAGGCACCCGGAGGGAACTGAGGTGGCGGGAGACCCTGGTGGGGACAACTGGTCCGAGAGGGAACCCAGGGCGGTGGGTGGCAGTACCTGAGCCATGGCACCGCAAAGGGACACCCGGGACCGAGTGGAATCCAGCCCAGCACGCCTCCTTTGGAAGGCAAGGGAGGAGGCACCCGGCAGTACGACCGCGCTCCGGCTGTGTAGGGCCGCGGGCGGGAAGCTGCGGCCAGGCCAGGCCCGTCCCGGCCCGGCCCCGGGGCGCAGCAAGGCCCCGTCGGCAGGCCCGGCCCGGCCCGGCCCGGGCGCCCGGGACAGAGGACACCCATGGCAGAGGACGCTCGGGGGCGGGCCGCCGTGAGGGTTGCGGAGCCGCCCCGAGAGGCGGGCCCGGACCGGACGGCTCAGCGGCGGCTGCCCGAGTAAGGGTCGGCGGGGGCGCGGGGGAAGCCGCGGCGGGCGCGGGGAAGGAGGGAAGGGGAGAGGAGGCAGCGGCGGCCGGGCGGGCCGAGGCGCAGGCCGGGGAGCCTCGCCGGAGGGCCCACGGTCCCGCGCTTCCTGCCCCGGGAACGGCCGCTCAGGGGCCGCCCGGCCCCGCCTCCGCCTCCCGACGCGCTCCGGAGGCCCCGGCTGGGCCCGCTCCCGGCGGCGTCTCTTTCTCTGCTCGTCCCCGGAGCCCCACGGGGCCTCGGGGTGCTGCCACCGTCTCACGGGGCTCTCCTCCGCGGGCAGGGTGCGTGCTGCAAGGCGGGATCCGGGGGAGTTCCCTCACGACCCCGACCTGAGGTGCGGAGTCTGTTTTGCCTCGTCAGTCGAGGGAATCTGAAGTTTAATTTTTGGCAATAAATGCTGTTTTTTCTCCCTTCAGTTCTTAGGGTCATGTGGAACACCGTCACTTTGTGCTCCCTTGGCAGACTGCCCCCCAACGCCACATCTCCGCTGCTTCCAAGGTTACAAACCTTAAATCGCGTGTTCGAAAGAAAGTATAAGGACTTGTGTCATGGTAAACAACCCGCACACATACTGCAGAATCAGGGGTTTGAAAGGACACGCGACATGATTCCCTACCGTTTAGTAAGTAATAAAGCAAAATATAGACAGTATGCAAAAACTTACCCTGTTTTAGATGGACGTATCCTGTCTGTGTATCGACATGTGTTTGAAGAAAATTTAAGGAACAGTGAGGCTGTTATTAAAAGGTAATAAACTGTTTTTGTGGTGTTTTAAATATGTTGCTGCTTCTGAGATGTTGTGACAGTTACTTAGAGGCACTTTTAGGGACTTTTAACATAGGAAGAATGCTAATTAAAAAGCCCAGAGACTAAAAAAAAAAGCAAACTTCTGTTCTTAAAAAGTCCAGAGACTAAAAAAAAAAAAGTTGGGTTTTTTTCCTAACCATTTTGAAGCTTAAACTAGTTTCCTTGCTGCTATTTTCTCGGGCAGCTTCTCTGCAGAGTGAATTTTGCAAGAATCGGCACTTAAAAATTTCAGCCCCCCAAAAGAGGTGCCTAAATGTTGACTGAAATGCCTGAACCTAGGTGCAGACTGTATTTAAAATAGTGCCATGTGACATTGTTTTGTATATATTGCCATTTTTTCTAGACCTTCATAAAATTTGTTTTGTGTTTGATTTTGAATGCAAAGACATAAATGGTGACTCACACATTTACAGATCCCTCCTGCAAGAGTAGGTGACAGTTACTGCAATTAATAGTGATTCACTGATAAAAGCAGGAAAATGTATTTTATGTGTTTGTCCTTAAAGATCAGATGGCAAAAATTCAAAGGCCTTTGTTCAGAGGAATGATACATGAGCTGGAAGCAAAGCTATGGAAAACACACTGTGCCCTCCTGTGGTGGCATTTACGACACTATTAAAGATCCATAGCTTTTTTTCTCCTGAGGTTTTTCAATCTCTACAGTCTGCAGGAAGCCACAATAAGATAATGGAGTCACGAGCAAAGTGGTGCATAAATAGTTATGTCAAACAGTATTTTTAGTTAAAGATGATGCATCTTGGCGAAAAATATTTTACTTTAAATAAATTAAGAACCTGGTTTATTTAAGACCAAAATTATTCGAGGTACCACATTTGTTTACAGTTTATTCAATTCTTTATCTGTACTTGATGCTGCCCCAACAATAATGTTGGTAATCACTTCCTCTCTTGATGATTGTAGTGACACTGCAGTGTTCACTACTTCTAAAGTATATCTTCTGTGCTGTAGAGTGTGCATTTCTTCTAGATTTAGTAATTTATTCTACTTACCAGTTACTGATTTTTGTCAGATAAACTTGTTGAGGGGAACTGAAGGAGGAAGCCCTTGACTGGATTCTTCCCTAGAGTAGTTGGAACATGGAGGTAAATGTCCATGCTGAATTAGGACTAGCAAATAATGATAGCTTTATTAATAGCTGCAAGTTTATAGGCTAATGTTGTTTGTAGGGCAATATCTCTCAAAGTCAGCTTTGGTCGCTGATGATCAGCCCCTTCTCATTACTCCGCTCATGGGGTTGCTGGCAGAGATTAATTATGATCATACATTGTGTTGGGTGTATATGGGCAACACCCAGGGGAGGATATGGATTTAATAACGTCTACTATCTATGAACATAAACTACAGATAGAATATTATTTCACTCTTTTTTTTGTCTTTATTAGACAATTTTGAATAACGAAACTAAAATGCTTGCTTTAAATAACAAACCTTTGCTTTTTATTACACTTTTTACAATCTGAAAATGCGAATTCGTCTTCATTCTCATACCATTGATATGAAAACTGCAATACATTTAAGTCCTATGTTAACTCTACTAAAGGGTAACTTGTAAGTAAAGGTGGTTTTCATTAATTGAAACTTTGTTTTTTAAATCAGATATTCAGAGTTGCTAGAGATGGTCAGTAAAGGAGGGGGAGAAAATGCCATCTTGCATCATACTCAGAGAAACAAGAAGCTGTTTGTTCGTGAACGCCTGAAGTTGCTACTTGATGATGAGTTTTTTCTTGAGCTGTCTCCACTGGCAGGCCTCAATATGCCATATGGTGATGTCCCTGCTGCTGGGTGCCTTACTGGTAATTGCTAGCAAATGTAATATTAGATGTAATGGGAAATTGATGAAGTTCATTTGTTTCATTGCTCATATCTTTAAGTATGATTCATATTAGATCTAAAGATGGATATGGGTTGAGAGTATTGTTTTGAGCAGCCCATGTTGGAGATGCAGCCCAGAAGGAAGAAGGGTTTTGAACCAACATGATCCTTAATATAATTTGAGAGATGCTGTTTGGGTGCAGTGATGAGTAAGTGATTGTAAGCAGTGTACATTCGTTGTAGTCTGTGTGTGCTGCACACCTTCCTATACTAACCAGCCTTGCTCACTGAAGTTAAGGTGTTTGTTCTTACTGGGAAAGGAAAAAGGATGCGTGTAATCAGTTTTATGGAATATTTTAGTATCTTAAGAATGTGCTTTCCTAGGAAAAGTGAACATCAGTTCTATCCAGTAGCAGCTCCCAACATGAAAGAGTTCAGCCACTGCTGTATTATTCTTCTGCAATCTTTGCTGGGTAATCTGGGAGAAACCTTTAAAGAAAAAAATGTTCTTTCATTTCTTCTAGATTTAGCAATTTGTTCTACTTAGCAGTTACTGATTTTTGTTTCAAAAATTTAGAATGATGTGTCAAATACACTGTTGTCTGTTAAAGGAAAGGGGACAAAGTTACTGTGTGACACAGGAGCTGTGACATATATTTTGTAATATTTTTCAAATTATAGATGAGTCTTTTCATTGCATTTTGAAGAGCAGTTCCAGTTTAAAAAGTAACTAGAAGAATAGAGTATGAAATCCTATCTTTTGTCACAGATTGTTAAATTTTTCAGTTTTATATAGGTAATTTTTAATTGCCTTCTCTGTTATCTCAAGAGTTGGAAGTCAGCCTATGTATTTTTTTCTCTTATATTGTCACTGGGAGTAAATAAGTTTATTTCAAGTTCTGTCTTCTGTCATTTACATTTTTTAAAAATGTCATTAGCTTTCAGTTTGTTATTCCAGAAAAGAGCTATAGATTTCTTGTCTGTGTGGTATTCGCAACTTAATTTGCAGCTTCTTGATATGGTATTACCAAAAGAACATCCTAGCTATAATTTGCCCCCCTTGTTTTGTCTATGGTATTCTAGAGAGTCCTGATAAGTATCTGTGGTACCACTTACAGGAATTGGCAAAATCTGTGGGGTCTGGTGTGTCTTCGTGGCAAATGATGCAACTGTGAAAGGAGGAACTATTTATCCGATTGGAGTGAAGAAACAATTAAGAGCTCAAGAAATAGCCATGCAGAACAGACTGTTATCTGTGTACCTCACTGACAGTGGGGGAGCATTCCTACCACTACAGGTAATACCAGAACCACTTAACAGAAGAAAATACCTACATTTATTTTAGTCATACTAACGTTTAACAATAAACCTCAGATTTATGTTTTGTTTTCTTGGCTGGTTGACTTTCATTGTCTGTTGTACTTAAATTGAGTTTTGTTCACAAATTGGAGTCCGGGAGATGATTTGAAGATACGTAACAGTGGTGATCACTATGGCTAACGTTGCATCTAGCATCTAATCAAAGTTTAGAAACTTGAGTATCAGTGGAGGGACAAAGTGCTGACCAAGTATGGATATTCCTCAGTGTGCTGAAATGCTTTGGCATCTTTAATAAATTAGTACCTTGTTTGAGGTTTCAATTTTCAACTTCAGAATCTATAAAATTACTCTGTATTTTATTGTAGTGTTTGTGATAGTGATGCAGTAACCTCCATGGCCTTTAAAAATGTAGTTTTTGAATTTCTTACTATAAAAGGAGAATTTGCACAGGTTCATTTCCAACGTACAGAGGTCATGTTATCACAGAGACTATAATAGTTCCTTCTCCAGACTGAAAGCAAACACATAGAAGTTCTTACCTGACTTAAGGAGTTGTATCGAAAACTAAAAAGGGAAACTGTGCTGAAGTCATTTCGCAGATAAAGTATGAACATGAGCTTCCCCTTCTCCATGTTTACAGTCTCAGTTTGTGTAGAATAAATTGGTTTCACAAAAAATTATGAAACTTATCTCTGCTTTCGAAACACATGGGTATATTTGTGGAACTGCACAATGTATAAGGGGAATAAATATCATAGCAAATGCTGTATATGAAAGTTTCAGCTATGATTGTTAGTGGTGACCTTCCCGGAGTCAGTTCCAATGCGTTTGTGAATTAATGGAGTGAAGAGAAAGCATTGGCTTTTGTAGTTAATATTGAAACTCACTTTGTCTTTTCTCTGTAATGTCAGTCAGAGCTGTTTCCTGACAAGTCACACGGTGGCAGAGTTTTCTACAATGAAGCAATAATGTCTGCCATGAGAATCCCTCAGGTACAGTGTCATTTGGAGTACAAGTAAGTGTAGTACATGTGATCAGTAGAGTTCTGAAAAAAGTTTTGTTCTAATACAGATTCTAGGAACAACTCTCAAATATGCAAAAAATTTTCTAAAGCTCACCTTTTCTGTTTGTGGGGAAGGGAGATGCAAATAGTATCTCACATAACAGAATACTTCAGCCTTAAGGATCCTCTAAGTGTTACCAACTGATCATGATGGAAAAGCATCGAATCACTAGGTTATTTTAGAGTAAACATTGAACTCTCAAAACGAGCATTGTTGTTCATGCTGGTATTTATATCTCTAGTTCATTGTTCCCCAGGCTGCGATTTAGTCTCTTGAATGTTTCTGAAATAAATGTAATGGTTTTGCCTTTCCATTTTCCTCTTTCCAGCATCTTGGTTTGTTTTGGTTTATTTGTCCTTCAGGTGGCAGTGGTGTGCGGCTCCTGTGTAGCTGGAGGTGCTTATGTTCCAACCATGGCAGAAGAAGCTGTGATTATAGATAAAATCGGTACACTGTTCCTTGCTGGCCCACCTCTGGTAAAAGCTGCTACAGGAGAATATGTCTCTCCCGAGGACCTAGGAGGGGCTAAACTTCACTCTAAGTACGTGAAATAAGTCTTTAAAATAGGAGAGAATTCAGCATACTTAGCTTTAAAGAAACTTTCATTTTATCTTAAAATAACGTGAATGAAGCTACTCCAGTGACAGGATACAATACGGTCCTCAAGGACTGAAAAGCATGCAGTGAAAAAAAAAACAGTAGAAATGATACATGAATTATTATAAAGGTTGGTGGCATTCAGTTATATATGTGGGAGTGTCACGGGGCTAGATACAACTCTTTGAAATTAAAAAAGTAACATGGCATTGTAATTTTGTCTTTACTACTGTCCACGGGAACTTTCTACTTCCACTGTGTGTGTACACACACACACACACACGCGCTCGCTCTCTCTGATAGAAATCTCACATAACTACAGAGGTCAGGATCAGGGCCAAAAGTGGAATCTATTATTACACTGTTTGCTTTCCTTCTCAGGTGTGGCTTTTTTGTTAGATCAGCCAAATGGAAGTTAAATTAAGTGATCTTATGGGGTGAAGCAGGGATTGGACAAATCTGGATTTGGTTCCCCATTCTTCCACATACTTTCTGAGCAACTTCAGGCGAGTCTGTTCCTTTGTGCCTCAGAGGGACGAGCTATAGAAGAGGGATGGTATCATTTCTTTTCCTAATGTAAACATTGTCAGGATACAAATATTAAAAAATAATTGTGAGTGTTCGAATACTGTGATGATGGGGAAAATGCATAAGAAATTATCTTTTGTTCCCTAAACTGATGAGTGGAGTGGTGGTATGACTTCTTTCCATTTGTCTGCTTCTGAAGACACTAGACTAACTCACTGCAGAGAAGAATCTGAATGCTTGTAAAAGTACCTGAAGCAAAGAAAAAAAAATGGAAAGCCTGCCTGTCTCTGCTGTTAATGAGGGCTTCATAGCAGGAGATGAGCAAACAAGAAATAAACCTGATAGTAGCTATCTAACCATTTCTTTAATGCTATTTTTCTATGTCAGAAATTTCTGTAGTTGTCAAAATAGTTATTCCCTTCTAGATAGGGGAAAAGGGTGGCTTTGCTTCTTTGTTCTTGGCATTCTATGCTGTGTATATGGTAACCAGATTCCATACCTTTCTCACAAACACAAATAGTAGTATGACAGTCACCTAACTGTGTTACACGTAATAAGTTACTGTCTTTATATCCGGGCTGGAAGTGCTTATTTTGAAATAATTTTTAAAGTTTGTTTTCCCTTTATTATATTGTTTGCAACATCATCATCATGAAAATAAATTCAAAGGTCTTTCTTTAATACAGGTAAACACAAAGGTCACAGGGAAGAACTTACTGTGAATTTGTTTTTGGGTTGGATTGCACAGAAATTCCACTGACTTAACTGCTTTCAGCTCATTCATACAAGAACAAAATCACACAATATTTCCAGGGAGGTTGGAGAGTCACAGTATGGGTTAAGGTTTTTTCCTTTAGTTTGGGTTTTCTATTAGAATTCAGATTTCATTAATTCAATACTAACTAATGTTGCTTTCTCTCCTAGAGTCAGTGGCTGTAGTGACCATTTTGCATCTTCAGAAAAGGAAGCCTATGAATGTATTCGAAATGTTATCTCTACATTAAATTATGATCCACTGCCAGAGAACGTCATAGAGCATGACAGTCCTCTGTATAGTTCTGATGAGCTCTTGGGACTGGCACCGCAAGATTATAGGTGTACTCTTCCTGTAAAATTGGTAAGGTGACAGATACTGTATTCCTTCGTCCTTTCAGTCTGCTCCAGATTAACAGGCAACAGGCTGTTCTCTCTTGGAGAATCCTGAAGTACCTGAGATATTCTGTATTATTACCTAATCAGTTGCCAAACTGTCTTGAGTCTGCAACAAAGCAGAATGGCAACAATTCTGTGGAATTATAGAAAATATTTAAGCTGAAAACCTGCTAGAAATAAGATAATTACAGATTATGCCAGCTGATCCCCATCTGTTTCCATGCACTGTTTGAGATGCTGTTATGTCAGTATGTCTTGTACTGTGTTGGCTGCCTTGAGAATGTGCACCCCTTTAGTGTCCCGTTTTCCCCTCCCTCTGCCTTCCCCCCCCCACCCCAAGTAGTCAAGACTATCATCTTGTAACATAAATGCCTAATGAAAATACTGACTGAAAAAACAACAAAGCTCAAATTAAACTTGCTTGAGGCTGGAACAGATGCTAATACATAAGCAGAGACATGCAGAACTGCCCACGCTATTTTCATTGTGTTGTTCTAGAAGAGATTTAGTCTCCAAGGATGTGAATCCGGTATCTTTTCCAGGGGTAAATTCCTACAGTTAAGGGGATTGACTGTATAAAGCAGTGCAGCTTTGAAGGCAGCTTTTAAACTATGTTTGAAAAAAGCATGAGCAATATGCAACTGAGTGTTTCTTATGCATGCAAACTGTAACTGCACACAGGTTTTTTTTTTTACAACATTTTTATGCACATAAACAACTGTGCTCTGTAACACTGAAATAATTTTGGAGTTGAACTTTGGCTCAGAATACATTGAAGGTAATCAAACATAAACACAAATTTGGTATTTTGTGCATATTGAGTATTTAGCAGAGTGTAAGACATAAAAGGGCCTTCTATGCTCATTTAGGTTGACAACTTGCATTATACAGGTCTCCTTACTATTTGAACAGAGCATATCTTTTAGCAGAACTATCCTATTTTCACTTAAATTTCTGTAGTAAAGACTGTATATTTCTCTGCAGATTCTGAGCCGTCTGATGGATGGAAGCAGATTCCAGGAATTCAAGGCTAATTATGGAACAACATTAGTAACAGGATTTGGCCATGTGGAAGGGTAAGGCTATAAGATTTCATATCAAAATGTATGGACATACCTGTCTAAATAGCTTTCATATCATTATCAGGTTTTACAGTATTCCAATAACAATGTTTATGAAGTTCTGAGTCAGTCAAGAATTGGTAATAAAATACGTCTAGAAAGCCTGATCTTCTGTCTCTGAGCTCTGAATTCACCATGTCTCAGGCCAATAGCAGCAGAGAGTGATTACAAATGAATGGTTTTCACGACTTTGTGAAATGATTTGTTTGTTCACAAAAACTACTAGCCAGACAGTTAGAACACTGAAGTCTCAGCAGATTACTGAAGAAATAAGAAACAGCATCTTTAAAAGTGTTCCATCCCAAACTGAGTTGAAAGCTATCATCCCTTCTCCCATGTGATGGAGATGGGATAATACCCATACAATAAAGCCTTGCATAATTCAGATCAGGCTGTATTATTAACACATTCATGAAGCATACAACATCCCTGTCAAATCATATTTAAAAAAAAAAAAGGTAGTAAAATACATTTTTAGAGGCTCTTTAGGCTGAAAGTATAAACTTTTCAGATTGACTGCTAGGTTCTATGTTACAGGAATTGGAGAGAGCCCAGAGTCCTGACACCTTGTATGTTGTCTTGCAGTGTAAACTCTGACAGGTCCTCTATAGCTTTACCTGCCCTCTGGGTATTAATCCATCTTAATACTTCCATGCTTTACCTATCAGGAGTGCTGCAAGACTTCTTGTTTGTTAGGTATGTGAGGGTCCTTGAATGAAATGACACATGTAAGTGCATCCTTTCACATTCTGAATTTCTGTAGAAGGGCAGATCTGTGTGTGTGTACGGATATTTTTATTTCCTTCCTTCAGAACATTATGAGCTACAGTTTCATAATTTCTGGGGTTCAAAAGTGAAAATGTTCATGTGTCTGTTTTGTAGGCACTTGGTGGGGATAGTGGCTAACAGTGGGGAGCTGTCTCATGATGCTTCTCTCAAGGGTAGCCATTTTGTACAGCTGTGCAGTCAGCGGAGCATTCCCATCCTCTTTTTTCAAAATACTGCTCCACATACAGCAGAGCCAACAAGCATCTCACAGGTATGGCATTTTTAGTTCAATATGCTTAATTCAAGTAATGCTTAGCTCTTTTTTTGTTTAAGATTACATTTTGAAAATTATTGTTAGGAAAATAATTTTTTTAAACCACTCTTGATGGTTTAAATCAAGAAGCTTCATAATTACTTTGTTCTTAAATCTTTCCATTAGCATTCTCACTTTATTCTAGCTTTAAGCAGGCCTCTATGCTTATCTAAAATGGTACTGTCCAGCTGGCATGTGAGCTGTAAAACTTGGAATTTATAGTGCTTTTTATATTGAAATACAACCTATCAATTCTTCTGATACCACTGCGCTCCCCAGAAAAATATACTTGTCTTTTAGAAAAGTGAGGGCATTAAAGTACAGTATGTTTTGTCCTGGGCTACAGAGAGCCTCATGGTAAAACCTACATTAGATTCTCTGAACAGAGACTGTTTCTGCAGCCCTGTTCCTCCCAACTGTCACCAGCACTTAAAACAAAGCCTGGCATAATTGCGTTGTACTAAGTTTCGCTAATGCCTGGGAGAGCTAGGGTTGCACTGTATCGTAGGTTTTTGCACATTGGTTATAATTGTTTTGCTGATTTACATTATAAAATAAGTGCATAATGGGCTTTGGTAGTTAATGATGCTATCTTACTGTTGTGGAAGAAATGATCATATGGAATTGTAAAGAAATAAATGTTTTAGAAATACAAGTTTGATGGGAGCAGAGGGAATCTAGAAGAAAGACTTAAAGGATCTAAAATCTTTATTTTCATTTCAGGCAGAGGCTCACTCCAACAGATTAAAAGCCCAGGCCTCCATGATGGCTGCTGTTGCTTGTGCTGCCGTTCCCAAAATAACCATTGTAATTGGTGGCTGTTACGGGAGTGAAAGTTATATTATGGTATGGGTAGCGTAAATGTTAATGGGTTTGATAATAGACTTTTTACACTTTACCAAGATTTCACAGCACTTCATTTTTAAAAAAGAGTCAGCTGTTGTTACAGACATTTAACTCAGTTTGCTATTTTAACTACTTTTAAAGCAAGAAGTGCATCACAAGATGTGATTACAGAAAATTTGGTCTGCATCTAAGAACCTAGAGCCAGTTCTAAAAGTCCAGGTTATCTGAAAATGTCCCGACTTGGAGACAATCCTGCCTTTTTCTCAGCACATGCTGTTTGTTTTCAGTGATCAAGGAGCATGTCTCCTTTAGTTTTGCTACTATTTGTGCTGTTCATGCAGCTAGTAAGTGCAGTAGGGCTCTTTGCTTAGAATTAAACATGTAAGTGCTTGGAGGAAAAATAAAACAATAAAACAGCAATATTGAGGGCAGCGGGGATTGTGGTGGTTGCTGCTGCAGGGTGTCTGTACTAATACAGGAGCTGTAGCTGTAGTGGTAAAGGAGCTGTATCATTAATGCTTTACAAATTAAACTGTATTACATTCTGCCTTGAACTTGACTGTGTCATCCTATAGCCATCTTTTTGTGATTAATTTCAATGAGTTTGTGTTGTGTATTTTTTTGTAGTGCGGGAGATCATTCAGTCCAAACTTTCTGTTCTTGTGGCCTAATGCAAGAGTTGCTCTTGTAGATTCAAGACATTTCTCCATAGTCCCACAAGCTGGGGACAATGACTGTACAGGAGATGAAGCAGAGCTAAAACATCTGAAAGAAAAGTAAGGACATTAAATATAAACCCTTGCAGTTACACTCAGATTTAATTAGTTAAATTACCTACTTTTGTTCATCTTGCAGGTCAACACATCCCAAACAAATAAAGCAAACCTGAATCTACTGAAAAATACTTTAAATTTCCATGTAATTCCATGTCTGCTCTTAGGGTCTTCTCAAGGAAGCACAAATGTTTGACTTTTAAAAAACCAACCGACCAACCAAACCCCCACAACAACAAAAAAACCACCAAAAAACAACCCCCAAACCATACAACCCAACATCAAGATATTCTGCTGTATATTAAACAATGGCAATCTTCTGAATGTGGAGGATGGTCTGTACTGCAGAATGATCAGATCTGTTATGTATTACATGCTGGATTCTAATTAATTTTAACAGTAGTACTGCACATTCACTTGAGATTGAAGTATATGCCTTTTTCATCTATGATTTTGTTTTACTGGCCTGATGTTTTTTATTACATTTTTGTGCTTTTAAGCTTGTTTAATACTCTGTCTTCTCCAGGCTAGAGGAAGAAAGCAGTGCATTTTACTCTTCTGCCAGACTCTGGGATGACGGTATAATTCTACCTCAAAATACTAGAAAGGTAGGGGTTTTTCCTTATTTGTTCTTTACAGTACATTTTATGCTCAGATCTCAAAAGGATCTTGCGGTGAATGTGCAAGCCTATGACTTGCTCAAGGTCAGCGGCATGCTGAGTCCCAGAACTGGGTCTCCCACTTCTCACTCTGTTTTCTGTGGCATTTAGCTTTGCAATTCTCATCTTTTCTCTTCCCCATTAGTCTATCCAAAAAGTTTCTGTTGAATTCTGGTTACTTGACTACAGCATTTCCTCATTGAACCTCTTAATTGACTTTACCATTTGATTCTGTATCTTAATCCTTTCTTTTTTGGTCTTGCATAATCACCCATATCTTCACTCTTTTAAGTTCAGGCTCATTACTGTTCACATTGTTTCCATTCTTTTGTCCTAGGATGTTTATTTTTGCTACTTTCTCTTCGTGCTTGTAATTTGCTGCTTACAATTGGGATGCCCCCCCCGCCTTTTTATTTATTTTTTAAGTTGGCAAACATCCACTCCACTAGATTCTTTCTGAAAGCCGCTGCCTTTGTTCTTCTAATTTTTCCTTGTTAGGTTGTTTATTAGCAATACTTCGTGTTCTTTGCACTTCTGAAGCTTGTTTGCTTAAAGATCACAAATACAGCCTGCTATCAATTAATCCTTCTAAATATGGTACATATTTATAGTACTATGTAGATGTTAAATATTTTCTGTGGACTTTAGGGGAACTTTGATAATGGGAGAGCACTGAGAAGTATCTTCTAGTACTAGAGCCCAGAGACTACCTCTGTCTAGGAACTACACATGAAAAGAAAATATTCATCCAGGCCTGCATGGATGAACAAGGAGCTCCTGGACAAACTCAAACACAAAAAGGAAGCCTACAGAGGGTGGAAGCAAGGACAGGTGGCCTGGGAGGAATACAGAGAAATTGTCCGAGCAGCCAGGGATCAGGTTAGGAAAGCTAAAGCCCTGATAGAATTAAATCTGGCCAGGGACGTCAAGAGCAACAAGAAAAGCTTCCATAGGTACATCGGGGATAAAAGGAAGACAAGGGAAAATGTGGGCCCTCTCCGGAATGAAACGGGAGACCTGGTTACCCGGGACACAGAGAAGGCTGAGGTACTCAATGACTTTTTTGCCTCAGTCTTCACCGGCAAGTGCTCGAGCCTCACTGCCCAAATTGCAGAAGGCAAAGGCAGGGACTAGGAGAATGAAGAGCTGCCCGCTGTGGGAGAACATCAGGTTCAAGACCATCTAAGGCACCTGAAGGTGCACAAGTCCATGGGACCTGATGAGATGCATCCACAGGTCCTGAGGGAACTGGCGGATGAAGTTCCTAAACCACTATCCATCGTATTTGAGAAGTTGTGGCAGGCTGGTGAAGTTCCCACTGACTGGAAAAGGGGAAACATAACCCCCATTTTTAGAAAGGGAAAAAAGGAAGACCCAGGGAACTACAGGCCAGTCAGTCTCACCTCTGTGCCTGGGAAGATCATGGAACAGGTCCTCCTGGAAGCTATGCTAAGGCACATGGAGGACAGAGAGGTGATTGGTGACAGCCAACATGGCTTCACCAAGGGCAAGTCCTGCCTGACTAACCTAGGGGCCTTCTATGATGGAGTGACCACATCAGTGGACATGGGAAGGGCTACAGATGGCATCTATCTGGACCTCTGTAAGGCCTTTGACATGGTCCCCACAACATCCTTCTCTCTGAACTGGAGAGGTATGGATTTGATGGGTGGACTGTCCAGTGGGTGAGGAACTGGTTAGATGGTCGCATCCAGAGGGTAGTGATCAACGGCTCAATGTCCAGATGGAGATTGGTGACGAGTGGCGTTCTGCAGGGGTTCGTATTGGGACCAGTACTGTTTAATATCTTCATCAATGACATAGACAGTGGGATCGAGTGCACCCTCAGCAAGTTTGCAGATGACACCAAGCTGAGTGGTGCGGTCGATATGCCAGAGGGATGGGATGCCATCCAGAGGGACCTGGACAAGCTCAAGAAGTGGGCCTGTGTGAACCTCATGAGGTTGAACAAGACCAAGTGTGAGGCCCTGCACCTGGGTTGGGGCAACCCCCAGTATCAATACAGGCTGGGGGATGAAGGGATTGAGAGCAGCCCTGCCAAGAAGGACTTGGAGGTACTGGTGGATGAAAAGCTGGACATGAGCCAGCAACGTGCGCTTGCAGCCCAGAAGGCCAATCATATCCTGGGTCGCATCGCAAGAAGCATGGCCAGCAGGTCAAGGGAGGTGATTCTGCCCCTCTACTCTGCTCTGGTGAGACCCCACCTGGAGTAGTGTGTCCAGCTCTGGAGCCCTCAGCATAAGAAAGACACGGACCTGTTGGAACGGGTCCAGAGGAGGGCCACGAAAATGATCAGGGGAATGGAACAGCTCTCCTGTGAAGAAAGGCTGAGAGAGTTGGGGTTGTTCAGCCTGGAGAAGAGAAGGCTCCGGGGAGACCTTATTGCAGCCTATCAGTACTTAAAGGGGGCTTATAAAAAAGATGGCGGCAGACTTTTTAGCAGGGCCTGTTGCGACAGGACAAGGGGGAATGGTTTTAAACTAAAGGGGGGTAGATTTAGACTAGATATAAGGAAGAAATTTTTTACACTGAGGGTGGTGAAGCACTGGAACAAGTTGCCCAGTGAGGTGGTAGATGCCCCATCCCTGGAAACATTCAAGGTCAGGTTGGACAGGGCTCTAAGCAACCTGATCTAGTTGAAGATGTCCCTGCCCACAGCAGGGGGATTGGACTAGATGACCTTTAGAATCATAGAATAGGTTGGAAGGGACCTCTATGTGACAGTTGAAATGAATTATTTTTACTCTCGGGTAATTTTCACCAGCACACCATAATTCCTGTTTACATCTTTAGCTGTTTTTTTACAATATTGTTTTGCTACTTTATCCCAGTTCTTGCTAATAGATGGAATTTATGTTTAGCTTTGTCTGAACTGACAGCATGTGCTCATTCAGATCCTTAATGTGCCTTTTTTTTAATAGGCTTTAAAAGACAATGTGTGCTCCAATAGCAGTGGAATATGCACAGTGAAATTAGGAAAATGCTTCTCATGACTCTTGATTTCCAACAAGATGCACAAAAGGTTTTGGCAAAGGAGACTATTATACACACCATATGATGAAAGTTAACAAAATCTTAATGGATGTTGTTTTTGAAGACCAAAACCAGTTCTGTATTTTCAGTCCCTGTTGTCACAAGACACCAAGAAAGATGACTTCTTAGAAAAAGATGGATGCGGAGGAGGAGGATGTTCTGCTAATTTTTGATATGCGATTGGGAATCTTAGGAGCATAGCTATGTAATAACAGAAATTGATTATCACTTAATATATTTTCATTGGAGTTTTACAGCAAAATAGCTTCCCAGTGTTCCAAAAGTAATTCTCTTGTCACCACAGTGACTTTAAAATGGTTCAGTGGTCTCTGTATGCAATGCATAAACTTTGGGATCCTGAGGACATTCCTTCCTTTACGTTTCCCCTGCCCCAGTGGTAGATTACACTGACATCTTATCTCCCCTGATGCTACAGCCAGCAACTGTTCATTTTAAGTGTTCATTGTTTTGCAAAAAGTAAAACAAATGCATTACGGAATGAGGGCATAACTAGTAAGTTTTACTAGTTTTTTGTCTTATATTGTCTTTTGTTTTTAATTAGGTAATTGCAAAGTGCTTAGAGATTATAGAACAGCAGAAGTACCAGGTCATATCTCCGTGTCAATATCCTGTCATCAGAATGTGACTGCAGCCATTTTCAAGTGATCAGCCTTTTAAAGTTAGCACCGTGTACTAGAAATCTTTAATGTCAATGATTTTCTAATACTTTGATACCATTAAAAACATTACCATTGCAGACAAACAAGAATCCTGGATTTTAAGTCTATTGGCAATAAGTTTGTATTTTGAACCGTAGCCTCTTACTACATTAGTTGAAAACTTATTTTGTGAAAAGGAAGGATTAAGCTGAGAGTCTAGAGCACACTAAGGAAGCAAATTAATCCCAAGCCGTAACAATTGCTTGATTTTTTTCATATTCACGTCTTAGTATGAAATCCAGAACTCAAGAAACTGCACTTTGACAAAAGAAATGGGAAAGAGAAAACACATAAGCTAGCATGTGCAATTTTCAGCCGCAGTAAAGGACGAAATGCTGCCTGCCACACAGTCTTGGGCCTGCCAGTTCAGATTTCCAAAGCAGCTATGGAAAGGCTCCACTCGGATTGCTCTGAGGATACTAAAGGAGTGACCAGGAAGTGATTTAAATCTGTAACACTTCAGTATAGGCTAAAAATTACCTCTTCTCAAGGCATGTAACAGAGCACAGAGACTGGTCTACATGTTTCCATGTGTACAGGTATTGCGTTTACACTGTGCTGTTTCATGCATCTTTAACTCTGCCACAGCTGCAAAGTTTAGTTTTGTAAAACCAAAAAACTCCCCACCATCCCAAACTTGTGTTGTTTTAACTGTATAGTTCTTACACCCTTTGGCATAATTTCAAGATGTACAGTGCTATTTGAAAAATACCTGGTGAAGTATTTTGAAGAATCATCAACAAAACTGAAATGCTCAATCTTAATTAAGTAGCCATACAAAGAAAAAGGCTACTAGGAAGAAAATTAACTCTATCCCAGCTGAAACCAGGACAGTGATGTTGAAGGAGTTTAGGTCATCTGAGTGCTTGTAAAAGGAGACTGCACCTTTTCAGAGATGGAAGAAACCTAATGCGACGTGTTGCAGGCAGTGGTCATGCTCTTTTGAAGAGTCCGTGGAACGTCACGGGAATGTTCACCTCCACTTCAGCCCTGGCAACCTCGCTCATGTCTTTGGCATTCAGGATCAGGAGGTAGGCGGGCTTCAGCCCTGTGCCTGGGCTGATCACGATGCTCAGCACAACCCCTAGTAGGCAAGGAAAACAAGAAGCCTGTCCCAGGTGTGCACTTGCCGTACCCTTCCCTTGGGCTGGTCGAGGTAAGAGTAGCCACTCGCACACAGGACACCAGTAAATCCTGTTATTATCGCATGATCGTCAGTTCTGAAGTAGACAGATTATTTCTCACACCATTTTGGGTTCTTGCCGTTGTCAGCTTGCCAGCGGGGGGTGCTGTGGCACAGTAGCTCCTATAGAGTTTCTTTTTAAAACTGAAAAGTGTTTTTATGCTGAAAAGGAACTATGAAAAGCTATTGCAGGGGCTGACGACAAATGTCACTTACTGGAATATATATCAAATTTGTCCATTAATTTTTTCAACATTATGAATTACTTTATAAACTTTTAAATTACTTTACAATTCTGCTTCTGAGGTTTAATGCGATGAGATACCCATTTCTGGATCCTGGCATCCCTGTGTGGAATGGATGGGACGTCCTAGCTCTTAGGTTGTTTGTTCATTTGTGTACTCTGTGGGTCAGTCATTGCAGGAGAACGTGGGAACAACCATACACCATAGTCCGTGACAGCATCAAACACAGCCTTGGGGAAGATGACAGAAACGTGAGCATGGAGCCCGGTGTTAACTCAGCTTTCGGTGAGTGCTTCTGCAGGGGCTTAAGTCCCAGGAAGTGAGAGAGACTTAAACATATCCCTAAAATGCATGTTGTCTACTTCAGTTAAAGAAAGCTTCTAAGAACAAGCTTCAAACCTTTTCATTTCAGTGGGACTTAAGCCCCTGCATAAGCACTTTCCTGAACTGGGAACAGATAATAAGAAATTTCACTCTGAAATATGAAATATTTGGCTATGACATACAAAACTCTCACTATAAACCAGTGAGACTTGGCTCTTAAATTCAGCAGAGCCAAGACTTCTCCTAGCTTCACGTAATCCTTTTTGGAGATGAGGAATTCAGGGAATAAGTGGACACCCTCTCAGGCTGAGTGCTGCCACTCACCTTCAAAAGTAGGTTCAGGGCTGGGGATGTGCGAAGAAACGCGTACAGTGCTTAGCATGAATACAACTATGTGTTCTTGAATGACAAAGCCTGTATTCACTACACTCCTGCACGAGGAGGATGGGTTAGGAGTAGAAAACACGCTTGGTTTAGGAGAGGTTTAAATTTTACAAAGTTCTGCCACCTGGAATTTCCTGATGGAAAAAGGCTAGGAAATGAGGACAACAGATCATCTAAACCTAGAGGTCTTTCTCCTCCTTTGTTTTCATTCAGTCTCAATTTTCCCACATTCTTCTCAGAAACTTCCCACCAGCGTTAGAACAAGGTACATCATGTCCGGGAGCTGCCTGTGGGCTCTGCTTGTGCCCGCCTCTGGCACAGCCTTGCAGGCAGCCCCCGCGGCCAGCAGACACAAGCTTTTCAAATCATGATGCCATTGACCAAAATAAAAATCACTGTTACCGTCATCTTCCTCTAGGGCATCCGGATTGGAAACAAAGATCGGCTCTGATGGGTACGCGTCTGGCTCCTGCCACACCCATGTCTCCTTTGTTTTAACATTCAGCTTGCAAAGCTAAAGGTGGGAAAAAACCCGAAAAAACCACATCTCAGAAATACTCTTTTTTTTGTCCTTAAACTGAAAGCTCATGCAAAAGATGTGCCTCACCCGTTCATTGATAGTTACCCTGTCTGGGACAAAGTGATTCAGCCCCAGCCCATACGCATACGTGTAAGGTTTCCCACCATATTTCTTGTAATTGATCTGTGGAAATTCAAAGGCTACAATAAAAAAAAATTATGCATGAGGATTAGTAGGTTGCAGAGTGCAGGGGGTACTTGTGTTGCCACTGGCTGTGCTTCAGGGTCATCATCTTACCGTGGCGTGGCCCTGAGAAAATAACTTCTGGCTCCAGCCATATGGTCTCATCGCTGCGCAGGGTCGCCGTAGCTGTCGTGTAGGGCAGGGTGACCAAGTTCTTGCCCGTGTCAGCCTGGGACAAAGAAAAATACACAACAGAAATGCAGAAACAGATTTCTTAGTCTGTTTGCACAGATCCGTTGCAAACTGCATTGAACAGCGAAGGCAGCGATGTGCAGCAGAGCCTCATCAAGCTGCAGAATGGCAGTATGCTTCTTCCATTTTCTTAGCAATAGTGCAGTGAGAGTGCCTATTGCTAAAACCAGACCGTATGTCAGCCTTCACTGTGCTCATAAACACATGCATAACTTTTTTCCCCTCCTTAAGACATTCAGAGGTTTTAATTAAGCACTGCCACATGGGTTGCACTTTTTGCTTGATCAGCAACACAAGCAGGGGTGCCTGTGAGCTTTGCAGCTCTGCAAGCAGCTCGGCTGACCTGCATCCCCCCGGCAGCCCTTGGCCCACCTGCTGATGACCACAAGCGGGATCGCTGGGAAAAAACCCCAGCAATTGCAAGCCAGAGCGCTTTGCACCAGGCTGGCCACTTAATGGACCTCACACTGTGAGTTGGGGCTGGAGGATTTAACCACACGTGCTCAGGCTTGCAGCCGCTCCCTTCTCCGCTCCTGGCAGTGGCACCCTCCAGGATTAACTGCTGCCCCACAGTCTCTGCTCTGAACAGTAACGTATGAGAAATAAAACTGAGTAACATTGATCAGCTAAAGAAAATAAAAAGTTTCTCTAAAGACCCATACTTTAAGTCCTGCACCCCCATGAAAATGCTTAATTTGAATTAAATGGGGTCAGGCAGACCACTAATGATGCTCGGCCATAAGCCCTGCAGGGGAGTGGTGCAGATGCTGGCGCCTCCGAGCCCCGCTGGCAGCTGCAGTGGCACGGAGTCACGCTGGTACCTTGTCGATGTTCAGGGGCAGCACGTATCTGCGGGCTTCAGGCTGCGGGGCTTTCTCTGCCTGTTGCTTCACTTCATCCCAGTTTGCTCGTAAGTTGGCTAAGTAGAGGTAATTGTAAACAAACTCGAACCTGCACAAAAACAGGATCACAGACAGAAACAAAGATGTCATTTGCAAGTGAGGGGATTCAAATGCAGCTGTTTTTTTCTAAAATTCAATGAAGTGAGACGAGTCCCGGCCCAGCTCCTTGGCAGAAGCAAGCTGTGCGTGCGCATCGCTTCCCCTGTGAGGAAAACCCGGCAGCTGCTGGTTTTCGCCCTGAGTGCCCTGCAGCAGCGGCCAGAACCACCTCAGCTCAGGGCGCCCCGGCTATGCAGCCAACACGGGGTTGGGCAACACCATTTCGATGCCACATTTCTCTGTGTTAACACAAAAAGCAGCATTCGAACCTCAAGCAGATCCTGCTCATTGCAGCCCCAGGAACTGAAATATCATCAGCCCTTGGGTAGTCAATAATATTTATTAAAGATAAAGGGAAACGAGGTCTCAGAAAATGAGTTTCAAACAGGCTCTCTGCACCTCTGGGTAACTTCCACACTGTCTAGTCTGTGTGTCACCACATGTGAATATTTAGATGGGTTGGGGAGAGTCAGTGCAAGTGCCGCAGGCGATTCCAGTGGGGAAGGGATGTGCCAGCGCAGGGACCGGCATGTCTGGTGCTGGGGCTCTGCTGGCCCCCACCAGCTTGTGCAGGGGGAGGCACAATGCCACAGGGACCCTCGGCCACCTCCAGGCTCGGCACCGCCAAGACTCACCCCTTCCAGGTGCAGAGGTCAACAATCAGAAATCCATTATCTTCGTAGGTGTTAATGTGATGGAAAAGGTTGAAGGCCGAGGTGCGGTATTTGATGTTCAGGAGCCTGCCTTTCTTCTCTGCCACATGAAGCCAGACCTGAAAAGCAAGCAGCTGCTTGGTGTAGGCTCAGAGAAATGAAAGTGAAACCGATACATGATGGGCCTC
Source organism: Aptenodytes patagonicus (assembly GCF_965638725.1). Classification (NCBI taxonomy): domain Eukaryota; kingdom Metazoa; phylum Chordata; class Aves; order Sphenisciformes; family Spheniscidae; genus Aptenodytes; species Aptenodytes patagonicus. The sequence continues at coordinate 58,181,580 of NC_134953.1, read as the reverse complement.
CCAGTCCAGGGCTGGCTGCCCAGTACAGCCCAGTTTGGTACGACCCACCGCTTACCCCCATGGTTTCGTTGGACTCGAAGCAGTCCATGTAGTTGGCTCCCCAAAGGCTCCAGGAGGAGAGGAACTTGAGGAGGTTGATTTTCACCGGTGTTTCAACAAACACTATGTAGTTTGAGGTCAGCCCAAAGCTATTTGGAAATGTACGGGGAGCACATCAAGCTCACTGTAGTTAGTTTGGACAAAAACCACGTAGTAGTTTGACTTAAGCGCTGAATATAGCACAAAGATCATCACTTAAAATAACAGGAATATAAACATCCTGATTTTGGTAAATCTCCTAATTTTAGTTGCTGATTACATGCAAGAACAAGCCCTGCGTGTCACTTCTGTAGAGCATGCAATGCCAGCGATGCTGTACACACATACCCCACCTTTGTGTGCTTGCAGAAATAAAAGGGGACTCTGTTAGCCTGCGCTCACTGCTCAGAGCAGCTGCTTTGCCGTGAGAACACGCTGCGTGGCACACGTGAGCAGCATCCCTCTTTTCAGCTGACCTGCATTGTCAGTCTACTGACCCCACGAAACGTTACCTGTGAACGTAAGAGGGCTTAAACCTGTCGCTGCAAGGGAACTGCACCACCACCTCTGACTTGTTCATCGGATCTTCCTTGTCTGGAAGAGGACAGTTGAAGGGTTATGGGGGGTTTCACCCATACTTACTTAGTCTGTATTTGTAGTGTTTACCCAACAAGTTTCTGCCTTTAACACAAAGGGAGTTCATGATTTAGAAACCATGTAAATAATTGTTTTAAAGATAACATTTCCGTTAATTAAAAAAGCAAATACAATCTAAAGATCAAAAAAAAGCAACTTGATGATGAAACTCATTTGAAGGATAAAAAAAAAAATTATTTATGGGACAAGATTTTCTCAGTTCGCTCAGAGGTGGGATTAACTGACCTGCCTGAAGCGGAGGAATCCGTATGATGTTATACGCGAGCGCAAAGTTTTTTCCAAAGCAATTGCCGATGTTGTAAACCGTCCCGTCGTTTTCAATGTGGGGATGAGCCGTTGCCCCATTGACGGACACATATTTACAGAGATCCACCTGGAGAAGAAGATGCAGAAAGTCAGGAGCTTTCTTGGCAGGAGATGAGAAGCTACCAGCTCTGCAAGGTGTTGCAGGTCAATACGTCCTCGCTTCAGATGTGGAAAGTTCTTCTCTAAGCCCAAATCACTGTCTGTTTTGTGACAAGAACAGCAAAGCCAAACAATTTGAGACGGTCAGGTGAGCTGACATAGTTACAGGGAGAGGTTCGGGATCCTGGGGTGCAAAAGGAAAGGCTCCACAGGCTGGACATTGGTAACACAGCAAAGAAAAACATCAACACACGCATTCTATGTTACATATTGTTCTACAGGCTGAATGTTGCTCAGCTCCAATGTAAATAAAGGGAGCAGTAAAGCTCTGGTGAGAAGCCCTCCGGTTACGGTCCCCTTTGGCCAGGCTGCAGTGTAGCTCCAGTTTGCAAACCCCAACCCAAGCACGAGGATACAGACCATGGACCCCCATCGCCTCCTAATTAAATATTACTCAGAGCAGCAGCAGTGGGTTCATTTACAAGCTTGTTCTGACTCTGCTCTCACTAACCCTCACAGCTGGCTTCGTTTCTGGATCATCTTCCTGACAAACCCCAACTCTTGCCTTGTTGTAAGAGGCTGTTATTAAACATTTTCATTTTAGTTTTACTCCTCCACATATTTAGAAGCTCAGTATAAAGACCCACCTGCTTAATTGTCTCTAATGTATCTGGGTTAATTTTGGTTATAAAGTTGGTCTCAGTACACGCATAGTAATCTTCGCCGACGGGGTAGATGTTAACAAGGGCATTATCAGTGACCTCCACACCTTTGAAGTATGAAAAAAACCTGAGCAGAGAAAATGGACAGGCAGTCAGGGGCTTCTTGGAAGCGGAAGCACTGTAGGACATCGCTGCAATGTCTACAACCTCGAGGTACCTGGAAAAGATGTTCTTGCATGGGTCTGGGTACGCATAGGTGCCAAATTCTGTTATCACGATCCTTTTCTCAGTCATTGCTCTTACATAAGCATCAGTTCTGATAAACCTGGGTAGGGCGAGAAGGCACATTACAGGTATAGCTGTAAAACCGCAATGGGCTATGCAGTTAAAATACCAATATTCTTGTGATGAGCCTTGTGAGACCTCTGAAAGCTTGCAGGTCCCCGCAGCCTCACGTTGCATCTGGAGCACGTGAGGTCCAGCAACTGCCCCCCCCCCCCCCCCCCCCTGTGGCACTGGGAAGGGATGGCTGGCAAAAAGCTGAAGCTGATGGGAAATACAGCGCTTTGTCTAAATGTTCAAACACCTGAAAGCTGATAGCTCGGCAGCTTCTAACTGAAAACACATTTCAGTTTTCAGACAACGTTGTAATTCTGTCACTGCCTGCAGCTACATCCAGCCCTCCCTCCCCTCCCAGATGTTTTGTAATCTGTACAAAAAGTTGCATTTCTGCTAACTACGAGTAAGTTTCAGTTATTTTCAGCTGGTTTTAGCGATGTCACTGTTAGAGCTCTTCCAATAACCGCATGGACTTGAAATAACCGGCACCTCCCACGTGCTGGGCAGCAGAGCACATCCTCAGTGCTTGCAGTTGAGCAAGTGCTTCATTATTTATGTTTTTTGTTTGAAAAATTGCCACATACCTTCGGTGATAGGTAACATGCCCCTCCTTGAAGTCGAACTTGTGGAGGAGCGCCTGACCATCAAAGAGGTGATAGAAGGGCTCTGCGCCCACCTCGAACAAGCCAGGACCACATCTCAGAAGGCTTCCTCGCAGCCAGGTGGGAATCCTGCCTGCGGAAGATGCAACATTGGTATGTGCACAGCCCATGGCAAATCAGACCAAATAATTTTTATTGTGTCAACAAAAAGAACAAAAAGCTGCAAGCTATTTTTTTAACGTTTATTAAACTTGGTTTTTAAACATGCATGAGCTCTTTAAACTATGCTGTTTTCTTCACCTACACACCTACCGTAGACCAAGGTATTCAGTATTGAAAAGTCTAAAGATCCCCCATCCAATCTGTCCTTCCTCTACCCCAAAATACACCAGCCCTGTTAAGTCCTTTACCTCCGACCCTGTGCTCCAACCCTTGTAAAGCCTCCGAGCTCTGGTGGCCTGTGAGCTCCCGAGAGCAAAAGCTGGGCAGGAGGAGATCAGGGAGCCCACACCAACCTGTGACGTGGGCGGTCACCGGAGAGGACAGTTCCTCCACAGTCTCAAAGAGCTTCTTGTAGCCTCCAGCGGGATGCTCGACTCTGAAAGGGCCAGCAGACCTGGGGTTACCCCAGTTTTGGGATAGCTTTGGAACCCGCCCCCTCAAGAGAGGGGGTTTTGTTTCTGGATGGACTGATCTGCAACTTGCAAATAACTTGAAAGATCAGGAGAGAGAAGCACCAGCCTTTGTGGGGGAAAAGGCTCTGGGGGCTCTGACCAGCTACTGCAGCCACTAGCAAACCGCCCAGACCCCGAGCCTGAGCGCGTGATGGAGGAATAGGGAATACCGATGGGACAGCCTGTGCCGCAGCACTGCAGGCACTCTCACCCAATGGACAAATTCAGGATATCCTGAATCATCAGGAAGCAAAATCCAACTTGTACCTCCCAGGTCTTGGATAAGCATTTTTTTTCCTTTTTTCTTTGAGTAAAGTGTACTTGAGTGTGTAGCTGAGAATTATTTGCTAGGTTCCAATTTTGACCTACTGCAGAGCCCATGAAGACATGCCAGACAGGCTGTGCAGGGTACTGTCCTTCCCCTCCAAAGTACAGACCATCCTCTGGTACCTGGAGGTGATCCTGTCCCCCCAGACCAGAATCACGCCGCTGCATGGGATGTACCAGCACAGACACCCACACACACAGATTCCCCCCCCCCTTCCTCCTCCCCTCCAGACTGCGCTGACCCCCAGCCTCACAGCAACCCCCCCCAGCCAACGCTACACCGCGATGGCAATCGGTGACTTGCTCCTACAGAGGAGCGCCCGCAGGAATACTCACTGGCTGTACATTCTCTCCCCGACAAAGGACCTGAGCCTCCGGCAGCCAAGTGCGCAGCGAGTGCTGTGTGCTGGGTATTTATGGGGTGCTGAGCCCTGCCAAGGGGAGCCCTGCTCCCAAAACCACCCCTGCCAATGAGTGCACCCTGGGAACAGAGCAGGCTTTCACAACTGAAATCCTCCCCGGGCTTTGAGAGGTTTTATCTTGCCGTTCGCACAAAAAAGGGCTTTGAATTTTTTTCCAAGACCTAAATTCTTCCCAAGCAGAAGTGATTACAAAGGGGGGGAAAAAAAAAAAACCAAACTGAGGGGGAAAAAAAACCCCAAACCAGAAAGGAGTTGCACCGGGTGACATGCCGGGCGCTTGGCACAGCCACTCTGCTCTTCACCGATGGGCCCTGTGCCACAGGGAGACCTTCCCAGCTCCACCACAGACCGAGGGCAGCAAGAAACTGCTCCTTCCTGCAAAACCATTTTGATCCCGTGTAACAGAGCACTCCTCTGCACCCACCCACCTGCAAAACAAGGATCAGTCCTTCACCTAGAAACGACATGACATTAGAGATACTAAAAAATAAGATGGCAGTGTCAAATATTATCATTCCTACCTCCCGTACACATCAGCCACCAGCTTTCTCCTCCATCCTGAGCTTCTGTGCAAGACAGGATGCTTTGCAAGCTTCAACACGTTGGTACAAGTACAGCAAGACTAAACCACTACCCACCAGCCAGGAGGGCATCAGGGAGCATCATCATCTGTGATGGCTGCTCTTACTGTCGCCGTACATTGCCATCTGCTTATGGCCATTGTTTCCCCTCTCGTCCTCCTTGCTTTACTTCAGTGTGTTTCAGTACGGTGGCACATGCCAGCAGCTCTAACTGCTGCATAAGGCAGATTTCTTAAGTCTAATGCACATAAAGTAGTTTTTTTTGGTGGATATTTTTTTTTTTTTTACATGGGGTGTTAACAGCCCTACACACTTAGAAAGATGTCAAACTTGATCATTGTTTGTTTTATAGGCAGCACAGCAGTCGCTATCAGAGACTACCCAAAGATAGCTTTAAAAAAACCTGCCTCTGGTAAGAGTAGATGTTTATGAAAACAATGGTGCTGTAAGGAGTCATTTCAAAGATTAACGAGATTAGAAAGATTACTGCTCTCCCCCTCACAGGTAGCCCATAGTACAGGATGAAGACATTTTATAATACCACGTACCTTCAGGCACTCCTCCCATACAAACAGAAGTGATCAAAACAGTGGTGAAAGGAGAAAATTAGACATTAACTAGCCGCCGTGTTAGATCTGCTACTACAACCATTAAGTGAAAGGTTGGCTTCCTTCTCTTGCATGTTTTCTCTCTTTCTTTCTTCTCTTTACAAGATAGAGTATTTCCTTTTGGACTGAGGGGTCATCTAAGGCTTCTAACCAAAAAAAAGATACTGAGTTGAGCCTTCATGAGCTCTTTCTCACCAAGGCCTCCCATTAACCCTTCACATTAAACAGCCTTAATTATATGGTAATTTGTCTGCGGAAGCATCCTAGCAACAAATATATTCAATATAAACTTCAGTGCAAACTCAAGGCTTCTTAGCAGTGCAACTAATATGGAGATTTTTAATTAACCCCAGGATAAGGACTCAAAACAGCGTCCTAATCTTTGATGCCATGAAAATTCATTGTTTCCATAGTGACAGCGTCTTCCCAGGCCCCATCCTCCTACAGTGGCTCAGAGGGCAGAGATCCAAAAACATCCCTGGCCCCACACACCAGCAGCCAAGTTTTCCTCTTTCTGCATCTTACCAGCACTGAGCATGATCCAGCCCTGTGGACTTGGTGGCAACAGTTAGAAGAAGGATGGGCCACCACAGGCAGCCTCCATCCAGCCCCTGCGGCTCTCCCCCCTTTTCACTCACCATTGCCCGGATGGCGTCTGCCTGCCAGGACTCCCTCCCCAGGAGTCAGGGCCAGGAGTGATGAGCCAGATGAGCTGCTCACAGATAGCTCTGGTTTTAATGCTTTAGACTGGGAGGGGAAGATAAAATTCAAAGAGCATTCTGCTATTACACTTGTGCTGCAGAGCTTGGAGGTGTTCAAGACTCAACACTGCCCCAGGTAACCTGATTTAATTAGATCCATTTTAAACAGGGTTTGGACTAAATGACTTCCGAAGGTCCCTTCCCACCAAAATTATGATCCTATGATTTTCAGTCTTTCCCCCCCTCCCCTTAAAGTATTAATTTTGCCACTTCTATCTGTCTGCTGCCCACATGCAGTTAAATTTGGAGTACACAGTTGCATCATGACTCAATGCTGAGATTAGCCATTAACATTTTGTCCACGTAACTTCCTGTTTTCTACCAGTTGCTTTCTTGGAATCACCAGGTGCCACTGCACACCAGCCAGCGTTAGACCAGACAACTTCTGGTTTGACACCAACACCAAGAACAGCGTAAGACAGCATATAACCTACCAACGCATTATAAAACTGTTCTTCCTTGCAACTAATACAACTAAAAAGGAGTTATTGGCAGTAATTAGCAGAAAAGGTGCCGCTAAGTACAAGCAGCAGCATCTCATCCCGCCTTTCTGTGCAGGAAAGGGAGGCAACAAGTTTATTTACCTCCGACTGCCAGCAGACCAGGTGGTATTGCAGATGGCAATCACAAATAGCAGCTCTAGAACACTTAAGCAAGAGAGAAGAGAGTTTTGGATTTGTGTATGCAAAACAGTAAGTACATATTCAAAACCCAAATAGCCAACCATGCCAGTGCATCTGAATCGGCCACACGCTGAGTGAACAGCTTCTCATTTGCCCAAGACAGTATTCACGAGAGCTAGAGTTGGAAATTACATCTCTGCTGAACATGTTTTTAAATAAACGTAGTCCATTTTAAGTGGGTTTAAAAAAAAAGTCTAAACAGTTTGAGCTTGATTTTTGCATAATAAAAGTTAAACAGCCACAGTGTGTGCGTACGCGCACACAGTCTTTTATAAGTAAGAGACGGAAAATTGAGAACCAGCCCCTAAGCCCCTCGCCCACCCCAGCCCACTGCCTCAGAGCAGAGAAAGGGAGCAAGGCCCAGCAAAACCGTTGGCTAAGCCCCCAGCACGGAATCCTCACTAGCAGCACATATGGTTCAGTGCTGGACCGTGACAGCATTTTCTCCTCTCGAGTCAGTGTGAGACAACCATGAATCCTTCTTGCAGCACCAGTTTTCAGAACAAAACTATACTTCAGGGAACAGGCAGCTCTGCTACACCACATTGTACACAACTGATGGATTACCGGCAACTGCGAATTCACTTCGGATGAACTGCTCCCCATACAGAATTGTAGTTTTTGCAATATGAAAAAATCATAAAAAACTTCCAGTAAAAAAATTCACTCAAGAGAAAACAATAGCTCAAAGCAAGGTTTAGATTAAAATTAAGTTTATATCTGTCATTCATTTGGAATGTTTTAATTGTCCCGTAGCTAGTCAATTTGTCTATTTACTCACATTTTTGTTGAGTTCTATCAAAACTTTAGAAGGGAACATTAAATAACACAGATCAAGAACTCTGAATAACAAGGCCAGTCCTTTGAAAGCTAAATCCTAAGAAATGTGAGCTTCTCACCCAATAAGTTCCTTAACTGGAACACATAAATAAATAAAAGCATTTATGCGACACTTAACAGGTTGAGAAAAATTAGAAGCAAGTTTAAGGCAGGTACTGGATTTTTCAAAGTAGTTGACTACAGGCATTGCAAAGGATGAACATCTGTCACCTACCATGCAAGTGTAAAGTTATCGGCAGGACATTAAAGCATTACTAATACTGGCTAAAACTAGGCTGATCTTGGTTTTTTGTTTACAAAGCCTTCCTCCTCATAAGGAAAAGAGCAGAATGATATATTGCAAAATAGGTACCGTGCCAGATATACCCCAGTTATCAGAACAAAAATTTCTGCACCAACCCCCCACCCCTGTAAAGCTAACATAAGACTAATTTGGTGTATATATATAATTGTATATATACATACACAATTGAGTATCAGATGCAGAACAGAAAGGTGGTTTTGCCTCATTTTTCCAGGGAGGAGAGAATAACTGGAAAGAACTGAAGTGCAGTCTCATGGTTGCAGACCATAGCAGTTACATACTAAGATGTCAAATATAAAAGTGACAATCCTCAACCAAAGACCCTCATTCGTAACACCAAAGTATCTGACACAGCGTATGAACTTGTGCAAGGCTATTATGGAGCCTCCCCATGAGATGCCAAAAAACCCAAACAAACCCAAATCAGGTAAAGAGATGAGTAGCTGAGATTTGCTTTAATTTTGATGACTGGTTTTATGACAATTACTGTAAGAGTCTGCATGTGCAGGTACAACTACAATTCAGTTTCTTGTCCTAGGAATGGGCAAGACATGACAAAGCAAAATGGATATGCCTACACCGCACAGCTCAGAACTGTGTAAGATAACCAACAAGGTAACAGACAACCAAACAGCTCACACAAAGGAAAAGCACCCATCTCTAAAATATCTGATTCCACAAAGCACAAAACTGCTTAATAAAAAAAAAAACCCTTAAAGTGAAAACAAAGTTGGACTTCAAATGTACCTTCTTCTGCAGTCCAATGCTTGCAGTGCATCCCTTCCATTTTTCTGCAAATACAGCCAAAATAAGCATTATTAGCCAAAATAAGATTTATCTAGAAGCAATATTACAACTGAAACATAACACGGACACAAATTCCTCACAACAAAAACCAATTTCGACACTGTTCCAAATGCAGAATGGTTTCAGCGTACGGCACATTATTGATATTGCAATATCATGAGCTTGAAGAAACCCTTTAACTGAAGAGCAGCATGAAAGTATTACGCAGTGAGAAGTCCACCTGAATATCAGCTTAGGTTATGCGAGGGATAGGTCACAGCTTGGACTGTGGGCCTGACAACCAAGTCATCCAACAAATCTGAGAAGCTCAAGCACATGAACATGCAAACAGCTAACACTCGTGACCCTGAATTGCATATATATGGCTAATAAAACCCACTGCAACTAACACCTAAATAAGATATACGTTGTTCCTTACTAGTAAGGAATAGTTTTGGCACAGTATTGGAATATACAAGAAATACTGGATATTAACAAGAGAATTTACATAAATTATATTTTAACATGGTGGCCTCATTGCCTCCAAGGACCTTTAGCTGCCTTATATCGAATTCGTTAGTTCACCTGCATTACTTATCAACTGCTCTCGCCACTTTCTAACTGCTCACAGATGCAGCTACACCCTTACCAGCACTGTTTCTAACCCCCATTGTCACGTTCTCCTCTCCTTGGACTGAGATGACAGGGTGGTGAGAGTTGTGTTCAGACTGAGAGGCGGATCCATTAGTGCTCCCTCCTTGCAGGACGTGTTCTATTAAAAACCTTATCATACACGTAACTTGAAATCATTCCAGTACATAATGGCCCTGTTTCCAGATTACCAGCAGCAATATCCATAGGTCTCATGGCGGAGCTTGGGCCTGGCACATTGGCTGACTAGTTACAAATCACACCTTTCCAAAACGACAACACTTAATATAAACAACGTTTCATTGAATCCTTAAAGGTTCATCCATCTTTTTGCTATACCACACTATTTTTACTCTGTTAAGAGGAAAGGGATTTTTTCGTTAAATCCGATTTAAAATTCCCTTGACTGCCCAAGCTTTACCCCTACATGCTATCGGTGTCTGTTTGAGAAAGCAAACAAAAGGATTTCAGGCTTCTTTTTTGATGGATACAACTATGGGGGAGAAAAGCACTCATTTCTCTCCAAGCCCAGTACTGAACACTGACATCATTCACCACTTGTGACTTCTTAGTTTTTTGCCTGGAGCATATCTGTCTAAATATTAAGCTGGGATCTCCTTTATGAAAACACTTACTTTGAATTGTTCTTTCACAGAAATACTCATGCAGATTTATATTCTTGTGGGGAGCCTTGGCCCCACCAGAATTAATTGGCAAACCCCTAACTCTGGAAACAAAATAGGGAAATTTAATGTATTCTGATTCTATTCGTTGCCACTTCACATATCATCCATCACTTCTATTACTTTGAGAAGTATACCAATAGATCCAAAGTAAGTTCCATGAAAATGTCAGAAATATACCTAAGACTTTTAATATAAATAAATATACAAAAGCTTATGTGAATTTTACAGATGAGATGAACAGAAGTATTTTATGGAGTCAGATAATCATTTATTTGTGGTGAAATTCTGGCTCCCTTGGAAACAACAGAACCAACTTTTAAATTAGTCCCAAACTCAAAGAACATTGTTTTGTTTAAAGACAAGTATTTTGAGAATACAAGGAAGGCACTTATTCACAACATACAGACATTTAAAAACCTACACAAACTATAATAAATGGCATGAATTCCTGAACAGACATTAAGAAAGTTACAATATGCATTATCATTAGTTTCCCATATGAAAACCATATATAAATTTTTGGTTACTAATAGCTTCATGCTTATTTTCACATTTCTTTTACTGAGCACAATATATTGTAATAATTTGTAAACAGATAAATATTTATTTCTCTCTTAGCAGGCATTCAAAAGTTATCTGCACAAAAAAAAGTTATTTTGGCACCTTTCAACATAGTGTCCATGTAAACATTTCTTCCTTCCACATGCAGTGCCACCATCAAATTTCTGTAGCAAGTGCCCTTTGGTAAATCGTTCATACATACATCCATCAAATAAAAAAGCAGCTGAAGTGTGGTGAATTAATATCTTAGGCTACGAAATTTTGGTTTTCTTAGGCTAAGCATCGGTTGTTTGATGGTAGGTTTGTTCTCAAATAGCATTGCTTCATTTTCTGTAGTTGGAAATCTATTCTGGTAGATTAGAGGGTATTCCTTCTGAAACTAGAGAACACAAAAGCAAAAAATAAAATAAAACAGACTCCACCAAAAACTCCAGCCGTGCAGGACTGACTTGAGCATGAATCACCTTGTAAGGATGCATATCAGCACGAGGAGCAAGACTATCCACATGTAAAGTAACTGCTGTGACACTTGACCAAAGCTGTAGCCCTTTGTGCTTACCAGTTCACAACTGATAAACAATGAGTCAAATCGAAATTTTGTCAGGCACTTCATCTTCTGTTGAAATGAGAAAAGCTTCTAATCACATTTTATTCCCAAGGACTTTTAGCTGTTGTGACTGGAACAGCGCTATGAGCAAACACTGTACTGTTCTAACTGTCTTTATCTCCATTTGCAATGACAGCCTGCAGTTGCTCACCATGTTGTTCATCAGCTGAGTAATAGTAATGCTGCGTACTGTCTGAACTGTGTGACCAGCTTTCCACCCCCAAGCAAGGCATGGTAGCCACCCATGTGAAGCCACGGTGTCCGGGCAGCATTGGTATCTATTCTGTTGATGCTTGGAAGAGCTGCCTTTCACGAATCACAATGATGAGTGTTTTACCTAAATGGAAGTTAAGATTCAGCAGATTTTGAAGGTATTCTCAGGAAAGCTTACTACTTAACCAAGGGAGCTATTTTTCAATTCCTGCAGATATACAACTAAATAAAAATATCTGGCTTCAGAGACATCTTTTTGACACAGAAGCTAGATATAAGGAAGACATTTTTTATGCTGAGGGTGGTGAAGCACTGCAACAGGTTGCCCAGAGAGGTGGTGGATGCCCCATCCCTGGAAACATTCAAGGTCAGGTTGGACGGGGCTCTGAGCAACCTGATCTAGTTGAAGATGTCCCTGCCCACGACAGGGGGGTTGGACTAGATGACCCTTAAGAGGTCCCTTCCGACCCAAACTATTCTATGATTCTACATTTTGCCTGTTTCCTATGTAAGGCCTCAGGAAGGAATACTGGTACATACATCTATGCATCAGCCAAAGCTTTCTGCTGATTGATTCGATTCAACCTACAGAAAATGACACCATTTGTAACTTTTGGTGTTGATACAAGTTGGACCTAACCCTCTAGGAAGTGCCATGTATTTGGCTTTCCCCAATTCTAAGTACCAAAACTGAATAATTGCTCCAAAAAGTTGTGATTTATCACACCACTAGCTATCCCAGCACAAATGGCAAGACTAAAACAATACAGTTGTGCAAACTTTAAAAATAAACTTCGCTAACACGTGGCCCCTACAGTACAAGCTGCTTCTGGACTCTGGTGGGAACTCACCAAAAATTTAAGCATGTACCTCAAGTTTTACTATTAGAGGATTTTAGTTTATTTCCTTCCTCCCCACTTCACCTGCTTAAAGTGCTGCTGTGTATCACTTCTTACTGCTTACTTACTCCAAGTTTTAATCGACTGTAATTAACTACTCTTCTTTACATGCAGGAAGTTTTAATGAACTTGAACAAAAGTCCAGCCTTTGCTTTTACAGGTCCAGAAAGTTTTCACAACACATCTGAAAGTCAGTGTTGCAGAAGCTGGGGGAGGGGCACCAAAGAGAAAGAATTGTGCTTGCTCTGAAAAGCTGCTTTTTCAAATTTGAGTCACAAGACTCGCTTAGGAGATTCTAGGACAAGTACAATACTATTCAATTGGTCAGAAATACTTGCCAAAGCTTTTTCGAAAAAGAAAAAACCCTCCAGTATTAAATCCTGCCAGAATTGCTGTATTTTAGCTTTAGTGTTAGGCAATATGTTAGTAGGCCATAGAAGTGCCAGATAATCTCGAGCACCATACATGTTACAAAACACAGAGCTAAGTCCACAGAAAATAATGTTTCAGAATTATGAACAGATAGAGCTTGACCTCTTAAAGCAAACAAATCACCGCCCACCTATGGCATTTTAATGGTAACTTGTATAGCCACTGCACCACAAGAAACCATGCTATAATTCTATCATGTATTATTTAATGGAAAGCAGTACCTCAGAATAATTTTATACTGGTTTTAAACCATTGTTTGAACACCACTGCTGCCAGACAGTATCAAGTGCTGTATTAGACACTATCTTCCAAATCCAACTCAGAGCACGCAATCAAAAAGCATTCAACAGCTCTCTTCTACAAAACAAGCATTTCTCTCTATACAGTCCGCTCTTGTTCTGTACTAGGGTCTAGTGACTGAGATCCTTCCCTCACAAAGGCATTTTCATAAGTAGATGAAATATTCATCAAGTTTCTTACCTGTTTTAACTTTTTCTTTTTGTCTTTCACAGACAAGTTCTTATCTTTGATAATGTTCTCTAAGAGCTCTGCCACTGCAGCTTGAGAGGTAGAAACCTTTTGTTCTTCAAACTCCTGAGGAGTTATTTGTTTGCAATATGAATAAGTTGGCAATATGGCACAAATTTCTTCCTTTGGATATTTGCACTGAAACAAGAGTTGAAGAAGGAGTCAGTACATAATCATTTGAGTATATGCAATTTCAGTAAGAAGGTACCTAACAAACATCCAAGCATACTAACTTCCAGTGACATCACAAGTTGCAAAACATGTAACATAGCTAGTATCTATGATTGCACCAACAGTTTAATAAAAGTTTGCATTCAAAATATACTGGTTTTATTTGCAGTTTTCCCATCCCACCTTCACAAGTAACAAATACTCTGCAATTAGCAAATGAACTTAAACTTCTATCATGACACCAACCTGAGCCATCTTCACGTATTCTATGTGATCTCGCACTGCAACCTGCAGGTAAGTTGGTACTTTAAATATTTCTTGTTGATGGTCCATTAGAAATGAAACTAATCGTGTAGAAAGTAGCTCATCAAGATCTACTTCTTCTGCACAGCATAGCACGCATCGAGAAAAAGTCTGTATCATCTAGAAGTGTTTAGCAGATCATTAGTATGTGAAGTTGAGGGATTTGCCTTCTTTCCAGTCTACACAGTGGCACAACAAATTCTCCAATACCAACTTTCATTGCAATCTCTCTTGCCTGCACCACTGGTCAAGAGAGGAGGAAAACTGATTTTGATTTTTTCCTCATCTGAAATAAAGTAACTTCTTATAACATTAGACTTGTACTTTTTCCCCTAATTGAACAGTACTTTAATTAAGAAATACATATTTTAAAAGATAATAATAAGAAAAAAGTCTTACCTTGTAGAAAAGCGTACATCTTCCGTTAGCCATCCTGAGACAAGTGAGATGATTAAAAAAACCTGCAGAGCCAACCTAACCAAGATCTAATGCACACCAAGATCCAGTTTTAAATAGCTTCAAAAAACATTTTTACAGCTTTCACATTTCCAGCTTTTAGTAGGCTTATTTTAAATTAGCATGTGCAGGTACTTTGTTGTTTTACCTAGTCTCGTTTGACAAAAACCTTTAATCCTTCCAATAAAAGCTTGAATTCAGACCTTGAAGCTAGTATTTAAACCCACTAGGCAGTCAATTTACTTCTTTGGAACTGTTTTTGTTATAACTTCACATACACAAATGTTTAGGCCAAGAAAGGTTTTCTACAGACACTTTGCCAACACCTTTTAAGTTAAATGGCAGTTAGGTGAGAAATCAGACTAAACAATCATTTGCATTCTTTTAAGAATTATTTCCCTTCTCCCAAAGTAAACAAAAGCAACACCAATATTTGAAATGTATTAGGATGGAGACAAGAAAGTGCTTGCTTCAAGTCAGATTTTTGTAAATATTCTGGAGATGAAAAATCTGCCCATTAATCACTATTTAATTGCAATGAGACAAGAACCTCAGGTACGGAATACTGATGGTATTCTCAGCATTACTTCAGCCATGTTCTTAAAACAATAGTTATGCTGCACTTATGATTCTCTTACCAAAGAACGTGTTCCCATCGCATCATGCAGTCGTGGCATATCAACGTTTTCACTGATCCGAGAGATCATACGCATTAGCAGCTGAATCTTTCTACGATTTGGTGGTGGAAGCAACAAACAACATATCTGTAGTGCTTCAACAGCAATTCTTTCTAAATGAGGCTGAAGGAGATCTACAAGTTAATTGTAAAGACAGCTGTCATTAAGGTTTGAACCAACTTTCAGGATATTTTTATCTCAGTACAAGAAATTTCTTTTTTTTCTTTTTCAATGATGATAATCTATGTTTCATAGAAATAAGCTGTAACATAGTAGATAATGTTATGTGGCCTTTTTTTGTGTGGTCATCTTCAACTTGCTTCATTATGATAAACTGCTGGTACAATTAAGACCATGATACAATTAAGAAATGACACTAATGTTATTCCTCAAAGCATTTCCAGAAAAATGTATTTGAAAGACCAGAAAGACATCTCCTCCAACATGCAGGTCTGTGCAAATTCCCTGCCTCACTCTTAGTGTCTAGGTCAGAATTACTTAACACTTACCTGAACAGAAAGGTGAATTACTGACATATCAAGTTTGAGACTCCAAAGATACTACATGCTACTATTTGTTAGCAGAGGTACAAAGGGCTACCTTTAAACAGTGCAATTTAGCAACCAGAATTTTTTTTAGAAACCCACAGATCATGTTATACACATACCAAAAAACCTAGCAACAGTGCCAAAGATTAAGGAAGCAGAGGTTAGTCAGCACAATAAGCCAATACAACATGCTTTAGAAAGCCATCTTACTTTGCGTGCCAGTCAACATGTAAGAAGAGTGAGTAAAAGAGTATTCTGAGAGTTCTATGGTACTTCTGCAGAGTCTCTTTTTGATGATGATATCAGAAACCTCATTCCTGACGTCTACTGAAGAAGCCACACCAGAGGTATTTGGGTTTCTTTGCCCACAAAGTTGAGACCTTGGCTTTACTGTGATTTCAGCAACTGGTATATTAATGCTAGCACAACTTTTGGAGTTCCTCTTGCCAAGTAAACTCAGAGACCTGCATATTTGCTTCGACCCGCGATTTTCATTAAACAGCTCTTTATCCTGAAGAGTTGAAGCAGACACTCTCTTGATACCATGAGTTTGTTTTTGACATGCGTTATCAAAACCAAGCTCCAATACAGAATTAGCTTTATGCTCATATGGTAGTGATTGTTTTCCATTTTTTGTGCCCAGGATGGTGTTCACATCACTTTGCCTGAGGGAATCAGATTCTCCTTTATTACATACACTTAAAGTAGTATCTCCAATTCTTTCCAAAGAGTAACATCTTGTCCTAAATTTTAGAGGTGGATCTTGTTCATTCCTGAAACCTGAAAGATTTTGACAACTTCCTCCTATTAGATAATCAGCACTGCCTTGTTTACATGTCAGTCTACACTGCTGCAAGTTCTTTGCACATTGTTTTTTAATAGTTAGCTCTTCAGAAGACGACTTCCTGGAAGCTTTATATTCTTTCTTTTTTTTGTCAGGCTCTTTGCGAAGTAGGCTTAGAAGAAGACATTCAGTTGACTTGAAAGAGTTCAAGTGAAGAATTTTTGAAGGTTGTGGGTCACATTTCTCATCTTGGACAGAATGTTTTCCACTGCATATATCTGGAATTGTGATGTAGCCACACATAACTATCAGAAAATGAAATATAAATTAAGATGCAAGTGGTATGAAAATGAACAAGTTCAGAAAGAAATAAAGTTGCTAATTGAACAGAGAAGACAACAAATATAAGACATTAATTTATAGTTGACTCGGTTAGTAAAATTAAGAAAAATTTAGCTCAGTCCAAAAGCAATCTAACAAGATAATTGCAACCAACATGCAAGAACAAAGAAAGTTAACACACTGCACTAGTGAGGAACAGACAGGAATGAGCACATATTTTTAAATTATGGTTATTGCATATTTATAATGTTAGCTCAGACAGCAATTTATGTAGGATATTATGAGACAGAACTGCATTTCAATTAATAGTGCAATACAGAATGATAGCATTGATGATCTTCCTCAGATTCAAGCTGCCATACAGATTAGGGGGTCAAGGTCTGCTTTGAATTACAGATTTGTTCCCCAGTTGATATAAACTTAGAGCTTGCACTGATTATTTCTAAATTCATACGTACCTAAAATATTAACAAAAAGTTCATAGTATTCAAAAGTAAGTAATGGTTCAGGGAGATTGAGAAAGTAATCAGCAACTGTTCTGAATACATCCCGTTCAAACCCACTGTAAGTTGGTTGGCTCATGTCATTATTTCTAGGCCCTAAAAAAGAAGTGAAGAAAGAAAAGTCACCAAAAAAAATTTCACAATTCCATTATAAAAGAAATTAAAAAAAAAATCAACATAAGTTTATTCTTGTAGGAATGACTGTTTCACAAGAAAAGAATCATGTCAGCAATATACACATATTTTGTTTAGTTCAGCACTGTACCATTTGTAAGCAAAAATAGTGTAAAATATTCTGTGTAGCCACTGAGGAGTTGTGCTCAGTTTCAACAAGCTGTTCCACACCAAAAAAATAAATTAAAACCCATTTATGCCCTTTATAGGTTCCTCAGCAAAATAATAACGAACTCTTAGCATTCTCCTTCATTTCCAAACTACAGTAATCCCAGTTCTCCACAGGGAGCTCTAGCTTCTAGATCAAGAGGAAACTCATGCTATAACTGACTTTGAAGAATGCGCAAGCTGAGAAGCCAGCCTATATCTATATATCTATATCTATATCTATATGTCGCTTTATGCATAGGCCAAACAGAGCTGGTCAGTATCTTCCCTTTGTGGGGACCTCCTCTTTTCAACTCCTCTATTCAAATGGTTCACCAAGAGTTTTGTTCACTACTACTCCCATGGTGAATCACAGCTACACACAACTAATTTTCTTCAGAAGTGGACAGATGAGCAATCCAATAATCTAAGAGATCTGGTTAATGAACCTTGCCCATGTTGCTACAGACAAGAAAAAGAATGAATGAAAGGGGTCCTGGTATGAATAAAATTTGACATTGTGTAGATCTTTTAACCCTAACATTATCATACTCCACTGAACTCCTACAAATGAAACAAGTTACCTTAAAAAGCCAGTTCTAATGAATTAGGAGACGGCAGTTTTAATTACACATAGAACCAAGGAAAATTTAACTTTTGATATGATCAAACTTTATAATCATAATCACAGTACCACACACTACACTAAAAATATAGTAGAGCAGTATTCCCCCTGCCAGTGTAAGTATTTTTAGTTTTCACTGTGCAAAGTTACTACCACCTTAATCATTTGGTTACAGTATAGCAGCAGATGCAGAGAAAAAATCTCCACTTGAACTAATTCACTCAAATTAGAAATTGAGAATTCAAAAGATCAGAAAGCTTGCTTGCAGTTTTTGTCTCATGAATACAAAGACCTATTAGTTCTAAATACAGGACTGACGTGGGAATTAAGGTATTGAAATGCTCAAAGACCAGTGCTCAGCTATATTTTCCACTTTGATTTAAATCCACTCACCAAGCTCTTCCCTGTCCTGCTTTTCCTAATAGTGTTCTTCATGTAGGAGGCTCTATGTATTTGGGAATGCAGTTGAAGAAAAAGGGTCATTTTCACTAGAGCGTATGCTGCAAACTGAACTTCTGAAGCCACACTAACCCTGCATGGACCCCTACCACAGTTCCACTGAGCAGCTAGAGATATATGCAGATGTATAAACACACACGATCTAACCACATTGTAGCTAGTATAGCTTTGAGGGGAGCTAAATGAAGGAGATTGCCAGGAATAGGGGCAAGAGTTAAACAGCAGGGCAAGCACACATATAAAAAGCGCTCATCATCTCCGATTTCATTTGAGAGGCACTCATCTAACTCTAGCATGCCCTGTTAGCCATTTAAAGAGGCAGTTGTGGAAAAAAAAGAAAAAGAAAAAAGTCAGTCTAATTGTCCTCTGCTTCTCCAGAATCTTTTCAAAGCCTGCTTCACAGAGCTGCAAAGCTTACATAATCGCGATCTGTATGTGTTTGTAACACAATTTCAAACACACCTGACAAAGGAAGCCTCAAAGACAGTTAGAGTCTGTGAATTTTCATAAAAATCAATGGCACTGTGAAGGAGAAAGACTATTAGTACCACACAGGTCTGCTACAGCACATGCTGAAGAACACACACGCTCCTTTATTTACAAGGGAATCCACAGACTGAACTATTAGAAACTGAACTTCATTAGGTTCAACATGAAAGTACTTTTCTTTTCCCTCCAATGTGTGAAAACCTGTGTTAATTGGATTACTCCACAGTAAATACTTTGTCAGTAGTTTCAAGGCAGCTGCCCAAGTACACATAACACTGATGCCTTAGGTAACTGATTCTTCTTTTCTGAAGTTTAAGATTTAACATCATGCCTTTCTAAATTTTACATTTAAGCAAATACACAAAGAAAACAAAACAGAAGCGCTAAGTTTTCTATAAGATGCAACCGCTTTCAGTTTTGCTGCTTGATATTTCATACATTAATACCAAAACAAGGGATGAGTGCAGACTGACTCTCAGTCTGCAGACAATGAAAAGTTCAGTTGTCACGTTTAACAGCTAAAATGTCTGACTTTAAAAATCCATCTCATCTACTAGGCAGTAATTCGTAAGACATTGAAGGCCTTCATTTTCCACAGCTGAACTGTAACTATAAAAGGTGTCTTACAAGGTTTTAAGCATAAGCTTTTTCTAAAGACCATTCAGAGAAAAAGGTGGGGAAGCAGATAAGGAGGTACCAGAGGAGCTATACTCCAGGATCCAGGAACAAATGAATAGAACTCTTCCCTCTGTTGTCATGACAGATTTAGTAGACTGTCAAGCTGACTATACGAGCATGCTTTTATCTCAAACCCTTTGCAAAATTTTGTTTGATTTCTTCTAAGACAAATAAAAAACTAACTGGTTTTCTATGAATTGGCCTCCCCGGTTTAATATGAAATGTAAGAACCGTTTTAGTCCAGCTCAAAGCCAGTAACTAGAAAAGGAAAGTCCCTTTACTCATGAAAAACTGCATTAGAAGAAACCACACACAGGTTTTGCCCAACCACTCAAGTTTTCTCCCTGCCTGACTCTTTGTTAGTAGGAATTATTTTTGTAAAAAACAGTCCTTAGCTTTTTCATGGCCTTGGACAGCATACTTCCACTGAAAGCTTACAGAGTTTAATTAATTCTCCTGTACATTTCATGGATTAAGGAACACTGAAGCCCCTCTTCTTCCACAAATTTAATCTGTTCACATTGCCAAAAATTCATACACAGGCTCACACGATGCAGCCTAAAAGCAGGATAACTAGCTAGACTACTAAAGGACTGATATCTTGATTACCTGAAATATAACATCTTTAACATGTGTTAACTCTTTTACGTTACATTTCTGTGCAATAATTTGATATTAATTGCTGTCATTGCTTCTTAGCGTATCAAGGCACTTAGATTATTTGAATTTCCAAAATGAAACATCACAATTGATCTTAACATGCAAGTATATTTCACTTTCAACTCTCAAAATAGGTTTCTGGAACTTAAAAGCTATTCAGTGACTTACAGTACGCAAGGCATTTCATAGCTGACAATACCCAGTGAGGCAGGTCTTCTAAAATAAAGAAACAAGTACATTATTTATACGTAAGTCCAAAGACTTAATAACTAATACAAATAATGGCACACATGTATTAAATAATACCTCAAATACAAAAGATCAAATGTAAAACTAATTTTAAATATTGCTACACATGTAACTTAAAAGCAAATACAATACACCTACAAAACCTTCCAGACAAATATACTGTACTGTAGTTTGGGAAAAAAATGTAAAAGACTATGAAACATATTACTTTTATTATTGTTTGTTGTAATTACGCCATACAGAATCATTACGCAAAACCAGGAAAAAAAAAAAAATCTTACCCGATTTGTTCTGCAAAATAACAACACCGTGTTTGCTCGTGTTAGTCATGTTGTATATGACATACTCAGGAACTATCTGTGTTGGCTGCAAAACTTCTTCCAAAGATGAGAGGCCTAAAATGGTTTGCAAACTGCAGGGAATAAGAGAGCAAATGTTGTCTAAAAGGTTTGCTAGTAATGAATGAAAACAAGTTCTTTCCATATCTATTCAAACAACAGTTACTTGATAAGCTAGTTGGCTCTTTAACAAATTCTCACTTCCAGAAGGACAATTTGAGGACACACTTTTTCTTGGGACAAACACCAAAAATCAGTAAGAAAGAACATCTATGATACTTAAAATATACTTCAACGCCAGCAACAATAAGTTTCAATAAATTTCTTAAATGCAACAATCCAATGTTAATAAATACGTTAGAAAGCATATGTAAACAATAGTTAGTAAAAATACACAACTTAAACCACAATTTTAAAAATTTCAAAAAAATGCGCAAGCCAAAAGCATGATCGGGCCATTACATACACAAAGCACATATATGAGAAGGTGCTTTTTATAATGTATTACTTACTGTATTAGAATGATATTTCTCCAAGTTTCTTGCACGTATTCCTGGCTTACTTCCTTCCTATGCAGTGTGTCTTCCTCGTTTTCTTCTATTATATCAGGTTTTGTTTTTTCTAAGTTTTCCTGAAAATGAGTGGTTTATACCGTGAGATAAATAAGCCTCTTAAGATAACTTAAAATTAAGTAAAAATTGTTCTCAGAAGTATAGGGCATTCTCCGGAACATTAAATTCCAAAACATGATCCAAGGAGTAACCTTAACAGTCTCAGCACTGAAATGTAAGCATACCCAACTAAAAAGCCAAAGACGGTACTATGAAAGAAGACCTCATCAACTCAGAAGTCAACAATTTAAAAGGTAGAAATATATCAAATCCAAATGCATTAGTAAGCGAAGTATTCTCCTTTAGGATTGCAATCTAAATCAGAAAGTATGCACACACACAAATCTTATTCAAAAGAATAAAGGGCCAAACACTTGCATTCAATCTTTTTCAAAAAGTAAGCAGAACAGTTAAGCAATTTGTGCCTTTTATTTGGCCTAAATGAAAAATATATTAAGTTTCAACAAGGACACATTGTCCAGATCATTTCTAGAACTCCACCTTCGAGCCCTCCCGATACTTTAAATACTGTAGCAGGGATAATTCTGCACTGAAAGAGACAAAATAAATAGAATAATCCAAAAGAAAACAAAAAACCTCCTATACTGATGACTTAAGATGCTCAATTACTTACACATATATACACAATTAAAACTCTATGTAATCTCGGATCATATTGATGTAAAATTAGCCCTATACTGCAGTGGGGGTGCACGCATGTGTGTCAAATGACCTTTCTTTCTGATTAAGTAACATGGCTGCATTAGTAACACTCTACCCCCCATTTCTCTTCAAGAAGCTATTGCCAGTAAGTTTAGAAGAAACAGCTTCATCAAGTTTTAAAAGTGTACTTAATTTCTTCTGTCGAACGCATAATCCCTTTCACTTGCTGCCAGCATTTCAAAAATGCCATGTTACAGTTACAGCTATGATTTTATATGTATGTATTTTGTTTGAATATTTACAGGTTATTTAATAAAATCTTTTTGTACATTGAAGAAGAGAAACAGCACACATCACCAAGATACTTCATTATAAAAATACAGCTGTATCTTTCTATTATGTCTATATAAATGTTCTATTTCACTGTCTAGAAGAACCTACCAATTTATTTCTTAAGCTAGAAGGGAAGATGACACAACAGAACAGTGTCACTAAAAGATGATTGCTTCTAGTTTTATTTTTTTTTAAAGAATAAAGAAAATACATGGTAACTGTAAGAAACATAAGTTATTACCAGAGACTGTAGTAACTCATGTTTTTTAAAAGTTCTCCTGGATAAATGCGGCAGTTTAAAAAGTCTTTCTTTGTCTCTAGAGAAGTTTTCCAAGTTCTCTTTTGGTGGACATGAGCTTGGTAGAGGCTTAACTGGAGATGTCGAAGGAAATCTGTAATGAATAGGAGAGATGTTAAATACATTCAGAATAGATTAGAAATATAAGAAGTCACTCAACCAAAACCATGCCCTATCAGTGTGGTTCCATAAGATTCTGAAAAGATTCAGGGAAGTAAGAAGAAAAACGCTGAAATTTTCTCTTTAGAACACTGTTTAACATTATCATACTATAAATTAGCTTTGGGCTACTTTTCTTGATTCCAAAGTCAAGCTGAAGATACTCAGATATTCATACAGCACTGAGAACAGAATTTGAGAAGTGAGGGCCATTAATACCTTTAATTTAAGAATGTAGGAAAGACTGTTTCACACTTAGACTGCCTTTAAAACGTGCAAGAGAAGTAAACACAGGACTGGTAGCACAGCATAGAGCTAATAAATTCCCCTTGGCTTGCCGCCAAAGCACTTGAGCATAGCACACATGCCAGTGAAAAACTTGGCTAGACAAAAGCATGGAAACAGCCCTCAGCATACAGGATGTGTGGTCTATACTGTAAGTCAGAGTAAAGTAAAAAGGTGAGTGGAGTAAAATGGTGCTAATAATTAATTTTTGGCCCAACTGCTCAACCCAAAGCAAGATACTTTTGCGAATCTGAGCATTAAGACTTTTAAATAAAGTTCTCAACCTGAAAAGCTCTGTTATCTGGTCTTCATTTCAGTACCTGTATAGTGCACCATTGTCTTCTAAATTTTCAGATCCCCATCTCCCTTTTATATCTTCAATTACATGATTCTTGAGAAACTTTCTTAATAACTGAACAGTCTGCTGCCTAGTAACTTCAGGACCAAAGTTACTGTTATTCCTTAATACTTCATGGAGCCAGTCTACAGCTTCTGACGCAGTAAAACAGCTTCCATGTTTTTTGAAATGTTGCCTGTGTTTCCTTAATGGCATGCCTGCGCGGAAATATTTCGTAATTTCATTCCACTGCATGGGAAACAAAACATTAGAGAATGTAAGATTAAAGCCTGAAGTTGATCACTGTAAGTATCAATTAAAACAATATTATATTAATAAGCATATAAATGAAATAACAACATTAATACTAACAAATACTGATAGTTATACTAAATAATGTAGTATTACAATAGAAACATTAAAGTTCAGATTAAAAAATACATAAACATTTCATTTAGGCTTTTACCTCATTCTTCTATAATGAAAATAAGGTTAGAAATTCACAAACATAACGAGTTTTATTGACCCGGTCTGCACATGCCCAGCATTTACATCAACTCAGTTTCCTGAGGCACTGTCAAACCACAGCCTTCAAATTTGGAGCAGCTCTCAGACACGAGATGAATCCAGCTGTCAGAGTACATAAACACCAGTTTTAAATTTTAAAGTATTGTCCGTCTTTCCTATTTACTCGCACAATATTAGATGACACGCTATAATTAGCAGGCTCTTCTTACTAAGCTGTCGCACTATTTTCAAGGAGCAAGGCACTGCCACGGCCGCAGGCCCTCCCCAGGGAGGGTCGCAGGGCGCCTTGCGTTGCGCGACAGCGGTCACGGGGGGCAGAGAGCCGCCTCCTGTCCCTCAGCACCCAGGTTTCCACGCGCTGCATTCAGACAGCAGCGAGCGCGGTCATCCCGAAAGCCCAACGGCCACACGCTGCTTCGGGCACGCCGGAAATTTACCTGACCGTGGGGGCCCAGGAGGGTTAATATTAATTTGTGCTTTACCCGTGAGGCAGAGGCTCGGGCTGACGAGAGGCCCGGGCGCCGCAGCAACAGCCGACTTTCCTCCTCCCGCCCCACAAACCCGCACCGAGCCAGCCCGAAAACCAGAGCCCGCCGCCAGGCTGCCCCGGCCGGCTCCGCACCCCCGGCCCACCGTCCTCACCAGCTTGGTGGCGCGGTAGGGCCCCGGGGCGGCCGGCCGGCCCTCCATGTCGCGCAGCGCAGCGCCTCCGGCCGCCGGGGTAGGTGGGCGCCCGCCGCGCCCCTCCCCGCGCAGCCCAACCGCCGCACCGCGGTTTGAATTCGCTGCGCCAGCCGCCCGCGGAAGCGGATTGGGCGAGGCGGGCGGGCGGGCACGCGCCGCCTCACGTGACGCAGGCGCTGGGGCGGACGGCGGCGTCCTGAGGGGAAAAGCCGGGAAAGCGGCAGCTGTGGGGGCGCCTCAGGCAGGGAGCGAGGTGTGTTACAGGGCCGACGGCCTGCGCCCTCCGAATAGGAAGGTAAATGTCTCCCAAGCAGCCGTAGAGCTATTGCGGCATTCGTTAGGCCTTTACAGATGGACGTTCTAATTCACTGCTTTCTCCCCGTGACATTGACTGACCTAAGCTGTCCCTCAGAGGGCCAAGCCACCTCACGCTGCTCGGTTTGGCCTTGTCTGATGGCTGCAGTGTCACAGTCTACACAGGAGATGCTCAGGCAACAGGTGTACCCCTTGGCTGAGGGTCAAGATACCTGCCTTCCCTGCAGGCAGAGTAGTAGAGTGTGGTAGAAGCCACATAAAAGCACAGACAACAGCCACAGGTCAGTCCTGAACAGGGGTTTAAAAGCTTGCGTCTTCTCAGAAACTCGATTATTTGTTAAGATGAGGGGAAAAGAGCCAACTTGTGTTATGTGACTTGACTTGGTTTTCAGAGCGTTTTCACAGGCAACGCTTACAGAGGCAGGTGTGGCTTACACATTTCTTAGATCCTGTGAGACTAGGACATATCTTACATGGAACTACCTGAACACATGCTAACTGCTTTCAGAAGAAAGCACATTCTTTCAACTACCCTGTTGTGTCCTGTGGATTTCCTACAGATACAAATATAATAGAGACACCCCCCCCCCCAAAAAAAAAAAACCAAAACAAAACCCCCAACAAACAACCTAAGAAACATTGCAATAGCATAGCTTTTGCAGTTTGGGGTTTGTTGTTTTTTTTTTTTTTTTTAAAGCATTCTCTTTTTTCCAGGCCTGTAGACCAAGCATACTTGTAACCTGGGAGCTATAAATACCCCTTGAGTGTTTTATCTCATCTTGATATAGCCATCTATCGCTCAGACATTTCAGGCTCAACACTTAAACTTCTTTTATAGTCAATAAAGACACACAAATACCCCAGACACTTTTATAAGAAGGGATAAAAACATGACTGCTGTGAGAAAACACACCAGCATAACAAGTGGATTTAAGCAGTAAGACCCAATGCTGCAACCTAGGAAAAAGAACAGGAAAAAAAAGCCAAAGGCACCAAAACATGCAGCAACCTAGGTAGTGCCTCCCAGCATACCCAGGACTAGAACAGCACTAAAGAAACCAATTTCTCAACTACATACCCTGCTAAGGGTGGATGGCTATTCTGCTTTTATGCGCTTAAGAAATCAGTTGCAGGAGCCAGTCAAAGCTGTCTCCTAATAACTTCTATCAGATCTGTGAGCTGTAGCACCTGCTGGTAAGCCAGCAGTTGTTGACTTAATGAGTCAGTATAGCAAACAATTCAAAACTCAGTGAAGCTGTGTTATTTCACTTATATTTTGCATCTGATTAGAAGAAGAAAGATGTGGATTCTCTCACTAGATTCAAAAACTTTAGAGATGCTCTTCATCACTTACATATTTCAGTAACTCACCTCCTGTTTTCCTTTCTAACAAAATTGCTTGATGAGCAGTTGCCAAGATAGAAAGTAGTATTGATTTTTCCAATGACCCCGGCTCTAAACCTGTTCAAGAGTATAAATCAATTTACTGATTATCTTAGGAAAATCTCCACGAGTAAAACCTGCAGAAAGTGATGACTACAACTGTTCCACTATGGATTACTTCCCGTACTCCTTCTCTCAGGTCATTTAAAAAAATATAATGCTTGATGTATTTGCATTCAACCTACTGCCTATAGATGATCTAATACGTTTTGTAAAACTTCATATCTTAGATCAAGTAAAGAGATTTTAGGGACATGTCTGGCAAATACAGTAAAAGTGATAATTGGAATAGTCTGGGAAACATCACAGTCCATCTTCTTCATACTAGTGTAAACAGTGTTATACTGTTGTAGCCTAGAGTGTTTTAATTAATTTCCTAGGAGACAAAAACTAGAGTTCTTTTTGCTTTTACAATTTAATTTCAAGTCTACTCTTGCCTGTAGGTTTCCCTACTTCAAGAAAAATGACTACACAGAGGCAGGTGTTCTGTATATTTATCACTACACAGTCATGAATAGACGCAATCATCTGGAAATATAAGCAGTCTTTTAAGATGATTGGAGAGTACCTTCAGGTCACTAAAATTATTCTTAGAGCCAGTTTTACGGCTTTACAATGAGATTTCCTTATCTTTCAGTGTTTTTCTTTCCTTTCTTCTCATTAGAGAATATCAAATACCTAGTGCATACCTGTACAAATACCAACCCAGCTTACTGTAGGAGGGCATCGGTGTAACTCTTCACATACAAAGTTCTGCAAAACACATGAGGGAAAGTAATGGGAAAAAAGCATTATTTTCTGTGTCCCCTTTATAATTGTTTGATATTAGTGTCTGCTACTAGTAACAGTAGAAGGTAAAATAAATAGAGATTAATAAAGTTCGTTTAAAATATCAAGGTTACGGCTGTCCCTCTGGATTGTTTTTCACTGTGTGTGTTAATAAACAGAAGAAGAGGTGTGCACTGTATGCTGTAGGTCTTTGTTTTACTGGGTTTTGACATAGGAATAAAGCTAATGGAAAGTACTTAATATTGATCTGCTGTTTAGTGCAGCTGAATTAACATTCTTGCCCTTAAGTTCAGATAGAAAGTGATTTTAAAACATAAGGGGATAGGTTGCGGAGGCTGCTACTGATAACATAAGCCTTCTGTATTTGTCATTAAGAAATGCAAATACATATACATTTATGAATACATATTCCACTTGGTTTGGGATGATGATGCTATAAATGGGGTGTTCTTCCCCTTGGAAGTGTTGCAGTGACCTGGACTTGGCATGCTAGCCCTGCATGGACTGCAGTCTTTGAGCTTCCAGTGAAAGAAAATTCAGTAGCCTGTGTCCAAAACAACACAGATAGCAGGCCCACATCCCAAAACAGACACAAAGGTTGACCCCACAGGACTTTTCTTTGGCCCCTATGTTTATGACTTTTTCTTTACCACAGCTAAGTGTTGTTTTTGATCTCTGGTAAGGTAAAGCATATATGATTGTAATAGCAGCCATGACCATCCTGCTGCTGGGACAATAAGGAGCAGTGATGAAGAATTGAACTCTTTGAATTTGCTGGTATAAGCACAGTCAGTAGGAAAGCTAAGAGTGGGACCCAGTGCAATGTTTGTAAAGTGCTGTGCAGATTTCAGAAGCATGCTTTGCTAATGTGCTGCTGCTATTCTTTCACGCATGTCTGTTTAAATTTTGATTTTAGGGAGATAGCTTCTATACTTACAGTAGGCGACAAATTGCCTGATATTTAGTGAAATGAAACAAGAAGCATAAAAATGCGTAACAGTTGAAAGATATGTGAGTCCTTAATGCAAAGTTCTCATTGTGTCATTGAGATAACACGGTAAGAACTCAGCCGTTTACATTTCCAGATGAAACATTTAAGCAAATTTTTTTTTCCCCCCAAGAAAATTATGCATCATTCTTTGAGGGTATTAAACAGTGATGCTGGATTTTTTTTTTTTATTGTGTAGTACAGACTTCATAAGAGCAACATTTTGTAGACAAGGAATCTAGTCCAGGCAGGATGTGCCTGGGGGAAGAATGCACACTGAAGACAAACTGCAGCAATTACCGTCATTTCATTACAATAAATTTTTTTCTTAGAAAAGCAATTCTGTGGAATTTGCCAGCTTACAGATAACAACATTTCAGCTGATTTGCTGCTTTCTGGAGATGGAATGACTGTACTTTTATAGTGACAGCGCAGACACTTTCCAGAAGGATTGGCGTGGGAACACTAGAGGAGAATGCCTATGAAGGTTATCATGAAAATGCGTGTGTGAGAATTTGAGAGAAAAAGAAGAATCTCAGTTTGGAACCATATCTTTTTCTACTCCTGCTGAACTTTACCCCATGCAGTATCAGTAGCTTTTACAAAAAGCCACTTAGAGGGGAGTTTTTATGCAGTAGTGTAGAAAAACCAAAACAAACAAGTAGGATAAATCCTGCTGTTGTTCAGCCTTGAACGATTACTTGAGATCCCCTGCTCTACCCCTCAGTAACCTAGGATCCCCAAGCACTTTCCCCTCTCCCACAAACGTTGAGGAATTCTGTGTACTATCACTCCCTAAACACAAGCAACCTGAGCACTGTGTTACTTTCTTTCCTCTGAACGATGATGGATCAGCATCCTGTTCTGCTTGTGCCTTACAGATACTGAGAAATACCCTGCACATTTTCTCACTAGATTTTCACATCATCCAATGCATTTACCTAGCCACCTACCTCCTCCCTTCTTAATGAGTTAACAAGAGCCCCATGAGCTGCTCAGGACTCTGCCCTTCATCCCCATCCTCTGCTAAATACAGTTTGGATCCCATCTGCAGCAGAGGGGTGGGGTCACTTCTCCGCTAGTCTGTTGTTTAACAGAAGTAATGCACAGTCTATAAAGCATACCGTCTGCCCATAGACCTGCTTGAGGTGTTTCCTGACAGAGCTCTTCCCAGCAGTTTGTCTAATAGTGATCACTGAGATTACAAGCCATCATGATACCGGGTAGGAAAATGTTGCTCAGTTCTCTTGTTGGTCTTAGTCCTGTTTCTCCAGCACAGTTCTAAGTAGCTGTTCTGCAGTGGTTTACAAAAATGTGAAAATGTGCTGATGTTGTGTAGAAGTCATAAAGGAAAGCCTTGAAGTCTTTAATGATATCAGTTTTTATGGATATACAGTCCCTTAACCTTGTATGAGTTTAATTTGTGTTTATATTATTACTTCAAGAATGTGAATATCTCTTAGAATGTAAATAGCTCTTAATCTTGAGCTGAATAAAAATGTTAAGAAGGCACGTTTGGAACGCCGTTAGTGTAGAAATAACAATCAATTAACAGCCATCTATTTGTTATTATTAACTATTATAAAAGAAAAAAATCTATCAAGTGGATGAGAGGATTGTGCGTAACAGTATAAGTAGCTATAGCAGGAGTAGTAAGATAAGCATTATACTGCTGTAGGGTGATGTGCACAAAGAGCCTTTTTGCAAGAGAAAATTCATGTAACATTAAATATGTGCAAACAATTAAAATGTGTGTGAAGTTGTGTGATCTTTGAATTTTCAGAAATACTGAGCTTGGAGCTCAGTTTATTTGGGTTAGTTTCAAGTACAGTTTCAAAGTCTTGCAGAACTGTTTAATCTATAATTAACAACTAGTGCTTGCAACCATCTTGGATGAAGGCTGCAGCTTTAATGAAAGCCTATTTTATTTTTAATAGGATTCAAAGATACTGCATACAAAAAGGACATAGCAGTATCTATTTGAGCTGCTATACTTGAGATTGTTAAGTATTTGTACTAACTATGTATTGGAAGCTCTAGATCTAAATAAAGCCTTTGCATGTATAGACATGAGATGTCCTGGCTTCAAACACAGTTAATTAATACAGATAGTGTGAGGCTTGAGGTATTTTTGAACCAATCCTACATTAGAGCCCTTTTGCTTTGCCTTTCATATATTATTTATTATCCTGTCAAAGGGGTTTTTATATACCACATTATGGTATGTTAATTAACTTGTGCTTTTTCTCCCCCAGTCATTTGGCTTAAGACTTAATTAAATAGTGGATGTTAAGTATGGTTTAGTGAAGGGATTCACCTGAGTTTGCTTCTTGCTAGCTCAGGTGCACAGGATGAGCACCGAAGCCGCTTGCTCACTCCACTGTGTTGGTAGTACATAATTCCTTGACGTGGGATCCAGCCCATCTCACTGAAGCACAGAAGTACCTAAATTTCAGATGCCTAATGCAGCCCGAAGTAGCCCCTCTAGAGTAAGCAACTATGCTCTCTGTACAGAGGGACCAACGATTATGGAGAAAACGTTCACTTCTTAAGTGGATGGTTTCTCTGGAGATCTGAAAGGCATTGGTCTCTCTGACTACCTGGGGAATACCGGTCCCTCCCTGGAGAGGATGTCTCCATGACTCAAGCACCTATGTTCATATGCAAGTTAGGTACATACAGTGCATGCCCCTGGGTATCTCAACTGAGACAAGAATAAAGTCATGGCTAGATGTTGTCATTTAGCTGTCTTTTTCTTTATGTGGAAGAGATTGCAAGTGCTAATGCTGTCAACTACAGCCCAGACGTTTCAAACCAATGTACAGTTCATGAAGTTGATTGTTGTGTTTTGTTTTGGTTTTTTTGCTGTGCAGTGTCATGTTTTCCACTGCAATATTTTATCATAAAATGTGTTTCAGTGTTGTTGTATCCCTTAGATGTCATTTGGATTTATCAGATCCATGAACCAAGTTTTTGAAAAGTATTTAGATGCTTTGAGGAATTTTAAAATTCCCAACCATCTTGGTTCAGAGACCTGGGTGTTACAGGACTTTTCTTGCTCTGTGTAATGCTGTTAGGCTTGACATGAAGATCCTCAAAGACATTTTGGTATCTAACTCCTCTTTAAGTATCTGACCTTTTTTGAAAATCTGAATTGTCAACTTTTCAAGGGATGAAGAGCTGGTCTATATTTATGAAGTTTCATTATACAATCTGTTTCATGGAACTATATCTTTGCACACATCTGTCATAGGACTCCTGTTGATCGTCAGATAATTTAACCTGGTAAAACTCGGTTTAGCCTAAATTGTCTACCAGGTAGGGCAGGAATGTGGACTGTGTGTTTCCTGTGGTGACAAACTAGTACCCTGGAGCAGTCCCCCAGCTCTTTGTCATTACAGGGCTTGCCCTGGACAGAGTTTTTAATTCTGCTTTGCAGGGTGTGACTGTGCTTAGAGATGTAAGTTTTCCCAGCTTAGATAACGAATATACAGAGCACCAGCAAAGATGCATACACTCTAGTAAAACTGTATTGTCAGCAGATGGGTGCTGATAGAAATGAAATCTGTAAAATTTTTGAAACGAGGCAGTGGTGTAAAGCATTTACAGCTTGCACTGTTATGTTGATGAATGTCTATCTAAAATTTTGGCTTCTGAGTTGTAACAATTTTTTTAATGAGTTATGCACCTAGCCATTCTCTGTGATTTTGACAATCTGAGTTTGGTGGTTACTCTAAATACATAAAAGTATTGGGAAGTTTTTTTCCTAAATAATACAATGGTTAAAAATGTTGAGCTGCCTACACTGATATGCTTGCTACTTGTGTGGGGAAACTATGGGAGATTTTTTAGATAATTGCAGCATAGAAAGACTCAACTATTAAAAGGCACACTGATCCTGCCTGATATGTGACTCTATATATTTAACAGAGGCTGTTAGAGCAATGGCTCTTCAGTTCAGTTTCTCATAGTGAGATTTGGATGGCTTGAGGTTATTGAAAATTCTAGTTACATGTTGAGAGCTACAGGTTCTGCACCAGCAAGATGCAGAATGAAGCCTTGGAATGGACAAACAGGCAGAGGGAGCATGAGAGATCTAGACCTGGAAGCAAGCCACCTCCGCTGCAATACATAGTATATTGATTGCTTTTCTTGTGTTAAATCATTCCCTTTGGTACCATCAACTGTACTGTGTGGGCTGCTATATTATTGTGTGTGTTGCAGCAGGTTATTAGTAAAATAATTTCTCTTATGTATGTTCTAGGAATAATTTAGAACATTATCTCTGTTCTGTAAAACATTATTGCTGTGCAATGCCTACATATTGTTAGCACAGTTATGAAGGTAAGCTGGATGTTTCTGGCTGCTATCTGGATGGACTTCCCTCCAAACAGGAGGAAATTCCTCTGGATATTTATCTTCTCTCTGAAAAGCATTTCTCAAATCATTTTGGTTACAGGTATAATAATAAAAAAAACCCTTGTTATTTGGAAACTTATGTGGAAACATCAATGCCTTTTCTGTTCTTGTGTATGCTAATCTATTAGCTCTTTGAAAATATGTGATGAAATGAAAAACTGGCAATGCCTCAAATGATTCAACAACTTCATCCAGGAAGGCTGGACATCCTTTTACTTTCTGAGTAAAAGAAAATAGATGAAACTAGAGGGAAAACAGCTAACTACATGTTTTTTTCTTTAATCAGTTTTTTCCTGGGAGGGAGTAAGGATGAGTAGAGAATTGTAGCTCCTTATAAAGTGAAGAAAGGAAGGAAACAGTGCAGAGTCCTGCACCTGGAATGGGCTGACCCCATACGTCTACAGCGTGGGGGCTGCTAGCTAGGCAGCCTCCTAGTACAGGAGAGGATGGCCTCATTCATATGGCAATCCATAGTTAAGGGGTTACGCTATAAAGCAATAATCAGTGCTGTTTCAATTCAGCAAGGACTCTTTCTATGGAATTTACTTTTAAGCTCCTCTTATAATTTCTATTGATCCAACATTATGTGTGTCTGTATGATTTAGTTTTGGCTTTGCTTAGCAGAAATATACCTCTAGATGGATGAAACAATATTATTTCAACTCAGATCTTTTTAAAAGATAGTTATAACTGTCTTTAACTTTGGCATAGTTATGTTTATATGGCACTGAATCTGTAATAATCCATTGGCACGTGCTTCTCTAACAGCTTTGTGCAAATCTTGCGACTCCTGCATTGTGTGACATCTACTCTTGAGATGATTTTTAGAAGGCAAGGTGGGAAGCTGCAAACTGTAGCTTCCTTTTGGGTGTAACAGCAAATGAAAGTTTGCTCTGATAATTTAATATCTGTACTTGGTATACTAAGAATTTTGACCTCTGGTGTTTCTCTGGAAAAACACAGAATTTGCCTTCAATGTGTCTATTTGTTCACATAATTTTTATTGAACTCAGTTGAATTACTCCTGTACTTTAAAAGAAAACTGATTTTCTGACTCTGCTACAGACCTTTAATAACAGTTACTTCAGATACAGGCATTTCCTCCCAGTTACGTTATCCACCAAACTATTTAATTAAAGAAAAAAAAACAAACCCACAACCAACTACATGCAGTTTTAGTGAAGTTAGTCTGAAAAACAATCCTTTTACGCAGTTGCTTACAATTTGTTGCTTTTCATTTGTGAGCTGCATCACAGCTGCACCCAGTTTTTCTCAGAAATTAGTTCATCAGATCTATTATTCTACAAATGTGTAGCAGCTGTTCCTCAAATCCAGCCTGATTGCACATGCCCTCTGCAGTTTTACTCAATTGGTTTACTCCAAACACTTTGTGACTAAATCATTCATTTGGTCATAGCCATCCGTACAAAGTATACATTAAAGTGCTTCATAGTGCAGTAATTTGGAAGCCAGTTGCTCAAAAGATCAAAGGATGGGATCACAAATGGAGTATGATCTCCTTACCCTAGGTATTCACAACTCCTGGCTGTTAGTAAAAGGCAGGTACTTGTATCAAAAGGGGAGAATGCTTGGACTAGAGTTTTCATCATAATGGTATTTGGAAGCAGTGGGGAAACATGAATATTGTACATGTTTTCAGGCATTCATCTCTGATTCCTGGTGCTTCACTCATTCTCCACAAGTCTCTGAAATGCAGATATTCCTTGAGTGGAAGGTGGCAGCTGTCAGGCATGTTAAACAACAGTCGGGAAAAGGGGATGTTGGCAGGAACCAAGGAAGAAACTGTCTTGATCACTAGGAAATATAATTGAATATTTACAAAGATTTTTTTTTTATCAGGATTTTCCTAGATCTTCTGTAGCGTCTAAAGGACTCCAGCACAAAGTGAGTAGCTTTTGCATGCACACAGCCTTAAGGTCATTACTGCTGGTGTTAGTTGTGCTGCTTCCATCATCTGAGGCTGCACTGTTTTAATTAAAAATTTGAAGTACAGCTATCTCTTGACCTAGTAAAAAGACTCGGAAGATCCAAACAGCTTGAAAAAACCAATAGGAGAATATATCAAGAAAACACAAAGCACAAATTGTTCTTGGGAATAGTCCATGGTCTTTCCAAATACTACAAATTTCTGCAGAGATGTTTTGGAAGTGCATGCATGAGATAGGAAATCACTAGGACTCATTGCCTGGTTAGTCTCCTGGATTCAACCACATCAGGATACGTTTCACACTGGTGAATAATCATTTACCAGGTCTGAGATGAGGTAAATGTACATTCTAGCATGTGACAACTCAAGGAGTTGCATGAAGGCAGCTTTACTGTGAGCTCTGGCTGGAGGGTAGACACATGCCCAGACAGACAAACAACCATCTCTTGTCAGATGAGCAAGAAGAGGGGAGGGGAAATTGCACTCCTCGGGCACTCTGGTGTAGATGGAGCTCCTTGGAAGCTGACCCAGAGCAAGCCTTCTGCCTGGGACTGCTGCAGCTAGGAAAGCTCATTTCCTAATTACTTAGCTTATTACCTGAGTGTGAGCTGTTGTTTCCATCCTGTTCACAGGATGCTTTATTGTAATTTGAATCAAAGCTTTGAAAATAGCCTGTTTCTACCCAGCTGCTTGGAAGAATGTGGTCAGTATCAAAACCAACTGGTGAACTGTAGGACCACAGCCTACCCCTGCTCCAACCTTATAATTCCACTGGTGTTTATTTGGTACTGTATGTTCCTCATTTCTCCCAAAGGTACAGGCATACCTGTGTATGATAGCCATGGTCTTGTCTCTATTAATACCTGAAAAATATAATGAGGACTGGGGACGACTGAAATGTAATCTAGAAAGTCAAAGCAGACAAGTAATCCATGACCCTGAGTTTAAAGTACAATGTCCTGTACTGCACAAGGAGAAAATAGCAGAAGTCCATATATACCCATATGAAACCTTGCTTTCTTCAAGTGGATTCGGGAACCTGCTGTAGGATGTCTGACTAATTAAAAAGAAAATGGAGCAAGCCCTTGCTTTTCTGGATTCAAGTCTTGTCTTTCTGAATCACTTCTTGTGATGTGATTGATTTCTGCCACACGGTGGTGGTGTTGCTTTTCATCTGATCCCGAAAAGTTGTTTCCAACACCAGCTGGAGCAATGAAAACTGCTTTATTTGTTAAATGCAACTTAATGATAACATGTTGATTTTAATAAATGGTCATGCAATTTTCATGTTACTTTTGCAGCCAGGGTTTAATAGTACTATCTCATTAATATAAAACAGATCTGTTGTACAGTAGTAAGGCTATTATTGCCAGCTTCCCAGTCCTTTGCATCTAATATTTTCACTGCATTTGGTGGTCTATTGTCCCCATAGAGAAAGAGATGAGCCCTTTTTTTCAAAGAGAACTTATGAACACTTTGAGTCATTAGGCATTATTTTATAAAATTAAAGTTTTTGCTTGTAAAAAGGTGATTTAGGCATCATGTTATGAGGAATGTATTAGTTCAAATTCATGTTGGCACAGGCTGAAATCTGCAAAGATATCCTGCTTGGCAGCCTGGTAACCATCTTGCTCGGGGAAAATGATTCACGCAGTGATGCTCAGTAGCAGACAGAGGTAGTAGTGGCTGTTGTGTGTGGTCCCTGAGCTCCTCAGGTAGGCTGATACGGTCCAGATCTCCTTGGCCAAATATCTTGCAGGCCCTGTAGGGATGTGAAAGCCTTCCTGAAAGTCTGGGAAGTAGCCAGAGAAGACTATGAGAAAAAGAGGTAATTGAAAAGTCCTTGAAATCAGCAGTCCTCAGGTGTCTGTGTTTATAGGCTGGGATTTAGAGCAGGAGCTCAAGTAGGAATTCAAATTAAAAAAAAAAAAAAACTTGATTGTAGTCAATGGAAAAAACTGTAAAAGTGATATGGCATATGCTCCTCCGTCCCTTGTTAGTCTTGCTCTGAAAGCTTCTTGTATGCTGTAGCTTAGTGGTAAAGGCAGGTGCCACTTCTATTTGGGTTTCTCATGAACACTGTAAAACCAACCTTGAAATAGTCCTCTGATTTTGTCCTACTTGAAAACAGAGTACCTCCTTAGACAAAAGGAGAAAGCAACGGAAGCAGTAGCCACAGTGAAAGCCCTTGCATCATTCCTGTCCCCTCCCTGGTTATGGAGCCTCCTGGCAAGGAGAAGGGGTGGCCAGGCAGGTTGAGACCATGTGGAGGGAGTCCCAGAGCATCTGTGCAAGTAGCTGCCTGGACTGGCAGT
This sequence comes from Aptenodytes patagonicus, assembly GCF_965638725.1. Lineage (NCBI taxonomy): Eukaryota > Metazoa > Chordata > Aves > Sphenisciformes > Spheniscidae > Aptenodytes > Aptenodytes patagonicus. The sequence continues at coordinate 58,144,556 of NC_134953.1, read as the reverse complement.
GCTGGCAGAAGATAAGGGACAATACAAAGAGTTTTGATTCTGTAGCAACCAGCTTTGTCCATCTCCTTCCTCTGTGATTTTGGTGTCCCTATTACTATATTTCTTCCTGATCCATAGGTGATATGTATGCAGAAAGTTTCTAGAAGATAGACCTTATTTATGCAAGTATTTTTTCTTGGAGAGCTAATGCAGAAAAAATGAAATCTTCTAAATAGAAGGGAAACCACTTGAAAATCAACACGATTTGATTAGAAACAACAGACTTCAAGAAAAATCCCAGAGGGAAGGCGGAAGGAACAAATTGGCCATGTGAAACAAGGACAGGATTAATACACTGAGGAAGTGAGAGGCTCGATAAACATTCACACAACTAACATACCAGTACCCCTACTTCTGACGAGAGAGGGCTGCTGTTGAGGTTTTTGCCGCCACCTCTCCCTTGCCCCATTGCCCCAAGGAAGCCATTTACTCGCACTTTAATTACATTGCCTAATGATTCTGATCTTCATAGCATATGTGCTAGTTCTTGTAAAGCTAAAATAAAGCATTGTGCAGTTGATGATACTGCTTGTCGTGAGTACTCTCTTGCATTAATATGAAAGTTCATTTCAATATACATTCAAAAAAGAAAGCATTTTTGTAACTGTTCACTGTTTGGGGTCAGGGACAGCATTATCCTCACTGTGCAGGCTCTAGCACTGACAGTACTTTTCCATGAGCATTCTGTCAATGCAACTCTTGCATACTTGCCACGGACTCATAGCAACGCTACAGTGTAATTTACTATGAGTAGGGTTTGAATTAGTTGCACGGAGTTAAACTTTTTCAGATTTTTGTACTTAATTTGCTTGTAAGCTATGGACAAAAATACCAGTCTCTAATTTTTTTTCTAGGTCACTGTACACTATTATCAGCTGGTATCCTTTATATCAGATTACAACTATTCAGTTTCTAGCCAACGATTTTTTAAAATAAATATTCACTGACTCAAAAAGAGGAGATGCTCTTCTAAAATTGTTGGAGCTTGTTGTTAAAAATGACCTTCATGCAATAGTAGGTTATTTTGTTTAAATAGAAGGCTAAATATAAGTTCTCCATTTCAGCAGAGCAGATTTTGATAGACCGAAAGCATTGCTTGACCATTAACTGAGCTGATAAGCTTGAGAAAATGAAGAAATTCTAGGACTGCTCCAGGTTTAGTGCCAGCTGTTATAGAATCATAGAATTGTTTAGGTTGGAAAAGACCTTTAAGATCATCAGGTCCAACCATTAACCTAGCACTGCCAAGTCCACCACTAAACCATGCCCCTAAGCACCACATCTACACATCTTTTGAATACCTCCAGGGATTGTGACTCAGCCCCTTCCCTGGGCAGCCTGTTCCAGTGCTTGACAACCCTTTCGGTGAAGAAATTTTTCCTAATATCTGAACTAAACCTCCCCTGGTGCAACATGAGGCTGTTTCCTCTTGTCCTAGCGCTTGTTACTTGGGAGAAGAGACCAACCCTCACCTTGCTACAAACTCCTGCTGTTGGGGCAGCCAAGAAGAGGAGGCGAAAGGCTTGGCCCTATCTGTGTAAATAATTGGGTTAGGAAGACTCTTGTGAATAACCAGAGAGCCTAGGAAGGGTGGAAGGAGAAGGACAGATCAGCAAAGAAACCAACATGATGGAACTGGGAACTGCTCCAGAGGACAGCAGGGAACTTGTAGTAGTCTCATGTTTCATGTTGGACCCAATTTGATGGTGTATCCTAATAAATATGAACCTTTGTGTCCACCTCTGAAGTCTGGCTCCTCTCACCTTAGGCATATGCCTCAAGTGCATCTTTCCTTCAAAATTCTGTTCTAGTCTCTTTGTCCAGCCAGTCTGAGATATTCATGCCCTGGCTTCTCTTCAGCTTCTGTTTCTGGCCTGGTGAATATTTATGAGCAGTAAGACAGTCCAACAGGAATGACTTAGAGACATCCTGTCCAGAATAGTTAGTAGCATAGAGATTATGGTAGATGGAGGTCATGTCCTTGGTCCTCCTAGAGGCTCTCATCTAACTCATATGAGTGCCTGAACTCCAGGTTAAATGCTGCTTTATGAAAGTGAGTTTTTTCCCTCTGGGCTTGTATTTAAAAATTATAGGCACTCTCTTTTCTACCTGAAGTAGAATGGCAACAGTAATGAAATAACAAATGTTTTCTGATGGAAAAACCTCTTAAAAAGACCCAATCTTAAGCATTGAGCAATCTCAATAACAGGAAATAGAACCAGCCCCATCCGTAATTAGCTTGGTATCCATTCTTTTCAGCCGAATTTTTTTTTCCCCGATAATGTACTTCTGACAACTCTAATTTTAGACTAGGTATATGTACGCAGATTCAGCAATGCCGGAAGTGGTGTAGTAATATGCTGAAAATTTATTTGATTTAAACTTGAATGATGCTGATGGAAATGGAAACTGCCCACATTTATATAGTCAAAGAGCAATCTGAAGGAGTCATGCTTTTGCATTGCCAGTTATGTATATTTTCAGCTTTGTGTGTGCAGAACAAATGTCTGCTTACCCGACTATTTGTCATAGATGTCCATAGGCTAGTCACCGCACTGAGCTCTGCTTTTCATCTGAAGGGGTCCATTTCTCCATTTGTGCAATAATTTCTTTCATTAATGTTAACATTATTATTTGCAGGGCATTAACATTGCTGTTAATGGGGTTGTGCATAGGAGCTTTCAGAAATGCTCCTTAAATCTGTAATCTGAATTCAGGCTGGATAGAAGCTGCACAGAGTGTTAAACACTTTTCCACTTGAGATCAGACAAAGCCGTGCAGTATTTACATTAATCCCGCACTTTCAAAGCACATGGAAGGTTTAGCTTCACAGCTACTCTTGATTTCAATGCAAGTTAAACACTGTGTGCAACACTTTGAACATTTCTTCTTAGAAGTGTCAGATTTGGGCAGTTCAGCTTCTGAAGCCTTTAGATCATGACTCTTCTGTCCTCATATAGATGAAATTTTAAGAAAATAGGAAACTATTATTCTGGGGAGGCTTCCCCCACAGGAGAGTGACAATTCCTAAATATGTGTTTACCTACAATCCTGTAAACACAGGAGAAATTACTGCAGTTTAACTAACAGTAGAACTTTCTTCTTTGGCTGATAAAAAGCTTTTCTTCTGTTTGGGCCAATACTCTCATGGAAAATCAAACTCTTCTCTCAGCAGATAAGCATTTTAAAGGTAGTTTACTGTGTTCTAAAATATAGATAATGGTGTCATTTTCTTAACAACTGTAGAGAATAAACAGATGTATTATGAAATGATCATGGCCATGCTTAGCTCTTGCTTTACTGAATTTAGACATTTTTCAAACATGATTGTTGTCTTGTTATTTTCAAAGGAAAGCATGCAGGAACCAGATGCGGGAGGGAGTAATCTCCAGGACTCTCAGCAGCGGGAGCACACAGCTCTCGCAGGGGGTTGGAGAGTGTTGGTCAATAGGCAGCTGGGCTGTGTTGCTGTTACTTGTGTCTTCCCAGGGCAAGAGAGCCTGTGCTGTTTGTACGGCTCCATGTAAACCTAGCTGCAGTAAACGTGTGTGCATTTGTGTATGAAGCACCTGTGGTAGAAAATTCAGGCCTGTTGCCTTTGGCTCTCTAAAAGCAAGACTGAGAATTCAGCAGCACTGCATTCCTATCTGAGTGCGTTTTTATTAATATATTTGTGCTGTTGTATCACAGCACAAAAGGTGGAGTATTATGAAAGTAGGCAACCTGGACTATGTCCTGCTGTTACTGGGGTCAGCAGCACCTGTAGGACAGTGTCCTGCCTCCTCCAGATGGAGAGGTGGATACTGTTCCTGCTCTAGTCTGTAAGGAGCTGCCTTGTGACATGGGGAATGGGGGAGGAATGGATATACAATAGTCTGTTTTTCCTAAAGGCTTTGTTTATAGATACTGTCCCTCACTTGTAGCAGAGATGAGTTCAGAGTGTATAGGTCAAACCTGGATTTTGAACGCTAGAAATTTGAGATCCTGACTAGATCCAGGCTTTACCACTGCGTATTTAAAAAAGGGCACAGTGACAAAATTGGGTCTAAACCCAAATACGGAACTGGAATTGCATGGGTTTTCAGAAACACCTCACTTCAGATCCGGTATTTGGTTCAAATCCATCTCATTTAAAAAAAACAAAACCAAAAAAATTTTACTGGAAGTTTCTAATGACATATTATATTAATGATAATAATGATAAATGGCATTAATATAATTTTGTTTCTTATATAAGGACTCCTTGAGAGTTCTGGCAGAGACTGTGAAGCAAGTAGGCACAATGACCAATCTCCCAGCTCTCAAACCTGCCCCTTTATGATGTGTGCTCTGTTTCCCTGGTCTTATACAGGCAGGGTGAATAAAAATCTGTCGATCCCTTCCAGACTATCTGTCTGTCACCTATAGACAGAGTTCAGTTTCTCCATTTGTGCTCTGATTAAAATTAGGAAAGTATTTTGAAAATACTTTAGAGCTCGCTATGTTTTAAAGTGCCAAGAAAACTTCCAAGGAGCAGTGGATCCTTGAAACAGTATATGGGTACAGGTTAGATTCAGAGTATGGATTTAGACTGGTATTTAATTTGGGGCTGAGACTCAGCCACAGCTTTGGTGATATAACACTTAATGCTCTGCTCTTATAAAATGTCAAAAACTTTATGCTATTTAGTGAAATTCATTACATGATTTCTGATGTCTTAAGGAATATAACTTGCTGGTTACACAAGATTCCTGTGAAAATTAATTAAAACCAATCCAAAACCGGTTGTTCCATCTTGTTCTGATTCTGATAAGCACCAGTCCAACAAACCCCAAAAGCAGGCTGAACCATCTAGTCCCAAACCCAGCAGTGACAAGCTGAAGCATGCACACTTCAGGAAAACACTGCTGTATTTGTGAGCGGGAGGTGCTTTGGGGAACTAGCTGTCCCCATGTCATCAGCCTTCCAGAGCACTGTAAAGCTCGTCTATTCAACCGCAAGTGCTAGCAGTAGATACTTATTGTGGCATCCGAAAGGGATTGTTGCTGTGCGTAGTTTTGGTACTGTATGTCTCGTCTCATTTGCAGAATGCAGTCGCCTTTTGTTTGTATTGTTAGGGATAATTACTACAATTTGTTATCCATCAAACAGTCACAGGATGTTGAGCAAATGTACATGGGATACTTCAGCATACCCTGTAATGCAGAACAAGTGATGCAAAGAAGGTGTGTGTCACAAACTTATATGGGGAGATAAAATATTTTTGCAAAGATATAATATGCGTCCTGAACGGTTACAGTAGGGTGAATCATGCAGTGCAAACTATGCTTAAAAAAAAAAAAAGGCACTTGGCAAAATTGCTTCATTATATAATAATGCTTAGTGATTTCTAGGGTTCTGTCCTACAAGATATTGAACAATTCTAACCTGAGAACTACAAAAAGTTGATTTATAATCAGCTACCTGTATTGGCTGACAATAGTTTTGAATAATGGTGCTTAAACACTATTTTCTTGACAATTCTAAAACCAAGTGGTTATTATTTAGTGAATTAGCCTTGCCATAAAAATACAAATTAAAATGAAACATTTCATTAGTGTTTTTGATCACTCGAGATTTCTATTCTTTTCTTTCTTAACTGAAATTTTCACTTAAGTTTAAAGGGTTCACTTCTGTGTGAGTTGTAGTTGTGGTGATTATATACTACCTGTCATACAGATACATTACCTACTGACATTAAAGCTTTGAGAAATTATAATGGACAAGGGCAGATGTTGCCAGGTTTAAAAATAAAATTAAAACAACAGAAACAGCATAGCAGCTCATCAGAATTCATCAGCAATAGGGGCTTAATTCCATGGTACTGTACTGTTATCTGTCAACCATTCATGCAATTAAGAGAAAATATCTCCCAACGTTTCCATGGTGCTAAAGCATTCCAGGAGAACAGCCAGCCCACACAGGACCCAGGAGTGATAAAATATTAATTCAGTACAAGCACATGTTTCGATAATCTCAACATTTAATACAGGCTATAGTAATCCAGTCCTAGCAAATTATTCAGTTAAACAGAGCAGAGCCAGATAGTATACTACTTGGCAATGACTTTATTTGAAAAAAAAGCCTATTTATTGTGGGATTAGGACTGTAGATATGAAAGTGGTGCTTTTGTGTTAGCAATGCAGATACTGTGGATGATGAGTGCAGGCCCAGGCTGAACGGCTCCAGCTGAGGTGAGCATGGAAAGCTCAGTTTTCCAGGTGTGTATCCATTTGCCAGATGAAGTCCAAAAGAAAAGGGAGTTTGAAATGCTGCATCAAGCAGAGAATAATTAATCTACTGCATGGCTTGGAGATGACAAATGAAACCAGTCTTGATGTCTGTTGCAAGGAACTGCATGTCACAGAGTGGATTTTGGGGGGAGTCATCAGCACCAGTGCTCATCCTGTAAAGCACAACCCTCTCCAGCTGGCTGTGTCCACCTCTGGCCCGTGCTGAACCTGTGCTTAAAATTAGAAAAAACATTTCCTGACACTGGAAATGCCTAATAGACCTCTCTAAGGGCACTGGGGGAAAGTTATGTCTGGTAGCAGCATCTTGTAAGTATGGGTTTACCACTGGTCAGCCCTGCGGGGCCGAGTCTGGAGCCAGGGGCATGGGGAGGGCTCCAGCCAGGCTTCCGCCTCTTCTCTGTTTTTGGATCCCTGCCTGCCTTTGCCATTTGCTTTCTGCAGGCAGCACGAGGTGCAGGCGTAGCTAGGATAAATTTGGATTAGCTGGAGTTAGTTACGCCAGGGTTGCCATCTTCTCTCTTGAAAAGAAATCCTGTCCTGACGTAAACTTCTCAGAAGAAAACTTTCCCTAAAAAGTTTCAAGTAGGATGCAACATCTTCCAAACTCCAGCCCAAGGTACTGCCAGCACCAATCTCTGCTGCTGTGCTTGTTTACAGCACAGAGCTGCTGCTGGGGCTCAGTTGCTTCAGGAGGAATCAGAAGTAGTTGCCCCCCAGATATTTTTGAAGACCTGCAGATGAAAGGGCCATTGCAGCCCCTTGGTTTTCCTTTCATCTGTTCTTTATAACATGATGCTTTTTTTTGTTCAGGTTGTTGCTGGAAAGGGAGAGCAAGCTGGAAGCCGTTAATTGAGTCCCACAATGAGTTTTTAGAATATGATCGTACAATTAGCTGAATAACTTTACTCGTGATCAGTTGCCTTGTACTAAAAAGGACAGGCTCATAGCTTGTTTGGAAATACTGTCAGTCAAGGTCATTTTCCCAGAATTTATGATACATTTCCAACATGAGCAAAGGGCCGTGAAATGGATGTTTATAATGATAAATCATAGGGAAACTGAGAATTATATACTCTTGCTTATTTAATTTCTAAATACCTCAAAAATAGGGTTCTATCGGCTCCCTTAATAAGCTGGGCCATATAATGAATTAGATATTGGTAGCTGGAAAAAGGCTTTAAGGGGCTGAAGGGTATTTATTTTAAACTTCTTCAGTGTCTGGTCTACAAAAACCTGAGAAAATGTGTGAAGATAAAGTTTCAAGAAGAAAGGAAGTGAAAACTCTGTGCTTAAAAGGGAAAGGTTGAGAGGGAAATATTGTGAATTTCTGCTTTTTGCTTTTTTCCTAATTTTTCCACTTCAGTGGCTAATTAACATTTCAGAGAAAGGAAGGCTTTGATAAAAATCCAGCATCTCTCCTTAAGGCTTGGCTTAAAAATACGTCCTTGGGATCTTCAAGAATTGTGTAGAAAAACAGGCTAATATTGGCATTCCTAATATTTTAAGGATAAAACAAAGAACAAATCCAGCAAAGCCATTCTAGACCATCCTTCAAGCCCACATAAAGAAACAAATTCAGGCAAAAGAAGAGTGTTTTTAAAATACTTGGCAGCTCATCTTTAATATTAATTCCAGTACTCTTCCCTTATTTTTCTGAATAGTGTGTCCTGGGTATTTAGTCCCTTCAGATATTTTGAGTGACTTCCCCTGTGCTGTTCAGACAAGTTGGTATGCACAATGGTGGCAGCTAAAATTAACTGATTTTTTTAATACACCAACTCCATCCATCTCTTAAATAAATTCAGTTTATTCCCTCTGAACCCCACAGTTTGTCTCTGTCCCTCTGGCAATGAGCTGGTGATGTACGGTAACCAGGAGGTAGGTGAGTGCAGGCCTGGAGGCAGAAGAGGCAATTAAACAGGTCAGGCTCAGAGCAGAATTTGGGGCTTGGGTCTGGAAATGTCTCAGGACAATCTCCCATTTCAAAGACTGAATTGGAAAAAAGAAACCAGCTTTCTGGTGCTTGGATCCAACATCACATAGACTGATAGGACAGATCAGTGGATGGACAAACCCATCTGGAACTAGAACTAACACATTCAAAATCTGAATTCTGTTTTTTAACAACCGCAGTTCCCACTTTGTCCAATATGGATCAATAATCCCGCTGCTTCTCCAGCGATCCCCCGTGGCATTAGTCATTGCATAATGAACAGTTTTTGCTTGACACTGCTGTGGAGTATGCGTTGTTGCACTGCTGATTTCTGCCAGTTGCATTTGATAGTTGCAACCCATACATGTATATGGGAGAAAGAAATACATAAAATCAGGTAAATGTTTTTCAGTAGAAAAATCAGCTACTCTTTTGTTGTCCAGATTACCTCTTGCTTGATTTAGTCAAGAGCAAAATCTTATTAGACAATTTATCAATCTTTGTTTATATCCCTCTAGTATGACACAGAAACAGAAGTAATTATTGACATTAATAACTAACGGAATTGTCTCAAACAGGATTAACTAATACAATGTTCCCATTTTCCCTGTGTTAGTGAGAATACTTACTTTTTGTTAGGATGGGAAATGTAATCCTACAGAGAGTTATTTTTCCCCATCATGTCTCACTGCTAAAACAAAACAAATCTCGAATGAAAAAGTCTCCAAAAGACAAATATGATTTTCATTGACATACTCTGGTGTGAGACTGGCAGCACTGCTGAAAAATTGCAACTTTAAGTTTATTTATGTGAAACTTTTCAGAGACCATTTATCACCGGTTAGCTGCAGAATATTTTTTTTCTTGTGTTGCTAATAAGATATTTCGCCCATAAGACCTTTTAAGCCTTCAGTCAGATGTTAATATGGCAGCTGGTTGTAAACTTCTAACATGACACTAAGTTAATTTTGCTTGTGACAGCACAGAGATCCGTAACGGTGTTCTGGATTTCCATCTTCTGGACTCTCTTTTCTCTACAGCACTTTAAAGTTTGTGCTCTTGCTTCATCCTCCCCAGGGAAAATGACTGCCAGACCCCTAATTCCCAGTTGTGGGCACTGGTCCGTCCCACAGTGTGTAACTGCCCGGACTGGGGAGGAGGCTGCCAGTTTCTGCTGTGGCACTGAATTGCTTTATGGATCCTTATTCATGCCATGGAGCTCGAATGCTGAACTGCCTAAGGAGTGATCCAGAACATCAGTATGAAGTTGGATCGCAGCCCGAGGTGTTACCTGACAGCTGCTTGTCCCTGCACACAGGGAGTCTGCGCTGACCCTGAATTTCAGAGGATTGGAGCCTGCAGGATGACAAATATGTTTACTCTGCTTCCCTCTCCAAGCAGCGTTTCCTCGTTCTAGCAATGCCACGGCACTGATGGCATGGGAGCAAGATTATTGCATTATCAGCGGCTCTCACCAGATTACATTGTATGAGATTTTTAATTATGTTATTTCTATAATTCTGCAGTCATTGTTTTGCCTTTTATTGTATCTCCTGATTTTTGGTTCAGCTAGGGGCTAAAATACATTTTGCTGATGAAACAAAATGGGTTTTCCTACCTATTGGGGAAAAAAATTCATCCTTCTGGGAGGTGATAGTGATCTGAATATTTAGGATCTTATGCTAGGATTTTGCATGTTGTTGTCTTTCTCTTAGTGTGATCTGGGCTGTGCAGTTTCCTAGTTACTCCAAGTCAAAGCATGAGGTCTGCTTATTTTTTTGGTCCGCTATTTCTGGCTTCTGTCTTTCTTCATGGAGACTTTAATTTTTCCATCTCTTTCTGCTAAGGGCAAACCTCTTTTTTGGCTCCTGCTGTAGCTCAGTGCTGCTTGGCCAGGGTGTCAGAGTGCACTGAGGAAAACCTGGCTTTTTGAGGAGGCGGCTGCCTTCGCCAAGTTCATGGAGGCCACAGCAGAGCTGGAAGACCATACAGATGAGGATTACTGTGAATATGGTTGCTATGCTAAAGTCACTGATTCATAAAGGACTTTAAATATAAAACTGTGTATGCTGGCTTAGCCATAAGAACTCATCTGTGTTTTTTTGGTTTTGTTTTCCCCAACTAATCCACTCCTAAGGTCAAAGCAAAATCAGGTGTCCATTGGCTCTTTGTAGAGTTTGACCGAACTACTGAAAGCAGCGCTGAGTGCAGGAGATCACTTCTGATATGCTGACCTCATTTAACCCAAATACTCTCTGGATTTCAACCGTTCAGCCCCTTTCATGCTATTTTTCTGCTTTGCTTTTGCTCCCTTGCTCCATCCATCTCCATTTTCTGCCTCACCAGGGAGAAGCTATGGGTCATAACCAAAGGCCACCTACCTACTGATGCTCTCTAGTGGGCTTTCTCTTTTTGCCTTCAGCTTCTACAAAGGCTTGAGTTCAGGGGCTCTGAGAATTCACCCACATTTCCTTGCTAGAGTTGCCATGCTCTCAGGTGAGTTTTCCAAGCCATTAATATCAAAGCAGCATCACTTGTCTTACAGCGGAGTCTAAAGAGAAAAGAGGCCTTGGAGCTGCTTTGGATGTCTGTACTTGCTGGAAAGCGAGGCTTCTCTCCTCTTCCAGTCACTGCACATATCTGGGACTGGTGTTGACTTCAGTAGGACATATCAGTATTACTGGACTTTATCTGAGATAATCCAATTTTTTAGGTTCCTGGCCAAGCCAGCTATTTCCAGTCCTCATTACAGCATAGTGAAGTCACCAAGTATGTGACACAGTATATGAGTTTTCCATTATTTAGCTTTACCTCTTGTCCTGTGTGCTGTGAAAGGAGGGGCTGTGGTTGGGGGGCAAGGTTGTGTTCATCATTGCCTTCCTCTCAGGAAGCAAGGAGCTGTGTGAGGCTCCCACCGAGCAGAGGAACTGGCAGGGATGGATGCATGCGGGTACCTGACACTTGCATTGTTTTCTGCCTGCTGGCTGCTGCTCAGCAGTGGGTGACTCCTGCAGCCCTGCTTAGTTACTGCATGGAAAAAACAGCGGCAGCAGTTCTGTCAAACTAAATACAGTATCGGGGCCAGATATCCTCCCTGGCTGGAAAAGCAAAACCCTTCAGGTGTAGTTTGAGTGAAGGCCCTAAGTACCCCGAGGCTCCCTCTCCAAGTTGCTTTGCAGTGTGTTGTAACAAGAGCGTGGGTGTAGGTAGCACTTGGTGACACCCCACTATCTGCTAAGAAGACTCTTCTGAAAGCCTTTGCTTGTGCAGGTGTCTGCTGCTCCCTCTCGCATAGCTTTCTTGTCTTCTCATGCTGCATGCATCTTTCTGGACCTTCCTGCTGGGTACTCAATATTATCATAACACTTGAATGCCCTCAGTGACTCTCAGTCAACAGGGTTGGAACAAGGAAGCCTTTGGTTAATATTTACATATACCTTCTTGTTATCTCTAGAGCATTTCCTGTTCATTGTAGTGAAGTTTGAGTGTAGCTTGCCTTCATATATTGTGGGGTTGGGAGTGCATTGCATCTCCGTGCATTTATACTGAACAGAATTTGTATGTTTTAGCCTGTCTAATGACCTCCCCAGCAGTTTTTAGCATAGACTTGCCTCTGGCTTCTTTTCTGTAAATAAATAATTCTGATGATCATGCTAGTGCTCCCTGTGATGGGGTTTTGGTATGGAGCACCCCAGTGGTGCAGGGCCTGTGGTGGAGAAGGGCTCCTGTGGAGCAGCTGGGGTGTGTGGAGCAGAAGATGGCCATGTCCACGAGCCCTCGCCCTGGATGGGGCTGCTGCTCTCTGGGCTTTTTGCATGGGTAGCAGCAGTTTTCTTCCCTTTGTGCTTCTTGTAAGGCATGGCATGGGGCTGTATCTGTTGGGTTTGAAGGCTTCCAGCTCTTACTCATCATGAGATTTTTGGGATAGTTTTAAAGACAATTCTGGAGTAAGCTGATGCATCTTTAAAGATGTTTGCAATAAGTTGAAGCAAGCGATGTAAAATCTCCCTCGTGCTCATTAATGCTGCTCGCTGACAGTCATGACCCGTGAGAGTCTTTCCAGCCCACGAGTTCTTTTCCTGGGTTTCTGCAGTGCCAGGGGGGCGGTAGGAGCAAGCAGCCAGATCCCATGTCCTTTTGCAGTCCCCCTGGACCTTTTGCATCTTTTATTTCTCTGGCTTTATCTTTGCTGCTTCCGTTGTGCCCAAGCTCATCCATAAACATACCATCCTGGCTCTTAATTACGTGTATTATTCTATATTTATAGGTCATTTGAGCCTTACTTGGATGTTTAAGATCACTTCATAGTACTTAACAGAATTTGAATAAAGAAAATGTATTTAAAGACCATGTATTTCTTTTTCCTGCAGGTCTAGGGTTTATTTTTGCTTGCACATGCAGGTCACTGTTTCTCTGACCTCTTTTATGTTCTAATCAATATTGTGTTGCAATCTGAAACATTATCTATTAGGGCCATATATTATGGTGTAAACACGATATAGGTGATATTTTACAGATTAAATGGAGAAGAGACTGGCCACATGAGGACCCACTGGCTTAGGAGCCCAGCCCACCTCATTGATTTAATTGAGGAAAATGGATTATCAAGACTTTTTTAATTGCACTTTCAATGGAAATTCTCTGATGTATCTGTCTACCTTCCTTCCTCTTCTCCTCTCATCCCTCCCGATTTGGATCTGAATCTGTTGTGCCTTTTGTCCCTCTGGGGTTAGACCTCCATCTTCTGTGAGCACTTGTTTGGGGTGCTCCTGCCCTGAATCCCTGCATCCAAACCTCCAGCCTCCTGTCAAACCAGCCTCAAAGTCCACGCCTGTCTCCAGCCCCACAAAGAATAAACTCTTTAATTATATGCTTTAGCAAAACCCAACCCTGCCAGCCTACTTGACCTTACCTCTGTGGTGACTTCCAGTGGGAAGTTGGCACAATGGCACAGCCAGGTGATCTCCTGTGGGCAGAGCCCCACTGCAGCCTCTGTGCTCTCTGCCCACCTTTGTCCTGCAGCTGGACAGAGGTTTCCTTTTCTGTAGCTCATGCACATGTTGAAGGAAAGCACACTCCTCCTGCAGCAGTCCTGGTTTCTTACCATGCATGTACAGAGGAAACTTATGAGACCAAATTATATTTCTCCTAAATTTGAGCTGCTTGGACTTTAGATTCCAAACTGTAACCCTGAGACAGGAGCAAAGCTTACACAAACTCTGTTCTGAGCATGGCTCTCGCATCTCCTGAATAAGAAAGGATGGGTATGTGGCTTGGTGGTTTCAATGGGAATCACCCCTACCTAATCTACTGCTTTAAATTCTTGTTTGAAAAGCCCAGAAACTGTGAGAAGAGAAAACAAACTGATGCTTGAGTTCCCACAGTTTTACTGGCAGAATGTCAGCATTGTATTTTATGCAGTGTACATGCTGCTAAGGTACTGAGATAAGCAAAAACTCTGCAATTTCCCTGCCTAGCAGCTCTCTGATGCTCTTGATTTTGTAAATCTCTTTATAATACGTGATTGGAAAAGGCCACCTCACTGATGAGAAAAGCCACAGTAGGAAACAACAATAATGTGTGCTTACTGTCCAGCTTTGTATCTAAAGCTCTTTTGTGCTTGGATTTAAAAAAAGCTACTTTTATTATTTTTGTGAGTTTTATCTCTTCAGCTGGTCTGGATACAGTGTGTTAGTCAGATGTGTGGGTAGTGAATTACCCATGATGTCAAACTCTGTGTTGTTAATTAAAAATACATGCTTTTGACATATTAAGCATCCATTAAAAGCACCATCCTTTGTCTGGAGAGGCACTGCGCATTGCACTTTAGAAATGGGATAAGGTGACAAGACATGAGGGCTAGCTTGCAGAGAGCAAGATTGGGTAGATTAAATGTAAAGAATGGAACTGTTGCTTTGGATTATGTGTTTGCTTTTGCTTATCTCCCAAGGAATAGATCTCGAGGGCTTAGCTGGCTGTCTGGGTGAGAACTAGCAGGTGAAGTGCTGCCATTTTTTCACTGACTGGTAAAATTGTTTTTCTGATTTGATCAGCATAGTGCAGCACGGTGTCTGTTAGTTAGCACATCCTTGTAGCTGGAGGTTTTCAGGGAAATGAGAAATTGTATCTTTTTAAACTTCATGTGACACACTGCTGAAACAAGCAATATTTATTTTCCCACAGGCTATATTTTCAGAGATGCATTTGGATGGAGACTTGCAGTGCTATAGTATTTCCTTAGAGCTGAAAGTTAGGTTTAATTTATTTAAGAAGCAGGTATTAAGCATACCTTAATTCATGCAAAATATGTCAAGCTGTTCTTCCTTAACACCAAATGAGAAGTGATAACAATGTCCTTGGCCTTGATTCAGGACCGCAGTGTGCATCTGAAAGCCTGGCTCAGGTGCGATGGGTGGCTGGTGCCTGAACTAGAAGAATCTGTGTCCTGGGAGGGGCATCTCTCTGCTTTCCATGTGGCTTTTAAAATGTTTAGTTTCTTTCCTTGCTGGAAGTGCCGCAGTCATGGTTCAGGGCCCCCAGCAGCGGGGGTTTGAGTGCTGGGCCTCTGCTCCCTGCACCCTTCCTAGCAGGGGGCACATCCTCAGGGTGTGCTCTTGGAGGCTGGATTGAGCGGGGCATCTGGGCTGGGCACAGTCTATAATGCAGGTGTGTTTTTACTTGCTTATTTTTCAGAGAAAAATCATGAAGTAAAAGGAAATCTTAAAAAAGAGAAAAAAAAAAAAAAAAAAGAGAGACTGAATTGTAATTAACCAGGAAAAGGGTTGTCTTGTTCCCCATCAATCAAACTCAAGCACAAATGAAAGGGGCTTCTCTGTTCCAAGCAGTTATAACAAAGAAAATGGTAAAACTGTGAAAGCAAGAGTGCTACTAACAGGCTGGTGCTCTGCTATACAGCTGGCTTTTCCTGGGATTATTATGGGCAACCATAGATTTCTTTAATTTTGAAACAGAATAGAAAATAGGCAAAAATTTTTATTAATATGGGTAAATTTGAGTCAGCTGTGACATTTCCTTTAAAACTGGTTTTAGTTTTAATGGGTAGTTGCAGAGTCCTAAGTCTTTTTTCAGCCCATGAGGTAGTGCACATAGAGCTTTACATTCATATGCAGGAAGGAGCTGCAGGTCTGCATTTGTGACAGTCTGTTTAAAACCTGCAAGAGAAGGAGCCTCCTGAAACAAGGTTAAGCTCTTCATTTGCCATTCAAGTGTTGAGAAATTTTATCTGCCACCTCCAAAAAGGAAACAGAAACCCCACCTTATCTTGAGTTTCCTCATAATGATTCTGAACAAAATCTGTTGTTTAATGTTGATATTGAATTTAAATTGATATGTTAATAAAATATGAAGACTTAATATGTGTAACTGATTTAATTCAAAATGGACTATGATTATACACTAAAACTATGCAATGTTGTATAGATATGGCTATTGTGTTTTATAGTTAACACTTCATGTACACGGAGTGAATTTTGGGAAGAAATGCTTTTTGAATTGCAAAACTTCATATTACTTGAATGGACATGTATGTGGGAGCCCTAAAAATTTAGTTGCATCTCATTAAATATATTAGAATTAAATGGAAGATATTTTTGTGGTTTTAAAGAAAGATAATACTAGCACTGTTCAGGGTCAGTAATATTGGTAGTGGTAAGTTGGATGTGGTGACATGCGGGATGTGGGGATGCCTGATGTATCACGTCATAGTCCCAGATTTCAGAGAGATTTCTCAAAAATAGCATTAAAGTAGGGCAGCTCGTTGCCATCTCCTTCCCTGCACCATCCTGCTCTTCCCAGCTTTGCTTTCCTCTCGTACAGGCGGGTGCTGCTGTAGACGTGATGCCGTTGTGATGGGAGAAGCAGCCTCAAACCCAAGCAGGCTTTGCGAGAGACTTTGGGCAGTTCGTACATGCTGGTCAGAGGATGGCCACAGCGATCCTTGCTTTGGAGAGCAAGGGCAGCCCTGGGCTCCATGGAGAGATGCTCCAACAGCCCAGGAAGCTGAGACCAGGTATAGCAAAGTCCTGCTGTCTTCTCACTGCCTGTAAACAAATCAGGAAATCTTTCTTGTTTCTATAGAACTTTCTATAACTTTCAGTAATATCCACTGCATTCACTGACATCTCTTGCCTGAGGAATGCCTAGAATAACAGTCTTTGTTAAAATGTCCTGTGCAGGGAATGTTTTCTTGCTGGTCGTGGAGGAACATGAGGCTCTCCTGTAGCATTTCAGATTTCTCTGCATTTTTAAAGGTGCAGGTTCCTTACAGCTCTGAGTCATTTACTTAAGTATCTCTCTGGAAAGATATGTGTGGTTGGAGCCTGAAGACTTGGCTCTCAAGTGTTTTCACCTGTTGTCAGTGTCTCGAAGCTCACCACAAAGGCTGAAGCCCGAGATGCTGTCCCTTTCCCTGCCCTGTGCTGCAGTGAAGTATTTCCTGTAGCATTTGCAGAAAGGCTGCACAGGGACATCCTGCATGGTCGCCTGTCCCATGCTTCACCCTGCGTTTTGCATGATCAAGTCCACTACAACGTTGCTGTAAATGCATAAACCTGCAGACGGTGTGAACCAAAGAGGTCTCTGAAGCCTGTGTAGAAGGGCCAGGTATGAAAGCCTGGTCATACAAATACCACAACTCCTGAAGGAAACAGGTACCAGGTGCCAGGATGATGTGACACTTCTATTAGACAGGGTTTAAGAAAGGAAGTGGGAACAATATTAAACTTATCAATGCACTGGAAGGATAAAAGCCCAAGGAAAAAAAAAGACATTTGGCTTCAGTGTTGGACACCAGTGAGCGCAAGCAATGCCTCATAAGGCGGATAGCTCTGAAGTGCAATTCCAGTCTGAAAAATTGCCTTGTGATAGCAATGGAGTGAGGTTCGAGGTGGCGTGTATCAGTGGTTTTCAGCATAAATGTTTTTCTAACTGCCATCCCTGGAAATGCAGCCTGAACTCTCAGAGCAAGCTCCAGCTCAAGCCATTAATAAAACTTGTGGCACCTCTTAATTTCAGTGGCGGTGGCTTAGTGGTGACCTCTGGGGTAGAACAGATCTCCTTTCAGTCCCAACTATGTGAAAACCACAGTTTGTGGAAATAAAACTCAGTAAAAACTTATTTTTGTCACTGATTTCAGCAGATAGCGCTTTGAATGCATGCAAGGAGCAGACCTGCTGAGTCAGGTAGAGCCTTTTTACAAAATAGCTTTTCAGAGGAAAAAGCGTGTTTTGAGAAGATGTAAGAATTCTGTGAGGATCCAAACTTCAGTGTGTGATTCAACCAGAAGAAAATATGCAGAAAAAGAAGATAGATATGAAATGTACTGGGACTCCCAGCATGACTAGAGGCAAAAAAGCAAGAGCCAGAATGATCTTGGAAGCTTGTTTCTGCACGCAGGGGAAACCTGCTACCATACAAACTGCTACATTCACTGGGAAAAGCCCCTTTTGTATGTGGATGCGAGGAGGTGCATGCTACTAAAAGTATTAGTGTTATCCATTTTTCTATAGTCGATTTTAGAGTGTAATGAGTGAGGAGTGAAACACCGATAAGGAAATGTGAAATGTTGGAAGCTGCAGCCGTAAGCCACTTCAGACACTTGTGCCAGCATGGTAAAATGAAGCTGTGAAGCATTTCAGTGAGTGGACTACAGGGTCATATGGACTGAAATGAGCTGCTTACGGGCTCAGTAACAAAAGAGAATTTCAGAACAGATTCAGATAAAAGAGGGCGAAGGGGAGCGGCATCAAAGGGCTCCCCAAATCCAGTATGTTAATAGTACTGCAGTAACATTTAAGCTCTCTGGAAGGAGCACAGAACAGGTGATGGGGCCTGGCTGGTGTTTGATATGGCAGGTAACTGCTGTGTCTCATACTTGGGGATATCATTGAGCCTGGGGTTCTGTGCTGCAGAGTACTTGGCAGTCCTGGCTTGGGGACTCCCAGCCCTTCCCTGCTTGTTCCTGTGCTCCCCTGGGCTCGAACCGCCTGGCACAACTGCTCGTGCAGCTGTGCTGTGGGGCAGCAGATGGATTCAGCTTAACAAAAAACAAACAACCCGCCCCCTACCCCCAAAGAAACCAAAACCCAAAAATGCCAGGAGGAGGCCAGCTCCAGGGGGTTCCCCAAGAGGAGCTTCCCAGCAAGCTGGTGGGTCAGGAGAAGCTGTGGACGTCCACTGCAGTGAGAAGAAAAACAAGGAGCTTGAGGCGCAGGGGTGAAACTGCAGCATCCCAAGGAGGCAGCACAGGGAATTGAGAAGGAAAGTACGTGCCAGCGCTTGCAGTGTCAGCGTGGCTGTGCCACAAGGCAGGGTTGCTTAGCAATGAGATGAGGCCTGTGTAGAGCAGCAGAATAAATAACGTTTTCATAGCAACAACCTTAAAAACTTCCCTTCTTTCCTATGCTTTTGGTTCATCTGAAGTTAGCATGTTGCTCTTGAAATTTGAGGGCCATCCTGAAGAACTCCAGCATTGTTCCATGCAGCAGAGCTTAGCCAGTGCAACCCTCTGGCAGAGCGCCCGCAGGGCGACCCTGCCTGCAGCGCCTTCCCAAACACCCCTGTGCTCTTTCCCTGCAAAGCCTGGGGGCTCACGCCTGTCATAGGGCTGCTTTCTGGAGGGAGCTTCTCTTAAGCGGAGCTTCTATTGAGGCACTGGTGGGCACCCGAGTTCCCCTGCAAGCGCCTGTTTCCGTCTCTTTCAGGTTTTTGGTGTTTCTGCTTCACAGGTGGCTGCAGCTTGATTTCTGCTTTTTTCACTGAATACACCTCAGGCATCAGCAGCACCCATTTGGAGTGTCCTTTAAATATTTGTGTATTGAAAAGCCATTGCCTGGGTGCTCGTATGCTATGGCATTTTCGTGGAGCTTTGGAGCATCTGAAATTGGGGCAATTTAGGAATAGCAATATCCCTTCTGGCTTAACAGCCCATTTATCCAATGCATCACAACAGAGGCTGTATGAATTGTGTTTAGGTAAATTGCTGTTTTGTAAGCTGCTCCGTTTATATTATTCAGATGTTGTAAGTGTGGAACTGCAAGCTTTGTTTTCTTGTGTCGTAGCGGAGATCGTAATGGTCCCCCAGCGTCCTCTGAGCTGTAGAAAATCTAATTAAAGGAAAAATACTTTGCTGTGCGCATACAAGATTCACAGCAAAACTGCTTAACGTCTTTGGTGTTTGGCTTTTTCTTTCCTGATGCTTGGCAGAGCCTTTGCCCCCTGGGGAGACACTTTGCCCCCAGTCCCAGGGGCAGGGGTGTGTGCAGGGCAGGGCTGCTGCTTCCTCTGCACAGGGCAGTCTGCAAGGCAGAGAGCCTCCGAGCAAAGAGCCACTGCTCTTTCCATACCTAATCCCGATTAACTTCCTTGGGAGTGTTTCTTTGTGTGCTGCAGCATAATAGTTAGAAAGATGTAATTAAAAAAAAAATCTCAACTCATAATGTACTTAAATCAAAGCGTATTATCCACAGTGCCGCCTTCTCCCGGAGATGATCCGGGCGATGGGGTGTTATCTGCATGGCAGCGCAGGCAGTGGGAGAAGGAGGAGGGCTGTTTGAACCTCTGCTTTGCCGGAGGGTTCTGGACTCCACTTCCATGTCCCCGCTTGTGGGATAGCTGTTGTTCAGAAACAGCAGCAAATGCTGTGGTGTGTGTTCCTCTTGGTGCAAGGGAGGGACTGGATTCCTGAGCAAGGTGAAGCAATTGCTTTTGTAGTCTATTTTTAATATAATTATTATAAATGTAAGTCCTTAAAACATGGAAAATCAATAAGGCAGAAACATAAAGACATGGAAGATATGTTTATATTTACAGATATGGTATTTTTTAGGTGTTTTTAACTATTGTTTATTAGTGCATATTGGCCTGAACCTAACTTTGAAATGTAAATACTTAAAAATTCAGAGTTGTGGAATTTGAATTTAATATTTTACTTGCTCAGCATGTGTGAGGGCTCTGGATCTCTTATGATGATGGGCAGGAGTGTCTCTGAAGTCTGGGGCTTGCAGAATGGAGAAGTAGTGCCATGTGAGGCTAACTTGGATTTGTTTGACATGATGAATCTGCGCCCAAATAAGTCTTTGCTGGGAGAGCAAAGCTGGGAGACCACCTTCTGCACCTTCAGAAGTGGTATATCAGCTCTTGGGGTATTTGTAGTTCTGCTGCTTTATTTTGTGCATATATTCTGCCTGGTGGAGGTTTCCTGGGGTCAGGCAATTTTCTGTTCTTGAGTTCTGTAAACAGCTTGCTGGGCAATTTTGCCTTTTTTTCCTTGCTTTTTTTTTTTTTTTTTTTTTTTTTTTGAAAGAATGGTTGCTGTGTCTGGATATTTCTTTGTTGTAGCTATTTTCCGATCACTAACATTCATTTGCTGTGTGCAGGGATTCATTTTCTGTGTTTCCTTTAACTGATATACCACAAATGAACTTTGTTCTATACTGCCAAAATCCTGTGAAACCGTTTTAGGTGAAACAATGGAAAGAATACGTTCACGCGGATGCAGAGCACCAGCAAGTGCAATGGTTTGGCCTGTCTCTCTAGCACATCTGTATCTCTTGGCACTCAGGGAGGAGCTAGAAGAATGGACCCCTAATTGAAAAATTAAATGGCTTGTATAGACTTCATTGTGTAGACTGATCTGTATTCACTGAAAATCTGATGCTGTTTTGTTTTACTAGCTGGATGAGGTGTTAAATCTTGATCTTCTTTGCATGAAAATATCCATGAAATTTTCCCTTGATTCAGGGTAGTTAAAAAAGGAAAGAATGAATTTATTAAGTTTGAACTTGTGGTTTAAACTGCAAGAGCTAGATTTCATAACTAATTAGGATTATTATTACTGATAAATGAACAGTGTAGAAGCATAACTATGGATTGAGTAAGAGGAGTAGTATGTTTGTTTGTGTAAATGAGGCTGATGATACTGCAACGTGCTTAATAACTACAGCTCAGCCTGATTTAATAGCTGATCATTAAAGTCCGTGGTGCCACAGAGCGACCCCATGGGACTGCAGTATTTTCTCATATCGTGACCTGATTCAGCCACAAAATGTTCAGAAGAATTTAAGTCATGATAAATGCTTGTCTTTAACCTGTGGCTTGTTGTGAGGTGCCTACAGAGAGAGCTTGAGATGCCTTGTTGGAAAGCCTGTTGGTACCTACCTGTCTTGATGGCTGTTGCAGAGGTGAGAACTATAGATTATGGCTTGGGACATCTCTTGATCTCTAGAGACATGCCTATCTGTAGCTATACCAGTAGAACCAGCAATGTATAGCTTGAAGAGTTAATCTCTCATTTTAGGATGCTCTGCTGCATGCTTCCTGCCAGGCAGCAGTTCGGGAGAGCCTGCGCTCTGCCACCCTGTCCCCTGGGGCTGGGGACAGGGCTGTGCTCTCCCCAGCATCAGCCCAGGCGTTTTGGACTCGCTTGGGGTCTCAGTGCGAGTAAAACACGTGCGATCAGTAGTTACAGGGAAACAAAGAGCTGGAGTGAGGTTGACTCTGGGAAGAGCTCTGCCACACACAGGGTTTTAAAATGAGCTAAATTTAAGAATGAAGTGTGAAGCTAAACTTCTGCTTGTGTGGTGCTTTGAAGATATGTTAAGCCCTGAGTAGTACTATGTCTCCAGAAAATGGATTTGGATATTTCCTTTCTGTAAGTAGAATGCTCTCTGCAATTCAGTTTTCTGCTGTATAGTGTATATATCTTCCTTAATTCCTTTCCTTACAAGATGGCACTATTTTTAAATGAGGCTTTTATTTTCCTAATTAACCATGTAATCATTGCTTTTCTGTTTCTCAGTTTTGTTGATACATTTGAAGGCATCTCATTCAAGTTTTGTTTCTGCCCTGGCTTTCCTACAGCTTCCAGAATTATAGCCAATGTTTCACAGCTGATATAAAGTTTCACTGCTGAAGACTTCTTGAAAATAAGTCAGTTAAAATTTACCCGTGCAGCATTTGTATGGAAGGTAGTCGGCATGTCTCACAGCTTCAGAGCAGCTCCTGGTTTGGTTGATCAGCAGGAATATTGTCCTTGGAATAAAATTACTTTTCTTAAATTCTCCTCCTCTCTTCCTGCTGGTCTAGAAGCCACCCAGAGACCTTTCCATGTTAGCTGTGGATTTGTTGTAGACAAGAAGCAGCTCATCTCTTGACTTTCTCTTTTTGTTTACTCAGGAGTTATCCAAACCGCATGTTGATGTAGGCAAAATCTTCTCAACACCAGTGTATCGCTTACCCACAAGACCATCCTATTTAGCCCACGCCTTTTTATACTAAACTCTACTTACAACAAGTAGCCCTCAACTCTTCACTGATTTTTTTTTTTTTGTTGTTGTTGTTCAGGAAAAGGACCTCAGCTCGTGGGTTTGGTGCTGCTGTGTATTTTCACTCATTTCCAGCTGTGCAGTGTTGTGGATAATTCATAGCAGGCAGTGTCCAGAGCTGCCGTGGTGAAGCAGAGCAATGGGATCAGAATGGAAAAAGGAGATCCCCAAAGAAGAGAAGACATAGCGATTATCGTTAAAGCCCCAGAAGCGTTGTGTAGGGGCATGGAATTTAGGTGATTAAAAGGAAGGTAAAGATGTCAGAGCAGAAGGATGCTGGAAAAGCAGAGGTTAGGAACAGTGTGAGAAAGTTGATTACAAGCTGGTGTGCCTTGTGCCATTGATGGAGAGATCTTATATGGGTGTTTGGAGGGTGCTGTGAGGAAAAGAAGATTTTGCATATTAAGGAGTTTGCTACAGGGAGAACTGATCTTCCTTCAGGAAAACTTAAGACGACTATTACTAGCTCTCATTTTTTGTACTGGGGTTTGGTATTAACTTCTAACAACTGTAGAGTGCTCTGCAAAAATTGTTTTGAAAAATTTGGCTGCATTCTTGACCTTTCTGCTGCTTTACTGTGCTGCTATTTGTGAATAACGTATGTGACAAAAGCTGTTAAAATAAGAATGAAGTTTATGAATAAACTTCAAGACTTTGCTGTGAGCAATACTTTTCTTCGTAAGTGAAATTATCACTTGTCTGAGCATTCCTGATTTCATGTTTGTAATAATATCACTATCTGCTTAGTTATTTAAGGCAGTGCTCTGGAGCTTAGCCCAGAGCTGTGGCTCGGGTGCTGGTAAGCCGGGCAGCGAGCGCTGGCTTTGGGAAGGCTGCCAACAGAGATGTACCTTGCTGAGAAATGTCTCGGGAATCAATCAAATCATAAAAGAATCTCATCTTTAATGAAAAGAAGTATAAAGGAATGAAGTGGGTTGGTTTTCCCTCCCTGCTATTAATGGTGTTCTCCTGCCTTCAGGAAGACCAGCCCACACAGTTCATTGGTAATGAACCTCCCTTTCTCTGAGCACTCAGTAGCTGTTAAGATGTCCTGCTCCAGGCATGTTGGAATGAGCAGGCTCATGTCTGTTTGGGTACATTTTGTTTCATGTCTTCTTTCATACCCTGGGGAGCACGTCTCTCTCCGGTCCTCTGTCAACCTGGCCACCAGCATTGCCTTGAGAAAAAGCTAACTGGCTTAAGGAAAGACCAGTTAGGTAGCAATTGTTAAGTCCAGGTGGAGTAAGCATCTCTTACAAGGTAACTAGTTGTCTTCATCAATCAGATGTGCCCCGTATGTGTATTATACCCAGAAATGACTGGAAGTGTCTGGTGCCTTCCCAGGAAAAGGTGTGTTTGGTGAAACAGAACCCAAAATCTTGAGATGTGGGAACTGCTGCAGGTCATGCACATCATCCCCCAGAGGCTACAGAATGCGACCTGTTTCTTCAGACAGAAATATATATATGTGTGTGTATATATTTTTTTTTTTTTTTTTTACTTTGAAAAATATCTCATTAATTATAGTGGCTGCTTCTGCTGTGGAAATTCGGAGCGAGCCAGGCTGACACTGTACGGGATAACCTGCAGCTGTTTGGGGAAGGTTTTCCTTGCCCTGTTAGTGCATTGGGTGGAGTCAGAGCAATGACACTGTATGTGCTTTAGTATAATGTGCATGTACCTTGGAGAGACAGAGAAAATGCTCTAAAAAGTAGGTATTAGGAGAAGTCTTGGTTGCCTTATGTTAATAAAGTCATTAGCCTAACTGATAACATTTCAATAAAAGAGCAAAATTGGAATAGGATTTCAAGGTCGGATGTTGGAAGAATGGATCGGGAAGCGTGGCGGTGAGGCTCCTTGCTGGCGGTGCCAGGTGGAATTAACTGTGGGCAGCTTTTGCCCACCTTGGCTTGCTGGAGTGGCCCTTGGTGCTATCCTCCCCTCTGGATCTGGTTCTTTTACAAGTGATGTCCAAGCAGCAGGCAGCAGAGTGACACAGCACCGCCCTGTTACGTCTGGTGGGCTGGTCTGCCTAACGGTGTAAAGGGGCTGTTTTCTGTCTCCTTGCTTGACAGACCCTTGAAATTTTATTTGAGAAGAAACTGGATTTTTACTCTCCCTTAGGCAGGAACGGATGTATATCTGGAGGAGAAGTCTATGAAAGCTTCTGTGTTTTAAATTTCAAATACCAAACACAACAAACCACTTGCAGACACTGTGATGCTGTTGTTCAGACATGGAAATCAGCCCCCGCACGAGGGCTGGTGAGGATGCTGGGTGGAGCAAAATTGTGCAAAACGTCATCCATGGGACAGCACCGCTCCTTGGATCCTCGGCAAACGCTCGTGGACAGCACAGGTGTGAGAGAGCTGCTCTGTGTGCTGTGACAACGTGGAAACAAAAAATGGTGACGTTTGTTGAACAAGGTGTTCACCAGGATCTGGTCCTCAGCATGGTTTGTCACCGCTGCTTGGCAGCGCATCGAGGAGGAGCTTGGAGTACCAAAAATAGCGTGAATTCAGAAAGACGTGTTTTAAAATTACAGAGCAGCTAGGCAACAAAAAGTACACAGTCCATACTAGGCTTCAGCTGTTTGTTTGATGCTTCAGCCAAAAATGGCTTTGTTAGTCAAAATGAAATACTGTAGGCGGCTAATCCTAAACCCACCAGGGATCCTGAGCAAAATGGCAGCATGAGGCAGACACAGCAGTGTGGGAGCATCTGTTGCCATGCCAACCTCTTAATTTAAAGCTATCGCAGAGCAGATGCTATCGCATCATAAATATAGGTTTACCTTGTAGTAATGATGCTGTTCTAGACATTAAGTTTGCTCATGTGTAGGAATGCTTGGGACCTGAAGTACACAGAATAAATCAAAGTACTGATTAGCTGTATTTATCTTTCATGAAATAAGAATAAGGCTTCCTTGGACTTATTGCTTTGCATGAAAAATAGTGAGTTTCAGTTTTTTTCTAGAACACACCTTTGCACATTGCTCACCTGGGTGCACTCCATCCCCACAGCAGCGTGCTCTGTGCCACCCATCTCCGCTGCCCGTCACTCTGGTACTCAGCTGCTTGGTAGCATCAATTGCCATCTTTTTTGTTTGAAAGATTTTTCTGTAAGTCAAGCTGACAGCCTGCGTATGATGTATATTTGCGAGTTAGAGCTGCAAATAGGCAACCTGACAGTGTGAGAGGTAGAGCGTGGGAAAAGGCTCAGAGCTCCTGCTGGCAGGGGTTTGGGTAGCTCCAGACACGTTCTGGGAAACTGGTGGTGTTTATTCCGGCTTCAATTTTATTGCTTCTCATCCTGAGATGGTATTTTGGATGTGAAAAGACACAGGGACACATTTTAGATTTAAAAAAATAAATAAATACAAATCTCCATCTTGAGAGGAATGGCAGTGACTGGAAGGCCTGTGAAGGACAGGTGCTAATTAAAGGTTGAACCTGCAGTTGAAGCTCTGACACATGTGGTCAGTCCTACTGAGGAGCTGCCCAGACCAGAGCACAGCACCTGGCCAGTGTACAGGCTACAGAACAGCAGCTGTTAAGCTTGTTAGATGGATTAATTGAGGTTACATTTTCCTTCCTCCTTCCTTATCCCTGGTAGCACTAGCCTGGTCACCACATCCTCCAGTGTCATTAAATGGTCAGCTGGGCATCTCCTCTACTTAATCAGAGCTGCCCTGAATTTCTCTGCTTTGCCTTTTCTGATCAGGTGCTCAGTACCTTTTTGTGAGAAGACATCCATCACACCAACAGCTCCATTGCTGAACCCCTGGCCTTTGAAATAGTTTTCTAGGTCCTTCTAGGAAGTATATAGGGGTATGGATTATACTATGTCCTTGCTACTGCAGTTCAATTTATCTAATTCACAGAAACTGGTTATGTTTTCCAGTTTTACATCAGTATTCTCAGATAATAATGATTTTTTTTTTCCTGTTGTGTGTCCAAAAATTTAGAATGCTATGTGGGTACTTGTTGCAATCAGTGCCTTGCCTTTTCTGCTAATGTGCTTTTTTATTCTTGTAGTGAAGTGAGCAGCTGAGCAGCTCGCACCTCTCAGAGGGCTTTCCATTGCAGGCAGCTGTGTCCATCAGGAATGGAGGTGCTGCTGTTCTTATCAGGCATCATGTGGAAATCTCTTTGTAGAAGCTGTCTTAAATTTAGTGACAGGAGTTCAACTATAGCATTTTTATTTTTCTGAGGAGGACAAAGCAGAGATGCACAGAAACTTCATGCCCCAGAGGCAGACTGGTGCTTCTAATTTCTGGCAATTGGTGGAAGGTTGCCGAGTGCATCAGGTGTAACTGGTATGAGTCGTGACTGGAACTGGTATAGAAAACTGTGGTATGTGTGTATTTGGGGAAAGTATATACAGCAGGTGCTCTGGAGTGAATAATACGCTTGCTGTGTCTGAAACCATCTGAAGGATGGATATATCCTGCTCAAAGCACTGTTTTCACCTGTATCCCAAATATAACTAGGGAAACAGGAAACTAGGAAAACATTTTTCAGCTTCTGTGTGCTTGTGGTAGAACAAGTGCTCAAGCAATGTGTTGTCTGACGTGAGAAACGAATAGAGGCTTCACCCTAAAATTGAGGCTGTATCGCAAATGCTGGTGTCTTGTCCACGTTTCTTCCCCAGCAGCAGTGCCACAGCCGCTGAGAGCAAATCCTGCTGCACTTGCCTCCGTACCGTGGTGTCAGTGGGTCACTGTCAGTGGTTAAGATATATAGATTTATATATATACACTTTGCATAGGGCATGTGAAAAGCATTGAAGACACTAATTGCAGGACCAGAAATAACTTCCTAAATGAAGTTCTCACAGGGATACTTGGAGGGGCCGGGGCAAGGCCAAATCCTTTTGCAGGAACAATGCAATAAACCCTGTTTTGGTGAATTCCTCTGCCAGTGAATTCAATGGTGAAGACTGTCCATGGAAAGTGAACAAGTTTAACTGAATTAGTGAGTACTGTAAAGCATTTTAATTTTTTCTTCTTTATTTCCCTTTTGTGCTTGTGAGAAGTATATTACTATCAACGACTCCAGTTAGTTGAAAATTAGTCCCTAAATTCCCTTTTCTGATTTTAGTTTGAGTCGATACCTGCATGTTCTCATTTATACCAGTCTGGTTGGTCTTTATGCGTGTTAACAAGCTGTTGTTATGCCCCCATACAAATATGGTACTCTTCTTTGAGTTGCTTTCACAGTCAACAGATGGAGTCATGCATAAAAATATTGTGGAAAAACGTTGCCCAACAATGATGTTTGGATGAGGTCTAAAAGGTATTATTTAGGAAAAGCTAATGAAAGTGTCAATTTTTACCATATGCAGTACGTGAGCAGCGGTACGGCTTCTGAGATGGGACATGCGGCGTGGGTCTTCTCTGGGAATGCTCTGTCACAATCCAGTGCTTCTTCAGAAGTTCTCTATAAGTAATTAATCATTTATTAATAATCTGCAAATGATATACGTCCTGGAAGCCCAGAACCCTTCCCATGGACCCTGTCCCACTGGTGGGTGTTGGAAATCAGCCATTTTAGCCAGAAATGTGCTGTTTTGTCAGGAAGTTTGTCCCTCACTGTGAGATGTTTCAGATTTTGGGGGTTGCTGGTATTTA
Source organism: Aptenodytes patagonicus (assembly GCF_965638725.1). Classification (NCBI taxonomy): domain Eukaryota; kingdom Metazoa; phylum Chordata; class Aves; order Sphenisciformes; family Spheniscidae; genus Aptenodytes; species Aptenodytes patagonicus. The sequence continues at coordinate 58,116,338 of NC_134953.1, read as the reverse complement.
AAAGCTGTATTTTTAAAAATTATATGGAATATTAAAGTACCGAAAGGTATTCTTTAAGAAACAGCAAGTTTGCTTTTTAAAAATGCTGGGTTGGATATGGAGAGCAGCTCCTCTGCCGGTGGTAGCCACTCATTTGTTTGATGAATCATTATGGTTTGCCCTGAATTAGCTACTTAGCAGAAAATTGCTGCCATCTTTACAAGCCTCAGAGCCTGGTATATGTGTTTAAAGAGAGGGACAAAAGGCATTCATTTTCAGAAAACCATGGTGCTTAGAAGTGTGTGAGTCCGTGTGCCAAAGCAGCTCAGTACTTTTGGCAGCTGAAATGGGCAGAAACACAAATCAACAGGACCCAAAGTGAAAAAATCTGTGCACATGTAAAAAAGTAAAGAGGAGGATGCAATGAAAGAAGCACTCCTTGTTTTGGCAAGACCCAGCTCTGGGCTACCTACCTTGGCTTGCTCATAGGACCAGATACATGTAACTGTATTTTACTTGCTTTTTTTATCTGCATCTGGTTTATGCCTATCTGTACTATACCCGTGAAGTTATCCTCATACTCTGTGGCGGGACCTCATATTCTCTTTGTTGGGAAGGCAAATAACGCTATCTGAATTTTATCATTTACATTCCTGCCATGCTGAGGAGGTGCAGCGTGGGCACAGACATAGAGGCAGCACATTGAAGACAGAGCTAAGAGGGGCCATCTGCATCTCTGTTGCAAATGCCTGCTTGCGAATTTATCATGCTCCACTGTAGATGTGTTTGTGCTCTTTTGCCCCAATACTCTTTCCAGAGGCCGTCTCATAGTTTCCCTTTGGGCGGCTGGGGAAGTTGGGAGAACACAGGGTGCGGTGTTTGGGAGCCTGGCTCATGTGGTGGGCTATGAGTTAGGAGGAGACACTAAGCAAAAGTAGTTTTCTTTGGGACGTGTAATTTCTAGTCTTTTACCTAAACGCTCGATGCTTTGTCTAACTAATACTTTTTGTATAACTACAAAACTTGTTTGGTGTTTTGTAGGAGAAAGAGGGAGGCTGTGGTTTTGTCAGCCCTATGGGTACTTACGCTGTTGTCTCTGGGTTGTGCATGTGGACACACAATGGTAGGCACCTCTGAGGGCTGTACCCCAGCCTGTGCTGGGGTGCAAAGGATGCAAATACTTCTGGCCAGTCTGGGGAAGGTCAGCGTGGGGCTGGCCGGGGGTCATGGCACACAGCCTCAGCAGGCACGGCATGCAGAAGCATGCTGAGCTGCATGGGTGCCTCTCTCCGGGCTCCCAGCCCTTTTGGTGGGGATGTTTTCTGCGTTATTCACAAGAAATAGATGACCTCTTCAGGGTCCCGTGTCTCCTTGGGATGCTGCAGCTGTGCAAGGGCTCTCAGGCCAGTGTCGGCAGCGTGGCTAGGTGAGTCCTGCTCCCTGGTGCCCGGGTGTGTACTGCCCTGCAGAGCTGGGATGTTTGCTGGAGGGTTCTGGGACGTGGCTATCGAAGAGAGCTCCCTGTCTGCAGGGCTGCTCCCCAGGGCAAACAGGACCTGCCTGCTCAGTCTGCTGCCTTCACCCCGTCCATCACCGCATGGAAAGCCTTTCCTTTAGCAAAGGCATCGGGGGTCTTTGGTACCACTTGTTAAATGGACGTTGTGCTACAGCTGTCGTGCAGCCCTTGGGGGGCAAGAGCTTGCAAGAGCTTCATCTGAAAGCAGCCAAGGGAGGAAGCATAGAGGCAAGTAGGGAGGAATGGGATCTGCCCATTTGCCATCCTGGCAGTGCCCTGGCAGAAAAAGGAGCAGTTTGGTATTTCCGTCATCATGTCTAAATTTGTTCTGTAGCAAGGTTGACCTGTTACATATATACTTAAAAAAAAAAAAAAAAAAAATCACTTAAGTCTGTTTCCCAAATTCAAAGTAGCATCCATTCCAAGGGCTCTAACATGCTGTGAAGTGTCTTACCAGAGCATGGTGGTCCCATTTGTGAACCTTTACTTTCACCTTCCTTTAGCTTCAGCCTGGCTGACATCTGTTTTCACAGCTGCTTCCCCATCTTCATCCCCCACAATTTCCCTTTACTACCTTATTTTAGCCATTTAAAGTGATTTGTCTACTAAGACTCCTCTAAGTAGGAGGAAATAATTCGTTTGCAAATAATACAGGCTGTATCAAGGCAAGCCCGCCGTCATTTACCTGTTTGACTCGATGGACATCCACATAAGAGCGTCTGTCAGCAGGTATGCTCCAAGATGAAATATAATGCTAAAATAGGAAGGAAAAGAGCAGGAAGAACACAGTAACCCCTTACGAGATGGATTTTTCCTTTTTCTTTCATGGATAGTGTAAGGTTTGCACAAGGGATATTTTTTCCCTTTTTAAGGGTATTGCTGTGCTAACCTTTTAATAGCTGACCCATTTGCTATTATCTGCTGGAGCACATTTCCTCAGTGGCTGACAGTCCCCGCACGGGGGGCGAGGCTGCTGGAGGAGCTCTGGAAGGCAGCAGCTCCTCATGCCGCCCTGGGCGTTTTCTGGCAGCTGAATTTTAATGGAGGCCCTGGTGGGGCAGCACTGTGGAGTGAGCCATGTGCAGCGGCTCAGCAGGCAGCAGGCAGGACCTCACTGCTTGAGTTCCTTCCAGCAGACTGTCTCTTTTTCCAGCGCCTCCATCTCCATGTTCCCCACACACTCCATGTGCAGAAGAGGTGGGAACTCGGTGGGAGTTTGACCATGGCTGGGCTCATCAAGAGCATCTTTTTATTTCCCTTTTACTTCTGCAGGCCTGGGTGTTTTTGCATTCAGGAGCAAAGCAGAGTGCTGCTTGCCACCCATGCGATGCACCCATGTGGGGACATCCAGACCTGCCCAGGAAAGGGGGCCCTGTCACTGCTCACCCAGCAGACTGGCTGGGAGCTGTGCCTGTCCCACCAAAAGCCCTGGTGGGACTCTGTTCCACTGGGCTGCAGCCCCTGTTACAGTCTCTGCTGACCGGGAATTAAAATCTGCCTCTGCTGTACTGTCATACAATCTACTTTGCAGTTGTGTTGAGGTACCAGCTTGTTTCAAGCAGCAGATACAACCACTCCTATTCACCCAGAAACATACCAAATGTCTTTTGTTTCTAATACTATTGAAAATGTATATATTTATCATGCTGCCATGTTTCATTTTGCCAGTTGTTTTAAAAAACACGATTTAAAAATCCTCGCAGCCTGCATAGGTAGGGGAGGAGGGAGTGTTTAAAAATTCAGCTCATTTAGAGTAATTTCTAATCTCTCTCCCTAATTATTTAATCACTGAAATAGTGCTGAGGATGTGTCATAAATAATACTATGTTTCTGTTTCCCCTAGCTAGCTACTTTCTTCTCAGCTGAGGCACAATACAGCGAGGCAGAGCTCCTTCATCTTTTATTCTGATTGATCTGAATTCATATTACCCAGTAACACGAAAGCAATCTGGAAAGCAAACCAAAGGTAACTTTGTATTTTCACTTGCTTTAACAATATTTTATTGAGTCATGTACACGTGGGCTTTCACCTTGCGTGTGTACACACACACACACACTCACACATGCACTTTTGGTGCCTTTGGTGGTGGCACTGCTCACCTCAATACAGGCTGTTCTCTGCAGCACTCCTGTTACAAATTAAGAAAAGAATCTGTCAATAGAATAAAATGACGGAAAATTACACTGGGGTGTAATGTATGAGACGGAAATTTGCTGTTTGTTTAGCAGACACATGGGTGCATGCATGCAAGATGCTTGCATCCTACAGCACTTTCTGTCTGCAAAGGGCTTTCAATGCCTTCTTGATTCCTCCCAGTGCCCTTGGGAGAGGGATGAGCCCTTGCGTCTGCCCCTTCCATGTTTAGCAAAATGTGGTTAGGGAAAATATGGTCAGTTCTGGAGAATGAACTGAAGTCAGTCATTCTCCAACTCTGATCTGGATTACTACTCACGATGGAGAACAATGTCCACATCCCTGGTGAGATACCGAAAACCCTCCTGAGCTGGTCCCCAGGTGAGCCGGTGGGATGTCACAGGATTCCCCACCCACAGCAGGGAGCCCATGCATGCTGCTGGGGCCGTCTGATCCCCATTACATCTTAGGTGGATTTCGTGCATCGCAGTGTTCCTCTGGATGGGGCTAAGCCCGGACCCCATGCTTGGTGCAGGCGGTCTTGAACAAGCCAAGAGCTGAGCCCAAGGGCCTGAGGCTGGCGTTTGCTCAGGGCTTGGAGGGGAAAAAAAAAAAGTTTTCCCTGCACAGTGTTTTGAAAATATGCCCTTGAAAGTGCTGAGGGATAATAATTACCTGATCTTAAGATTGCTTCCGATTTGCTTTATGGAAATGGGTTTTCCCCATCCCCTCCTTGCCTGCATCTGGCTGTGCACTTGTGCTTTGCTGCTCCCACCCAGCACCCCCACTGCTGGCTGTGGGGAAGGGCTGTGGCAAATCACTGAAACACCTAGGGAGCACCAGGAAAAGCCAACCAAAGCACGTGGAACCGTCGGGATCCTCTCGCAGGTGTTCCCACAGGGACCAAGACTGCATGCAGGAGCTGTACCATTCACAAGTGCCCCTTCGCTGCGGGCAACTCTCGCCTGCTGTTGCTCTTACCCCAGGGCCACTTCTGCTGCTGGGGCAGAATAGTTCAGATCTGCCTGCGTTGAACCCGGATGGGCATGATGAGAAAAAACTCAAGTTACACCTGAGACGCTTTGGGTACAGAAAAGCTCAATTCTTTCACTTTTAAACTTTTTGCAATGCGTGTTTGTGATGCTTGGCACAAGACAGACATGGTTATAGCTGGTATCTCTGGGCAAAGATTAAGCAATAGCATGTGCAATTACACTGACATGAATTAATTTTTCTTAGAACTTTTAATTAATACTTTAAATTTTGCATGAAATGCTCAAGCATCAATGGACTCTTCATCAAAATTTTTCTTTGCATTTCTGTGTAAGGTGTAAGCGGACTAGATGCTGAAATGCAGATTAAAATTTTGTCTCAAGCATCATAACCTCTAGTAACAAAAAAGCTGCCACATAAAAAACTGGGGATGTGGGGAGTGCCATCCAGCATCTGAGTGCAGGATCAAGGGAATGAGCATGTAGATATGTCCCTCTATACCAGACTGCCTGGCCTCAAGCTCCCAGCGAGGAACCAGAGAGCACTCATTTTCTCTCTCCTGGCTCTCTCGGAGGTGCTTTGACACCCAGGTATCTGCTTTCCAGGAATGCAATTTAATCTGCGGAAAGGCGAGCGTGTCAGATTAATGGGAAGAGCGCGTGGCACGGATCCATTCTTTTTTTTTATATGAGCCGTAATTCCCTTATAAAATGCAGTGGCCATCCTGAGTTAAGGTTGCACATCCATTTTGTCACTTCAGGCTGTGGTGTACTTCAACATGTGTATCTGGGGGGATTTATGCTGTATCTTGGATCTGTCTTTAGAGACCAGGCTCTCACAGAGGAAAAGGCAAAGGCTGCTGTGGGGAACTGCCCTGCAAAAGAGGGAGACTCTGTTTTCTTTATTAATCATTTCTTTCTGAAAATCAATTAGCTGGCAGAGGCACCCAGCAAGTCTCTCAGTAGCTATGGAGACGGACTGAGGAGCCAGGGGAGAAAAGTACAGTTTATTAATGAAAAGTCCAAATTTTGTGTTCTAGTATTTTTAACCTTTTAGAGAGAATTATGAACTATTTTAATTAGAAATGTGTATTGCCAGCTGTAAAACATTGCTGGCTGCTGTCTGGACAGCAAGAGCTGTATATGCCTTTCCTCAGCTTCCCCAGACATGTTCGGTGTCCCCCCTGGGCAGGTTTCAGCAGCCAGTCCCCTGGCAGGTTGATGAGGGGGGCGTGTTGCCTTTGGTCTTGCTCTGAGCCCAGTCTCCAGTGTCAAAACCATCCAGGTTGAGCAGAGACCCAAAGTCAAAACATGCGTATAAAAAGATGAAGCCTGAAGTGGCTTTGCAGGGCATCCCTGGGATTCATGTGGGTACTCATCCTCCTGCTTTGGTGCTGCTTTTTGGTGCAAAATGGGCTGGCATTTATGTATGAAGTGTACTGAATACTTTCTGTTCCTATTAAAATAATAATTTTGCACTGGAAGCCAAATGAGAAGAGCTGATGACTTAAGCATAGAGTATGATAATTAGCACCAGGCTGGTGGTGTGTTTCATGAGGACCCCTTGCAGCCCCTGAGTCTCACTCCAGCACCTGGGTGTTTGCTGCCTGTAACCCCTTGCTGTGCTGGGGCTGAGGTGCAGGTTTTGCAGGCAGCACTGCCTTTACTTCATGTTAACTGATTCTTCCCATTTTCCAGCTGTTAGGCTGGGATGTAAAAGACTACACCATGCTGATGCCCCAGCCCCAGGGTGAGATGGGGGTGGTTTATTCAGGTTGTCTTTAAGAAAACTGGAAGTAGTGTTCCCCAACATGATGCTGTACCACTTTTGCAGTGGAGGAGAAGTGTTATACCTCATGTACGCCCCTGGTGTAGGTATCCACTTTACAATATTGTGGGGCTGCCCAAATCTGCTTCTTGAGGTGGGGCATTGAGGGGTTCCTTGGGGAAAAAGTATTTTTTGCTTCTGGCAGCAGTGCTGCAGCCCTGGCACTGAAAGGTCCATGTCTGCTCCATCTTAGCAACTGTCCCATAGACATCCAGGCCCGAAGAGATCATGCCTCCTTTGGCAAGGGGCTGCAGTCTGAGCATCTCAATTTTTTTCTAGCACTTTCCAAAAGGAAATTGAACTAATATCTGAGACAATGTTTTGTTTTGAACATGGCAAAAATCTGTGCAAAATCTTCCACACAAAAGAAATTTGAAAGAAAGCTGCTTCACTTTGAAAACTCCCCTGTAGAGAACTTCAGAATTTTACTTTTGAAAATCTGTATTTTATTCTCTTTGATACATTGATCGTAATGCATTGCATGGCAATAGGGCCTTGGTCCTTTGGGTGGTCCGTCTGCGGCACAGCTGTGAACCTCATCCTCAGCATCCATGGGGGGGGTTTGCAGGGCAGAGGGTGTGTATTGGGGTGCTGGGGAGAAGCCCGGGAGGGGTGGCCGGCCCTCACCCAGGGGATGATAAGGTGTCATTTCTTGGAAGGAATCAATGACAAAAGGTGTATCTGGATTGCACTTTGAAAGGACCTTGGAATGAGTGATGGTGGAGCTGGCTGCAGTAAGGGATGCTTGGATTCCATGGTCTGCTGTGTGGAGGAGGCTGCAGCTGCTGGCTTGTAAATCAATATGGAGGGCACCTGAGGGACGTGCTGGACTCATAGATCCGTTAGCATATCCCCGCAGCTCAAAGCCTGAGCTGCAGCAGGTAGCAAACCAGCAGTAGATCCAGATCTGAAGGTGCTTGAACTCTCCCAACTGCCCCATGCACACCAGCAGCTCCAGCAACCCAGCACCTCTGTGCTGTGGGAAGGATGAAGCAAAAAGGTGATCCCCCCAGGGTCCTGGACTGCCGGGGCTACTGCTGTGCAGGTGGGAGGGCACATTGAGCAGATGGAGCCCCTGCCTCTGGGTAGCAAATGTAAAAAATCCAGTTCAAATCCATACATACCATGAAATTCAAACTGCTGCCTGACTGAAGCTGTAGCAAAGAAATGACAGTAAAGGTGACATCTCAGGGTCCTGTAATTATTCAGCCGGTGATTTCCATATCCAATCTGACTGCTTTGCAAGGCAGAGCATATTTTTCTAGCAGTTCGCTTTCTGCATTTTAACCTGGCCATGAAAAATCAAGATATCTTATTCACACTTACACCTCTTCACCAGCCAGATATGGGGTAGGAGCCAGCATAAGTGACAATTTTGTTGCGAATGCAGGAAAGCCCCAGCATGGAGTTCATTTTGCAGATACAGGTCCCGAATCTATTCCCGGTCGCATAGCAGTGTCAATCAGGAATAACAGCCTCAGTCAGTGTAACGCAGCCCCCAGAGATTTTTTTCAGCAGTGAGCAAGGTCAAAACTTAAAGCCATAGTTGTCTCTGTGGAAGTAAAAGTGGCAGATTTTTCCTTGTGAAAAGAAGTGATCCAGATCCCTGGGAAGCAGTTATGTCCAAGTGCATGTCCAAGAGGACAGCCAGAGACCCATTTTCTAGCAGGTAATCGCCCAGATTTACTCCTGAAGACCTCCTTAAAAATTTAAATCTTAACTAGTATGTGCTGCAATGCATTGCCATAGGGGAGACTTCTCATTTTAATCAGGACAAAATAAAAAAGGGGGAAAGACCTACAGTCCACCCAGGCTTGCAGTGTGCCCCCGCCTTGGCTGCCCTGCAGGTGCTGGAGGGGCTTTGCTCGGGCTTTGGGCTGCTCAGAGGAAAACCTTTTGGATTGCTTGGCTCCAGAAATATCAGTGAGGTCCCCTGGGTAACAGCGTACACGGTGTTTAAAGAAAATGCTTCTTATCATTTTGTTTCCTTTTTTCCCCAGTTTTGTACAGCCTCCTTTGCTATTTCTATAATGACTGATGCCAAATGAGGCCAGCGCACGCCCTTCTCCAGCTGAGGCGTGTGATGCTTTGTAGGCTCTGGGCTCGCCTTGCATTGTGTCTCAATCCACTGCTGGTTTCAGCCTCCTCTGGTGCACAGTGTCCTTGTGCCCTTAGTCCTGCTCCTGCCTGCATGGGGCTGCTCCAGCTCTGCTGCTGGTGTCCCAGGAGGGAGAGTAAAAATACTTGCAGATCTCTGGGGGAGGACAAGCTGCCGCAGAGTGACAAACCTATGATATTTTATATAAAATCTGCAATTTCATCCTCTCTTTTTTTGTGGTGGTTTTTTGTTTGTTTGTTTTTAAAAAAAGCCATTAACAAGTACATTCATGTGAAATCCTGTGCCATTTCCCGGTTAACCCGTTGTTATGATTTCTCCTCTGTCATTCCCAGCACATTGTTTTCTGCTTCAGCTTCTGCCCCATTGGCTGTCTGCGTGATGCTTCATCCTGCGACATGGAGCTGTGTTTGGGTGTGGGTCTGGGGAGACCTCTCCATGTCAGAGACGATTAATGCTTTTTGGGCAGAGCCTTTGCCTGAATGCCAGTGCAAATGCAAGTTATACAGTGAGAGCAAACGTGGTGGGGTACCAAGGGCTATGGCCAAAAATGAGCACAACTTGTGGTCCTGTGTCAGCTTTGATTTCAAGGCCAGTGATGAAAGAAAACCACTGTCTCCTTCCTGCCTTGCTCTGCTGATCGCTTTCAGCAAGAACTGGAGGTTAAAAAAATTCGGTTCAGCCGAGGTGCATGGCGTTCCACGTGTGCCAGCGGCCACCGCAGAAAACTTTTTTAGTTTCAGGATGTGTGCTTCAGTTTTTACAAGGCTGAAGTGCTAATTGGCAGCTTGTGGGAGGGACGATAGTCTTGCACTAGAAACGCTTGGAAAGATACTTGTGATCTGATCTGGACCGCCAGTGAGATCAGAGGCTCGAACCCAGATTTTGATTCTCAAGTTGGGCGTGGTAGGGTCTGAGACCTACTGGGCATTACCTGCTGTCAGCTCTCTGAGGCTACCCCAAGCATCCCAAGTCCTGGCCTTCCTTCGCTGAGATCTTGGGTTGATGTTTTTTGCATCCCTCCTGTCTTCCATTTTTGTAATGTCTCTGTTCAAATACTTTCTGTCTACACTGTGCCTTTATATATAGTTGGGAATATTAGAAACCTTTGTTGTTAATGTGTTAGGGACCAGACAGTGTCTTCCTGCGAGGAGGTGTGGTGCCTTACAAACTTTGCTTTATGCTGCCAAGTCATTTTTTGTTTGCTGTACCTGAACGCAACCAGACAGTGTCTTCCTGCGAGGAGGTGTGCCTTACAAACTTTGCTTTATGCTGCCAAGTCATTTTTTGTTTGCTGTACCTGAACGCACCTTGTATTATGCATTGCACAGACAGTGAGTGACAGTGGGTGGCAATGACCCCAGAGCGGTGTGTGCTGGTGACACCTGGTCCCGGGCTGGAAGCAATATCCGTATCCTCTACTGTGAAGGAGCACACTCTCTGCATCAGAGGCGTTCAGCAGAAATGTCAACAAGCCAAATTTAGATGTGCTGCCAGAGGGCAAGAAGAAGAGACAAACTCCTCCTGTTTACACTGGGTGCGCGTTTGGCCTCCTGTTTCTGGCATTTCTTTTTTTGTGCGTGAGACCTGGGAGCAGGACTCGGCAGGGACATGCTCCAAGTGCCGGGGTAACACCGGCACCAAATTACTGCTGTGGCTGCACAAAGCACCCTTGCCAAGGAGCAAACATGTTGCACCAAACCCCACGAGTGACTGCTCTGTGGAATAGGTCTGTGGTCTCTGCTTGTTGCATATGGTTACTAAGCGGTGTAAGATCCTGTGGCTGCGGGTGGTGGTAGCACTTTGGGGCTGCTCAGCCCCCAGGCAAGCCCCGGGTACAAGCAGGAGCAGGACAGCCTATGGACGAAACCCAGGGAGACCTGAGTTCGTTTAGAGCAGCACCTGCTAGAGGCTGTCAAGGAGCTGTTAAGATTAACTCCCTTGGTGTCACAGGGAAAAGCTCCACTTTCCTAGAAAAAAAGAAAAATGCATAATTCTCTGTTCTGACTTGAGTATTTTAGCTGCAACTCAGTATTTCTGCCCATTGCAGTAGTGCTTTGCCCTGGTGCCCTCCCAGCTGTGGTGCTCCCCACCTCTCCCTAGCTGAAATCTGGATGCTGCAGCCATCGTGTAGAAGGTGGGAAGAGCTTTACCGAGCTTTGAATTGCAAAATCAGAGTGAATAGTTCTGTGTAAATAAACAGAAAATATTTATGATGGTTTTGCATTTGGAAGGTATGGTGGTGATTTGGATTAGCACTCTTGGCTGTCTCACAGTGCTGGTGGCCAGAAATAGTCCTCTTTTATGGGCAAAAGAAAGAGCGTATAAAACAGCTTAGTACAATTTTGGAGAGAATCCTTTAAAAAATAATTGCGTGTGCCCCAGAGAAGATGACCCGTTAGAAAGAGTTGCTCTGGAGCATCTTGTGCTTTCTCTTTTCCTTGCCATTAGTGATCTGTTTAAATATTCCTGCAGCACTTGGGACACTGTGGATGGGGCAGGTACAGTTATTGCATGCTAACCATATTTTGGTATGCTCCTTCTCTATAATCCACCTGCAGCCCCCGCAGGTGAGGGGTCCTCCTGCTCCTAGCCAGGGTCCCTTCCTCCCTGCAGTCCCTCGGAGGATGAACACGGCAATTTGAGTGATTCCAGGGCACTGTTCCCCGGACCAGGGGAGGGGGAAGCTGTGCACGGCTGCTTTGTGACACTAGGGTGGCCTTAAAAATAAAATGAAATCTGGACTTCAGGGTTGCTTTTAAAATAAGTGGACATCCCAGGCACACACATGATTTAAAACTGTGTCTACCGTGTTTAGGTTTTTGTGCATGCAGGTGGCTAGTTGTGTTTGTTTATTGAGATGGCTGTAAAACTGAGCACAAGCTTGATGGTATGTTGGACAGAAAAATGAAGGCAAGGATTGCTGCCCTTGTCAGTGTTGGACAACTTGTTTTGGCTGTAATCCCAATATTCACTTTTTAATCCCCAGCTGCCAGCTCCTCCCTGCCTGTGTTGGAGGCAGGAGAGGCTGGCTGAGCCCAGCATGCCCCATCCAGCACGGGGCAAAATGGTTTCCCCTGCTGTGCGATTCCCATGGGGAAGGCAGTGTTGGAGTGGTCAGGCTCCCTCTGTGCTCCAGGATGCAGGCACTGCAAGTTTGGTTTGTGGTTTGCTGTGCTGGGGCTCACTCTGAGCCCTGCTCCAACCTCGCGCAGAGGCACTGGTAGCACTTTCCATGTAGGTCTGAGTTTGCTGGAAGTCCTTTTGATCGATTTGTCCTGCTGTGGATAGTCGTCCGTGTCGTCCGTGTCGTGTCCCCCCGTCCCCCCCCCCCCCCCCCCCCGGAGGTGTCTTATCCCAGCAGAGGTGATTTTGATTCTGGAAATGAGCCTGGCTGGGTGGCAGCGAGCACCCTGCACTGGAGCATGGGGATGCCAAAGCTGCACATCCCCTTCCTCATGAGCCAGCCAGAGCTGCCACCTGGGGAGCAGAGACCTGGTACAGCTGGACTTTACATGGCGTCCCTTTGCTGAGGGGCATGGGTTTTCAATTTCTGTAAGGGGCTCAGCTTGCAGATGCTCCGAAAATATTCCCTTGAGTAATATTATTTAGCACTGTACTTCTAATAAACTGTTCTGAGTTTCCACTTGCTCTACAGTCTGTTGGGTTACAGGTAAGAAAACAAATAATCTTGAAGTCAGGCTAAGGGAAAGCATATATGGCAGCTTTTACTCACAAGGTATTGCCAGCCTCTGCTCCACTTTCTGCACAGGGCCGTATTGCTGCGCCTCCGGCAATGCCCGTGCCCTAGGCAGCGCCATTTGCTCCCTGCTGGCCATGGGAGAGGGACTGTGTACCGGCCCGTTGCCTCCCTCTTCCTCCTCCTTTCTCCGGAGACCTTTGAGAAGAAAACTAACATAGTTTCCTCTATCTATAGTAGCTTATTGCTTAAGGTAACGTTTACCCTTCAGTGCTGTCATGGGGGAAAAGGAGGTAAATAAGACTATCTGAAGCAAAGAAATACCGAAGAGGAATATTGGGTTCTTAGGCAAGTCTTTATAGTTGATATTTTTAAGCTAAAATATGATATAGATTGGAACTTTCTGAACAACCCCATCTGAATAATTGGCTCTACCAAAATGTTACCCTAAATACTCCCCCTCCTCCCCTCCCTTTGCTTTCCTTTACCAGGGAGTTCAGAGCACTTTGACTCATCTCTGTGCAGCTGCAGGTGGGGCTTTCAGGCAGAGTGTATGAATGTCCCTGTAGTGAAACCAGTTAAGTGACAGGAAGAATAAAATGCTTTGGAAACTCTTTGTAGGGAGCTGAGGCTTTGGAGGGGAGTGCAGCAAGAGCGCAGCCCCGGGGGCTCAGAGGGTTTGGTTGAATTTGGGCAGTGGGGACAGGAGGATCCCCTGTGACGAGGTCCACGGGTGTGTGAGCTTTTTGGAGAGGGCTGGGCAGGCACAGATGCAATGTGTTTTGCTCAACCTTCTGCAGAGAGGAGAAATTCAATTATTTCAATTAATCAAGCAGACATCACCCTGCTTCCTCAGCACACTAGATAGTAGCTTTATAAATTAATTAATACTACTTTAGCATGAACAGCTCAAAAAGTTCTTTCTCTGTAGCAGTCCAGAGTTTGGGTAGATAATAACGTAACAACGATGCTGAAGTTACCCCGCTCGCATGAGAGGACATCCTTTCTCCTTCGAGAAACAAGAGGGAAAAGAACCTGGAAATTAGTTTGCGATTTGACGCTGTCAGCGACTGAGTGAACCCTGCCGGTGAGCAGCACTGGTGCCGTCTGGGGAACCCAGCCGCCCAGTGCCTTTCAACCCTCGCTTGGGTGTGCTGCGGGTGGACATGAGCTAGTCCCACCAGCATCTTATCAGCCTGGTTATCTGCACGAATGATGCTGAATGAAATACGGGGATGCGACTGCACTCAGCTTGGCTCTGCTCAGGCTTCGCTCCAGGGCAAATTGCAGCAAAATCGCCTCTTCCTCACATATTTCCTTTATTAGTGGGAACTTTGGCAGTCACTGGTATGAATTAGGAAACGTCCACTGGTGAGGAGGACTTTTTTAGGCTGGCTGCGCCATCTTTGTTAAGCAGCCAATGCATCCAGAAGCCCCAGCTTCACAAAGTGAACCTGTGCCGTCTCAGGTAGTGTGGCACAGATTTTAGTCCTGCTTAAAATAATACAGAAAGCTGTTACCACATGTCTTCATCAGGTGCGTTATCACACCTGGCAATTTGGGTGTTTATTATATTAAATTCCTTTTTGTTTGCCCCTGTGGTAAATGAGAGAGGTTTCTTTTGCAGTTGCAAAGAAACCCAAACCAGCCACTTCTCTGGTGACATCGAGGAAGCCCGAGGGATGACACTGGGGAGCCGTGGCTGTTCCCTGTAGGATCTGCAGCACATTTGCGCTGTAGAAGAATGTTATTTCTCTATAATCTATCTTTGAAGTACACAACTTATAAAAGCTTTCAACAGCATCATGCAATGCAGTGCTGCTCGGCTGGGCATGGAAAACCAAGGGCTTCAGGAGCAGGCTGGTGTCCCAGGTAGGAGAGCCATCCTTGTGCTCACTGCATACTTGGCTCCTCATGCTCCAGGCACAGCCTTGGCAGCTGCTTCCCTGCTTGTGTCTCGGAGGATGAATTGGCCCACCAGCTCTTCTCTTTCATCTCATTCAGTTGAATATTTTCAGGATGCTGAGGATGTTTTGGTTCCTCTCCCCCATAACTCACAAGCTAGAGAAGAGAAGGTAATAGACAGCTTTAAGCAAAGCTCTTCTTCCAGAAGCTTTTAAATATAACCTGGCAATGGCATGAGGCTGCTCAATACAGTGCTCAGTATTACTGCATGCAAGTGCAATATTCCACTGTATTTTCCTTATTTCCACCTGTGTTTTCTCTAGGTGACTAAAATGTGCCCAGTAACAAACCAGTTTTAAGTAATTACAGAATCAAATACACACATTTGAATTCAGTGCTTGGTATATTTTGAGATAGCAGAAAAGGGGCCCTGGCGATGCTGGCGGGCTGGCCTGGCAGCACCTGCTGCCTGCGTAGGGGAGGTGGAGATGCCAACAGCCTCTCCTCATCACCTTCTGCCAGGGGTTTGTCTCCAGGAGCTGGGAGAGCCCCTTGGGGTGGTAGGTCCCCCTCTACTTGTGCACAGTGTGCGATGGGCAGGAGATGGCTCATCTGGCATGAAACACAACCCTGCTCTGCTTGAAGAGTGCTCAGTGCTATAATAAAATGCAGTTCATACTACTTCTTAATCAACTGGTGGGGTATCAGTTGCAGTGGGTTATCAGCTACAGGGGTGTTGGTTTACAATACTGTAAAACTGGGCTACACGGGGACACTGTAATTGGAGTTTCAATTCAATAAAAATATCTCTAGAAAGAAGTAATCTTGTTTAGCTCAACAGTAGCAAACCAACGTCTAATTAAAATTAGACATTCTCGATTACCTTCTAAATGGATCTGATGACTTTGTTAATCTGAAGCGATGAGGCAACTCTGTCAGCATATTAAATATTACACGCCATGCTCTGGATGTGATGCAAAAGGGTGAATGGCGGCTGCTGCTCCAAGTCCACGTGCCATGGGACATGGCGGGGGCCCCATGCCCCTCAGTGCGGTCCACCTTCCCCAAAATATTTTGAGTGGAGGTGGTTTGGACAGTTGTCTCTCCTCACATGTCCACGTGCAGAAAGCAGGTGCCTAGGAAATCCTGGAGAAGAAAAGCATCATGGGTAATTAAGTGCCTTTTCATATAGGATTAGACTCTGGAAGCTGGAAAAAAGAGCCATTACCTCTTGATCCATCCTGCCACGGCTATTGGTCACCTTCAGACCCATCTTCAGCCAGCTGCTGTTTCATCATGTGGTATTTAGTTACCAGTCCCAGCATTTTGGTGCCTCAGTGACTTATCTGAGCATGAAGAGTGGGACCAGAATCCACGGCAGAAGAACCACCCCATCATGGAACCCTGTGGCATGGTAATAGTCCTCATTTTGCATGGGCTTGCTGAAAAACATGTTTAAGGTCTTCACACAAAGGCAGTCGGGGATTTATAATAAACTTATTCCCTTTAAAAACAGACTTTGGGTCCTGGTAAAATATAAAGGAGGAAAGAGCATCCATGGACAGTTACTTTGGGCACGTCTCTGAGGCAGGTACCCGTCTGACCCACTGCTGGGTTGGTAAGCTCATCTCTTCTAAAAACCTCCCTAAAAATCCTGCCCGTGTTTCACAGTCCTGTGAATAAATTGCAGGGGGCTAATAGCAGCCTTGAGAATGGAGAAAGAAGAGAGGAAAAAACTTCTCAGGTGTAATTACTCTGTGCTAAAAGCAGTTAAATGCTGAATTTGTCCTGGAAAACTAAATCCTTGTAGGATAAATGCTTCATGCTTCAGTCTGGCAGCTCTTGCCCGGCCTTGCTCAACGTCACACCCCTGTTTTGCAGCTCTGCCCACCCTGCGCCTGCTGCCTGACACAGATTTTTCCTAAGTTAAATATATGTCATGCATGAGACCATTTATTAAGTGAAAGGAGGGTGAATTGGAAACATCTTCCTTGCTTTGTAAAGAATAGGGTTTGCTACAAAGTCATGAATTGTCAGACCATGATTTTGCTCACTTATCCACTTTTGTGTGAGGCTTGAGCTGATTTTAGGGAGAGCAGGAGCTCTGGCCGCTACTGTCCAATTTCTATCTTTGGTCTCTCTTTTTTTTTTTTCTTCTAGCTCAAATAAAATTCCATTTTTCTCTGACTGTCTCTTAATGTTTTCTCTTGGTGTGGCAGCCAAAGGGCTGTTGTGCGGGTACAGGGCTGATGATTGTTTAAAAACAAACAGAAAAAAGATGCCTTTTTATCATCTTTGTAGCAAGCTGATTTTTCTATGGAAAAATTGTTGATATCTCCTGGCAAGGAGAGGTAGGAAACTCTTGACTTTTTGATGAAATATTCCATTTTACGATTAAAAAAATGTTTTTAATTGCAGAATGCCATGTGCAAGTGTTAAATAATGCTTTTTTTCCTGAATGTCCCTCTGAGCATGCTGCAGATCTGGCCCCTGCTGTGGGGCATGATTCTGTAGCTGATTTGTAACTTAGAATTATATGACATGAAGCTTTTACCCCTCGGTAAGGCTCAGGTTATAGGGGGAGATTGGCATGTACTTCTATTGAAACACCTCATTACTGGCTCAGGAGAGAGCGAGCGTAGCGGTTATCCCATCTCAGCCTGGGGATGCAGTTTGTCATGGGGAAGAAAGAGGCAGCCTAGATAAGTAACAGTGAAAATTGTCATCTCACTTGGCAAAGCTGGCCTTGTGTTTGCCAAGTTGAAGAGCTGGTAAGAAAAGAAGCCAAAGATGTTGTTTATGTTCTCTAACGTGGTGATAAATATCTAAGTCAGGGCACGTGGCATCCTTGCACGGGTTTCGTATTTGTAGTTTCCCCCTTTGCAGAACTGCTCCTTCCATCCCCTAGTCCTGTTCTTCCTGTACGTGGTAGCACCGATCTTCAACTTTAGCTCCTTTTCAGGAGCTTTCTTCTGTGTGTGTTATTTTATACTTATCTGCATTGAATTTCATCTAATTTTTTTTATTAACCGTCTGGAAAAAAGAGACTACAAATAAGATGCCTATAAAATGCAGTTCCTAATCACAAGCTGCTTTCTCAGGTGTTTCAGTGTCTTTCCTTAGAATAAAATGCTCTGGAGCTGACTATCTTGGTTTTTCACACGCAGCCTCTGATCTCTGAATGAGTTATTCCTCTTCCCCTCTTTCTTCAGTGCTTTCTGGTCTGCTCCTCTGAGGGCTCATCCGGCTCCGCTGCCATGCCAGCCCTGCTCCCTGCCCTACCGTGGGCGCCGTCAACCTTAGCCCCGCTCACCTTCACAGTATTGCACATCTATGTAGTGAAAAGCATTAATTTTGACTGCAATCTGTTAAGCATATCATCTCCCCAGCATTTTCAGTATTTGATATAAACCACGTGTGGCATCTGCACATGACAGCTGGAGAAGACGGCTCTCAGACAATGTGCTTCATTCAGATGCTTTTTGGATGTCAAAATTGCTCCCTATTCTCTGTCTACTGTCAGCGTAATAGTTGTTGTTTCATAATGAAATTCTGACATCTGGTTTTTGCAAAGGGTGTTGAAAAGGATGCAGATAATAAGTCCAGAAATTGTTTGATTATCCCCCTTCAGATATGATGCTCAGTCTGCAAAGCATCTCCAGACAGCCTGCATAGCGAAGTCCCTGGAAACACTGGCCAGCAGCTTTTAATCCTAATGGAGAGCATTTTGATTGTAGCTTTAGACCAAAGAGGAGCGTCACCTGTATTTTAGATTTCTTCCAGTTCTACAAAGGCTTTCATTTCCCCTACAGATTTATAAAAATAAAAGTATGTGGGCTTCTGTCTTACTGGCAGTAATTATCCATGCCTGGTCTTTTTTCTACAGCAGGTCTGTGCAGGAGTATTGTTTTCCCTTCCAGTAGATCACACTGATGGATGCAAAGCACGTTTGCATGCACAGTCTGGTTTCACTTGAATGTGCAAATTCTGTCTTTTCTGTTTACTTTTAATACTGCAAGTTGAAGTAATTCCTAGCATGAATTTAGGATCTAGCTCGGACCTCTTAGAAAATGTGGCTCTTAGAACGGCATAGGCTGTTGTATTTGCTGACTTTCACATGTTCTTAATGTTCAGCAATACTGTTTTATGAGAAATATATATAATCTATCTGTACTTCACTGCTAAGGGAAAGAAAAACGCAAGCAGTGAGAATGACAATTTCTGACGACTGCTTTCCTGGGACGCTGTGCTTAGACTCACTGCTCCATCAAGGCACAGTGCTATGTTGTATTCTCTGTCTCTTCTCAGCACAGTAAGAAGCAATGTGAACCACTAAAGTGTTTGCTCATACACTCAGTCACATTTCAAAGGGAGATGTTAGGCAGTATCTTCAAACCTTCTAGCTGACCTGTTTTGTAGCTCCATCACATCACAAATTTATAATAGGCTTTTTTTCTCAGAAACTCCAAGTAGAGAGGATCTGACAGCATCACAGGAAATATTTTACCAAATCCGTGTAGTCCTGAAATATTAATGCTAAATGAATACCGAGGACAGGCTCACTGTTGTACCACAGGCAGAGCTGGGAATCTCAGCCACTCCTGTTATGGGTTTTGCTGGTAAATTTGGAAAATGGTTTCCTTCCTCGAGTGGACCCTGTAACATTTGCCTCACAGCAGTCAGGCTCAGCGGGTTGCAGAGCCATGCATGGCTGAGTGCCACTGCAAGTGACTGCAGTGGGACAAGTTTTTTGTCCCATTGGGTTGAGGTCTCTCAATTCCTGCCCCTGGTAGCATTTTGCAGCTCGGCATCGGCCCTGGCCGCTTTCCTGCTTGGACTCTCCTCAGAAGATTCCCTACTTGGCACCCAGCAGGAAGAACTGGTGGATCTGATCGTGCCTTTTGTAACCTTCCCTGCCGAAAGCCGTCACTTGCTGTGTGTGCTCTCGATTACAGAACAGGCAGGAAAAAAGCGAACAGAAGTATTTCTGTCTTGGCTCTAAAAAAGGCTTTTTTGGGGGGGGGCAGGAACTGTTTCTATTTACACTCTGTGACTCTGGTGCTGTTTTCTTGTTTCCTTCACCCCTCGCCTTGTTCTTACTTAGCTTTAAAGGGTGGTGATGCTGGTCTGGTACCAGGCTCCTGTGTAGCAGATATAGGTAGAAATATGCCTTCCCACTGCTCAGCTGCGTTTAGCCTTTGACTCGGATACCAAATGCGTGGGCAGTGCAGGGCGTGCAGGAGCCTTGTGTCCACCAACGGGGCATTGCTTAGTGCAGGAAAACATACACCAAGTCCCACGCTTTTCTGCTGATCGCCCTTGGCAGCTGGGCTTGCACGGCTGAGTTGTGGAGATGTAGTTATAGCTGCTAAGTGGAAATTCAATGGAGAAGTGGAGGAAGTGTTATTTGTATCCGGGGGTCTGTCCTTTACACAAATATCCAGATGCAATAATGCAAATCTGCTCTTTATACAAGGACCCAGATTGCAGATGGGGCTGTGGTTTTCCTTTGTGCATTAAGTTGCTGTATCACACGCTATGCTGCTGCCATGGCTTTTGTGGTCTCCTCCTCCATTCATGGCTCACAGCTCTGCACCAAAGAGGCTCCAAGGTACTTGGGGAGATTAAAAGGATGATTAAAAAAATAAGAACAAAACCAGATCCAGCAGTCTTTTAAAAGGGGATTTATTTGTAATCACAGAAAGAGGAAAATGAGGTCCCAACCTGCTGCGCTGCAAAGTGGGAGAGTCATGTTAAGGACTTGAGCTGGATCCTGGTTCATTTATGATCTTACCATCTGTAATTAAATATAAGTTTATCTGGGCAGAATGTATCTGCCTGCTTATACTACATTGAAATATGGTACTACCTTTTTAGCAAATAAAACTAAAGTTCTGTATTTTATTATTTCTCGTGTTTGTTTAACTTCACAACTGTGTGAGGCGCTGCGGGAGCATGGCGCAGCAAAAGCATCCCTGAATGCTTCTCTGGGGTCTCAAGACACACCAGGGACAGGCCCTGGAAGTCACTGAACTCCCTAGATAAGGTCAAGCTTTGGGATAAGGCCTATACAACAGCAATAAATTGAAAGACTTAGTTTTTCTTTAAAAAAGTAGTTTTCCATTATAATTTTGACCTGCCTTAATAAAAATATTAGAAAAGAATAGAAACCTTACATTAGGAACATGGAAATATCCTTGTCTCTCCGTACCATAACTTTCAGGCTGTCTCATGTTTGTCCTTCTTGCCTTTGACAAGAGGAACACCTTTTTATTCTGTTTTTGGTGTTTTGGTTGGCAAATGATTTCTAAAGGGAATAATCATGTAACACATCTACTGTTTTTCTCACAAGTCTTTGAAGCAAATGAAGGCAGAATAATTTTTTCCTCTGAATGCGTTATTGTCCTAACTGAAGCCTGAGCCTATGCCCTGTCCTACAGCACACGGGGGGAGTGCTGGAGGCCTTCGCTTGCAATTAATTTGTATATAGAAGAGTTATGTAAACAGGTGTAATTACAGCACGCAAGTCAATACTTTTGTCTGTAGTGCCCAAATTATGAGAAAATTCTTGCAATCCTTCCTGAGCTCAGAAGCTTGTCCAAAACCTGAAGGGTGCTGTTGGAGCAAAGGGCCGTTCGTGCGATGCTCTGCAAAGTGCAGGCAGCCACAGCCACCTGTAAGGGTTTGTAGGGCTGCAGGAGAGTCATCAAGGAGCCATTGGCAGATTGCGTGCTCAAATTTACTAGTATGCAGCCTCTGTCCTGGTTTTATCTTCAGCATTTCATGCTCGTAAATTCTGTTCAGTCTATTAAATAATTTCTCATTAAGAATAATTTATCGACGGGTGGTGGGTGAGAATCTTCAGGCACGATGAGGCTGCGGCAAAGCAAGCAGAGACACGGTGCTTTTTGCCATGTCCCATTTGCAGGCAGTGATTTAGCTCCCTGTCCCCTTTTTGTGCTGCCTCTCCTTAACAATACAGACCACTTTTCTATTGTAGTCCTGGGAGACCAGTCAAGTATGTAATTTTTAATTATTACAGCTGCCAAGAAAATAGAAACTTGTATTGATATCAGAGGAAGAGGTGCATGAAGAGTCTGGCTTTCTGCCTTGTAACCTTTGAGAAAAGATGAGGGGTGGCTCCAGCTGGTCTTCGTGCTGGTCTGCAGCTGCGGGAGTGCGGGAGCAGGACTGGGCAGAGGCAGCGCCCGGTCGGATGCAGCCGGCTGTGTTACTGCCTGACCCTCTCGCCTGTGAAATGGCTTTGAATCCATCTTCAGTTGTTGCCTTCTTGCATCGTTATGAGAGCCCAGCTTCTGAGGGAATTACGATGAGATAATGGCAGTAATCAGGACCGAACGCTTCATTATCTGTCAGGTGGCTTACAGACCTGGATACTTTTTTTCCCCCTGGAAGCAGAACATGCTGATTTAAGACTTTGTCGATTCAAAATGCTTGGTGTTGGGGCGCAGATTCAGCTACCAGCAATGAGGCTGGCATTTCGTATGCCACCAGCAAGAAGGGCAGTGATGGGCAGTAGGAAACTGGGAGTCTGCCCGTTTACAGCTGCATTTCTCTGGGCTCTATAGTTGACACTTTCTGGAGTGTTTGGGTGGTTTTTGTTGCAACGGCATAGCGTAACAGGCCCAAACTGCGGAGCGGTCCTGGCCTCGCTTTGCAGCCTCCCCTTGGAGGTGTCCAAATCATTTGCTGTGTTTGGTCTTTCTGGACCCCTCTGACATACGTGCTTGCGGGAGGATGAATGGAAACTTCCTGACAACATGAATTGGGGTGGATGCAGGGCTGAAGAGACCCCAGTAGGTGCTGGCAGTCCCCAGGGTGCCCAACGCCCGCTAAGAGCCATGTGAGGATCATCGCTGCTTTCCAAGCTTGTACAGAGTTATTTTTTTTGTCAAACCTATTTCTGGAGCTCTTATACCTCAGAGAGAGGGAGAAGTTTCTGTGCTGAGCATAGCACAAATGTCCTCTCAGGGCAATGCCGGTGCGACGCAGAGCTGGGGCTTAGGCGGGGGGAGGCTGCATGGGATGGACGGCTGTGCTGTAGAAGCTGTGAAAAACAAAAGTCACAAAAAAAGCAAAAGGCAAAGAACCTGGCATAAGTTTTTCCTACCCATCTTGATAATTAAACATCTTTGAGTTGGGACTTTATCAAACTCAGTGCAGTTTCATGGTAGTTCTGGTCTCTAATTGGAGTCTTTGGGGAAAATAATTTGGAATATTCAAAACCATCTCTGTGTTTGATAATGGTATACGCATCTTCCTCTTCTCTTTCTCACACTTCTGCATGAAGAAGTTCAAGGGTCTTGCGTACCCAGAATATTCCTTTTGTTTTTATTCCTTTTGTATTGGGGGATGCTGTGGGGCCACCTCACAGCCTGGGGATGGGGAAAGCAGCCTTTTCCCTGAAAAACAGATCTTTGGGGCTGCAGAGACCAGTTCTGTAACAGTTGGTTGGATGAGAGTAAATCACTTAACAGGCCCTTGCTAATATCTATAAATCATGTGAAGAGTCCAAAAATTTCACTGATCTCATATATTGTAGCTTGTCGCAAATGCTGTAATACATCATTATGTTGTGTGAATAGCATAAAATAACTCAACAAAGAACTAAAGGCAGGACACATCTGGCATGTCTAGACTGGGAAAATAGGTTACGTTTGAAAATGTTAGCTCTTCCCCAGAGTCACTCATGACCAGTTAACGTATTTTTGAAAGTATTAAATTGCATTTGCACTAGGAGCAAAATCATGTTTAAATTGCTATTAACTAACACATTTTCAAGTGTGGCCTATTTTTCCTCATTTAGAAGTGACTGTTATCAGCTGAGCTGTCACCAACATGAGAGGGGATGTATGAAATGTGAAGAGGTAGGAGATGTTAAAGGAGGCTTTTTTATTATCCCCAATATTTGATTTGGGTTAATTTCAACTTTTGGCTGCAGATTCCTATAACGCATTTTACTGAAACCAGTTTGTGCCCCCATTAAAGAAAGGGGTAAGTAAGTTGGGAAACGTGGGTTTTCTTGGTAAGTGCATCATTAACACATCTTGCCGAGCAGGTAAGTCTAGGAAGTCTCTGGTGTTGCATCTCTGTTCTTCATTGCATCTCTCTGTTTTGATGAGAAACTGTTTGTATTGTTTTGCTGAAAAATTTTGCTAGGTGGGAATTACTAAAACTCTTTTGCTGTCCATCTGTTGTCTGAATGTATTCAAGATGTTCAGCCTTGTCGTTGCACCCAGCTGGGGCTGGATGCTGCCCCTGGGGGACCCATTGTGGGCAAGCGGGAGCTGCCCTGGCCAGATCCCAGCACACTGGCGTTCCCTGTGTGCTCTTATGGACTCCATTGAGGGGTCAAAAGCCCTGTGGGAAATCAAAAGCTCTTACACCAATATTTGCAGAGCGGGCTGGAAGTCTGATATATCCAGCCAAAAGTCTTTGCCGATCAAACCTGGGAAGTGCTCCTCTCTGAAGTCTCAGGGCGCCTGCTGAGGCGGTTGCTGCCTCGTGGCATTGGGTCGAGATGGACTCTGCGGTGTTAGTTGAGAACAATGTACTGCCTAAACCCAGCCGTTACTACAGTCAAGTGTTCATTTTTTTTATCACAAACTGAATTCAGCCCCTGGTTTTACCACCTGATACACATTAAGATTACAGTTTACCTGCTCTGTGAAAAGAACATGGTCATCTCAGCTGACACAGCAACATTTTTTGCTAGTGTAGATTTTAAATAACTATTTGATGTATAGACTGATACTTTATATTGTTTTATCTTTTTTTCTGTTGTTATCCATGAGAATTACTTTTCCATTAATTACTTCTCTGTTAATTACTCACATTAGACTAACAAATAATGTCTATGACTAAGATTGTCAGTGAGGTTCAGGGGCAGAGACCACTGCAGCATGCTCCTGGAATCGCGGTTAACGTGCAGCCACTGCCCTCGGAGAAGATTATCCTCAACCTGCTGAGGGAATGTGAGCTCCAATGAGGAGCTCCCGAGTCAGAAATCAGAGGGCAAAGAGCCTCCAGACAGCAGCTTGGTCACACGTGCTGATGCACAGAAAGGTCATTCTCTGCAGAGAGTGGAAAGTACAGGCAGGCTGGGCAGCACTGCCCCAGCTCCTGGCAGGGATGTTCCAAGGAATAAGCCTGGTGCTGCCACGGACGTGATTTTCTCTCCAGTGTCTCAACGCGTCTCTTCTTTCAATGTGTGTATCATGCTCAGTTGTCCAAGGCATTAATTTTGCTGTAGAAACTAGACACGGGAAATCTGTGAACAACCTAAATCAGCAGTGAAGAGTTCAGTAGCTCAATTTGACCTCATCGGGTAAAGGATAAAAACCCTTTCGGTTATCTTAACAGGAATTGAGAGCTGTCAGAGGATGAAGGATTGCAGGCCTCGCGCATTGCTCCATTGCTCAAATAAACTGAGCTAACTCATCTCATCAAGGGGCTAAAGCTGTCCTGGCCCCATCCATGGGCTCTGCAGCCACGCAGTGCTGCATGGGTCCTGCAGAGCAAACCACAGGGCATCTCGGCTCTGCTGCAATTGGGACATTGCATGTTAAATAACCCTTTTTTTAATTCCTCTGTTTCAAAATCAGGGTGAAAATTAGTTAAGAATGGATACGCGAGCATTAATTAATCTCAGTCTATCCAATTCTGTTTAAGCAGCAAGTATTTTTAGCTGCTGCTCATGGTGATAGTTTTGTGAGTTTATTAATAGTTGGACTGAATTTTTGTGCTCCTCTGCTCAGGAGCAGACTGCTGGTGGTGAACAAGCAATGGGCTGCTGCGGGGAAGGTTCAGATGATCTTCTCCCCAGAAAGTGGCAAGAGCCTGTGGAGGTAACAAGATATGAAAATAAAAACAAAACCAAGAGGATTTTGTGGTTTAAGGGGATGAGACCGCTGACATTTTCAAGTGCTTTAATGAAGACTGCGTTTTGCTCACAGCTGAGGTACGAATGGCGAGGGCTTTGCAGAAGGAGGCAGAGAAAAGCCCGTAAGTCAAAAAATTTCCTTGGTGCAAATCCCACGGGATCTGGAAGAGGCCAGTGCATGGGCTGGCATGGCTGCACCAGGGAGACAGCCCAGGTGAGGCTTTTGGGGTGATACATTGAGCGGCAGCATCGTACGAATGTCCAAGCAAAGCTGGGAAGAGCTGAACAAAGGCACCAGCCGGTGCGGTTTGGGGTGGGAGCGGCTGTTAGGCTTGCGGAGCTGTACAGCCTGGTGGCTCTGCGCGTTCAGGCAGCCTGTGAGTCCACAGAAAGAGGTGGTGTGAAAGGCCATGCATTAGTGGAGTCACTGGGTTTATTACATCTTGGCATTTTGGGTTCTTTCTGGAAATATGCTTCTAAGGGGTATGTTTCACAGATTTCTTTTGGTTTTGTTTCTTGCACTTGTGACTGCCCAGTAAATCCTGACAATTTCTGGAACAGCAGCAGTGTCTGGTCCAGGGGGTCATTGCTGGTGCTCACGCACAGCTCTGTGAAAGCTCTGCAGACAGGCCTACCATATCTCACCTACTGTTGCATTTCTGCCAGTTTTTCCAATTTCAGTAGCCCTGGCCAGAGATGTTATACAAGTCCAGTTACAGAATTTCAGTGGTTTTAAAGTTTACACAGTGTTATTTGTATAGAAGAGTGGCTGCCATTCTTCATGGTGTTAGGACTTTGACTTGCAGGGCGAGTGGTCGGTCAGCTGCAAAGCGGGGCAGAGGAGTGAGGCTCAGAGCAGTGGCAAGGAGAGGACGGCTGTCCCACCATGGGGTGCCTTGTGCTTTAAAATGCAGGAGAAGGCTTGTCGGACCAGGCAGGTTTTGGTGCAAAGACGTTTTCTCATTTCGGGGCTGGCTGTGATGTGTTTGGCCTGGGCTGCCAGTGGGAGTCTCAGCAATGCAGATTGCCAGAGAGGGTTCTTCCCACGTGTGCCTATAAATGATCCTCCAGTGCTGGGTATCACGGGCGTGCAGGCAGGCAGGAGAGTTTAGTGATTGAACTTGCTGGCATCTTGCTGAGGCATGGGTGTGTTTGAGACCTGCATGCACAGCACTCTCGACCTGCGCTGCTGCGAGCTCTGCCACGTGTGCCACCAACGTGCACTGCCGCATCCCTGCCAAGCCGTTGCCAGTAGGACCATGTCCATCCATGTGTTGCCATTACACGCTTTCCCAAACAGGCGCACGTGTCCCACAGCTGAGATTGTTTTGCAAGATTGCGGCAACTCAGTTGCGATGGTGTGTTTATTAAAGAAAAATTACCTATGCAGCTCACAGGTATAGGATGTATTTGACTTTGCACATATCAGATATATTGCTGTCTTTTGAAAAATAAAGAATTGTTACTCTTCATCCATTTAGCCAAGCAGAATCTGACCCAAAATTCCCTTGTAAACCTTAAAGATTTTCTTGACCCATCCCTTCCAAACAATGCGATGGACCACCTGGGCCTGATCTGGGACCGATGGCCCCACATCGATGGAGTATGAAAAGCCCCACAGTGCACTACGCTTCTGAAATCCATTGCGTGGAGGTGTTGGCAGCCGAAGACATCCATCGCCTAGTTAGCGAAAGATCTAAATATTGTCGAAAATCTTGAGGAAATCAATAGACACGTTTAATGACCTCCTGTTGAAGGATGCCTTGAGCTATAGCAACTATTGACCGGGCTGTAGCACTGATAAATGAATGAAAACTGGCACCCCGTCCACCTTCTGCAGTTCTGCTTGGAGATGCCGGTGGGACGTAACAGCTACCGGTCATGGGAACAACATGCGTTTACTTGCAGCTTCCTACACATCCGCTATCCTGAGCTGGCTGCAAGCATCTGGCCATGCTGGGTGACATCCTGCCTCCAGCAAAGCTTCGAGGAGTTTTATCTCCAGCTTTGGTACAAGACCAGGGCACAGGGTGCTGGGGCTGACGTGTGGGGTCTGCCAAGTGTGCAGGACACAGCTCTGGGGGACACCAAGGAAAGTCTTTGCTCTGCGTTTTGTCACAACATCAGCAAACATCAGCCTGAGATGTGTAAACAAAAAGCTGCAGTCTCATTCGGGCCAGCACCGGTGAGGCAGGGCAGAGGTGGGTGTCTTCTCTGAAGGCAGACAGATGGAGCCAGTGGTCCCCCATCCTCATATTAAGTGACGCTGCTTCACTGGGGAAAACACACAGAAATGTCTTTCTGTGTCCAGATTTGCAAACTTCTGCTTGCAGTAGGTTGTCAAGTCTGCAAAATCCAATAACTGTAGATTTCATCCGTCTTCATTGAAATACCACTTTCCTGGATTCCAGATATTTGATTAAGTTTAATTTGATTTGATTTTTTTTATTATTGATTTAATTCTTTTGAAAGTCAGACAATGATCATCAGAGAAGGAAAACAAATATTTTTGTAAGATTAATATGAACTTGTTAGGCAAAATGCAAGTGAAGTCAGACACAGTTCCTTTTTTAGCTCTTTTATTCCTCGTTCTGTGTTGTGACAGTGCTGTTCCTTCCGCTTAGCTAAGAATAGCTGAAAGTCTCCCAGGAGCAGGCTCAGACATGTGCTTCCTGGGGCTTCATAAGAAGAGTCAACTTTGCAGGAGCGTGTGAAGGGGAAAAACACCTCCAGCAAGTTGTCTTTGTGTTGTCTTTACTGACCATGACTGTTTTTCTTGTCTGCTACCCTTTCCGCTGTATAAAATAGCTCTGGACTTTAGCTGTAGTTAGGGGATGAATTAAAGCTAAATCCAAAGCTTTCTGTAGCTGATGCAGAGATCCGTTGTATCAATCTGGCTGACTTTTAATACAGGAACTGATATGTGCTGCTCCCAGAGGAGCTTTTCCTTGTGTTTCCTTCTCCCGTGCAGACTCCCTGGGAGCAGTGGGGCAGGTGGAGGCACGTCCCTGTCCCCGGCTGAGGCCCCCTTCCCCACGGGGCTGGGGCTGGGGCTGGGGCAGCAGCCGGCTGCAGGTGAGTCCTGGTGCTGCAGGCTCCAACACTGTATGAAGCAGTTGTTGTATCAAGGAATAGTGATAGATTCACAGCAAAGTCCATAGCTGATGGCAGGGAAAGCAGCGACACAGAGGGACATAGGTGTTCTGTCTGTGCCCTGTGCCACAACGTATCCCAGACACGGAGGTTGCATTCACACCTTGCCCCGGCCAAGAGTCAAGTCCCACTGACTTGTGACATCCCTGGTGAGGCGTCCCGACCAAGCAAACTGCCTCAACCACCCCTGGGTCCCCCACCTCCGGCAGCGTGTCAGCTTCTGGCAGGAGCAGCTGAGGCACCACCACATTTAGCTGACACCGGTGGTAGGCGTGGGTGTGCAGAGAGAGGGGCTTCATTCAGGGTCATCTGCTTCTGTACGTTTGCCGTAACTCTGCTCAAAGCTGGTGGCAAGCCGATGGTGCTAACACAGCAATATTTTTTCTTAAGATACAATACATACATTTTATGCATACAGTAGTATATATAACACACAGTGATTTCTATCTTACCCAGTTCCTCCGAGTCCCTTTTCAAACAGGACTGTGTTCACCAGCTCTGTTGGGAAGCTGTCTCCATGCTGGCAAGGTCCAGGTGATACCTCTGACCAGGAATCGCTGTACTGCAGCTCATAAAGGGGTTTTGAATTCAGCGAGTTGCTCACTATTGCAATTACACAGGGCCAGATAACTCCAGACTGACTTGATCAGAAAATTGCTCTTATTTTTTCTTTTATTTGTATTCAACCTTTAGCTATGCAAAGCAATTTGCATTTGCTGCAGTAGGATGAGGAGCAGGCTCCTTGTCATAGCTCCTCATGAGGACTTCACAATCATGAGTGTTTCCACCCCACACATTTCAGATAGATTGGAAAAGCAGCAATTTCATTACAGGAAATTCAACTCATTCTTCACACAACTATTATATTGATTAGATGAAACAATTTTGCCTAAGTGTGGTGGCAGCAAATGGCAACTTACGCAAGAGAGGTTAAAATAATCTAATAGTTTTTTTCCCACAACTGTATTTTGACTGAACTTACAAAGATGTCATCTTTATGGACAATAACGTGAGCTGCTAAGTGCTGCGTGCTTACAGCCATACCTGCACTTTATAGCAGAGCACCAGTTGTGGGATGCTGCCATTTGTAAATTAATTAACCCTGAGTACACAGCCATTTGCAATGGGAAACAATATATAGCAGCAGCTATAAAACCAGTTTTATGCCTTTGTGAGTATTTGTCAATCAAAGAGGAGAAAAGTTATTAATACTTATTTTCTGCCAGCTTTTAGAGCTTAGAATTATCTCATTAAGCACTGAAGGAGAGATGAGCTCACAGTAAGAAACCTTGGCTCTAAACTTGCAAATAATTGCTGAAGGCAAGGTGAATATTCTTAATGCTTTCTAAGGTCTTAATATGCAGGACTTTGTTTCAAAGATATCTTTTCCCCTGAGTTGTTTTTATTGTAACTTGTCCTGTCTCAGGTTTTTGTTCTTTTTTAGAATATCAGTTTTTGTTTCCAGTCTTTACATTTTAATAATTAGTTTTATACCTTTGGATATCTGTCTTCTGCTCCTGGCTACCGATGCCACCTATGCCTGCATTCCTCCGCCTACCCGGCGTACATGCTGAGATGCATCAAAACGTACCGCACATCCTGGCGTTTCTTTTGCCCTTGTGCTAACTCATTTCAGTTGATGCAGTTTTCATACCTGTGCCGGCAACAATTAGAGGGGGCTCTGTGAAAAATGTCAGCAACGGTAGGAGCGTGGGAGCGGCAAACACTGCAGCCCTTATTTGACCACGAACTAATGGTAGCTTCATCTTCTGAGTGAAAAGACTCCTTGGGTAAAACCCGACCTGTGCGTAACAGAGATGCCACCAAGGAACACCTTTGCTCTTTGCAGATCAGTGGAAGTTTGATGATGAGCATTTGGCTGTACATACCAGGGGTCCCTGCAGCGGGGAGGGCGGGAGGCCATATCCTGCACACCCGAGCATCGCCCTCTCCGGGCAGCTGAAAAACAAATCGTGCTGCAGATTCAGCCGCTGAGCCCAGAGGTACCTTGTCATTAACCCTCAGGGGCAGCAGCAGAAGCTGCGGTGACGCCAGTGGCTGTTGTCCCTAGTTCAGCTTCCTGAGAGTCGCTGTCAATATTTTGCATTGAAAATGCATTTCTGCAGCCTGCTCTTTAATAGCTGAAGCTGTTGATGTTTGCTAGGGCATGCAATGCAGAATGTGCCAGGAGAGGCGCACGGAGTATGGTTTTCTTATAAGAAAGCAAACAAAAGCGAGTTTAAAAACAGTTGCAAGTTTGAGATTTTGCTCAATTATTTTTAAAGGTTCTTTCCTGAAACACCCCCTCAGGAGTCAATTCTTGTTAAATATTCACGGACCTTTCCAGCCACCGGCCCTCCGTTCCCAACCGCTGTGAGATTGCTGGAAGGAAAGAAGAAACACTGTTAGCTGCTGGATACGTCCCCCTTTGCTGAGTGAGAGCCAGCACCCAGGAGGTTTTCCAGGCCATTTCCCAGAGGAGGCGGGAGGGAGGCACCTGCCTGACTTGCAGGAGGAATTGCAATCCTTTCCATTCCTCAACTCAACCCAGCACGAATCCCTCAAGAACATGATCTTCTGTGAAGAGTACAGCAGCTTTCTGCAGACGTCTGCTCTCCCCCTGCTCCATAATGCATCGTTAAATCAGCAAGTACTTGACATAATTGGATCCCAGTACATAGCTGAAGTTTGTAGTGCCACTGCAGTACAAATAAACATCTTCACCACAGCTGTGGGGCTTATGAGATAAAAATGCGCTCGTCTCCTAAGAAAAACATGGGAGAGTGGCAGGTGATTCCTGCTACAACAGTATCTGGAACCAGGCATCCTTTTTCACTGCTGATTTACTGGTTTTTTTTAAAAAGTAAAATAAAACCAAAACTGGCTGGTGTCGGTACAACGGCGGTGCTGCTAGGAGGAGGGCTGGGACTCAGTATTGCTGAGTCAGCGTTTGCCCGTTGTGGGTGATGGCTGGTAGCTGGTACTGGTCAACGTGGGGTAAGTGCGGCTGCTGCATCCCCAGATCCTGGTGCCGGCAATGCGTGGCAGAGAGCAACCTGTAGCAGCGAAGAGAATAGCTGGTCAGTCAAAGAGAGTGTGAAAGTAAAACATACAAAGTGGGAAAGAAATTCGCAATGTATTAATTAGCAGTTGATCTGGAAAGCTAGTATTTCGGAAATGCTGTTTTCTCTTATTAATCTTGACACAGCTGTTTGAAGGTTATCTGGAAAGGGGATAAGTGATTTACCTGAAAGCAGGTTTTGTGTTTCATCATTTCTTTAAAGCATGTTATTGCAATTACCATTTACCTAATGAACTCTTCAAATTTAATTAGCATAATCGGTGCCAATTTTGTGAAGAAAGATTCATCCTTCTGTAATAAAAGTTTAGATGAAATTCGCCCATATTCTGCAGAGGCCTGGGCTGGCAAATGGCTTCTCAGGACCAAGAGCTGCTTTTGCGCTAGCTTTTCCCTTCACATCGCCGATGGTTTGCCAGGGCAGCAGCCCAGGTCTGGGGGTGCTCGAGCTGCCCTGGACACGCGGACCAGCCCAGCTAAGTTGCTTTGGTATGAGCGAAGCATCATATTATGTTGGCTTGGTCACTGGCACTGAAAATACAAATGAGAATGAGTTTGAAACATAAACACCTATGTGGAGAGAGGCCTGTCCTTGTGACACTGTGATTGGATGAGGACATGCATCCACCTCTGTTTGACAGTCACAGAAAGGTGATGTGATCTGGTCCTGCTCTGTGTTGCTCTATGTTGGCGTCAAGCATGAAATGCAAACGCTCTTGCCTCCGTCTGTGTCCTGATCGCAGGAGCTTTCCTCTTCAATTCAGCCACCTGGAGAATTTGCAATGATTTAAGTTTTGAATGCTTCCCTCCCAGAAAGTGGCATGTTATCTACTCATAAAAATATGTCATGGAGGTTCTGGCCAACATACAGATGGAGAAATTAAACGTATGACAAACATCCTTTACATCTGGCATATAGGAGCTGATAAGTATTTCCAGCTGGATTTGAAATAAAAGATTTAAAAGCTGCTGGGTGAGGGGTTGCCCAGCAGGTTCAGTTAGTGACAGCAGCAAAATCAGTTTTTCCAGTAGGAGATTGGGATGCAGAGGCTGTCCCCCTTGCAGTCCTGCCCTGCGCCTTGCAGGTGCTCTGGGGGACCCAAAATGGATTTGCCAACATTTTTTCTCCCAGAGGTATTTTTTTTTCCCAAAAAGTATTCCAGAGTTTGAGGGAAGTTTTGCTAGAACAGATGCCCAACTGCAGCCGCTCTGCGAGCAGCAAGGCTTTCTATGATACTGCTTTAATGAGAAAAACTGTTCTGTAGCCAAAGCCTCACTTCAAAGCACCAGTACTTTGAATATTTCTCTTAAATGAATTTGACTTTGTTAATTTTACTAATATAATACAATGCAGAAGAACATATGTTGCTGCAAAACAAGCTGCGTCCCAGAGAACTGCCCGTAGGTGCTGCAGAGTGCCACGTGCTTTGGCGTGCTTTACCCACATTGCAGAAGCATTCCTTCTCCATTGAATAAATCCTTCTTAGTATTTGCTTAAACAGTTGTAGAGATGACACCCTTCTGATAAAGAAGTCATGAATTTAACAGAAAGCATTGAAAGCCTGGCTCTGGCATCCGGTGGGAAATGTGGGAGGGGGTTGCAGAGTCAGGCCAGGAGGATGCTCATTTACA
This sequence comes from Aptenodytes patagonicus, assembly GCF_965638725.1. Classification (NCBI taxonomy): domain Eukaryota; kingdom Metazoa; phylum Chordata; class Aves; order Sphenisciformes; family Spheniscidae; genus Aptenodytes; species Aptenodytes patagonicus. The sequence goes on along the minus strand of NC_134953.1, from coordinate 58,083,401 downwards.
CCCAGGTGCCGGTGCAGCAGCATGTGGGGATAGTTATGCTCCATAAATGTGGGTCAGGTCTGTTTGTCCTCTCTCTTCCCAACAAGAGTGATGACTGGAGTCCATTTTAAAAATTGAATTATCATTGCTTGGGCTTCACTAGCCATATTTTTCATGTCTCCTGCTATTCAAGTAGTCAGCTCCTGAGCTGCTTTTCCTCTTCTCAGCCTCTTTGCATGAGTGGTTAATTTATGTGAAGCAAAACAGGAAAATGTGAGATTCCAGACATTGCATTAACAAATTAAGAGGAGACTGTCCTGCTTCTGCTGTACAATGGTCTCTTTGTTCCCCGAGTTCAGTGTCTCCCTTTCACGGGCTCCTCAACAGGAGATGAAGACAAGGCTTCCTCTGCAGCAAGCCAACCACCTTTTATGTAGGAGTCTCCCTGCCATCAGGAACCATACGTCAGGAGATGTAATATCCTATGTGGATTGTTTTCCACTATTATTGAATAAAGAGGCACAGTGTTATGTGGAATACCAGCCCAAATCTTGGGAGTCATTACGTGTTCCTGTGCCCTTCATATAACCCATGCGAACATGGTAAATACATCCTTCCAGTTCCCGGTGACGTTCCCAGCAGCAGTGGCCCAGAGTCCCTGGTCCCCTCCCCAGGCTTGGGGATCTCCATGCAGGTTTCGGCCCCACGGTCAGTCTGTTCGTGGAGGAAGATGCCTCCCAACACGAACAGCATTAGGAAAATGGATACCTCTGTTTATCTGTCGGATTTTGCTGGAGCCACTTTGAGCAGCTCCTCGCTCCCCCCATAACCTCTGCACCATCCCACAGCTGGGAAGGGACACGCTCGCCCCGGTGCATCCCTCCGGCACATGGCATCCCCCTGCCTGCCCCCCCAGTGACATTCTCCCAGGGCAGAGCAGCGCGGGGAAAGCAAATCCCCTGCCGGCAGCGTGGGGTGCCAAACCCTTGGTGCCCCGCTGTGCTCAGACCAGGGACTCTGCCTCTGGGAGTATCGGCCTGGCTCCCGGGTGCCAGCAAATGTTGCTTTATCCCCATGTTTCATTAAATCTATTGGGCCCCGATTTTCCTTGGCACCTCTGGAGAGAGCTGCTATCCTAATGAAGTGGGAAGGACAAGCTCCCTCGTTCCTCGGCTCTGGCACGGCTGTTCTCCCTGTGGGTTGCAGAGTGGGTTTGTTTCTGTTTGGTAGTGCAACAAGCCAAGTGTCAGAGTTGAACATGTGTGTAATCAGTGTAACGATGGGGCTGGCTGGGATTTGATGTTTTGGTTAACCTCAGCAGGCACTATTATAAAAATCTATATGTCTGTCTAAAAATTTCGTTCTCATTCCAGTGCCTTGATGAAACTCTTAATTCGTGTAATTACATTGTGGAGAAGCAGTTAACGTGTTAGGAGCTATCGATGGCTCACGTGGCAGCGGTGCCCGAGGCCGGTGCTGGTGTGGGTGCTGCGGGAGGCGGTGATGCAGGATGGGGCCCCCGGCATGGACGGGGTCAGCCCTAACGCCTCCCGGGTGGGCAGTAGTTCATTAAGCATTGTCAGCGCTGTCAGAGGGCTGTGCTGTGGCTGCGGCGGTACCAGTCCTGGTTAATCCGTTGTGAGGGGTGAGGAGGGTAGTGGGTGTGCGGGTGACACCTTCATGGCTTTTCCAGGGATGCACTGGGAATGCATCGGCATCTTCCCTTGGAAGCCATCACTTCCCAGGTCCTGCAGGATTCAAACAGGTACTGTAATTGACCCTTGTCCTGAGGTGCTTCAGCCATTGTTTTTTTTAAAATTAGCCTTCTGTTGTCTCTTTGCATGTAATTAAAATAGAATAAGCCCCTTGTGCTGTAGGTTATAAAACAGAGGCTTGTAGCTTCCAAACTTGTTAGTAAAACTTAATATTCCAGGAGCGTGGAAGATCTGTGGATGGAAATCAATATTTCATGTTCTTCCTTCAGTATACACGTGCTGAGTGATGTTATTTGGGAGGAAATGAAGGGCAGCAGCCTGGTCCTGCTCCTGCCTTTCCCTCTGCCGTGTTCCCACCCCAGCAGCGGGGCTCCCTTGGCGGCTTTTGGGGAGAGCCCTGCCTCCCCCAGGGCAGCAGAGCAGCAGATCACCTCTGTCCATCTTGCCTTATACAATCTGGAAATAATGGAGATGAGAACCACTTAAAAACAAAAAATGGTAACAAGTGTGGCCTGAGCTGAGCGTTGAAAATGAGATTGTTTCTGCTCTGTACAAAATTAAATTCCTGGTGGAAGTGATTAGCAATATTGCTAATAATTTACTATGCTGTATTTCAATATACCAGGCAGCTCCAGAAGTGCATTTCCTGAATAAATTAATGCCCAAGGGGTAGTTCTCCTGTCCTTTGTAATGGTTTCACACCCATCTCTCCCCTGCAGCAGCCATCCCTGTCTCGCTGCTGGGGAGAGCGCAGATGCCAACCTAGCAGTGCCAGGCTCCTGCAGGGACTTCGTCCCCTCTCTTTGGTGACCACAGCAGAGTGTTCTTCTGGGGAGAAGAGCTCCTTTGTGCAGATACGTGCAGTTTCCCCATACTCTTCAGCATCCTGAGATGCCGCACCTCCTGTGCCGTTCGGGGGGAGGGTGTCAGGAGGGAAAGCAGCCAGGCATCGCCTTAGAATTGCAGATCTCCGTCTACCCAGTCCCAGCCCCAGGAACTGCTGCTGCTGATCTTCATGGGGTTTATACATACGCGTAGAAATAAGCATGAAGCACAGAATAGCTAAAGTGTTGAAAATGAAATTAGTGAGATGCTTATCCTCACAAACAGACAATAGTACCTCCTGTTTCTATCTGGTACACTTACATGTTTACTCCTTTAGCATCCTTGCTGGAGGTGACTGCCTTGCCCTTCCTTTTGAAATATTTGCAGACTACAGAGACTGGGAGCTGCTTGAATCCAATAGACAGGGGATTGCGCAGCTGGACAATGAAAAGCAAAACAAGACCACAATACCACGGAAGAAATTTAAAAACTTTTTATTATGCTTTGTGTCATAGATCCGAAGCACTGCTTGAGTTCTATAAAAATGGCAATAAGAGAGGAGGAAATAGCTGGACTGTGCCCCCTGGCTCCCCAAGGATGGGGGTCCTGGCACCCCATCCTTCTCATCCCTCCAACCACCGGGCTGGGGACTGGGTTTGCTTTCCCAGCAGTGCATTTGTGTGCAGCTCCATAGCTGTTGCTGACACCAGCTGCAGCCCACAGCTATCAGCCTTTTTCAGACTAGAGATGCTGGAAGCTGTAGTCTCTGTATTTAAACACACAGTAAGAACATTTAAGGCTTTTTTCAGTGTAGGTAGCATTTAATTCCGCCTTCTTCATCTCCCTGTTTTGACTGATAATAATTTATTTTTGTTTATTAATACAAAAGGTAAAGGTAAGTTGCTTTTAGGCCAGCTCTTCATCTCAGGTCTCTCAGCAAAGCTGCCTGAGGTCGTGCCTGTGCTCGGGAGAATCCCACCTCCAGCCCCTGTCAGTGCCTCCAGTTTCTGTGGTAACAGCATGTCTCCACGGTTTCCACTTCAATATGCTAAAAGAGTTATTAATAACAGCAGAATTTCTTTCATAAGATTTTTCATTTGAATGATGCCAGGTTTAGAGTTAAATTAGCCAGGTATTTTGCTTGCCCTAAATTCAAGCTGGTGTTAATGGCAGATGAAGTTGCCAGTAATTAGGAGTGGTACTGCTGGGACCCGCCGCAGCTGGGGGCAGTTCCCAGGCTCTGCCCACGTCTGCAGGGAGGCCATGGAAACCTTTGCTTGCTGCTACTTGTAATTGTTCTGATTTTTGATATTTGTGTGCCGGCGGATCGCAATGCCCGCAGGCTGGTCAGCGCGGGTTTGCTGGTCTTCATGGAAATATTTGTAGGCTTTGGGGCTCTACTGGATTCTTACAAATTGCTGTAGTTGACTGCAGAGCCTGGTGCTGCCTGTGCCGACCTTCAGATTCTGCTCTCCATGGTCCGTTGTTTGAACCGGTGTTAGAGAAAAGCAATAAAATTAGTTCATTCATCCTAATACCCCTTTATTGTGTTGGCTGGATACAGCTAGAAAAGCTGAATTTTTCTTCTGTGATCTGATTTTTCTATGATCTGGTTTTATTCCTGCTGTAAGTGGTTTATAATTGGTAATGGACAGTTTTGCTTTTCCCATCACGTGAGGCTGAAAGCTTTCTTTACAGGCTTTGGCATGCATTTACTATTCATCTCTCTTCCCTTCCACTTCTCTCATTTTAAGGAGACAATTCATCTCAGGAGTGAGGAACTCCTGCAGGCAGCAGGCCAGCTGAAAATGGCCTCCATGGAAATCCATCACACTTCACTTTGGATGTGGCTGTGCTGAGCAGCTTGGCTGAAGCATCCCACCCAGCTCTGCATGCACGACCACTCACTCCATGAACGGTGCAGATATTTTATTAGTCTTTGAGGAACAAACTTTGAAAAGCTTTGCTGCTCAAGCGGGATGATGTGTGTTGTTAGAGCGGGGCGTTTGGTGCGCGGGCAGAAGAGGCTTGGCAGAAGATAGACCGAGAAGCCAATGTGAGCATAACCATGAACTGACACTATCCAACTGTGAAATATGTTAAATTAAGCTTATGGGGTGAAGAAGTTCGATTTTTTTTCTAGAGCAATAGTTCCTTTAAGGTTCATGAGAAATACTTATCTGCAGCAGTGACACCTTTCGCATGCTGTGTGTGAGCACTAAAGTCTTTGTGGATTTTCAGAGTGGGGACAGCAGGAGCCCCCGCTGTGATTTCAGAAGGGTGGAAGCAAACTCCAGCAAGCCCAGGCAGCCAGTGCCAGTGTCTCCCAGCCAGTGGCACGGCTGGCTGGTTCGTCTGGTGGGCTGCCAGCAGCTGCCGCTGCCTGCCCATGGATTTGCTACTTTATGCTTGGTCTCAGGGATGCAAAACTGATAAAAAGAGATTAAATTGACCTTGAACACGCCCTGTATGGCAGGTGGGTTCAAGTTGAACTGTCTGGTCTACGGGATGCTCATCTTCCAGCTAGAGAGTCTGATTTTAGAGGTTATGCTGGTTTTGCCATCTGAGAACATGAGACAGCAGGATGAGGTATTCAATGCATTTGTTTAGTTTAGGTCATCACTGAATTTAGAGAGATCTCAATATAATTTTTAGGAATAAGGTAATTTTTAGGATGAATCTATAATGGCTTATACTGCAGCCTCATATGTTCCAACTGATTTCAAGTGAAACCCACTTAATTTGGTTTTTACTTAATGAAGTTGTAAAGTTTTATTGCAAGTTAGTAAAAGATCCATTTATTCTGTTTTGGAGTTTACCAGAAAAAAAGCAGCTGCAGCCAAAGGGTGCAGGAGAGCAGACTTTAGATGATAAAGCAGAACTCATGGGGGATCAATGGGAAAGTAACAGAGGTACTAGGGAAGGGGGCCCGGAGGCCTGCAGGGACAGACCCTGTTCTTGACTTCTGTCTTTCCTGCAGCCCAGCCTTGGCTGCTGGGGACATGTGCTGCGGCCGCTGTACCTGCTCACCAGTTCCTCTTCCTGAAATGGAGAAAGTGGGATTTAGCCCATTGCCATCTCCAGGGGTGTACATCAGAAATGCTGAGGGCCCTGGCTAGACCGCGGCAGGGTGTTTGGGTGGGGTGCAGCGTGGGGGCTGTGAACTCCAGCACAGGCAGTAACAGCGTGGGAGTGAAGAAGGAAGAAAAATGCATTTCAGTTGTGCGTTGTTCTGGGAACCAGCAGCTCCAATGGCGCTGGGACTTCACTGTCCTGGCATAAAGTAAGGCAAACCCCACCCTGAGGTTTGTTTATAAATACAGGTATAAACATTGTAGAATATATATGAAATGCAGTGAGTCCATGTGCCTTATGTGCCAACCCCAGGGAGCCCCTGCAGCGCTGCCCATGTCCTGGGGACTGCCCAGAGGGCATTCGTGTCTGAAAACTCATGTGCATAAATAAATTGGTCGAGTGATAAATTATCTGCGATGCTCCAACTATATTCCCTAATATCAAAAGCTCCTTTAAACCCGCAGCAGCAGCAGCAGCAGCAGAGCCACGGGTGCCTCTGTGGCCCTTTGTGTTTCTTGACAGCCAGAGGGACCCGGCACGTGTGGCTCCGGTGAACCCTCCCTTTGCACTATTTCACCATGATTATTCACTATTTCTCTAATGACCATTTCAGCACCCTGCAGCCAAAGGGCTGAGGATGGTCGCAGGTGAGCAGAGCCATGTGCAGGTGCTGCGGGGTGGCTGTCTGTGAGGACAGCTCTTCCATCCCCATCCCTGGCAGGGAAAATCAACCTGCGAAGCCTTGGGGGTTTAACTGAAAAAGCCATTGAGCCTCTGTGCCACAGTGAGAAAAACAGTACAGAAAAACAGAAAAATGCAGTGCAAGGGTTTATCTTTGCTGTCAGGTGCAAGGTCAGACCAGGCTTGGTAGTTCCTCCAACTTGCTCAGCGTACCCAGGCACCCCACATCAGGATGCTGCCTCACGCAGCCACCCTCGCTAGCAGAGGTAATTAGTTTTAAAGTGAAAATAACTTACGACTTCTATTGTCTCAGCCTTATAGCTTGAAAGGTCTACTTGAAAATGCAATAGCTGTATTCCCATCTTCTTTTTTTTTTTTTTAAGAAAAAGATTGTTAGCTCAAAGTTCATATATTCTACTGTTACACAATCTGTTTAAAATAAGCAGTAGACCTGACTGCTACACTTCAACCCTCCAACACGGCAGTGGCCTTCATAAGGTGCCAAGTTTGCTCAGGAGAGAAAGCCGGCAGTATTTTCCACTTGAAATGATCCGCTGGCTTCTTGGGACTACTTATATATTCAGATTAAGGGAGGGAGGCCGAAGTCTGTTTATATAAATGTCATCTAAAGCCTGCTTAATGGAATTAGCAGGAGTAAGTCAGTGGAACTCTACTGAAGTCAATTGAGTTGCTCCCACTTAATTGGTGAATTTGTCATCAAATACTTAATTTGCTCTTTAGAGGGATGGAAACATACTATATATTCTGTATGCTAAAAATAGTCTACATATTGGTCTTTCATCATTAATAAAACTCAAAAAAGGAATTGTGTGCAGCCTGAAAAGCCCATAGTGAAGGTAGTTAATAAGTATTAATTGGTGAAGAACATGCTCCGCCACTTGTGTTGTGCCAGGTGCTCTGGTCCCGCCATGGAGGAGCCTTGCCTATCTGCAAGGTAGAAACCGCTACCCACCAGTTTCTGTGGGCACCAAGAGCGGGTTAAGGGCCGTGTAGTCACAACCTGCCTGTTTTTGCTTGTCTCCCTGGCAGAGGGATGTGGTTGGGAGCTGCCTGTGCACCCACCTGACTTCTCTGCTGCTACAGCTGGTGCCAATATGAATTTTCATGTGAACGTACAAAGCCGGTGTCAGAGCACGGAGAAGTGTGACCACCTGTTGTGCTAAACAGCAAGTTTGGTTCTGATGGCGGCTGGGACACCTGCATCCCATGAGATGCTGGTGCTGAGGGCTGTGTGCAGAGCTGCTGCTGGCAGCGCCGGTCCCTGCAGCCAGCCCCAGGCGGAGCAGGGCAGGGGCAGGATGCCTGCAGCTGCTCCTCCTCAGCTCCCTGCGAGGACAGAAATGACCCTGCTGTTAGCAGTCCTCTAATGGCTACACAAAGGCAGAGAGTCCATGTCACACAGGGCTGCAAGTATTCTGCCATGAGTGTGTGGGGCTACATATGATACTGGTTGTTATATATGTTACATGACTATATATGATACAGTGCCCTCTTACCATGCTGCCTGTGGGCCTTTCTGATTTTCTCTTTCTTACCTGGACAAACGTATCAAGGAAGACACAGATTATTTTGTTTTTATGAGTTTCTTGAAAGAGAAGCTATTTCAGGGGCTCTGAAGAAGCAGCTGCATAGGGGTCCCCCTTTGCCCCAGGCTCTGGTGGAGCTGCAGCTGCAGATAGGTTTGTGTGGGACCAGCCCAGGGGAAACCAGGCATAGAATCATAGAATCATAGAATCATTGAGGTTGGAAAAGACCTCTAAGATCATCGAGTCCAACCGTCGACCCAACACCACCATGCCCACTAAACCATGTCCCTAAGTGCCTCATCTACTCGTCTTTTAAATACCTCCAGGGATGGGGACTCAACCACTTCCCTGGGCAGCCTGTTCCAATGTTTAACCACTCTTTCAGTAAAGAAATTTTTCCTCATGTCCAATCTAAACCTCCCCTGGCGCAACTTGAGGCCATTTCCTCTCATCCTATCGCTAGTTACGTGGGAGAAGAGACCGACACCCACCTCGCTACAACCTCCTTTCAGGTAGTTGTAGAGAGCGATGAGGTCTCCCCTGAGCCTCCTTTTGACTAGGCTAAACAACCCCAGTTCCCTCAGCCGCTCCTCATAAGACTTGTTCTCCAGACCCTTCACCAGCCTCGTTGCCCTTCTCTGGACACGCTCCAGCACCTCAATCATTCCTTCTGCCCCGAGAACTGCTCGTTTGTGTTTCTTCCTTTGTTTATTTGGATTTGTATTTTTACTCTTGTAAACAGTAGTATTGTGAATGGACTGGAGTCAATTTAATGCTTTAATGCTAAGGTTGCTCTTTCTTACTGCAGATTCAGTTCTGAAGAACAGAGGGGCTAGCAACGTTGAGGCACATGTGGACATCGAGCCGAGGTGGTTGAGGTGCCATGAACAACTGTGGAAAGCAGCAGGTTTGAGAGACCTGCTGATGTTTTACATGAGAAGCACCTTTTATTTGTACAGACAGGGAAGACTAGAGTTTGAGCTAGTGAGGCCAAGGGATAGCATAGCTGAAGGGTCTGACAGTGCTTTCCCTGGCACGACAGCAGTCGTGGGAGGAGAGCTGCTGCTTTCTGCGACCCTCCTCCCAAGCCTCACCACTGCTGAAACCACAGCTCAAACGCTCACAATGAAGAGACTCTTTGGCAAGACTGTGGGGCAGAGAAAATCAGGGCAAAAAATGGAGACATAATTAAAAATTAGGAGCTGGACTTCAGAAAAGAAGATTAAGGTATTAGACTAAGGCAAAAGCCACAGTGACTACATGACAGCACTTAATTTTCTTCCCCGGGGCAGACTGAACGCCTGACTTGTGGCCATTTGATGATGTTTTTGAGATTGCTGTGTGGGTCGGTACAAAGCCTGCTTTCCCCTGTTCAGCCTGGTATTATCATCTCACAGTAATTACATTTTCACAAAATGAGACAGAATAAATAAGTGCTTTTTTTGCAAGCATCAATATTTCCATGGGGTTAAATTGGCAGTTCCCTTATTTTGAAGCAAGAATGTCAATGTTTCTAAGCCTGACTTGTCAGCCTTCCCCTTGGCCAGATAATAATAGACTTATTGATTATTACTCAGAAAAATAGAGTAAAGGAACTTTATCTTTCTATGGAAAGCCGGAATTTGACCTGGTGGGTTGCGAGAGGAAGGCTCTGTGCTCCCTCTCTTAGCTAATACATGTTAGGCATTAAGATCTATTTAATTATTTCAGGCCTCCACAGCAAGATGTTTATATTTTAATGTTCCGCTCTGTGCAAATCCAGCTGCTCTGTTTTACAGCAGGGTTCATGTTGAAACCATTGTTTAAAATAAACCATGGTGCAGGCTGAACCGTCATTTGGGAGCGTGCAACCTGGCTGTTCTCACTCTGCTCTGGCCCAGGAATGAAGGGCTTGCGGGCATCTTTGGGACTCACTCAAGGCGAGTGGCTGCTTCAGCTCCATCGCTCCGGAGATCAGTCAGGTTTGGGCTTGCAGGTCAGCCTGTCTTGGGATGGCGATCATGGCATGTGTGAGGCTGACATCCGATGGATGGGTTGAGCCGGTAGCTGATGGACACGGTGCTTCTCCAGGCTGGATGCTGAAGCTCTCAGTTCAGGACGGACTCGAGCAGCCTCTCACCTCCCAAACAGCTTGACCACTGAGCAGCTGCTGGTGAGTCATCAGTCTTAGTAGTTCCCTGCCAGTAGTTTTAAAGTGGTTTGAATTCTTTGCAATAAGAAACAACGACTGACACTCAGAATTCTGGTTTCTGAAGTTATTTCTCAATATACTTTGAGTAACAGAGCGAGTTTTGTAGGGCAATACTGCCAGTCCACATTTGTCCCAAATAACTGCTGCACGCATTTGTTTAGTTCATCAGTTAAAAAGCCATTTATTTCTAGCTGCCAGCCATGGAAACTTAACTTGCTCCCTAGAAGTGGCTGATGTGACTCACGCACCATGTCAAGTGCAGAGGCACAGGAGCTGCTGCCTTTCCGCCTTCCCACCCCCAGCCTCTGCTGGGGCTCTGCAGACTGCGTCATTAAGGACAGCACATGCAACCCTTTGGTAAGGCATGAACCACAACAGAGTCTGATCTGCTTTCCACCAGCCCCAAAAGCTAATGCTAAGCATCATGTTCTCACAGTCATGAGGTCTGACATGCACCAGGAAATGATGTGTTAAGTGCAAAGCTGTCACTCATGCATTGTCTTTTTTATTTGTGCTGTAAAGATACCAAGGCTACACAGTCGGATATCCGCAACATTAGCAAGTGGAGCTGGATGGTACAAAGCTGCCCACTGCAGAGGTGCTTGGGGGAGAGCTGAGGCGCCCTCAAAGCTCCTGGTGACCGCAACATTTCTTGAAGTGCCAGCACTTTCTTTGCTGCTTCTGCTCAGCAGGTCAAGAGCAGAAAGGGGGAAAGAAACTACTACTGAGATAAAAACTATCACTTTGAGCTTTTCTGGTTGCTCGTGTGTAGGTATGTGTTTAAAGCAAGGAGATCAAATCCTCTGTTACATGTAATCAAGTCTTCTGCTAATGGGTTATTTTCTAAGTTGTCTTAGAGGTTACTCACTACAAGCCAGATATAATCAGCAAAGTATGGCTTTGTTTGGTTTAGTTTGTTTATGAATTTGGGAAAGAGGGTATGCTTTGTGCTTGCTAGAAAATTCCCTGAAGAAGCGTATCACTGTGAAGCGAGTCACCCAGCAGCGTGCAGCACGTCGGGTCATGCATTGTCCCCCGGCCTGGGGTCCCTGCACAGCCGGGGCTTTTCTGAGTCACCCGTGGGAATGGAAATGGTGCACCTGGAAGAGAAACCTGGAAGAAAAACCTCTTCCAAATCCCGAGTGCCCAGCAAAATGTAGTGGAACTTCAAGATTAATGTGAATAGCTTGCAAGGTGTTTTGAGGACTGTGATAAAGCTATGGATTGCTTTAGGTAGGAGCTTAACAAATACTTTCCTTATAACATGTGCACAATACAAATCCATAGAAGATTTTCCTAGAGCTAACGTAGTGTTTGAAAACTGTGATTCCAGCTATAAAGCCCCAGAGAACTCAGAGGATGTCTGTGGAGGAGAGCTGACTGCCAAAAGCTGGGTGACCAGTGACTTCCCTTGGCAGTAGCAAATAGGAGAAGGTGCTGCAGAGGGAGCGGGTTTTGGCAGGGAGCAAGAGCTGTGGACCTCACCAGAGAGATCGTTGCCCATTAAACGTTTCAGGTCTGTGGAAGAAAGGAATTAAGCCTTTCACATCTTGTTTTTTCCAGTTATGATGTGATGTAATCAGAAAGAAGCAATGGCTGTTGACATGGCAGTGTTAGTGAACAAAGTTAGAAACGTCTTCTCAATTTCAGGTTTAAATTGTCTGAGCACTTGAACATCACAGATTGCATGTGCTGGCTGCAGCCTGACAGTCCACCCAACATTTTGGTAACAGCATCCTCCAGCAGTTATAGCATCATAAATGAAGAGATACCTACCCCAAAATCCCACTTTCCTTTCATTGGGCGTGTGGCTGAGCTGGACTCGGGGCTGGGGCTGCTTGCGCTGGTGCCCCTGGCCAGGGCGAAACACTAGGAGCACCCAGATGGCTTCAGTCTTTGTGTGACACCAGATACATCCCTAGCACCGCTGCCATGGTGGGGCTGCTGCAGTACCGCCGTGCAGCACCGCCGTGCAGCACCATGCACCAAAGCGGTTGTCTGCACTGAGCAGAGAGCACTGGCTGCACCAATTGTGCACCCAGGGGAGTTAAAAAAGACACCGATTTCAGGTGGTTTCTGATGGTCTTGCAGAAATCTGCGAGTTGGTAACCAACAATATTAAAGGGCAATAACAATTTTGATCTGCAACGTCTGCCATTTCTCACTTGCTGAAACCTCTGCTTTTCACCAGATTGGCTACAAAGATTTCCAGGCGGATTTTCAGCCAGTGTGAATTGCTGCAACTTCTCTGAAGTCCATGGAGGTTTGTGATCCTATGTCAACTGATAATTTGGCCCTTAGTCTTCAAAAAGCAGTCAAGGCTTATGTCCATGACAGGGAAAAGTTATTAGTAAGTGAAAATTACTTCCTTTACTTTTTCTGCTTCTCTTTGTGACAATAAATAACAGTGCAGAAGAGTACTCATGGAGCTATGAGAGCAGGAGCTGATAAAAGCAGAAAAAGAAGTAGCCAAAAATACAAGTGCAAAGAAGAAAGCACCAGAGTGGATCAATATTTTACCTCCCGCTGCTAGGGCACATGGCCCTGGGTGCTGAGGCTCTGGGGGGTGCTGCAGTGGTGGAACTGAGCTGGAGGAAGAAACAAATAGGAGAAAATATAATTCCAGCTGGGACACTGAGTCTCATGAAATACAGAGAGATGAGAACTTGAAGCAAAGCCCGGCAGCAATGCGGGGTATCGATGTGACTGCTGAAGATGCTAATGGCGTAACAGCTGAAGCACTTGGACTCAGTTGGGTTCAATATCTCCCACAGTTCAGTTTAGGGTTAATTACATGTAGACTGCTCAGACTCTGCCCACAAGCCTCTAAGGTGTTGCTTTTAATTTATCTGATTGGACTATTAGGATCTTCTGCTTGCCCAGGGGTAATTTTGGGACATTAAGAGCCAATCAGAAACAGTGCTGCAACAGGTGGGTTCCTTTCTTCTCAAATTAGTTCATTGCTTTAGCCCCAAGACATGGATCAATTCCTGTGTTTGTAGGGGAAAAAGCCCTTGATGAGCAGACCTAAATCATGGGGGAACTATCAGGTGGCAATGACTGCTGATTGCTTCACGAGGCCGGCAGAGCGCGGCAGCCCACCACCCCAGGCTTGTGGACCCAAACCTGGCTCCTAAGCCCATGAAAGGAGTAACGTGCTCCCAAAGGTGCCGAGATATTTTATGGGGTGGATTTGGCTCGAGGCAGTGTGGATAACTGGAACCGGTGCTGCCAGGTGTTTTCATATGTCAGAATTAGATAACACGATGTGCATGTACAAGTGCAGGTGTCTACCTTCAGATTCATTGGGGAGGGAGGTGAAAGAAAAAGGCATAATATTAATGAAAGCACTTCACAGAGCAGAGATGAGGTGGGAGGTTACAGGCAGGAAACCCAAAGATTTAGAGTTCTCCGACCTTTTGTGTCCAGATGCACAAGTGTGTGTGTGTGCACGCACACGTGCATTTCCCCACTGAAGGGTTTTATGTGTCTGTGGAGGATTATATTCTGAAATTGTGTATAAGAGGCTGAGGCTGTGTTGGGGCACTGGGGGTCAGAAGATCTCACCCTGAGTCATGCCAGGGTGAGTATCTCAGGTGTGTTTCATAAACCCCAGTTAAACACTGGAGCTCCCTGGTTTTGTTTATACAAGGCAGCGTCCAATATCTCTGATTTCCCAGGGAAAAGGAAGAGCTATATCAGAGCAAGAGATAAGTAAAAATGACTAACAGCTTCTGGATTTCATGTAGCTCTTTTGTTTGCTGGGTACAGGAAAATCATGTAGGTGCCTTCAGGTTGCACGCAGCAGTCGGGCAGGAGCGAACCCCTCCGCCAGGCTGATGCTGTCACTCCTTCAGGCTTCACCAGTGCCTTTGCTAAGAGTGTCTGAGGTTTTTCCAAAAGCAGAGCCAAGCGGCATAGACCAAAGCATGGTCTAAAAATGGGATGCTAAATAAATCCTTGGGTCTGACTTCAGTGCTGTTAACTAATGCATAGAGCATCATCCCCGCTGGGAGGGAATAGCTGGCATGAAGAGTTCAGCAAGGGCAAGCGCTGCCATCCCTCAAGACTCCATAAGCAATGGGTAAGACAGGAAACAACAAATCTGTTTTCTAAGTTTCAGAGCATATAGGCAGCACAGGTAATATAACAGTCAGTGCTTAAAAAGGGAATGGTTCTACCTAAACCCTACCATTTTCCTGGCAACCAGTGAAATCTCTCCAAGTAGGGCTGGTATAGTCAAAATGGATTTTCTTTCCAGGAAACCTGAAGACAAATACCAGCAGCACGTAGGGCTCCCCGTACACCAAACCTACTGCCCCTGCCAGGCTCCAGATCTGGCTTCAATGATTGAACTGTGAGTGCTGCTCTTCACAACTCCTTTTATTGAGGAGGGGGCCGGAGCCCCCTCTCATTGAAGGAGAAGGAAAGGCTGTCTTTGACGTCAATGAGAATTAAATCGAATCCCTGGAAAGGATCCAAGATGAAAGTGAGTGAATAATTCACAACCAATAATTTATGCATAAAATGTAGTTTCTTTTCCTACTTGAGGCTTGTCTGTAAAATGGAAAAGATTACTTCAGCTGTGTTTGTTGTTTGAATTTGTTCAATTAAGCTGAGTGAGGCTTTGAATCTCAGGTTTATTTTATGGATTGATTATATAAAGTTTATATATCTGATACTTAATTTTCAGAAAACCTCACCTGCTTTGGTTAGGGACAAATTAGCTGAACTGTGTCATGATGCTCATTTTTGTGCTCTGATTGAATGAGCATAATACTTGCAGGGCTTGACCCAAAACTCTTTTTCATCTCTTGCTCTTGGATTTAGCCCACAATCAAGAAGAGGATTGAAGAAATACTTGTTGTAGATGCTTAAGATGTTCAAGAAAAGGAACAGACAAGAAGAACTGGGAAATTTTAGTAAACATAGAACATTTTTTGCATCACTTCAGAGTCATTTGAAGCACGTGAGGTTTCTTGAGAATGAGCCTTCTGTGACAGGTCCTGCCTGCCTTGCTGTAAAATGAGAAAGTGGGTCTGCCCAGTGAGCTGCGGGGGAGAGGGGCTGCAGAGGATGCCCAGCTCGACCTTGACTCAAACATCCTTTTTTAAAGAAATAAACAAATAACAACAACAACAACCCCCATACATTTAAGTTAGCCTTGCACCTATACTACAGTCTTATTAAATTTGGGTGGGTAATAAGCAAAGGGTCTAATTCTGTTGAGACACCTCAGTGTCCTCAAACCAGGGCACATGACACCCCAAAGGAATGATGAGTTGGTTTAAGCAGGCGACAAATAGAGATGTGAGACTTGAAAAGACTTTAAAGAAATTATAATTATTCTTTATAAATTTTAATAAATGATTTATTTTAAAAAAAGAGAACTTACTTATAATAAAAAAAAAAATTGCATATTTAGAGAGCAGCCTGGTTGCATAACGGCAGGGGGAGAAGCAAGCAGCTTCGATTGCTAGCGGTGACAGCTTGCCCTGAGCAGGGAACACTTACCGCTTTTACCTGCTGGCAGCAGCTCGCTCTGTCCAGAGCGGGGAGCCAGCAATTGCAGACAGTTTCCATTTTCCTATCCTGAAAGATGTGAGTTGCTGCCAGTTTTAAATGATGAATTGAAAAGGTTGTTCCTGGTGTTGCATGTACCAGCACAGGTAACCTCTGTCCTTACTGCCTGGCTCTGGGGAAGGCTGGCTGGAAGCGGCTGTCCCCAGTCCCGGGGTGCAGGGGATAGTGGAGCTGGGAGGCATCCCTCCTGCCTTTCCAAATGCAAAATTCAGTGCTTACAGCAGAATTACTTTTTTTTAATCCTGAAGTGCATGCTTTACCCCGTCCTTAAGGGCATCCTAATTCTTCCATCTTTGTGTTGGATGCAGCCTGCCAGTGTTCAGACATCTGCATGCTCTTCTTTCTGTGCCAGGGCCGTAAATTGAAATGCTGAGTTAAATGGAAGCCAAGACCAGAGGTCTTTGAGGAGCTGCATTAGTGATCCCTCTGCAGCCATCCATCCCTCTGCTACGATGCTGCTTTTTCATCCTCGAAGTCCATGTCCACCCTACCAGCCCTGCACTGATCCTGCACTCCTTGGGTAAATACTGGTGACTGTGGGGCTTGGTTACATGTCACGGTCTGTTCATTCTCAGCTCTGGGTTAGTTGGGCTTTTCTGAGCACTTAGGGGACTCAGTGTTCATACACCTTTATTTTTAGTGTGGAAGATGATGTGATATCTCACGGTGGGGCCATTCATGCTGAGAGCTAGAGGTGGGGTAGCAATCACTGGTGTTTCAGGAGGGACTTCCAAATTCTGCTTCTGCGAATTGCCTACTTATGCTCAGCTCTGACTCTTCAAAGTATTTTCTCTTTTTCTTTTGTCAGGGAAATAAATGTAATCACCAAGGTGCTGTTCTAAAATGTACCGCTCATTTTATGTAACCTATCGCATTAATTAACATTCATCTGAGCAGGCATAGGTGTGGTGGGGAGAATAATAGAGGTCTTATAATCAGTCTTCTGGGAAAAAGATATCATAATTCCAGCGCGTGAATACTGTTTTATCCATTGAAAAATATTCCCCTGTTCCCTCATCAAGAGCAGAGTGAAAAAGAGAAAGAAGGATGGTCAGATTACAGTTGTTTCTAATTCAAATGTGAAGGCTCTTCATGGCACTGAATATTTTGAACAGAAAGTGCCTGCAAGCATTGGGCTTCACCAGACGTAGGAACTTCTTATCTCCAGGGAATATATTGCTTTGGTTTAGCGTAGCTGGTGTTTCAGTAACTTGGCAGATTTAAAAATTCTCCACTGAAAACATCTGTGGGACTCTGACAAGTGATTAACAGAAAAGGAGCGTTTCATTAGGACATTCAAATTTTTATGCCGAGCTGTCAGTTTTGGTCTATCTAGAAATGAATAAGGAGTTGATGTTTGGGGCGCTGCTGATATTAATTATACACCACTCAAAATTGCACAGGAGTGAGAATGGACGGGAATAGACATCTGCACTATACAAACCCACTTCTGTTGCACTCGATCCTCTGATGCTGGAACTTGTCCCGTAAATGCTTTACGTCCCGAGTAAAGGTGGTTTGGGGGAGATGTTGTGCAACTGTGAAAGACTTCAGAACTGCACCTTGGGCTGCTGGGACCCTCCCTGCAGCCCCTTGAGTCCCGGTTGACCACTGTGCAAGGAATAACAGGAGATGAAGTAAAAGCCTCCAGTGTAAGGAGGCAGAAGCCAAGTGCTTGAGCAGGAATAGGAGGAAAAAGCCTGGTGGGTGCTGGAGCAGTGCCTCTCCTTCAGCACGGAGCCAAGGGCAGGGGCAGGCAGCTGCCTCTGCCAGCCCCTCTGCAGCTCCTGGATTCAAGAGTTTTCTGTTTGTCCAGGCAGATGCACCAAACTGTGCAATGGTACTAGGGGAATTTGAGAGGTACTGCACTCCAATTGGTTACAAGACCCGAGGATCTGAAAGAAAAATGAACCTGTAGTAATCCCAGCTAAGAGCATCTCTGCCATCCCAAAGGGCTGATGGAGCCTCAGGTAGGAGAACACATTGTGACAGCAACATCGGGGACAGACCGTGGGGGGATCCAGAAGAACAATCTTGATGGCAACTACCATTGGCCAGGCAACGGGAGCTGTGGAGTTTTGGGAGGCACACAGTGCTTTGGACATGACTTGGAATAAAAAATGTTAAGACAGGCAGAAAAGGATGGGGAGTTACATCAAAAAGAACCATGTGCTGTGAGAAGCCGGTCAAACCAGAGAAAAGCCCAGGGTTTGGAAGAAAACGCAAGAACTGCAGTGGATTATGTCACATGAAATCAGAGGATAAATACTAAGCTGGAATGAAATGCCAAGGGTTCAGGTGAATTACTCAAGGAAATGTGGGCATAATTGCAAGGGATAATGGACAGTCGGCTGGGAAGTGCCTGGTCATTTATTAAGCCCAGTCTGGGTGCCAGTGCAAGAACCTGTGCGGGATGTGCCACGGTGCTCCATTGGCCGCAAGAGAAAAGCAAAGAGGATCCATGGGTGGCAAACTGCGAAAACTCAATGCCAGTCGTGGTGACTTGTCTACATTGAAGAAAGAGAGAGAAAATGAAGTAGTGAACAGAGTCTGTGATAATCCCCGTGAAGAGTATGCTTGACAAGTTTGTAAGGTCTGGGGAAAGGAACTGAGGTGGAGCAGTGAGAGAGCAATAGGAAATGGTTTATTTATCAGGAATGTTTCTTGCACAAAGCAAACTTTATAAAATGCTCCACAGGTGGTTTCTCTCTCCATCTTGACCAAATAAATGTTGTCTATGGAAAGACATCCCGCTGAAGAGGCTCCTTTTAACACAGCTTGTTTTGCATGCAACAAGGGACGCGATGATGCCCCCCTTGCTGGCTGCAGGCTTCCTCTTGCCGAAGGACTCACCCCTGCTCTCCTTTCCCACACACAGGACGGGTGCTCAGGCACCAGCCAGTCTCAGTTCCCAAACCTGGTCTCTGGCCGTCACTGGCTATTGCATGAGATAAGGAACTTACACATACATACAGTATGTAGGATCATAAGTGATTGCTGCTTTTGAGGACTGACCATGGCTTTCTTCGTAAAGCTCCAACAGCTTGAAGTATAGTG
The DNA here is from genome assembly GCF_965638725.1 of Aptenodytes patagonicus. Taxonomy (NCBI): domain Eukaryota; kingdom Metazoa; phylum Chordata; class Aves; order Sphenisciformes; family Spheniscidae; genus Aptenodytes; species Aptenodytes patagonicus. The sequence continues at coordinate 58,064,748 of NC_134953.1, read as the reverse complement.
ATTTCCCCACAGGCTGCAGTTGCTGGGAGCTTTTTTCAATGCCTGAATGTATTCATCACATTTGCCAGTGCATCCATCTTTCACGTTTCCAGGAAAAAATCATCATGTCTTTGATGATGTAGAAGGTATTGAGCTCTACACAGGTGATGGTTTGGCCTGGGAATCAGAGCAGCTGAGCAGACAGAACCTTCTTTCTAGTTTCGGGAAGAGCTGTAGTGCAGGCACCTGCAGCTCACAAACCGCAGCTCAGCAAGAGCCTGATTAAAGTTGCACCTAGACTAACAACACACAGCCTGAGACCTCAGAGCAGGGAAAGCTGATTTCTCTCATTCTTGCTCACCCATTCTTTGCACTCGCAAGCATCGAGATGTGCATGACCAGCCAGGTTGGCCAAGATCATGTGTGGGGACAGATAGGACAGGGAGTACCAGCTACAGAGACCTCACCAAGGGTCCGCTCTTGCTCCTGGGTTCTGCCTGCCTGGAGACACTGGGCTGGTCTTTGGGTGGATCTTCTGTACCCTACAAGAGTTGTGATCATTTGTGTTTCATCCTGCTGCCATCCTACAGAAAGTGGATGGGCACAGACAGCTGGGGCATTGCTCAGATCTCGGTGTCAAGCACATTCATCTGTGTACAGAGGACAGCTCTTCAAGTTCTGGAAAGAGACCAGAAACACAATGTAAATCAAAATATATCAATAATCTTGGCTAAGTCCCAACTAAAGGAGTTCAGGGGTAAGGCTGGGGAGCAGCTGCGATGTGCGCTGTGTTGGGCTGTGTGGGGACCGGGGAACCTCGTGGTGGAAACTGGGTGCTCTGGCCGGCGCTGAAGAGGCAGCCGGGGACCCCTGCCCAGAGGCTGGTGCATGCCAGGGAGGATGCTAGTCCCTCTGCCACTGCGTTAGGACAATGACAGCGATGCTCATGTGTCTGCTCCCATTTCTCTCCTGCAGCTTCTGCCTCACCCGGACCCACAGGTGCTGGCTCGAGTCCCCGTCCGGCATGCATGGGCAGCATGTGCGTTTGCCTGGTGGCATGGCCGTGCTGTGAGCCTTGTCCCAGTGAGTGGTGGTGGGCAGTGCTGTTGCTGTAGGGATTGGGCACACTGCGCTCAATCCCAGCTTTCAGATGGGTTTTTTGCTGCTCAGTCCCCTGGCTCGGTGCTCCCCATGGAGGGAAACGTGAGAGCTGGCTGTCGGGTGAAAAAAAATAGGCAGTCCAGGAGAAAGCACAAGGGTTTCGGAGCAGATGTCCGGGATTTCTCCAGCCTTTCACGGCTGTCCGTGCTGCAGCTCAGGGCTTGTATAGGGCCCAGCACCGTTCGGTCCTGGGGCTCCCCGGCGCTGGAACAGAAGTAACGTGATAAAGGACAATGTGACTGCCATTGTTATTTTTGCAATCTGTATTTTTGTCTGCAACTTCATGAGCACTTTCAAACTAAAAAAGGGAAGGACTCTTATCAAAGAGTGTTCCTTGGTAGTTTTTTAAATGGTAATGTTTGCAGGAGGTTCAATATTTCACATAAATTAAAGAAAATACATCTTGTTCCAGAAATGCTATATAATATCCTAAGGAGGGAAGCAGGGAACAATATTGCCTAGTAAGTGATAATATATCAAGGTTCCTCTGCTCATTATCAGCATAAGAGACATAATATACATAAAATGTAGGTCATAGCATCCCATTTAACACTGTATTTATCCTTGGTGTGAGAGGCAGTTGTGTGCTACTGCAAAACAAGACATGTTCTGATAAGATATTTCAATGGCAAAAAGCCTCCTTATCTTTCAGATAAGCAAATGTGCTTTCTTTCTCCATGGATGCTTTTTTACAGTGTGTCATCTCCTCCCCCTTCTCCCTGCCCCACTCTTGCTGCTGCAGGGTGGGTAAGGCTGGGCGAAACTCCCTGTTTGCAGGGTTTGGCCATTGGTGAGCAGAGGGGCTGAAGGCACCAGGGAGCATCTCCAGAAGTATGTGAGCAGGAGGGCGTATTGGCCGGGCTTGGTGATGGCAGAGCAGGCAGGAGGAGGCAGGCAGAGGAGACCAGTGTGTCCTCCCTGCGCTGGCGTGCGGGACAGGCAGAGGAGCCGCACTGGCCCCGGGCAGAGCTGTCCCACCGGCGGGACACAAACAGGTGCAGCTACAGCGATTTCGATAACAGAGGCAGATGCAAGGGGAATCCGGTGACTTTCAGGACTCCGGGCATTGTGCTGTGGATTGCAACTAGGGAAAAAGAGCTGTTGATACAGTTCCATGTGGGATGCTATGACAGAGGAAACTTCACCTTCTAAAAATGTTCTCCCAAAAGATTTTGAAGCAGCTTGGTAACCTGGCCTGAGGGCCCTGCCCAGAGCCACTGAGCTCCTCTTTGAGCAAGAGGAGAAGTTTCAGTGGTGGTGGCATAAAAATGTGGCGTAGGAACCGCTTTTGGAGATGAGGAGGAGATGATCGTCCACTGCTGTGTGCCAGAGGAGGTCAGCTAACCCTGCAAGCAGGGACAAAGTACACCTGTGTAACACTAATCAATGCTGCCACTTGAATTTTATTAATTTTTTGTCATTTTTCTTTCCTCTTTAGCAGAATAGTTTCTCTGCTAGTCACCTGGCCCTGCAATCGCCATCACTGCCTCGCGGCCAGGCAGGAACCTGAAGGAGGCTGGGGGGCATGGGAAGGCTGGGGCACGTGGGGACGGGGACACCAGGAACGGGCACCCACGTGTGACCTGGGTTGCTGTCAGTGCCACTGCTCAGTCCCAGCCTCAGCTCTCTTCTTCCACGGCTGAACATCCGCGTTTTGTGACTTTTTGGGGGTGGATGCTGCAAGCAATTTGCTGAAAACCAGTGCAATCAGGAGCACAAGCAAAAAAGATGCAATTAGTGTCCGGTCTGTTCCCTTGGCATTTCTCGGATGAACTGTATATGGTGTTCTGCATAATAATAAGAAAATTAGAGACAAGAGCTACCACCATTAAGTATCTCCAAAATAATTAAGCAATAAAGAGTAGCGCAGGAGGGTGCAAGAGATGCTGATAGATAATCAGAAAGTTGCTGCAGGTGAAGGCTGACCAGAAATGATAAATGGGAAGGCGGAGGGGAGGAGGGGAATGAAGGGGAAATACTGTTAGCATAGAAAAAACTAAATAATAAGATAGCAAAGCTCCTGCTTGCCCTCCTTTGCCAAGGCAGGATGGATAAGCAGCAGGGTGTCAGGAGTGCAGAGATGGATCACTGAGCAGCTGAAATTTGTCTAAATCACGATGATGAGTGAGACACCGAAGTGCTGGGCTGAAACCCGTAAAGGAGACGGTCCATGAGGTGGTAGGAGTTGGTACAATATGGATGAGGAGCAATATTACATGTGAAGCCAAGAATAGCCTAAAATACTGGCTTTAGCAGGCAGGGAGGACTGGACTAATGTATAACACACCCCCACCCCTCCAATAACAAACAAAAAGAAACTTAAAAGCAAGCAGCAGGCCGTGGGCTGATGGTCAGAAGCCTGTCAAAACTGGGGGTTACCAGTCCCCCCCAGACAGGCCCATGCTGCCAGCGGCAGCCCTCCCTCTGCGTCCCAACCAGAGTGCTCGCAGCTGGGGCACAGCTTGAAACTGGGAAACCACCACTCGTCTTTCATATCGTGCTACAGCAAGTTGCTTTGAATAGATGTGCAAAATTAACATAAAGATAAAGTCAAGCATTCAAAATAAGCAAATATATATTCATTCACAATGTGCAAGATGAGACGGTGAACAAAATCCTCCCTTTGAAAGAACAGCTGTAATGAAAGCGGGGGCCTGGATCAAAACATGATGCTATGGACAGAAATAGAGAAACTGCTGTGGAAGTCTGTAGAGCTAAAAAATACCTTTATAAAGTGATGTATAGGTAAAGAAACATGTGAATGAGGCAAGAAAGCGAAGGCCACAGTGTCACTGATTCCCTGGGGGCTGAGTTCGGGGCATTTCTGCAGTCTCTGCTGTGAGCAAGGTGTTAGTGAAGGGGGACAGAGGGACGGAGAGATCGCGGGACATTTCAGAAGGCTTGGCTGAACTTCTGATGTGTGGAAGTTTTTGAAAGTAGGTTAAGACATCAAATAATAAAATGCCCAGGCAAGCAGACGGAGGCATGGCCCCCAGCCTCCCCGGGCCCCATGCTGCCGTGCTTCTGAAGCAAAGAAGCAAAAAAATAAGAAAATTCAGTTAAGTAGTCTAAAATCAGCTAAAATGCAGAAAGCTGCATAAGACATAGTTATCTAGTTTTTTATTAGGCATAAGGAATATGTTACTCCGGAATTGCATAGCTTTCAGAGCGCCATGGAGGCTCTTTCTACAGCCACGAAATTGACTGTAATAGCAAGATTTCAAGATTTCTGGTGGAAGATGAGCTGGAAATAATGAAGATACCACTGGCAAGGCAGGGAAGTCCTTACGCAGGATCATTTCACAACATGAACTGGGAAAATGCAGTGTCTTTCTGGGTAGCTGAAGGGAGAATAATCGACCCCTGGGAGGCTAATATGATGCTAGGGGACCCCCAAAGGGAAGTGTCCTGCGCTGTGCCTGCAAAAGGTCCGGCAGCCCCTCCTCTGCCCGCAGCTTCGTTTTCCCTGCCTTCCCCCGGAGTGTGAAAACTGAGCAGTGTTCCCCGGTGCCTTGGATGCAGTTACTGCCAAAATACAAAATCTCACCCTTTAGTCCCCCCCTTTAGAGATAATTTTTACTGACATATTCTGATTTTTTTCCCCCCTTTTTTTACACTAAATACATTCGCCAGGCTTTATTTTTAAAACTGTGGAAACCACATAACTTGAATTTTTTATAATATGTGTATTTTTTCCTCTCTCCATCTGGAAAGCCCCTTGGAACTCATTTCATGATCTACATTCCCTATTAGAGGGAATGAGGCTAGTTCCTTACTCAATTCAATAAAAGTTAAATTAAGCTGAAAAATTTTGGAGGAAAACAGCTTCTATATTTATACAGAAACCAGAGGTGAAAATACAAAGCTGAAGCTTTGATGTTGTAAAACTGAGAATATATTTCTGATTTTATGAATAGTGCAGTGGGTTTCCACAGGAATATTTCCTGTATATAGCTTATGCCTAAAAGCATCTCTGTGAGCACTGGGGGGGGCAAAACTTCCAGCCCCGGCAAGCCTGTGCCGACAGCCCGGGGCAGAACAGGCAGGGTCGGACAGCACTCTGTGTACATGCAGATATAGGGAAGGTGGTGCATGTATATCTGAAAATTTGCTACATACATACATGCTTTCAGTGTCATTTTTGTCCAGCTCAAAGCTGCACTCATATGAACAAGTTGTATTTTTGATTCTTTTTGCATTTCTGAGTTGAAAATGGCTGATGCTGAGCCTGCGTTTCTAAATGTGCCGTCTTCTGTTGGTTTCCTTTCTCCCATTAATGTTTCCCATAAAAACTGTATGAGCTGAAGCCCAGGAGCAAGCACTCGACACCTGTGGGCCCTGCCCAGCAGAAGTTAATGCCACGTGGATGCTGCCTTTGGAAACCCGAAGGACTTTTGGAACGCAGCAGGGAGCCCAGGGCTGAGCCACGCGTGGCTGGCAGCCTCACCGCCCCGGGCTGGGACCTCCAGCCTTTTTTCTGCCTGCCTCCACATGCTCTGGGACATGGGGGGTGATGGAATACGGGTAAGATTTGAGAATGCATCCCTGCGTCTGCATGGGTGAGCACTATCTGAAGCCAGCTCAGCACATCTTTGCAGCTGAGCAAACATATCTCGTACCGGCTTGAGTCTTCAGAAAGTCAAAACCTAGGATGGCCAGGCTGGATTGTGGCATTAGCAAGGGAATTGCAATGGGAAGCAGTGTGACACTTCTGGAACTGCACAAATAACCTCATTTCTCTGCAGCTGAAGGACAGCAGTGGTTTCCCATTTGGTGATAAATAGGTGGTCAGTGAGCCTTTGGTGTAGCCTCAGCCCTGCTGAACACTTTGTGGTGGCATGCAGTCCCCGTGCACGTCCCCAGACGTGCTCACTGCATCCAGCACAGAATAATCGAAATAAATAAACCGAAAAATTACAGCAACATTTTCAGTTGTGATAAGCCTGTTGGATGCTGGGCATTGCCAAGCACACATGAAGTCTGAACGTGACTGAAAATCTGAAAATTCATTTCAGATTTGTATTACGTGTCCATCGTGGATTCCTGCAGAATACGCTGTGTTCCTGCAGCCCCACTGAAGTAGGGATCTACAGAAGCTGGACTGGCATGAGGGAGGACAGCTCCATCGCAAGTCCTTAGAAAAGCGCTGTTCACTGATGAATGGGTTTCCATGTTTTTATTATAATAGACTGGCAGAGAAGTAAACAGATGTGCTAACATGAAAAATCAAGTTTCATTTTAATGAAATGTTTATCCACAGCAAGTTTAATATTAATGTTAAATTGATCTGTGGAATTTTTCCCCATCAAAAATTAATGTGATACAGTCTTTGTTTTTCTGCACTGAAACCATCTTCCAGTTAATTGGCAGATAACACACTGTAAATCCAACACCACTACTCAGACAGTCCCGGGCCATTATTTTTTTTAAGTGCACAACCACTCAATGAATAAATAATAATAATTTATAGTGGTATTCAACTATTACTAATGTATCAGTATTATAGAGCAGGTAACAATTTTTTATTTATAGTTGGGAAACAATGAAAATTAAGAATTAATACATATATAAGCTGGTTACCACACATATTGTGCATACATTAAAAATCTGACCTAGCACCTACACAGCAAGATACAGCTGCCATGTTGTGCTTTGTAGAAAGGAGCCCCAAACTTTGCCAGAGATCTAAGCGAACTCCACACAACTTGGTCTAATCTGGAAGCAAACACGCTGGCTTCTCTCTCCTCTCTCGCGAATTCAGGGGCCGGCAGCCAGAGCAGCTCCACATCAAGAGGACAGCTCAGTGCCTTGCAGTGCGTGGCAGCAATTAAAGTGGGGTTTAGAAACAACTTACTCTGCAATTGAAGTAAAAAAAAGGAGCTCTTACCATGGCAACTAACGCAATGTACAGCACTGCATGTTCTCCACGCCACAGCAGGTACCCACCAAGAGCTGCATTCCCCATGTAGAATAGGTCCATGCTTTGCTTCTTTGCACAAGGCAGAAACGTGCCTGGGTATATAACATTAATATTGATTACAAAATTTCATGACTAAGTGTGAGGAGGAAGCAAAATCCTGTTCAGCACTCCAAATAATTTCAAATGCTTATTTTTAGGCCAGCATGAGATAATTGATTTACACTGAACCGTTAACATAGCGATGGAGCCAAGGGCCAGGTACTTAATCCTATTCCCGGCCCTTAATGGCTTCGGGTTGCAAAGCAGCCCCGGTGCACATTGTCACCGATGGGTCTCTGGACCGCAGTCCCTGGGGCTTCGTCCTTCCTTCATTATAGGGTGAAACAACAAGAGCTTGTATACTTTCCACTGCTCCTTTCTCAAGGCTTTCTGCTTCATCAGCATCCTTTTGAATTCGTAATGAAACCAGATAGGCTGTAAAGTAAAACTAGTAAATATAATGTAACATGAAAAACCTCTCCAAAACCTTCTTTATGTATGTTTGTTTGCTAATCCATGGCTTTTCTTTAAATGTTCACACACAAACAAAACCAGCTGAAATTAAAAAACCCTTTGCATATTCAACTCTGAAAAAATGAAACATTCCAGCCACCAAAATAATTACCTTGGGAAGCTGTAAGAAACTGAAAATAGGGCTTAGAGTGAACGTGCAATAATAATAATAATAATAATAATAATAATAATAATAATAATAGAGAAGAGCAGCCAGACAGAGCCTGCAAGGTGGCTAGTGCAGAATGCAAGGAGAGGCAAGCAGGAGGACATCCAAGGAGGGCTGGTCCCCACCGGTGGGAGCTCGCACCAGTGGGCTATGGAGTCGGAGGCCCCTGCGCCAGAGCAGACCCACATAACCAAGGGCAGCGATACATTTTTATCCCTGTTTGTGTGTGCATCGTGTCCTTTCCACCATTGACCTTCTGTCCTTTCCACCATTGACCTTCCCATGCACCTCGTCCACAGTCTGTTGAAGGAAATTAGTGTTGCAACTAATTCTGTGGGGTTTGGAGCCAAGCCCGTGCACTTGGCCTCTCCTAGTACTGAGCACCTTCCAAAATGGGAGGAAACCCATGCAGCCACATGCCTTTAATGGGACCTATAAAGGAAAAAGTAAGGCGTTCATAACTTTCTCCTGTTGTTATGATATTTATTATGAAGGATGTCTGTGATTTTTTCTGCTTGTTCTCTGCTTATTTAAAGGAAAGACGTTTCTCCTGCAGGAGAACCCCTTCTGCGACGCAGGGAGGAGAATGATTCAGTGGCGTGGAGGTTTTCCAGCCTAACTTTTCTCCCTCAGTTGTCAGGGAGGATGGTGTGAGCTGAATTTTAACAAACTTGCTTTCCTGCCAGCTCCAGTGGCAAAAAATAAATGGAGTGTTTGAAACAGCCTGAACACAAATCACACCCCGCTGCATGCAGTTGTGTCTCGTGAAGAAGATGCTGCTGCTGTCGTGGACTTCCTGGTCTTCAGCTACTGACAGATCATCTGCGGGCCTAACAAAGTGGACAACTCCTGGTCTCTCAATGTAAAAAGAGAGGTAAAAAAGGAATATTTTTCACTTTCATGCGTTTAGAAACACTCCCCTTCCCATCCAAATGTGTCCTGGATCCCTTCGCTTTGCGGCTTTTTTGTTCTTTGGGAACCTTGAAGGACTGACTCTGCTCTGGGACGTCAGTGGCTGTCTTCCAGCAGCCTAAGAGGGAACCAAGTAAGATTTAAGGAAAAAAAACCCAAATGGAGGGGTTCAAATGCAATTAGATGTCAGCCCTGATGGTTTCCTGAGGCAGCAGCGTGGTAGGGAGCAAGTTTTGAAGGACACTGTCATCTCTCCAGCTGTGGGGTTTCTAAGTGTCGTGGTTTAACCCCGGCCAGCAACTAAGCACCACACAGCCGCTCACTCACTCCCCAACAGCAGGATGGGGGGAAAAGAGTCGGAAGGGTAAAAGTGAGAAAACTCGTGGGTTGAGATAAAGACAGTTTAACAGGTAAAGCAAAAGCCACGCACGCAAGCAAAGCAAAACAAGGAATTCATTCCCTCCTTCCCATCGGCAGGCAGGTGCTCAGCCATCTCCAGGAAAGCAGGGCTCCATCACATGTACTGGTAACTTGGGAAGACAAATGCCATCGCTCCGAACTTCCCCCCTTCCTTCTTCTTCCCCCAGCTCTATATGCTGAGCATGATGTCATATGGTATGGGATATCCCTCTGGTCAGTTGGGGTCAGCTGTCCCAGCTATGTCCCCTCCCAACTTCTTGTGCACCCCCAGCCTACTTGCTGGTGGGGTGGGATGAGGAGCAGAAAAGGCCTCGACTCTGTGTAAGCACTGCTCAGCAGTAACGAAAACATCCCTGTATTACCAACACTGTTTCCAGCACAAATCCAAAACATAGCCCCATGCTAGCTACTGTGAAGAAAATGAACTCTATCCCAGCAAAACCCAGCACACTAAGGAATACGTTTGCTACACCTTGTATCTGAACTCACATCTCTCATTTTTCAGCAATGCCAAGGTGAAGAGCTCTTTTTTGAGGCAGTACCCACATTCGTTGTGAACAAGTAGACTTTTCTCCATAGGACATGAATTCTACACCCAGAGCTTTCTGAATCTCAGCACAAGCATTCACCAGTTGGTAGACAGTCTCAGGGGAAACTGCACCAAGCTTGCTCATCAAAATAACAAATTAAGGCTCTGTTGGGGCCACTTAGCGCTTTTAAAGCTTGCAGCCAGATTTAGGTAGAGGTGAAGAAAATATTCCTGTCCTTGCAGGGAACTTTTTTGCAATGATAATCACCTGAGGACGGTGACCCCTGGGGTTGGAGAGAGCTGCCTGCCTCATCCCGTGCCACTCCCACCTCTTTGCAGGGCTGGGATGGTGGCTCCAAAGGCCCTTTCATTAGGAGACATAAAGGTTTGTTTGACTTAGCAGGGACTCATCCTATAAAAGAGCTTTTTTGTGTCCCTGGGAAGACCAAAGCCCTGTCCCTTTGGGGCAACGGCCCGTGCAGCACTAGGTGCTGCTCAGAACTGATCCCTTTGCAGAGGTCATCCGTGCTTGTCTGAGTTTAGGAGTGATAAAGCTCCAGGACATCTTGTGGTGAAGGATACTGTCCAGAAACCATAAACCAGCTCCCTCGAGAGTTTCTTTATAGACCTTAGTTATCAACTCCTGTGTCCCCTCAGGCATGCCAGCTGCACAACATCTCCATAGCTACTTCTCTTTTCTTCTTTCCCTCTGCTTTCCCTTTCCCCTCCTCTGGCTTTTTCCTTCTCTCACCCTATCTTCATGCTAACACTTCTGCTGTTGGACCCCATTAAAGTGCCAAATGTGCGTCAAGCAGCACATCCCAGCAGCTCAGGCTCTGCTAGGAGATGCTGATGGGTGCTACGTTTTCAGCCTTGGTTTGTGCGTGTCCGTCTGCTTTTCTCTCTGCCGGTCTTTCCCATTCCCTCAGGGATCCTCCCTTGGCCAGAGCCGAGGGACCTCAGAACGTTGCCCCTCTGCCAGCATCTAAACTCTGCCGGCCAAAGGCGGGGGGGGTTGTAGGATCCCAAGAGTTGGTGAAGGCAGCTACAGGCAGTGGGCATGATGGGTGCACAGACAGAGGATTTGGGCTTTGCATGTCCATCCCACCGTGTCTGCCTGTCCATCCCGTTGTGTCTGTGTGTCCATCCCATCATGCAGGGCTACAGCATCCTCCCACCTGACATTTCACTGAGATCGTGATGAGCTGCTTGAAGCAGGGAAGAGCAGTTCCTCAAGCGGCAGTGGAGGACCGGAGCGGTAATAAAGCGAAGCCCAGCCAGCATCTAAACCTGCCGTGTTCCCATGGCTACCGCATTCCCCAGAGCAACCGGGACAGCGCAACCCAGCGCATCCCAGTCTGCGGCACAGAGCCACCCCCAGCCCTGCTGCGGGGCCAGTGTGCCCCGCACCCCCACCCCAACCATCCTGCTGGGACACGGCAGCACCGGGCCCTGAGACGTGCCTCCTCGGGCCCTTGCGAATGCATCCCCACAGGGTGCCTTGATGTGAGCCCAAACGATGGGCACCCCGGCATGGGGCACTGGTGTAGGTGCAGCCCCTGGCTTTGGGGCTGCAGAGAGGGGCAAAATGCTCCTTGAAAACCTCATGGTTATGTCCATAGGGCAAAAGCAATCCTGGAAGAGCGGGAATGTGTCACCATTGGCACAAAGGCAAAGGAAATACAGGAATGTGTTAAAGCTGTCAATAAATGGCTAAATGCAATAAACTGAGAGAGCATTTTCCTTTGTTCTCCACTTTTGATGTTATGTTTAAATCAAGCATGAGCTCGATGTCTACTTGATTTTACCTTTATAACTGTAATTAAGGGAGACTAGAGATCTCTGGAGTGTTGTCGTCTGATTTTTGTATGCTGGCTTGTGTTAAAATCTGTCACACATTCCCAGTGGAGGGCAGGAGATACGGCGCCAGGCTTTCACAGCCCTTATTGAAGCTTTTTGTGTACCACAATCATTTCCAGGCAGCTTTTCAAGCCACTCTTGCTTCTGGGCGGCTGGAGGAGTTTGCTTGTTGCAGGCGCTCCTTGCAAACCCCGCTCCCCAGCCCAGCCAGTAGTGGGGGCTTTCTCCACTCCCCAAAAAGCCAGGCTGCACGCTGAAACGGGAGCGTGATGGCTCACTGTCACCGAACCCTGTGCCGGGGGAGCTGCTGCCCAAAGGATGCTCCACTGCACAGCATCAAGGAGCTGCCATTAAGAGAGGAGGTGGACGGGGCTTGTCCTTGGGAGGGAAGAGATGTGCTTTCTGCCCACAGTAAGCCAGACACCAGTGCTGGGGTGCCTTGAAGGGTGCAAGAGGTCTGGGGAGCCCTAGTTTTGCTGCAGCTCTTGCTGGTGCATGTGAGTGGACGGAGGTGCGATCGGTGGGCACCAGCCCTGGAGGAAGGGGCGAGGGAGCAGCTCCTCACCCTGGTTTGCTACCACAGGTGCAGGAGCAGGGTGCTAGGGGCTGGGTCCTTTCTGTCCCCCTGAAATTGTCCCAAAGGGGCCAGCAAGTTATGAGAGCTGCTGGCAGGAGCTTGGTCTGCAAATGCTGTGCCGTGATGCTCTGCTGACGGGACCAGCCCTCGCGCGTGGGGTGTAAGGGGCAGAAACCAATGTAGGGCCTTTTCTGTGCAAGATTTTGGGACTGGGTTTTGCGGTTGTCTTGTTTTGACGGGGCATTTCAATTTTCATGTGATCTGAGGCTGTTGGGAGCTGCCCAGGAAGCCTGGAAATGGCATGTCAGTATCGCCACACAGCGAGCGGCAGAGGTGGGGAGAGAGGCACTGCATCCTCTCCCCCTGAAATCAGGCTTTGTTTTACTTTTCAATTAAAGACCTGGAGCTTGCAAAAGCATATGGCTTCCCAGAGGCCCTAACGCTAAGCCAGGAACAAACAGATTAAGGTCCCTGATATGTCTAAGCAGAGTATATTCAAGATCTTCCTTCCTTGATCAGAAATATAAGAAGTTGGTACGAGCCCAGCTTGGGAAAAAAAAAAAGATTACGCAAGGTGCTTCAGGAAACTTGCTGTCAGTAAGTGAGAGAAGAAGCCTCTGAGCTTCCTCGGTGGTGAGCAGAGTGTAACTCTGGTCACGTGTGCATGGAAGTGCCTTCAGGCTGTTTCACTGTGAAACAAGACTCTAGCGTTGCGTTCCTAGTACTCTGGCAGTACTTTGCATTTTTTAATTACTTGCATGCTTTTGCTTTTAAGGAGTGCAACTCCTTGTGCAGACCTCCGGCTGTCTGAGGTCCAGGAGCTGTAAAACCTCCTGGGTAGCACAGGGCCGGTCACGCCGCCTGCACGGGTGTGCTCCAGCTCAGTTCTGCACCTGTTTCCATCGCTAACTTCACTGTCCTGCAGCTTGCAAACAGTTCATTTCAAATGTGAATAAACAGAGTTACTGAGCGTACTGGTGCTTGCCTGGCTCTACTGCTGAAACCTTAGTGCTCTCATTCACTGCCTTCATGGCTGTTATTTTGCTGCTGGTTGTATGCTACTAACAACATGGTTATTTTGCAATATTAAAAGCAGTAAATATCAAATACCATAAGTACAGTTTGATACGATCCAGTACAATTTTGCTGCTGTTACTCTACATTGGTTTTATTTTTCATTTTATTTTTCACATTCTGATCTTAATGCTTTTGCCCTGCTACAGAATACGCAGTTTACGATTTCAGAGTCTACAGTGGCTTCACGTTATTTGTACAAACAGGCTACAGAGAGGTGATGCTGATGTGTAGTGGCGTTGTACAAACTAGGGATAACCACTTGAGTCCAGAAAGTCCTGCACAGCTGGTGTGAGAAGGGAACCAACACTGTAGTGCTTCAGCAAGAAGCAAAACATAATTTTACTTGTTAATGGGTGGTGCTTTTCTTAGTCTGGCCTTCTAGGCTTAGGTTTCTGTCCTGGTTGTTGTGAGTGCCAGCGCCTATAGCGAGCCTCCTCTCCGAGGGAGTCTTATGACACCAGTCTTGACACCAATGTTTGCCTTTGCAGGAGCTTGACTTAGCAAAGCTGTTTCATTTGCTGCTTCAAGTCTGAGCATCAGAAGATGTATGGTTAATTCACTGCCATTGCAAAGATTACGGTAAACACGAAAATACCCTTGCTAGGTCACCAAAAGCTGTACTCTGGGAAAAGAATGAGTGGGAGAAAAGGAGCCTGCCTGCTCCTGGGTGCTCCATGGGGCTTCAGAGTTTGTCCGCTCTGAAACCCGGTTTGGGTTTTTCCCTCCAAGTATTTATGTAGTGCAAAAGCAAGCGTAAGTTGGAAATAGTGGACCGTTTGGTCCTTATGCTCCATGAGCTGGCAGGACGAGTGCTGGCACAGGCACCTGCAGACCCGGGGATGTCCCCAGGTCTCACAGCCCCGCGAGCACACACACCACCCACGTCAGCTCCTCGACTGCCGGCATGCCCTGCTTTCCACCGACCACCTTCCTGTGAGCACTGCGCTCAGAGCCTGACTGCTTTCTCTGGGTTTACCTTAAGCTCTATTATAAAAATGAAGCCCCTGGTAATTTACCAAAGCACTGAAGTAGTATATTAAGTTTCATTTTCCAGGTACTGGACACAACATTTTAAGGAAAAAGTAAGACAATGCAGCAAAATACCTTGCTAGTTGTTCCCATCTAGCTCAGCCAAAGTTATGACAGCGTGCATTAGATGAGAAGGTAATTGCCTCGTTCCTACGGCACAGTCCTGCTGTGGCTGTTCTGGAGCTCTTTCTCCTGCAGATGTGTGGGGATGCTGCTTTGACGTGATGTAAACATAGGATCAGTGATGTCCCATTCGTAGGTTCATTCTGGGAGATACAGCCTAGTTCTAGCCAAAACCTTGCTGCTCACTCTGATTGCACATAAGACCTCAAAAAGTCCTAGGAGTAGGATCTGAGATTGTATGCATACAAAAGCATTAAGTGTGCATGATCTCTCTCTCCATGGGCTTGTTATCAAAGTAAGTGGCAGGTCCAGAATTTTGCTTAGACATTTTTGTGAGTGTTTCTCCTTCCTACTGCTCATGCCGGTCCCGAACATTGCCCATGCTGCCGTGGACAGCTGTGAGCACCTCCTCCAGCTCCACAGTGTGTGCTCACAGCACGTCCACCATAGATCTCCAGAACTTCACTGAGGAGTACCCTTGCTTGGAGGGGGTCTCATGGAGTCATCCTTTCACTGTGCAGCTATGGGTGTCTTTTGGGTGGGATCTGGCCATGTTCTCCTGCCATGAGATTTAATCCATCCCAGCCTGACCGAAGCCGTGCAGAGGAGCACTGGGCAAACAGCTAGGAGGGGGGAAGAGTTACCAGGGCTCTTCCAAAGATGCTCATGGATATGAAACTAGGCGACAAGTAAATATTCTGAGCTGCTAGAGTTACTGCCTTATGTATGTGCTGGTTGCATTATTTTGCTCTATAAACAGCAGTAGGATTTTAGGTTACCCCTTGTGTAAGAAAGCTCAGATTTATAACAGGGGAACCTCCTGGGCTGTCCTCATATGGGCAGGGAGGGAGAGACCACCTTGATCATTTGGAGATGAAGAACAAGTGTTTTGTGTGAAAAATTAAGGGGAAAAAAATCAAATTGGAAGACATCCAGGAACGGTTCTGGAGCTACAGATGACATTTCTCTTGTCAAGGCTGACCAGAAACACGATCACCAAAGCCAGTGTAATCAGGAGAGGTTCTAGAGATACGCCTTTCCACACAGCCCTTTTAATGTATCCCCCACCTGAGGGGAAGGTGTTGTACGTGGGCGTGTTCACAGGAGCACTGAAGAGCTGCCACCACTCCCACCTCTGATGAGAAAAGGACAGCGAAGGGCTGCTCAACATGATGCATTGCACTAACAGGACTTGTGGCTTCTCACCTGCAGGTGACACGGGACCTTACATCCGCTTGCAATGGCCCGCGGAGACACTGCTAACATCCTCCAGGCAAGACACGTGTCTGACTGCACCAGCAGTTTCCCACCGAAGAGTCATGATCTCAAGGGTCCAAAATACACTGAAAGGCTCACGTCAGCTGCCTGGCCTGGGGGTACAAGCTTATACTTGTTTTGCCTCATGAAATGGAGTTGCGTTTGGGAAAGCTGTAGAAGTGATGACTACCTGCAGTACTCAGCACTGCACTGCAGTGGAGCTACCTGTCACATCTAGGGTGGGAATGAAATTTTAGGAGCCCACCCTCACTGTTGGTGAAGGTTATGCTCTACACAGTGCCCCAGCTGATGGAGTGGGAGGGCAAGAGAGCATGGGAGAAGCTGAGGGGCAGGAAGGAGATGGAAAACTCGGTGCCATTCAACTAAAAACTGTTGGCAGCAAGTACAAAATCTGCTGCAGGTATAGGCAGCTTTACACCTGTGACCTCCTGGCAGAACCTTGGTCTTCAGAAATCACCCACATGTCCCGATGGGTGGGTGTACCTGGAGCCTGGTGTTTGGACGTGCTGTGAGCCACCAGGACCTTCTCTGTGAACCACCAGGACCTTCTCTGTGAACCCCGAGTGTCATGGATGGGCACCACAGGTGAGCACAGATCAACCCTCCTGAAAACACTGTTTCACTCTCACGATGGAGGCGTCACCCCAAGGGACCAGGCTCGAGCCTCCCTCGTACCCAAGGCAGGATGGGGAGAGCTTTGCCGGAGCACCAGAGGATTCGGTCCCTTACTTACAGAGGTTGCAGTGCCCCAAGATGGAACTATGTAAAAAGGACTGTATAAATGTAAAAGGAGATGAAAAATGAAGCTTCACACTCTTTGTACTCCCCAGCCACGTCCCCCTCCTCGGCTAGGATACGTGCATAGTGCGTCCCCCGTGACGAGTTGGGAACACGGAGCAGCTAATGCAAGAGACGATCTCTTTTCATATTCACTTGCTATTTTTTCCTGAAAAGAATAAATTTTTTAAGTTAAGTTTTTCACTGCGTCTGTCCTAGAGCATGGACAAGAAAGGTTTGTTATAAATAATGTAGAGCTGCATCCCCTGTTGGGGGGAAGGAAAATACAGGGGGCCTCATAAAGAGAAACACAGCAGCACCCTCGATGGATGGGGATGAGCCAAGGGAGGTGGGGATCCCACCAGGCCACCAAAGCCATTCTCTTGCCTATGGGGAGAGGTGCCGTGGGCCTCTGGACAGGCAGCAAGCAGCCGTGTCTGCACAAGCCAGTCCCGACAGCAGCTCAGGAGGCTTGTCGGGGCAATGAAAAATGCAGCAAAGGTGGTTGGATCAAAGCAGCATCTGAGCACAGAAACACTTATTTGGGGTGTGCTCTGGGAACTACTAGAAGATGAGTCTAAAGAGGAAGGTGTCATCTTCCACCAAGCTTTTTAATCATTTCAGCCAATTTTTTGGTGCATGACAGAGAGCTGACACAGCTGCTGCCTGGCCAGCGCGGTGCACCACCCCCACGTCCTCACCACATGCACGTGCTGCCTGCGTGCTCACTCCCACCCCTGCATCAACACACTGGGAAAAGCTCTGCCCAGGGATGAACCATCACCCCACTGCGCTCCCACCTCAGGACAGCCCAACGACACAATGTCCTCACTTTGGGGAGGTGGACAACTGATTGCTGAGCACTTGGTAATTCATCCTTGGGCACCCGAGTAGTGCAAGCCACACAGGAGCCCTGGAGCTGTAGCCTTCCACCCCTGCCCAGGTTTCCTTGCTTTGTTTTGTCCTTTCGTCCCCCTGTGCTGAAGGTCGGTCACTCCTCAGGCAATGTGGGAGGGACGATGACTCATCGATGGAGAAAATGAGCTTTTGGTGATGGGCTGTGAGATGAGCTTCATGCAGGAAAGAGAAGAAAACTGCTGCAGAGGTTGCATGCAGTACGGACTTCAGAAGGACCGTGGGCAAACAGAGTAAGATGGAAAATTAGGAAGAGGTGGTACCTCGGCAGCTCGGTCAGCACCTGCCTCCCGCTTTGGGCACGAGCAGGGCCACAGCCTGGAAAGCTGCTCTCCAGCAGGACCAGCAGTGTGCGGGGCTGCTGGCTTTCAGCACAGAGTGGCTGCTCTTCGGGAATGTCACGTGCCCTGGGATGAGAAGCTGAAATGCGACATGTATTTGAGACCCAGCACCAACAGTTTCATTGATGGAAACTGTTGTTCAGTTAATTATATACTGAGTATTATGCTGGTGTTCATGAAGTTACTCAGAAAATGAACATGGAACTCCTGAATAATTTGTCAAAGGCAGCAACAATTCATCAGAGGACACTTTGGTCAGCGAGAAGATGGCAGTACTTCCTTGCTGCACATGTTTAATGCTTGGGAGCCGGTGCAGAAGGCCTGGCAGGGGCTTCCTGAGACACCTGTGCTTTTCCATCTCACTCCCCACGTAGGCCCAGCTCTCTTCAATGCTCCATTGCCCACACCATATCCTCCTTTCTGCCAGGGCACCACAGCTTGGTGGGGTTTTAGGTCCCAAGTAAAGCATCTTCCAGGAATTTTTGGACCGTGGGATGGCTGTGTTGGGTCGTTGGTTTCCATACAGATAAACACTAAAGCAATGCATTGGTGGTAGTTTGGATATTGTAATGATGCACAATGCTCTGCAACAAAAGACGTGCATTGCACTCTGCTAACTTCTAAGTTAACAACTTTTCGATATCTCTGCCTGACATAGCATCCAGTACCAGGGCATTTAACTTCCCTGGGTTGTCCTTCATGGCTATATCACAACATTATTATTCCTTTAAGAAAGACTAAAACATGTTTGTCTCCTGACAGCTAATGATTTCTTCAGCATGTGGTTTCTCATGCACAGTGGACTTTTTAGTCTTGTGTCATACAGCGTTGGGAAAAATCCAACTGTTTTTAAAGATTTTTTTTTTTCTATTTAAGTGGCAGGGTTTTCAGTGAAAAGGTCTGTCTGGGAGAAAGACACTCATCCCCTGCCTACTCTTCCTATGGCTCTGTCACAAGAACCATGTTGTGGTTCAGCATTGCCGGACAGCTGAGGGGGCAGGGACCTCTGCGGACGGTCTAGCCCAAATACCTGCTCGAAGCAGAGTCACATGCAGCAGGCTGCCCAGGACCTTGGAAACATAGAAAATCAGGATATAAAAATAAACACAGAAAATCAAGGAGTCCTGACGCACTGCTGGGGCAGGGCTGTCTGCAGCAAAGTTGCCCTCATCATCCTCTTCCATATTGTGGGCAGTGTAATGGCTGTCTGCCGTTAAACTATTGTTTGGAAAGCAGAGGATGCACGTCAGGCTGGGCTTGCTGCCTTTCAGCTGCTTCACACCAAATCCATAATTCAGAGCAGCAACCTGAATCCTGAACAAGTGCAAACTCCTCATGGGCGCTGGGATGAAAGGAGGATACGCAGTCCGTCAGTGGACATTAGACATGTCCCAGAGACATGTCCCGGTCTCCTGGGACAGATGGACACTCTGCGGTCTTCAAGTATTTCAGCACTTTGGGGCCAGCTTTATGATAAATTTAACCTGTCGTGAGGAAACTGTAGTTTGGGAGGAAGAAGGTCTGCTTTGTAGGGGCACATTAAATCCACTGTGGGCACGTGTGCGCCCTGAGAGCCGGCATGCTAAATTATGTATCCAGCAGCAAACTTTAATGGAAGTTTTGAATTCTTTTATTGCTTGGTTTTCTACTTGAAGAGAAATTTAATGGAAGTTTTGAATTCTTTTATTGCTTGGTTTTCTACTTGAAGAGAAATTCATCAAACGGGGACTGCTAGGAGAGCAGAGCACAGTGCAACTTTTCAAAAAATAGGTCTGCTTTCAAGTCATCACTTGTTTCAACTCTACTCTTTACACAGGCCATGGCTGGCAGTCTTCAGCCAGGAACTGGTTTTTCTGATGGTTGCCTGTGGGACACCATCCTTGCAGTCTGATGACCCCTCCCTGCGAGGCAGCAGACCCTTCCCCTTCTTGGCCGGCCGTGAAGCCCCCCCGGTGACTTCTGTGCTCCCGTGCCACCCTCAGGCTGGAGGTGGCCATGGCTTTGGCTCTCATCCCACAACGATTTCTCAGGAAGCAACGTGTTTTTGACAAAGAGGTCACCCCCATGTTTCCCTGCTGTGTCTTGAACCTGTTCCCTTTTCTCAAATTATGAACTTCTTTGTAACGAAGCGGAAGGGGTTAAGAGTGTTAATGAATTAGGGTCACCCCATCTAACTTTTGCAGCCCATAAACTGAACTCAGGGACTTTTTAGACGCCAACCCCCCCCCCCGTCTTGTTTGCAAAAAAAGGATATGGAAGAATCTGATAGGTGAATCATTTGCTCATCCCTTCATTTTTCTTTACACCTTTACCTGCACTAAACTGGCTCAGTATACCATATTTAATAATTTACAAGTCATAAGTCATATACAAGTACAAGTCATATATTGCTCTTTCAGAACAGTAAAGAGATTACATTTGGCTGGCGTATAGCCTTGCACATATGGTTCCTGAAGTTACCTAATTATGGTCGCAAATCTGAATACATTAATTTAACTGAGTGCCAGAAATCCTGCTGCTAAAGATGAAAACAGACCGAGGTGTTATTCACTTCCAAAGAGCCATTGAGATCGGCTGAGCTGCACCATTTTACATCACCGAGGCTGTGGCTGTGCATGGCTGTTTCACTATAGGAAGCTATATATGTTAGGGAAAGCATCTGCTTTTCTACTTAGGTGCATGATTATTTGGACACAAAAGAGCATGAAGTATGGACAAGTCTAACATTCCTTTTGATAATTTTAGTGTATGACTTTTGTTTTTAATACCTGCATCTCCAGCTGCATCTTACAATTTTTATCACCATAAGCTGTACTTTTTTCCCCATTTTCTCTAGCAGACCTATCAATTCTAAGCTGCTTTCTTCCTCTGAAAAGTCTTGGTTAATTGAAAATGTGAGTTATTGTATATTTGATGATATTTTCTCCCCTATTCTAACTCTGGCTGTGATAGTGATTGTTGTGAGAAGAGACATTATCTTAAATCTAGTCATAAAGACACAGTGCAAAAGTCTGAGCTGCCATAAATTGATGAGGGATTCAGGAGAGCTACTTCAGCTAGCAAGGATTTAAACTCCAGTTCTCATGTACCTAATACTTTGTAGGAAAAGTACAGATATTTTTCAAATTTCTCCTAGTCTTGTTTTTAGTTTCATATATTCTACATCTCTGCCAGCGCTGCTCTTGGCTTCTTACAGAGATATTGAGACCCATGAAATTAAAGAAGTCTGATGAAACAGCACATGCGTTGCTTGCAGCAGCTGCATTAAAGCATCAAGTCCTGGGGATCCGCACTCACAGGTATCAGAGGTGCCTGAAAATGGCCAGGGAGAAGATTCAGCTGCACTCAACGTAGCTATCGAAGCCAGGCAGGTTGCCCAAGCCACCCAGTCTGCCCTGCAGTCAGCACGGAGGAACGGGGCCCCGAGGAGACAACAGGCACTTGTTCCAGGTCAGGATGAATTCCCTGGAGATGTTTGCTCCTCTATTGTAGAGGGTGGTTCGTTAGATGTTTGGCTTCTAGATGGTTAAAGTCCGGGGAAGTGAGTCCCTTCCCAGCCTCCTAAAAAATCCAAACACAAGTCAAAGATTAAAAAAAAACACTTCAGATTTTTCATTTTTCCAGTCAAGTTGCGGAAAATGAGTCGAATGTTGGGAAGCACCAGTGCAGCGAGAGCAGACTGTAGCAATGGGGGAAGCAATTGAAGAGCTGTCTGGGTCAATTATCCAGGCTGTTATTATTAAGAATTAAAATCTGATCCTCTTGGAAAGTCTGATGTGGGGGATTGTATGGAGAAACTGTTTGTAGGGAAAAAAAAAAGTGACAATTGCGGCTTACTTCCTTTAAGATCTGAAAACCCTAAAATTGCTGCTTCCACTGCTGTGTTGGGAAGATGCAGGAGTTACTGGGAAGTGTAAGACTCTCTCTACTATTCCAGACTTTCAGGCAATGTTCAGCTTAATCAGTAGGAGAAAATTAAGGCAGAAGAAAATGTGCAATTGAATTTGAGCAAGGACCCGTGAACCACTCTTTCCTGGAAGAACAATGACCCTCTCATCATCATCGAAAGAGAAGTCTACCTGCGGTATCATTTTTATTCTCCGGCTGCAGACATAACTCACTCTGCATCTTGTCCAAACCTCTTTCCTAATCATCATGAAAGAGGTTGACAAGGCACAAGATTATCCTCAGATACGCGCTTTTTCTTACATTTATCTGACTGTCCTTCACCATCTGACTAGCAAAGAATGGGTATAGAAAAGAAAAATGAATAAGGAGGGGAAATGAGCATGGGGAGGACAGCTCTGCACTCAGACAGAAATTGTTATTCCACTTTGGGTGCGTAATGGGAATCCTTCAAGTCTCAGCACCTTTTGGTGCCGACCTGTGATATTTAATATTTTCTAAAATCCATTCTCAGCTGACATCCCTTTATTAGCTGATACTCCTCTTTACTGTCTATAGCCATGAGTTTCCAAAAGTACTTCAGCAACTTAAACCCAGCCACTTCCCAGGAAATTTATGTGCTTATGGTGTCTCGAAAATGCCACCCACTGCAGAACTGGGGTTTTCCCATTCAGAGCTGCCTGCCTCTTGGTGGCAGGTGACTGCGGGGCTGGCCGTGGGTGGGCTGTATGGCATGCTGCTGAGGCAGGAGTCTGCAGCAAGTACAGTGGCTTATGGCTTATAAAAAATGACACTATTAAACGAAGTGAGACTTTGATTTTATGGGGTATGAAATGCTACTTTCATACTGCAGCCTTCAATGGAGATGATCATTAAGCAGTCATTTGCACAAGAAGCTTGGGTGAAAACTGGATGTATGGTTATTTCCCGCAGTCTGGGGTCGCGCTGCTGGCAGGCGGCACCCGCTCTGCTCCCAGGGAGCACCCGGCCAGCTCCGGACCCGAGAAGAGGGAACTGCTGAAAAAGCAGTTGGAAGCAAAAAGCTCCCACTCTTCTGTGTTGCTGGAGAGGAAAAGCATCCTCATGTCTGCTCGGGCTCCTCCGGCAGATTTGCACAGGTTTTGGAGATACTCTGTGATGATGTTCAATACATAATATTATGAACAATGTATGTGTTCATGCAGCGTCCAGAAACCTGCCCTGTGTTGCCTCAACTGCTGTACAAGCGAGACCCGATGTGGTGGGTCCTGCCCGGCGGCTGCACGGTCAGATGGACACAGGGCAGCAAGGGACACGCAGGACGGCGTGGCGA
Source organism: Aptenodytes patagonicus (assembly GCF_965638725.1). NCBI lineage: Eukaryota > Metazoa > Chordata > Aves > Sphenisciformes > Spheniscidae > Aptenodytes > Aptenodytes patagonicus. The sequence goes on along the minus strand of NC_134953.1, from coordinate 58,041,911 downwards.
CAAGCAGTCAGGGGGAGGGCAGATGGTCTCGGGGTATGGGGGCAACAGAGCTCCTCTGAAATAGCTCCCAGATAACACAGCAAAAAGGTTTCAGGAGGGGCTTTGAGGGAAGAAAATAAACCAGCTTGGCCACTGCCTATGGCAAGGTCTGGCTGAGCATGAAGTATTTCATGAAAGAAATGGAAATTCTGGTTCAAGCTGTATCCAACAGGCCCAGGTGACGATGCCAGGCTCGGTTCAGAGGCCAGGCCGGGCTGTGTGCTGGGGGAGAGGAGCCCCGTCGGGTTGTCTGTGCAGCCACAGGCTGACCACGTGTGAAGAAATATTGCGTTTATTACAAGCAGAGGAAAAAATGCCGCCGTGCTCCTGTTGGCACCATGCTGAGAGCTGGGAGGACAGGAGGGGAGCTTGGGCTGCCCGGTGGGCATGGGCAGCTGCCCACAGGGACAGGGATGGGGCAGCACAGGGGGACACAGGGTTTGTGGAGCTTGCACAGAAACATCGTTAAGTAAAATTTGAATATCTGATGTTGGCAAGAGATTTGATCCAATGAGATACTTTATTTTATTATGAATATATTCTGTACCCAGGCGGCTGCTTTTCTTGTAACAAACATTGTAACTTATTCTAATGCAGCAGAGAAATATCGCTCCAGTTTGCAGTGCCTTTATTAAAGCAAACTCCATTCCTGCGGGGTTTCCCCTTGGCTCTGACCGAGGGCCCGGGTCGGGCTGGGCATGCCGAGCCTGAGCTTCGCCGGGCAAAGGCTGGTCTTCTCTCCATCAGTTTTTACTTGAGTTGTTTAGAAATTCTCAGTGACACTTGAAATATGCAATTAAATTCCCAAAGTGACCAGGTCACCATACCGGCACAAAAGCTTTATTTTAATGTGTTGCCAAGAGAAGTACGAAGAGTCAAGAATTAGGGGAACCTGTAGGTCATAAGGAAGAACAAAGTGAGTAGCTGCTTTTGTCTTTTGCCTTACCCTCCGTCATTACAATCAAGCTTGCCTCTTGCTTTTCATTTAACAGTCACTTACCGATTTCAAAATTTTATTTGTTGAAAGGCAAAGAGAAGCAAAGGAGAAGCAGAGGCGTTGCTTCCACTCGCTGCTACTGAGGTTGCCTCTGCCCCCGGCCCCCAGCACTGCACCACCGGAGTCTGGGCAGGCGTCCGGGGGCTCAGCCCCTTGGCTGCGGGCACGGCCACATCCTGCATCCAGCCCGCTGCAGCTCTGGCTGCGCTCTCCTGGGCTCTGGGTGTTATTATCGTATTAATTCGTACATGGTAACCTGACAGTAACATGATTCACAGAGCCAATAACAGTTTTTGATAACAATAATGCAATTGCTAAGCCTGAGTCCTTAACCAGTACACCTCAGTAGGGAAACATTGACTTCAGATATGTTGTGCTGCTTCAGCTCCTAATAGTCAAAATACTTAATATTGATTTCTTCTTTTTTAAAAAAAAAAATCAATTAGTCATGGCATACTATTTCCTGGCAATTAATGTCTTTAATATATGAAAACATAGCATTCATTGTACAGGTTTGACACTTAACCAAAGTAATTAGTGTATGCAATAATGAATCTAACAATTTTTCCCCACTGTAAGAAATAAAAACATAACTGTAAATAACTTGTTAAAACCTGGACATCTCACCAAGCTTTTAGTGCTTTGTTCAGCACTGTGAGTAAATCAAGTTCTGCCCCATCCTGCTGCTTGTCCCACCCGGCAAGGAGGAGCTGCCAGTCCCCAGCTCCGCATGGGGAGCTCCCCTGCCCTCCCCATGGCCTGTGTGCTGAGCTGGCCGAGCGCATCCCCACAGTGGTTTGCTCTGTGCAGGTGAAACAGTGCCAGCAGTGCCCGTGCCACCGGACAGTCTGAAACCACTGATTTTTCCAGTCCCTGGGAACAGGGAAGGGGTTATTTCTTTGCAACAGCCTCCAAGGTCAGGGCTGCTAGCTGGCATATCAGCAAAAGGCACTGCCGAAAGTCGCACCATATCCTCGACGTGGGCACAGCCAGCATGCCAGTCACATCCCCACTGGCTGAGTTGTGGTGGCCCCAGGCACTGCCCCTCTGCAGCAGGAGCAGGGACACACCAAGCACCCCACATCTGCTACCAAACAAGCCTGTCCCAGCCGCATGGCACAGACATCCCCTCCCGCATAATCCCTCTCTCAGGTACCATCTGTGATTCAGTGCCATGAAGATGTTGTTTAAGTAGGATGAAAGCACTCGGCGTAATAATGATGGGTCTTTAGTTTGTTTAATCTGCCATTCTCCTTTTGAGAATATTGGGAGGGCGGGTTGCATCCAATTTGAATGCAGGTATTGACGAATTCACATCAAAGAGCCCCTAACAGTAAATGGGTATGAGAACTGCAAAAGCTGGATAGAAAAGCTTGCCACCTTCGAATGCCTGTAGAAGCACAAACGCAATTCCAGGATGGGACACTGCCATAAGGAATTGCAGCTCCCAGAGGCGGTGCGATGCTGGGGAGCTCTTGAAGCATCTGTCTGCAGGCAACAGCTTTAAAGTCCCCATCCAGGACAGACGCTCTGCTCACGGTTCAACCTCAATGCCAGAGGTCATGTGTTTTCATTTCGAAGCAGTTTTTACAGCAGTTCATGTAGCATTAAAATAGTATTTGTAATACGCAGAATGTTTTAGTGTCAGGAGAAATCCTGGTATAACAGTATTTGAGAAAATTGTTACAATCATATGGAATTTTCAAATGGGTGTTGGAACAGCTGGCAGCAGCGTGGGCATGACTGCGGGGAGCCCACCAGCGTGGAAGTCGTGCAATGCTCAAATACATGTAACTCCTGCCTGTAAGGGGATCCCTGTCCACGGGCAGTGGTCCCATGTAGATAGCTCACAGGCATGCTGTTAAGGATTTTCCTACTTCTCACAGCAAGTCACTACTTTGGTGACCACTGTAATTATAAAGATTTTGTTTAAAATCTCACTTTCTGTATGTCGGGTTGGGCTTTTTCTGTTCAGATACTACCTGAATGCTTCTGCTTTATTTAGCCATCACTGTTAGTCATTAAATACCCTTGATTGCAATGTTACATAGCAAGAGAAAGGTCACTGAGGTGCCAGCATTTGACCAGAGCTGTGCTGACACTGTTTCTCCTCCCCGTCCCCACTGCAGCTGGGGCGCTGCAAAAGAAAGTTCAGTTCACTCAGTTGCAGGCACCGGTGCCTTTCCATTACCAGCTCTCGTCTGACGATGATTTTTCCCTTTCGTCCTTATTTTTCTTATTCAATGGCACCGTCTGAATGATGGAAATTTAGACTGATTTCACACATGGAAACAATTGGGCTGAAAAAGCTGGCTTCTCCTTGCCCGTTCTGCAACTGCAGCGAGAAAATGCCACGTGTGCTCTCCTGAATAGCAAAGGGGATCACGCAGGGTGGGTTTGGCAGCGGGGGGGCACCTGCCCCTCCATGGGCTGGGGCACAGGGGTCCCACCATGCTGGGTGCTGAGGGTCGCGCCGCCCTCCCCGTCGCCCGTGTCGGATGGGGACCGCGGCAGCCCCCGTCATGCAGCAGCGGGGCTCCAGGTTTTTGGGCAGTGGTTGCGTAGGAGCACACAGCCGTAAAGGAGAGTGGAGCTGCTCCTTGGCCAAAGCTTATCCTTGGGTGACTGAGCAAAAGAACGTCATGGATGCATTTTGTTGTTCAAGTACATGCACATTATTTGACTGGGTTTCCGATCACAAACGACCATCTCTCATTTTTAAGGTCCTGCAAGCCGAGCTGCCACTGGGAGCAGGTGTCTGAGCGAACGCCCCAGCAGGGCTGGGCAGTGGGTGGGTGCCAGCGCTGCGCCAGGGACCCCTTGGGGAGAGGTGGGTGGGTGGGCATAGCAGTGCCCCGACCCGCCAGCACGTTGGGCTTCCCTCCGTCTGAGCCCAACACAAACATCTGCCGATGGCTAGTAACCTCCGGCATGTTGGGAAAGCTAAGCTCATAAGTACTGCCCTGAATTAGAGCTTACAACTGAAGTAGCCCTGCTGAGATCAGTAAAGATAATTTTGATCTCCATGATTAAAGCTGAGAGCTGAATCTATCCCCAGTAAACACATCTCCAAGGACGTCCCACCGGAGGCAAAGCATCACTGTGACCAGTTTTGGATGCAGTACACTTCTTACGGGGGTGGGAACTGCCCGCAGCCACCCTGCCACAGTTGAAGGTGGACCCAATCTCGCTGAACTTCTCATAAAGGAGGTTCTGAAACAAATGTGATCTCTTGAGCAAATAACCACAAGACAGTAATGAGGTAAGTAATCTTAAGGATTAAAAAATTCAGTTTTCATCCTGAAGTTAGTTGTGGGTCCATGTGGGGCAGTAAGTGCTGCAAAGGTGCAGCCCGTGCAGCAGTTTCTGAGCACTGCTCACCTCCCGCTGCATCTTCTTCTGGCTGGATATCCCCACCTGGCTCGTCTCCTTAAGCGGGAATGGAAAGGGCAGCTGAAAAAAAGAGATCAAACAGCAATGAAAAATATTCAGCTGAATACTGCCGTGAAACTCCTGGCAGTAATGGACTTCACTTCTGCATCTCATGTCGTGATTTCTCTCCCTGCCTTACTGCTGATCACTGGGTTTAACGTCAGTCCGTGTCCTCCTGCCCCTGCACGCTCAGCCTGCATCCTGGTGAGCTCATCCTGGGAAATGAGAGTCTCACTCTTCTCCTCACTCCATAACTTTAATGCAGACTGTAAAATGTCTGCAACAATGCCAACTCCACCATCAAGGTGGAGTCACGTCTCTGCTCCTACCTGCCGTCATCTAAGAGGGTTCCCATCCCAGATGACGAGGTGGGGCTGCCAGGATGCACAGACGTGCTTGGGGCAGCAGACGGTGGGCACACAGAGGTGGCTGCTCAGGGCTGCACTTTGCTTTCAAACCTGAGGACCATGGATGTTTCTCCAGCTCTTGTCCCCTGTGTTTACACCACTATACGGTAATATTGTCCCACTTTTTTTTCTTTTATTTAAAGATGTGTGGAAAGGCTTGAAAATCTGACCTGCAAACCAAGATGTTCAAAGCCAGAGTGAAAATAAACAGCTCCTGATGGTTGCTGCTATTGTTCTCGAGGATAATGGGAGAGAGGCAGTGCGGGCTGGGGAGGGAGGGCTCTGATTCATAATTTGTCAACCCACAATGTTTACAGTACTTAGGCTGGGAAAAATACCTGTTCACAGAAACGATCCTCAATAGGCTTTGCTTTCTACTTACTGCCATTGCTTAGTAACAGCTCTATTTTTAAATGCTAAGAGGATATTAGACCAAAAAAAAAGAAAGTTTACTCAATCTCCGATCTAACGGGCGTTAAACTCAATGGGGATGTGGCCGTTGGCCTTCAGGGAGCTGGCCTGAGCACGGGCGGGCTGCGGGCACGGTGAGCCCTGTGCTGGCGGGCTGGGGGGCTGTCGGTGCCAAGAGCTGCTCCCACCAACCTTCAACTCTTCCAGTAGAGTTTAAAAAAAAAATCAATAAAATCTGTGCACTCGTCAGTGTCATTAGCTCATGGTGACCTCCCGGAGCAGGCAGGTAAAACCTGTCCAAATGAGTGATGGGACTCTCCTAGTGCAGCTACAGGTGGGCTGATGAGGAAGGAGAGCATGGACACAGATAGTTGAGCTTGGGAAGCAGGAGTAGGGGCTCTTCGGGGGCACCTGCCAGCTGCCCTCCTTCCCTGGGTGATCTGCCTCCACCCCAGTGTCACTTTGGAAAGAAACCTCTTACAACTTCTGCTTAAATATATTTCCAGGAGTATCCAAATCTCCTGAAATACCGTCCTGAGCATCTGATTTAAGAAACTGCTTTTGCAAGTCCCGTGGAGTCGGGAGCGCAGCCCATCCATCCCGCTGCCCCGGCCCCCCGCACTGCCCCGCAGCAGTACCGGGATAGTACCAGCCACGTCCCACCTGCATGATCCTCCCTTGTTAAAAAATATCGAGATAAATGGGATGAGTTGTTTTGGACTAACCCCTGTGCCCGATCCACCGAAGGTCATGGAAAGTTAATTGACTTCACTGTGATTTGCAGCGTATTTCCCTCCATCCAGGTCTAATGATGAGCATTTATTAGTTCTTTTCCTTTCTCGAGCATACAGCAGATAAACCCTTTGAAATCCCTTGGTGACATAAATGTGCTTGGCCAAGGGAGAGCCCAGTGCCAGTGAAGAGTTGGTATTTCTGCTAACAGCTTGTCCCTAAAAACTCGTGCCACCATCACCTATTGTTGTGTTTTTAATATATTTATATAAGGGATATGGTATTAAATATGTGCGAAAAATCAATTGGTTTATGGTTGATTAAATGTCAAAACAAGGCTCAGAGTTTAGGTAACTGCAAAGCTATTTACTGTGTATACATTTGATTGCCACGAATATCATTCGTGCTGCAAAATGATCATAATAAGAAAGTAATAAACCAGAACATAAATGGCTGTTTTATTTTTTGAGATATCCCAGTGACGCTGTTTTGGGAGCCCTGCCAGGCTGCAGCTGCCTTCTGCCGCTGGCTCCTCTCCTCCCTGCCCATGGAGGGTCCCTGGAAGTGTGGTGCCCTTCTGGGAAGGGGAAACCTGTGCACAGCAGCTACTTGAAAACCATCTACAGATAGAAAAGTAGGGTGAGTTACCAAATACCCAGAATCCCAGAAATGATTTAGAGCATTTTTGATAGCTGTGAATAATAAGAGGATGTCAGGAAAATATGTGTTTTTTAAAAAAATGATGAAAGGTATGAGTCCTGGGTGTGAAAATTGCAGTTTCCCGGGACATTTAAACCAGAGTGATCGTAACAGTGAACATTTATGGGGTAGTAAACTGGATCACCTGGTAGGTGGTTTACATTGCTCATGTCTATGAAGAAATATTTGCTCTTGGACGTATTCTGCAACTTGTGGTGGTCTTACCACCGAGTCCTCTTTTGCGGCATTTCTTTCAGTGCAGCTTTTATGAGTCCTCCTTCCACACACGTGCACACATGCTATTTTGCACACCAGCACGTGGCTGTGCATTGCCATGTGCTCGCTCGTGAGTGGCACGAAACACCCAGCATCCCGAAGCAGAGCGCACTGCAGGCTCTGCAAGCGAGCCGTGCTCCCGCCAGTGGGGAGACGTGGCTCCACACCGCATCCTTCGGACGGCTGGCACCGTCTCCCCTCCTATTGCCACGTCAGTCCATATCTGGTGCAGAATTATTATTTATCACTAATTTTATCTTGCCCGTTGGGATCCGCAGCATTTCAGGGCTGGAAGCCCATCCACAGTGGAGGCAGCTGCTGCCAGGGGTCTCGGCGCGGGCGCCTGCTGGCAGCTCTCCCTCCCGAGCACGTCGCCTACATGGCGTATATTTTAATTTTAGAGATAGAAAGAATTCAAGTATCTTAAAGGTCAGAAGGATTTGAAACAGGGAATAAACACAGACTGTTTCTGTGAAAATATAATGGAGCACATGGTGAGTATTTGTTACTGCTGCAGTATCTGCAATGTATTTTTGACACACGCTTGCTGCAGAGTGCAGCCCACTGCAGCAAAGGAGGGAAGTCGAATTTTCTTCCCTCTGCGCTCGGCGGAAAGCGCCGTGTGTGTGCTTTGATGAGAGGTACAGCAAAAATGTAATAGCCAACAACTTTGCCAGCACTGACAGAAAACACTAGTGGGAAGCCTCTGCATCAAAGCAATTCTAATTTCCCCATGTTAGCAGCGGAGTTAGGAATGACCTTCATCTGCTCTTCATACAGGCGGCTCTGACAGGGAAAGTCATGCATGAATTGTGGCAAATTTAGATTAAATTATGGATTTGAGAGACAGCTGTAATTAGGTTTGAAGCAGACATTTAAATACTTTTTGCTGGATCGACCTAGAGAGCTCAGCCTTCTCCAGGGCGGAATTTAGATGGTAGCGAAGGCTTTTATGCATCACCTGAACAACAGATCTTGGGAGACAGGTACACGATTTGGACGAAAACAGAATGGAAGTGAGAGAATTGGTGAGTCTTCTGACCACAGCCCTGACCCCTGTGGCCAGCACTGAACGTCCCAGCGGCCCCTGCACGTTGCTTGCAATATTAACATTTTTAAAAAGTATAATCTGAAAGCGATTGCAATATCAGGAAATGAGTAAGTGTCTGGGCTCACCTCGGCACTGTTCTGGCCTGGCATTTCAGGGTAGCTACGAGCCAGCCTGAGTGGGACTTTGCCCCAGCCCTGTTGTAGCAGCCTCTGCAGCCCCTTCTGCCGGGGGGGCACAGCCGTGGGTCCCCCGAGCCCCCCTGAGCCCCCTGAGCCCCCCCCCGGCACAGCTGTGGGCTCCTGCAAGGAGAGTCACAGAGCAGGGGATGCAGGCTTGTCCCAGCTCCTCTCGGCTTCTTTTGTCTTTCTGATGAGAAAACCCATGTGAACTTTGTTGCTTTATTGTTAATACGCAACCATGCCTCCTCTCCTAACGAATATCAAGTTGGGTGGAGGTTCAGCTGCTCACGGTGAAATAACCTGGGAAGTGACCCAGGGTGCGGGGGGAGCAGTTAACTCCTGCGGGGAGCGGCCGTTCGCTGTCCCCCCGCCCTGGGCAGCTGCTGCGGCTCTGCTGGTGCTGCACCAGCCAGGTCTCCCCACGGTGTCCTGGCTGCAGCCCCTGGGCGGCAAATACCTCGGAGAGGGCGGCGGGCTGAATCCAGGAGCACTATCCTCCAGGGACTCACAGAGGTGTTTTGATTCTCCCGGTAGGGAAGATGGGCAGTTTAAGAAGCCTGGTCGTTATATTTTATAACAGGTTTCTAAAGTGCTTCCAGTGCTGATTAAATTATTTCACTATTAAGGAGAAGAAATGAGTTGTTCCATTTTGAAAAAGGGTTATAACTTTTGATGTTATAACCTGCTGATGTCACACACTTCAGCAAAGTTAACTTTTCCCCTTACCTGATCCAATGTAATTTCAATTTTTTGACCTACTACAGGCCGCAGGGATGCAAATATCCAAAGCTATTCCAGCGAGTTCCCCAGCCCCTCAGCACCGATCGTCCCTCTCTCCTTCTCTCCACTTGCAACTCATTCTTAACATCAACCCTTGCCAAAGTCTCATGTAACTCACGAGGCTGTCATACCCACAGCCTGCCGTCAGAGCTCACTGCAAGAGAGGAAAGCTCACAAAGTGTTGACACAGTTCTTGGCGTCCTCCTGATGCAAGAACTTTTGCAATATCTCACTGATAATGCTAAAACCCAAGCACATACTGGAGATCAAGAGTGAGGGTGGTACCCAGGTGGCAGCCTGCTCTTCGGAGGGAGGAGCTGCACTGGGCAAGGCAAACTTGGGACCGAGTCTGGTAGTAGGCTGCTTTTTGGGTTTCCATTAAGATTTTTTCTTCCTTTCAATCATACTTTTTCACACCTCTACATAGTCTCCTAAATTCTGTGACGATCAGGAGAGTGCGAAAGACAGTTCAGGTGAAGTCTGTTCCTGAGACCTGCTCCTTCTTCTGACTATCCCCCCTGCCACGGCCCCATCACTCTGCCCGCCAGTTTTTTTCATGGACAGAGAGATCTTGGAGCCTTTTTCTTCAAAATGCCAGAAAACGGGCAAGTGCCTGCTGCCTCCCAGCCACACACGTCTGCCTTTCCTTTTACGGGAAGGCCAGGAGCGGCGGTGGCAGTGGCGGTGGTGGTGCAGCAACGCGCTGACTCCTGACCCAGGCAGGGATGCTCCCACCCGTCCCATCCTGTCCCATCCCATCCTGTTCCTCCCAGCTCTGCTTTTCCCCCCCAAGACTCCCAAGAAGAAGGTCCGTTATTGATAGCTTATGTTTTTTCTGAAGTTACTGATGCTTTTTGCTGGACACTGCACTGACAGGTCCCTTACACGCCCAACCTGGAACCACCATTATCACCTCGCAGCACCCAACTGGACTTTTAGTTACTGTCCGCTGTGGCCTACTTAGAAGGTGACCTAAAAATCAGCATCCATCTATACCACAACAGCCCATGACTCATCCGCTCTTCTCAATCTTAAAATTAAAGCTTCTAGAAATGGAGAGTGCCGTTGTCTGGGAATATATAAAGTAGCACTTGAGAGGACTTAGTACAACCAGAAGGAAAAAAAAAAATACATTGGGACTTCTACAGGGAAAATTTTCAAAGCTGTGTAGCACTCCCATTTATTAAATATAAGGAATTGTGTCCTTAATAACTGTTCCTTCTCTATATATTACAGACTTTTTAAAAATGAGAAGGAAAAATAACTTTATTTCAGGGTTATTAGTCTTAAGGATGTGCTCTGATTCACCACGCCGTCTTCCCAACTAGCACGACTCCAGCAGACACTAGTGAGCCCAAACCTGCCTAACCCCCTTAAGGAATGCATCCAGCTTTCCTATAAAATTTGCTGAAGGAATTTTGTGACTGTAAAATTTTCTTTAGCCAGGTCTACAAATGAATAGAAATCAGTATGGAGGGGAGTTATTTATATGTGCATGTCAGTGAAAATACATTTAAGTACACATGGTGAAGCCCAGGCTATGGACTTGTTCAACTAATCAACTTTAGTTTTGCATTAAGCAGCATTTAGGGATATACCCGGGATCCAAATTTTTTCAGAAAGGGAGTATTTTGGCCTGCTCTTTATTTGCCCCAGTTTGGCACATCTCCACTGGAGTTAGCGGAAGCGAAAGCACTATGAAACTCATGTAAGACTAAGGGAATCGGGGGGTTAAGTTCAGCAGTAATTCAGGATCCCTGATGCTCTTTGTATGGTATTCAAACGCTTCAATGTTATCCACAAAGAGGAGCAATAACGCATACACACCGATAACCGATTAACAAGAGCATCAGGCTTCTCTCCCACACCCCTGTGTCCCCCTGCAGAAGGATGCCGCAGCCCAGCCTGACCAGGTGCTGTTTCACTAGCGATTGCCCAATTCCGGAGGAGGTTTCCCTGCTCACACGGCTGCTTCGCCCCGCAGCACTGGGCAGCGCAGCAGCTGCTGGCACGCAACAAAGCTTTCCAAAATACAAGACTACAGTAAGTCGACTCTTGCTTGTTTGGATGCAGCTACCCATAGTGGCTCATTGTGCCAGCGACAGCAGTACAGGGAGGCGTGGAGAGCAACTCCCGCCGTCTTGTGGAGCAAACCATGCCATGAGCCGTCCCCAGCCATTTGAAAGTGTCTGCATTTTTTTCCTCTATGAGGACAACACAGGGAAAGGCACTGGGATGGCTGGAGTTACAGGTACTGCTGCCATTCAGCAACTATCACTCCCTCACTGCTCCTGGGCCATCTCGCTGTGGGGAGGGATAAGCAGGTCCCACGCCACAGCCCCAGGTTTCTGAAACAGAGCTGCTCCCCCCGTGCTGCCACAGGCACGGGTGGACTGGGTCCCACCTCTCACTTCACACCCAGGGTCCCATGCTGTTGCTACCTCTGCAGCATCTCCTCCGAGCGGTCCCACCTCTACATCGACAAAACCAACCCGGTAGCCCATTTCAATGATTAGTCTCAGACAAGGTTGAAGCCAGAAGAAGAGAAAACCCTCTGTACTCCTAATTCCACCATTGCCAAGGCCACACGCACAGGAGGCGCAGGAAGATCTCCAACACATGCTGCTAAAAAGACAGGCATTTAGGGAGGGTGTCTGTAAGAGGACAGGCTGGTGACACAGGTGGGAATCTCAGTAATGTTAAGCAGGAAACAAAGCCCAGCCCGGAGCTGAACCTCCCTCCCACACCGTGCCCCGGCCATCCCCTTCCAGGGCCCTGGCTTGCAGGGTTTTTGCCTCCTGGAGAAGGTTCCCACCTATCCCTGTTCTTCTGCAGCTCCCCCATAGCACAGCTGTGCATTTCTCCCACTCCACACTTGTCTTTACTGGGAAGAATGATCTGTCTGTATTTTGTAGGTAAGGACTAGCCTCTTCCAGGGTTTTTTCAGTTGCAAGTCTTTTTGCCCTGCAGAATCTTAGAGATGTTTATCAGGAACATACAGGAAGGGAGAAGAACTCCCTGTTATAACAAAAAAAAAAGGTATCTCATGCTACAGTAGATCTCCTGGGAGACAAATTTCCATCATCTGCCTACCAGAAGCTGTCCCTGCCGTACCCATTGCTCCTGTACAGACTGCAGTTCGCCTTCGACGCATACCTGCATTTGGCTGGCACCGGTTTTATGTGCAACTGGTTATAAAAGCAAAGGCTTCTTCTCTTCTTTGATGTGTTTCTACTGAAAGAATATTTTATTTCATGGTCATTCCCTACCGGAGGCAGGTAACCCCAAGGGTGCCACAGGCAGGACTCAGGCTGGTGCCATGCCAGAAGCTGAGGAGGCTGTGGGTGCTCTCTGGCCGGCTGTGGCGGACAGGGAGATGCTAACATTGAATACCGCTTCCCATTTCACCGCTGAAATCAAACTAGTGAATACTCACTTCAAGCAGTACAAAAATGTTAGTGGAGCAAAACTTTTCTGGGCCAAATTTCAGTTCCCACTCTGGAGATGGCGAGAGCGGGAGAGTCTGGGAGCTGCCCCGGCTGGCCCGTCCCCAGAGCAGGCATTCCTGCATCACCAATGGGGAGAGGTTATCCGCACCGAGGGATTAGCCACATGGAACAGGGATGGAGAACTCACTGCTGGTATAAACCCTCCTGTGATCCTCTTCCAGCTCCTACTAAACGCTTTCCCTCTCTGATGCCGGGCAGATCCCGCAGTGCTGGAAGAGCAAGGTGATGACCTTACACAGCACAGAGCAGGCAGGCTGTAAAGCCACCCTGCCACCGAGGAAATCACCTGCCATCATCATGGCCTGCCCAGGAGCCGTGCTCGGCAGCGGCTGCCCCAGCAAGCACAGCTCTGCATGGGCAGGAGGCAGAGGTGGCTAGCAAACGGGACACGCCAGGGGCCATGGCCACTGCTGAGATTTCTGCTGCATTTGGAAACAAAGAGTGAAAACAAACAAGCAGAGCAGCACCTGCACTTGCCAGCTGCAGCAACTGCTCTGCAGAACACCAGGAGAAGCTGCAGAAAACCCATCAACCGATAGGTCCTCAGCATCGCTCCCAGGTAGTGCACAAATACAACGGCAGGTTAGCTAACGGGAGCGCAGGTCTGACACCCATGCGCTTGTCCCTTTCTCTCCCACAGTGGCTGGATGTTCCCGGTGATGGAGAACAGCCTCCACCCAGGGGCAGGATGCCCCTGCAAGGTCTTCCCCATCGCCCACGCTGTTTTAGCCTGTGGCCTGCGACATCCCAGTCCCGTGGCGGGGATGCTGAGCCCCTCCCCGCTGGTCCCCGGCCCCTGCAACTTATCAAAAGTGAAGAAAATGGCTCCTGCCTTACGGAAAGGAGGGAGACCAAGGGCGGGCAGGGCGGGAGGGCGCTGTAAGACAGCCGGGGGAGGTCGAGGGGAACAGGAGCGATGGCTTTTTGGCGTCTCCCCCGCCCCCGCAGCGCGGGGATGCCTCGGCCCCGCCGTTGACGCTCCGGCCGCGGGGCGCCCCGTCGGGGCGGGAACGGGCGGCACCACCTGCGCGCATCGCACCGCACCGCATCGCACCGCACCGCACGGCTCCGTACCGCACCGCACCGCACCGCGGGGAAGGCGCGGCCGCGGCACGCCCCCTCCGCCCCGCCCGCCCGGAGCCGCACCGCTCCGCGCCGCTCCGCCCCTGCGCCGCCGCGGAGCGCAGCGCGGGCGCGCAGCGGGACGGGACCCACCCCGCCGCCGCCGCCGTCGCCGCCTTTGTGTCTGGACGCCGCCCCGCGCACGGAGGCGGGCCCTGCGCGGCGGGGCCGGCGGGCGGCGAGCCGCGGGCGCGGGCAGCCCTCGGCGGCGCCCCCGCAGGCTCGGCGCCCCCGGACCGCGGCTCGGCCGCGCATGGACGCGCGCTCCCGCCTGCACCGTGAGTACCGCCGAGCCGCGGACAAGGGGGGGGGGCGGGGGGTCCCGCGGGGTGACAGCGGCTCCCCCGCCCAGGGACGCCGCCGCCTACGCCCCCGGTGCGGGATGCTGCCGCGGCGCGGGGCGTCCCCGGGGCCGGACCGGGCTGCGGGTCCGCGGCCGCGGAGCGCGGGGGGGGAGTGCCCGGGCGCCGCGGAGCCTCCGCCGAGGACAAAGGACCGGCCGGGAGAGTGGCGGGGCAGCGCGGCCCGGCGCCGGGGCTCCCCGAGGTGCGCAGCCCTCGGGCACGGACCGCGCTCGGTGCCGCCGCCCCCGGCTCCCCGCAGGGCTCCCGCACCGAAATGACATTTCTGGTGTATTTTCGCGGTCGTTCCCTTCAACCTGCCTGAAAGAAGGCATCGGGCTTGGCACAGCTCCTGGAAAATTCTGCGCCCTTTCCCGTTTCTGTACCTTCCTCCCGAAGCTCCGGCGCCTAGGGGAGACGTGGCGAGATGCAGCAGTGCCTCCGAGGCAGGGAAATCGCTGCCTTTCCAGAACCCACGGCTTCTTACGGTCCCGTGTGGCTTAGATGCTGTCATCCCTCTGCTAACACAATCTGATTTTTAAATCTTGGCCACTTTGAAGAAGGCTAGTGTGTGCTGGAAGTTGATTGCCTAGGGTTCGGGGAACCTCAGGGCAATAGGTATGAGCTCATACCTGTTCCTGGGGAATTTAGAAGAACCTCCCCGATTCCTGGGGAGAGGGCTGGGCTGCAGGCACAGGGTCTTGGGGCCTGCGTCTCCCCCGGACCCATCTCCAGCCGTGGCACCCCCGTCTCCCTGCCGAGGGCAAAGGGGACAACGTGTGCTGAGGGATCCGAGGAAATGGCCGGGTTTGCTCGTTATTTCTGTGAGGCTGGACCGGGGAAGGGTCACATCCATGAAAGCACTGTTGAATGTTCCTTGATTTTTGGGAAATAAAAATGATACGTGTCCTGGATATTTTTGGTATGCCTATCACTCCAATTAAAATCCCTTCATTTTGCTTTTGTACATCTGTGATTTTCACCTAAAAACTCTGGCCACGTGCCGTTCTTGGTTTTAACCTCAGGTGTTCTGAGTAATTCTAATCCTTAGGAACAGATGAAATCTAAAGCATTTTTCTCATCGTTACATGACGAGAGAAGTGACTTAATCTGGTGGGTTTTGCTGTTACGCATCTGCTCGCTCAGATACTCGACAGAGGATGTATGCTTGCCATGGCAACCTCCACGTCTCATAGTGCAGCCACTTTTTTGGAAGTAGCAAGACTTGTTAAAGAAATAGGAACTGCTGATTTCAGTATCTCCGTAATTATAAATAAATTTTGCATCTTGGAAAACGTGACCTCTTTTTCAAGAATATTAATGTTACTTCAGTTCATAGGTACGGGGAAGGAAAGGGAATCGGCCTCCTGAGGAGGTCATCTATTTTTCTTTTCATGCAACTGCAGTGAACAAAGGTTTTTTCATTTTTCAAACAGTACTAATTACTGTAATTTATTTCAAAAACGTATTAATTTAATGATCTCATAAGCAAATATCTTGATGTGTTGTGCTAGCTTGATGACCATGTGAACTTTAACCTTTGCCAGTATTTGACGTGTAAAACTTTTTCAGTGATAAAACAGGGGTTTTTATTTTTTTAATTCTCTCACACAGGAGGAGCTTTTCTGTGTGCTTTTGTTATACAAATAATACAGAATACTTAAAAAATGGTTTTACATTAAACCATTTTATGCAGTTCCTGAAGTAACAGCAATCATCACTAATTGCCCACTGTACACTGGATGCTTAACAAGTAGGGAGCGGCAGTTCGGAAGCAAACACTGCTCACTGTGGAGAGCCTGGCTGCAGGCGGATGCTCGGACACGGCGTGACTGGTGCTTGGTACCGCTGTGGGAGTCCATTGAAAGGAGGAGTGGTGCACGGTCATGAGCAAATTCTTCCCTTCTTGGTCCCATAGGAATTTATAAATGCTTCTTAATCATTCATTAAAAAATTGTTAAAGTAGTAGTTGCTTACAAAATGGGATTTTAAAAGGAAGGTTGTCCATTATCTCTGGAATATTTCAAGACAGCAGCATGTGCACACTGTTAAGGCCACAAAACTTCAGATTAATGAGGAATTAATAGCTCCTGAGGTATTTGCCTCTGTACAAAGCTTCAGCTGTGTGCATTGATCTTAAAGCAGAGACGCCAGTGATACAAAATACAGCAGAGCATCGAACTTCATCATAGACCCAGAAGACAGGGATTAACCCACATCTGAACGTGGCCAGCATGTGCTCCCGAGGGAGAGCAGGCTGCAGCGGTGTGGTGGCAGCCCCAGAGCCCCCCAGAGCCCTGTGCCCGCTGAGCCACCTCCAGGCTCCCAGCCACTGTGGTGCCGCTGGGTCCTCCGGCAAACGCCAGGAGCTGCTGCCCAGGAGGGGCCATTCAGTGCCTGGGATCATGGATAGGAGTGGGGGACCGATGTGCAGGAAAGGTCTCCCAGTGCTTCAGAAATGGTGAATTTTAGCCTACTAGACATTCAGCTAATACAACCCCTACCCTGACCTGCTGGAGCGTGATGTGTGAGCGCTGGCTCCATCCCTGGAGCTGCGCAGAAGCCCTGGCCGTGGTCCTGGGCAGCTGGCCCTGGGTGGTCCCGCTTGGGCAGGGCTTGGACTGGTGACCTGAGAGCCAGACACTCTGTAAGTGGGTGTAGGAGGAAATGCTTCCCTTTAAATAAGGGTGTATGAATCCATCAGACCGATCACAGGTGCTTTGAAAATAGGCTGGTCCACTAGATCAGTGTCTGAAAGCCCACACCAATTACCCTGTAAAGTGAAGTGTAGAAAACTGTCCTAGAAATAGTCAGTGCTACTTTATAATATAAATTAAGGATCTTGGTAGGTCTAAGCTGAGCACAGTCCAAGCACCTAAATGTTGTATTAAGCCCTATTTAAAGATTTGTAAGAGCCACTGTCTTTGGTTTTCATCTCAGCTCTCTCTAATTTTAGCGTGTTTTCTGTAGGCTTTAATTTGCCGGCACGGCAGATTGCATCAAATCCTAGGACAAGTCCTTCAGGACTGTTAGCTTTTTGTCAGATCTTTTTTCCTGGGAATGCAGCAATTTGTTGATGGTAGAGAAATACTACATGTTTCACTGTGCATCTTCACTGGGCAGATATACACCTTTTAGTGTGACCTGCTTAGAAGTTATGGAAGAGTCAAAGGTGGAGAGATGTAATGGTCAGGAGGAAGAACTCATGGAAGGAGCTGTGAATTAGGCTGGGTGCAACTTCGTGTAAGAGGTCTGACAGCCCAGAGGAGAGGTTGCCACTGGCAGTTTTGCAGCCAAGTGTAAAATTAGGGAAGTAAAGGAACATAAAATCCGTACAGCTCGAGAGGTGCTCTGGTGAGGTGGAGCAAGTAAAGTGTTAGTGGATCAAGTTACGGTGACTAAAGAAGGAAAGGAAGCCATAAGCTCAGGAAGGCTGCTCTTTTTATTATAAGGGGGAGAACTTTTTTCATCCTTTAGTTCACTCGTATCCAGAGTGAACAAATATATAGCTGCAGGAGTTTAAGCTTATTGGAGGAAAATGCTTCACCCCCCCCCCCCCCCCCAAATATTTTGCTGGGGAAAAGAAATGAAAATGAGAGCTGTGCAAAGAAAATCTGAGGAGAGCAAGTTTAACCTTTCATAAGCGTAGGACACAGTGGGCAGAAAAAATCTGAATCTGTCTTGATTGGATGAAGGACAGCAATACCATTTATTCAGATCCAGTAATCAAGATGTGCGAAACAGTCGGTGGGACTCCTGTGGGTCTGCGCTTGCTGTGCAAGTTCCCATGGATGGGAAGCAAACACTTGGCTTTATGTCACGTAAATTGTCAGTCATTACTATTTTTTCAATGATGTGCTTAAGATGTAAAGACATCCTTATGAAATCTTTGATGCTTAGTTTATCACTGAATTTTGATGCTTGGAAGATATGACACGGACTATAAATAGAGCAATCAATAGAGCAATCTTCCAGGTATAAAATACATACTTAAAGAGCATTTTGATAAACAGAAATCTGTGTGAGCTCAGAAGTTCATGTTGTGTGACATTGCGAGCAGCGTAGCAGAGCAGAGCGTGCTCGTCTCCTCATTGACAATAGGAGTCGGTGGGCTGTGGGCACTGACCCCGAGTCACATAGCTGATGTTCCATTCCTCGGAGAGTGCTGCTCTGAAGTGGAGAATAAAGTGGAATTTAAAGCTTTGGTTGACTTGGATTGTTTTTCAGCCGATTTTAAAATACTGCTTTGTTGTTGTGGTTTTTTGTACTTTTTAAATTTTTACTGCAATTGACTTAGGGAGGATTGTGGAAGAAAGATGGTGGCATGCCAGGAGAAAGATGGCATGCCAGAAACTGCTCTGAGAGGAACCCACTGTCATAATGGATTTATACCTTACTTGTGTTATGTCAGGAGTTACGTGAGAGGCCATCATCAGTGCTGTCTTTCCTTTCTGCAACATGCATTATTTCATCTGCAGTAGGTATTGGGTCTTGGTTGTGGTCGGAGGTAAACAAGCCCTAGTGGGAGCTGAGCCGTGAGGCTGAGGAAGTGCTGTAAGGAGATGAGAGGAGCTGTCAGTGGCAAGGCCTTGGTGTCTTTGGTGGCCAAGGAGTGGAGCTGTGGCTGGCAGGTCCTGGTGGCAGCGCAAGGGGTGGCGGCAGCGGCTGCTCTGGCAGGGCCAGGAGCTCTGTCTCCAGCTCTTCCCATGTCAAACCCCACCAATCCCTCCCACTGTCTGCTTCTCTTGCATCACTTTACTCTCAAATATATTAAAAAGACGCCATTCAAATGCCACATGTTCTGTTTTCAACACCACATTCCCATCTTCTCTTCACTGTTGCTGTTCTCCATTGAAGAGTCTTTCGGGCAGAGGCTCTTCATCCCTGGTAGACGTTTTGTGGGATGTTTATGGTCCTCATTACTCTTGACAAAAGGACAGTTTGACAGGCTGGAGCACCACCCTGACAAGAGGGAAGTGTGGGGATGGTTACGGAGCGATGCCTGGAGGCTGGGGGAGCTAGCGGTGAAATGGATGAGGCTGGGGAGGGGAACGTGTCACCCCAGCAGGAAGGGGCCTCTTGGTACCTGGTGGGCAGCTTCACTTCATAATTAGCATAAAATCTGCTAAAGGTGTTGTTTGAATGGAGTTGAAATCTGTTTGTACCTTGTGTTTAATTTTGCCTCAGGTATTTGATACACTGATCAAACCGTATGGTACATGTGTTAGGCGTTTCCACCTCTACGCATACTGAAGCTTTAGCTGTTGTTACAATAAAAATTCTTAAATTTTAAAGCCTGAGTACTAAATTGGTAGCTTTCAGCGGTTCTCTAATTATGTGAGACATTTTTTGTACTTAACAAATGGTTCTTATTCTTGCCAGCACTTCAGCCCGGTGTTCTAGGACTGTGGGTGTCAGGGAACAGAACATATTTCTGTGTCTGTGAATATGATCCCACACGTTGTCTTAAGTGGGAAAATGTTCACAGCCCTTATATGGTGAGGGATTTTTTCCTAAATCCATCAGTGCTTTCTCCTGCAGTAAAAATGCAGTTTTATCTTCCTGGCGCTTTGTAGGCTGGATATTGATTATGAACCAGAAATATGAAATGGTCTTCCTTTTTTCCTGGCAAAAGTATCCTGCAGTGTAACCTGCTCTGTCTTGTAAACCATTCAGAAATTGTTTCTAGAAATGGCTAATGGTTTTCAACAGCTAGTCAATGTATAGATGCCAAACTAATAGATAAGTACCTGAGAGCAGCAAGGGTGCTAATATTTATTTCTGCCTGGCATTGTGCATCTCTTGTTCATCTTTGCTATGAGTTTACGTGCTCCTCCTCGTGTTCAGCCATTTTGACAGCAGAGTTGCAGTCTCCTACAGCCAAGTGCTGTAGAAGAAGCTAAGATTTCTGCGTGTCACGGCACAGTGACATATTGCACAGTGATGTACCATGCTTTTCAGTCGTGTGCCAGGAGGTATCTTGCCATGTTATGCAGTGAGATTTGTGAAATACATGAGTTACCAGAGTACCTCGTGATGTTCTGAATGAATGTTGGTGAGAGGCTGGTTACAAATTCATGAACATGTGAAATAAAGGGTGAAGAGTTCTTTAGGGTGATGGAAGAGCAGAATTACCCTCAAATGGATTTTGTTGAGGAATACTCATTTTTGCATTAGATATTCCTGCCCAGTGGCATAACACCTCAAAATCCTTTTGGTTTGTAACAGGAAGGCTTTGTAATGCTCATGGTCATATGCAGGAGGAGGAGGTGTGAGGCTTTGTCCATGCTGGTTGTTGGGAAAGCCGGAGGTTGAGGCTTGGAGGGGAGGATGGACGTGCTGCAGCTGGAGCTGGCAGGAGCCCTGCCATGGTAGCTCAGCGGTGTGGCATGGTGCCACCTGTGTTTGGAGGCTCCTTGCTGTACGGATGTTTTGGTGCAAAGCCTGTGTGGTCACCCAATCTGGAGGGCAGTCACCTGATGTAAAGGGCACCCAGCTAGTTTGCATGGGAGAGAGGGAAGAGTAATGACATGAGCATGGATGCTGTTATCCATGGGTAAGCAATGTCATCTTGTGAGCTTTCATGACCACCCTTGTTTTGAGGAGCTATGTGTGTTGGTCCCCTCCTGCATGGGTGCATGGCAAGAAGGGAAGGAGATGACCTAGTGTGGAGGCATGGAGAAGTGGGGATCTGTGGGGATCCATGGGGATCTGCAGGGATCTGTGGGGAGAGGAGAGGGTCAGGCAGGTGCTGGGAAGCAACTGGAGGTGCAGCCTGAACAGGGGATCCAGGATCCTCTTGGACTCCCTGGGTTGATGGTCACATTCTGCATTTCCTTGGTGGTCCTTGGGTACCTTCTTCCTTTTTTCATCCATGCTTTGTCCTGTGACAGATTAGAAAGTACTGCTTCAAAGGCTTGTCTTGCAGAACAACCTGCACCTCTGCACACTTGTAGGATAGCACCGGACGCCTGCGGTGACTTGTGTCGTAGGACTGGAGGGTCTACCAGATCCCATCTCCTGCTCCGTGGGAAGGACGTCTTTAGGTCTGATGCACAATACAGGGTTGTACCTGCTGCTGATGCCTGAGGGAGCTGTGCTGTGCCATCCGCATGGAAGCACATAGTCCCCTCTGGGGTCTGAGCATAGCAGAGATGCTACTGTTGATTCATAGATACATTCGTTGTCTCATGAATTAAGACAATGTTGTAATCCTGTATATGAGCAGGAAGATGAATCATTATAGTACAAAAATTTAGTTATGATCAATATTAATAACATTCCAAGGTTTAATAATTTTCTTGAAAGTTCTACAACTGAGCACAACTTATTTATTTACACAGGTGACTTTTAATTTTTAAGGTAGGGTTTAGGTTTAAGTATCAAAACAAATTGGATCAGAAATGCCATGAAAGTCTGTATGATTTTTAGTATCTTCTTGGAGTGACAGTTAAGAAGAACCATCTCTTGCTTTCCGAAAGGAAGAAGCAGTGGGAGTTTTGAAACAAAATGTAACGTTTTTTGAACAATATTTTTTACCAAATACTTAACAGAATAACAGTTTATGTGAGAAATGCTAGAACATAGATATATTGTATTTGTAGCCACATATTGATATCATCTATATAACAGCATGGTTTGAGGTTTATAAACGTCACGTATAACAGAGGATTTGACTCAGAACTATCTCCAGGACAAAGACAATCTTCATGGACTGTCACAGACTTGGACCCCACCAGGGGCTTCTGCCTGATGTGCCATTTTGGGGAACAATGGTCTTCATGAAATTTGAGAACAAACCTCAGTTAATATGCATGTATTTGTAGGAATTTTTCTTAGTGCCATAAAATACGGTTTTCTTTATTTGTTGTTCCATGGTTGCAGATGCTGCAGTATTTTTCTAAGGAGGATTTTCCTAGTAAAGCCACATTTCAGGATTCCTGAAGAAGTCTCTGTGAAAGAGGCCACACTAAAAAATGAACACTGACATGCTTGCCTCTGCTAGCACATTAGCTTTCAAATCTGTGCACAGAAACTCCTGTAAAGTAAGCATTTCTGTGCATTTTCCAAGGCTGACCAGTGTCTGTGTCTTCATTCTGCCAGGGAAAGGCACTCTTTTTAATGGGATGTCATTAACACTCTCTGCTGAATGATTATTTCAATTTATAATAGCAACAATATGTTAACTTCGACAAGTTAAAAATTAAGATCCTGGAACTGCCAGTCAGAGCGCAAGGGCTGCTGGCATTTTTTAATCATCACTGCTATTTTTGTGTGGACAGATTTAGCATAAATAGGTGTGATGAAAAGTGTCATACCATATTTAGTCCTTGTCCGAGACATCTTAGTTTTGGAATGGTTCTCTTTGTATAAAATTAATCAAGAAAGTCAATCTTTATCCATGGGGAGCGGTGGGGGGAAAAACACAGAACCAAAACCTAGTTGTATAATTAGCACCTCCCTCCCTTTTTCTTCAGTTTCACTGACATTGTGTGAAATACAACAAAGAAAATAGTTTCCAATACAGTGAAGTGATCACCCTCCTTGTGAGGTGTATGTTTTGTGTAGTAGCTTAAAGGGCTGCTTAATTTGTGGCAAATTCAAAGCACATGGAGCTAAGTGGGATTACATTGGTTGTCATTGGGTTTGGCTCTGGTCCATAGCTGTCTTTGGAAACATTGATGTCTACTTCCCTTATTCAGAATATGGTACTTTAACATATGCCTAAGGTTTCTTATTCCCTTATACAGTGGTGTTTTGGTGTTTTGGTTTGTTGTTGTTAATTTTCCCCCCTTTCAATATTGCATATTGTGTCTCAGCAGAAAGACTCTTCTGTGGTCATCTTTGTTCTCCACTCCGATGCTCCATCAGCACCTCTACCTGCTCAGGCACTGCCTTACCCCAGGGAACAAAATTAAGACGAGTAAGGAGGCAGGAAACTAGTATTTCTCAGGACTTGCATGTCCTCTATGCAGCTCCTGCAGTTGGGATGTCATCCATAAATTTGGTTAAAGCAGAAAAAACCTCATCAGTGTTGGCTGTCAGATTAGCCTGAGATTAGATAAATCTTAATTACTTTTGCTAGATTTGATTCTGACTAGTCAAACTAAACTCATTATAATAAGTTACAGGGTCACCTAGGGAGAAACTGAGAGGTAGGATTAACGTACTGTGTTATCAGAAATTATTCCCTGACACCAGGTTTATCTGGAGCTCTCATTTTTGCACTGGAGATAATGATGAGCTGCTCCCGATCCATCTTCTCCATGCCACCTGGGATTTGGTAGATATCTATCATGTTTCCCCCAACTCATCTCTTTTATAAACTGACCTACTTAGTGACTCTTCACAGAGAAGTCTATACCTTTGCCTGTCCTTTTATCCTATTTTGAGCATTTTCCATATCTAGTATGTTCTTCCCTTTTATTTCAATGAGGGGACCATTTTTATATAGCTTTAGAATAGCTCTGGGAAACCTTAAAGCAAAAGAAGTTGTGTCCTTTCTGAAATACTTTGCATTTTTCTAGTCCATTAGTCTGAATGCACTGACTTTGGCAGCATGGGGTGAACAGCATGAAAAAACATAACCGGTATTAACAGAAATAGAAGATTAACAGAATACAGTGAGTTTGTTCTTCTTAATAAATGCTTAGCTAAAATACAATACCTTTTAAGAGGAATGCTCATAGTTGACAAGAAAGAGAAAGAGTGATCATTATCTTTCTAATGAACTGGTAAGTCTGAATATTAAATCATCTACAGAAGCTACCTCTTAGCTTTTATCCATCCTTTTTCTCCATCTGCTTTACAATAGAGAACTCGGCTGCTTCGTTCTTTGGGGTTAAGAAAAAGCACTTTAGCATTGAGTACAAAGCATGTTATTGGCCCTTGTCTCTAACACACAATTTGTGTGTATGCATGTATAAATGTATATGTATATGTGTATATATATAAAAATATAGATTTATATTAATACATGCATAAAAATTTGAATTCACGCTGATCACAGAGATTGCTCCATTCTCACAATAGTAGAGGACCTGGAAACTTTCAGCACATAAAATGCAAACCATTAAGGAGTTTTATGACTTTTCAAAACCTTCAGCATGTGGTGGTGCCAGGGCTTCATTTTTACCTCCTGTGGCTTCTTGGTTCCCTCTGAAGGATGTGTAATGGAATAATTTGTGCTGGAACAGATTAAACTGGAGATGGGGTGAGCAGAGTATGTTTCAGGTGATATGTGTGTTTAGGAAGTGTCACGATACTCACACGTGTTTGGCAGGAGGCAATGAGTGAAGGCAGGGACTTCATGAAACAGCATGAAAGCAAATGGAACAATAAAGAACTCTTGGAGCTGAATTGTTTTCTCCTCAAAGTCCGCATTAGTGTTCCTTGTTATCTTATTGCAGAAAAGAAGGGCAAACTGCTTGCATGTGGACCTTCTTAGGGCTGGGTTCAGCAGGTAGTGCCCTCAGACTCTGTGCGAAAGGGGGAGGTTGCACCTAAATCCTGCATGTCCTAATGACCCCATTGAGTCACATTTTCGTAGCAGCTGTATTGCCATTTCAGGATTTTTTAATAAGCAGCTTGATTTTTCCCAGAAGCCCTGAGTGCACAGAGGCTGCTGCAGAGACCCATGCTGTTCCTGGAGCGCAGCAGCCGGGTGACAGCCCTGGGCAGCTCTTGGTCAGGCTCCCATTGACATGCCGCCGCAGCAGAAACCTGCGGCAGCCCCCAGCTCAGGCAAGCTGCGCTGTGAACAGCAGCATACGCTGTGAGCGGTGCTTTTCCTCCTCAGCTGTGCCATACTGGCCTATTAACCTTGAAACGGTGATCAGCGCTGACCACTGGAAGCTTTCTCTAGAGACAAAAGGGAAATGACTGCTGGTACAGCCCTCGGCTCGCCCTGGCAGAGGGGTTTGCCTGCAGAGCGCGGGGCTGGATGCTCAGGGCAGTGTGTGTAGACCTGCAGTGGCTGAGAGCAGCCCCAGTGCCATCTCAGCAGGGCTGGTCCCGCAGGTGAGTCTGACTGGGACGCTCCGTTGTGCGGAGGTACCGACCTCGTGCCTCAGGGGTGACCTTTGTGAAGACCGAAGGGCAAAGCTGTTCCCTGTGGAAGAGCTGCATGGACGGATACTGGCTCTCTGAAAAGCTGCTTGGGGTGGTTTTTTTCTTTTTCAAGTTTACCCAGAATCAAAATATGAAACATCAACATAAAAAAATAGATCTTTTCAGGCACACAAGGACTTTTCCAGACCTGCTCTTTGCTTCTTCAATCTCATGAAAAAGCTTGCACATCTGCCAAACTTTAGGTCCTGAACTGAATTTTTCCAGTTTATAATTGCTTCCCTGATAAATCTTTTCTTCTTGAGACTGTTAAGACTAGAGGGGGAAAAACCACAATTCTCTGCCTAGGATAGTAACTTTTGATGGCCTTCCATTTTGAAACATTCTCGCCCTTTTAGAAGAAGAGCGCACTGTGGTTTGGTGTGGGGTGGCCATTCTTTCACTGGGGAGGTTTTTCCCACACTCCTGAGAATCCAGGTGGATTTGACCAACATGTCAGCCTTTGGAAGAGCACAGCCCATCCTGTAGTGGGGAATGCCCTTGGCTTTTGGGACCCACGTCACCCTGAGTGGCTGGGATGCTTATCACGGAGCTGCTCAGTGTCCCAGAGGTGAGAACAAATGTTTTTGGGCAGGAGAGCAAGGACTGGCATGGCACCTGCAAGAGGAAGGTCTGCAGCAGCTGTGTGATACCTGTAGAAACACGGAGAGTCATATGGACTGTCCTGGTTTCTGAGGCTTTAAACAGTGTTCAGTAAATAAAACTGTTCTTTGAGCAAGGATGAGAAAACAAAGATAAGAATAGCTGTCCATAAAGTATCATCCCTCTATGCAGTGAAACAGCTGTTCTGTGGAAAAATTAGTGTGAGACTGTGTGGTTAAAGGTGATGTCATGAAAACGCACAGCAAAACTGCCTTAATGCCAAAGGAGCATTAATTCTATGTTGTCGTAAAGCCTGACTCGCTATTCTGATCCTGTAACACAGATGTTTCATGTGCAGAAATGTAGAATGTTAGTATTATTTTTTCATATATAGCATCTGTTGCTATCTTCTAAAAACACATATTACAGTTCTGTAATGCATTTAATACTTCATGTATTTAATTTTAGTCATGTGACCCTTAGTTGTAAACTACCAGTTGAGCATTAATGGACAAACCAGATTTGCTGTAAGATCTTTTAATAATTCTTTTCTACTTTTGTTGTGATTTCATTTCAACCAACTCTGCTCCAAGTAAACACAGAGAAAAATTGAAACCCCTTCTTTTTTTCCCTATGACTTTGAAGACACCCTTTGTATTATTTACTGACCATTGAGGACTACGTATTTATAGCTGAGCGCAGAGCGCAACCAAAACCTTGCAGTGAGACCTGAGTGCAGATGTTGTATGCCACACCGTAGGTTTGTGGAGCATATTGCACAAGTGAAGTAACAAGCTCTTGCCAAGCAATAGCAGAAGGGACCGACTACAAACTCCTTTACCATCCCGGCTTCAAGACCATGGTGCAAAAGGTTTTTTGAGATGAACTGCATACAGAAGAGAGGCAACCTGCCCACGTGTTTCAGGAGGTAAAGCAGATTTCTGTTTGCTGCTGTGGTGAGGGTGCTGTAATAACACACTGCATTTCACTGCTTGATCCAGAGAGGAACAGAAAGAGTACTTGGAAATTGTATGGTGGAAAAAGCTATTAACATTAAGGCACTTTCTCTTGTTTTCAACTGTGAACTGTAATTTACTATGATTATTTGTTTCCTAATAAATTGTGTGTAGCTCATCTCAACATCAAAACACAGTAAGCTTTTTGCTCTGATGTCTGTTACGCAGGCTAATTTAATTCATCTTTGGAAAGGAGTTTATGACCAGATGCGTGAGATTTGACTCCGAGATATCATGCGGCTTGTTCTTTCTATCTGGATATACCCAGAAGGTTAAATTCTGCTCCTTTCTATCCTCATAATTTAATTGAAGTCAAGAGAGCTCCATAGGTATAAATGAAAGTACACTCATTAGATACCAGTGCAGTACGGGAGGGTACTGAATTTCAAGTAAAGGTGGTAGCGCATGAATGAATTGGCTGCTAGTCTATTGAGAAAGTCATCCGACGATGTTTGTCTTTCTTACAAAGCTTCCAACATTTCAGCTGGAGCGGCTACTATTTAGGTAATGGAATTAAAATAGGGATTTTAAATTTAAATAGAATTAAAATACAGAGTAGTGACTACTGACACCATTTAACTGGGGACATAACATGAATGCTTATTATTAATTAGTGAGTGAAAAAAGCTTATTAGCAAGGTACATCATGACATTGTTCTGGGGATGAGTGTTTTGTTATTAAAATTACTTTGAAAGCAAAGATAGTCCACAGCTAAACATAATTTAAGGTGGTTCTCCCACATTTTGTCTCTCTAGTTTTCTGCTCTTTTTGCTTATCTTTCCAAATCGTGATGGGACAAATTCTGCTTTGACTTATTATCATTGTAAGTTGGTGCTAGGTTTGTGCGTGCAAAACGGAGGTTTGTCCTGTGCCAGCCTGGGCATCGGCTGTGCTGGTGTTCAGCTCTCTGTGGGAGGCCATGGCTGCCGCCTTGCCCAGCTTACCATGTCTTGCTAGCCAAACGAGAGCTTTTTCACATTTTCTTTTCTCCTTTTAGAAGATGTTCTTGTATGTTTTGTGTGGATATGCTATCTTGTCCATTTCACTCTTTCTTTTATATATCCTGTGTTATGTTATGACTTCATGACTGTGCAGGTAGGAGGGATCTGATGGGATGCGCTGGCCTTCAGGACTGCACCAGTTTAAAACCCCACCTGAGAATTGCTGGTTCGGAAAAATCGGCATCGCTGTGGGTACCGCTGGGAGTGGAGTGGGAGCCCCACGAGGGTCCAGCAGACCCCGGGCAAGTATGTTGGTGTGAGATGAGGGAGTCAGCTCACATATGGTGGTCAAACCACCCCTGTTTTTGCCTGCATTGCACCTGCTCTGGCCCAGCAGCATTCGAGGAGTCATTTTGGCTGGTTTAACACCCACCCTACAAAAATATCCTGTGTCAGTATCTTTGTCGTGTTCTTCTCAGGGAAGAAAATAGAGCTGTAGGGTGCTGTGCTGCATCCTCACAGCTTCTCCTACACACACTTAACGGCAGCCAAGCAGGGACAGAATGAGACAGTAACCTCGGCGGTTACATGGTACGATAATTTATAAACACCAATCCTTAAAGAAAAGCATGCCGAGAAAGAAATCCAGGTCTTTTGCACTATCAGTAGTTATTTTGTAATTGATTTCCTGGAGCAAAATTTTTAATTTTATGATATTTTAGTGTCCTATATATTTGTGATATATTTGTCAACAGGATGAGCAAAAGCCATATTTATTTGTAGTAGTTGTATTTGAGTTGTGTTTTTGTTGTATTTGAGTCCTGTAACAAGGTACATTTAATGAAGTATAATGGATAGAAAGCCAGCTTCAGCTGTGGCTTACACTGCACAACATTAATGGGATTATATAGGGGGCTCAGTTAAGTTGCTGAAATGTCTTCTACAGACTCTGTATTGTAAGGGCATATTATTGAATGTATTTATTCTTATATTTTGTACTGAACATTGCTGGATTCATTGCATCTAGGAACTGCTGTGTCTCTCCTTCACCTTTCCCTTTCACTAGTGTAGATCCAATTATTTCTTTGGAGTTACCACGTTAATTGCAGCTCTGTAACTCACAATGAAGGGGGCGTATGGGAACCCATAGTGAGCGCAAAGCAATGTGCAGGCAGCCCATGAGTTGCACAGAATGAGGAGCCTGCTCTGCTTTCCTTGATGGTAACGTAAACCAGGAGTCGCTCACTCAGTGTGGCACAGAAAGCAAAACTGAATACTCTGCTTTCGCATGTAATAAACTGTTGAGGATTCAGGTCTTAGGAGCAGACCTCGTGGTGAAAGTCCCAGGATTAGTCAGAGGTTTGGCTCTGAGAAGCACCAGAAAAGGACCTGCAGGTCCAGATGTTTTATAGTCCGTCCTTTATTAGCTTGAGCAAACTTGGTGTCTCACATATGGTGACAAGACTGGAACACCAATCTCACAGACATTCAGGCTATTATGCGGGCACATGAATGACCCAGCAATACAGGACAGACAGCGGTCCTGTATGATTTAGTCTGAGCTCATGTCTGTAGCAGTGCCTGTAACGTACAGGCAGTGGAATAAATACAGTGCCCCAAACCACTGTAAAGCTCTGAAGATCAAGAGTCATTTAAGGCATCGAGATGTGCTATGTCAAGAATGTATAGGTGACTTTCTAATCACCGATTCCTCTGTCAAGTTTTTATTAGCTGTGTGCAGTATGTTCATACAAGATAAATAATGTCTTCCATTTTGTTATTGCTGGTTTTCTGGGCTTTTTGCTTTGTTTTTGCAAGTGCGTATGATGTCTCGATTCTTGAAGGTTGTAAAAGAACTTCCAAATAACTTAATTCTTTTTCTAAAACCATTGAGGAAAAGATAGGAAATTATAAGTCACTTCATGCTTTCAGAATCACGAACACAAACTGGATCCTGATCCAAAGGTTCCCCGAGATCATTAAAACTTGCATTAAATTCCAATTTAATGAATACGAATTCGTATCGTAAAGATACGAATCAGGCTGCCAAAACTTAGGTATTTAGCACAGCTTTATCAGAGGTTTTGTTCTGCACAGAGCTAAATACGTTTTTTTAATGAAGCCGATATTTGTATTTGAAATAGTGTATAGTGTAATGAAAGTACACAAACACTGGGAAGAGATCATTCTGAGATGCCTTTCACTGTTTCAGAAACTATTCTGCACAGTGTCATGCCCTGCTAATATTTCATTTTTTGCTGCAAAATTTTGTTTGGAAACACCAGTTGATTAAATCAAGTGTCTGCTAGAGGAAAATCCAGTCTGGTTTGCAAGTTGTGTGTGGTGAAAGGGAAGGTTGTGTTTTCTTAACCAGAGATCAGCTAGATGATATTGATCTTCAGCAAAAATGACAGTAAAAAGGCACCCCCCAAAAAAAACCAAACCCAAGTGAACTCATTCTGGAGAGGCAAGGAAACCAGGGGCAGATGACCGAAGAGACAGGCCAGCTCTGCTGCTGGGATGGAGCTCCCTGGCAAGCTTCCCTTCAGGTGGGAAGTATCTGCACCCATGGTGCTTGTGAAGAGTTTCCGCACCATTCAAGTTACGTACTCACCCACTGTCTTTGCGTTAGGTTTGCATAGATTAGCTTGTTTGTTAATGCTTACTGGTATAGAACAGATCTAAAAGCTTCATCACTGGATTTTTTTTTGTGGTCTTTTTTTATGCACCAAATACAGAGTTATGTTATTTGCAAGCACTGACCAGAACTGATCAAAATAGAGTCACAGGCCAATTAAATGCAGATAGTAAAATGTCCCCAAGCATCGTCCCATAGCACATTGCTGCTAAGTGCCATGTGCTCAGTCTGTGGCCTTCCCATAGCTCGCTTTTGCGTGTAGCTTCAAAGACAAGTTTACTTGATTGCTGGCTGCTATTTAGCATGCAGGCTTGCAAGTTTTTGTTGGCATAACTAGATTTTCATAGAAGAAAAAATACTGGCTGAGATCTTTAGGTACATTAGAATAAAGATGTTTTCAGCTATCATCTTAAACTATAAAGGGGTTTTGTGGCAATGTTAAATATTTTTGTCAGAAGTAGCATTAATATGGTTGATCCATAATGTGGCTGATCCATAATATAACCATAAATATGGGGTGGGCTGCAGGACACCTTTTTGTCCCTGTTCTTTGTTTATAGTCTATAAGTGGCTTTTCCCATTCTCCTTGCAGAATATGGTTGGCAAAGGCGTGTTGTGGAGGTTGGGAGAAGAGCCACAGAGGCATGCCTCATCCGTATGGCAGATAATCTGGGATCTAGCTAATAGCGCTGTAGGGCTGTGTTTGGTTTTACTGTGATGTGTCTGTAGCAGTTCGGTATCAGTAATAACTGACTAGCACTGCTGTGTCAGGTAAAAGTGTGAAAGAGTGCATTATAATTGCTTGTTTTCTTAACTTGTAACCTGAAATACTCACTTTTGGTGAGTATCCTCCATGGTGTGTCTGAAGAGGAATTTGTTTTCTTTTAGTATTTTCAATTTTTTTTAATTGTTTGTTTTTTTTTAAATTGTGAGAGTGAAAAGCATTTTAACTGTATCTCTTGCTAAAAGATTAGCAGCAAAAGCATCTGAAATGTCTTGGTAAGGATCTTAGCTTTAATAAACCAGTTCCAGTGGTCTTGCTTTAGCTATGCTCAGTCTCACAGCCAGTGTCACAGTTCCTGTCTCTGACACTCCAAAGTCTATGTAACAAGTGGGGTTTTTTGTGACTTTTGAAAGGAAAAATCTAAAATTAAAAAAAAAAAAAAAAAAAAGAAAGCAATTAACATTTCCCACCCAAACAAAAATAACATTAGTTATTGTTAGCACTGTATACCCTAATTAGATTCTTAGAGTATGACCTACAGTGAGTTATGGAATTAGGCGTAATAGTTTTGTAATACCCTGGAAAAATGACATTGCCTTACCTACCAAAAGAGGTACTTGCTAAATCTGCCATTATAAAGAAATGTCTTAAAACACATGTAAAAGTTCAAAAATCTTGATTTTAGACAGGTGAATGTTCATATAAGTTAGTAATCTCATCATTTTACTGTATGGCATTCTTAGAAGCTGAAAATTAAAAGCACCCATTTACATAGAAATACTTGGATTAGACACTGTCCATAAAAATCGGGAATTAGCTGTGCTATCTGTCCTCGGTTTGAGTAGTCTCTGGCTACAAGTTCATGCCTGGAAAATAGGCGTCTACTCAATTGCATACCTTAACATGCTGTGTCCAGTCCTGTCACCTGACTGCATAAGGTGACCTGTCTCCTTCTTTTGATGTTCCTTTTAATACTAATTATGAGCCAGATTGTTCACTGATTATTTGAGCCAGTCCCCTTTTCAGGTGTAATAACAGCTCAGGCCCAACCAAGGTGCACGCTGCTCTAATTTGCAGCTTCATTTCACCTGGGACAGTGCCTAGATCAGCCCCAGTCAGGTTCCCGGAGCAGTGGAGACTTATGGATGAGATAAGAAGTAACTTATGAAAACGATTAAATAAAGGTGGCATCTCTAGGCCAAGAAAGCAGGCATTATGATGTGAGCATTCATCTTTACCGTTTGCCAGTCTTTGACAGATTATTTTAGTGGTTTCAGAAAAATTTCCTGACTGGGAGCAGCAGGCAGGCCATGAAGCCCAGGAATCCCATAGCCTGTCGAAGATCAGCACTCGCTTTGCAAGTTGCCAGTGTTATGGATCCAGTACAAACATTTCAATTTTTACACTAGTGGTTTTTTTTCTTCCTGCTTCTTCTGTTCAGTTGATGCAGCATTCTGTAAAAAAAATGGTGGGAGAGACCGTGGCAGAGAATAAATATTGGTATTTTTCCTCCATGTTGTATATTCACTGTCTCCTGTGAAGCCGTGTATCTAACAATCAAATTGTCTCCTTTGAACTTAATGTAAAGTAGCAAGTTTTTGTTTTCATTGCAGTTTATAACCCTCTCACAGAGGTTATCAACTTTGTGACTGCAGCTTGTGACTGCGTATTTTACACAATATGATCACTATTCTGCATTAGCCCAAATTTATTTGTTAGGGTAATTATACATTTTTATTAATAAATACTTTATTGCCTATGTGTATATATTATTTATTTATAGACAGTCTTGTCTATATACTTTGCCTTATAGATAATAACCCTTGAAAAGCTTGAGGAGGAATTTTCATTTAAAACAAATTTGTCTTCTTCCATTTGGACAAATACATATTCTAAAATTAATTTCATCAGTGATGTCATCAGTCATGCCTGTAAAGTTCTTCGAAGAGTCCTCTAACATGTTTACCCTCAGCTAGCTGGTTCATTTTACTGTGAGAATAAAAAGTCATCTTTCTTCAGAAACACTGAGATCTTAAAAAATAACATTAGTTTAGACATTAATGGCATTTAAGAAAATAGGGGACCTCACCTTGGTATTTGCAGCATTAAAACATAAAAAGGTAAACATCGCAGCCTGATTTCATCTATATGGATTGTGAAGGTTTCCATGCAATGTGTGCAGAGTGATCTGGAAAGGTAGCTGCTCGCTTTGTTAGTTAATGCTTGTGATGCAGGACCATGCTCCAGGTAGGCAGTGTCTGTTCTTGCTCCTCTTCAGAGAAAAGAAAGATAAGGCAAAGCTGGCATGTTCTGTCAGCTCTTGTGGAATACAGCCATGGAGTGGCTGTCATCTTGCCTACACCGTTGCACAGTCATACACATTTCCCTGACCTTTTATCTCTTCCTTCTTCAACGGGGAAGCACTATGAGCCACGAGAAACACGGCAGTTGTGGGGAACCCTTGACGTTTTGCCAATACATTTTAATAGATGGTAGTTAAATCTTTTCAGTATTTTTAAATGTTGTATTCCTTTCTTGATTAGCAAGTCAGACCTGCATTCCACTGTTCTTCATCCTGATATATACTCATTTATGTAACTCGTCTTAGGCTGACACTCCTCAGTTGGTGGTGGAGAAGTATTAAGACATGTTTTTCAAAAGCATGCTTTAAGCTCTTGCATAAGTCAGAGCTTATTTCAAAACTGGGAGTGCAATGACTAAATATTTTAGAAATCTGAGCCCATGTGCCTTCAGCAGTTGGTTTTTCGTTGGGTTTTTTGTGGTGGTTTTTTTTTTTTGCATATACATTGGCATTAGCAGGCGCTTTCCTATAAAGTTATTTGGGATTCTTTCCACCAGCTGGAGCCTTTCCAGTTTGGTCAGAATGACATTCGTTTATTGTAAGTTAAGTGTATGTTTCTTTGCGCTTGATCGTTGAATGAGAGTTTTATTAGTCCTTCTAAGTGGATGATGCTGTAAGGGTAAGATTAAACCTAAGGCCAGTCATTTTACATATTCTGAGACCTTTCACCCTGAAATGACTGTTGTACCTTCTACTGCAACTCAGCAGTCAAGAGCATGGGGGGAGGAGTGATCCAAAATTAACAGTATAATATTTAAGCACACTTGAAATGCCAGCTTGTGGACTAATATAGTTTACTATTGGAATAAAGATACCTGTAGTGTTCTTCATAATGGACTTCTTATGAACTTAAACATTTGTTAATGTAAGCATTTAAACAACTTTAGAAGTAATCCTCAGCCATTGTAATTGTCCCTGAAAGGCTTTATTGATTTTGATAATTTACAACATGACTTCCAGTTTCACAGTTTTTAAAAATATACTTTCCAGTTCTGTAGGAAAAGTGAAATCACCATAAAAAGCATGTTATTAAGTCTTATGAGTTAAATATTTTTATTTTAACTTGTTACATTTGTTAATCATAGGAGTGTGAATTAATTAAACTTCCTAGTCACATATGTAGGATTTATTTTAGCTGATGAATCTCTAAGAAAAAGGTTGGAGATGTGTCAGCATCTCCTCTGGCTCTGTGAAAGGAAAATACATGTAGTTAAAAAGAATTATAGAAGGGACGACATCAATAACTGTGTCCTTCATCCTTCTGGACAAAAAGCACACTGAAAGGGAAACTCTTCTTCAGGGGAAAGACTGTGTGATAATCAGCCTGGGGGTGATATGGAAGCTGCTTTGAATATTCTTATTCATTTTCCTCTCAAGCTAAGTGGATGTGTCTTATCCTCCATATAGTCACAATTAATGAAAAACCTATAGCCCTGTTCAGCACATCTGAGCATTTTTCACTGCTTTCAATTGACTTATCCAGCATCTAGTGTGACTTGATGGACTTGGATGGCTTTCCTTTAGTCCCTGCCCTTTGAACATTTCTTTTTCTGCTAACATTTCACATTTGAGGTTTAATCTCTTGCAGCAATATTTAATAGGAAGAAATTAGCTTCTACAAGAACTGAGCTGTGGAAAATGGATATTTGGATCTTACCCTAATTCAGAAGAACATTGCTGTTGCGGCTGGCGCTTTGGAGTGCGGGTCTCATTAATATACCCTGCACAGTCCGGTTCACGGGAGCAGCCTCTTCCTGCAGAAGATGTATCAGCTGCAAGGAGTGCAGACAGAACAGGCTGATGGTTTTACTCTTAATTTTATATTCTATTTTTATTCCAAATGTTACAATACCCCAAACAAACACTGCTTCCTGCTGTCCCAGAACCGTACTGCAACACAGTGGTCCAGACAGCAGCAGGGACTCCTCCCTTTGTCTTTCTCTGATGTCTTTGACTACGTTAGCCCATTCTCTCATGTTGCTTGCACTGTACCCAGCAGTTCTGCATAGTCCGCAGTTCTTTCTCACTGCTTCCCATCCTGGAGTCCTTTACTCTGCCAGGTCCAGTTGGATACTGGTATTTTTCTGCCCACTGGTAGGACAGTGCTTGGCCATGTTGTTTGCTTGTTCTCTCTTGTCCAACCAGGGGCTGTTGCCCACTCTCTCAGTTGTTTTCAGCTCAGCTGTTTTTAATTCACTTGCACAGAAATGATTTCATGTCTTCTTAAGTCACTGGAGAAGAGGTAAAGTAACAAAAGCCCAAAACTGGGACCTGGATTAAAAACGCACTCCTTCTGTGGTGGTTCCCCATTTACAATTAAGCTTCTTTTCTAAATTTTTCTTTTGTGAGTTTCAAGTCTATTTAGTGTAATATACTGATTTATAACATTCTGATTTCTCAGTCAAAAGCTGTACAGTAGTAAATCCAATGCCTGCTGAATTATGTTGCTTTACCACTGGTACTGTTATCCCCCATACGTGTAATCCCATCAGGAGAAATTTGCTAGGCTAGTTTGACACTGCATTTTTTTATACGCACGTGTACTGGCGTTAATTTTATTAAGCTGCTGCAATTCTTTATAAATAATGTTGCATATTGGTTATTCCATTACATTGTGCAGGATCAGTGTCAGGCTGACAGGCCTGTAACTATTCAGATTATCCTGTTTTCTCTATTAATGATTTGGTACAGCAGCTGCCTGGTCCATTCTGATTCTCCCTGCCAAGGACGTGCAGTATGTCACAAAAGAGGCTGTTGTAATTATACCTGTGACCAACTTATTGATAGTCTTAGAACACAAGTCAAAGGCTCCAGATATATACAGACAAAATCTCTGAAGACACTGCTTTTAGAAAAGAAGGCCCAATACAAAGTAGAAATGTGCAGAGAAGATTGGCCTGCGCTGTCCTGGTGGTTCTTGCTGAAATAACCCCCCAGAGGTTCCTGTAAATTCTCGTTAAGCCAATGCTAGAATGGCCTACAGAGGCATCGATATATTCACTGCTCCAGTAAGTGATCAGTTTATTTTACTTCTAGGTTTCTTCCTAAAATATTGGCAGTGAGCAGCAGAACAGCCATTTGGCCTGACCACTTTTGAATCCTATTTGGAATGCAAGCTAATTCCTGCGATATGTGGAAAACTGCACTTACCTAGTGTGTAATCACAACCAGAATGGCTTTCATCAGACGTGCTGGAAACCACTCCAGACTCAGTCTGTCTGCTCACCTGCTGCATGGCCATCGCTCATTGCTGAGGCTTAGATTTCACTGCAGAAGGCTGCTTTTCTTGGGATGATTTAACACACCACAGATTGCTTGCAGTATATACATATGAGTAGTAAAAGGGGACAATATCTCATGGCAACATATTAAAAAATGTAATGTTATTTACAAATTTAGACAGGTAATGTCATTCTGTTTGCTTATTTACAAGAAAAGTAATTCATCAAAACTCAGCAGTAAAGGAAGGCGTAATAGCTACTGAGCTACCATTTGATTCTTAATATTTTTGGTTGGTAATTTATTTGTCAGGAAGATATTACCGTAAAATATAATTTTTCTGAATATGAACTACTGGGTAATAAAATGGCTTTTTTGGCTGATTGTATACACTGGCCTTATACTGTAGGGAAATTCATACTTTCTCAGCTGTTTACGGCTCTCTTTCTTATCCACTGAGCCATTGCCAGATTTGCAAAATGCGAAAATCTATTTTAAGAAAGGAAGATAAATCCCCGCTGCTGTTCAGAGACTATGAAAAAGTCTTCCAGCTAATGCTAGACAGTGCTGAGGTGTTCTTGATTCACCAGGGCAAGATTTTCTACCTTTCTTCAGACGTCTGGTGAAACTCAGAAGGAAAATGATGTAAAGCTGATGTTCTGGGTTGGTCCACTGGAATAATTTAATTTTGGACTCCTCTCTTATGCCAGCCACTCTTGTTCAAAAAAGCCTTTCAAGAAGTTGGAGACTACCATAGCAAAGAACGGTGTTATTTGGGAATGAATCTGAAATAGAAGTTCAGCAAATCTATCCTCCGCCTCCGCTGAGCTGGGTGGCAGAAATCTGCCAGCCCTATGACAGGCTCAGAAAATGCAGATGCACGGAGGTCCTTCTGTTTTCAGTGGTGGAGAGTGCTTTATAGTTGCTGTACAGTTATATATCAGTAGAGTCTTCCATTTTGCATACAGACACTGCTGGGTCTGAATGCTGTTGTGAGAGCTGCAGTGTGGCTTTTTCTAGGTAGCAATGAAAAGGTCTGGGGGTGAGTGTGGGCTGTGTGGGCTGGTGGCTCGTAACACATCGCCGCTCCGCTGCAACCTCGGGACGGAAAGACTTGCAGTGCTGTGCGTCTGCTCTCAGTTTGCCGAAGGCCCTGAGTGGCACCACCGTGCAGGCTTGATAAATGGGATGCCTCCAAAAGGGGGATGTTTCTCAACAGACTTTTTGTGGCAGAACGAACCACTAAACTGACAAAAGCTGGTGGTGTAGGGGCTAGTGCAGGAAATGTGGAGGTAGAGAAATCACTCTGAATTCCAGAGCTGTCATCTGCTGATCATCACGGATGATGTCTTTGAAGGACTAGAGATTAGAAGTTTATTAAGCTGTGCGTTTGGGGGTTCTTCTCATGGCATATTTCTGTAGTGCTCTGAGAGTCTTGCAGTGCTGAGGGGAGCAAGAACACCGTTTAAGCTACAGAAAAGTGTGCTAATTAAAGACTACGATAGGAATGTAATCTCGGAGAAGCTCCAGGGAAAGGGAAATGTGTTCTTTTTACCTTTGCGTTTTGTAACTGTGCAGCTGAGAACAAAGGAAGAGGGGAAGAAACTCAATCTCAGACAGCACACAAGAGAAAAATCAGTCTCTTATTGCCATCATGTTTGGAAATGAAAGCTCATTGCTGGCATTTCTGTAAGATAAAAGAGGGAAGAGATTCCTAGAGGAAGCAAAGTAAGAGAGTAAAGAAAGATTTATTTATTTATTTATTCCCTTGCCCAAAGAGAAGCTACCCTCACAATGTCCCTACAATTTATATAGCCCTGGGGGAAGGGCTGGGCCCTTGGTTTCCAGATCCCCAGAGGTGATTAATTGGAATAATTAAGGATAAATATTTTGGTTAAATATAATCTATATGGACATTTTGTCTGGCTTATTTTAATCTTTTTATCCTTTGCTTCAAGTTTTGCTGTTTAGCTCTGCTTAAATAAATATTAATCAAGCTGACAATGTGAACTAAGTTCTAAGTGGAATTCTGATTTATGAAACAAATCTGGGATACTCAGATGCTATAGAAAAATAGCTAGGCACTCTCTGAGGTGTGAGGATGAACTGGTAAGTGGTTAAATCATTCCTGGATGTCCTCTGATAGAAGGCCCAGCTGTAAACTGTTGCAAAAGCAAGCAAACAAACAAACAAAAAGTTGTGATATCCATGTGACATCTTTCATCTAAAAGACCAAATTTCTATTGCAAACTTCCTAGTGCCTCTAAAATTCAGATTTGTTTGTGATCTTTTATGCTGTTGTGTTAATGATTTTCAAACATTCAGAAAGTCTGCCATCCTTTGGATTCTGCTAATGAAGTGACTTGCCTTATTCATTGGACAGTGATTTAAAAGTGATGTTGCTATGATAACAGCAAAGGAAAAGGCAATTACACAAAACTGTGTGGCAGAAAGGAAAACAGCAAAGTTGCTCAAGGCCAGTGAGTTGTGTCTCCAGTGAGGTAACCTATACGTATGTTAAATACCATCATTTTACTCGTGGTCTGTCCCCACTTCCTCCTGGCTCAGCATGTGCTCACAAAGCATGTGCTCGGCACCACTCTGCTTGCCGGGAGGAGAAGGGCAGGTGTTCTTCAGACCTGTAACTTCAGCGTTTTGATTTCTTCTCAGAAGTGCTGGTTCCTCCTCAGGAACAGGTTAGACTCCTTTGGTTTTGTTTCTGGATTGCAGTCTTTCTTTTTCTGCCAGACAGAGGGTAAACCACAAACCTCGGGGCTCCCGCAGCAGTCCTTTCTGCAGTAGTATTTCTACAGGTACTAGGTAGCACAAGTTAACTCAGTAAACAAATCTGTATTTAAGAATGTTGTGTAGGAACGTCTTCACACTGCAGAGAGAGAATGTGAGGTGGCACAAGGAAGGGGATGGTCTGGAGCTGCCTTAGGTCGTTCCAAGACGGCACCCATGCCAGCCGCCCTGGATTGCTGGCAGCCCCGCAGTGCCAGACAGGCGCTGGCACACGCAGCCCGTCTCCGCGGGGCCTGGAGAGCTCGCTGGCATGCATCAGCAGCTGAGGCGTGTGGGTCAGTGCTGCGTGCCGTGGAGGCTGCAGGCAACACTCTCTCTAGTAAACGTGCTTGAGATGGGAAGCTGAGAGGAGCTCTTTCAAAGAAGCCCTAGTTCTTCAGACTGACTGAGGACAGCCAGCCCCGAGCTGGTCACCCGTCCCTTTCTTCGTCTTTTTCATGCCCTGTCCTCCTCTTTCAGTACCAGGAACATCCTTTGCAGATCCACTGGATGTTTAATTATTGCTAGCAGCCGTGAATGTTAAATAACATTACAAACCACGTGCATCTGGGAGAGTAAGGTAATTCTTTTTTTTGGATCTGACCCAAAAATTCTAGTTGGTGCCTTGTGATATACATAAGGAGGATGTCAGTAAGTTGGAGCAAAATCACTTGTGACAGATACACAGGCACATCCACAGCCTTAGCGTGTTTAAAGTTATGGAGGGCTCTTAAAAAGTCTTGAAATGCTGCCTTTTAGCTGTCCTGTAATGGAAACAAAATGAATCATTAACATTTAACATTGAACCCCATCTTTTTTTGACTAACTGTTGGAATTAAAAAAAAAAAAGTTACTTTTTCTTTATTGCCAGTTGGAGAATATTGGCCAATGCTTTTGTAATAAAGAAAAAATGTTTGCAGTTTTTCAGTTTTGTGATCTGTTGCTGGGATGGAAGGAGAAAGGAGAAACCAAAGATGAGCACTTACAGAATGAACTTGCCATTATTCCATATCAGAGGAGTGACTGAATGAAGCTGATGAGCAGAAGCAATGATGCAGAGATGCATAGCCTTAGGCAGTGACTAATGTTCAGTTGGTATTTTGCATCAGTGAGTAAAAATGGACTGTGCAGGGTTGATATAATACTCAGTAATCTCCTTTAGAAATTTGGAGTATACCATGGTATGCCGAAAATCTTTTTACTGTATGTGTTGGAGGTGACTTCTTGTTCAGTTGGTTGAATTGACCACACTGTACATTTTGCTCCTGTAAAAGCTCGCCTTAAGTAGCCAGGCTGGAAAAGAGACAGTAAGACTTGACAGTGCCCCTCAGAAGAGGAAAGCTGAGGACATGCTGCAACATTTCTACGATCAAATCTCAACTGATGGCTGTTGATCATGACATACATTTTTAATATAATTTAAATAGATGACAAGCAAATTGCATATTGAATTGGCCTTGTATTTCTCATATTAAAATATCCTTGTCTGCTGTAACAATTAAAAGGCAGTTAGGTTAAAGCCCATATTATCTTACCATAGTTTTCCCAATCTTTCTATATGCAAATAAGAAGATACTCCGTAGCTTGGAAGTAGACAGGAAAAAGCCACAGTAGTTTTCAGGAAAACTTTGTGTAATACATTGCAATGCTACTACGCTGCATCACGTATTTTGCCCTGAATGTATTGATACACCACAAAACATTTTGTAGAGCTTAAGGTAGAATGGTGGACCTCAACACAAGTAGCCAAATCCGCAGCTGCTATGAACTGGAGTAACTCTGTCCCAGTCAAAGGATTAACCTGGCTTACACCAGCTAAAGTTTGACCTTTAATACAAAAAGATTACTGCCTCATGTGGCAGCCAACTTTTCTTTCCCTGCATTTTGTAAAATACAGGTCTCCTTTTTGACATGAGAGCTGTTCTCTTCAGGTATCACCAGGGGCTAAAAACCACCAAATGAACCTAAAGGTTTTACAGCTAAAAGGTTCATTCTGTTCTTTAAAAAGGGCTCATATAATTCCCATTACTGTCACTTGTAGTTATGTATAGAAGATGCACAGCAAAGAAATTCTAGAACTTAAGAAAAATAACATTTTTTAATATGAAAATTAACATAAAGTTATCCATGTCTTTTAATTCTTAAGCAACAAATATTGGACATATTCAGTTACAAAAATAATTTTTGTTCTTTCAAATGTTTCTCTAGTTACAATGTGAATTCCTTTAAATATTTATATTTAAATATGTAAATATAAATACATAATGTACAAGTATATAGATACAAACACATACATTTATAAATATAATTTATAAATATACATACATTTATAAATATAAATACATATTATGTAATATGTAAACATCCGAACCATAAATATAAAATATAGATACATTTAAATATATAAACATGCAAACATAAATACAAGTCTTTTGATTATATTTTGTAGTGTGCTTTCTTTTCAAATACTTGCCTAGTTTCTGATACTGTGATACAGTATCCCTTGTTTCAGCTGGGATAGAGTTAATTTCCTTCCTAGTAGCTGGTACAGTGCTGTGTTTTGGATTTAGGATGAGAATAATGTTGATAACACACTGATGTTTTAGTTGTTGCTAAGCAGTGCTTACACTGGTCAGGGACTTTTCAGCTTCCCATGCTCTACCGAGTGAGAAGGCTGGAGGTGCACAAGAAGCTGGGAGGGGGCACAGCCAGGACAGCTGACCCAAACTGGCCAAAGGGACATTCCATACCATGTGACGTCATGCTCAGTACATAAACTGGGGGAAAGCTGGCCGGGGGGGCCGCTGCTCGGGGACTGGCTGGGCATCGGTCGGCAGGTGGTGAGCAATTGCATTGTGCATCACTTGCTTTGTATATTATTATTATTATTATTATTATTATTTACTACTACTATTAGTAGTAGTAGTATTTTATTTTATTTCAATTATTAAACTGTTTTTCTCTCAACCCAGGAGTTATTCTCACTTTTACTCTTCCGATTCTCTCCCCCATCCCACTGCGGGGGGGTTGGGAGTTAGCAAGCGGCTGTGTGGCGCTCAGTTGCTGGCTGAGGTTAAACCAGGACAGATACATAGGGTTTCTCTTTGATCTACTGGAAACAGGGGAGGAGGTGATGGATGCGTGAGTGCAGCTCTACTGTTTCACTTGCCCTAACAAGTGAACTGCTCTGTAGTGACTGTAGACTGAAGATCAGTTTGGGAGGAGAGGGCAGAGGAGTCCATTGCAGCAGCGTTGTCTGGATGTGAAACCATGAGAATTAGCTGCACAAAGCTAAATTCCTCCTCTCCCTCTGGTACATTGTATTTTATACCTCTCCTGAAGTACTCCGTGCAGCATTCCTAGTTACTGCACTGAAACATCATGGGCTGGATTATGCATGCGACATATAGTCAGTTCTGAGAGGCTTTGTCCTTCCAGAAAGCTTTAATTTTGTAGAGCAAGTGCTGCTGCCTGTCTGCGAAACTTGCATGTAAGAGAGGCGTGTGTAGCCTCTCTCTTCATGGCCAGTTGCGTTTGCTCCAAGCGCGGAGATGGGCCTGCCTTCAAGCAGTAGCACTAGCTGCGTGAGGGGAAAGTACTGCTTATTCTGTATCGTCATGGGGCAAAAAGTCTCAGCTTGGCCAGTTACTCCTTATTGCCAATTAACACAAACTCGTGATGACACAAACTTCCGGCCTCTGTCTCCAGCCCCCTGTGGCAGGCAGCGTGGGGGGGCTGTGGCCGGTGGGTTTTGGCAGGAAGGGGGCTGTGTCGGAGCCGGGTGGAACCGGTTGGGACTGGCCCCGGGCGGTGCGCGGCCCCTCACAGCCCGGCCACGGAGCCTCCCCTGAGGAGGTGCTGAGTCCTCACTGCCTGGTGCTGGATTAAAATGGCAGGCCCTAGAGCCGTGAGATCACATCAGCTTTCTTTGCAAAGTAAGTTACTCACCTTTATTGTTGAAGAGAACAGCTTAAAGGCATGGTCCATAAGGACTCAAATGTCAGACTTGAATAAAAAAGAATGCAAAATCTAATACTTTTATCAACCTTTTTAAAGCAGTTGTGTTGTGGTGGAGCTCACTCATGACTTTTTTCACTTCTTTTTTCAGTTCTCTTTTCAGAGTTTACTTTTTATGAGCCAGCTAGTCTGACTATCCAGAACACCTCCCAGTAGCATGAGAAGAGCTCTCTGTGAAAGGAAAATATATTACTTGGAATTTTATTGAAATCCAGGTCATTTTGAGGGTGAATTTAGGCTTCTGTTTACTCTCTGTAAGGAGAGTCGGTTAGTTCTGGAGAGTTAATTAGGAGCTGTCTTTGAGGGTCCTCATGGTCTTGCATGCCCTAGCTCCTTGGGCGTCTGCTCTCTGCTCTTAGTGGATTTGCCGGTAACCATGGTCATTTGGAATTGCTCCACCCCTCTGTGGGCAATGCACGAGTAATTTTGGCTGAGGAAATCAGTCAGGGACCAAAACAGCCTGTTTCCAAATGCTACATACACATACAAAATATGAAATAAATATGTGTTGAATTAATCTGTGGTACGATTCCAGTGGCAAGAGTGGAATTTGATCATGGGTGAACCCGGCAGCATGCTCGCCTCAGTATTTCCCTGATGTCAGCTAAAGGCAAAGGCTTAGGGATCAAACCCCATTTTTTTTTCCCTTGAGCAGTTCTCTGTAGTCAGACTGTCCCATGGCCTCAGCCAGCCAGGGACTAGCAAGGCTGAGAGCAGTGCAGGCGATGATGCACACCTCTGTAGGAGCTGCACTGATGGGCAAAGAACGGCATGAGCGAACAGGGAGGCCATCTGTGCGTGCCGTGAGTGGGGTGTGCTGGGCAGCCACGCTGGAGCCAGCTTCTCGGGGAGCATCAGCTGCCTGCTGTCAAGTGTCTCCCGCGGCAGAGCCAGAAAATGATGTACATCTCCAGACGCTCCACCAGATGCTTTGGCCATGAGATTGTGTTTCCTCTCCTAATCTGATTTACGCTATTCAGGTGTGTTTTGCTTCAATAAATAACCTCTTAATATTGCTATTTTGTCATTGTGCCAGAGATGAAAAGGGCTGGAAGATTATTATATAAATAAAAAAAAAAAAGAAAAAAAAAGTAAGGCAGTCTATGTGATTAGGAAGCTAGGTATCTTATTCTGCTAAAAAGTAATGTACTTCTGATAAAAATGAAAGTATGGACAGATTATTTTATCATTTCATAGCAAAAGTTTAATCAGACAGCTGTGTACTACAAATTAGCTATGTTTTCCTGATCTGTGATCATCTGACATGATCATATCAGCTATAAGGGAACCCACCCAAGCCTTCAGGGTGACCTCACTGGTGTTTGGAAGGTTGGAGATGGGAAGCTGCTGGAGCGGTCTGTTGTAGAAGTCCTCCTCAGCAATGCACGACTGCTGACAAGATGCAGTGCTGAAGCAGCAGTGTAGCAGTGGCTTTTACA
This sequence comes from Aptenodytes patagonicus, assembly GCF_965638725.1. Classification (NCBI taxonomy): domain Eukaryota; kingdom Metazoa; phylum Chordata; class Aves; order Sphenisciformes; family Spheniscidae; genus Aptenodytes; species Aptenodytes patagonicus. Next base: position 57,997,086 of record NC_134953.1, on the reverse strand, counting down.
ATCCCTTTCCTCTTCTGGTCTGACAAAGTTTGTAAGGGAAGTGTGTGGTCAGATATGTGCACATACGTAATCCTGTAAACATTGGAATCTCAGCAAATATATTCACATAGTACGTATAAACACGAGGCTGCTCTGTTGCTGGACGCTCGTGATGTTGCTGCATTTACTCCTGAGTGAAGGCAGTAGGGGCATGGGCATTTCTGGCGAAGAAAATATTGGAATAAAAATCTAATGGGCAAAACTGGAAGAATAAATCTGTCCTTGGTTTGCTTCCAGCACAGATACCCACAGGGCTTATTTGAATGTGTGAATATGACTGCCTGAATGTGTCTGCTTGTATGTCTGTATTTTTCTTCTAAATTGCTGTTATATTTTGAGGAGAGAGAGAGCATCTGGTGCATCAGAAGGACAGTGCTATATGGAGCTTTAGAGCTGTAGGCTGTGAGTTAAGTCCCTCGCTGTGGGAGTCCACAGATTGTCCCTCCCTTGGTTGGGAACTCTGAGTTGCAGAACCATGTTTGCATCTTGGTACCAGACAGGATTAATGGGCCAGCCCTGGAATAAAAGCACAAACGAATTCCAGAGCTTCTCACTGGGAATTCACAGATGGGCTCAGAAATAGCTTCTTCAAAGGAAAGCACAGTTTATTCATTGTTTTTCTGGGCACTGGCATGTGAAATTTAGGGTTAAAATGGGAGTCCAATGATTTCATGCACCTGAAGTGTGGTTGGTTTATAACTCCTGTTCAGGCTAATTACCCTCACTTTTGGAGTGCACAAGAAAGGCAGATTTTACTAAATACCTTTTTCTTAGACTTCTTCTCTCTATGCTTTTGAAACCTAAGCTGTAAGTTTTAGCTATGTACACAAGTGGTTTCCTAAGGTTTCATTAGCCCATAGGAGTGCTTGGTGGCAGAAACAATGGAGCACTGTTAAACTTACAGTGATGTATTGCCTATGTCAGTATGAACATCTGTACAATGTGAAAAAATGTATTCGCTTTGGAAATGGAAGCTAATTAAATGAAATTACCAAGATGAAACATGAGCGATTCCAATGAAAGCCATATCCATCTATGTGGTGATTAATGCCTCCCCACGGGTCCAAGTGGAAAACATGGCAGAGCAGCAGTGTGTTGCTCACTGCTGCTTAACTACAGGTTGAACAGTCACTGGAGGACCACTGAGCTGCTGCCCTGGGAGCAGCACTTGAATAATGAAAGAAAGTGAGCTGGTCATAGCAGAGGTGCATGTTGCCTTCTAGCAAGAAAGAAGAAAAAAAAAAAGGAGAGCGCAAAAAAAAAGAGAAAAGGAGTAACTGTCTAGTAATGACTCGAGGTCTATATTTTCCCCTTTCCTTCACTTCAGTGAGATTTGGTAAGTTATGGTTTTCTACAGACAATTCTACTTTGAAGGTTTTTCAATTAAGTTACTTAACACAGAATAAGCCCTGAGTATCTTGAGGTGAAGACGAAGAGAAATGTAGCATGCTGATATGCCAATATAAAATAACTAAAATATTAATACTATGATGATTTGGGATCCTTTTAACATTATATGTACTTATTCTTTTCTTTCTATTCACCCATATGTAAAAAAAAAAGCTAACTGGATGTAGAATAAAAAGGCTAATTAGATCTCCTTCCCCATTCCTGCCCTTACCCAGTCCCAGGGGAATAGGGTGCTGCAGGGGATCACTGATCCAGTCAGGCAGAGATTTGCAAAGCAGTGAGCATGTTTAGTAGAGTTAATTCTTGGATTTCTAAGTTGAGCATGAAAGGTAAAATCGTGGCTTACATATTCTTACTGCTGCTAAGATGGTAGTCTAAAACCCAAGAATTCCTTTGTGGCTCTTTCTTGTTAATACAGTAAATACAGTAGTAGGCAGAATTTCTGCTAGCAGGCTGCCAAGTGTTTATCTTCAGTTTCCCAGTATATTTCCATGAGCTTCAGAGGAACTTACTTTATAGTCCCAAACCCATTTTGTCATCGGTTCGTTTCACTTTCTTATCTCTTCCTTTTACTTTTTTCATCTTTTTTTTCTTTAAAAAAAAAAAAAGATTAAAAATATGCACAGGATTTAAAAAGTGTGCTTCCTTGCACTATGTACTCTTAACATACTTACATTTACACCTTGTTGCAGCAACTAGAATCTTAATTGATGTTACTTTCAAATTTAAGAAACATGAAAATAACTGCCCAGATGTGCTTTTAAATTTTTTAATATTCTGAAGCATACAGCTGAAGCCAAATACTAGGTAACAGGTGTGGTAAAAGTTTGAACTGCATCCTATGTTAATGTCTAGCTATATTTCGTTCATTTTTTAAGTTACTGAAGTGATGTGGCATGAGTATTTCTGAGAACGGAGTTTGCTGTTCTGCATTGCTGGCAAATATTCCTATAGCTATATAGTCAGCTATACAGCTGACACCATAGTTTATTGCACATTATGGCTTTGATATTTACTACTATCCCAGTACCTCTTCCTTTTTTATTTTCTGTCTTGGGAACATTGTAACCGATAGACTGGTTTCTCACCTCTTGGCTCACATAATTACAGTCCTTTGAAACTCTCATTCTAAGCACCTCCTCCAGATATCATGTCTAGTTTTTCCTAATTTGGAAATCATTATTTATGGCCTTAAAACACAAATACAAATTCCTGATATAGTTAATCAGTGATTTAGGAAAAGGCTGATAGCTCACATAGTAAAGGGTTTAGACTTTTGCTTTTGCAAACTAGATGTTACCAACAGATTTGCTCAGAACTTCTCAGAGTAAAACTAGAAGGCTGTTTGAAGAAAATATATAAAATATAAAGGGTGAAGTGAAAATTTAATGTTGTCTGTTGTGTCAGTATCTTTTTTAATCCAGAGTCTCTCAAACTTGTTTTGTCTCTGCCTTGTTTTTCTTGTTTTATTTAGAACGTTCGTTGTATCTTTTGCTTTACTGTATTCTCACAAAATGCAGCACTTACTGTGCTGTTCTGGCCTGCAGACTTTTGCGGGAAGCATTTAGGGTGTTCTGGGATTCTTTACCATTGCCATGTTGCTGGATGCTAAACCAAATTTCTTTAGCAGAAAACTTGAAAATCCAAGGCAGGCGGAGTGCTATCTTATTATAGGAACATGAGATTTTTCAGGTTAACTTTGGGGTACTTGCCAATACCTATAAGCTTTGTTTAGGTACCATTTACTCTTTAAAATAACCGGTTGTTGTTTCTTTGTTTTTACGTCATCATCTTTTTACATCATCACCTTTATACAAAAAGAAGATTTTATTTTCTTTATACAAAAGAAGATTTCATTTCCACGTTATCTTCTTTTCAGGAATTATCCCAACATAATTTTCCATGATTTACTCCATTTCTAAAATACATTGATGAACGTTGCGACATCATGAAGGTGGCAAGATGGTTTTAAACAGTGTATTCATCAATAATCATGAAATGTGTTTTTCTGACTTCCGTGCTTTGTCTTTAATCACTATGCAGATTTGCAACCACAACAAATTTTCCTTTCGTTCATGCTTCTTTCCTTTCTCATGCCTTTTTTGTACTCTTATTATCAGACGGCTTAGGTATCATCTATCATCTGGAAAAACTGCTGATTAATTTTGCTCAATACATATTTCTCTAAGTTCTCTAATTTTCCAGAGTAAGAGCTCTTCCTAGAGGTTTGGGCTAGGTTTTTTTCCACTTCATCTCTCCTCTCTCCCTTTAATGTGGAGTGAATCATTAGTGGGTATAATCTCTTCCATCTCAGTTTTCTGCAGTAATTTTCTCTTATATTAGACTTGTGCTTAACTGTTAATTTTTTGAGGAAGCTTTTTTCCTCCATTTCTGATTTCCCTCATGACCACTGAAGAAAAATGCAATGTTCCACCTCACTTTTCCCCTTACTTGAGTCCCTTTCACTCTTTCTTCGATGTTTTACATAAATGATTCCCAACTCTTTTAGAGCCAATTTTTGCTGCTACCATCTTCATCTTTTGCAAGTTGATGGGAAGCGAAATAGAAGAAAGCAAGGTCCTGACTCTGCTCACTCATTTCTTGTCAGTAAAGATGCTTACGTGTGTACACAGACCTGGGCTGCAGTATTTTCTGCAGGAAGTTTATTTCTTCTTCCCATGAGCAAAGACGCTGGAATAGATACTGAGCTGCAGAGGAGTTAGTTATAATCTCTATAATGCGTTGCTCTAGGGACAACAGAAAAAGTTGCCTTCCCTTGCTCAAAGCAAATAATTTATTTCATGACGTAGCTTATCTCCCTACTCTCCAGGCACTTATCTATCCTTATTACTCTTGTATTATTTTCATATGTATGGTGGGCAGTTGTCCCATTGCCATTTTTAGCTTTCTTTTCTATATTTCGTGTGCGCTTCAGCTTTCTTTCATAAGGCCTTCTGTCTTTTTTTATAGTCTTACACATTTGGGAAGTATTTGCTCCTTTTCCCACTTGGATTTAGTATTCCCCTAATCGGCTGCTTTTGTCAGTAGACATTTGTATGTACTCCTTGTTCATTAAAAAAGAAAAATAATATCAGCACATAAATGTCTGATTTACCTTCTTTGGTCCTCTCCATGCAGTTGCCATGAAGGAACCTCCTAGATATACTTTTATAACCTATTTAAACAAACCCTTTAAAATTTTTTTTCTCTCCTTGCTGTAGCACTAATCTTTGGGGTTTTTGTGGTTTTGGTTTTTGTTTGTTTGTTTGGGGTTTTTTAGTTGTAATCTTTGAGGACCTAACTCTTCAAATGTTTATTATTAGATAGTCCTAGCTAAAGGCCATTCTTCCTATGAATGCCTCACAGAGGATGTTTGCAGCGCTGGACTCTGGTGACCTCATCCTGTAGCATGTTTCTTGCTCTCTTGATGAGCAGACCTCAGTACCTGAACAAAATGTATTGATTTCAGTAGAACTCATATATTGCATAAACAAGGTAATGGATTGTAGCTAACCTCACTGTTAGGAAAATATGACTAGTGAAAACACAACTGAAGAGCCATGCAGGACACCAAATAAGGGCAAATATGTCTGTGCAATTCCTTGGATGGGGCTGCTGCTGCTCACTGTAGGGTGTCTGTAGCCAAGCAAGTAAGAGGCTGTGGGTGGCAACAACCTGGGGAAGGAACGTGCAGGGAGAGGAGAAGTCAGGGTCTCCAAAAGCCAGAGTGTTTTACAACAAGCTCTCAGGAAAGCTTTATTTGTCTCTGCTCATACAAACAGTACAAGTAAATAATTTCCTACCATGAGTTCTTACAGTCTTACCCTTTCCTGTCCAATTATTTTTCTGAAAAGGTTTGATGGCACTACATATTTCCTGTGATGTGTGGTAGTTAGTTTGCCAGTAGGCTGTTAATGGCAGGGAGAAGTAGAAACCAGGGTGGGTATACTAGCATTTAGGTCTCTCATTATAAACATATGATGTTTGTAGTAATACCACATAAGATCATGCTTCCCTGGTATACATTCCTAAATCCTAATGATATGAAGCCCCTTAAGGACTTCCTGAACCAGGCATTATGTCTGTGTATTACTTGGTCTTTGTTGGCTTTGTTCCCTCACATGTGTCTGAATGCTTTTTAAAATCCATTTATAACTTTGGCATGTATACAATTCTGTTGCAAGGAGTTAAAGAAAAATTACTCATCTCGATTTCTTTTCCATGTTGCCCTCATGCACAGGATAAAATCAGTGTTATCTTTGTGTAGTTTTTGAACCCTTGAAATTAGCTGTACTGAGAGATAGATCTTTGAATGAGATACTAAATTATAGAAATTATATGACACTGACTAATATTTATTATTAAAGATGTGACCATCTTTAACCCCTAAATTTTATTATTAGCCATATATTCTGCTTTCTTACCGTTCTCAAAGCACTGCATCCAAAAATTTTTTCTAGCATATTCAAAGTTTGTGGTTAAAATGTAATTGAATGTCTTATAGGGATATCTACTGCATATTGCAGCAAGCATCCTTTGACAGTAAATACTGTGCCAATGAACTATCTAACATGAAAATCCTTTTTTCTAATTCCTCTTAGGAGAGATGCCACAATATAATTAGAATGTTATAGAATACAATTGCATTTACACTCGCTAAAATTGTTTTCCTAAGTGAAATTAAAGCTATTTTAAGTCTTATCTTTACAGTGCACATCAATATGCCTCTCACATTAGCAGAGATCCCTGATTTTCATCAGGGGCTGAGGCCTGGTTGCAGGGTGCGGTACTCCTTGCTGTGTTCTGAGTGCAGTGTAGAGATGTTCTGTGTTTGCTGGCAAATACAGAGGTGCGATGCACCTCACTGAATGTCCAGAGGGAGTCTCTGACATTATTTAAGTATGTATGTGCACTTTTCCAAGTTTTTAGCAGCTTGGTAGTTACTGAATAGACACCAAGGGACATATTTTCAAACTGGGCTTTAACCTCTATCTATAAAAACCACATTTACTTCTACTGAAAGACATTTTTACGTGCAAGTTGGGTAATTAAGGATTTAATCACCCTTTCTGAAGTGAAAATAATGTTTTCTGCACAGAAAAAGAAGCAAAGTTTAGAGGCTTCATTCTAGAGAGCTATTTGCACGCTTGATATAGAGTCTGAAATGACTTGTTTGCCTTAAAAATAACTGGATGGTAAATCCCTTGAAAATACATTTTGCCAGGTATCCAGAAGAGAAGGAGTCAAGCCAGAGCGAGTCAATGAACTGCAGAAATGACCTTGTTTTATCCACTAGCATACAGATGTGTCTAGCATTTGATAGGGATGTCCCAGCTAATCCATTTCTATGGAAATGATGTGTTGTTTTTAAGCTCTCAAAATTATAATTGAATTATTTCAATTGCTGGAAATATCACTGATATAAATTCCCTATTTTCTGATCTTTTTAGTGAAAGACACTCACAGATTTGGGGTGAATGGGACTGATTCCAGAACTTAGACAATGGACTTGTCTCTTTACTGGGGACTTGTGAGCAACTTAGTTTCTTGATAGCTCATGGCAATATTAATCAGCCAGATATATAGATGACTTGTGTTAACTCATCATTCATTGCTTCCAAGCAACAGCATATGGGACTTTCAAAGATGTTGAAAGTTTTGCCTAAAAAGTGACAGCATTGTTTTGTTTATAGGATTGTACATAAAACTTGTACTGACGTGATACTTGTAAAAGATCAGTCTAAATAAAGGCAACTTCATCTTAGTTATTTCAGAAATAGGTCCAATGGATAAAGCCAGACGTACTAACCTATGAATGGGAAGATTCCCATTTTCAATTATCCCTTACATTCCCTGCAGAGATTCTGTGGCAAGCTAAGACAATGAGAGAAGCTTAATTTTAATCTAAAATATATTTCAACCCTGGGATATATAGTGTCCGTTTTTTTGTGCTGTTGGCAGTTTTCCCTGTCCTTAAATGTGTCACTACATTCACTCAACTGGTGGTTGTGTGCTTAGCTGCCCTTAAAGACAGTGACTCCTGCATTTAAGGAAACCTTTATTCCTTTTTGTCACCACAATGCTAATATTGAAAGCCAGCTGAAAAAAATGGAACATGTACTGCTAAGGGAGAAGCGTGCTCTGGAGGATTTTTCTATTGACAAGAAAGGCTGCAAGAGTCAGTTGAGTTAGCTGTAAAGCTGATTTACAGTGTAGTGGATGACAAAATATAGCCCAGAATTATGCATGTATCATTCATGTTGTATTCATTTTTTCCAAACGGCCTTCCATGACTTCAGAAGATGATGGATATTGCCAGGTGCTTATATAATTCAGATTCTGTGAAAATTAATTTGGTATCATGCTCTGACATTTGAGACCACTTTGGTATTACAAATGCTTGTGGTTACTTTAACTTCGTTGATGCTTGCATATAAGTCAGTACAACAAGATGTATTAGTATTTGCCTTAAAGAACAGTTTAAAATTTTGTGGCTTGCTACATTTCTGGTTTGGTTTTTTTTTTCTAGAAACAATTCTATTGCATGAGAAAATCTACTGAAAGCATGGCATAGGCAAGGTGTGTAACAGCTGGAAAATAAGTACTTTTTCCATGATTGCTACTTCAGTGAGATACACAGCGCTACAGGAGGTGCCATCCCAGATTCCTTCTCATGGAACTTAAGCTCCTACTAATAGTGAATGAGACTGGCTGTGTGAATGGGCTTCCAGTCCTCTTTTTAAGGATGTATAGCACTTGCTTACATTTGCTTAAAATAAACTCATGCTGGTATGATTCATATAAAATATATATGTAATTAGATTACTTACCATGATTCTGATTTTCCAGTGCAAACCTAGTAGAGCCATAAATTAGTTTTAGGAAGACAATCTCAGGAACGTCCAGTTTGAAGGTTGTGGTAAAAATACCTGAGGTTTCTGAAATGTACCTCCAGACATGGCACTGGCTCTTGTGTGAGTTTTCATATGGGTTCTAGTTTTGCAAACTTTTCCAGACTTTTAAGTACCTTTAAGTAAGATATTGGTCAAAAGAGACACAGAGCTCTCTATGGTGCCGTTAGCGACCTCCTGGGATTCAGTTTTCTCTAGATCAGAGCTCTGACTTCAGTGGCACTCTGCAGGTGGGCAAGGTGTGGCTTCAGGTTAGCAAACTTTATTACTCAACTGACTAAGCTTAGATTCATCGAGTCATACTTTGTGAGTGTGTATATATTTCTTTCTGTCTTGCTCTGTGAACTTTTGATCCTGTTGACTGATTTCAGTCAAATTTGACAGAGTAGAGTTCTCCACATCTGGGGACAGAAGGAAAAGAAAACTTTTAAATGGCCTCACAGGTGTCCCACTGAAGAGGAAGGTTGTAAAGTGAACTCATATAGGAGAGAACCCCAAAGCAAACAGACTTTGTAAATATCCCTACTGCAGAAAAAGCTTCAGCTGTCCAGAAGGAAATCTAACAAAAAGCATATATCCATTGGAAAGCAGGCTTTGCTACTGCTAAGAATCATGGAATTACTTATTTTCCCAAGTCTGAATCCTGTGAAGAATGGGGCATGCACATTGCCAGGAAGCTTGGTTTCAATTGCTCATTTTAAAGTTTGTCTTTAATTACAAGCTTCCATTTCAAATTTTAGAAAATAATCACCATTTTAAGACTTCTTTTTTTCTTAATGTGACAAGGAAAACTGTTCATCTGAAAAAGTGGAATTGGTTCTGCTGAACTGTGGTATTGATTGTTTTCAGATAAATTCCATTCTGTGTGTGTGATGCAATTAATTTCTAAACTCATTGTGTAGAAATTGCAAATAAACTTTCTGGTAATGGAAGATGGCAGTTTCTGATTTTAAGGGATAAACTAGGTACTCTTCTGCAGGCTAGAGTCCTCTGTTGGGTACTCTTTATAGATGCATCTGATTTTTCGTCTTTGAGATTAAATGATATATTAAACAAATAGAATCTCTTGTATACAGTATGATGTTTGGTAGTGCTTCATTCTTTATTTATTTCTTCTACGGTCATCTGAGATTGTAATGTTCTTCATTTCATTTCACAGTTCTTCACATTTCCCCCAATTTTTTGAATGTTCGTGTTGGAAATGAAGTGCGATATATCCATTTTGAGAATGGCTTTCCAATAGTTTGTATTTGATTTACTAGGAAACCCAAGTATCAGGCTGTTTTTTGAACTCCGTTATATTACTATATACAGTTTTCTGTCTCCTTTTGGAAAGTCACAATACCTAAAATAGAACATTCATCTTATTGATGCTTATAGGAAAGAATGTTCTGTTCCTCTAATAGGATTGGCTGTCTTTGATACAAAGTTTCTTTCCTAAACCAGCAATGAAATAATGAAAAATGGGTTTGATAATACTTTCTAAAACCATATTCAACCTTGTAATTGTCATAGTGCATTGATAAGTAGGAACCCTTGGTTCCAGAAAGCAATTGTCATAAAGGTGGTTTTCTAGAACAGGAGACAGGATGGAGAAAAAGAGAGGGACACTGTTGATAGCAAAAATATTCAAGGAGGAAGAACAGAAATATTACAAACTGTATACGTGGAAGTCAGATCCTTACCTGATTTAAGACAATGTGAGTCTGGTGAACTCCAGTATCTGGGGCATAAATGCCCATCCAGACTCTTCTCTAGTTTGTACAGGAATGTTTTGACAGTTTTATTGATAATCAGAGAGAATAACGCTGCTGTATGAGTTGCCTTTCACTGTATACATGTGAGTTCCTGGCAGGTCATTAGGGCTTAGCTACTGGAAGTTAGTCAGGAGTATACTTTTCCTCTATGCTGCTTGCCAGTTATGTACAAGTGTATACTGAAAGATGGTTTTAGCTGAACCTTTTCTAGTCAGCCTATTCACGTTGTGAGATCCAGCCATGAAAGGCTGCCTCTGGGAGTGTCAAATCCATGGCACTGAGTGCTTAGTGCAACAGTCTTTCCTTTTATTTCTTACTGTACTACTGTTCGGGGGGAAGGGGGGAGAAATTATTTACAAGTTGTGAGTCAGCTGTATCAAGAAGTGAGAAAAAAAGAGTTTCACAATTATTAGTAATCCAATTATGTAATAAGGACTTGGTTATGAAAGAATGAAACCCTGCCACATACACAAATCTGAAGCAATTTGTGATGCTCTCAAGTGATACCCATCTGTATTTCTCACTTAATCCAGAAGAGATATTTTTGCCGTATAAAACATTTTGTAAGTGCATTGGAAATCTTTGTATTCTAACCAGTAATGTGCAAACAGAGCTACTCCTGTTACATCCTGTTTGGGAAGGGCACAGCATCATAGGAAAATTGCTGTCGTGCTCATAGTCTGGCCTCTTCTTATTTTAAAGGCTGTAAATCAAGGTTAGACATTAAAAAGCAAACAGTTTATTCTGGAGGAAAAACGGTTTTAAGTGGCTGAAGAATTTGGCCCTTTGGAACAGCTTTTCTAACAAAATACATGCTTTTTGTAAGACATTGATTGTGATGTACTGTGTTTTCAGGTTGTACATGCCTCCAGATATTGTATGTTCTAAAGAAGAGGAAAGATTTACTTGTGATGCCATTGGAATTATTTTCTACAAATATGCATTTATGATATCCAGAGGATGGATTCTACCTAAATAAGAGTGGCCTTAATAACTTCAGCTCTATGCAAAGTTTTAAAGTAGAGATCATGTGAAGTACTAGGTGCAGGCTGAACTGGATAAGAAGGATAAAAACTATATATTTGGAAGGCAATATTGATATGTCTTAGACCATGTTCAGACATATTTATAGCTAAGAATATCTAGAAATCAGGCTTTTATGTTTAAATATAGCTGCTCCTTGCAGAAACAGGTTCTCAATCATTTATCCTACTATACCACCTTTAGTGGACAAATTTATTAGACTGTTTTCTTGTTTCTTGTTTTATCATTTTCCTCATTAAAATTTAATGAAAAGTTAAATGCAAAAGAGAACTACTTTACCGTTATGTTGAAACTGGTGTTTACTCGTCTGAGGCTGAATTTCTAATGCTACATCTGTTCCTCTCTGGTTTATAGACAGAACAGTATCAATATGCATAATTAAGCAGGCTGAATAATTTCCAGGATATCCACACACTTTTAGTTGCTTATAAATTGGCTGGATGAAGCATTTGATTGATTTTTTCCAGGCTTGTTTCTGGCTAAAATTTTTTTGGTTTTGATATGTTTTTTTTTCTTTAAAGTTTCAAGTTTTAGTAACTATCAGAGGAGCTTCTGAGGACCAATGAAAAATAGCTTACTTATTGTTCTTAAACATTGTTATGTAGTTTTGAACATTCTGGCACTTCAGTTATCTGATGCAGAATGTGGAAATTTGGCAGTGAGTAATTCTGAAATGAAATTGTTCCTCTTTCCATGTTTATGAAAAAATTCATAACTGTGTAATGTACAGCTCTTTTGTATACTTGGTAGACTTTATTAGACATTCACCTGGGTTTGCAGAGTACGCCCACCTCATAGAGAGCCCAGATCAAATTGATAAGGCCGTACAATTAAAGACTGGATCATATTCTAGTCATAAAAATGGGTAAAATTAAGGTTGTAAGGTGTTGTGGTTTAACCAGGCAGGCAGCTAAACACCATACAGCTGTTTGCTCACTCCCTGCCCCCCCCCCCAGTGGGATGGGGGAGAGAATTGGGGGGGGGGAAGTAAAATTCATGGGTTGAGGTGAAGACAGTTTAATAGGACAGAAAAGGAAGGGGAGGGAAATAAATAATAAAAAATACACAAAATAAGTGATGCACAATGCAATTGCTCACCACCCTCCAACCGATGCCCAGCCAGTCCCCGAGCAGCGGCCCCCCCGGGCCAGCTTTCCCCCAGTTTATATACTGAGCATGGCGTCACATGGTATGGAATATCCCTTTGGCCAGTTTGGGTCAGCTGTCCTGGCTGTGCCCCCTCCCAGCTTCTTGCTGCCAGGGCATGAGAAGCTGGAAAGTCCTTGACTAGTGTAAGCACTGCTTAGCAACAACTAAAACATCGGTGTGTTATCAACATTATTCTCATCCTAAATCCAAAACACAGCACTGTACCAGCTACTAGGAAGAAAATTAACTCTATCTCAGCTGAAACCAGGACATAAGGGCAACCTATTTGGGGCATTTCTTAACTTTGAAGTGCTTGATTTTCCAGCTTCTTTTGAAAGAGTTTTTGTGGGGGACCTTACAGAAGTACAGTCGCATACTGCCATTTCGCCATGCACAATGGGAAAATAACAAAGGAGACTAGCCAAGAGCTATAAGGCTGGTTTCAAAGGCTTTCAACTGTTATTGTTACTGGACCTAAAAATATTGTTTAAAAGCCTTTATGAAAGCAGTTTTCCCCTGGGGGTGCTGTACAAAGCAACAATGTTCTCTAGTAGAATGTAGACAGCCTTAATACAAGGCTTTGAAATATTGTTACTTTCCTTACTGTCTTTATTCTAAAAATACTGAATAAAAACATTTCTGACGTGTGCTTTTTTTCCCCCCCCCTCTGAGATATTTTCTTGTCTTGGATCATGTCTAACTGTGGATGTGGGCGACTGGTACTGGCTAGCTGTATGTCATGCAGCTGCCAAGTGATAAGATTAAATCATGCAAGACAATAAATGAACAGGCCTCAATATTTAGTGAGTAGCTTAGTTTGGTGATATAGTTTTGATATATTTTTCTTTCAATTCCATCTGTATTTTCAGTATCAGAGTTGTCCAGACTGTGTTTGTGGCTGCTTGAGACACCTTATTGTTCCCATATGCCTCTTTTTCCTCCAAAAAAGTGTAGGTACTCGTCAGAGGTACAGCTAAGTATACTGTATTTCTCTGGGGAGGTTGCATTCAAGCCACAGCCTACTTTAGGCATTCTGCTTTGAGGAGAGATTTGGTTGCCTGAAAACTACAGCTGGTCAAATTGTGGAGTTTCAGTTCCAGAGGAATTTTGGGTTTTCTTTTTTTTTCTTTTGAGTTGGAACAAAGACTGCAGAATTTCTCACAAAATTACCAAGAAGTGGTCAATTGAGACATTTCATTGCAATATAATCCAGATGCTTAATTTAGAGTCTGGTAGAGGATATAGAACATTCACATCAAGAGTTATTTTGGTATTCTGTTCTAGAGAGGTTAAAATGGATCATCTTGAGTTTATCAAAACACTTTTAAACCTCCTATTTGGAAAACAAAGCTCTTGTAGGAAAATGTTTGTATGGCAAGCTTCATTTTTGGCAAGATATTATTCTCAATGGAAAAAACGTTCAGCTGGAAATTTTTTAGGGGGTTGTACTTAGAATCATAGAATCATAGAATCATTGAGGTTGGAAAAGACCTCTAAGATCATCGAGTCCAACCGTCGACCCAACACCACCACGCCCACTAAACCATGTCCCTAAGTGCCTCATCTACTCGTCTTTTAAATACCTCCAGGGATGGGGACTCCACCACTTCCCTGGGCAGCCTGTTCCAATGTTTAACCACTCTTTCAGTAAAGAAATTTTTCCTTACATCCAATCTAAACCTCCCCTGGCGCAACTTGAGGCCATTTCCTCTCATCCTATCGCTAGTTACTTGGGAGAAGAGACCGACACCCACCTCACTACAACCTCCTTTCAGGTAGTTGTAGAGAGCAATGAGGTCTCCCCTCAGCCTCCTTTTCTCTAGGCTAAACAACCACAGTTCCCTCAACCGCTCCTCATAAGACTTGTTCTCCAGACCCCTCACCAGCCTCGTTGCCCTTCTCTGGACATGCTCCAGCACCTCGACGTCCTTCTTGTGGTGAGGGGCCCAAAACTGAACACAGTATTTGAGGTGCGGCCTCACCAGTGCCGAGTACAGGGGCACGATCACTTCCCTACTCCTGCTGGCCACACTGTTTCTGATACAGGCCAGGATGCCATTGGCCTTCTTGGCCGCCTGGGCACACTGCCGGCTCATGTTCAGCCGGCTGTCGACCAACACCCCCAGGTCCTTTTCCGCCAGGCAGCTTTCCAGCCACTCTTCCCCAAGCCTGTAGCACTGCATGGGGTTGTTGTGGCCGAAGTGCAGGACCCGGCACTTGTCCTTGTTGAACCTCATACAATTGGTCTGGGCCCATCGATCCAGCCTGTCCAGGTCCCTCTGCAGAGCCTTCCTACCCTCGAGCAGATCAACGCTCCCGCCCAGCTTGGTGTCATCTGCAAACTTACTGAGGGTGCACTCAATCCCCTCATCCAGATCATCGATAAAGATATTAAACAAGACCGGCCCCAAAACTGAGCCCTGGAGAACACCGCTCGTGACCGGCCACCAACTGGATTTCACTCCATTCACCACAACTCTCTGGGCCCAGCCGTCCAGCCAGTTTTTTACCCAGCGCAGAGTACACCTGTCTAAGCCATGAGCCGCCAGCTTCTCTAGGAGAATGCTGTGGGAGACGGTGTTAAAGGCCTTACTGAAGTCCAGGTAGACCACATCCACAGCCTTTCCCTCGTCCACTAGGCGGGTCACCTGGTCATAGAAGGAGATCAGGTTGGTCAAGCAGGACCTGTCTCTCATGAATCCGTGCTGGCTAGGCCTGATCCCCTGGTTGTCCCGCTCATGCCTTGTGAGCGCCCTCAAGATGAACCGCTCCATAATCTTCCCCAGCACCGAGGTCAGGCTGACAGGCCTGTAGTTCCCCGGATCCTCCTTCCGGCCCTTCTTGTGGATGGGCGTCACATTGGCAAGCCTCCAGTCGCCCGGGACCTCCCCCGTTAACCAGGACTGCTGATAAATGATGGAGAGCGGCTTGGCGAGCACCTCCGCCAGCTCCCTCAGCACTCTCGGGTGGATCCCATCCGGCCCCATAGACTTGTGAGCGTCCAGGTGGCGTAGCAGGTCATTGACTGCTTCCTCTTGGATTATGGGGGGTTCATCCTGCTCGCCATCCCTGTCTTCCAGCTCGGGGGGCCGAGTACCCTGAGGATAACTGGTCTGCCCGTTAAAGACTGAGGCAAAGAAGGCATTGAGTACCTCAGCCTTTTCCTCATCCTCAGTGACAATGTTCCCCCCCGCATCCAATAAGGGATGGAGATTCTCCTTGGCTCTCTTCTTGTCATTAATATATTTGTAAAAACTTTTTTTGTTGTCTTTAACGACGGCAGCCAGATTGCGTTCTAGCTGGGCTTTTGCCTTTCTCTTAACTTGTTTCTTTAAGTCCAACTTTTGGCTTCCTGTTCATGCTTAAGCCAGTCCAGTGACTTTTTAATCCTTGCCCATTATTTTTTCAACTCAGGAGCATTGCATATTTCTCCCCTCTTTCTTTAATGTCTAAAATTTGAGAAATGCTCTGTCCTGTCAGCTGCCATGTAGAGAAGATGAGAACAAGTATTTAAGAGAGAGGAGTGCATTACGTGATGGTATCAGACACAGCCTGCTGCTGTGGCCTGTGGAAGGTTTCTCTCCATGTTCCGTTCCCTGTGAAAGCTCCAGGATATCTGTGAAAGTTGCAGGTGCCAGGGTGTGGTAGGGAGCTCCCAAGCTGTCACCCTCACAGTGACACAAAGCAACGTGGTGTAGCATTAAACAGACTTTCCAATTGGCTTAGGAAATCTTACTGTTCTGTTGGTGTGTCTGCTGCACATGGACGTGTCACCCCTGCTTTTAAAGGCTGGTCACAAGTCTGCACAGAGGCAGTACTTTCAGTCTGGGGTGATGTATATACTGGCGTATTTGGTAGTAGTTGGATCAAAATACCAGAAATCGTGCTCTGTTGAGCTCAAGATGGACCTGATGCAAAGGAGATTTTCTTTTATTTCTTGAGCTTTGTGATCTGCTTTTTTCATATCTGCTTACAAGCTTGAGTGAAGGGGATGTAGACTGATGTTTGGCACTTCTTTGACATTGTGCTGGTACTAATATTAAATTGTGATGAAGAGTATATATAGAGTTTTGGAAAATTAATTACTGGAGAACTTTTCATACATTGCAGAATGACTCCTTTTTCCCCCCTTTCTCAGTCATTTAGTTTCATCCTAAATTGTGTTATTGGCAAATTTGTGTATGGCAGCTTTTTATTTTTATATTTCTATTGCACCACTAAAAGGAAGTCAATAAAATTTATCTTTCGGTCTCAAATGTCTGGTATAATAACTTCTCCCCATTGTGATCCATGGTAAGTGTCAAGATATCAGAACTGGCCTACTATAAAGATAAATTTGATTTTATGAGATTATCGACCTTTCATAAAAAGGGTACAGTTGTGTTAGCTGATTGACAGCAGAAAGCTCCCATTCTGGAGACACAGCTTAGCCCTTCTTTTTTTCATTTTTAAGTTATTTCCATTTTGCTTCATGCATTTTAAAGTTAACTGCTTAGGCTGGGCCTATGTTAAGGGTAGAAAGTGTAAATTAAAAGGTACACAGCTCTCAGCAGAAGCATTGCTGTAATGACTTCATTCAAAGCAGTCTTTTCAAAGCAGGTGCTGACCTATCTGCTTTAAATTGGGTCCTCTTTAACAATAGTTAATTAAAATTTATTCTTTTTTTTTTTTTTTTAAGGAACCCACTATATGAAAAACTGTTGTGAATCAAAATGGTCACTACCTAGAAACCTACAGCTACAGGAATAACTAGCAAGTAGATACTCCATTTTTTCCTAAATATTTATACTCTTGTAATCAGAGCTGTTTAGTTGATGCACATGCGTACATTTGTGATCCTGAAAGAGTGCTCAGCAGCACTCACTAGATTTTCGTTCTAATGCCTAAACAAAAAGGAGGAAAACATTAAAGAATCATTTGACTGAATTAACTGACAGTATAGTACTTAGTAGTGTACAGAGTGTCTGCAGTCTGGAGAGTGCTAAATTTCAAGTACTTTTAAGACTTCCCCATTCATTTTAAAACAAATGTTCCTCTTAGTTATGTCAGATGAAATCCACTGAAATAAATGGCACTATTACAGATTTACACAAGTACAGCTGCAAGTAGGTTCCGGCTACCCGCTGATTATCATCTAATAGCTCAGGTATCACAAGGCACACTGTTGATGAGGGAGAAATACCAGTGTCTTTAAGGTCATAAGTGTACTGGATCAGCTTTGAAATGTCAATGAAAACTTAACTGAATCCTTTCCATCTTGAAATTGAAGGTTGTGTCTTGTTTAATAGGCTTTAAATCTACTTGAAAAGGTTATATTGTAATTAATTAAAACGCAAGCAAACAATGAACAGCAATCTAAATCTGTCAAAAGGGTTTGCTGTATTTTTATTGTTAAGGCATTTTGAGGTGAAGTAAAAGAGATTATTTGCAAAGCAGGCATTCAAATGAAAGTGAATTAGGAAAGTACAAAATGAACAATAAGCAGTATGTAGCAGTGTCAGAACAACCTTTCAATACTCTCTGTTGCTTCTTTCTAGTAAGAAACTTTTTTCTTTAAAAACATAATTTATTTACTGGTAGGGTTATTTCAGTAGAAACTAGAGGCTTTCTTTGATTTTTTTTCTTAACTTTGTTTTGAAAGATTTTCTATTATGTCCATTTTTACTATTTGTGAAATTCAGCCCAAATGAGTTTGGTTAATGTCTCTAAATTGCTTGAGAAAGGGAGTGATTTGAGAAAATCCAGTTTGGTTTTATACTTGTGTAAAAACTTGATAAAGAACCAGGAACAGATGTCAAAATATGTCAAGGCGAGTACAGTGGGAGTAGCACTTGGAACACTCTGAATTTCTGCCTGTGCTTTGGCATGTGGGCAATGAATGAATGAAAATGTCATAACGAAATGCAGGTCTGGAATCTCTGTTTTACAACGTCATGTTGCTCATTGGGAATATAGAATTGTTTTTCTGCAAACTTTTCTTCAAGATTCAAAAACTGTTTCCTGATGATAATACACTATTTTTTTAATAAAATAATGTTTCTAGCATAGATGTATAAATGTATATATATTAAAGCAGCAGAGTAGCTTCTCCAGTAGTGGAAACTAATACGTCACCTTCAGTTAAGGTGCTGTTTTACAGAAGGGAGGAAACTCATATTATGACCAAGAGATTTAACTAAGGCTGTCAAATCCTTGCAGAATGAGGCATTTGCTGTAATATTTTAAGAGTAAAAAAGTTCTTAGACTGCCATTGGATTTTTTTTCTTGGATCATGCTGAGGAAGCAGATTTTTGCAATAAGCAGGATGAAATATAAAAATCTCTGTCTCTGAGAGAATGTCTGTTGCATTAATACAGGTTTTCCCTGAGTCCTGCTTCCATGTTAGGAGGAATTCAGCAGCAAAACTCTAGGTAAACTCAGCAAAGGTAAGATTTCATCCATAACACGAAGCTCACTTAAAATGTGATGAAACTTTTTTCATAAGTGGTTTTTGTTTTTTCTACCAGCTCTAGAGAATTCAGAAAAGTGAGTGAATAGCCTCCTGCTTACTCCTGTTGCACTTCTCAAAGTGGGAAGGGAATCTGACCATGCTTTGCACTGACACAGGCTTTTGCTCTCAAGATGGGGCTGGGCTTTTAGAGTGGTATCAGGACAGTAAGCATGTTTTCCATTGTGCTGTGTCTGGTGCTTGATAGACCAATGCATTGTTCCACCTCGGGGTTACCGTGACCCTAATACTTGAGCAGTGCAGTGATGAATCAGGCTGTGAGCTGTCTTTTGTAGTTAGGCCAAGTGAATGTAAAAAACCCCTTCGACTCCTCAGTGTTAGTTCTTGTACTTCCTTTGCATCATTTTTCACCAGGAAAAAATGATTAATGCAAAAAGGTTCAAAGCTGTTCAAAACAAATATCACACTCTAATTCATGATCACAGAGCCTGATAAAATACTATACCTATATGTACTTTATCAAAATGATATCATGATATCAATACATCTGTCAAGTTGATCTGGCTTGTAAGAGTTTTGGTATAAACTTACTCTCTGATGTATATATTGTTATTGAAAACAAAATCAAATTGCAACAATATATTTAATAGTTAACTATATATCTGCGATTACTTTTAACAGTACAGAATATATTTTATTTGATGGGTTGATAATAACTAATTTATAATTTGGAGAACAAAAAGGGGAAAAATTGCATTACAGACCCCAAACAGCTACAAAACACCTGTCCCTGAAGGGGATTCTCTCTACTACAAAATCTTTCTTTTATTATAATTATGAGGAATTTGAACTGAAGATCAACAGGTATATTTTTTTAGCGACTACCTCTTACTCAGCATTGATAATGCTATTTAGTTAGCATTAACTTTTACCACTGGATATATAATACTTACTGTGAATGTTTTTATGTTTACTCCTACCATCACACTGGTTGCCTTCACTATTGTTAAATGGAGCCATGTCCTATCTAAAGAGATCTAAGTTCCCACTGAAGTCAATATAGCGATGCCAATTTAGGCCAGCTAAGAGCCTGGTCATTTTTATTGCATAGACACTGACGGAATGTAGAAACTTACTGGAGTGAGTCTGGTGAAGGGCTACTAAGATGATTAAGAGCCTGGAGCATCTTTCATATGAGGAGAGGCTGAGAAAGGTGGGGCTGTTCAGCCTGGAAAAGAGAAGGCTCAGAGGGGATCTAAATAGATGTGTAAATACGTGATGGGAGGGAATGAAGAAGTTGGACACAAACCCTTCTCAGTGGTGCCCAGAGATGGGACCCGAGGCAATGAGCACAAACTGAAACACATGAAATTCCTTCTGAACATAAGAAAACAATTTTTTACTGTGAGGGTAGCTGAACACTGGAACAGGTTGCCCAGAGAGGTTGTGAATTCTCATCTGTGGAGATATCCAAACCTGACTGGACACCGTCCTGGGTAACATCCTCCAGCTGTCCCTGCTTGATGCCATGCATGGGGTTGGACCAGGTCATCTTGAGAGGTCCCTACCAACCTCAACCATTCAGTGATTCTGACTTCTGTCAGCTTTTCCACTCCTTTGGATTTGGCTATGAATGCAGGAATGACAGGTTTACTTTCCTAAGTTAAAAATATGTAGTGAAGAAACTTACAATCAGGAGGCATGAGACCGCTAAGGAATAAGATAATACTCTCGCATGAACTGCCAATGGTAATTTAAATCTAAAGGCTTCTATGTGAGTTGATTTGAAAAATAGTCTAAAGATATTGAAGAGCTCATAGCATTTTTGAGTCAGCCCTCTTGGTTCATTTTGTCTAGTTTTTGCAGCACTAGATGTACAAAAAACCAGAGGTTTGTTCCTTTAAAAAAAAAGTTGTTCTATATTATTTAAGTGTTAGGAGATTAGTCACAAATTTCAATTATAATTTTGATGTAGATTCATATAGATTATTTGTCTCCATACTACTGATAATGCCTTTTAAATTGTGGCATTAATTGGCTAAATAAGGTGTTTCCTACAAAAGTAATTTTCTCTCCAAGGAGCATTGTCGGTGTCTTGTACAACACATGTAGAGGAAAAATCACAGAACTGTATCATAAGTTTGATGTAGAACAATGCTGAAAAGCTAAAAACTTGGTGTTTGTTGAGTTTCCCAAAGCTAGAGCATTTTGGATTTAATTTCAGTGATGTGTTTTACCATTGCTAGCAGACTGAGTGATCACTATCGGAAAGTCCATAGTTAATGTACCAGTGATACTAAACCATACATTTGCTGGTTCATCCTCATAATGAAACACAGTAAAAGCAGAAGACCTCATCTTCTGGTACGTTGTGCTTGATTTCATGGCACCACCTTGTAAGGTAGATCCTGGTTTAGGTTCCAACTCCTTTATTCTTGCTATTGTACAGATGCAAGAAAATCTTGCTAGGACAAGAAAGATTTGTCATCACAGAAATTAATGTGTAGATACTTAAGATTATGAAAGCTGTCAATCAGGGCTACTTAAAAATGCTCATACATCTTTCTGGAAGTGTTAAGTGATTTCAGTTCTGTGCCTTTAGATCAACATGCACAAAGTCCATCTCCTAAAACATTAATAAGAGCATTTCCACCATATGAAAGTGAACTAATCAAAACCACTTTTACTGTCTCACAGTTAGTAGTACTTGGATCCCTTCCTGACCAGGATCTCTCAGTCTGTTTCAAAGAGAGTAGAATTGCATACACACTTTTGAGGAAATTCCTGAAGTTGTCAAAATTTGAAGTTGGACAGCTAATTCTGACATGAAGGTGTTTCCCTAAGTTATTTGGAAAATGTCAGAATTTAATTTAAATTTTTTTCTGTGAAATATATTGATTTTTGTTTCAATTAGTTCATTACTTGTCACTAAAAGTTCATAATAACATCTGATGTCATCTGAGTTTATTTGACATGGCATATGGATGTCATAGATATGAAAGTCAAAATATTATCTTTGTTTAATTTTATTTTATTTTTAAACCAGTACAGACAAAATGATACATTTTTCCTTATTTTCTTGGTCAAAGTTTCTCCTGTTAATGAAATATCCTGACAGTCTGAATCAGAAAATATTAGACACCTTGTGAGTAAATTGGAGGAGCAGCTATTTTCAGTAGTCTAGAAATGTTATCACAGTCTAACACATGGGTGTTAAAAACAGCTGCTCCTCTAATTAGTTCACCGAGTATTTCATTTTTCTACATGACTTGAAATGATAAGACATGCCATACTGTGCACTGTTACAACTGAAACAACGTGAAATAATATAAAATGTACTAAATGCATTTTTAAACAAAGGCTTGATTCTGACATTGGTCTTGAAACTTTGAAATTTTATTTTGAAACAGAAGTACTGAGTTTCAGTGACCTCAAACAATGTCTTTAGAGCATTCAAACAAGAATTTTTTCAACGGGGATAAATCTAATATTCTGTGTGTTGACTTTCATGAAACTTAATGGCATCTGAGATACTAATTAATGCTTAGTCTGATTTTTTTTTTGTGCACAGTATTATATTTATGACAGTTGTCGGTATTTGGGAACACAGATGCATGCACATCACTATTTTCTGTAAAACACAAAATGTTTAAAACACCATTGTTGGAATATTGATTTCAGATTAGATTATGGGAAGTTTTACTTTCCCTTTTCCCTTAATAGTAAATGATCAATTGCTTTTAACCAGAAACGGAACCTGCCGTGACAGGTAGCTTTGTCTTAGATTCTTCTTTTCTTTTACTCATGAAAGAAAGACTCCGGTTTTGTGTAAATTTTCACTTCTGTTTCTTTAAAGATGAGAGACCTTCTGCATCTCTTTATGTTGGAAAGTCACATATAACATGTTTCAACTAGAAAAGTTCACAGAATTGTAGAATCACAGAATGGCCGAGGTTGGCAGAACCTCTTGAAATCGTCTAGTCCAACAGCCTGCTGAAGCAGAGTCACCTAGAGCAGGTTGCCCAGGACTCTGTCCAGTCAGGTTTGAATACCTCTACGGATGGAGACTCCACAACCTCCTGGGGCAACCTGTGCCAGTGTTCATTCACAGTCACACTAAAAAAGTATTTCCTTACGTTCAGATGGCATTTCATGTGTAGTATGTCAGATGCTCCAATCCCTTAATCATCTTGCTGGCCCGGCTTGCTCCAGTAAGACCATGTCTGTCTTGTACTGGGGAGCTTGGAACTGGGCACAGCACTCCAGATGTGGCCTCACCAGTGCTGAGAGGAAGAATCACCTCCTGTGACACATGAAAAAGTTGTGAACTACTAATTATACAAACAAGGATAGCAAACAAACTAAACATGACTAAATATGAGGGGGAAAAATTATTTAGAATGCTTGCATTTTAATATTTATGGTTACATATTAATATGTAAATGTACTTTTTAAAGTATATGTTTATGTACTTTTGAAAGTAAATGTTTACATGCAAAATTCCAACCTTGATTTCATTTGAGTGTTAAGAACTGAGATTTTGGTTGTGAGTCATCTTTAGTCATAGCAGAGTCTGATATTTCTATTTGGAAAGGGCAAATACTGTACACTTAGGTGGAGGAATTTGGCCAATTTAAATTTTTTTATTGACTGATGGAGTGTTTCAGAAGTGGAGGAGAGGAAGAAGTGAACATCTTCTGTTTACCTTCTCCCTTATCTCTGTTTAATATCACAATCTCATGAAGTAACATACAATGCCAGGCTGGCATGTTTTTTTCTAGAAAAAAAGGCCAGGCCAGACTTTTTTATAGGTATATCAACTTCACATGTAAAACATGCACTCTGCATTTGAATGGGCTACCTGTGTACAAATGCAACAGCTTAGAAGATGATAAAACTGCGGGTTAAAATTTGGCTGCTGCCTGTGTACATAAAACAGGAAAAGTATTTGGTACCCTTTTCTTTATGAAAATGCAAGGGAGCCATAGTACATTAGTTATGCCATACTGCAGATCTTTCAACAAGCTTTCAAATTTCAGATATGTCTCTGTAAACTGATGGTTCTTTTTAAGAAAAATTCCCTAGAAGAAAAAAAGTAACTCAAGAAAATTTCAAGAAAAAATGGTTCTAAACCAATAGGAACTTCTTTCTCCAACAGATTGACATCTATTATAATCATCTTCTAAATCCAGAAGACAGGTTCTTTGTCAGCTAAATAATATCTTTTTTTCTATCATAGAAAGTGACAAAATGAAATCCTTTTCTTATAATTCTGTCTGTTACAAATTGATGCTCACAAATCTCACAGTACTAGTTCAGCAACTTCCATCCTCATCTCTCTGGGAATTTTCAAACTTAACAGGCTTCTCTCTTTTTTTGGTACGTGTTTATGTGTATATATTATTGACTCAGCTTGCAACTAATCTGAACTAGAAATAAACAGTAAACCCTACGTAAAAATTTAGTAGCCCTGATTCGCCACTGTCCTGCTCTAGTACCTACACCACGGAGCTTCGATCAGCTCTGTAGTGCTGGTGTAGCACTGAAGGAGTGCAGTCAAGTTCCTCTGGCTCATAAGCACGTTTCCTTTGACCTGGTGAATGAAAGGGGAGAAACAGTGCTTAAAATACTGTGGGTAAGGAACTCGTGTGAGATTACATTTTACAGGGTCTGTTCCCCACTTTTCACTTAAGTATTTTCATCCATTCTTACAGACTAGCCCTTTACACAGAATAATTTCTGCACATTGTTTGTAAAACTGTTCTTATGTCATTTTTCCCCCAAATCCCTTCCAATCTATTGTATTCGCAGTACATAGCCAACTACATTTGACTTGTCTGGTTTGAATAATTAAGGCAGTTCTTTTTAAACCTTCCAAACAGTTTCTTTAAAGCCAGGAAGTGGTCAGAGATGTAATGTGTTGTACATTTCTGCTAATGGAAATAAACGTACCAGTATGTTACTGGGATATCTTGTTTCTACCAGCCCCTGCATTTGTGTTTTGCCTATTTGTTTGCCTGTAGTATGAAATGAGGTTGCAGAACTTTTAGAATGGGACAGCACAATTTCGTAGACTCATAGAATCATAGAATAGTTTGAGACCTCTGAGTGTTACCCAGAAGCACAGGGCAGTCATAACAGTTATGCAGACTTTGATAGAATACTTGTCTTGTTCCTGAATTTTTGAACATCAGGATATAAAGTTAGGGAAGCAAGTAACTTGTCTCCATTTTTATCAGAAACTGATGGCACAGCCGCAAACTTTCTCCTGTTATTTTTTGTTAGTTTTTTAGACAGTTCTATCTGCAGCAAACAAATTAGGAAAAAAAATCCCTTTGTTTTTTAAATTTTTTTTAATGATAAAGAAATAAGGCCAGGTGCAAAACCACAAATGTCTGTTTTGTAGAATTTGGCAAAAGATTTCAGAATATTAGAATTAGCATACTTACACTTGCTATTTCCTTAATACCAATGCCAATTTAAGGTAACCTTAGGAACTTAACTGGAATTGTTCCTGTGATACACAGAACATTTAGACCTGGATGTGGTCAGTATAGCAGAGAGATAATAAAGGGAAGGACCTGTTGAATTTTATTGTTGATCTTTTATTGTTCTCCAGTTTCATCACAGTAGATAGCTTCAACCTGAAAACAGGACTAATATGTGAATGGTGTCTGATTTGATAGGATTAAAACAAATGGAGAAATGTGTCAGAGATTACTTTGAACAAAAAGAGGCAAGAATTTAATTTAAAAATTCTAATTTTAAATTTTATTTAAATTTAATTTAATAGCTTTCATCAAAATATCTCTCTACTGATACGAAGAAATGGTTTTGCTGAGAACAGAGCTGAATGTACATTTGAAGGCATATTATATTTAGGATAAATGGTATTTGCTGAAGGCATTTCATGAAGTGATTGTCATTGAATATGTTGAAGAGGCACAGATCTCAGATTCACACTCCCTTACTAAATACTTAATGAATTTTTTTTTGAACTGTGGAATATCAGCATACTTACCAAATGTATTCCTATTTTCAGAAGATTTCTAAAATTAAAAAAGTTTTAAAGTAAAAGCAGTTCCAGCCTGATTTTGGCAGCTGCCAATAACCTACAGTTTGAATCTCAAAATGTTGTCTTAAAAAATTAACTGGCAGATGAGCAGGATGAAACTTGTGAGCATCTGAACCACAGAATAGGACGAATTTCATAACTAATAGGACTAAATTTCATAACTAGGAAGGAAATAAATGTAAAATATGCATACGGTTTTTAATGTTTTGTTTTGTTTTGTTTTTCTTTGTTTGTTTCAAAGCTTTGATATGGAGAGTAAAGAGAGTAACTACATAACGTGTTGTAAATAACTATCTACAAATATGGTTTAAACCAACCAAACATTCAAAATTCCAAAGGTAGAAGTTATCAGGTTTCTGACAACAAACAGGCAACAAGCCTGTTAAAGTATTGTTTATTTATATTTAATATTCTACAAGACACCATAACCATGATTGCTAATGTGTTTCTGTTCCATTTCTGAGGAGCACAACAATGCAGATATTTTTTACATCTTTTGGAAAAAGTGGAATATGATTTTACTCCAAGAAAACTTTTCCCATGGTGCTGCATTACGTAATGAAAGTGGACACCTGATAAAAAGGAGGGCTTAACATGACCTTCATCTAAATTCTTTTTCCCAGTCTTAGATATTTTCAGTGTATGAACTGAACTTCTAAAAGAAGACCTATGAATAAACCAATCATAGAACCTTAGAGTTATTGAAGTTGAGAAGTAGAGAGCCTGTGGTCCAACTGTTGCTCAAAACAAGGCTAGCTTTGATGCTAGATAAGGCTGCTCATCCTCTTGAGTATCTCTGGGGTGAAGATTCCTCAAACTCTCTGGCCCCACTGTTCTAGTACTTGACCACATTCATCGTGCAGACTTTTTTCCTTACATTTAGTCAGAATTTCCTGTGCTACTACTTATGCCTGTTACCTTGGCCCTTTCCTATGCACATCTGAGAAGAGTCTAGGTCTGTTCTCTCTGCAATCCCCCAGTATGTAGATGAAGAGAGCAGTTAAATCACTCTGTGCCTTCTCTTCTTGGGGCTAAGCAAACCCATCTCTCTCAGCTTCTCCTTTATGTCGTGCTCCAGACCCCTGACCACGTTGTCTTTCTAGCTTCGGGGAGCTCAAGAATGCTTTATATGGCGACATTTTGCTGATAGAGAAGCCATTTCATGCATCACTTTTTATTGCTGTA
Source organism: Aptenodytes patagonicus (assembly GCF_965638725.1). Lineage (NCBI taxonomy): Eukaryota > Metazoa > Chordata > Aves > Sphenisciformes > Spheniscidae > Aptenodytes > Aptenodytes patagonicus. The sequence goes on along the minus strand of NC_134953.1, from coordinate 57,970,068 downwards.
TTTCTCTTTTAATTAAGGTAAACAAAAAAGTTAGTTTAAATAGCTGTATTTTAGAACATTTGTTTTGTTTATACCTTGCGTAGCCAGACAAGGTCAAAAAGATTCTACACGGATGAATCTGGTTTTGATGACTTTGTAACAGTTTCTATTGCTTCTTCTGAATTTCCTTATTCTGTTAGACTTGTGTCTATTCTATCAAGTTCATACCTATAAATGAACACGCTGGCAAAGGAGTAAGTAGGTATAAATAGCCTCTGAATGAATTTAGGCCAGTTATTAATAGTAGTATGAAACTCAGAGAAAGTGAAGTTCTACAAGAACATTCCGGTAGGACTAGCCAGGAGCAAGAAAACATTTGACTGGAGATGGAGTTAGAAAAGTTTAAGTAAGAGGTTAAGTGACATGGTTGTAAGCCATAGTAGGGCATCATAATTCACCAGAAAAGTTCCTTCCCGTCCTATACTCCTCTGCCTCTGTTTTTATTCTTTGAGAACAGTAGCATAGACTGTTAGGATGTTGTTCATCTTTCTGATACCATCTGTTTTCCTTGGTGGGAGGGAGAAATGGGATTCATTCCAAGCTGTTCCAAATGTTTTTTTCCTCATTCAGGCTGAAATTCAGATGTTCGTGTTCAGTTTCTAATGCGGTTCAGTGGCACTTAGAGTACTGTACTCTGGGCAGTCCTGATCCATATGTCACTTGACCCAACAAAGCTGTAGTCACCTCTTTATAGAGATAAAAAAGTCTGAGGCAGTTGCTATGAAATCAAAGGACAGTGGTTCATCAGTGAAGCTATCATTGCATTCCTTTGCTGGATTTACAATTTACCCTTGTGTATGGACTAAATGCTTTCCCCTAAGCTTTTGTTCAGCTTTTGTTCCAGTTCTGTATTACCTCTATCTGTTCCTACATGTCTTCTCTGTAATCATCTTGACTACTGGTGATTTTTCATGCATTTCCAGATTCCTTCATGTCCCACTCCAAATTCTCTTTATTTTCCCATCCATTAAAATAATGGACAGTGTCCTGATCTTGCTCACGCAGCCATCATCTCGCCTGTCCTCATTTTTAAATCAATGTTTGTTTTTTTTCAACAGGCAGCTGACAGTCTGAGCACAGTGGTATTCTTTTTTTCTTTTTTTTTTAATTTCAGTCTGCAGTTATATGCCTTCAAATCGGTGAACCTCACCAAAAGGCTGGGGCTGAGAAACTGGCTCTGAAGCTTAAGCCTGGAAAGTACTCTTCAGAACTTTTTCCTGGCTTTTGCAATGTCTACTGCAGAAGAGTTTTCTGCAAGTCCCTCTCTTGCATGACAACACTGTGTAAAACTGTCAAAACCAATATAGCTGAGAGTTGGAAATATTGTATATTGAAAGTCCTTGCAGCAGTTACAGTTAAATGCTGTTCTTCATGTGCATACCCACTCAAGCCATAAGCAATAACAACTCTGTTGGTGTTGTCTCATTCCCTCATGTCTCCTGATGGTGGTTTAAAGATATCCTTGTTTACCAGTCAATAGATGGAATTAAGTACCTAGATTGTTAAAATTATTTTGTTTCTTTTACATTAAGTCCTGATAGGATGTTTTTTGCCTTTTTTAGGCTATGGAGGGGTTGAATTTTTATTTTGCTGTTACAGAACTCAAAGAAAGAATGTATAATTAGATGTTAGAAGAATCATCTCCAAGTTATAAGAGCTGACTACCTATAGTAAATTAGTAAATGCATGATTTCTAATTTCTTTTCTGTATGTGCACTGTTGTTTGGTAATCACCCAGAACTAAGGACTTCAATGTACATAATTCAAGTGTATGGGTTTTTTGTTTTGGTTTGGTTTTTGATGTGGACATCCACATCCATACAGCAGTCCTTTCCATTGCCTTCTCTGGGTCTCACAAAGAGAATCCATATAGACAGAGACTGAAAAATGACAAAGAATCCTTCAACTGTTGAATTACAAATATTTTATATTACATATAGCATTAAAGTGTTTTGACGAGTCAGGCAATAGCAAGAGAAATATGTCAAATGCAAAAGAACACTTGAGTAGTTATTGTGGACCATGTTCTGCTATGCTGCTCATGTGGAGAAATTTATCAATACCTGATTTTCATAAATATCAGTAGAAATGTTGCTGGAATAATTTAATTTGAAATAAATGGATGAAATCATAAACTATCTAGATAAATTTATAAAACCTTCGGGAAAATCCTTGATTCTTTTGCTTACACTGTAAGAATGACAAAATAGGGATTATTCAGTTTGATTATGGAAAAAGATATCTCAAATACTACATTGATGCAGCTCAGAAAACCTAGTTAAATCTTTATAAAATGCATCTGCTTGAGTGTCGTATTCTGAAGCAGAGGAAATTATATTATTGACGGCTCCTGTAAGAATTAACCTGAACATTTTAAAATGGGATAAGGAGTATATTTTAACACCTTTACAAATACTAGTATGACTATTATGGCATAGCTGTAATTCAGTCAGGTCTGGGTATATCTTTTCAGTTTTATTTGGCATTAGCTTAGTACCTACTTGAATGGAATTTTTGCTTTGGCTTGTAGTTGTCCAAATGATTATAAAACTTGACATCTGGTACAGAAAGTGTGTCCATTAAAATACCATAGTTTTGCTAATTCAGTCAAGGACAGGAAATTCTGTATTTCAATTCTCTCTAGCTTACAACAACATGCCTCTAGGCCAAGCTTGCACTGCTTTTTAGACTTCGTGTCACCAGAGCAGATTGTACAATGGAAGTTGTATGTCTATTTATAAGTTGCTGCCAAAAGGCTATCACTGTTTATATACAGCTAAGACTTAATTTAGCAGGTGGGTGGATGCTAAAATATTGCTTAGTTCTTTGTCCACATTTTTTTAATCTTGTTTCAGGCTGTGAGAAATTGCATTGGACTTTTAGCATTCATTGTGCTTGCTCAGGGGAGGTATCTTAGCCCTTGAAGAATGTCTGCTAAACTAAATGAGCTGAGACAAGGAGAGACCTTATGTTTTGTAAGAGTGAACAGTTAGCAATTTAATTATGACCATCAGACAAAAACATGCATAAGTAAGGGAAATACTAAAAAAAAACCCAAAGAAAATCATTGTTGCTGAATGGAAAGAATGTGCCAAAGTGCTTGAATGTTCCGGAGCTTCCAAAGCCCTCCATTAAGAATGAAGCCCTTCTATTTCTTGAGTGGAACAATTTGGTACAGTTCTGGTTGATGATCCCAGTTTACAATGAAAGTGATAAAATTATCTTCAGAAAGTCATTGCTAAGATTGCATAATTGGGCATTAAAGTTCTGATTATACTTTACAAACTCCAGGACTTTGTTAAAAACCTGACATTCCAATGTACTGAATTTCAGTGCTTGACAGCTCAGCTGTGAGAATTTTTTTAGAGAACATTTGTACCATAAGAACAGCATGTTAATTGACTAAAAAAAACTGGGACAGATTAATCATGGGAGGGAACACGGTACTTAAGAGAATGTAGTTCTAGAGCCCTCTGCTGATGAAAACCTTTAGAAATACAGTTCTTTTCAAATGCCCTTTTTTGAATGGCCTGGGTTATTCATCCCATCCATTTCAGACCCCTAACTTGGGGTGGAATAAACCTGCACACTAAGGTGGCTTTCTTGCTAACCGAGAAGGAGCCTAAAGGACTAGCTGGCTCCAGACTCTGAACTTCCATGTGGCCAAAGATGGGGTGAGGTGCAGCTACTTCTCTGTGTTAGCGGGTGTGTCTCCAGGCGTATTAGCAGCATGTAAATTTTGCAAGGATGGCAATTCTCATTCAGCAGTGGCTGTGAACGTAATGAAAGTTACATATTCTGCAAAAAATGATCAGAAAATGGCTGAGTACTATTGAATACATGAGCTAGAAAATTAACCAGCAGAGAATATATACTAACAGCTTATACCTTCCCCACAAACGTCGAAGCAGCGTTTTGCAGCCTGCCTTTCTTTTTTTGTTTTTCAACGTTACTGGTTAAACATGAGCCCCTTACAGCACAGCATGCCTTATTGCTGGGAGTGGTTTTAGTGGCTATATAGGAGGATGGAACAAACCAAATAGACATCTTTATTTTCCATGGTGCCCCTAAACATATTTATTATCCCTACTGCATAGTAAACCTGACTTTTGAGGTGTTCCAGTATCTAAAATATTAGACTGACCATTGTCTGCAGCATTTTGAGAGTGACTGATCTAAGGTGATAAGACTCCCTGGACTTTGATATGGAGTTTACATCCACAAACTGTTGAATGGATTAATTTTTTTTTATTATTTATTGTTAAAAACAGGAGCTGAGTTTGTGTCAGGCAATCAAAGGCCTTGTTTTTTGTTCTTTGGGAACATTTGAAGCAGAAAGAGGTCTGGTAGGGTTTTTTCAGATTTATAAAGCCTTCTGGCAAAATCATTTACTTGGAAAAGAGAGGACCTGTCCTGAAGTTGCCCTTAAATCTGCCATTTTCTTGTACAAGTGGCAGTTACTTTCAGCCTTGTCAAACAGGTACACCCAGAGCAAGGCACAGCTAACAGACTGTGGCAGTTCTGCAGCTTTGCTCTGGGGCTGAAGCGGACAGCACTGTGGGCTGGGCTGGGCTGGTCGCCCTGCTTCTTCAGTGGGTTGGTAACTGCAGTATTGGCTGAGAAAGCCCCCACACACACACCCACTTTCCACAAACGAAGAAGATGATTTCATTTCTGCCAGTGAGGCTGTTCTGAATTCATCTCAAGATGATGGGGCAACTGACACTGGCAAAACGTGTTTAAACCACAAATGGAGAAAACTGCAAAATGCATTTAAGTGTAAAAAACTGGGCTACTGAAAGAAAGTGAGAATGTGCCACCCACGAATTTCCTTAGGGAAGTGAAATAAAATTTTAAGAAACCATTTACCAGTAATACATTATAATATGATAATGTTAACAAAAAGATCATTCTTGTGATCTCTGGCGGCTGTGTAGACAACCATAATGTTGGAAGTCTCCCTCTTCCAGTTGCTAGTGGTGTCCTTTCCCAGTCTTCAATATTCTTTGTAGGTGTTTAATAAACTGTTATATTTACTCATGAAAAATCAGTAAAGAACTAGGCTCGTTTGCCATGGCATAATTAACTTTTTCCAAGAGTGATGTATCATTTTTGCATTGGTCTGCATTTTTTCTTCTCTTATGATATTTCTTGTTATGCCTGCTTTTAGTTTCCCAAGATTGCCTCCTGCCATAGAATTTGAACCTTGCAAGATTTTAAGTAGAAGTCAGTATGGTTGCACAGAAAGAGAATACTCTGTGCAGGTCTTCCCTGTGAATTCATATAAAAGATTCATAGTTCTACAATTATATAATATAGTCTTTACTGAAATGAAATTAACTTTTTCTAATATAAATATATTTTAAACTCTGAAGGTGAAATACACAATCCTCCTGAGTTCTGGAGGGTTTTAATCAAGGGTGTCTGTGTGCTTGATACTTCACAGCTCAAGGCAAGTGATGGGACTAGTTGGTGTTGAGGGGAATGGGCAAAATTCAGATTTTATTACTTGATTCTGGCTAAAAATATGCAAGAGAGAAACGTGGCAGCTACTATATACATTCAAATACGGAGGAGATGTACTCAGGTATTCATGGGTAGTGAGGTATTTATAGAGATAAATGTCTGTTTAGATGTAAAATTGTATTCTCATATTCAAGCAACCAATTTTCATGGATACTTGTGGGAATTATGTTTTCACTTGTGCTGACATTTTGGTATACAGACGTAGGCTTTTGCATTTTGATAATCTGATTTATGAACATACATGCAAGCATATTATGGCACGGATGCATAGCATTAATGGGTATGGTGAAACAAATGGGGAGCATTAAAAAAAAATGCATCTGTAGTAGTATAGAATATAGAATAGAGTATAGAATAACGGAAGAAAGAGGAACTGATGGACAATAAAAGGTTTTATATTTTTCTTGGCAAAATTTAAGATCTTCTATAGAGAGAAGGGAGAGTAAGCGGGGGGGGAAGTTTTTAGTTGTGAGTGAACAGTGGTAATAACTAAGTTATGTGTTTGTGCAATTCAATTGGAGAATTTAAATGTTTATGTATGAACGCAGAGAAGAAAGAATAATTATGTAGTAAAGAAGGCCAGCCTGATTATTGGAAATAGTTGCAGTAGTGCATAACTTAAAAGCCAGATGCAGGGGGTTGGGGAAGCGAAGGAAGGAGGATGTGAGCCAGAAGAGGGGTCTGGAGGTAAGACCTGTGGTTGGGATGTGAAGGGCAAAAGGGCATGTATGAAGGAGAGTGAATCAAGAACTGTGTTAAGATCAGGAAGGAACGAGAGGACAGGGCAGATGAGAAGTTATTGCTGGTGGACGATTGGAAGACCAGAAAAGGCTAAAGAAGGTAGGTGACTGCTGGGGAATAGGTTATGCAAAATATAGAAGGATACCAGGAGATGTTGAGAGAAGAGAGAAGATAAGCAACAGAGATCAGAGAGTAAGCTGTACTTCTGACACTTCAGTCACTTGGAAAGTGGAAGAGTTGACCTAGGTGATGGCAAAATGAAGTCAAAACACTTCCTGTACAAGGAGAGTGTGGTGAAGAACACAATCAGGGATCACAAAAGGCTTTGGATGGACTATACCTGGCAATAATGTGGAGGGTGATAGGAAAAAAAGTGTCTGTTACAGGGCTATTCAAAGAGGAACAGTTTGATAAAAGGTCAAGAGGAGGCATCTGGGAGCACCACAAATAGGAAGGGAGAAGCCCAGAGCTGCCTGCCAGTGCTGTAATGTGACACGGAGTGCGTGCTGAACTGGTCCCTGTAACAACCGTCAGGGACTGTTCAAGTGAAGGGATCTACGTTATTATGGCAGTGCCAAATTACTCAGTTTCTGTCTGGCCTGCATGGCCCAGTTTTCTTTGATGCAAGCAAAGAAGCTGCAGATGAGGAGTGGAGTGGTGCACAAGCAGATTTCATTCTGGTTTGGAACTAGGATATAGTCTGCATCCTGAAGCATAGATGCAGTCCTGCGGGCTGTGGGCTAGACTGGACCTCATGAAAAATACAAGGAATAGTAGCAATATTCACAGGAGTGGTGACCTTAAGGGACAGAAACTGTCTTAAGGTAGAGTTTGAGTGGTGGAGAAGGTTGGCAAAAAAACTTCACATGGAATCAGAACTGTATTTTTTTAATGATTAAAAAAATTCTATTTTTCAAAAAGGAAAAGGTTTTTAAAAAAGGTTTGTGACTGGATGTGAACATTTACCATGGTGAGCAAGCAACATGCGTTTTCTAGGCAGTTTGTTATATGTATTTCAAATGTAACCGTGTTTTGGAAATACAGATGTCTAAACAAATAGGTGTTATGACATGTTGAAAATGAAAATTTCCTTCTATTTTGGACTTCAGTAGTATCTGCTCCAACGTGACTGTATCATACACATGCTGAGCAAGGTAGCAGTAATAAGAATGAAGAGAAAGGTCCCTTGTCCCAGCACATCTCTGCCTGGGTTCTTTCAGAAGATCAGCTTCCATTGTGAGACATAGTTGTCACTTTTAATTAAAACTGTCTTTTCTAGCTGCAGTTTGTAGTTGCACATTATTATCTCTGGAACTTTCTTTGAGCAAACTCAGCAAAACGCATACAGTTTTCCTGTAGTAAACTGCTAAGCTGATTAATATGTCAGGAATAATGCAGACGGATTGTGATGTAAACTGCTGAAAAGTAATTGGGTATTCTGTATGATCCTTTTTCTCTATGAGGAAGAAACCCAGGCTTAATGAAAGTTGTATAGCTCATATTTAAATACCATTTTGTTTAGTTGATGTATTTAGCAGGTAAATTATGTTTTCTGTACTGTTCCTTTGGATAGCAGTTCTAGCCACCATATGGGCAGCAAAATCCATTATACCATAAAGCAAGAAATAAAGCATATTTCATACTAAATTTCATACTAGATAATCTTTTAAACTAAAGGCTTACTTCAAGTAAAAGATGAAACACATCAAAGATCTAAGTTTAAATGTAAATTTCCCAGTTTCCAGAAAGCACACTTTCCAAAGAAGGCTATTTCTCATTTTAGTTTATTGGGATTCTCTCCTACTTAAATGTCTGCAGGGTGGGCCATCAAACTGATTGTAATTTCTAGCAATTAAGAGCATAATTAATAATTTTCAGCATGTGCTACTAATATGCAACAAATTATTGAAATTCTGTCAGTTCTTCTATGAAAAGAAACTGAACAAAACTGGAGTTTTCCTTACAGTTATGCAAAAACTGTCTTTGGGGAGAATAGGATACAGACTTTTTAAAAAAAAAAAACAACCCCAACAACTTCTTTTGCTGTCACTAAACTGTCTTTGTTCTTGGAGTCATCATTGTCTATGATTAAGATAATCCAAAAACCATTTACTCAGAAAATCTCACTTAGGAATTTCAAGGCAAGACCAATAGTAAAGTTTAACTGAAATAAATTAATATCTTATCAGAAAAAGGTAAAGATTGGGTCCTATGTCACAGAGCGGGGTTAAAGGTCTGGTAATTCAAAACTGACTGATATTTTGTAGAAATAATTCTGGCTTAAATTTTAATTTACTCTTTTTGCAAGTTTTCCAAATCTCATGATGGTCAAGTCATAAGCGACATCCCAGATCTTGTAGCAAAGATAGAGAAACTTTCTGTCATTAATATTCTCAGGAGGCAAAAGGTAAAGTTGAAATCTGATTATTCATGCTTGGTTATTTTATTTTAGGATTAGCAAAATCTAAATACAAACTTGAATGCAGAATATAATAACGGATATATAATGAAGATAATTCAATTATCATGCATTAAATGGCATTTCTGGTTGAGATATTCTGGTTATCATGGTATTTCTGTGCAAGATAACAATTCAGATAGTATTTCACACCCCTCTTTTTGATAAGACAAGTTCCCCTTTGGAAGCATTCTAATAATTCTGCTATTGTGACTTTGCCTTTAGAACCATAGTTTCTTAATCTTTTCAGGAAGATTAATGAAAACTATTACAAATGGCTTATAGAAACTGAGTATCTAAATTCCTAAATTTGAGTTACCAATTAGAACATAAAAGTGACATGCCTGACTCTTTCACCTGGCTCAAGTGTGAAATTTCAGTAGAATATGCTTCTTGCTTATAAGCAGGATATGTAAAACTGTAACTTAAAAAAATATATAGTGACTTTGGATGGAGAAAATGAGGTAAAAAGGAGAGAGATCTGGTCAAACCAAGCAGTGCACTTTCTCCTTTTTAAAATATACTAATTGGAACCTTGCAAAAAATTTGACCTTAATTTGAAGGCACTGAAGTTTTACATTGTTTTTCTGAAATTGTGTTCTCCCTGACCAGCCACAATCAGAGTCAAATGTCTGCAGAGTGGAGCCTTTCTCTGAAATTCCATAGCACGCTCCCTCAGAGCGTCGTTTGCAGCTGTTTCCTCCCGTAAGTCTTCTAATATCGCCCCATTTTTCCTTCCCTTCCTGCATAGGTCTTACCACTGATTTATTAAAATACAGAGACTAAATTGCCTTTTTTTCCTTCTTCTTTCTTTTTTCTTTCCCTACGTGGAAAGATACTTTCAGTCCACAATTGTATTTACTTTAGCAGAAATGTTGGAAAAAGAATCACCCATAGAGTTTCATTTGGTTTCTCTTTAGCAGCTCATAACAACTAAGAGCAAAGATGGATTTGAAGTCTCATCCTACATTCAGAAGAGTATATTCAAACAAAATTGGTGGATGTTTTTAAACATGATGGGGAGGATGGCTGACCAGCCAGACCTTGTCTGTGGATGACATGACCAACCTGTTCACGCACATTCCCTGCCCTGCTTCCCAAACACTCGCTTGTCTGTATGTATCTATGAAACATAGCTGGCTGGCACTCCGCCACGAAGTTCAATCCCATTCACCAGTCATCTGTGTCATACGCTCCCGTGCAGGTGTCATACAGATAGGTACAGTCAGAAATGAATTGGTCTTGTTTTAGAGGTACCCAGGGCTTTTTACCTCATACTCTCACTGAAAGCAGGGTGGCAAAGGACTCATTGCTTTGACTCTCAAAGCTTTTCTAGTCTCCAGCCTTCAAGACCAATTCAAGCACAGTCGATCTTGTGTGAGCATCTTCCTTAGACATACATGGCTCTCCTTTGCTGGAGTGTACAGGGGAAGCGCTGTGCCCTTCCGTAAGGGAGGCTGAATAGGACTCATGTGTCCATAGTACATCACTAGAACAATCCCCAACTTCAGCAGCTGGGTAACAAGAGCAGTCAAGCCCCAGCGAGGGGTTCAGTAAGCAGAGGTGCTCTGAGCTGCAGCAATGGTGGTGGCTTCTGCCAGCCATGTCCCGGTGCCCCTTGCCGCCCCTTTGCAGCCTACATGGCAGTGGGCCATGTGGATGGGCTGTCTGTTTCCTGCTGTCATACACTTTTTATATTTCATAGAATCATAGAATAGTTTGGGTTGGAAGGGACCTCTAAAGGTCATCTAGTCCAATCCCCCTGCCGTGGGCAGGGACATCTTCAACTAGATCAGGTTGCTCAGAGCCCCGTCCAACCTGACCTTGAAGGTTTCCAGGGATGGGGCATTGTCGTGGTTTAATCTCAGTCGGCAACTGAGCACCACACAGCCGCTCGCTCACTCCCCCCACCCGGTGGGATGGGGGAGAGAATTGGAAGAGCACAAGTGAGAAAAACTCGTGGGTTGAGATAAAAACAGTTTAATAATTGAAATAAAATGATAATAATAATAATATGATAATAATAATAATACACAAAGCAAGTGATGCACAGTACAATTGCTCACCACCCGCCGACCGATGCCCAGCCAGTCCCCAAGCAGCAGCCCCCCCGGCCAGCTTTCCCCAGTTTAGGTACTGAGCATGACGTCACATGGTATGGAATGTTTCTTTGGCCAGTTTGGCTGTGCCCCCTCCCAGCTTCTTGTGCACCTCCAGCCTTCTCAGTCGGTAGAGCATGGAAAACTAAAAAGTCCTTGGCTAGTGTAAGCATTACCTAGCAACAACTAAAACATCGGTGCGTTATCAACTTTGTTCTCATCCTAAATCCAAAACACAGCACTGTACCAGCTACTAGGAAGGAAATTAACTCTATCCCTGCCGAAACCGGGACAGGCATCCACCACCTCTCTGGGCAACCTGTTCCAGTGCTTCACCACCCTCAGCATAAAAAATTTCTTCCTTATATCTAGTCTAAATCTACCCCCTTTTAGTTTTGTTATTTGTTCTAGTCCTTCCTTGTATCTCTTCCAATTTAAGTTAATTTTTTCTAGACATGGATAAGCAAAGTTGTGTATTTGTTTCCAGTGAAGTATTGTAATGTCTTCTGCAAAGGCATTAATACACCTTCCCATTTTGATATCTTCAGGGGGAAAAAAGCAAATTTTATAGGTGACATACAGTTTTAAGGAAGAGGGATGCTGATTTTCAAGCAAAGAATAAGCAAATTACATTTCATCAGAACTTCTTTTTGAATTGGAAAACTGTGAGAATAGGAAAAATAGCAGTGACTAGTGATGTAAGAGCTTACATAATCATAATTCTCATGTCACAAGTATGGTATTATGGCTATAGACAAAAAGTCTTGACTAGACTAAAAACTGCAAAATGGAGGTATTGAGTTATACGTCTGACTAAGCAAAGAAATAAATGAGTAAAACCTCACACAGTTTCATACAAGACAGTGCTAAGATGATGCCCACAAAGATGCATATAATAGAAAGGTGAGCAGCATATTTAAACACTAAAAGCTGGATGAAGAGGGTACAGCTCATATATGCAGATATAATCTTTCTACTTTTTTAAAAAATATCTAAATTATTAATAGTGCTGTGTTTCTAATTGAAAAGTTGTACTGAAAATTAAGATGACCCTGAGAGCTTTGAAGTTCCCTAATTATTTCAGTGACCCAGACTGAAAATGAACACAATGTAAATCATCTAAACAGCGCACATAATTAATTAAAAGAGAAGAAAGAAAACAAAAGTGGAAGTCTGGCCAGCGCTAGGAGAATATCAGTGAGGAAAAAGTTTTTGACTGAAGGAAATTTGAGGGTTGTTTTGTGGTTGGGTTTTTTTTTTTTTAATTACAACCTTATGCTCAGCTTTGTTCCATTTCATATGCGTAGTTCTCTTTCAGCAGAAAAAATATAACATAAATTCTGGCCTATTGGAACAAACTGGAAAACTCTCAATGCCTTCCTAAGGTCAGAGAAGGGATACCTTCTGTACCTTCAGCACTTGTAGAATCACAAATCATGCTAAATGCTTCAGAGAAGGCTTCTGCTTCACAGAACAAGTGTTTTATAAGATTTGAATAAAAAAGTGGTACTACCGTCAACAAGATGTGGTTTAAAGAAGGTTATGATATCAGGAAAAGAAATAGTAGCTGAAGAGTTTGGTCTCCAGCTTCCTCTTGTGATCAGTCACCTGTGCCGTGCCAGCATTGAGGCTAGCGCTGTGAGAGCGCCGGATCGCAGCAAGGGGAGTTGTCAGTGATGAGCGGCCTCGGCTGGGTCTCGGGGGCGGGTTGAGGGTGTCTGCTTTGGAGACTCCAAGTGGGATGGGTCTTTGGGGACTCTGGGGGCTGGCTGGCTGGGTCTGTCACGGAAGTGCTCTCCGCTTTCATCACTTCTGAAGTGATGAAAGACCTCTGGGAGAACTAGAAGGGGATGATGGAAACTGTGATTGGTTTAGTGATTGATATATTTGTGATTTCTAAGCTTGGTAGTATAACTCACTGCAAAGAGCCAACATATTAGCATATTAATGTTGTTGATTATTCTGATAATAAGAGAAAGAAAAAAGGAACAGAAAAATCATCACTTATCTGTGATGTATGACAAAGAAATCAGTGAAGCGAATTGTCTGCTGCTTTGAATATAATTAATATTTTCTGAACCCTCTGGCAAATGTTACCATTTTTACTCATTCCAGCCTTGTAATGCTCTCATTCAGACTTCTAAGTTCTTTATTTTCAGGATTTCTCGGTAACTTTCTAGCACTACCAGATCACTTGAGGTTTGCAATTTCTTGCAGTTTTCTGAATGAAATTTCAAAAGTATGAACAATTTTATGTTTGATACCTTGTTAGACAACACAGGCTGGTCCTACAGTACTTACTACCTGTTGTTTTTCTTCCTGTTTGAATTTTGACTCAGGCCATTGACTATGGTAGTGCATTGGGGAGCTAAGATAAGATAAGAAAACTTAAATGAAGTGTTACACCAAAAACTTGTTTGGTAGAAAAATTAAATCCATAATTAACCTATACTGAAAAACAGAAAATGAAAAGCTGTTTATACTACCAATTACACAGAGGCAAATTCTGGAGATTTTTTTACAGTAGCATTTTAACTACCTCTTTTCTTCATATATCTACTTGACACTTTAGAAAAAGATGTCAGAAAACTATTGTTTGTTTCTAAGGATTAAAATTGCCTACAATGATTTAAAATTGTTTTTAGTGAAGACTTTCAAGGGCTTGAAGAACATGTATATATGGAGCAGCTGCTCTGTAGTGCTAGTCATGTTAACACACAGCAAATCTGTGGAACTTGTAACAGGAGAGTAGGCTTAAGGCTGTGTGAAGATAATCAGTCCTGGCTGTGTAGTGGAATAAAAATGTATGATGTCAGTGTCACTGTTATTTCTCATCTGTTTTCACTCAGGTTGCTCTTTCAGCAGAATATGCTGGGAAAATTACACCTGGTACTTCTTTGTCAGGGCAAGTCTCTATCTTCTACAGGCAACCATTTTTAAAATTTGTTTGATTTCATTATTGTAAAGTCTAGACTATTTTTTAAATGAAGGGTTATATAGCATTTGTTTAAAGAATGAGCTGCATAGAATTCAGTAGTACCCATCATTTTAGGAGCTGGTTTCCTGATGGAAACAGAATGATTCTTGTCACGCTTGATATAAGCCAGTAAGCCTGATATAAACCAAAGCTTCTATGACTCACAAAGCTTTTTTTAATAGTCTTACTAGTGCTTTCTATCCTGTTTTTTTGGTGTTTGGTTTTTTGTTGATTTTTGGTTTTTTGCCTTTTTTTTAGCATATGTATAAATATATGCATTCAAAGTTTTGCGGGTCCAAGATGATCAAGAGTTGACTTCATAATTACAGTCAGATCTTTCAAATACTGTATTTGGGAATTCTTATTTTAAATGAACCATCAACAAGAAATCGAGTGGATTTCAAAGGCAATTTGAAACTGGTTTTTATGTTACAACTCTTTCAAATTGCTTGCCCAATAATTGCCACTTGCTACTTGTTGTTACTGCTTATTTAACACTGTTAATGGAAAAGTAAAGCATGTTGAAGATAATTCTTTGCACATTTTAGGATAAAACTAAACCAATTAGATAAAAATATTTTCAGAGAGATATGGCTTTTTTTAGTTGTGTTTTTTTAAGCAAATTTTTAATTACTTTGTGAGGGGAAAAAAGGAAAATGGCTATATCTGATGATGTGTAGGCCCATTGCAGAGGGAAAAAGCTTCTGAGATGAAAAAATAAATTCTTCTATCTTGTCTTTCGAAAAAAATTGCTGCCTCTCCTGTTCTTTCAAGGTACCTGAAGTTTTGAAGTTTGTTGAGCTATTTTGTTCCATCTTTAAATCGGTCTTGTGAGCCATACAGCAATTTTCTTTGCCTCTGTCTTTTGAATAGGTAAGGAGAACATCTTCTCTCGTGATTACTGAGAAACAGGGATTAATGGTTTTACTGCACAAAAGATCCATTAATTGAGAAGAGATTAGATTTTATTGTAATTAATTTCCATAAAACTACTCTTTTTCTTAGATTAAGAATTTTCTTTATAAGAGAATAAACTGGCGATGATAATGAGATGCTTGCATGAAGCTGCTAAGTAGCAGTTTATATTTATGCTTCTTTCATAGTTTCTTTAATTCAAGAAAGAATATATTTTTAAAAAAGCATTCCGAAAACAGGTCATAACATTTTTAAGCTTTTGTGGGGAAAAATGTGTTTGTGTTTCATTTTGTTTTTCAAACAAAAATTGTTTTTCAACAATTCAATTTTCTGAATCGTTGAAAAATGGTACATTACAGTTTGTTATGCATGCCGTTGTATAGAATTAATTATTAGTTAAGACATTAATAAATTTCCTGAAGCAGAATCACAAAAAAAAAAAAGGATGTACATTTCATCCTAGTTCTTTTGCATTTGAAAAAATCCACCTGTTCTCACTGCCTTTGCAGGACAGTCTTCATAGCTTTCCAAGTTGCTGAGCATTTCTATATGTGGTCTGATGAATATTGAAAATTTAGTGTTCTTACATGTGAGACTGAATAGACAACCTGAAATTTCTTGATTTTTGACTGTGATATAAATCTTTTAGAGTGTATAGTCTTTAATGTATAGCATGTGAGATACGGTGAGCAATAACCTCTAATACTCAGCTATGGAGAATTATATTTCTTTCACTAGTTTGAATGGGGAAAAGTACTAAGCACTGGTGTTTCTATGAGGAAAACCCATAGAAAGAAAAAAGACTTTCTATATCACTTACAGGGATTATGGAATTTTATAAAGCAGCAATGTGTATGGTGACTCAAACTCCCAAAGTTGGGAGGCCGGCTTTCTGTTGACTATTTGACTTAAATTTTGTTCCCAAGGATCTCAAGTAGCAATCCTCTTACAGTAAGTAACCATCAGAACAAAAGAAAAGCTTTATGAAAATTATGAAGGAATAAAATGTAGGTTAGAAAAGTGTAATTACTAAAGCTGGAATTAGTCCAGGGTAGGAATTAATAATACTGAAATTAATAAAGCGTTTAATTACCATTACTCCACAGGGCATGAATTTTTACTACTTTCAATTGTACCACATGTCCTTTAATTCTGTACTGGTGCTTTCTGAAATTATTGCAAAGAGCAATATAAATCCCAGGGGATCTTTTTTTTACAGGTTTTTCAGCATTTTTGTTTGTTTTCTTTTTAATTACAAAGGGTAAATAATGGAGCAGACTATGGACACATGCAAACCCACTTCTTATCAAAATACATTTAAGTTCATACTTTCCCATGGCCATCCTTCCAGTAAATATTCTATAAGCAGCAGTTTCTGTAGTGGAGTTACTTCATGCTAACTTTTCTCACAAAATCTTAGCAATGCACCATAATTCAGGTTCAAGTACTTTTTTTATTCCAGTATTGATCTTTTCTTAAATACAGATTGCTCATCTATCCAAATCACATTCTGGTTTTGTTTTGTTTTTTTTTCCTGAAGAGGACAGTTCCAATAGATAGCCAATTAATCCCACCAACCTAATTTATCATGACAATTGAGTCTTACCATAGCTTTTGAGAAAGGCAAAGTAATTAAATCACTTTTGTTTATCCTCTGCATTTTTTTCTGTCTAATTTTTAAAACAATTTTTTATTGAGTAAGAAATTATAGATACTTTTATGAACTGCAATAATGGAAACACTTGTGTACATAAGCAAAAGAAAAAAATTTTTAAAAGTGTTTTTGCTGTTGTAATTGCTATTTTTAGTACAGTTCTATCACTTCACTATTTGTACACTTTCTAGTTGTTCTATTATACTGTTACTGTTCTGTGTTTCTATTAAAGTGAAATGCAGGGTTTGTTTTATGTGTATGCCTACAGTAGAGGAGAATAATGCAAAGCTAAGTGCTTTGTAATGCCTATGGGAAGAATGTTTTTCTGAGTAGTTTTTGAAGTACATGTCACTTCAATTGTTCATTATCTTCAAATGGCTTGAAAAGCTACAAATAATTTGATATTCTAAGGGCATTTATTTTTATTGTGTCAAGGTTTGAAATACGCAGTTGCAAATGCTGCTTCCTATGTTTGAATATAAAGAGACTGTGCAACTTGATAGCTAATTTCATTTTTCTTGTGAAATACATATTCTGTGACCAATGCTTTTACAGCTTTTGTCTGTTTCAATCTTGTACACTCAAATGAGCTATTGGGGAAGATTTCTGGAACTAAAGATGCAGTGCAGGTTGGTGTCAGTGGTCAGTGTCTGCCCCCCTTCTGTAGCCTGTGCTCCAATTCTGGAAATACTGGCAAGGCAGAGACATTGGGAGGCCGTGAGGTGTTTGTGCTGCCTTCCCTGTGTCTGGGTCCTCCAGCTGGCTCATTTCCAGCAGGGACATCCACCCTGCTACATACAGGGGATGCTCCTTCAGGAGGGGAAGGACAGGACAGGCTGCCTCAGCTGGGCGTCCCAGGCAGGGGAACATGGCTGGAGGCTGTTGGCCACTGTGTACTTCACATCCTTTCGCCTTCACCCCACCTGCAGCCCTGTTGAGGTTGACAGCTTTCCCTCTTGTCATTACTCCGCCTCTTTTCCTTGCTGCTTCCCACGTGTGAAGGTTTGCTGAAGTCAGCAGTTGCTGCAACTGCAGGTGATCCTAAAGTCAGGTAGAATATGGTGCAAGGTGATTAAGTAGTGATGGCCAAAGCTGCTTTCAACATCCAAACACAGACTTTCCGAGACCAGACGAGCTGATTGCATGTCATGTGCTTTGGTGGTGGGAGCAGATATAGTGCAAAAGATTTGGAGAGAGCAGATAACACCACAATTAGGAAAAAACCCTGATGTGAGAGAGAACTGGGAGAACTTCTGGTGTGGTGAGCCATTCTCCTGCTGGACTTGCTTTGGAGCAGAGCTTTGGGACTTTTCCCACCTTAAATAAAAAATGACAAATGCAAAGTTTTTTGAAGTTGAGAAAACTATAAATGTAATTTCCT
The DNA here is from genome assembly GCF_965638725.1 of Aptenodytes patagonicus. NCBI lineage: Eukaryota > Metazoa > Chordata > Aves > Sphenisciformes > Spheniscidae > Aptenodytes > Aptenodytes patagonicus. Next base: position 57,952,278 of record NC_134953.1, on the reverse strand, counting down.
CCCAAATGGGTTTGAAATTGACCAACAGATTTGAAGCTGCAAAGGCAATAGCCTTATTTCCAGAGGAAAATTAGGGACAATGTTAAAATAAACATTTCTTTATCACAGGAAATTTTGAGTGCTAATCAAGAACCCAGGTCCAGCAACAGTGTTGAGTATGAATTGTGACTGGGGATATAGTGTTCCTGGTGTAAGACATTTAAATGAAGAACATTTAAAATCAAAGTTCACAGAGTAAGTCTGAGTGGCGTGTGGCATCCTTAAATTTTAGCTGTGTGGCTGTTTGTGTTCTGCAGTGGACTATACCGCTGAACTGAAATAAAACTTCTGGATTTTGTGATTTATTAGATTGTAAATGAATTGCTTCTTTTTTCATACCTGTAAGTGTTCTATTTTTTCATTTTCAGAAGTTTATGGACACTGTATTATGCAGGTGTTTTCACTGCATCAGTTGACTGTAATTAAGATACAACTTTTATGTTATACCCACAAACTTGGCATCTGGTCAAGCTGAATTACAAAATTACTATACTCTTTTATCTGTTTTAAGCTTTACCCTTAATCCAGGATCAGCCAACAGAAAGCCTGTCATTGGCACTGCCAAATGAATAACCAGCTGCACTCTGGTTTCACTGTTGTTCGTTTCAACATTTCAGTCTTCTTGAGAACATGAAAAAACAGTATTTGTTCTGACAGTATTCATGTGCTCATCTCATTGGGATTGCTAAAGGCAGATTAGGTGCTAATAAAATTTAAACAAGGAAATAAAACATTTGAGTATTCTATTTATCTCCAAAATATCAATGTATTACATGATAAAAAAGTCACAGAGATCCATGAATGGAGCATTATCTGACCAATTAAATTATTTTTTTCTCTTACATTTCAGATAAGTAATGGCTTAAACAATATGAATTATCTCCACTGATATTTTGCATGAATATACAGTTGCTTTTTCACTGGCATCCTGTGAAGGAGGATCCTGATGAGCTTTGTTTTGCTTTACTTGGACTAATTTTGTGCATTTTTTTCATATATGTAACTCAAAACCTTGTAAGTGGTTTAGAAAAGGGGAGTTGAAGGTTTAGGCCTTCTTGGCTTTGTGGTAATATGTTTCAGAACAGCCTAATTTATCTATAATCATGTTAAAATAACTTCTAAAAATGTCAATATCTGTTCCAGATTTAGAGACTGCTTGACATGTATAAAATCTGCTTATTGAGTGTTCTCTCAGTTCAAGAGTAGTGAGTTAAAGTATTTTTATTCCACTGAAAAATAGTAAGATACAATTGTGTAAACTGTTACTCATATGAGTTAGTGGTGCTCGTACAAACTGCATATGCAAGGAAGATCTGCAGAACTTGGCATCTAGATTAGAAGAAGTTAGGGAACAGACTGTGGTGAAATTTCCCAGACGTTTATTTTACTGCGGAAAAATTAATGGTATTTCTGCTAAGTCGCTTACCTGAGTTTTCAGCAGACCAAGGTAATATAAGAGAAGCAGGAATGACAGGTAAACAGTCTGGTTTTGGGTTACTTTTGTTCTAGTTTTATAACCAATTAAGTTTACATATCCTTGTCTTTATTCATATGGTTGAAAAGACAGCAAATATACTCCAGCAGTAACTGGAAAGCTAAGGAACTCTGTTGATTTCAGAGAAATCAGGTATAATACAATGGGGCATTTGTCAGGGCAAATCGGAACCAAATGACTCTGGTTCACTTCAGTGGCTCACAGTCCAAACTGAGCAAGGGACTAAAACATGGAGTACAAACGTTGTCATTTTGTACTTTGTCTGATGAACATGTTCATACATGTAGGATTTACACAGCTAATTTTCATCATTAAAGAAAGCAACAGTTGTGGATGGTCTTAGCATGTTTTCTTATGTCCCAGTGTAGGGGAACAGATGATGTATTGAGATTGCTTTTTGTGATTACGCCGGCAAATCTCACTTTTTCATGTTTTGTAGAAAGGTAGAATAAGAAGTGCAGAATGCAGACTACAGATATCCCTCAGGAAAAACTGTATTTAATGGATTGCAATCTCTGTAATAATGCTAAAGAAATAGTCCCCAAAATGTTGATAGTTTCAGAAAACTGTTTTTTCCCCTTTTCCTTCAGTATGCTGTTTGGAGATGACAACCAAAAGGAAAATTATCGGCCGGTTGGTGCCCTGCCGGTGTTTTCGTGGTGAAGAAGAAATCGTCTCAGTGTTAGATTACTCTCACTGTGGCCTACAGCAGGTGCCAAAGGAGGTTTTTAACTTTGAACGGACATTAGAGGAGCTTTACCTAGATGCCAATCAAATTGAAGAGCTACCTAAGGTAATCAGTATTCTGCCTGTAATACAGATGTCAAAGTTGTGTTCTTAAATGTGTATTCGACATGTGCTTCAACTCTGAAATAGGGCTTGCTCTTGACCAGGAGACCTGCTTGCTGTGGAAAGAGTCATGGCTATTAACTCTAGAGATTCAATTACATTTTTACAATTTTTTTTTCTGCCCTCTCTGAAGAGCCCAAACAGCTGAGACACTGTTCTTGCAGATGGTACTGCGTGGGGAGGAGTAGGGCCACCTAATTCTCCTTGCTTCATAGCACAAGAACAGGGGGCAGCCAATGAAGTCTTAAGTTGGGAAATTAATGATTGTTCAAAAGAAGTACTTCTTGCACAACAAGTAATTAATATGGCATTTGATACCTTGACCAGGAGTACGCTGATATATGGGGTAGATGATCTCACATTTGGATCCTCTGTAGCACTGCTTTTAAAAGCAGGCTCTTTGTCAGGATAAGCCGTTTATCCTTGTGGGAGAAATGCCAGTACTATCTGGCTAATATTTTTGTAACTGCAAATGAGGTCCTGCAATAAGATTACTTAAGTTATCCTTCCTGTGTAGAACTTCTTTTATAGAATCTTTAAATCTGTTCTTCTGTTGATTAATGTTTACTATAGGGAATTGAAAATTACTGTAACTTAAGTGTTCTGGAAACAAAAGAGGGCAAGGTAGTGGAAAAACCAATTAATAGTAGGTGCTAGCTACATAATGAAGCATGAAGTAATGTAATCCATTCCTTAATTGAATTTTTCTCAACAATAATGAAAGATGCTTACAAGTCTTTAATTAAACATTGTTCCACTGTAATCCATTCTTCATCATCTCTCAATGTATTTCTTTCTTACACCACATAGAGACTTTATATAAATTCTATTTACAAATGTAGAAAACGTACTTTTTCCATTACATGGAGTTCCTTTATTCGGATATGATGGTTCATTGCTTAAGATTGCTCACTCCGTCAAGAAATTCTTTACAAATGGTAAGACAGGGTGCTACAATCTTTTAAGTGTCACAGAAAAATGATATGGAGAACTGCCTTATATCTCCTGCTACTAGAAAGGACAGCAGAGAACCAGGTATTTTTTTCTGTCCCCATAAATATGAAATGGATTGTGGTGGAGGCCATTTTACTGCTAATTAATACCTTCAGGACTGTTTCTCTTTTAATAATAATGTATGGTTAACCTTGTATATTTTAATTACGCCACTGAAGAATCATACTGAAGAATATATAAAGTGTCTAATTTAGCTAGGGATTTTTGGAATATTTGGTTTGGGTCTCTTGACAGTACGCATCACCATGGTATTCAAACTAAATTGCAGTGTATAATGAAAGACAAATATGTCGGGGCATAGAACAAGAGCAATATGCCATAATTCTATATGGAAAAACTGAGGGCCAAAGGTAGGGGGTCCAAAATTATGAAATTGGGATGAAGGTGATCGTTGTTAGTGTCAGTCACAATTGAAATGTGCATGTTAATGAAACCTTTGCATGGTGTTGTGGTATCATCTATTTTGTCTTTGTTATTTGTGAAACAAAACAGCAGATAAATACATACCTTGGAGACATTTAAATATATAGCACTCTATTTTTACACCTCTTTTTTCTCATTTTTCTTTGTTATAAATAATATTTTGAAGCAAATACTATGTATTGAAGAAATCCTTTTAATCAGTCTTAAGTTTGGGTAAATGCGTCCTTTAACATAGTCTTGGCCTTGTGTAAGAGAAGATTAATGGGAGGGTTAATTTGCTTTCTTTATACCATTTGTATTTTTTTGTCTTAAGCCTTTATTAATCATTATCATAAATTAAACAGTCCAAATAATTTCTTTATCAAATTTTCTGCTTCAAATATTTTTTGCTGCATGTGTCTGAACTTTTTTTCAGTATTGAATTAATATTCTAGGAGAGAAAATGACATTTTTTCATAAAATAGCACCAAATTACTTAACATTAACTTTTGTATTACATGTTATGATCTACCATAGGCAGAACTTTCCTCTCTCTGTAAATGTGAATTCAAATAACTTCTTCCAGAGAAAATTTGTTTTGTCAATTTTCTGTTATTTACCAAATGTTATGTGTCTCTGAAGTTACAATATTCTTTTGAAATTTTCTCTCATCAGAACACTTTATCAAGTTTAAAAATGTAATGAAAAAAGCATAGGTAAAAACTCTGTTAAGTCCTTATCTACCTGGATACATGGTACACTAGAAACCAATAAATTATTTTGCATTAAACTGATGTATTAAACTCATTCCATCTGGTTTTTTTAAAAGTTTTTACCTTACATTTTACGCATCATAATTATGCTTTTTTTCTGCTGTCTTCATTAGAAATGTATTTCTAGTTCCTGATTTCTTATATTTTTCTTTTCTTTTAAGGATTTATAGGATTGTTGTATAATTCTTATTCTCTATTTTCCCCTAAATCTAGCCAAGTCTTTTATTTTATTTGCCTTTGACTTCATTATGATGAGCTGCTGCTGCAAGTATGTCCCTAACTGTATGAGTCAAATGAATCAATGACTACTAAAAAAAATAACGATTTTAATGAAGGTGGAGTCACTGGCAATCAGTATCCAGAAAAACATGAATGAGATGAAAATTCTCCCCAGCAGCTTTCCCTTATAAATATAAAGTAAAATCCGGACTACTTTGTTAGTAAGTAGTTAAATTTTAACTAATTTGTTAAAAAATTAGTTTACTTGTCAATGACTTATGAAAAATTCATCCGTCTCTAACAGCAAATTCTAGAAATAGCCACCACTGTGTTTCACCATCTCACGTGTTGAAAATAGATACCAGTAATGCTAAATATGCTACTGAAGTTAGAGGCTACATCTTAATGCTTAATTGTCTCACTGAGAACAAACAATACAACCAATATATAAACGGTGTTGAGGTAATCACTAATGTATAGCTCACATAGATGGGTAGGTATTATAAATTAACTATATTTTTTCTTTTGCATTGCATTTGCTATATAAGTTATAGTTTCCGTTAAAGGCATTGAATACTTCTTCTAAATCTGCCAATAAGAAATCATGTTTCTGTTCTGCAAAGCTAGAAAGTGTTTTTCCTTTGTAATCCTGACATCAAGTTCCCCCAATATGTTAGCCAACCCATTTCACAGTTATGCCTGTGGAAAGTAAAGAGCAGAAATTTCATATTGTTCTCTAATGGCCCTGGAACCAACAACCTCTATTGCTCTGTAGTCAAGAACTTGAGATATGCAGAATAATAGCTCATTGTTGTAACTCAAATCACAGCACTATTAGCACCACTTGGTTTCCAGTCTGAAAGGAATAAAAGTAGTATATGGACATACGGTATGATGATTACATCAAGATTGTGATGGCAAGGCCATAAAGCACTAGAAATTGAGAAAGACACCTTTTGAAAATCCAGTGGGTAAAAAAAAGTGGGCAATTTTGGGCCTACATACCTGTATTCACACTCTTGTATTATTTCTGATACAACAGTACATCATAAAATTACTCCAGAGGGAGTATTTTTTATTATGCTTCTTCATTCACCAGTTCAAAAGGCTTGTATCTGTTCAGATATTGTCAAAACTTTAAGTTCCAAGCCGTGCTTGGCTTTTAAAATAAGAATTGTCCAGGGGAATGGCTGGGAACATGCACTGGGAATTTAACTTTCCAGGTGTAATAGCATGGTATAGTTTGTATATGTACCAAAATTCTGCAGGTTCCCTATGCTGAACATTACTAATGTCTACAGCTGTTCTCACACAGTAATGTGGCTAGAAATCTCAAGAGCAAACCCTAGAGCCTATTAGTTTCATTACTTTCCAGTCTTATCCAAACTGATGTGCTTCCTTAAAAAAGAGAAAAAGTAGGTGCTCTCAGACGCATTGCAAAGGAATTCCTCATTCTCTGGAGAGATATTTCCCTTTATTAACATTGTCTGCAAGCAGAACTGTGTAACCTGGTTTGGCTTCCAGGGTGTACAGTAAATGTTCTGGCTGTTCCTAGAAATCAGATTGGGAACCGCAGGACCCAGCACAGTTATATGAAATAGTTATAAGAAATAGTTCTCTCTGTCACTCCTGCGGGGCTCCTGGGCTGTAGCAGTGCATTGTACCTCTCTGCCGTTAGCTGGTGAGCGGTGGGGAGGGGGCTGTTGTACAATCTTGAGAATTAACAAGTACGTTTCATGTAAGAGGAAACCTGAAAAAACTGTCAATACAAAGGCATTTTGAAAGGTGTCTTTCAGTAAAAAGGCCCTTTCATATTTGGTGCCAATTGATAGTGATTGTGGTGTGGTGCTTCTCATTCTGAGCATTTTTTATTCATGTGATTCCCTCTCAGTTTTCTGAGAACAGATTATCTTGAAGAAAAAGCAGGATTTTTCTAAATGATTATGAGTTACGGCAGAAAAATGCAGTTTCAAAATGATCTAAAATTTACTTCAAGTGAAGTACCAGGTTGGCATTTGCACACCATTTGTGTGTTAATTTTCTCCTCTCCGGATACTTGGCTGGCTTTTTCATCTAGGCAATCAAATTATTGTGCATTCTCAAATAGCCTGTAGATGAATATATAGACTTTATTCTGATACAGAAGTCTGAAAGAAAGACTAAATCTGTTGTAAACATAGCACTAATATCTAAAGAATGCTTTTGAGATGCCTGCAAAGAGAAGTTGTTCTTCTCTGGAACCCACTGAATTTTCTGGTGCCGTTTGGTGAATTCATATTCGCAGAAAGTCCTACAGGGTTTAGTAACTTTTAACTCTTGAAAAAAGAGTGATGTTTTTAGAGCCTGCAGCCACGAAGTGGGTAATGTGAAGCAGGTCTTTCCTGCAGTCCAGTGTGATGGGTAGCGCAGGAGTGGTTGGTACCAGGAGTTGGAGGCCAGCTGCAGTGATGCTGTGCTGGGTGTGCAAAGCAGGGTTCGTACCACCAAGGCGGGTAGCCACACGTGAGCCTTCTCTGTTACTCTTAACAGTCAATTTTCCACAGTACTGTCACTGGGGAATGTGGAGCATGGCAATAAATAAGCCAAGCAATTATATTGCATTCTCCTCTTATACCTGCTAGCACGCTGGGCTTGAAGAAGCTATAAGCTACTCTATCTAAAAAATGCACCTGCTTGTTCTTCATATATGGCACCTCTAACCTTGCAATGCAATGTACCTAAATGTGAAATCGCTTTTCATGACTGCTTTCTCTTAGTATGGTTGTTTTATTGATTTTTACATGTGTGAGGTGTTATGTGCGATAGTGATATTTCTTGAGGAAAGCAGCCATGTTAAATAGGTGCTTTCAACATGATTTATTGGTTACTTCAGGTTGAAAGGAGGATTGTTTTTGCAGTGGAAATTCTGACATTTTATAAAATTTGAATTGGAATTTAAAATTAGAATCAAGTCCTGAATTTTGGGGGAGACTTAAGGAACATATCATTTTGATAATGTCAAAGCGTTTTGTTTCTTGAAGATAGCAAATTTCTTCTGCGTGCAGTCAAAATATTTTAAAATCTATCATGAAATTAAATTATAAAATCAAATATTTTATTTTACCACAAGCCACAAAAAATTTCAATTGATATGACACATATGAAATATCATGTACCTACAAAATGTTAATTGCAATGAGTATGCAGTTTTTGACAGAAAGCTCTTTTTGAACATTCCTGCTATCAGTCAACTGTTCTGATTATTCTGTGTATAAGCTGTGTTTATGACACTGAGCAGCCTGTAAGAATGTCTTCTTAAATAATGGCTTTTCAAAATATTTTTTGATTATTGAATTCTTATGTAGCAAATGTAGTTTTGTGGTATTTGTTGCTTCTGTGTATAAATAATGATCCCAAACTGATCTTTTTCCTGAAACACTGTAAAGTATCTTTTTATGTTACAGCAACTGTTCAACTGTCAAGCTTTACGCAAACTGAGTATACCAGACAATGACCTTTCAAGTCTGCCAACCACTATTGCTAGCTTAGTTAATCTCAAAGAACTTGATATCAGTAAAAATGGTAAGAGATCAAAAGTATAAGTATTTTAAAGAATTGTAATGAATATGAACAATAATGAAGTTTTAATTCCTAATGATTTACAGACTTGTGTTCTAGAAAACTTGCTCTTTTTCTAGATTATGTACTATTTTCCTGTCTGGCACTTTTGAGAAGTCTGGGTAGATATCTACCTCACTTACTTTTCTGTAAAAAAAAAAAAAAAAAAAGAGGTTGCTTTAGGATAGTATCCCGTGATGACTTGTGACTGATAAACATTAGAAATAGGAGTAGGAGACCATTTTTAAGTGCACTTATGAAGCATTCCACTTTCCAAAGTGGCTTAGTACTTACTAGGCTCTTGTGTAACCTATTTAAGCATATAAGGCTGCAGGTGAACAACTACCAGGATTTATATAGCCAGTGACTAATTTGCTGATGTGCATTTCCAAATTACGCATTTATATTTATGTGCCTAAAAACCTTTACATGTCTGAACTTAAGTGTCTTTGTTTTGAAAACGAGGTTTAGGCATTCTTGAAAATTTTGAAAAATTTATTATCAGTATAGGCCTAGAGACTCTCAGGATTATACGTATGTTCTCCCGAGAAGAGAAGGAGGCAAAGAAGAAAAAGATAAGCAGTTCGGAAAGAAATGAAAGGCACAAATATCACTACAAATGATGTCACTATTTAAGTCTAGAAGATTATATAAATCAAGCATTAGCATAATAGTTTTAGTACAAGGCATATTATCTGTTCTGGTGTATTTATTTAGTGCTTAAGTATCATCTTTTAGACTGTAATACTAAAATACATGTATTCTTCCTGTTATAGCTTAAGTCTGATCTGAAAATGCCAAATGAACTCATATATGAACAAAACAAGTTGAACATTTTTTTTACGTGTGTATAATAATTCTTTCAATATTTTTTTAGGAATTCAAGATTTTCCAGAAAATATTAAATGTTGTAAGTGTTTAACAATTATTGAAGCCAGTGTCAATCCAGTCTCTAAGTGAGTATCAGTAGCTTGTGTTTGTTTACTGCAAGTGCAGAAAATTTACGCAAAGTGAACTAAAATTTAAAGGCACTGTATCAAGTTCATTTGCAGGATTAATCTAAATTTCTTTTTAATTGTTTGAAATCCAGGGTTGATGTATCTATGAAAAGATCTGTGTACTATGTAACAAATGTGGTGTCTTTCCACATAGTAAAGAAAGTGTTGGCAAAGCAATCCATATGATGCAGCCTTTTAAACACAGGAGGCTGGTGCTTTATGTATTTGGGAAGTAAGCCGTGCTGCGTCCTCACATACCATAATCTCTTGGGACTTTGGCAACCCTTATTCCTTGCAAAAACTTGCAATAGTCACAAAAAATCTGTGTTGTAATCCCATGATTTATAAAATGGAGTGAAGGAGATGAAAGGATGAAATTTTAATATTTCAGTTTAAAAAAAAAAAAGAAAGAAAGAAAACACCTTTGGCTTAAAACCCTCAGCTAGGAAGGGAGAAAAGGCTGATGTAACTTGAATGTGCCAGGCATTTGAATTTCATGTGGTTATAGCAACATGGAAAAGATGAGAACGGGCAAAAATGTCGTCTGTAACAAGTAAGTTCTTGAGAATTTGGGTAGAAAAAGAAGGTGAGAGAAAAAGTAATCTTTCTGTTTCTAAATATACATTGTTATTATTTCCATAGCAACTTCGGTGTGAGCATTAAGCTTTTAACTCTTTTTTTTAGGCTGCCAGATGGCTTCACACAACTTCTAAATTTGACCCAGCTCTATCTAAATGATGCCTTTTTGGAGTTTCTTCCAGCTAACTTTGGAAGGTAAGAATTAGTCATCAAAGCACATTGCTCTTTCATATGAACCCAGTTTAGGCTTTAAGGGACCATTTTAAAGCTGTATTCTTTTTAAAAACCAAACAAAGCAAAAAAAAGCACAAAGAGATTTTGGCTTTTCAGCCCTATTTTGATGAATGATTGTTTAGAGAGAATGTTATGTCAGCAAGAATTTTATGATTAAGTGATGCAGTTTGGTGGTTTAGGGAAAAGGTGAGAAGAAATAGAAATTGAAGGAGGCCTGTCCTTGATCAAATGTGTTATTAAATTGTGGAAAGGGCAGAAAATAACAACGTGGTCTATGCCTATTGAAAAATGAACAGAAAGAAAAAGTGTTGTGAGTCAGAAAGGAAGAAAGAAATGACTGAGCGTGGTGGAGTAACCAAAGGAAAAATGTGAAAGCAAAAACAAGAGAAGATTCAAGAGACAGAAAGGATGTAGAATGAGAGTAAAAATAAATGCAGCAGAAACTGAGGCAAAAGTGTTAGATAAGGACAAAGAAGAGGTGGGAGAGGAAATCAAAGTTAACACAATTTGCCATGGCCATTTAAGAGGGCAGCAGAAACCAATGGATCCTTACACTGCACAGGTCTGGCAGAAATGCCAGGTTTATTCCACCTCTGTTGCACTGGTGAGGGAATGGTCAGCCTTTCTGCCCTCGGGTAGTCTAGTTGGGCAAACAGCTCAGAAGACAAAGGATTAACAGAGAAAATATACGGTGGTGTTACAGAATTCACCTAGTATTAGTTTTTTCCTGGTCCATCCAGCTACCCATATGTGTGTTTTATTGCTCAACTGGGAACATCAACTCAGCACTCTAAAATTAATACTGAGGTGACATAATTTGTGTTGGAAATGACATTGGTACGCTCAGGCATTGAGAAATAGAAAGTTCTGCTTTATCAGCATTCACTTGATGGGCCTGTCACTGATGCAGAGCTGAGTCTGGGCTTTATGCTGGAATACCTTTTAGAAAATGCCTAGTTGAAGAAAGAGGAAGAAAAATTGTCATTGTTTGCATTTGATGAGTGTTTTAAATATCAGAGTAAATCCTAAGACAGCCTGCTTCTGCAGTTTGGAATCAGACATTATGTTCAAATGTCAAGGAAAAATAAATACATTAAATAGCCTGCAATTTATCAGATGTGTAGTGTCTATATTCATTATGCTCTTCTAAAGCCTTGCTGGTACTTTGTCTAATAATCTTTGTCGCTTAAGGACATGTCTAGTATTCTAAATATTTTAGCAGAAAGCACTAACTTTTTTTTCCTTTACAAATGCATATTTTATCTAAATGAAATGACGCTAGTTCCAGTTGTGGTTGTTATTCCTTTATTATTATTCTGCTCCTATATTATCTATTTGGTGTCTTGCATTTACAAATCCTTGTCATGTTTCCAAAGCTTCCCACATTAGCATACAGACATTGCTCTTTTGGGTTTTTTTACTAGCCACATGTAGCTCTTTAACTGTATCTCTCTTACTGCACTTCTCCAAATTTGTACAGTAATACTCAGTTAGTCTCTTATAGTCTCATTTAGCCATGTGAATAAAGTCAGGAACAGAGTCTACCTGAGCATCATGTAAAAGTCTCTACACATTTCTCATTTAAAGTTGTTCTTTTTAGTCCTGGTTAAGCGCAACTGTAGGACTTGAAATGTTTTCTGCTTTATTTGGTAGGAGAAAAAGATAAAATCATAGTTTTCTAGAAGAGCATAATATTGGGAAGCCTGAGGTTCCATGAAACAGAAAACTGGTGGTGTGCTGGACAGAGAACTATTTAAAGCTTTGTTGTATTTTTTTTCAACTGTTCTCACATGTTTACGCTTATGGCACTAAAGGACCTGGACTGTAGAGACAGAGTAATATGAGAAGCAGTATTAATGAAATAATTGAAACTCACCATAAAGTTCCTCAATAAACTTTCTTCACATTTAGAAACTATGATATCAGCCTAGAAGCTTTAATAGTATGATTCTGGGCTGACATCTCTGTTTAGAAATGATACAATTACAAATTAGTTATGCGGAACTGCTCAGTTTCACATAGGCCTTGAGCAATCCTGGGCATGGTCAGCTCATGCGTTGAATGTATCTCCAAAAAATAGTTGATTTGATACTCCAGATTTTCTGTGAGTGGAGTTGTACAATTTGAGATGAAGAGGAAAAGACCTTGTTCATCCTTTCGGTTTTGTATCCTCTTCCTTTTCCTCCCCACATTGGTTATAATTTGGGATTAAAAACCCAGTAAAAGGGTGACATGAGTCAAAATCCTTTCATGTTTAACAATTTATCTTCCTAGACAATATGGGTAATTAGACAATACTGCCTCAAATTCTGGAACTCTAATACATTAGTTTCTTCATCTCTTATCTGATGTGTCCTCCTTCCTTCCCATTATTCTACTTCATGAAATGTATTGCTGTGGCTTAAATAATACTGCCAGTTAGAGTTTGCACAATGATATGGAATTGTGAAGTACTGTTGTGTATCGGTTCTAATTTATACCAACACTTAAGCATGTGTCCTACTTCTGTTTAAAATACAGTAAATTCAATGGAGATCTGTTCCGTGGTATTGGTCTGCCTGTGTGGAGCTGTAGAATTCAGTGCTCAAAAAATGCAAAAGAAAGTTGTGAACTAAATAGCGGTTGCTTTTTATCCGTAATAAGTCTGGAAATGTTTGAGAGAAATTAACTTTTACTATGTTTGCCTTGTTTGAATAATTAATAAAAATAATTTGGAATTACTGTGAAAAACTGATATATGTCAAAGTTTTTCAGAAGAGTTCAGGTAAGGACAGATATGTCCTTATCTGAAGCTATCTGTCCTTACATGAAGCTATTTGGTTCTGAATACATTTTGTATCATATTCAGCCCTACAATAACTGGCCGTCTTACTATTGTGCATTAAACGGACTCTTTTTTTGTTGAAATAAGTAGTTTCAAATAATTCTTCTGAATTCCTGAACTAATTCACTGAATGGACTAATTATTTTCTATCATATTTCTAGACTTGTCAAATTGCGAATTTTGGAGTTAAGAGAAAATCACTTGAAAACTCTACCAAAGTAAGTGATTGAATATTTACATAAGTCTCTTTCACCTGAAATTTCCAAAAGTGCAAAATATTTTTATTGTTAGCAATGCAGTGCTGTCATTTCTGTTAAGAGTTATTTTTTCCGTCGTTTAAAGAAATTATACTGAAGGTTTTTAGCAAAAAGTGAACATATAATGGAAAATGGAGTCTGGTGCACTAGCTGACTGTAACTCAATATCTAAAATCTATAATGTGACATTTTAAAATACGAGATGTAAACAAAATTGGAAAACAACATATGAGATAACCCTGGTCAGTGATGATGTGACAGTATTTTCCTCATCAAGAAGTAATCATCTGGTGTATTGAAAACTTACTCAATGTAACCTCAGTAGAACAATCTCCCCATTTGATCTGTACAGAAGTTAAATATATTTGGTGGTTTACAATACTATTTAGAAACCTGTATCATCAGAACATTGAAGAAATGTCAATTTGGTAGTGTTTCTTGGTACTATTTACCAGAAAAGAAAGTTGCTGTAATTTGTTGCTATAATTTGACCAACATTTAGATGATATTTTGAAAAGGAAACAGTAAAGAAATGAAAAATAAATCTATACACTTCCCATGCTAAATATAGGAAGTTGCACTGCATAAAGCAAGGAATATATTTTTGTATTCAGACCAGCATTATATAACCATTTTCTGTAACAGGGATCCTATCCAATGAAAAAATATCCATGGATTTGGGGATTGTTATAAACGGGGGTTGTATGTCCCCATTATAAGTGAGACTTACAGTGGTGGCAATGGACTGTGTTTATGAAACGTTGCTAATACTGAATTGCATATTATTTAGCTCATTTAAAAAGGGCGCCCTTTTTTAGCAAGCATGCATTTATCAAAATCTCCTACTCAGGCATTTTGCCTGTAATGGGATATAGTGACATTTTCACTACTTCTTGTGGGCTTTTATCCACAGCACTTTCCTTTTTTAAAGGAAAGCCATTTTTTTGTGTTAAAGGCAATATTCTTTTGAAAACACTTTTTTTTGTATAAACTTTCTATTTCCTCTGTTCTGAGTTACATTTACTATTTTGAAAAACAGGAAAAAAAGCTTCAATCTGCTACCAAAGTGTTTATCTGCATTTTAAATGAGACCTGTTCAGGGCAGCAGATTTGCAGCCTTTGAGGTCTTTATCATCTGAAAGGCTATATATATACATGCTGTAGTACGTACATGTTACCTAACTACCTCTTAAACATCAGTCTCTTTTAGAAGGGAATTGCATAGTCTTTGCATGCAGAAGGTGCTTGTCGGAATAAATGGATGTGTGTGTGCTAGGATTGAAGAATCAGAATTCCACAACAGAATAATTTTGATCAAACAGAATATTTTTATATTTCTGGTCTAATTCTAATCCCACTGAAAATGATAACAGACTTGTTACTGAATTCAGTGGGAGCAAGATTGGGATTGTGTGTCATTGTTACTAATAATTTTTTTTTCTTCTGTGATACGTGGCGTTTAACAGGCAAATTTTGTCAAGTTTGGCAAGTGTTTAGAAGATTCATACCTAAGCGTAGTAGCCTCTGGTTTCAGTAGCACTAAGTTTGTTAAGGTGGCTGAGTATGACCTTTTCCCACTGTATGATTCTGAAAGTAAGGAAGTTCTTTGATTCTCGTAACCAAGGGAAACATTATTTGTAGGCATGTTTGTTCTCTGCTCTTTGCTATGGCAGAAGACTTTGCTATATACTACTGAGACGAACTGGAAATAAAAGGCTTTGCTTATGCAAATGCTATCCTTAAAACTGCTAGATAAAAGGGACAGCTGTGTTATGAAATAAAGTAAGAGGAAGAGGAAGAAAGTTGACAAGGTCATTTTTGCATCAGCTGGGACAAAAATGGCTGATCTATGCATTTCTGGGCTTCTTTTGTCCTCTAGAGCAGTTTTCTCTGCAAGCAAAAAAAGGTGCACAGTGTAATGGATGGACAGGAGTTAACACATATTAGAGAGTGTTAATTTAGAGGATATACGTCCTGCTTCCTAGTTAGGGTGAACTTGACCTCTTTTATAAAAAGACAGTAACTACTCGTCTAAAGCAGCATCTCTTTGCATGCTGGACTGGGCCTGGGAAGATCAGGGCTGAGCGTGGGAGGTTGGAGGAGGAGAGTGGTGAGGCCGTGGGCGAATGCAGACACGGTAGTGTGGCAGGTGGAAGTAAACCAGTATCAGTATGTCATTTAGGCTTTACAGGGAAACAGGAAAACGTTAAATACCAGGCTGTTTTATTTTCTCAGCCAATAAGAGAAGGAAAATTGTGACAAGAAAACTGTGTCTACAGTAGAACCATCTGCAGTTAGGAAAACAAATGCAGTAATGTAAATCAGAATATATTTTACAATCTAGTTGCAAAAAAGGTGATGCAGGTCTTTCAGATATATACTTAAAGGCTTTCTTTCTTACCCTACAATTTATTGGATATGTCATGAATAAGATAACCTGATTATGTTGGTAGTTTGTCCAGTAGTTCTAATGTAAGAAAAGACATGAAAAGGAAGGCATATAAATAATACTGTAATTTGGCTTTTAAATAGATGTGAAATGTACTGCAAGATTGTTTTAAGTAACTTCTGCTCAGTACTATTACCATGTTAAGTGCAACTTAAAAATGTTATCAAAAAGCAGATCATATTCTTTCATCTGTTCTGTGCTGTAAAATATATGTATAAAGAATTTTTAAAGGAAACATTTAGCATTTTGGCATAAACAGGAATTAAATGTGCTTTGTGTTTACCATAGCTCTAATTTTGCTCTATTTCATACTAGCTCAACAGTCAGGATTGTTGTAAAATGTATAGTAACTGCATAGTAACTGAATGCAAAATGTTCTAAAATTATTTACAAAAATATCAGATTAAGTAAATACTAACTATAGTTGGCTGAAAAGTAGCTCTCTAACCAGAGCATAGATCTCCAAAGTGTCCCTCTTTAATACAACTTGCATTAAAAAGTGAGAGCTTCCCTTTGCTGAATTTGTTGACATAATTTTACAGCATCTAAAGCATGTCCAAACATATCACTATATTCCCAGACACTTTCCTGACAGAAAATTAGTGAAGCATTGTTCATAAAATGCTTTGAAGATTCTTCTGATTTCTTCTGACAAGCATACCAAATATTTAAAATAACACTGTCTTGCTGTATCATACTGGGCTGGAGACATATGTTGCTCTTCAAATGAAAATGTTGCAGGATGTTCCTATTTTCTGTCAGCAGTACTTTCTCTTCAGAAAATACTACTAGGCTTACACATATTTTTAATGTACTGAAAATATTCGTATGTTTAGTCTATATATCTTCACAATACTGTTTTATAAAATCAGTAATTTGTTTTCTCTCTTATATGGTTTGATTAAAGATTATTATTTACACTGGTTTCCAGGATCTTTTGAGCACTTAGAAAGATTTGGAAATCTCTGGCCAATATTGCATATAAATTCTAATATTTTATTAAAGCTTTAATTTGTGCAACAAAAATAGAAAAATCTGGTTTTTTTCTCTTGGATTTCTGTTAAATGTTTCAGATTGTTTGTGAGATTCTGACCAAGTTTCTTACGTTTGAACAATTTTGCCACCTAGATCACAGGGTTGTCTGTTGGTGTGAAGAACCAACTAAGATAATTTTTATTATTCTGTTTGGATAAAAGTGTACTTGATCTTTACTCACTGTAACAACGTGTAATATTACTGCGTAATAGCTCAGGATGGTGTTTTATAGACTGCAGCTCCCGATAGCTCCATAGTGTTCTGTTTTGTAATACTACCCTACTGATTATTTATTTGAAGCTACAGGCGAGGCTTTCCAATTGCCAGTGGTGTTTTCAGTCATTTTGCACCCAAACTGAAGCAATTAAAATCAGTGGACAGATTCCCATTAGCTTCAATGGGTTTTGAATGAGCCAGTTTGTGCTTCAGTGTTTAATTATTCCGTGTTTGAGTAATTTCTCAGAGTGGAGAGATGTAATTTGCGGTTTTCTATCCTGCTGAATAAGGCTGTAGTTCAACCTGGATGGAAAGATACGGGAAAGGAGGAGGCTGCCAAGGGAGGAAACACTTAAGAGAACTGTGGTAGGAGACTGACAAGTCCCACAGGTCCCACCAAGGGCCTGTCTTGCCCTCAGTCCTGTTTGTGGCAGTGATCAACACTTACCTGGCAGGATCTGAGTAACTTGGTGACTGTAAATCTCTTTTCTTTAACATCCTTTTCTGTGTCATTTATAAACTAACCAGCATGTGCTCCAGCCCGGAGCCTGACTATTGGCAGCTCCTCCTCCTCCACCCACTCCTTTAAAATTGGTATTTTTTCCAACCTTTAGTCATTTATTTATCCATGTGAAGACCCTCTCTGGTCACATAGCTGCTTAGGTTAAGATCTTTCAGTGAAGGACCTTTGCACATATCTCTTGGAAATGAGGGTAGACTTTAATGTCCAGCTCTTTTGTACTCTTGACTCTTTCAAAAGACTCCAGAATTATTTTGAGTCATCCCTACTCATCACAAAAACTATGCTGAATTTCCCCAGCTGTCAAAGTCACTGGTCTGTAGTTTCCTAGGCTTATCCTGGAATGATTTAAAAATTGTTGTGACATTAGTTACACACTTCCCAGTCATCTAGCACTGAAGCGCTGTGTGAGGGGTTTTGTGTGCCATACATGCATGTTGTCTGAGTTCTTAACTGTGGGTAAGCATTGCAGCATGGGAGCCTGCCCAAACTCTGAATACAAATACAGAAAATTAATTTAGTTTTTCTGCTCTGACCTTCTTTTTTTCCGAGCATTCCTTTTATATCTTTTCCATAGACTCTGGCAAGCTTCCTGCTCCTGAGGGGCCTGAGGAAAGATTTATTACTACTTTTTACGCCTGTTTTCAAATATTTCTGAAGATATTTTCTGGCCTTTTATAGTTAACCATTTTGTTCTATTTTCCTTATTTGGACATGTTTTCATCTTTTTAAAGGATGTCTTCTAAGTCTCCTATATTCTCTTCTTTGCCATGTTGGCTTTGGATTTTCTCAAGTCCTTTTGACGGGTGATTTTGTATTGCTTTAAGTGTCTTGATCTTCTCCCAGCAGCGATTTAGCTTGCTTAGCTGATGTAGAGGACTCCTCACTGTGATTATTTTCCTCTTACCTGTCCACAGCCATCCTGAGAAAGGCTGGAGCTACTAAACTCGGAGGCCAGACATTACTCCTGAAGGTCTCCTCATGTGGGTCCCGACGTTTCCCCCCGTGGGAAACGTTACTCGCTGTTTGATGCAGAGAGGGACAGACTGACAGACTGTCTGCCATAGCATATTGCAGTCCCGGGACTGTATGTCTACATTGCATCTTTAATGACAGTGAAGTCTGTGCTGGTCAGTGGCCTTGACGTGTGCCAAGCACGTGTAGGAGGCTGACCGCTGAGGAGCACAGTGCAACTCCTACCGTGGCTTCACCAGGAAGAAAACTGCTGTGACAGCACCAGTGACACGCTTAAGTGTGCACATGTATAGATGGCACAAGGCAAACTTGCACCAAAAAGAAGTTGTTCTGAGCATAAAATCAGGAACGTAGATGCACCCTGTGAGCACCTCCACCTTTCCTTTCTCTTCCCCAACAGTACGAGGTCTGCTTGTTTGTCAGAGTTGTTCAGTATTATCCATGTGGGTTGTTTAGTATTATCTGTGTAGGCGTTGTCAATGAAAGTCAGTGAATGTGTCAGCATCTCTGGGTTCAGCACTATAACAACCTGTGATTACAGTTGCACTTTTCATCTGTTGTGTCTGGTGAAACAGAAAACACCTCACAAAGTTTTTTTCTCAAGTTTATAAGAAAAAATACATTTAAGTTAGTTGCACATTTCAGTTATGTATCAAAGCACATATATATTTACATACATACATATATCAATGTATACACACACATATGTATTTATACATACAAATGGTTAGTGAAGAGATGTAATAACACACCCGGTTTCTGGAGGTGCTGTGTCTATACCAGCTCGCAATACAAGTGTTAGCATGCATAGCTCCCTGTGCAACGATCCTTTTCTGTCCCCCACCGACTTGGAGGCACCCGCACCGATCAGGGCAGTGGTAACTGTGTGGAAGTGCTTCTGCTGTTCCCCCGGTGCACCGTGGGGATGCTGTGGTGGGTGCACCTGTCCTCCCCCAAAATGCTTCTGCCTAGCACATGGCTGCTGTTGGGAGCTAGTGTTTCTGCCTGCACTGTTCTTGTTCCTCAAGCTGTCACAGGCCTAAAATTTAAGGACAGGGAGGAGGCTGTTATTGAGACCATAACTACTTACCAAATATATTTTGCTATTTTAAAATCATGATGGTGAACCAGGCGTTAATGAGTTTTCTGATAAATGTTCTGAAGTGTATGAGTGTGTATGCACACGTGTGTGTATGCACCTGGCTTGGTGAATTAGGTGTTCACATTATTGTCTCAGTATTCCCATTTCAGTCCAGATAAACAGCTTTCATACCACTGTTGCCATCTTCTCTGTTTCCCACTCTCTTAACTGTAGTTTCAGTTTATATGGCTTTGTCTCACCTCGGGCACAAACAAATTGGAATGCTGTTTTCCTGTACGATTGCACAATGATGCATTGTTTTACCTAGTGGTTAAATAATTACTAGGCTAGCATTGTCTGTGTTGATATTTTTGAAGCCATTTACCAAATACCTTTTGTGTTGGAGCTGCAAACTCCAAGGCCTATACTTCGTTATAAGGCTACCCTTTAGGAATGGCTGTAAATATTGGACACTCCTGTAAGAACCACAGAATGCTCTGACAGTGACTTTCTAATTTGTATGATTAATCCAACAACTCTGATGCACAGGATATTTCATAATTTTCTTTGAGGAGTTATGTAAATGATATAAAGTACCACTATGTTTTCCCACCGTTTGGTAAGTGGATTTTACTGAATGTGCAAGAGTTCAAGCACTAAGCACTTCTGTTTGTTTTAACATATATTGGTATGGAAAGTAAACCTTTTCCAACCATTAGTTGTTTCTGGAAAGTTATTTCAAACTTTCTTGGAGGAAAGTTCACAGTGGATACAAATACAGAAGTCTTATTTGTGCTGCCTACACTGTAGGAAACAACTTTTACATTATGATGAGTCAGCCTTAGATCATGGAGCAGGAGCTGTGTTCTGCAGTCAGCCTTCGGGTTTGATTGCTTCAGTTCTGACTGCAGTTCGAGACCTGGTGCCCTTTTTCTGGATGTGTAGTTGTAATAAATGTTCTGTTAGGCAGTAGGTCTTCCAAATACAGTCTGATATTCTCCCAAAATAAGTGAAAACCAAAAGTTTGTGTTCAAATTGGATGTAAATCCAGAATACTGAAAAGGATATATTGTTATTGCCCTTCTACCAAAGGGCAGCTGGTTAAATCCTAGCATTGTTTTCCCAGTTTTTTTTTTTTCCCTTGTAAGTGATAAGGCAGTTACATTATGCAGACTTCACATTAGTACAGACTGTATTTTCATTTCCATCTTGACTGTTTTCCGGGAATTTGAGTATAACTTGGTTTGTGTATTAGTAATAAAGACCCATGCCATTGCATTGGTGTTCAGAGGAACCAGGATATTCAGGCTGATGAAAGAACCTTCATAGGAGAGAAGAGAGAATCAGTAAAGCCTAAAATATCTTATAGCGTAATTACACCAGCATATTTAGGAAGCAGAGATATGTAGAGGCTATATATAACTATGCATTTTATGTGTGTGTGTATTTATGTAATATATATGCTTGTATATATACACACTTATATGTACATACACATATGTATGCTATATACACATACACAATACATCTTTATCTATAGTCAGTCATTTCATAGATTGGGAACCAACCTAGCAAAAACAAACCAAAAAAGGAGCAGTAGGTAGTAGGATAGCATGAGTGTCAGTGCCAGAAGAGAAGATGGGGAATGTGCAGAGTATCAGGGGGACAAGAAAGTGAGGGGGGCATTAGGATCAAGGTTTAGATTATATTGACTGCTGAGGACTTACACCCCGTGAGCAATGTGACTGCTGGCGTCAGAAAGCCTTACTTGGCCTGCCCTAGGAAAAGTGCATTCTGACCTTCTGCTTTTAAAAAATAGTCTGGCCTAGACTAGCTAGTCCACAATTTAACCCAACCCCAAATCTAAATTACCAATTTTCCTAATTTTATTGGCCAAGCATTCTAGGAACCGTGGCACATACACAAAGCTCAGAGATGGTTCCCCTCACTAATGTTCATCACTTTGCTTGTTTGCGTGCTGAGGATCTGTGGTTGTGTCAGGACAGTGCAGAGTTATTACAGTAATTGAAGTAAACACCAATTCTTCAAACAATCTAGTAGCTAAATTTACAACTTAGTTGGGAGAGGAATGTTCTGAGCACATTTCAAATGTAAGAACAAAAGCTTTTAATTTCTCTAACAGTTGTATTTAAGCCTGGTCTGGTTACTACTCCTATAGAAGCTCATTAGTTTGCACTGAATTTTGTATTTTCTGAGATTAGACTCTGTCATAAATATTCATTGCTCTTCACAGCAACAAATGTCAGCAGACCTGCCACTCCTAAACTGAATGTTTTGGGACATTAACATCCTATTGAATTCCTGAGAGCAATCAAGAATATTTCATACCTCAGGAAAGAATCTGGAAATGACACCCATGCTGTTGCTTCCACCAAGCAGCCAGGCAACCTGCCTATAATTTTTCAAACATCTTTGAGAAAATTGAAGTTGTTAGTATGATCTTTGCTCTTAGAGCTCTTTGGGCCAAGGAGAACACCTTTTCAGGGTTTTGTGGGATTTCTTTCAGTAGAGATTCATAAAATTTAAAAACTGTAGAAACCACATTTGTAAATGGTGAGTCACTAGTGTCTGAGAGCAGTGACTCTGTAATGTCAAGATTTGTAAATGGTGAGTCACTAGTGTCTGAGAGCAGTGACTCTGAGAGTAGGTGCTCGTAATTGATGAGAAAATACTGGTATTTGTTGTACTCATCCTAATGACTCACTGTTTCCCAACTGAAGCTGTGGCTTCTCATCTTTCCCTTGGTTTTCTTGACAGTAGGTATTACAGCTACTGTTTTTCTGCAATACCATGCTGTTAGGAAATAATGTACAATGGAGACGTTACCAAAGGGGTCGGTCCCTAGCAGCTAATGTTAGGGAAAACGAGGATTTCTCTTGGTCTTCAGCTATTGCTCAGAATTAATTTGCTTTGTGAAGAGTAAAAATTGTAGATCAAGTCTCAAGTACAGCCTCTAAAATTGGAAGAACTATGTAATTCTGAAGAAGTGAACAGTTGAAAACTGGGTGAAATTTAATAGTACAGTGTGCAAGGTTGTGTACCGAGGGACTAATAGAAATTTATGTTATAAATTAGGAGTTCTTCAATCAGAAATCATATTGGAAAAAAAAGACACAAGTGTGTTAGTAGGATGTAAAACATCTATGAGTCATCGATCTAATAGAGCCATGACAATGCCAAATGTTCTTTGTCAAAGTATTTTCACTAGAGACAAAGAAGCGTTTGTGACATTGTACAAAAAATGAGGGAGACCTCATTTGGAGAAGCTCCAAATGAAATGAGGATGAGGAAGAGCTAAAAAAGGTCCTAATCTGATTGGAAAATGAATGCAGAGTGTATTATATGGAAGGGTCCTAAAAATAACGTGTTACTTAAGAAAACAGAAGTTGAGAGGAGATCTGTTAGTGTTTGTCTCTGCACACACAGTCAAGGTAGGCAACGTGGAAGAGAACTATTTCTTCTGCCTGGACAAGGGACAGAGTTGTGTGTGTTTAGCAGAGCAACAAATAAAGATAAGCTGGCCGTGAGAGGTAGGAATGAGAAGTTTCCAAAGTATCAGTCTCATCAGTACCTTCTCTCTCCTCCTTTTAAGATTGAAAAACATCACTCTACATTTTGCTGAAAGGCAAAAGCAGCACTTTTGGCTTGGGGGTGGGTCTCTTCGGTGCAGACTAGTGGAGGTAGGAGGTGGGGGAAACGCCTGGGCTGGTCCCTGTCCCACAGCTGCCAGAGGAGCTGGCTGTGGGTGTCCTGGCAGGCAGGACACGCTGGGATGTGCATTCAGTCTGCCCTGGCTGGTCAGTCTGACCTCCTACTGTCACAAACTTTTAGTTTTCACCAGAAAATTCTGGAAAGATTAAACTTAAATGGCACATGTTGCAGTCCTGATGGTTCGAACTTGTTGGTGTATTGCAACATCACATCTGCTCTCTGCAAAAGGCAAATTTCAGTGGTTGTTAAGTAAACTGGCTGAAATCAACCAGAAATGGTAAGTTTTTATCACAAATGATATAACTACATTGTAAGATTCTTTGTGTTGATCAGCACTTTGATATTCCTTTGAAGATGTTTGCATGCATTGTTCTGTTGTTCTTTGTTGTTTTAAACCAGTACATTTCTGAAAGATACTTATTTTCCAATTATCTCTGTCCCCTCAGTTTGCACTTGTTTTAGTGCAATCTTCCTGCATTGCCAAAATATTACATACCTGTAACTTTACTCCTGGTTTGAGTCAGGAATAAAAGGACTTTATGGATATGATGATGATGATGATAGGGATTATTTTTTTTTCCTTTTGTTAAAATTAGCCATTTTATATTGATGTGTTTTCAGTCTTAAAATGTAAACCAATGTTTTTTATTCTTGATTGCACATTTTTTGGCTTTGATTGTAATAAAATATAACTATGTGAAAATACGGGCAATATGTTTTAGCCACACAGTCTTATTGCTGAGAATTGCTGCTAATTATGTTTGGTGTCAAAATTCAGACTCTAGTTGAAAAATCATTGTTTAGACTTACCTATTGTAGGCAATATAATGTCAAGTCGGTAATCTTCTGTTTTGCTTTTTTCTGCAAATGTCTCAAGTTGTAATGTATCTCTGCGTTTTAACTGCCACTATTTACTTTACAACAGTACTTCTGTGCATTCTAGTTCCACAAAAGAGTGGTTCTCAAAAATTCTATGAAAAATAAACCTTCCTATTTTGTATAATATTTTACTATCAATGCCCAAGTATCTTCCTTGATACAATGCAATGGATACGTTTTCTTCCAATAATTCAAAAGCACAGAAGGTCAGTCTCATCTAAAATTTTCCATGAAAAATATTTCAAAGAGAAAGGGAAACAAGAAGGGTGCCATCTATTAAGTTTTTCCTTCTGGATAATGAATGAAGGTGTGAAAACAGTATTTTTGTGCATATATAATGAAATTATCTGTTTTGGCTTCACAATTAAATATATATTGTAACAAAAACTTGGGGGGGGGGAGAATCCCATTTTTCACGCAGAAGAATTCACTCATGAAATTTCATAAACTGGATTTTTTTCTATCCTTTGAATTCCAAGTGTACTTTTATTTTTTCTCTAAATATAATGTGAAAAATTGACATTTTTCTCTAACATTCTTTCTTTCCATTTCTTTCTTTCCCCCAAAATTTGGAGATAGAACCATAGAAAGTAGAAGTTCTATAAAGTGGTGGTGGGGAGTATACAGGTTTCTTCTCCTCTCCTCCCCCCCCCCCGCCCCCCCCGGTTAAATTATTTAGTTATTTATTTATTTTATTTTACAAACTGATTAAATCAAAAATTTTATGAGTCATAGGTTGTTATTTCTTTTATTCCCTTGCCAATCACCTAGCAATACTATAACTCTTTCACACCTGAAAAATAAGCCAGAATATTAAATGCTGCACTGCGAATGCCAAACTTTTAATTAATTCCACTACCAAGCTACCATGTAGATCTGCACCAAATTAATGTGCCGGTTATCCACAACTACAAAACGTCTAGCAAACAAATCAGATGGAAACAAGGCAAAGTGGTGGAGGTTGTCCTGTTCCTGTTGTAATGATCATAAATACATATTTGTTGAAATTACTTGTAACTCTTTTTTATGCTGGTTATTTCTTAAAATTGGTGAGACCGTGTATAAGGAGATTCAGAGGATAAAGGTTTCTAAGCAGCATCATAAAAACCGTATGAAAAGCACATAGTAATTTGTTTTTAAAACAATATAAAGTGAAGTAGACTAGATTCTTCGTTGGCAGAATACATATAAAATAATAGTAGGTGTTTTGCAGAGGTTAAGTTTGCAAATTGGAAGTATCTAAACCTGTAGAGAGTTATAGCTCTTATGCCCTTCTGTAGCTTAGACTTTATTCCAAATTGAGAAAGTAAACAGAATACAGATGAATCACTTCTTGTATAAATACAGCGTGTGTATTGAACGCTGACATTCCTCTTAAATAATCATTTTAGAATAAAAACTGGCATATATCACTTAGAAGCATCTTTGGTGATTTATCAAAATATTGTTTGAAACACTGTCAGGTAAAGTCATTTTATTCTTGTTCCCTATTTCAATACCACTTTGCTTTGACTTTTAAAGATAAGTATAAATATTTCTCAGCGTTTGCATTGTTGAAAGACTGTAGATATGGCCTTACTTGTTTCTTTAGTTTCATCTCAGCAGGAATGAGCCAATAAAGATTCAGAAAGATATTCAGACATCAAAATGTCACAATCTGTTACCTTTTTTCAGATGTGAAATTTGCTGAATAAAAGTGATGATTATTATTTCCATTAACTTGAAAATGGAAAGCTGAAATGCTGAAAAGCATTCTTGTGACTTAAGAACGTTAGTCCCATTGACTTCAATAACATTTATATTCCTAACATCCTTACCACTTCCAAAATTGTGTTTTAGGAAGTAGATTTGCAAAAATTGCAGGTTGTCTTAAGTGTGTTGAAGTCAGTGAAACAGACAATTTGTATCAGCTGAGAATCTGTCCAGAGGCATCTAAATATAGGTTTAAAAGCTTAGCTTTAGGCTGCTATTTTTTGAAATGCTGTTCCACTTTCTTCCCAGTTTATTATAAAGATGTAAACTGTTTCCCACACTTTGAGATTACAAATATTTTCATCATTCATGATGACCTGTTTTCTTCAAATAGTAACTCTGGCTGAGTTTAATAAACCATATTCCAGAAGGCTTACTACTTTGGCACTACATTATTAAAATATTGCCAATATATTAATAAGCAACTACTACTACGTATCTTCCCTTTAGGCTTTTTTAAACTAAATTTATTTGCTGCTTAGAGAAGATGCAGAAAAATGTATTACAATACGTTGTAATGTATATCTACATATACAATGTATACAATAATTCTTATTGTAAGAATGTTTTTCCAACATATATAGTGGGTCAAACTTGTCTGAAAAATTGCCTTAATAATTCTTGTCTGAAGGCAGTAGTGGCATTTTTTTTGCCGTATCTCCTATAAGGGACACTCTGGGAGAAGATATAGCTAGAACTCCTTGTATTGCAGTGAACATACACCAGTACTGCTTCTGCCATCTAGGATAATCTGGATATTACTTAAACTGTAATTAGTCATTCTTATCTGATGGTGTTCATGCTGTATAATTTTAATGTGTCAAATGGGCAAAGGAAAGACAGAGCAGAAACTAGAGCCCTGTATATAGGCTTGTTTCATATGCCAATTTTTTTTGTATTTATCACTTATTTGTTTCTTTAAAACTTCCATTTAACAGATGCAAAAGTGATTTATTTTTTCAGAAGAGTTTATATCTGACTAGTAGGGTTAAATTTCAAATAAAGACTTCATAGCACAAAGTGGTGGGAGGGGAGAACATTTATAACTATGGAGACTCACCCTAGCCCACCTTACACTCATTTTGTTCTTAATTATACCAGAACCCTGAGCTCCTCCCAGAACAACTGGGAGCTAAACACACACAGAGTTCACTCCGACTGTTATTAATGAGATCTAGTTTGGTTATGCTTAGACTCTGTGCTCTGCTTTCTCAGGTATGGTTGTTTTATGGTATGCAAGGAAATTGTTCATTATACTCAGAACACCTTAAGTCAGTATCCTTTTAATTTAACTTGATTAAAAAACAAATCTACAGAGTAAAAATGCCTGCACACAATTCAAACTGCAAGAGGAATTAAACAGAGAGAAGATGACTGCTGGAATGCATTGAGAAAGGATGGGGTTTTTACCTGCCATGACCATCGGAGACCTTTTCTTTTTCCCAGCTGGAATAGGAGACTACTAGAAGCGCATGCTTCTCAGCTGCAGTACTGATGCAGCGTTGACTTGCAGGTAACACACACCTCCTCTGAGTGTCTGTATGCACTGCACTGTATGTCACTCTCTTGTGTTATCTTTGAGTAATGGCTCAACCTGATACCCTGGGACACTGTGTTTCTGTCATTTAATAGGTTGTTGGATTAAGGATGGATGGTTCTGAGCTGAACACATGTAGAATGACATTTTTAGTTGTTGCCGTCCTTAGCCATATCAAAGTGTAGAAACTGTACCTGCAGATGCTGTGGGCTGTGAACTTCAGCAGTGGCCATTTGTCCCTCCACATGAGAGGGAAGGGATATCCTGTGACCTGTGTTCTTGCAGCGCATCGGAAGTTCCCTAAAGGCCAGCAAGCAGACAGCGCCTAACCTGTGATCAGCTCTGCGGTGTGCAAAAGGTTACCTTGTGCTGCCGTTTCCCTCAAGCCTTGAAAAGTTCACTGTACTGCAAGGCATTTTATTTATGTAATCGGGAAAATAAAAATAATCATGCAAAACGATGACTCTCAACTGCTTATATTCTAACACATATAAAACGTGATTGACAATTACTTTTGAAAAACTGCAGAATACGTATGTCTGAATAAATTACAATGGTCATTAGTTCTTTATCACAATTACATTTTCCTGTAGCTGGTCAGTGAGTTCTTTTATGAACTATTAATATTTGTATTTCTGATTGAAATACATTTGTAGATTATATTCACCAGTTATATCCAGCATTTTTGCTTTGTAGCCATCTTTTTAGCACGTATGGCTTTTCCGTGCTTCTCCCAGTTCAGTGTCTCCAACGGACTGATTCAGTTCAGGCTCACAAGCTCTGTGTTGCAGCTTGCTTCCTGTCACTGGATTATGAAACAAATCTTGCCCATATTTGCCATACTTCGTAATGGAATGTCATCTCTCTGCTTACCTTTAGCAGTTCTCTAATAACTGAATAAGAAGATCGCATTATGGCCTGCAGTTGCTTTGTTTTTTTCCTTTTAAAGCTATGTCTCCTAGATAGAAGTCTTACACTGGCCTCCGCTTTGGCACCTGTTCCCCAGAGTGCAGTGTGTATCAGATGGGGTTAATTTACTTGTGATGTTCTCTCTAGCCCAGTTGGCAAACAGCCACTGCAGCCAAACACATTTTTAATAGTGTGGTAATGTAACTATCTTGGAAAGCCTGTCAGTAGAGATCTTCCAGATCTTACAAACTATACTTCTTACAGTTAAAACTACTGGAGATTACCTATGAAGAAATCAACTATTCTTCTAAGGGGGCATAACTATAACTATATACAGATACGTCATGCACGACAACAGGGGTTGTCCTTCTGCTTTTTCATTTTCTGAGGTGCTCCTTGCCATCTCTGACTACTTCCATACTTCTTCCTTAATTAATATGTAGATAGTTAATGAGTAATGACATTTTTCATCTCAAATTCATCCTTGTCTTTTTCTAGCACATCCCCATTTTATTTCTCTGGCTTTCCTTTTAGAAATAATTCTGGGTTTTATATGTGTTCACGCTGTCTTTAGGCCATATTTCAGTAGAAATAGGAATCAAAAGGACTACTAAATAAGAAACCTGTGTTGAGAGTAAAATTCTTTTACTCTTGTTTTTTGGGTTAGCTAATTCAGTTAACTTTTAGTCATCAGATATTCATTAACACCCTTCGAACTTGGTTCATCCCTGTTAATTATTCAGCACCTTAAGTTAGGTCTTCTTCTTGCTCTCTGGCAAAGTAAATGGGAAAACAGGGCCAAAACTGCATTTTCAGTCTTGCAGGCTAAAAATAGGTCTGTCTTTAATTTATGTTCATTCATTCCATGTAAAACTAGTACATAAGAGTATAAAGCATGTGCTGAATTCTTTAGAGATTTGAAGAATATATTGTGTATCCTGATGAAACATAGGTTATTTTTAGTCAACTTTTAGTAGTGGGAAACCTAGAGCCTGCTTCTCCTCTGTCTTCAAGATGGTGGAGATCCAGATCCCAAGTACTAGTCATTTTATATTAATTTAATAATATGTTTAAGTTGATCAGTACTGCAGTGTTTATAAATCAGTTGTTACTTTGCACTGTATTATTACACTGTAAACAAAATATAAGTTGTCAAATACATTATTTACCAAATACTGAATCTTTTAAGCAAAAACAGTGAGGTGACCTTCGTGGCAGTGAATGATACAGTCAATCTTGCTCAGTTTCAGTGGTTTTGAATTTAGATAACTGCAGTGGGTCCTGGGTTCATAGTTGTTAGACAGATGTATTTGTCCTAGAACATGGAGCAATTTTTATTGTCATTATGGCACCTGTGTTACTGATATATTGTGTTTCTTTGTCCAAATGCAGACATCTTATAGCAAAATCATTGATCTCATCAGAGCCACGTACAGTTTACTAGATGTGAATTTGGCTCCAAGATTTAGTGACTGTTAGGGTGTATTTACCCTGTGACTCTAATGTGCCAAAGCTCATACTTCCCTCAAGGAATATTAATTCTGAAATTCACTGACAAAATAGCTGTATGTTTGCTGTTACTTGTATTTTGAATGGTTTTAACTAGAAATACTTTGAAACTAGATATACTTTGAAATTTTGCAAACATGAATTTCATATGTTCAAGTTGTCCATTGAAATCAGCATTTTAAGATAGATACAAGGTTAAGAAACACATTACTTTCCGGAAAGGGGACAATAGTTTAACTGAGTCCATTTAATCCTGCAAGTGGGCACATATTTTCTTGTATCATCTTCCAGGTAGCATTCCTCTAGATTTTTCTGAGATAAACAGCATGAAGTAGAAAATACCAAATGTTAAGTTAAATTTTCAGTTTTCTATATCAAAGGATCCTTCAAGTAGTGGTGATTCTTAAGCAAAATGGGACATTTCAGGGTCATGATGTGAATGTATACATTAGGGATTATTTGGCTTCAACATTCAGGAAAGCAGTCTTAAGATACTGTATGGAAGTACCACATGTATCCTTTCCTTGTAGTCACACCATTGACCCCATCCCAGCCCATCTTCCTGCTGTTACAGAGCAGTAGGTAACAGTTGCTTACTCTGCAAGTAGGTCCTGTTCAGCAGGCAATTCTGGCAGAGCAGCTGCTGCTCCAAAATGCAGCATAGAATCATAGAATAGTTTGGGTTGGAAGGGACCTTTAAAGCATGTTCCATAAGTGTGGTGAGCAAGAACCCACAAACAGGGATCTACAAAGAATATCTAATTATGTGCCATAGGGCATATCGTAAGAAAATTTGTGCACCAGGTAAGGTAGACTTTCATGTAATTTAGTCCAGAAAGTGGACACATACATTAACCTTGTTTTTAACCATGCAAAGCCAGTTATCAGGAAGAAGGTAGAGGAATCCAGAAAGCGGATGCAAAATAAAAAGAGAAAAAAAAGAGTTTTTAAAAAAAAAAAAGGATAAAAAATGTATTCATAAAGTCTTGATATTGCCAGGAGCTTTGCACTGGCTAATGGCATTTACTCTGCATTCTGTTTATTTATGTAATCAGTTAAGCAGAAGTGGATCTGAACTGAAATTTAGAATGCCCTTTCCCAACGATTTGAAAGCTGTGTTGGGAAAGAAATTGGTGTGTGAACAAAGGTCAAAACTGTGAAGATTTCACCTTTCTCTACAATCAGTTGAGCAAACCTTTCCAGTTGTAGAGTGATTCATAACTGGGTCCTGAACTAAAGGATTAATTTTAGAGATCTGATCCATTTCCACCATAAACAAAACTGATGGGAATTTAGGATCCTATGTGGAAGGCAATATTTTAAGTGAGTAGTGTGTTTTTAAATCCTTACCTTTTGCACGCAAACATTTTTCCTGAAATCGGTTGTCCATGTGTTTTTATTATGACTGAATCATGAAAGAGCTTGATTTCCTGTTTCTGTATATAGGACTTTTGTCTTTGTGGTACTTTTTGTTTTAGGCCCTTGATACAGAATTAGGTAAAGTCTCGCAAGTCTTCGGTGCCATAGATGCATTGGTTGTGTTTAGACACCTTCTGCACCAGCAGTTCCATCTTTTGGGCATTGAAATTGATTTTTCTCATCTTAGCATTTGAAGATGGAGAGTGCCCTTGCCCATCGCCTGAGAGTGTACAGTGGCTCGAACAGCAGAGGACGTGGAGTCAGCAGATTTTCGGGCACCAGAAATGGCAGCATCAGGAGCATCAGCACGAGTAGACTGTGTTGAGGTAGTTCTCCCAAACTATATTATGAAACCAAACAATTCTGGTATACAAAGGCTGATGGAGGCTGCCTCTTAGTCCAGAATGTTTAACCCAGATGAATATGTTGGCTGGTTTTCCCATATGCTTAACCCATTGTGTACAGCCCTGCATTTTGCACAGCGGTATTTCTGATAGCCATGCAGCCAAGGCAACGGTATGCCTTGTGGACTGACTACTCCTAACTTCTGTTTGTCTTAATAACGAGACCATATAAAAGTAACGAAGAACACTGCTACGACTGACTGAGAGTTTCTGGAGTTATTTAGTCTTCAGAGACTTAATTGCTTTAGGCATCATCCCATGGTCTCTGCTATAGTCTCTGATTTGTGGATTGATACTGCAGATTGTAAAACCCTTAAGTTCTTCAATATAATTAAAAGTGAAATGGATATTATTTTTGATAGTTAAAGATGAAATAGACATTATTATAGATATTATGTACATTATTTTAGATATTTTCTCTGTTATGTATTTCAGTCCATGTGTAACAATATTTTGTATCTCAAAATCAATTTTTAAACATACTCTGTTATTTTGAAGCCTGGGTAATATATAGATTCAATACTTTATGACAGATTAATTTATACTTTTGGTCCTTTGCTTTACACCATACATGTTTTCTATTCTAGAAATGATATAAATTATCTTGAGATTCACTGAAAACTAAGACTGAGTTTTCTTTGTAATCCATTAAGTTATGTATAAGTAAATAGCTCTTTGTGACTGTATCATGTAATGCTTTAGCCCTGGTTAAGATTTAGTTACTCTGCAACAGGTAGACTATTAACATTAAGTATTAATTTTACAATGTAACTTCCAAACTGATTCAGTAATGAATTTAAAGTTATATTGCAAGGTTTCAAATACTAAAACTGGAAGAGACTCCTGAATGTGACATTTTAACAACTTTGAAATAAAGGTTACTGTGTACAACAAAAGTGTGAGAAAATATTATTTGAAATGAATACAGCAGATAATCCAGTAATGGCAACATACTTGCATTTATTTGCTTTTTGTTTCTTCGGAAAAGAATGGTACCCATTTATCATAAACTCAAATGAAAATGTAATGCTGTATGTTGTTGCACAAGGAAATAGAGTATGTAACCGTTATACCTTTCTCAGTCCTATCTCTGTAGAAGTATGACATGAAAGAAGCATGCATTAATTGTGTAGTAGCATTATAGTGCCTCTTTCATTGTATTTATCATTGTGTAAATCTAGTTGTGCCTCTGACACAATTGCTTTTCACTCATGAATTTTTACCTATTAGAGATACTTTTGTTATTTATGAATACAGTTCTTCATATGTAGGAATAATTCAGATATGATTAGAGGTTTTTTATTGAAGGTTTGGATAAACCTTCATGTAATCACCATCTCCTATCTGTCAGAAGCTGACCAGGATTTTGATGAGAATACCATGATTTCATTAAAATAATTTATGGCAATTGACTCATTTGTTTTGCCAGAAACTGTAAACGCAAAGCATTTTCCTGATTATTTGAAGTGTTTACAATGTGTAGATAAGTATCTTCTAAATAAGGCAGCAAAAACAAACATGCAAGAACATGAGAAAGTTATGTTAGGCAATATATGTGATTACCATGAATTATAATTAATACCACTGAATTGTATAATGTGAGTTACAATTTATGGACTGTGAATGTTTTAAAACTATTGTGAGCAATGTTAATTTTTCACCAAGTATTCAGTAATGTCTCTAAGCTACTCTCTATGCTGGTTTTCATGCATTTGTAGTTTTTTGAGAACAATGTTCTGTTATTGTGTTTAAAAATAATAAAAAAAAAGATTCACCTTATTCTGAACCTACCATGAGGTCCACTTCCATAGCCAAGAACCAGATCTTCTCCATATAACTCCTGCAGTTACTTATGAATGGAAGAATAGATCCAAATGCAATATGGATAAAGATTTATGTGAAATTTTTGTCTGCAAGTTTTATTAGCACATTAATTATATTACATTACATCATTTAAGCAATGAATATTTAACTGAGCATTACTCATAATTGCACGTTTCCTGTTCCACCTTTATAAAATGACCCCACATAAAAAATATAATGAATCTTTTCATAAGAAAAATATAAGTAATTACATGAAAGAGATAAAAATATCACAAGCTAATGAAAAATCTCATATAATGTTCCATTGGGTACATTTGGCAGTGTGCTTTATCTTTTGATATAGTACCAGCTGACTGACATTAATCTGCCCCCATATAAATGTTACAGTTACAGTTTCTGACTGTAGAAATTACACAAAGTAATGTTTAAAACTTGCCTTTTATGATAAATTTACAGTAGTACAAAACACACCTTTTAAAGTAAAAGCTTTGTTCAAAGGTAGAATACAGTATGAAATACACAAAAATTACTCAATTGTTACAGATTATCATTCATTTAATCTTTGAAGAGTTTCAGAGTTTCACATTTCAAAATATATAATTCTGTGTATGTATAAACAGTAATTATATATGTAGATAACAGAGAAATACTGCTCTTCAGCTTCCAGTTCCTGTTAGGTATTTTCAGTCTTGTGGCTGGGTTCTTTTGAGCACTTTAACATGGGCATGGGGAGTCATAATCAGTAGAAGCTTTTATCGACTTTAATGCAGAATGATAAAGTCAGAAGTAATACTGCCTGTGAGAGAAAACTTTGTACAAACTATTAAAAATGTATGTCACGTTTCCTGTTTTTTTTCCTTGTGAAGGCATTGTACTACATAATGCTTGTCGTTGTATACAGTTAATATTATAACTGAAAAACTTTTAACATCTGCAAATGTAAAGAACTATCAACTTGCAATGCTCACAAGCTGAAATGTGTTTCCTGTGGTAAAAAAACCTTTATGTGGTATTAAGGAGTGAAACCTGCCGTCAGGATTTGTTAAAGGAACTTTGGTAATGTTTAAATGCTTTTCATGACTTAATCCTTCAGGCTGAGAGTGTGTGCACTACCTGACTGTATAATGAGTGGCTAGTCTTCAGAGGGGTCCAACTGATTTGTTTTAAGCAAAAATATTTTGATTTCCAAAACAGCAAATGGTAAATTGTGGATAAGTAAATGTAATAATTTTTAGAAAACTCTTGAGTCCAGTCATGCAAACACTTATTGGCAGGGAGTGCACGCATTAGTGTAAAGAATTCTCATAAAGTTAATGAGATTCTGTATGGTAATAAGAGTGTCCGTAATCATCAAGTTTGCAATTACAAATGTAATTACTTATTCCATTGAGTTCAATTATTTTAAACATTTGTATGCGATATTTACAACTTGTATCTAAATGTCAGAAGTCTAAACTAGATTAACAAATCAATTAAGACACAATGGTGAAAGTTTTAGGAGGAGTAAGTTAGACAAAACATAACAATTTTTAGGGATGTATGTGTTATTTAAAGAGAAAGGGAGTGTAAGTGAGCTGAGTTGAGTGTGTTGCAGCTTTGTTTATTAAACTTAGCTTTTGTCTGGATGTGTAAAATTTCAGTCAGCTTTTGCAAGACGTTTCCAAAGAGAAGCACAGCGCAGTTAGAGCACCAGAGGGGTTAAAAACATTTTTCACTATTATTTTAATGGAGATTATAGTATGAAATGGAATCATTTTGGGGAGAGTGTGAAACATTCACTTTATCCAATTGACTTCATTATCTTTCTTCAGCATCCTCATCTGTTGTGCTGGTGGAATGCTTATTGCTTGAATGGCTCCCAGACTTCCAGATACTCTTGCATACTAAGGACTTACTATTAAAAGATAAAATATTTTCATTAGTCCTTCTGGTTTTATAGCAAGAATAAATCAAAGTAATGAATACTATAAGAACAAAAATGCAGTAAGAAGCAGGTTGGGAATTGGGGACCATGAATCAAGATTTATATTACTAAAATGGGGGTCTGTGTAGAGTATATAGAAAGTCAGTTTCTGCTTAAGAATCTGTGTGCTCAATCTTGACTGATCATAGCTATATTGGTAAATATTGTTTTGGAACAGTGTCAGATGTAATTCCTCCATGTTCTAGGCTTAAACTGCAACATCTTGTTTTGTACTTCGTAGTCAAAAATTTGTTGTTACTTTTTCACTTAATTTTAATTTAGGCGCTAACCCCTTTGGAGCTGTGTGGGCAGCTACCATTCATTTTAGCAAACAAGCAAAAAGTATCTGTCGCTTTCCTGTCTCAAAGATATTTGTGAACATTGATCAAGTAGGTTGGAAAATATGTTGGAAAAGAGACGTGGAATAGTTGTGGGACAGGAAAGAGAAATATATAAGGAAACCATGTACAACAGTGAACTTGAGTGAGTATGAAATGGGTGAACTATCAAAAATCATTAAAAAGAAAAGTTATCGTGACTTAATCTGCATTAGAGTGACTGTCAGCATAGAAAGATGAAATGATTCTGAAAGTAAACTGTGACTGTTTCTAGATATTTCCAAAAGACCAAATGATTAGCAGAAATAACATAGTTGCTAGGTTTCAAAGACTTGTTAGGAAACTGAGATTATGCAAAACGGGACAAAAAAAGAACGGTAATGAACAAGTAGAAAGATGAACACTTAGAGGAACATTTTAGAAAGCCATGAAGGTTAAAACAGACATACAGTAACACAGAAGGCACTGAAGAAATCAATAATATAGGAATATGTCCTGCAGTGGTATTACCAGTAGTTTGACAGTACTGGTAACAGCAGTTTCAAAGGACTTTAGGACTTGGCATTGCAGTCCCCAAAACTGTTGTGTAAATGCATTGGTACTTACCACATTTTCCAGCTTAAATTTTCTGTGTTTGAAAATACTGCAGATTATGTTAGATGAAAGTTAAATATGAAAGACAGCAGGTTCTATCAAAAGGAATTATTCATTTGGTTCAGTGGTGAACTATTTGCCTAAGAGGCCTAGATATATTTTAACAACTTCTCTGTATAGAACGTTAATTTCTGTAAAGTGCAGAAGCACATCTGATGCCTGATCTTAATTTGTGACCATAGGATTCATTCCTTGAAGTTATGCTGAATGGTGAAGAAATAGAGTAGGTCAGTCAAAGTGTCTGTTTAATTAAAGAAATCTAATAAAGTACATAACTTCTTAAACTTGAGAGAGGAATATTTGTTTATCTACATGTTTTTTGATTTTGCTAACATATGTCTAGCAAACAATGCTTCACTCGACTACTGAAGAATGGCAGTTATATTTCTGTGATTTTTTTTTCCTGTTTAGAAAACTAAAAGTAAAGTTTGCTTGTAATAAATATGCAGCAGTGTTCTCTGTCTAGCCCCATCGCAACCTTATTTTTCCATAATTTAAATGTTAAAACAGGTCTCTATTTTTTAGCCATAGCATCTTTGATGATCAGTTTTACTTCTGATACAAATTGCAGAGATAAAATGGTTGATATTTTAGATCCCATCAATTAAGGCTATGCTAATTTTTGGATTAGGATCAACTCTGATTACATTAGGAGGCCGCTAAACTGACTGCTGCAGTTAACGCTAAATTACTTAATTATTTTTATCCTCTTTTTTTACCACCGCCACCACCAACAAAACCCAGTATGGTGTTTAGAGTATATTGTTCTACCAGGGCTTAAAGAGAAGTTCTGCAGTAGAGGTAATATCCTGTTCCAATTTTGTTCACGGAAACAAAGGCAGTAATTAATTTATTAAATTTGAACTTGATTCAGAACAGGGTAGCCACATTGCCTTTTGGAAGGCGTTCTGGCTCAGGCTGTCTCCCAGATCTGCCCAGGAATTGCGTGGGGTAGAGCTAACCAGTAGGAGCCAAAACTGTGTGAGGAACCATTTCATGTTTAGACAGCAGTAGGGATGGTGGAGGGCCAACATCCAGGGTCACTTTCTGGCATGTTACACCACTCGCATAGTCGTAGCTCTTAGGTCCCTGGGAGACTTACTATCTGAAATGCCTTGTTCAGTGCAGAATTTTCATTCAAAGGCCTGGAAGAATATAATCATCATAATTCAATTTTTTCAAAATGAATGAAATCTTTATGGAATATTTATAAAGCCATTTGGTTTAAATTTAATAACCCTCTAAAATACAAAATAAGGGTATTGAGTGCACTATTTGAAATCATTTACTAACGTTTAAATGTCAGCCATTATAAAAAATCAAGATTGATATATTCAAATGATGAAATCGTTCTTATTCTCTAATGTCATAGTAATTTTGAATACCACTTCCTAATCTTAATTTCATACAAATACGAAATTCTAACATTTTGGAAAGCCCTGAAGTAGCAAATAGTACACATGTATCATGTAGTAAATTAGCTTTAGAAAAAGCTTATTTTTTTCCAGCATGAGCAAAGTTGTACAGTACACAACTGCAGAACGTCCATTCCAGTTAAGGAAATCACAGTCCTGCCATCCTTCTAGCATGCTCAGTCCTTCAATTCCTGTTCACAAGTTGCTCAGCAATTTTCCTCTCATTTTGAAAAGATCTTTGCTGCTTTGGGATTACTTCTTTGAGTCAGTGCTTCTGCTGTCATATGTTCTAAGTATAGTTTTTAAAACTCTGTGTATTTTTAAAAAGTTTGCCTATATTCAAAATTGATAGATTTTAAATGCTTTTAACAGTCATTCCACATGCACTGTGATATGTGCCTTTGTCAGTTTAAGCTATACTTGACATAACCAGTTTTTTTCACAGCACAAATTCAGAGATACACCTGGGAGATTTATCCCATTGACTTTGGTAAATTAAGAATTTAATCATGTAATTTTTAGCAATTTCTCACTTTTCCTCTTATTTCACTGTTTGAGTCACCTGAGCCCGAGCAGTAAAAGTGCCTTTTTTGCTGTTATGTAGTGATCAGTCACAGATGTAAATCCAAATTATTCCTCATTTAAAGCCCTTTACTGCATAAAGCATGGTTGATACTAACTTTTGGTTCACTTTCTTACGATATGTTCTTATTTGACTCTTTCTTTTATAATGCTGTGAAGAAGGATAAGCTGCTTTGGTTGATTTTGCTGTCATTTGCACACAGTCTTTTGCAACAGAGGCTGCGTGAAGCCTTTCTTGCCCTCAGAGGAGCTGCTGCCTGAAAAGGGGCTCTCAGGGAATCACCCACCAGCAAAGTATGACACCTTGCTCCCATCCACACGCGGTGTCGTGGATCACACCATCTCCCTGCCATGCTCCTGTGCCATGAACTGCACAGAGAGAGGAACACTTGCCTAGATGTGCTTTGCAGCAGATCAAAGGCTTGACTCTCAGATTGGTCATTTAATTAAAAATCTGTATTCTGTTGTTTATGTGCTTACAATGATAGAGTTTTCATAAGCTACTGGCAGACAGCGAGTGTCACTAAATACCACTGCTTACGGGTGTGACAGTTTGTTTACTTACTACTAAAATGGAAGCCGTGTTTCAGGTCACCCGTACTACAACCCAAAGAGGAGGGGACCCCATCAGCTCAGTGCATTCTGTTAAACCAACACAAGTACTCAAAACAAGCCTCATCTAAGCTTAATTTGTTTAGCATGCTGATCCTTACACAAAAGTGCTTTTGCATCGTGACTGTAGTTAGGCACAGTTTTGGGGAGGTAACAACCGTACTTTGTACTTTGTACTGTTTGGCTGTGAAGAGCCAAAACACTTTCTAGTGGTTTATAAAGAAGTTAATAACAAATTTATAAATCTGTATCAAAAAATGTCACAATTGATATTACTTTCAAATGCTTATAAATATAACATAGGTCATTTTCCTGAAGCAACTATGCAAAATTATACCAAGACTACTAAAGTAATTGTTGCTAACTTTTTAGTTCAAGTACTTTAGCTCATGTCTTAAAGATGGAGTATATTGTTCTCATTTGTATCAGCATCAGTCTGATGTAATTCTTTTTGCAATAACAGTATCATTTGAGCTTTATTTTTATCTAAACAAAATTTGACCGACATTTTGCAAGTAAAAAATTCATCTTAGATATCTCTGAATCTGTTACAGGTCAATGCACAAACTGACTCAACTGGAGAGACTTGATCTGGGCAATAATGAATTCTCTGAGCTGGTAAGAAATGCACCATTTTTTAACAGAAAGTCTGTGTGCTTTGGATGCTCTGTGTATGGGGCATTAAACTTTTACTTAAAAGGCATTATTGTATTATGGCCACATGCCATGGTCACATTTCCTTGTAGAATAGAAGATTGATCATAGTTCATGAGGTGAATGTTGATAATACATTATGCTTCATCTACATCAGGCTTCTGTGATTCAGATCAAGGTCACAGGTGATTCTCACTCTGAGCTGGTTGCCACTGCTGGAATACTTCAATGTGGGATGAATTGTTGATCTCAGCATAAATACTTGTGTCGATTATGTATTAATTTCTTAATATCTATCATTATATCCTGCAAATATTAGCAATTGGTATTAACAGAAGTAAATTTTGGACTCCAAAAGAGGTTTCTGTCCCTAGCTCACCTCTAAGATGAGAATTAGGTTCCCTGAGGTTTAATAGCTTTTGGGAATTTTCTCTAGTATCAGTATAGAAAATAATCAAGTTGCTGTTCCCTTTAGGTATGTTTCTACTACATCTATAGGAATTGACACTTCTCAGAAACAGTATGAGGGTGTTTAAACTGTGTTTTAAATTTGGTCTGTTTCTAAGGAGAGCTCACTGACTTCATCCTGCAGGAACTGTAAATATGTCAAGAGAAGCAAAACTCAGAAAAACTGCTGCCTCATCCTTTTTGAGACCTATCACTGCTAGGGCTATTTGGGAGGGCCTGTGTGTTTGCAGGACAACAATTTAATACTGTGACACCCACTGTTGCACTGATGGCGAAATAAATGTCTGCGTGTGCCTTATCCACCAACAGCCTGTCCAGTGACTGTTAAACCCTGTGAGGTGAACCACCTTTCCTCCAGAGTCATAGAAGAACAATCTGTAAAAATGGTGCTGCTGAATCAGGGCTTACAATTTTATGAGGGTGATATTTCCTGTAGCTTTAATTAAAATTAAGGTAAT
The DNA here is from genome assembly GCF_965638725.1 of Aptenodytes patagonicus. NCBI lineage: Eukaryota > Metazoa > Chordata > Aves > Sphenisciformes > Spheniscidae > Aptenodytes > Aptenodytes patagonicus. Next base: position 57,911,613 of record NC_134953.1, on the reverse strand, counting down.
TTCACTTTAAACAAATTGTGAAATGTCATCTAGTAGGAGAAAGATGTAGCAAAGAGTCTACATCTGGTTTATAGACGGTGCGCTATCTTCTACCATTATGGTTATAATCCTGTTAATGTTTACTGATTTATACTGCTGTGTAGGAGAAAATAGATGGTTTTAACTCAGATTTTTAATTAAACCTAGAAATCTTTTGCATAGATAAATAGAATAAAATTTTCAGAAGTGGTATTTGGAATTTTGATCAAAAGAAATATATATATATATGCTTCCTAAATTCAGAGTGTGTCTTTTTGGGGGGTGAGTTGGGGGTGGTTTGGTTTTGCAGTCTTTGTTTTAAATGACTTCAACATCATTCTGCGTTTTTGCATTGTAGCATACTGTCCCCTAAGAATGATAAATCAGGAGTCCAGTGGTCCCATACTGCTATTAGGACCAGACTCCCAGAGTTGACTCATTTTTCAGGAAGCTGGGCCAAAAATGTATGAACTAGAATCAAATGCCAGAAGCAAAATGGGCGAAAAGGCAAGGGAACAGCATGAATCTGCAGACATGTCATAGGAAAAGTGGTACTAGTTTAAATCAAGATCTCCTGGAAAAAAGGATCGAAAAGTCCTCTTTTCATGGATTCTGAAAATCTGATTTGGGTTGCTTCTTACTGGGGAAAAATACTGCCTAGAACTGTGGTGGTGTGGAAGAGGTTAATTTCTTTGACAGTCCATCCCTGGACTATTGAAGTCCCTCCCTTTGCACTGGGAGACTGTGCTTTTCATACAGACAATCTGGAGCAATAGGCATGAGGTTAAGACTACAGGCAGTTGCAAAAATGAAGTAATTCTGTTAATTCATTTTCTGGAAACAAGATTATACAAATCATGACATAGGTATGGGCCCAAAATAGAAATTGTCACTTCCTAAATAGCAGCCATGTTCAGGTGACTTAATGTAATCAAGGAAGGGAATAGGTAATCTGTGTCACGGGTCTCCAGGAAAACTGGAGCATTAAATCAAAAGGTATAGATCAAGGATTTGAAATCTCTCCATCTTTGAAGTGTCAAAAAATGGCACTGGACAAGTGAGCAGCAGCAATTGTAGAACCTTTGCCTGAAAGGAGGGGGAAGGCTGGCATAGTTCTTTCCAGAGTTTCAGGACTCCAGTGTCAGGAGCAAGGCTTTAGAAGAAATTTTGAAAGAAAATAGTTAAAGGTAGGGAGAGAAGGAAAAGGAAAAGGAAAGAGGATAAAATGTGATATACTTTTACTGAAGATTAATGTCAGTCTTCGATTCAGACTTGATACTAGGAAACATTTCTTTACCAAGAGGGTGTTCGAACAGGCTTCCTGGAGATGTGGTCGATGCCCCAAGCCTGTCAGTGTTTAAGGGGCATTTGGACAGTGCCCTTTATAATAAGTTTTAAGTTTTGGTCAGCCCTGAAGTGGTCAGGCAGTTGAACTGGATGATGGTTGTAGGTCCGTTCCATCTGAACTATTCTATTCTATTCTATTCTATTCTAATTGTGGCAATCTATGTGGAAAATGAAGTTATTCTCCAAAAATGCATCAGCAGAAGCATTTCTAACAGAGACAAATAATAAGTTTTTAATACCACTTATCAAAACATTTGTGAGATCTCATCTGAATTATAGTATACCATAATCCATACTCAAGAAATTTCAAATCAAACTGTAATATGTACAACATAGGAGTAGGCTGTTGACTTTGAGAAGGGCATCTGTCTGATGAGAGGAATTTAAAAGAAAATTAAAGTTGAGAGGGGAAATTATGATTATCTATAATAACCTTAGTCAGTGAACACTCTGGAGGGATAAAGAACCATTAATCATTACAGAAACAAATAGTATAAAATGACCATTAATTAATTTAGCCTGGAAATTAGAAGTAGTTTTAACCACTGAAGGACAACAAAATTTCAATAGAATTAGCCAAGGCAAAATAAATTACCTTCAAAATACTGACTAATCATTTTTTAATAGAAACGCATTATGTGACAACATGGAAAACTGAGGGATTGAGCTCTCCAGATTAGCAGGTTCTTTCTTATCCAATGATGCATCCAGGAGCTTCTCCCATAATGTACTATGTGACCTGGGCAACTGGGAAATCATATTTCTTACGGGAATTACAACATTCCAAGGAACTTAGTCCACAGGAGATAATTAGAGGTCTCTCTTAAGGTCCTGGGATGCTAGACAGATACATTTGTTTCTAGCTGTGTTGAAATAATTCCAGTGGAATAGTACTACAGACTTTTAAAATGCTAGAATCTGATTTAGTCAGAACCAAATGAAATGTTTAGTATCAGTTTCTGGCAGACTTTGAAAAAAATCTCTACAACTTTACAGAGCTAAGGCAAATTGAAAGTCTTGTTTTATCTGTGAAAATAGTCTTTCATGAAAAAAAAATACTGCTTAGGCTGAAACATGGAAATATTTGAGACCTGATAATTCTTGATTTTCACAGCTGTAATGAATGAGAAATGATTTGGGGAATTGCCTTTTTCAGTTTCACTAGTATCCTGTAGTGTTGAAAAGAATAGAATATCTTAGATTAAAGCTTACTATTGTGATTTTAAGGCTTGATCATTGCATACCACTATTTTAACTACTGAATATGACAATTGCAGACATTAAATCATACATAAATGCGGTATATCCAGGAGAGTGTTCAGCAATATGCCTCTGTTAAGCTGTTTTTAAGACAGAGTTTAGCATGTGCTGCAAGATGAGATTTGGTCTTTCATTTCAGTGCATTGTTTCTGAAGCTCCACAATTCTCACTTCTCTTATTTGCCTTGTTCATCAATTGCATACTGCCAGTGAACTGTTTAGAACAAGAACTTCTAAGGAGTTCTTTGTATTCATTTATTTTCCAAAGGGTTCTTAAATTTTACAAGGTTTGAAAAAGAGCAACAGTGGTTAAATTAAATGAAATGAGCATACTGTTCATGTCATTAACTACCTGAAAGTCTGATGTGGGTTATAAAAAGAAAAAAAAGGTGAAGAGGGAATCTTTTTTTTGAGAAAATATTGATTTATATTTAACTACAAAAAAATACTGATTTATTTAACTGTCCATAATACTATATTCTTTTCCTCAGCCTGAGGTTCTCGAACAAATACAAAATCTAAAGGAATTGTGGATGGACAATAATTCTTTGCAAATACTACCTGGGGTATGAACATTTATTTTATGTAATCAAAATTATTGTGTGATATAATGAACTATTTACCTTGCAGTAAATAAATGCACGTGCATTTTCTTGAATGAGTACATATTCCTAGTTTATATAGTCATTAATTATTATCAAGAAATAAAAGCTGCAGCATAGCCATTCATATGAAAACCTTTTACATGTTGTGTTATCACATGGTAGTGTCTAAATGGGGATGTGCCTGTTTTATTTAAGCGTTGATTAGTTTTCATTGTGAGAGGAAATTATTTCCTATTGTCTTCTCAGTCACCATGCATTAACTAGCAGTTTTATAAAAACCCACGTGAGTTTTAAAAAGGAAGAGGAAATATTAAGTAATCTAAATAAACTTAAAAATAACAGATGGTATGTACAGATTCAACTATACTAAAAGCAATTCTGAGGCAGTGGAATGAAGATATATTCCTCTAGAAAGCACTCCATTTAGGAATGGAACAAAAAATATTTTAAAATCTAAACATTAGGATCATGGTTATGTATTAGTGCTGTTTCTGAGTTGTTGCTACCCCATAGTAGAACTTTAATTTTCAATTTTTATTGCCATAAGCTATTTGAGATTGTCACTCTAAAATACCTACACTGGTTATGATGGGAGAAAGTGGATCCCCGTCATTAGCATTTTATCACACAGGTGACAGATCGTATGTTTCACACAATAATGCTCTTCATTGCTGCAGGGAAAATTTAGAACTAGATCTAGCACAAACTTGTCTAGGTGTTGGAAGAAGAAGTACTTACTCTTTCAGCTTTGAACATTTATTAATCAAAATTCAATTTTTTGCATTGAGCAATGACTGATTTTTGTCTTAAATAGATTACATTCATTTTTTATTTTGTGTTAAGCATGATGTTTGCACAGAAAATGGTCATTTTCAGTCCCTGTCCAAATATCCACTTTTTGAGTGTTTTGTTAGTGAAAAGAAAAGCTGATGTCGAAACCACTTCTTGATACTGAAACCAGCTGGAGATCAGGAACAGAAATATTGCAATGTTGTTGCTGCAGTGTAACTGAGTAGAAGTATCAGATGTACAAGAGAATGTGGGCACAAACACTTTAACCATTACTCTGTTTCTTTTCTGTTCACAATGAAATTGGTTAATATATCCAGTGGTAAAATATGTTCCAAACACAGTCCTCCTCATAATCCCTGGAGAGGGTATTTAGAGTTGAAGATGTTCAATAGATCGTGGAACTGAATCCCAAGGAGCATAATTATTTTCAGTGAATAATTCATGTTTCCTGAATCTGATTCTAGTAGAACCTAGATGATGTTTTGTGAAAGTCTTCTCCAAAACAAGAGGTTTAAAACAGTTAAGATTAGCTTTAAATTTTGACTTTTAAAAATAGAAAGGAAATACCAACTGGTAATTGATTTTAAGATTTAGAGATTTGCCAGGTTTCCAATGTTAATAATTCAGTTTTTAAAAAAGTAGTCTGTGCTAGAAACAAAGATTGTATTCAACTATTAATATGGGTAGAGTGGCAAAGGTTGGGGTGAAAGGGAGATTTTCCCATTATACAACAACTCAGATACGATTAAAGATAACATGAAACTGCCTCCTTAGAAGCAGAGAGCAGATCTCAGCAAGGTAAGAGATGAAAAGCAAGCTATATTCATATTCTTTCGAAAGTACGTGTAGATGAAGCTGTCTAAAACTATTTTCCTTTTTCATGTGTACAGTAAATAACCACTAAAAGTATATGTAAATAACTAAAAAACCCATTCCCATGAACTTTTATAGAATCCATACACTTCACAAGCGATTCCCATGGCTTTCCCAAAATCCATAAAGGAAGTTCCCACATAGGCCATGAATGTTTGTTCATTTGGTTTGAAACAGTATTTCTGTGGATGCACAGTATTGCAACCACATGGTAGCTCTCCATAACAGTATTGTGCTGCCTTGTCTCACTCCTACTGTGTAATCCTCCAGTTTGTATCATAGCTCTGCCACTGGGTCATAGATCCAGGTCGTTTACTCTAGACCCAGCAGTGATACCTCTTTGCTGTTCCACTTGTAGGTTTTAGTTTAAGGAAAATAACAGCATCTTTTTTGTTGATTTTCTTGGTGAAATTTCATGTCTAGAATGAAGCGACCTTCTTGTGATAACGGACCAAGAAGCAGGTTGCTTCTACAGGCTTCAAACTCTTACACGCTACGCAGATTTTCCAAGAAATTAGGGAAGAATTCCTGTCATGTTGCTCATTGATGTTATAGCTGCAATTAAGCGCTGTATTCACAAAAGTGTACTGTTGGGATTAACTGCTCATAATTGAACTATGAATATCTGAAGTCTTAATTTTAGATTTTATAAAATTCAGAGAATCAGTTTGGCACAGAAAAGCTTTACCTGCATGTCTAGCCTCAGTGACCTTAAGGGCTGCTGTTATGAGTAGATGTGAATTGTGAGTAAATGTCCCTTGGATCTGTGTCCAAATGAAGAAATAATACAGCTGTATGACTGAGAACTCAAACTTTCAGCAGATTTAATGAATCTGGAACACATTAATTAGCTTGGTATAAGTCATTTAGTTTGCTACAGTTCCTTTTGCACTTACCTGAAGAGGAAGGCTATTAGACCACTACTGATACTGCTTCAGTGAAATAACGCTTGTAAAAAGGATGCTGAGATAACTGAATATAAGCCTGTGTTACTATTGTTTGTCTTTAATTAAACTTAGTAACTGGCGTGCAGTATATATCTGTTCAAGTAACACTTTGTAACATGCTATTAAGTCTATAGGGAAGTTAAAACAGCTCGTGTACCTGGATGTGTCAAAAAACAGGATAGAAACTGTTGATTTGGACATATCAGGATGTGAAGGACTTGAAGATCTCCTGTTGTCATCCAATATGTTGCAGCAATTGCCAGACTCCATAGGTGAGAAAAGCTCAGGATTTCTTGTAATCTTTTACAGTTGAGGATTTCATTTATGTCTTTTTTTGGTTATGATGAGACTTTATAATAGCTGGAACAAGAACTGCCATTAAATTCCAAAGGAGTTTGAAACACCTGTGACTGGACAGTCCATGAAGACCATTTTGTAAAGTCAGGAAAAAAATTCATGGTTAGAAGGTATTGATTATTTTGATTCGCTATTTTAAAGAAAATAAGCAAAGAAAGATATAAATGATCTGATCTAAATTTGAAAGTAAGTATAATAGTGATTATGTTAATAGTGTTAAACTCTTGAAAGAAATTGCTACTCTTAGTTTCCGTAGTGCAATTCCATATGAGAGCATTGAACAAAGAAATAGTTCAAACTATTTTTTTTTTTTTTTTTTTACTATATTGCATGCATAGAATTTCTGAATTATTTAGAATATATAGAAATTCTGGAAGATAAGTTGTTGTAGGTTTATCACTCTATACATCTGGATAATTCATTTCAGTCTTGATCCCTTATATTTTCTTTGGAAACACTTGAGGTCTTTCCTCTCTTCTATTGCTTCCAGCCGATGAGCCCACTGTATCATCATCATGTTTTTCACTTTCCTAAGTGTGTCCCTTTGAACATGGAACTGTTAAATTCCCCAATTTTAAATCAACTCAGCCAAGACTCCAAAATGTATTGCTCACTAATAATGCTGTGCTGCATGAATGTTACTAGATGTCTTTTACAGCTATTTTCCATTTTGGTCTTCTACATCTCACCATAAATTCTAGAATTTTTACTTTTTGTGGTTTTCTGATATGCATATGCAGATTGATTTTTAGAGGGCATTTAGCTGCTGTAAAAAAGGAATAAATGTTTACATTTTGAATTATACATTCTTGCAATTAGATATATTCAGTTCTCATTTCTGAATTCCTGTTACTGAATGGTAATAGATTTAACAGAAGTAAAGCAAAACCAATCATTTCAATACTGCATTTTCCGATGAGAGCTTGCTGAAATTCATTTTGGTGGAACGTTTTCCTCTTAAAAGAAAATTTTGGTGAAACCTAGATGTTTCTTGGAACATGTTGATTTTGAAAAAGTTTTCAACAAAAATGTGCTGCAATTGAAATGAGTAGTGTTTCTAGTATCCCTTTTAATTACACTTTTCATTTGCTTCAGCTTTCATATTATGGCACATTCAGTTTAACATTTTTCTCTGTATTAGTGATTAATTTATATTATTCCCAGCATTAATTACAAATAATCATTTAAAAAATGCTATTGCAATATATGCAGAATTTTTTCAAGGAAAAAACAGATTTTGAAATGTTAATAACTTGCAGGAGGTGGATACTGTTTCAAGCACTGTTTCTAGCACTGTAACACAATACTTTTCCCATTTTTTCTGTCTTTACTTTTTTATTGTTTTCTGCTGTCGCACACTGGTAAAGCAGAAGTTTCGTTCCCTTCTTGGTAAATGTTACGCAGTTATGCATCTGCTTACACTTAGATATATAATAATTCTTTTAATGATAAGAATTAACCGCATATACAAAGGCATTCAGGATTGATTCTGGTTTTCAGTCTGATTGTGGTTTTCTGTCTATACCTACATATTGTGAAGCTTTATAAATGTAGCATTTACTTTAGATAATTTGCCTAATGTCCTGTTATGACCTGAGCACCTTTTAATCAAGGCAACAGGACTTGAATTCAATTGAAACATTGATAAGTAGAAATACTGCTCTTCCTACAGATAGGTACTATTCTTTTTTCTGTTACTTTTTTTTCAAGACTCTAGAAATACACTTAATATTTTACTTGCAGTTCAGTTAACATTTAATCAGTGCTTCATTTTGATGAAACATATTTTCAATGGGACAAGAATGTGTCTGTGTACTGTCCTATATACAGATGTTTTCTAAAATCTAGATCAAAGTTATTCAGTGTTAGAAATCATTGTTTGTTTAAGGATATGGGAGATTACAGAAGGTAAAACAGATTAATGTGAAATATTTTTCTATTACTTCTTCCTTACCTGTTTTGTAGGACTGTTGAAAAGGCTTACAACTTTAAAAGTAGATGACAATCAGCTTACAATTCTGCCAAATGCAATTGGAAAGTGAGTATAAATCTCATGATTTTCAATATTAAGTAAAATGTGTTTTCCCTTCTGCTTGCGGAATGTGGGTTTTTTAAAATAAAAAATGAGACAAAGATGTACTGAATTATAAAATAATTTCAAATTGTGTGCCTAACACCCAGCTTATAACATTTAAATTTGGAGCAACACTATTACTTCTGTGGACTCATACTGCCGTAAGTGATAAGAAGATGAAATGTATCACATTTTCCAAGAAAATGAACAAAGATATTTTTCTGCATGAATCACTTGCAATTTAGATGATTAGAGCAGCAAAAGTAGAAGAAATAGAAGTATTTGGGGGGAATACGTCTGTTTCCATAGCAACAGCCTGTACTTGATGCTGAAAAGAAAATGGCTGTAAACCTCATATGTAGGAATATTTCTTAAAATATTGAAGTAGCATAAATGAAAAAGTCATGACAATTTCATAGGTGCATACATCAAAATGTGAAAGTATCGTATAAGTAATCTTATTATGAAAAGCACTAATGATGCCCTTTAGCTGTCATTTTGTCAGATATTACATGATCACTGGTGCAAAATTCTGTCTTGTACTGCTGTGTGTCTTGAGTTTATTGCTAAATGAAATCTGCAATTTAATGTAAAATTCAAGGTGGATGCAAACCTGTCTCCAAGAACGGAAATAGGTGATTCTTTATATTGTTTCTCACTATACATATCCCTTTCTAGCAGAAGATATCTTTAACATTGATATTTTGTATCTTCCTCTACATATTTTACTTCTGAAATGCTATATAAACTGATACTTGGAAAAAAATTCAGGATACATGGTCCCCGGCTGCCTTCTACAGCTATAGCTCTAGTGTTTTCATCATCCTCCTTGCACCAGCAGTAATATTCATGCAGAAGAAACAGTTCAGCCTAACTGATAATTGTCTGGTGTGACTGAACACATGGTTATGCCATTTATAAGAGTTTTGTGCTGTCAGCATGAGACATTGGGAATGGGGCATCTGTGAGCAGAGCTGCACTCAGACTCTGTGCCTTTGCTCTCAGTGCAAAAACCGTTCTCTCTTCAGCAGGTTGTAGCTCAAGAAACTATTTCGTTAGAAGTAGTTTTCTTAAACCAGAGCTGTTCTGAGGCTTCCAAAATTAAAGCCTAGAAGGCTTCATTTAGACTTGTCCACAAATATGATAGTACAGTGAGGTCTCTAGAATAGAAATAATCTCTAACCTGCGCAGCCAGTGCTTTACTACTCATGCACCCATTTTATAGTAATAATTTCAATAATAATTTAGTTATTGGTATGCCAGTCAGGAAAAAAAAAATGCGAATTTGTGAACTATTACAACTGTAGCAACTGGTAGCTCAGGTTTGGCTTACCATGCTGTACTTCTTGTAGTATCTTTAGATTTATGTGATATTCATGGAGAGTATTAAAAGTTGGTTATACAAATCACAAAAGGGGAAATCTTATAAACATTGTGTAGCAATAAATTCTGATGGGCAGTGAAAGCTCATAAGGCTCAAAGCTGTACTGGACACTCTGAAAAAAGGTTGATATAATGTCCAACATTATCTTTAACAATTTTTGGGGTCAATTTTTAAAACCTGTCATGAAGGTGCTTTTGTATTTATTGAATTTTTCAAATTGAAGGGGAACCCCTCTTTTTTTTTAACCTAATAGCTGTTCAGTATTGTTTGTCATGGAGCCTTAATTACATTTTAATGTAATATTACATGTATACTGCTGCTCTAAACGGTCTATATGCAGAGCAGTAGGCTAACCACCTAATATTATCACATTATTTTTGAGTGATTGGTTGTGCTTTTTAAATGAAGTACTTTCATTTAATGAGGACAGTGTCTCCCACATTAAAATGAACTTACTTTCTCTGACTCATCCATTTGGATAGTTTCCTACTGGGTCTCCTTCTCCTAAATGATAGTTGTAGTACCCACTGCAGAGTATATTATTGTCACACAAAGATTAGCAATGTGGAGGAGGGAACTCTCCCTCCAGGGACCAATTTCATGATGAGACACAGAGCACTTCAACACTGTCTGAGTCGATGTTGCTAATAGTGAACCGCCACCCTCATTCTTGGCAGTCTTGTTCAAAGGGCAAGCCTGTAAGTGGCATTTAGAGTTTGACCCTGCAAGGATACTGTGCGCAGTAGACCCAGCTTAATAAAACATTCCTCATAAAATCAGTGGATTCACATTGATTAAGTACCAAATTGGACCCAAAGACTGGAGATTGTATCTGTAGGACCTGAGTGAATGCCCATGTTCCCACTTTGTGGGTAGGAAGGTGTCACGAGGGAACTCGTGACCCATACATAGGTAATGGTGCAGTAGCTCAAGAGCCCGTGTATTGTATTAGACGAATGTTTTGTGCATGTGTCTAGTCTATACCATATCTGACAGTATCAGATGCTGCAAAGGAAAGTGTAAACTTGTATTCCTGGGTCTGCAAAATTCCTTTTGCCTGATGTTGGACAAATAGTTGAGTATAGGTAACTCAGGATTTAGGCTTCTTTGGCAGTTATCTGGGTGCTGTGGCTGTTGGGAGAAAAGGGCTGTGACTGTATGAAATGGGGCTGAGATGGGTTGGAACTACTCTTTTATTCATGGCAGTCTTCATTCTCCATGAATCTCTCTCTACCAAGCTGTCTAAAAATATTCCTCATCTACCTTACGACATGTACTGTGAACTGCCTCATTTCAATGGGTGCCAAACTGAACAGCAGGTGCACACCCTATTTTTGTCTGCCTTTCTTTAAACCTATCAAGAATGATCTGAATTTAGCCCAAGAAGACAGTGACGTTAATGGTATTTTAGCTAAATTAGCATTGTTGGAATTATAGCTGTTATTGTCAACTTACTTTCATGCACAATCCATGATGAATGAAAAGGCACTTTCTGAAGTGCGTATTTTTTTAACCATGGTTGTTATAGAGATAAAATATAGTTTCACACTGACTTTGTTGTTTTTATTGTGGCCATCTTCATTTGTCTGCTGCTGATGTCATCAGGAAGGAAAGAAGCTGAGAATGTCTGTGCCAGACAATACCTTTCAAATAAAATTCTATTGTCTGATAAAGTCATTCTTCACTGTCAGGGAAACTTCCACAGTTACAGTTCAGAGTATCAGATTTTCCAATTGCCATTGGAAACATAGTAGTTCTCAATTAGCTTATCTATTTTCAAGCTTTTCTGGTTGTGTTATCATCGGTAAAATGAAGAATGTGTGCATCTTGCAATTTAACAAGCTTTCCAGTTGGACTTCGCCCTGTCAAGCGCATATTCTGTATGAAGTAGGTAAACATGACTGAATTTTGCCTTTACTGAAATTGTTCTGTATCTAGTTTGAAATAAATTGTGGTGGATGCAAAGCTTGTATTAAAGAAAAGCTATAACCAAACCTGGCAGAGCTTTTGGATATATTCCATGCATCTTTCACTAATCACTGTATGACTCACTTTGGCTTTTCAGTCTACTGAAATACAGCAATTAGAGGAAAGTTCTGAGAATTCCATGTTAGAAATAGCTATTTCTGGTTTCACGTTTCATAAAATTTGAAGGCTGAAAGACCTTTTTTTAATTAAGAAACTGGAATAAAGGTAAGTTAGACATACAGTCAAGGTCCAGTCCTGCAGCTGTGACTCATATAAATACTAAGGAGCAAGGTTTGTAGCAGAGGTAAACTTTTTATCAGATCTACCAAAACATTTGGAAAAAACCCAGACAATCTTCTGGGCACCTAGTCCCTTCGTCAGAAGAGAGAGAGATTACAAATGTTGAGGAAGAAATAACTGGTTGCCATTTAACCTTACAATTAATTAAAGCACTTGAGAGAAAAAGGTAGCATCTGTGGAGCAAAAAAGGGGCAGCAGAAGCAGGGAGCGATGGCATTTGTAATGGGTCACAAAACTTTTATTCCGTGAGCTGAATGAGCAGTGTAGTACAGCATTCATTTCAAGAATATTTATATCCAGCCTAATTTTTTAAGAGATTCAGTAGATATTTCTTCAGAATATTTTTATATATGTGTGTGTATGTGCATAATATATATGTAATATGTATATATTTATATATGTCTCTGTATAACATGTATTACATATATATTCCTGTTTGTGTTATTTGCACTAGCAAAGGTCAAATGGTTGATTCTTAATCACCAAAGTAAGATTTATGTTTAAGTGTTGCCTGATACCACCTGCTGTCTTCAGGGAAAAGCAAACAATCAAAAGAGTCCTGAGGGTTGTGTGACTGGCTAGGACAGAGTCCTGAAGAGCAGAAAAACGCCTCTGAAGCCCATTTCGTACCAGAGCAGTGGTGGGTGGGGAGGTTCAAGTGCTGACTGTCAGAGCTCTGCATTGGGTCAGCTCTCTTGGCGTTTCCTTGGCTTTCATTCTGCATAGGTGCCAGCTGCTGTTAGAGGAGGTGGTGGCTTTTACGATATGGGCTCCTTTCGTTTAGGACTCGGTACAAAACCTCCAACTCATTTCATAACCTCTTCGTGGATGATAAAATGCAGGAATATACTGAATGCCAGTTCCGTGCACTAGGAAGCTGTGCTTTCTCTATACATACTGCTGTCTGGTACTGTGGGCTATGGCTAACCTGGACTTCAGTTCAACAGGGGAGTTTCTGTCAGCTGTGTCTGTTTCATCCTCTTTCCTGAAAACATGACTATGTGGAGGAAAGGTCAGGTCTCTTTCTTTTCACAATTTGACAGAATACAACAATCTAGGAAAAGGGAGAAGACAAAAATGGAAGTTATTTCATTTTTTTTTAAAGAGAGAACTTGAGTGTCAGAAGATTACTTACTTTGGTCTGCTTTGTTTCAGTCCTTGCCAAACATACCCTTTCAAAGATCACTTTTTAGCCAGCTTTCTCAACATGTGAAAGATAAGCACTTTTACAAAAGCTGTGTCTGACTACGACAGGCTGAGATTAATTTGCTGAGTTTGGATCCAAGTTCATCTTTTTCACTACTGATCTGTATTAGAAATTATGTCAAGTGCATCAGTTGGAATGTACCCTGGAGGCAATTTCTGCTTCCCTTCCCTTTGCTCTCACCAGCGGTATTTCTTTACCTGTTATCTGTCTTTGTATGTTAAGATTATAAATTTTTTTGTTTGATTCTTCAGCTTAGTATGAATTGCCCTGATCACTGTTTGAAGTACCTTGAATACTTCCTCATTACAAAAAGTAAGAATAATAATGTGGGGAAACTAAGTGGTCTTTCTTAAACTGCCTTACTGGATAAGATTGATTAACAGTGTCCCTAATAGTTCCTATAATCATATTATTATAGACTTCTCCTAGGGAAATCTGCAATAAAGGTTCCCTCTTCAGGGCATGATGTATGTAGTAGTATGATGCTTTAAAACTTTCAAAGGTTTTAGATTGTTAATTTTTGTTATCTACTCCTTGCATAGCATCTAACAAGTGTATTTACAATTTCAGTTTATCTTTATTAGAAGAATTTGACTGCAGCTGTAATGAGTTGGAGTCCTTGCCTTCTACCATCGGCTACCTTCATAACCTAAGGACATTGGCTGTGGATGAGAATTTCCTTCCTGAACTGCCCAGAGAAGTGAGAAGCTGATTCTGTTTTTAAATTACAGATTGAAATGTTTTGTGGTAGGCCCAAGATTTCGTCCCTACTCAGACAAAATACCTGTTAAACCAATTGTTTCTGCACGATGTGGAAGCCCAAATCTTTCTTACATACTCAATAGTAAAACAGTAAAACCAGTAAATTAGTAAATTCATGTAAAGGTGAGAGTATCACTCAGAAGAGTAGTGCAAGTAGCCCTAGGCATTTCCCTGATGTTACTGACAAAGTGAGGGCTTCATTTTCTGACTTTAGATTCTGTATTTTCTGCTTTTTGTCAGTTATAGTAAAAACCACAATTTGGCCACCTCCCGACATAAAAAGTTCGTGATAATAAATTTTATCAAAGTAGGTATCCTAACATCTTTCATTTTTCATTCCTATAGATTGGAAGCTGTAAAAATGTAACAGTGATGTCTCTGCGCTCTAACAAGCTAGAATTTCTTCCTGATGAAATTGGTCAGATGCAGAAGCTGAGAGTGTTAAATTTGAGCGATAACAGGTATAGTTCACATAATTTTTATAACCCATTATAAGAATTTATTTTAAAAAAAATGTAAACTATTCTTTTTAGGTATTTGTAAAAATAAATTTGTATAAAATATATTTAAAAATGTAAAAATTATACTTAGAATTACTTTATTTAAGCTATTTAAACCATAAGGAAAAAAATCTTGATTTTGTTTTTTTTAATCTTTATGGTTTGGTTTTCGTTCCACTGACATCCAAAGAAAAACTTGAATGGGGCCAAGATCTGGGTCTCAGTGTGTTTTAATAGATTAAAACCTGTTTACTTCTTTTATCTCCTGGTGTTTCCATGTGAAAGTGTGATATTTGGCTTTAAAATTGTATAACTTTGTAATATTTAATGATTAAAAAATTGTGATAAGCTGATATATAGGAAATCATTAAAGGCAAGCACACTAGCATGTTGTCCTGACTCACTGAAATCAAAAGAAAATTTTCTATTTCCTGTAGCAGAGCAAAGGTTTTGTCAAAAACCAGATTGTTCTGTTCTTATGCACATGACTATTCCTCTGAGAAACCGAATGCTTAAAATGAACCTTTCTACCTATCCTGTGCTGCCATAGGCATCAGAAAAGACTGACTTTTTGCAATTTCTACAAATGTATGTTCCAAGAATATGTTAATTTTCAGTATAACCACAGAAATACATGTCTGCTCGGTGATGCAACAAATGGTGTGTGAATACCATTTTGTTTCCAGTAATTATCATCCACACTCAGTAAAAATTAGAGGAAGGACTTTCCACATCTGTGTCTGATTTACTGTCAGCAGTTTCATTGTTGAAATTAAGGTTGAATTAAGGGTAGAAATCCCTGTAATATATTTGTTTAAAATTATTTGCTTTATTCTGTTAGATGATTTTCCGCATTGCAATTGTGTATCATAAAATACATTATGTCATCCAGACCAGACCAGAACGTAAAGTTAAACTTAACTCTAGTTTGTGTTGAAACTGTCCAAGTCCCAGAATCAAATCTTGTCTCTTGACTTCGGGTTTCAGATTACAGTGCTTTCCCAGGGACAGGGAGTACTCTCCCATCAGTATGTCATAGAATCATAGAATCATAGAATAGTTTGGGTTGGAAGGGACCTTTAAAGGTCATCTAGTCCAACCCCCCTGCCGTGGGCAGGGACATCTTCAACTAAATCAGGTTGCTCAGAGCCCCGTCCAACCTGACCTTGAAGGTTTCCAGGGATGGGGCATCCACCACCTCTCTGAGCCTGTTCCAGTGCTTCACCACCCTCAGCCTAAAAAATTTCTTCCTTATATCTAATCTAAATCTACCCCCCTTTAATTTAAGGCCATTCCCCCTTGTCCTGTCGCAACAGGCCCTGCTAAAAAGTCTGCCACCATCTTCTTTATAAGCCCCCTTTAAGTACTGATAGGCTGCAATAAGGTCTTCCTGAAGCCTTCTCTTCTCTAGGCTGAACAACCCCAACTCTCTCAGCCTTTCTTCACAGGAGAGCTGTTCCATTCCCCTGATCATTTTTGTGGCCCTCCTCTGGACCCGCTCCAACAGGTCCGTGTCTGTCTTATGCTGAGGGCTCCAGAGCTGGACGCAGTACTCCAGGTGGGGTCTCACCAGAGCAGAGTAGAGGGGCAGAATCACCTCCCTCGACCTGCTGGCCACGCTTCTTTGGATGCAGCCCAGGATACGATTGGCCTTCTGGGCTGCAAGCACATGTTGCTGGCTCATGTCCAGCTTTTCATCCACCAGTACCCCCAAGTCCTTCTCGGCAGGGCTGCTCTCAATCCCTTCATCCCCCAGCCTGTATTGATACCGGGGGTTGTCCCGACCCGGGTGCAGGGCCTCGCACTTGGCCTTGTTCAACCTCATGAGGTTCACACAGGCCCACTTCTCGAGCTTGTCCAGCAGTCTACGTTTGTGCTTTTATCTGTACAGCTAGAGTCTGAAACTGTATTTCAGGCAACACTTTAAACTCCCTCAGACTGGCATTCTTGCCAACAAAGGCAGTCCAGCTTCCCCTCACTGTTCCTGCATCTGTATACCCTGTCCTGTCTTAGTGCGATTTTTTCTAGGCGTATGGTGATCTTGAGTACGTAAGTGATACAGATGAAAACAGCCTATCAGAAATATGGTGAATTTTCAGATGGACGTTTCCAGTGGCTGGTCTATCCTGTTGTTGCACAGCCAGCTGTAGTGACACACAGGAGGAGGCACAGAGTGGGCATAGGAGTGGGAAGGCAACAGGACAGTGCTGGTTTGGGGCCTCTTGGGAATCCAAGGAGCTGCAACTGCAGGGTGCCTTCCCTCATACATTAAACCAATCTGAGCTGGATCATTCTGTTTGCCCTCTTTTCAAACCTGTAATTGTGCCATGAGTTTGTGTTGAGGAAGCAGAAAACTAGTCTTTTTTTTTTTTTTTTTTTTTGCCAAGTTACTTTTCAGTCAGGTCAGTTGCTGATTTCAAGCACATGACTTCATGTGTAATTACTGATTATGAGTGCTATTGCTGGGGTGAGAGAGGGAGGAAGTGGCTCACTGTTGGGAGGAGGCAGTGGAGGTCGTAAGAGCAGGCAAGGTTTCCCGACCAAGCTGACCTGACAGCTGGATGCCACCAGAACAGTAATCCTGCCCCACCTTCCTTTTTCCCCAGCTGCCCAAGTATAAGAGAGAATTGGGATTTCTATTGTGGAGGAAGGTAATTACGGGACCAGCATCCCAATGATGTGATGTTCCCTGGGGTGGAGTGTGTCAGCTGCTGTCCTTCCCACTACCCCTTCAGTGCTGGCTGGTAGCCCTGCATCTGCCCTTGTGCTTGCTCAGGGCTCACTGGACAAGTCACTGAGCTGATTTATCTCACTGAAAATGGAAGAAGCTATCGTTCTTCTTGTTGTGTTCATTTTATGCCACTCCTCACTGTCCATTTGCTCACCGTGGAGTCTGGCAAACACCAAAGCCAGCTAAAGGTAAACAGTGGCTGTGCACCAAAGCAGGTGTGAGGACGGCAGGAGAATGGAACCTTTGCCTGTTGGGGTGCGAAGCTGTTCTCTCAAGTCCACCTGAAAAACTGTACAGTGAGTTGTAAGCATTGGAGAACTAGTGGGAGAGTACAGTCTGGACTAGGAGAGATAGGAACTGACTCAGACCGTAGACCTGCAACCTTTAAACCTGGTTGAATTGTCTCATGTACTTTTCTTGAGGGGTTTGGGGAGTAAATCTTTCCTCCTTTGTTGATATCAATTCCGTCTGAGGTTAAATGTTGCCCTGCTGAGACACTGTGATAATGCTTTTGTTATGGAACTTCCCACCTTAATGAAACTAAAAAGTTTCAACATTTTGGCACCAAAGAGTTTGGCAAAGTTCAGATACCATCTTAATGTTGAAATTTTTTTTATTCTTTTTTTTTTACTTTTCTGTTTTCCCATTTTCTCATTCATATTAACATTAAGGCAATATCCATTCTTTCTTTGAATGAGTCCACATGTACATGTTAATAAGGAGTGTACTTGGGCTCTGCTTGTTGCTAGGAACCTTTCCATGTTACCACAACAGTTTTGCCCCTCTACTCTTCCTGCTTCAGATATGACAGAGAAGGTAAAGCACACCAGCTCTTTTCCTGGATACCCTTTCGAGCCATTGGAAGAAGACACACAGACACGCAAGCAAAGCAGAAAGGCGATTCTAGAGCCAAGGGGTCAGTGCATGCGCTTCACCCTACAGTGATGGGCTCCTGGGTCCTGGGATGTGGGTCCGCCTTTTCCCTGTCAGCCTGTTATGAGACCTGCTGAGCCCTGGCCTCTGTGGGCTCTGCTGCTAAGGCAGACCCATTCACACCAAACACTGCTGATGCAGCCTGTTTGGCATGAAAGCTCCAACCTTTGCACAAATCTTCTGAAGAGCAGCTGTTACTCCCTGTATAACAAATGGGGATGGACTGTGCATATGATCGCATATACTTTCAGAATTTATCTGGTCAGTCCTTGATGACCTTCCTCTCCTGACACCAGAGAGGATTTCACGTCCATTCTGGCAGGCGTCCTGTTGCTCATGCATCTTTGCATGTTATTTTCCTTGCAGAGAGAACAGACTCTGTCACCACGACTGTCAATCCATGCTGATTATCATGGATGTATAGTTTTACAAAAGGAACACAGTCTTCCATTTGGGATCTGTCCACTGCAGGTTCACCCCAGTGAATGATACCTCAGGGTCATCTCCTTCTACTTTGTCACGTGCCAAATTTCACCTCTAGCGTCTACAACTGTGACTGTAAATGGTGCACTTGTGTATCCGTTAGCCTCTTATGTCATTGCCTTTATCCCAGTGATTTTCTCTGCTAGTAGCTGGGCTACTCAAGTGTTTATTGAGAGACGCCCTTTTGCCACTAAAAATGTTCATTCTGGACATGTTCCTCATGGCATGGGGACTGCGCTCTGGCTCAAGGCATGTAGAGTGCAAGGATATTGGTGGCTTTGAACTTGCCTTGCCAGAGTGCATGGAAAATTTGCAGTCTACTCTCTGAATGGTCATGCACACATGGAGTGATGAACAACTGTGATGTAGCATGTAAAGATGAAAAGAGGAACTCTCCCTCTTTGCATTATCTGGAGCTTGTCTGGGTATGCAAGTCAGAAACATTTTGGGAGATTTGGTCTAAAATCCTGATTGGATGTCTTTCAGGAAGGGGGCAAACCTGTCATAGACCTCTTTGCCGCTCAGGCTAACAGGAATCTCAAATTTTTGTGAGTTGACACATTTTGCTCAAAGGTGGGTCGGTGTTTGGAGTCACTCTCTAGTGCATTTTTAAAACTATGGTTTCAGCTACTACAGGCTTTTGCTCTTATTCCATGTCTTCTGAAGGCCCCCATCGCTGTAAGATGGACCTTGCTGATCTTAATTGACCAGAAGTTGGTTTAGGTCCAGGACTGTATTCAAATATTCATGTTAGAATTCCATTTTAACCAGGGAATTAGACTCCAGCTTTTCTTTCCCATGCCATACACTCTAAGACTATATACTTCTCATCTCCATAGTTGGGAGTCCTCTCTCCTTTTATCTTTACAGATCCAAACCATTTCAACCCTGTTACAGGTTCTTCATCCCTGGGAAATGCAGTATTCGGTTGTCTCTACACAGTAAAAGGCAATGATGGGTTGAATCCTGACTTGCTATAAGATTGCAAAGGTGGAGTCTAATGAGGGCTAGTGTGCATCTGACTAGAGCTTAGGTGGCTTCACCCTCTGCAGTCAGGAAAGTTTTGGTTCCAGATGCTTGCAATGCAGCTACCTGGAGATTCATCCTTGTCTTTGCCAGGCATAACACTGTCTCCAGTGCTTCAAGAACCAATGCAGCATTTGATAAAGTAGTTGTGCAATTACTACTTGCATGAAAGATATCGAGACCTCCACCATGCAATGAATCATTGGGGGTAGCTGCTTGGATTCATTCACTGTTAAGAGTGCACATGGGATTCATTCAAAGAAAAAAAGATGTCTTACCAGTAACCGGTGTTCTTCACAATGTGTAGTCCACATATACATTTGTCTTCCATCTGCTTCTCCTCTCTCCTCAGAGTCCTTCCAGGTATGAGTCCTGTGATTGAGAGGTAGAATTGTTAGAATGTACATTTGGGCTACACTTCTCAAAGAGCATCGGTTACTGGTAAGTAACCTTTCTTTTAGTTTTAGATTGTTCTTAAAGAAGAGCTGAAAGAATCATCACCTTTTTGTATTTGCACTGCTTCTGCTTCTGTCCTGGGGTCAGAGCTCAAATACTGCTCTGAATCTCACCCACAGAAGTTAGATGAAAAAAGGTCCTAAGATTACATGATCCATTAAAAAAAAAGACTGTTCCCTGGTGTAACTTTTCTTTTTCTGTTTAGTTATTTAATTATACAATATTCCTCATTGCCAAAGAGGTAATTACTTCTGGCTATGTATATCCACAAGTGGTTTTGTGAACAGTATGTTGATGGGTTAATGTGAATCATGTTCTTTTAAACTTTCACACTCTGAAAACCCTATTATTATCAATTTGCTGAGAGTTACCTTGGAGAACTGTCACATATAGCAACTATCTCTGGGCTTGACCAACTGACTGGTAATGCTGCTTGTTATGATTAACTTTCAACATGTTTTGACATGAATTTTTCATGTTTGGGTTATTATTTGAAAATTCTTTCTGAATGTCACCGAAATATAATATATGCATCGATGAATCTAGAAAGTATTCCCCCAGGTGTTTGGTAAGCTCTTCGTATGTTGTATTACTCAAACTAATAATCAGTGGAAACTCTTCCCATACTCTGAGCTTGCTTACTCAGGGCATAACAAAAACAAAATTTAGTACCAGGTACAAATAGGTAGTGGGTTACTTTAGAAAACTATGAGAAAAACAATTATTATCAAGAAAGAAAAGTTAAAATTATGTCTGTCAGTAGGCTTACAGTAAAAGCAAAGACTACTTTCGCCCCATAAGACCCCTCAAATATCGACATTTGATATTTTTTATGTTTAAAGAGTATCAGTGACATTTTCTTTGCTTTTCTTGTGTTCCATAAATATATTCATTAGCTTACTCTTAAAGTATTTAGCCCTTAAGAACTTAACAAATTATGCAAAAGATGTTATCTAGGATTAATAATGGAAGGAATTATTCTAAAGTCCTCATTCCAGAATGGTGTAACGCACTGACATGTAGCTTCTTTGAGGTTGTGAAGTCAAATGGTACAACGGTTTAACGTTTAGGGGTGTCATTTCAAAAAGTGTGCTGGTTTTGGTTTAGTTTGTTTTTATTCACCTGAGGAACTTCAGGGGAAATTTCTCATAAGAAAATATGAAAATTAAACACTAGAAAAAGAACATATGCATTTCATGCTTTTCCAAGCTATTACTGCAGATGGTTGTTTTCCTGAAAAATCAGTTGATGCTTCAGGATTTACCTTAAAAGAAAAATTTTTATTAATAATTTTCAAACTTTTACATTTACCAATGATTTTACCTGTAATTTAACCTAATTAATATGAATATAGATAATCTCTATAGCACTAAGAGATTTCTTTAATTTGGCTGTCGCATTTTCAGCTGGTTTTACAAATCAGTTTAAGAGATTGCAAACTGAAGTTATTAGTGATTAAAAAATTGCACAGGAATGAAACTGTTGCTCATTCAAGAAAGCGTGCACAGCGGGTGGCTGCCAAGTGTTAGAACTAGTGTAATTGGTCTGAAGATTCAGAGATACTGTTTTCCCACAGACTTCATGTCTCTGGATGCCATTCAGCTGATGCCTGAAGGAATGGGTGCAAGGTCTATGGCTATATTTCTGTTAGTCCTATTCCCAATCCTGACTGCTGGGCTACAGTTGCTCTGAAACAGTCAAACAGCACCTTCCAGTAGAGAAATGGCCTCATGCAAAGGTTATTTATTCAGGCTGAGTAAAATACCATCCATAGTAAGAATAAGTCTTTTTGGTACAGCATAGTTTGCCTTTGAATTGTAAGTTAATTTAATTTGGCCATCTTCTTAATTAACTATCTATGCAACAATTAAAGTTTCATCTAGTATTGTGAATACATTTTTCCTTAGATTTATAAAAACAATTATGTATGTAATTTTCCAGACTGTCTAGTGAGAAGTTTCAGCATTTAAGCATAAAAGAAAAGCTCTCTGTTGAATAGCACAGCCATAAACTTTACATTTCTTTGTACTGATATCTGATTGCAGTCCTGTATTAGATCAATGGAAGCAGTGCAGATTAATCACTTTTTTCAATTACTGATGAACAGTTTTCTCTTCAGAGGAGGCCAAATCCTTTACTGAGGATGATGTGAGTGAGTTCTCAGAGTTATGCTGATTTATAGCAAATAGGATCTGGCCTATAGTTTGTAGAAAGTAATCAATATACATCCATGCATAACTAATATTTGAGATCCTTTGCAGGTGTAGTATACCCTTATTTTGACTGATGAAGCTAGAAAAACATTTATGTATTTACCTTTCATGGTTAAATTAATACAGTGTAAGTGACAATTATCATGGGCCTTGTTTTGAAAGTGGGTATAATGCAAAGTCACTTGGTAATTCAGTTGTTCATGAAAGTCAGAGTGTTTGCATGTGCGTTGTTAGTGCAGAGGAAGGAGAAATGTTCCTACAGTACACAATTTAAAAAGCAGTCTTAAACTTGCAAAAACAAATTGCAATTAGAAAAAGAGGCTGAGGCTTATCTTGGTTGAAAATTTTCAAAAAACAGTAATGATTTTGGGTGCCTCCATTCTTTGATCTCTAATTTGAGATTTTTTCTTTTAAAGACTCCTTAAAATCGGACCTTTTCAGATGTTTAAAAACAGGTATCCAGGCTTATTGGCAAAGAAGAATTAAAAATAAGGAATTCTGTGTTTTGTTTGAATATGGAAATGGAAAACCAGCTTGGAGATCCCCTTTCCACACATAATTTCTGAAGCATGCTTACCAATTTTGCTTCTCCCTTTGATATACACTTCTCAACTTGAGTGCATTGGAAACATCACCAGTAACCCTCTGCAGACAAAGGTTTCTGTATAGTTTTGAAACTTAACCTTACAGGTACTGAATCCTAAAGTGTAAAGAAATAAAGGTATCACTTGAAAAGCAAATGTTCTTCTCTTTTTATACAGGAAAAAAGCTCTGAATAAAACATCTGGATAAACTCTATTTAAGAATCTTTATGTTAACTATTAAAGCTTAAACTTGTAACCTGAATTTATAAAGAATGTCACATACTGCACTATTCCGCACTGCAGTATTCATTTTATGGTAAGACAGGAATGAAAACTAAATTTCAGGTAGTTTAGGTACTCCTTACTTTCTTATGGCATTAATTCTAGGTTTAAACATGCACACACATGTAAAACTGCTCTAGTCTATACAGGTATTTAATTGGAGATTATGTCATAGCACATTATGTATGTGTATACTTTCATGTCAATTTATTTCACTTTTATAGATAAGTCATTTTTAGTATAAGGTATTCTTATTAAAATCTTTAAAATGCGTTACTTGCAGTAAGTACACACTGCTTTCTGAAATAACATGATTTTTGATGGTAATGACTTTGTGGCAAAAATACATCTGAAGTAATTCCGTAATGGATACACTTCAAAGCGCTGCATAGAGGCAATGGTACAAAACCTTGTGAGGTGCCTATCTCCCAGAAAGACAGATAGATTTTTAGTATGAAGAAGACTGTAGGAGTATTGTTGGTTATTTGCTGGTCGAGGGTTAAAGGATTCTCCTGATGGTACCATGCAGGTGGAGTACCTGACAGGGGATTGCCTGTCTTTATCTGAGGTGTGAGTGAACGTATCTGCAAAAGCCCTTCTTTCCACAGTATGGGATTGTCTGACTATCTCAGAAAAGGGCTTTTCCTCTTTTCTTTTTGTTAAATCACATTTAGCTTTTGTCTTTGTAGACAGTCCTTTGGTTGGTCCATTTCTTCCTACAGTCCTCCAGCTCCTTAACCTTCTGTAACACAAAGATGTGAGAATATCAGCATGTGGTTAGGACAGCCCTCTCATGTTGGTACAGACTGAAAAGTAAAAATAATATGTTCAGAACTAGTTAGTGGGAAAAACATGAATGAAGTTTCCACAAGTATCTAGTCATCATTTCCCCATTCCCACATTCAGATCACTTTTAGGAAATGTGTTTACGTGTATAATTAAAATGCTAATTTTGTTACTGTTTCATTTAATTTTGTCATTTAGGTTCACTATGAATATTTATATTATCTTAAGCTTTTTCCTTGCATTTCTGCAAAAATGAATTTTCAATAATCTTAGAGTATTTCTGTTCCAAAACTTGTGTCCAATAAAAGGATTTCTGTTAGCTACACTGAAAACTGTTAGGTCTTTCCTATAAGTCTCCCTGGGACCAAGATTTTTTCTGTTTTCTGTGTTACAAGCTGTAACTTTGGTTACATTATAGCCTAGGCAAAATATTGGTATCTCCTTAGTACCTTTAGGGTATGGTGTCAGTAGTTTTAGATTCCAAATGTCACTCTTAATGTGGAATGTCCTTAATAAAATATTATATTTTAGTAAAAAGTGAGAGAAAATAAAGATATGAAATTATAGCAATTTCAGTATGATCAAGATAAACATGCTATATACAAATATTTAAAAGAAACTACTGTGAAAATGAAGGATTCATGTTGTTCCAATATTATCATTTACAGACTGAAGAATTTGCCATTCACTTTTACTAAACTTAAAGAACTTGCAGCTTTGTGGCTTTCTGACAACCAGGTAATGACTTTCAATATTCATATTTTCTTTAGTAACTAGGGATCTTAGCAAGGGCCGTAAATGAAACCTATAATTTAATACATGATTGTAGTAGAATTTTAGAAGTGTTTGCTCCCAGTCCAGCTTTATACTTTCATACCAAGCTATAGATTCTTCTGGCTGTCATTTATTAACTTGGAAAGATCACCTTTGCAGCATTTATTACTTGCATCTAGCTAAGCTTCTATATCCTTACAAAAGTAGTAAATAAAGGCCAAAAGCATCAAGAGAATGTTTTGTGAATAGAAATTCAAGAGGTAAGACTTTGTTATCAAACTTGTTATTAGTTTGTCCCATCCTTTACTCCATCTATGCCTCTATTCTTGTCGTCTTCCTTTTCCCTTTTCCTGTCCGTGCTTCCATTCCTGCATATTTTAAACTCCATTAAGGTCAGTGGGAGTTTAAACATGTAAAAGATGCACAAGAACTCTTAGTCTTCTTTTGGAGAAAACTCTCATTTAAGTTCCTTTTGAATTTAAGTATGCCTTTCTTTGTTCCAAGGGGTTTGGTTTCACTACTATATATTCTTTAGGATTCCATTTTAAAACAAATTGTGTAACATGAACACTGAGAAATGCAACAGTTCAGCCAGCATCTGAGCACTAAAATAAGTCTTGATCCTTTCCAGGATTGGTGGCTAGAGTAATTTTGCACTTCCATAATGTAACTCCAAGTTAAATTAGGAGAAAAACTCAATTTGTACAATGTTAGAAATGTTCAACATACCTAACAGGTTTTAATCATCTCAATAAATTCTCATAATCTCATCTTTTTCACTTTGCAATAATGCCCATGGTCAGCTATTATACCTCTTTAACTGAAGTTGATGAGGATAATTCTTCAGGGGCCAGTTATCACGCTACTGGAAATTAATCCATCCTTTTATCCATATGAAAAAGCCACAGGGACTCAGGTCCTGCGGCTGCCTGTTTGCAGGAGATCGTGTGCATATGCCTGTGCTGAGCACTGCTGGTTGCAGAACGCTCAGAGCAGAGCCCGTGCCTGTCCACGGGGCACAGCCCAGCAGACGGAGTCATTTCTTTGTCAAGATGTCAGATGGAATTCCTGCTGACTCCTGGCCAGTGCATACCATTCAGCTGTGCCCTCAAATCATAGCAAAGCCAAATGCAGTGCAGTCAATAGACTTACACTGGTACATGCTTATTGCACTGCTCCTGTACTTTTTACTTTTACAGCTAAGCAAAAAATTTTAAAGCTGAAGGGAGGGGAGACAAAGTGGGAGGGATAATAGAAAATGATGAGTAAATTTTAATGTGTTAAATTAGGAGTCTCATTTTTTTCACTCTAATTTCCATTAAAAATATAACATTGCATGACTCCTCAGCCCAGCCACAGAACATACACTTCCTTTTAAATATACAATATTTTTTCAGCATTTTGACTTTTCTACAGTATAGCATAGATCAATTTCTATTCTATGAACTATGACAGTCACTCCTAGATGCTACATTAGAGCAAAGCAATAATAAAAAATAATCAGTTGAAGTAAAACGCAACAGTAACATCTGAATATTCAGAGGACCTCCATGTAAATTCTCCAGTATCTTGCACCAGGTTTACCCTCAGATGAACTAATAACTATCGTGAATTTACTTCTCGTTAGCCCTAGCTTAACGTAGATCACAGCCATAATGTGGTTGTTTTAACTGTGTAATTGCAGCTCTGTTCTGCTGATCCTTTAGCTTCCTCACTGGTATGACTCTGAACATGCAGTCAGTATTTCTGATATTTAGTGTTCTTCTGTTGATCCCCGCAGGAATTACAGGAATTACAGAAGTGAGGAATGGGAGAGGAGGCATTTCCACCAGATTAATACTTGTTTTAGTCCATAGAGAAGTTTATTTTCACATAGAATTTTAGTTAATCTTGTATTTTCTCTTTATCAAATGCTAAAATCCCATCTCAGTTAACACACATGCTCTGAGTTAACAGCTCTTTGTTTTGCCTTTCCTGTACAGTCCAAGGCTCTCATTCCACTGCAAACTGAGGCTCACCCAGAAACAAAGCAGCGAGTACTGACTAACTACATGTTTCCCCAGCAACCCCGCAGTGATGAAGGTAAAAACACCATCAGCAATTCCTACAAATGCAGGAACAGTGCTTGTTCAGATAGTGGAGAAAAAAACAGAGGGAGGGAGAGAAAGGGGTTTCAGACATGGTTCTGTGTGTGTGTCTCTTCTGACACATAAAGCCAGTGGTGCACACATAACAGTCTGTATTTTGTCATACACAAAGGAATCCTGTTTGCAAATCCATTATTCTCAGGCCATCAGATTTACGTTTTCTTAAACACTTTTTTATTTTCAGAAGAATGGCCTTGTATAAACAATGTGAACCTGGGAATTGAGTGTGCATGGGACAGAAATTCTAGGATATGCCTTGCTGCCGTGCTGACAGGCTGTTGGCCAGAGCCAGCTCAACCTGCAGAGACACTGGACCCGTCTGAGGGAGCTGGGGGAGTGGGCCAGCTCCTAGACATGGGGGGTTCAGAGCTCTGAGCCTGGCAGAATTGAGGGTTTGGCTCCTGACATACCTACGTTAAGTTAGAGAGTTTGCCCTCAGCTCCAGATCTGCCCTGAAACCCTGTTGCTTCCCATCACTCTAATTTCAGTTTTAATATTAAACTCTGTTTGTAATGGTTTGTCAGTTACTACTCTCACTGCCCCCCTCAACAGTTTTAAAACAATAACCCAAGATTACAGGATCAACTACGAACTTATCTTTCTAGATAATTTCCAATCTTCTGTTGGGTGCACTAATTACTTGTTCTTGTGCATTGCTGTTTGCAATTTAACTGTAGATTTCCAGTCAGACAGTGATAGTTTTAACCCTACTTTATGGGAGGAGCAGAGACAGCAACGTATGACTGTTGCCTTTGAATTTGAAGAAAAAAAGGAAGAGGAGGAAAATGCAGGGAAAGTTAAGGTAAGTTCTATTTAATTTATTCTGGTATTCACATATTATGGACAGGGTCCAATTTACAAATCTTGAGTTGAACTATTTTTGTGTTCTAAATACCCAGAAAATACTTGTCATCATGTTTCAAGTACAGCAGTTGAGGAAGAATAACGTATCTGTTCTCCCTGAAGTACACATTACCAATTTCTGCTTTTGCTATTGTTGTCTAGCCAGCAAAACTTTGATTTCATAAGTCAGTTCAGGCCCATAACCCTAATGTCAGGTTCCTACTGTGACAGGTGTTTTATCATGAAGACAAAATTAACACAAAATGTTGGGAGACTTAGGATTAATGTCCAACCACCTAGTTCTTTAGAAATATTTAGATCACATAGGGGATTCCATATTCCTCTCAAAGTGGAAGTTGACGAGAGCTTTGCAACTTCATGGAGTTACACAGGAATGTGGTTACATCAATTTTGTAACCTACCAAAAATGAAGATCAAAACATGAATATCCTCCCCCATTTATCTGAAATTAATATAATTCCAGAGTTTTCAATTGAGCCCTTAATCAGTTACATTGTTAGAAGGATATTGTCAGGACCATCTACGTTTACATGGCATGAAAATTTCTATTTCTTGAATAATATAAAGGAACTACCCCAGATCAAACACTTAAACATTGCAAATTTTTAACTGCAGTAGGATACCCAACGTAAAATGTATTGCCAGAGACAAAAATAATATGAGGAGATTTAAATCATATTTTAATTTTAAAATTAACAATACCATTATTAATAGCTATTTAACAATCCATTTAGATCTTGGAAATTTTGGATTTGTCTTTTAATATTTTTCCCAATTAGAAATTTTCATCTAACTCTTGTAACCAGAGATAATGGACTCTGCTGCTTTAGTAAAACAGAAAATGAAGTCAAAAAGCAACCTTTGCCTCACAATAAATAGATTAAACTGAAATTTTACCCCAGATGAACTGCAGATTTATAAGTCATATATGGAAAACAGAGCATCTGGGAGACTTTTATATTGTTCCACCACTTCTTATCAGAATTTTAACTGTAGGTAATATGGCTGTCCAAATGTGCAAAACAATTGAAATATGAACAGAGAAATAGATACTAATTTCTAAGATCATAGAATTTAATTGTATTGTTACTTGCAAGCATTATTTTAAATATTGAAATGTAATATATGAATTATATCACTTAGATAGCCATTTTGGTTTTAATATATTTCAGAACACTATGAATGACTGAAACAAATGTTTCCTTTGAGTAAACTGTTCTTGTAGAAAAAATAAATCCTGCATCCACTGAATGCTATTCCTGTACTTCAGTTCAAATGCTGCCATCTGCTGTATGGAAAACGGGGAGGCAAACGCAGCTGAGACACAGTACCACATTTTCAGGTTTCCTAGAAACAGCACTTAACAAAAATAGCTGGCCTGTGCCCATGCTGTGAGCAGATGTCTCTGTGTGGTGTGATCCCAGGCCCAGGCGTGCCGCACCAGAGCTGTTCAGGATGCAATGGATGCTCTGGTTGCAGTGCTTCTTACCTGGGCTGTTTGCTCATCCCTGGCAGCTGCTGCCAAAGTTGTGGTCTGCGGAGCAGAGTTTGCATTCCCAGAGGTGTGCATCCATCAGCTGCAGTCTCAGCCCAGTCGCAGCAGGACATGAGAAGGGCAGCCTGCGGCCAGTCATGCTGCCAGCGGAAGGAGTGGTTTGTACCATGTGGGTCATCCATGTCCCACAGGGCTGCACCTCTCCGTAATGTTTTGGCTTGGCCATCCAAAGGTCAAGACAGTCTTTATCCTTTGTATCACTGCTCCTTAGTTGTGGAAGAGTCCAACACTAAAATATATTTCCTGGAGTTCGTTCTTACCTGTTCTCCCTCTCATCCATAGAGAGTGGGTATAAACCAATGTTGTAGTACATGAGTCTGTTTCTGCATGAGATTCCTCTATTCCCATATACAATCCAATGTTCCTCTCCTCCATAATGATCCTAACGTCTGCTCATCAGACCAAAACACTAAATTTTGCAGCTGATGCTATAGTTATTGCTTATATAGAGAAGAATTATTAAATGAAAAGCTAAGCAGGGAGCTAGGAGCTGATAAAATATTTCCTCCCATCTGTGTACCTTGAAGAGAGCATCTCTCGTGTCTCACTGTGTGTACACCAGATACCCATGAATACCTGTAGTTTGTAAAAACTGAAGGTAGAGAAGTAATACTGTTCAAACCTGGGAAATCTTGCCAGGCTGTGAAAGGAAAAGATTTTCCACTGAAGGTGTGTGTGGGTTTTTTTCCCTATCATGGAAAACAGCCTTTTCGCCCAAGCCATGAAAAAAATGAGCTGAAAGTCAATTACTATTAATAAGGTAGAAATGCTTGTTTGCATCCTTCTGGTATGTCTGTGCTCTTTCCCAGTAGTGCCAATTCATCTCTATATATGAATGACCATAAAAGTGTTGTAAAGAGCTATTTGACTGAACTGTTCACCAGCCTGTGTTTAGATGCATGCACATGAACTAAAAGCTAGTTGCTGGAATCTTTTAAGAACTTAGTGTGTGTCACTCCATCCATGTGTTGCAACAGGCCTTAGGGAGGATTTAACATGTATGTTTTTAGCAGTTTCACCAGACCTTTATGGGATGAATTTGAAGGTTAACTTAAATTATCAATAGGCATTAACCACAAACATTGGTAGCATTTTATAAAAGCATACATAGTTTTCACTTTTTATCTTTCATAGTTAAAACTGAACTCTCAGCCAACTATATGTTAAAATAGATTTGGTAGTTGAAATTGTTCAATAACTTCTTCCATCAAAAATTTTGAACTTCAAAAATTCTCTTTTCAGGGTCATGCTACTTTTCATGTAGAATTAAACATACAAGAATTGTATTGACAGGGAGTACAGATTTCCTCAGTAATGATAAGTCTAAATCAGTGATGAAAATATCTGCATTCTAGTGGATATCACCTACCACAGCTGCCAGTATTTTTACTGTTTAATATTAATACTCACAGTGATATGAAACTCTTGCTGAAATACCTGTCTATGACTTGTCTATCTCATGAAAGTCTTTCGGTTAATTTTTCCTTGAGTAGTACTTAGTGAGGAATTGCTCTATAACTTGACTTTTAGCTATGTTTGTCTGCAGACCTCACACTTAAATCATGGTCTGAATTTTGTGAAAAAGGAATTGCCTAATTAGGCCACATCTAAATACGATTTCTTTCAACCGTAAATCAACCAGAGCTTTAGTAATGCTTTACAGACTTAATTTATTTTTTCTGTTGAAATTCTTAACATATGACATCATAGTCATACATTTTAACGTTTTATGTTAAAGTCATGTCAGAATCTATTATCCGTAATGTTTATTCTATTGTGGTTCAGAATTGTATGCTAGTATTTCATACAGTTTTATTTTCCAAATCGATCATGCTTTTGCTTCTAAACTATTCCTATCAGCAGACCATATTCATTTGAATCCAAAATTACATTTTTCCTACTCATTAGGAATTTAAAATCCAACAGCTATAATAGTGAGTTATTAAAAGTAAGCTCCCTTTGCTTACCTCACGTACACAATGAGGTGAAAGCTTCTTTGTGGTAAATGATTCCAAATACTTACCACATGGTACATGTGGAGTAATTTCAAATTTCACAGCCTCATAATCGGGAGCAGTTATCCTGACGTGCACAGCTTGCACTGGGAGCTGTAATTTTACTCCACTGAAGAATTTTATTGCATTTCCACCCCAAATTTGGGCCCAAAGAGAGTGGCAGGCTCAGCCAGCACCTTCTACATTTCAGCTGACTGCATTTGGTGGCTGTTAGGTGCATTCGAGTGGCCTTGCTGCTCTGCAGGGTGTGCTCTCTGGTTCACCTTGTGAATCCCAAGCTTGGTGCTTAAGCCACAACCATCTTTCACAGCTTGCACACAGGTGGTGGAGATAGGGCAGGTCTGCAGCATGAAGGATGGAGTGGGGAGGGCAGGAGATGCTCTGTGGAGGAGAGGGAAGCATCTGCCGCAGGCTAGGCTCAAGGGACAGACCTACAAGCTACACTTTCTGCACAGCCCAAGCAGCCTTGCTGAGGTCGTGCTTTGTTTGGATGCATGCTTCAGTTTCCTCAGCATCTCTTCTCATGATGTGGTGTGATGTTCAGCAGACAAAATATGTCTGTAACACAGTAGGGGAGGTATAAGGAGAAGTCAACATCATGTATGTCGCCTTTCAAGCTTGGATCATTCCTGACGTGGTCATTTGCTGCACCGTCTCCTCAGAGCAATTTGCTGATAGTGTAATGTCTTGCCAGATGATGAGGGGCGATGTTGTCCATGAGCCTTCTCAGCCACTCTTCCCCTTTCACTCAACCCTGAGATTTTCTAGAATTGTCTTCAAATTAGGATTGCTTTGGACTTGGGAAATACAATGTTTCTCTACTTCCGAGTGATAAAAATTATAAACTTAAAATGTGGAGTTTTCTAGAAAATCCGTAGGTCTGTCAGTTAAAGTACTATTCAGTGTGACTTTTCTGTAGTGGTTTGAGTCTATTTTCCTGTACTTTCTGTATAAGAAAAGAGTAAGATACACTTGAGCACATGTATGTACATTATACATCTCAAAGAGCAAATAGCTCCCAGTAGATCAGATTCTGTTCTCAGCTGCCGTAGATAATTCAGATTAATTCAGTACACTGAACATAGCTAAATTAATTCTGCATTTACACCAGTATTGTTTTGAAAAAGTGTGATTTAATACGTCAGTACTCTCAAGTGAAGTGTAGAATTAAAATACAATACTCTCACAGGGTAAAAGGTAGGCTTATAGGGAACCATTCCCATCCATTATTTTATGTCACTGAAATTCCATTATAGGTTGATATAGTGTAACTGAGAGCAAATTTCAGTGCAAAAATTCATGAAGATAGCTCTATGTAACACATTACCTCAAATAGATTAATTAAAAATTTGAGGAATTTGCACTTAGCCATAGTACTGTAACCATGGTTTTAGTTTGCATGCTGTTTTCATTTTGTATTTGTGCTTTAATTCTTTTTATGAATGTTCAGGTTGAAATAAATCTAAAACGTTATCCCACTCCATACCCGGAGGATTTAAAGAATATGGTAAAATCAGTTCAAAATCTGGTGGGCAAAACAAGCCATGGAGTACGGCCTGAGAACTCAACACCAACTGCGAACAGTGAACAAACTGTGAAAGAAAAGTATGAGCACAAGTGGCCCATGGCACCAAAGGAGATTTCAGTGGAGGTAATGTAAAAGGATCGTTGTTCCTCTCAAGAGTTTGAGATGGGGTTTTAACATAACTCCATCAAATGATATTCTGCATCTGCTGTGAACTTCATACCTAATAGTTTCTAGTTTCATTCCGTAAAGTTAATTTAGTTTCATACTGAGTTGCTGTTTTTCCCAATACTACTGAGTTTATCAGACTGAATTTTTGGTTTTAAATCTAACTAGATCTGAATTTTGGTATTGATATATACAAGCACTCTCCTAAATTTTAATGGTATGAGAGACTTGCATATTAGCAGGAAAATGGACCTGATCATGATTTACATTTCAGACTTAAGTAAGTGTATTTCTGCGTCAAATATGTTAATGACAAATCAGTTTGTTCTGTCTGACCCTATGTTT
The DNA here is from genome assembly GCF_965638725.1 of Aptenodytes patagonicus. Lineage (NCBI taxonomy): Eukaryota > Metazoa > Chordata > Aves > Sphenisciformes > Spheniscidae > Aptenodytes > Aptenodytes patagonicus. Next base: position 57,878,333 of record NC_134953.1, on the reverse strand, counting down.
TGGTTTAACCCCAGATGGCAACCAAGCACCACACAGCCACTTGCTCACCCTCCCTCCCCGCCCGGTGGGATGGGGGAGAGAATTGGAAGAGCAAAAGTAACAAAACTTGCATATTAAGATAAGAACAGTTTAATAATTGAAATAAAATAAAATAACAATAATAATAATAAATTGTAATGAAAAGGAAAACAATGAGAGAGAGAGAGAGAGAGGAACAAAACCCAGGAAAAACAAGTGATGCAACTGCTCACCACCCGCTGGCCGACGCCCAGCCAGTCCCTGAGCAGCAGTCACTGCCCCCCAGCCAACTCCCCCCAGTTTATATACTGAGCATGATGTCACATGGTATGGAATATCCCTTTGGCCAGTTTGGGTCGGCTGTCCTGGCTGTGCCCTCTCCCAGCTTATTGTGCACCTAACCTTGCTTGCAGAGTATGGGAAGCTGAAAGGTCCTTGACTTATTATAAACACTGCTTAGCAACAACTAAAACATCAGTGTGTTATCACTTACTCTCATGCTAAATCCAAAACACAGCACTATGCCAGCTGCTAGGAAGAAAACTCTATCCCAGCCGAAACCAGGACACCCTACTATGCCATTAGGTTCTGCTTCTTCTATTCACATTACGTGTAGTAGATAGCCAATTTACCTTGTCAAAAGTTAATGAAGTCAGCAGGAGCGCTTCTTCGAGTGCAGGGAACTTTAGATCAGGCACCCCCTGAATAGCGACTTACAATGAGTTGCAGTATCTAGCCCTTAATATGTTTGCCAGAAGTGGGTCAGTATGCATAGTAACAAAGTCTTCTATTCTAACATCAATACAGTCACTGAAAGGTAAATTCTTACATACTGCAGTCTTGTGCAAAGCTGTTACAAATAGCTGAAGCTTGATCTCAGAGGGCATCTACTCATTATCATTCACACTAACGACTTACTTTGTGCAGGCACAATTTATAAATAAGGGAAATCTCTTACCCTGGCAGTATGTACTAATAGTTTATAAGCTTGGACAGGTCTACAAGAATACCAGCATTCTTGAAAGTCTTTGTGAAGTCTTAATGTTCAAAAGAAATAAATGAGGAAAAAAAATTATCATATTATCTTTTCACTCCTTTGTTATTTAAATATTATGATAAATTCATTGTCCTTGAAATAACCCTGTCTCTGGCTAGTTGTGTATGCATTAATTTTTCTTCCTCAATTTTCCGTATCATTAACACAGATTGGCTGTTCTTACATATTCAGCAGTCACTGTAGCTGCTCTGTCAGTACTGTGTGTTTTATTTACAGTTAAATATATTCATTTCTTAAAAAAAAAAACAAACAAGTTTTCTCTTAAAATGGCTTCAGAAGACTTTCTTCAAATCTAGGCACAGGTTCGATTAGTACTTCAAACTAAAATATTTAAGTTAAATCATTCATGTTTTTATCTAAATCTGAAATTCCACCATTATTCCTTTTTACTCATTAAATTATTTCTTACTGTGTAAATCTGGCCTTTGAACCAACTTATGTTTTGTGGCATGAGTATTGACATGTTCTGCTGTTGTTGCTGAATACATACAATTTGTTTTGTATCATCTAGCTTTTGAACTTGAATATTCTTAATAGCTTTCTGCGGGTTTTAATTATCCCTACTGTGAACACACATATTATCTATCTGGAATTTGAATCAATGTTGTCTGACAAAGACATTAGGTGTTTGGTCTTGTAGCTGTGTCTGGTGACGCAGGCTTCAGAACTAGGCAGCTGTACTGGTTTAGTTGCTGTTAAACTAAATGTTGTTAAACTAAAATGTTAACATCCCAGTTAACTGAGCCACAGCAGAGAGTCCTGTGAGTATGCAGAGCCCAGTGAAGCCTCCATTATGGAGGTGTAAGGAAGGAGTAAATGGCAGCAACACCATAAAATACTGCAGTTACTCTGAAATGCCTGTGTGACCACATACTGTGTTCTACCATAGAAAAAGATGAAGACAAATTTCATTCTTACATTTCATTCTTTGATAAAAATGCATTCACTTTTGCAACAGAAAAATAATCATCTCTAGTTTTTCTGTGAATGTAGATGAACTGTTAATTGCATGAGCATCACAAAAACCACTCTATAAAAATAGTTGAATTGCTGAAGACCCTGCGGTAATTCCTGAAGTGCAATTAAATAATGTGATTGCAATTTCCTAGTTAATTTTCTACCACAAGTAACTGATGTGGGTGCATGACTATTTCCATCATATCAGTGAAGATGTATTTTTCATCTTCTATTATTATAATAGTGAAGATGGTGGAACTTTTTCAGATTTTAATTTCCCTAGTACTTAGTCAAGACTAGTAACACAACTATCTCGTCAACTCAAGAAAAGAAAAAAAAGTGTTCTTGTCATTCCTACAAATAATGACACTGGGAAGATTTTATGGCCGTAAAGCAGGATGATGTATACATTTTACTCTCTTTGGCTTCCTGCATGAAGATGAAGAAGAGGTATGGGAAACTGTAGAAAAAGTGTGAATGATTTTGTGAACAATATTAGCATGATTTCAGTTGTAACACATTAAATAAAACATAATTAGGCTCCATTTGCTTTTCAGATAATTAGGAGACATGATCTCAAGCCTCAAGTTAAAATACGGTTTGAAAATGCAGGTGTGTTCTGATATAGATTTAGACTAAAGACAGTTTCTAATAACAAGGTAATTTAATTTCAGGTGCAATGCTCACTATTTCATCCTCAGAGGCCAGATAAGCTGTTTTCTTTTCTGATCTCTTTTGGGTTTTCTTGCAATTAATTTACACGTCTCTTCACAAAACTGTTTCTAAATAATTAAAGGGACCATCTGAAATGAGTAAGAAGCTACATTTCAAATCCCCTGTATCATCCTCCACCTTCAGTTATAATAAGCAAACAATTTCTTAATGAATCATCAATTAAAATAAACCTCTTCATTGTCCTAAGTAATTTTGAAAGATGTGCATTTTGGACAAAAAGAAATCTGGGATAACTTAGTGTATTGTGTAGCTTTTCTGTGAGAAACAATGAGAAATACCACAAATCAGCAATTAAGACCTTTATACTTAATATTCTTGATATGTATGAATTGACAAATAAACTGGAAATACTTCTATATAACTCTCAGGTCTGGATTAAAAAAAAGTCTTTTCTAGTCCAACCTACAGCATTCCATCCTTTGTGTTCATTCCTAGCAGGTTTATTAATACTGTGTAAACAGGAGAGATTGTTACTCTTTGAGTGATCCGATGCAGATGCAGATGCTAGTGCTAACAGCTAGAAAAATACCACCTCAGCTGTATTGGATCTTCTGAGACCTTCATCTCATCTCAGTCAAAATAAGACCTCAATCCTTTTAACTTCTGACTTTGTTACTGTGTGGCTTTGGTTTTGGGTTTTTTTTTTGGTGAGTGGGGGTGGAGAAGAGAGTTCTTTTTGTTTTGTTTTTAGTGAAAGTTTCAGAGACTGTCTTAAAAAGATCATCTTGCCTTTTCAGGAAGACTTACACACTTTTATTTCCCCCAGGGTGCCTGGCTTCAATTGATTCAGTTGATGTGTCCATTGTGGGAGCTGTTTTCCACTAATGAGATGCACAATGACAGTCTCTCCTGATTGGGAGAGGAATATATGCTAAAGATTTTTGGTTTGTATCTGCATGAAGCCCATACCTTGATAAGCTCTTTGCAACAGAATTACCTATATTCTACCAGGAGTCAGAAATACCTTCATTATAGAGTTTTTGGTTTCTCCGTGGCACAAAAGATCTTTATTGAGGTTATGACCTTGGTGCCTTCTTATCAAAGGAGAACGGAGGTAATGGTTTACTCATCTGGAGGTCTGACTCACAAGAGACCTTTCTTCAGGTAGGATGTCAAATGTCTTAAAGTTCATTTTGAGTTACTTTGACTTCTGCCTGACCTTATCTAAGTGTCTGGATTGGAGGGGCATTATTCAGGGCTGCCTCCAAGATAAAGCGTACCTTCCATAAAATCAGTCCAAGACATCACTTGTCCCCCTGAGGCTACTGCTCTGTCCGTCCCCACCTGCCTGAGGACTCAGGAGGTGCAGTATTACATGTCTGGACATGGCACTCTGTACAAACTCATATACACAGGGCACGTAGCCCTGGTTTATGTTTGATGGACCATGAAGTGGCTTTTTTGCAAAAGGCCTGAGACTCTCTCTATTGGCAGCAACCTCTGTGAGATGTATGCAGTTGGGTGTACTTCATCTAGATAAAGAGCAACAGAAGCTTGTTTCCTCCAGAGATGGGAAAGCACAGAGAGTGCAATTCACATATCGGGCTGTTGTAACTCAGGGCAGTACTGAGACTTCTGTCCTCACACTGAAGACCACATACAGAGCTGGACAAGAGCCTCTCCATGGTTTATAACTGAGGATGATGTTAAAAGGTCTCCCATCCTCTGCAGTACAGGACTGACGACTGGTCGGGTAAGCATCAGCAGTTTATCTTTGCAGAATCCTGACCATGTCAGCCATAAACCATATGGCTTAGCCATATGAGATTAAACTACTGCAAATGGAAATTTTCATTCTAAAATATGTCTTTGTAGGCTGGGGATCTCTAACTTTGATTTCTTTGGTGATAGGTAGTTCTGGTCAGTTCTTGGATGCGTGCCCTTGGCTGTATTTCTGATCACCTGAATAGGCAAGGTTAATGTGTGCATTCCTCCAACTGCTTGCCGGTCCACTGGACTGCAAGACAAAGAGACACATGGCAGAAACAATCATTATGCCCTACCTGCAGATGACAACTTTTTTCCAGGATCTACTATGTCTTTCCATGTGGAGTCCCAAAAACTACCTCTGTCCCAGTCCGTTCCTCATGTTCTTATGTCTCCTTTTAAAGCTCTATCATATGTCTGAGATTGCCTGCTGGAGCTGAAAAGGTGAGAGCTCATTGCATCAGTGCTGTAACGTTGTGCTGGCTGCTGTATCACCTCTGCAGGTAGGAAGTGAGTTGGGGTTCCTTTGTTCTCCCACTTTCAGATTCTATATCCACATTCAGAAGTTTTCCTTCCACCGGTTCAGTTATATATTGTATTAACATCCTGTTTGGGACAATCTTCAGATCTAATGGCTACTGAAACTGGCCTTTCTGGAAGCTGCCACTGCAGCCACAAGAGTGGGAGAGATTTAGGAGCAGGTGGAAGATCCTCCACTCTGCTTTCTTCTGGGATAATCCCATGTTTTGGGGTGACTCTCAGTGCATTCCTGGTTTGGTGACTGAATTTTATTTAGATCAGTCTGATAATTGCTAGCTTAGGCAGCAAAATGTCCAGAACTGTGACTGCCTTTCACATGCTGAGCTTCAGATAGAATTTGTTTCATGATTTTTGTCAGGAGAAGACTATTTAGTGGGACTTTACAACTATTGACGTCCAGGGCTGAGAGGTAGAAGTACTGCCATTTTCTGTGCAGAGACTGTAACGTGGGTAGGTGGCTCAGCGAGGCTTTGTTACAAAACTGCACCACTAACTGTGATTCTCAGGAAAGATGTCTATGCCTCAGTTAGCCTTGCTTGTATCTAGGGATATTCTGACAACTATCTGGTCGCATTTGTTCCTACACTTTCTGTGATCTCCTTTATTCTTTCATTAAAGTTTTAGTAAAATCTGGACCGAGTCACATTTGCCTTAATCCGTTTATTTCTTTGCTTCTCCTTTTCTTTATAGCCAGCTTGTCATTCTTCAGGTTGACCTAGCCTTCTCCAGTTTAGAAGTGCTACCAACCCTTGATGTATATTTAATTGTTCCTCTGGAATAGATCCATCATTAATCATCCTGCACTCCTCTGCCTTGTGCGTGCTGCATCTGGCCAAAGCCCCGGTCTGCTCTATTTGGACGCTTTATATTCTTTGCAAGCAGACTCAGAGTTAGGTTATTTTAAAAATTCCATCTCTCCAGATTATAATTTAATGTTCTTGTGTTGTCAGCATGAATAATTGGTGATATTTCTCTTTCCCAGTTATTTTAATGGTTTTTACCATGTATTTTCTCTTGGGAAAGAGCTCACCATATTTTTCTGTCCTCTACCTATATCTTTCTCTGGTTGGTCCTGAGGAATAAATTCTGACACAACACAATTGCATTTATCTCTTCCCTTTGTTCTTGCAATTGGTCGTTTTGATAATACTTTTTTTTTCTCCCTATTAGTGACCTTTTTGTTCTTGGGCTTGTAAGAAAAAAGGTCCTCTTAAACAGAGTAGAATTAAATGGAATATGATTTTGGTTTTTTACAACATATTTCACTTTCATGGCATATTCACAAATGCCGGACTAGTTCTTTCAAAAGTGTACTGGTTTTGTTGGAATAGCTGGAGTAGGGGCTAAAAAGAAAAAAAAAAGGATATAAAATAGAAAACTTCATAAAATCATGCACCTGAAATAAAAAAACTGTGTTCATCATTATGTCAAAAATGGAACTGCTGGTTCTTCCTATCTTACAGCAAGTAGTTTTATTTTAAGCTTATAGCTTTTGGAATTTTCATGGCACAATATTGGGATTCTAGGTTCAAGATAGAGAAAATAAAGAATTCGAAAAGAGTCACCTGTCTGATACAGACAACACTCATAAATCGACTCTGGAAATCCCAGACAGGAAGGAGAAAGAAGAGCATACAAAAAGCTCAGAGGTACAACAAGAGACTTAACATGCACCATGCTTCAAAGGTGGAGAATTTCACACTCTGCAAATGCTATGCACTTTTTTATTTCTCAAAAAATGTTTTTGCATAAGTTTGTTACACTGCACTAGAAAATGATTGTGCTGCACTGGAAAAATGCTGTTGCACTATTGTTAGCTTTGAGTTGTATGTACATCACTACTGTTATGTAAGAAATATCATACACAACAAGGGATCTCTGCATGTGAAAGTAGTTTAAAGTCTTGAATGTATTACACCGTGTAAGAATCAGTACATAGCTATATGTACGCACTGAGGGCGTTAATTAAATGGGCTGTGAAGGTACCTGTTCTTTGCTGGTTTGGTATGGTGCTACCTCCAGTAGAACACCAAATACAGAAGGATTAAAATATCTGTTGTGTAGATACAATTACATTCTTCAAGGATAAATCACATGGCAAATGCTTCTACAAATCTCTGTTTCCACTGTTGCTACAAAAAGTAGTTAATGGAGAGTAAACCTCTGAAAGTTTTCTCCTTATAAGTAAAAGCAAGTAAATGTTAAAAATATTGTAGCATTTTACATTTTAATAATGTGGTTTTGGTTTTGGTACTCCATTTTAAATTGTTTCTCTAAATATTACATCTCTTTCCTTTATTGACTTCACTCTGCAAAATCACTGGAGTACCTTTAACAACAAAATGTCAGGGTACAGAGGTCTTCATAGTGTCTCCATTAGTGTAAGTTCCCTCCTAAATATGTTTCTCCTATTTCCTTCTTCATTTATACTACTAATTATTGATTTTCTCCTAATATCTCTCCAAAACTTCCTCTTTTTCACTAGATACTCTCCTTCTCCAGCTTCCATCCTCTTTATGAAATCACAGCTCATCCTCTCACTTCCGAGATGATGCATGTTTCTTGTACCCCTCCCCACAAGGATCTTGACTGGCACTGGCATGACTTTCCAGTGTTGCCGTGCCCATCTTATCAGTTCCCTTTCCATTTCATTTCCCTGAGCCCATGCACCAACACCCACAAAGTGGGTTTCCCATATTGCTCGTTCTTCCCGTTCCCTTTCCTTAAGTCCCCTCCTGAGGGCAGGGTTACCAGTATCATTCCTCCAGTAACTGTCATCCCCTATCCTGTCTCCCCAAGACACCTATCTTCAGGTCAGTGTCTTTCTCATTTCTGAACTTCCTTCCAGGGTTAAGAAATGCCATGGATTCCCTGTTTGTGTCTTCATTCCCTTCTAGCTATCCTATGAGCCTAATTTAAATGTCCTAATTTAAAATATCTCTTTCTAAGACTACATGTCACTTTCTTTCCACTTTTTAACCCATGTTATTTCCAGTATATTTCCCGTTGCTGGCTAGAACAGCAAAATAGTTGTGCAGGGCAGTCTTTGAAGGTCAAGATTTGCTGAACTCTCAATGAGAAGTTTATGAAATCTGAATCATTTTAATTTAGCAAAAAACTCTTCAGAGACAAAGTCATTTTAATTAAATATAGCTATAGGGACAGTTGCATCTATGGAAGGACTTCTGCCACGAATAAATGAATGAGGAATACTTACTCCTGAAATAAGAAGTAATTGTTCATTCTAAATTTTTATTTATTTCTACTGGCAGCTTGCATTTTTGTGACCTTTACTTCATCAAAAATGTTTACATGGCTTTGATGTTTCTTGCAAGTTCCATCTGTTTTGTCCACATTTTCAGAATGAACACATCACCGTAATTTTTACAAGTATTTAAGTAGGACTAATTAGAATTTTCAGCTGAGAAATCAGCATGATTAGACACTACCCATATGGTGGGGTTTTGGTGCGTTGTCACATTCATGAAAAGAAGGCTGTGAAATATTTGTTCGTTGCAGTTTGAAGTGGATTCTGTTTCCTATGTTTACTCTACATTATTATATTCCTCAGGATGCCTTTGGACATCCTGCCAGTGAGATGAGGATAGGGGAACTTCGTCCTTCCATGCCAGAGACTCCGTTGTACCCACCCAAACTCGTTCTTTTGGGTAAAGAGAAAAAAGGTACTAACTCAGCTTAAAACCTTTTAGATGAAAGCATATGTAATGTACACAGATAGACACATTACTTCAGATGTTCTACACTTCACTCTGATTTTAAAACATATTGCATGCATATTTGTGCACATGTGTATATATATCCATAGTATCAATTTAAAAATGCATTTTTCTGGAGTTTAGTTTTCAAATACCACGTTCTGAAAACGTTTGCTGTGTTTCGTTTCAGAATCGACAGATGAGTCTGAAGCAGATAAGATCCATTGTCTGAATAACAGCGTTTCCTCAGGCACTTACTCAGACTATTCCCCTTCCCAGGCTTCCTCAGGGTCCTCCAACGCGCATGTTAAAATGGGGTCCTTGCAGACAACGGCTAAAGAAGCAGTGAATAACTCTTTGTGGGGGAACAGGTGTTTCCTTTCTTTCTTAACACAGCTTCTGGTTGCCTTTCATCTTATGTTGTCATATGCATTCAAAGTGATCGTATGCTATCTGTTAAGGCATTCAATTAAAAAAATACAATGTTTTTACCCCAGTTTTACAGAGGTGTACATAGCTATTCAAAGACCAGGCTGTGCAGAGTTGGCCACCTGTTCATACTCTTATAAATGGCAGTAATTCTACAGCTGGTTTTTCAACTATGTGCTATAACCACGCATTAAAAGCGCCTAGTAATTGAGCTGCAATTATTCTGCTCTGTGTGGTCCTGAGCTGCAGCTGGCTGTGGTTTAGCATAGATAGCAGAGTGTATGTCTCTCATGTTATTGCTGTCCTGAGCCTCACTCTGCTCTGGACCTCCAAGAACAACACAGTTCTTTGAAAGTCACTGGCCATCAGCAACCTGAAAACACCCTCGTACCATACCGGGAACACTTTGCCCTGTCTATTCCTGCCGTAAATCACCTAATGTAGTTCCATCCTAAATGTAGTTCCATCCACAGGCTCATCCTCATTAAAGAGAGGCTGGAGCCTGCTCACTGGAGATGCATAAAATCTTGGTGGTGAAGAACATGCACAAACTGAATCTGGTATTTTTGTTTAAAAAAAAGAATAATGTAAGTGTAAAAAAATCTTCCCCTGCACTCATAGAAGATTATTTTAAAGCAGGAAAATACGTTCAGCTGGATTGATATGAACATGGCATTGACCCACCCAGAACTTTTGACTGACTTCTTAGTTTCTCTGTGTACATACTTACAGAATCTGTACTCCAGTGCAAACAACTGCTGCAGCCATTCATGCCAAACCAGTGGCACAAGGTGCACATCTCATAGTACGATCCCAAAGCCAGAGTATAGATGGGAGAATATTAAATTGCTTTATAATTGCATCTTTCTGATGACTGCTTATGTGCTCTAATAGAGGGCATTTTATCTTGTTTCATTTTGTTTTGTTTTTGCAGGCTGGCACAGTCATTTCCACAGCCCCTTGAAGCAAAGCCATTGCTGAGCCAGCGGGAATCTGCTGTGGCGGGGAACCTGCCACAGCGCACTGACAGGCGCCCGTTGAGCGATACCTTCGCTGACAGCTGGAACGACAGCTCACACTACGATAACACAGGGTTCGTTGCGGAGGAGGGCACGGTGGAGAATCCTAGTGCTAACCCCCTCCTGAGCACGAAATCCAGAAGCACATCTGCGCACGGACGCAGGCCGTTGATTAGACAAGACAGGATAGTTGGCATTCCTCTGGAGCTGGAGCAGCCAACGCTCAGAAACACACACGAATCTGAAGTGCCTCCTCCCAATCCTTGGCAAAATTGGACCAGAACCCCTAGTCCTTTTGAAGACAGGACAGCTTTTCCTTCCAAACTGGAAAGCACCCCCACCACCAGCCCTTTGCCTGAGCGGAAAAATCATGTCAAAGAGTCTCCTGAAATGACTAGCACTTTCACTCCAGGAATAGCATGGGAATATCACGATTCAAATGCTAACAGAAGTCTCACAAACGTCTTTTCCCATATCCACTGTCGCCCAGATCCTTCCAAAAGTGTTATTTCAATCAGCAAGAGTACAGAACGGCTTTCTCCAATGATGAGGGATTTAAAAACTAACAAATTTAAGAAGTCACAAAGTATCGATGAGATAGACATTGGTACATACAAAGTGTATAATATACCCTTAGAAAACTATGCATCTGGTAATGATACTGTAGGAACCCACGAGAGGGTGGACAAGCTCCTGGGCCCGGAGCACGGCATGCTGAGCATGTCCCGCAGCCAGTCGGTCCCCATGCTGGACGACGAGCTGCTGACCTACGGCAGCGTCAAGGTGCAGCCTCAGCAGAAGTCATCCGTCACGAAGAAAGTCTACCAGTTCGACCAAAGCTTCAACCCGCAGGGAACAGTGGAAGTCACAGCGGAGAAGAGGCTACCGCCACCTTTCCAGCTCAACCCCGAGTACATTCCCCAGCAGAGTAAAAACCTGCCCCAGGATCTGGTCAGCCCGAGGACCTACCGCGGCTACCCCCCCGTGGAGCACATGTTCTCCTTCTCCCAGCCTTCGGTGAACGAGGAGGCGGTCAGTGCCCCCTTTGCGAGCCAGGGGTCTCGCCCGGGGTTCTTGAGGAGGGCGGATTCGTTGGCCAGCTCCACCGAGATGTCCATGTTCAGGAGAGTCAGTGAGCCCCATGAGCTGCCCCCGAGCGATAGGTATGGCAGGCCTCCGTACCGAGGAGCTGTGGAGCGCCAAAGCAGTATCTCGGTCTCTGAGTCTCAGTTCCTCAAGAGGAATGGCAGGTACGAAGACGAGCATCCTTCCTACCAAGAAGTGAAAGCCCAGACTGGAAGCTTTCCAGTTAAAAACCTTACACAAAGGAGGCCGTTGTCTGCAAGAAGCTACAGTACAGAGAGTTACGGCACATCCCAAACCAGGCCGGTTTCAGCGAGGCCTACAATGGCAGCTCTGCTGGAAAAGATACCGTCGGACTATAACTTGGGTAACTATGGCGACAAGCCTTCCGATAACAGTGATATAAAGACAAGGCCTACCCCTGTGAAGGGAAATGAGAGCTGTGCTAAAATGCCCGCTGACTGGAGACAACAGCTACTTAGACATATAGAAGCTAGAAGGTTAGACAGGGTATGTTTGGCATTTCTCTGCAATTAATGCCTTTAGTTGTGTGTTTTGGTATTTCAAACTATTTGCACGTACAGTGGTAACCACCAGAATTCCCAGTAATGAAATTCTTGCATTGGTGTCAGAGGAACCGGCCCACAAAGGGGTCTGGGGGTGCTCAAAAGCAGCTGGAGCGAGGGGTAAATGAGTGATAAGGAGTCTCTGCACGAGTAACACACCACAGTGCATGTTACTAATGTAGTAACTGCTGCAGCACTGTCTGAAATGATAAAAACCATAAAAATCTCTCATCAACAGATGTGAACGTGCTGCTGAAGTCTACCACTTCAGTAATGATTTCAGAGCTTTAAAAGATGCTGGACACATCTTTGCAGTAAAAGGCAATAAAGAAAAACATCACAGATAAAAAGTAAAATAATGTATTTTAGCTTTCATATCACTGTTAGTGGAGGGGATTTAAAGGTATCTCTTAACTCTGGAAAATATCACTGGATATACACTGCCACTGTTTTTAACAAGGAATATGATTATTACTCCTTTTAGCAGTAGGAAGTTATGCTTATTTACCTTCTATACAAAACAGTACAAGTACTATAGTGCATGATTTCGATAATGATCTTGAGTATTTAATGACCTACTTCATGAATCGGATTTACTTCATAATCTGAAGTGGTTGTGAAAAATTACCATCATCAAATGCATAAGTTAGTTTCAAAATGTGTCCATATACCTATTTTATGCTAGATACTCATGAGTTTGGCGTTAATATATTCATTACCTTCCAGTTGCTCGGATGTGATGCATATTAAAATATCATTAAGGATCAAATGGATAAGCTTTAAAAACTGGCTTGAAGGCTGAAGCTTTTTACTTACTTCAGCTATTTTCCTTGTGTTGTGTAAAGCTGATTGGAAAATACATAATACCTAGGCAAGATAGTGCACCCCAAGTAGAGATGTTTCTGGTGGAAATAAACACTTCCCAGATGATGTTTGTTTCAGAAATACCTTTACACTTAGTTTACAGTGTGTATTTGCTTAAGAAATACTTTATCTCATGGAAAGCTGACACTGGTGATTTTATCTAGTTAAACTGAGTTCATAGTAATCCCTGCAGGTGCCAGCGAGCTAGTTTCTAGTCGTTTGCAACATACGATAAGCAAAGCTCTAAGAAGCTGGGCTGTCTGGTGGAGATTTTGCCGATGAGAACGCCTGGGCACTGTGATGCAGCGGCTGCTCCAGGAGAAGATGCTGCCCATCTGCCCACAGTTGGCGAGATGCCGGTCTGTGCAGGGCCTGTGTACCCGCTGTGCTGGGCCCAACCAAAGCTTGTCCCTTGCGGGCAGCTGCTAGCCAGGGAGCAGTCGCAAAGCTCTAAGATGGTGCAGAGCTGCCTTGTATAGGGTTTCTTCCTCTGCCTTTGGTGCTCTTTTATGCTAGATACATGTTTTCTGGCCCATCCATGGTTGCGCAGGTGTACCAAAATTTGGCCATATTTGCAAAATAAAGACTTGTACCATGTTATAGACTGCAATTTTCAAACTACAGATAACAACATATTTCATCTGCTGTCAGCGTTGAAGTCTTTTATGGTATCCATTTTATGTATAACTAGCAATGTATTTGCTTCCGTGTGACCCAGTGCATGCATCAAGAAGCTATTTATTTCTTGGTACTGTTTGTTTGCTTAAACTAAAACTTTGTGAAATTAACCATATATGTGTGATACTTAATTCAATGAGCATGTGTGTTCATATCCTGTCACGTGGTTGTTTCCTCTACTCAGACCGCTGCTTACAAACACAACACAGTTAGCCTTGGCATGCTGCACTCTGGAGGTTTTTCAGCAATGCATGCCGGCAGAAGCATGACTTTAAACTTGCAGACTAAATCTAAATTTGAAAACCAAATGCTTCAAGAGCTACCTCTACCGAAAGTAAGTATGGGATAGCCAGCATATACCAGCATTACAAAATAAATTAATAATACTCCTTGCTTTTTCCTGGTTTAGCTTTTGCCTATTATTCATGCTTATACTATACACAATCCAAAAAGCAAAGATGATAGTAATACAGTTTTCCTACTCAGTAATCTTGCTTTTTGGATTAAGTAGCTCACATGGCTGTCATTACTGCTTTCTGCTCTCGTGTTACAGACTGATGCGATCATTTTCTCAATGACTTAATCTGTGCACAGAAATGGAGAACGTGTTTTGTTTTGTGACTGTTTGATCTTAGAAAAATTAATGCAGAAATGTTTAATATGCATTTAAATAGGCTTCAAGAGACAGGGACTTCAATATTTGAACATTAATTGGGTATGCTTTAATAGTTGATGAGTTTTGAGTACATGCCTACCACACCTAAACTAATTTTAAACTTTTGTTGAGTAATGCCTATAGAAAGAAAATAATTTTCTCATTTTTTTTACTGTTTATTTCACAGCTATTAATGATATATTGTTGATAAGTACATACATACAAAATCATATACAAACAAATGTTTGATGGGAAAAGCACATATGACAAGCCAGAGAGGGACATTGCTGAAGTATTTTCACAGTATCAGAGAGGAGATGCTGAGACCTTACTCTGCGTCCTGTATGGCCACACTGGAATCACAACAGCAGCCAGTTGCCAGACACTTGCAAGCGGTTGCACTGTTGGGATCGTGTGTAATGGCAGGGGGCTTACTGCAGTGCTAGAAGTGACAAGCATCGTTAAGTGTCGTACTGCATTAGCGTCAGTAGCTGTTGGTACAAATTAGCAACACCTCTGGGAGTAATTAAAGGGTAGCAGAGCACAGATTCAGGCACTGAAATGTGATCATCTGCGCTGTTAATTGCTGGACTGGCCTCAGGTGTGGTTTGGTCCAGGCCAGCTGGCACCCTCCCAGGCAATCCCTGGCTGGGGCTCTGGAGTCAGCACTGGCCAGAAATTCCCAAAGAAGGGTTCCAATGCCCTATTTAAGAGTTTAGATCCAAGCCTATTCAGAAGAGTAAGATAATTTAATGGCAGCAACATGACCACATTGTGCTGGTTGGCTGGAGGACAGGCCTTAGCACTGCTTAGCTTACTAATACAGGCATAGGCATCATACACTGGATTTCCAAGCAAAGCTGTGATAGGTTAACAGCACACAGACGCGCGCATGCACACAAACACACAGATCATTGTCAGGTTTCTCCTGCTGTAACTTACTTTCCATACACTGTTAACTTCATTTACACCTCCCATTCAGCTGTCCCTGGATTTAAACAAGTCCTAATGTTAGTGTGTGCTTCTCTGTTGTTCAGTTGATGACATCTAGGTCAAATCTTAACTGTAGATGTGTGTGTGTTTGGACACAGACAACTTTCCAGTGTCGGTCATACTGTTTCTTTCTCTCAAAGAATTTGTTTGTCTACTTGGGTATATATTAATTCTTGTCACAAGTCCATGAAAGAAGTCCATTTGACATCAACTCTAAATAATGGTACTATTTTTCTACACGCATTTAGGAATAAGGTATTATATATCACTTTAAGAATTTTAGGCTGTAGATGAATATGGATACTAATATATGGATGTTTGAGGAAATTCATGAAACTGTTTAGGGTGACATGTTTTGGGGTGTGGTCTTATGTGAATTATTCTGCTTTATATTTCACCAGCATTTCGTTGCTACATATGCATATAAAATGTGATGCTGAACTGCATGAAAGGGGGTGTATTCTCTTACTGTACTGTTTAGAAAGCAGTGAAAAATTATTATTGAACAAATAACACAAATGTTTAGAATTGTTTAATTTTATTCCTTCGCATGTTCTAAAGAATTTGCATTTCTTAAGGAATCCAGGCCACAGCAGCTTAATTTACCTCTTCTTCTTCCTCTTTCTTGTGGCCTAGATTCAAGAGAGTAATGAGTGAGGTCTGATTGTCCAGTGGAAGATCAGGAAATCAAGTATAGCAATTACTTATTTTGAGAAAGTTTATTACGTTGATTCTACTCCATGTATAAAATGTTTGAACTGCTGCTTTTCATTTTTTACCTAGATTTAATAGATACGTAGTTTGTTTGCAGTCTGTCTGAGCTCTGTAAATGAATAATATTGCAAGTAGATGAATTCATTTTACTGCAGAAAATGAAAAGAAAAACCTGTTATCACAGAATTTTCGTATTTACTGAGCAAGCAGGAAGCACCCTCTATATTTTTTCTTTTTCCATTTTGAGTGCGAAGTCACCTCTGCAGATTAGTCAGTTGCTTATAAAAACGGCACAGCATTGTCTGCAGCGACAAAAGAAACACTTTTCAGAAGAATGCTTTCAATTTTTGGCATCCATCTCACAGTTCTTTTGAAAGTTTATGGCTTGGTGCACTTCATTCTCAGAAGTGTACAGTACCACCTGCCTTTAGGAATAATCAGCATATTCACATGTGTCCCTTAGGAGGAAAAACAGAAGTTCCCTTAGGAAGCTGCCTCACTAATCCCCTCTGTCTCTGCATGGTGAGGGCACATAGCATGTTCTATAAATTCATCTCACAGGGAGGTGAGCAGATTTCCAGCACAGCCTTGGGCACCTCAGTCTGTGGGTGACTCTCAAGGGATGACTCACGTCACAAAGATGATGGCCTTTCTTTTTCATTGTTTTTTACTACTACTCAGAGCAGAATTTTTTGCAATTGTACTTTTTCATTTTACAACTTATTTGCTGCCCTGGTCTCAGATGATGTACCCCCTGTTTGGATGAGGGTTACGTGGGGATATGCAGCAAACAGGGCAGAGTGGCTGATTCATGAGTGTACGTAGGTACAAAGAGCCCTACCTGGGCCCAAACTGGGATCCAAATTCTGGTCTGTGGACAAACAGGCCTCAATGTGTCCTGGTCTGGGAAGCCTTGGGCAGGGACTAACCCCCGGCAGCGTGTTCAGGCAGGCTGCTCACAGTCCTGGACGCCTGTCCAGACACAAAGGTTTAGCTGCGTGCGAGGGACTTAGAGCCATATCGTCAGGTTTCATGCATGTCTGTATGCCAGCATACAGCTCTGGGCCCAAATTTGCCAGCGTTCGAGAGTGTTGTGCTATCTGAGAGAGCAGCAGCACTGCTGCATCAGGCACTGGGACCAGTGTCTGTTGATCTGTGAGGGATAACCTATGGAAAAAGTGCTGAGGTTGGTCTCATTTTTCCGTATTTAATGTGTGTAAAGAAAGCTCTACAGCGAGGTCTTGTAGTTTCAACAGGGGACATGTTTTTCTAGTGTTTTTTAATACAAGGAAAATCACATCTTTCCTGATTTTTCCGGAAGACTTCTTGAATGATGAGAGAATTATAATGAAAGTTTTCTTTGATTTTAAATAATTAGGGTTGAATTTTTTTACTTAACCTCAGAGGAATGTGATTTAAATCACAATTTATTTCTATTTACTTTTAAAGGATTTTTAAGCTTGCATAAAAAAAGTTCTTAATTGACCAGTTACCAGCTTTAATATTTCAAAGCAACAGTTTCATTTGTTCTTCAGTCATCTAAAGAAGTGTTTCGTGATTTTTTTTAATCTAAGCTGAAGAAGAAATTGCTTGAATGACAGAGGGGAAGAATAGACTTTTTTTTTTTTTTCTTTGCAGATTACCATTAATCAGAACTGAATAAGCAGTTAACTGAATAAGCACTACATAATGCTAAGTGCTGTCAGTGGTAGTACAATGTCAGCATTTTGGAAAGCCTGACACAAAAAGCCATACCCATGTTAGCAAAATTTCCAGCTATGGTAAAGAAATACAGAGAGATAACAGAAAATCAGGATGGGACACGTCCTCAAAAGTACTGAAAACAGGAATAAAATAACCAGGGGAAAAAGTGACAAAGAAGAAACATGTATAAAAGGAGAGAAAAGTGGAAAATAATAACAAAAGTATCAAGCTCATTTAGGAAACTTTAAATGCATGTTATGTCCATTCATATTCAGGAAAGCATTTAATTACTGGTTAATATTGTACATATGATATCCTGTTAACTTAGAACTAAACCGGCCATAGCCTAGAGAGAAGTCTGTGAGAAGCACACCACACACAGTGATACACAGAGCATAGCGCGAGGTAAGAGTAGTCACAAGTTCAATATTGCCATTAAGGAAGATTTTCTGAAGAAAATATAAGCATATAATTTATCTTGGTGGCAAATACTTAATAAAAAAGTTTTTGATGCTTGAATGCCCAGTAAGAAAGTTCTAACTCAAATGATTAATGGCAGACTGCATGTTTAAATATGGAACTTTGCCAAAATTTGTTTCTCTGAAAATAATGAGTTACGTTAAATTAATTTTTTGTTTTCTCTCATCATTCATTATTCTCATTATTTCTCTTATGTATCTTTCAAGATCTCCTACTTGCAGAGCCCGACAGCAATATGATTACATGTTAACAAAATACTGTAAAAATTTAAGAGGATTTCCATTTTAGCAATAGCGTGTTGCAGTTTAACTGGGTTGATTACTGAAATAAATACGAAGAGAGAATTTTCTGTCATGGTGTGTCCAGTGACTAAAGGCTGCCCCTACCGTTTCTGCAACAGACCCCATCGCAGCAGAGCAGCATTCTGGACAACGGGCAGGAGGAGGTGTCTGTGAGCAGCCAGTGGAACCCCTACCCGCTGGGGCGGCGGGACGTGCCGCCAGACACCGTCACAAAGAAGGTAAGCTGCACGAGCAAAGCTACTGACATAGCTATGGTTGTCTTCTTTTCCCAGCGAATCACTGGAAGGAGGAGAACAGGTTAATGAGGACAGGCTTGGGAAACATGTTTTTGTTTCAAAGTTTAAAGCACTAATCATTAGGAATTAAGGATGGTGTTTTCATGCCTGCTACCTGTTTTTGTATTTATTTATGCAGATGCTAGTAGTTACATCTGTAGTGTGTGAAATGGGCACAGTGGGCTTGACAGGTGTATTCCTGCATGTATGAGACAGCCGTCGGCTCCCTCTTGTCCTGAAAAGTCTTCATTCAAATTTTTCATTTCAATTACATTCTTCAGTTCACGACAAAAATAAATGTGTTGAGATGGAGGCCAGCCCAGTGTCTGGACAGTCACAGACATTTTGGCAGAGACATCCTAGGCACTCATCATTTGCTGATAAACTCACTAGAAAGGAGTCTAATTTCTAGTACCTTGTGGCGGTAGATATTAAATTCCCATGCTTGGATCTGGCCTGTTTCTATGAAAACACTGGCTGCTCTCTCCCAGCCCTAACTTGGCTCTGTTCATCGACTGAGAAACTGCCATTTTTTGATACTCCGATCATAAAGCTGGAGAATAAAGGATCTCGACAAACTAAACTGTTTGCAATCAGTTTTAGAAGGTGGAGCTGCATATGTAAGCAGTGATAATTACATTGATTGTTATCTGTATGGAGATCAGTCCTGCTCATTCCTGAAGTAAAGACTTATGAGTGAATAAAACTGGTGTGAAAGTCATAATGTGCACACTGGTAACTTCTGTAGCATAATTAACTGTCAGCACTGATGAGGCAAGTATCTCCCTACTGGCTTCACATCTCTTTATCCAAGACAGTTTCAGAAGCAGTAGCCCTTGCCCTCATACAAAAGTAGCGACAAGAGATACACATGTACAAGAGAATTGCTTGAAGATGGGAGACGAAAGCCATTGCACCTAGAGCAGCCCAGAGACTCCTTCCCAGGCACAGGAGGGTGAGGAGGAGGGCACCCTGGCATTGTGTGATGGAGTTGGCTCTGACAGCCAAGTTATTCGAAGGGTTTCTTTGTCCTCTGATATGCAAGAAATTAGGATAAGAAATTTAAGAGGAGTCACTGCTTATCTTCACTGGCATATTGGGATAAAACCTGCGTTAATCCATTCATACAGTCTAACACAGCCTGTGTCTTACATTTGTGCATCATCACCGTTACTGTAATAAGAAACTGCAGATTCTGTTTCATTCTGAATAGTTCAGTATCTCGCTGCTCAGATGTGGTAAGTACAAACATTGCATAACTGTACTGAAATCTGCTTAACTCAGTGGAGCAACCCATTGTTACATCCGTTGTCAGCTACTTTAATTATACTGCAAATATTGGACACTGAGCTGAAAATAATTAACTTTTGTGGTGGACGTTAAATAAAGTAAAGAATAGAAACAAAATTGGGGAAGCAGTCTGCATAATAGAGATTTTTTTTTCTGCAGAATAAATAATTCCCGTTTCCAAGAAAGGCAGCTTATCCACCTCCAGCAAGAGCCACAGCGTGAATACACAAGAAGTAGTGATATGATGTCTTCAAAGTCTATTAACAGGAGTGAGAAAATGAATTCTGAAAATTTTTTACCCACCGTCCTCAGGAGGTGGTTTGCAATGTGCTGTTATGACAACACTAGTCTCTTCTCCATTGAAAGTGACCTCGAGTGTCTTGGTTTCCCAGCATTTGGGGATTAAAATACAGCAATTATTTGAAGTCAGACTCAGAAAATCTTCTATAGAATTAAACTTCGACATTACAAACAATTAAATGATGTAAATATAAACTGTAGTGTATGTTTTGTTTTTCCACTAACATAATAGTACTAGTGTGAATAGGCTCCTGCAGAGCAGAGTCACTGCATGGTAGAGCCATACTTGGGAAATCACTGGAAGAAGAGTTGGGACTTGTTCTTCCAAGGGGAAGAGCGTGTACTATAGACGGATGGACTGTGTACTGTAGTACATATATAGACACATTATCCTCACATAGAAGGCTACTATATGTGTAGTGGTGGCTATTTATGTATGTTAGGTAGGGTGGGAATACTACACAGTAATCACTACATAATTACGTGGTTGTTTCTGTCCTTTTTGCTGTTCAGAATGCAGATTAAATGCTAATTTTATTTTAAATATGATAATTTATGCGATCATTCCATAATTTATGGGCTATTTCTCTTATGGAAAAGTTGGATATTTTAATCTTCAAATTGAATAATCCACTGATTTATTAAAAGACTACAGTATTTATGCTTCCTGGAAGACAACTTTTTCTGTCATGTCAACAAGTCAGCTACATGGCTGATTAAATCAGTTGTATTCTGAGTTAGCTGCTCCTCCATAAAAAGGGAAGGGGTAGAAGTGTGGCAGGGCATCACCAAAAGGGAACCTGGAAATCACTCCTTATGAAAAAGAGAGGTTGAAGAGTGAGAAGGAAGGTGGAAAATGAACAGAGATCAGGCTGGCCAACCTGGGTGCAGGGTGACGACCCTCTAAGAGGATGAGCTACACAGATTTGGGGATGCGTAGGACTGTGTTAGTTGGCCTCTTCTGCTGCAGGATCGCAGCAGCCCACATGAAGGGTGAAGCCATGCAAACTCTCGGAGATCCCTGCATGGGCTGTAATGGTCTCGGTGGATGTGGAAGGAGCATATGCAATGGAACTGGAGCAAGGCAGCTACCTCAAAACTGGGACATACAAAAGTGTCCGAGTCACCATTTCTCTCCCTTTCTGACTTGGGAGTATTTCTGTTAGCCACAACTGAGAGGCTGGAGGCTCTTTCTGTTTCATTTCCAGCATCTGCTGTTCAATCCAGAGGTCTTTTAACCTGATAAAGAAGATTGGAAGTTTTTCAGTGAAGAAGCACAATTTTTTTTTGTATTTGAAGTAGACATCTTCCTCTGAGGCAGACAATGCACTTGCTGTGGACTGCTGTGGTGGATATGGGATTATATCTGGGGCAAATAGCAGAATTTATGAGATTCTGCTTTTTTTGGATCTTGTTGTGATGACTATCTGACACAACATGAAGTAGAGAACCATGCTGCACACGGTCACCTGCTCGCCTTGTATCTCCACAGTGCAGGGTGACATGGATTCAGCAATCCACTGCGGGCACAGCTTGTTGCTGCGAGGGAGTTAATAAATAGCTAAAAAGTCTGTCTTGAGCATTTTCCTTCTCTTCTGATCTTGGCTGAATTGAAGATCTCTCTGACTTGTAAACTGGGATGTTTGCAGTACAGACTGACTTCACCAGGCTATTCTTGGAGTAAGTTTGTCAATGTCTATTAAGCACTTTCATGTCCACAGGTGAGCTGTTTTTTAAGAAGAGTTTGGGGATTGAAGATTTGGGCACAAGGAGTAAGAGATTTCTCTGTCATTACGTACTTTGAGACTATCCCTCTTATACTAAAATAAAGAACTGACAGACATGTACTCTGCCTACTCCTTTTCTTCAAATGTAGTCAGCAAAAAAATACGACAGAGCAGATCAGTTTTGCTCGCAGTCACTGCGTGTCTTGCTGGGATTCTGTGTTCAGTGACACAAGTAGCTCCAACTGCATCTGTATTAATGATGTGTTCTGCAGACAAATCTTGGAGATCCATTAACATGTATTTTTGCTGTGGCAACAAGCAATTAATTCTAATGCCCTGGCTGCTATAACTTCTGAGGCCAGATGATTGGCCAACGGGTAAGAAATGTTTTGATCTTTTGCTGTATTAAATTTAATCTTGCCTAAAATATAGTCTCACAATTGGTGACTCTTCCAGCAGGATCATAAAGGTTCAGTAGTACTGAGGATTAGACCTTCATGATGAGACGTGGTTGTGGTGTTGGCTGGTGTAAACTTAATGTGAAACATTGTTCAAGTAGGTCTGTTTTGTCTGTAGAGTCTTGCAGATAATTGAGACATGCAGTCGTAATGCTCTTTAACGTTCAGGCTGTTCAAATAATAGCGCTGGTTGATGGGTACATATGATCTGAAAACTCTCAGTAGCAACGGTGTGGTATTTCATGGAGGTAATAATATTTGATCATACAACGGAGCATGAATTTTGCTCCTTCCCTTATGGCTAAGTTCATGTGATTATTTATAAGCAACAACATCTGAATCCTGTAAATATGAAAAGTATAAAATTGTCTCAACTGAATTTATTTTGCAAAGATTTGTCTCAAATATTTATGTAATCCATGTGTCTAAATAGAGACTGTGTATTGAAGAGTAAGCAAGTATGCAACTTTACCATGCCAAGAACAGAATACAGAAAGCAAACCTCACCTGTTAGATCACAGCTGCAAACGTGAAAGGCAATGGGGATGGAGGGGATGATAGCAGTCATCCATTTTTTTCTGAAAATATCAAAAGGGCAAGTCAATGTAAATGCAGTATTTCACTTATATTTAGAAAATATTAGAGCTTCAAATCCGTAGATATTATCATAGAAATTTGATAATTTGATTAGTTACATATTGTAAAAGCCACATTTGTTCCTAGGACAAGGCATAGAATTTAATTGATATATGCTTTCCATACACAATGCACAATACTGGCCAAGATCTGTATTTGTGGTATAAATCTTACTCCAAACTATCCACAGAAAAAATGCATTCCAGTATCTTCAGAGTGTGCTGCGATGAATAATCCACCCTACTTCAATTTATTAAATATTTTCAGTTCACAAAACATTCTGAGCAGAAGCATATATCATGGCATGAGGAAAAAAATATTTTCTGTTTATAAAACATTCTGCATACGGCTAATTTCCCTTAAACCTCCTAGGGTCACTAAATGCAATGGCCATATCCTTGCTGCTTTTAATCATGGTTGTTTCCAACTGTGGTCAAAAGGCAAACCTCTGATATGATTTAAGAGGTTTGCTTTTACTTGACTCTGTAAGTTGTAATAATTGCTTCTTTTCAGCTTCCTGAATTTCTGGCCTAACGGGTTACGTTACCCACAGGCAGGTAGCCATATCCAGACTTTAATGGGATCACAAAGCCTACAGCATCGGAGCCGTGAGCAGCAGTATGAAGGAAACATGAACAAAGTCACCATTCAGCAGTTTCAGCCACCGCTGCCTATTCAGATTCCCTCTTCGCAGAGCTCTCGAGCACCTCAGACAGGGCGATGTTTAATCCAAACCAAGGGTCAGAGAAGTACAGATGCGTATCAGGAGCAGGTAAGAAAATGTGTCTATAAAATAAGAGTTTGACAAAAACTTTCTGTTTTTTTTCTGCCTTGTATACAGCAGGAAAAGGGAGCCTAGGGCAATAACAGCGGGCAACTGAGCCAGACAGCATGGGGGAGCATGGCTGAGCTGGAGGCAGGCGAGCAGGTCTGTCCTCTTCCCCAGCACCAGGGACTGATACCATTTTTTTCTTGGATTGACCAAGCAACACAATTTGGCCCTGAAGTTCCTGAACAGAGCTGACATCACTGAGTCATACCAAATTCATTTGCAATTTCTGCCAATTCCCCAGTGACCTAGTTAAGTGCTAACAGTGCAGCATACTTGGCAAGACGCTGTTCTTCTCAGGTTTGTACTGGCTGCTCCAGTTCAGCCCTACAAAGGGCCAGCTGTAGCTCCAGTGCCCCCAGTCTAACAAAATGGGTGCTGATGAGTTTCTTCATTAAGTGGTCCTCTCCCCATTATATTTGGCCTTAATGATTGCGATAACTGTTTGAGGCACCTGACTTGCAGAATAAGGTTCAGAATCATTAGTGAACCTTTCTCTTGTGTAAAGCGTTAGACGATCCACGCAAGTAGCTGCCTGTATTAAGTCCCTGAGTATAGCATTGAGATTCAGAAGCAATTGCTTGTGTGGCTCGAGTACATGCTCAGACTGGCTCAATGAGTAGTCATTAAGCTACACTGAAGTAATTTTTATTTTATATTCAATTACCCAATGCCATTTACAGTCATCCTGATGAAAAGCTAAGATTCAGCACTATTTCCTGGAGTAAGGCACTTGTAAAAGTGGTTGGTGCTCAGTGCAGGCTACTGGGGCTGTGGCCTTGATACTGACAATGGTCTGAAGATCTCTGAGCTTCAGAGTACTTATTCCTTGGGTTTGTCCCACGCATAGCACCTGAGGATGCTGCACGTGTGACAACTTCTGGAAAAATAAAAGTGCACACGATGAAGCCTCACTGACAGATTTATCCCAATGTTTAAGTGAAAAATTTGGCCAGTGTGAACTGCTCTTTCACAAATCTAAAGGGTTTTTTTTCTCTTTGAAAATAAAATGTTAAAATATATGCAACAATACATGCAGCACTGTGAATATTATGGTATCTTTGCAGCATGCTAAAATAATGAAAATACTTTCAGTTTATAACAATATTCTACTGACTTTTACTGTATTGTGCAATACAGCTTTTGAGAGGGTCAACTCGTCTCGAAAAGGGATATGTAAGAAGAAGATGCCATTGTTTAGATAGGCTTTAACATCGGCATTGACTTATCTTGCCATATCTTTTTAACCTAGTTTTGTGTGAGAATAGAGAAGAATCCTGGCCTTGGTTTTAGTATCAGTGGTGGAATAAGTGGACAAGGAAATCCATTCAAACCTTCTGATAAGGTAAGTTATAAATTTCTCTCTAAATGGTCCTTATTTTAGAGTGCTATATAGTGGAGACATAGATAACATGAGTGAAATTTTTATGCGCTTCTGTTGTGATAATTGAAAGAATTTTTCCCATACTTGGCTTTTTTTTGTTAGGGGAATGTTGTTTGCTTTATTTTTCTGGTTAATGAAGATAAGAGAATCAAAACAGAAAACATGTGGGTGTCTGCCTTATATTCCATGTATAAGATAATTTTTGAGATTGTTTTCTGGAGAATCGTCTCTCTCACTTTTTTCTTTTAAGAGTCAATATAAGCCCTGATTCAACTTCCACTAAAGTCATCAGAGGGAATACTAAACCAGTAATAGCATCACTAGGTAGCTGAAATGCCAGGGTTTATAGCAACTGTATCAAATAAAATCAGCCTGGCCTGCAAACTGGTCTGGAGGCCAGCGGTGCCTTACAAACACCATGGCAAGCAGTTTTCTGTTCTGTAATGCTAATTAAAAATTACACCATTATGGCCCATGGTGGTCTTGGAGACTCAGTATTCATTCTAGGAATTGCACATTTAAGAGGTTGATAAATCTCTTTACAGTAAAAGGAAGCCTAGTAAAAATACAACATCTGGTGATTATCAGCTACACAGGGCTTTAGGATTAGGAAATGGACTCCTAGACCTGTGAATTCATCTGTTCTGTGCGGTAAAACTGACTGGAACTTGTTGAAAAACAAGTACTATGGGTACCTTTGAGTTACACATATTGTTAACATTTATATTCTTTGATAATACTGGCTTCAGTTCTAAGAGGCAGTCATAACTTCCATAAATATTGAGAATGTTTGGCAAATGATGAAATTAAAACTATCTTTTAATCTCTTCTCAAAGATTTGAGATCTGCGTGCAAATTAAAAAACTAATTTCCCCACCACTCTGAATTACAACAGAAAGCTAATTGGAAATGTTAAATACGCTTGGGAATATCAACCTAACACAAGCTTAATTCCTTTAAATTTTCTTATTGATAATCCCTGTTTTGAACTTCAAGAATAGTTCCATTTAATGTACATAAGCATTGGGCATTTTAACGAGTATCCCTTAAAGCATACTCATTTGTGGTGTCCTTCTTTGAGGACACCACACGCAGGAATTATACTTTATAACATCATGGTCTTTTTTCCCCACAGTTTAATGTATGATATTAGAATTAAGCTGTACTTCCATTGTCTAACACTTGCCTGAAATTATTAAAGAAGAATCTATATCCCAGTATGAATGTGTCTACACCAGTAATACATGCAGTGCAATAACAGCTGTAGATAGACTTAGTTTTACCAATAACAGAAATGCAAAATTGTCTACTAAGGGAGTGATAGGGTGGTTATATTGAAGGAATTAATAGTTCAAAGGTTTTTTATGTGTTGTTACTCTGAAACATTGCTTCCCACACCGTTAAATCAGATTTATCATGTTTTACATATCACAAAAGCGGTAAGAGAGCGATATTGTCTGTCATCATACATGCCAGTCATTTGTGATGGTTTTAAGTCACGCATATGGTACTATTCTGTCTATAAGATGAAATCGGTGGGGATGGCAGCGAGCACTCTTCTGCATAGTAATATACCCTTGTCCTGACATGCTGACGGTACTGTGGTGAGAGGAAAGGACAGGAAAAGCAGCAGAAAGCACAGAAGCAATCAATCATTTTGAATGGCAGGCTTGTGTCACAAGTTAATGGCACGTGAATGAAATATAAGCAGCCCATCACTCTGCTCTCGAGGAGCTCAGGTTTTTACAAGGTTAACAGAAATACCAGTGCTCCAGAAGGCTATAAAATCCCTCAAGGACGCACATGATTTGCATGATGATACCAAGCAGGGAATTTCCCTGGTAGCCATGTAAATGGCTAAAATTTAGCCTATGCTCAGTTTTAGACTCTGCTTAAAGGTATTCACCCTTGGCAGCAGGGTAAGCACAGCAGAGAAAGTGAGACTAAGGGTACAGAAGTACAGAACTGCATGAGCTGTACGGGAAATATTTCAAATGTGTTCATCATCTAGGAACTCAATCTTTGATTTTGGGTCTTATTACTGTATTTTACTGAAATTCTGACAACAAATCTAAAAATATCCTTTATTACTTCATAATTTCTCCCCTTTCAAAGTGGTTCACTCCTCAGACACTGGATTAAGTGACAGTCCTACAGACCATTGTACTGAATATCTCAAGGGCTGAATATGAAGACTGCTTTTTAGAAATTGTTTTAAACTTTTTTTTCCTAGAGGAAGTAAACGAAGATTACTGTATAGATTATGATACGCATTATTATAATAAATTAATGCTTGCTTCATTTAAATTATCCTCCTGATAACCCTGTTACTCTTGCCCTATTCAAATTGGACATTATTTCGTGACATGGAACCTTAGTTTCAAATGACCCACAATTTCTATTTATATCAGGCAATAACTAGCTGAAGGTCATGGAGAGCTGCTACAAACCTGTACTACTGTTTGATTACAAACAGATTAAAAAAAAGAGTTTAGTATTTAGACCAATGCCAGAGTATATAAAGCCCCCAGACACCTGTTAGGTGTCTCCCAGTTAGGGAGACACCTGTTTTTTGGGAACTAGATCTTGGTGATAGCATCCTAACCTCTGTTACTTCTGACTTATAGGGTATCTTTGTTACTAGGGTTCAGCCTGACGGACCAGCATCCAGCCTGCTCCAGCCTGGCGATAAGATCCTCCAGGTATGGATGGATTTAACTGCTTTGTAACTGAACTCAGTCTTTGCATCTTACAAGTACAATGATACTGTTTTCAGTAGAAGTTAACTGCTAGTTTTGTTATCATGATACTTTAATATTGATTTAGAACAGAGTGTTATTGCAGTACTTTTGAAAGAAGGAAGGAATAAAGGCATTTGAAAACAAACCGGGGATGTGGAAAAGAGGCACTGGGGTGTGCTGTCTGACAACCCCCCTGCCACTAGTGGGGAGCTGAATTAAACCCAGGGAGCACACTGAGAGCAGAGGGAGCGTAGCACAGCAAGGAGCCAGACTGTCCTTCATTTTGCCTGGCAGTTTCTGCTCCCCAGGGATACTGAATAAGGCACACTGATGCCAGCACCAGCCTTCTGGGAGAGAATGGCACTGCAGGAAAGGGTTAATGCTTACAGTCTGTCACAGGAATGATCCAGGTGACACAATTTAAACTCTAAAATAAAAATAATCCTTACATCATACCCAGCTTTTCCACACTAACAGCACAAGAAGGTACAGGGAGAAAGGAGCTTTACAAGCAGTTTCACAAGCATAAGTATATGACAAAGCAAGACGTTTATAATTTTCACCTTTGCAGCTCATGTGACACTGGTGTAAGGAGCTATATAGTCACATTTTTTGACAGAATTGTAACTGGCAATATTTTTGGCTCTCTTTTGCTGCCTCAGCATTTTTTAATGCACTTGCATGAAAAACAGCCGCTACTGGATCCGCTACTGGATCCACTACTGGATCATGGACGCATCCGCATAACTTACAGAGAAATCTCAGCTTTTTGTTTTCCTTTTCATTTCTGTAATAAATATTTTCTGTATCCAGTGAACTTTTTACATAGAAAGACAGGCTATGCCTGAACATACCTTTCAAAAATTCCTCATTCACAGAAAATAACGGCTGTCCATGTAGAAAAGGGTTTTCTACCATGTCCTCCAAGGTTGTTTCTTTTTTTTGTTAAGCCTGGAAAATGTGTTACCACTGGCAGCAAATAGTATTACTCTGACAAAAGGAAGAGAGTCGTCATAGTTGTCTGAAAGGCTTATAACAGTTTTTAAAGCCGGTCACACTGATCAAGGGAAAGAGATTAACTGTGTTGTAATCAGTTATATGAAGGAAGTCTGCAAACCAAGGATGTTTTCAAACATCTTTGGTAGCCTCTCTCCTCCTGCCTCCCTCTCTCCTTCACTCCCCACTGCCCCTCCTACCCGGCATGGGCACTGCAGTAGTTATCGGCTCTGAAGTCTACAATAGGCAACTCACGTTTAATTGCTAGTATGTTCAAAAAAACAGCGAAATAAAGAAAATAGTGAAGCAAAACTAAGTACAAAATTAGCTAGAGATACTTAGAATAATCAAGGTGCTATATGGAAAGCTGAGCTTAGTAACGGAAACAAAAATAGGTAAGAGTAAAATATGTTAAAAAGTAACAGCAAAATAAGGTGAGAAGGTTGCCTGCAGGGGCAAGCAGTGGGCATACGCCGTGGGAGTAGTCTTAACGGGGTCGTGCGAGGGCTGCATTGTTCTGTGCAGGGACAGGTCTGTTGCATGTGTACCTAGCATGTCTTCATCAAAGATGTACACTTTTGGCCTGCATTTATTTTATAGCTATTGTCATGTCAAATGATTTCTCCTGATAGGCACAGGCCATCAGGAGCTGGGGTTTCTCATGTTTCAGCATGTGTTCCTAAAATGGGAGCATTTATGTATATTTATATAATCGCATTTAAGGTACTGCTGCATTTTTTTTAGGTAGCAAATTTCACGCTCCTAATTTATTCATCACTTATGTTGATGAAGTTTGACTTTGCACTCTCAGTCATTCTCATAGGATTGTGGATCAGTCTCAGCAGAGTTTCTTATTTGTCACTGTCAGTACATCATTTCAAATTCTCTGGCAAGAACATTTTCCTTTTATTTGCAATTACTTCTACCCATGCATAATACCTATTACCAGGTGTTGATTTACATTGTGGCAAGTAAAAGGGTGGTCATTAATCTCATGAAGGAATTAACAGAGAAAAAAACATAACTGTGATGAAGGATATTTTACTTCTCAAATATAAGCAATGCCTTTAGCTAGAAGTACCCAGTTCCCTAGGCAGTAGGAACTTGAAATTATTAATACTCACTGGCATTACTTCACCTCCACCCCCATTTTCCACTATTACCATCATCCCTGTTTGCATTTATCTCATGAGACAATCCCCTGCCAGATACCAGAGCTTTGCAATACCAGTACTATATAGAAGGAGGTTCCTCTTCACCCATAATCTGTCGTCTTTGGTATCTGTAGCTATCTGCACCACTTGTCTTCCACACATGCACTGGTTATGACACCAGTTTCTGCTGGGACTCCAAGGGAGGAGCCATCTTCCTGTGCTTCCTCAGTCTTAGCCCACCCGTCCTCACGCTGTCTGCCCCATGATCTGCTTTTAGTATCATCTAAATCTTGGTGCTACAGACTCTCTCTCCTCTCATGTCTGCCTGACACTTGTCCCCCAGCGTTACTGGCTGGAGCCTTTATGTTTTATCATGTCAGGTAACCCCAGTGTCACTGTTACTGGAGCACCTCGATGTCTGTGCACCTTTTGTGCTCCCATGCAGTGAATTCAGTCTACACGAGATGATAGGCAGGAAGATATTATCAGACCAAGGCTCCAAGGGGAAATTTTTTAAACATTTACATGGAAGAATTTGCTTAGCAGGATGTTTTCAGGAGAAGCAGTAATGTTTCTGTCATGCATTTATGTGTCTCCCCAAGCAGTTTTGGTAAAAGAGGGAGGGAAGCTTTAAAAATTAAAAGGCTTGACGTTCCCTGGGTGGACTTACCCAGCTCATAGAGAAACTGCCATTCTTAAACACAGTTTTGCCCGATGCCTGTTTTTGATAGAAGAGTGTGTGTGTCTTCTGCAGTGAACAAATTCTGGTCCTTGCAAGTCCAGAAGCCCACGGCCCCACTGGGATCCTGAGGGGGAGCAAAATTGTTGTATCTTTCCTTTCTGTGTCATAAGCTCTTAAGTTATTTATTTGATAAGTAAGAATGATTTTTCTGTTATAAAATTAGCAGCAGTTTTAGTAGATGACTTTTAAGGAGGAACACAATTGTGTGGTGCTAAGTCTGTCAGCAGGGAGAAAGCAGCTCTATCAGCCATATTGCACAATTTTGCCACTGTATGTTAAAGGCTGCCCTTCAGTTCTAAGAAATCTTGTTTTGGTGGCTCCATCATTCAGCTAAAAACCATTCTTTCTGTCTAATAATTAGAACTAAATAATAACTCAATGTGTAAAAATATATGTGGATTTCATAGCATATTTTGTGCAGAATGTGAGACCACAGCAGGAATGAAAGAAGTAGATTCCAATTATCATTTATTTATATGTTAAATAACAAAGCCCTCTGGGTGTGGCCTGCTTAGGTATTTTTGGATGTGTGTCTCCTACAGCCCTCTTCCACTGAGAAACTTTTCTTGTAGAAAAGAGGTTTCTCTGCTAGCTAGAGCTGAACCTGCTCATTTTCCTGTACCCCTCACTGCACTGCTTGAAAATGAGTAGGCAGAGCTGGCCTGCTCTCAGGTTTGTTTGCAGGTTCTTTTATTACTTTTTTTTCCAAATGAGCAATACAGATCCCAGTGAGCTGTGTGGTGAATAAACTGGAACTTCTTCAGTTTGCCTCTGAATTACATCAGAATCCGAGCTGACCTCAAACTGAATCCCAAATCGCTGCCTAATTTTGGCACATAAGTGAATGTCTTTGAAGCTTTTCCTGCCTGAAATTTGTATTCCTGTTTCTCAGAGCAAATATATTTTATTTTATTGTACTAAGCAGAATAGAAGTGAACTACTTTTCACTATTGCTCGGATGCTGCCTTTTCTCTGTGCTCTGTGCCTGCCATTGCCATTCCGGTGCAGTTGTCAGTGCTAGAGCTTGCAGCAGCTGATACCTTTGAACGGAAACCTTTAAGTGCCAAAAAAGCACCACCACACTCATGGGCTTCCTGTTCCTGTAGAGATGTGTGCGCAGCACTTCTTTTAATTATCATTCTGGGCTGGGCATCCTTTAATACAGCGAGAGGGCATGGGGCATCCTTTCAGCAAGCACGTGGTCCAGGGGGGAGGATCATAAACTTCTGCGAGGAGATGACCGGCAGCGGGCATGGGTGAGCTGGGGAGATGTGAGCGCCCTGGGGGACTCAGGCAGCCACTTTGTGCTGCTTGTCCAATACCTCAGACATGCTGGTTGCTGGTAAGGGGTGGCTCTCCAAGTCTGTCTTCTGTATATAATGTGGTGTAGTATGGTTTTGTTGTGGCCAAGAAGATATCAATGTATGACGGTCTGGATATGTGCAACAGATGTCTGGTAGTTCTACAGGGCTGTAATTTCACAGCAGTGGGTGGTAGTTTATTAACCATAGCATGAAGGCTTCACTAACGTATTTTTAAATGTTAGTTAAAAAAAAATATATATATATAGTTAAAGTGCAGTGTGTTTATAGAATTGCTGTAAGCTAGAGAAACGATTCTGCCATGGACAGCCCTATAGCCTGTCTCTCGATTACCTTCTCAGCCTCCATAACCACTGCAGAGCACCTGTCCCAGCTGTATACCTGCGCGTTCCCAGACGTGGTCTCGCTCTGCCTTTAGCAATGGGCTCCATGGGTAAAGGACAGCGGAGGTTTCTGCTGCTGTCTTTGGGGAGGGAGGGGGGAGCTTTGAACCAGCTGAGCATCTACCCAGCTGTGTGCAAACCCTGCAGTAGGGCCACAGGAGTCTGAGGACTTACCTGGCACCTAGGGAGTAGTCTTGAGGCTTTCATGGATGGCTAAATGGCAGGTGTCTGCAGCGAGCGTTATCTTTGTTCAGTACCTGATCTCCTTCACGGGCTGGCTTTATTCTGTAGAATGGTGGATCTTCTACTTTGGCTTATTGATCACACTTCATAAACTGTTGGTAATTGTGTTTAAAGTTTGACTATTTTAAATAGCGTTGTAACAGACAAGTTGTAGAAAGACTTAATGAGCACTAA
Organism: Aptenodytes patagonicus; assembly: GCF_965638725.1. Lineage (NCBI taxonomy): Eukaryota > Metazoa > Chordata > Aves > Sphenisciformes > Spheniscidae > Aptenodytes > Aptenodytes patagonicus. The sequence goes on along the minus strand of NC_134953.1, from coordinate 57,845,462 downwards.
AGCAGAACAGTTTATTCAGTAAATTTTTCCCTTTTGTATATGCAGTATGTCTGCATCTGATCTGAGCCGGAGCCGCCTTTGTAGTCAGCGATGCATTCTGGCAGCATTAACGTTCTTTGGGCTTCACAGTGTTTGAAACTCTTACATCCCAGAGTTATTGTTTCTTCAGAAAATATGCGGAATATCATAGAGTCACAGAATAATTTAAGTTGGAAAGGAGCCCCGAAGGTCATCTAGTCCAGCCCCGGCTCAAAGCAGGGGGGTGCAGTATCTGTCCAACGGAGGAAGAGAGAAATGTGTTCTCTCAGTGGTATGGTCAAACTCCTGTTTGTGGGAAATCGTTACATGATTATTATTTATTTTAGCCTTGTTTTTAATTTTCATATATCCCTTTGCTCCCCCAGAATGAAAACAGTAAATAGAATCTCACTGGATTTCTCCTTGTTTTTGTGTTACAGGCAAATGGACACAGTTTTGTACATATGGAACATGAGAAAGCTGTATTACTACTGAAGAGTTTCCAGAATACAGTAGACCTAGTTATTCAACGTGAGCTTACTGTCTAAATATTTTTTTATAAATAATAAATATGTCTAGCCAGATCTAATGTTCAAACAGATTTATACATAGGAAACAAATTTTTTGCCAATTGCTGGACCAATGGCAAACAGTAGTGCCAAATGTATAATACTATATGTTAGTACCAATCATCTTGAAAAAAATATATTAACTATATAAATATATTGTTCATGTGGCTATGTATTAGTTTTAATTGTCAGCCTCTGGCTGTGCATTGGTGCGTTTTTTTAATCAAGTTACTTCTTAAAGTCAATTTCATATGATTTCAAAACACAGAAGCACATACAAATTCTTTAGGAATTCTGCTGTCCATCAGAAACACTGCCTCAAAGTTGTATATGCCTTTATAAAGATAAAATATATTAACCTGTACTTCCCATGAAATATTTCTATCATGTCACATACAAAAATATAGAGAAAAAATATTTTCATAAACACCTCGAAGAAAGTATATATTAAATTAAATTTAATAATGTTCATTTATTTTCAATGCAAAGATATTATATGCCTTATGAAAATACCTGTACATATGCAGTGTGTATAGCTGGCTCCATATTAATTAGTAAAAATGTCACTATACAGGGTGAGATACTTAATAAATTATACCGTCAACTCTGGGACCTAGATACAAATAACCTACATGAAAATTGGTTAACTTCCTTTTGTTTGACACTTTCAGTTGATTCCATGTGAACACACTAAATGGATGAACAGTGAGTTTAGACAGGTATGGTTCATAAATGGAAGAAGGTGGTGATGGGTGGCAGTAAAACTTCTTTTGTTCCTGCTAATTTTATTATTTAACTTTTTAATTTAAAATCATAGGCCCTTTACTTACATTCCCCATCCCCCCAGTCTTACATTGTTCTGTATTTTCACTCCGGTCCAGGCTGTGCTAGCCCTTGCTCGCTATAGTCACTATCAGTGAGGCTTTAACCTTTATGCAATCCTTTATTTGAGTAATAGTCTCTTTAAAATGAATGGGAGCAGATTTAATCTAAGATATGATGCATCACAGGGGGAGCAGCGAATGACACTGAGCGAGCCTGGGAAAAGCTTTCCCACTGAAGTATGCAGTTTGAAAACCCTTAAGGTAAAAGTCCTGGTGCTGTTCCCAACAGAGAATATTGACAGCACGGAACTTTGCAAAACCTCTGTTGGCTCAGCAGTTCAGGTGTCCGTCGTGTTTATAACTGACAGCAAGATGGAAAAACATAAGAAAACCTCCCGCGAGATTTTTTTCAGGGGATCCAGTTTCCATTGACCTGAATGACACCGATGGCAATGGACTGCAGGGAGAGCCAGAACCTGCTCCGGGAGGGCCGGGCTCACTCCCACCTTTTCCGGCTGGATTAGCAACACCCTGAAAAACCCAAGTCAGAGGAGTGTAGCTATAGCACATGGGCACGGCCAGGAGCATTTTACTTTTTTGCTTGCGAGAGCCTCTAGAAAGTCTTAAACCTTTCTCCTCTTCCCATCAAGCGCACACTGACCGAGGTAATTACACTTCAAATTAAACTAAACTTCAAAAGACGGTACTGCCGTTATGTATAAGCCCTGTCTGCTATACGGACCTAGTATTCCTCCCACAGAGGTATGAACACACTTTGTGGAGTTTTGCTGCAGTCCTGCGTACAGTAAGCGGAAGGCCTGAACTACGAAAGGTGCTGTCAGCATTCCTGTTAGCCAATCTGTCCCTGACACCACCGAAACACACCAGTACTCGGAGCTCCTGCACAGGCGGTTTGGTATGTGAGGCGCTTACACCAGGCTCAAGGCAAACCGGACAAATTCACGGAAGAGAAATCTGCTCAGGTTACTAAATGCCTAGCAATCGCTTTGGGTTCTGGTGTTGGGAGAGGGTGGTATTATGAAGACCACCTGTGCACATAGCAAAGGAGAGAGAAAGTACCCCCCCCCCAAACATTAAATTACAAATCAGTTAGTACAGTAGGAACTATCCCCTCATGTTATTATGAAGCACCAGCTTTTTAATTGTTTGGATTTTTTTTGCCTCCCCCGCCCCAGCTGCATGGCAGCTGTTGAGAAGCGGAGTCCGGCCGGGCTGTGGCACTGAAGCCAGCGTGCTGGGTCAGCGCAGAGCTGCAGCCCTGCGCTCGGCCGCGCTAAGGGATTTCTTTAGCAATCATTTGGAAAGCAAGACTTCTACATTTGCTTGTAAGTTCCCTATTCTCTGGTTGTTTGCATCTCCCTTTTTCTCCTCAATCAACAGGAATGATTAAGTTTATTAGTATAAATATTAATGAAACATGAATTCCAAGCTGACTGAGCAGGTTCCCACATCACATGAACTTTACTTTATCCATGCAAGCGTTCCTGCTGGAAGAGCTTCTGTACCACCGGAGTGGCAACGCACCACCAGATACCACAGTGAGCCATAGCTGATGCTAATCCTAAAATTTACAATTTGAATAAATGATTTGATGATATTCAGAACATAAATTTAAAGAATTAATACTTTTCAGTAAATTAAAATCTTCTTGATACCACAAGCTGAAAAAGCTTACTGAATTCACATGATTTGGTTTTGGATCGTTATTTGTTCAATTTTTTCGGTTTTCAGTTTTCCATCACATGGGTGTAATTTCATAACGTGCCATCAAATCACACAGGCTCTGGCAGAGCCCATCTGAAACTTTTCTAACATTCATGGCATTTCAGAGACCAAAATTTCCGTTCTTAAGTCCTCATTGCCCTTTAAAAAAAGAAGTAAGGGTTTATTCAACATCATGTTCAGAAAATTGTAGACACCTACGTAGCTTTTAGTTAATTATGTTGAACGGGCATTAGGTCCCTTAATAGGCATTTATGCACCTAAGTTCCTCTGTGGAGCTGCCTTTGTCTTTTCATGCAGAGAATCACTCTTCTGAATGTGACCACACACGCACCCACACGGCGATGCAGCGTATACCAGCACGTCTGTTGTTACACACCCCGTAGGCATTTCGTGACAGCACAGCTCCCCAGCTCAGAAATCCTTCCTGTGACTCTGCTTCGGGCAGGAAAATGGAGTAAATGACTACGGCAGCTTTGAATCATGCTGTAACACTGCCTGATGTCATCATACAGAACACGGTGCGCTCACCCGCCCCCTCCGCAAGCAAAACGGCAAGACAGGCTCCTGAGACGTGTGGCAGTGTTAAAAATACATATTACGTACATAGCACCAAAAATGTGGTAGGGAGTTGCAGATACAGGAAGGGTGACGAGGGCTCTGCCTTAGGGCTTAGAACCAAGATAACAACTTACAGGTAAAAACTGGTAAACTGCAAAAAGCAAGTGAGCTTTAGTGCCTGTTAATACCATATTTTGTGCTCGGTTGTTTTTCTGCCTGCTGAGCTTATTAGATCTAAAGCACAGTGGCATAATCAGTTGGGGCTGTGTGCAGAACTGTATTTCAGGATTGCTGAGTGCTTTCATTAATGGGTTATAATGAAAAGGAAATTACAATAAAATTAAGTTAGCGCGGTGGAATGTCACATTTAAGTCCTTAACTTAGCCGAAACTCCCACCGACCCTAGAAAGGGGCTTGGGAGGGGGGGGAGTTCGGACTCCCGGCTGAAACATGCAGTAGCAAAGCTTTAACATCAACCCCCACTGCCCCAAAAATACCAAATGTTTTCTTTTTGGCATTATTTTTATTCAAATTGGCTGAAATGATGTTTAGCTAGCACTAGGATTATGAGCAACTAAAATTACTTTAATGGGACTACTTAGGATTTTTACATTAGTCCTTCAAAATAACTTGCACCTTTTGTCTTTCCTGGAAGGTCTCCTGTAACCTCACAGACAGAATCACCTACAACCCGGTTTGCAGGCCGGGTACCAGGTTATGTGTGTGCTTTGCACATAATTATGGTGGGTTTTGTTTTTTTTTTTTTTTACTAAATATGACTGTATGGCAAGTGCTGGAGGCAGGTGACAGTTCATCCTGAGGTGAATTCCACGTGTGGGCTCACTTTCACGTGTGTGAATGAATTTTGATCCAGGCAAGCACAGTCCCGGAATGCAGATGGTTTCCTTTCTTCAGGCTATTCAGCACTCCCAAATACACCGTATGTTCTCCCACGCTGACTATACAAGCACTCAAACTCGGTATCTTTCTAAAGCTACTAATGGAAATTTTCATACTGACTGAAACAGGCTGTGTTAGAAATACCATGGGGAAGTCCAGCGTGCGGCCGGCAGCTTTCCCCCGCCAGGTTTTTGCCGTAGTGCTGCAGCGCGCACACGTTCCCATGGCAATAGGTCTGTTGGCTGGGAACGCGCAGTTTGGCTTTTTTAGATTTTTTCCATGCAATAAACACTACTGACGATCCTCAGGGAAGGGCTAGATTAAAAAAGGAAGCCTGCGATGTAATTCCCTTGTCCTCATTTTGCAACAAGTTTTAAGGAGCTCAGCGGTAGGTGCCAGAGCTCCCGTTCCTGTGCTACCCCTCGTACCCCGTAACCGACTGCGGGGCCTCCTCCGCCGAGTACACGGTGTGCCGAAAACCCAGTGGCCAGACTGGTAGGAACTCGTGTGCTTTTCTGCAGTCTTGTTACAAGGCAGCTCTTAAGGGGAAAAAAGAAAGAAAAAAAGAAAAAAAAAAAGGGAAAAAAAGCTGCTTCCAAAATGCTTTCCTTATTTTGAGAGAAAAGTTAAGACCAGACCCCAGGAAGCCTGCAGGACTCTCCAGTCTTAGTAATTTACCCATTTTCCCATTCACAGCTTGCAGTTTCTATCTGGGTGTTGATAACCTATGATATTTAGAAGCCAGTTGTTCATAATAGCGATCATTTAACATCTTCAAATCTGTTTTGATGTTTTCCAAGATATTTTTTCACGTGTCCATGTCTGCATCTGTATTTCACGGCACTACGCTAGCTCCTGAGGTGGGGACAGGGAGTGCCAGCCAGGGACGGCCGTGCCTGGCCAGTGTCTCAGCGCCGGTACCTGGGCGGGACAAAGCCGAGTGTGTAAGTGACAGCTGAGGGCCACGCCGAGGGGTAAGTTCCTAACGCTGAGTGCAGTGCCTCCGTGGGACAGCAAATGCAACCATTTCCAGGGGTTCACTGGGAACACTCAGCCTGAAAGACTGCTGAGGCTTTTAGAGAGTGGCCTTTTTCTGAACAGGAGTGAAAAGACCTTGGAAGCGCTGCTGTAATAGCCATATTTTTAGCTCATATAGGAACACATGAAAAGTGAAATCACTGATGTTATAGAACACCACTAATCTTCATGAGCCAAAAATCCAACTAAAAATTACAGTATGAAATGTTCAGGAGATTGGTTTGCTGTTGCTAGTAAGCACTCTGAATGTAAAAAAAAGACGTTCCTTGGTTAAACCTCGCTGGCTTGTAATACAGCATTTAATTACCTTATGCAATCAAAAAAATGCTTATTTACAGATATGTGTATATATATGTGTGTGTATATATATATATATGTATATCTCTGATAGAGATACACGCAACAGTAAATGCCAAGACAGTATTAAATGAGAAACCATACACTGCAGTCTGCTCACGTGGAGGATCTGGTCTCAAGAGAAGACCCAGGGATCAATAGCAGGACGACTGGGCGTCAGTCAGGGGTATTTACTCCCGGGGAACTAACCGCTAACAGGTAACAGGGTTAGCGCTTGGGGTCCGTGCTGCCCAGCCTCTTCGGTGGAAGCTAAGCTCACCAGCACGTGGGGCTCCGCGTGTCACCGTAGCGCTACCCCTCTCCCACACTGCCAGGCCAGCCCTGTAAAACAGAAGGAAGATTTGACACAAGTATCCGTTTCCCAAAATTCATGAAGAGGCACAGGAGGTGATGAGCCTCAGCCGTGGGCTGTGGATTCACCACCTACCTTAGCAGCATTTTTAACTGGTGGGATTTTCCATTTAGAATTTCCAAATGAGAATAAAGTTTTATCTGAAGTTTGAGCTCCTTACCCATGGGCTAGTGTGTACCAACCCCCATCCTGCCTCAGCGCTCTTCCCCCCGTCTGCTGCCTTCAAAAATTTAATTTTAAGCAAGCGCACGACGATGTACCATTTCATTTTCGAGCAATCAGATGTAAGGACTTATTTCACTTGTCAGTCTTGGCAGTGTGAGTGGAATACAACGTAACGATACAACTTTCAGGCCAGTAGTTTGGATAGGATATGAATTAATTGGTGGTTTGGTTTTGCTTTGAACAACTTGGGTTTGGGTATGTGTGATGGCAGGCATCAAGCCACGTGTGCGGCACAGCAGTGGCACCCAGAGGCCAGGCAAGGACGCCCGTGCTCTGCCCCGCAGAGGGCGTGCGGGGCGGCTAACGTCAACTTTCATGGAAAAGCAAATTTGAAAAGAGAGTATTTGCGAATCATAGAGTTTAAATAGTTTCTCTTTTTAAAAAAAAAAAAAAAAAAGCAAGCCTTTTGCCCATCCTCTTCCTGGACAATTCCAGCAAATATTCTGGAAGTGAATGACATCACTGCATTGCATAAGAATTTCCACGGCCCTTGTAAGGCGTTTTCTGCAGCACCACCGACCCAGCCACAGCCCTGCAGCACAAGAGGCTTCATCTCTGTCAATTGGGGCCTTCTCTGTCTCTTTGCTGGCACGCGTGGCTTTGCCCCGACCCCCCGGGCAGAACAAACGCTCTCATCAGTTCGGTTTTCTACTTGTGAGTACTGTATCCCGTTCAGAACCAACAGCTTACTTTATTAAAAATTTTACCATTTTATAAAAGACATGTTTAATTATGATGGAGATGGCTGTATTGTAATTAATATTTTGAGATAATTGTGATTTTGAGCTTAAATTATATACAGAAAATGGTCATTTTTGTATGTGTTAAAAGATTGCTATATTACAAATGACTAACTGTACTTTTCAGTTTAATTACAGTATCAATGTAAATAAAGCTGAATGAAGAAATATTTACTACTTTATTAACATAGATTGTGAATGTACTTAATGTTTTTTGCAGTATAAAGACTTACTGAACTTGAAAGCTGCTTCATTTTCTGTGCGAAAAGGTACTTCAAAATTCTATTTTAAATCTATTGATTCAGTGCAATCAATTATATTGTTAGTTCATTTGCACATGCAGGTTGTATCCTTCCAGTTTTATTTCATGTATGACACTTATCCGTAAGGTGCATATTGTGTTTAGAATGCATTTTGCAGATGCTTCTGTACATAAAACAAATACAGGGACTAAAACAATGCTGTGCAGTGTATAGCAGAGCCATTTTTCGGCTTTGGTGTACCCAACTTTTTCAGTATTTAAAAAAGTGTTTTGAATAACATTAAAAAGTCTCTTTATTGTATAAATAATAAAAATGTCACCTTATTGTAATTAATTTTTGTCATCTTTTACTATTGGAAAGGATCCGAGGTTTCCAAAAACACTGTTCTGCAAGTTACGGAAAATGAGATGGTTGTTACCGACCCATCTCTTTGAAACTGGTGCGGATACCTAGTAACTACACCTTTCTCTTCAGCCATTTCACTTACAGCTTCAGAAACCGTCACAGCATCTACCAGCAAACCAAGCGGTGTTTGAGGGAAAGACTCCTTTTAATTACCAGGTATGTCAGAAAGAGACTTGAAAATGGAGCAACTCCCCTTGTTCAGCCATAGCTACTGGCGAGACATCAAATCTGGAAATGGAGCGACTGCAAGCTTGCGAAGAAAACCTTAGCATTTGCTGCTTTTTGGGTACAAATGCCGTATGGAAGACGGGGGAAACAAAAGAGCGGGTCGGGGGGGGGGAGGGGTGAGAGCAGCAGTTCCATCATCCGAGTAACGACAGAACAGCTCTTGACTTGTTCGAGCTCAAACAAGCCATCATTCTTTCTGCACAAAGACGCTATCATGTATTTCTAACAGGAAATGCCTTGCCCCTTCCCCTTCCCTCTCCTCCGCCGCCCCCCCCAGTCCCTCTCTTTCTAGAGCAGGTTAATACCAGGCACCAGGTCTCTGGTGTCTCCAGCCGTGCTGGCCAGTTCTCGTCCTTCTCTAACGGGGGTCACGGTCCTGTGCAGCTGTGTGTAAGGTACGTCAGACATCCTCGCTGCCGCTGAAAGGTGCTCGCTAAATTCAAAGACCCTGAGGCTGAGTAAGTGCAGTTTATGTTAATTCTGGACACATTCAAAACCTGGGAAGTTTAACTTTGAACCGTATTAAATTTTGCTGTGTTACAGAAAGGACGGGTGGAGACAGGAAAATGCTTTCATTACACGTACCTTTTTTCCTTATGAACACATACCACAGGAAGGATAGCCATTTGATGTCAGCCTGGCAGCCTTCATACAGAGGCTGAATGGAAGGGCGAGGCATATTTCTGTTCCTAAAGCTTAGCAAGGATGTCTTTTACTTGAAAGCTTTTTCTTTCTTTAAATTTTAGATTGCAAAGAACTCAGCAGTTTGCAGTTAGATGCAGTAGTCATGCATAGGGACAGCATTAAATTTTGTTTGCTGGCAAGAGAAGACAGTGCAGTACTGGGAAGAAATAGATGCTGCTGCTCAAGTACCAGAAGTAACGCAGCTACCTCGGCCCAGCCTTGTGCCTGGCCACACGGCGGCTCCTTGGGCCGTAGCGCTGCTGCGCCCTGTGTGTACCGTACCCTACCCACAGCACCTACGTGGTACCTACAGTGACACAGCCGTAAGAACAGTCAGCTGCTGCTTCCCAGTGTGCTTACGGCAGTACTCAGTGCAGTTTAAAAACCAAACCAACCACCACACGACACCCCACCGGCGGGAATCCATCTGGTTTCTGCTTCAATTCCATTTCCAATTCATAGGCCTGGAGAAGTCTAACACAGAAGCAACGGATCTGCAGTCACAGAGCAAGCAGCATCAAGCAGCCCTTCCTCTTATATTATTAATATCCACAATGCATTACTATTCTTAAAGGCATCACTTTCAGGACACGGAAGTGTGTTTAAATAAAAAAAATGAAAAGTATCTAAATGTTACTGGCTAGAAAACTTGATTATAGCGTAGTCTTAAAAAACTCAAAACATGCATCCAACAGGAAACATTTATTGTTTCAGTGCAGCTACCAACATCAACCACATTCTGCTTACTTTTACGCGTGACATGCACAGTCTGCAGCAGCTCTCATACCGTACCCTTATCATCACCACACTGTTTAAGGGTTCTAGCATTTTATCACATACAGACCAGTAAGCAATTTTTTGAGGCAGCAGTGAAGAGAGACTAAATACCTTACGGGAGATTATACAACAGGCATACAAACAGTAAAAAGTTTACGTCTGCCTTTTGCTCAAACACTATGATGTTGACAATGCTTTTAAAAATTAGCCTAATTGTAGAAAAAACATTGTCACTATTACTGACGGCAGCTTTCAATGGCATTCTTTGTTACAAAAAGTGTGGTGTTTTAAAATGCACTCTGGAAACATGCAACCTCGAGGGGAAAATATTTCATAGGTGAGTTCTTTCTTAACAAGCAACCTACAGACAGTATTATAAATGCTCTATAGCACAGGCCAGGTTAACAAACAGTTGATGAAGAAGGAGGAAGGCAGTAAAACCATACAGCGTTTGGTCGGATAGGACAATACTTTGCTCGTACTTTGATTCCCGAGTCTGCCAAGGAAAGAGGCTATCGTATCAAGTAGGAATTCGGCTTCTCAGATACTCTAGCACTGCAGCTGTTCCTTTTGCTAAAATGGCTGCTCGGGGAGCGCGGAATGGATTTCCTTCTAACAGAAGTGTCCTAGAAAAACGGAGAGATTTTGAGTTATTTGTATAAAGACTTTTCCTTGTACCAACACATTCATACGAATTTCAAAAGATTCAAAAGTCTATATGCAGCGTAAGTAATTCCTCTTCTGTACTACTAAAAGAATTTTAACTTCTGCTTCCCTAGTTCACACTAATTTATCTTCTTTAGAGACATCTGAATTTTAATTTATGCTAATAAACCAATGGTGGTATACTATTGTAGACACACAATACACACATACCCTGCTTCTTCAGCAAGCCTCTGCCAGAAGAAAAACAACTTCTGAAATACAGAAACGGCACAATAAAAGGGGAAAACTATGTTAAATCCTAGCCCTCCACTTTGTAGCTTAGCTGCTAGCCCACTCTTCTTTGGTACTCATAAATCTCTGTGGAGGTTTTTACTTGGTGGGGTGGGGGTGGTGTTGCATTTTGTATTTTTGAAGTCCCTCTGAAATTGTCCTTATAGGGAAAAACCACAGAGACCAGTAATTTGTTGTCTTTGACATGACAGACTACTTACGCATAACCGTCGTCTTTGTGGTGTGTTGTGTAAGGATATTCACAGTCATGTCTCTTTATACATTATTTAAAGCATGTTATCCTGCCTCTTTTGTAGCAACGTGCGTAACACACACAGGTAAGGAGCTAAATGTATTCACTGACAGACAGTGCTATGGCTCACCTACCTGGCTTGTCTGTAGGTGCACCAGCAGCGTGTAGGTACATACAGACAAGGTAACTGACTTAGGCTCTAACATCAGATTTACACGCACCGACATAACCTTTCAATTTTTTTTAAAAATCATGAAACAACTCCCCCAATTCTCTACAATACTGAGGAAATATGGAAGAAATTGCATTGTTTTATAAATGGCAAGAGAGACCCTTCTTGTGCATCGAGACCTACAAACAAATATACTGGCGATTAGCACTTTTTCCTCTGACAAAACATGCCCTGAAGAAATTGGTCAGAATATATTTTTATAAAACAGGTCACCACTTAAAACACACACCTCAGAGTTTCACAGTTTCCAAGTTCCGGTGGCACCTGGAGGAGGTCATTGTTCTGAAGGTCCAGAGTTCCAAGCTTGTCCATCTTCTTTAGCTGCAGAGGGTCTATGGACCCAACCTGATTGTTACTGAGCAGGATAGTCTCCAGTGCTACGATGTGATACAGGACGCTGGGAAATACTTTAAATCTTCAGGAAGAAAAAGGAGGCAAACCAATAAAAGTCAGAAATAGGGCATTCAAAAAATTAGCAGCCTTTAAAATCAGACAGCATTTTAGCTTTGTTTATTTAAGGTAAACATTTAAACATGCTGCTCTGAAATGAGAAAGCATCCATTATTTTGCCTTGCACACAGTGAACAAGCTGAACAAAACGTGCTCAGCGACAGCTCAGCACCTCTGACAGAACTGCAGGCCCACTACCCTCATTTGACAAGACTGGCGTCGCTCAGCACCTCTGACAGAACTGCAGGCCCACTATCCTCATTTGACAAGACTGGCGTCGCTCAGCACCTCTGACAGAACTGCAGGCCTACTACCCTCATTTGACAAGACTGGCGTGTCACACGGAATGTGACTCACCAGTGTAAAGAAGGAGAACAACGGCCAATTGTTCGCTGTGTACTTAAGAAATGCCCTGCTGAGTCAGAGGAACGGGGCTTCCAGCCCAGTGCTGTGACCCTGCTGTGAGCCACAGCAGCAACAGCAGGTTGTCTGCAGGGACACCACTCGGCTGCTTCCTGCCGACCATTCCCCTCATACTTTTCCATCATTCGGAACTGCTGTATTACGGATGCCAAAGGGCAGTCCTGTTGGTATCCATTTTTTGATATATGGTTCACAACATTGTTTAATCCCTTTTTTAACCAGTTGCTACCGTCTCTCCAAAACTTTTGTGGCAGAAAGTTCCAAAAATACACTACCCATTGTGTAAAGAAGTACATGCACTTCATCCTGTTTTAAGCTCACAGCTAGTTGATCAAGTGCCTCCTCATTCTTACATCACAGGAAAGTCATATTGAATTCAGTCCAGTTCTTTTCATTATTGTACATATAAAAAAAAAATCTAAATAGTTGCTCACCTATTAAAAGAAAGATTTATTACTTGCAGTCTTGTCAGTGCCTCCATTTCCTCAGGTAAAGATGTCAAAAAATTATTTCTGTGTATCAAACAAAGACAAACAATAATCGCTAACTTCTACGAAGCTTTAGTTAAGAATCCACAGAGACAGAATATGCATACTTATCAGTGCTAACATGCTGTCTTAAACCAATTAGTTGCTTCATAAATGGGTCAAGACCACGCTCAAGTACAGATGCTTGCTAATGCAAGCCAGCTTTGCATTCTCATTTCTGCCAGTAGGAGATTTAGAGTCCGTCCTCTAAAGACTCCCAAGTGTTTCAAAGCATCTAACAACTCCACAAACCTGCCTGGCAATTCAGCTCCTTGCGCTTCAGAGGAAAGCTTATGGAACTGCCCAGATCTTGGTGCCAAAGTGAATCAGTAGGATAACTCTAAATCTCTTCAAAATTCATTTAGCCTGGTATCCAACTGCTGTAACAAACTTGTTTATGGCTAGTGTTACCCTAGTGTTTCCCACGACAGGAAGCCATTCAGAAGCTTCTTAAATACAAGGAAGACAGGGGTTTGTAAGGACAAATGAGATATGTCCTGAGTGTGACACAAAGAGCCATTACAGGGAAATAAAGACCACTCACTAAAAGATGCCCAGACTTAGACCTAAATTCTTAATCATCAAGATATTCAACCTTGCTCCCTCATCAATCTCATATTATCATCCATTTCTGCAATCTTCAGCCTAACTCCTCCATCAGCAGCACGTATTGTCACAGCATCACAGACTGGTTGAGGCTGGCAGGGACCTCTGGAGCTCATCTGGTCCAATCCCCTAGAGCAGGTGGCCCAGGACCATGTTCGGTTGGGTTCTGGATATCTCCACGGATGGAGACTCCACCACCTCCCTGGTGGTACTCTGTCACCCTCACAGTGAAAAAGTATTTCCTGATGTCCAGGAAACTGACATCCTGTGTGTCAGTTTGTGCCCGTGGCCTCTGGTCCTGGCACTGGGCACCACTGAGAAGAGCCTGGCTCCGTCCTCTCTGCACCCTCTCTGCAGGTGTTTATACACATGGATGAGACCTCCCTGAGCCTGCTCTGCTCCAGGCTGAGCAGTCCCAGCTCTCCCAGCCTCTCCCCATAGGAGAGATGCTCCAGTCCCTTCAGCATCTTAGGGGTCCCTCGCTAGACTCTCTCCAGGCACAGGCAGAGTACTTTAAACCAAACCTCTGCAACTCCGCTTTGCTACTTTTCATTTCGTGAAACACCAAAGATAATAAAGGCCAGTGAGCTGAACCTGATGTCTAAACAAATGCAATGAGCATTTTTCAGAAGTAGAGAAGGTAAAATGACAGCAACTATCTATTGCAATACTATACTACCTATAGACAGCTTCAGTTTCAGGCAGCACAACAGGGTTTGTGCCTTCACTGTACTGCTTCCCAGCTATCCTCCAGGATTTTTTGGTGTGGGAGTTTGGGTTTTTTGGGGGGAGGAGGAAGGGCTGGTTTTAGATAGCAACTTAACATCTCTGAGACCCTTTTATGGCTGAGACAAGACCTTTCATCACAGCAAGTCTCAGAGCTTGTCCGCTTGTTTTTTGTGTTTTTCTTTAACCAATGCCTAAATCTAGGCCACTTGCTATTTCAGATCTGCCGGTCATTCAGCTGTCATGGAGGCATTTTGGGAAATGAAAAATTATTTCAGTACTGCTATTCCACTGTAACAGATGGCTGGTTTAAAAAGGCATGAAAATAAGTTACCGAGAAAGGAAGCCCAACGCACGTCACAAACCTGATATCCAAATGTGTCAATTTATGGAGCATGCAAAGCTCCAAGGAAAGAGATGAGATTTTATTGAAGCCAAGGTTGACGTCACAAACCGAGTCTTTCAGCTCCACTATCCTGAAACCCAATATGAATATACTTTTATTATGTTAGCTCATGTTTGCATTCTATTTTCTAAGTTATTGAAAAAAACCTGCTTTATTCTACAAATCAAGGACACTCTATGTTTCTTCTCATTTCATAAGCAATTTTGTGGAGTGAAGATAATGGAAACTTCACCTGTGAAAGCTGCCTGTCCTGGAGTCTTACACTTGATGTAAAGACAAAGCTAAGAATCACTTTTCTCAAGTTATTAGGAGAGTAAATGTTCTCTCACAGGTTAGGAGAGTAAATTTTACTACAAAAGCCTACTCACTTAAATGCAATTAAGAGGTATTTCAGAAACCATGGCACAGATGACCATCACTGCCATCTCCTGCCCTGTAAATGTTTTAACAAAAAGACTATCCATCTTCTTTAGCAGTGAAACAAACAGAAAGAGATTGTTATTTTATTTCCATCTTTCATTTCTGTTCCACTGTTCTGCTATGACAAATTCCAGGAAACACAGCACTTGCTGCTTCTTGTAAAAGGGTATTATATTAAGATGTTTTGGTGTAAAATATTTAACAGCTCAAAAAGTTAGCTGTTGAATCCCTGTAACAGAATCTCTGTTTTAGCCCTAAAAACAAAAGGTAATTAAATGAGCTAAATACTCATCTCTCCTATCTGGATTGACACTGAATTCTCTGGCACCTAGCAGCTGCACACCTACACCTTCCTCCTCAGTGAATGCAACAGCCTCTAATACAGTGAAAAAGCATGGGAGGCACCAGCATGATCTCACTAAATAGATTTTCTACAAATTGTACTGAGAAGAGATTTTTTCCTATGAGAAAGAGATTGCACCTCTTCAAGTTCTATGTGCTAAAAGTTAAATGTTCAGCACACTTGGGTCCAAGAATGGAAATAAGTTACCCCCACAAATGTGGTGGTATCCTTAAAAAATCAGCTTTCAGGATTTTTTTGGGCTACCAGAGATGCAGTATCCTTCCTCCTTACACAAAAAGACTATTTATTCCCATTAGCGTCAAGAGAAAGCTTGTCCTTCACTGCGGATGAAGTAACAAGTGCAATAATATCAAATGCTATGTGATGGGACACAAAACCTATCAAGAAGAGAGGCATGGAAATTGTTCAGGCTTCCTTAAAAAAACCAGAAACAATTATGCTGTCTGAAGAAATTGAATTTAAATAGAACCTCAGCTATAATACAAAGCTATCACCCAATAAAGTGGTGAATCCACACCGATCATCTTCATATGGGAAAAAGACTGCCTTGTAGAGAAAACAATGCTACGCTGTCATTAAGTACAGCACTTCATTATTATGAGAAGTCACATCAGTCTCCCCTCATTCATTTCAACAATGCTTAGCAAAGCAAGATGAACAACATGTAATGAAAGCACCACTGAGTATAGCCAAGCTTCTTTTTACTGCAATCTTCATGCTAATCAATGAACCCACCTGCATGCTACTCGTACTAGAAATGCAAGTGTATTATTCAGCCTCTCAATTATACTTTCATTTGTGTGTGTGAGTGTATACACACACACATACATAGCATAAAGTGTAAATATACTTGATTAGGCAAAACATAAGATGCTGAGGAACAAAAGTAGAAACAAAAGTAACAAACAGAGAATGACCTTTACAAAAGTACCTTGGAGGAATTTCATTCAGCTGATTTTTGCTGAAGTTGACAGTGGCAACAGGATTGCTTCTGACTGCATTGAACATTTCATCAGGAATCACGGCTGCCTGTTTCTCACTAAACAATGAAAAGCAGTTAGCTGAGTCACACGAACAAGTTCATAATTTCCTATTTATTAACAAGACATTTTCATCTTCTTTTAGAAAAAGATGAGTAGTAGAATAGATATATAAATATCTACAATCTGAAGTCCTTGAAGGACTGTTAATCAGAAAGCTACCAATCACTGCACCATGCTACACAGCATCTGGGCGATAATATCATTTCACACTGGCACCCTGATCTGTTATCTTGCTCGGGAAAAATTGGTAAGACCTGAGTTATGTCACCACCTCAACAAATATGTGAATGCTGCATACTGGGCCAGAAAGTGTAGTGAGGTTGGCATTAAACAGATTTCCCCCACTCAGCTCAGAAAACATCCCCAGCACAGCGATGTGTAACTCAGGTAACTACTCAGTTTGGAGCTCCGGAACATTTGTGGTGACCAAAGTCATCCCAACCCTTTCACCACAGTGAGGTCCTTTCCACATTCCAGCTTTCAGCAGGACTATGCATTTCACCCGGCAGTTCTCAGCAAATAGGGTTTTCTTCCCCTTTCCCAACCTAACAAGTTACATTGTTGGTTACATTTAAGAAATAACTGAAGAGATACTCACCTACTACAAGATGTTCCGAGACTTAATGAAAATTGCTAAAGAAGTTTAAAAGGTACTAAAAGCACCTGAAGGTATTAAGCATTTCAGTGAGTTAAAAGGAATGTTACTGCAGAATATTTGGTAATATTCAAATCTGCCTATTCCTGAGCACACGAAGTGAAAAATGCACAAATGCAGCAGGATTTGCAGACAGTTTGGTATACACCATAAAGGGGGAAAAAAAAAAAAAGAGGCAAAAAATAGGAAAGTGTTCTTACAACTTTAGAAATAGGTAATATTTCAAAACACATACCTATATTCCAATAATTTTAGTGAAGTTATGGCATGCATGTTAATCCTTGACTCGCTTGGAAGAGTCATGGCTGTCACAGGAGGCTCTTCATTTGGGCTAGTTACATCATCTAGAGATAACAAATGTATATAGTCACACTAACTACAGGCTGCAGTCAGATGTGGTGTTCCAAATTACCTAGATGGAGAGGTTTAGTGTCCCTAGTCACCAGCCATCACCCTTTTTAGTTCTTCCTGTATTCTGGCTCAATTGAATATAATCTGATTCAGATTATTTCAAGAATTTTCTAGTAAAGGTTTTTTGTAATCTTGGGTTTCTGGGTTGTTTTTTTTTAGGCTGGGTGGAGGGGAGAGGAGTTGACTTGGATTTTGAAAAAATAGGTCAGGAAGCAATAGAGATGTTACACTAGCTGTAGCTAGCTGTTATGTTAGGCAGTAGCCTCCAAGGGGTGGAGAGCTAGAAACTGATAAACAGGGAATTGGGGCTAGAAGTGATGATCCAGATCACCTATATCCAGAACAGCAAATCTGACCACAATTTTAGTTAAAACATTAATATTTATAAACCTTCATTATACCCTATCTACAATCCACACGAAAAAGCTATTGGCTTTGCAAGGTCACTTTGTATGTTTAAGAAATGCAGATTAAAAGCATTGTTCTGCACATCTGAGGTGTGGCATCACACCCTAGGGATTCACATGCATGTAAGTAGGGTGAAGCTTAGCTAGAAGTCCAAACATATGATAAATCCAACTTCCACTAAAAGAAATTGAACAAAACTCTATGGAAATTCAGCAGCATTCATGAATAAAAGTCTACTAACAATTGCACCTAACCTTTCATTAAGAAAGGTCAAAAGGTCAAAAACAAGCTAAAAAAAAAGAGGACTTTTTCCAGTTTAAACCTCTTCAGAAATAGGATTGCTACTGGTTTCGCTCCAACTTAGGTGCCATAACAGGTAGTGTAAAATCATAAGCATTGCTGTACATGCAAGACATTGGCTAATTTTATTATCCACAATTATATTATCTATTATATTTCATCAGATAAGCTTCTGAGTATGTACTCTAGCATCCAATTAATTTTTGTCAAGCTAATAATATGTCAGATTTGCATAGAACCTGACATTTTGAAGCAATTTTATATGCTGCAGTAACCTAATTAATACTGCCATCCTCTGGCAGACAGAGAAAACCCACTTAACAAAAAGGAAAATTCACTCATACCATTTTCAATAAAAGTTGCTTGCATGTATTATCAAGGTCCCTTCTAAATTAAATGGCAAAAAATGCTTAACCTCTTAAGTGCAGCATAATCGTTTCTATATTATATTTAACATGACCAGTGAATTCGGTCATTTTGCCTACTTTATTTTTTAAAACTTAGGATGAAGATTTCTAAAGATGGTAAACGAAAGTCCTGTTTTGAAAGGATTTCATCTGCTCAGCATGCAAGTTACTTAAGGACTCTGACAGCCTGTTTCCTATATAATAAAAAATAAATTGTCATCTCCACTATTTTGTTTAGAAAACACAGAACAAAAAGAAAAAAAAAAAACAAATGCCGAAATATCTCAGTGAATTAGACGCCCAGGTATCAATCTGGAACGTGACTTGAGTGCACAGAAGCAACTAGCAACGTTTTGTCTGCTTTTTTAATACTATCAGTTCATTTTTACAAAGTACTGTATCTGTTAGGGAAATGTGATACAGAATCATCTAGGTGCTTTTTAATCCACAGAGGCAGAGCTTTGAATCCAAGAGAGGATCCTGCAAAAAACATAGAGCATTTGCGCAGAGAAGTAATCCCCTTGAAATGTTTCATCTGATTTTCTGCTTTATGACTTTTTAAGTATTTCTGTATGGAATGTTGGGATCAAGACTATTAGATAGTAGAAAGATGAATTCTAACAGGCCAGGATTAGAATGATGTTTAAAATAATGAGTTACTTTCTCCCCCAAAACTCTTTATATTCTTAGTCAGCTCGTGGTAGACTTCATGGCATCACCAAGACTTTAAGGCAGACTTTTTTACGCATGTACTTTCTGGGAATCACAGGACTGTACTGCCCACATTGTTACATGAATGAACAATACCTTTGCAAAATATCACCTACTCTTCTATACTGTGACCAAGCCAGCAGACAGATGGCAAGCTTAAAAAGAACCCCTTATGTAAACTTCCCATGATGTTCAGGGGAAAAATAAAAAAGCTACTGGAACTCCTCATGCAAAATGCATAAAGGGACCAGGGGAAAAATACTTAAAATTGTTTTTCTAAATTATAGTCCTCAATAATGTTTGTTATTTGGTATTTTCTAACAGAATAAGAAAAAGAATCAGCACTGAAATATAAAAGCAAACTGTTAAGTAAAGAAAACTCTATTATTGCAGGATAACTGAAGGAAACTGGATTGAAACAGCTACCCTCTGTAGGGTCTACTTTATTTTAATTTCTTAGAAAGATTCTCTTTAAAATGCAATGCAATAGAGCAACATACCTTGTATTTTGCTTCTTAGATATTTCAGAAGTTCCTGGGTGCCTTTCTTTTTAAAAAAAAAAAAAAAAAAAAGGCAATAAGCATTTGCCAGCCAGTATTTATATAGCTGTTTGACAATGAAGAAAGACAGTTCCAGTCACACAGGTGGAGCCCATAGCACTGCTGACTATAAAAGCCACCTAATGCTTCCCATAGAAAAACCCTCTTTGCAGCAGCTTTTGAACTTGCTTATTTACAATTTTGTTTATTTATTCCAGTTGAAAATTTCCAATCCTGTGTCACTACCTTAGGCTCCACATTTTTAGCTTTTTATCTAAAGTAGTTAGCTAGTTCCAAGAGCAAGGAAAAACTGTTCAAATAAACTTAATCTTCTCTTTAAAAAGGTCTGAAGCAATTACGCTTTGGAGAAGAAATTTAAAATTTGTCAAAGAAGCTGACTGTTCAGTGTTCAGGTAACTTTTTGTGTCCAAAATTATAAACTCTAGGAAAAACACTGCAGTTCACATAATTTGCATGGATTTTTAACAGCTGGATTCTCCAATGACCTTCAATCCTCTGATAGCAACTTCTACTGGTCAAACACAGTTACTGTCTGCATAATCTATGAGTAATTAAGCATAATCTTGTCCAGCCCATTTGTTTTAGGAAAAAGCTATGTTTTCCTTACAATTTTACATGCTTCTCCTTGATGCTTTAAAACCAGGGACTGACCTGAAGCGCCTTCTCATTCTAGCTGACAACTATATTACACACAATAAGAGATTGACTGATCTGAATGCAGAGGGGATAAAGGAAATGTGGAAGTGGAAAAAGAAGGAACTCTCACAAGGAACCTGGTGAGACAACAGAAAAAGACAAAAGACTGAGAAAGAGAGGCTGGAGGAGACTGGGACTGACTGCAGGCACGGCTAGGCGTGGCACATGCTGAGCTGAGCAAGACAAGAGAAGCCAATATGGAAGAGCCTGGAAACTTTTAAGGAAAAGGTGAAGGTCAAACAGAAAGCTGAGTAACAGTCACGTGGCTTGCGTAGAGAGGAAAGCAGACAATAAGGCAAAGCTCAACAGCCAGGTGATGGTATGTTAAGCAAAAAGGAGAGACTAGGATTTAACAGAAGGTGACTGGAAATTTATCAAGAAACAAGAGTGAGTTTGGGACTTGAATGAGAGGTCTGAAGAAAAGGCAAAGATGAGACGGAGCAGGGATGGACAAGAGAAGAATCTGTGCCTGCTAGACTATACTTACCCCCCAGTCCTTGCCAATCCTTAATCTCAGTATTCACCTGCTGCTAAGAAGTGTCTGGGGAACCCTACAAGCTTTATCAATTGCTCCTCTAAATCAAGTGTAAAAAAATCTAGATAGGCATATAAAATTCCAGTTATATGAATTTACAGTGTTGGTAATGGATCAAGACAATATAAATATCAAATTTCATAATAGAATCCTTGTACCTGTCGTTTGCTACAAATTTGAAATATACACAAGAAATTACACACAACTATGCTCTTACATTTGAAAGACAGCAAAGCCTCAGAATCTAGGGAATACCAAAACTAAAGTAGCCAGGCAGCACTAACTCAGACTCTTTTGCATGTACATTTTAAGCCAACTTTGAGCTCTGGAATCATGGATGACTTCCATCCACGGAACCCCTGCTCATTAATTTAGTGCATACAATGCTCACTTAATCAGATACACGATGTTTTCCCTCTTCTGACAGATATTACAAAACTTCATTTCAAGACTGAGTCTTCAGTGTTGCTTATTTTTAGCGAATCCCAGTACTTTGTAAACATCTCTTTTACAACACTGGCAAAAGCACAGAAAGAAATAATGTATACCACCAATGAGAAGAGGGGCCTGCTGGGGAAAAAATAAAAGGGAATTCTATAGCAGCAGTAGTGCCCACGCCCCAGCCTCCCTGCTGCCCTATGTACTTGTTTTCTCATGCACAATTCACACCTTCACTTTGCTGTTTACCTACAGAGAGAACGCAGATCTGAGGTGTAGGTTATCCGTAAGAAAACGTAGTACATCAGAATGTCATTGCTCAAAATGCATCTGCCATCAAGTACACTTTGGAAATCGAAACCTAGATCCTTAATTCAGGCAAGTAGGAAATGAAGAACAGAAATCCATGCTCATCTAGGAAAAGCCTGATGTAAAGTACTCGCCTAGCACTGCAATGAACTGTGATTGCAACAGGATTAGGCAGCAGACAGTTGCCTTATCCTTTTCTTCCCAGACATCCATTGCTTCATTTGCAATATATATTATAACTTCTGTAGCAAATCAGAAACAGGTCCTATAAAGCAACAACTTCCTTTATTCCACAGTCCTCATGATTTTATGCATTGCATCAGACTCCAGTGGAAAGAGTACCTGAACCACAACACACGCAAACAAAGGAGACGGATTAAAGTTGCACAGGCTACTTGAAATCTGGATGTTTTCTAATTGTTTTAAATGTTTTGTCTACACAATTTGGATAACGTACATATGTGACATAATCAAACTTTATATATTGTCTACAGTGCTTACTTGCAGAAGGTCTCTTCGAATGGTTCTCAAAGGATTTCCCTCTAATGCCAGGAATTTCAACTGAGGAAGGTTCCCCAGTGTGTAAGGCAATCTGCAAATGGAAAAAACTCATTTCAAAGCAGCTTCAAAACAAATTCTAAAGAATTTGCAATGGTTTGTCAGGTAGCCTGGTATTCCAAAGCTCAGGTTCAAATAAAAAGATACAGAATATATTACATTTAAGAAAGGCACAGTTTGATCATAGCATTTACACAATATAGAAACGGTTCCTTCATTTTATGATTGAGTCTCTTTTTAATTACATTTTACAAAGTGAAATACATCAGCTATAGAATTAGATGTCATTAGCTATGCCTCATCACAGACATAATGCAGTTTTTAACATTACCTACTGATATCATTGTTGGCGAGGTCAAGTCGCTCCAGCTTCTGAAGCAGAGTAATTTCATCAGGAACTGATTTTATCTTGTTGTCTCTAAGTTCCAATACAGAGAGGGAATTCAGATGCTTCAGATTCTCTGCATTTAATATTTCAATCTGATTTTCACCAGCATGTAATTCCTATGGAAATAAAGATCACCTACAATTACGTTACTCTAGTAAAATTACTTTATAACTTACTAATCTTCTGAATCATGGCACTGGCAAAAACATATGGTATCGTGGAGAAAATACAGATCTTGATTCCCTCTCATCTGCATATGAAATATCAAAGCCTCCAAAGATCCAGAAACAGAAGTCTGAACTTAGCTTTTCTGAAACCATCACAGAACCCTCAGCTTTGAGTTCCATTTCCAAGCTACGAATACCTTTGCTCTGCATTTGTCAAGAACTTGTCAACGACTTCTTTGCTCAAGAAGTTTCTTAAATTCCAAGTTACAGGAAGTTGAGAGGGCAGCTCTCCATGTCCCTATTGGAAATGTTTCACTTATAATGGAAAAATCAAATGGTTCTTTAGACCAAGAGTGTACACATGCTGCTGGACACACTAAGACACTGAACTTCACATATCACGAATTTTGTTAGAAAATGCTGAAATAGCTTGGGATTTTAACTTCTGAGTTCAGAGTTATGCAGAACTAAGAAGGTATCTGCATTCTTTGATGGATTTGGTCATTGGAAACAACACAGTGATACAGGCATTCAATTGGCCCAATCATTATTCTATTAGTTGAGTAACAAATTTCTGATGTTCTGAGGCAGGCGATTTTCAATTTTAAACATATCAGGAATTAAGGCTACAAAATACTTGGAAGATCTGACTATGCTAAAAGGAAAAAAAAAAAAGTATAGTTTCTCTGCAGTTACAAAGAAAAAATTGATAGTGAACAAAGTAAATTTATCCAGAAAATATTCCTAGAGATAAAAAATAACTGTTGCAGGCAATATTAGGCCTAGTTTTCCAGTCATTCCTCTTCTAAATATTTCTTTTATTTTCCAAATCTGAAGAGTACTGCTGCAAATTTGTCTTCCAAATGACCTTAAGATTGACCAGTGTGGACAGTAAGAGTAATTACAAATGGGGATGTATTAAATAGAGCTCTACACACAGAATTATAAACTTTTGATCACAGCAATTCACAAAAATTTGTGTTTAAAGTAACAGCTATTATTTTAAAAGTTTACAGCAAATACATTTACAGTATACCAACCATTTCAAACCTTACCTTCAGTAATTTGCATGACGGAAATTCTGGTAAGGAACGTAATTTATTTTTTCTCAGATAAAGTTGTTCCAAAGATGCCATAGTCGCTAATTTAGAAGGTACAGTTTCCAGGTAGTTTTTAGTACAATCCAGTTGTCTTAAGCCTATAGAAGTAAGCGCGCAAGTGACAAACAGAAAAGAAAGAGAAAATAAAAGTTGTTTTCTATGGAAGCATAAATATCCTGGTTTTTAAAATAAATATAACAACATTTTGCCAATAAGAATTTTGGAAGAAATCGAATCAGTTAGCATCAACATTTCTGAAAACAAGGCATCTGCTTTTCATTTATTCTTCATAGGCCATTCTGGAATGCTTTCAATGACGCTGCCAGATACTAGCTCTTGTTTAGAGTACGGGACCGAAGGGAAGAAAGAGTCTAATATTGTAGACCATCTCAGAAGGATCTGCAGGTAATTTCTATAGCATTTATAAAAGCTGGCAGTCTACCACCTGTTCCTGTAGATCTGCCACAGCTACTAAAATAGGCGTTTCACATCAACGACTGGTCAGCTTGATATTTAACATTCAAATATTAGAATTCAATTTTATCACTCTCTAATTTATGGTTTTTTTCTCTCCAGTACTTTCAACTCTCTCTGATTTATGCTTTATTTGCCACTCAAAATATGCAATAAAGAAAAAAAAAATTGTCAGATTGCTTATTGCAGTCTTAAGGCTAACAACAACTAAGCAGAACAGTATTAATCCTTACACTTTTCTGATCATTTTGTGTCCCATTTATCAAGAAATATGAACCATAAGAGGTCTCAAGACTCAAGGACTGTAGCTGGTCTTTTTAAATAATTCTGAACTAATATTCTTGAGAATACAGTAACTCTTTAAGAATATATTTTTAAAATCCTGATTAATATGCATTACATTTCTGAACATAACTACAGAACTGGCTGTATGTCATTTAATAATCTGAGGAAACTAATTTACTTTTCATCGCACTGATATCTGCAGGCAGGTTCTTGAGTTGATTACAAGCCAAATTGAGTCGCACTAAGTTAATGAGCAAAGCAAAACTTGTTGGAATGTCTGTGAGATGGTTGTTGGACAAATCCTGAAGATTAAAAAAAGAGAGAGAGAGGAAGAGAGAGCGAGAGAGAGGTTAGAAATAGAGATGTTTAAAATATCCCACGAGTACTGTTACTGCAAAGTTAATTACTGACAGAACATTAAAATTAGATGGCTGACGTCTTCAGGATCTCCCTGGTAGAAATGTGAATGGAAGAAACAAGTCTCCCATGACTGACAGATCACAAGGGATTTGATTTTTGTTAAAATATTTGGCAAACCAAGAGCAAAACTTAGTTTCAAACAAACAAACAAAAAAAGCCATGTAATAACTGACAAGCTACACAAGTCATTAGAACATTCACAAAGTTCTGCCGTCCAAGCTATGGTTTTTTTCATTAGCAGTAGCAAAACATGGATAAATCAGCCTTTCTGAACAAATAAATGTTTTTCAAAAAGTTGTAATTTACTAATTCTTCTAAATTGACAAGCTGTCCAAATCCATCCGGCAAGTGACTCAGCTCATTGTGATGAAGAAGAAGGCTCTTCAAATGTGGCAACTGCATCAACTCCTCTGGGATACTTTTCAGTTTGTTGTGGCTAGTATTAAAACATGGAACACAAACAGAAAACCCAATTACTAAGTAGTTTTAAGAACATAAATGCATAAAGAACACTCCGTTACATATGATGCTATCCAAAGTAAGAGTTACACTTGTATCAGCCAGATTATTTTAGCCATACACAGCCTGTTGAAACACAAACTCTTCAGACCCTCCAGCAAGTACAAAGCGCGTCCAGCATCAGATACACTGGATGTTCCGTGCTGCCACAGGCTAATTGTTAATTACATCTGCAGTGAGACAGGCTTCTGCAAAACATTCTCACACTACAGCATGCACATATGCTTGCTGTTTGGGATACCGTCACCTTTAAGAAAAATCTGTCTCCTACAACTGTTACAGCCCTCTTCAATGGATTAGTTTCCTAGGAGGAATTAATTATGTTTATTTGTTCAAGACTACTTTTAATCCTCATCTGAATTTACAATATTCCAGCTAGATCTTACATTCTCTTCTGTGGTTCACACACACAGTGGCAGCATACCCTCTTTCTCCTTGTGCACAAATCTACAAAATTACTCCAGTGACCAGAATAATATGACTTTCCAGCATGAACAAGAGCTACACAATTATTTCCAATGTATATTATTCATGACAAAAAGTATTTTTGTTCCTTTAAAACAAAATTGCCAGGGAGGCACATTGAATGTAGACACTGCTTTTGTGTGATTATTCAACATACCACTGTTTTCACCTTCCAAGGGAGACTGTGACTTTGAGCATCAGTGAAAATAATTTTAACAAACCTAAGACCATCAGTTTTGATCCAAAACTTACGATTCTCAATATACTAATATTCTCTAGTTAAAAATCTGAAATTAATTTTCTGAAAGAAAATTTTATATACTGCAATCTCTTATTCACACTGTGAAAGTCACTGCAATATTTCTCGTGTTCCAGTTCTGTAACATGTACCTACCTGACATCAAGTTTCTGAAGATTTTCTAATTGTCCTAAAGCAGAAGGAAGCGATGTCAGTTGATTATCATGCACCTGGAAAATAAAGTTTTTAGAATACAGTTACTAATTTGTACCTTGTAGGTTTTCTTTCCCTACCCCAGAAACAAATCAAGCTAACCTAATACATGGAATAATTTTGTATAAAAGTAGTAGCTATGTACATGGCTCAGTGCAATTACCAATAGCAGCACTGCAACTGCCAATCTGTCAAAATTCCACTGAATTGACAGTAAACGCTAAGAGATTAGATATGAAGGGGGGTGCGTGCAGGAAAGGTGGTTGCATCCAGTAATAGCTCTTCCTTCCTTCAGTGTCCATAATAAAACTTCCTAGATCTTTCTACAGAACAGTACCCACTACCAGCATACAAATTGGTATACTATCAGTGATCTGTAACAATCTTTTCTTTATCCTGAGAATACCTCAACGCCACTTCTACACATCCACCATTGCAGGGAAATGGAAAACAAAGATCTAAGACCATGTTTTCCCACCTCTTACAGAGAGAGTACAGTCCTACCATAACAGGATCATGGTACTTACATCCAGAACAGTGAGCGCAGGCAGAAGTTTGACATCCTCTGAAAGACACTGCAGTTTGTTTGAGGCGAGTATCAGCTTGGTCAGATCTGTTTGCTCCCACCAGCGATCCGCAGCACCAAAAGAGAGATTTTGATGAGCTTCCTCTGGAGTATCCAAATTTATCCGCCACACATGTTGAGGCACTACATACACAAACATACATGCATCAGCTAAAGTCTTCTGATATTTACTCTCAAACTTCCACTGTCATAGTGCTTTTCCTACATACATACGTATAGTCAACTGGTTTTCTAGAGACATTTTTCTAGAGCTGACAATAACAAGCTGATGGAAATCTGCCAGCAACAGCCAAAAGTAAGTTGAGCTGCAGACAGATGGCAGGAAATATTCACTGTTGTTGCTCCCTCTGTATTCTTCCTGTTTTGCCCGGATGGCATTGCCAAGCATAAACCCAAGGCACAGGAGGAACACCAAGCCCGCCGAATCGGCCAGCAGCCACCTGCAAACACGGCGCCTGTTCCCTCAGCTGAAGAGTCGTGTGGTTTTCAGGAGAGCCGAGGGCTCGGCACAAGCGCAGCCGCTTTTCCCGGGCTCCCACCCGGCCGCAGAAAGGCGCGGACGGCAGGCCCAGCGCCGCCCTGCCCGCCCCGGCCCTCTACGGCAGCACCGCCGCTTCCAGCGAGGCAGCAAACCCGGCTTAGCGTGGCCTAAGTGCGGGGAAGAACGGGGGTAACCGCCAGCTATAGAGGAGGGCAAGGAGCAGCGCGTCCCCGCCGGCACCGAGCTCACCCACACCGCCCCAGGCCGGCAGGAGCCGCGGCGGGGTCTCCGCCGCCCCGCGGGTCCGGGGCCGGCTCCCCGCGCTCACCCTCACTGAGGCTGCGGCCCGACAGGTTTAACTGTCCGCTCTTCCGAGCCGCCCGGATCAGCCCCTGCGGCACGGCGGGGCCCGGCTCCGCCGCCGGCCGCCTGAAACCAGCGCGAGGGTCCCCCGCCCGCGCTCTCCGAGCCGCCGCCATCCCTCGCCAGAGCCGGGCCGGCGCCGCCCCGCCGCCCGCGAGCAGGCGGGGCCTGGCGGGGCCCCTCAGGCGGGGTCCCGGCTCTGGCAGCAGCCCGGCTCTGGCAGCAGCCCCGCGGAGCGCTCGGCGGGCCACCGCCTCCCCCGGCTCGGCGCGGCGGCACGGCCCCGGCCGTTTCCCGCCCGGCGGTGCAGGGTGGAAGCCACGACGCTGAAATGGTGCCCCGAAATGGGAGCGGGGCCGGCCAGCAAACTCTCCCTCCCATCCCGGACAGGGTTCACCCCAGCGCCTGGGACTGCGGGCCCAGGGGGGGCCGTCTGCATCTTCCCCAGGGGTTTTTGTTGCTGCTCCGACTTCTGCAAAACTTAGCAGCCAGACTGTCACCTTTGTGCCAGATGAAAACTGCCATTTCCATACTGATCTCGGGTCAGCTGCACTGTATACGGTTTTCACCACCCAGATCCGCTTGCGTTTTTGGCCGTAACTCCCCCCAACAAACGGGAGGACAAAGGAGAAGTCCTGTCCCCTCAACAGCAGCGCTTCCCTGAAGAGCAGTCTGAATATTTGGTACAAATCCGCAGAGCCTGTGAACGAAGCAAGACTAGAAACTGTAGTTGACAACACAACTGAGGACATCAAATTCTTACTAATTACTAGAAAGGAGACTCAGCAACAAATCACCTGCAGCTGTGCACACCGTATTACACAGATATCACTTCCCACTCTTCCTCTCCCCCATTTTTTTTTGCTAAGGTCTTCATCTTTGTCACAAGTGTGAATCCAGACCAAATAAGCTGGAAATATTTTATACATACACGAGGTATACCAAATAAAAAGGCATTTTTACATCAACCTATTGTTTTTCCTTTTCCCTTTAGTCCAGAGTTCGCAAACTAAATAAAAATATTTCAGACTGAAAAATTCTGGCTGCCTACCAATATTTGAGATTAACAGGGACCAGTCACCGCTTCTACTGTTCAACCTGTGAGTCAGAGCGATGTCTGCCTGATCCTACCAGCAGTTCCTGGTGAGAAGTAAGTTATGAAAATGGAGTGTTTCCCCCTCAGTCATTGAAGTTTTTAGCTGTAGCTCTTCTCACTTCCAAACACCACGTTTGTGTTTCAAACACTACCCTTTTTGAGAAAAGCTTCTACTATTAGTTCCATTGAACTTAAAATTAGTTAAGGACCAAATACCACATTAGGTAAATAAGCATGTGATTCAAGAAACTGTCATACTTCAGGCACTAGCTCTTGACTAATTATTTTGGCCTCATTAGTTTTTTACCACTGTTCTTTAATTCCCCTTTTCTCTGTCTCCTCTCTCTGGGAGTCACCAGGCAGTACTCTGTAAGAAAATGCTGGGTGTTTCAACTGGGTATTAAGAAAAACAGTGCTGGAAACCCCAGATTTTTGTACGAAGTCTTCAAGTTAAGTTTATGTTTGTTCCCGTAAGAGAAAGATATATTTGGAAGGGCAGGAGTTAAGCAAGCTGAAGCTGGTTCATAACAGGTAGAAATCATGCCAATGGATGGGAAGGGCTGGGGGTAGGGCTGAACTTCCTGGAATGATTAATATTCGTTACTTAAAAATTGCTTTTATGGACTTTGGAAATAACCTATTGCTTTATTTACAATCTGATGCCAAGAGCGATAGAGCAGAAAATGTCGAGAGCACTCAAAGTACATTCATCCCAGTGAAGCCAGGCAACAAAATACCTATTCCACTCATCTCTATGCAAAAACAATTAATTCCTAGGTCAACCAATTGACCTAGCCTGTCTAAAATGCGGCAATTTTAAGCCTACAGCTCTGAAGGAGCAAGCAACATTGCCAAACCCATCTGAAACACCTTGGGCAGGGCACTGTTAGCAATGCACCAGCCCAGCTGGGGTTGAGGCCTCCGAGACCCATCCGCCCCTCCGAAAACTGACCAGAAGTACTCTGGAACCCCAGCCGCCATCCGGATGAGCGCCCGTGCTACCGGCACAAAGGGCAGCTTGGGCTCAATACTCTCTGTCAGCATTAGAACCCTTCAGGCTCCCCAGCCCCTGAGGCGAGACGCAGGCCGCGCACGGAAGCGGCCGCAGCCACCTCACACCTCTCCCGCCCCCAGCCAGCCACCGCCCCCGCTCCCGCTCTGCGCATGCGCGACGCGGCGCGCGCGCACGGAGCGGGTAGCACGCGTGCGGGGAGGCGGAGCCGTTTCCCCCCTTCCCGCGGGAGTTGGCGACTGGCTGCGCACGCGCCGTCCCCGCGCGTTCCCGGGAGAGGCCGGGGACACGCGCATGCGCAGGCGCGGCCGCTCCGTGCGGGCCCCGGGCTGTGAGCCTGCGTGGGTCCGCGCGCTGCGCGCAGTGCGCCTGCGCGGGGGGGCGACGGCGGGGGATTGTGGGATACTGCGGCCCAGGCAGGCTGGTGAGGCGGGCGGCGGTTTGTGCACGGCGGCGGCTGGGCCGGGCCGGGCCGGAGGCGGCAGGAGGAGGCGCAGCGAGGAGCTGCAGCGAGGAGCTGCTCGGGCCTAACGCGCTCTTCCTCTCCCCGATGTGCTTGTAGCAGCGGAGCGGGCGGCAGCGCAATGGCTTCAAGCAGCGGCACCGACGTGATCCAGGTCACCAACGTCTCCCCCAGCGCCAGCTCCGAGCAGATGCGCACGCTCTTCGGCTTCCTCGGAAAGATCGAGGAGCTGCGCCTCTTCCCTCCCGAGTGAGTGGCGCCCCTCTCCCTCCCCTCCCCCGCGAGGAGCGGGCCCCTTCCGCCGCCTCTCCGCGGCCCGGCCGCCGCCTCCGCCTTCCCCTCCCCTCCCCTCCCCTCCTCTCCTCTCCTCTCCTCTCCCCTCCCCTCCCCCAGCGCAGGCCAGCGGCCCGCCTCCTGCCTCCATGGCGGCCGGCAGCGGGCTCCCGCCGCGGCGAGACAGCCGGGCCTCGGGCTGCCCCCGCCCCCGGCTCGGCGCTGACTCGCGGAGGAGCTCGCCCGATCGTGAGGCGGCGAGTTCTCCGCTAGCCCACATCGGTCAGCACCGTGTGGCTGTGCTCGGGGGCATCTCAGTGAGTCGGGTCGGAGCGAGCTGCTTTCTATGCCTTTGCAGCCTTCTTTCTTCTCCGATAGAGTTGCTGTAAGAGTTTACGTGCTTATTACGATTGTAATTATTCACGTAATTATGTTACGCGCATATGTGGGGAAAAGACAGTAGTTCACGGCATGCAGTTCGTAACACGCAGGATTCCTCCTGTCAAATGCACATTTTTCTCTAGGGGCTCTTTATTCCAGGGCTGTCTAGCTGACCTCTGCTGTCTGGTTAACCTCCAGAACTGTAGGCAGTTTATGGATGGTTGGCCATAAAACTAAAATTTTGATATAATTATGTGTTCCTTGCAAAGAATTCTGTGCAAAATGGGCAGGTAATCACTAACATACAAATAATACACATTTATTATGTTAGTTAGGCCATAACATTGATTTTGGCCATGTCAGTTTGATTTGTTTTACAGAACCTAGTGTCATTATATGTTGATCTTTTGCATATGTATTATGTAAGTAAAAAGGTTTCTTTTTGCCATGATGAATGAGGATTGTTTGATTGGAGAAAAATCAAACAAGAACACAGTCAATTATTTTTAATACCCAAGACTACTTGGATTTTTTTATTTTAGAAAAAAATGCTATCACAAAGCATTCTTTTTTTCACCATTCAGTCTTCAATCCCTGCTAGCGAAAAAACAGGAAAATTCCCCCATCCTGCTAGCTGGTTATCTGTGCAAATTCAGAAACAGTATTTCTTGTGTTCTTGCAGTTTCTTACTTTGGGTTGGATTTTGGCAATTTCATGTTGGAAATTCAAGCGTAGAAGGAAATGGAATGTGTATGTCACTGAAATTGAGGGACAGTTCCAGACGTGAGAGTTGCGTTGTTAATAGCTGGGATAACTATACTTAAATGGCAGAACCATTAATGCTTGGCAGCCAGCAAAGTAACTCACATTTAAACAGATGCAGTTATTTGATGTGCTGCTCTGTATTTTAATATTTTGTCCAATTTTTGTGGAAGGTTGTTATAGGTGAATTCTGTTTCTGAAACTTTGTAGTTTTAGATACATATTAACTAATCTGTTAAGAGATTACTTTTGTGGTATCAGAACGAGGTGCTCTACAAAAGATCCCAAAATCCAAAGCCCAGCCCAGCAACTCTCCTTTTACCATACTCCAGACTGTATACATTATATATATATGTATATTATACATTCTTAATTTGGCTTCTTTGCACAAATGTGTGGTGAAATACTGGCCCCACAGGACCCTACTCAGTACAAGCATTGGATCTGTCTTGGGGTTGTGCGCTGGAGAGAAGTCTGTGGTGGATATGTTGTGGAGCTGGGCTATGGGAAGAGAAGACATGGCTGCAGGGAGATCTGTGTTGTACCCTTGTGTCTGTAATGTTTGATACTAGTAGATGCGAGTCTTTAGGGCATACTTACTGGTTCATATCCTGGCGTAGGTTTGTTTCTGCAAAAAGGCCGGGCTCCTGCATTTGACTGCTGACTTCTGCCTCCTTTGTTCTGGCACTGGTGTTCTTGTCACTTCAGCTGGGTCATTTTGTTGGTATAGAAAAATGCTGAGTTGACTGCCTTTACAGCTGCGTTGGTGAAGGCTACGTGCCGAGGGAGAAAAGGCAACAAGATGCAAATAACTCCAGTAACCCAGGTGCCAGGTATCTCAAATTGGATGACCAAAAATTACTTAAAACATTTGGCCTAAATTTCTTTTGTATTTCAAAGCCCTAAATGAAAGAGTAGGATGATACTTATTCATCTTGTAGGAATATTGTGGAGATTTCTTAGTATTTATGAAAAAGTTGTAACTATAGAAAAGCCACTGAAGAAGTTAATACGGAACAGGAAATATAGTGTAACTAAATAGGCCTTGTGCAGACGATGTAGAAAATACTGAATAGCTGTTGAAGTGAACATTATCATATATCTTCATTCTCGAATGTATGTCTTGGTGGGAAAAACAGCATTTTTGAAAACTGTATATAAAGGTTGTACAGTTGATACTAGACCAGGCACTTTTTTAGACTGGGTTAATTTTTAACTACTATTTTAAGGAGGTTTTGTGTCATTTCCTTTGTGTTGCTGTCCATACAGAGATGCTAAGGGCTCTGGCACCTCTAGACCCACTGCGGGTCTCAGCTGAGGTGCTCAGGGATCTGATCTCAGGATGCTTTAGAGTCTCCGATTTCATTTCATGCCAAAGAGGGGTGTATTTTCTAATAGTGGCAGGTTCTTTTATCTGTTTCTTCTAAAACCTTTTCTGTGCCTTCTCCTTTCCCTGTTCATGGTGTTCATCCATTTTTTGGAGGGTACAGGATATAAATTATAATCTGTAAATTCTCTCCATAATCTGAATCTCTTTATGTCCCAGATTATACCGGGATTCTTTCTTGCATACAGTATTTCTGAGTAACCAGTCCCATTTCCGTTGCTCTACCTCCTTATTTGATCTTTCTGTCAGTCACTCTGATTCTGCTGTTCCCTGTAGAAGTTCCTTATTCTCCCAGGCTTCCAGATCAGATACAACTTCCTGAGCTTCCCTGTGTTTGTTTCTCTTTCTCTCCCCTCATCCATCTCCTTATCCAGTTTATTTAATCAGCTGTTACACGTTTTATGTATACCTCAGCTTCATATTACATCTTTAATCTACAACCGGCTCTGTGACTTCTTCCATTTTTCTTCCCTAAACCCTTTCTTCCCTCCTTTTTCTGCTTTTCCTCAACTCCATTGCCTGGTTCTTGTCTTTAGTGTATTTCGTATAGCTTCATCCTCCATGGTAGGCAAAACTGAAAGTGGAGGGAATGGATTTCTGAGAGTGCTTTTTCTTTTGCGTTCCTTTCTTTTGCGTTCCTTTCTTTTGCGTTCCTTTCTTTTGCGTTCCTTTCTTTTGCGTTCCTTTCTTTTGCGTTCCTTTCTTTTGCGTTCCTTTCTTTTGCGTTCCTTTCTTTTGCGTTCCTTTCTTTTGCGTTCCTTTCTTTTGCGTTCCTTTCTTTTGCGTTCCTTTCTTTTGCGTTCCTTTCTTTTGCGTTCCTTTCTTTTGCGTTCCTTTCTTTTGCGTTCCTTTCTTTTGCGTTCCTTTCTTTTGCGTTCCTTTCTTTTGCGTTCCTTGTGTGTGTGTGTGTATATGCGCACACACACACACACATATATAAAAAAGCTGATTTCAGCATATTCTGTTTAGCGTATGAAAACTGCCTTTCCATCAAAACTTAAGTTTCTGCTCTGAAACTTGGACATAAAAGGTCTTATGCCACTGGTGTTTGATAGAAAAACCAATGTGGTCTCTGGTCTTGCTCTTTAGATATGAATGATCCAGTCAAATTTTTACGGACAGAGAATTTTACCAAGAAAAAAGCACATCTGATGGAAAATACAGTCTACAGAGTTAAAGCTTGATAAAATTAGGAGCATACTTAATAATAATTCCGTATGTTGGATGGCATAGTAATTGGCAAGATCTTTTGCCTTGTCTAATAACTGCTGCTGAAAGTTACACAAGAACTCAATATCAGAATACCGGCATTACTTGCAATTGCCACTGGTAGTTGGTTTGCTAAGAAAAGGATGACAACTTCTGTTTCCACGTGAAGCACGTGGGTTGGTTCGTTTTTGGGGGTTTTGTTTGTTTGGGTTTTTTTAGTTGTGGGTTTTTTTTTTTTAAACTCTGTTTCTTCCCACCCAATGAACATGATAATGTTGAAGAACATCTCTTGCATGAACAATCTATTCACTTCAGCCTGATTCTAGCTTGATTTTACATCAGTAATAATATCAGTAATAATGTTTATGTAAGTGGTAGAAATATCCTTTAAAAAAATCAGATTTAATATTTAAGATGCTGGTTGCAATATGAGGGAACTTCGGTGGAGCGAGTAGTTAGAGGTTATGATACGAAGGTTGGATTTCCCTGTATCTGCTGTATTTCCGAATCTACTGTACTTCAGAATGGGTACATTGTTCAGACATCAACCACAGTAAATCGTCATGTGTCTCAGCATTCATTGGCACGATGTCTGAGAAAGAATTACTACATTTTTCGATCTCTGGTGGATTAGAATAATGATGGCCTTTTTTTGGTAACTGTTGAGAACGTTCTGTTCTTGATGAATTTCGCTCAGCCACAGCTTGAATTTTAGTGTGACTGGAAATACATTTTTAAAAATGAAATATTAAATGTCAGGCTGCATAAGCATAGCCTTATGTATTTTCAGTTGTTTTTGTAGGTTCAGCTAGTTCTACAGTTTAGTACACAGTGGTACTCATGTATATAAACAGTATCTAGTTTGTTTCATGTTCCCATGTTATCACAGACATTTTAACAATGTTTGAAAATATTATACTGCATTTATGTAATAAATTGTTCAGTTTTTTTAGAACTTAGATTAGTATACCATTCAGGTATGCCATAACTCTTGGATTTACTTTAAAATTTTACTATTGTGATTTTGTTAAACACTGTTTCCTAATGCTTCTTTGGTTTTTATGTTTTTATGCAAATGGTTAAGAAAAAGGCACCATTTTGGCAAGCTACTGTGTATTCATAGATACAAAAGAGCTAATAGTTTCAATTTTCTATCTGTGCCATTTATTGCTACAATGTTACTTTCCAGTTTATTAAATCTGCAAGATGTTGGATGAAGTGGATGTTTCTAATTATAATACCTTAAAAGCTGCAATATACTGGCTCCAATCTAGTTTTTAACATCAGGTTAAATTTAAAGTACATTGAAGTGCGATCTGATAGATGTTTAGGGCAGTTCTTGAGTTTGTGTAAATTGCACGTTGGTCTGAGCCTATGCTCAGTGGTGGTGAAGGTTAGATATTTTTTGGCATTTGCACTAACAAAAATAGATCTTGGATGTCTTTCTTGTTGATGTTGAAGTCATTCTTCTTTCTCCTGAATTCTGACAACTCTCTCTGCGCTATCAGTGCGTAAAAACTTGATCAAAATTCTTCAACCCAGATAAAATTGTTTTGGCAGTGGGATATATTTTGAAGAGCTAGTCTTATAATTGTTTCTGGGAATCTAGTTAGTAAAGGTAGATCTTTGTCATGAAGAGTTAGTGAATATTTTTCAGAGCTACCTCTTTAGGCTAATTTGTACCTCTGATATTTGAGGGCAGAACCGAACAGCACATGTACCCTGGCCTTGTTTAGGAACTAGGGTTTTAGGACTTGCTACTACTCTCAGTACCTGCCCTGCACCTTCAAGAGGCAGCTTTTAACTCATCTGCTGCACAGTTGTGTCTGCATAACAATTTTTCTTGCTGTCTTTTAGTTCATATGTCTGATTAAAGCAAAATCTGCACCATTTTCAGGATATATGGACTTTTGGAACCCATTCTGAACCTTTATTGGGTTCATTCTGCCTCTGCTTTTTGGGGGTTTGGTTTTGTTTTGTTTCAGGGAAGGGGAGGGGGGAACAGTTGTATGGCCTACAATTCTTTCCTATTGTTGTAGGAAGTAGGTACTTCTGTTCTTTTCAAGTGACTCAAAACTTCTGCATTCTCTTGGATTTTCCATGTCTGGGATTTTTTATACAGCTTTGCTGACAGAAACCCATTTTGAGCTGTGGATTAGGTACAGACCTATCTTGGAAAGAGGTCTATGTTTACTGATGGGTTGTTTAGGAACTCTTCGCCCATTAGTGAGATTTCAACTGTAGTGTTGCCTACCTGAGCTTCTTGAATTTCTTTGTGTTTAGTTCTGTTACTGCTGAATGATAAACACATGTTTAGCAGTGTACATCCCTTCAGAATGAGCTTGGCAGTTTCTGTATGTGTGAGAAGCATCATGATGAAGTTTGGTATAGAAGCTTTTATGAAATTGTGTTGATAAGTAAAATCATAGTGGTCTTTTAATCATTACCCTCTTCGTTTCATAATTTACCTTAATAAGTAATTTGGGGCCTAAAGCAGAGAGCGTAAAACTACTGGTTTTGTTAACTTATGTGGTATACGTAGTAGGTAACTTATTATCTTTCTTGAGCAAAGTTTTTCTTTGTCTCCTTCCCTTCTCACAGACAGGTCATGAAAGTTAATTTGCATTTAGGTGACTGGTCATAGATACATTGTGCATAATAGAATTCATTGCAAATGAGGCAATAAAGCAATTTTGCAATTTTACAGTGAATTGGCTTCATTCAATGTAATTTCGTATCTGTGGTCATGCAAAATGATGTTTGATACAAAACCTGAAATTGTGTTCTTGCGTAAAGTACCTCATAGCCCTGTATGACTTCCTAGTTTGGTGGAAGTGGAGATACAATAGAAGTTACAAGTTTCATACTGTCAGAGTTGCTTCCATCTAAGTAATTTATTTCTTTCTTTTTCAGTGATTCTCCTTTGCCTGTTTCATCGCGTGTCTGTTTTGTAAAGTTCCATGATCCTGACTCGGCAGTTGTGGCCCAGCATCTGACAAACACTGTATTCGTTGACAGAGCGTTGATAGTCGTACCATATGCAGAAGGTTTGTGAATCGTTTAATGGCCTATGAAGCCACCGTATGATGGCATTTTATTCCAGTATAGTTCACAAAAATGAGGATTAGTAAAATGTCAAACATATAAGATATTAACATTTTGAAACCCTTGGTATATTGCCATTGGCCCATGGATTAAACTATTGACACTAAATGAAAGTGGAAAGTTTACCTCTTACTGATTTTGTGTGTCTTTAAGTTTAGAATATTAACGTTTTAGGCAGAATTATTT
Organism: Aptenodytes patagonicus; assembly: GCF_965638725.1. Classification (NCBI taxonomy): domain Eukaryota; kingdom Metazoa; phylum Chordata; class Aves; order Sphenisciformes; family Spheniscidae; genus Aptenodytes; species Aptenodytes patagonicus. Next base: position 57,807,831 of record NC_134953.1, on the reverse strand, counting down.
GCAAATTTTGCTCTTTATCAGTCTCAATGAGACATTTTCCTAAATAGACTTATGCAAACAGGTCAACATTTTAAGGAAATTTTGCCTTAATAATTAAGTGTTTGCCACTTTCACGTAGGCATAAATCTCTTCACGAGAATGGTTTCTCCCTCCCTGAGAGTGCGTGGGAGAGTAGATTAACATTTCTTTGAGATATGCTGCCGCTGCATTTAGTTGGGAACTTCCCTGAAAAGGCACTCACTCTCATTGTGAAGTCCAGTATACCAAGGGTTTGAATAATTATGGTTTAATTTGAAAGTGAGATCTTCCAAGAGGTGCCAAATGGGCACTGGTACTAGTTTTTTATTCCAAGTTTTCTTGTTCATCCTTGATATATTTTATAGAATTTCACTAAATAATAAACTCTTCTCTCTGTTATTTGTGTGTGTGATTTTTGTAGTGGAGAAGGCAAATGCAAAGCCCTTCCAGATGACTGAAAAACAGTGGGTCCTCTGCAGCTACAGGGGATTCTAGACATTAACTAAAGGCCAGCAAGCACTCAAGTCCCCAAGTGTTTTCCTGGTGTAACCACTTGTTAACTACATTTTCTCTTCTTCTTTTTATTTTTACATTTTAGGGTGTTACAGTAATTTGAAAGGCAATGAGCAGGGTTTTTGGAACTTACCTTAAAAACAAAGTGCTGAGAAGACACCTCTTCTTACAGAAGTCTTATTAAACTCTTCTAGACTTGCTTTAGAAGTAATTGATTTCCATTGTACTATTTCTTGATTTACTTCTGAAATAATGGATTTTCCCAGATTGCTTGAATTAAATAAAATCTCTGCAGATTAAGTCATACTACAGTAATAAATTTGGTACATGGCCTGGGTTCAGACCTATAATCAAGACATTGTAATGCTGTAGGCTGTCTTTTGAGGCCTGGGGAGCTGTCTTATCTTTGTATTCCTTAAACTTACAAGATATGAAAACTTAATTTCTGGAATGGAGGAATCTGCAGTGTGACCTTTGATTGAGACACGCTGCTTTTTGAGAGTACGGAACACGTTCTGAAATTGCCCTTGATTTACTGCTTCTGCTTTCACTAGTTTAGGTATAATAGCATAGTTGAAAGGCATCTTGTCCTCGTCTTTGTATTAAAGCATGATATAGCAACAGTCCATCTGACTTAGTACTGAAATATTCTCCAAGGCCCATGGTGAAGAATGTTAGTGTTTAACTTTTCCAATAAGGATAAAAACATTTTTCTCTTTGTCGGTCTGACTTTGTCCATTGTGCTTGATGGTGGATAAATCTGGCACATTGAGAAATCTGCCCAGTAGTTTTGGTTCAGATTGTGTAAAGAAAATAAAATTAATAAAGTAGAACATTTTAATGGGCCTGTTTAAATCAAGGAGTTCTTCATGGGCTGTTTCTTGTGGTGTTCTAGCGGTTCAGAATGTTGATGTTTTTGGCATAATGGTGTGGCATATCACAAGAGATATGTTCAGCCAATTAAGTTACGCCCCCAGGTTTTGTAATCATATGCTTTTGTCCCTGTACTGGAGTATAGTTTTTCCTGCAAATGCATACTGCCAGGGTCCCAATTCAACAAGCTATTTAAGCACGATACAGCAAGATTCTTAAAACTGTGGTGAAATTGCTCATGTGCTTAAAGCCAGGCGTATGCTTAACTACTGTGCTGAACTGGGCCCTTTTATCTTTTATTTTCTATTGTGATAATTCTGTATTAATATTGCCTGTCACTAAAGTAAATGTTTATTATCTGTTTAGTGCAATAATTATCCCCTATATCACAAGCGCACTCCAGTTTTAGCATACACAGACATTTTGGTGTTGGCTGTTGCTTTGTGTTATAGAACTATACACAAAGTCTACGGTAAGGTTTAGTATTTGTAATTTTCACTGTGATATTCCTAGATTTGGAAGGAACTCTAAGATTAAAGATGGCTGGGGGGGGTATTTAGGTTCTTTGGTTAATGTTTGTTTCTTTTGTCTGTTTCTTTTTCTTTCATTTCTACACATTCATGCAGTATTTCATGGTTCTAACAAAGCAGCAGTAAAAAAAACTCTTGAAGCATGAAAATTAACTGGTGAGGGGCCTCATTGCTTTTTTTTTAAAATTGTAGTTTATTTATTTCTAAATACTTTTTTAAAAACAATTAGAGGATCAGATGCATGATTTTTTTTAATGGATGCAGATCTTCTATGAGGTGTCTCAAGATAAGTCTGAGGATTTGTATTTAGATGCCAGAAATGTTGTAGTTGCACTAATTTGAAATGTTTAGATATAATTTATAAATATCCTCTGAGACATAATTTTGCATGCAAAATTACCCCATAATCTCTCTGTAGGTATGTTAATATATTTATGCATTAATGCCCTTTATCTAAATGACCTTTTTCCCCCCTCTCCCTCCATAACTTTTGGTATCTAAATTGATGACAGCTCAATGACACAAGCAAGATAACAGTGCTGTGTATTATACATTTGTTTATATTATCGGCACTTCTCAGTATAGGTGGAAGGAACCATTACCTTTATTTAACAGTGGTTTTTCTTTTTTGTTGTTGTGTTTTACAGTTCTTTTCCCTGGTTCAGCCTGAACTATATACCAGGCCCTGCTGAAAATACCACCCAACAGTTTTCTTCTGCAGCTTATCCAGTTTCTCTTAAGTGCCCTGTACATATTGTATGTTTTATGATGAGATGCAGTTTCTTAATATGTATTACAGAAACACTACTGGTATTTGCAAATATATAGTAAAATTGTTTTATTGAACTCTCATTTTGGGGGCTTGGGCACATTAACAAATTAATCCATCTGTATAGGGCTTTTGCTGTTGGATAGAATAAAAATACTTACATAATTACTTGTTCCATAGTAGGACCCTTAAAATTATATATGCAGAGCAGGCAGTAAAATAAGACACTTGTCTTAGTTGGCTGCAAGATTTTGGGCCAGAAGTTTCTTCTGAAATGGCAGTATGTAGCAGCATTCTTGGTACAATAAGCATGGCACATATTGGAACAAATGCATTTTACTGCACAGGTAAGGAATGTGCCACAATATACTGTATGTATGCACCCATCCAGCCACAGACACACATACACAGCGTGTATTTGAAGATCTGCAGAGACTTTCATTTTCATTTGACAAGTCAGCAAAAGCCCTACGCTTGATTCAGCAAAAAATATTTCCATACCTTCTCTTAAGTTTTACAAAATTTATATGGTAGGTGTAAAAGAAAACATAGTGAACTGTACCATATTATTAACCCCTAAATCAAACTTTTTTTGTCTTGTGTATCTTGATTTTTCTGTGTGCTTTATAGTGAAGCAGCCGACACGAGTCGTTGTTCATAAAACAGCTTTTGAAAGTTGAGAGCACACCCCTGGAGAACCGACTGTGCTTGCTTACGTTTGGTTCATGACTTAAAAATCGAGTACAGGTGATGAAATCTTGGCAGTGTTAACAAAAAAGTAGTGTGTATTGTGCTATTTTTTTGCTCTAGAAACTTAACCATTTGTAGAGAAAAAGGAACAGTCAAATTTTCACACATTGAAGTTTCATTCTGACAAAAAAATTAATGATAAATATTAATAGACATCAAGCTTTGTATTTTAGCCAACATAAGTACTTTCAACAAACTCAGGTGGTGTATCAGGGAGACATTTTCTGGGTGTATTTGTGTATTTTCTGCCTTTGAAATGGAATGCATTCTAATGCAAGGCTATTTCTCTGCAGGAGTTATTCCTGATGAGACTAAGGCTTTGTCTCTCTTGGCACCAGCTAATGCTGTGGCAGGTCTGCTGCCTGGAGGTGGACTCCTGCCTACTCCCAACCCACTTTCTCAGGTAGGCTTTCCAGTTAGACTGAAGTAAAGGGAAACGGTTAGATGTATTCTGTTAGATTCTAACTTGCTTTCTGTTGGTTTTTTTCAGGACAAATAGACTGATGTGCTAATGCTGATTCCTAGAATGTTTTAGTTTATATACCTTGATGGATTGTTACAGCTATCTGATATGAATTGTTGCAAAACGATGATAAGTTGCTAGATGGGATACTTGTATTTCCCAAGTATGATGCTTCTGGTATCTCAGGGGCCCTGTGTTTCTCTCTCTCTCTCTCTCATCCCTCTTTTATCCATTGTACACTTACAGACAGATCTGACAAGCAGTAGAGATCTCGTAGATTTTAAATTCGTGAAGTTCAAGGAGTTGACATGCTGTGGAGATAACTTCTGTTAATACTCCAATTTAGGGGAAAAAATTGTAGCCTGTATTTGCTCATTATCTAAATACACAAGAATTCTTGTGGAAGATGAACAGTAAGAATTAATACATTGTGGAAAAAGTTTCAGTCAAAGCACATATCTTATTAGAGAACAGAGAATCAAAGTACAAGAGGCAAATTAATAAGAATAAAGCTTCATTAATTCTGCAGTTCTCAAATCTGCTTCTTCAGCTTGTGCTTAGCTCTTCTTTGTGTAGCTTCTGTTAGATTTCTGATTGCATGAAAGATATACTTGCCATTGAGTTATTCAGAAGGTCTCTTTAACCATATGTAGAGGGAAAAGTCTAATGTTTAACTTTGAAACTCGAGGAAAGGGATGGAAGAAACAAATACCGTCTTAAAAGATTTCTTTCACCAAAAATTGTATGTATATAAATTCCTGAAAATGGTGGTGAACCACCTTAATTTTAGTTCTGTCACTCTGAATCCCAGCCTACTCCAGTCCACTTAATGGTAGAATTTATTTAACACATCCATTTTATGGAAAATTGTGGTGGATGGTCATTTTTTTCAAACCCATCTTGAAAGCTTGTTATGTAGCTCCTTTTGGCTTATTGGGAGTTGGGCATCTAACTCAGTAAAAACGAATTAGAGCTGTAGTTTATGTTCACGAAATCAGTGTGTGGGAATGTGGCTTTTTCTTTTGAGACTGCAGGAAGAAGTCTGTACAGTTTTAAGAGATCAGCTAACTGAAAAACTCATTGTCAAAAAGTGGAAGGTTCTGACATGCTCTTGCTGCTGCTTTTATGCTGGCTCTGGAGCTCATCAGATCTTTTTGTGAACTATTGTGTTAGCTTGATGCAGACAGCACAAAAATAAGTTCTCTGATGGCTCAGTGGGTTGAATTGCTTGACAAATGAGTCTCAAGTGCCAGAGCAGTCAGAAAGGAGGCAGTGAGAAGGAAGGAAGGGAGAGCAAGACCTCATAGCAACAGCACAGTGTTTGATTAACATAAGATCACGTGGCTTTTAGCACAGTGTGTTGTTTTGTTTCAGTGTGTGTTTTGATCATCTCACTTTAAATGGCCAAAAAACAAGGTTCTTTTTTGAGGCTTCTAGATTAATTTAAGGAATTCAGACCTATACAGTCATCCTACTTATTCTTCCAGTAGCTTTTCAACCCGTTTGCCAGTTTTAACCAAATCTGAGAAATTTGCAGAGATGTAATAATATTATATTGTCTTTTAACACAAAACATGTTAATTTCAATCCTAAATTGATTTAGATATGCAGTAGTTGGCTCAGAAACTTATAATGGATTTTCATTTTAACACTGGAAAAGAATTTAATTTTAAACTATTTCTTGAAGGTAGTGGAATGCTTTACTTTTTTACTTCCCCCACCCCCCTCCCCCTTTGGGATGCAGGGGAAATGGAATTTCATTTTAGAATATTTATAGGAAAAAAATCTTTCATATACTAAGCTTTGGAATACCTGAATAAGGAAAACTGAAATACTCTCACTGACCTCAGTATACTGTTTCCTGTGGCTAGAAGCCTAAGTAAAACCCAGTTCAAGTTTCCACGTGTCTAATGCTTGGGAATCTTGATCTAACAGCTTTTTATCAATTGCATATGGCTTTGTCTAATTGCTGTCTTTGTTACAGATTGGTGCTGTTCCTTTAGCTGCTTTAGGAGCTCCTGCTCTTGATCCTGCCCTAGCTGCTCTTGGGCTTCCTGGAGCAAACTTAAACTCTCAGGTATGTCACACATTCTAAAATTTTCTTTATTGTCCCTAGCACATACTTAGTTTGACTAGCATACGTGATGCTCTTAGTGTTCACCAGTATATTAAATAACAAGCTGAAGTTCTGGAAATACTATACTTAGGTTTGAAGAAGTGTTACAAAATATTACTTTTTATTAAAGGCTTGGCTCAGCGTAGTCTGCACAGGCTGCTGGTTCTTTAAACTTCTTGGAATTGTTACAGAATGCAGTCTTTGTTTCTTGGCATAGCAGGTTTATATATGAACACTTTTCTTTTGCTACCCTCTTTTCTGTTTTAAAAGTAATTTTGATTTATATCAGTTTAACAGCCACTGTCTGAAAAATCCAGTGATAGTTTTTTCTGAGCACCTGTTTGGAATAAATAGTATCTGTAGGAGTATCGAATTAAATGCCGGAAGAACCTAAAAAATAATTTGGGACTAATAATGAAATATTTCAAATATGTGTCATTATCAAGCTATGAACCTGTCTTGTACTTACAGTAAAACAAAAAATTGCTTGACTTTTTAATTTTGTAGGTGTGGAAAATACTGAGGAGACTTTGTTATACTGTAGTCTTTTTAAAACTGAATAAAAAAAGACTCTTAAGTACTAAGTAATAGTGAGTTGAATATTGAGTTAATATTTAAGATATAAGAACCAAATACTGTACAGAGAACATTTTACAGATACAAGTAGTAATAATTTAATGCATTGCTAAGAAATCCATTATTTAGCATTCTCTTTATGCATGCCATATGTAGTAACAAACAAATAATGGTGATAATGAAATAAGAAATGAAAAAAAAAAAGTATTCTAAATGCATATTAGAAAAATATAAATTTGGTATGATGGATTGTTTCCTTTGTCCGTTAAGCCAGCTGATTGTAACAAACTGTTTGGGTTCAGCACATGGCTCCCTCTGTATAAAGAAAATTAGTGGGGACTAAATATTTTGTTGTTAATACACCACTGGTACAGGAAGTGACCAATTGCAATAATACCTGGATTTTCCTAAGAGCTGTGAAATAGATTTTTTTTTTTTGTGGAATTTTTAGAGTAAAGAAGCTTTTGCTTATTGTTCATAAATTGACATTGAGGACTACCCATGGACAGGCAACTTAGTTCTCTAATGAGATCTCTATTTTCTTGAAGTAACAGAGAAATAACCTGTAAAAACCAAAAGTGTATTTTTATTCTAAAGTGCTTCGATTCTGTCCAGGAAGGGGCCTGTGTTTGGCCGCTGTGGGGGGGAAAAAGTACCTAAGCACCACTGAAATGTGATGTTTACACCCTCACCACCATCCACAAGTTTTAAAACAGACCAATATGCCTTTTCATCTGTAACTTGTTTGGGGTGTGTTTTGTTTTGGTTTTTTCATCTGTAGAGCCTGTTTGCTTTAGCCATTGGGTACATTCAAGGAAGATAATCTTCTTAAGCATACACATCTTCCAATGTGGTTTTAACTTTTTTTTTTTCCCCCCCCTCACAGTCTCTTGCAGCAGATCAACTACTAAAACTTATGAGCACAGTGGATCCAAAGTAAGCATCAGTGTTTACAAATATTTGTATTGCAATACACTTGATCTTGGGAATATCTGTTGTGATTCAGTATCCAATCTTTGTCCTGCTGGATCTAATTAAGGTTGGAGAAAACTAGTGTCTTGGGGACCTTGTGCAGACCCTCTTTTGCGTGCTAGAGAGAAAAAAAGGGAAGAAATTAAGATTATTCAGCCTTTCATCTACAGAACACCACCAATTAATCTCTGGGATTTCATTTTGCTAGAGACAGAAATTCTGGTTTTCGTATGTCATTTTTGTCACTTCTGTGTCCGTAATGTAAAGGTGCGGCTAGCACCTTATGTCCTGCAAGGATGAAATGAAAGGGCTATGGTTGAGAATGAGCTGAGACCAGCAACTGTTGTAAAAGACAATAATAAAAGAGTCTATGTATGTTACAGCTGTTGGAAGATAACAAAAGACAGCATGTCTTATTACTTGGTAGAAAAAGGGTGCAAATAACAGTAAGCACAAGTATTTGCTGATTTTCATTTCAGTATTCAGAAAAAGGATAATTTTATTCAAAATAGTATGGCATGGGGACAAAGAAGTAGGGAAGGATTGCAGCACTTAATGTATTAATGTGCTGTTAAGCTATTGATAGCATTGCAATAGGATGATAAACACATATGCCATTGAAAAAAAGCTATTAGACAGATTAGTAGATGAAAAGTGTTCTAAATGCAAAGAAACCACATCTGCCTCAGAAAGCCCTTGTACTGCAAATTGCAGGAAGCTTTGGGGAGAATTCTTTCAACTCTCAGCTTTGGGAAGGCATATCAACGTATGCTTGCCCTGCTGTTGTATTAGCTAAATAGACTACTTCTATCCCTGTTTGGCTGTTCCAGTGTTTTTAAATTGTCAGAGCCATCTGATCTATACCAGGGGATAAAGCTAGCTATGTGATCTATCTTTGTTTTTAATACTGTTCTGGCATATTATTCTCTATTTTAAATTGACATTTCTGTAAGCAGGGAATGCATAACTGATTGAACAAAATAGTTACCCAAGATAATGGATTAGATAAACATCAGTCAGGTATATTGGGTATACCTGGTTGGCTTCAAAGCCACCTTGTAGAACACATCTTCTGAACTTTAAATCTCATCACTGTTTGTAGGCTTCTCAGTATGGCTTATAAAAATGGAAACTGACTTCCTACTGTGTAATATACTGTTTCCTGTGGAGTTGCTCTTTTCAGGTGATGAGAATTGAAATTGTGTTGTACAAAAATGTTCTGAAAAGTGTCATTAGAAACATATCTGTGCAAGACAATACAAACTTTCCTGCTATTTACAGTTTTCTGGAATTCTAAGAGCCGTATGTGCTAGTATCTTGTGCCACTGTTTTCAGCACACATATCACATCTTAGACTTACTACTCTGTTATCTGAACAGTGACAAAACGCAGGCAGATTCCGATTCACTTAGATCAGTCACTTTGAATAGGCTGCAAACTGACAATGGAGGCATGTATTTCTTGGATTCATCAATACTGAATTTCTAAAATTCTTTTTTGTTTACCAGGTTGAACCATGTAGCTGCAGGTCTTGTTTCACCAAGTCTGAAATCAGATACCTCCAGTAAAGAAATAGAAGAAGCTATGAAAAGAGTACGAGAAGCACAGTCATTAATTTCTGCTGCTATAGAGCCAGGTAATTTTAAATCGTAGAATACCTCATTCAATTCAAGATGGAGTTTTGACATGGTATATGATAAAAGCTAACTGTCTGCAAAATGTTGGCTTAATGCTTTCATGTTCTGTAGTGACTTAATTTATAGTTGACAGGTTTTTAGTTGTCCTACAGTGTGAATGATTCGTGTGTCCTGCAGAACAATGCAGGGAATTAATCATCTGTTGTTTTTCCCAAAATTCACTTGATATGAAGATGGCAAAATGCTTGAGCTTCCCCTGATTGAAGTTCATACTGCCATCTCTGAGTTTTCACTGGAAACAGCAAGTGGCTTAACCACTTGACATCCTAGTGATGTTTGTTCTTGGGGATGATTTCCTTTCTTTTAATTCCTTAGTCTGTAAATAATTCTTTTTTTTGTAGCTTATTTCAGTAGATTTTATTTTAGGACAAGGTGCAGCAGTTCGTCCACAAATGTCAGATCCACCAAATCTGAGAAGCAGTAACTTGGAACACTGAAAATACAGTTTGCAGCCTCCTGATCATTTTCAGGAAAGGATAGAACTCCTGTTCTTTTATTATACCAGAAAAATGCGCTCAAGTTTTGCTTGAGGCTTTTTGTGGGAAATTCAAAACAATAATTTGAGAGATTGTTTAGCCCTTCACAAAATGGCAGATTCTGAGATTTTAACAAGACTTTCCATTGCCCTGCAGCTGTCATCTTTTAACTGACTTAAATTAAACATTTTCTGAATTTTGATTTCTTCAGTTTTGCATAAAGCTTTGTTGGTTTTATGTCACATACATGTCTTTGTCACGTGTTCATTGTTTGTGTCATCTTTTGAGGAAAAGGATAGATAAGCCTAAATTTCAAATGTCAAAATATTCCTTATGTTTTCTTTATCTTATTTATATCTGTAGTGTGGAGCTCAACTTCCTTTCCAATGTAAAATCTTTTGAATACTAAAATAACATTGGGGTTTTTACTATGCTTTTCCTTTTTAACACCAGACAAAAAAGATGAAAAACGAAGGCATTCGAGGTCAAGGTCACGCTCAAGGAGGAGGAGGACACCTTCTTCATCTAGACACAGGTAGTTAGCTTATTTGCTTTAAAAAAACCCAAACACATAGCTGAAACAATTCTTTCAAAAATACTTCTTGGAAGTGATGCTTCACTTGTGGAGGCTGACAAATGGAAGAATGCAAATGGGTCTGAAGAAAGCTGAGGCTGTGATTTTAGCTAGACTGTAGCGTGAGATGGAGGCCTACCTCTGGTTCTGTAGAAAGGGCGGGAGAGAGATGATAGCAAAAAATACCTCAAAAATACCTTAAACTACTGCAGAAAGAACTTCAGGACCCCTAGTCCTAGCAGTGTTTGGACTCTGATTTTATTTAACAATAAGTTGTTTCTTGTATCAGATAAGAAACACCTTAGCACAGAGCCTTGGTTTTACACAGCCCTCACTGCTATGAACACCTAAGCTGTTGTAGGCTGTCCATTTTAGAATAGTTCCTTAAATCTCTGTTCTTTCTTCAGTCTTTTTCCAGTGTGCTCGTGTGGTAATTACAGTTTGTCTTAAAACCAAGTACTAGGAGACTTCTCTTGAGCATTGTTATTTATGTACATAAATGTTTACCTGTTGGGCTGTTTGTTTCTAGTATGTGCAGCAAATTCAGCTTAGTGGAAGTATCTGGGACAAAAGTTTTTCCAGTGTTTTCTAGGTTATGAGTTACTTGGAGATCAGGTCTGTTCAGGTATCCTGACTAGAGATCGTAATATTGTCCTACCCAAACAGAAAGACATATGGCTTATTTATGCTGTTGGCTTGTCAATTCCAATTAGACAGTGCATGCCAGTGGTCTGTGCAAAGCCATTTTAACTGTGGCCTTCCCATTTGTGCTTTTTTGCTATTTTCATATTGAGTAATTGGCTTGTATTTGGTTTAGTGTTTTAAAAACTTCTTCACATTTCAACATGACTTACCAGTTTTCCTCTACGATAGGACTGATATTTTCTTACAAGGAGAGTAATAAGAAAGCTGATTGAAGCATCATTGTTCTTTGACATTTAGCATTTGTGCACTTCCTTTTTCCATTTCCTTGGTGGACTCAGTGGACTCAGCAACTCCTTTGCTGTTTTCTGTATTCTTTTTTCTGTTTTCTGTATCATTGTGCGTTACAATACTGTTAGCGCTGAGCAGATGGATTCTGAATGGTCTATCAAAATTTCATATACTTAACTCCCATGTACAATGTGTTACTGGTAGACGGTCAAGAAGTCGATCAAGGAGAAGGTCCCATTCAAAATCAAGAAGCAGGAGGCGATCTAAAAGTCCAAGGCGAAGAAGATCTCATTCCAGAGAGAGAAGCAGAAGGTCTAGGAGCACGTCCAAAACCAGGTAATTGCTTCAGTAAACCTGTTCTATTTGCTAGAAATTAAATTATTAAATTTTGGTGCTTAATTAAAAAAAAACCAACCAAAACCACAAACAAACAAAAAACCTAGGGTAGAATGAACTAGTGGCTCTTTTTAAAGTCACAGTCTCTTGTAACGTCTTACAGAATTATATTACACTTGCCCTATGCGTGTGCAGTTAGTTACATAAAAACATGTGACATGCTTTTCCTAAGAGTCAACAGATGCAGCAGGCATTAGCTGAATCACTCAGTAGCTGTCTTTGGAAAGCAGGAAATGTGAGCATCTAGACTTGCAGATTTTGTGCTGCTCGTACACAGAAGCTATAAAAGAGCTGTTCTTTTATTTTGCTGTAGATAATTGTAATCTTTGTTTCCATTAATATAATGTGCCTGGCCCCAGAAATACTAAACAGTATATGGTATCCAATGTAGTTATCATGTCTTCGTTCGTTTTCCTACATAGCAAAAGTAGTGAATGCTACTTGAATTGTTTGAAAATGACTTAAACTTAAAATCTGTATTTTACTAAAAGGGATAAAAAGAAGGAAGAGAAAGAAAAGAAACGTTCTAAAACTCCCCCCAAAAGCTACAGCACAACTAGACGATCAAGAAGCACAAGCAGGTACAGTCACATGAAAGTTTTCCTCGGTCTCTATTTCCAGCACGCTCTATCCACTTTAATAGAAAGAACATTCTTGTATGTAATAGGATGATGATTCTATTGTGGATATATTGGGTACATGCACAAATGCATGTATACTCCTTCTACCTATGTCTGTAAGATGCTTTATTTTTTTCCCTGATACTGTAATTTTCTGGAGGTATTGTTTGGGCTTAGAATAGTTTCTACTTGCTCTATATCAAAGAGAGTATGATGCTTTGAGGTCACTGTTAAACACTGTCCTGATTTATGGAATAAATACATGCAAAATGCTTGCCATTCTTTTTTAGAAAACTTCCAAAATTAACTTGCAATATTAACAAGAACAAACTGGTTTATTCCTATTTGCAAAAAGAGTCAGTATCCCTAATACAGTCTAAGCTAGCAACTTGTTCATGAAGGTGGAGGTAGAGCAGGAAACAACTTACTCTGCTGATCAGCAACTGTGTGGGCTTTGCAGTACTGCTAATAGTAAATATCTGGTTTGAGTTATACATATTTACTACCTTTTGAGCAGTGCTGGTTTTGGAGCCAGAGATGTATTTGTAGCTTTTAAAAAAAAAAAAAAAAAAAAAAAGCATTGATCTCTTTCCTGCAGAGAAAGACGACGTAGAAGAAGCAGGAGTGGAACACGGTCACCTAAGAAACCCAGGTCTCCTAAAAGGAAAATGTCCCGGTCCCCATCTCCAAGAAGGTCAGTATGCCTCTTGGCTAAAAAAAAAAAAAAAAAAGTGTCTGGGTGGAAAATGCCCAAGATGTGAGCTATAGCAAAGATCACAGGGGGTTGTTTTGAAGATGGCGTGTGTTTGGCTTGTTCCTTATACCTAGCCCGAAGGTTGACTTCTTGAGCGAGAGAGTGCATCTCTGCTGCCTGCTACGGCTTTTATCATAATTTAATCGGCTTTAAGCATAGAGCTTCTCTGTTAGTGCCCAAGAACTCCAAACGTGAGGTATTCCACGGGTGAGGAGTAGGAAATACCCAGAGTTCCCGTCCGGTTTGGCTCTGTACAATAGGAGTCAACTGACTTTTGGGTGGGCCTGGGCATTTTGTGATCCTCTCTCCCTAAATGGGGAACTTGAGCCGCTCCTTCATAAAATGCTATAGTGTTGCTATTCCTAACAGGGCATTTCTTAGACTTCGCTTTGTGGTGGTTGTGTTCGATTGAGAGCTAAGAAATCGGATGTTTGGTTATTTTCTGAAAGTGTGTGTTTTAGTTGCACATTGCTATTTCTCCTGTTAGATTTGTAATGAACTATGGGTAGCAGTCTGGACGTGGTCTGTGTTCTAGTTATGGAATGGTGTGATTGTGTTTTTCATTCTTCTACATACTTTTTCATTGTAGACATAAAAAGGAAAAAAAGAAGGATAAAGACAAGGAGAGAAGTAGAGATGAGAGGGAGCGGTCAACAAGCAAGAAAAAAAAAAGCAAAGACAAAGAGAAGGATCGAGAACGAAAATCCGAGAGTGATAAAGATGTGAAAGTATGTTTAAAAACCTGTTTAACTGCACTGCCTGTACTGTAGTGTTAACCTTCAACCAACAGGGGCTTTGAAAGCAAGTTTTACTTTTTTTTTTTATCTCGGCAAAGCAGGTCACAAGGGATTATGACGAAGAAGAACAAGGATATGACAGCGAGAAGGAGAAAAAGGAAGAAAAGAAAATGGCAGATTCTTCCTCCCCTAAAGTAAAGGAGTCTGCTGCCGATAAAGGAAGTGGAGATTCAGCAAGGGAATCCAAAGTAAATGGGGATGATCATCATGAAGAGGACATGGATATGAGTGACTGAATTTTGCCTTTGCAGTGAACGCAGCTGCAGACGTGCATCAGTGTCATTCCTGTGTGATTCTTTTATGCTGTACTTGTTAATCCTAAATCTAGATGTATACAGCTCTAAGCTATACATGGTTTGTAAATCTCCTGATACTAACTCACATCAAAAGCTTTATAGAAAGGTAACCATTCTTGTTACGGCCGAAAGGGATTGCGTAGCCAAGCAATTTTTACTAACTTGGTGATGCTTCAAGCAAAAGTAAAAAGCTGCATGCATCTACAGCAGGCATGGACTGTTTGTTGTATGATCTCCTTTAGTAAATCAGCTCACTTATGATAGTGTTTCTAGAATTTGATTCATTGCAGTAATAGAGCAGTATAGGGAATGCACTGACTGCATGTTGATTGTGGCAGAAACATCCTAAATGTTCTAAAGTCCTACAACATACGGTGGATCTACTTAAGGGTCTTAAGTGTGACTACACAAAAAAAATTGACAGTACATCTGAAAATAAGCATTCTGATATAGGTAGTTTTTTGGTTTTGTTTTTTTTAAGCCATGTGGCTGGGGTTGTTTTGTTTTGTTTTGTTTTTCCCAGTGGGTTTTGTTTGGCTTTGACAAAGTTAAAATGCACTAACCTTTTTGAGGGCTTTTTTTAATCTGTCAGTTCAAATCCATCTCAGGCGAGTTGTAATGGTTCTTAACTTTTCTTCTTGAGCCTTGGGAAGTGAAAATCTCTGCTTGATCGGTGCCCAGTGATTAAAGGTTGATTCATGCAGTTTTCATAATCCAGGTCGTTTTATTTGTTTAATGAGCTAAACACATTGCAAAAAGGTAGTGCATTTTAAAATTGACCTTTGTATGCTTTTAAAAGCAAGTCTACTTGATAATGTACTTTTTACTTGATCTCAAGTTGTATAAACTAATAAATTTGTGTTTACTGTCACTGCAGTAGTAATCTTATGCACACAGTGATTCCATGTTATATGCAAAGTAGTTAGGCAAGCTGTTTTCTTAGTTACAGAAGTTCAAGAGCTTTTACTTTTGTGCAGGTAAAAAGGCAAAAGTAGGCTACAGTCTGTGCCATGTTGATGTACAGTTTCTGAAATTGTTTTACAAAACTTTGATAATAAAACCCTTAAACTTATACTCATGTTCCTATAAAACTCTGCTGGTATTTATTTACACCACTGAATGTATGAAACTTTACCTCATTCATTTAGAGTATACATTTTTCTTCATCTACCTATTTTAAAAAGACCGTAACAACTCCATCTCTTCAAAAACTGTAAGTGCAGTGACAAAGCTGATAAGCCTGCCATTTTAGCTCTAGTTAAGTATGTTACACTAAAGAAAGAATTATTTTACTTTTTGGGGGAATGAAGGGAATGGGCTTAAATGGGAAGCTAGAGGTATTATGGGACAAGTACTTTTAAAAAGAAATATGTATTTGTAAAAGTCTTTTGTATTTTCATTGAAATATGAACATTCACCTCTTCAGGATGGTAATGGAAGACTAGCAGAAACAGGAAGCAGAGAGTGCTTTCTGCATATAAAGTAGGCTGTTAATGTCAACTAAAAACTTACCGGTTTAAATTAGTGAGTTTTGGAATGAAACTAAAAAGTGATGCTTGAACTTCTTGCATCTGGTGAGTCAAACCACCTTCTTTTTAAACTGTCCTTTTGCCCCAGGCAAAGTGGAACTTGCCATTTAGATCTGCAGTGTCATTTTTAGAATTTGTAGAAATGTAAATTTTTACCAACTGTTTTGAGTATTTTGTCAATACAGAGAGGTATATGTCATACAACCAGTTCTAGGCTTTTATTTCTGGTGGGGAGAGAGGGATAGTTCTTGTAATAAAATAAAAATAGCAAAGACAAGGTGCATGATGTCTTCATGAATGTGCCTTTTTTGTTGTCATCAAGATATTTATATGTGAAGTACAAGAACATAAACGGATTTATAGTAATAAAGTAAACCTCCTTGATCCTTAGACCTTGTTGTTGTGAAAGTTGTTCACGTGCTGTAATGAAGGACCAAGTCAGGGTATTGAGCTCAAGATGGTACGTCAGGGGCTACATGTAATTAAACTACGTTGTTTCTAGTTTATGTTACTAACAAACCAAGTCTGTGTTGTGTGTTAACTGCGTACCTCCGGCTGCCCAAGCCCAAATACAAACTGGAGAAACGTGTGGGTTTAGACCACATTTGCTAATTGCGCACATAACCTTACATATTTTTGGTTTATTGCCTTTCAGGGTTAAGAGTGTGCGTTGGCTGAGCCTGTAGAGCTGTGCTGTGGGAGGTGGCTGCCAGTTCCTTCAGGGAACAGTGTGTAACCCTTTCGGGTACTCCCCTCCAGGGGTGGTACAGACAGGCCACTGCCCTCCTCCCGCATTGCTTGAATCTGTACGAGAGCTTCCTCACACAGTTCAGCAAACTTAAAAGGTCTCCTTCCCTCCCTCCCAGGTAGCTATTTCTAAACTTCTGACTCCTTAGCTCTAGGTAAATGCCAGAAGCTACTGTTCATGTCCTTCCACCACTGCTATTCCACTGTGGACTAGGCAGTCCAATAAAATTTGGAGCTTTACAGAGGGTAAGGAACAGTCTATAATGAAAATGCAGGATTTTATTTAAAAAATGACCAATAAAATGCCCTTGCAGAATGTAGCAGTGTGAGCTTATCCCCTCGGATCAAATCCCTGCTCAGAGATGCATGTCTAGAGTGTATACATATCCTGAAAAGTACTGTGACAGGAGAGTTAAAACTCGATTTTCACATGTTGAACAGTTTCAGAATCAAACAGCGTATTTTGGTCTTTATTCTAACAAATGATACAACCAAAAATTACTATTAGTGAAGGTAAGTTAAAAACATGGACCAGACAACTAGTAAAATGCAAAAAAGTGACATTGTTTCCATGATAATTACAAATTGTAAGGAAAATAAATGTGAAACTGCAGCATTACAGGAAATTTGTTAATACAGATTAAATAATGCAGTTATCCTTGCATGAATTACAAATCAAGAACAAATACATTTAAAAAAAAAAAAAGCAACAGACAGTTGCTTTGAACATTAACTTAACAAGGTGGGTTTCCAGCACAAATATATCCAGAGTTTTTTGTAACAAATAGTTTCAATACATAAATCAAGAATTGCAGTAAAGTGAGTACAGTGACTGGAACAGCAGCTCCTTGTAAGGAAAAAGAAAACACATTCCCTTTGCCACAAATTAAAGCAGTATTTTGGAAGACCAGTAAAACAGTTTGGTTAAGAAACAACCCTAGGAATTCTTTTGCAACAATTTCTTATTTCAGTTTACCAAAATTGATGGCTGTCTTTTAATACTTATTCATATAAAAAAAAACCCCCTCACAGTCGTCAGGAAAAAAAAAAGTGGCAAGATCAGAAAGAAACAAAGCCCCAAACTCTGAACTGAGGTGGTCTCTCCCACAGCCCTAGTACAGAGGTTTCCTCCTCCACACTTGTCACTCACGCACCATTGTCAGCTTCACCTCAAAGAACACCACGGTGTCAGTGTGCATCTTAATACAGTGATTCTTACCCAACCTGTGCAAGCTCCCTTTTTCATCCCACTTGTGTTAACCACAAGTGATACCGTATACCTCAGCTGGTGTGTCCAGAAAGGCATTTTTAGTTACCCAGATATTCTTATATTCCAGGGTATTTTGTTGCAATGGAAGTCCCTACACGTGCACAAGTCAAATTAACAAGTTAAAGCTGACATGCTTCTTGTTACGCAGCAGTGATGAGACAACCTCTGTAAAACTGCTGTGGATATGTATTCACTCTACAGGGGACCAAACCTTCCCTTAACACCCGACATGGTCTTAAGGAAAAGATAAGGAGAAAAACAAAAATTAAGTTCTGCTAATCAATCCTGCTAGAAAAAAAATAAATTTCCAAAAGATATCTGAACAGGAGATCGCAAGTGGTAACGGACACGGGTGCCCACAGCACAGCTGCAGACGAAGGCTCCCTCTACACTAGAAACACTTCACCCACCCACAGCGCTGGCGAAGCTTCTGTGCAGACACATCCATACCGACAGATACACACTTTGTGTCAGTACAACACAAAAACCCTTGCAAGAAAAACAAATCATAGTGGATAAAACATTTATATCAGTGTGGACAGAGTCACCACTAAAGAACTGCACCAGCACAGCTACGCTGCCGGGATCACATCTCTTCACGCCTGTGGATTGCTACAGCTGTGCCAAGACGCAAGTCCCTAAGGTAGGCTCAGCCTAACATCCCTCTCGCTAATGAGGATTCCTGCAGCTTGCAGTGTATCCATCAGGAAACCATGCCCCAAGCGTCCCTATGTTTTAAGTTTTGAACCTTATCACTAGGAATGTTTCAGACAGAAAACACATCACCAAAAGTTGGAGGGAAATGTACCGAGAAACAGTTCACTGAGTCTTATTTCATGAGGCTGTCACAGGAATCTGAAAACAGTCACTGAACTGGAAAGGACAATCTGGTTGGAGTCAGATCATTCAGCTTCATAGTAGGAAGAAAAGAAGTAGCAGGGTATGCTCACCATAACAATGTAAAAAGACTACAGTCAACCAAATCTGTGTCCACTCTTCTCTGCTGACACTCCAAATTAGAGCAAGCCTTAATATAGCAACCCACTATAAAAAGTTTCTGCAAATCTTAAAACGTATCAAAGTTAGTAGTTGTGTAATCATGAAGGTTAAAAAAACCCCCACAAAATCTGCAGCCGGAGTCCATGGAAATCAGAGAAAACATTTCCACAAACTGCAGTGAGCTTTGAGTCAGACACCTCATTTGCCACCAGAAGACATGGGTTGTTCTATAGGCAGATGGAGATATACAGAACCCTGTTTTCATGTGAGGCTACACAAAAAGCTTTGTTTTGTTTTTAAAGTCTAAAATCCAGTCCATCGCAGCGGCTATATTGCCTAAACCACATAGCTCCAACTACGTATGTTCCTTCCTATGTCAGCAAGCTCTGTGATGGTAATTTGGAATAACCAAAAATGCAAAGTAATATGAAACACATGGTTCTTTCCCTGTAATACTGAGAAAAAGGATTTCTAACATTCATCTTATGGAGAAATGTTCTTCTGCGTTTGCTGAAATTTCCAAGCAACTCGGTCAGTACTCCTGTACGGCACCTGCACTCACTTCAGTTTCACACCTGGCACAAGACCCGATCCAGCAACACTACACACAACATTCTACCCTGCAACGGGCATCTGTAACAGAGGGCGACAGGAGAAATCTGTATTTGGCCCCACTGACATTTAATCCTGACCTCCAGTACTGACAGGATAATTCAGTCTCTACATACATTCAACCCTGGTCTCTCATGGTAAGGATCTCAGCTGTTTCTAAGGAGGAGCATGAGGTGATCTCAATTTATACCACAGATGTAAAACACTTTAGGAATTCATAATTACTTGGAAGAAGTTTATCATTCCTACCAAGTGTTCAACATCTGCTACTGATACAGTACTTCAAAAGTAATTACAATTCTACATTTCCCTTTGCTTTTTTCCCCCCTATAGTTTTATTTTCAATTTGATTTTGAATTAAGAACTCCAAGGTATCGATCACAGTCTGCAAAGTAAACATTACTCACCTGTCAAACTCGTAGGTTTATAGTGATGCTGGAAGAGGATCAACCTCAACTTCCTATTTTCAAGTTTATCTGTACTTTGCTGATAGTGATTCACTAGGACTCCACTTACAGAGTGGACACTGTACTTCTCTAGAGCAGCCTCTTTGGGTTTTATACAGACAGATTCCAGAAGTTTTGAAAGACCGTCTGCTTCAGACATGTATTTCCATGTTCTGTCGATGTGCCTGACAAGTCAGCTTTTATTGCCTTGTGATAAGCCATCTCCGTTTATCACCTACATGGTTAGTTAGGTTGGTTACCTTTACTAAGCATTGATGGTACTCTTTATTATAAAGTTTGATACTTAACTCTATTGATTTCCAGAAAAAGTTTTAACTACAGTGCACAAAGAATATAATTTTGAAAATATTTACATTTTTGTACAATTACACCACAGCACTTTAAATCTAAATTTCTTAATACAAACAAATAGCACCATTAGCCTTTTGCACAAATTCTTTCTAACAAACCAAAAAGCTGGATTATTGTCAAATTAGGAGACTGGAACCACTTGGAATGAGAATAAGCTCAAGAAGCCAGAGTACCAAAACGCCTACCTATTCAAAATATTAAGAGGAAGGAAATTAATCTGGAAACATCCTAAGCATTTGCAAATAAAGTCTTCCAATGTGAGCCCTATTCAATGTGCACTACAATTAAACTAACTTCAAGAGAAACTTTTTCTTATATGAAGATTTAATGCTTGAGCTTATTGTTCTAGTAACTCTTCATATGCATCCCATGTTTTCGAGTGGCTGCTGAATACAAATACAAGATAACCTAGTTGACACTCAACCATTATGGAGCAAGTCTCCTAAGTAAATGTGAAAAAAAAAAGAAGAAAAAAGTGACAATTTCTAGCTAATGAACCTCCGAGCATGCTAATCAACACAGCATCATGGACACAGCAGGGACTTTCAAGCCAGTATGACAACGAGAAGTTAAGCGCAGAGCCAATGAAAGGAAGATTAACGAACAGCTCAGTGAAGAAATTAACGGTTCAGAGACATGGGTAGCACCACAATGGATTGCACTAATGTGTTAGAGGAGGTACCTTATTCCCCGCAGAGCGAATGCTATTTCTGAAGTGTACTGCAGTATGAAAATGCAATTGTTTAATGGTTACCATTTGGTTCATTCATCTACAGAAAATGCATTCCTTCTAATATACGTTCAACTAACATTCAAATTACTGAACTATACATAATGATACATAGTTTACAATTCATGAAAACAAAGCTTGAAAGAATATAATATGGTCATCTTAAGTATGGTGGGATGTTTTATAGGGCTAATATCCAGCTAAGACATTTCAACTTTTATGCTAATGGTCCAAGAGTGCTTTTTGTATCACCAAGAAATGTAAAAAATTTAAAAACGAATGATAGTCCTCACAGCTGTTAAGTATTCTCAGGGTCATCGAGGTGTCAGACTACCACGCTTGCAGTACTGGATGTATAAAAGTGTGAACGACGCATCAGGAGACTTGCTGTAAATCAGGAACTAGATTAGATGCCCATTAGAGAGAGTATCAGTACATCAGTCATTTGATGCATGTTCCCTTTTCTTCTGGATTATTAAGTTTATCCCTTCCTTTATGACCCACTTTTCTATCTATATCTGTGGGCTATTTGCATCCATTTGCTTTCACTGTGGTACGCTGGTATTGTTATTCACCAATAACCTTCCAGTTTAGTTAAAGATCAGGAAAACGGCTGGGGTCCTCCTTGTAGTCATCAGGAATTGTGAAGATGGATTCATCAAATTCATCATAACGGAACTCCTGAAAAGTCACAGTGGCTGTGATGGTGGGAAATACAGGAATATCTAGATAGGAAGTAAAATGGTACAATGAAGAGCAAAGAAATACAGGCTTACCAGTAATCACCAACTGTTACTTAAAGATTTTTAACTTCAGACTTGCTAAAGACGTAAAAGCTTGTTCAGTATTCTATACAATGGCGATTCAAAACTCTTAAAAAAAGGAGGTGGTTTAAAGTAAGTTATTTCAGAATATACTCAGATACCCTGAGCGCGGAAACAATACCCAACTCAATACACCATTCAAAAAACTGTTAATAATATTATTAATTCAGTGGTTTTCCTTTCTTGATGCAAACTGACGACATGGAAACCAAGGTGCTGTGAACATACAGATTAATCTGTTAAAATAGAGGACATTCGCCTGAAGATGATACAAGATAAAAATAACCTTGCCACGTGTAAGCTTCAGTTGAGCAAATCCGCATGAAAAGACAAGCCTTTTTAATGTTTCCTTTAAAATATAACCCTTTTCCAATTTGTATTGAAGTTGAACACTTAAGAATTATCCTCAGTAAAACTGGCTTGCCCATGAACTAACTTAATGAGCTAAGCAAAAATCCAATCCTCAATAAACAGAGCTGTGCAAATATGATAGGAGGTAGAATATAGTCTGTTCTGAATTGTCTAGCTTAAACAGCTTACCGGTATGCAAGAAATCCTGTAACGCTTAAAAAAGGTACTATTACTTTTTGGCAGTTTATGCTGTGATAATCTATACCATGAATAAATTGCTTTATACATTTCCATTTATTAGAAGTGTAATAGTTTTCTATTTATTTGTAAGTGAAAAATATATCACCAGTAATCCTTGAGGAAAAAGAAATACAAAAATGCTACAAAATACTTAACTCGTGACTGAGATCATCCTTTAATGCAACAATAATTC
Source organism: Aptenodytes patagonicus (assembly GCF_965638725.1). Classification (NCBI taxonomy): domain Eukaryota; kingdom Metazoa; phylum Chordata; class Aves; order Sphenisciformes; family Spheniscidae; genus Aptenodytes; species Aptenodytes patagonicus. The sequence continues at coordinate 57,785,395 of NC_134953.1, read as the reverse complement.
AGCATATCTACATTACTCTTAGAACAAGACCCTAGCATTAGGAAAATGTAAATTACAGAGCTCTCTTCCTGACTAGGACTATATTCACCTTTCACCTGCAGATTTCCTATCTTACTTCCACTAACTTAACTATGTTCTCCTGAAACCTACAGCAAGACACTCTTAGGTAAGAGAGTTCTTTTCCAAAACTCAACAGAAGTTTTGAACACATTGCATGAGTAAGTACACACATTTTGGAAATACAAAGCCATAAGAGTTGCTGTAGTCATCTTACCTAATTTTACAGGAAAGCCTGGTGGAAGCTTCATTTGAACAAATTCTCTAAGTTTGTTAAAGTGCTTGAAGGGTGCAATTACTTCTAAAACATTCAACAATCTGAAAAGGAAAACAGCTTTCATTACAAATTCTTGTTTCAGAAGCTTTCCCTCTAGAAAAGATAGAAACGACCCAAAGAGCAAGGTGATAAAAAAGGAGTTGAAGAATTACATTATGCTTATATATCTATCTCCTTAGAGCTTCAATATCAGCATCCTCACATTCAGTTCTTAGTGATCTGTATTGTATTACCATAGGTGTACAAATAAACATCAAAATATTAATTTCTTGTCCTCATTTTACACACGAGACTGAAGCATATAGTACCACACCCTCTTCTCCATGGACATAAGGAACCTGACATGGTTTTGTATTGGTTTAGAGGACGTAACTTTGTGCTAAAACTTGTTACGGGCAAAAATGTTTTAGAATTCTGTAGGCACATCAGTATTGTGACAAGTTAACGATAAACCTGGTCAAACCTCTGGTCTTGTCAAGTAAGATAAGCACTTGGCTCTTTGCAATAACAGGCACACCAGCACCGAAGTCCCTAATTTTAACAGTTTACTCGCTTAACAGTGTGACTTCATTCACAAGGTTTTGAACTGCCAAATTCCCTCCGTATCTGAAGATACGAAGAATTTTGCAGTTCATAAACACGTTAAAACATTTCCTACATATAAATACCATTCATGGCCAATAATTTTGACTTACGATTCAATTCCTAAGGGAAATTCCTGGCTCATAGCTATCGTGGCTTTAAAGGTTTTCTTGCTTTCTTTGCAGACCAGCTCTCTACCCAGATGAGGAGCTCTGTAAGGGAGAGGGGAGAAAGACGAAGTCAGTTTTTCTCTCAGTGAAACCTTGGTTTTAAAGGAAGGAAGACAGACTCAGGTTTGAAACCGTCAGTAAAGAATCCCTACAATAAAGCAAATACTTTAAAAGTAAAAGCTGTGCATAGTAAAGATGAGTAAGTAACCATCTTAACTTAGATTACTATGAGTTCTGCTAAACCGGGAGACAAGACAAAAACAGTTAGGGAAACGACTTAAAAATCTTCAAATAATTCCTCATAAACATTATGTTAATAAACACTATAGAAAGACATGACAACTACCCAGAAATATATACAGCTGATTTCAGATGTTAATTGAAACAGTCTGTATGTGAACAAAGTATCAAGTTAAACTAGAAAAAGGTTAATTTGCTTTCAGCCTAAAATATGAAACAATCTCAGAGAAAGTGAAGAAGTTACTCTACTATCACTAGAAGGCAATACCAGAAAACACAGGACAGAAAATTCTGTTATAGGAGAGGAATAGACAGGTAATAAATAAGATAACAAATCTTTTCCTCTTTTGCTTTATATTAGCTAGAAACCTAGATTTCCCATTAAACTCCCTTCAGTTAATCAGATTATTAAACAAAGCGAAATCTTATATACATACGTATTTCTGTACCAATAGTAATAGCTGTTCATGCATAACCTATTTATTCTGCTTGAATATTCATTCTATCTCAAATACATTAAAAATAAAATTAGTTAAAAAAAACAAACAAAAAACCCAAAACAGATCCATGTGCCTTTTTAGTAAGCCTGTACTGTAATATCATCATATTCCCTGGTAACATCTGACTATAGGCTAGTCTAGTATCTTTGGAGAAAGGACTTTTATCATTGTTACTTATGTGACATACTCAGTCCATTTTTTGGTCCTTCTACATTCAACAGCTAAACAGCATACAGTCCTTGAAAATAAATTCAACTGCATACATCTTCTAAAATGAAACTACTGTAAATTAATTTAAATTATAGCTGTTTGCTACCTAGTTACACACCTAGAGGAGAGTATCTTGCAAAGATCTAGCCAGTACTAGGAGATCTGTATGTTCTTGTATTCCAGAAGTGTGCATTTTTGTACACTGCCACTTCTACTACAGTCTCATTAAATCATAAACTTTTATTTTAAACATGGTGAATTGGATTATTTATTACTATCATAAATAAAGATAAATAAATTACAGCAATGAATTTGTCAGAAAAATCTTCCTTAAAAAAAAAGCCAGCTTAGATGTGCATATTTTCCAAATGTTTCAAACCACGGGTATCAGGTAGATGCCCATCCAATATTTTTATCACCAGTTGATGCAATAATACTGTTTACGTATACAGGTATCAGCTTCCCAGCCAGCCTACTGAAGAATGTTAAACATCCAAGACATCAAACCCAATGTTCCTCTGTCCCCAGAAAACTATAAACAAAAAGCATCCACAAACTAGAGAACACAAAAAAAACCCACCCCAAAACCAAAACAAAAACCACAACCCCAAACCAATAATCTAAAGGCATCTATGGGAATTAATGTCAATAAAACAAAAATACTTACTTTCCATTTTCAGCAGATATATACTCTTCCCATGTAATTGTATTGGGTGATGGTGGAGTAAGTGACTGCCGTCTGACAGGCTGTTCAGAAAAACATGTCTTAACTGTTTATCTTTCCTTATATTCTCTTAGAATTTTGCCATTCAAAAGATACAACTGTACTTCAATTCTACGAAGAACAGCAATATAGTCTATCCAGTTTGTAGCTGATACTTCACTGGGCTTTTCCATCTCCTGCTCTTGCTCTTACAGTCTCCATTGAGGTATTTGGCCTCAAACTGTATTTTACATAGAAGTTGGCTGTTTTAATACATCAGTTAATCAGTTAATTCAAGTGTCTGAATGACAAGTAACAAAGCACAAGCTAATACAGAAATAAATCAATCATTTTTAAAAGGCTATATTGTGTGTTCCCAGATGATGTCTGGCTCATTCTGAATAGCTCTTGATTTCATGGTGATAATAACAGGCTTAGTTCATTTTAATGAAGCTAAAGGAAAACACGATTGAAAAGAAAACCAGAAAGGCTTTCTAAACAATAAACATTTGATCTAAAAGAAGTTAAAGTGATTTGCCACAGCCAAAACCATCATCTTTTACTAAGAGACAAATTAAGACTGAAATATCCAGTATAATCACAGAAATTTCTCAATGTGTGCACTAATCAGGATAATTAATTAACATATGTGCTGGTTTTGGCTGGGATAAAGTTAATTTTCTTCATAGCAGTTAGTATGGGGCTATGTTTTGGATTTGTGCTGAAAACAGCGTTGATCACACAGGGATGTTTTCATTATTGCTGAGCAGTGCTTACACAGAGTCAAGGCTTTTTCTGCTTCTCACCCCACCCCACCAGCGAGTAGGCTGGGGGTGCACAAGAAGCTGGGACAGGACACGGCCCGGAGAGCTGACCTCAACTGACCAAGTGCTCAAGCCTCACCGCCCAAGCCACAGAAGGCAAAAGCGGGGACTGGAAGAATGAAGAGCCGCCCACTGTGGGAGAATATCAGGTTCAAGACCATCTAAGGCACCTGAAGGTGCACAAGTCCATGGGACCCGATGAGATCCATCCACGGGTCCTGAGGGAACTGGCGGATGAAGTTCCTAAACCACTATCCATCGTATTTGAGAAGTCGTGGCAGGCCGGTGAAGTTCCCACTGACTGGAAAAGGGGAAACATAACCCCCATTTTTAAAAAGGGAAAAAAGGAAGACCCAGGGAACTACAGGCCAGTCAGTCTCACCTCTGTGCCTGGGAAGGTCATGGAACAGGTCCTCCTGGAAGCTATGCTAAGGCACATGGAGGACAGAGAGGTGATTCGAGACAGCCGACATGGCTTCACCAAGGGCAAGTCCTGCCTGACTAACCTAGGGGCCTTCTATGATGGAGTGACTACATCAGTGGGCATGGGAAGGGCTACAGGTGTCATCTATTGGACCTCTGTAAGGCCTTTGACACAGTCCCCCACAACATCCTTCTCTCTAAACTGGAGAGGTATGGATTTGATGGGTGGACTGTCCAGTGGGTGAGGAACTGGTTAGATGGTCGCATCCAGAGGGTAGTGATCAACGGCTCAATGTCCAGATGGAGATTGGTGACAAGTAGCATCCTGCAGGGGTCCGTATTGGCACTGGTACTGTTTAATATCTTCATCAATGACATAGACAGTGGGATCGAGTGCACCCTCAGCAAGTTTGCAGATGACACCAAGCTGAGTGGTGCGGTCGATATGCCAGAGGGATGGGATGCCATCCAGAGGGACCTGGACAAGCTCAAGAAGTGGGCCTGTGTGAACCTCATGAGGTTGAACAAGACCAAGTGTGAGGCCCTGCACCTGGGTCGGGGCAACCCCCAGTATCAATACAGGCTGGGGGATGAAGGGATTGAGAGCAGCCCTGCCAAGAAGGACTTGGAGGTACTGGTGGATGAAAAGCTGGACATGAGCCAGCAACGTGCGCTTGCAGCCCAGAAGGCCAATCATATCCTGGGTCGCATCGCAAGAAGCATGGCCAGCAGGTCAAGGGAGGTGATTCTGCCCCTCTACTCTGCTCTGGTGAGACCCCACCTGGAGTAGTGTGTCCAGCTCTGGAGCCCTCAGCATAAGACAGACACGGACCTGTTAGAGTGGGTCCAGAGGGCCACGAAAGCGATCAGGGGAATGGAACAGCTCTCCTATGAAGAAAGGCTGAGAGAGTTGGGGTTGTTCAGCCTAGAGAAGAGAAGGCTCCGGGAAGACCTTATTGCAGCCTATCAGTACTTAAAGGGGGCTTATAAAAAAGATGGTGGCAGACTTTTTAGCAGGGCCTGTTGCGACAGGGCAAGGGGCAATGGGTTTAAACTAAAGGGGGGTAGATTTAGACTAGATATAAGGAAGAAATTTTTTACACTGAGGGTGGTGAAACACTGGAACAAGTTGCCCAGTGAGGTGGTAGATGCCCCATCCCTGGAAACATTCAAGGTCAGGTTGGACAGGGCTCTGAGCAACCTGATCTAGTTGAAAAAGTCCCTGCCTACGGCAGGGGGTTGGACTAGATGACCTTTAAAAGGTCCCTTCCAACCCAAACTATTCTATGATTCTATTCTATGATTCTATGACATCCCATACCATATGACATCATGCTCAGCATATAAAGCTGGGGGAAGAAGAAGGAAGGTGGGGGATGTTCAGAGTGATGGTGTTTGTCTTCCCAAGTAACCGTTAGGCGTGATGGAGCCCTGCTTTCCTGGAGATGGCAGAACACCTGCCTGCTGATGGGAAGGAATGAATGAATTCCTTGTTTTGCTTTGCTTGTGTGCACAGCTTTTGCTTTACCTATTAAATTGTTTTTATCTCAACCCATGAGTTTTCTCACTTTTACTCTTCCGATTCTCTTCCCCCATCCCACCGGGGGGGGGAGTGAGTGAGCGGCTCTGTGGTGCTTAGTTGCCAGCTGGGGTTAAACCACGACAACGTATCACCATGATTATACTTGCACGTCATATTTATTATTTTAAAATTAAGACAATCCGAATAAAAACATTATCTATAGATTTTGCTAAATGACTGGTGTGAAAGATTATTCTCCTATGCAAAAATTCACATACTGTGAAGAATTATTTAAGTATACCTCAAAATTTTGTTCCATTAAGTTGCCACCTTTACTCAGGCTCTCCATGATAGCTTTATTTCGAAGAATATCCTCCTCACTGAGATGTTCTCTTCTTTTCCTTGATTCTAATACAAGTCCATTAACCAAGTAGAAATCTGCCAAAAAGTTTCCTACTCTTTCCTGCATGAAAGGAATTGGACGTTAATGACTCACAGAAGATAAAATCAAAACATTTAAATTCTTGTATATCCAAATAATTGCACTTCGGGGCAGTAAGATAACTTGAGGATTGAAGTGATGTAATTTACACAACCAACCACATAAGCTATCAGTGGACAATCCCAGAAAGATATGTACAGCACAAACGCAAGAACTCCATCAGGAACAGATATTTCATATCAATGGAAACTTTAAGACAGAAAAGATGGTTTAAGAATTTAAGAGTGGCCAAGGGAAATCTAACTAAAATTCCCTTCAACAGCAAGCTGTGTTAAAGGATAATTTACACATGCAGAATACGGATTTGGTATTCAGAAGGAAAAAAGTTCTGAAACACTAGCTCAGACGAAAACTTGTGATGAATGGCACTACCTGAACAGATCCAGATGAAAACTAAATCTTTCAGAGCTAGTCACAGGATAGCAACTTCCTACTCAAAGAAGTTATGATGGTGGCTGTTTCAATTTTTTCCCACAGCTGAGAACTTGCACCTCAGTCAGACTGATGACACAGAAAGGAACACCTAAAGGAAACTACCCAGAACACTCCCACCTTCCTGCATTTCTCTGACACAGGAGCGCACAGTATCCTTACCGCACACCCTGGAATGAATTTGCAGAGACCATATACTCCTACAATGAAGTAATTTTCAGTACAATCTGTTCTCCCCCCTGCCCAGTAGCTACAGTTTGTTATCTTTCTTCCAGGCTACTTTTTTCTTATGAAGGCCATCATATATATTCTATGTGGTCAAACTAGTGACAATTGTGGGGGGTAGGGGGAGACATTTTTCCTCTGTCCTGAGCATCTTATTCTTTTACTCCTTATTTCTTCCCAACCACATCATAAGGCTGTCTGAACTATTCTGTCTCCAGTAATGAAGTCTGTGAAGTTTTCTTTCAGCTTACTGTTTTGTCTTCTCGAAAAAGCCATCCCGTTTGGGCACGTGTGAAGGTAATTGATTTGGTTGATAATGTTGCAGAGTAAATATCACTGCTCATCAAAATGTCAACTTCTTCTTCTGTTTCCATCTCAGATTCCTAGAAGAAAAATTCCCAAACACTGCATAGAACTTAATAATGATGATTACTTCTTCAAAAAAAAAAAAACAAAAAAAAAAAAACACCAAACCAAACACCAAACCCAAACCCAACAAAAACCAATAAACCTTTTCCTTTGGAACTTTTCCCAGAACTAGCATTTCCTGAATTTTCGAACTGTTTTATAGAAGGTCTGGCCAAATGGTTACCAAATAGTTTAATCTTAAATATTAATGCAAAGAAAGCATCCAAGTGTGATTTATCCAGAAGGTCAGCAGCCACACCTTCTCCACAGGCAAAGATCCATATGCTTTAGTGATTGGTGGATAAAGCTGTATTTAGTCAAGTTTTTAATTACAAGGGGGCCAATAAGTCATACCCTTGCATTGTTAACAGCTAAACTGGCCACAGAGTGACTAAATGGACGCAAAGCAGCGGCAAGCAAGTTTGAAAACCCACCTGAGGACACCTAAATCAAGCCCACTGGAAAGATTTAAAGTAGCATGCGTCATAACTTAAAACATATTTGCCTATTCAGAATGATAAAAGATTTTTCCAAAAGATTCACATTCTAGCTTTTTCCTCATTTAGAAGTCTGTATTCAAAAGCACTGTTTTGCATAACAATTTTATGTCACCTATACAGCTTAAGTGATAGCAACTGAACAAAAAATTATTTGGTTTGTGTTTCTTTGGAGCTTGTTTGGGTCTTTTTGAGAGGCACATTTTGTTTAATAAAGTAAGTCAGACTTCTGACATGAAGTAAAAGCTTGAGGTATTTCACACCCTACATTCACACAGATCTTTACCTCATGATGTATTCGCTGGTAAACTTTTTGTTCATTGTCTAAAACTACAAAAGATTCAGAGGGTGCGGCATCACCATTAAAAATGAAGCTTAAATCCCCTCGTTGGCACTTCATGTCGGTAAAGTCTATGAGAGTTGTGTCCAGCCTGTGAAAATATACCAGTACTTTAAACAAAAGTTGCCCATAAACACTCAAATACACTAGTAAGTTCAGTTTGCAAGCAGAAGCTTTTTTTTTTTTTTTTAATCACAACCAAACACATTAAGGCCTAAGTTTCATAGAGTATTTCATAAGTGAAGCCTGGATGCAGAAATAAAAAAAAATTGCTATTAACAATTAATAAGTTTCACATTATAACATCTCTACCATTATAAACACATTCCAAACTATTCTTACGCTAACTTCATAGGAAGAGGTAAAGTTTTCTTCAGAAAACTTGATTTCAAAACTGCCAGCATGAGGAAGTGACAGAATTTATACAGCCAGTATGTGCTACACACTGAGAAACACAACTACTCCATGCAATCAGCATCCTATTCTACAAGAAGCAGCCACTGATTTGAGTAACAGTATTAGGACATAACCCACATTATGAAGAGGACTAAGAAACAGACCGATTTTTTTTAATTCGACTTATTTTAGTTGTTATTTCTATTTTTTCCCCCCTCACCAACACAAAAGAAATGCTTCTGCTGACCTAAATAACTAGAAGATGGAGCCAAGGAGAAAGATCTCTTTAGCAATTCATATCCGTTATTGCTAGAATATTTACTTCTTTAACAAAGATGGTTAAAGAGCCTGAATTTAGTGACCACTTCAGCTCTAAGGGGTGATTGCTTAATACTCATCATATATTGGCCTCTGATTTCAAGAAAGAATCTGTAGCTATTTCCACTCAGGGCCAGCCTCTTAACTCCCCATCTCATACAAGCAGAGCACACAGAAATGAGAAGGAAAAAAAAAAAAAAAAATGGTCTCAGACTCAAATTTGACCTAAAAAGTCAGTTCACACACCTATGCTAACAGCTTTAATAGAATAAAATTTTCTACAGATTGAATCTTCTGAATCATATTCTTGACTTTTTGTTTGTTTTAAGCTTTGGAACCTGAAGAAAAAGGTAGAAAAGACATTTGAATCCAAAACCCCAAACTAAACCAGTTAAAGAGCCGAGCTTGGAAAGACTCCTGGAAGCACTCTATTGAGTTTGTGAATCTGTCACATTAAGCATCTTAAAAAGAGAAACTATACACTTTTTTTTTTTTACTACATGGACTGAAGCAGTAACATTTCTCCACAAAATACTGAAAGCTCATTTATTTGAAATTGTGTTAAAAATATCAAATTCTTATTTTTCAATTAATCATTGTCATGTCGGGTAGATAAAGCCTTATACAGCTTAACTGCTTTTGCTTTATGTTTTAAGTGACTCAGGAACTGAAGTTAAATTCAGATCAATAGAGAAAAAAAGACAGTCTGAAGTTCAAACCACTTCTTGCCTCTAAACGCCCATGTACAAACACAATACTGTTTCACAAATGTTTGCAGACTCCTCAGTGACTTCTTTCAGACCATGCTGGAATCTAGCATTTTCACTAACATGCAGATATTTATGACTTAGATAACACACACTGTAAAATCAGTACTTACCTGATATTTATACCTTGTTTGTGTATTTTACATGCATCAGAAGGCAGAATTCGGGAAAGTAAAGGCACTAAAGGTAGAAAGAGAATGCAATTAGGACATTGAGGTTCCTCTGCAAAGTATTTCTACTAAAACTATACATCAGTTTGAATCTTGAAGTATTTTAATACAAATACAGCATACCCATTTTCCATCATAATCTCAACACAAATACAACTAATACCAGAGTTATTTCTATGCAATAACTGCAAAACTGATTTGTAATTGTACAGACTACTTTCAGCATCAGGACATAATTTAAAATGCCCTCAGCCACAGCTAGATCATTTATAAATTCTAATAACTCGTCATCTAGCTGTTTGAAATTTTAATTCTATGATTTGATAGTTTACTTATATATTGTACAAACTGAAAGCCTAGCTACAATTAAAGCAGAACACCCACAAGCAGAAAAAAAAATCCAATGCACTAAGCTTAAAACATCAAGCAAACATTAAATCACCAGTGGAACTGAGAGTCAGTATGGTATTACGAGATGGATATATGAGACTGCAGCTGTCCTTATTCTAAAAAGGACTATTTACTTTATAGCAATAAAGCCAATTCAACACAATGGCATTTCAGCACGTTCTTCAAAATGAACTACAAAGAATTAAGACCACCTGTAAAATGTAATTAGTCTAGAGGACCAATATTTAGGACAGAGGCACTGCCCAGAGCCTCTTTTTCCCCTTCAAGAAAGAGAACGTATAGAAAAAACTAAATAATGTAAACAAAGGCACAGTGAGACTCCTGGAGAAGAGGACCCCTAGAAGCTGGCTTTACCTCTGGCATCACTTTTTCTGTGCGATGTCTGACTGCCACCATCATACTCTGCAAGTCAGGCTGCAGTCTCATCACTAAGCAATGTCTTGTCTTACTCCATGCCTAGCTCTACTCTCTTTTTTATGCTGACTCTTCCATGAAAAAGTCCACTCATTAAATGTGCAGCACACAGTAGGCCACCTAGAAAAACGAGGCGTTTGTTCCATATCTGTTTAACGTTTGATGGCACCCTGGCTGCTCATTCCTCCTCTGAATATTGGAAGAGGCATATAGTGCAGCAAATACTTAGACTATGCCTATATGAAAGTATATAGAATTACTAACTTAAATTTCAGCCAGTAACAGAAGGTATCACTTCTGATATTTTGACATTATACGGACATGTTGATCATTGTTAATACGTTTTTGCTAATTTAGATTTTTCTTCTACAGATAACAGGAGGTGGAAATTGAGAAAACACTAAATGTTATACAGTCACATAAAAGAAACATTAAGGTGAAGCTAGGGTTTGAAGAACCTACCATATAGTTGCACTTAACTGACAGTCACCATTCAGAGTACAGGCTAAAATTCAGGAAATTAAATGCCCAAGTCCAGTTACTCAACTAAATTGTTCAAACCACTGCTCTATAGTGACACCAATCGACCAGAGACATTTTAATACTATACTCTTCTAATAATCAATTTCTTAAAGTGAACAACAGCTTGTTCCCCCCCATATTGTGTCATTGGATTACAGAATAGAATTCAGCTCCAAAAATGAATAAGCAAAAATAATTCAGCAAAAAAGTTGTCTGTCCTTTCTTTCTAACTTAGATCTTGAGAACTGAATTGTGAACTTTCCAACATGCAAACCAAAAGAGAATTTAAGCTTGAGAGAACAAGCGTGCTGAAGACTGATTATATTATCTCCCTATGAAAGGAATATGCAATTGCTTACCCCAACTTTGAAAATCCCAGTGAAGCTCTAGATAGAAGTCACCTAGCTGAGATGAAAAGAAGAATATATTAACAAGCTTTTTAGTCTAAATGACAACTGTAAAATTTGCTAAATGACAACTGTAAAATTTGCTGAAAGACAGGCAGAAGTTGTGTTTTGCCAAACAAAGAAAACTTTTTCTCTAATGTTAGTATTTGAATTTATACTGAACTTAAACATACCTGAAGCTTTAACTAGAGTACAATCAATAATGATAGAATTACGTAACTCATTTGAACTACCCATTTTTAATGAATTTTTTAAAAATAATAATTTACACAACTATTAAGCTGTGGATTGCGAAGGATTTATTGTAAACGTGTTTAAAAAAAAAGATCTATGGAGCTCTTTGCTTGCTTTGATTCATCACATCCAACCCCATGGAATTATACGTTCTGGCTTAAATTAATGAGTCAAGTTTCAGCTAGCAGTATTCACATACACAAATTTCAGTTTGCCTTCTGGAAATATGCGTAAGTCATTATATAAAAATTCCTCTACCTCCATAAACACATGCCAGCCAACTCCTTTAAACTGTATGCAAAGCAAAAGCAAAGTAAGGGGTGACGATTAAAATTAGCAAATACTGGTAATACACTGAGGTAGCCACATACATTCACTCCATACAAGAAGAAAGAGAGGCAACTCTAGGTCAGATCTTGCACCAGCAGGAATAAGGAACAGCAGAGCTGTTTTAGTAAGGCTGTGTCTGCTTTCTGTTTGCTCTCACACAAAAACTGAAAGCTTTTCACTTCTAGACAGACAACAGGGTTTGTTTTTTTTTTCTTGGATCAATGAAAAACATAGGAACATTGGTAGAGCGTATTCATAGAGTGTATCACTGACACAGTTTAGCTCAACTTTTCAGATGCATGGATTAACTAAGATAAATGGTTTTCTACAAACCCATTCATATTTTACCACTTGACTAGGCAGGAGAAGCTCACCCCACCTAAAGGGAAATAAACACCTGTGGTTTATAACCACAGTTTTAGCACACTAGCAGCAGTTTGAAATGGAGGAAACTGAGCTTTTCTTCTTGGTTTCCCTAAACTGAGGAATGTTTCACTGTGCTCAAGAAGAATTGGCTGCTGCATGTAGATGGATAATTAAACCAAAAATCTCTTTCATTACTAAGCAAGAAAAGAAAGTGTCATTCATGATTGGTAACTAAACAAAACCAGTAAATTATTCACCAAAAGATTTAAGAAAGCCTTAAAAATCTAATGAAATAAATACAGATTAAAAATACATTCTTTAACTTTTAGATCGCAAAGAAGACTAGCAAGTTTGTCTTACATAAACCTTTCTATTTAAATTTCTAGAAGTTGAGAAGGAAGTATTACCTTAAAGATACACATAATTCTGTGACCCCTTAAAATGGACACTGTAAGCCAAGATTGCTATTAAGAGCAAGAGATTTGTAAAAGCAAGTAAAAAAACTTTTTTACAGTTTGCCAGAGCATCCATACTAAGAACACAAGCCACTGCTTTCCATAACGATCTGTTTTTGTCAACACAACTGCCTTGAACTTACCTCTTTCAGGGCTTTTAATAATCGAGGTCGCTTTTCTTCAACACTTTCCCTGGACTGCTGTTTAAGCTTCCTTAGGAGTGCTGTAACTAAACAGAAGTTAACTATAAAGTAAATCTATTCTATTTTTTTGTTAATTACAGGTCCGTTAGTGTCATTATTTGACATCTTAAAAAAAGAAAAAACAATGCAAATGTAACATTTCGTCAGACTTTAGAGAAATTAACTTCAAGTTATAGTAATTATACATAGCATACTCTGATCACAACAGGAAGAAAAGCCTTAATAATTGTTTATAACAAAGTATACAATCACATCAAGAGGTCTTTTACATGCGTATTAGTAAACATCTGGGTACACATGCATATTATTGAACACGAGCCTATAGATTGCATAACATCTACTCCCACTGAGAAAATTCTTTAGTAGTGAAGAGCTGACATGCAGGATATTGTTAGTATATTACAAACTAGTGCATTTATATATATAAAATATATAGTGAATTTTCTGCTATGGGACATGGTAGTACCAAATACTATTAACATCCATTAGTGAGTAGCAGTAGAATAATATTCCCTTTACTACTTCATATCTGAAGTGAATCAGTAATCACTATATTTGCCTACTGGCCTGTTGAGATGAAACATGAAAGCGATATCCCATTGCCAATTGATATATCAAATATACATATGACCACATGGAGTAGTTCCAATTAGATGATCCCATACAGCTAAAATCCATTCTGACCTTGTAACTCCAATTTTAAATACAGAATGCTAGTTTATAGCTTTTACAATCACTTTAAGCAAAATCTTAACTCTACTTTGCATTACATATCCCAATGCAATTTCTTTCTTATCAAGCAAATGGACATGTGTAGAGCTTGTTATATCATATTTAGATATAAAAAAGTTCAGCTGATTAAGATAAACTCTTCAGAGAACTAAAATAGGAGTATTATAAAAAACCCTAGCTTGGAATGAGTTCTGAATGAGGCCTCAATTTCTGATTAATTGGGAAGTAGAGGTTCTTACTCATTTGTCTGTCTCCATAGCTGATGGCTTCTGCAAGAGGGCTCCATCCCTGAGCATTTTTCACCTTTACTGGAGCATTATGGGCTAAAAGCAAGTGGGCACATTCTGTAACAAAACAGTAATAATTATTTACAGCAAACATCAAGGATGTAGCAATAGAATCATAGAGGTTGGAAAAGACCTCTAAGATCATCGAGTCCAACTGTCAACCCAACACCACCAGGCCCACTAAACCATGTCCCTAAGTGCCTCATCTACTCGTCTTTTAAATACCTCCAGGGATGGGGACTCCACCACTTCCCTGGGCAGCGTCTTCCAATGTTTAACCACTCTTTCAGTAAAGAAATTTTTCCTTACATCCAATCTAAACCTCCCCTGGCGCAACTTGAGGCCATTTCCTTTCGTCCTATCGCTTGTTACTTGGGAGAAGAGACTGACACCCACCTCGCTACAACCTCCTTTCAGGTAGTTGTAGAGAGCGATGAGGTCTCCCCTCAGCCTCCTTTTCTCCAGGCTAAACAACCCCAGTTCCCTCAGCCGCTCCTCATAAGACTTGTTCTCCAGACCCTTCACCAGCCTCGTTGCCCTTCTCTGGACACACTCCAGCACCTCAACGTCCTTCTTGTAGTGAGGGGCCCAAAACTGAACACAGTATTCGAGGTGCGGCCTCACCAGTGCCAAGTACAGGGGCACGATCACTTCCCTACTCCTGCTGGCCACACTAGTTCTGATACAGGCCAGGATGCCATTGGCCTTCTTGGCCGCCTGGGCACACTGCCGGCTCATGTTCAGCCGGCTGTCGACCAACACCCCCAGGTCCTTTTCCGCCAGGCAGCTTTCCAGCCACTCTTCCCCAAGCCTGTAGCGCTGCATGGGGTTGTTGTGGCCGAAGTGCAGGACCCGGCACTTGGCCTTGTTGAATCTCATACAGTTGGCCTCAGCCCATCGATCCAGCCTGTCCAGGTCCCTCTGCAGAGCCTTCCTACCCTCGAGCAGATCAACGCTCCTGCCCAAAATAGCATTCATAATAAAGGAAACAATAATAAAGTAAAAGTAGTAGATATTCAATATATTAAACAGTTCATCAAAATACGTATCTGGATTCTGACTCAAACTTTAAACAAACAAAAAACATTTATGTAAGTACTTATAGCACCTCCCTGTTAAATATTAGCACTAAAAACATAATTGGTTATCAACCACCAATTACAGAACCACTGAAGAAATGTCCCTTCTGCTTCTTGTATTTTGCGTTTTATAAAGCTATATTTCTGTATGTGCATATACACACACAACTATGTAACAAGTATTTTTAAAACATTACATCAGGTCTCTCTACTTAATGCACAAAACCACGTACCAAGACACACTTCATGGTCTTCTACACATGGAAGTTGTGCACGGTCTTCCCCCTTTCTATCTCAACCCCCTTCGCCCAAAGGTCAATGGTGAACTGATTTGCTAGAAACGTGCATGGAGATGTAGACTTTAGGCAACTCTTGAGAACATCGTGTGTATGGGAGACAGAGAGGAAGCTGTGGCACTAACACATCCCTATGTGCTGTAACATCTTGTGGTAACATGGCACCTAAAGCGGGCAAGCAAGCACACTCTGACCTAGGAAAGCCTATGTGCATAACCAGCTGTACAAGAAGTAACAGGTGTTGTAGGACTAAAAACGTGGATATCTGGAGCACTGAAAACAGAGCACACAACTCATGGTCCTGTGCTCCATCAATAGAGAGGTACGCTTGCAACGTGCTACATTTTGCATCAACAGCATCAGTAACAGCACGCATCAATGCTATCCCCGATGCTCAGCATGCACACACTGTGCTGATAAAGCAACAATAACATCTCAAAGCCACACAAATTCCTAGTGGAGTCAGCTCAACTTGCGTTCCCTTCTCTGTCTACGGGTAAAAGGTGATGGCAGAATGATGAACAGTCCTTAAAATTAAGGAGAGAAGAAAGCTTTCAGTGTTCCCATGTTCTGAATAAGCTGTCCTCATTTGAAACGGTTCTTCAGTTTCTAACTACAGAAAGTTTCCTCACCACAGCTCATTAAAATCAACCTGACCCATCTGCAAATGATAGAGCAGCACCAAGCTGGAGCTGTAAGCTGAAGCAATGTCTCATTATGAATAGGATGGGCAGGCATGACTGATAGAGGAACTTCCTGGATTATTCTCCTACTATAGGTGTTACAGGAAACCGTACTAGTCATTCCAGATGCAACAATCGTGAGTCACTGGCAAGCACAGCGTTTGGAAAGGAAGAGAGATACTTCACTGGTGAATACACTATCTTTTGTGGTAAATAAACAAAAGCCCTGACTACTTTGTCAGCAAACACAAGGAGGTATTTTTATCATTGCTTAATTATTGTGCCTAACACAATAACAACACTGTACAGCGAGCTGGCAAGTAAGCTTGCATTTACCAGCCAGATTACATCTTCACTTAAACAAACAGGATGTAAATTCACCCTGCACTTCAGAAAAGACTGGCTATAACACTGCTATATACAGCTGAACAGTCTATACGTATCACTCCAGAAAGACAGAAAACTGACCTTCGATATCAGTGAGACAGACGAACAAGGTAGAAAAGAACCTGGGGTTCTTGGTGGATCTACGACTACGCAGGATTCAAAGTTGATACAGTAAAACCAGGTACTGTGCTGGATGTCATGTACAAATAGCCCTGCTCTAGGCAAGCTAGACAAAGGCTCACCACAAGCATCCTAAAGGATTTCGGGCTTTACACACAGCATGACTGACTATACGGAAAGCCAAGAGGTGAACTGCAAACTGAAATCTAAAACATGCAGCCAATGAGAAAAGAGTAGAGGGAAGAAATGCCTCTCCTCATGAGGATAACTCATATTCAAGGAATCTGTCAGCACTGAATAGATTGCTTTTTATCCTGGAGCTGAAACATAAAATAATTTTAAGAGACTTAGAATAAATATTCAACCATACTGAATTAAAGTTGGTAAACTCTTTTCTATCAGTTTTATTAGAAGAAGCATCTTTAATAAATACAAACAATTTTGATCAATGTGGTATGATATTGTTGTGGTTATATGGAAAGTGTCCCTTCACGACAGCTAATCACCTTTTAACCAAAAATACACAACCCTTTCTATACCCAACAGTGCAAAACTTGTAAATATTAACTAATGACCGTGATAAACTAAAGCTTGAAACAAACACTGCAATAAGGCACAATAGAAGTCATATACATAGCTGATCATCATTGGTTGAAAACACAACAGAGTAAGTAGTTACAAAACTAAAATCTATCTTACAAAGAAAAATGCCTTATTTAAGGCTGAGAAATTAAAGGAAGGCTTCTGCCTCTGCTTCCTTCTGTTGTTCTAAGCCTCTAGTCTAGGACCCTCACTGGAAAACAGCAGTTCTGACAAGGACCATTTTTCACAAGTTGAAAAAAACCCTCCTATCTGTGCCTAGGCAGGCACTTGTAAAACATATTTGCCTCACTGCTGTCTCAAGAAGTTTCCGCATCTCTTCTTTTTTCTTCTTTTTTTTTTTTAAATTTAAGAAGTATCAGAGGATAGACCAATATTGGCAGATTCCAGCAAGCTCTACTGTTTCTTCTTCTGCGCAAGCCACCTCTCTCCCTTCTTCCTTCAAAATTACTTCCCACTCTAACTCTCAATTACCTTAGATCACTTCCTAGGTATTACCAAAACATCCTGAGACAACTGATTGCATTTCCTGCATTCCCCTCTCCAAATCTGCTGGCTGTTTCAGTTAACAGCAGCACTCTCATGGAGCAGTACCATACACCAGGCATAGGACTCACATGGCTGAACGAAACCAAGCCATTCTTGTTTCAGTAGTGAGAAAGAATTTTACTGTCATGGAGACTGAACAATCACAGTCCAGGTTTCCTCCCAGTCTTGAAACATGTCTACTTCTATACTTTCTATTGGAAGTAGAAATTTAAATCCTGTGCCTTGAAATTCTGCTGTAAAGAAATCCTTGAAGGATACCTGGAAAGATGAGAGCCATCGTGAATCAACAGGCTGCACAGTCCTGTAGGCTGTCCTGTGCCCTGCACAGGGCAGTCTTGAAACATGAAGAAACAACTAGGTGGTGGGTCAGAAATTCAAATCAAGTGAGTGAAGGAGGATGCAAAAAGCAGGTGAGTGATTACATTTCCACTCACAGTCTTTTTATTCTAGAGGATGTTACTCTGATTCACTTCACTGGGAGAAAACTAAACAGGGTTGTTCAACACCTCTAGTGAGCAGATCAGCAACAAACACAGTGACACTAATAACCAGAAAACTGTTGACTAGGAGAAAGGGTATCATCACACAAACAGAAATTAATAACCCTTCTACCATGAATTAATTACACATTAAAATAGAGATCTGCCTGGATCAAGTCTCCTGCCTACATATACTGAGTATATCCCTCCGCTTCAGCTGCTTGGACACCAAAGGGGAAGCAAGCATGCATGTGCTTGCCTCCATTGCTTAGAGTTGTTTCTCAATCTTTTATGATATTCCAAATTTCCCAATTTCCTTCTAACTCTGCAAAAAGAGAGGAACCGGGTCCACCCACCGTTCTTGTTCTAGGCTCATAAAGAGTCCAACTGCTACAACTCCTTTCCATCCTACCCCATTCACTACCTAGCTCCTTGATTTCAGTCTAAAGAACAGCTCTGATTTCTTCTCCAACTTTTCTCTTCTAAATCTGCATGGTGTCTTCTTTTCAGAAAACCTCAACTTTGAACTAGCTTGAAACACAAGATCACATTCAGGAAAAACAAAAAATCCTGTTTTCCCCTCTTGCCCTTAAGTCTTCGGGATAATTTAAGAGCTAACAAAATTGATGGTTTTACCTACCTTTATGTCCCAACATCACAGCAAGATGTAAAGGAGTGTTTCCTAAAATAAATAACAGAAATAAAAAGATATTAGATTCAAAGTAACAGAATCCATTGCAATTCCTTCAGGCATTTGCACATACAACTCAAATGTTACGTGTTAAGAAACTTCAGTTACATGACCTAACCAAGGAACATGCTAAAATACACCAGAGCAGTTACATTTTTCTAAGCAAGTATTTGGATTATACTTCCTAGAATAAATATATCTGAAACACATTTAATGGGCCAAGAGAGCTTTTTTTAATGACATCCTGAAACTTAACTCCAGCCAAAGAGGTCTAATTGTATCTTCAAGAAAGAGATAACCGAAACATCTATGCTTATCATGGTCTGAAGAGTCTGATATCAGACAAAGAATGACATATCTAGGTTAAAGCTACTCAAAGATATGATACTGATTAAGATTTTAAGAGGCTATTTTATTAATTTTTCAAATATTTTGTACTAAATTTTTACTAATACGGTATTGGACAGATTGAGAAGTAACAGTAACTTCGCTACAAAAAAGCCTTTTGGTTATTTTAATGCCTTGTTTCCAAAGTAAGCTTCCGAGATTATCAGCAGATATTACAAACATGGCCCTATTTTCCTGGCTACGCATATGACATATTTTGTAATTCTGTTCTTAAATATGCACTGTAAGGTACAGAGAGTTGTTTTTCTGGATTAATGCTGCTATCAGAATTCTGACACATTTTATTTACATAACTTAAGCACGCTTCCATTTAACTGGATTACTCTGTTTATATGTTTAAACATTTTCTTAGTGGAGTTAACAGAAAAATTGCTGGAAAACAAATTTCTTTTGCAGTTATAACAAATGCACTTGATTCTAGGGTTATTTTACAGTATCATGTTAGCAATAAGTACTTGCTACATGCAAAGGATGATGTACTGCACATCTGAAAGATGCAATCCAAAACATTGAGAGATTGCTATACAAAGTAATTGCCGGCATGCTATAGTACCATGAAATCTCCGATCAAGATAGGCAAGCAGTCAAAGGCAGAGTTTCTAAGTGGTTTTGAATGAGCTATTCAACATGTAGTACAAATTATTCTTGCGGGTCACCAGCAACATCACAGACAGCTACATCCTAGTTCATTATGCACACTCTAACTAAGCTAACCTCAATTTTTCTATTAATAGATTTTGTAACATCTGTGAGCCAAAACATAATTTAGAATACTGGATGCTGCCATCCTTTGTTAAGTGACTGAAATAACAACGTTATTGAGGAACAAACTTGAGAATGAGCCAAACCACGTACTCAGAAAATTCAAATTATGCAAGCTGGGGGTAAACATTTTCCTCACCTTATCAAGCACTTCAACAGGATATATATATAAAAATAGCTCTACACTAAGTTTTATCTTGCATTAATAAACGTTAAAATTTAAAAAAACACCCCACCTTTCAAACGGTGACTAAAACAGAGCCAGACAGCTCCAGTAGCTATGACAGCTTGGTATAATGGCAAGAAACAACAAAATGAAAGCTAACCAGGCCCCTGACAGCTTTCCTGAGAACTGTGTTGGATTTCATTCAGCCGATAAGCAGAAAGCGCAGTTGTGCGATAACACACATCATTTCAAAACTCCTCTGGACAAGGTTCTAAGCAACCTGACCTAACTCCGGTGTTATCTCTGCTTTGAGCAGGAGGCTGGACTAGATCACCTCCAGAGAGCTCTTCCAGCATAGATTTTTCTTTGACTCAATGATTGTCTTCACACCAAAAAGTATGCCATTCAAAAATTAGATAGGAAACTTGGATATAGCAGACAAGGGGGAGGGGAAGAGGAGCATGCAGAAAAACAGCCAGTACAATAACCGATAAAGCACAGAAACTGGAATTTATCAATTCCAGAAGGAAAAAAAAAAAAGCTATTTATGAGGAAGCTGAAAAGAGGTAACATCCTGCTTGCTGGTCTTTAGCCAGTAAGTCCCTGGCAAGGGGGAGTCTAAAGTTTAACAAACATCAGCGAGATAAAATAAGAGGTTAGCTGCGGTACCAAAGGGAGAGGAGCCACACTAACAGGTAAGCCAGGAAAGCACCTTTAGGAAAGGGGGTAAGAAGGAAAGACAAGGCAAGCACATAGAAAAGGGACATTATGAAACTTAGAAACAAACACTGTAGTTCCTACTGTTCTGGACTACCTGGCCAGTCAGGCCTTTCTCTCACTGCCCATGATAAACTCCTCTCCAGATAACTCTTAACCCAGACCAGCCAAGCTCAGTGAACACGGATGCAACAGCGCGCAGCTGTTCTGGAGAGCCGACTGGAGCATCATGGCAGGACTGTGGATAGAGCAGTCTAACGATGTACACACAGGACACCAAACCCTGTAAGCACCACAGATAATCTCACCTACGTTTTTATTCCATCAAAATTCCAGTACTACTTTACAGAAGTACCTCCCTGAACCCCTCCCCAAAGGAAAAGAGTCTCAGCAAGAGCTGAGACACAACGCTAGCTGTGGCACATCCAAAAATCAAACCTGGAACAGCATTTTGCACAGTTCCATTACTAATCATCTGTCTTAAGATCTGATAAACCTGGAGAGGTCTCGATGCTCTTTGGGCCAAACAAAATGGGGTTTATCAGTAGCAAATTTAACTCTGACTTATCAAAATAAGCCATCCAAACTGTGTAAGGTTGTATGTCACAAAATGAAGAAATTATGGTGAGGAATCACTCAGTTCATAGAATGCCTCCATGCAACCTTCAGGTTCTTCCCCCAGCAGGAGAAAGGGAAGAGCTGTTCAAGCAGGAAGACCCCTCTTTTCTCTAATCATAGTCTTAAGCAGAGGTAAGTTTTCACTCTGCCCAGGAAAACTGAGGGAAGACAAATGCCTTGGAAAAGGTGAGACCAGTGCTGTCAGAGTCTTCCATCTAGCAACAACTGCCAACCATCACTACTGAGTGGCAGCAGCAGTACTTATCAGGGTCTGAAGAAGGCAGCAGCCGAAGACTTGCCATACATTTCATCTCAGAAACCTGGCTGGCAGGCACAAGGGGACAAGCTAACTTCTACTCCTTTGGGAGAGACGGGATCTGAAAATGTAAACTCAATCCCAGCAGCTGCTGAAACAGAGCCACACTATCACGCTCTTGCTAGCATTTGGATGATAAAAAGTCCCAGACTGATAAATTAATTAGTACCAGTATTTACAGGACAAAGGGAACCGCTCCACACATTCTATCGCACCGCAACCTCAAGTTCCACTGATCCTAAAATACAAATCATGTTTAGTTGCTTCATCACGGCAAGAACAGCTGCGGCTCCTCTAGAACGTTTACTATCCAGAGCATACAGAATAATTCTAGGTAAAATTAGTCTGATGAAAAAAATGGTGAACTTTAACACTAATCAATTTTTCCTAGCCAGTGCACAGTGCAACTAAGCATTTCTGCCAGGACAGGCAAGAGGGTGGGAGAGGACAGTTTCAATTCTTTCAGTTGCATGGATGGTTTTAACAGCTTGAGGTTTTCAATGAACCACAGCACAAGCCGCAACAGTAAGCATTAGATTCCATGAAAACAAGTAGCTTTACATGAGACAGCTCCTGGAGAGAAAGAGAAGGGTGCAAATATACTACTACGTCATCTACCTATGTAAGAGAGCTGTAATAAAAAGGGCACTGTAAATAATTAAGTGGCTGACATGCAGTTTTGGTGACTTCCATGCAATTTAATCATAATGATAACATGTTTAAGATCATCATTTCTAAACAGTGACTAGAACATGAATGGGCACATACTTGAACAGTTGCAATCAAATTCATTCTCCTTTGGCAACAGCTTGATTCATCACATAAACAAATCTCACATTTCCTTTCCATCTAATGACAACTTCATCAATATCTATAGCTTTGGGAAACAAGCATATATGCTTCCCTCCCCAAGTCATATAGCCTACAGGGCCTTATTCCAAGAAAGCAGTGATACAACAGTGCTTGAAATCCTGCACATGCACATCCAGGGTATGCGAACAAAACCTGTTTGCACAAAAGAGCAGATAAAATACAGTACTTGTCCACATGCGCGTGCGTGTGTAGCTTTTAACCTTTCGTTAGGCACCTGGCACACCTACAAGGAAGCCGAGTCTGTTCTCCAAGAGTAATTCAGCAAGAAGATTTGTCCATTCCAGAATATAATGTTTTTATTCTGAATATACGTTTAAGCTCTTAAATGCATATTATAGTAAAAATAAAAGTAATCTAATAGGTATACATACAAGCTTCTCCCAAGAAACCCATTGTTTTTGGAATAATGATACTGGCCTTCTGACGGGTAATGTTTTTTGAAGTTAATTTAGAGAGCGAGGCAGGCTGCACTCAACTTACAGACACAGCCAGCGCTTGTTTTATCAGAATACCAAGAGTTTAACATTCTACAGGACTTGGCTTTTCTGCACTTAACCGCACACTAAAAATGAGACTGAATTATAAACAATAACTGTTACTAGAAGTTCTTTCTCCCCTCTGTCACTTCCTTATCATGTACTAGGATTCTTCTGGCTTATTTCTGAGTATAGTTGTAAGCTGAAGTTATGTACCCCAAATAACTCACAATTCAAATATGTAAACAAGTGACAGATGGATTCAGGCAGAAAGAAAACAATAACAAGGAAATATTAGTCAGGCCTTTGGTATGTCAAGACATCAAGGGTTTTGTTGTTGGGGTTTTTTTTGAAAACTTAATAGCAAAGGAACGCTTAAAGTAAAAACTTGGAGGAAGATAATGAGACAGAAATCCCCAAAGCATTCCTACTGTAAACAGCATTGAGAAAGCAGAAAGATGTTAATTTGAAATTTTTATATAAATATATATGTGCATGTGCATATATTAAAAAAAGGATGGTATCAATGTGTGTGATACACATTGAACATGATAGTGCAGCAAAGATGTACCAGGAAGTGCCTTCAAAGTAAAGATGTTAAGCTTATGATGAGTTATTTGGTGAGGAATTGGAGGAGGTGTAGGAGAGAAGTCAGCAGAAGGAATACACTTAGTGAGAAAATTTCTTCCCGAGTCTGTTGCTTTCATTCTACCAGTATTTGCTGCAACATTTGGAACAAAGATGACAGGATAAATATATCTGTAGCTATATTTATAACAACATACTTAGAAAAATGTTATGACAGTTGTAAGAAATACTCCTCCCTGTCTTGATTGAGAAAACTGAGCTGTATATTACTCCGCATACATTAGTTTGTGTTTCAGAGTACCTAATGTTACCACGAACATGGCTTTTAATTTCCAACTACATTATTCTTCCCATTGTACCAAGCCCAAAGATTGCTCTTAATGTTCCTTTTTATTTTACATAACACAATTAAGTAAATGAAAGGGAACATTTATCTCTTAATCAGAAAAAGAACATAACTGTACCCTTTAACCACAACTTCTCCAGATACCGCATATGGTATAACTTAGCATCCTCCAGCAGAAATGTATCATGTTACTCTTGAAATAGGTAGGAAATGTAGATGAAAACTAACCATGAAACTTAAGCTGACTTGACAGGCTGATTTATTTTTTAACAATGTAAAATATTCCCCAAATTGAACATATTCTTTTAAAATGTCCTAGCAAGATTTTAAATATTTATGCATTACAGAGTAGCATGAGGAACATATGTCTACCGCTGCTACTGCCACTTCTATGTCCAAAGCAAGCTTGCAGAGGAGCAGAGGTCAAGATTTTAGCTCTTTCAAATCCCAGAACTAAAGCATTTAGGAAAAAAAAAAAAGCTTTGTTTTCTTAGCCTGGGGAAGAATCAAAGATAGTTCCACCAACAGCCAAAGGAACCACTCCTGAGTGTGCTCGTCATCTCCGAACGCAAACAGGTAACAGTTCAGACACTTTAAAAAAATATTTTTTTTTTTTTTAAATGAAATAGGTTTTTGGACCTGAAGCAACACCCGGTAAGAGGAAGGTCTCCCAGCATTACGCTGTTACAAAAGCCGGCACCGTGCTCGCTCCTATTACGAAAATCCCAAGAATCTTCCAAGCGTGCGGCCGCACGACTCCGCAGACCCCGTTGCCACTTCCACCGCCGCCGCCAACTGCCCAAACCCCAGGAGAGAAACACCGGCGGCAATTCAGAAAACAGAGACGAGGTCTCAGGCCGAACAAGAGAGAAAGAAGAGGCTGCGGCTCCGGCGGAGCCCGAGGGAGCTCCCCACGCGCGGCGGTCGAAGCGGCCGCCACCTCCCGCACGCCGGGCACCAGGCCCGCCCCGCGGGCAGCGCCGCTCCGCTCCGCTCCCCCCCGC
The DNA here is from genome assembly GCF_965638725.1 of Aptenodytes patagonicus. NCBI lineage: Eukaryota > Metazoa > Chordata > Aves > Sphenisciformes > Spheniscidae > Aptenodytes > Aptenodytes patagonicus. Next base: position 57,760,313 of record NC_134953.1, on the reverse strand, counting down.
CGCCCAGGCGCTCACCGTGACTGTCCTTCTGGCCGATGCCCTGGGTGCGGATGAGGGCCGAGAGCCGCCTCACGTCCCCCTTGAAAACGCACTCGTGCACGGGGAAGTGCGCCGGACACTTGTCGGGCTCGGCGGGCGGGCCCGTCCCGCCGGCCGCCGGCCCCCCCTTCAGCGGCAGCCGGTGGTGGTGGTTGCTGAAGATGCGGTGGCCCCCGGCCCGGCCGCCCTTGCCGCTGCTCCCGCGTCCCCCGGTGAAGATGCCTCCAGGCGCGGCGGCCGCCTCCTCCTCGCCGGGCGCCAGCAGGTCCCCGTCCTCCTTGCTGGGCTTGTGGTCCCTGCGCAGCGAGCGCAGCTTCTCTCCGGTCATCGCCAGCGGCGGCCCCGCGGGCGGCGGGGCCCCGCCGGGAAGGCTCGCCGCAGCCGGAGGGTCGATGCGCTCAGAGCCGCGGAGGCGAGTCCCGTCCCGTCGGCATCCCCCGCCAGAAGCACCCGGAGCCCGCCGCGCCGAGGAGCCGCCTGCCCGCCCGCGGGGGCCCGCTCAACGGCGCGGCGCCGCCGCCATCTTGTCCGACTGCTCCCGCGAGAGGCGCGGCGCCAGGCGAGACTTCCCCGGGCACCGCGAGACTGCGCGGAGAGCGGGAGCGACGGCAGGGCGAGGCGGCGGGCTGCCCCCGCGGCTGAGGCGGCGTGGCCCGGCACCGCCCCTCGCTCGGCTCGGCGGGCCCATTGAGGGCCCGGCGCTTACACAAGCGGGGCCTCGCCCGGGGCAGGAGCTCGCGGGCAGCCCCTGGCGGCCGCCGGCGAGGCGAAGGCCGAGCCAGCGCTCGGAGTGCCGCGGGCAGCCTCTGGCCGGACGGCTGCGCAGGCTCTGTAGGTTAGGGCTTGGGTGCATCCGTCACTGGGATTTATGCACACGCTAATGTATCTGTGCTGAGAATATATCTGGCATTTCTAGGGAAACAGCTGCTTCTTACGCTGGCAGTAAGGGCCTGCCGTTGTCTCACGGGTACAGGGAGAGGAAATACCTTGTGGGCCAGGCAGCTCGCCATTCTTCCCTTGAGGTGGCTGCATTTCACAGAGGGCTGTGCCTTCCTACAGACCTTGCATCCCATATCCTTGGACCATTACTGCCGCTACAGCACAGGCTCTGGCTGTTGGGAAGTGCTCCTGGCTACCTAGGCTTATCTCAGCCTGCCGAGGGAGAGAAGCACCGTCTCTGGTGCTGCATATCATGAGGGAAGGACCCGGATTCTCAGTCCATTGCAAAGATCTGCTGTGATGACTCCTACGGATTCCTCTCGGATTCGTTTGTAAAGTGGCAAGGTGGATCCAGGACTGTCTTGGTTTGAGGTTTAGTTACACAACTGTATAGATGATGGCGCATGTTTTGTACGTTGCTGTGTGCCAGAGGTGTAAATAAACTACACAACAATGAAATAAATGAGATGAGCCAATTCCCCTTGTTTGCGAAGAGAACAGAAGCACTGGGTTACTTCCCGGGTCACGAAAGGTCAAGGGATTCCTCAACGCGATCTCAAATCAGCACTCATACGCCTCCTCTGGCGCTCCTTCTGTGAATCCCCTTGTGAGCCAAGGAAAAGAAATAGGCTGCTAATGCTGTTCCGAACAAAACGTCGCCCAGTCCCTTCACTATTCATCCATTTCCCTCATTTGCGTGGCTATTTCATTCACTGAGGGAAGGGGAAATAGAAGGAAAAGACCCAGCATGATACATGACTGTGAAACAAGAAGTTATCTGGAGAATGGCGGGACCTGTACAAGTTGTCTTCCTCAAAAGCACATGCAGGAAAAGAGAAAGACGAGACAGTCCTCCTGTCCTTATGTCAGTCCTTGTAGATGCATTATCATCTTACAAAGTAACTGTGTTAGGTTCAGAGCTTCCAGATTTCCCTGCAGGAGCTCCTTCTTTAGCGCTAGTTCTGCAAGTATCTACTTACAATAGTGGAATGAATCATTTAAAAAATGATGATGTGTCAAATTCCACATAAACTGGATTTTTTACTAGTGCTTCCAGGGGAAACAACCTACAAGTTGTCAGGAAGATTAGATCTGCTGTGATAAAAACTACCTTTCTGGGTGATCTCTTTCTTTACCCAGTTTGCATCATCTCCTCTCATACTAAGTGGCTAAGAAGAATTCTAGGCAGAGATGGAAACTATGAAATACGATTTCTGTGCCTGCTGTCTTCAGAGTCACAGCACAGGTGCTTCCCGCACAGCTATTTACAATTCTAATATGGAATTTTAAATAATTCTAGAGAAAAAAAAAAGTCACCTTTGCTCTATACTCCATTGGTCTTTCTGACAAGATTTTTCTGACTCTTCTTGCTTTTAGAGAAAATTAAAACCCATTTACAAACAGAATTTGAAAGGTTGACACTGTTAGCAATTCTGATGTCTCTTGTCCATTCTCCAGTGCTGCACAAGAGGCTGTTTGCCCTGGTGCCGTGCTGGAAAGATGTACGGTGCATAGCTAGTCTTGTGGAGGAGATGTACTAGCTCAGGTTTTAGCTGATGTTGGAAGCTTCACGTTGCATTTTTAGTTACTGGAGGCCAGCTAAGAGGAGACAGAGGCATGAAGTCACTGTTTACCAGCTTATTATGGACACCCTTATTCAATCCAGAAATATAATGAATGCATTACTAATGGGAACTGCTCTGTGAAAACTGGTGTTTGTAGTGAATCTAGATGTCCTCCCATGCTAGGATCGTACTGCATAATTATTATATACCTACAAAGTCTTGAGAATGTTTAGGGTTTTTTTACCATCTAAGAACAGAACTTTGTCTTGTTTATATTCTCAATTTTCTTAAATTACTTAAATTCCTCTCTTCCAAGCACTCGGCAATTTAGATAAAAGTAGCAGGATCAGACATTGTGGCAATGTGGAACTGCATTTCCTACATTTTCTGGGTTGTGAGTCTATGGAAACTTCACTTACGGAATTCCTCAAGTAGTAAATAAATAATGGAGGAGTAATTTCTCATGGGTGTATTCCTCCAGGAAGGCTGCTGACTTTTTTAGTATATAAATGAGTAGGTCAAAAAATAGAGAGGAATAAAAGTCTAAATTTGTACAAACCTCAAAGGTAGGCTGTAAATGAAAATGATATACTGTAAGTGTGCATCTGCATTTAGTCTAGCTGTAAGTCTAACAGTAACACTTAAACTTACGAAGAGTACCTAATAGAATATTGAAAGCACCAGAGTAAAGAGAAATGTTCTCCGACTGCCTTTTTCCTTACTTCCACAAGGCAAAACAAAAATAAATGAGGTCCTGGAGGACAGTGAATGAAATTTGCCAGCTCTGGAGAAATTAACATCTGCTTCTCCCAGGCATTCAGAATGACTGGCTTGAGAGATGCTAGAGAGCAATACATTTTTCAAAGTGCCAAAGAACATGTAAGGAAATTGAACATTTGAGGAAATTAAACATTTAAGGAAAAAGTAGGTAAGAAATTTTAAGACATCATAGCCTCAGTGGCTTCTGTTCAAGTGGACGTATTAATTCTCTTTTCTTTTCAGCTGGTGGTGTCCCGAAGCACTTCAGAAATTTTTATCTCTCCTTATTAAAAAGAAAAAAACACAAGCTGTTTACTCAGGTTGCTCAGACTAATCCATGGGACTAGGATCTGCAGAGTTCCTTTTTGTACTTACTCAGTGAAGTGCTTCAGCAGCCAGTTGCGGGGATGTTAGGGTGAGGATCTGTGTCCGTGAAAGGAGCAATAGCACCAAAGACCTGTACACTTACTTACAGACAGGACAACCTCCTGCAGGAATATCCACAAAAGACTATTGTGGGCTACACAGACAACCGTATCATGAAACTGGAGGTAGACAAAGAAATTTTGTATGACACGGAAATAATTCCATTTTCCCCTTTGTCTCAGCTTGACTATCCTGAATTTCAAAATACAAATTACTATAAAAAGAAAATGGAGCATTTATGGTACTGCCTGAGATTCGCTGGCCACCTGAAACTTTGACTCGGTGTCCTGGCAGTATGGCAGGTTCAAAGCAAAGCTTTGCCCATGGGATTTATGTAGACATTTTCAGCAGGCCTACAGGAAACAGATTTGTCACCAGAGAATTAAACTCCTCTGTCCTAAATTTCAGGTTTCTACTATGTGCTGAGGCTGAAAAATGGGCTTGAGAATAATCTGTGTATTTCTTCCACTTAGATCCAGTTTTGCTCTAAATTTACCTGCAAATGATACAAAAAATATTTCAACTTCAGCCTGAAATGTAAGAGAAGAAAGTGTCGGCATTAGGAAAAGTTCTCTAACCATAAATCTCGGTTTAGGTTGTGTGACCTCGCTGGGCCCACTAGCGTACGTCGGGCTGATGGCCTCAGGTGCAGAGACAGGAGGCAGCCGTTCCCTGGGGATCGCTCGGTGGGGCCACCGGACCCCCTGTCATCTGCCGCCAGGTACGGCGACCGCCCCTTGCCGGCTGCCCTACGGGGCGAACGGCTTCCCGCCGTTTGGCTTGTCTCCTGCCGCCTGCCGCCAAGGCCACGGGCTGCCGGGCTGCCAGGCAGGTTCTCTCTTCTGGCGGGAACGGCTGCTCTCAGGGCCCGAGCCACGCTGACTCGCTGCCCGACCCGCCCGCGTGCCGTTCCGGCGGCCCGTAGGCTGGGACAGCGCTGCCGTTACCGCTGCAGGCACCGGGACGGAGGAGAGGGTCCAGCCCGGCCGTCAGCAGCCGCCGCCGCCGCCGGTCCCGCCGCCGGCGGGCCGTGCTGGCAGTCCGGCGGCGCCCCCCGGCGGGCGGGCGGTGCCTCAACGGGACGTCGCTCCCCGCCCTGCGGCGCGGGCGCTGCCCGGCCCCGCCCCGCCCCGCCCCAGCCAATGGTGGGCGGTGGCGAGGCCCCGCCCGCGGCGGGCCCCTGGGGGCGGGGCGGCGGCAGTGGCGGTGTCTGTGTCTGTGGTGCCGGCGACGGCGGCGGCAGTCGGAGCGCGGCCATGGAGCGCGGCGGGGCGCGGGGCTTCCTGCCGCCGTTCGCCCACTTCGCCACGCAGGCCATCCACGTCGGGCAGGAACCTGAGCAGTGGCGCTCGGCCGCCGTGGTGCCGCCCATCTCCCTCTCCACCACCTTCAAGCAGCTTGCCCCCGGGCAGCACGCGGTGAGTGCGGCCGCCGGCGGAGCCCCGAGCCGGGCTTGTCCCCGCCGGCCCGGTCCGCCCGTGCGGGGGGCTCCGGGGCGGCGCGGGGGTCTGAGGTCAAAGACGTCGCGCTCGGACGTGGTCTGGGGGCGCGGCCGGGGACACCGCGAGGGCCCGCGGCCCGGCATGGCCCGGCCCGGCATGGCCCGGCCCGGCATGGCCCGGCCCGGCGGGCTGCCCCGGGAGGTGCTGGCCGGCCGGGGGGGGTCCGGGGAGGCGGCAGGCTCCGGGAAGGGGAGGGGGGCTCTCGGTTTGCAGCGCGTGGAAATACTTGCCCTCCTGCTAGCTCCTGAAAAAAACCCAAACATCTTTTTCCCACTGGAAGAGACGGGTTTTCCCGCAGTGGGCTGGAAGGCACATTTAGGGTGATTTTCAATGTGAAAGCGGCATGAAGGGGAGCACCCAGTGCCCCTCGGACTCGGCAGCCTCTGCTTTGCTGGGTGCATGGGCGTTAGGTGCAGGAAGCTGACAACCGCGTGAAGGTTCAGGCCTTGGTCGGATGATTTGCATGCAGCCGGGGACTTTCTTGAAGACTGCGTGATAACAGTGCTTTACTTTGCCGCTGGGCTCAGGCAGAATACATTTTCTCGTTTACACAGATTGTGTAAGAGGCTGCTTCAGTTGTCCTTCCAGACCAAATGAATATTTCATAAGTATTTTGTGGATGTATTGTAGAAAGTGCTGGAAGTGTTTGCATTGAACTATCATGAAGTTTCTGTTCGCTACCATGCGTGTATGAGGGAAATGACACAAATTCGCAACTCATAAATCAGTATTTGTTCCAAACCCGAGGTCTGAACATCACAGTGTGCTGGTTGGGCAATAGGAATTTGCCTTGTGATCTTTGATTCCACACAAAATCACTTACACAGACTAAAATTGTGAATGCTTGTAAGTAGGTAGCTGTGTTGAAGAAGACCACAGAAGAAGGAGTCACACGCTACTGTATTCACGTACTGATGATAGAGTGGCCATGTTCCTGCCGGAAGCTCCATGAGAGCGGTCTGCCAGGTTCCTGAATATGATGAAGTTGTCATTAAACAGAAATCCTGAAAGTACGCAAATACCAGGAAGCTTAGCCAGGTTCTCTCTGTAACAAGTCCATCCATGCATACATGAGTGTTTTTTTTCTTGTTAAATTTTCTCAGTATTCACATAAAAGCTGTTGCACTGAAGTGTGGAACTTGACCTGATTGCATGCCAGGGAAACATTTGAACTTTCAAGAACTTTTGATGGGTACAGGTTGGCACTGGCTAGTGCCCCATAGCATCTTTCAAGCAGAGCGTCATGGAGATGGGACACATTCTTGCTGATAACATAAGAATGAGTGGACTGTGTCAGACCAAGGCCTTTTCTCCAACAGTGACCAGAGATGGATATCGAGGAAAAAGTAGGAGGGTGTGGCTAGCAGTATGATACTTCCCCCAGTGCACCCCTAGAAACCATTTTCAGGTTGGGGATGCCCAATTGGCTGTTGTATACAGCAGCTTGACGTAGCCGGAAAACCAGCTTGCTGTTCTTGGAGGAGGTGGATGCATAACCTCAGTGTTGAGAGTGAGGACTTTTTAAGGAACCTAGGACTATTATTGTACAAAACTTTCTCAGTGCTCTCTCAAGTTATATTTTTTTTCTTGCTTTCACAATAGGGTTATGAATACAGCCGGAGTGGGAACCCTACCCGGAATTGCCTGGAGAAGGCTGTGGCAGCGCTAGATGGAGCTAAATACTGTAAGCAATTAATAGGTTCCTCAAGCAAGATGTCAGCATGTGTGTCTCCTGACAGTGTCTACAGTAGACATAACTTGGGGAGCAAGGACACTGAGTTGTCAGCAGCAGTTGTGTCACAGCAAGGCTTTCACAGCCACTGACTACTGGTTATGGGCAAGAGCTGCTTCATGGCGTGAAGAGAGTCCAACACTTATCATTCAGGAAAGTCCAGCTCAATCATTGGACTTTCCATAGTGACTTTGCTTCATCTTGCTGCATTTGATGCCTACGCTAAACTGAATCCATCCTTGTGCAGCAGCACTGAATGCAGTGGAGAGCGGGAGCCCCGCAGCAGCTGTTACGAGACTGTGTTACCAGTGTTCATCCTGGGTTCCACCCTGTGTAAAATCAGGCTGCTGCTTTTACTGAATCCACTTAACAAGAGAGATAGCATAAGTGAGGGTGACAGAACAGGTTCCTTTTAAAAGCAAAGTGAGGAAAGCAAAGGTGAGTTTGACAAGGTTGTATCACATTAAAATACAGTCTGTCTGCCGCTTGTTCTTTTCTGTTTTAGGTTTAGCTTATGCTTCTGGCTTAGCTGCTACTTTGAATATTACTCACCTGTTAAAGGCAGGGGACACGATTATCTGCATGGATGACGTCTATGGAGGTATGTAAAGCACAAGTATGTTTTTGATTGTCATTGTGCAAATGATTAAATGTACCTATTTGTGATTCTCATGAACTTTCTGAATTTCCCATGTAGGACCTTACTTTTCTTTAAAGCCTTTTCATTTCATGAGAACACAGAACACTCCTGTCTGATTTTGGTGTTAGAAATTCAAACACTGAAAGATTCTGCGGCACAATGTGGAGGTTTAAAAAATACAGCTAACTAGTAATATATGCTTGAATGAGGGGAAAATAGCAATCCTAGCCTTGCACCGATTTGTTTGCAGAGCAGGACCCCCTGCAGTCCAATGTAACACAGCTTACCAGCTTCTGGTATTGCTACTACTCCTTTCCTAGGTTTGACCCTTTACCAACCAGCATTTTGTCTGGACTGTTTCAGACAACTATTCTGCCATCTTCCCTGATAGCACAACTTGCATCTGTTATGCCCATGTCTTCTGAATGCTTCAGTGATGCTGCAACCCACTATTAGGTTTTGATAGTGCATAGTTTTTTTGATTCATTCTTCCAAGAAACTCCCTAGGAACAAACCGAGTTCATCCACCTCTGCTGAAGTCCTTCAAACGGTTGATGCCACCCAAAAGTCCGTAGTAGGGAAGTCTGCCAGGATAAGCTGTGATAATCGGTGTCCTTAGTGCCCAACTCGTGTTTCACTGATCAGCGAAGCTTGTCTCCCTCCATCTGCTTCAAGGCTTTAGCACAAAGAGATCAAATCTGCTTTGTTTTCAAAGGAAGGTTAGAGAGGCCAGCAACAGGTAGCATTTTCCCAAGCAATAGCTGGAAAACCTTTTAGCAAGAATAATCACCTTTCCCATCACTAGGAGTGATTACTATTTGCCAGTCAGTTCTCTATCCTTGTGCATATCAGATATAAATACACACATTTGCTTTTAATGTCTTAGTTCTGTCATGCCAGATAGCTCTTCTCCAAAGTACATCTGGAGCCAAGTTGAGTGAAGACAGCAGGAATCCCTACTGACAATCTGCTCCTTTAATTCACGGTCCTCCCACCACAGAACTCAGTAAATCAAAGTCATTTGGCCAAAGCATACTGTCAGTTCCTTACTTCAGAAAGGCCCATAGGTGTATTTTTCAAGCAAAACCAGTTTGCCTGCTCATTAAAGCCTCAGCCTGTGGTGGTTTCTGCGGAGATGAATTTCATTGTTTCTTCCCTGAATTTTTTTATACTTTTGTTGTAAAGAGACTGGCTTCCCCACAGACAGCCTTATTCAGTAGAGTTCACACCCCATGACATGGTACATCTGCAGATGCCACTGGCCGCCGTGGCCAGTATGTGTTCAGCCCCTTTATTCTTCCCTTGGCTATTAGGGGCTCCTTGTCCCCTAAATCCCTGCTTGTTTTTCTCCTAGGCTGTGCTCTTCTGGCTGTTCTTAGTCATCTTTCCGGCTCGTGTTCTTGCACACTGCAGCCTGGTCCTTTGTCAGCCATTTCCTCGGTGTTGTCTGTGCTGACTCCTTTTTACCATGCGGGCTTTACTCCTCCACCATGCTTGCCCTGCGCAGCATTTCATACTTCAGCCCTGTAGTAGCAAACTTTGAGTCACTGGGTACTGAGTGCTGGCGTGTGTCCCTGCTCCCTTAAGGGTACACTACCTTTGGTAAGCTTTTAGTATGTTTTTTGTGAAAAGCCTGGTTGGATAGGAAAGCAGTACTGTGCTTGCTAACTCAAATGAGTCCACAGTATTCAAGGTTGTCAGAAAAACAGTAAGAAAATGAAAAGCTCTTGGGCAATGCTCGAAAGCGTATTGCCTGGGATGTGTTTAAGAGACGCTGAGTTTTGGGAGGTGTGAGGAGCTGTAGGTAGTTGACACCTCTGAATTCTGAGCCATTGCTGTAACTTCTTAAAAGGGCTACTTTCAGTGTAACCTCTCATTTCCATCTAAGTTTTTTTTGTAGTGTGCTATTATTGAAAGTATGTAAGACTAAAACAACTTTTCTGTGGTTTGTATTTGTAGAGTTGACAGCCGATGTGAAAATTTCCCATGCTTGAATAAACTTCTTACAGCACAAGAGAGAATATAGCTTATTGTACAAATAAAAGTGTTTCCTTAAAAAAAAAAAAAATCATTCAGACGTAGTGTTCAGCACACAAAATTGTACCCTGCATGTACTATGACTTTATGGCTAGATGGCAAACTGCTGTTCTGTGTAAGTGAGTAAATGTTGAATAACCTTGGCAGAAAGACCTAATAAATTAATTTTTAATCCAGGCAGTGTCTCCAGATAGTCCGTATGTTGCACATCTAGTGATCAACTCATTGCTTCTGGTTTCTTCTTTTAACCTTTCCAGTGAAAGACTTCAAAGACAGAAAGGAAGGAAATAATCACTTTTTTATGTTCCTCGCTGCAAGTTTATTTAATGGAATAATAAGAAACACAGTACCTGGAGTCTTCCCCTTCATTCTTCTTGTCCCAGATTCTCAATTAAGCTTATTAAATAGAAAAAAGAGTTTGAAAATATGTCGTGGAAAAAAGTTATTAAAAGTGGGGTGGGGGAAAGACAGTATAAAAACTGGAACTGCTAGCTTGCGCGTGGAAAAGGGCTGGAGGAAAACTTAGAAGCAGGCAAACTAAAAGGGGTCTATTTAATCTTCTGATTAAAAAAACCCCAAACAGTTATTAATTGAAAGTACTTCATAAATCACTCTGATTCCATATTCCCATTATTACTTTTCCATGATGTTTAAAGCTACAGCAGTCTTTAAACATTTTAGAAATAAAAAAATAATAATGTGCCATTTATGGTGTACAGCATAAAACTGTACCCTCCTGACTTTCCATGGATGCATACAAGAGACTGGAGATCAGTGAAGGAAAGTTAAGGAAGTTGTTTCATTTTGCGTCTCTGATTTTTTGTTTTGTTTCATTTGGTTTTGTTTGGGTTTTTTTTAGGGACAAACAGATACTTCAGGAAAGTAGCCATGAAAATGGGTTTGAATGTAGTTTTTGTTGACTGCGTAAAAACGGAATGCCTGGAAGCTGCAATTACACCAGAGACCAAGGTAGGGGAGAGGGAAATTGCTGAACTTACTTGCTTAATGTCGTTAAATAATTTTATTCTTGCTCTTGTTGTATTGGGTGTATGTGTCAAGCAGTGGGGGCTGCAGGGGTGACCTCTGTGGAGACAGGTTGGGGCACTGCAGGCCACTTAGTGACGTTTGTGGTGCCTCATTGAAACATTTTAAGGGCAAAAAACACCACAGAGAGAGAGGAGAAGGGAAAAGGTAACAAACAGCAGAGGGAACACCAAGGTTCGGAGGAGGAGGTGCTCCATGGCACTGGAGCAGATAATTCCCTGCTCTAGTGGAAGATAATTCGGCTGGAAAAGGCTTACAAACTTTTGGGCGTAAAGACTTTCTTCTGGCTATGTCAGGCCTTCTTCAAATGGGATGCACTTGGGTTTTCAAAATCTTTGATGTTCTTCCCATGCATCAGTTGTTTTTGTGGAGAATATTACCTCTCTCAAGAAACCTTGCCTTTCTTCAGTAGGGACACTTTCTTATTTCCACTCTGCAAACCTGCATGGGAAGCTGACACTCAACGATTTAAAGTTTAAAAGCATTTATGACTTACACATGTATCATCACCAGCATTGTAAAATCTCTAAACTGATGTTTTGTGTTGTTGAATTACTGCAGCTCGTTTGGATTGAAACGCCCACAAACCCCACACTGAAGGTCATTGACATTCAGGCCTGTGCAGATGTAGTACATAAGCATAAAGATGTTCTTCTAGTGGTAGACAACACTTTTATGTCTGCATATTTCCAGGTAAGCACTTTGTTTGTTTACAATTACCCCATTATTTCAGTGTATTCGAAGATACATTTTTAAAACGGAAGCACCACCAAGGAATTGTAGTTTTGATCTGTGCATTGTAAAATGACCTGTTCTGTTTCTAAGTACAACCCATGTACTGCTGCTGTTTACATTAGTAAAGATGGTATGCAAAGTATTTTATCGCTAGCCATATACCAGTATGATACCAGCAAAACCAATATAGCTCAGCAGTCAAGTAAACACACTGAATCAAGACAGTCAGGTAAGCCATTGGGAGAATGGCTTCTCTGTCATTCAAAAATCATGTTTTTTAGTTCTCACTGATGGAAATCAGGCCTATTAGAAAACAGGACACTTTTTAACTTTGGCCTTTTTATACCAATTCTTTTGTGTATGCTGTTTATGATCTGTTCTGAACCACTTGATATTCTAAAAAAGGTAGTGGAAGAAAAAGTTAAAACAGGCAAACTTTGTTAAATCTTTCTTTGAGACATCCAAGTTACTTTTTTCTTCAATATTTTGGTGAATGTGTGGCTTAGAAGTTTGTAATTTTGATCTCGAACAACTGGCATAACTTTTCTGCTTTTATAACTAGAATACATGAAATGAAGACAATTTCTTAAGTGCTAAAAATGCTTTGGAATAATAAACTTCAAAGTCTTGTTCATCTTAACATGGGCTAGAAATATTCATGTATACTTCCCAGGAGATCAAACTAATCCCTTGTATTTTAGGTCTAAAGTAAAACTTTTTTATGAGTGCAAAAGGCAAGGTGTCTTTGTTTTTGTTAAGGGTACTGAGATCTTTATAAATTAAGAGAGTTTACAGAAAGTGTTAATGCTTAGCTAAAGCAGCACTTGAGTTTGTCTTCTACATACCAAAAGCTTGGTGATTTCCCCCCCGCAATGTATATTACTTCAGAAAGACATGTGTGAAAAGAAAAGTGAGCATCTGGATATATGAGCTAGTTAATGTATCTTACTGGCCTGGTGCTAAGAGAAAGTCAGTTGTAATGACTAATTCTAGTAAGCATAATAGGTAATGTCTTTAAACCCCTCCAGACTGCTGCTGATACACTGTACTAAGAAGATCATAATTTCAGAGTGATTTACGTAGCAATATTGAATGTAAAAGGCACTGGTGTTTATGCTAACGTTCTCCTGGCTGCGCATTGGGAATGTACATTATGCACGTTCCTTGAATAGACGTCTGTGTTTAATCTGACAGCAGCAGTCTTTTATTCTAAATCTGCTTGCTTTGCTACCTTTTAACATACTGATACTCTTCAGTCTTTATAATACATTTATGTTACGCGCAGAGTCCTTCACTTAATGACTGATTAAAAAAAATGTGTTGTTCTTTACTTCTTGCCCATCAACATCTCAGTTTGCCTCACCTTAAAAAGGCTTCTGGGAAGAAAGCTGGGAGGTTAGGGAAGAGAGACCTGGCAGACGAAACTCTTTGCACTTTCTTCAGGTTTTCAGTTCTTTCGGTGCAGTATCACCAATACTTATATCTAGAAAACAATGCAATTTTTTTTGCTTTGCAGACCGTGTTGAGGTCTCCATTTTCTAAGGAAATATACTTTACAGCAAATACCATTACTTATCCCTGCCTCAGCTAAGCGATATAACTAATTTTTTCACAAATACGAACAGGCTGTATGTTAGATGTATTCAATCACTCCTCTCCCTGAAGCCGGTGGGAATTAGACCAGTGCTTTTAAATCACATTTTATTGTGGGTTCTTTTTATTGTACTTATCTTGAATTCAGAGTGCTTTCCTGTACTATTGTTTTTGACACATATTCTGTCTATCTTCATTCTCAAGTTTTTGTGTTTAAGGTGTTAAGTTTTGTGTTAAGTTTTTGTGGTTTTTTTAGTTTCTCCACCTATTGTTATTTTCTGTGTCGGATCACAGCCTTTCTGGATAGCTTGAAATGAACCAGAGTGCACACAAGCTTTAATTTGACCTATTATTTTCATTTCATTTCAGCGTCCTTTATCTCTGGGGGCTGATATTTGTATGTATTCTGCAACCAAATATATGAATGGTAAGTATGTGAGCTCAACACAACTCAGGCTGGCTAAAAGCCATTCTGGCTGCAGGCAGTTCACAAAAGCCAACGTGTCTGCCAGTAATTCTTAGATGGACCATTAGAGCAGGTGGACCATTGAATAGACCATTAGTCTTTGTAGCTCCTAAACTGCCCCTGGGAGAAGGAATATTGACCTTACTTCAGGTAATAGACCTAGAGGTGTTTATAGCCATGTTGGCTTTAAGTTGACTACAACAAAGCAAGTGTCTTCAGTAGAAGGTAGCTGCCAGAAATTATATTAAGGTTCAAAGGAGGTTTCATACAGCTGTGTTGGAGCCTGTCCGAAAGCACATTCACTGTGGTGTTCCCCAAACAGCCAAGACTTGGAGCTAACGTGACTGTAGCTGTGTTGTAACCATATGTCCCTGGTGGTGCAGATAGAAGTGGAAGTTTTCTAGCGGGTGTTCACTCTCGCTAAGACAGCAGCCTGGTGCTGCTCCGCAGGACACACCTGATTCCTGTACAATGTCCTGCTTTTTGACAGTTAGCGGTGGCGGGCTTGGGAAGTGTCTTGGGGCATGTGTGTGGCACACGGCAGAGCACACTGCTGACCAGAGCTTTAGAAAAAGCTGAAATCTGCTTTATGGTTCATGTGCTGCACAGGAAGGATAGCAGTAGCAATGAGAAGGAACCCAGTGTCTTGCAAAAATGGGACTGTATTAGCACGAAGACTGAGAAAATGGGGGTTTGTGGCAGAACCCTGGAGCAGATGGGGTGGCTGATTCTGTTCTTGTCTTCTCCTTGCGTTTTTAGGGCATAGTGACGTTGTAATGGGACTTGTTTCAGTAAATTGTGATGATCTCTACGAAAGGCTGAAATTCTTACAAAACTGTAAGTAGTCAATGTAGGAAATACCTTAAAATGAATTGTATGTAGCTTGTAATGGGAAGCATGTTGCATGCACACAAGTATGAAATCTATCTAGAAATGTAGCTCAGGCATTTAAATGTGCAGAAGTGCAAATGACTGCAGAGAAAGTGGTAACACAGATGAAGGAAGCCTGAATTCTCTTCCCTGCCTTTCACTGGTACGTAGGGTGGTCTTACACAAATACGATAGTTTTCAGTATGCCTCTGTGGCTCCTCTCTCAAATAAAGTTAATGACACAGGTCTCCACTTCCTAACTGCTTCTAGAAAAGTGCTGAGAGCAGTGTGGGTTGTTCAACATTTGTTTACCAGGGGCTGGTGAGTGGGGTGAATTGTCTGGTGGCAGGTGCTTGAATGCAGGCAGCACTCTTCACTGCAGGACTGTAATTCCCCTCTATCCTTGCTTTCCCCTGAGAAGTGTGTGCCCTGCTGCTCTCGAGGGAGGACTGAGCTGCGGAGCATCTCTCGAGTGTGCTTCTTGGAGCCACACGCTGGTGTGGCGTGGAGAGCTCTGCCTGTGCTCTGTGCATCATGCGCAGAGGCAGGAGATGTGGCATGTCCTGAAGGCATCAGATGCAGAGTGGCTGCGGTCTGTCTCCCATGTGCAGTACCTGCAGTTACATGGGGCATGACTGCTTACAAAGTCTCTCTTTAGGTTATAGTTAAGAAAGTGGTAGAAAGAGCACAATTGTTTCCTATATTCACTTGACTTCATACATGAAGAGGGATACAAACCTTTAAATTACTCCTTTATTTAATTTCATCTAACTCATCTCAAGTACATCTGGGGTTTTTTAAACTCATTCATACATCGGAGGATATGCCTAATGCAAAACTTTCATATGTGAGTTGATTTTAACAATTTTACTGTCTCTTAATTGTAATGAATAAATTTCTGTACAGTGTTCTGTCTGCCTCCTGTCTACAACAGAAGGAGTAAAGGTATGGTATGTCTAGTAAATTTAATCCTTGAGTCTTCAGTTTGTTAATTCAGCTCATTAATTGGCTTCCCATGTGTGTGAGATGAAGAAGACAGATTGCATCAGAAGTCTTTCCACCTGTCTTGTTCTAACTTTAGAAATTTTGAAAATTAGGACTCTGTTTAGTTTTACTAAAAACAAATCCCTTTGTTTTATGTGGAATTTTGTTTCAATTTCTGTAGCTCTTGGAGCTGTTCCATCTGCCTTTGACTGTTACTTGTGCAATCGTGGTTTGAAGACACTACAAATCCGGATGAAACAACATTTCCACAATGCATTAGCTGTTGCTCGATTTCTTGAGTCAGATTCCCGGGTGGAGAAAGTCATTTTCCCAGGTAGGTTGGCAAGACTTCAGAGCAGGTGACGTCTTAGAGTGAGGCTGGATTTGGGTACTGTAATACTACGTGTTGTTTGTGCACCCTTCACATTTGGTGACTCTGGCTTAGGTGTCCGCCTTGGCAATGGGCTGTTTCTACATAGCTGAGGGTGAGCTACTTTACCCTTTGAAGTGATGGTAATTAACTTAAAGCAACTTCTACAAATTTCAGGCTTGCCTTCACACCCTCAGCATGAGTTGATCAAGCGGCAGTGTACGGGCTGTCCTGGGATGGTAACCTTTTACATTAAAGGAAATCTCAAACATGCTGCTACCTTTCTCGAGAATTTAAAGGTAAATGATGGTAAATACGCATTACCTTAGAGGGACTTGAGCCTGTCCTTCTGAGGGTGATAATGGAAGGAAGTGTTTTTTCTTGGGGTGGGGAGAGTCTTTCTCTGTACTTGCAAAGCTTCTAAAGTCTTTTGGGTGTAACCATCTCTAAATAATAGATTCTTTGTAAATGAGAGGGAAGAAAAGGATGCCTCGGCTCATTTGAAGTATTTGTTTACATAGTAGGGTGTAGTATATCCAGGTTAGCCAGGCACTGCTTCTAATAAAGGGCCTGCATACCAGCCTTTTGCAAAAATACCTGTAGTATTTGAAAGCAGAGAAGCTGTGGCTGGTGTAACACTGTTGTAATATTTCAAAGTACTCATCAGGAGAAAAACCTGTTGAGATATGACATGAGTCATGAAGCAAAGAGGGAGTCCCTCAATTTGGAGGATGGTTGTTTGTGTACTTTACCTAAACCATAGGCTTTTGCTTTTGTCTTGCAATGTATTAATTCTGCCTGTATTCTTTAATGTGTTTGCTAGTCTTGATCTCTGGTTAATTTGTATCCTGCTCTTGTGTTTTTGCTGTTTTGTTCTTGGAAAAACAAATCAGTAATAATTGACAAAGGTAAATTAGAACTTCCTTCCCCTCCCTATCTTTCTTACTTGCCAGCTAATGTCATCAACTGAAAATGAATTTACTAAAAATATACGTGAGAGACAGCATTTAATCCTGGCACAGGAGATCTACCAGCTTTGACAAAAGGCATCAGAGAGTACATTCCAGAAGTAGTCCCTTATGAGTATATTCACTTCAGCCCTTTAGCTTGGATAACCATCAGTTTGTCACTAGGTTGGTACAAAAGTAAAGCCATTTCCTTAAACCAGGCTGAGCAGAGGATTCTTTGGTTGATAGGTTTAGTTGTTTGGGTTTTTTTTTAAAAGGAAAAAATAGTCAATATGAGCAACCAGGGCTGGAGAGAAATGTTGAGGGTAGTAAGTGCCTTCACAAAAGACAAATCGTGAATCCGTGTTTGAATGCAGTTGGCTCTCTAGAGAGCCTTTTTGTCATCCAGGAATATATGTCCATAATTCAAAGAGCAGTGCTAAAAAAACCTTAACTAACAGTAAGCATTTCACAAATACTAGTCCTGTTAGGCACTGAGAAATTTAGGCAAGTTTTCAAAATACTAAACTAACCATCAGACCCAAGCAATGAGTGAAAAAATCTGTCCAGCCTTATGAGGAGAATCTTAAATGTTTGGGTTTTTTCCCCATCAAGTCTGCTATTTGCCAGCCTGAAAAGCGTAGGTGTTAAATGTGAACATTAAGTAATGTTGAAAGAAGAGTCTGTAAGGATAGGATATAATCACTTCAACCTTAACTGAAATTTTTGAGATTTGACTCTTACTTTGTTCAGGCAGTCTGCTCTATCCTTCCTCTGAACAGAATGAAAACTCTGGTGGTGCCCAGGCAGAACCTGCTCCCTCATGTTGTGCATTTTCCCTTCTGCTTTGCCTCCATTGCTGCCCATGCATTGCATTGTACAAACTACTCCCGAGTTATTTCAGTTTTGCATCAGTGTCTCTTTAAAACCTTTTTAGGACAAGTCTATTCTAAATCTTAATAGCTCTTACCTGCTAAATGTGCACTTTTTTCCCTAACTGCAGCTAATACCTTTCAAAATATAAAAGTTACTATAGAAAAACTTAGGAACCCCCCCCCAACCACTAAACATTCCTTTTTCATTAACTGTCTCTTTCTAAGCATTCATAAACTTACACTTCTTAGGTTAACTGCTGTTTAATTTTTCCCATAGGTTTTTGCACTGGCTGAGAGTCTGGGAGGATATGAAAGCCTAGCAGAGCATCCGTAAGTCATTCTTCATCTTAGAAGTCTAAAAAAGCTGCAGAGTAACAAAAAAGTTTCTGCTGTATTTTGATGGGAGTTCTAAAATTTTCTAGTACGTGAAGCTAAGATATTTTGCATATGACTGAGATTCAAGGATAGTATGTTGTACGGCACAAAAACCAGTGGCTACTCCAGAAATGAGTGTGACTTTTGTGAATATAAGAATGCAATGATGAAAGAATTTCCGCGCTTCCTTGTTTTAACTGGGAGACTGAGCTGCAGTTTGTTGCTATGATAACAAATCCAAGAAATCAGCGTGTGTTTGAATAAGTAGTATTGAGCAGATGTGGTCAAACTGTTGAGGAAAGAGGTTTGCCGTTCTGCCTGCTTACACAAGAGGGCATGTTCAGTATGCTACACTGAACTGCATCTGTCTCCATGTCAGGTAAATTTTGTGGGGATTTTAGTAATACTTAGTTGCTCTTGTTTAGGTTAAAAGGCTAAAAATAGGATTTTTATGGAATTAGATTATTTCACTTAAATCCAATTTGCTTTTCAAAAAGATACATGGAAAGTTATGACTAAACTTATACGCTAAATCATTTCAGTTGCTCATCTTAGAATAACAGCAAATCTTAAAACACTCAAGCAGTTGAAAGGTAATTGCTAACTGGTGGATGTCAGTGACTGAGCATATGGGGGAAATAGCTTCTTACCTATATCCTCCATAGCTGGGGATAATAAACTCTTCAATGTAAGTGGTAGTTTGACAAGTGATCTGAGAAAACAGAAGTTAAAAAAAAAACATCTGGAGATTTTATACTGGATATTGTATACTATAGCTGTTTCTCCATATGCTTAAAGTAGAGCTTTTAGATACTTTTTTTCAGAAAAAAACCTAAAAAAAATCTGGAAGGAAGAGGAATAGGATTTTTTTTTCCTCATTTGTCATTTCCAGATTGTTAAGTATCCACTTTTTATTAATCATTTGTAGCTTGGAAATACTGTGTTGAAACGCTGGGAGATACAAGTCACTGATTGCTCTGCAGTTCGCATAATTTACAGTAACTGATGATAGGATCTCTTTCCATCTGTGGGTTAACCAGCAGGTGGTACACAGAAGGTGTAAAGTCTTTATGGAACTTCAGGGGATGCTGGCAGGAAGCCAATTTCTTTGGTCTTTACCAATAGAAAGTAAACACTTCTTAGAAAAAAGGCTATTTTTTTCCTCCAGGGCCATCATGACTCACTCTTCAGTGCCTAAAGAAGACAGAGAAGCTCTTGGAATCAGTGATACATTAGTTCGCCTGTCAGTTGGTTTGGAAGATGAAGAAGACTTACTGGAAGACCTAGACCAAGCTCTGAAAGCTGCGGTAAGTGGGTTGTTACCTTAGTGCTGTCACTCTAAAAATAATTTCCCCTCTAGTCCTCTTCCTTTCTCACTAAACTGCTGGTAATTCTTACCTCACTTAATTTTTAAACTACTCATAAGCAGACCCTGCAGAGTGGATGTAGGGTTTTAAAGCTTTTGTTGTTAGGTTTCTCTCTGCAGTGAAATTTACAGTCCTTGTCAGTCATGAGTTAATTCATGTAGATTCTTAGAGCGGACGGGATGTCCCTGGCATCTGAGTGACAGGGATAGCGAGGGGAGGCTGTCATATAGGCATCGAAGTGCTTAGTGTGTGCTTCAGATTTTTCATGTCATAGTTCTAGAGAGGGTTGAAATATATTAAGGAGCTTCAAGAAAAGAGCTTCTACCAGACAGTAAGTCCAATATTTGAGTAACGCTATTTCCTTTACAAGCCCTACTTCTACTCCTCTACCCACAGTTCTGTATTTCAGACAATAGATTAAAATTGTTTTTTTACTTGGTGATTAATGTGATGCCATATTGTGTCTTTTCTTCTCAAGGCAGGTTTCCTAAAATACATGAGGTGTATATGTGTTTGTGTATGAGTATACACACATGCATATATGCAGGGGAGAGGCTGGTTAAATGCGTATTGTCTTTCGGTCCTACACACCTTTGTGCTATGCTTTGGATCGGCTAATGCTGTGACTGAAGGAATAATGGGGGTTTTTGCAAGCTTTTTTTTTTTTAATCTTTTTTTTTTAAACTAGAAAGGATTAGTCATAACTGAAAAGTATGAAGTATGGGCACTTGACTTTGAACCAGTACATCAGTCTGATGGATCCTCTTTGGCAGCTGCAGATACTGCAGTTTGATATACCAGTATTTCATTGCAGAATATGCTATGTTGTACTGTACCTTGTATTTATCATGCTGTGACTTACCCAGGGCATTGCCAATGTCTTTGGTTTCTGCAATTGCAGATAACTTGTTAGGTGAGCTTCCCAGATGATCCTAGGAAGCAGACCACATGGTGTGAAAGGTCCTTTCTTTTTCCCAGAAGGAGGTCACTGACCTTTGGGTATGCAGGAGAATTCCTCTTGATGTGAAATCTCATGGCAGCTTTAGATCTGAATGTGTGAGCAAGGCATGTAAACCAGATGCCTAAAGCCTAGCCGGGCACTCTGCCTCAGCCTCTAATTTTGTCTGTTCTTCAGAGCTTCAATGGAAGACTAAAATCCCTCCAACCTTCATAAGCATAATTATGTGTTGGAGAGAGGAAGGAGAATTTCCTATTGATCCTGGTGGGCAATAAACAGAGCCCAGAGGTATGGGATGGCTGCACGCAAAGCGCCAGCCAGTCATTTCAAATGCTGTTGGAGATCTTGGGATATCCATTGCTCAAGGATGCATACTAGATCTTTGGATCTTGTTGCAAGCATAGTTTTTGTTCTCAGGAACTGCCAACTGCTGTCACACAATCCCATCCACAAAATTTGTTATTCTGTCTTTACAATTTTAGGTATCCTGTTTGCCTCATACAGAACTTCACTCCTGGAAAGTCAAAAACTTTGATTTACAAAATCTAAATATACTTCCTAACCTGTTTGTATCCACTTGATCACATGTTGCTCCTACACAGGCAAATGGAGGTATTAGACATGTTGCTACTAGGCAGTGAAAATGTTTCATCAGGGCAGCATGCTCTCTGCCATACTGTGGGGCGGGTGAGGGGGTCAAAGAGAAGGAGACAAACCAAGGACTGCAGCAAGGCACATGCTTAAGATGGGTTTCAGAAAGTTTTGGAATAAAGTTTAATAAATAACCACACTAAAAAAGCAGGACTTTCCTTCTTCCCTTCTCCCAACTTGTACTTTCATACTGTAGGAGCACCATAACTCTCGTTGGTTTGTCTGTTTTTTTTTCTTTGAGTGGGAATTCTGCAGATTTGGTGACTCCTCAGTAGTCCTTGCAACGCTGAGGACAGAGTTCACAGTCTTTGGTGGACCTTGAGTCAGCTCCAAGTCAATGGCCGAGGCAGAACTAGGTTCAGCACTACCTTGTTCTCCTCTGCCACCTCTGCATCCTTGCAGGCACCTGCATCGCAAAAAAGAATTAAAAAAATAAAGGTGTTTGAAATACAGAGTTTTGTCTGTGTGAGAGAACATGGTGGTATTGGTGGGTAAAGTATAAATTTGAGCCCTGCAGCAATTGTAGCAGATGTATAATAGTTTGATGTACTGTACAGACAGGAAACTTTTTGTCCCTCTATTTTTCTCTCTCTCTTTTTTTTTTTTGTTTTGTTTGGTGATAGGGAAAATTAGCAACAGTAACTGCATGTATTTCTATATGCCAGCACAGAGCATGAAGATAATCTGATGCTAAAGTATATCTTATTTACGAAAAGAAGAAAAAAGTGCATGGTTGATATAGGTGCATAGCATAATTATCTCTCATTTTTCCTTCTTGTTGCAGTTTGCAGACCATAAGGCTTGACGTTTAAAACCAGAACTTGGAATTGAACATTGAAATGGCTAAAGAAGGTGACACAGAAAGCCAAATTGCTAATGATTTTCCTTTGATTTGCCTTTGAGAATTGAAATCTGTTCAATCCAACGCTGGATTCCTGGGGCACACAGCCTGTGCTCTCCTGTGGGTCCATTTCTGTTGTATTGTAATCCTTTGGCTTTGGATTTATGGAGTCAATAAGTTGTTTTTGAGAACAGCCATGATGCACACTCAGGAATATTATCCCGGTTCTCTCAGTGGAGATTAGTGTTTCTCATTTGCCATGCTAGTGCTGCAAGGGTGTTAGGTCAAAAGGGTTGGTTTCTGTCCCTGCTCCTCAGGATGCACAATTAATTTTTCTCATATCTTCTAATCCAACAGTCCAACGTAAAAACTGTTGATTTAACTTAGATTTTTTTTTTTTTTAATTAGGTTGGAAATGTGGTTAAATGCTTTTTCACCTCTTGATATTTTATGGAGTATTGACAATGAAGCAAAATCCAATACCTGGTAAACAATAGTAACTTTCTAAAGAGGATTCTTTCCTTTTTTAAAAGAATCATGTAATGTTAATTGTGGTAATGATTTGGTTTATATTTGGAATGCAACTCATTTTAATTAAAATATGCTTTGAATTTCCCTGATGTATTACTTGTTTTGACATTTGTGTGTACTAATTGCATTCAAAATCAGGTGATAAAATGACCCTGGATTTGTTTAAATTTTCCTTTGGAAAAATGATGTCATTGATGTTTTTACTTTTGTCAAGAAAAAAAGATTTAAATTCTAATGTATAGCAACCTATCATGCAGTATTCAGGCAAGGAATATTCAGGTGCCTCAAGGCACTGGTTGCTTGTGGTAGGTGATGTGCAGCTGCCTGAAGCGCCCTGCAAAGTGTCATGTCTGAGCAGACCTCAGCCTTCCTGCCCGCTTCCCCGTGGCTTATCTAAATATCTGTGCTGAAAAACCACAGAAGAGGCACAAGTACTGCAGGTCTTTGTTACAAGACTGACTGCACAGATCTTGGTAAAAACATTTAGCTTTCCCAAACTAAATGAAAATTAGACTTTCTGGGGGTGTCTTTTTGTTTTGTTTCTTTCTCAGATTGAGAGCTGACACGAAATGCGAGTTCGGTGACTTCACTCACCAGCTGATTTGATCTTGCCACCTGCCTTAGATTATGGTACAGAACACCCTAACACATGTGCAAGTGAGACGAGAGGGCTGTAGCTGAGACAATAGGGCTGTAGCTGGCTGCCAGTTGCTGTGAGCCCTGGTGGTACCCCAAGCAGGGATGACTATTGTCTGCTGTTGCTGTAGGAGAATTGAGCCCTCGGGGTTCTGCACGGCCGGGGCAGAGGCTGAGCACGAGATGGAAATGAATGTATTTCATCTAGCCCTCGGAGTGGTTATTCTGAGTCATTCTTGGTTAGCCTGTCTGTAAGATCAGTGAAACATTGCAGGTAGCTTTTTATTAACTTCTACAGGATAAATATTGTTATTCTACTGTCCGGATCTGTTTTCGACTCTAAGCATAAGCAGCATATCAGTGTTAATTTCTGTGGAAAGACTTCAGCAAATAATTCTTTGCATATATAGTTACAAGTACAGCTTTAAAAACCTTGACAAGCTCCAAATTAACTGCGTTGGCATTTGTGCAGGTGTGTGGCACATTAGTGAGGCTGGCAGCTGAGTCGGAGAGTGGGAAGGGGCTACGGCGGGAGAGATCCACCAGCAGATGGATCAGATGGGTCAGAGAGCGGCAGTGGATGCCAGCTGTGGTGCGGGCAGCATGCTGAGATCCTAGGGCCTGGTTTTGGGATGATAAAGCAGGTCAGAAGTGGTGGGGCTGTGCTTTGCACAGCAGTGGTAGTGGTGCGGGCACACTGAACCTGTGTTGTGGTGCATCGGTCTGCCCTCCCTGAGGGGGGAACCAGCATGGAGGGTGCCTGTGCACGTCTGCTTACAGATGACTGCAGAGCCCTGCTTGTGTTGCGTGGCCCAGCACAGTGTCTGAGCTCAGGCAGTGCTTTAAATAGGTGAAGACTTCTATTTGTTGTAATTAAAGTTAAGACTGTGCTTGCTATACCAGATCAATACAGCATTTCAGTGTGAAGTACGGAGTACGAAGATAATTATCAACCTGTCTAGGCACTGTGCTTTCTGAGCAGCAAACAATTATGTATATTGACACACAAACAGAGTAGTCTTGATTATCTAGAATGATTAAATCCTGGGAAAACTGAGATGAAGGTATGTATACCAAACGAACACTTCATTTACTTAACTGCATTGCGAGTATATCATAAAAGCACATGCAAAATGAATAAGATGCTATAGGGGATGTAGGCTGGTAGGTGGTATGAAAATGAGGAGCTCTTGTTATTTTTTGAAAAGCCGACAACCGGTGATGAAGAGTCTCAAAGGCATCATGGTTGTATTGTATGAGCTAGTAACTCTCCCTGCTCTTAGTGAAAACCATCTTCTCTTCCATATTAATCTCTCTCTTAAATTTTCATGTTTGTGGTTACAACATTTTTTGACTAAATATCTGATTTAATTTCTGTGTTCCCAGTCTGGATAGTTTTTGTAGTGTCTTCAGTAACACAGATGTAATGAGTGATGAATATGGGCGGTTTTAGACAGGATAAACTGAACAGAAAGATGTGTCTGCATCTGTGAGGAATTGATGGGGAGGTGTGAATGTCCCAGCGACCGTATGCACCCTTAGGTGGCAGTGATGGGCTGGAAACCCCTCACTCCCTGCTGGCGCGGAGTAACGCAATAAAAGGTGAGCAGCTTGCATTTTTCCCCTTCCCTGGAGATCAGGAACGAGACGTAATATTTCCATTATTCTTTATTTATCTGAATACCCTTGATCAACGTTTCCAAATTAGATCACAAATGTCAAAACAAGATTTCAGTGAAATGTCAAATACAGGAGCTGCTACACTGAAGTAATGCCTGCGCTTGGTTCATGGCTGGGTGGAAAGGGGAGAGCTGAGCCCCAGGAGGCTGAACTGCAGGTCAGGGCCGTGGAGGGGACAAGAAATCAACACCAATCAGTCCTGGGGCAGGGAGGGGTGGTGGTGATGGGCTGGGTCCTGCCGTCCTGGTATGACCTGTGATCTTGGTGTGGCTCGTTTTGGTGGACCAGGGGCTGAGCTGACCCCTTTCAGCCTTGCTCCAGCTCAGGAATTAATCTTCTTGCAATCAAGTCAATAAGCTTTAAGTGTTGCTACATAAAACAGCTTTACAATCAGGATACCCTTCCTTCTGCTGAGGTTTTCCCAGGTCTAGCGCAAAACCATGAGTGCTCTGTTAACCACAGCTGCTGTCTTTGCATGGGCCACTCATGAGGATGATCCTCTGAAAAGCTATGATTTGAGGGTTGGGGAGGTCTGCTTTCCTTTATACCATTTATTTGGGGAAGGGACAGATGGAACTGCTAGCAGCTAAATTCTCACTGAATTGTTCACTGATTTTCTTAACACATGCAATATCGGCCTGAAGTTGGCTCTAAGGTTGCCTTCCCCGCGACTGGGGGCTGGCCTCTCGTTGGACCTGCCAGAAACTGGTCTCCTTATGGGGAGGGGTTGAAGTGAATGGTAGGAGAATGCAACAAGCTGATTACACATCTGAACAGAAGATAATCCTTTGAGATCTCTAAATATCCCTTCTTTCTATGTCTTTCTTGGAGTCATCCCATCTGCCCCCTCTCACGGGCTGACTCCAGATCCATCATGCATTTCACATACCACATTCTTTCTGAAGTTAAAAGGATGCATTTCATCCTTTGATTAGATTTTGCAGATGTGGATTCAGGTTGCATTACACTTCAAGGGGAATTTCTTTTTTTATGTTGAGGCCCAGGTCACACTTGTATTGAATAAAGATTACATTTGTCCCCTGGAAAATAATTGTATAGTGCTAAGCCTAGAAATAAAACCAATTAAACTGTGTCTGTTCTGAGAAACTGCAGCCTGCAACATGGCTTAATGGCGTTATGGGGAAAGTGGAAGTGCTGCAGTGTGGCAGCTCCTGTACAAAATCCAGCCCTGGTGTTGCAGGTCTGATCCTTGCCCTGTGAATTAGATGTTCTGCAAATCTGCATGGTGGGGGATGCCAAAGGCAAAATGGTCCTTGTCCTTACACTGGCGGGAATCTACTGAGGAGAGTGGGTGTCTCAGGAATAAATGCCTGCCCTTCCTTTTCTGTAGTGCACCAACTCACTGGCCCAGGTCAGAAAGTGAAAGGCAAATGCAAAAGCCCTGCTGGAGCATAGCGTCACCCGCTACAGAGAAAAGTGGGCACGTGCTTACTTCTGTGCACAGCGCTGCTGGTACACGTTTCAGAAGCGTTTCTCCATTTGGGGTGCCCCACTCATGCACATGCACGAGCACTCAGGAGCAGAAGCAGCAGCTCACTGCTCCTTGGCAAGCCTCTGCCCTGCCGGCTGCGAGGAGGGGGCTTCTGCTGGAAAAAGCTAAATCCCGAATCACAGAGATGGCTTCATTTTTGCTACAGGTGGCTTTGCTGGCTGTGGGGCTGTGCCCGCCTTCTCCCTCTGCCCTGGGTGCTGCCAGGAGGGCACAGCTTGTTTGCTGTTTACTGGGCTTGGCTATAAGAGTTAGTGGACTGTGCTGAAATAAAATGCCACCAGTGCAACTTCTGCTGAAAAACTTTGGCCTAGAATGTAATTTTAAGCTGTATACAAGAGTGATCCCCATCCGGCTGTTTTCTGACTTTTTTTACCATCCTGAAGGAGAGGAGGTGCTGCTTTTCCCGTACCAATTGACTGCCTTGCACCCAAGGCAGGTGTGGCTGCAAAACTCCCCTCTGCGTCCAGGAAAGGTATTTGGGGAAGGGGATTTCCATCCTGAACCACCTGTGGAAGATGCCAGGAGCAGCCAGGTCACACTGCGGGAGGTGCTAAGCAGTGTGGGACTGGGCGAGCAGTGACATTCTCCGTGGGAGGTTTTGGGACCTTGCTCCCCTTCCCTGCAGCGCTGCATGGAGGAGAGGCAGCGGCCGGCTCCCGGCCCCAGCGTTACAAATGGCAGCAAGTGCAGGAGTCAGCACCTCCCGCCCTCTCTCCCAGCCTAGATTCCCCTAACTTGAGCTTTTTTTGGCGTTATCGGCTGCAGTTGCAGTTGCAACCTTTTGATGAAGGGCTTTTTTGTTTTCCAGCTGTAGCACAGCCAAGAGCTGTACCACATTAGTCAGAATAGTTCTTAGAAACTTCCAGCTTTTACTTACAGGAAAGTTGCTGTAATTGAAATCTGCTATTTGTCATAATTATATAAACTTGCATATATAGAAAATGTCAAGCGATACTGTGCATACTTTCCATTTCAGCAGAGATACTCGCCCATTTTGCAGGTTTGCAGACTGGCCCTTGCTGTCACCACTGACCATGAACACAGAAATATGAAGATGCTTCATCTTCTCCTGCTGCTGTAGGTCCGTGTCAGAGCACGAGCTGGGAAACGGCAGTTCAGTATCCTGTGTATTTGTGGATTTAGTGGACTCAAGGGCATTAACTCCAGCAAAGCAGTTGCACTTTCGTATTACTATGGCTTCCTAACCATTGCAGGCATGTCTTTGTGAAACACTAAACTGAGTTTGAGACTGATAAGTGCTTCATATCTGCTGTTGTGTGCAGTAACTGACTTACAAATGCAATTTTTGTTCCGCCCTTTTATCGTCTTCCATTAGGAAAATATTGATTCTCTCATGTCTTGCTAAAAAGCCAGGTGTTATAAAATGGAAATAGAGCTGCGGCTCTTGCCCTGCTAGCCTCGCCGCAGCCAAACACAGCTCCAGGTCCCCAGAGTTTCCCTCTGCTCAGCTTGTGCGGAGGCGAGAGCATCTCAATCTCCAGACACCCAGGTCGCTCCAGGCAGTTGCTGGGGTTGGAGCCACATCCCTATCCCACCGGCTGGGTCCCTGGGATGTTGGAGCAGGGAGGGGGATTGAAAGATTTTTCTCCCAAAGCTTTCAGCCTTCGTTTCTAGCTCTATAAGCAACCATGAAAATTTATTTTTCCTCTATTGCATAACACATTTTTCACCTATTACATCATATTACTGCTTTATTAAACCAAAAGGTCCTCTAACTGCCCGCGTTTCCTCCCCGTGTGTTTACCTACACAGGTGTTTGCTCAGCGTCTGGCACTGCTGTCCTTGAGCCTTACCAACGACAGCATTAGCCTCAGGTCACCTCCCCTTTCTGCCCTTTTCTGGTGGCTGCTCTGCACCCTGAGAGGCAGCGGAGCCCTCCCCAGAGCCAGCGGCTGCTCCCCGCAGAACAGGGAGCTTTCCTCCCCTCGCTTCGGGAGGAAATAATGTCCTGGCTGTTTATTTCTTGCCCAAGAGGGCTGCTTCCTTCAATTGAGGGTGTTTAATGGAAACGCTGACTGTCTTGGTGAAAGTTTTCTGGTTCAGACTGGGGCTGTCAAGGCATTGCTGAGGACAGAAGTGGAAAGAAAGGGAAAGATTTGATGAAAAAAGAGATGTTTTGAGCCTGACACTGTTCTCTGAAAAAAGTCTGACGACTCAGGGCTTTTTATGTCTCTGTGGAGTGGGAGCAGATGTTTGCCTCTCCATCGCTGCCATGAAACCATCCGGTCCCCTGCAGCCCTCCCTGCTGCCCCGGGCTCCCCTTGCACACAGGACCGCACCCCCTGACTCATTTTCCCCCACTCTAAGGGCAAGCAACGCTCTCGCATCTCTGACACACGTTGCAGGAATGGGAACAAGAATGTATTTTTTTTCAAAATGGAGAAGAGACTTAATGAGACGTAAGCATGAAGACTCCTGGCTCGCCGGGACCCTGCAGCACCAAGCCCTCTCCCAGTCGTGCATGAGAAACAAATCCGAGTCCATCACTCCAAAGTCTGGGTTGCACACAGTTAAAGGTGGTGCATCCTTGGAGGGCAGTCCTGCCATTTACAGAAAGAAAAAAAATCCAATTAGCAATGCTTATTAATTAAGAGTATTTGATCTATTAACAACGAAAATTAACTTGCCGATAGATGCACAGTACTTGAGAGAGTGAATATGAATTAATGACTACAGATATTGATATCTGTTAGAAATCGCAAGGATTCTGCAATCAATTCCTCTCGCTCTGTTAATTAGATTGGTCAATAGAAATTTTGGGTAAATTTCTTGCAAGTGGAATGCTGAGCAAGCTGCTCTTAAAAAACCTAAAAGTCATAAGTCTACGTTAGTGTCTAGAATTAATGAAGAAACTGGAGTGCATGTCTAGAATTTCACCTGTATCTTGACTAAATATCAAGGTTATTTGGAATGAATAAATTAAGTCTGAACAGCTTTATTTGTTTAGGTTCAGGTATTTGAACCACAAATACACCTACCAAACCAAATCTGGGATAGCAGAGATGCTGAAGATGTGACTCCTCGGAGGCATTGAGAAGGTTTGTCAGGGCACCAGCAAGACACGTGTCTCAGAAAATGCTCCAGCTTCAATGCAGTGCTGCATCAGCACAGAATTAATTCCTAAATTACCAGCCCTCCTTCACAGAAAATTCTGTTTTTTTCCTGCTTTATCATCACTGCAATTATTAAAACTAAACAACATTTATTTCAATGTGTTTCTAAAGTATGTAGAAGTATTTGTCGGATCCCAAATCTGTGATTTTCAGAGGAGCACAAGAAAATGAAGACCACCAATTCCCTGAGAAATTGGACACCTACATTTCTGAGGATAATCTGTAAATCCAAGACTAAACTGCATTTTACTCTTAGGAAATGTATTGCTGTTCTTA
Source organism: Aptenodytes patagonicus (assembly GCF_965638725.1). NCBI lineage: Eukaryota > Metazoa > Chordata > Aves > Sphenisciformes > Spheniscidae > Aptenodytes > Aptenodytes patagonicus. The sequence continues at coordinate 57,730,828 of NC_134953.1, read as the reverse complement.
GTGGCAGTAATATTTATTCAAGGTACAACAGTACGAAGTTCAGATTGTCTTCCACATTCGAGACCAAATCCCATCTGGTTTCTCGGGGATATATTTTTCTTAACTTCTTCAAGTAACTGTCCATGATCAGTTTATTTAGATTTGCAAAGTCCTCACTCTAGAGACCACTATATGTTGCTGAGACGATCATGCTGGCAGTAGCAACTTCGACATGAATTCATCCTTTGGCAGATGAGCTGGAAAGGATCCTCTGGGGTCCTGTATGGACATGATGGACTGGAGCTGGAAATCCCTGCCTTTTCACAAGTCCAATGCTTAAAAAATTCTGATGAAGAGTAACAGGATATTGAAACATTGATAAGGAATTTTATGGTCTGATAGCTGTGTTTTAAAAACCACCTGACACACTATCGAAGAAAGTAGCCAAGCCCTCTAACTGGTTGCACTTTCCCTTCTTTAAGTAATTTACTGATTTGCATAAACTCAATTTTATAGGCAATTCTACGGACTGCATTTCCTTTCCCAAGCATGGGAGGTACTCTTTTACCTGTTAGAAATTACAGTGCCTGACTGCAAGATGGGAACAGGAGTTTTGGCAGAGTCTTCAACCAGTCTGAGGATCTGTACCCACCTCTGGAGCGGGGCCACTGCCCCAGCTAATATATATACACACATTTCACCCCAATGGACCTTCACCCAGATGAGTGGGAGAGGGGAACGGGATGAGGCCATCGGTGCTGGTGGTGCTGGTGCCATCGCAGAGTGTCTGCAGATGAAGTGGTTCCCTTCTTGCTGTGCTGCAGAGTTTGGGTAGCAAAGTTTAATAGTTAGGGTGTTTTTTAATATTTCCATGTCTGCCTGTATTTCCAAGGTGCCTGTTGTGTTCTCACCATGGCACAATTATTGACATCATAATTACTGACTTTAAAAGGCTTCATGTGTTTCACAAGAGCAATATGAAGTCTGTGAGGAACGGAGCGAAATTCCATTTCAGTTGGGAATATTTCCCAAGAGAGCATGTCACAAAGGCTCTAAGAATGAAGAAAATCTTTATATTTAGATTATGTTAATCATTTATCTCTTCTCCTCTTCTAGGCTTTCATGAGGACAGATGAACGTAAAAGGAGTTCTTTCGCTTGGACACATAGAGAAGAGCAGAAACAGATCAGTTCCAGCCACAAGTAATGTTTTCTTTTCCCAGGCTTCATTTCAGAATCGGTATGCCTGCTTCTGGTAAGTGATTTCATCCAAGCAGCAAGTTCACAGCTAGTTTCAGCAACATGTTAAGGTGAGGAAATGGGAAGTTCAGATTTAAAATTTAGAAACACTACCATTTGAGATATCAAAACAAATATTTGTCTGAAGAGAGAAGTATCTCAGAAAGTCAAATTAAGGTGCTTCTGCTTGTAGGCAAAATAGAAAAGAGAATGAACATGAAAGGAAGCAAAGATAGAGAATAATATAAGTAAAAGCAAAAGCAATCAGATATCCCAAATCCTAAAAATTTCCCCAGATTCCAAATATTTGGCTCATTGAACTTGATTTTATCTTGTTGCTTTTTAGATGGGACGTGGTCTCCTTGGACTCATTTTGTATTTCCTACAGGGGCATGTTCTGACTGGCAGCCTGAGATCTGCAGTAGGTTTGGCTTGGCAATAATATCCTTTTACGTTCACCACTTCCACGAAATAACAACTGCACAGCAAGTTCTTACTGACCCAGGTCCAAGAGCCCATCCTTCTGCCTAGTTCTCTTTGCAGACTTCCCAGTACAGCCATGTCGCTGATGCATCCCATGTTGCAACCTCACGTGAAAAATGAAGCTAATGAGCTTCGTGACTAACTCAGTTAAATCCCTTCTATTCTTTCATCTCTAAAATGCGCATTGCACTATTACTAAAATTCTGTTCTGATTTTATGAGTTCCTTTACAGTAAACGCGAAGGCAGCTGCATCTTCCTTTCAGCATCAGGAGGTGCCTGTGCTTGTTCAGTGTTTTCCTTCTGCGTAGCACTTCTTGTCCTGCATCTCACGTTTGCTTCCAGAGACGGGGGGGAGAAACTGATTCACCAGTTTTTCCATGAGGAAGACTGCCTTCCTAAAAGAAATTAATTATTTTTTAAAAGGAAAGGAAAGGAAAGTTTAACTAGCAGATTCAAATCTGCTGAAAAGCACTGCCTTCCTTTTCTCCTTTCCTCCCTGCCTTCCTTCCAGAAATGTCTAAACTTGGAGAATTGTGCTGGTGTCCTCCTTCATGCGTGGGTTTTCATTGGTGCTGTTGCCTTTTCCAAAGGCTTATTTTGAAATAGCTTCGGTTCCTAACATCAAATCTTACATGAGGGCTTCAACGCTGAAAATAATTCACTGAAGCTTTAGCTGAAGTGATGTCTTTGCGAACAGCCACAGCTCTGCATTAGCAGCACTGCTGCCTACGTCCAGCACGGATTTCTCTGAGCAGCTTCTCCTGAAGCTCTTCCCAGGAGCTCCAGACACGTCTCTGGCAGGAATCCTTGTGTTTCCTATCAAACTGGTGCCACCGGAGCCCTGTCCTCCCACCTCCAGTCCTTGATGAAGCCAACCAGAAGATGGAGGACCACGAGGCACCAGGTGGGACTCAGTTCAACCTCAGCATTGCTTGGGAGAAAAGAGAAATCTGGACTCCCCTCGCTGGGAAAGGGGCTTTTCTGCCCCAAGCTCTGGACTGGACTGGACAGGAGCTCCAGGCTGTGGGCAGGCCGCCTGGGAGGAGGAAGGCTTCTGCACCTTGGTGCATATTGGTGGGTTTTGGGGGTTTGGAAAGACCACAAGCAGGAGTGAATTGAGTCTGGTCCCTGTTGGGCACTGCCATCCTGCAGCAACAGCACGTGCCCGTTAGAGCTCGGTCCCACCTCTGCTCTCTGCCGGCAGCTTGCCCATGGTGCCTACAATTTTCAGAGATGCATTTCAGGTGGCAAAATTCACTGTTAATCCCTAATGCTGAAATATGTTATTTTTTTCTATTGTATACAAAAACCATACTGAAGTCTATCTTTGGCTTGCTTTTTTTTCCTTGGAAACAAATTTCTTGCCAACTTGGCCATTGGGCTCCATATAATTAATGAAAACTCCCCCTGAGACTCAAAGAAACAAATGCCTCCATTTACAGCAAAGGTTAAATTCACTTTACTCCATATTAAATCCATTCTTCAAAGAAAAATCCAAACAAAACCATTGCAGGATATTTAGCACAGACGTCTGGTGCCATGCATTTCATATGTCCCCCATCCACAGAGTTAGAACAGCTCTCCATGTCCCTAGACATCTGCTACCATCCCATCTGAGGATGGTGTTTGTCCTGCCATGCATCTGTTCCTTATAACAGGGAGTGTTGCCCCGGCTGTTGGGAACAGTGCCATCTGCTCCATTATTCTCTGCAGAGTATTGTTCACACGAGCCATCCATGTATGGATGTGCCTGTGCTGGGAACCTAATAATGAGATATGAGGGGACATGCAAGGGAGGACGAGAGCTGATTTAATCAATTATCTGAATTACTGTAAGTGGACACGTACTATTTCATTACCTATTGAGAAATGAGTTTTATTGATCCCATTAATAAAGGAGATGGGGCTTTCTATTAGGAGGCTGTGAAGCAGATAATGAGGCAGCAGCTCTTCTCTGCCCTCGGATATTCAGGTACATAACTTTTTACCACCTTCTTGAGCGCTGATCCTTTTTGACACCAAATTTCCCCCTTCAGAAAAGACACAAACTTCATCTCATCAAAACCCATCTCCTGCAACCTCCCCGCCCATCGTGTGCTCTCATTTACCTCTCTGCGAGTACAGCCACTGCGGCAGAGCATCCTTTCTGCCTTTGAGGCTTGAACCAGAGCCCTTTAATTTCACAACCGCTGTGGGAGCTGATAAAGCTCGTGTCAGATTTAGTCCTTCCAGGGCTCCTGTGAGCAGCCGAGCCCAGAGAGGAAGTGAGGGTCCTTTTACAGTTGTATTTTGGAGTTGCTAAAAAGTCAGGGTGGGTGGCCAGCCAGAGGGTGCAGGGGTTTCATGCCTCCTATGATCCGTCAGCTATTCTTTCCATGATATGTGAGAACGCCCTGTGGTGCAGCTTGTACAGGTTCCCTTTGCCTGCTTGCCCGCTTCCATCCTGCACAAGGTTTGGTAGTGCCAGCAGCTCCTGCTGAAGGGACCCCTGACCCCGGGCCACATTCCTGCTCCCAGCGGTGCCCAGGCCAGCAGCAGGGTGGCCCCGGGGGGCGATGCGTGGTGCGAGGTGCTCTGCTTGTGGAGACACCCCAGCACTGTGCCCTGTTTGCTGCAGGGGTAACCCTAACCTGAGCAGCCATGTGTCTCCTTGTTCGTACTGTGCTCATTCTGGTTCTGCACAAGCAGGCAGTTCTAACTACCAATGGACGGATTGTGCTGCCTAACGATGGCTCAGGATGGCAACATCAGTAGCATCTCGAACAATGTGGTATTAAATTGTTAACGAGGATGAGTGCAACAGTCTTGTGAGCCTCCTTGGCTCATTGATTCTGGCAAGTGAATCTGTAAGGCTCTGTAAGATGGACAAGGTTGCTCCGTTGGAGGTGATGCCCCTGTACATCAATCTGCAGCCAGTGGAGCTGGCAAACACCAGCGCCACAAACGCACTGTTAGCACTTTGGACTAAGCACATTTTACAGTGAAATATAGGAAAGCTGATGGCTAGCACCCTGTCAAAGCCATGTTTGGGATCCTGTTTGCAAAAAGTCCCTCCACATTTGGGAAGGTATGTGCAAGTCCAGTCTTAGACTTGCTCTGGCATATTCGGGCTATGGCAGAAATTCGGCTGCACGTGGTGTTTGGTGTGGTATGGCTCTCGTGGGGGCATGCCAGCTGCTGCCCATCTGCCTGCCCACTGGGTGTTTTGGGTGGGTGCCATGAAGAGCCGGCCAGCTGAAAGGTGCGCTGCCTGCCCTGGGCATGGGGGACTGTGGTCGTGCCAGCTGTGTTCAGTTTTCAGACAATTCACGGGATATTCCCTGGATTTCCTTCTGAGAACGGCACTCGTCGTACTGCCAATAGCACGGTAAAAGAGAAGTAGCTGCTAGAAGATTAATATTTAATACCAAAAGGAGCTTTCCCGCTCACAAATCAGGTGGGCGAGGTGGAAAACTCCCGCTTGATCCGATCGTGGTGCCCCGCAGGGACCCTGCTTTTCCCAGTGGCTGCAGCTTCCCGACCCAGGGCACATAAATATTCATGGGGTGGAAAGAAATCCTTATCCTAGCATCTTTCATATAAAACCTCTCACTTGTATTTGTTTAGCTACATTATGTTTAAATGAGAGAGCTGTGAGTGAGTAGGAGACTCACATGAAGCCTATTTATTTTAATCTCTCACTGTCATTTTAAAACTTAGAGATATTATTTCCAGTCCTTCAATTTCCTTTGTTCTAAATCCCAGTTTATGTTTTCTTTAAAAGGTTATGCTAACATGAATCAAAAGCCCCACAAGTCAGTTTGCAAATTTTGCTGCCAGCCCTTAATGACCTGCTAAAAATAACGTGAATGATTCATCTCCTAATCTATGGAAACAGTAATTATTTGTTCTTGGCAGCTCTCTCGGGTTTGGTCTGGGCTGCAGGAGATGATAAATATTAGCAAATCAAGGAATATTGAACTGATTTTTCTTCTTTGTGTTTCAGGGGAATGCAAATATTTTCTACAAACCAAGGTGGGTTTTCCATGGCTGTGGGGGGATATCCCGTGGGGAAGGTCTCAGGGCTTCTCAAACCCGCAGTCTGAAATTTGGACAGGGACATCTAATGCTAATAATGTTGGGTTTAGACAGAAGTATTTAAACAGAAATAATTTTAAACAGAAATATTCTAAACAGTGTGTTTAAGAAGCCCTACAATGCTCAATATTTTGTATTCTATTAATAGGGGCTGCTTAAATGTCCTAGTAAGAAAATGCGGGCTATTGTAATAACTTCTTTTTAATTGAAATCAACTAATCATCAGATTTATTAAAGCTATTTAGGTTTCAATTCCAAGCCTTCTGCAGACCTGCAACATACTTTATTGCAAAGGTTTCACAATGCCAGCCCTTTTCTGAGCCCTGCCATGCAGTAATGTGCAAACAGGCTTAAATTCTGGTCCTTTCTAAGGTGCAAATCCCCAGTTTTTCTAGGAGAGGGGCTGGGAAAGCTGATCCCTCTCTCATGAGTTTGTCCTGCAACAACAGCTGACTTTGTTTTAATCTGATTTGGTTGGATTTGGTCAGAGAAGAGGAACACGGGGTTAGCAAAGTGTGCTTGGGCTGAGCATAATATTTATTCCTCTGCCCATAACCCTTATTAGTTGCGCCCAGGGAACATTTACGTTAACTATTTTTATCTTTGCCATGCTGGGATGTGACTGTTCTGCACACAGTCAGCTGTGCTCACGTGTAAACTAGAGAGTTTATTGCTCACTAAACAAGTATGAAAACACCTATATGAATACTGTATTACAATTATGTGCAAAGCTTCAACAGTGTGACCAGAGCAGTGTGAAACCACCTGACTGAAATGGCATTGCAAACATATGCAGGGCTGAAATTTGTTTGCAAATTATTTTGCAGCTGCTTACCGAAAATAAAGAGACTTTCAGAAATCTGCGGCAGTTTGTGAATGTCTCCTTAATGGAAAAAAAGTCTATTTCCCCAAGTAACCAATTTACTCTCTGTAATTTAATCATCTCCGTTAATGTCAAACTGCCAAGGCCATCAGGAGGAGGCTCTGTGCCTGAATCGTGGGGATGCTGAAGTGAGTGGTGCGGGGCATCCCTGCCGGGCTTCCAGACGGAGCTGACCCTGCAGCTGGGGACGGCAGCTGTGCACTGGATGGGACTCGTAGCATTTGAGCAATGTGGACAAGAAAAAAACATAGAGCAAGAAGTTATAGTCCAAGTTGTCTTCTTCACAAATGGTTATTTTTCTAGTTTAAACCAAAAGGTAACTCTGAATCAAAGGATTTGGAAAACCAAGGCGTGTTTTTCCAGACATATGTAACTAATGGAGCTGGGGGGTCTCACCTGTTGTACTTACAGCCAGAATATATTCCAATGAATGAAAAAAGGTGTAAAGCATGCAAAATCAAAACATCCATTTGAAACACTGTTTATTTAAAATGTGCTTTTTATCTCAGTGCTAAGGAAGGATAAAGTGGTTGTGTTTAACTGTGTAACAAAAATATTTACGTAACTCCAGAACTTCTACCGCTTCTCTGTATCTGGCTCTGAAAGCTTGTCAGGAGGTTTCCTGCAGATTTTGACATCTTCCTAGAGCCCAAACTAGTTGTCAGGAGCAGCTGTTTGCAGCACACACACTGCAGGATAGAGGGAGCTGTGTCATTTGGCTTGTGACTTTGAGCAGGAGCAACTTGACCTCACCCTCTCATACCTCACATTCCGAGCATCTCTCCGTGTCACTGGGGACACACGTACAGGAGGGGAAGGTACAAACCAGACATGACAATCAGGTTTTGGGTCTTAATTACCAATGGGATAGTGAGGTTGTCCTCAGTCATTGAGAAAAGTGCCACAGAAATGGGTGCAGAGATTGACATGGAAATGATCTGGTGGATCTGGTGGTCTCTCTGGTTGGAGAGGAGTTCAGATATGCACCGTGAATTTAATCTAGGCCACCACAGGAAGAAACCAAAAGGAGATGAGACATCAGAACACATTTGGTCAACAGCGTGAGAGGCAGCCAGCAGGGAAAGGCAGCAGAGGACATTTATGTGCTGTAGTCAGGAGGTTGATTCTCTTCTGGGTTTTCATGAAGAAAACATGAAAAAAAAAAAAAAGAATTTGCATCAGGTGAAGATAATAGTGGAAAAGCCACAAAAAACAAAAATGTTTTTATGATTGCTGTCACAGGTTTCAGGTGGGGTTGGTCCCAGGCATGTCCCAATTACTGTTTTCATTACTTGCTTCAGTGGTGATGACCATTGTACAGGACAACGTGAAGAACAGAAAATGTTTGTGGATAACATTGAGCTGGAAGGAGCTGCAGTCATTGCATTTGACAGGATCAGACCTAAAACGATCTTGAAAAGATGGAGACGGTCCAGTCAAGGCCCATCAGTCAGACGAAATTAAGGCTTTAGCAGAAAAAAAGTCAAATACATCAATGTTAGATGGGCAATAACATGGCAGAGCTGTATGCCGCAGTCCGGAGGACCACGTACTGAACAGGAACAAGCAATTCTGTAAAAATGTCAAGTTTTACTTGACTGTTTTCTACTTTCCACAATGCTGGTAAGATTTCAGCTAAAATACCGTGTCCAGTTCTAAATGCCACACCTCAAAAGAAATGTGGAAAAGGAGACGCAATTTGGTGGGAAGCCCAGGAGAGCTGTCTCGCGGGCAGCGCGGGCACAGTCACCTGCGAGAAAGACCAAGCGAGGTTTGGGTGTCTGGGGGGTGTGTGTGGAGCCTGCAGGGGGGTCGTGGTCCCCACTGGGTCCTCCCCCCATCTGCACCCACATGAGAGCCGGGGAGGAGCCTGAGGCTCCGCGGGAATCATGCACACAGTTGGTCCTTCCCTCTCTGAAGCAAGAGGAGCAGCTAAATGTATTGACTTTAATTATATGTCCAATGACTATGTGACTCATTTATTGACCTTAATTGTATATAAACTTCTTATAAATCAGACAAGCCTTGAAGAAAAGACCACAAAAAGAGTGCAGCTGCTGGTGAAGGCGCTCCCAGACCGCAATGGGTGATATAGATATAGGGAATGGTTTCCCTACCAGGCCCACCACCCCAACAAACGCTGGCCCGCATTTTTCGGTTGGGGCGACCTTGGAGAAAAAAAAACCAGCCCTCAATCTCTCTAGGACACCTTCTGCCAGAAGGAACGCCCACACTACTGATCCCCACCCAAGCACCACAAACCCACCTTCTTCTGTCCATAAAAGTTGAAGAGACTCAGTAGAAAATGTTATGTATTTTAAGCGTGTAGTAGTGAGATGTTAAGAGAAGCTGTGAACTCCAGGTACCCCCAGAGCCAGCTGCATCATCTGGCAATGTTCATGCCTTCTGACCACTGTTGGAAAATGCTCTTTGGCTGCTCTGTTTTCTTGCTTCTTGCCAGCCACAACAGCTGGAAAAAGTAGTCATTTTGGGCTGAGGGGCAAGGGAGAGCAGAAGATGAGTCCAGCCTCGGACATGCTTTGTGCCAGGCCCTTGAAGAGGGTTTGGCTGACCCTCCTTGCACCACAGCTGGCTGGACCACGGTGGCCAGGGCTCTCACTGTCTGAAAGTCTTCTGGTTGCTCCTCCAATGTGTGTGCTGGGTCTCCCTCATACGGAAATGGGGGCAAAGTCTCCCCAGCTGCTGATGCTGGGAGAGGGGTGCCCAGGGCTGCAGTCAAGCCATGAGTATGCTGTTGGCTGTTCAGGGCAAAAAGCAAGGGCTGAGGTACAAAACTAAATTATTTGAAAATGGGCTTGTAGAGCTGAGATGAGTTAGGGTAGGAGCAAGTTAACTACTATTACTGCTATTGCAAGTACTGCTATTGCTGGTAAGGCTGTTTCCCATGATAAAATAGTAATGTTCCTGGGCACAAGCCAGGATGTGGTAGGTAGCCTCAGGAATCAAAGACTGAATAAAAGTAGTCTAGCCTAAAAACCATGAGATCTTGTAAAGAAAAGATTAGTCTCATTATTTGGGAGGAGGAATACGTCTTGCTTTTGAACTGTTGGAGTTGGTAACAGTGTAGTTTTCATTACATTGTCTCTACAAGCTCTTGACATGAAATGAGATTATTTATTTGCTGCTGGGTCCAAAACAAAAAGGGAATTATGTTCTGAATAATACTGAATCATGTTTAACTTGCTGCTATTGCTAGAACCAAAATATGGTGTGATTCTGCTTGAAACGCCTTTCTCTGCTGGCAGTTGCGTGCCTGCTCCCTTCACATAACCGGTGAATAATTTCTTCTGCCCAGTTGAGTTACGGTATCAGTGTTCAGCAGATTTTATTACTTGTAACACCAGTCTGATGTGCGGACCATAACTGAAACTCCTTTTATAGCACTTAATGCTGAGCTCTTTGTGTTCATCATGACAGCTGCACGTAGGAATCTTGGATTTATTTTATTTACTTTTCAGTGACTATTGTGTATTGTAACTCATACAGCTTGCTAATCCTGCATTTTTGCAATCAGCTAACACTAACAAAAGTGAATCCAACAACTTCTTGGCTTGTTAATGAGCCATCACGCTCTGAACCTCCCTGCTGGAGCAGATGGCTGGGAGGTGTTGAGGGAGGGACCCTTCGGGTTTGCACATCAGTATCTCACATCAGCTTTTCCCGCTGTGTTTGATGGACGTATGAGAATGCCATGAGGAGGAGGACGTACTTTATAAAGGTGATTACGTGTGGAGATTTCTTTCTTCTCTGTGTCTCTAAAGGACTAGTGAAATAAAACTGTGCACGGAAATGTATTACCCAGGGACCAGGGAGTTGAGGAACACTTTTGCTGTGAACTGTACCCATTTGCAACCCACTAGAAATGGCATCCACTTTTCAAATGAACACTTACTGCCCAGTAAATGCATGTGAAGCTGATGCAGCGCTGGGAGCGTTCCCCCCACCCAGCTGCCCCCAGGCTGGGGTGTCCCATGGCTCTCCTGTTCCTGGCAGCAGCGCGGGGGCAGCAGAACCAGCTTCACTGCTCGTGGTTCCGCCGTGTTTCGGTGCCTCTGGCCATGCTTGCCGAGCCCGGTGCTTGGGTACCTAGAAAGGGGAATCAGCCCCCTCAGGTCCTCCCTCCCTGGTGCAGAGCAGGGCGGCTCTGCGGGAAAATTACTGCCCAGTGGATGTTGTGCCGTGGCAGGGTCATGTCGCCTGACCTCCCTGGAACTACCTGTCCCCCAAGGAGACTCCACAGGGAATATCGCGGGGAGAAGTCCTGCCAGCTCGGCCAAAGCTTTAATATGGACATTTTGTTTCTGACAGGGAGACTTCAGTGTGCGCTGAGTTGTGGCTCAGTTCTGTGTTACCATTGCTGGTTTGCAAGAGCACTCACCCGCCCTGCCTGGGCAGCCGATCCCTTGCAGCTCCCAGGGCATCACTTGTGCACACAGACGGGGCGCAGGAGGAGCTGAGGGAGCCAGCACTTAATGCCCCAGGCCTTTCCTTATTCATATGCAGTACGGATTCCTGAACTGGAAGAAAATGCTATTTCTTCTTTCCAGACTCAGTGGTGGAAAGCAAGAAGCTCATTCTCAGCACAACTTGCAGAAAATGTATTAAATATTGACACTAATTAGATTAGCCTGGCTCAGTACAATATTGATATTAATTCAATTAGGTTGAATTTAAGAGGAAACAATGTTTAACTTAATGCCCATAATAAATGAGGAGGAAGGTAGTGAAGCTTTCCTGCTCCGTTAAAAAAAGACAGATCAGAAAATAAATAATATTTTAGGCTCTGAAGAGAGATACCCTTTCAGGTGGTGGGTGCGACTGCCCTTATGGTGCGGTTCCCTGCACGTGAGCCGTCATGTGAGTCTGACAGGGATCTGCCAGTGCTCTGCTGCTGAGCAGAGGAGAGCCATCCACCGGGATCACAGGCGTAGCAGCTGTTTGTGGATGGATGAAGTAACAGAAAAAGGAATGTCATGGGGAAATGGGAGTAAGGTCAGTGGCTCTGTGCACGGCCTGAGCCTACCTGGCTCAAAGCCCCCGAGGCTGCACATCTATCAGCTGCGGTTGCTACCGGCCCCGGCGAGCTCTGCGGCTGGGCTGCACAGAGGATGAGCTCAGGCTGAAGGCAGTCTTTAGACCTTCTGGTGTCTTGATTTATTCTCCCGTGACAGTTGTTTTTCTCCTCCTTTTGGCTTTACTTCTTCCTCCCAATGAAGGTCTAGCAGACGGAAACAAATGGGTTAAGGGAAGCAGCGGAGAGTATTCACCCCGGCAGCAAGCAGAAGCCCGCAGTGATGGCACCCCTGCCAATGGCCCAACCGACCCCTTGGCTGGGTTAGGGACTGCCCGTCATTCCACATAAACCCCCCTCGGACCCGCCATGTTTTCTGGAAAAGGAAATGTCAAATCTGTTATCGTACAATGCTGTGATAGCAGAAGCAGCTGACATCCAGCTTCGCTGAAGCACCCTGGTCCTCCCAGGAGCAGGACCACCCCTCGTCTGCCCGGGAAAGTGGGCTCCTGTCCCTCCTGCTGACAAACCCTCTGCCTGGGGCCAAGGAAGGTTTTGGGGAATGCTCAGAGTGCTTCTCTTGGGGCAACCCTTGTGCAGGGGGTTGCTCCACTGGTGGGACCTCCTTCTCCAGAGGCTCCTTCTCCAGGGGCTTCATCTCCAGATGCTCCTTCCCTTCACCCAGCAAATCTTCCCCGTGTCTGGCCGGGAGGAAATTGCCGTCATTTCCCAATGATCTCCACTGTGCCACAGCTGTGGCACTTGAGATCCCGTCAGTAGTTTTGCTTATCTGGTTACTTGCTCATTTGGTTATTAGTAGATTTTATTAACTCTTTTCAGAGGGAAAACTTTTTAATTTCAGAGGGGAAAACTGTCATTTGGGTTTTTTTTAGGCTGGGTCGAGTTCTGTGGTTTGAATAGAGATATTTAATCCCACAAATAAACATATGGTCATGGTGTATGACCATAACTAATGAGGACATAATTACGTCCTGTTTAATATCATCACCTCATAATAGTGAAAACAGGATGTTCCTGCTCCCCTGTGCAGATTTTCTACAAGGGTATGATTTAATGCTACTTTTCTGCATCTCTGCTGCATCAAAAAACTACATGGTAATTAATACAGATACTAATTGTCATGGACAGTTGGCATTAGCTGCACGTGACCATGCAGAGACAGCAAGACAGAGATCCTGTGATTTGGTGAAGCAGGTGTGTTGCGAAGCTGGCAGGCTGGAGTCAGGAGGATTACTTGACTTTTTAGCGTGAAAGCTATGTAGAAGTTCAAAGTTGTTAAAAGCAAAGCAATGGTAGACAGGAATGACATTCACCATCCAGCCAAGTGGTCATCTCTCAACTACTTCTGCCCCTGCAGCTGGAAGCACATAAGCCCACCTCTTTTAGAGGAAGGGGAGAGAGCAGGGACCCCAGAGGGAGGAGCACTGCAGCAGAATTCGGATGATATATGGCTTGCTTCAAGATGGGATAATCTGTTTATCACGGCTTTGTTGCTATAGCAGCAAGATTTTATTCCAGAGATGTTGACTGCGAGAAGGAATTTCAGATGTTGGATGTGAGAAAGGGTTTGCAGTGGTTCTGCAGTCAGCAGGCCCTGGGAGTGCAAGAGCGAGAGGTGAGAAGCAGTACGGAAAAGTCTGGATCTGAATTCCTCCTGCAGCACAGAGGACCCCAGGGATGTACCCAAAATGCAGCCGTGATCACTGTGGTTTTTTCAGAGCTTGTCCCGTCAGAGCTAGACTGCAGGACCAGGCAGATCTGCATTAGAACAGCGAGCTGGAGGTGGTGGTGGTGTGTGAACTGGCAGGGATGAGCAGAGGGAGCTGATGGAGTCAAGCCCCTCACGGCAGAAATTCTCTCGGGATGGTCTGTGACACTTTGCACTTTTTATGTTAATATTGAAAAGGTCAGCTCTCTCAGCTCTTCTCTGAAATCCTTGGGAGAGGATTTAGTTGTGTTTATTTTAAGTTCATTTAGTTTGGGAAAAGAAAAAGGACATTTTCCTTCCTTTCTCCATTTGCATAAAACCTCACATGTGCAGTTTAAGTGGCTGCTCTGGATTCCCACGTCTGTGTGGCCACATGCATGCGCTCCAGCTACCACGGGGCGTTCAGGTTACCGATATGTCTGGCTGCTGTAGGTAAAAAGATGCTCCTGTATCCTCCTGTTCCCGTGTGTCTGTACAAACAGTAGTAATTTTGCTAATGGTATATGTGGAAAAATCATTTTTAGGTGACTTTGATTTGTCCAGCTTCTCTTTCAGGTCAAACACAGTGGGTTTTTTTGTTTGGTTTGTGTGTGAGTAAATTTTTTTAGTGCAACTAACAGCAGGGTTTTTCTTTGCTTGATCTTTTTCTTTGTTCAATCAGTCTTTTTTGAATTGACTTCTGTAGATATGAAGGGAAGTGCCAAGGTCATCCCTAGACTACATCAGCAATACTGGTTTTGTAGTGCTACAGTATTACTGTTTTCACTGCTTTTATAAGCAGACCATAAAGAGTTATTAAGTAGCTGCTCATTAAAACTGTGGGACACTGTCATGGCCCAATAAATCATCTGTATCTTTGTAAACATCCTTCTCTTACAGGCAAATAATGATCTAGTTAGTTTATTACTAATTCTTCCTGTACCCGTTGATTGATCCCTAGTACTGAAGACTAGCAATAATTTTTAATAGACAAGATTCAGAGTCAAATCCTTATTTTCCTGACACTTTTCTGAGGTTTCCACTGCTGAATGGAAGGACTTTTGCCAGGCTGGAATGCTGCTGTGATGAACCCCACGTGTGCCCTACAGGTCAGAGCAAACAAGCCTCTGGTTTTAGTGGATGGTGACTGAATGCTGTGAGGCAGGGATGCTGAACGGCATAGCAGGTACCAGCACTTGTATGCATTACCCTAAACCCTGCCCGGCAGCTTTCTGAGGCGGAGGACAGGAGGATCCTGCTCGCCGAGCATCCGAGGTTGCGGGGCTGCAGAGTGGAAGGTAGAGGCTGGGCGCTGCAGTGGGGTGAAGGTCTTGCCAGACCTTGTTTGGAAACAAAACAGATCTTGGCATGATGGACCCGATAAATGAAATCCATAGGAATGTAGCTGTCTAGACAGTCCTCCACACTTAATCTCCATAGAGCAGCATGTTTATCCTATACCTTTCCTTGTTGCTATGTTGAAAATTCTTCTCGTTTCTAACACAAACTCCTATTTTCAAATGATCACTAGAAGTTATAAAAACAGTGGTGCGAGAAGAAGGATAAAATAGATGGAATAAAGAGAGAGGCATTCTTCACACGCACAAAATAATTACAGTGCGCTTCAGATGGGCGGGTGCTAACTTTTGTTAAAGGCCGTGTATATATTCCTAGAGACATCTTGTTTCATAGAGCAATAATGTGTATTTATTGCCTGCCTGCTTGTCTTCACATATTCCAGCTAAGATGACGTAGTTAAATTTGGTATGGTATGTGCACCAAAACTAGTGTAAAGTGCTGAAGAATTCACTGAAGAATTCAGCTCCCATGGCTGCTGAAGCAAAGCAATTATTTAAAACATGCCTTTGTAATATGCGTGGTATGAGTTGAAAAGATTAGAGAATGAAGTTTTCAGGTATCATCCTGCTCTGGATCTTCCAGATCTGGCTGTAATCATGTAATTACTTTATCATGTGGAGTGGCCAAAGTGTTGCCCTCACATGCACCACAGTCCCGCTGAAATACCGGGCACTCACACATATGCCTTGGCAATGCTGCAGTGAACCGCAGTAAAACACCACCGGCACCCCCGGACACCGCAGGCAAGAGGCACACAGAGTTGTGTTTGGGAATGGAGTGGAAAAAAGGTGCTGAACAGTTTTGGGGGTGGGGGATGCACTGACAGTTGTTATGGCTTAGGCTGTATTTTATGTTGTGTTTTTCCCTGGCTATGTTACATTCCTCACTGCACCTCCCTTTAACAGAAAATACTTTTCACTACTATGAATTGCTGCTATTTTATACTCCTCCAAGGGGCTATTATTCATCAGATTATCTGTGTTTAAAGAGCTGTTTCATTTCTCTAATTTATATCATTTCCATACCTCTGCAAAACTCTCCCAGAGGCCTGGGTACACGCCGAAAGCCCGTCCCATAATGTTGCCGGTGCTACAGGTCAGTGCTGAGCTGGAGCCCGCAGTCGCAAGGAGCTCAGTACCGAGCAGCTGCCCCTGTGCTTGCATTTTGGATGCACTTTGCAGCCAAGCTGGACTCTGATGCTACAGCCACTTGCTACCCAACTTACTCACTACTTAGTGTGTATAAAAGCTTCATTATGAAAACTTTCACTTTTTGCAGTACAAAAGCTACAGCTCTGAATGTCTGCAGGGGAGGTGGGATAGAAGCTGGGATTTCCTTAGCTGAGCTGGAAAATCTGTGTTTGCACTTCCAAAGCACAGATGTTTGTCACTTCTGTTGAGGAGCTTTGCTGTGGGTTTGGAGGTACTGCTTTCGGCTCACATGGCAGAGCATTTTGGCTGTGGCGCTGGCTGCCCTGTTGGACTGGCTGGATGGTGGCAGCCCAGGGGCTCAGGGGACCCCTGCCCTGTGAGGGGGATGGGGCTGCAGCAGGCATGGCTGCCATGTGCTTTCGAGGCAGGTCTGGGGTCCTGGGCAAGAGGTAGCGAAGAAAAACCTCTCCGAGTGAGAACTGCAGGAGGGCTGGGGTGGGCAGGGGCCTCTGGAGACCCCCAGATCCAGTCCTGCCCCACAAGGTCTCCTGGAGCGGGGCTGCCAGGCAGGCTTGAGCATCCCCAATGATGGGGACATCACAGCCTGCTTGGGGACCTGCTCCAGTGTTTTGATTAAAACATCTCCATAAAACAATTGCATAAATGTACTTCTCACTTTAAAACATTTATTTTATCAATATTGAGCAAATATTGGCACATCTTCAGCTGGATTTGTTTAACAAACTGAACTAGCCTCATTTGGTGTGACTTGTGATCCTCCAGCGGACTCGTTAAAGGTAATCCCCATTTGTCTTCAATGAGGAACACAGACCACAAACAAAGCCCTGTCATGGTGATGGGTTGGTGTTGCTGGGGTGGAGAAGAGGTGGTCTCCTGAGCCCACAGCAAAGGGCAGGCCTGGATCTGCGGTGCTGGGGAGGTGGGGTGAAGTTCATAAGGGTCTCGAGGGAGCGGGGCAGTCTCGGGGAGCAGTGGTGGTCCTTGCTGCCCTTTGGCTGTGCAGGGATGCCCCAGCCTCTTCTGTGGCTGCTGACCACAAGTGCCAGGTACATCTTGTGATCGGTTGGTTGTTTTACTCTCATGGCTCCCTGCCTAAAAAAAAAAAAAAAAGCACCGAGGCACAGCAATTTGTCATCTTCTCTGTTTTAGTCTTTAAAACAAAAAATTTAGTGTTGGGCCTCTGGACTTAGTCATTAAAGACGCAACTTAATAACCTATACTTTTAAACTCTGGCTCAGGGGTCAGAAGGCAGATATGTTTTTCTAGGCTCGTGTAAGAGCATAAACTGCTTGGCTACAGATGGGAGTTGAGTTTGAACTGGTCCACAATTGTTATAACTCCTGTTGGTGCTCAGACCGGGGACAAACCCTCTTGTTGTCAGATCATCCCTCAAGTTTGCAGGGAAAACAAAGCAGGCACAGTAATGCAGAGCCCCACTGTGTCCGGAGAGCTATTTTTCAGTAAAGACCTGGGGTTTGGGGTCCCTTTTTCCTCTAAGCAGGGCTCCCCCAACTTCACGTGGCACACTGTTCAGGTCCCCTGTTCCATGGTTTCTGGCATGGCTGGGGTGTCGTGGCACGGGGCCACCCTCCTGTGCTTGGTGCGCCCACTCCGAGCTTGGTGCAGGCAGCCCTGCCAAACTCCCAGGCATTAAGTGGAGATAATTTGGCCTTTGCAGGCTGTGTTTTCGGAAAAGCAAGGCACGCTGCCAGGGCATAACCAGCTCCCATCAAACTTGTGCATGACGAATGGGACTTCTTGCTTCTGGAAAGGCGATGTTTGGGGGTGAGTCCCCAGGAGTGGTAATAGCAGGGGCGCAGCACAGTCTCGGGTGCCCAAGCGGTGCTGCTGGCTTCCCAGGGCACTCAGCTGTGCATACAGATCGTTTTGGGGAAGCCATGGCTGCGGCGGAGCTGCGAGGTGGGTAACGTGCAGGTGAGAGCCCGCTGCTGCTGCTGCCAGCTGGCTGGAGGCAGGGGCTGCTGGGAGAACCTGACAGTCCCCTGTAATGCCCCGGGTCACTTACGCAGGCAGGTTTGGGTGACTAACTGTGTCCCCCATGCCAGGAAGGAGGCATGGCCCTCGCCAAAGGTGGCAGGGCTTGTAGAGCTCGCCAGCACAGCTCCCCGGTGCAGATGCATCTCAGCCTCCGTGCTGCCGCTCTGGTTGCACTCCAGCTGCAGGGAGCTTTACCTCCAGCTGGAGCAGGATCAGGTTCTCCTGCTGCATGTTAAAATGTACCGAACAGGGTGAGGCCATGGATGTCAGCTACATAACTTAATTGTTTATCGTTTGCAACTGCTGTTTGCTTACTTTCAGGTTGGCAGGTTTACCCATTTGTTCTGTCTGATGCAAAAGAACATTTTCCTTACACTGTTATTTGGGTGAAATTGTTCTTCTCCCAAACCTGACAGGGATCTGATGTGACTGTGGAATAATTTTGCATAGGCCCCAGTAACAACACTTCTCATTTGCAATGAAATGTGTTTGTTGTTGTTAATGGGGAAAAATAAAATTTGGAATTTCCAAAAGATAGCCAGTTTGTAGAATCACAAGAAACTTACTTACCCACTGCTGGTAGTCTAGGGGTACCCAAGGAAATAAATTTGCTGCTAGAAATAGATAAATGCATATAACAAAAATATATGTTAATACAAAGAAAATATAGAAACTGATTGTTATTTACAAATGAGGAGAGAATAACATTGTCCTGAAACATGTTTCCATCGTCTTCTCCTTTACTTATTTGTGACTTGTATATCTGACACACAACTGAATCCAGAAAAACTGTACTTGGGGAGGGGGAGCATAAAAGCTGACAGCAGAGCCAGAGTCATGCATGTTAGCTTTGTGCTGAGAATTTCTGTTCCTGGTACTCTTTGAAGGGATGACACAAAAACAATTCAGCCTTAACAACTGGGCGAGGAAGGATGTGGCATAAAGCACGTTGGTCAGATGTACCACAATAGCACAGCTGTAACTTTATACCGGATTTGGCATAAAATAAGAGAGACGCTAACTTACTAAGGTTTTAGTTAATATGCTGTTTTAAAAAAATAAACTAGTACTTTTGTATTCCTGTGTATACACTGTCCTGACATCCAACGGGATGCTTTCCCCTTCGCCTGCCTGCTGACTGGTAAGGAGCCAGGTCCCCACTCCTAATCTGAGAATAAGTTTCCCCCTGTGGGAATCAGGCTCTGCGTCAGGGTCATCCGCTGCTGCACAGATGCTGAGCATGGGCTGCCTCAGGAGACATCTGGAGCTCTAGGCACATCACTCACTAATGATGCTTTGCCTTTAAAGAGCCAAACCCAAAGTCACTGTCTGAAACACCCCTGGGTTTACAAGGTAAGGGGGAAGAAAGGAGAGAGGAAAAGCAAAAAGGTGGATTCAGAGAGTGTGGGTTGAGTCTACCTGTTTTCACCTCTCCATTTCCCTAGTCCCTGACTTGCTCTGCTCTTCATCTGCAAGCCACGAGGTAGCACTGGAGTTGCTTCTCCTCTGCCCTGTTTGTGTGCTACATCTACCACCTCTGCTGGAGCAGCGATGGGGTGAGGATTTTGGACACCCTGCTTTGGTGAGACACTGATCTCCAGCGTGTGCTGTGACGCTCAGGCAGCTGGGGAGGGCTTGTGTCCCGTACCTCTCTGCTCAGCGTTGCTTCTTTTTTCTCTCTTATCTACCAAGATAAGTTGTGCAGGAGCAGCCACCCGCATGCCCCAAGGAAGCAGCAAAGTTGTGCAGGGTCTTCAGAGCAGCCCCAGAGCCAATGAAATCATTCTGCTGCTCTGGTTTTAGCCCCCGTGGCTGGTCTCTCTCCTCCTCAGGGGCTGCATGAGCGAATGGGTAGGCTTTTGGGTGTGCTGAGAGATGGTCCAAGAAAGTGCTGGAGGGAAAGAGCCTGCTGGGATTGCTGAGGATTAGATGTGGGTACACATAAATGTCTCTGTCATGTTCTTCTAGAGAAAGAGCTAATACAAAATTTATGGTTTTTGGAAGATTAATTTTCTGAATATACAACAAAGAAGAGAAACTAATGTTAATGGAAGTGTCTGGACATTTTCTGATATCATAGCTCGGGGCTGCAGCCCAGCTCCAGGCTCCCATCCATCGCACGGAATGTTTTCTCCAAAGCAGAGTTGCTGAAGCAAACAGGATTAGCACAGACTGCTGGGATTTATTTTATTTTTCAGGGCCCAGGTCTCAGCCTTGGAGTTCATGCTCTGTTTAATATTTGCAGCTTATGTTGCAGAGGGGTTGTGCTGTAACCTCTTGTAGATGTTGCAGCATCAATGAAGCTTTGGTGGCTGGAGCGGAACTGAAACAGAGCCAAGATTGTTGCTTGGCATGTGTGAGCAATGTCTTGTAGTCCTGACTTAGCACTAGGCACAGAAAACTGGCTTTGAAATGCCTGGGAGAGCTCTGTTTTCCTGCAAGTCATTAACTCCTATTAGCCAGATTTCAAAGTATAACAATTGGCAGCACAACACCTCGTGTTGCAGTGGACAAGGAGATGAAAATGGCTTCATATTAGATAAAGATATTATATATCTGTAATTTGATTATAGTGGGCTGAGAAAGGAAAGCCAGCAGCATCCCGGTGTGTGTTAACATGGCCAGGACGGAGGGAGGTGATTACCCTCCTTTCTCGGCACTTGTCAGACTGAATCTGGAATGCCACCTCCAGTTTTGGTCCCCCCAGTACAAGCAAGATGGGAGTAAACTGGTGTGAGTTCGGTGGAGGGCCCCAGGATGGGCAGTTGCTGGAGCACTGGCCATGCCAGGAGGGGCTGAAGCAGGGTTTGTTCAGCTCGGAGCAGGAGTGGCTTTGGGGACCTCACAGCAGCCTACAGGGAGTGGTCAGAGCTGGGATCTTCACAGCGGTGGGGGGGGGGATGAGAAGACATGGCTGGTGTGAGTTGAACCAAGAGAGGTCCAGGGTGGACATAAGGAAAACTTTTCTCCCCATGTGGACTGTTGGGCAGTGGCACAGGTTGCCCAGAGATGATGTGCAGTCTCCATCCTTGGAGGCTGTCAAGACCAGACAGGTCCTGAGCATCTCAGAACACCCTACTTTGAGTGAGTGGTTGGGCTGGAGACCTCCTGAGGTCCCTGCCAATGTGAAATATCCTATAAGCCTAGGATTTTAATTTTCCCCGAGTGTATAAAACAATTGTTTCAAATCATTCCTCAGTTCTTGGTTCCCAAAGTCATCTTCTGAAGGTATTTATAGATTCCCTTCTGAGCATGTGGACTTCGGCTGGAGCAGCTGATTAATTTAAAAAAAAAATATAAACAAAAAATGTTCATAATGTTTGTCTTCTAATAAAAGTCAAAGTTGTTTTGAAAATTTTCCTCTGTGAAATACAACCACAGAGAGGTGACATATATTAACAAATTCTTTTTTTTTTTTTTTAATCTGGAAAACTTGTGTACGTGGAAATTTCTTTTCCAGCTTGGGTAGGTGTTTTTTCTTACTGGTCCATTGTACAGTAAGGAAATTAATCTCTGTGATTGTTCCAGGTTTGAGAGCTGCAAAGCAGGATCCAGATGACCTCATCATTGGCTGGTGATGTTCAACTCAGCTGGGGAGCATCTGTGTGGTGCGCGTGAAGAGGGGAGTTAGTGCTCCTGAACAAGACATCAAATGTGTATTGGTAATGCTGACCCACTGTGCTGACGAATATGTAGAAGTAAATATCAGCTGGAAAAGACAAAGGCAAAAACCCGTATGTACAAAATGCCCCCAAGCACAGACGATTTATCTTTCAGATGTTTTCATTTTTTATGATTTGATAATGATGACAAAATCATAGTAAAGGAGCAAAACTTTACTGACTCCCATTTATACTGACAGGGTGCTATTGCAGCCTGCTTGCCTCTGTGTTCAGGCAGGATTTGTCTTTTTTAATTATTATTTTATAATTTTTTTTTACCTCCCCACCCAGCAGAGTGTCTGCATCAACATCTAGTTCTGCCCAGGGGATGTCCCCATTGGTGGCAGGCGGTGCTTTGGGCACGTGATGGAAAGCTCATCTCAGTGGCGTGGGAGGCTGCAGTCCATCCATCTGTCTGTCTGTCTCTGCAGAGCTTGCTCTACACAACCCTGCACCGCAGAGACGCTGCCTGCGCAGGAGATGCAGAAGTCAGGGTTAGCTGGTTGCTTTTCAGTTCATTTCTTTAAGGTTTATAGTGAGAAAGTGTGAGTGAGGAGAACAGTCATCCCCTCTCCTTAGACTTGTTCCTTCAATGCTTGTTGCAAGCTGGAGGATCTGAATTCTGAAGTGAAATGATTAAAACATTCCCGGTCTGGCCATGGACTCGGGTGCCCCCCTTAGCTGTGAGACCTTATAGGTGCACAAAGGATCAATTCAGAGTGCTTTAGAAACTCTGGCCCTCGTTTTGATCACCGAAGGGGAACAGCATTCTCTCTAAACAAGTTGTTTTTTTTGTAACCTGTGCTTTTTCCCTTCTTCTGTGAAAAACACAGTCAATGATGTTTAGCTGCTTGTGCATAACACTCAGCATCCACAGAGCTCCTTGTTTCCTGTACTGCTGCTCCATAAGGACAGCTTGCCCATAGCATGTATTTGCATTAAATGATAAAATTAAATTTAAACATTGTGTCTTTAAAAAAAAAAAAAGTCCAAGCACACATCTGAGGCTCTGAGGGCAAAAGTCCTCTGGCGCTCTGAACACTTGCGTGGTCCTGGTGGGCACCAGCAAGCCTGACTCGGTGTTTTCGGCGTTCAGAGGTGGCTCTTGGCAGTGGCTGCAGAAGAGGCTGAGGATGATGAAGTATGAGGGTCCTCACCATGTCCTGTCCACTTGTGCAACCTCACGAGTCGTCTCTCAAATTTTATGGTTCTTTTCAGCTTGTCTCAATAGGAACAACATTTTGCTCAGATTTATCACGTGTTTAAACAAGTGTTTGTGCCGATAGCACTTTGAAAAATGTATTTTCATAGTGGGCGTTTGGTGCCATTTCAGCAAAATGCAGTGAGTGCTCAAGCCCATGGCTGTGTGTGAGCTGAGCAGGAGGCAACAGCTGGCTCCGCTCTGGCAGCCACTCAGAGATGTAGTAGATGTTCTCCAGGTTCTCCAAGGAAGCTCCGTACAACAGCTCCATCAGCGAATAACCAGACGAGACCCACTGTGGTGCAGAAGCTGCATGGGAGGGGAGGGTAGGGTGTCCATCACCATGCGTGGCAAGTTTGACCTTTTTTTTGCTGATGGCGACTTTCCAGTGCTGCTTCAGCTTCCCCTTCCCACTGTGCATCAGGGAAAGCCTTCGGCAAGGGCAAGGCCAGGACCACTGGCACTGATGCTCGGTGGCCCTGGGCAGCATCACCCTGCTGGCCAGCGCTCTCTGACTGGTCCAGGTCACAAAGCTCAGCGAAACGCATCCGGCGTGTTTTCAGATTTGAGGTGAGGTCTAGGTTTAGCCCAAGCTGTGCCTGGCACAAAGCTGGAAAGACCAACGAGCGAGCTAAGCTACAAATCAGTTTCTCATGACTAAAGACACCCGCCCTGGTTTAGGGGGTCCTGGGCTGCCACCAGTGCAGAGGTGTGCTGATCTTCACACTAACTTCTAACTCAAATGCTATCTCTCTTCTCATGTGACGATACAGACATGTACAGAGCTGCGCTCCCTTTAGCTTTTCTAAGGCTTTTCATACTTTGTCCTCCAAAGGAAAGCTATTTTTTCTACATTTGTGAAGGAGCACACTTTTGTGGGGAGAAAGGAGGTGTCAAGCCTCTTGTTCAAAGCAGTTTAGTGGAAGAACTTCACATTATCTTTCTGACACATTCAACTTTAACCTCTTCGGTCTGGTGTGCTGAACACCAAGTAAACAGCTGTGAATGGAAAATTTGCTCAAAAATCTATGCTTTACAGAGAAAAATTGGCACACAGACTCCAGATGGACATTATTAAATATTAAATAAGCTGAAATGAACCAGGAGGGCTTATATGACATTGCTAGTGCTTCTGGCAAGTAAACATACCCCTTCCCTTGATGTGAGTCCTGGATCTGAGCTCCTCTCTGTCCTCTTCCCGGTGGAGCAAGGGCATGGTTTCAGAGCCAGAGAAATGAACTGGTTTGCACAAGGATGTTTCAGAAAGTGGAGATGTCTTCCCTTCCAAAAATCCCCTGACTGGCATCGGGCTGGTTGCCACTCCAGCACTGCCAGGCGAGGACAGGGACATTTGCTCTCTTGGCTTCCTCACTCGTGCCATACAGATTTGCAGAAGCCCCAGTTCCTGGCAGCTGCTTTTCATACTCGATCCAGCTCTCCCATGGCTGTCCCAGCCCCGGCCAGTGCTCAGCTGGGGAGCAGCAGGACGACGTCCAGCAAAGCAGGACAGCCCCTTCTGCAGGCACCGTGACATGTGCATGGGGCGATGGCCCTGAGAACCCGCCGCTGTGAGCACTGCCGTGATCCCCACCTGCACCCTTGGCTTTCCTCCATGCTGGCCCCTGGCATCTGAGCTTCCAACACACCAAGGAGACCCACGAGCTTCTGGGGTTTGAGACCCACCACAAAGTCCACGTCGGTCCTCCGTATCTCACGCAGTCTGTGACATGCTCAGGCCACAGCAGCGCTGCAGGCTGCTGGGTCTTCTGAATTTCTGGAAGCTGAGACTGTCATATATTGTATATCTTGGCAGGATATTTAAGAGAACATAACCTGGCTTGCTACCAGTGTGAAAAAATGTGGATTTTTTTTTTTATTTTAAACAACTTTCTTCACTGCTTTCCATCACCAGTACTGTGCACAGATCTCGCTGAACCAAATACTCTGTTGTTGATTTATAATGACAAAAACAATCTACTGGTGCTTAAAAAATAAGTTGAATCTCACCAGAACACAGCTCTGGAATATCTTTAAAACTATTCCCATGTCAACAGACTCTTCACATCCCCTCCTCCATCCTGCATCTTGCAAAATTAGAAGCAATGGCCTTCCAGCCTGGACAGAAGAAATAAACTCTAAAGGGTATCTCAAGTTACTGAGTTTAAGTTAGACCATTTCTTAGAGGTTTGAGGTTAAAAGGCGTAAGGGGTGCTTCTATGAGACACTGTTGGAGTCCAATATTGATGGGATTATTCACCTGAACATTTTTTCAGTCTCTAATGTTGGGGGAGGACAGATATCTGCCAACTTGCTACTTTTGTGTGGCTGAGTGATCTTGAAAGATAGTCTTACACTTCAAAAATCGCTGTTTTCCAGCCCACAAGGACTGCAATCACAGTACGAGCACAGCGGCGGAGTCAGATCTGTGAGATGGCTTCAGTGTCATGAGGTGAAGTGGAAAAGAAATGGGAGCAAATTAATTTGGAAATGACAATGTAGCTGCATCAGTTGGTGGAGTTTTATTTATTCATTTATTTATTGAGTTTCCACTCTCTACCTGATCCAGACTCAAGTTAGGTTCATCAGACAATTCTACTTTGACCAGGAGCTGAGGAAAACACAGACCTACAGATCAGCGGCTGCAAGATGTAGAGCTGATTTGATCATCACCAGACGCTGCTGTTAGTGTCTTTGTACTGATGAAGTCTGAGCTCATCATCTTGGATGCTTTTGAAGCACTGGGTGCATGTGCTAGTTGGTGGGCTGTGTATTCATCTCCCAAATTTGCCTTCTGGCCTCGTCTCCCTCCAGCTCCTGTGTCTCCGGTGAGGCTCTCAGGTGCCTGGTCTTGTGCTCCTGGGACTCTAGAGACGGTCTTTCGTCTGTTTTCCTCTTTCTCTTGACCTCTCTGATCACAAAGACGTGGCACTACACCAGCCAGCTCTCTTCAGACCTGCAGCCAGGTTTGACCTTGCACACAGGGCGTCGGTTTAAGACCTCTGAAGAAAAGCATGTGTGTGTCTTGTTTCTTTCTGGCTTAAAAAAAGTGTCGTAATGCTTCGTGCCTCCGTTTCTGGGGAACTTCCAGAGCTGTGACCCTGCCCTACCAGCAGCCCTAGTTCTCCCCAGGCTGCTGAGCTGTGCTGTGCAAAGTTTCCAGGTGGATGGAGCACTAGTCAGGTTACTCATGCCCTAATTAATGTTTTTTGTCCCTTTTGTTGTTTTATTAGCTTTAAAATGGTGGCACAGGCTACTGCAAGCTTTAAATCTGAGGGCGTAGCAGCTTTGGTTCAGATTTCTGCAGCAGTATTTTAATCCAAGCACCATTATTTTGATTTCTGGGTAATTTACTTTTTTTGAAAATTGCTAAAAGCTTTCAGCTGCATTGCAGCTTCAGCTCCTCTTTCCACTCCCACTCCCCTACCCACCCTCCCAAATCCCCTCACTGTGCTCAGCAGGACTGGGGCTCACATTGGGAGCTTGAAGGTACCTCCTGTGAGGTGCTGGCTCTGCATCTCCCCGCAGCCGGTGCAGGAGATGCTGGTGCATCATGGCGCCCCTGGCTGCCGGAGACACAGACCATGAGATGGTGACAAATTTGTAAACGGGCTGCTTTTTAGAGATTGAGTAAAATGGAAACAGGTAGTTTAAAAAAATAAATTTTTAACAGAAAGCAAAGAATGTCATATAAAGAAAAGATGGGGGAGAAATTGAATGAGATTATCCAAACGGAAAATTTTGAGCTGTTTTACCATAATTGGTATTTATGAGCTACAGGAGAGAGCGCTTTGCTCGTAGATTGGTGATGTTTGGTGTCATAGCAACTGGCTAACTGCTAAATAATCAATACTCGTGCATGTAAATAAACACATAGACATGTGGGTAACTAGTTTCTGCTTGAGCGCTCGTTTTAGGTTTAAGTGCTTTTGTGCAAAGATAAATAAAACTGCATAAAAACAAATACACAGCATAATTGTGACAGGGAGTTATAATTTTGTTCAATCTGTTTGTATTTCCATATCTATGGAAGCTGCGTGAATTGATGTTAGGCTGATGTATTCACATGACAACTCTTGACAGCTGTTTTTTAGGGTCTTTACTATTTTAAATTCTGAATGCACATTCAAAGTGCCTGTAGCTTCAGATGTGACCACAAATACTGGTGTTTTGTGAGATAGCTCGTGCTCTGTAATTTTAAAGACAGATTATTAAGAGCAAGTGAAGCAGTGACGGGTGTTGGACTGCTCCCCCACGGGCAGGGCTTGGGCACCCTGAGGAGTCCAAACCCCATGGAGATGGTTTGTGTGTTGGTACCCAGGGTCTGCCCGCAGGGCCCATGCTGTTGGCAAACCTCCTTCACATGGGGGGTAGATCTGGAAACACGGGTGTGAGTGGGATGGGTGAGCACCAGAGGCCTCAAATGTAATTAACCCTGTATTTAGCAGTGGCAATATTTGGATTTGGTATTCTCCCATGTGCACTAGAGTAACTCATTAACCTCAGGAGACTCATTTTAAAGTTTTATGTTGGGTTTTGCAGCAAAAATACAAGGCTAAAGCAGTCTGAGCTCTCAGGGGAAAAATATATTACTATTTCCTAAAAATTCTTTAAAAAAAAATCATAAAATTGGGGTAAACTCAGTTAATTGCTTTGGATATTAGAATGAAAGGTGGAAAGTGAGAGCACCCATTAACACTGCTGCACTCCCTCCCCAATGCACTAAACATCTTCAGTTGGCCTGGGTTCCATACGGCAGTCACAGCTCAGACTGATTCATGGTAGAATGACCTGTCTCCTCTTTTATTTGGCTGATTTAAC
This sequence comes from Aptenodytes patagonicus, assembly GCF_965638725.1. Taxonomy (NCBI): domain Eukaryota; kingdom Metazoa; phylum Chordata; class Aves; order Sphenisciformes; family Spheniscidae; genus Aptenodytes; species Aptenodytes patagonicus. Next base: position 57,703,217 of record NC_134953.1, on the reverse strand, counting down.
AGGAATGTTTCCTGAACATAATAAACAGATGTACAAACCCGAGCATCGGTTTGTGTATGCAAAGCCAGAATTTTATAAAAAAATAAATTATGGCGCGCTCAGTTCTTTTAATAAAAGTATTTTCTTCTCAAGAGAGACTTCTAGAAGTTACATTTGTGCCTCAGCCTTGCTGAAGAGAGATTTGGGTACTGGCTCTGAAGGAGGAAAAAAAATTGTTTCTTTATTTGTTTGGTTTTTAAATGAAGTGGAGCAAATCTGAAAACTGCTTGGTGTACTGTGTGTCACACAAACTTTTTCCAGGACTATTGCATTAGTCTTTTCTGCAGTTATAGTTAGTGGGTCAGTGTCTTTACCTCACTTTAACTGGTGTGAAGCCACTCCGTTTACTATCAGAGCGGTGTTTGTTTTGGCCCGGATGGGGACGCATGGAGACTATTCTGCAGCACATGGGGTGGGCTTGGGTCTGATCCCTGGGAGATGGAGGAGGAAGAGGCTGCCTGGCTGAAGGCTCCCATCAAGTGGTGCAGACAGCTAGGAGGAACCCTCCCACCCCAGGAGGCTGCTCCCTGTAGAGCTGCCCTCGCTGCCTGTGGCAGGTACCAAGGCTGTGACACCCTGTCTGAACAGGTCTGGAAGAAACCTCGTGGGAAGAGGCACAGCAATGATGCTGGAGAGTCCTGCAGTTTTTGTGTTTCTCAAAAAGGAAGGGTGATCCCAAGGAAACATTCCTCCGCCCTTTCTGCCACAGGAGTCCTCCATCCAATTAATCATCGCCGTGCTTTTTTCCGGACCCTTTCATGTCTGCCGCTTTGGAGGATCATGTTAGCAGCACAGGTCAAGTTGTTCCTTGGGCTTTTGTACAAGCACTATAAATTTTCAGTATTTTCGATGCATATCTTTGGTACATGGAAATAACTAAGCGTCATGTTAGCTGCGTCTTCAGAAATTCTCACTGGAGCATCCACGGTGACATCTGGGCTTCTTCCCACAGGGATCTCAGCCCCAGAAGGCGTTCAACCAGGATGAGCACTTCAGTGTGCATCACTGCTGCTTACAGCAGAAGGGAGCTGCTGCCAAAGAGGACCTTCCTCTAGTCAGGCTTTGGCAATGACCTCTCCTGTCTAGCTTCAGTGTTGATTAACCACCTCATCACCAAAACCCATGGTCTGTCTCACCAGCACGACTCTGTGTTGCTCTCAACCCCCCCAGTCATCATGTGGATCTGTACTTTGGAAAAAGAGGGAAGCTCTACTGAAATGGGCATTTTGTGGGCTGCAGGCAAGGTTTGAGCTGAGGGAGCTTGGTCTGCCCCAGTCAACATCTTTCAGGAATATAAGTGTTCTTCTTAAAAGTTATTTCTTTTAATTTTATGTTACTTGCTTAAGACACAACACCTCGTTCTAGTCGTGAGGGGAAGTGGTATCAAGCCATTCTTCATTATCCTGCTCTCCAAACCAGGGTGCTGCTTTCAGTATATTACACCATGGCCAGTATAATTCATATTTCCAGGGGCTAATTGGCCAGATTGGCTCTCCTATTTATGTCTTCATGGTTCAATTTTAAAAAAACTAATGAAGCAAACCTCAAGCCCAGAGTGGTGGTAATGGCCAATTTGCCTTTTGTCCCTGAGCAACCGCTTGAGTGCCGTGCTGGTGGCTGAGTTGCTCTTTAAGGGACGCTGGCTGTTGGCCATGGCGTTAGAAGTGCTGCTGCTGTTTGCAAGCACTTTATGTTTACACCAGTAGGATCACTGACACAGGATGAAAATGAGCTAAATTATGAGATGAGGTATCTGGATCCAGTTACTGCTCTGACTGATGCTGCCTCAGAACTGCAGCGTCGCATCGTGAATGCAAGGAAGAAGATGGGGTGGTGTTAGCACACACATTTTATAGCAGAAGGGCTGCCAGATGACCTAATTACAGCCAGGCTTGTTTTCAGTAACCCAGGACCATGCTGTGCCAAATCCGTTGCTGTTTCTGCACTACTTGATTTCTTAGCAAAAGCCATGGCAAGCAAGTGAAGGAAGAAGTGAGCCTTGCCTCGACCTTTTGAGATTATCTTTTGCACTTCCAGGAGGAATTCAACTACTGTGACTGTCTGAAGTTGCAATATATCCTGCCCAAATTACAGCATACACTCCAATGTGGTGTGCATATGGAGAATATGTGAGAAATCATTATTGTTTTTAGAAGAAACTATAAGAAAGAAAGAATCTGCTAATTGACTCATTCTTGTTCTATTTGATATTTAGACTTTACCTATAACCATATACGTGTGCATTTACATATACCTCAGTGAAATATTGGTGTAGCAGCGATACATGCAACTTGGCATTAACAAAAATGAACACTTTTTCTTTAAACTTTTTTTTCCTGCAAAAACCAGACTAATAGTGCTCTTGAACAGAGAGTATCTTGAAAATTCCCCTGTTCAAAATAGCCCTTATTCTTCCAAAAAAACCCCCGAACCCCAAACCACTTCTTCCCTCTGAAGTGAAAGCTCCTGGTTGTGCAGAGCAGTCATGCCAGGCAGCAGCAGGCAGCACATTTATTGTTTGCATAGACTAACATGTTTGTTTGTGGCGAGTTAAGTTAGCAGCATTTCCAGGTCATGATTTAATGAACAGAGAAACTGGGGTGCACAGCAAGTCTCTGAAAGCACAGAAAACAGGGTGCAGCAGGCAATTGCCAGGTGCTGGCAGCGACCCCTCTCCTCCTTGGTGCACGTGCATGGGTGCCGGGGAGGGAGAGCATTAGATGGTCAAATGCCAGTTATGAACATGATGGTTGTCAAAGCTGATGGTGCTCATGGGGTCGGTCGCCCACGTGGGACTGAGCCCCGAGGAGCAAAGGGAGCAGCTCATGTCCCCCCTCTTCTCTAGTGAGAAACTTAATAAACAGGTTTCATCCCCGGCCGTGTACAGAGCAGCCCCTAATTCAAGGTGCAAGTTAGCAAAGTAATGAGGTTTTGAGAAAGGTAGGAGAGAAACTCTGGGGAAATGCTGGGTGCTGATGCTGTAAGCATGGGCCTGCCAGCTTCTGCTGCCCTGAGGGGGCTGCAGGCAGGGTCCTCACATAGAATCATAGAATCATAGAATCATTAAGGTTGGAAAAGACCTCTAAGATCATTGAGTCCAACCGTCGACCCAACACCACCATGCCCACTAAACCATGTCCATAAGCGCCTCATCTACTCGTCTTTTAAATACCTCCAGGGATGGGGACTCCACCACTTCCCTGGGCAGCGTCTTCCAATGTTTAACCACTCTTTCAGTAAAGAAATTTTTCCTCACGTCCAATCTAAACCTCCCCTGGCGCAACTTGAGGCCATTTCCTCTCATCCTGTCGCTAGTTACTTGGGAGAAGAGACCGACACCCACCTCGCTACAACCTCCTTTCAGGTAGTTGTAGAGGGCGATGAGGTCTCCCCTCAGCCTCCTTTTCTCCAGGCTAAACAACCCCAGTTCCCTCAACCGCTCCTCATAAGACTTGTTCTCCAGACCCTTCACCAGCCTCGTTGCCCTTCTCTGGACACGCTCCAGCACCTCGACGTCCTTCTTGTGGTGAGGGGCCCAAAACTGAACACAGTATTTGAGGTGCGGCCTCACCAGTGCCGAGCAGAGGGGCACGATCACTTCCCTACTCCTGCTGGCCACACTAGTTCTGATACAGGCCAGGATGCCATTGGCCTTCTTGGCCACCTGGGCACACTGCCGGCTCATGTTCAGCCGGCTGTCGACCAACACCCCCAGGTCCTTTTCCGCCAGGCAGCTTTCCAGCCACTCTTCCCCAAGCCTGTAGCGCTGCATGGGGTTGTTGTGGCCGAAGTGCAGGACCCGGCACTTGGCCTTGTTGAATCTCATACAGTTGGCCTCGGCCATCGATCCAGCCTGTCCAGGTCCCTCTTGCAGAGCCTTCCTACCCTCGAGCAGATCAACGCTCCCGCCCAACTTGGTGTCATCTGCAAACTTACTGAGGGTGCACTCCCCATGGGGCAGGTGCTCCTCCATTGCACTTATTAGTGCAATGTTTCATTAAACGCATCAAAGCTTCACTTGTACACGAAAGGCCATTCCTTTCTGCACTGCACAGGAAATGAATAAATGTGTTTTGTAAAATACACTTCAGTTAATATTTAATGCTATGTTTGAAAGTGAAAATGAAAAAAAAAATTAATTTATCTTTCTTTGGTGCTGACAACACTGGTTTAATTTCAATCTGCAAACACTTAGAATAAAAGAAACTTCTTTCAGATTTCTTTCTTTGGAATTAGTAATAGCTTTAGATGGGTAAACGTACTATTTATGTTCTCCAAAGCTGTAGAAATCAGCCTAATGGAATAATTCAGCTTAGCAGTGTCTGAATTGCCCCCCCCTCCTCCAAATGCATTAGGTTACTTTGAAAACATATGAGTGTTAAAATGTAAAAGCCAACCTCTTTAGCCCTCCCTTGGGTTAGCCTGCCCTCTCTCCCAAAGCAGCGTGAGGTCGGGAGGAGCAAGGCAGGGGTCCCTGCGGAGCATCCCGGTGCCCGTCCCACTGCAGGTGGCCTGGGGTGGGGGACCGGGAGCATCACCCTGGGGTGGAGAGGTGGGGGGTCTGCCCAACCCCAACCGCTGCCCTCATTGAGCATGGGACCAGCACCAGTGCCCGGCTCCAGCCCTCGGGAAAAGTCAGCAGCTTTTCCCAGGCCCTCCAGTCCAGCTCTCCCTCGTTAAAAGTCTTTGAAGAAAGATCAGAAAAACAATAGACAGAGATAAAATGTTAACCATTGAATAATACTGCAAAAAGTCTGCACAACGCTCTAATGAGGGACATGGAAACCAAAATAAACAATATGTGTGTGTTAAAATAAATGACAGATGTGGTAGCGATGCACCTAAGTTACAAGTGGGCAGATGGTGAAGATAATGGCTGGAGTGGCAGCAGCAGATGCCTCATCTGTCATACACCATGAAATTGCTGGTTCATCCCCTCTGGGTCCCTGGAAAATGCCTCACCAAGGCTCAGCATTCTTCTTCTCCAATGGGTTGGGTGGACGTAGAAAAAAAGTTGGAATCAGAGGTAGATTTGGAAGTTAGACAGCTGTGAAATAAGTAGATTTTCTGATTTGGGGGTTTTTCTGTTGTTGTTGTTGTTTTTTGGGGTTTTTAGGGTTTTTTTCTCCTTTTTTAGGGTGTGTTCATTTTTCCTCTGATCAAATCAGTCCCCAGCTGAATGCTGCAGCCACTTGAGATGTTCTAACACGAGGAGCCAGCTCCTAATGAATTAGTGCCTCTGAGCCGCAGCCAGATAATGCTCTTTCCAGGTACTCAAGTTTCTCTGAAATTCAGACCCTTGAGTTGTTTTGTTTCCTGGGTGGCTTTGAGTCTGTGGGACATTGTGCAGGGGAGAAACCTTCCATTCCAGTGACCAGGCGATGGCTGGGTGCCTCAGCTGCTCCTCTCCACCGCCGGCAGCTTTCTTCTTCCAGCACCCAGGGAAATGAAATGGGTAACGAGCTCAGACAGTTCTTAATAGACACTCAAGTGAAAAAAAGTCAGAGCAACCTTCGCAATGCATGACAAAGAAAAAGGAAAAAAGCACCATTGTATTGAAAAAATGTGTGAACGTTTTCTTCCCCGAGCGACCGTACGGTGCATCAGAGAATGGCATTTTGCAACCAGGCATTGGACTGGGCACTGCTGGCCTGCTCTGCCTTGGAAATCCTCGTTACTTGCACATTGATGAACTTAAGAAAATGAAATGTACTTGGTCGTTAAGTAACATTAGAAAACTTAATTAAAAAAAACCATAAATAGTGAGCAATGTACAAATAAATTCTCTGCTGTCTCAGCCTCAGTCTTCGCAGGCTGGTTTCTCCTCTGCCTCTGGATGGGGGAGGATTTGTTACTGACTGGTGAGCAGTAGAGATATTTCAAAGGAGATAAAAAATCCTTCCTTCAAAGTTTCCCAAAAAAGGGATAAATTGTTTCCCTTGTGCTTAATTTATGGTGCTCAATAAGTCTTCTGGGAAACCCAAGGTGCAGCCCCTGTGGCTCAGCTTGTCACAGGCTATGACAGCCTGGTGTCGGTGCCAAAGGGAGGAAAGAGAAGGTTTCCAAGAGGACCGGCGTGTTGCAATACGGTGTATGGTATTCCATTTGTTGGCAGAAAATAGGAATTGCTATTTAAGTTTTACCTTAAAGTGCAATAGAGATAGGCAGTGTAGTGGTGTAGTGCACTGAGTTGAGTCTACCCAGACAATTCCCATGCGCAGTTTCTTGGGTGTCAGACCATCGGCTCTCTGGAGCTCCGGGGGGTTCAGGGCCAAACGGGACCATGCAGGAGGGTTCCTGGGTAGCTTCAGGAAACCGGGGCTTATGGCCAAGCCTTGCCCCCCCCACCCCCGCTGAGCCTGTACATGAACCTGCACCAGCCTTGGCAGTGCCAACAGATCCTTAATGTCTTCAATACTCAGAAAATGTTGCAACCCTCAAGCTCAACAGCTAGCAGACCCCTCTGCATTGCCTGTGCCCACCCACAGAAGACCGTCTGCAGCAGTGTGTGTGGAAACTTTAGGAATCAACAATTAAATTAAAAGGTGGAAAATGTTGCTTGCTGGCATGTCCCGTAGCGGTCCTGTCAAACAGATGCCCGAGGATCCTTTCGAAGGGCCTCACTCGGCAAAGGACAGTTTGGGATATGCTGTTGAGAGGGGAGAAATGGGGAATTATGAAGTGACCCAGCCTCTCCCTGACAAGTTAAACAAAACATGGGCTGGGGGGGAGGTATGGCTTATGGGTAGCTTAATGTCTCAGTAGCTTTTATCTATGTTTCTTTCATACACAGAATGGCTTAAACAAGTAATAAATGGTGCATTTTCTAGCATCTGCATTTTACCCAGAGAAGCTTCTCACACAGGGGCTTGACAGCATCTGAATTAGGGGTGAATGATGCCTTATATGTGGGTTTAAAAGCAACATCTTTGCCCTGTGAGCTCTGTGAGTTGCAGCACAAAGTCAGGGGAGGTTTCAGGACCGGTTCTCAGTGCTCATGTAATGTACTTTCAGTAACCAGGTAATAACATAATTCTGTAAATGGCTCTGATACTTTTCTGGGGTAAATGTCTGATACAAAAATATGCTGTTATTATTATAATGGCCATTGATGTAATTTTAGATGGCACCTGGTGTTTCCCTAGTCACTGACACTGCATCCCAGAGGCGAAGGTGGTGAGGAGCTAGCTGGGGGCAGGTTGGGGCGAGGGGGGCTGCGGTGGCTGCAGGGGAGCTGGGGGAAAGGAAAGAGAAGGGAACTGGAGGCCCAGAACCACCTTGCAGGGGCAGGCATTCCTCTGCTGGAAAGCAACAGCGGGAGCAAAGACTCTGCTGAGGGTCTGTGAGTGAGTGGCTCTCAAACAGCCGTGGCTAAGGAGCTGATGTGTGCCCAGAGGAAAAGACAAACCCTGTCTTTTCCCATTCTTGCTGTTCTCCCAGTGCCATTCCCTGTCTTCCCAGAGCCTGCTGGGCAGAGGGCTGCGAGGCTGTGGCAACTCCGGGGCGGGCAGGGGGCTGCTCCTGCACCAGCCCCCTGCAGCGGTGTGCCCGGTGCTGCCTGCCACAGCTTGCTCCCCTCCCTCCAGCTCAGCAGTGTGTTATCCGCCACGAAAAGTTGGCAACAGCCGCGTTCTGGCTCAAGGGTTGTGGCCATCATCATTCTTTGCTATTTCCCTGTAAACAGCCCTCACTTTACACTCAGCTTTATTTTTTGCCTCTCTGCTTTGCTCCCGTTGCTTGTGAAGGCCTGCAATCCTTCACGTCCTTATCAGTGCCCTCCTTGGTGGACTGGATGGGTGGGATCCTGTATCACTTCAGGAGCTTGCTAAGATCCCCTTCAGTGAAAACTGATACTATTGTTGTTATGGCTTACCATACTAGTTCAAGTCTTTTCAATTTTGGATTTGCTAATGAAGAGTAAAGTTCTTTGAAGTGCTTTGCTGTGATCCCCTTTATGGCTGTTGTGGAGAACTTCTACCTTCTACCTTGATAATTTATACGGGCAGCTGGGTTGCATTTCAGACGCTCCCCACCGCTCCCTGAAGTACTAAAGTGAGGGCTGCTGCTCGCTCTCTGCCTCTGTCTCTGTCGTTTATCAGTTATTGGATTTCTTTTTCTTTGCAAGTAGCATTGACTGAACTGCCACATGCTCAATATTTAAATAAAGATCTGAAACTTCGGTGCTATCCAGATGTTTTCAAAGTTCTTTCACCGTTAATGCTTTTTTCAATGCTTTTTCCCCTCCTCTACCATAAAGCAGCAGCTTTCTAGGAAGGAGAGCCCTTTTTAATGGGAAATAATGAAACAAAAGCACCAGTGAGCCAGATCCCATGGTTTTAGAGCTGCTGGGGCATTGCTGCTGAGCACTGCTGTGTTGCTGGGCGGCATGAAGCTGCTCCTGTCCTCTGCTACTGCTGCCGAGCCGTGGTCCCTGCCCTGCAGGCAGAGGGAATTTGGGAGGTGGGGGTGAGGTCCTGTTGCTGGGCACAGGTAATGGATCTCAGGTCACCTCATCCCTCCCCCGCTCACCAACATATATGAGAGATGTCTGGAGGAGCAAAGCTCTTGCTCTTACCTCTGACGGGTCCTATGCAGGATGGTAATTAATGATCACCCTTTTCATTACACAACCAGCATCTCACAGAGCCTGCCAGGCTCTGTTATGAAATGTGTTCAGTATTTCAGCAAAGATCCTTCTGAGGAGCATTGCCAAAGTAACATTGCGTCCTAAAGAAAAATGATTGCTGACAAACAACTAAAATTAAAAACAAGCTTTGCCAGTGTCCAGCAAATGTCCATGAAAGATATGCAGAGGTTCTTCTTCCAGCTGTATTTTGTCTAACCTTGCTGATGTGCCTGAATCTTCTCCCATATGTCACCTGTATCAGCTAAATTACCAGCAAAATAAGCCTGGAAAGCTTTTGAAAGTGAATATGAGCACAAATAAAATTCACTTTCAAAGCAGAGAATTAGGACACTTGAAGCACGTCCCAGACGGCTTCAGGTGGGATCAGATGGTCCCTTATCTGGCTGTGGGGCTTTTGCTGGATGCTCGTGGCTGCCAAATACAAAAAGGGGAGAAAACCGGTGGGAAGGCAATATCCCGCACTCCGACTCTGGCATTTCCAGCTGTCTGGTTCTGTATAGCATGTAGTTATAATCAGGTCCAGACTTAGGTACCTTTGGATAAACTGAAGTGCTTTGGGAATAAAACTCCTAGCTGCTGTGCTGCAACCAGGTGGTGACAGTGACAGCCACGAGGGGAAGAGTGGGTGCTCCCGTGGCTGGGGGCCGTGGCGAAACCTCGCTGTCTGCCATGGCATGCCAGCCCTTGGCACGCCAGCCCTTGGCACGCCGGCTCTTGCACTCTCACCGCCCTTTCTCAACGATGGCAGCGGCGCCGGTGGGCTCCCAGTCTGGGAAAGGTCGTGCCTGGTGCGAAGCCAGGGCAAGTCTCGAGAGACCTGGTACCGGGAACGCAGATGGAGAATATCTAATGGGGAGCCTGAGAGGGCTTCACCCCTCGTCTGCTGCTGGCGACGTGAAATCTGAAGGTCATGCTTGCACAAAAATCCTCTTATTTGGGTTAACAGCTTTTATTTTCTAAGCTATTTCTTGCCCCAGTTATTTCGGGAAAGACAAGGACAACAGGATGCCACAGTATTTCTAAATGTTTATTTTGTCAGTAGAGAACAGTTGGTTTTCTAAAGGCCGCATAGCTCCCGCTGCAGTTTTTGGAGCCGAGCAGGCTATCGGGCTGTTATGGAGCCATTACCTGATGCACCAGCCATCTTCCCTCGAGGCGCCTGGGGACGGGCTCAGTTCCTGCACTTGCACCTTGTGCTTTGCTCATACCTCTGCAGTGACTGTAAAAAGCTGCTGATCCACCCCATGGCACTAGAATAGGTGACTGCACATGGTACGCAGTGATAGGAAACCGAGCCTCTGCAGGGCTGCAAGTGACCAGTGAGAGGCATTAAGGAAACTGAAGTTCTTATGAGGATCTAGAGCCAAAAATCGTTCAGGTGCTGGGGGTAGAGCCTGGCTGATTTCCACCAGCCTGGCACGCTGCAGCCATCGATGGTGCTGGTCTGCTCCCCTGCACTGCAGCTTGTCAGCCGCCCTCTCCCGTGTCCTGCCATGATGGAAACAGAAACTGGGAATGACTGTCCTGTGTATTTGATGGGGGTATAAAAAGGGCCCCAGAGCCCTGTCGGTGATGCTGCGCCTGCTCTGCCCTCGGCTCCACAGCCTGGGTCTAGATCCCTTCTTCAGCATGAGGGCTTTTTAATTTAGCACGCTTGAAGGTCTAAAATGACTTAAATTTGAGGTTTGCATATGAATTTGCAAACCCCTGTGACACTGAAGTGTTTGGGATCAAGCCTGAACTTTGCAGACTGTTTTCAGGCATAGGTCTCGCCTTTCTAGGCTCATTCTCTGCACAGTGTCGGGGACTCCATACTGAGGGTCAGAAGAATTTGAAGTTACCACCTCTAGCAAGGGAAGGAGAGAACATCACGTATGTGTTGCTGAATGTAGTTAATTTATTTATTTATCGTAGCATGCTTGAGTGATGTGATGGCCAGTGTTGCTAAAGCCTTGGGCTGCCTGCTGTGAATTAGACCCCAGATTTCCAATGGCAAATCCGTTATTGCAATTGGGTGGTGTCGCACTTGCTTTTGGTGACCTGATGCTGTCGGCTTTTCCTGAAATGTTGTTGGGTGATGCCAGGGAAACACACAAAGGACAACTTTCATTTTTCATTATTCTTCGTTTCCTCCAGGCTTCTTACCCTTTCATTCCCATCCTGTGGGGAGCCGTTGGAGGAGCGTGTAATGCCGCAGCGGTGTGCTGCTCCACCTGCCCTCCTCTGTGTCTGCCCGGAGAACCGTCACCTTCCTCCCACGCGTGCGCTGGCATCTGCTCCTGCGTGTCTGCTCACCTTCTGCTCTGAAGGTGGAGACTGGAACAGAAAAGGGGGGCAGGCACAGAGGAGGAGGGACGACTTGTAGAGGAAAACACTTTCCAAACCTGTCACTTCTTTCTGTTTTTAAGTAGCATTTTGACATTTGCTGCTGTCACTGAGCATCTCCTGTGGCCGATGGTCTGTAGTTGGGTGACGAGCTGCCTGTGTGAGATAATGGGTACCTTTGCTTCTTGCTGTCTGAAAAGGCAACTAATAAGAAACAAGAGAGCAGCAGCTCCATAAGTATGTCCTTAGATATATTTATTTAAAGTGAGGGTTAATTCTGAGAAAAGCTTTCCAGGCCAAAATCCAACAAAAATTTGGATTTAGAGTCCTGTCAAGGAAAAACACAATCCTAAAACCCAACAGACCTCTGATGTTACAGTGGGAATGCCAGCATGATGAGGAACACCTTCTGGCAATGATGTTCAGATCTGCTGGCAGGTGAGCGGTCTTGAGGCAGGCAGGGTTTGTCCATGATGTGCAATGCCACCGAGATGCCCCCAGAGTGGCAGGACGCAGAGGGGGGGAGAGGAGCTGGGGGGGTTTCCTGGGTTTGCCTTCATCTACCTCCCGGGGAGATGCTGGGCTGAGAGTTTAGGGATGGGGACAAGACATTGTAAATGCAGTTGAAGTCAGATGGCAAGGTGAAGCTAACACATTTATTTTGTTTGATATGTTAATTAAAATGGTTTGGTAATGTTCTGTATAAAAATGGGGGGGAATTTGGCTCACTGCTGTTTATAAATAGTACAGAAGTGTATGCTTCATCTGAATCACGCCAACTGTATGCCTACAGTTCAAAGTGCATCACAATTTCATTGGTACTGTAGCTTTCAGGGCTCATTCAAACACATTTATATTCACTAAATTACAAAAAATCTTCATTATTTCTTTGAACTCAGGTGCTTTTTCTGGGAGGACAGCTTTGCTTGGTCTCAGCAGACCCTGGTCTCCTCTGGCTGTGCCAGGACCACCAGCACTGTATGCACACGCCAAGCAGCCAGGAGTGGCGGCACTTGCACGCTTACATGCAAACCCCGGGGTTTGCTGCGTTTCACCATGCCGCTGTGGCCCCTGGCCTTGCTTTACAGACTGCAGAAGTGCAATAAAACACCCAGTTTCTGTAGACTCAGGATTGCAGCAAATGAGTGATACAGCCGGTCTTCTGTTCTGGGAGGTACATAAGGAAATGGTCTGTTTACTTTTTTGGTTTTACGAACCCGAGAGCTTTCTTAGGAAATCCTAATGGCTTTATGGATTTAAAGCTGTATTTCTGCAGAGCCGGGGATCAGCAGGAGCATCCAGGGCAGCTGCAGGGAGAGTGCAGCCCCTGGGTCGGTGGGCTCTGGGGGAGATGGGTGCTGCCTTTCCTTATTTATTTATCAGGATTGCTGGGAACTCCTGTAGCCGTGCTCCCCCCAGCCCTCCGCTGTGGCACCACAGCTGCTTGCACAAATGGCTTTTAATTTTGGGAGCTCAGGATCGGCTAGCATGCATCGTGTAAGTGATTTAATTTCAGAATTACACTGCAAGACAGCATAAACCAAGGATAACTCAGGCCCAGGCGGTTCAATAGCCTTTCGATCAAGTAGGAAACTTGAATTAAAATGTACTCGTGGCAAGGGGGACCACTGTCGGGAGTGTGCCCGGGCAGCCGCTGCAACCCTCTACTGCAAGGAGGGTGCAGCCCTGCCTGCCACTTGGAGTGGAGCCCAGCTCAGTGCAAAAGGGGAAGGTGGAGACACAGGCTCTTCCTGAAATAAGACCTTCCACCTGACACAGGGCAATATCACTATAAAATGTTCTGTAAATTATTAACGAGCATTTCCCAAATTGCTGCACAGGTTTCCGGGCTCATGTGCAACTTCCAGCCCATGCACCCAGATCTTACCTCGTGCCCTCCCCTGCTGGTGCCGCAGCTGAAAGCCCCTGGACTGATTTCTACACAGAGTGGCAGAAGGTGGGATGTGGGAACTAAGCAATGCCGTACCAATTAGCAGACACGTTCCCAAATAAACAAAGCAGCCCTCCTTGCATTTGCATTGCTCTTCGGAGCATTTCAGAATGTCAGCTTTACCTGTTGTAACCAAAGTGGGTGGTTTGTAGTTACTATTGAATATCACTGCTAGAACCATGAAAGGCTTTACAAAGAGTCATCTACTATTTTTACCTAATTTGGGGTGAAAAATACAAAGAAAAAGGTGGCTTGCCAGCATCTCACAACACCCATTTTGCACGTACCCCAGGTTGCTGCTGGTGGGGAACCGCTTGGCACTGGCTCCCGTCCCAGCAGGATGGCTGGGGACGCCAGTGGCACTGGTGACAAGTCTGCCCGGCCATGTGCCTGCCCAGCCACAGTGACCCTGGCACTGTGTCCTCATGCAGCAGAAAACCCTGGGCATGGCAGGAATTTACGGTACCCATCTTCTTCGCTTACCAGCGCGGGTGTGCTGTATGCTGGGATGGGTGCCAGCAGGAGCCGCTCGTCGGGATGCTGCACAAAGTGGAGGGTTTCCAAAGCCCTTGCTGGGGGCTGAGCTGGAAGAGGAATTTACACTGACATAGAGGATTTTGACCTGTGCTCAAATAACTACTGCAGAGGAGACAAGGTGAGTAACATCACCCAGCTTCGGCCAGCCAGCACAGGGTCCAGCTCCAAGACCGGAAAGGCAAGATGCTGCTCACCCTGTCATTTCAAAGCAGCATTCGCTTTGAAATGTATGCATCTACTTTGAAAACAGTACTACATTTAGTAGCAATATTATTTTATTCTGAAAGCGTAAACTTTCTGACTTAACAGAGCAGAGGCGAGGGAGCCAGAGCACTAAGAGCAGGGAGGGTGCAGTGTGACCCTGTAATTTGTTTTGAGATGCTTAGTGTAAAAGGGATATGAACCTAAGACCGAGTGACTAAATAAAATCAATCGATAATGGGCAATGACTGCATAGTCCAGTAAAATATCAGCTGAATTATTAACTTTGACATTGTTACTGTAATCAAACTAATTTATTGACAGAGCTGCTATAATAATTAATTTCCAGTAACTTAGATAATTCTGCTATGTCAATACATACGAGGGAACAGGGCCAAACCCCACTGTGGTGGTTTTGTAATTGTGTTTTTAAAGCGAAGGAGGGGATGGGGAGGAGACAAACAGAGTTTGTTTGGCACTTGGCACCCAGTGCCTTTTTGGTTTTGTTTTTCCCTAAATGAATATATATAAACTGATTGCAGCTGTTAGTTTTCTGACGGTCTGATAAATGAAGTGTCAAAACCAGGCTCTGGGTGAGAGCAGGTGATTAAAAACAAACCCTGCCAGGCTCAAACTGGTGCTTGCTTTGCTTCTGAGGCAGCTGGAAAGGTCTCCACGTGCGGAGCAGCTCTGTGGGGGCTGCAGTGGGTGGCTGGGCTGTGAGTGTGGAGGGGATGGATGGGGCACCCGGGGCTCATCCCACTGCCCACTGCAGCCTGTGTGCCCTCAATTGCCACAGATGTGTGTGTGAAGTGCAGACCACGAGCGAGTGCAGGCTCTAGAGTGTCTTTTTGACCTTAAGACTGCTTTTAATAGGACATTTTGCTGACAGTCACGTGTGGATCTGAGGATCCTGTTGGCTTATGGCTGCTTGTCCATGCTTGTGCGATGCACTGGCCAAGCTTGTGCAATGCACTGGTCAAACTCACATAATGCACCAGCTGAGCTCCTGCGATGCACTGGCCAAGCTCACATGATGCACTGGTTGAGCCTGTGTGATGCACTGGTGTGCGTGGCTTCGCCATAGCCCGTCCCAGCCTGGAACCAGGGGAGTAAGACATGGGAAGGGAGAGCCTGGATGGGCTGCGTTTCCCAGACAGCTTGCTGGGTCTTTTAATTATTATTGCTTACTGGTGATTTCGTTGCTGTTAATAGAATGCAGCAGCTCCTCGTACTCTCAGCCCGAGGTGAAGGCTGGAGCAGGTGAAGGACCAGGACTGGTGCAGTGCAGAGGGGGTCAGGCACTGGCAGCCCCAGCTCCTCTCCCGGCTCTGAGAGCCACTGTGGGCTGGAAGGAGGCAGCTGGGGCGGCCACCCGCTGTCACTGCGGGGTCTGGCATTGGGGGTGCTTGGGGACATGGCTCGGGGAGCCCAGGGAGCAGGGGAGAGGGAGGCGGGGTAGGAGGGGCAGCCTGGGCATATGGTCGCCGGTGTTTGAATATTGCTGCCTGATTGATTTTTTTATCCTGGGATAAATGCTCCTGGGCGCTTGACAGCTTGTAGCTGCCCTCGTTAAGCTATGCCTCTGCATTCCTAATTCAGGGCTATGGGCAGCTGGCTGCTGGTGCTCTCCTGGAAGCTGGACCTGTTGTCTCCCGCCATGCACAGCACAGGTGCCAAGGACAGTAACTTTCAGACTATTTCTCTGAGCAATTAAACCCAGGCTTGGAAGCCAAAATCTTGGTTTCTGAGTCTTAAAATACCAGCCGCAGATCCTGGGCTGGATTTTGCAGCATGTGTAGTGTCCGTGCCCATTGCCTGCCAGCAGCAGGACACGGGTGGGCTTGGCCGGCTTGCTGGTAGTGGGTGGGCAGCAGCTCAGGGGCTCCGAGCCGGAGCTGCCCGCTGGCAGGGACATGGAGCACCTCGGGGCTGCACAGAGAGCCCACGGAGTGGGGCTTTGAACATGGTCTGTGGAAAAGCTTTAGGACAGTGATGCTAGGTGACTTACAGAGCTGAGCTGCAACCCAGCGATCACATAAACATGGGTTTCTAATCAAAAACAACCACCAAAATAATAATGAAAAGATCGTTAGTGATGGAGTTATTATTTCATTAGCAAATGATGCATCAAAGTACTGGTTTCCAAAGCCCCCTGTGGCATTGATGTGCTCTTTATAAAACAAAATGGCAAACCATATTCTGAGCATGGAGGAGGGCACACAGACAGCTCAGACTGACTTGCAGTATTTGTATATGTTGCACATTTGCATTCATGATGCAGACGGTCCCTCTGCTTGCACCCAGCAGTGGTTCCTCCTCACACTGGGGCACCTCCTTGCCTGAGGTCAACTGTGATGAGGCTCTGTCAGCTGCAGTTTATTAGATCAGATCAAGGTTCTGAAAAAATCCTCACTCAAAGGTATGCATCCATGTGCTTTGCAAACTTGGGAATGTCTTCTGTGAACTACTTGTGGTGTAATTCATAGACAAACATTTCAGCTGCATGCTGCCTTTGCAGCACTGATCGTGTCTTTTTCTTTACTTTGATTGAAATGACACATCCATAACTAAATTCTGGGGGATTTACCAAAATAACTTCTGGGCAAGTATGTTACTAGATACTATTTGAAAGATAACCGTGTCATCAGCAAGTGGGAGTTTTATTTGTCAGCTGGGGACACATGAATGAAAACTGAATTATCTGGACTCGGTGTGGGAGCGGAGCCTGGCTGTGGTGGGCAGGAGCCAGGGTCTGTGGGGTTGTAAAGAAGTCAGTGTCTCAGGGTTAGTTAGGTATCAAAGCAACAGTAATTTTGAAGGCACCAGTCTGGAAGGAGAGTCCTAACCCTGGTAGGTTTGAATGTAGCCTTCAGTAAGTAGTGCAGAGCAGAGAGGGACAGACGGATGGATGCTACTACTGTGGAGTATCGCTTCTGCAGGAGCTCTTGCCTTAGGTTACGTTGGTCAAGAGTCATCTCATGTCTTTGGCTTCACTCCTGTGGATTTACACACCAGCACGGGCAGCAAAATCTGACATATTGCTGTCCTTGGTCTTTCAAGTCGTACTAGGGAGGACAGTGGGAAACGAAATGTCAGAAGCTCTTTAGTTAGAATATATTGATATTCATCATATACCAAACATGTTCTAATTATACAGTAGCAGCGAGAGATACTGTAGAACTGGGCATGCATTTAATAAGAAAAATAATCAATAAAATTCAGTTTATTAAACTTCCTAAAAGCGACCACAATGTTACCTTCATTAAATTTCTGATCAGCCTATGAGACTTAGGAATGGCCATTTTAAACTAGAAATAAATTTTGCCACTGGGTGAAATCCTGTCATACTGCAGGCTGGCAGAAGTTTAGTGACTTCTAATGGAGTCGGGATGGTTTATGTCTCCTGCAGACCTCCCTGTCCAGTTGCAAAGTATTTCCATAAACCAAGACGTACTTCTCTGGGATTTTGGTCTCTGGCTGAGCTATAGGATAGTTTGAATCATCCACTGTAAAGGATACGTATGAGTTAAGATGATCTGAAGTAATTCAGGTTTGGGTTGATCTTTATGGGGTTTTTTAATCTTATATATTTAGAAAAGATCCTAATTTTAAACATGGCATTAAATGGTTCTGTACTCTCAGTTGTCTTTGGAGGTTGCTCTCAGGCTGTCCTGAAGATGCCTTTGTACCCTGGTCTTGGAAGAAGATGTGCTGCGGTAATGCAGCACTTACTTACTTACACTGCTGGGCTTTGTAGAGACTGAACTGACCTTTGGTTTGATGAACCATGGGCTGGTGCCCACCTCAGAGGCTTTAGGAAAGAGCAGGAACCCTGCAAATGTGGGACTTGCGTGTTTCTGGAGGAAACATTTCACTCCTCATACTTTAGCTTCAGAGGGGCATTTTCTTTTTTTTTTTTTTGTTTTAATCTCAGGACAGTGCCTGCCTGCCCCCTGTGTGGGAGACATCACTGTGGGTACAGTAACCCTACGGGTCCCCTGTCCCGCCAGTGGCACCTCCGGGATGGGCACTGCTGGTAGCTGCCTCTGCAAACACAATGCCCTTTTGCAGTCAATGAGTACGTGTCCTGCTCTGTCACCTTTGGGGAGGACATGGCACCCTTGGCAGAGGACAAAAAGGACAATAAGTTCTTGCCCTTCATAATGTAAATTTATCTGGAGGTTTAACCTGCCGGGCTGCTTTATCGCTGCTCTGACCGCGGCACTGGGCTGGCATTGCCACCAATGTGGACTGCTTCTGAAGCCAGCAGCCAGCCAAGTTAAAAGGACGTTCTTCAGCGAAGCAGAGGTTGTTTTATTATTATTATGGTTTGGATAAAGCATTGTCATTAAAAGGCTCCAGTTGAAGTTTGTCACTGTGGAATTAATGAGGCTTTCTTCTGCTGCACTGGGTCAGGAGATGACCAACTGCAGGGACGGCTGATGAAGGAAATGCTCCGGTTGGAGAGAACAGTAATTTGCAGAGTCTGTAGCCTCGTCTCACATTCCTGTCAAAGGCCTTCAAAAGATCAAGAGCAGCAGCATGAAAGGGATAGGACGGGGAGAAACCTGATTATTCTGAGGCTAAATAATTTATTTCCAGAGTGTTTCGACACATCCAATCCCTGTAAATTAGTGACTCACCCCCTCTTCATTCGGTGCAAGGTAATAGCACAGATTTAACAGAAAAATGAGCAACTTTTGAAGACCAGAAAGGGCAGTGAGGTGGTTTAGTGCAAGGGCCTGGTGAATGTGTCAGCGGAGGCTTTACCTGTCCTCTTCTGAGGAAGAGTCATGATTTGATGGCTCCAGGAGATAGAGACTCTATCACGTCTAGCGGATTTAGTATAAGGCTACATTCACTCTTTTACATACATAGCACCTAAATTGTAATTTGAAACTCTCTGGTTTTAGTCTTGAGCCACTGAACCTTGTTGCATTTTATTCTGCTAAATGAGATGCCCTACAAAAAGCTGATATTTCCTTGCCTTCATGACATTTATGTACCATAAAAGATGTTAATATTTCAAAGATCCCTTTAGTTTTAAAGATTTTAAGTATCAGTATTTAAAGATTTAAGATCTCTTACACCTGAGTTACAGGAGCCAGCTCTCCCCTGCGGGGAAGAGAGGCCCCTGGCATGTTGTCTGCCTGTGCTGGGGAAGGGATGGAGGGAGGCTGTGGTCGAGGCAGGTTTGAAGCATCACCAGCCTGTGAAGTCCTGGGGTGGGTCAGCTCTGTGGCAGGGGTGACTTCCCACCCCAAACCTGCCTCTATGTGCTGTCGCCCTCGGCACATGGGCTTCATCCCAGCTCCAGTGGGACATCTCTCTGGTCTCGGGCTACTGCACAGTACTTAGCCATGAAGACTGGTCCAGACTCACTGGCGGGTGAGCGCCCTTGGAGGGGAACTGGAGGTGTTTGTGCGTCACACAGCTCTCATGGTGGGAGAGACAGGCTACGACCTTTCCCTAATTTGGCAGGATGGGACAAAACCTTGCCCACATGTGGGCAAAGGGTTTCTAGGCATGTTTTTGTCTCTGTTCTTTAAAGCCTGTTCACGTTCAGAGCCAGTGAATTGCAAATACATCAGGTAAAATCCAACTGACTCCAACCTGTCATATAAACCACAAATTGCTGGGAATTATGCCTTCACACTGTAAAGTCACTCTAAAACAGGGTGTACGCTTCTTTTCATCTGCAAGCCCAAGAGCCTTTATAAATGCTGAATTTATTTTTCCTAATGGATGCATGTAATAACTGTGGCTCCCTTCTGTGCAAATAGCCTGTATGTTGAAGGGTGGACAAGGTTTGTTAAATCAATGTTTACAAAAAGTCATAATAGCTGGGGCTTCTATCCTTTGCTACAATATATTATCAAAACAAAGCGGCCCAAAATATAAATACATTGTCTTTAATAAAATGCATTTGAACATATTTAACATACTTTATATTCAAAGTGGTTCTTTTATGTTCTGCAGTGGACCAAAGCAAGGGCTGAATTTCTGTGCATTCCCTGTTAGCATCGGTGATGGGGCCTGCTGAAACTGCTCTGTGCTTTACGGCAATGCTGGCAGGGACAAGCCTGGGTGAACTCAGAATTAATTCTCCTTTTGACTTCATTCCTGAAAAATTCGAAGCGTTCAGAGGGAAACCAGAGCTTGATGAAGCCAGCCAGAAGACTGCCACAGGCTGGGGTCAACCAGAAATGGCTTGGATCTACAGAGTGAACCGCAAATCACCAGTCCAAAGTTCTGCTCTGCTACTGCTTCAGAGCACGCTGCCTGCCGGTGATTTGCCTGCCGGTGAGCTGCCTGCTTCGAGCTGCCTGCCGGCGAGCTGCCTGCCACTGCTGCTCTTGTTGTGCACTGGGACTCCGTGGCCTGCTAAGATATGCCAAAGATAGCATGCTGGTGCTCTGTATTTTCACCGGCAATGCTGGGGAAAGGCAGTAGTGCAACAGGCAGGACGCAGGCGCGGCAGGGCAGAGCCCCTGCCAGCATTTCAAGTGCTCGTGCAGCCAGGACTCTTTCTCTTTAATGTGCCTGGGATAACCCTGTGGCCCTGGCACCCCAGCGGGTCTCTTCAGAAAGCCCCACAAGCAGTTAAATCCTGACAGAAACGGAAACTTTGTCTTTGCACTTCCCGGGAGGTATGGAAACACCGAGGAAAATGGAGCATGGAGGTGTTTGGCTAAAAGATACCCAGCATTAGTTTTGCAGTGTGTGCAGCCCAGGAGCAGGATAACCATCAAGCATATGCTCGGTTCTGATGGCAGTGGTGCTGGGGAAGGGCTGAATTCGGCCCCACAGGGAGCACCGACAGTCCCCTGGGCTGCGGGCGCTGGGGCGTGCTGCTGCCCAGCGGCGGGGGAATAGCTCACTGCTGCTTGCTGAAGCCAGGACAAGCTCTGACCCTTTTCAGCACAACCCCCCAGGATGGTGCTCACTGCAGTGCCCACGCTTCCGCTGAGAAAAACCTGGGAAACCATAAAAGTAGCAGCCAGTTAATTTATAACCTGTTGTTATTAAGTGAAATGGCTGCAGATTAATAATGCACAGAAAGGAGCTGGGACTCAGCCGACCATCTCAAAGTAGGAATCTCAGGAACATTAATTCCAACAAGCTACATGGTGACTTGAGTCCCTGTAAAACCGCAGCAATCCGCAGGACACAGCCTGTAAATACCTTTCCGGTCCCGTTGCTCTTGCCAACAGTTTTTGGAAAAGATCCAACAGACCCAAGCTTGTTGGACAGGAGAAGCCTGTGGATTGCAAGCTGTTGTTTCACAAGCCAAGTTTGGGTTATTGCTTATTTGGAAGTCCTCAAGGATTTCTGGGTGCTAGCAGGCAGCTGAGGGATGGCTCTTTTTCCCTTTGCACCCCGGGCTATAGATATTCCTTCCTTTCCCCCTCGCACGCAGTCCGTGGGAGCTGGGAGGTCCAATCTTGTGTCCATATAATGCAGCTGCGCCAGCCCTCGCTGTGGTGGAAATCCTGCTTGGCCATCACAAGAGGATCCTGCTGGGTCCAGGGAACTTCTTCATTGAACACCTGAGCACAGAAGAAGCTGCCCCACAGAAACTGGCTTGATTTGCAGTTGGGATTAGATAGGAACAAGTGCAATAGCACACTAGTGTATCTGTACAGTGCACAGATAGTCATGCATATTATATATATATGAAATAAATGGGCATTTCATGTATTCACCATCAGCCAAGCTCAGATCCCAGGGTTAGTGAAGCCCAGCACTACTGGAAGGAGCTGGGGAATGTCCTGGGCACATGGGACTTTAAGGACTGGGGGGCCAAGGGGTCGCTGCGAGCCAGGGGAACACCTCACTCCTTCATGGAAAGTGGCCTTGGGTGTAGAGCTCATGTAGGTAATTTATCCCTGGTCCCAAATCTTTTACTGCATTGGTGTGATCTAAATTACTTCATTGAATATACAGCATCTTACCTGCAGGCAGTCAGATGCTCCCACTTCCGACAGAGATCAGCTCACACCTAGGGCCATTTTGTCAATGCCGCTGGTAACCCAGTATCACACATTTATTTGAAAATTGTTATCTTCTGCCTTTGTCACTGTGTTTATAATTTGTCAAAACAGTATTCTTAAAATACTCATTTCCACATCATGAAAAATACAGGCTTCGCATTTAATTTTTATAATTGTATTGGGGATCTGTTAAAGAAAAACAGGGCAGTGCCTGCACCCCGAGAGTGGGACGTGCCCCCCATGAGACCAAGCACAGGCTCTGACTCTGCATGGAGACTCATGATGAGCCACGGATGGAGGAAGCACGTGGAAAACCACCACCGGCTTCCCCAGGGCTTGCTCGGCCCTGCTGGGCAGAGAGCCGAGGGATGTGCCCGGAGGTAGCGTGGCCAGGGGGGCTGGTGGGGAGAGCTGTGCTCAGAATCAGCTCTTCCTCTGGGTGAAAACTTCATCAAGGGAGCCCGAGCAGGATTTGAGCCTGTAAAACACACTTTACATCCCACCAAAGTTCTTGTAACTCTGGGCAGAGACTTGTGCATCTTGAAAAAGCTGTTTATCCCCGCAGAGCGTGCTTTTGGGGAGCTTTCTGCTGTCTCTGGGCAACCAGACCTATCGACTGTTGTTCTTCCTGCTGCTGCTCAAGATAAAATAATTTGCTTTCTGTGGTTCCACCTCTTTCATTTCACGGCCTTTAATGCTCTCTAGCATTCTGCTTTTTTTTTAAACATAGTTTCTTTGTTGTGTTTTTTTTTTTTTTAAACTGAGATCAAATTAGCTGATAAAAGGAAACTTAAAATTAGATGCTCTGTGGGTCTGAGGCTGGGTGGTGAGGTGTTTCTTCCATGATGTGTGGGACTTGCAGTGAGAGTGGAGCTGCAGCAAGGCTGAGCTGTGTTGGAAAGCCTATCCCTCAGCGGCGGCCACGCTGGTGCTGGCTGGGGGCTGAGGGGCAGGAGCCGCGGGGAGCTGTGCCACAGGGATGCATGCGGCCATCTCAGCAGGGACGGTTTATTTGATGCCAGGGTTTCATTTGTAAACTCTCTGGAGGAGCCTGTGCGAGGTGGTGGGAGGGCTACCAAGACCGGCTGCCACCTCCCTCTCCTGGCACCGTCTTCGGCAGCTCTGGCCACCAGCGTTGCTCCCTTGCGCCTCACCATCGGGCTGATCTCACCCTGCCTGCTGCTTCGGTGGTGGGGCTGAAGCCCCGAGCCAGCCCTGAGGCAGCACAGCGGAGACCCAGCATTGCCCCACTGCTCCCCTTGGGTTCCCCTTCGCGTTTACCCGCATTTGCCTTTTCATGGCTAATGGGGCTGGTTATGAGTCAGCCCTGGTTTTGCACTGCCCTCTTCTCCCACAGACTTTGAAATAGGCTCCTTCTTTCTGTATTATAACCCCCAAATCCTCCCACTTATCCAGGCATCTGAGCTGCTACTCTGAACTGATAAGCCAGAAGGAGAAAACTGTAACTAAGCAAAAAAACCCCGGTTAAATAAAATGGTGGTGACCATTGCAGGAGGGGTCTTGTGCTCAACTACTGTTGCCTTTACAAGCCTTCAGACTTTGACCAGCATGCTATTAAGTTTCTACTCTGAATTATTTAATGTTATCTACAAACATCAAGTGAATGAAAACAATATAATTCGGGATTTGTTACTCTTGCTGTCTAAAGCTTATGTTTTAATTTAGAAAATGTGGCAATTAGCAGAGGTATCTGTAAAACCTCAGTAATCTGAGGTTTTACTTCAGCTCATCGGGCCAGTTTGGGTGCCTGACACCTCCTCCTTGCCAATTTTGTCTTGCTCTTTTGGGGAGTGATTCATGCTTTACCACTGAGCATTATTCAGCTTCCTTATTCTCCCACCATGCAGCAAACACATCCATTTCTCACAATTCCTTTACCTGCAAGATTTGGGCCGCCTTTTGCATGCTTGTTTTGTAAATAAACATCTTGGGTAATGCCGCATCTGTGCAACCTGTTTGCTTTCAAATTCATGTGCTCAGAGCAATATCGATCAGCACTGAGATCATCGATCGACGTCTTTAAGCCTGTTTGCGAGTGTGAGAGGCAGGCGGTACTGCTGCCGGTCACACTGGGCTCACAGGGTTGGTCTGGCTCTGCTAAGCCGGGCTGATGTTTTTGTGCAGCGGGTGCCTGTTGTTGAGGTGAGGGGTGGCCACTGAAGGGAGGAAGCTGAAGACAAGGGCAGCAGTCACTCCGACACCTGGGGTCTGGTGATGCTCCTGTGCGACCCCCAGGCTCCAGCCGCGCTGCTCTGGGGGTGGCAGGACCCACCTTGGCAGGGCTTGGGGAAACCAGCCCAAGGTGCTTTCACTGGGGCAGCTCGACCAGCGTTGTGTCACAGACTGTTGGGCAACCACCGTTGGTGTGCATGGCTGGCACAGAATGAGCCCGCCAGCTGGGTGCTGCTGACATGGCCACGGGCACCGAGCACCCACCTCGCAGCTGGCAGGGACCCAGCCCCTGCCTGCCCTCGGAGGCACCACAGTGCCCGTGGGGCAGAGCGAAGCCCGGGCTTTGTGCACAGCCACTGGGACCTCCCGGGCTCCTGAAGTCCTCGGTTTGCTTCGCATGTGCTTCTCTGGCTGCTGGCAGACCATGGGTGGCACATATCTTCATTTGCTCTCACCCGATAGGACCCGATGTGGGGCCACAGAGCTGCAGAGCGATGTGTGACACTGCAAAGTGACCACAGCCCAAACCACTATGCTCGGTACCACTGCTGCCCTGCACGTCTCTTCGGGTATGTCACAAGAGATGCTCTGTCCGTAATTTGGTTTTAGTCTGTTTGCTACAAAAAGTGTCCCTTTTTATATTGAAGCATCCACATAATGAAGTTGTTCATGCTCCCTTCTGGTCCCCAGAAGTGAAAGATTTCAATGCAGCAATCGCTGTTGATTGCCAGCTGCTCACATTTGCACACTAATAGATAAAAATTAAGTGGTGGTGAGTATTTCCAGTTCTGCAGTGACATGCTAGGTTGAGAAAATTTAAATAAAGGTGCTTTTGATATTATTAGCTGCAAAGCACTGGTTTCAAGGTTTCTATCAGCCTGTGACTGTTGACATTACGTCCTGCACCCAGCAGCTCAGGCTCTGCCCCAGCTGCAGGAGAGGTTTACATGATAAACAGGTTTCTGTCCTGGGGCACCCACCCATGGGAAACTTCAGTAAGTCCTTCATGAAGGACTCCTTTTTCCTGAAGAATCTCCTTTCAGGACAGTAGCCAAGAAAAGCTGTAATTTGAAAGATGAGCTTTGCTGGGTATTTATCCTCCGTGTATTAGCTAGCGGCCATTTCTCTGGGGTGCCAGTCCACAGTGAAACATGGTACCACCACATGGCAATTACTATAAATCCATTGAGCAGTAAGGGAACAGGCAGGGCATTTGAAATAAGGGAAAATTGCATATAGTTGTTTGCTGTTTCTCTTCTGAAGGTCATTTAACTTGGGAGAAATACACAGTGACATTTCACTGACTCTCCGGAGGAGCACACCGAATTCTGTTGTGGTGGTGGATTGAGTTTGCCCGTCCTAACGATGCTTCCAGCACATTAGTGGAGTCGCTGCTCTTCTGTATAAATCTGCTTTAGAAGCCCAAGAAGCTTGTGTTAAAATTACAAAATGTAAAAAAAAAAAAAAAAAAAAAAAATTAAAATAATGTGAATAATGTAAAAAAATGTGGGAACACCCTTGGTGAGAGGGGCTGCAGATGGTCACCTACGTGGGCTCTGGTACACGGGCTTGGCTGAAATGCTTCAGACACTGAGCTGGGTCGTAGATTTGGGGGTGCAGAGAGTCCTGGTCCTGTGTGCTTTTCCCACCCAGCACTCGAGAGGCGTGAGCTTGGCGTACAGCGAGTTAGGAAGTGCAAAGCCTGTACTGACCCAGCAAACTGAACCAGCCTTCCTCAGCGGTGCAGCATGGTTCCCACAGGTGACGGTCACTAGCTGGAGGACTGTGCAGATAAAATCTGATCTATGTAAACCTGTCAGGACCTGTTCTACTGTATCAGCAGGTGGTGCTTTTGAAAAACTCACTTAACCATTTATTGGAAGGCCTGTTACTAACCCATGCTTTGCAGTTAGGATGGTCCGTTCTCCATCCCCTGCCGCTTTGTGCACAGCCCATCGGGAGCGGGCAGCAGGGAGGAAGGTGGGCGAGCACCCTGCAGCTCCACTCGCCAGGATGGATCTGCTCAGCGAGCGGTCACAGCCGGGCGCCGGGGGCTGCGCTTCCACCTGCAGCTCTGTACAGGGCGTTCAAAATTGTTGTGACACTGCCCCAGGCAAGAGTAATCAAGGAAACGGAGACCCGTTATTCTGCTGAACTTTTATTCTGACTGATACAACACACATTGATTTGGTACACAAACAAGCTAGTTTTTAAGGCAAAAAATGATCTCAGAATCATTTTTCCATACATTATGGTTCCCATAACATCTTTGACAGAAGTACAACATATTAAAACCAGTATTAGAAATACTACTGTAGTGGAATTTAAATACATCACATAAAAGGCATCTTTAAAGAAATGCAACAAAAATACACCACTCAAACAAGTAAATGGGAAACAAAAGTTTTCATTTACACTAAACTCTTTGAATTCATTTTTGAAAGTGCGTTCCTCCAGCCATGTTCCACTACGACAGTCATGGCTGGCAAATAGTGCTTAAACTCCTTTTCTGTAAACAAATTAAAAGCAGACATTCTTTCCCATTTTCTGATATTTAAAGTAGCTTCTTCATGTTACCACACCCAAAGATGGACAAAATATAAGTGTCCTATTTCACTAAGAAAAGGCATGGCATAACAAAATTATTTTAAGTGAACTAAAGTGAAACCACCCCTGACACTTAGGAACAACAAGCTCATGTCCAGCTACTCTAGAATTGAACAAGGGTCCCTTCCCACAGCCGACTTAAGGCAATGTCACGTTTGAGCTGTTCTCTCATTACCATGTATTTGATTGATTGTGTACAGGAAAAAACAGCATTCCCCTCTTGCTGCTATAAAAGAGCTGATAAAAAGGGGATTGATTCACTCTTCCTTGCAGAACCTCTCCCTCACTCTCCCACTGACGATCCCAGAGTCGGCTGTATGCTCTGTAAGTGCTGCTGCTCAGAAATTTCTTGACAAAGAATGATTCAGTCTAATTGTTAAGGTCATCCCGACATATTTTACAAGCGATTGGGTTTGTTTATTTGTTTTAAAAAGCTAATGTACATAAACTGAACAATACGAATCCTCTGGACAGACGAACAGGCTTTTTATATTCCAGAATAATTTTTTAAAAGAAGTATGAATCCTGCAAGGCACTTTTTCAAAGAGAACGAGTAGTATTTTTATTTCACCGTGTTCCCCAAAGTGCTGATTAGTAAATGGACTGGGGCTAGCAGCACCACTGATGTGCAGGCACGTGTAGTCGTTACATGCAACACTGGCTCACACACAGTGCAGCAGCTCGCCAGGGCCCCGCGGCTCCGAGCATGGGGTCTCACAGCCTGAAGGATGCAGTTGACTCGTAACTGAAAAAGGAATTTATTGCATGAAGTTGAAGAAGATGATGGGACTGACAAAAGAAAGGCAGTACCTTACAAAATGTGCCTCTCTGTGGTTTTAGGCTGGCTCTTGAATTAAAGACAGACATTAGCTTTTAAGTTGCACTCGAACGCCACCCAGATAAAATTAGATTTATGCAGATAGTGGCTACTGCTGTCAGATTAATTATTTTTGTTTGACTGATACGAAGATAAGCAATTAGAAAATGCAGTAGCAGAACAAGAAAAGTGAGTAGCCAGTTTCTCTTTTGAGTAGTTACTTTTATAGACAAAGGAAGAGAAGTAAAAATAAAAGTTCTGTGCAAGAAATTCCTAGCAGATGCAGGATTACATTTGCCTTTAAGGCCCCTGAATTCGATACTATATGGCACATAGTATATGGTGTACTACTGTATGTTATATTGTATTTTATTGTATTTGCACCTAATTTCACCCAAGAGGCCATGCAACAGGAGACATTAGAGGCTATCATCTACAAAAGGGTGAAGAAAACGAGGAAAAAATGTAGCCCTTGTAAAGATAAACTTCAGATGTGACGCAAATGGATTAGAACTCAGTTTTCTAATGAAACCTGAAAGTTACCTGGGGGAAAGATCCGACTAATGCACACACTTCTACCCACCTCTTCCAGTTTGCTTTATTTTAAAAATTGCCAAAGCTGCCATATCTCTGAAATGTGTCTTTTTGGAGGAAAGAAGAAATAAACTCATTTGGGTTACTATTTTGGCCACTTTGTAGGACATTTTAGTAATGAAGAAGTTTTGAGTGGCATCCCCATTACTTAAAAATTATTTGATGTTAATTTTATTCCTAGACATGTGCACTTCCAACGAAAACAACTCATATGAAAGCAGTATTTTTGGCTTCGTAAACCTTTGCCGTTAAT
Organism: Aptenodytes patagonicus; assembly: GCF_965638725.1. Lineage (NCBI taxonomy): Eukaryota > Metazoa > Chordata > Aves > Sphenisciformes > Spheniscidae > Aptenodytes > Aptenodytes patagonicus. The sequence goes on along the minus strand of NC_134953.1, from coordinate 57,675,056 downwards.
CTACAGGAAGAACATTTACTGTCTCTTACAACCTGTTTATCACTCTCTCCATCTGCTCAAAGTAGTTTTATAGTGTGCTTTGCAAACAGCAATTCTTGTTACGCCTGGCTATTTCACAGGCTGCTATTTAAAAAAAAAATCATAGATTTCTCACTTGTGCTATTTGTCCCAATGCTACATCCTCCGCAGCAGATGAGCTTACTTTAGCATCCACGCAGAATGAGTATTTATCAGGACAAATCCATGTGTCATGAGACTCGTGCTACCTTCAGTTCTTGAAAGAGAATGATATACCATCATTGGTACAACACAACCTTCTCAGTTTTAAGCCACTGAAATCCAAATAAAGTCTCCTAATTTTGTCTTCCTTTAATTCTTGTATTTTTTGCCCCTTTCTCCCCTTGTCCCTCCAGAAAAAAGGAGGAAGAAGGACTCTCTGAAGTAGATAATCTTAGTATTAAAATATATATAGGAGTGGGTCTCTTCAGTAATTGAATCTGTTGAATCTGTTCCAAGTGTCCCCTGATAGGAAAACCATTTTTTCTACCTTAATGCAAGAAAATTCCCTCCAAACTCTATTGTAGGCACACAAAACATCATGTTCTGCAGCTCAGTTATGAATGGCGATAACAACAGAATGTAGAAATTCCTTCTTCTGTATTGGAGAATTTTTGGCACATTGGTTAAATAATTATTTGGCACTATAAGTCTACTCAGTAATACCATTTTCAGCTATTTATGCAGATGCTAACATGTTACAGATACCCCAATTCACAGTAAGATTTAAAACTACTCGTTGGCAAAAGTAGCTTCCATGCAAATGGATCAATGTTCCTTCATGCCGTTGTCCGCCGGATTTCCTCTGACAAGGTGATTGATCTCTCTTTCCACTCATTGTTAGAGCACTTGGAGACAGTGTTGGCTGCTTGATAGAACTTCTGGAGGAGGATCTTTCTGAGTAGCAGGTAAACCCATGGATCCAGTATCTGGTTTAGCGAGGCCAAACGCACAGCTGTCAAGAAGAAATTGCATTCCTTGTGCAGTTCTGAGCTTTGGGCTTCACCGGAGAATCCCTTGCAGTGTTCAAACGATGTGTGGCTGAAGATCATCTTCAACATCGTTATCTAAGGAAGGTTAGGAGGAAAAAGTGATATGTGTTAAGAGACTGTTATCTGTATATCACTGTATATCCCTAAAGACAAAATCCTGTCAAGAAATTTTTTTCCTCCCTCATCCAATTCAAACTGTGACCAGAGCGAATAAGCATTGAGAGAGCAGCTCAGTTTGCGTATGCGTGTGTAAAATGAGTGATAAACATGATACCTTTCAGTTATCAGTCAGATTTATTTATAGATCTCATGCTAAAACAAGGCAGCACATGCTGCTTCCCTGCTTGAGACACAACAGAAAGCTGTGTGCTAAATCCTAGAGGTTCAAGATGGCCTTGGCTAGAAGGCCAAATTACTGACCTTGCAAAATTGACTTAAAGGAACTTTAATTTTATCATTATCATATTATCGCAGTTACAAGGAACAGCTGAATAACTTGTGATGAGTAGAGCTCTTCAGAATTATGTTATGAAGAGTAAATGTCAGAAAAAAGAATTTCAACTACAAAAATGTCTTCATTTTTTTAAAAGCTAAGATGTTTTATTCTATGACTTCTACATTTTAGAATTTAATTTTAAGGTAAACTATTCTGCTTATGAACGAAGCCAAATTAAAAGAAAAGGGTTAATAAAGGTGTTTTGGGCTAGGAGTCAAGAAAACATTTTAAGTCAACAGAAAAAAATCTTTTTCTTTTGTCAAAAGCCACAGACTGCATTTTGTGTTAACCTGATGTATATTTCCTCCTTTCCCTCCTCAGTTCAGCTCCCCCAGTGAACAAAGCGATATGTTTAGGAATCTGTATCCCACAGCATCCGAACTGGCATGACCAAGAGACACTATTTACACTGTAAAATGTTTCACACAAGTAGAAGTTTCTGTAACTGATGTCTCCCATACCTCATAGCACAGATCAGCAAGCTCTGGCCTGGGAGCCAAAAGCTACATGCAGGTTGATTTTTGGGGGATTAAATGCCATCAGGCATCGCAGCATCTTGATTTACAATACTAGTTACGCAGCATAGAGCTATTGGGGTCCTGCCATGGGTATTACATGGATGGCACATGTCAGGACATAAGCACTGGTCAGCAATAGTCACTCATTTATTCAGAAAAGCCAAAGAAGAGGCAGCTTTGATCAATATTTTCACCCCAAAATCTGTATTTTAAGGTAATTTTATCACTCATATTTCAAAGTGTCAGCGAAGATACGTGCTGTTGGTACGGCACAGGCAGCAGGGAGGATTCATTTTTCTTATGGGTTGCTTACAAGGCTTACAATCTTTAAAAGACTTACTTACAAACTGAAGACTGCACTATAATGATTCAATCAACTGAAATAGCAATACTTTGTACGCCCTCATTTTCCAGATTAAGACATAAACTTGCTTTACAGCTATCAATGCCATGAGCCTTGAAACACAAGGACACCTTTATTCTCATGTTACAGACTAGAAGGGTAAGACACTGCCAAGGGCTGCTACAGGCTGCACGGAAAACCTGTGACTGAAAAAGAACCCAGCTTGGGATCTCCAGTGCAGTGCTCCAGCCACAGGAGCACTGATTTTGTTATCAGGCTGCTGATTATTCCGGTAAAAACAGTGACAAGCCTTTTTTGTTTGGTTTTTTTTTCAAAGCTGGTGAGAGACCTCACCAAAGCTGGTGTCGTGATGCTCTTATATACTAATATATAACCATGGGAAACATGAATCACATTTTGAAAGATGTCAGACATACATAATTTTCCATGGTTTAGTTGTCTAAAGTTTTCTCCTGAGCTTTCTGTACCAACTACAGCTGCTTAAAAATATATCACTTTAGAGGCTTTTAGTTGCTTCTCTACAGATAAGCTACATTAGATTTTGTATTGCAGTGTTTTTTCCAGGAGCCCATAAACACGGGGAACAAAACGTCTTCTGAGCAGGCACTTGCCATGCAACTTGCTGCCAAATGACGTGCGTATCAGCTGTATAATGGGGAAAATACCTGTGCTCTTACACCTGGCTGTGATGCACAGTGAAGCTCTTGGGTGCTTTAGAGCAAGGAAAAAGGTAGAGCTGATGTGAGGACGGGGCATGCTTCATAATGTCCGTCAGGTAACTGCAAGCAGGCCTTGTCCCTGGGTACCGAGTCCTACCACGGACTGAAGTGTGGCAGTGTGAAGTGACCTGCCACTTGGGAAGCCAGGGGTAGGGCCTGTGTGCTACACTGTACTCCGAGGATAGGGCTATTGAATACCTAACTTTTCCCGGACAGGTCCTTTTTTTGCTTGCAAATCTCTTCTGGGCATGACTTGAAGACCTTTACTGTCTGAATTTACTGTCTGGAAATCCTGCAGAATTGAGATGCAGTAGGTCCGCACATTTTGATGTGTCTACTGTGTATGTCAAGGAGATGGATACCTATACACAAAGGCTCTGATGCACATCTAATTCACTGTGTTTGCAAAGGTCAGTGGTACCATACACTAAATAAACTGGCAGCCAGTTCTGAAAACACAGGGAACAGCCCGAGGGACAAGACTCGCAGTCAATTATTCACAGCCCTGTCCAACTTCTTGACTTCAGCCTTTCAAAAGAACCAAGACAATCCACACCAGCAGCAACACAAGCTGAGTGATCCCAGCCAAGGTTTTCCCACAGAAAGCTGTCTTCAGAGTGAAGTGTCACCCAGAAAGGTCACGTCTGGACTGCTGCTGTCCCCAGAAACTGGGACAGTCAGGGCAAGAGTGACCAGGAGCAGAGGCTACAGGGGAGGATTTTTCCATTCAAAGGGATATTCTGGGTGCCAGATCAATAACCATGTGTTGACCTTGGATAGACTTAGATGAGTCCGGAAGGCAGGGCAGCTTGGACAGCAAAGTAGAATTGTTTTTGTTTCTTTAAATAGAAGCAGTTGAGGATTCCATCTACTACATTTAATTTAAATAAAAATGAAAATGAGTAACCATTGGTAGAGCTTTTTAAAAATACAGATAGATACAGATCTAGACCACATCAAACAGCCACTTGTGCACCAGATCCACACAACCACAATCCTACCACTTCCTCTGCCACCTCCGGCTGTTTAGGACACTGTCGCTGTCACAGCTCCATCTACGCTGCCTGCAGCATCTGCCTCCTGTGCCCACCAGAGTCCAGCACAACCCACCTCCTGAGGGGGACAGCAGCATCACCATGCCATAAAGAGTAGCAATATTATGTAAATATGCTGCGCCCACGTTACAGCCAATGGAAACCACACCGCATTTGTCATTCCCAGTATTTGGATTACTTTCTCCCAGATCAGCTCTTCTAGCTCTTCCTTTGGGAACTCTGCAATGACCCTTGTTTTGCAGACCTTGTTGTCTTGTTCTTTTGTTAGTGAACCCACGGAGCTACAAAAATATCAGGCTAATAAAATACATTTTCCAAGCAGACAACTTCTGCTTGTTTTTATTACGTCATATTCCTTTACTGGAATATTTGTTGGACCAACAATTGCTCTAGTGGAAATTTTATTTGTTTGATATCCTTCGAGGTTGTTTATCATGGCCTGTACTGGTCTTCTAAATGAATTAAAAGAAAGACTGCAAAAGGTAGAGGAACAACATCAGGTGGAATAAAGTCAATGGAACTACACAATTTATGCCAATAAAAAATTTGGCTCAAAATACAGTTGATAATTGTGTTTATTCAATTAGAGTAGATAAAACTTTACTGTTATCACTGAATGTAGTTTTATAATAACATTAAACCTCCACTGCTTTGGTTTTCAAACTCGCAACCAAAGACAAGATGCATTTTGTGAGATATCTTTACAGTGTTTTGAATAAAGCTGGACAAGAACTCTTCAGTGTTGTTTCATAGGCTCCCCAGCTGGCAACCATCACTGTGATATATTGCCACCAGCTTAACTTTACATGGGCAGCCTGTGTTACCTCAGGGACTCCCAGGCAGCTTACTATTATATTGCAAAAAATTTAGAATGGACTTCCATTGTCATTAGGGGGAGGGGGGCGGGAAGATGTCTGGCTTCCGCTTTCCCGAAGATATTTTTCCAGTTTTACAAACTATGTTGGAAACTGCTGCTATCTGCAGTAAAAGATGAAGACTAAAACAGCTGATGTGCTTAAAGGTGCATATTTTTCAGCCAAGCAAGAGCTGAGTAGCTGGAACGTGGGGTAAGAATCTGATGGGAAATTCCTGGTCCCAGACTGCAAAATCTTTTCTTGAGATAGCTTCCAAAAAAACAAACATGTTTTCTATGCATCATGAAGACAGGAGGACTCATCCTCTTACAGTGCTTCTCCTTTCCCATTACCCCTAATCTGTTGCTTAAATAATTCTCTCACACATAAAGAAGTGAGCCATAGAAGGAACAGAGGATTCTCCTGATGAAATACAAACAGTGGCTGTGGTAAGTGAACTACGGAAAGCCACAATGGAGAGGATATGATTTTTCCTTGTAATGACTAACAATACCTATAGTCATGTACCATCTTGTTTTGAAATCAAAATTGTAATTTTGTCTCATTAAATTTTTAGGACTCTCTTCCACCACCTCTGCTGAAGCTGAGGCAGAATGAAAGACTTCAGATCAAGCAGGCCAAATGCCGTTACAGATTGTGGACCCCTGAAGCAGAACTTCCCATTGCCTAGCAATGGACACGGATTTCTTTTTTAAAGTAGAAATGCTGCCTGTTGCAGGCAAAGCTAAGACAAGTCCAGCCAACTAGACTACAGAGGGGCATGTCTGGACCCGCACCACCTTAACCTTGGTTCACCCCCTCCCTGTAGCTGCTCATCCATCAGATTGACAGTAATCCAGAAAGGATCTAAGTTATATGGCACCTGACGATCTATCTTTATTATCAACCTTCTTGCAGTAGGGCAATGCAAGACCTCCTGGTGTGCATGGACCACAGACGTATCAATATGTCCTGGGAAGAACTGCTTCTCAGAGCCGGCTCCGCATCAAGGCCGTGCTGCTTTCTGCACGGCAGCACCGCACATCTGGCATGTGTGCAGGCAGCACTGCATGCAGTGCTCTCTCATCTGCCACCCCACAGGCCACTCACCGGCAGAGCAACCTCAAGCAAATCACTTCTCTGTTTCTGAGAAACATATGATAGTGAAATAATTTGCAATCCTCTCAGAGAATTACTGGAGAAGGCTGAGGATTTTAATAAGAACGTGTTTATAGAAGGATAATAATGCAGGGAATCATGACAAGGTCCCATCAAAGTCTAGCGGGATTCCAACAAATGTGGTCTAATTTTTACCACTTGGTTATGACCTTATCTAGACAAATACAATCCAGCAAAATCCAGTCTTTTGGCCAAACTGAAATGATCAGTACGCTGGGGTGGTTTTGAAACAGGTGGCTATTTCAGCCTCAGATGGAAGCAGAGCATTAGTGGGAAGAGTTACCGATTCATAGAAAAAGAGCCATCTATTTTCCTTGCAGCTCAGTGATATCACTGTCTTTTTTTCTCTCTAAGTGAAGGTGCTTTCCATAACTATGTTTTGTACATCTAAAAATATTACAAAATAATATATTTTTAATAAAAATACCTGTTAAGGAGAATGTATTTAATTTCTGTCTGTCAGGAGGGTTAAATAGGAAAAGCAGCAGAATACCTGAGCATTTTGGTTTTAAATAGCCTTGAAGCAACTCTGTCAATGAATATTTTGTAGCCTGGAGCTCTAAAAGAATTACGAGAATTCCAATTTTTGCTGCACCGGTGTTTCTGTGCAATCAAGGAATAGCTTCCTCTATTTTACCTCATACTCATTTCAATCTGCTGTCAGTTTAGTTCAATGCTGATACTCCACAGTTGAGCACCAAAATAAATCGAAGGTTAGCGTGAACTGGAAACCACTTATGATAAAGCAGTATCTTATTTAAGTGGAGCATTTTCCCACGTTCTCAAGTAAGATCCCGAGCGCACAACAAAAGGAGACAATGCCTGCATTATGTATGCACTTCCTCTCTTCTACCAAATCCAGCATAAATGAAGAAAAGGCGGGATGCTTCGTTAAGCCGTTTAGAGCACAGCCACTATCGTCAGAAGTTTAATTTTTCTGTTAAATCACATTTGATTTTGTCATTTTCATCAACAGATCAAGTCTAAAAATACTGTCTGTGTAAAAGGGTATTGTTTACCTAATAGTAACAGTTGTCAGAATCCGTTAGTTCTCAGTTATAAAACTGTCCTTGTTTCGGCTGGGATAGAGTTAATTTCCTTCCTAGTAGCTGGTACAGTGCTGTGTTCTGGATTTAGGATGAGAATAATGTTGATAACACACCGATGTTTTAGTTGTTGCTAAGCAGTGCTTACACTAGTCAAGGACTTTCCAGCTTCTCATGCCCTGACAGCGAGAAGCTGGGAGGGGGCACAGCCAGGACAGCTGACCCAAACTGGCCAAAGGGACATTCCATACCATGTGACGTCATGCTCAGTATATAAACTGGGGGAGTTGGCCAGGGGGTGGTGACCGCTGCTCAGGGGACTGGCTAGGCATCGGTCGGCGGATGGTGAGCAATTGCATTGTGCATCACTTGCTTTGTATATTCTGCTATTATTATTACTATTTTATTTCAATTATTAAACTGTTCTTATCTCAACCCACGAGTTTTCTCACTTTTACTCTTCCAATTCTCTCCTCGATCCTACCCAGGTGCTGTGTGCGGCTCAGTTGCCAGCTGAGGTTAAACCATGACAAAACCTCAGATTTCTTTTCTTAAAAAAACAAAAATCTCCTGTGAAAATCCCTGGATTCCTGTTTCAACTAAATTTCTTACAACTGCTAAATGATGCAGCTATAGGTTAAATGAGTTCTACAATCTGGCTTTCACTGAAAATGCACTTGCATTACTCCATGCATTACTCTTCCAAAAATCTGGCCTCTTACTCCTAATTCGTACTTTGGAGTTGTACAGAAAAGGTTGAAGTGTATGTATAAATATGCTTCTGTAGTCATGATTCTTGATTTTGAGAATACGAAGACTGGAGAATATGCTGACTAGACAGAGAAGTTTTGCAGAACTCTACAGAACAAGTTACATGCTTTCATGTGTTGCTGCTGCACAGGGAAGGGAACTGTTGACAAATCCACTCTGGATTACAGCTGAGTCACCCAGTGGGGCAGCAGTCCTCCACACGATCATAAAAATTTCTTCAACTGGAAGAGATAAAAAAAGAGCCTTTGACTCGGAGCGTCAGGCTCCTTGCCAGGGAATCAGTTCACCTTCCACGACCAAACCTCCGAGAAGCCCTGCTCTCTCTTACCAGCTTCCTGAGCGTTTTCTGGAGGTGTCAGTGTTGTTTACAACAGGCTCTCTGACCTGGGCTCTGCTCCATTAACTCATCCCATTAATGCTTCCCACAGACCCATTCAGCAGGGCAGCTGTATCGATTTGACTTCTGACTGTTAAATCTGCAAAAATGCCATGGGAAACAAACCACCAAGAGGAATCTCTGCATCCTCACTGATTTTTCTGAGTACTCAGGTTCTGAAGGAAGAAAAAAAACGTGTCCCTCATCTCAGGGATTTTCTCTCTATGCTAAAAGGCTGGTTAAACCCTCAGGTGCAATAGCTCCATGGCCACCTGGCCGGTCGAGGGAGCAGCACGGGTCCTGCCGTCTTGGCTGCAGAGGGCAGGGCAGAACCTGTGTCCCAATGGAAAGACTACAAAAGCAAGGGCTGACAGGCAAACATCCTTCCTTCATTTAATAAATGCCTTCTGATTTTTTTCATCTGTTTAATTATGGACAAGCATGCAACAGTTAACTTCTGTAAAATAAAGAAATCCTACTGTCTCCCATTGGGACTTAACCACACACATCAGTGGAACAGCAGGACATGCCACAGCAATGTTAATGGCTGGCCAAGGTGTCTGGGACTGCAGGTAATCAATGCACGGAGACACAGAAACAGTGACAGGTCAGTCTTCTGGTTTAGCTTACCAAATCTAACATTCCTTGGGGTTTGAGGAGCAGAACATTATTCTTTGCTCACAAGTTCTCACTAAATTTTCAGTGTGGTTTCATATTTTACTTTTGTCACAAGCTGTTAATGATCTTTAGAAAGTTAACTTACAACCTCTGACTTATTCTGGGGTGGGGTTATTTTGGAGATTTGGTGGACTTTTAATTAATTTACAAGGATAACATTACTTAATTAAATTAATTTGTTTTCTATTTTTACCTCATCCCCATCTGCCATTAGCTTTGTCAGCCATTCCTCTTGTCACAGCCCCATTTACAAGAGCTCAAGTTCTCTGTGCACAAGAAGGAAGAAAAATCCTTCTCCAGCCATAAAGTACCTTTCACATAACTTTGAAATTACCATAGGTAGCTTCAGCCCTTTCCTGCTTATGGATCCCAAGTACAAACTTTCCAAAAATAATACTATCCTTTGACAGCAGAATAAGCTAGCCTTTTTAGATGGGGTACCGGACTCCCAGGTGTGCCCTTGTCCCACATGGCAGAAAGAGATATGGATTCAGCCTCCTCCACTCCTAAATCATGAGGAGGGGTTCACCCCAGTCTGACAAGAAAGAAAGGGCGTAAGTGAGAAATAACAAAATAGTGCAAAGAAATGCAAGGGTCCTTTAAAAAAGCAGAAACAAAAAGCCCAGAATGCTGCCATAAATAAGATACAGTGAGCAATCTGCTGAAAACCAGAAGGCACTCGCAAAGTCACAAGTCGTACCTTTTCTCATAAAGCACTGAACTAAGTTTTGCTACAAGGTGGGAGCAAAGAAAAAATCGTAAATGGCTGTTTCCCATGAGGACAGGGTTCCATCACAGTAAGGTCTCGATAAACTTTCTCACAGGTTCCCCTAAATGAACAAGCAAGTTCTGGTTCCCCTTGTCCCGTCGCCTCCAGGCTCCTATGGTGCTATCAAGTAGGCACAATGTGCTGGTCAGGCTGCACCGGGTAGGAGCACAGTGTGCCGGCGCCAGCCGCTCCCCCTCCCCTCTAAATCTGCCCGTTGTCTGCCCAGTGCCTGAGGCTCTGTGCCATGAGCCCTGCCAACTTCAGTGTCCTGCTCCCAGACCCACGGTCTCTTCGCATCCTGCCTCTCCTCTGTACAAGACCCTTGTTTTCCTCAAAGTCCCTCCTTTTGACTCTAGTTCCTTCATCTTATTTTTCCAAATAAGCTGCACTTTGGCGATCCTCTTGGACCTCTCACAGCTTCTCTCTTACCAGCTTTCCACACCTGACATCCCCCAGGCTCTGTCCCTGTCCCCGCTTCCTTTCCTCAGAGGCCATTCACAGCCATACTGTCCACAAGGAACCTGAACTGCCAGTGCCTCCCACCCTGCCCAGGCCAATGGCTCTCAGGGCCACCCTGCCTCCTGCCCTAAGGAAGGGAGGGAGGAGGCCTGGGGTTAACCCACAGCGGGCGGCAAGGCAACCTACCAGCAGCGGTGACCAGCAGGTCGAGAGGACACACATGATCCCCAAGAGCTGGATCAGTGTCTCCATGGTGATTCGCCCCCACTGCTTGCTGGAGCGCGACACAGTTGCTTTGGTCCGACAACGAGACACCAAGGCCTCAATGGTGGCCAGGTTGCATGCCACCGTCACCACAAGGGAGAGGAGCCCCAGGACAGCGAAGGTGGAGGCGAAGAAGAGGCTCCCAGTGAGCTGGCTGTTGTCGGTGCTGATGAAGCACCAGGTACCAGGCCACTGCAGCGTGTACTGGCCCAGGCCGGCAATGGGCAGGAGGGCGAACGCAAACACAGCCAGCCAGATGCCGAGCAGCACCGTCTTCGTCACCCGGGTCTTCATGTGGCTGGCGTACCAGTGGGGTGCGCGGATGGCCAGCGTCCTCTCCACGGCCATGGCGCTGGCGATGAAAAGCGGACAGAGGCCAAAGACGGTCATGCTGAAGCCGAAGAAGGCACAGAGGTGGCCTGAGGGGTCGACGGCATCCCAGGCACGGTTGGACAGGTAGACAGAGATGACAATGGGGCTGGTCAGCAGCTGCCCCAGCAGGTCGGTGAGCGCCAGGGAGCCGATGCACAGCAGGAAGGACCGCTTCCGCCGGCTCTCCTTGGCCCGGTAGCTGCGGGAGATCAGCAGCATGGCGAGTGCATTGCCCACGATGCCCGTGATCATCATGGTCAGCGGGAACGCCACCGAGACGGCGCTGCAGCCCTCCACCGCCCGCCCCGTCCCGTTGCCCCGCGGCCGCATGGCGCCGGGCTCGGTGCCGTTGGGGTCGCCCTGGCACTGCAGCCAGCGGCTCATCCCGGCGGACTACGGCGGCGGCGGCGGGACACCGAGGAGCCGGCCCATGGCGGCGAGGAGCGCTGAGGCGAGGCGCGGCGCTGCCAGTCGGCGTGCAGCGGGCGGGGGCCGTTTTAAGGCGGGTGCGGGCGGGAGGGGGACGGCCCTTCCCACCCTGAGGGGAAGGGAGAGGCGGCACGGCACAGCCCAGCCGCGGGCCTCCGCGGAGCCGCCGGTCGCGGCACCCCGTCGCCCTCAGCCGGGGGTTCGGCAACGCTGCCGTGCCCCAGGACGGGTCTGGGGGCCCGGCGGCAGCGGCCGTGCCCCACCGCGGGGACGGCTCCCTCAGGTGGCCCGCCGGGACGGGGGCTCCCGGCCGCCCCCCGGCGCGATCGCGGCGGCGGACGCTGCTCGAGCCGGCCCTTGAGCTCTGCTGCCCCCGGGCGGCACCGGGGCCGTCCCCGCCCCTCTCTTCCCCCCTCGCCCCTCCGGCGGTATCGGGCCCGGGCCCGCGCGGGCTGGCGGCGCTGAGGATGCCCATGCTGCGCTGCAGCTCAGCACCTGTCATTGGGGTCTTTCCCTGCCCTTCCCGACCCGCCTCACTCACTGGAAGCACACGCTGCGTTGCAGCCCTCCCGGTTGTTCTGCTGGAAGCTGAAATGCTGCCGAGCTGGTGCGGACAGCGCGAGGTGCCGGGGGCGGCCGCTCCCGCTGACCGTGAGCCGTCCCTCACCAACCCTCCGAATGTCACTGCCCGCGCGTGCAGCTCTGGGACGTTCCTTGTATGCCGAGGTGGCAACGAATGCGGCGTCATCTTTCTTTTCGTCCTTTCTTTCCCCGCTCTGTTTAACTCCCAGGACTCTGTTTTAGCACAGTTCAGGCTCAACCAAGTCGCTCCTCTGTTCTCAGGCCATAACTGGCTTGATTAACCACAAATAAATAAATGAACACCCCCAACTACTAGGTGACAGAGCATCTGGCCAGCCAAAACACCCACTGCATTGAAGCACCTTTAGCTTTATGCCATTTCTATGTTCTCATGGTCTCAGGAGTTTGGTGGGACCTGGCTTTGCTCCTGATTTAGATAACTAGTCAGAGAACTGACGCTAATTATTGTTACAAACCCTTGTTTCATGTTACAATAATTTCTTTGCTTATGAGCAGGAATTTCTATTCTTGCTCTATATAGGCAGCTACTGCTAGGGATTTAACTCATTTTTCCTGTGAAAGCAGAGTTAACGGTTTTAAGAAGTTTTAAGTTTTATGGGTTAAAAGTGCTATTAACAAAGTCCAGATTAAAATACTGCCCTGCTCAGGTTTTACTTCGTATGATCAAGTGTGCACAGGCTAAATCATGAAATGGGAAGAGCCACATTTCTCATAAATACGAGCCGTATTAGAAGTTATGGCTTGCATTATAAATTATTGAGCTGTGGCTTCTTTGTCAATTCTCTACTTTCTAGAGCATGTACAGCAATCTGTCCTTAAGTTAAGGAATCCAGACTTTTTAATCTTGCAGGTATTTTGCCAGTGGCATCCTGCTGTGTAAGTCCAGTGCTGGGAACAATATTCACACTAAGCTCGGATGTACACAGCTTCAAGTAGAAAGTCTGGAAAAGTATGAGGGCAAAAATCCCCCCCCCCCCCCTTTTAATTCTGATATTGATTCATTGATTTGGAGCTACCGTGAGTTCAGCACACATCATCTGCGTCCCCCCTCTGCCATTTGGAAAGTTTCTGTGACACCATTTGGTACTGTGCTTGATATTTGCACCCCGCAGTTTTACAATGGGAATGTTCCCTGTTAGCTTCGTTGTGCGTTATTTCTGGATGGGGTCCATAACCAGCCTATGAGAAAGCATCAATTTATTAGTTCCATTTTCCAAACTAAGTATGAAGCACTCTACAGACTTTTTTCTAAAATGCATGTGTAAACAACCTCTTTTTCCAATAAAAATACTACTCATTTTGATAATGGGAGGACAGGTAAAGTTAGTAAATTGTGCAGGACTTTGCCAAAGCTGTTGTCATTATTGAACTGTTACAGGAGCATTACTCCCTCTTGTTGCTGCCTTGTCCAAATTTTGGAAAAGTTTGCACAAATATCTATACTTTCATACTTAAAAAAAATCCAACAAAAACCCCCAAAACCCAGCCCCAAACAAACACCCTATTAGCTGTTATTTCTGATTAAAGAACAAAAAAATCCTTTATGTTAAAGGAATTCCAGACAGAAAGTTCTATGACCAGTGATACATTTTGATTAATACTCCAAGAACAAACTATGGAATTGATTAAAAACGTTAGCTGCAGAGTTCCTTCCCCAAAAACACATGAAAGCTATAGCATAAACTCAAGCAGAGGTAGCATCCCAGGCAGAGAAACTCCTCAAACAGGAATGCATTGTGAAGACAGGTTGATCCTGAGGCATTGCCATTAACTGAGAAGAGTGAAAGGTGCATTACTGGGACTGGAGGGGATGTGGGAGTAGCCTGTCCCTTAAAACTTCCACTGGCTTCAGTCAAACTTTTTTTCCCCATTTAAAGTATCTTTTCATACTGCGTAAGAATATTCACTCTAGGATGTTAGTAACTCAGCTGATATCTGACTTGAAAAGGACTCCAGCATCAAGTCTTTCCTAATGGAAAACAACATTGAATTGTCATGGTTACCAGTTGAAGTGAGGTGGTTACGGAGAATGAAACTTCTGCTCCTAACCCCTCCATTCACACCCTGTACCATCCTGGGAATGCCAAACTCCATTGGTCAGCTCTCGATTTTCAAAATTTGTTTTTAAGAAGCCTTTTCTGATACCTGGATGAAAGGCACAATACACTATTACTACTTAAAGTTATCCTGCCCTACTTGGTATTTGTTTGTCAACATTTGTCTAGCAGTGCTATGTTGAAACTGGAGAGGTTTCAACTGTCTTCAACGGTGTTAGTATTTTTCATTACTCCTGAAATGTTGTTTACGCTCATTATTCCCTAAAGGTGGAGTGATGATAGTGCCATTGCATTCAAAATGCTATAATTTAAAACACTGGCCTGCTAATCATCAATACAAGCCCATGCTGCAACATGCTACCCTCCCCAAAGCCCCCCAACAGAATAAGGCATGGCAAATGAGCAAATGCCTAATGCACTGAAAAGGATGAAAATGTTGCAGATTACTAGGCATAACAAATAACTTGCAGTAGCTCATTATAACTAAATTTAAGTTTGGGCAGGCTAGTGAGAAGTAAGACCTAACACAGCAACTATTTGATCTCCAGTGGTTCATCACAGTTGTTTGCATCAGACAACAGTGTACAGGAGTTGGTTACCTGGTGTGGAAATGAAGCAATCTTGTTTTATGATGTACCAACATGTACATTTTAATGCTTTTTATTGACTATCTATCTGAGAAAAAAAGAAACATTTTTCAGCAGTGGATTTTACTCTGTTGCCAAACTTATATAAAATTAAAGTCCAGTCTGCTTTTATTTACTCACTTTCTAGTTTTCCATTACTACAGAAGAATGCTTACACAAAACCACCATTACTATTCATGGATGTATTTAATTTTTCTTAGAAAAGCACATTAGCCCTAAACTTAACCTAATCAACACTTCCTCCTTGGCCATTACAAATTGCACTAATCTTTGACAAAGCTGCACAGAAATACCTGTTTATTTCTATAGGCAGCAATTTATCTCACCCCAATGGCTAAACTGAAGGCAAGGGAAATATTTTATAGTGAAACAGAAAAATTTACTGCTAGGCCACTGGAGATAATTCTACCTCCCCAAACACCCTACTACAGTAAACCCACACCTTTTTACTGCCTGAGCTTAATCTAGCTTTGTGTCTTATCAGAGGTGGACCATGTTTAGTTCTAATAGCTTGGTTCTAATTTATTTGCTGATCCAGTAACTAAAAAGAGATATTTTGTGTCATTTGTAACAGGCATGCAAAGACTACCATAGTCGCTGCGCCTTTGTATTTTAACATGCAGAAATCGAAGTAATTTAAACATACTGCTTCCTCTAAAAACTTTCTGAAGAGAAAATGTGGAACACATACAGAAGAAAATACCTTGAAGTTTTGTAAAAGCTCGTTTTAAACGTGCTGCTGTTCAAATCCAAAAATATTCTCAGTACTTAAAGAACTGAAACAATCTGAAAATTTATGATACATACGGCCAGGTAAGTGTGCACATACTGCCCTTCTTGCACTGCAGTAAGAGAGAACAACAACAACAAAATAATCTGTCAGCACAGGTTATAAAGAAAGATTTGCTTATGTTTCCAAGAGAAAGCACTCACTGCTCAGTTGACTCACAGGTTTTATTTACAGTTGTCTACAGAATCATTTTGCCTTACATTTTATCTATAGCCAAACGAAACCATAATTTTCCTTTGTCTGTAGCCTATCATTTGCTAAATTTAAAAACTTTCATCTGTTAAGTACAGCAACAAGTTTAATACAAAGAACAAGGAAAAAAAAAACAAAGGCTAACAACATAGCATCTATTTGATCTGATTTTTACAATTTAGTAGTTGGACTTTGAAGTCGTCAGAGGCACAGTTACAAGACTAACCTGCTCTTGTGCAATCTAGACACATTTAGCATTGAAATTAGATATAAAAGAAAGCATTAAAGAAACCGCAGAGCTTTTTTTCTGCAAAAAGATTATCAAAATATTTCTACACCAAAAACATTTTGCTTATATACCAGTCCAAAAGAAGTGTCTTTAAAAAAATAAAAGAAAAGAAAGCAGAATGTAGTTTTTAAGTTTCGCTCCGTTTGTTTTTGTGCAGTTCATTTTAAAAAAGCAGCGGTCAAATATGGGTTTGGAAGTTTTACTACTGAAATAAATGCATATATTGCTCTTTGCTTGCTTAAAAATAATTTTCCTTAACATACTTACCTTGTGATGGCACTGAGGATACTTAAACCTTTCTTAACCAAACGGAGCTCAAGAGAGACCAAGTTTTAATGTAATATTGCTAGTAAAATAGAGTCAATAAAGCATTTTAAGCCATAAATTATGTTTAAGGGAAAAAGAATGATTGATGAAGAACACATTTAAGATGTTAGAACTTTCTACACATTTATTAATTCTCATTTTTAAATATAAATAAAATTAATATACCTTGAAAATTTTAGTCAACCCAAAATGAATTTTACAGACAGCCTGCAGAAGCTTCACTTGATTCCAAGCAGCTAGTTCCATATTCCTCCATCTCAAGAATAGTTCCTAAATGATCCTTTTATAAGAAAGGATCACAGAGTCCGGGGTCCATGCATGTGAAAATACCATAGCCAGTACCAATGCAGAAAGGGCACTTTGCTGACTGCAGCAAATAATTTCTAGTGACAGGCACCAGCAGCTATGAGACTCGAGCAATGGAGAAGATAGTGCCCAATGTCTCAAACATCCTCGCTTTGAAGGAATGAAGTCTAATTCACTCTCTAGAGAATCCTATGATGGACTGGGTATTTAATAGCTATTCTGCACTGAGCATAGCTAAAGAGAAAGAGGGGAATCCATCTATACTTTCACTTCAACACAGAAAAATAGAAGATAATTAGACCTAAGTACTCACTACTGTCATCCAATGGGTAACACCAGCCCTACGGCTACGCTAATCTTTCGTGGTCCCATACAAGATACATCAAACAAGCTCAAGAGTTGGATGCAGAAAACTCATGGGTTCTTCCTACATTCCTCAGATACTTCTTCATAATTGTCACGTGAAGAGCAGAGTTGTATTAGAACACACCCAACCTGTGCCTGCTCATACATACGAGAGCCAGGAATCAAGTAACTGAGTCTTTAAAAATAATAACAAAACCCCTTACTCAAATAATAAAACTTCATACCTACTCCGGGGAGTTTATGGCTTAAAATGCTACCTCTCTTTTTGTTTCATGAATGAACAAAGCTGCAGTTTTCCAGAAAGCAAGGACAAACATGCACCTCTACTAGCAGATTTAGCACTTCTGACCAAGTAAGACACCAACTTCTTAAAAATGTCTCATGCACTGAATGTAATTTTTTTTTTTAAATGTGAGCTTTAATACATTATTTCTTTTTAGAACTTGTACGGGAACCAGAATGGGAAGATCCAGATGATGATCTGCGGCGTCTGTAAGATATAAATGGAGAAAGCATGCAAAGAAATAAGTTGAAATTAATTTTAGCATCCACTTTGAGTAGTCTGTATCCTATAATAGCTGGAAGCCAAGTATATCTGATAGGGGCCTTATAAGAATATAGAAATAACTTTAAACCACTTTAAGCTCATGAATGTGAATTTAATACTAAAAATGTAAGTTTAATACTGAAAGTAGAATACAATTTCTAAATGCAATATTTACTTATGAAAATAAATCAATAACATACATGTTAACACTTTCACACACTGAAAGAATGGTGACCCAGGTCTTTCTACGGAACATGCTCCTAGCAAGAGGAAGTTTCATTGGGGGGGGGGGGGGGGGGGGGGGGGCGCGGGGAAGCAATTACAGAGGTTTTAATAGGAAGTAACAGTAGGGCAAGTGAGAAAACTACTTTTAAT
The DNA here is from genome assembly GCF_965638725.1 of Aptenodytes patagonicus. Lineage (NCBI taxonomy): Eukaryota > Metazoa > Chordata > Aves > Sphenisciformes > Spheniscidae > Aptenodytes > Aptenodytes patagonicus. Next base: position 57,657,159 of record NC_134953.1, on the reverse strand, counting down.
AGCAGAATAACTGATCAGATTCAATTCTTTCCCAGTGAATCTCAGTCCTTCAGAAAAAAAAAAAATCACACATTTAAATACACCCATTCTTATTCTACATAAACCCAAACCTTTCGGGTGACCGTGATCTCGATCGTCTTTTTTTGCGATCACCAGATGAAGAAGATCTAGAACGACTTCGTTTCTTGCTTCTCTCGGGGGAAGATGATGAACGAGAGCTTGAGTAAGATCTTTTTCTTGGGGTGGAAGACCCCCTGTAGGACCTGGAGCTGGATCTTTATTGATTAAGAAATAAATCAGATTTAATTCTGGTATAATATAGAAAGAACAAAGAAAGAACAAAAGAGAGACAGTCTTCATGAACACTCACTACTCTATTTACATCAGTGTTTTATCAAATAAATTTGTGGATGCTTTAATACTTACTCCTTAGTTATCTGCCAATAAAGACTTCTACTGCTGTGGTAGTTTTCTTAATAAATTTTGCTAAATAGTGTTTCTTTATATACAGACCACCAACGGTTTGGAAACCTCTTTCCAGCATTCACCAGAATGATGCATTTTGACAAAGAAATGATGGCAGACTGGGACAGGAAGTAGCCTATATAAGGACCTTCCTCAGTAGTTAAATTCCCAAAGCAAAATGGCTTGAAAACCACAGATGTAATGCTGATTTAACAATGTTCCACTTCATATTAATGGATATTTCACACTGGAAATTTGTAAAGTCATGTTCATCTTACTAAAATAGTAAAAACCCTCAGAAGGTATATTTACAAATCTCAAAATAAATTTGGGTAGAGAGTAAGACCTTCCACAACCAAAATATTTAAAAAACCTCTTAGAATACAGTCATTTTGAAAAAAAAAAAAAAAGAACCGGCTTCACTTACAAGCACTCAAAAAATCACTTTGGTTATCCAAAAAAACCAAGGAAAAAAACCCACTTGTGGAAAGAGTAATAGAGCTAGAAAGTCCTGAACTGAAATTCCAAAATTACGTAAGAACACCTAACAGGATTTTTTTTTTTCAGTAAGCTGGAGAAAACATTTAAAAAAAACCCAACACAGTGTATGTTGTTGGTAAAATATTTTCAGGGTTCTCATTGTAAATAACAAAGCAGTCCTATTTCACACAAGCTAATACACTGAGGACACTCGGTGGATGCCATGTGGCACAAGCAAATAACCCAGCTCAACTGACGAGTCACCAGCATCTAGTGGGAGCACAGGCACCCTTTTTCTTGTCCTAAAAGCACAGATTCCATCTTGCGCTGACCCTCACGTGATAATCCATAGCATGTTTCTGCCACCAAAGGGCGGTGGCACCATTTGTGATTGGTCTTTCCAACTCAAACTTCCTTATTTACAGTTTTAAGATTCTCTGCATGCATGGAGATGGGACAGTTCTTCATTCCATTGCAAAAGGAAAGTCCTGCCAACAGAATGCCTGTGCAAGGACACCTCAAGGAACTTATATGCTTTTGTTACTCTTCCCCGCATAGTTCAGTAACTGCTATACAGAAAACGTCAGCTAGCTCAAACTCCTCTCAGCTTCTCGCATGATTTACTATCAACATTTTATACATTCCCCCCACATTTATGAAGATAATGGCAGCACTATCTAGTGGAAGTTAGATACGTTAAGTAAGTTATCACTAAACACAAAATCAGAAGTATAGCGTATTTTCTAATGTTCTTCCACATCAAGTAGCCAAAGTGGAAACAGTAAAAACAGCAAAAATTACTGAAGCAAGTAAACATGCATTGAAATTCTTCTTCCTTCAAAGTGAAGATCTGTGGCGTCCACTCGTCTAGCTTAGATCAGACTTAAAACTCTTCAACCAAAACCTCGCATTCTCAAGAAATACATCTGTAGTGGTAACAACCTCGTGCAGAGACCCCAGGAATTCTGACTTCCAAGATAAAAATGAGTTAATGTTTTTTGACCGGCATAATTTTACGATGAAATCAACAAGCGGTTGGTTCTTCTGCCCTTTTTTCTCTCTGCAAGGAGAGAGTGCTACCTCATTCACCTTGATTTCGACCCACGAGATCTAGAGTGTTCTCTGGAACTGGAACGAGATCTTGATCTGGAACTGGAAGAACTTCTTGAATGGGACCTGAAACAACATGGAAGATTTTTTTCCAGTGTCTGACTTGTATTTAGCAGAATAACTGCTACTGTTAGCAGCAGAGACAACGATGCATCAATACAATTTGGCCTAGAGTCACTAAAGAAGTGACAATTTCCTCCTACCTCCCAGTATCACCATAGTACATTTTAAAACAGAAAATTTAACATAGTAAGATGGTGCATTCAAAAATTTATAGTCAGTTTTTTATTTATGTTTCCTAAAACAAAGCACAAAAATTAAACAGGATTGCAGTTATTTGGCAAAATGAAACAACTGCATATCTATTAACTATTTCATGAAATCAATGCCTTAACTTTTAATTTGTGCCTTAACTTGAAAACCATCAGTTTCTTTGAAAAGCAGAGTAAGTAAGAGTATTAGGACTAGCTAGCTCAAATTTTCCCCAAGTCAGTTCTCATAAGCATTTTGTAAGCAGTTTCAAGTTTTCATAAAGATTTTCCCCTGCATTAAAAATTAAGTAGTAGTTAATTCTTGGCTAAAATACAGACATATCTAACACTGTTTCTAACTCATCAAAATTATTTTCAAATTTTTCATGTCGATGGATTTTCCTTAAAGCACAAACCACAAGAGATATATAAAAATGGTAGCGGACTTGCAGTAACTATTGTAAAAAGAAGGCATTGCAATCAAATTCCAATAATCTTTTCAGGAAAAATATATTACACATGCTGTCAGTCTCCTGGTTTATATTGTTACCATGTCTTTTTCATTTTACTGTGCAAAACAAAAGCAGTATGAACACATGCTAACTAGAAAATATATTTAAACCTTTTTAAAAAAAACCACAAAGATGTATCCACAAATAGCAACTGATATTTCCAGTTAATTATCTGTAACCAGAAGCAAAAAGTTCAACAGAAAGTTGAAAGATCCCTAGCAAATTTCAGTTATGACAAGCTACTTTTTACTTCACTGTTAACATCTGTGAATTAACGAACAAAGTTATGGCCAGATGAAGTTCTTCTGTCTTCTTTGACCTTCCCACCCCTAAACCTAAGAATTGCACTCAAATGCAGCCCATACTGGCTGCATACTATCCTCACACAGGACCACACAGCCACTTCCTCAAAGATCTTGCTCCACACCTCACTTCATTTACAAAAATTGCGGACAGCCGGTCAGCTTAGTCACTATTATTCACTTAGTGAGTTATTCACTTAGTGAATAATAGTGTCCTCCTTGTTTTCTATTTGAAAATAATAGTTTTCCTCCTCCTTGGAACCACGTGGCAAATACACGTCTCAAGATGGCATTTGAAGAAGTGGGGAGGCTGACAATAGGTATTGTGAAGAACATAATTTTCCATGGAAGAGACAGCATGAAAAAAAGCATGACAGCAATGGGGAGAAAGACAAAACAGAGACAGTGGCTGACATCTGGTTAGTATGAACGTCTGAAGAATTTGGGCAGTGATCACAGTGGTGAGAGCAGAGAGGTGCAGTTACAAAGCTAGGAAGGTTAGAAGAAACTTGAACTTTATGTATAACCCTGTGAGCTAGTACCAATTTGAGGTCTTAAACCTATCAGTATCATCCTTGTATTAGTTGTACGGCAGCTAAAAAGCTACAACATGATTTATGTCACATGATTACAAACATTTATTGAACTGTTCATATATTACTGAATTTAAATAATAACGTGAGATCTTAAATCTACCCAGTAGACTTTTTTTGTGGCCCCATGGTCAGTATAAACCTGGAGTGCTATTCTGACAACACTGCCATTGTACTTAAAGCTTTGTCACTTGCCAACAAACTAAGTTCAAGTTTCTTGTCTTTATTTCCAGGATATTTTCCGTTCTGTCCTTTCACTGAATCTGTCTGGACTGCATCATCACTGCCCTCTTCTGCCACCTCCTCCCACTTTAACAATACCACCCTCCTGCTTCTCTGTTCAACAACTCTACTCAACATTGCTAAAAAAAGTTCACCCATTGAATCACATACGGCCAACAAGCCTAAAAATAAAATTGAAAATAAGTTATATTTTTAAATTTATTCGAAGGATTCAATTGGAATATCAACTTAAATTTACTAAAACAAGCAACAAGCCACATGAAGCCTCCCTACTGAGGATCCACAGAACGTCAAAACAGAACATTGTCTACCTGTGTAAATTCTGTACATAAAATTGTTAACATCATTAAACTAAAACTGTAAGGCAATCAAGAAAAAAAAGTAAATAAAGAAGTTAGATACTGACATTTTGCCTGGCGTTACCCTTGACCTGTACCCGTTTACCTGGACCTAGACCTTGAGCTTGAATGAGAGGATGAGCGCGATGAAGATCGTGAGTGGGAAGATCGAGACTTAGAACGACTGCGCCTATTGGATTTCTTTTTCTTATTAGTGTCCTCTTCTTCACTGGCATCAAGATTATATTTTGAAAGGTCAGCATCATCTTCATCCTCATCCTGAAAAAATGCAGATACACAAAAAATACTTAAGAAATACTGTGATTGTTTTCTTCAGTTAGTGTTTTTTACTTATTCTATGATTTATTTTGTGCTTTTTTCCAACCTTTGAAAATACTGTTAGCGCAATCAATGAGATCCAAAAATTTTAAGAGTAAAGAGTGGCTGAAAATTTGTGTTTCAAAGCAAACTATTAAAAAGCTTACAAAAACCCCATCTGAAGTCCCATTTTCTGTTATTTAATGAAGTTAATGAAAATACAGATATTCAGTTCTACCAGTTTCTTCCAGGCACTCATTTAAAGTATTTTCAGATTCAAAATCTATAACCATAGCATAATCCTGCAGAGACATGTTTCATATGCAGAATTTGGTGACTGCTGTGTTAAAAAAAAAGCATACACGCATGTCTCTGCAGGACTGTTGTCCAAAGATGTGGACAACCCAATATGTGACGATCATTTATTTCAGGAAAGATGAAAAAAATCTCTGAATATTTTATTCCATTTTATAAAAAATAAATCTGATGTGGTTTTAAAAGGCTAAGAATAAAATTCAAGAACATTCCCTTTATATGGTAACCATACATAAAAGTTCCAAATAAAGATCTCAAAATTTTTTATTCTGATCTCAGATAAGCTTTTAATTTTTTATGGTTTAAAAAAATTATACATCTTTGAATGCAGGTATTTAGAACAAAACAGAGCTTGTGCACATACTTTAGAGAAGCTGTAGGCACCATTATTCTGATAGCTACTCCTCTACATTGCTCTAAAGGCAGCTAAAAATACAGACTAAACCTTACCTACCAATACTAAACAGCACTGTAGTAATAATTAAAAAATAATTGCTAGGAAAAAACCAAAACATGCTACCTCATCCAATTTATATTTGGAGAGATCTTCATCCTCATCCTCCTCATCTTCCCCTTCAGATTCCTTATCTTCTACTTCCTTCAGGATAGATGCAGGACCAACTGGCTTCCCTCTATACTTTTTCTTTTTGCGTCCAAACTAAGAAATTTTATTCCATTAGTGCACGATTTAATCAAAAGTAATTTCCAACTGTATTTTTTGATAAAACTTCTATGAGAAAATAAATATACATCAATTTCAAATAAGGTATTGCTCAAAGGGAAAGAGACGTATCATGAAACATCAATTAGCAACACAAAACTTTCTAAAGAGATGCTTGTCTTAGATCGAATTAGTACCCACAGACAAGATTAATGGAAATCTGAATTTAACAAAGGAGTATTTTATATTTGTGTCTATGGGATATCTTTATAAAACAATGTTGAACATACGGCTGAAAACAACATGCATGACCCTGAAGTCAGCTCCCTAAGAAGTTTAACGAACTCAGCTTGTACCAGTTTAATTTGAACCCATTCTTAGTTTTTTAACCCCCAAAGACAAAACAGATGCATTCACTTTCAGTTCAAAACTTTCACGCTTGAGCATTTGACAAAGAGATGCATCACTATGTATTTCTGACTCGCGCTTTCCCCGTAAGGAAACCAAATGCAAGTGTATGTATCCTAAACACAAATCACACAATACGCATCTCTCCTGAGTAACACATGTACCTAATCTTACCTCATCATACTCCCCATCTGATTCTTCACGTTCTATATATTCAACATTCTCTCGTTCATTAAATCCTCCTCCGTATCCTTTAAAAAGTGGTAAAACAAGACAATCTCTTGAGCTGCACCAAATTCAGCTACGTTAAGCACCAAGTTTATTCTAAACTTTCACGGAGGTTCTGGAAGCCTTCAGTGGATTTATAAACATATGCCGTAAGAATGTAATATGATCTCAAGAGGAACATGAATTGTTTCCACACAGGTTTATTAAATACAGGTCCTCAGAACCCTAATTGAGAAAATGGATTAAAACAGATAACACAGAAGCAATAGCGTTTAAAAAAATGGGAAAAAAAAAATTAAAAAAAAAAAAGAATTTCAGGATTATTGCTGTGCCGAGCAACCAGCTTCCCAGAAGAGCTCTGGCAGGGCTGCAGTGCCTGACAATTGCCTTGGTGTGGATAAACACAAGAATGTCTCCAAGGGGCTAGAATAAAGACTACTGTCCTCGAAGACCAAAATCCCACCTCTGAGAGCAGCCAGTAGCCAACTTGGGAAAAGCAGGCAACGAAACATGAGGGGAGGGCAACACTTGCTAACTGTTTTCCCAGCTGCTGGCGTTGCTGCAGCCTCTCTGCCACAGCCAGGTCCTACGTGCATGCAGCCTCCTTGGTGGCTTCTGGGCAGGCCAGCCTGCTCCCATATCGCAATCATCCTGTGACATAAAGTCATATATATATATATCCTCAGGGAGCAACAGGAATAAAAGCATGCTGTAGTTGCACTGAATTGTACAACTGACAAGATTTGCCTTAAGAATCTTTCTATTCCTTTTTATAATGTGAGTGGAAAACTTCAACGGCTCATTTTAATTTCAGCTGACTTTGTAATTTACTGCAAGCACGTGCAACATGCTAGGTGTCCTGCACGTGACTGCAAATTTACTCTGAAGGACACCAGAACTTGAAAAATATTAAAAATATTTAATTGTATGAAATACAATTAAAAATTGTAAGAAATTGTATGAAATACAATTACATATACAATACAATTAAATATCATTCTTTAATATTCTTACAATATTAAATAAGAATATTAAAAATTATTCTTTTTCCTTTTGAATAATAAGCTCTGTGCTCTTCTCCGTGCTTCTTTTTTGCATTATATGCATCAGTGTTACACTCTACACATTAAATTCTCTGCCTGATCCCATTTGCGTATAAATAGTTACGACCACACTGTGAGGATATCCTCTGTTCTAGTTACCACTGGGTTCATTGTTAATGCAGGAGGAATTTAAAATGCGTCACAGTGTGACCAAACCTCAAACCTCATTAAGAGATAACAGTCTAATCTATACAGCCTTCAAACACTGTTCGTGTGACTGCTGAGTCCTCTGTAGATGGACACTATATATACACTAGACCTCTTGGAGTTTAATAAAATATTGCATTACTCCTTCCAAACATCTTAGTATCAAAATCAAATATAGAGGCAGTTTAAGCTGAATATTCACTGACTTTCCATACGAAACCATCACATACTTTGCACACTACTAAAAGGAATCAAGTCTAAGAACCTACAGATTTATTTACATATGGAAGATCATTCAACTTTGCTAGTTCTGCTGTGAAAACAATCCCTTTAATTAAATTACATTATGATTTATAAAAAGAAGTTTTCTTACAGTAATTTGAGTGTTTTAAAACCATATACATCTTACCTGTCCTTTCCTCCAACTTAGCGTACTTTGGAGTATTACACATATTACATTCTGATCTTCTGGCCCAGTTCACGTTACCACATCTTCAGAGGCAAAAAGAACAAAACAGAAATAAGAAACATTTTATTTCAAATCAAAAAACTTAAATGTTGAGGCAACAGTTAAAAAAAAAAATCATAAAAATGTATTTGCCAAGTTTTAGCAGTGATCTGCAGTCACTAGTACAACACAATTAACTCCAAGGCAACAGTCACCAAGACACAAAGAACTGCAAGAGAGTCTATGGGTATTTCACCAGCACGAGGATGATGGGAAGATGACCATACTGGACAAATCAAGGGGAAAGAAGTAAAATTAACAGGCAGGTAGGCAGACAAGTTAACAGAAGTAAGACTACACAAGAAGTGCTAAAATTCCTCATTACTCTCCACTAGTGGCATTCACAGTTCACAGGAGTTAACGAAGAAGCTACCATGGGAATAATGCTTATGAGCAGCCATCGTCATCCACCGGTGCACAGCTACAGTTATACGCTTCCGTTACTGCATTTCTATCTTACAGCATCCTAAAAGGCCACTCTCACCCATCTGTAACACTACCATCAGGGTGCTGCTCAGTCCCAAAGAGGAGAGGAGGAGGTCCATAAGACTCAGCCTAGCTATGAACTTGGAAAGACACGACGATCCTGAAGCGTGCCATCAAGTGGAATCCCTCAGACACTGGGACCCACAGCGCTGCCCAGGAAACCTGCCTGTCTCGAGCTGTGGAACAGCGCAAATGGAAACCTATCATGCTGAACACAGCTAAGTTCTGGCAGAAAAAAAAATTTAAAAATCCAGGTTTCATTGGTAGACAGCTTACTCAATCAGCAAAAACTGAAATCCTTGAAAGTGCTCCAGAAAATCTGAAAGCACCTTTCAAAAATCAAAGCATTTTATTAAAGTAGCCCTTTTCGAACTCAGATCTTAACATTCTTAGTTGATGGCTTAGAGAAACATCTAAGACTTTAACTATGTGCTAAACTTTACTCATTAAATATTTAGTGAATGTTAATAATAAAGTATCATACTGCAATGAAGGTGATACTTCCATTTACATGTTTCTTCCGAACTTGAGAAGTGTCTTGGCTTATCAGAGAAAAACATGAACTTTCACCTTCCTACTCCTGATTTTTTAATCTTTTTCCAGTCTTGTTAATTAAGTAACTGCTGTCCAGCAAACAAAAACGAATGCTATCCTCACAGCAAAACACTACTAGTGGAATAGCTGCGAGTTTTGATCATTCTTCTCTCATCAGTACAAGTAAATTTATACTGACAAAATTAAGTACAATATTGTAGATGTGTTGCGTGGCTCTAAGAGAACACTCTGCATTTTTTAAAAGGGCATACGTTTTACACTGCCAGTCGTTAGCACTGAAGAGGCCACGACTCTTTTCAGCAAGTGTCTTTCCTATTTCAGTCCCTCCAGCTTTCATCATTTTGGCTTCTGTCGTTTTTTCTGGAAAAGAAAAAAAACAAACAAAAACCAAACAGTTCTCAAACATCTTCCTTTATGATAAATTAAAAAGATTTAATATTATTTTCTTTTTAAAAAAGCAGAAATAGACGAGGAGAAAAAGATCTATCATCTCAGACACTCACCTCTTCCACATCTGTTACAGCTGGTTCTTCTAGCAAAGTTAACATTCCCACACCTGAAAACAAAAATAGAGAGAGAACGACGACGCTAGTCCAAGAGAACGCTGGAAAATGCACACACACGAGACTTAAAGGAAAACGCCTTTATATTTCAAGCTGATTTTGTTCCAAATTAAAACACGAAGTTTCTCAGGCCGTGCCCGACCCTGGGGCGGGCTGGTGCCGGACCCGCTGCACGACGGGGGCCAGGAGCTGTGAAACCCCGCAAGGAAGCGCGCCCCGGCACGGCGGGAGGGCGGCCGCCCCCAGAGACCCGGCGGCCGCGACTCCCCCGGGCCGCCCGTACCTGGTGCTGCCCCGCGGGACTGTCCCGTCCCGTCCCGTGCCGTGCCGTGCCGTGCCGTGCCTACCGCAGCCCGGACCCCGCGCGGTCGGTCGGGCGGGCGCCCCCCGCGCCGCCCACACTCACTTCTTGTCGGGGCAGATCCAGTCCCCGTCGCTCACGCGGAAATTCTTGGTCGACATCTTGGGCCGAGCCGAGCCGAGCCGAGCCGAGCGCCGAGCGCCGCCGCCGCGGAAGAGGACCGGGGCCCTGCGCAGGGAGGGCTGTCCGCCGCGCCTGCGCCCTGCTGCCGCAGCGCGCGGGGCCGCCGCCGGGCGGGATTTTGGTCAGGCAGCGGCCCGGCCGCCTCGGCCCGGCCGCGGGAAGAGGGCGCGAAGGAAGCGCGCCCCCCAGCGGGCCGGAGGGCCGAGTGCAGCATCGCGCGCGTGGGGGGGGGGGGGGGGCGCATGCGCAGTGCGCCCCGCCGGTGGCGGCGGCCGCCGTGGGAGGTCTGTGTGCCTGAGGAGGAAGGGCTGGCGTGGGGAAGGGAGCTCCTCTGCGTGCCGGAGAGCCGGCCCGGCAGGGCGAGGAAGCCTTCGTCAGCCCTGGAAGTGTGAAAATCGCTCGTATATGAGCTCATTTATTCATGACAGTGTATTTTCCTACAGCTGTTGCTGTGGGTCTGTCGCCCCAAAGTCCCGGGGACAGAACTGCCCGGGCTTTTCACGAGGAAAGCCTGCCGGTGAATTCCTGCGTGTACACCTTCACTTCAGTAAAATGAACAGAGAAACCATCAGTTGCTGATACCTAATGGAAAAGAAATTAAATAAGGCCTCATTTTCACAGATGAGTGAGCGTGGAAGGTTCAGACTTGTTTCTCTGTGTGGTGGCCTTAACGAAATCCCCATGAGAACATAGAGGGTTTTAAATATGAATAAAACAGAGCATTGGTATAAATGTTAGAGTGTTCAAGTAAATCCATTATTTAAAAAAACACTCCTTTAAATTATGATTAAAAAAACATTCGGTGGTTTGCTGGCGGGTTTGTTCTGGCAGCGGGATGCCGGCCTCCATTTCCCGTGTGTGACCGGGATGCCCGTGACCGTCCCAGCTGAGCACAGCCATGTCGGAGCAGCGCCAGCATGGTGTGCTCTTGGCAGCTTCTCTTTCAAACCGCCTCTGACCCCCCCTTTCCTTTTTCTTTTTGGACTGGTAATGATCTGGCAAGATCTGCTGCACTTAGTTTGACTAGCATCACCTACTTAAGTGCATGCAATGTGCTTATTTATAGCAAATGTTACTCTCCTGGCAGTTTTTATTCCCTTTCCCTCCTGTGCTGTAGCCACATCCTGTGGAAAAATCATCTGGAACCTGGTTATGGGACTGGTTTTTATCACATCCACTTTCCAGTTCATGAGGCAAGATGACAGTGTTACTGCTATTTATTTATAAAAGTACAAAACAGCATGAGTGTACTGGAAAAATGTGTTGGGGTGTCTGGTTCGTCTGCCACAGAGGGTTGTGTACAAATTCCCAGTTATGAAATGTCCATAATAATCAGAAAGGACTAAGCCTGCATTTTCCTGCAGCCGGAGAAGGTCCCAGGTGAAGGGCTGTGGTGGAATTTTAAACAAGGGCTGTGAAAAATCTTGTTTTTCTCTACTCCAGAATTAGAAGAACAAGGGGAAAGTAATAGATGAAAAGGAGATGGTGGCTGGGTGGCTGCTACAGAGCTCACCGACTGGAACTACACCAGCAACAGGTCCTGCGCTGCACTTGTGTTTGTGCACACAGCCTATTTAAGAAGCGGTGCTTCACAGACGGGCAGTGCAGCCTGCAAAATTTAAAACCTTGATTAGCAATTTTTTCTCAAAATGACATTCCTTTATGGCACTGAATAATCAATCTAAGCTTAAATGAGATATCAGAGTCTTAATGCTGTAGTAAATGGCAACAAATCTTCTTTGGTCACTTTGTCAGCATGGATCTTTGAAAAGAGGTAAATGAAAAAGAGCTTGAAAAAAGCTGGAGAATCCGGTTGCAGCCTGGAGTGCCTGGAAGGATTCACTCCTGCCATCCTATGATGTTTTAGTCAGTACAGCAGATGGCACTTTAGTAACATACATTTTTCCAGGTACTGTTATTGCAGATTAAAAGCCTACTTTTTTATGGAATTCAGGGGAGATCTTTTAAATATTGACGTATTGATAACTCTATTAAAGAAAAAAAAAGCATCACTGTCACCATGCATGATTGGCACTGGAAATTAAATGCAAAATTATTTTTGAGTTGCACATGATACAGAACATAAAGCTGGCAAGGTGCATCAAGATCATCTAGTATGTGTCTCCGTTCAGACCTCCTACAAGCAGGACTTTGCCACTGTCACCTGCTTTTTCCAGCAAAATAGGCACTACCCAGCTGCTCCCCTGTTTTTGCTTGGGTGAGGCTCTGCTTATGTGCATAGGGTTATAGGGAGTAACCAAAACCAGAACTTGGCCCCAGAAGTTAATTCATTCCTGTGTACCTCCAGAAAAGACCCTTTCATAAGTAACAGGAATATCAATCATGAAGTGTAATAGCAGGAAGACAAAAAACATCCAGACCTACAGAACAAATTAATGTGTGGTGGAAGGTTTTTTTCATCTGTAATACCCTTCTGCTTATTAAAAAATATTGTCCAAAGCTAGTATGTTAGAAGAAAATCAGTATGTTGACTTTAGTAAGAATTGGATTGAACTTCAGCATGCTTAGGAGAGGCATTGTTCTGAAAGTCCAGGTTCCTGTTGAAATCGTTGTTTGTGAATTCATTACAATACTCTCAGAATTTGGGTCTCTCTCCTGTTGGTGTCTGCAGAAACACCAAAGAAGGGGCAGAGCCTGTGCAGAAGATTTCACGGCCTTTGTGTGGCTTCTGTGCAGCAGCTACAAGGGTCGACTTCTACAGAACAAAATTTAAAATGAGCTTGGAGGATATCTCTCTTTATCTTGAAGGATAAAATCCTCATGCTGTTCAGGTCAGAAAACCAAACCCTTATTGATGATTTCAAGGACAGGAATTTGTTCATAATCCCTGGATTTCTCTTCAGGGACATGAAGGCATGCAAAACCTACTTTTTACATTAAGAAATGGAGGAGAATATGCACTGTTTTAAAAATAAGCAGAGGCAAAACTACAATTCACCTGATAATAATTTCAGGCTTAAATATTTTAAAAGTTACTAAAATATAGTGAGAAGAATATTTAAGTGGTACTTGTTTTCTGCTAAAGGAAACTTCCCGGAGGAGTCTCTGGCCAAGGCACCTGCAGCCAGAAGTTTGAAGTGATCAGCCGCATTTTGAAAACAGGACCTTTCCCTGTACGTGCAGAGGGAGTGTTTCTGTAACTTCTGTTTATTCAATTTACTTCAAAAAATGGATGTATTAAAAGCTGAAAAGTCAACTGGGGACTGAAAAAAAAAGATTATCTTTTATGAACACAAGCAAGGCGCAAGTGGACAAGATCTTCTACAGTCTGGAAGGACGCTGTGACAATCTGGTGTTCAACTCAGTGACTATATAGGATATTCCCTTTATTTAATAAACCAGTTAGCTTTACTTAAAGCTGATCTTCTTTTCCTGTGTTTCTTACACAAAGTTTCATTTAAATATCTACTCCTCATTTCACAATAGCTTATGAACAATTTTATTGGATTCCTGTTTCTATCACAATACATTTTGGCTTCAAATGTGGGTAAGGAATTGATAATAACCAAGTAAATGAGAAATACATCACCCATCATTTTAACATAATGAAACCGAACAGTTGAGAATGAAAAAATGTACAGAAAACTATTTAATTGGCCTGTCTCTAGACAGCCCATTCCTACCAACAAGCCCTGAAAATCAGTTTTCCTGAAGAAAAAATAAGAGGTACAAAGGCTAGCCAGTATCAAAGTCAGGTAATTAAATGAAGGTTGCCTGTGCTTCATAGCACTTTCATTCTGTTTTTCATGTCCCTTCCTGGTATGATACTGTCCTGGTTTTGGCAGGGATAGAGTTAATTTCCTTTCTAGTAGCTGGTACAGTGTTTTGGATTTAGGATGAGAACAAAGTTGATAACGCACCGATGTTTTAGTTGTTGCTAGGTAATGCTTACACTAGCCAAGGACTTTTTAGTTTTCCATGCTCTACCGACTGAGAAGGCTGGAGGTGCACAAGAAGCTGGGAGGGGGCACAGCCAAACTGGCCAAAGGGACATTCCATACCATGTGACGTCATGCTCAGTACATAAACTGGGAAAAGCTGGCCGGGGGGGCCGCTGCTCGGGGACTGGCTGGGCATCGGTCGGCGGGTGGTGAGCAATTGTACTGTGCATCACTTGTTTTGTGTATTATTATTATCATCATATTATTATTATTATCATTTTATTTCAATTATTAAACTGTTTTTATCTCAACCCATGAGTTTTTCTCACTTGTGCTCTTCCAATTCTCTCCCCCATCCCACCGGGTGGGGGGAGTGAGCGAGCGGCTGCGTGGTGCTTAGTTGCCGACTGAAATTAAACCACGACAGATACCTGCATGCCATGCTCTTTATTAAGCAACTTGGGGCACCTAGGTTTTTAAGCATCACTTTAAAGCACTTAATACATTGTTGATGCTTTCCAACACATAATAATAATAATAATAATAATTTCTGATCTATGAGTCTAGAGTACAATGTGCTTCCATTGGGTGAAATCTAACTATTATGAAAACCTATTTGTGTTGATGTAGTTGAACATACACTAAATTATACTGTGGAATAGTGTTTGACTGTTCGTTTTTCAAAGCGCATCATAACTTGACAGATACTTGTTTAAACAAGAAACAGTGAAAATGCGGTGCCTATGTTAAAAAGTGCAAATGCTACAAACCATTCAAGACACTCAAAGGTTTGTGATTTACTCTGAAATATAAGGACCGCTGTGCTGGAAAGCAGTTTTAGGATGCACCATAGCATTTGGAGAGTTGGTCTTCCATAGTTTGTTTCAATTTTCAAGTGTGACAGACATAATGGAGTTTTTCAAGCAAGTGGTGGGTACTGATACGTTGCTCAAGTTGGCATGCTTTTGGAGGAAAGACTTTCTTCAACATGTGACCTTTACAGAAGGTTAGACACTGCTTGTCATTTAATAATTTAATAATTAAAGAATGATTCAAGCCTGCTGAGAGTACATCAAATCACAAAATAAATGTTTTAAATAATAGTTTAAATATGTTTGGTTTATTAAGGGTAGTGTCGACAAATATTCACTAAATCATTTAAACGTGTTTAATGTTAAAACGGGGCTAAAAGGGACTTGAAGAGGTCGCCTAGTCCTCTGCCTTGGTTCAGAGCTACAGTCAGTTAAAGAGACCAGCCACGACAGCTGCTGGTTTAATCCCAAACCAGGCACTCCCCGTCCGTGCTCTGTAAGCTGACCCGTAATCCAGCCTCTGTCATTTATAGCCAAGCACCAAGTAGCAATCAGAAACACTTCCGACCTAAGTCTTCCTTTCTGCAGATTAAGCGGACTGCTTTTTGTCTTTCCATGAGCTGATATAGAAAAGGCCTGATACTGTTCTCTTTTATTAACATCCTCTGGCATGTGTGAAGGGACTGTTCCTCTTCTCTATACTTAAAACAGGGATTTAAAAAACTTTCCTCCTACGCCTTATTTTCTAGATCTTCGATCATTTTCGTTGCTCATCTCTTGGCTATCCTCCCTTAGAGGAGCGTGAGGGTGCGGTTGCATACCGTGCTGTAGCTGAGGATTGTGCTGAATGTGGTAGAAGGACGATTTCATTTTGGTTTTGTGCAATGCTACTATTTGTGCATGTTAAAATCATACTTAATTTTTTTCCCAAGAGCATCATGTCATGAATACGTACTCAGTTTATGGTTCACCATAGATCAGTGCTTTTTGCAGTACTGTTGCTCTTCCACTTGTTCACTATTTAAGACTTGTATATTTGATTTCTCCCTTCAAAGTCTGATACTTTGCATGTGGTCTGAGTTGAATTTCTTTTTTATTAATTTCAGATCAATTCTCTAAGTACCAAGGTAATTCTGAATACTTAAACGGTCTTTCAAATTTCTTTTGATTTTCTTTTTGATTCAATCTGGACTGCATTTCCTGAACCTGTGCACGTGAGTGTCACACAGCCTAGGTCACAGGCTTTTCTCAAGTGAAGGTAGATCATACCTGGATATTTCCCTCCTGCTTGGTGGAGATGCTGAATGGAGTGAAAAGAGGTTTAACATGACATACTCAAGTTTTGTTTTCACATAAACCTTGTAGCTTTTTTGGTGCTAGGTATGTTATTTGCTGTTCTGCCATGTGTTAAATATTTTTACATGTCATTAGTAAGCCATAATGGGAAATACTTTACCTAAAGAGTGTGTGAAACCACCTCAGCTTTAAAAGGAAAAGCGTGCGCGTCCATTGCCTTGACACCTTGCCCACGTGCTTTGCATATGACCCTTCACATCCACCATCAACATGTAATTTAGAAATAACACGGAGTTTCAATAGTCAAATGTGCAGGGATGATGAAAATGGATCATATTTCATCATTACATTTTTACTCCAAAACAATAACAATAACGATATATTATCTAACCGAGCTCTCGGTGTTGTTGACAATAGCCTTTCCTGCAATCAGAATTGTGATATAGATGCATTATTTTCTCCAGCAAATTTTACCTGTCAGACAGTTGTTTTAGTTCTAGTGCTCCTTCTCAGAAATAAATAAGGACTCATGATACACTTCACTCCTTTGACAGGAAAATCCAAGCATGTATTTGCCCACAATTTAGTTGACATTTGCAATACAGGTCAGGATTTTCTTTTAGAGGCACAGGAGATCTGGTTTAGATTTTTAAACTTAATCTCCAAAGCAGATGTAAAATAAAGTAAAGTTTTCTTCATCATTTAGGAGAAGTAACCTATCCAGCAAAGCTGCATTTCTGGCTACGTGAAAGGGTACAATTAAAAGTGACACAGTCCAAGAACTGACACTGTATCTACAAAACACTGGAAGAATTACTTTTTAATACAGCAACTAAATATTCTGTGGCTAGCTAGATCATCACAAGGAGACGTCGTAGCTGACATAATCCAGGGATATCGAGAGTTTTTTCAAGAGCAACTAAGGTAAATGTTCTTTAAATTTTAAATTGATATATTTTTTCTAAGATTTTCTTTTAAAAAGTAGCCAGTTTGGAAGAACACCAGTTGCCATGTCCTAGCCAAGTACACGTTGAGAGGAGCGGTGATGATTCCTTGTTAATATATTCAGAGATGGTGAATGTCAATGAAGGATAAGGATTCTCTGACTTGGAGGATAAATGACAGGATCAAATAGTTATGAGTTGATCATGAATACCTTTAGATAGAAATTAGGAAACAGAGCCTAGCCACCCAAGAATGAAGGTCTGTAACGGTTTTCCAAATAAAATTGGGGAAGAAGGATTCTAAATAAGTTAAGATGGAGCTTGGTAAACATATGGAGAGGGTCATGTGATTTATCCGAGGACTCACTGGAGAGGGGAAGCTATGTCTGTGGTATGAGAGTTTCTGAGCATCACATACGTGGGCTTATCCCGGGAATTTGAAAGGTGACTGGATCATTGTTTTCACTACATTGTGCTGCATCAGCGCAATGCTCAGGGTTCCTCTTAGTCACTGGTGGAGGTCCCAGAGTGTTTTTTGCCCCCTTGGCAAGAGGATTCAAGGCTGCTGCTTCTCCCAGCTTTCTCTGAAGAACTAACTGATGATGATGAGATCTGGACTCAGGAGGAAAAGTTGCTCGATTCACTTTTGATTTTGGAGGGTTGCTTTGCTTGCTTTCACAGAGCAGTGGAGCAGTCTAAGACCTTAAGGATTTGACGTGGTCAGATGGACAGCATATCTATATTGCACCCTATGTTTTTTAGGTTTTGGATCAATTGCAGAAGTTCTTACAACTTCCATAACTTTGTATTTCATAGAACATATTTTGCATATTTACGTATAAATTTAGAGTAATTAGGAAATCTTTAGTCAACGCACCTAAAAGTCCACCACCAAATTCGTCCTGCTGCGCTTCCCTCTGTTTTCAGCAGGACATATGCTGTGTGAGAGCAACAGCTTCTTACGAGGGTGGGTTACCCCATGGTTACCCAAGAAACTGCTCTGCAGTTGCTGGATTTCTCTCTTTCTTTTCTGTTCCCCTCCTCTTTTTCTGACCCACTTTGATGTCTTTCAGGAAAGGTCTGAAGGATTCCTCTCTGGAACCAGAGGAGTCTGCCAGACAAGAAAAAAACCTGAAGACTTGTCATTTGTTCCGTTTTCAGCAAGTTGCTGGTGCACCATGTTCTCTGCAGATCATTACGTGAGGACACCGAGGCCTCCTTCCTCTGGTATCTCAGCATCTCTGCAAAACACAAAAGGCATTTCCAGTATTCAAACCTGACGATGTAGGTGAGTGGGGGACTGGTGATAATGATGACACATGTATGATGTTTGAGAAGGATGATGTCTGATGGGCTCTGTGCAGGTAGCGGCTCTGTGCTCCCGTGTCACTGAAGGAATAAAAAGGCTCCCAGCAGGAAAAGCAGAAAACATGCTCTCTAAGCCTGCTGCTTAAAGGAAGGTGATGTGTTTAAGAAAAAGATACATAAATAAGCAAATATTTATAATTTTCAAAAGGTATATTTGAACACCATGTAGGTGAGATGCAGAGTAAATAACGCTCCAATTGACAGCTATAATTACCGTGGTTCAAAAAAGCTTATTTTGAATACAAATTTGTTTGAGCAAAAGCATTTAATGGGCAAGTGCAGTAGAAATAAAGGTGAGGCATGTGAAAAGAAGATCTAATATATATTTTTTAAAAGCCAGGTTGGAAAGGGTTCATCATTTAAGGAGTCATTGTCAAGCAAAACAAGATGTGATTAACCTTTCCCATGCTTGTCCTCCCCTGCTCTTCTTACGCGGCACGGTATCACCACTAATTAGCGTGCGGCAGGAACCGGTGCGACAGGAGGATCTGTTAGATTTCCTCTGCTCACCCTCTCGAGGAACATTCGTCATCATGGCATCTGAGCAACTCGCTGCTGCGAAAGCTCCCATCTGCAGCAGCACAGCAGGGATATTTTGCTCAGATGTACCTGGAGGGCTTCAGAAGTTTCTAGCTCTTTGTGGGGATGTTTCTTTGCTTCGTCAAAATCTTTCATTTGTCTTTTCACACATTCTGCCCTTGTTGAAGTCAACAGCACTGCCTGGAAAATTTTGCAGATCAGCGTTTACTCCTAGAAATTTGGTGTTAAGTAGACAAAAGTGTAACTTGGTCACAGAAATAATTAACCTCTTCATAACCAGTCAATTTTAATCATTATTTTCTACTGTGTACATGTAAATAAAATGTATTTGGTAAAGTATCACTTTGGCATTCTGCCTCTAAAAACCAAGTGATATAGTCCATTCACGCATATCCCAGTTGATGGAAATGTGCCAGTAGTATATTTAAAGGGTAAGGAACAATTCCAAAAGAAACTGTACCTAAAAGTTTCTGTACTAATTTTATCTACAATATTACTATTTTGAGCTATATTTTTGTTAATGGACATTGAGTTGTACCACTTTAGGACTCTGTGAAGTCAGAATTAGGCTGCTGACCCTTCCTCCAGTTTCTGAATGATGTCGTTACACCTGTAGTTCATTTTTGCTGTTTTGCTTTTTGCATCTTACTGAAGTGAAATATTTTGCTGTTTCTTCAAATTCTGTTTTGACAAGGTAAAAAAAAAAAAAAAGAAAATTTGGTTCAGGTAAGGAACGGAACAAACCCAAAGAGTGAATAGTCAGGAGGGTCCTCCAGGGTTTGCTGTGTCATTTCTTAGAGGCACATCTATGTGACCTGATTCTCAGGATGTCCAAGGAGAACCGTGGATGTTCCTGCACTGCTAGAGAATTTGTGAATTCTCATACATTGCTGCTTACCAGACAGAATGGAAAAGCAATTTTGTGTCCTTTTTACAGCCAATTCTACTACAAATTTGCACATTTCAGTGAAGACAGTCTCTCTTTTTCCAGAACACTCAATTACAGTAACATCAGACACACAAAGTCATTTTGACAAGTGTCCTATTTACAGAGAAATGAATGGCCACAAAGGAGAATTCTTTTCCCCCCTCTTCTTTCTTTTATTGTAGAAGAAAACTCTTGAGTAAACTTTGTTTTTCCTTAAATTGCAATTACAAATAGAATAAGGCATTCAAAGTGCAATTTCAGTTCACATCATCCTTCAAACCAACATGCCACACCAAACCAAATGAAGTCAAGTGAATCCAGACTCAGAGCCCACACCAGAGAGGTGCTGGGGCTCCTGGTCAGAAGCTAGAGAGATTTCAGTGGGCTGACAATCTCAACAGGTGTTGTGATTTAACCTCAGTCGGCAACTAAGCACCACGCAGCCGCTCGCTCACTCCCCCCCACCCGGTGGGATGGGGGAGAGAATTGAAAGAGCACAAGTGAGAAAAACTCGTGGGTTGAGATAAAAACAGTTTAATAATTGAAATAAAATGATAATAATAATATAATGATGATAATAATAATACACAAAACAAGTGATGCACAGTGCAATTGCTCACCACCCGCCGACCGATGCCCAGACAGTCCCCAAGCAGCGGCCCCCCCGGCCAGCTTTTCCCAGTTTATGTACTGAGCATGACGTCACATGGTATGGAATGTCCCTTTGGCCAGTTTGGCTGTGCCCCCTCCCAGCTTCTTGTGAACCTCCAGCCTTCTCAGTCGGTAGAGCATGGGAAGCTGAAAAGTCCTTGGCTAGTGTAAGCATTACCTAGCAACAACTAAAACATCGGTGCATTATCAACTTTGTTCTCATCCTAAATCCAGAACACAGTACCAGCTACTAGGAAGGAAATTAACTCTATCCCTGCCGAAACCAGGACAATATCCACCCCTTATTCTATACCATCTGCGTCATGCTCAAGTCTCATGCTCACTCTTTGGGGAGTGAGCGAGCGGCTGCGTGGTGCTCAGTTGCCAACTGAGGTTAAACCACGACAACAGGTAAGTGCCCTGTACCTCCACAAGACAGAACGTTTTTTCCCCCAAAAGCTTTCTGAGATTTATTAATCACACTTTTCCATGAGGTTGAATCAAATCCTGAATTCAACGCAAACTCCTGGCAAGTGGACAATCCAAATACTGAGTGAGGCAGAGGTGTATATTTATATATGTATGCAGAAGGGATTTCTGGAGGTCTCCCACCTGAAGCAGTTCTATCACCAGTATGGGATCAGGCCAGCCATGGCTTTGTCTAACTTCAACCCTAACCCTACAGCAAAGCCCAGTGTGTCCCCTTCCCCCCAGAAGAAATAAAAACCCACCAATCCCTCCTGGGGACCTTGGGGAAGGAGGAGTCCTTCTCACCACAGACCACCAGACTGGCCTTACAGCTGCTGCCAAAGCCTGAATGTGTTTACCCAAAAGTGAGCCCTGGCATTGTGCATGAGCTGCGCTCCCAGGCTCGCACCGATCCCACTCAGCCTCGCTCTCCTTGCTCCTGCAGCTCCAAACCCTGCCTCGGCCAAAAGCAAAATGGTGCTGGTTCAACACACCTGGCTCCATTTAATGCAAGTAGAAATGAATTTTGTCCTTATTGTGTTAGCAACTATGCTTTTTTGTTAATGACAGAAATTTTGAGTTCTGTGCAAAATCTCTATGTTGCTATGGTTATAGCACAGCCATTCCCAGAGTCTCCCCGAAGTAGCCAGAAATGAGAAAAATCCAAGGGACGCTATGAAAGTAATTCCCAGTAGCATGGAGTTTTTGGATGTTTCCCCTCCTGTCAGTGGGGAATGAAGGTGGCAGACTAGGTTAGTGCCATCGTCTTAGTTCTAACTAATATAAAATTCATTTACAGCTGGAAACTTTGCAATTTAAATTACCTCCCAGGAGGTATCCAACTTGAAACTTTGGGGCTAATTTCTACAAGCATGTGCAGTTTCCCCCCCCCCCCAAAGCTAAAGCTATCCATGTGTTCTCTTATCTCCCCTCTTTCCTTCACTGTTTTTTACCCTGCATGTTCATAGTCTTCTCTGGCTTTTTCTCTGCTGTAGGCACAGCAAAAAGAAGCATCCCTAGAATCATCGTTACCAGCAAACCTTTGAAGAGTCCCTCTGTACCAGGCTGTGAAGTTGCTCCTCCGGTCCCTCATGTGGGGAAATGCTGCACCCACGCGCTCCCACCCTCCCTCTTCATCTGGAGGACCTGTGGGTCTCCGGCCTGGCACCCCAGGCCACCGTACTGGGTAATTGCTGGTGCGAGGTAATGGAGACTGACAATTTCATCTTTAAGCTATTTATCAGTTGGTGCTCTGCACATCAGGTGTCACAGGAACATGACAACTCTTGTCAGGGAAACAAGAGAGTCCTGTGACAGGCTTTCAATTGAATTTCTTCACCCAGCACTCCCAGCATTAACACTACGTTAAAACAACTTCATTCATTATTCAAAAATGGAAAAAAAACCCAGTGAGATCCTGACAAAATATATAACTTTTTTTGAATCCTAAAAATGCACCTGATTTTGCTTGTTCGGTGCCTTCAGAATAACCTGTCTGGGTTCATTAAGAACCGCTTTATTTGTTGCCAGTGAATAAGCTAACCACGGGTCATTCTGCCAACGTGTGGGAGTCAGTTGTTTGCTATGAATGATTCATAACTCAGGCTGCTTTTTAATAAAATGCTCATGTTAAAATTCTACATATGCTCAGAAGGAAGAAATAAAAATTCCTCTCTATATTTTCATTAGAATTTATAATAAATAACAACCCAGAGATTTATTCTCTTGTATGCATGTCCTTTCTGCAGTTGCACCATACTTGTATACAGGCTTCACTTGGCTGCCCACCATCCCTAAAATCACTTGTGATGTTGCTCCCATATAGATATTTTAGAGAGACAGTTAAGTCTGACTTTTATCTCATATTAAAAAAATACTGAAATAGTGGAAGAAAAAGTAAAGGCTCCAGGAGGTGGCATTGTTCATGTGCCTTCTTCCCTAGAAAAAGACAAAAGCAGTAGAATCATAGAATCATAGAATCATAGAATCATTAAGGTTGGAAAAGACCTCTAAGATCATCGAGTCCAACCGTCAACCCAACACCACCAGGCCCACTAAACCATGTCCCTAAGTGCCTCATCTACTCGTCTTTTAAATACCTCCAGGGATGGTGACTCAACCACTTCCCTGGGCAGCCTGTTCCAGTGTTTAACCACTCTTTCAGTAAAGAAATTCTTCCTTACATCCAATCTAAACCTCCCCTGGCGCAACTTGAGGCCATTTCCTCTTGTCCTATTGCTAGCTACTTGGGAGAAGAGACCGACACCCACCTCGCTACAACCTCCTTTCAGGTAGTTGTAGAGAGCGATGAGGTCTCCCCTCAGCCTCCTTTTCTCCAGGCTAAACAACCCCAGTTCCCTCAGCCGCTCCTCATCACACTTGTTCTCCAGACCCCTCACCAGCCTCGTTGCCCTTCTCTGGACATGCTCCAGCACCTCAACGTCCTTCTTGTAGTGAGGGGCCCAAAACTGAACACAGTATTCGAGGTGCGGCCTCACCAGTGCCGAGCAGAGGGGCACGATCACTTCCCTACTCCTGCTGGCCACACTAGTTCTGATACAGGCCAGGATGCCATTGGCCTTCTTGGCCGCCTGGGCACACTGCCGGCTCATGTTCAGCCGGCTGTCGACCAACACCCCCAGGTCCTTTTCCGACAGGCAGCTTTCCAGCCACTCTTCCCCAAGCCTGTAGCACTGCATGGGGTTGTTGTGGCCGAAGTGCAGGACCCGGCACTTGGCCTTGTTGAACCTCATACAATTGGCCTGGGCCCATCGATCCAGCCTGTCCAGGTCCCTCTGCAGAGCCTTCCTACCCTCGAGCAGATCAACGCTCCCGCCCAACTTGGTGTCATCTGCAAACTTACTGGGGGTGCACTCAATCCCCTCATCCAGATCATCAATAAAGATATTAAACAAGACCGGCCCCAGTACTGAGCCCTGGGGAACACCGCTTGTGACCGGCCGCCAACTGGATTTCACTCCATTCACCACAACTCTCTGGGCCCGGCCGTCCAGCCAGTTTTTGACCCAGCGCAGAGTACACCTGTCTAAGCCGTGAGCCGCCAGCTTCTCTAGGAGAATGCTGTGGGAGATGGTGTTAAAGGCCTTACTGAAGTCCAGGCAGACCACATCCACAGCCTTTCCCTCATCCACTAGGTGGGTCACCTGGTCATAGAAGGAGATCAGGTTGGCCAAGCAGGACCTGCCTCTCATGAATCCGTGCTGGCTGGGCCTGATCCCCTGGTTGTCCCGCTCATGCCTTGTGAGCGCCCTCAAGATGAACCGCTCCATAATCTTTCCCGGCACTGAGGTCAGGCTGACAGGCCTGTAGTTCCCCGGATCCTCCTTCCAGCCCTTCTTGTAGATGGGCGTCACATTGGCAAGCCTCCAGTCGCCTGGGACCTCCCCTGTTAACCAGGACTGCTGATAAATGATGGAGAGCGGCTTGGCGAGCACCTCCGCCAGCTCCCTCAGCACTCTTGGGTGGATCCCATCCGGCCCCATAGACTTGTGAGCGTCCAGGTGGCGTAGCAGGTCATTGACTGCTTCCTCTTGGATTATGGGGGGTTCATCCTGCTCGCCGTCCCTGTCTTCCAGCTCGGGGGGCCGAGTACCCCGAGGATAACTGGTCTGCCCGTTAAAGACTGAGGCAAAGAAGGCATTGAGTACCTCAGCCTTTTCCTCATCCTCGGTGACAATGTTCCCCCCTGCATCCAATAAAGGATGGAGATTCTCCTTGGCTCTCTTCTTGTCATTAATATATTTGTAAAAACTTTTTTTGTTGTCTTTAACGACAGCGGCCAGATTGCGTTCTAGCTGGGCTTTTGCCTTTCTCATTTCTTCTCTGCACGACCTAACGAGATCCCTGTACTCTTCTTGAGTCGCCTGCCCCTTCTTCCACAAGCGGTAAACTCTCCTTTTTTTCCTGAGTCCCAGCAAGAGCTCCCCGCTCAGCCAGGCCGGTCGTCTTCCCCGCCCGTTCTTCTTACGGCGTACAGGGACAGCCTGCTCCTGCGCCTTTAAGACTTCCTTCTTGAAGATCGTCCAGCCTTCCTGGACCCCTTTGCCCTTCAGGACCGTCTCCCAAGGGACTCTCTCAACCAACGTCCTGAACAGGCCAAAGTCCGCCCTCCGGAAGTCCATGGTTGCGGTTTTGCTGCCCCCCCTCCTTACTTCACCAAGAAGCGAGAATTCTATCATTTCATGGTCGCTAAGCCCAAGACGGCCTCCGACCACCACATCTCCCACCAGTCCTTCTCTGTTTGTAAACAGCAGGTCGAGCGAGGCACCTCCCCTGGTAGGCTCACTTACCAGCTGTGTCAGGAAGTTGTCTTCCACACACTCCAGGAACCTCCTAGACTGCTTCCTCTCTGCCGTGTTGTATTTCCAGCAGACATCTGGGAAGTTGAAGTCCCCCATGAGAACAAGGGCTAGCGATTGAGAGACTTCTGCCAGCTGCTTATAGAATGCTTCATCCGCCCCTTCATCCTGGTTGGGTGGTCTATAACAGACTCCCAGCAGGATATCTGCCTCGTTGGCCTTCCCCCTCATCCTTACCCATAAACACTCAACCGTACCATCATCACAATCGTTGAGCTCTATACAATCGAAACACTCCCTAACATACAGGGCCACCCCACCGCCTCTCCTTCCTCGCCTGTCCCTTCTGAAGAGTCTATAGCCATCCATTGCAGCACTCCAGTCATGAGAGTCGCCCCACCATGTTTCTGTGATGGCGACTAAGTCGTATCTCTCCCGCTGCACAATGGCTTCCAGCTCCTCCTGCTTGCCGCCCATGCTGCGTGCATTGGTGTAAATGCACTTGAGCTGGGCTATCGATTTCACCCCCGGCATCGGCACGCCACCCCTAGGCTCATCTCTAGTGAGCCTGGTTTTATCCCCTTCCCCCTTCGAACCTAGTTTAAAGCCCTCTCAGTGAGCCCTGCCAATTCATGAGCAATGATCCTTTTTCCCCTGTGAGACAGCTGAACTCCGTCTGTCACCAGCAGGCCCGGTGCCGTGTAAACCTCCCCATGATCAAAAAAACCAAATTTCTTCTGATGGCACCAGCCCCTGAGCCACGTGTTGATCAGGTGTGTTTTCCTGCTCCTTTCAGTATCCTTCCCTGCCACTGTAGGGATAGAGGAAAACACTACCCGTGCTCCCGATCCTTCAACCAGTCACCCCAGTGCCCTGAAGTCCCTTTTGATCACTGCAGGACTTCTCTCTGCAACCTCATCACTGCCAGCCTGTATAACCAGCAGCGGGTAGTAATCAGAAGGCCGTACCAGCCCAGGGAGCTTCCTAGTGATGTCTCTGACCCGGGCCCCAGGGAGGCAGCAGACTTCCCTGTGGGACGGGTCCGGTCGGCATATCGGGCCCTCTGTTCCCCACAGAAGGGAATCGCCTATGACAATTACCCTCCTTTTTTTCTTAGCAGCGGCAGTCATAATGCGTGGGGCTGACCGCCTCACCCTGGGCGACCCCCTGGATGGACCTTCATCTACATCCTCGTTTGCCTGGCCCTCACGTTCCAGGGCCCCATATCTGTTGTGTAAAGGCAACCGGGAAGGTGAGGGAGGCCGGGCGGGGGTTCGCCTGGCACACCGAGCAGGGACCCGTTTCCATTCCCCCCTGTCGCTTAGGTCCCCTCCTTCTACCTGGTGGCAAGAAGGCAGGGGATCCTCTGCTTCTTGCGGAGCCTCCTTCTGCTGCCTCTGCCTCAGGGACGGTAGGGTGCGGCTCCACCAATCTATCTCCCTCTCATACTCCCGGATACTCCTCAACCTTTCCACCTCCTCCTTCAGCTCTGCCACCAGGCCGAGCAGATCATCCACCTGGTCACACCGCACACAGGTGGTGTCTCTGCTGCCCAGCTGACAGGCTCAGTAGTATCGGCAGTGTGACCCATGACTTCTCTCCACTGAGAAAGCAGCAGTGCATCATCACCAAGTCACTGTAGTTATAAACTACACATTCTGTATATTCATGACATGTTTTTAATAACTCGGGAGTATTTGATTATAACACCATGCTCTTCCAAGGTGCAACTGAAGCAGAAAACCTAGCAATGCTCTCCCAGATGTACTGGGGAAAGGTGCTCAGACAAACCCGAGAAACAAAGCACGAGCAGTGGCAGTACCAAGAGCTGATGCATGGCATGTTTGTTGCCTTCCGTTATACCTCATTTGTCCCCCAAAAGTAACATGGAAAAGGGGGATCTCCCTTATATCCACCAATTATCACATGGCCCAGAAACAGAAGCTCCTGGGCTGCACGGCTTCGAGATCTCTCCTCAAAGCCTGCTCTCAGACCGCACCAACAAACTGCAGAAGTGCAGATTTTCAGTTTCAGTCTGGTTTGCAAGGGGCTGCTGGTCTGCACTCACCTGGCAGTGCTATTTCCCTAACCTATTTTAGTCATTCTTCTGTATTTCAGTCTGGGACGTGGGGGAAGTTCCCTTTAGCTCCCTCAGCTGCACAGCTGTCCTCTGTGCCATCCCCTACCACAGACAGTTCAGCACCTTCTCTAGCAGCGAAGTCCTGAGCCTCCATTGGCTTTCACTATGGAATAGTTTGTTCTCATACCATATCTCGTACCATATCCCTATGGTAAGAAAACCAAGACATCAGATACGTGAGGAAAAACCTGCTATTAATTTTGGTAAATCTCTTTGCTGCAAGGCAAAGATTCCTTTTCCTTTATGCACCTTCTTTTGTAAGCCCTTTTCCCCCTGAATTCAAAGGTTCTGCTCAGTTATGGCAATTGCTCAAGTATTGGTAGGGCAGTGGGGTGGGGTGGTTGGGATACTATGGAGCTGCTTTCTACCTTCAGCAGAACTACAGCTTTCCCTTCTGCCCCTTAAACTTGGCGGGGGAAAACAAGTGTTGGTTGTACGTGTTTACATAGATTGGCTTTATGCAGAAAAATTAGTATTCTGCGTGGGACCACAAAACATAAATTGTTATAGCAGGTCCCCAGTGAATCCTTTATGAAACAAAACATACTGTGCTTGAACCTGTCCATTTAAAGCCCCAATTAACAAATTGGTAACTGCTTATGTCTTTCTCTTTACAGCTGCTGAATGGATCCCATTGAGGAGCATAATGGCAATGAACAGCAGGGCTTAATGCACTGCAGTTTGCCCTTTGATCCCAGATCATTGCAGAAAGGGTTTACCAGAGTATTAGCTTCCCTTTTCTCCTATATTTTTAACTTTTAAGAATATTTTTCCTGCAAGGATTTTTGTCATGTAAACTTTAGTAGTCTGTCTTTGCCTGGATCCTGCATATAATTTGATTTTAATAACAACTATTCATCCCTCTTGCTCTACCACTCTGTTCTGCAGCCTTACTCCTGACCCCGAGAGATCAGACACATCCACAGATTTCTGCATCTGATCTAAACACTTTCTTCAGGGGTGCAGTTGTTTGTAAAAAGATACCCAGTTTTGACTTAGAGGCCTCTGAGGATGGAGAATGACGCAGCTCCTGCTAATCTGTTTCAACGGTTATAATTTTTTAGGAAGTGCATACTGGCCTATATATTTTTTAGTTATTGGGTCTTTATTCTTTGTTTGTTGGATCCAAATATCTCAGAAAACCAATTGTTATACCCAAAGACCCTGTGGGTCTCTTTGGTTTATGTGGCAGGGTGCTGTAAAGTCAATAAAATAAGAATCAAGAGTACTCTTGAGATTTAATAGCCACCGTAAGTACTAGTCTAACTTCACTGTCTTCAATAGCACTGCTGAGGAGAAGTGACTATAAAAGAAAGGTCAAGATGTTGTGGTTTGCTTGTTTAAAAGTAGAGAACTAAATAGAATATAGGCAGATGGATATGAGGTCATTCAAAACTCGTATCAAGTAACACAATGAAGTGAATT
Source organism: Aptenodytes patagonicus (assembly GCF_965638725.1). NCBI lineage: Eukaryota > Metazoa > Chordata > Aves > Sphenisciformes > Spheniscidae > Aptenodytes > Aptenodytes patagonicus. The sequence goes on along the minus strand of NC_134953.1, from coordinate 57,628,296 downwards.
GGATGGAAATTTCATGGCAATCATTGCGAGGAAGCTGATGCCTCTCTAAGTTGCATGGCAACACACTCAAGACAAAAATAAAACATCCATATGGCTTTGAAAATCTGATTTATTTTTGAGGTAAAATAGGTTTTTTTCTTTGTTTAAGGTTAAAGTCTCCTGAGTAAAATGAGTAAGTCCACTCACACTGGGAAAAGTTTACCAAGTTTTGAATTTTTCAAGGATTCCTATGTATACGTGCATTCCCATTCTGCCTCTTCATCTGCTCTGCTCTGCTCTGCACTTGACCAGTTCCTTCTCAGCTTTGACCAATCTTGACGATTTCCTTTTTTAAGCTGTTCTTCCATCTCTTTGGGGTTTTATAAACTTCTTTTTTTTTTTATTCTGAATTGTTTTAATTGATAAAAAACAATTCCTCAAGTCATTCCTGTGGAGTGGGAGTCTCAGGGCATTGGTCTTGCCTTGCAGACTCTGCTGATGCCAACCCACTTCTCAGAACAAAGCTGGGTTTGTTACTGCAGCTTGCACTGCACGAGGAAAACACAAAAAATGTCCCCTCACACAAATGTGAGCAGATTTTGTTGCTATAAAGGACTCTGGTGCCCAAGACACTGCAGACTGTCAGGTGTAAGAACTATGAATCATCTTTGCTTACTACTTGGGATTGTCTTTGGGCAAACAACTATAAAAATGCTAGTATTGTCCTTTTACAGTTTGCTCCTCAAGCAAAAAGACACAGTGGCTCACAGCGAGGGGAGAGTGTGAGTCCAGGAGTTAGATCTTGATGCCATCATATTGAGGGACAAGGGTGAACGTACTGATGAAGTTTGTGTGATACCACCCCCATGCCTCCCAAAGGGACAGACCGGTGCCAACTGATGTCTACGTGGGCATGAGAAGTCCCTGTCTATGGCAAACAAGAGGCTTTAAGCTATTCAAGCTCATGGACATTGCAGGTTTGCATTACTGTCCCCAGCTTCCAGCCTGGGAAGATCAGATGAAAGCACAGTGTTTGAGTGGTTCCGTGGGAGGACCTTGTGTCTCCTTGGTGCAACATCAAAGTGTCTTTGATTACTTGGGATGTGAATAAGCCTGTGTCCAGCCTGGCCTTGAATGTTTCCAGGGATGGGGCATCCACCACCTCTCTGGGCAACCTGTTCCAGTGCTTCTCCACCCTCAGTGTAAAAATTTCTTCCTTATGTCTGTTACCACTTTTGCATGTGCAGGTGGGATGCAGTTTCTACTGGAGGGGATGTGGTTGAGGCCGGGTGCTGGTGACCACTTCCAGCAGGTGTCATCGCCGTGCTGTGACGGTCCCCTCCAGCCCTGCCTGCACTTCCTTGGGGACAGACCATAAATATTCAGTACCGGATACACTGAGATGTAAAAGAGCAGGTGCAGCAAATCTGTGGTGAGGATACGTTTAATGGGTGAAGGATTCAGTATGCTATCTACTGAGGAAACAACTGTGTATAAAAACTCCATCTGTAGCTTTTTATGTCATGTTGAGTTGTTTTTCTTTAATTTAAACCACAATTTATTTTAAAAAGTACAGATACTCTTCTTGTGGAAGATGGCTTTGTACAATTAAATGGCAAAATGGATTAAAGTCATTGATAAAAATGTAAATATTTGAGTAATTTTAGGTTTCATCTGAGTACATTCAGAACAAAAAAATTTGTCCTGTGCTGTTCTTCATGTTCCATTCCCTATGGTAAAATTCTTGCTAGCAATTACGCTTTTTCTTTTGGCCTATTCTTCCTTTGTTTCCATTTCCCCCTCTCTTTTTTACCCTAGCTCCGATAGCTACTTATGCTTTAACAGCAGCTCTTCATTTCAAGGGGAAATGCAGCCATGTCTCCATGCAAGCCAAGTACCTCACCAGCTTCCCTCAGTATAGTTTACTGGAAAGCAATGCCTAGTATTTCCTTTTTTTTCCCCATAGTGCCTTTACAACACCCCCCAGTGCTCATCTTATCTTTCATTGGTTACCCTTTGTAGGAATCTTGACATTTATACAGTAAAATTCCAATATTTAGATCAATTTATGCTTTACAGATCTGAGTCAATTACCAATGAATTCAATGGATGTCTTGACTTCTACCAGAAACTTTCACGCTGACCAGATCTCCCTCTACTTCACATTTGTAATGGCTGAGATTTTATAAACAAACATATTTTGATCAAAAGCTACTTAATAAAGGTAATTTAATTGGCTACTTTTTGAAATAATTGTATCTATAGCTAATGCAGCAGTCCCAATTCAAAGCTAGAATAAGTAGGCAAAACTTACTGGAAAGCAAAGATGAATTTACCCCATTTATCTTAAGTCGCAGATGACATCATGTTGAACGTATGGTGCATATGAGGCTGTATGGGCATGAAGCCAGCAGACAGCTGCTGGACATAATGTTGGTCAAGGCCTTAGGTCCTCCCTTGTCTGCAGTGGGAAGCGTCTGTCCTGCTTTATATGGTGATTACTCGGAAATTCACAGCCAGCCTTTCTTATCTCTGTGGCTGCTGGAAAATAATGGTCTGTCTCTGTTGCAGAATCCCATGATGAACCTCATTTGTCCAAACCTCCCAACAAATGGATGCCATATGCAGTCAGTCTGACGAGTGCAAGTCAATATTTAGGTTCTCTGTGGAGAAGACGACTATGCGTGCAGCAGTTTAGCCTGCATGCCACCTGAAGAGATGCTGATGCCACTGCCTGTGTCAAGGGCCACTGGGGAGCACTGGAGAAAAGGCAGTTGTAAGGTGGGATTGGGTTCTTGTCCTACTCCAACGGGAACTTTCATGTCTCCTGTGGCTGGACAATTTCTTGACCCTGATCCAGTTCCACTGAAATTAACAGGAGATCTGTTGTAAACTGCAATGAGTACTGAACGAGACCCGGTCGGAGCTTGGTCTGTCTCCTGGCCAGTCATACACTGACATCTGTTCATTAGACAGTGGAGTCCTACAGAGCAGCTCTGTGGAAGTAGCACAACCTCCTGCCCAGCCAGAGGATGGTGGCCTGGAAGAGAAGGACTGTGGGAACTGGAGGTTTATTCCACATAAGATGGTCAACCTTACCCAACATCTTTGGTTGGTCCTGTAGGATAATCCTCCATCTCTCATTATGGTGGCTGTCCCCATTTCATTTATTTGTCAGATGAGTAAAGAAAAGGGTGAATCAGTCAACCAGTCATACTTATGAAGAGCCACACAAAGCAGTGATATAGATGATTAAACCTTGTTCTCAGAGTAAAGTTAACAGAAGGTAATTTACAAAGCTTAAAGAGAAAATCTTCATGTGTGCTCTCACACCAACGCTCTGACTTGATTGGAATGCACTGAACTGCTTAATCAGAATGAGGATCGGGGACACGGTGCCGCGTCCCAGACTCTGCCTGTGAAGATGCTACCTGCTGGTACCCCAGGTGAGATGCTCTCAGAACAGATTTTTTTTGAAGAAGCCATTAATGGCTATGTGCAACAGATGCTTCACAGAAATGGTCATGAATACATATTATCATAAAGGTGCCGTGAGTACTGTGTGCAAAGTAGGGTCTTCTGGCAGGGTCTGACAGTCTGAAATGAAGGTAGAGAAAGACATATTTAGGTGGGGTTTACAGAGTTCTCTGGAAATTTTAACCTGAGGTCAGTGGTCTAAAGAAGGACTTCAGCCTTCTGGAGGTGACCGTGCTGCTGAAGAGACTCTGGGAAGAGCTTCTGATTTATGCGGTGACACTAGAAAAGGTAGTGGGCTCCATGGGAGTATCTCAGAGGACTGAGAGTTTCGGAGGAGAATGAAGGCAGAAGATGACTCCCTCTAAAACACAGGGAAGAGATTCACTGAGAAGGTCTGTGAAATTACTGTGGGAAGACAGAAGATCTGCCTTGAGTGAGGCAAAGAATCGGGAACAACAGAGAAATACTTTGACTATTTGCATTTCGGAGGAACTTCAGACCTGACCCTGACCTGTCTTTGATAAAAGTTGTTGTATTTCTCCAAGCCATCTGCTTAAGATCAAACCCTGTATACTTGACCTCAAACAACAATAACTGACAGTTTAAAAGTCAAATCATCACAGATTTTTCTACAAACTTTATACACAACTGACTTCAATGCCATTGAAATGCAAAGATAAGTTTGAAAAGAGTTATTTTCAGTATAACTCTAGTCTAAGTAAAATATTTTCAGATAGAAATATCCTACATATTCAGCCTTTTTGCTGTCTAAATTTTATTTTTTATTTTTTATATTTTGCTGTGTAAACTTATTTTATCTCATATAGGTTTTTGTGGGGTAAACCTGGGGTATAGTGGCTCAGTATAGTAATGTGGGCAAAGAGCACAGTCATGATTTATGGATAAGCTTACCTACCATTTAGATACTTTTTTGTAGGCTGACTTACATTCCTATTGTATTACAGTCACTTTTCATCAATAATGAAAATATGTTCCTCTTATCCTGCGCAAAAAGCTTTGTATTTTCTGGCATGTTTGAGGAAACGATCTGGCGTGTATCAATAAAGACAGCGATAATTGCCATGGGCTTACTGTTGTTTATGCAGAAGAAATTTCTGTTATTCATTGTGGGCTGTCAGATGTAAAGACATCATGCAAATTGAGTGGATCTCAGAAATAATTCTCGTATGGCTAGAGCAGAACTCCCAGAAATATTTATCTTACTAAGAAGAAAATACAGAAAATTATACAGTAGCTCTTGCGGAAGCAATAAATATGTACCACAGTATTATCTACAATTATTCATAAAGATCACTTGATTGTAATAGCAAAGTGCTGCGTGGTTAAAGTGAACTGTCTTGATATAACAGAAGTTTTACAGATATATACACCATAATTAACTATAATCATGTATACTAATACATACTGATAATTAATTACTCTTTCAAATGAGATAACAATCAAAGCTTTGATTTAAAAGCACATATATTTCTCTGTGTTTTCTCTGTGACCTCTGATATTTCAAAGCATGAAAATATTGATGTTCCAGTAATTGGCTGTTACCGCATTGCTAATCCATTAGCTGCTTGATTATGGTCAAGACGGTGATGGGCTGAGTCATGACTGAGAACAGGAAAATATATTCAAAGTACTAAAATCAGATGGGTTGAACTTTGACTATGCATCATCATTTGCAGTTGCTACTGCTAGTGTTAACTTTGGGAAACGTTATATTGCCTAGAAATTAATAAAAAATAAAAATAAATGTTGCTCCAGAAGATCCTAAGCATAACTGAAAGGGTGGAAGTTGATAAATAAATTGTCAAGTTTATGAACTGTTTGTTTGAAAAAGACCATGTAGTACGAGTTTTAGTAGCGTGCATGTGGATGTGTGCGTGTGTGAATGCACATAACAAAAGAGACCTGTACTGCTACCTTCACAGCCAAGTCTTCTTAGTTTTTTAAAACTTGGCAAATTTATTATTCTCTGTCCCACCTCAAACACAACAGTAGAAAGGCCATTTTCTTTGCATAAGCTGCTTGCAAAAATCTGCTGTATGTTGATTGTATTATGGGTGAGCTTCAAATACAAGTGAATTTCAATTGTACAGTGAAAGTGTTTTAGTAATTAATTAAAAAAAGTGCCAGGATGTGTTGAAAGGAGTTAAAATGAATAATGAATCTATTTTTAAATAATGCATTGAAATTTATCATAAACTGAGGGCATTCAAATATAGGAAAGAGAAATACAGGAAGAAAACCTGTATTTTTCATCAGATAAAGCATTATTCTGTTGTATGGCTCCATGTGCGTGGCTTAAATGTGAGACTTAAACTTTAGAAAATATATTTTTACTGTGAGGGTAATCAGACACTGGAAAGGGTTGCCCAAATCAGCTGTGAGGTCTCCATTGTTGGAGATACTTGAGCTTGACTGGAGGCAGTCCTGGGCAGCCTGAGCAGGGGTTGAACCAGATGATCTCCAGAGGTCCCTGCCCACCCCAGCCCTCCTGTGATTCTGTTTCCATCCAAGAGAGATGCACAGTGGAATGTTTGGGAGAACTGAGAGGGTGCTATTCCTGCTCAGACTGTTTTAAGCAAATCAAGTCAGAATTATGATGAACAAACTTCCAACATGAAAATTCCCAATCAGTGATCAATTTATACATGAACAGATTAGTCCAGCTTGGATCTCTGAGACTTATATACTATTTTAAATCCAACCTCTCTTTCCATTTGGATACTCATGAGTATCATTGCAGCTGAAGAGGGAAAGTTTGGAAGTTATCCTTTCAGGCTAAGGCAATACCAGTGGCCAACCCGGACGACTGCTGGAGAATGAATACTTCTGTCCCATCATGCTGAGAGAGAACTCCTCATCTCACCAGATAAAACATCTCTGAAGAGCAAGTAATCAGTTCTAAGTCCATTTCCTAGGCTAAATCTGCAGCTTTGGACTTCTGCAAAGATGTCTCAGAACGTTTATTAATTTTCTTTGCTATGTATTATATTTTTGTTGTTTCATTTTATCTGTTTTTTCATTAAAATGAAAGTCATCTGCATATCCTTTATTCCAGGATTAGCTCTTTTTATTTTATTTTCCCAGCAGACTGATTGTCAGTTATGTTTCAACAGCTTCAACCGCTGATGGATTTCTACACAGATGCCTGGGCATCTGTGGCAATGAAATATGAATGTGTTTCAACAAAATCCAAAGACTTCTGCTAGGGATGGCAGTTATCCGTAAGAATAGTTTTCTGGAAAATGTTTGCATATTCTTCAAATATAGCTTGACAAATTATTTAAGTTAAAGGTCATTTATCCCCAAGAAACTGTAGATATTATTCTTTGGGTCTTAGTTAAAAAAATATAAATCCTCCCTTTAAGAAATCTTTATATTTCAAGCTTCATTCTCACAGAAGTCAGAAGATACAAATCTGAAAATTGGAGACCTATAAGAAACAAAAAAGTTCTCCTCAAAGGCATGACACATAATGCCTTACAAAGTTCTGAGCTTGGGGAGAAAAGGAATGAATGAGAAGGGAAAAAAGGATTATTTTCAGTGTGTTTTGATTTTAGCCAGTTATGATTCAATGCTCTGTATATTAACGGTAGATACCTGGAGGTGATAGACTCTGTGTGGATACTTCTAGAGATTAATATCCACATCAGACTAATACAGGTAAAGTGAAGCCATTTCTTTTTACCTAGAAGAGATAGAGATTGTGTATAAATCTTGTGGAAAAACAGCACATAATCCTTTTCTAAAACACACGCTAAGGAGGAAAAAAAAGTCTTGCAGTCCAAGGTGAATTGAGTGACAAACGGTGTCTAGAGGGACAGCATCAACAGGCTGGCGCTGTGTCAAGATGACAGGCAGTTCTGTACCTGCAGCCTGGCCAAGACCCAAGGCAGGGACCCAAACGTCGCTGCTGCAAAAGCACAATATATGCCAAAGCTGGTCACCGGGGCCCTGCAGCTGCCAAGAATGTACCATGAGTGACTGTCTGCTGGCTTGCACTGCACGGGGGCACGGCTCCACACCACCAGCAGCAGGAGGGGATCATTAGTGTTCAAATGGTGTACAAGTTGGAGCTGCTGTTAGTGTGGACCTCACTAACGTGCCTTTCCACTAAAGAGACAGCCCTGTTCAAGAGTAATTCCTCCTCACCTGTGAAGTAGTATGGTGTTCTTCTAAGTGACCATTTCATAATAAGGAAAAGCCCCTTCCTGGGCATCTAAAGGTAAAAGTACAATACAAAACCTGATATGCTAGATGAGCAGGTCTAGTGGATGAACTAGGGGGCCAAAGCAAGGAGTGTATCACAGAAGTCATAATACGTAACATTTCTAGAGCATATTCTTCTAAAGATCTTAAAGTAATCTGCAGAGGAAGGTGAGCCTGAGCATCTCTGTTCACTCTCTTGCTCTCAAGGCAGTGAATTCCAGGTCTGTTTGTTCCTAATACCACGCTATAAAGAAACCAAAGTTACTGCTCAGCAGTTTCAGATTTGTATCATGCAGTCTGAGAGATATTTGGCAGCATCACATGGAGCATAAATTACAATGGAATTTGAATTTGTGTATTTCTAGTTGTCCAGGACTGACAGTGAAAGATGCTCTAGTGAAAGATGTCCCTGCCCTTGGCAGGAGGGTTGGACTAGATGACCTTTAAAGGTCCTTTCCAACCCAAACCATTCTGTAATTCTAAGGCTAATGTAGGATGAGAAAAGAGTTTTTCTGAAGAAAATCCACTTTCTGAAGTGGATTCTGAAGTGATGCTTTCTGAAATACCCAGGAAGATCCTTGGAAGATACCTACTTAGCCACAAACTAACTAAACTGTGAATTAATCATCCAACTCACTTCATAATAATGTTATCATTAAACATCTGCTTTTAATGTTTAATAAAAGGTATTTATAAATTGCTATAACATTGTTTACTGTTTGCATTACCTCTCTCAACCTGATTCATTAGCTGTCATTAGAAACAGTTTACAGGATGCATTTTGCATATAGAAATGCTGAGTAATAATCTGCATTCAGTCCCATCTCAACTTCAGCTGTTCCTTTCCACCTTCCCCTTCTTTCCGACAGAACTCTCTGAATTATATAAACTGAACATAAGGAGGTATGAACACTCAGAAAATTATTGTTTTGATTATGCCAGTAAATGCCTCATTCCCTTAAAGCTATAGTTCCTATAGCTTTTAGAAAATCCTACAAAAAATCAATAGAGAGCTTAAAAATACATGGCATTTAACAGTGAATACCCTTCTTTATTTCACCTTTTAATAGGAGACTACTGATTTTTCTAATAAGGTTATCATGTTCCACTGCAGTGAATGCTTTAGAACAGCAGCTTGTAATTTTACTCATGTTGTGACCTTCTGTGCCAAATGTGGAACAACTCAAACTCCTCCTCTTATCTTGCTGTGTGGAACATGTCACATTCCCTTTTGCAGCCTGGAAAGGACAGTACATACCTTACCCAAAGCTCAAAGTCAACAATAATTGATTTAAAATTCTGTGGTGCAGTGCTCCTACTGTCCCATCCCTTTTTACCCAACCAATGACCAAGAGTAACTTTTCAAACTTTTTGAGTTTGCAGATATATAAAATTTCTCTAGTCAAGGTGTGGAGCTTTCTGTGAACAATTTAAGTCTAATGACAATTTACAGGTTAGCTAGGGTAAAATGCGAGAGGCAGAGCTACAAGGATGATATCCTGGTAGATGTGCAGTAAGCTGTAGACAGTAGGGCATGGAGCTGTCTGACCTCACTCCTGCAAGTAAACTCTGATGTGAGAGACACAGAAAACCTGGCACAGGAGATTTAGCATGTTGGGTGGTGGGAAGAGGTGGAGGTATACGGCTGGGAAAAGTATGGGACAATTTGGGAACTAATCTAATGATCTTATGGGACTGATTCATGGGTTCAGATACATTGGAACTAGTGTAATTAGTAGGATTTATCTCATTTAACTTTAGCCATCTGAAAGTTGGTTGTTTAGTCTACACTAGCACTGTAGTCAGTGAAGAGAAATAGGTGCTTGTGGCAGGTGATTCATCCTTGCCTAAGATCAGTCTCTGAAGTTGGGTAGGATGGATCCACATTTAAAATTTAAGATCAGCCAATCCTTAAGCAATCACATAGGAACATAACACTGTTAGAAATGCCTTACTGGGTCAGAGTAATGGTCTATCCAGCCAAGTATATTGTCTATTGCAGTGGCAATAGGCAATGCTATTCAAGAAGAACGTCTGAGTCTTACCAATTTTTGCTGCCCATTTGCCTTGTACTCCCCCAGCATATAGAAGAGTTGTATTAGGGATGTTAGAAGTTAAATCCCTTCCTAATAGCTTTAGTAGCCATTGACTTGCTGTTCATGAATTTGTCTAATCCTTTTCAGAGTCCACTGATCCTGTTTGCCTCTGGAGTCTCCTGTGGCACCAGGTTACAGAGGTTCATGACCTGCCATGTGAAGAAAAATGTTCTTTTATCTATTTTAAACCAACCTCCTCCTAGTCCCACTGGCTGCTTCTGAGTCCTCATTGTGTGTGACCGAACAACAGCTCCATGTTCAGTTTATTCACTGCCTGCCAGGTTTTGTAAACCTCAGCTCCATGCTCCTTCTGTCTTCTCCTGAGGCAGACTAAGAGCCCCAGCCTTTTAGTCCCCTCGTAAGGCAGCTGTTCTACTCTGCTGATGTTTTGCGCTGCCCTTCTTTGTGCCTTCCCAAAGTCCGCTACATCCTTAAAATGCAGAGATCAGCACTACACGTAGTGTGCGAGAAGTGGGTGCACCGAGGTGGCATATAATGGCAAAGGATGCATTTGCCTTGTTCGCCAGAGCCGTTCTGATGACATTCGACATTTTGTTGGCTTTTGTCTGATATTGCCAGGCAGTGATTTCAGAGAACTGTCAGAGATGTCTGTAGGGTTCATTCCTAATTGTAACTGCCAGTTCTGAGCTCAGCACCATCCTGTCACCGTGTCCAGAGTTTTCCTCTTTATATCTCTTACCTTACATTTATCTACACAAAAGCTTATCCACCATCCTTTTGCCCCCCTCAGTTTTGTGAGTGCTTTCTGGTGTTCCTCACGAACAGCAGTGCATTTGATCACATCTCATGCTTTTTTTCTCACCAGCATGAGGCATAGCTGAGTATGTCGAAGAACAGGAGTGCCTCATTCCAAATATAAATATAATTCAATGTGATGATTTACAACAGAGAAAAATGGAAAACATGTTTACAATATTTTACTTCACCACTCTGCAACTCACCCAGACTTTTCTGAAATCATTCTGCCATGTTCTGCGTATGGCATGACAAAGTTGCCGCCACCTCTGAGGCTGGATTCAAAGCAGGAAATGTGCGAAGATCACAGACAGACGATTCAAAGTATGGACGGATGGGGTTTAATGCAAAAAGTGTGCGGCAACAAGATGAACAGGCGTGCTTGCATTGTTCCTGCTGGGAGCGTGCTGATCTGTGTGATCTTTTGCAGTAGGAACATCACAGAATGATTTGGGTCACAACAAAGGGAGAGCTGGCAACTTTGAATTAGTTTATGTTTTAATCTATGAAACATATTTTCAACTAGGCAAGATCTATGGAAAAGACTTTGAATAAATGCAGTGTTTGTATGTTGCCAAAGCTTCCAATCTTAGGAAGAAAAAGAAAAAACATTTCTGGCTAGGCAACTCCCAAAATATTCACAGCAAAGTGGTAAGGCACGCATTTCTCATCTATACTTCAACTGGCCAAGGACAAATATCTCAACTTAATAAGCATTACTACCAGTTCTCAGGAAAGGCAAAACTGCCTATCCCTGTTGCCTGGCTAAGTAAGGGGACAGTCCTTGCCCTGCCAGAGGACGTGCAGCCTCTGGCCAGCCTTTCCATCTCTATTCCTCTGTGCCTTTTGCCCATGCTGCCAGAGACTGCCAGTTACAGACCTTTGAGCACAAGACTTGGCATTTAAAATAAAAATACCACTCTTGCTCTCTTTTTTTTTCCTTTTAAGGAAAGCTTCCACTCCATCACAGTAGCAACGTCAATCTAATCATGTTCAGGATTTAATTTATCACATTTAAACCAATATGATACAACTTGCTCAGGTGGCAGGGTGAAGGATGTAACAAATATACTCAGAAATTCCTGATAAAGAGAGAAGCCAGAAGGCGGCATTTCACAGGTTTCTCCCTCATTACGTAGCTGACCGCTGCTACCCACTCCCTCTTCCATCATTTGTACCCTGATGGAAGAAGACCTTAAGCTGGGGGTTTCAGTGGAGCTCAGGCTAGCTCTGGCTTCAAAGTCAGACCAAGTGAGTCCCAGTACTGCAGGAAGACCCTAAACTGGTACAGCAAAAGCTGACATGAATGTAGTTGAACAAATTGTTTAAAGGGAAAGCTCAGATTTACATTTCAGTCCCTCAGCAGATGAGAGCTCAGAACCCAGCTCTGTCCTTCAGCAGAGATGGGACATGCCAGTCCCAGGATCTAACGCTGCCTGTTCTTGCCTGCACAGGTAACACTGACTCAGGGGAGTAACTGTCTACAGAATTGGTTCTTTATATGGAAATACCAACTCACAAGCACCTTTCCAGTGCCAGCTCCAAAGCTGGTGTTTATTCTTTTTCATTTTTAAAAAGATACTCAATCCTCTGCGTGTGCTGTAGCTGATGCATGACAGTCGATGCTTGCCTACACACTCACAGCACCACTGGTTTCTGACACTGCATTAAAGCAATATACTTGGAGACAACCTGAGTACGAAAGGCACTGTATAAATCCAAATTCTATTAGACACTTCATGCAATACATGTTCATTGTACGATACTTCACCAGGGCTTTATCTTAAAAAGAGAATGGAACACAAGACTTAGAAAAATGGTTTGCTTACAATCAGCAAAGAATTATTATTCTGGTGCCGTGCTAATACATTGTCATACAAATGCCAAGGCAGCCTGATAAGAGTTCCACTGTTTAAGTTGAAGGCTTCTGTTCTGTCTTGAGATATTTGGACTACATTGTTATTCTTAAATCATTTCTATTTATAATATGGAGAGTGGGTCTAAATTGAAGACAATATTATGCTATTTTTTGTCCTGTTCAGTTTTAACTATTCAAGGCCATTCCCAAATATTTAATTAATTAATTTAGTCTGAATAGTTTGTATTTTTCAGCATCCAAATCCAATCTTTCAGTGGATTTCAGTAAATCATCCCTGAAAGCTTTTTTTTTGCTTAGATACTGTTTTTGCAGAGCATCAATCATTCTACTCTTTGACAGGAAAAAATGTTTTCGAAATCTGGCTTGCTTTCTTGTTCTCCATTACATAAATAAAATGATTTATGGAGCAAGAAAAGGAAAGAAAGAAGAAGGAGGAATTGTCTGATCTTTGTAGAATTATTTTTTCTTTATCCTGAGATTTATGCTTTTTTTTTCTTCTGGACTTGTGTTAGCACCGAAGAAGAATCTCAACTTTCTGCTGACCTCTGCTCCATATCTTTTGCACCGTGCCCCGAAGATTAGTAAAATGTCAGACTGCTCCTCAGTTTTGGGCGAGATAATGCAGCAGATCTGAAGAGCTCTCATGACAGTGCTGTATTTCTCAGAAACCTGCAGTCCAGCTGCTTCAGCACAGCAGAGTGGGTGAACGGGATCAGAGCGGGCCACTTCCTATTGCTGCACGAGGCAGTAGTCTTGCCATGGAAACACAGGTGCCAAACTCACACACGCACATGAATGCACATGAATCAAAATTATTGGTTGTTATGGTGATGGAAGACAAATGATGCTTTTTGCGGACTCATTGATGGTGCTGTGTCAGATAATCAGGTGCCATGGGGCTCCAGGAATTCTTCATCAGGTTCTGCCTCCAGCTCTCTTCAGTTACAACTGAGTCAAAGATACTCAGAAAAAAAAAATAATACCTGTAGCTAACTCTCAGCTGTGAACCTCTGCTCATGTGAAGAGAGTGTGAGAGCACAGCACTTCTGTGGCTGCTCCGACGGACGCTGATGTGATTGATGGTCCACTACTGGATTTAAGGGACTGCAGAATATCCCTGAGCTGGCATAGTTATACTGTTTGGTCTGGATACATGTGACTGTCATCCTCTTGTGGAGTACCTCACATCTCTTCTGTTGTACTTAGGTGCCCAGGACTAACACTGTGCCTGAAGCCAGCAGAGAGGCTGAAGTACGACATCGCTGCAGTTCCTTACGTTACATAAATGTAGCAACAACAGCTATCAACACTACATTTACATTATGCTTTTTTATTGAAGAATTTTAAAATAGCAGGCACCACCAAAGTATCCATATCTTGCAGTATAAACAGTATGCAAAGAAACATGACTGTCAGTATCTTCATGGAGCTCTGGTTTAGAGAAAAGGTCTGGATAAGAAAAATCTTAGAAGTAACTTAACTGGCTTTGGTATACTATTTTTCAGATAATACTAGGGAAGGATCATTTATCATAGGTACATTCTTGTAATATTCAGAGAAACAATTTTTCAGCTCTGTTATCTATTGCTGCTCCTTTTATGTTCTTATTGCTTACTATGAGTTTCTGTTTGAGAGAAAAAAATTAAGTATATTTCAGAGTGATTGGAGTCCTACACAGAGTTTTTGTGTGATATATTCAATATTTTATGATTCCTTTCCTCTTAAGTATTTCTAAATAGCGGTACCTTGTAGGCTGACTAAGAGAAATCGGATTTGCTTTTATTGAACGTAAGTATATGCACATTATAAAAGGAGATGGAATCATGTAGGTGTGGGGAAAGCTTAAAGGTTGAACTATTACATCTCTAAAGAAAAACAGAAATCTGCTGGAAATAAGAGCTGTGTCTTATGACCTTTATGCCATCACTGTTTTGAAACAGAATGCAGGATTAGAAGTCAGAACTAAAATTTTGTTCAAAGCCTGTCATTTAGCCTGACATTATATGCATTGTCCTGGCAGCAGCAGGTTAAACATTTTCCCCTCTGAGCAAAGCAGCAGTGGCTAAAGGCTGGACCCACAGTCCTGGTCTGCTTGTCGAGTGGGAAGGGAGGGTGCTTCCCAGGGCACTGGCAGGCGGCAGGACCCCAGCTCTTTCAGCTGTGTGCTGATCTGTCGGACCTCAGGTGAGCTGTTTTATCTGTCCGGCCTCTACCTGCACTTGCTTTGGTTTTATCTATGCAGACTGCAAGGCATCGGCATCTCTTGCTGAGTGTTTGAACCCCCATAGCAAAGGAGGTTCCTCACTTCAGTTTAGACGTGTGACAGATGTCCTGGGATTTATGGAGTTTGTGAAGCACATCCCCAATACCTATTGCACTACGCTAACAAGGGAAGGACGACTACAAAATCATACTGTATCCTTTGCCTTTATATATGGTCACAGCAGGCTTAGTCTACCAACAAGTGAAAAAAGTCTGAGTTGTTAAGGTAAATAAGAAATTCAGTGACAAAAAAGCTTTGCAGTTGGAGATTGAAATTACTGACGCTTCCTCTGGAGTATACAGAGGATTATCAAAACCTTGAACTTTAGAATATCAAGAAATAAAGACTATTATTGTATATATTTATACATATGCTATGATAGTGATTTTTATTAGAATTTTCAGGCTGCTTGTGTCAGGATGTGTTTCACTGTAGACAGCAAGGCAGTGCAGAGATACCTGAGCTACAGGTGACTGACTGCCAGAGAGCAAGAAAATTAGCAGGGAAATGTAACCTGTATGGAGCTTTTGCCTCCACAGTCAGATTGTTTCCAGTACCTGAATTTGCTTGTTCAAGTAGACTTTGAATATTAGCAGACTGAGTATTAGCTGCCATGATGCTGAAGAAGGACCAGAAACAGGTTACTTCTCCAAGGAGCAAAGGAGAACAACCACTGTCGTATACAGTCACATCTGGAGTCTGTTCTGCATTTTCCTAAGCAGACTAGTCTAGCAGATTATAGTCGAGCCCTCACTATGTCTTCTGGGATGCCTTACATGATTTCTTATTTACATTAGTGGAAATAAAATACTGGAAGTTAATTTTATAGACCATCATAATCATTGATGCAACCACTAAGCCCATTCACTCAAATAAAAATTCTGGAGCTTATTCAGTCAAGAAAATATACTGAGTTGATTTATGCCCCTGGGTCAGGAAGGCTGTGCAGAGCTTTGGGAACCATCTTTCTCTGCAGTGCAAGAATGGTGGTTGGGGAGGTCAGTGGGGAAGGTGAGCTGGGAGCGGAGGGTGAAAACTGCTCCCTCGCCAATGGGGAGCTGGGATGCAGAGCAGCAAGAGCTCTGGGCCCCAACCACGATCTCTGAGCTCTCCTGTGTTTGGAGATCGAATTTCTAAAGTCTGACCCAATATACAGCAGGTGGGAGCAGGAAACCCTCGCAGCCTGCTCAGCCTGGTAGGACTTCAGCAGATGCCAGCCTTGGATTGCCTTCCAGAAGAAGCCACCTTTCAGGGCAAGTCTGAGAAGCGAAGCTGGACACCGAGTAAACATTTTATTTTCTGTGTTATAGCTGCTATCTGAAGATGACACTACAGTGTTAAGAAGCATTTTAGCCTCTTGGCAGGTGGAACAATGGTGCAGTAAGAGCTGCTGCTGCCCACCCCGCACTACTGGAAATGACAGACTCTTTCAAGTCCTTGGCAGACTTACATTTCCTAACTTCACTGTACAAATGTGGAGCCAGCCTCATGGCTGAGGCCTTGGACTCTACAAGTCTGTCTTCTTGCTCTGCTTACCGAGTCCTTCACAAAAAGAATGCAAAATACAAAGCAAAGTCAGTAAAGGAAAAGGGAACTCTTTGTACTTTCTCAGTTGTGGCTTTTTAGAGCAACCCTGTTTAAAACGAAATCGTGTTCAAGGACCAGACCATCTAAAGGAAAAAGTGAATATTAGGTAGCCAGTATGAGAAAGAGGATAACATTCTCTGATGGACAGCCTAGTGCTGTACGCTCATAACATTTTGTTAGGAAATGTACTATGCTCATGTATGAGTTTGGGGAAAAAAAAAAAATTCCATTTCTCGTCTTTGTCAAGATAGGGAGAGAGAGAAAATCCTTTTCTTGAAGAAATGAACAAAAGAAAACCAAATTCAAGGTCACAGCTAAATATAACACAGGAAAAAAAGAAAGCAAGTCCAATAGGCATCAAGTAGCTGTTCAGATACAGTAATCTAATGAAACCAATTGTCCCTGACCTATTCTATTAACATTCTGAAAATGCAAACACACACTTACAGCCTGTGTACTTGCAAAAACCCCACCCAGACAGGAGGGCCCTTAGGGCAATACAAACACCTGAGAGAAAGAAGACAAAAGCAAGGCTAAAGTACATTGTCAAGATTATTGACCTTATGCCCTATATAGCAGCAATACCTAAACCAAAGACTCCACTTTGCATGTCGCCCGCTAACATACAGACATTCACAGGCAGCTCTGTTTGTAAAAGCCAACTTCAGAATACTTTCAGCTCATGATATATAACTGCTCTCAAAGGCATCAAGCTGCTGTGTATGCCCATCTTCTGAAATGCAAATACAGGAGGTATCTGCACTCGCAGTTAGCTCACTTGCAGTTAGCAAAGTGAGAGGCAGCACAGACTTCATCCATGGAGCACCAGGACAAGCTTTTGCTGCCCCAGCTTTGTTGCTGTCTCCGCATGTGCTGCAATCCCCCCTCCTGAGTGCAGCGCAGGCATGCCACTTGGAAAAGAGCTGGGTTACACCCTCCAGTTCATCACCAGCTTTCTGGCCAACCAAGCAGCTTTCTGGCCAACTTGCTGCAAACTTCAGATGATGTGAGAAAGGGAAGGCCAGGCAATATCAGTGACTTTCATTATAGAGAAAAGCTTAAACTCTACTTGGGACTCTGACAGAGCACGTGATGTCTGAGCAGAGGGAAGATGGATGGAGCCATGCAAATCCTCGGCACATTTCCCTGGTGAGAGCAGCACCTCTCTAACAGAGGGATTGCCAGAGCAGGCTCGGTGAGGCCATAACTTCCAAGTGATCATAGGCCACGCTCAATATTGTCACAGTCTTAGGACATGAGTGTGCCAGCAGGGGGACAAAGTGATCTACACTTTGCGATCCTGACTCTGCAAGGCGAGACCTACCTGTTACAGCAGGCATCGTCTGTAGCAATTTCCTGAACTTTCCCCCTCCCTTACACTTGAATTCAGCAAATTGTTCAGAGAACTCAGCAATAGATAAAAAAGTTTGAATTACTCCTCTGAAGAAAACTCTTCCAAGTTTTGGAATGAGAAAAATGTCAACCTTTCTCAAGAGTCTGCTGAAAGAGGTAGACCCAGGCAAATCAGGCAATTCCTCTTGCCTCTCGTGAAGCAGTGGATGTGGTTTGAAAAGCAAGGTGATGGCTTTCATTTAACCTTTAACCTTTTGGCATATGGAATCTTGAGAAAAAAATCACTAATGGAAATTCCTAGACTGGTGGCTGAAATAAAATGAGATGCATAATATCAAAAACATCAGGAATTTTATTAATGCTGAATATAGAAAATAATAAGGGGGAGAAAGTGCCAGTTAGCAACTGGACACTTTAGATAAATGTCACATACCGAGTATTTGCATTAATTTGCTGCACAGATTGTTCTGACATGTCACATTCTGGACAAAATGTAAGAGCTGTGCCTTCTGTGGCATTTCAGAGCTCAAGACGCATGGACTGAGCCCGGGAATCCTTGTAGCGTGTTTTGTCTCTTATGAGATTTTTGACTTGAAACTGCATTTGTTTATCTTTAAGCGCTACACTGTGCAGGTTCCCATAATTCGCATTTCAAACTTGGCAGAGGGAGAAGACTATAAATACATAAGGCAAATGTTACCATTATCTCTGAATTTCTGTGGTTTTATCAGTTTCACTCAGAATCCAGCATGTCTCTGTAAGGCTGTTTTTTAAAGAAAAAAATAGGAATTTCAGGTTGCTGAAGTAAAATATATTGATAAAAAAAGGAAAAAGAAATAATTGGAGGAAAAGCATATACCTGTGCATTAAAACAATCTTCCAAAATTATGAAACAGGCATAAAATGCTCATTCTTAACTGTGGAAGACATTTCCTGATGAGAGTCACTCATAGTCTTTATCAGTCTGAGACTGCTTCTTGCTGCTCTCATCTTGGGTTGCAAGTGAACAGAGCTCTGATCATATAAATCTACGATTCCAAGAAACAGCTTTGAGATGGTTTTTAATCAATGGCAGTGGCATTACAAATGTGTGCATGAGCTCTGAATCCAGCTTTTGTCTCCTAAAATTCTTTGTAGTGACACTGAACTTTCTTTTTGACTCCACTGCCAACCTTTAATCGTGTAAATGTGCATTTAAATTTACTTAATAGAAAGCAAAGTTTACTCTGTGTTTTCAGAAAGATTCTAGAGTTTGTATGTTACTTAATGATGGCAGCCCCTCCTGAAATCCTTTGATGAAGCCTGAGAATCAGATATGAAGTCAAACATCTGTCATATTCCTCCACCTTTGAAATTTCACTCCCTGAAAAATAGCTCAAGACAGGTATTGCTAATCATTATTGAAGCATTTCCATTACTTTATGTTGCAAAAGACAAATTCTGATCATGCAAATACAGACCAGTATTTTGGTAGTACTAAACTGGATTGAGCAAATGGAACTAATTAAAACTATCAAGAAAAAAACCGGTTAGTTTTAACCAGGATTAGTTCTCCACGTTAATTCCCTAGATAGCCAGAGAAATGGTTGTACCACCACAAGGAAGAAACAGAGCAGGAACAAGTATCTGGGGCTGGAAGAAAGGAAGGATGTTTCTTTCAGTGTCAATGCTGGTTTAACGTAATTATGGAATAGCAGCCAGCGTAGCCCATTTGAAATCAGCATGCAAACCACAGTAACAAATTATGCTTCTGCTTGTGCATTTGTGGGCTCAGAAGCACACCTAGGTGTGCAGCAGGCACATTCATTCTCACATTGTCTGGGAGCATGCATCCAACAAACTCCATTTCCCTTACTCCATTGACAAAGTTTGACTAATATACATTCCTTTTATAAGTTTAGGTAGCTCTCATAACACAGTATACAATCCCTTCTGCTTTCTACACATTCCCCTTATCTTCAGTTCTATACAAACAGAAATAGCTGCATTTTTATTTTGGCTGATTCTTAGAGTATAAAACTTAATCCACACTGGGAGAGAGAAGGAACAAAATTTCAGTTATTTTTCTCCTTGAAGCTCTCAAAGCTTTTTCTAAACAATACACTTTTATTTGGATAATAGAACTTTAACCTTTTTAGATCAAACATGCTCTCTTCAGATTTCTACTGTAGCAGAGTGGCTGTATTCCATACTGGAAGCTAGCTGTTAAAGCTGAGGGAGTGCACAGACCACAGCAAGCACAACGTGGGGACACCAAAGGGCAGGAAATATGGTGAAAACACAAGGATCTGATCAAAGCAAGGCCTTCTCAACAGGACAAATCCTCTGCTTAATCCAAAGTTTGCAATGGGGGGCCTTTTCACTTACCTGTTCTAGCTTCTTTCAGCAGGTGAAGAAAATCAAATTAATATCCTCCCATGGATGCCCATTTGTCTTATGATGGCCCTAAGCACTCCACTCTGAATGTTCCTTAAATTGAATACAATTATTTGAGAAGATGCCTAAAAACCTCTGAGAGATGAACAGGCAGGCTGGTATCAAAAGGGGTTTTTAGTACTGTGGCTTTTTTTCTTTTTTTTTTTCAGCTGAAGACAACCAGACAAATTAGAAGCTCCAGGCAGTTGCAAATGATACAGGTAAACAGAAAAATGCTAATAATAGTGATGATTGTGTTTGACATTGGGAGTTCTGAAGGTCAAAAGGAGGAGAACTTGAGACAGCACCAGTCAGTTTTCTGAAACTACTGGTAAGTGTCTGATTATTCTACTGACAAATGTGGGTGAATATTTTGGGTTATATGCTCCAGTTCATGAAGGGTTTTGCTTTCTGAATGGTTCAGATCGGTTGGTTATTTGCCAGAAATGCTTTTATTAGTGTATGGAGCTTTATCAGAATGGCTAAAGGAAATCCTGCTCATGGAGCACCTAATGACAGTGGCCCTCAGAGTGAAAACAAAAGCAATATGTTTTACTAAGAAAAACTGTCATTAGAAAAGCCCTTATGGAGCCTTACTGTTTAAAGAGGAAATATAAACCATCTTCAAATGCAAACAGAGCTCTCTGTTTTCTATCACTACAAATGTTAACTGCTCCAATAAAACAGAGTGCCAAAACTGCACACATCTGTGTACAATGGGTGCCATTGTTTATACATCTGCTTAATATCTCCACTGAATTTGTACTCAGACATTAAAAAAAGAAATAACTGCATGAGCCCACCCCAAAACATCATTCTACTTGGTTCTTTGCCTCCACAAGGGAATATACGTGAGAGATGGCCATTGAAATTAGAGAGGAATAACAGAAGAGTCAGTAGAGCATTAGAAGAGCATTCAAAGTACCAGGAGATGAGGAAAGTCTACCTTTATTTCCTCATTGCCTCTCATCATATTGCACAAAAACTTGGACATAGTACAGATGCCTGGCTGGGGAGTTCCTGGACTACCTGATGACTGAAGAGCGCTGGATGTGCATACGGGTGCAGCCCTGATAACCAGCTGTATCACAATTATACCTGAAGAGCAAACTTGATTTTCGTACCTACAGCTCACTCGTAACTTAACTCCCACAGCTCTTTTCACAATCACACAGTTCACTGTGAATATACAGAATATTTTGAAGTAACAAGGTACCCAGTACTAGAAACAGTTGTACTATTATTCTGAGCTTGACAATTGGGAAAATTTTCTGAATTCAGATGCTGCACATTTGAGCTCCTAAACTGATTTGAGGCAGATACTGCAGAACCTGAAAAGAACAGCTGCAGCCACATCTTTTCATGTTGCTAAGTCCACCTCTCAGTGTGAGCACAAAAGCTGCTTCTAGAAATTCTAAATTTAGTATTCATTGAACAGATTCCTAAAACATTGGAGAATATTTTTAAATGTGATGGTTTCCTGGCAAGATACACTGAATACTGACATACTATGTATTATCTTCTAGATCATGTTTGGTCTTAGCCTAGCAATGCAGGACTGAAGGGAATAAATGCAAGGAGACTATCCCCTTGACTATCTAAATGTCACTAGGTACAGCTGTATCTTTAGAGTAGACTGCCATAAGTTAATGCAAAGAAGTTCCCAGACCAGTACTTCTACTGGATAGCCTATTAAACAGGAGAAGTGTTTGGTTAGAGAAGACATAAGCATAGCTCAGTGCAGCAGGGGGAACTGTTCACCTGCGCATTACAGATCCTGGGAAAGTATT
This sequence comes from Aptenodytes patagonicus, assembly GCF_965638725.1. NCBI lineage: Eukaryota > Metazoa > Chordata > Aves > Sphenisciformes > Spheniscidae > Aptenodytes > Aptenodytes patagonicus. Next base: position 57,606,474 of record NC_134953.1, on the reverse strand, counting down.
AGCACATTGAGCATAATGTTTTGCAGGTTTTTTCCAGGGTACTGATAATCCAAAACTGCCTGCACATCAGTGTCATAATCCAGCCCTAAATTAGGGGAAAACAGCCTGGATCCTATACAAGTGACAAGAGGTGGGGAGAGGTAGAAGACCTGGTCCAGTTATGCCTGGGACCAGAAATGATATAAATATGTATTTTGAGACTTTTTCCTCTCCCATTTAGGAAAATGTCTGTAGCTGCAGTGGAGGTAAATCAGCTGGCCAGCAAGCACTCTGAGAGTTTTTTTCTTTTTTTTTTTCTTCTTAAGTAATAGCAGTTTTGTTCCTCCTGATTTATGCCTGTGTTATGTAAAACAGCCATGTAAGGGAAAGCTGTGGATTTTGCTTTCCATGTAATGCTGTGAAAGTGGTGTAATCAGGTTCAGGCAGCGAGGGTATGGCACTTTGCCAGTGTTAAGCCTAAGTAAACTGCAAGAGAAATTGAAGCAGTTGGTACTGACTGAACTGTGGCCCCGGATTAAGCTGAAATCTTGCTAGTGTCATGGTGGGACTATTGAAGAATTATAATCCCATTGGTTTGAACTAGCAAGGGGTAGCTTCACTCACATGATAAGCAGCAGAAGGGAATCTTCTCCAAATTATTATCAAATGAGTAGAGACTTAATGCTTTGAAAAGCGAAACTGTGAAGGCTGCCATTATGAAATTACCGCATTAGAGTAATAGCAGAATTGTTCCAATTCTCTTCATTGCTCCTGCAGACTAACTGATTTTATATTATTTCCCAGTGATACATACTGTATTATTTATTGCTGTAATCAGTAAGATTCCAGTGCCATAAATAACTTTGCTTGCACGATGTGCGACTTTGTTTTATGGATCCACATTAATGTATTAAATTAGATTTCACTGGAGATAGCTTTTGCTACAGTGTATCCAGAGAACACATTTATAAAGAGACAGCTGCTTGGATGACCTTGTGTTTGAACTTTGTTTTTTTGCAAAAAAGATTTTATAAAAAGCAAGAAAGAGCATAAAGTAGGTTCATGGAGGATACGAGACAATTGACGCTGATATGAAGATGCATTTCTTTCTTCCAAATGTTACTTCCTTTAAGACACGTGGTGAACACCTACAGCTTTTGTAGTCCTACCAACTACAGCTGAGCAGTTGTTATGAATAATTACTCATGTGGGACAGGTAAGTGATTAAAAAATGCTTTTGTCAAGAAGCAGCACAGGTGAGCACTAGGCAGAGACCTGCCCTTCTGGGGAGATCAGGCAGGCTGCTCAGAGGGTGCTAGAGCCTGACTTACCTTGATTTCTCCCAAAGGTGCTAAACAGTCACAGCGTACGTTTACCTCAGCTCACCATATCTGAAACACAGTCTATTCTTTTAGGTTCCTCAACCTAGCAAGTGGAAAAGATTTCTCAAAGACTATCAACAATGAGTAATAGCCAGATTACTCAGTAATAGTCTTGTTTTAATTTTAAAAATAAAGATAATGAATTAAAATCTGTTATAAAACTACCCTGTTGCATGAATCACAATAGTCACATCAGTGTGACATGCTGTTTATCGTAGCCATGTTGGATCTGTTGCCCTCTGAGGTTCTTTATAGGCTGTGAAGCAAAGATGAAATGGAATTAGTGGTCACAGCAGACACCAAAAACTCTCATAATATTTGAATGGCGCTGGTGTAAAATCCCAACCTACAAACCTACCAAGAGCTGAGGAGAGGAGGATTGTCCTCCCCACCTTGGCCTGCTGAGGGAGCCACCCTGCTGCCCCTGCACCGCCTCCCAGGCAGCAGCGTCTACAACGATTGGGTGGCCACAGCACCCCGTGTGCATTCGGATTGGGCGGGCATGGCATCTGTTTGGATTGGGTGGCCAGGTAGGGCCTGGGATTGGTCAACGGTGGCTGCTCCCTGGTGGCTGGGTGGGACGGTGCACCGGCCGGCTGAGGGGAACAGGGCTGCCATGCTGGCAGGCTGTGGTGGCTGTGGCGGCTGTGGCAGGAGGCTCTAACCTCTGCTGTAGCTTACTGAAATCAGTCAGACCATTCACTTGTTGCGTGAAGACAGGCACATGTGCCCCCTCTGATGACATACACCAGCCTTCATTAGGAAATCAGGTGGCAAAAGTGCGTAACCGTAGATATAATTCAATGCAGAGGCACTGGTACCTGGTGAAGTTCAATGGCGGCTGTCTCTGCCAGCATAAACCCCATGAGCTGCAGAAGGAGCCTTGAAGACCAGGGACATGTCTGCATAGCATAGTGTAGGGCTCTACAGCGATACCTAAGCCAGCTGTAAATGAGATGCAAATGTTAGCATGGTGAGTTAACATTCACCTCCTCTGGGTGTATTTACCCGCTTTGTGGGATGCAGGGCCATGCGTCATCGCTTGACACTTTGCTTCACTGAAATACCTGCTGACATCTGGCAGTGCCAGTACGAAGCACAAAATGTCAATACTTGAGGTACAAAAGCTAATCCATTTGTAAAGTTATAGTCCTTAGATATTCCCAGATAGCTGGATCGTTTGCTTTTCTGTTTAGTCAATGCTAACCCATAAGGTGAAGAATCTATTTATGTGGTTGTTATTCATATTCAGAAAAGCTTGGGTGTGTAGGCACATACCCAGGTGCTGTTGGGTGTTGTGATTCCTGATTTAGCCCAGACAGACTAGCCGTGCAGCAGAGGTCTTGCTTGTGCTGCGGAGGAGCAGCATGTGGATGTCAATGCCACCGTAAGGCTGCAGGCAGTACTGGAACCTCCTTTCACTTCCCAGGCAGGTGTCAACTCAGATGCTAAGTGGTGATAATTTAAATTGTAGCAAGGGCCATCCTTATATCGTCTAATTTGACAGATGCTTCATTTTAGTGCCACAAGTAAGTGACATTTGGAGATATGCTCGCCTGCTTTTTCTCCCAACCAAGGAAAAGCTGAACTTGTAAGCCTTGCACTACCGTTGAGGATAACTGAGTGCCACTGAAAAGCCAAAGTGAAAGGGTCAGTGAAAGGCAAGGAGTGTGCCCAACTTATTGTAAGGACTGTCTCACTAACGCTGCCTACAGGGATGGGACTCACCACTTTTTTCTCCAAAGTTTTATTTCTGTCTTGTGTTCTGAGGGATGACGTAAATGTACAAAAAAATCATGTTCTTCGCAAAACAGACTCAGAAGACTATTTGCAGTAACTAAGAACTTTCATCCTTCTCATCTTTGTCCTGTAAACTTGCTCTGGAGAGCTCACATTTTTAAAAGACAGTTCTCTAACACTTCTGTAGCAGGAATGGGGAAAAGGCACATTTTTGTTCAGTTGTGAAGTGGTACAGTGTTGCAGATTTGCCCTCTGGAACTTTCCCAGTGTGTATCAGTCCATAAAACTATAGAGCACTAGAGAAAGAAATATGCTTTCAAGAAGTGATCTCTGACGTTAGGTGGTAGACAGAAATCCTCAGTAACTTCCACCCTGCAGCATGTAAGAAGGTATAATGATCCACAGACACTGCAAAGCAACATTTTATACCTATTGTGCTGATAGCAGGGTTTCTGGGCTACACCAGTATTAGAAACAGTTACTGTCATTATGATGTCTTAAGAAATGAGTCAGCTAATAAAGACAAAGTTTGTTTTGTGTTGTTTCAGTTCCTTTTTTTAAAGCATAGAAAATAATATCCGTTCAACTCAGGTATCTTAGAAAAATGAGCCTTTCTACCAACAAAGGAAGGATGGGGGGGAAGCGTAAGACATCAACTGATATTTCTTTTTTGGAAGAAAGAACAAGAAAACAGTGTAGCAGCAAGATTTGTGCTTATTAAAAGATAGCGCTAGGGCTCTAAGCAACATTTATCAGACACAGTCACAGAAGTCTAGTGTGGGATTTACCACTGCCTATCACTGGGAAAAAATAACAACCAGTGAAGCCTGCATTTGTTCAAGCAAGTCAAATATCCCATTAAAAATCCTAGTTGGCATTTCCAGGTAGGAAAAGCAAGAAAATACGTTTTCTAGAAGGGTTGTTTGTTAGAAATGAATCTAACAGAAGCTTTTCCCTGGTGGTCTGACCACCAAGCTCCTGATGCTGACTGCCTTGTATGTGAGGTGTTGGGGTGTGGAGGACTGGCCTTAGCCACTCAAGATGGACATAGGTTAGTGTGGGTCATTGCACCACTTCGATCCAGATAATAACATTTTCTTACCTCTAATAGGAGGAGAAAACCCACATGCTTCCCTCCCCAGAATCTCAGCTCCTTGGAGGTGCTCCAGGCAGGCCTCCTGGTAGAAAACTGTCCTGGCTCTCAGCAGGCGGTGGCACGCCTGTGGCACAGTGCCTTTGGAGAGCTGCACGTATGGTTCCTACAGCCAGGACAGGAATCAGCAGCAGAGGCAGGGTTGGTTTGTTTTTCTGAGCTTCGTGGGGGTGGGAATTTTATTTTAGCCCAAATCTGACATGGGTCGTGTTTTGGGAGAGTGTCCTCCTCCATGTCTGGTCATGCAGAGGGGTATACATTTCCTTTTGCCTGGGCTACGTGGTGTGTGGCTGCAGCTGTAGCGAGGGAATGGTGCACAGCTAATGACTCCTGCTTTCTGAGTCCACATACTGGATAAAACTTGTCAGCAGGCTTTATCATCTGTATCTGGCAGAGTGTCCAGGGAGGAAAAGAGAAAACATGGGTTTGGGAATATGTAAATTGCCTGTGGCATGACACGGAAGCATCAGAGAGGGGGCAGATATATGATTCGTACATATACTATGTGAGATTGACAGGTCTGTATCTGTCACTTGGTCTCTCTTATAAGATGGTCCATGAATACCAGAAGTCAGATTTCTGCCCATCCGCACATGCGCTCTCTTCCTGCACAGCGCCATTTAGATTATCAGTAACTTGATCAGGTGCAGTAGTATTTCTGACGGCAGCGCGCATACCCAGACCGAAATTCCCGGTGTGTGGAGAAGTAGCAGGAAGAGCTGCTGACTCCAGGCCAGATGCTCATTTGAACCACTACCTGCAAGAAACAAAAAATGCCTGAAAGTATCTTACAGCAAAATTTTCTATTATATTTTGGTGATGTATTCTCAACATTTAACTCACTGTAGACCAAGGTATTCAAACTACTGTATTTTAGTTATCACCACTAAAATCCTCGGAACATCAAAACCCGTACTGCCTCATTTTTTCTCAATTTACAAATAACTTTGGTGAGAGAAATTGAACAATAAATTTTTCTTTTAGTAAGGATAATTGTTAGAAAGGATCCTTTAGTAAAATATGATGATTAAAGTGTTCTTGTACATTTTTCACTCCTACAGAATTTAACGTACAAGTTGCTGTCTTTTTCTCGCAACGTGCAAGCTCAGAGGTAAAGAATCTATAAGGGACATGAATAGCTAAATGTGTGTGGGACACACAAAAAAAAAGGTCGCAAGCTAGTCTTTAATCTGATGGTAATCTCTATTTTTAAGGCAGCATTCTTTGCTTTCCATGTATTAATTAAAGTATAAACCAGCTGCTAAGCTTATCTTTACAAAGTAGGAACTATTAATATTCTTCTTTTTTGTGCTTCTTTTTATTGGCTTTTCAGCTAAGGCACAGAAACGCCAGCTGAACCAATTAGCTATCTAAAGTTTAAGGCTTATTACACATGCTAAGAAATGAAATTCTTGAACGTACAGTAATGAGGTATCTTAAAATGCAAGAGAGTGGGCAGATGCAATCAATCAAAATAAATCCATCGGTGATACTCTCTTTAACATTTTATTGGTAACTGTAAAGTGAAAGTAGACCAGCAGTGATCAGAATAGAAAACCTCTGATTAAAATTCAATTTGTTTTCCCTTTCTATAGTTGAGAAGACTCCATTCAGCAGGTAAGGGGGAATGCACTCTGGGAAAGACAAGCAGAATTAAATGAAGACATCATCCGATTCAGATCCGGAAAAATAAACCTCGTGCTTCTCCCTGAAATAAGCAGCCTGACATTACACATTATCATTGTAAAAAGAGTAAAATAAATCCGACAATTGGAAAGATTGTGTGTTTTAGATAAATATTTTTGTTGTTGTTGTTGCCCAAGACCATATATTTTTGTTTTCAACTCATTAACCTGAAGACAGAAAGAAATTAATTCTTGGGAATGCTGTAATGTACTAGGAGTGTTTTAAGGTTCAGTACTCAATGCAATTCACTTCCCCAACACTTAGCAATAATGCTTACATACATTTGTATGTATAACATACAAATATGAGCTGGTACTGTAGTGGCAAGGATGGTTTTGTCTTGTGAGGAAGATGTCTTATTGCAGACTCTCAGCTCAGACTGACTGCGTGGGACCCCATCGCCTGGCACCAGGACAGGATGGTCGGTTTCTGCAGTGGACAAGTGGGGCTGTGGGAGTAGGCTTATTTTCAAGAGAGACTTTCAAAGTTAAATACTCCACAGTGCCATTAGTAGCTCTGCAGTTAAGGGGCTACCTCCCCTGCTTTGAAAATGTATCCCTGGACTTATTTTTTTTTTAATCCTCTTCTAAAACTTAATTCTCCTTTTGGTAGTGGCCACACTCAGCAGGGACTGAATCAACTCCTGCTATCTTCAGCAGGAATTCAGGGCAGGTAAGCAAGAGTCCAGTGGGTACCTAAATTGTCTCCTAATACCAACTCTTGGCTATTACAAATAACCTAAGCTAATATACACACCTCTAACTTGGTGACTTTGTCCAGGCAGAAACCATGTAATTTGATACAGAGAAGATTCTTTTCAGCAGACCAAGAAAATTTTAAGGAAATGCCCACTGGCATCACCATGATTAATATCTCATTCAGCTTTTGATAAATCTCTTTAAGACAGTGGGAGAGTCATCGTATACGGAACTGTGCTGCCACCAGACTTCATGCAGGAACCCCACAGCCTTCAATGGGAAGACCAAAGATGCTGCAGAAAGTAATGCTCACAATTTTTGTGTAGCATTTTCCAGACATAATTAATGCTATGATATATTGTGCGGTCTATCAAAGGTACAACTGCTTGGGAAAGTGTAACATCAGGATCTTCAGATCCTGTGCTAATTCCTGTGAGTTTTTATATTGTCTGCCTCAATTCCCTCTGAACTATCAATTTATCAAGCCAGACTCATTTGGGATGCAACTGCTCTGCATCTCCTGGGGTCTTACAGATCTCAGTGTGCAACCTCATTCCCACATCCCTGCCATAAGCTCCTACCAAAGCAGCATGCAGTTGTTATGATACTCTTCATCTCATCTTCTGAACTGCCACTGTGTGCTCTGTGCTTTTCCTTGGTCAGCGTGTTTCACCCCACAGGCAGCTGCAGTTCAGTGTCAGGTGAAACAGTTCTTGAGTGTGCAAGCATTTCTAAAATGTTTTTAGACCCTTTTGAAATGAAAGTGGCTTTATAAGGCCTATTATTATATTATTATTCTACTTCCACAGAAACATTTAAAGCATGAGTATTGTCTTGGCACGGTTGGCTAGGAAACACGGTTGATGTAGTTGATGCTTTAAAAAAAATATCTTTGTGTTAAACGATTGCAGTTCACTGTTTGGTAGGTTACCAGAGGAGACACTTCATCAGCTCAGTTTCGTTTGGAAAGAGCTGCTTCGAATCTCATGGGGTCCCGTCCTCCTTGGCTTGCTGCCTCTCTTGCCTTGATCTCCCCACTGCCTCCCCGAACTGTCTTGTTATGATTTACTGATAACCAGGCAATCTCAAGTTAGCTTGTTTTCTTCTGAACTTTTATCAAGTTACGTTTGCTCGCTGACCTAGTGCTTGCTATCTGGTTGGCTCAGTAGTAGCAGTTCTTTATACTCTTTATACCTGCCTGCTCTCTTTCTCTGGACAGTGCTTGTACTACTATGCACTGCTAAACATTTCCCTTTGCCTTTGCTAGTGTACCTTTATCCTCATCAACAACCATTTCACAGTTTCAGTTCACAGTGTGCTTTTTCAAGGATGCTGAAAAACGTAGAACAGTTTTATTGCTACACATCCCAACATACCACAAGAGCCTTTAATTGATATAGCTCATTTTGTTCCTTCCCCTCGCCCTACTCAAGTTTGCAAGGAGACGGGCAGACAAATGAAACCTCAGCATTAAACTTGCACCCAAATAGACATGCTAGACAAGCGATGCATCAGATTTTTGTTTATGTTTTGAAAGGAGCTTAGTTTTCATATATGCTAATAAGATAATGGTACCTCCTTTCTTCTTTTTTTCCTGGCGTGGACATTTGCACGGTTTTAGGTTTGGATACAGCTGACTTTTGCTGCCTGGACTTCTAGTTGAATCTTTTTAATTTATATCTTCCCTTAAAGAAAAAAAATGTAAGAGAAAAAAGGCCATGATGGCTTAAATGCCACCATCGCCATATATATTACATCTCATCTCAAGTTCTGCCTCTGCAGGGGTCCCTTCAGAGAGTCCTCTGAGGACTCTTAGCCTTATTCTACCAATAGCTCTCTGTTGAAAGCCTGTGCTGAAGAATTCTTTCTTTCTTACCATTAAATAGCAATGTGCAGAAAAACACATCTAGAAATTAATTTTGCATGTTACGATACAAGATGGACTTTCACTCAGGGCAACTGGCTAATTCACTACAGGCACCATCCAGAAAATTTGGTAATTCCTTTTTTTTTCTTTTCTGAATAAAGTACATTCTTGAGAAATAAATGCACTTTCCCCCCTTAAAAAAAAAAAGTAACAGTTAGGAACAATACAGCCAAAATGTTTTATTTGGGCAATACAAATACAATCAAATCAAAAATATCACAGATTTTCATACATTAGTAAGAAGTTACTGTACACTTGAACAGTTGCCATTTTTACAGCTAACAAAGCTTTACCTTTATTAAAATGTATTTTCCTCTCACATAAAATATACACTTTTCACTGACGTATTTTACATCATACACCTCTCTGGGATAAGAAACATTTCACAAACAATGCACAACAGAGGCCATCTTCTCTAAACCCATACAAAATATTACATAGAAGCGAGAAACACTGGTGTATCCTACTAGGCTGCAGCCCTCAAATGTCATAGTCTGTTGCTAAAAATACTACATGCATCATAAAATGCTGTACATCGTTTAAAGTTTGGACTTGTCAGATTTGATCGTAGTTCCACACGGTACTTTGTAGCGGGTATTAAACATCAACTTTGTATTAATGGCACACTGACTCTTCCTTTGTGTTCACATCTGCAATTAAAAAACCCTCGAACGATGTTCCTAATGCCAGAGCAAACGCAAATGATTTTGCAATATAACACCGTGGCTGCTCATTTGATACCCTGTGTGCCTCGCAGACACACAGTCTGCTCTGTCTTCTGGCAGCATAATAAACATCTGAAATGAAATCCTTGATCCATTGAAATAAATGGAAGTCTTGCCATCGACTTCAGTGGAACCAGATTTTAACCCTGCAGTGGTGTTATATTTCCCTTACAATTAGTACAATACAAAAGGAGGGAAAAAAAGTTCTGTGAAGAAAGACTCCAGCCATGCTGCAATACAGAGATCACTGGCAGCAAGCATCGCTGAAATGTAAGTTTTCCATGAGAGCCTCCCCGGGGACTACCAAGGACCATTCTTTCATAATCATTTTCTGATTTAATTTGGAGAACAGATGCAGGAAATAAATACACTCATCCCTACAGGCTGTTGCTGAGATTTGGAAAGAATTAGGGACTCTGTTAACTTCAGGTTAAACTAATTAAAAAAACATAGAAAAAGAAAATGTTGCTATATTTTAATCCTGGGAGAAGTTCTGTTGTTAACCTAATGAACGAGTTACGGAAAAGCGATTTTCTCCCTACCCATTGTACAGCAGTAAGGTTACAAGGAAGTTACCGAGTGGCTTTGGAAAAAATTTTCCATTTTTTTTTAAGAGGCTTTTTCTTTAATTGCAAATAGGAAGATCTGCCCAGTTACTGAGACAGATACTCTATGTACTGTAGCATTGTTCTTGTAATGTTCTTTCTTGGCTTGAGTCCCTCCCAAAAGGCACCGCCTGCTTCCTGGTGCCCAGCCCCATGGCTCCCGCGGGAAGTGGAGGTGCTGAGCCGCCCCCAGCGCGGCTGCGGCTGGTGTGCCTGAGGTTTCGGAGGAGTCAGGCTAGTGCTAGGGTCCAGGAAATGTCCACCCAAGCCTGGTATCTCAAGGCGCCTTTCAGATATCAGCTTCTCTTTTTGCACAGGTTGTTCCCGTCCTGCTGCCAGGCTGGCTTTACACAGAAACACCCTTCCTACCTTAGCTCATCACCGGGGAGAACATCCCCTGCCAGGATTTCCTCAGGTACCTTTGGATAGGGGATTGTTTCTCTTCAAAAACGTCCTTCAATCCTCATAAATAAGGCATCTGTTTAATTTAGTTACTGTAAACCACTTTTTAAAAACTAAAATCCTCACCGTATCCTGTCATCTTGAGATGATTTATTTAGAAATGAATAAAAAAGAGTAATATATATATATATAAGTATCCTTTTCTAATTGTAACACAATGTACAATCTGCAACCTGATTCTGGAATAAAATACAATCCTTAACAGAAGAAATGTGAATGTAGGGAAAAGTAATTAAATCATCTCCCATTATTCGTGCAGTTACCGTATTAAGATGGCTTTATCTTCTCTGTGGCTAATGGTTACTCAGAGAGAGGAAACACAGCGTTTTCTACATTACCCGCAGCCTTACACCGCAGTGCTGCAACGCTGCTGTGGGACGAAATCCTTACTGTAACTGAGGATCTACATGGCAACTTTGTCAGGCTAAGAGATGAATGGATGCAACAGGAACATGTTCTTGGCGTTGGATTCAGTAGTTGAGAAATGCTCTGACCTGGTTGCTGCTTGAGCCAATGTAGGCAGTCTGGTTTCACTCAATCAGCCCTGTAGGTGCTTTAGGAAAGTGCTTTCTGTGCTGCTGATTGATGATGTTTAAGCAGAATTTGATGCAGTTGGATTCACACCAGTCATGGGAATATATTTTTGCAGCAGTGCAAGGGTGACCAGTGTACTGTGATGAATTATATTTCCTTGGATTCACTTGGCTTATACTGTTATCAGCTATAAGCAAGCTAGAAAACAAACAAACACAATATCTGATCTTTTGACACAGATACTGTACATTGGGCTCAAAGCAGAAATTTCATTAGCAGAAGACAGATAGAGTTGTGATGGGTATCGTCCATAATGTGAAATCTGGCTCTGAAATTATGTGAATGGCACATTATAGAGAAGCACTTCCAAGTTGCGCTTGGCATTATTCTTAGATTTATTATGTAATTTAGGTAACAATTTAGTTGTGAGAAAGCTGCCCGTGCACAAATAAGGGCAGAAGTTGGCTTTTCTTTTATCTATATGCTACTTTATTTGTCCTGGAATAAAGTACAGCATTATTTGCTGACATTTGCCAATACCTCAGCTAAATGTTTGCAGTTCTGAAATTCATTAAAAGTAGGCTGTCATGGCTGATTTTTGTTCAGTCTGATCATTGTTTTGATCATTAATAAAATGAGAGCAAATTTACTTAATCTAAATTCAACTGAGGCTTGGGGCACTATATAAAAATGATGATTTCTTTTACAGTTAAGGTGTGTGTATGGGATATCCTTTATACATGTAATCACATCTATAGTTTTTTATATTCATGTCTTGTGTCTGAGTATATGAACATGCAGCGCGTGCCTGCTTTCTTTGGATTACTAGTGTGTTTTTCATTCAGTAAGGTCGACTGTCGGAAACATTCTATAATTGCTTAGTATTAACTTGTCTATTTTACTGTGCCCCTGAATGAGAGTCAAACACCTCTGTTTGTAGGTTGACTTTTGTTCTTTTACATATTTTAATGTAATCGTTCTACCTCACTTTCTGTAGAGTGGAAATGAGAAGGGAAGTCCAATATTTACCATGAATGCATTATGGAGATTCATAAGTAAATACACTGGGCCAACTTCCCCTTTCTGTTATACTAATCTCAGTACGGTTTACTTCATTTAAACCACTAAGGTTACTTGACTGCAAAGCTGAAGCCATAGCAGAATGTGGCAAGTATTGTCAATCCATTTTATATAGCTTCTCTGCACATGCAAGGATGGTACCCCTCTGGGGTATGCTGCCAGGTAAAAAGGCCTGCTGCACAAAAACACATACCTAACTCAAAGGTGACAAAATTTTTCATGGGAAGTCAGCATTGACAAGATAAAGGCAAAATTTGCTTTCTTACAGAAAATCCAGAGACTATGTACATTATTAACAGATCTACAGAAGAAGAGCTGTACTAAGAAAATAACATGATGATGCTTTCTAGAACACCTTTGCCATATGGATCATGATTTCACATGTAAGCTCCCAGAAGTTGCATTTTCCTTCCTTTTGGTCTTAGGATCGAGGGATTTGTACTTTCATTAAACCTTTTTGATTTTGTATTAATAAGAGCATTTTGTTATTGTGGGTCATTATTTCTTACATCATACGTGTCAAACCTGCCAAGTTCCATTTAAAATATTCTTTTTGAAATAATAGTTTTATGCTTGCTAAATAACACTGAGGATTCAACTCAGTAATTTATTTTACAATAAAAAGAATACCGGTCCTTTGCAAAAAGTTTTTTTAACATTTAAGGTATCAAAATGAATGGAAAAACATTTATTTTCATTCATCAACTTTATATAAAACAGACCTCCCTCTCACATTTTCAAAGGCAGCATGGTGTAATGGGGTCCCATGAAAAAACAAAGGGCTCAGACTCCAGCTATCCCCATACTAAATTCTTTCCGCATGTTTTTTCTTTTTTTTTAAGGCTCATTTTAATGAACACTATTTCAATTCACATTTACTCAGATTCTTCCACCTGGGAATCTCACAGGCTACACTGCATTAATAGGAAAGCTAAAGACTCCCTCTGTCAGTGTGCCAGGGACTATCACTACGGTCTATGAAACATGAACACCAGAAAACTCTTTCATTTGCCTGCAAGGGATTAGATGGTGAAAATGGGAATCTACAGTCCATACATCCCTGTACGGGTGAAATAGCAATACCGCTTCTTTTGCCACACAGGGAAAGTGTCACCCGAGAAGGCACTGCATCGCACCTGTCCTTTCATCTTTCATTGTTTGCAGAGAAGTCATCGCATTACAAGCCAGAAATAATTCTCTAGCATTGATTAGATTTACGTAGGTGAAGGATTGTACAAATGTTTATTTTAACTGCTAGCAGTTGACATGGAAGCTTTATGTTCTGAACTGGTGAATAATGCTAGGCTTTCCCTTCATACTCCTTAATGCTTTTTTGACCTTATTTGCCTGTAAGTAGCTTTGCCATCAAAAGCTGTAATTCTGCTGAGTGATTTCCCAAATGCAAGAGGAGTCCTACTGTGTAATACTTGCCAGATCTCACAGTGTGCAGCATTACATTACATGCAGGGTTTACTACTGAGTGATTCCATTTTGCAGTCCAGCTAGTACCATCTTATAATTAAATAGCAAACTCATGCCGTGTAAAGGTCAAACGTATCAAACCTGCCAAAACAAAGGCCACATGTGTGTGGGACTCAGGAGATTGAAGACCAAAGTCAGCATATATAAGATATCCATTCATTAGCTTAGGAATTAGGACTTACCATGGTAAGCAACTTATTTACTGTAGATGTACTGCATGAGAATATACTGCAGTGATGCAGCTCATGCACGTGGCTTAAAATGGGCTTTAGCTTTGTAACCTGTGTCAATTCTGCTATCAACTGTATGAATTTTTTGAAAGAGGGGCATTAATAACACAGTAACTTTGCTTATACATTTGCTTTGATCTTGTTTTTCGAGCCGTGTAATCAAGAGCTGGTGCTTGATAGCTAAGATTGGGTTTTATCTGTCAAGCTTTTTTAAGCTTTCAGAAGTTAACAGGGAGATTAGGTTTTGAATATGGGCTTCATATCCTAACGCCTTATGCAAATAGGTTTAACAGATATGACAACACTCTGCTCCCTGGGTGTAAAACAAAATATACCATATTATTATATATTAGACCTGCTCTGTAAGAAAAAAGAATAAGTGGGTTGTAGTAGCTTTACTGTGTCCATAAGTGTTCATAATTCATTCCTCTTGTCCTAGAAATGAGCTCTAGTCTGTCTCTTATGGAACTCATCCTATCTACTGTTTGTTTTGCACAGGTAAAAATAATTCAGACCCTTTTTAATAATTTGCTACTCCAGTTTTAGTTGGAAATGTCTAGGCTGGTTCTTGCTTCATTCCCTTCTAATACAGTTTGACCCTGGTCCACAGAGGTCAAATCAAACTGCAATAGCTTAGTTGGATTGACATCATATTTAAATCTGGTGTTTCACTGTAATTGATTTCGCACTGCACACAGGGGGTAAATTAAATACAATATGTAAGTATTAAATGGAAGTACTTGAGCCTCCTGTTAATACAACTTCTGTCTTTCAGCTCTGTCCTGACAGAATGAAACCGTATTATAAACAACCATGCTCAGCTGAGTCTGCTGTAGGCATGGTTATATTATTCTTGGGGAGGAGCTACACTGTGCAAACACATTGGGGGTCCCATCTACATGAGGTGCTCAAAATACCGGATTTTGTTGTTGAAGAAAAATTGAGAAACAACTATTTTGCAAAACCCTGTCTGATGATGCTTAAACACAGTTTTTCTTGAATATGGTACAAGATTGAATTAGCCAAATTACTCTACCTGGCAACTTTTGCAGTGTCACTGACAGCAGGGGCTTTTTTGGTGCTGGATCATTATCCATATTTATCAAAGGAAAGACACAAGAGTGGAGCAACAGCATTATTTGAATCGCTATGGTTATGAAGAAATATAAAAATGATAACTGCTGAGTAAATGTTAATAGACAACATTGTCTGCTGGTGATGGCGAAAGAGTAGTACCCATTAAGAAGAAAAAAAAGAAATCAAATCCCTAGGAAAGCTGTTTTCCCTCTTGTCATAATGACCAATGCTGTTAACAGGATTTCTAATGGATGTTTTATACTCTTCCCTAAAAGTATGTTGCTAATAGAAGTCTTACTTTGTCATATTTTATGTATTTATTGTCAGCATATAAAAATTTAGCAGGCATCCTGTCTGCTAAAACACGCTTGTAATTGAGCTTTAAAAGCCTGGGTAAGCTGCTTCACAAAAGACACTGATGATAATTGGCACACCAGCCCATCAGAGTTCAAACATTAAGTATTGACATTAGATTGAAAGGAGAGCTAATTCTGAAACAAGTGAGGAAATTCAAGGCCATCGCCAGTTCACATTATTCACTCGGTTCCTGTGCCCAGCTGAGTCTCTGGGCTGTGATGGACCTCAGTTCCTCAGCCAAGAAGTAGATCTACGCTGTAGTTGCTTTCTGTTTCTAAATTCCACTCGCGAAACATTAAGTTTTAGGTCTAGTGGATTAGCATTTGGTTCATTTTTCTGACCAAGAGGTATTAGAAAGACATGTCATTAAGCATGGCATACTTTGCAAGTAAAGCAAAAGCTTATAATTAAGAGTAAGCACCTTTGAAATACTCCGAAGTGTCATTATTTGGGCATTAGCCATGTGACCTGTGGAAATCTGCCAGCACATTAAAACTGATCTTGGGCAGAGAGGGTTTTTTGTTTATTTTATTATTATTTTTATTTTGTTTTGTTTTATTTTTTATGTTATTTCATTTTATTTTATTTCAAACCAATCAGCCAGGTCCTTCTATTGCATAGAGCAACTCGTATTGACAGCTGCCGAAGCTACAGATTGCTAATACACAATTTGGCTCTCTGTGGTGTGACAGGCAGGGATCTACTTGAAAAGAGAAGGATGAAAAATAGCACTTTATTCCCTCGGTTGTGCAAATATCGTCTAGTTCTGATTTATAATTTCGCCCTCCGTAAATGTCTTCCCTGACACTGCCATTGTACCCTCAGTAATATCATCACCTGTTTCCCCCTGTCCAAATCAGGATGGCCAGCTACTGCCTTGGAAAAGGGACACTGCCTCTTGGAGCACTGTGCCTGGAGCCCGGAGCAGCACCCCTCCTCTCCCTTCATTTTTGTAGGGTCAGGAGCTGTATCTTGACTCATTTCTTTTTCTAGACAGATAAAGATTTTGAACAAAATCTATCCTTTAAATCATGGTCCTCACTTGGCAACCAGTGAGCATATTATACATACGTGTGGTTTTAGAGCAAGTTATTAATGCAGAAAGATTATTTTATTTATTCCAATTTCACTGTTCACAGCTAAGCACAAAGCCAGGACTGCTTCATAGTTCCTAATAAATCACCTTAAAAACATGCTTTTATTACTTGTCTGGATGTACTTTTGTTTTTCAAATCTATTTTTAGCTCTAACATATGTAGTATCATTCAGATATTATTGTCATGTTGGCTTTTTAATACTGGGCTTTGTGTTGCAGGACTTATTTATTCTTTTAAATTGTCTTATCATATGATAATGTACTAAGCCTTTTGCTCTGGATCACCAAGGAAAATATATTTGTGGAATGAAGAACAGATGGCACCGAACCCAGGCGTTATTCAGGGTACTGCTGTTTACTGCTCTTTAAAATCCTCCCTGTATTAGTAGAGTAATTAAAATATAAGCTAGATGCACTAGTACCTGGGGTATTTTTGCTTAGGGCTTGATATGATACTGTATCCCTAGGCTTCCCAATTACTGCAATGAAAAACAGGAGAGAAAAGTCGAAAGTCTATCAGGAAAGAAGAATAATCAATAATTACAAGCTATCAACGACAAGGCAGTACTTATTAAAACCAAGGGGCACGCTCAGCCCTGTTCTGCGCTGCAGTGTCCTATTAAGCCGCACAGTGCTGCACGGGGCCGTGCCATACAGAAACCCCAGAAACATTTGGCTGAACCAAGCTAACCCTGCTAATGTTTTATTGCATGGGGAACTGAGTTTGATTGTATGGAATACATATACTCCCAATTCAGTGCTGTGTACATTTTAATTGAAAAGCCTGAATCTATAATGAGAAGCAATCTATCTTGCAACCGCTGATCTAAAAGAACTGAATAAATAACCAAGCTGATCAGTCTGTGGCATGGTTCGTATGGCTGTCAGTCCCGCACCCGGCATTCTTCTGGCTGGAGAGAAAACAATAATGCTGGAAGAACTGCCATTGGCTCTGCTAAAGGTTTCCCTCAACCCCAGTTAAAACACTAATGGCTAAAGCCAGCCCAGAGCAAGTATGGCTGGGACGTGTGAAAGCACCCAGAGTGCTGGCACGCTTGCCATCCTTCTGAAGCAAGTGGTGGCCAGCAGACTGGTGACAGATAAGAGGCACACATTGCTCCTGCAGACAGAAAAAGGTGTGAAGCATGTCTGGTGGGGTCTTCACTAGCACTGCTCCAAGGCAAACCACCTCTCCCTTGCTTCAGACGATGCTCTGGCAGGTCTGCATGTACATCTTTTGTTGGTACCAGACAGTCCAGTGAATTAAGACAGAGTGGTCCCTTTGCCTTTGCGCAGCATTGTGGCATTGTTTTGCACTCTGCCTTAATTTTTTCTTTCCTATTCGCTTCTCAAAAGTTGGCGTATGTCTCAGGAAGATGGGAAACACATCCCAGGGAAAGTCAGAAGGATCAGGGCAGCACAGTCCCTGGTGCATGTGCCTGGCTGCTCTTGTCTCTGGGGGCTGAGGAGGCACGACCTGCTCCACTGCCCCTTCCCTGCCCCCTCTGTTCTGACACAAGGGTTGTCCTTCAAGGGGGTAAGCGATTTCAAAGGACTTGGCCACTGCATATAATTTGTGGAGACCACCACATCTCTGCTGCACTGCTTGGGCGAGCAGAAGCATGACTCCAGGCTGCAACCAGAAGGCACTCGATGCTCCATGTCCACTGAAGCTAGCAGCCTTTCCCCGGCGTGACCCCTCACTGCTGCTGCTGAAGCCAATAAAAGGTTCAAATCCAAAGTCTTTACAGCTGCTGTGTTTTTTGTCTGCCGTATAAACCACATTATTGCAGTCAATTTTTTTTGTCCCATGCTCCACCACTGAACACCAGTATAGCACCAACCACAGAAAATGCAGTTAGGCATGGAGGCTGCCGTTGATTTTAAGGCTGTTTTTGAGACGGAAGTGCTGCTGAGCTCTAAGCTGCTTTAAATGCTAAGGATCTGCAGAAAGGTAAATCCTACCTGTTTTGTACTTCACCTGATTTTTCACCAGAAGTCAAAGTGTAATATGTTACATGATTCTGGCTCCACCAGGGCAGTCAGCTGTGGCAAAGTCCATTTAAAAAAAGATACATCGTTTACAAATGAGGTTTGACACTATTTTAGTCCTGATGGGCGTACCATATTTAGGGTGGCAGTGATACTATCCTGAATATTTTTTTCATGCAGATCATTTCAGTGCCAATACCAAGAAACATGCTACAGAAAAACAGTGGTTCTTAAACTCGCACCTATCAGATTATTTCAATATATTATTCATATCACCTTTTTATTCCACTGCATTTTAAAAATCTGTTTACGGAAAAGTGCTCTTAGAATGTATTAGCATTTGACCAGAATAGGGTATTTAATTCAGCATGCAAGCATTGACAATGAGGCATATATTATGCCTCCTACACAGTGTTTACTGTCATTATAGTCGCCTACATATATTGTTATTTTGTTGATGATTATGGACGAATATTAGCAAAAGAACTTTGTGCAAAATAAAACGATAGTTGCCCACCATCTGAGAATGAAGGAGAAAAGGGCATAAACAAATGGCTTGGCTTGCAAATGATAAACTCATTGTTTTGAAACTATCTTAGGAAAAATAAGGATTATATTCAGTCATCTGTTACCTGTAGCAGTGTGGCACAAACCTGATGCCTTCAAGGTTTTTCTCTGCTCTGATTTCTGCCTCTGACCCTTTCTAAGGGCAGCACTGCAGGCACTAACCAGGGCTTTGGAGGAGTGAAGGGAGACAGAGACTGAGAGCGTGTGATGCATTTTCCAGCCTGTGTCATTCTCTTGACTGAGTCAGTAGGGCAAAAGATCACGTAATTTTTTAGTGCCGCCTCCTTTATCAGACAACTGATTTATTGCTGTCATGGTGCAGACCTGTGTGAACGATAAATTAATTCCCCACAGTATGTAAATAGCATATCGGACATCATAGTCACTTTTATCCCATGTTTAATGCCGTGCATTGTCACAGTGCTACACAAACTAATTATTTTGTTAACATTTATATAATTTGTGTCATTATATCAAAGCCAAGGATCTGTGGTTATGGTACTAATGACAAACTGGGAATGGTCTGGAAGATTCATCACCAGTCTTCTGGGTCCCTGGTTTACCTTGTTCTTCTGTGGTGCTCTACATCAGTTACTCTTTAAATTATTGACTGGGTGACCGTGTCTGTAGGTTATGCAAGCCTACAGGTATGCCACAGACTGGTCCATGTGTTTTACCCTTGTGCCGTGTTTTGCAGTTGGATGTTGCCAGGGGACTTGTGTGTGGGTTTGCAAATTCCCTGTAGGTCTGCTCTTGAAACCTGCCTCTGAGATCTTTTAAGAGATGTTGGGAAAAAAAGCTTCTGCATCATGTTTTCTCCTTGCTGAGTCTGAGCTGGTCTTTGCAGATCTCACTACAAATTTTGATCTTGTTGGTTTTGCCACAAGATCATCCCAAGATGACTGTGAGTTTCGTCTAGGTGGCACGACAGCAACAATAACAAAGAAAAGCCATAAAGAATAGTTTAGTATGGTGGGCAAAGGTAGTCTGGCAGGTGCTGTTGGGGCTGTAATGCCAATGTTTTCTGTGTGACCAAGGAGAGATGAAACAAGCTGTGGAGCTTGGGGAAGGTACCGAATCCTGCACTGGCCATGACCTGGCAGCTTGTGGGAGGATGCAAAGCCGCTGTGGGTTTGTGGGGGATCTGCTCTGCTGCTGAAAACTCCCAGCTTGACCTGGTTCACATTCTCCACTGTCATCTTCTCCTGCTGACCCTGATTTAAGGGTTGGGAGTGAGGGGGAGGTGTGTGAAATGGATTTGATTTGTAGGTGTAGGAGGTACTGCAGTCGGTGCTGAGGAAATTTGAAGACAGAGTGGATGGAGGCAGAGGAGAAGTCTCCCTTCCCCGGGTCAGAGCTGGGGAGCTCTGCTCTGGTCAGCAGCACCTGGGCTGCCTGTTCAATATTACAGGGGGAGCAAGGAGCCGTGAGCAACAGCACATGGGACGCTACAGCCGGGCAGGAGTCCACATCTCGGGGGAACACAACCGCAACCAAGCAAAGCTTTCATATCCCTGCTCCACCAGAACGCTCAACCTCGAGGGTGCCGAGGTCCCTAGGTAGCGAGGGGGATAGGTGCATCTCCCTGAGAAACCTTACATCCTGAAAGACTATCTTCAGAAGTTATTCTGAAGTATGTAGCTGAACTGATTTCTCCATTTAATCGACATTTGCCGCATCATTAGGCAAACAGCCCTGCCCAGTGTGCTGTACCTCCCCAAAGTGAAAGGCAGAAGCCAACAGGAGCTGCCATTCTGCCTTGCTTGGCTTCAGTTTAAAACAATGCGAAGGAAAAGACATCAACAAAACTAAACAATGCCCTGGGAAAAGATCTCATCACATTTCCTACAATAGCTTATCCGACCCAATAATAGATCTTGTGA
The DNA here is from genome assembly GCF_965638725.1 of Aptenodytes patagonicus. Classification (NCBI taxonomy): domain Eukaryota; kingdom Metazoa; phylum Chordata; class Aves; order Sphenisciformes; family Spheniscidae; genus Aptenodytes; species Aptenodytes patagonicus. The sequence goes on along the minus strand of NC_134953.1, from coordinate 57,585,819 downwards.
ACTTGTGTTGCCAAGCCCAGGCTTTTGAAGTGCTGCAGACCCTTTCCATGGGTTGGGATTTGCAGAGACAATTAGATTTACCCGTTGTAAATGATCGCCATTGATTTTGTTGAGGAGGAGGAATGGAGAGCCATCACAGGACGGAAGACACTTTACAAGAAAAGAAAAAAAAAAAAGAAAGTTTGTTTTTCCACTGGAGTAAACAGGTGATTAAATCACCTGAGGGTCTTGCTGTGTGATTCTTGCTTTTCCGATAAAAAATGCCGAGCGATCTAAACTGGTTCAAGTTGAAGTGTGTACTAAGCTTTATATGGTATTCAATTCACAGATAAGTTTTTCTTTAAGCTCTAGCTGGCTGGTCATTTTGACCATATATAAAGGCCATTATATAAAACTGAACAGAAATTAATACAATCACTTGATAGCCAGAAGCTCATTCTTAGAGCAGATCTGCCTTGATGGTTATTCTTATTACTGCTCTGACTGCGGGAGCAGGGACTGTGTGGCACTGCCTTTTTCTCTGGGGCTGCGTCTTATCTCCAGCAATTTTCTGAGTACATGTTCTGTGCCAGCTGATCGCATCAAAAAAGCCAAAGGATTGAGAAGTTCAGGCGCTCGGTGAAAGGAGAGGTGCAGCAGTACAGATGGAGTGCTAAGATCTGTGCATTTTAGCTATCCACTTCAACAAAATGTGCTAGAAGATTTGCTCAGAAATAAGCAAACAGATCCTGCAAGCACAATTGTGTTTCCATCTATAGAATAATGCTGCCTGGATACCCTTCCCGGCAAACCATGAATCTCTTTGTGCTTTCTGATTACACTGTAAATCTCACTCACTCCTGTCATAAAGATTGATTTTTCTTTTATTGTTTTGTCAGTATACGGTTTTATTTCTTCAACCCCTTTCTCTTCCCCTCCATCTGTAAGCTGACGTTTTGCTGAAGTGAATGTTGCGACGTCTATTGTACATTACTGAGTGAAGCTCTAAAAATGAGTCCTGCAAATTAGCAGACATCATAAAAAATAACAGCCTGCAAGGCGCAGCATGCCCTGACCATACAAGCCTGCTTCCCCTTTCCCCGGGTCTGGCACTCCCCTGGCACTCCACCTCCTGCTTTTGGCTTAGCTAAGCCTTTTCTGTGGGAGCCACGAGACATTTTGTGAGAACAAGCGTATTAGAGAAGGTCCGGGAGTTGTAACTGGAATTGCAGCCGTGTTGTCAAGGCACGGTTACAGAGGTGGCGCATAGGCAGGCAGAGGTGCTCGCCTCTCCCCGGGCCTCAGGATGCTCCCAGGTATCCCCTGAGCTGCAGCACAAGTAATTCAAGCCCCGGTAATTTGCAGCGTTAACTTCTGAAGGCTGATAATTATTTTATGTCACCATTGACAAAGTTGATGACTTTCTTTCCCTTTACCATATTAATTCAGTGACTTTTATATGTGCATATAAAAAGGCATGTTTACTTTGATTAGACAAATTGTGTATGTTAAATTACAGTCTGTACCATTGAATCTGCTATTTTTCTTCTGCCTGTTATTGTAGATGAATATTCTACTTTGGGAAGGCATTTAAATCTCTTCATAGTGATTGAAGGCAACGACCAACTTTTTATATTCTATTTACACCGATCTCTAGTTGATTTCCACAGATATAAGAGGTTTCAATTGTAGGATCACCCTTATCTGTAGATGTAGGCTGAGCAGAGGCAGCACATAGTGCTTGTAAGCCAGGGAGCAGTCTCCTCGAAGAGTATTGCTAATTGTGTATGATTAGTTATACAGTTATGCAGTTTTAAACAGTAGCTCAGGCTTAGTCCACAGCCTTAACACACACAGACTATCAGCTGGCTACTTGTGACAGTACCCAGAGACTTCTGGCTGCGTACAAGCTGTGCTGTACATCACTGGCCTTATTTGCTGTGCTCAAATTCTCTGAGGGAGCTAAAAATTTGGCATACCATTGATTTAAAGCAACTTTCCATTTATAAAAATGCTTGTGGGATGGAGTCATTAGAATAATAAATTGTAATGCTTATATAATGCTTTAAATCTCTACAAAGTGCATTATAACTAGAGCTGTTTCACAGCCCTGAGAACGCCGGCAAAGGGAGGAAAAAATGCCCTAATGCCCTGCCCCTGGGCATGGAGCTCAGCTGGGCAAAGGAGCCCTGGCGGGTCCCAACTGACTCAGGACTCGGCTTAATTAATGAGCTGTTCTAAAATCCACTGGTGAGAGACAGCCAGCTGCCCCATGGAGGAGTTGCTCTCGGTCAGCAGAGGAGATCGAGCTCTTTCCCATCCCACTGGCTCAGGCCAAGTCCCCACCACCACCATCACCATCACCACCACCACCACCACCACCACCACTGCCACCATCACCATCACCAATCCATTTTGTGCACCTAGGGCTCTAAGAGTCCCTTGCCCCACCTGGCTGGGGTGAAAACCATGAAGTGGTGTTCCCTGCAGTTGAGGTGTGTGGGACCTGCTCTTCCCACTGGTGGGAGGACACTGCTGAGGAACAGTGTGGTGATGAGCCACTGCGTGGGCACCAACCCTGCTGCCTTGGGGCACTTCTGCTCATTGCCAAGCTCAAGAATGGGGCTTCACGTGGCTGTTTCTCTCTGCAGCCGTGTGCTGACCAAGGGAGAGGGTGCGGAGAGCCCCTCTGGGGAGTGGAGAGGAGGAGGGTGAGGGCTGGCTGGAGGACAGGGGATGCTGAGGGAGGAGAGGCAGGCTGCTGCTGCAGCTGATTTAGAGCTAAATCAAGAGGACTTCTTTTCTCTCTTGTTATTTTTTTTACATCTTCTCAGACCATTTTAGTACAGAATAATTTCCCAAGCTCAGACATCCTCATTTGAATTGTTACCTGTTTTTAATCCTCCCCTCCCCCCCCAATTACACTGAAATGTTGGGCCAGATCCTGTGCTGGTATGGACTCTCCCACATCTTTATATGCATATAGGATTAGATGCTATAAGTATTAGTGGACAGGCAAGTTACAAACAATTTTATGATGGTGGGAAACTGAAAATGGTCCAGCTGGAAGATCTTTGGAGGACACTAATGGGAGAGCCACCTGTAACTGCTCCTTGGAAGTCAGCCTGTCTTTATGAATAATGGAGCAAAAACCTGCTTACAGAGGTATACAAATTCAATTTAGTTTTGGTTTGTTTTGCTTCTGCTCCCTAGTAAATCCATACATCTTTCATAGTACATTAGAAGTTAAAAGAACAGTAAATAACATCTCATCACACTTCTTAAATCTCAAGTCGACTAACTGCTCTAGTTAGTCATGGCCCTTTTGGTCCTGTGTGCAAGTCTAGTTAGTGCATGTGGGAGAGGGCAGTTGTGACACTGCGGTGGTGTCCCCACTTAGAGAAGATGAAGGGCTGGCAAGGCTTCTGCAGGAAGCCACAAAGATGTCATGGATCCCAGGAAACTCCTTTAAACAGTTGAGAGGAGAAAAAAACTGAATCAATTTTACCCAAGAGGGCCCTGGTTGCCAGTGGCATGTGGCAGAGGAGACACAACGTGGTCCTCCAGCCCCAGCGAGGCAGCCACCTGGCTCATGCTGATGCTCGTCCCCAGCCTGAGGTGGTGGTGGAGGGTGATGGGAGGGCATGGCACCGTCCCGGGGATGGAGCACCTCCCCCCCCCCCCCCCAGCCCTGTCTGCTGGGTTGGGTCCTCCCTCCCTGCGGGGCGAAAACGGAGAATGGGGCCAAAGAAAACCTGTGTCTTTCTGTGGACTGAGAGCATCTGCCTCAACCCTCTGGAAGGTCACTGTGATGGTCACATTTTTTTAGGCAGCTCCTCATTTTCTTAATGTGAGAGATTTCTAAAGTTAATTATGAAATCTTTAGTATTAAATATTCAGGAACACGTATTTTTGAATACCTCAGGTTTAATTTAGCTTCTTTGAAATTTTAATATCTTGCTTTAATATTTAATGCTACCCTGACATGAGTATAGAAATTTAAAGTCTATTCTTTGAATGAAATGAGTCCTGGATTTCTTTATGGAAAAGGCTGAGATGGAGAGGTGAGGAAAGGGTCTATCTTAAAAGAACGCAACTTTCTCTTCTTTTTTTCCTATCGATGTGTGGGCCATTGCAATATTTCCAAATAAACATGTTCTTTTTGCACTAGTCTTGTTAAAATAAGATAGACTCAGGTATGCAAAATATTTTTTCTTTCCTTTCTGCTAATTATCAAAGACCACAGTCTCTCCAAAGCAGCAGACTCTTTTGAGTCTTCTGCATCACTCTCATCCATCAAGCAGCACCAGGACTGCACTGTATCCCAGGCTCTGAACCATTTTTCGATTAGATGTGATGCTGAGGAAGCACTCACGGTGTTTTCCTTGGGGCTCCACAGAATACAAAAGACTCAGAGATCTGGGCAGTAAATTGGACAGAAGTCTGTGTTATTCGGATGCTTTGTGGGTGAAGAATGAACACATTATCCTTGCATGGTTTGTTTACTGATCCGATGCCAAACAGGTCACTCCTGTGCAACACCAGCTAGCTAGCGAGCAGTGGTGAGTGCTGGGGAGCTGCCTGGGGCAAGGGCTGTGCCTGTGTCCTCCCTGCACAAGGAAATAAGGTGCCATTTGTTTCTGTTCACTCACAAGGCTAATTCATGTATGAATTCCAGATTATTGTGAAAACAACCCTTCATACACATAGGTATTACATGTATGTGTATATATTGGGCATTGCAGCCCTGCTCAGTTCATATGTCAACTCTAATTAAAGCCTCTCTTAGTTATTAAAATCTCTTCAATGTGTTTTACTGCACAGTACCTTCAAATAAGAAGCATTACAATTTTTAAAAAAAAATTTTTTGGGGGTTTAGCTGCCTAATTACCAGACACCATTAATTTGTGAGCTGCATGTAAAGTGAAATGAGTAATACAGGGTTTGTGAAATTTTCTAAGAATCTACATTAAAGTCAAGATGCATAAAAGCACTTGGAAAAAAATCACAAGCTGATAGGGTTTAGTGTTTAAAAGATATAGGCAAGCCTGTAGCTGGATGAAAACTGAATCTGTCTGGGGGAAAAAAAGGGTTCTTTTTAAGGACAGAGTATGAGACATGCATGGAGGATTTTGCTGCTGCCTTTTTCAGAAGGCATGGGAAAAATATCAGCTAAAGGTGATGGAGCCAAGTTACTAGGTGCTGAGTGTCAAAGAGCAAGAAAATATGTGTGAACATGCAAAATAGCAGCATGCAAAATTATTATCACAAAGGCTCTCTGTGAAAGAGAACAAGATATAATGGGGCTGATTTTGAAAAGCAGTTTTGTCCAGTTTTGTGCCTGCAATTTTATATGAACTCATAATGCCAGTGCATCTTTATCGCCACATTTTATGCACTTAGATGATCACCTACCCAGCTTTTACTGCCAATCAGTTAGATTTCCATGGGTCTGATATCATGTACCATTATTCACAAAGTATAATAGCATGTGCAAGTAGTCTCACCAAGTTAACCGGGCTTGATGTGCAAGTATAACTTGGCATGGATGAGGATGTCACCACTGATCTCCAAACCTCCGCCTGTACTGAGTAATTATTTGTGACAACAAGATATAATTTTCAGATACGAGGACACAAAATCACTAAAGCCATTTTAAATCCCTGGTAAATGTCTGCGCACACACACTCAGAAGATGTATGTGGCTGCTTGTAACCGGTCCTTGGCATTAGCAATAGATTTTAAGTGTTCTTTGTGGCCCACACATTTATTGATGAAGCCTGGGGAAGGGTTTGGCGGGAGTGTTTTGTGTGTCGTTGGGGATCCTATTTCAGCCCCAACTGTAAAAAATGACACACCATAGAAATTTGCACTCTAACTGTTAGGTCTGGGTCCATAGCACTAACGTTCATGGTAGGCTGGATAACAGGGCATGAGCATCTCTAAAGCATTAATTTCCAGTGTAAAAGTGCTTGTCTGGGATAGCAGAAGGACTCAGCAAAGTGCCTGGAGAACATTGTTCTTCAGCTGCAGCTTTGCAGACTCTGAGTCTTACAGTTTCTGAGAAGCCTTTCAAAAGTAAACTCCAAACCCTCCAAACATTAGCTCACTGACTCAGAGACTGCATGAGCTACAGCCCAGGATAATCTGGCACGAGCAGCAAAGCCAGTTCGAGTGCTTCACCACTCGCCCTGTCTCAGAGCATCCCCGTTTACACTTGTTTTTGCTCCCTTCACTTAATAACTTTAATCTTTTATGTTCATGCTCTAAACAGAACCCTGAGGTCTGGTATCAAATTGTTCTCTCTATATATCTATTTAATACTGTGTTCAGTTTTGGGCCCCTCACTACAAGAAGGACATTGAGGTGCTGGAGCGTGTCCAGAGAAGGGCAACGAGGCTGGTGAAGGGTCTAGAGCACAAGTCTTATGAGGAGCAGCTGAGGGAACTGGGACTGTTTAGCCTGGAGAAAAGGAGGCTGAGGGGAGACCTCATCGCTCTCTACAACTACCTGAAAGGAGGTTGTAGTGAGGTGGGTGTCGGTCTCTTCTCCCAAGTAACAAGCGATAGGACAAGAGGAAATGGCCTCCAGTTGCACCAGGGGAGGTTTAGTTTGGATATTAGGAAAAACTTCTTCACCGAAAGGGTTGTCAGGCATTGGAACAGGCTGCCCAGGGAAGGGGCTGAGTCCCCATCCCTGGAGGTATTTAAAACATGTGTAGATGTGGTGCTTAGGGACATGGTTTAGTGGTGGACTTGGCAGTGCTCGGTTAACGGTTGGACTTGATGATCTTAAAGGTCTTTTCCAACCTAAACGATTCTATGATTCTATGATTAATCTGAATAGTTTCAGTGCTCTGGTTTCTCACAGGGCCTGTGGAAGTGCAGCAAGAGACCTGCCGGGGGGGGCAGAAATGCAGGGCTGGGGGCTGCCAGGCCGTGACCTCGCCTTCTTGCTGGCTTTTGCAGAGCTGTACCTGGGGATTGCAGGGAGGGCAAGAGGGCTCAGAGATATGATCTAACTTATTCATTACAATGGAGAAAAGAGGCCAGATATGATCTTAAATGGTAGTGTTAGCTATTTAACATCTTCTTGCAGTTTGACTAGGTGATTGTTGTAGGTCCCTTCCAACTGAAACGTTTTAGTCTAGTCTATTCTTTTTTTGTGTGGGTTTTTTTTTTTGAGGGGATGTCCATCCTGTAGAACTAATCCACTGTTTTCCAGGGGCTGTGGTGGGTGGGGAAAGGGGGGTCCTAAAGACTAAACTGAGTGCATTAGGTGTGTGCAGCAGGATGTTCCTGTACAGACAAGCTTGAGGTGGGATAGTGGTGAACTTGGCTTTTAAAGCATGGAAAAAGTGATTGTATAATGAAACTTAAGGCAAACTCTGTTCTTGCTCCTGTGTCAACTTTGCTAGAACAATCTTGGATCGGGATTTGTCCCTATAAGAAGATACACCTCATAGAAAGTGAAGCCAGGTGAATAAGGAACAATTCAAGGCTTGAAGAAGTTAAAAAAGTGAAGACTTCCAAGGTCTGATGATGGAAATTCATTAGCTCCCAGCTGAATAAGTAACTATGACTCTCTTTTAATGTAAGAGCTCTGCCAGCTTGCAAAGGAGCAGATGTGCACACAAGATGGATAGTTTCAAATAGTCAAAATACTGTGGGTTTTTTTTTTTACTTTAGTGATTATCTTTTTTCATCTAAAATAAATCCAGATTGTGCATAGTCTGGAAAACAAAACAACAATATTTGGAGAGTGGGAGCGTTTATTTAACAGGTGGCTTATTTAGCAAATGGTTCACTCATAAAAATAATATTCCTGTAGTATTCTGCAGCGGTGATTCAGAACATATGAGAGCAGGAAGGCAGTTTTTGGGGTTATTACTTTATGTGGGCTTGGGTTAGGTTGGTTTAATTAAGAACATCTGTGGGAGTGCTTTGCTAAGTGCATTTGCATATATTATTGACTTAGAGTTGGGTCCTACGTCTTGGAGAGCAGTCACCCCCTCCTCTTTGAGTAGGTTGGTGAGAAGACAAGATGTGTTTGCAGGGACACTGTGCTGCTGCAGAGCCCTGTGCTGGCAGAAGGGGCAACCGATGGGCTTCAGCCCATCAGTCTGAGGGACACACAAATTCATCAGATATATTTCCAGCCTCCAGTGGCACAGGATACCTGTCCTCAAACATGGATTTCACACGTGGATGTTATTCCCTATTCAGGATGTTATTTGTATACAGGATGTTCCCTATAACAGGATGTTATTCCTGTTATTCCCAGGAACTTATCCTGGAGGGGGGAAAAAAGGGGAAGAAGCTCTGGTGACAAAGGTGGAGGGCAGGAGCTGAGCTGCATGGGCAATCCCAGCCCTTCCCGGTGGGCAGGCAACATTTTTCCTTAGGCTCATTTTCAAGGCTCCCTGTGGTCCAGGCTGAGCCATCCTTGAGGTGCGGTGGGCTCTTTGCCCCTTGGTCACCAATGCTCAAACCTAAGCTTTGCCAAGGGATGTGGTTTTGCAGGAAAACTGGTGTCCCCCGTGCCTGGTGGCTAAGAGAAGGTGCAGGTACAGAGCAACCCCCCCTGGCGTGGGGCAGGAGCTGCCCTGCCAGCCTCCGAAATGAGACCTCACCACAGCTATGCCTGGTGACAGAGGAGCTGTCGTTATCACACAGAGGAGTGCAAACATGTTCCACTGTAGACCAAGTATATATTCTTTGTAAGTGTTCTACATTGGGTGTGATAGCTGCGCTGGAATTTGAGTGGAGAGTTATTTTAATAACAATATTTTTAATAGTAGAAGGATAATTACACACAGATTTGGCTCGCTACCTCCACGAGGATTGGCTTTTGTTTTCAGATGGTGTCTCTTTACATTTAACAAATACAAATGACTCTGTGTGGTTTTTTTCCTGTACTTGTTTTATTCTTATTAACCCTTCCAAAGTTGCTGGTGCTATATTAAGTAGCTGGCCTGGTACTGAATAGCTCTGCGCAGTGGAAATAGCCATGGAAAGGTCCCTGCCCTGCTCCCCCACCACCTGCACCATGAACCAGTCGGGGTTTTGGCTTTTCTGCCTCAGCCTGTGGAACGTGGGAAGGGATTTCTTTTGAAAATATTTTTAATTTATTGGAATATTGAAGCACTTTTCACAACTCCTAGGTTTTGCTAATAGCATGAGCTTTAAATATAGGTTAAATTCCTTTAATGATAAAAGTCATGCACACAATAATTTAAAGTGATTATTAAATTATAAGACCCCTAATTCTTGCAATTCATTTTAAGACTCTATCCCAGTATTCACCATTATTATTTGCCATTTGCAGCAATGGTGTCATGATTTTTGGGTGGGAGAGTAATTAGAAATTGGGAAACTGTTGGGGTGGGGGGAAGACTGGTTTGTTTTTTGCCCAAATTGGCCAAATCCCTGGTTGTCAGCACTCATGAAGTGGCTAGTCTTAGATGAAGGGCTTAACAGTAATAATTGCACATTTCACCATATGGTAAAATAATTACTTTTCACAAGCACCAACTTAATGAGGAAGCAAAGAAAAAATCGTATTTCAAGATCACAGTTTGTCAGAAAAATGAACACACTTTAAACACTTAAAGGAAGATCTTGTGCTTTCCTTAGGAGTCTCAGCCGAGGACCAAACCAAGCCAGCCACATGCAAAACCTGCAGTAAAACCCTGTCCCTTTCCATCCTACAACAGGAAAGCCAGACCAAGCCCTGCCATGGGGGGAACCGGTTTCAATCTTTTAGTCTTGGAGCTGGTTGAGCCTAATGCCTCATCACTGGCGTGGCTTTGCACACCAAGTTCATGGCTTTGCACACCAAGCACGTGGCTTTGCATGCCAAGCACCAGCAGACCCTCCTCGTCTTCCTCCTCTTTCCCCTTTCTGAGCAGGTTTTCCTGGTGGCCACAGCGCTGGGGCTGAGGGGAACAGGTCCTTCTGCAGCAGAAGACCTGCCCGGAGACCTGCATGTGTCTAAACCCATTTCAGAAGTATTTCAGTCAAAAATTCTCTACTCTCTTCTTCTGTTCATTAACCTTTACCAGAGTGCTAATTCTGTATTCAAATATAAGGTCAAAGCCCTTAGCTGATTTTTTTTCAGAAGAACTAAGTGTCTTATCTATAATCTTCTAGAGGGAAATACCACACCAGAAGCACTCATCAGTGCCTCTTGACGGGCACTGCTGCCATCTCGCTTGCCACTGCAAGCTGTACCACTGCCATCAGTGGTACATCTGATGTGGGAGTGACTGTGCTGGGGAGCTGAGTTACTAAGGGTGATTAATTTTGGGAAATTAATTTTTTAAATGTATTCTCTTACATTGTGGCCTTTTGCAAAAAAGGTGCTTAAGGCATTGAAACAAAGACTGAGACACTTATTGAAACTCCCATGACAAAAATGAATATACTGTAAAAACTCAGGTATCTTTTCCACTACGTGTTTCATCAGCAGGGGAGGCAAACTGACATTCAGACATTTCTGCTCTGCTGCATCTATATAAAGCTATGCCTGCACGGAAAGACTCTAACACTGTACCCCACGCTTGAGGATGGCAGCATGTACGTGTCTGGCTTGGGGAGGAAAGTTTTGCTGAGTCAGAAAAACATCACAGAGCTTTCAGGTTTGTTTAAGTTGAAATCAGAACCATGTTAGAGAAGGAAGGTGGGAGCTTAGACCTTGGTGCCCAAGGTGTAACACCCCGTCTTTGTCTTTTTAGCTGACTATTTGTCTGATGCTTCTTTTAGGGTTCATTTTATTGGTTAGGAGCTCAGTCTGAGAGCTGCAGCCTCCTCCCGCTCCCCTGCCTTCCCCTTCCCCGTAGCTGGAGAGGACCAAAAGATGGGGCCAGCAGTGTGCCAGCCACAGGGGAGGGGAGACGGTGCCAAGTGTGCACTGATGCCTGGGGAGAGCAGCCCTCTGCTAACAGCGGAGCCTGAAACCGAGTGCAGAGCATCTCCTCCCTCTTAGACAGCAGCACAGCTGCTGTGGGCTGTAAAAGCATAGTTTGGCAGCCTTGCAATTAAATTAATATGAGAAAAAGAAGACCCTGACTAAACTAGAAAATGCACAAGTAGCAGAGCAGGATTCTACTTGTTTGCTTTTCCAGGGATACCTGGAGGAGGGTGGATGGAATCATCACTTTCCTGAATCGGGCTTGTTGCTCACCGATGGCTAAAGCATGAGGCTGAGTCTGCAGCGATTTCAAAAGATTGATGCAAATATCTCAGAACTAAACTTCCAAAGACTGTGTCAAGCACATTGTTTAATTTAGCTCTGAATTGCCTCTAAATCCACATCGATGCCCCACTAGCTTGTTTTCCAGCTCACTGAGAGCAATACAGGAACCCTTGCCTGGCCCCAGCAAAGCAGCTTGACTCCCGAGGCAGCCGAGGCTCCAGGGAGCAGCTCAAAGGAAGGCGTCCCGTCCCATCACTCCATTTGTCTTTCTGCTACTAATAAACACATAGGTAGGAAGGATACGTGTACCTAGTTTGCTAAAAGTAATTTAGAAATGATTCATATGGTCTTATGATCCTTAATTTTTAGCAAACAAACATTAAATCCTCTTTATACAGAAAATAGTGGCAAAGGAGATCCATTGCTCCCCCTGGCCCAAACTCCCAGGCTGTCTAATTTTTAAAGCTTGGGGGGAGTGAATTTGCAGTAGCTTACTCTAAAGTTAACTTTTTTTTTTTCCTTATCATAATAAATGTAAAGAGGTCAAGGTTAATGAGGAAAATAGTGAATTCAAAGTTCCGTGGAAGAACAAGGCAGTGCTTTTAGCAATTCGCTTAAATGAGAGAGGAAAACCAGTTCCTTTAACATATTAAAGCTTTCGTAGCCTAATGAACCATGCTACCTCCTGCAGCTTCTACAGAGCCGAAATTCCTGCAAGAAACTGCCTCATTAGCATGTAGTGGGAGCAGCCTGCCCGGCTCGCCGCGGCTCCCCGCGATGCCTTACCTCGCCCGCACCTGATGAAGTATATCACTACCTGAACTGACACATCAAAAATGTTAAGCACATCTAAATGGCTGCACCTCCCAGCCTAAATTAACCACTCTGTAGAAGAGGAAAATCAATTTGCGTACAAGGAAAAAAAAATAAGGCAGGGGGAGGGAAGAAATGGCCCTGCCATCTCACCATTAGACACCTACCAGAAAACAGGGCTGCTGCTGTTCAGTCACATCTTTAAGGTTTATTCTCACTTGTGGCTCACATTTAAGTCACTGTCGTTGAGGTTAATGGGAGTTGTGTGCTTATGACTATAATGGTTTTGATAAGTGGAAAAGCTGATGCTATTGCACATAAATCGCATTGTGTAATGTGCGAATTGTGTTTTGGTTTTGGCTGAAAAATAATAAAGAGAAGGATGGATGTGCATTAGGAGAGAACAGATTTTGCCCTCTAGATACCAAATATAATATATATCATCATTACAGGCATTTTTTTATCTGGCAGCATAAAAAAAAGGGTAGTGGAGGAATAATGAGTACTTTCATATTTGGCAGATAAGAGGGGAAATTCCTGTGGCTGTAGTGGCCAGAGCAGCACTGTACCGTCTCGTCCTCCCCCATCTTTAAATTCTGGCTCGCTGCAGAAATGTAATTCATTCTGCTAATGGGGGCTAAGGTTTACCTGCTGTCCAGCTGCCCCAGGGGCTGAGGCAATGAAAGGGACTGCAAGTAAAATGACTTTCAGCTGTGCTATTTTTCATTGCTGTTTGCGGTTGGGTTGAAAGTTCATCGCTTGGGAGAACCGAGTCTGGAGTGAGAGCAAAGGAAAAGGTCCCTCCTGCATTTCTCCAGACACCGGGATGGCTGGTGGCATAAATTAAAGCAAACCCTCAGGGATAATTCTGGCAGGCAGGAGTTACGGAGACATCAGCGTGTAGGTGATGCAGAGCAGCTGATGACCATTATGCATCATGCAGCAGCCCCCCCAGCACGGGAGCCTTCCTGTGCAGAGACCTGATGGCCTTGCTGCAGCTTCATTTGAGAAGAGAATGAAGCAGCCAGAGAAGGATGGGAATTGGCCCCACAGCTTGTCCTATGATGCAGATTTACACCCTTCCAAGCAATGGGAAAGCTTAATATGCCTTAAAAAATGAATGACTGAAAACTGAGCTTATAGGAGGTGGCAAATATACTGATCTCTACATTTGTTAACACTGGAATTTTCTATTATAAAGGAACCTTTGAGCTCTTCATGACTCGGGCATAAAGTGGGCAGAAAGTGATAGGAACAAATAGGTATGTGCTCAGCGCTGAAGATGCCCCGGTAAAAATCTCGCTGCCCTTGCTGATACAAAATTTTTGGAGCAGGATTTATTGAGAATCCTTTCCAAATTATCCTGAGACCCTGTGCCATTGCCTTGACCTGGCTGTTTTCAGTTATGTTACGGACTTTTCTGATCGCAGAATAAATTCCCTCCCTTCCCCTCAATGCTCAGCAGAGAAACATAAAACAGGACTGAAAACCAGAGCCAACTCAAACTAAGTGTGTTTGCAGCATCCCTGCATGTGCAATGGCAGTGCTTAAGGTCAGTCAAATTGAAAGTAAATTCCTCCCTTCGACGTCAATATTTATTTATCTACTCTCAATATTAAGGCTGAATGGAGAATTTTTAGTTCCTGTTTTTTTAAGATTTTTTTTTCCCCACTATTTTCTTGTTTTAAAGAATTTTGTGTTGCAAGCTGTAGCCTGGCCGGAGGGGTGTGGGTGTGTGGCCCCTCTTCCCACAGCGCTGCGGGAGGAGGGGGCACCCAGGCACCTCGCTCTGCCCTGGCTCAGGGCCACCTGAGGGAGTTAAGCGTACAAAGGGACATGGAAGGGGATGTGACGAGCCTTTGGCAGCACCGCGGCACTGCCAGCCCCCACAGCAAACCCCAAGAGTGAGGCGATGCATTGCCAGTGCTAAAGTGTCAGGCTAAAATTTATCCTTTTCCTAAACTTCCTCACATATGTCAGTTTATGCAAGAATTTTAAAATTATTTAAGATTCTTTTAAAAGAAATGCTTTTTTTTTTTCTTTTTTCTCCAAAGAAACAAAACCTTCCATGGCAGGCTATGAAATATGGATTATTTACCTCCAGACTGGGCACAAGTCTGACCCAGTCTTAGAAGTAAATGCACATTTAGTCTTTAAGGCATATTGTTTATCCATGAAAATACATATTTTGGTATACACATTCTTTATAACACAGTTATGTGGACTGAGAGGAGATTTTGGTAGGCATAACATTTACCATTGTTCGTCTAGAATGCTAGCTCTGAAAATGTGCAAAAAAGCAGCTTTTACTGGTGATGGTTTTTAACACACTCCCGTATCTTAAAAACAGCATAGTTTCTAAAAAAAGTGTATATATTGAAAAGTTTAAAAAAAGCTGTCTAGCTATGAAGGATACATTTCCTGCCAAGTTATAAACCCTTGAGAAACTGCATTTGTTCAAGAAGTTGTGAGACATCCTTTAATTCAGTATTAGTATAATATCACGATCAGCAACTGTATAATTAGAGCATCATTGCTTCTATGTATGTCACCAATGCAATGGTAATTGCAGACCTGAGTTATTGCACAAGTAGGAACTTACGGTGTTACAGACTTTGGGGTTTCCAATGTGGACAACAATCTTGATATAAATATTCAGTTATACTGCTTGGAGCTAAGCCATTTATTTTTCACGTTTGAAAGGTGGGAATAAATATAATAATATTTGCCCGACAGATATGAACAGTATGGGTTAATCCTTTGAAGAAGCATAGAACATACTTTCAAACAGTTTCCTAAAGCAAATACACCCCACAAATTAAAGGGTGGGTAGATTTTGTAAAATGTTGTGTTCAATTTGCAGCACTCTGCACCGTCCGTTTTGGAAGAATGCCCCAATAAGTCCCAATCTGCACAATTACCAGTTTACCGCATGGAACAGATTCACCAAGAACCAAGTTTCTTTATTTGATCAACACCGCCTACAGCTCCAATCCTGCAAAAATTAAGGTCGTTTGACTCTAGGTACTATGTCTGTTGAATTAATCGGTGCATAAAGTTAAGCACGGCTATATCTCTTTGTAGGACTGGAGGGCTGAGTGGGCAGAGTCTCATAAGCAACCTTCAGGAGACTAACCCTACAGACACCGAGGGCACACGGCAGCGTGTGCGCAGTCCCGGCACGCCTCGCACTGCGCTTTGCACACACGCACGCACACACACACACACACACGTCCACTGCTGAACACGCAGGTCTGACTGATATTAAATACCTATTTCATCTAAGGAAATGCCATTGGCACCTAGAAATGTTTGTGGGTTTTTTTTTCTTTTTTGACTTGACGTAATTATGTCCCCCCCAAATTTAAGTGAAAATTCAGAGATGGGACTGAATATCTTGTCCACGTTATCCAGTGGCTCTACCTGGTACGAATGCAAGCAGTCAATACTTAATTTTTTTTTTTGTGTGTATTTAATAAAGCTGCTGTTCATTCTATTCTGTTGCTGGAAATATCAGGATCCAGATATCAGGAATCACTGATATGAAATATACCATTGAAATATATAATTTGATCCAGCCACAGTATAGAAACATCTCTCAATTTTATGTGAGATGAGGCATATGAGTTGGGTTATGCGTATCCTTTTTTCTTTCTTCATAAAACTGTACTGACATGATACTTTCTGCAGCACCACTGTTTCTAGTGAGTGGGTTCTAAAATATAGCACTTTAAAGCTGCAATACAAGAGAGATCAGAATATCAGGACTGTGTATAACATAATTTGGATTGGTTTTATACTATTTCCTTAAAGAATGAATTTTGTCATGTTATTCAAGGTTTTAAAAAATGCCACATTTCTAAAAATAGTAACTGCTTAGCACACGGCTGTAAATAGTACAATAGGAATAGTATGGTCTGTCACTGAACATATGCAGAGTGACCCAGGACATTTTATTGCCATATTTTGGAGTCAACATATTTCTGTTTATATACTTTATCACTAACTACAACAGATTCACTGCATATTCTGTCTACACATTAGCATGGGATAGTATGTATTGAGACTAGCGAAACTCAGAGTCTGCCTTTTCAAAATGTAGGGTATCTGTAAACTGAATTTAGAACTGCTGAGTATGCACAGTGCTCATCTGGTATTGCTAGCTACAAGAACCTATTGTTAGGAGAAAAAAATGTTGTAGTATAATAATTGTGTTGCCTACTGGAGTTCATATACAAAACAGGGGAATAATAACGTCGATAATGATTTTATTATTCTTGTCATCAATAGTTGTTTTGTAAGCAAGTCAAGATCTATCGGGGTCACCAGGAGATCTTGCATTCAAGGGCTGCTGGCCATAGTCATGTCCCAGCAATTTACACAGATGGCATTTTTAAATTCAGCTGTAAATTGTGAGCAACGTTTTGTATTAATGCTGTCTGGGGCTGTTTCAAAAAAAAGTTAGTAGCATTATATGCTATTTTGAAACTTGATCCTTCACTGAGTGAAATGAGAGTGTTATCTTGATAGACTGCAGTACTAGGAAATCATGTATGAAGACTTAACTGCTGTGGTAAGATATTAGTACATCGGTAATGAAGTCCTGTCTGTAAAGATGTTTCTATCATGGACGGCAACATGCACTTCAGTACAGTTATTGGAGCAACCTCATTTTAATATATATATGTATTTTTTATATATATATATGTATATATATAAAATTCTGCTTGATACTTCATGTATTTTCAGATATCTAATATTTAAAAGCATCCTTTATCATTGCTAAATTAGCCAAACCAGTACAAAATTAAGTGCAAGAAAAATACCAATTCACATAGTTTTTGCCAGTAATACAAAAGGGACTATTCAGCTTCTCACATTTACAGCCATTTAGGAATCTTGATTTAGAATGACTAAGGGAAACCTTCCTACATCCAAAAGATGTCTCAAAATGATTTGCGTTCTGTTTTGTAATGGGAAAACTAGTTTTTACAGAGATCGCCTACTGGTTAGTGGTGGTAGATGGAAAACATAAAAAGGAGTTGGTGCTATCCTTGACTGATTGCCTAAAAACATTAAGTCTGAAGCAGTTCGATGACCCCCTGGAGATGGGAGAGGAGGTTTTCCTTTTAGCCAATAGCACCTTTGTCCTCAGCTGGAGATTTGTTATGCTCAAAAGGATGCTTTAGCATTTCCCAAAACACATTCTACCTTTGTTGGAGAGGAAGAGGAAAGTAGTGTTTTATGAAGGCACACCCATGCTGAATTTGCAGGAAAAAGGAAAGAAAACAGAAAGCAGTACTGCACAATGCAGTTATAATACAAGGCTCATTCTTGAAACCTGAATATCATGCTAGAAGAAAATCTAGATACGTGTAATATTTTGAAGAAATATTTTGAAGGCAATATTATTTAATTTTTTTTTTTATCAAAAAAGAAAATGTTTCTGTGTAAATGTGGATAGAATGCTATTTAAGAAGGGAACTGAATATTTGTATTGCAGCCTTAAAGAAGCACATTTTTACTGCAATATTTTTTTTTTGTAAACTACAGTCTGCAACTCAGCAGACCATGACTGAATGCTTTTGAAAACTTGTAGATTACAAACATGAAATCACAATTAATATCCTCTAAAAGTAATTTCAGAGCTTTCACGTCTTAAAAAAGGACAATGTGTACTGCTTCACAAGGTAATGCAGCTAATCAAAAAAAGGAGTAGAATTAAAGTATTTACATAATGAGCAATTCTACAGAAGGCGATCATCCCCATGTAAGCACGGCTGATTATATCCCACGCTGCTTTTAACAAACTCTACCAGATTGGATCCAGTCATCAGCACTTTCAGAGAATCCTTAAAAGCCTTTTATGGGTCTTTACACTTAGTGCAGAATGATGTTCTTCAGGTAGAATATGCTGGTGAGGGAGGACAGTGTCAACACAAGGTACCAGCAGGAGAAGAGGACTTCAGCGTCACCGGTGATCCCATACTGGGCTGTACTGGGAGCTGCAAAGAGAAGAAAAAGGGGTTAAGTGAAAATTTCCACACTTAGACCCCCACATTCTTTGTTTTCATTAATTCTTCTAAGATAACTATTAGGGCAGCAAAAGCATTCTTCTGAAAACCGAAGAAAATGCTGCAAAGGTAGCCAAGCCCTCCTGCTACACCACTCAGTGAATATTACTTTTAGTTTTAAAGAGGATAAATCGTTATTAAGGCAAGCATTTAAAAACGTGAGTACTTAATATCAGATGAGCTCTTCATGTTTAAACATCTGAATAATTTATCTGTTTTTAAGTTACTGAGCATTAAGATCTCCACTGAAATCAATGAGAGGTGAATATATTTAGCTCTGTTGGAAAACGACTCATTTTCTGCCTGACTTCAGAAGCCAAAGTTTGACAATTTTGCTTAGCCAAAGAGATTCATATTTATTTTCAGTCTCTTTGAAGAAATTGTATTTACTTGCTTTAATACAAAGCCTTTCTCAAATTTCTAAGTAAATATTACAGTAAGTGCATGCAAAAAAGAGGTAAAATATAAGAAAACAGTGTTGAGAAACAAGCGAGGAGACAATCATTTGCAGCAGTCGCAAGCATCTGCTGGCTATCCTGCCTGCGGTGTGGGAACGGACCCAGGCAGAAACCAGTGATTTTGTTCTTGAAAAGCCATAGGCAGGAGGAAGGAAAAGGACCTGTTATCTCACCCTGCACTGAGCTGAAGCTATCAGGACGATGCTATTGGGATGTTTGGCTGCTGAATAAACACTGTAGGCTCACTTTGGCCAGCAGATTTCTGTACAAAATTTCTCTCAAATGAAATATTTTTCTTTTATACGATGCATGAAACCCTGGCTTCTTATAGACGTACACAGAATCCTGTGCTCTTTGGTTGAACACTGGTATCAAAGGTTTTGCTTTCCAGACTGTATGAATATAATATAGATTATTCTAAAACATAATATCTGTGCAGGTCTTGTATTGAGTGCCATTTCTACAAGCAGGCATTGCTTATGTCAATGGCTCTTTATTTTACAAGTTGCAGAATTTGCTTATTTAGATACAAGTTGCCATTACTAGACTGACCCAATGTCTACCAGAAACATGGATGGAGATCCCAGAAACATGGTGGATGCTGAGCAGGACTGAGCCAGCCTGGTGCCCATGTCCTGGTACTCAAGGCCTTTTCCTTGCAGAGGAGAGAGGTGTCGGAAAGGCAGGACGGGAACAGAAATTTCCAAGCTCATTCCTGATGACCCATCTTGAATGAGCTGGGGATGCTCAACCCAAAGGCTTGGCTGCAAAAGGGAGAAACCACTAATGTGGTTACTTTGAAAAACGTGAGCTATGTGTGAACAAAGAGGAGAGGTCGCCTCAGAGCCCAGGGTTAGTGGGGGGTTGGATACCACATGGAGGATCCTGCCTCTTCTGCAGGATCTCTCCTTTCACCCCGTTGTTACATTGCTGTCCCAAGGTGTCCTCAAGGCACTGGGCTATTTGGACCAAGAACACCAAGAGATGGTCTGAAGAGAATACTTCAGCCAACAGCTCTACTCTGCAGATACATGGGAGACGGCTACACGGAACAGGTACCAACAATGCAGAAGACAGTTTCCCTGGGGCCAAGCCAAAGCTTGACCCACTACCTTGTCCAGGAATGAGCCACCTCTGACAGCACCGCTGCCCCTCGCCAGTGCCAACTCCACCTCTGGCAGGGAGACACCAGGATACAGCGCATGCAGTGCTTCAGAGTAAGCAAACTTCACCAAATCCTCACGTGCTTCCCTTTTGGGCAGAGAAGAGGAGGAGAAATAAAGCATCCCTGATGGCAGACATGAGCCATGCTGCCGGGGTGTCCAGGAGGCTTGCACAGTGTGGGCAGGATGGAGCCCAGGGAGGAGAGCAGAACCTCGCTTGGTGGCATGTGCAGGGAGGAGGTTTGCTTTTGCAGGATGCAGTCTCCTGAATTTCAAGTCTTGTTCAGTCTGAACACTGAAACATAAACAACCCTTTGCTTTCTACAGAGAAATCTGAGCTATGTTCTACTGGGTCCTTTCTCAACGTATGACATTTTATTAGGCACAGAGTGTGTGATAGAACCAAAAATCATTCATTCCCCTCCCATGAAGAAAAGTTCAGGTAATAAAAAAAATGACAAGATGAAGCTTGATTTTGAAGCTTAGTTTACTGAATTATAACCATGACTAACTGCAGGACAGGGTGCTTTCTTCTCTTATTAAAAAGGAACTTTCTGTGATAAGTCAGTAAGACAAATCAACATTTAATTTATTACAAAAACCAGGCTAGCAAGCTGAAGCATAGCGTAGGTGGTATTTCATTTTATCATATTAAAAGAGTTTCCCCAACGTAAAGATAATTTGAACTATGGTGGCTATAAAAGCGAGTGAAAAATTATGTAAATCTGATTTCCTGCATATGAACCAGTACTATCTTTCTAAAGCTTATTAAATCATATCTGGATTGTTTCAGCACAAAGGTACTAGGTGAATTAATGGGGAAAAAATACATAGACTTGGGTAGATAATAGAAAAGAGTTATGGTTCCCAAAGCTGGCTAACCAGAAGAGTTTGATGTGAAAGAAACCTGAAGGAGAAGCAAATCTGGACCAGTTTAAGTGGCTGGGCTCTGCTGGGTTTGAATAAACTTCCCTGAGGGCTGAGTTCACGTGGTACAGGGATGCCAAATGAGTGCAGGGGCTGGTTTTGCTGATCCATAGGCAATGTATTAGCCCTGTTCAACCCCACCCTGTCCCACACCTCACCCCGCTGAGGAGCTGACAAACAAGATTTCGGTTCCAAAAGTCATTTAATAAGCTCTCTGAGTTTCTTTAAACCTGTTTTTGGCATTACAATAAAAAATTAAATTAGGTGTGCTGCGTGGCTTTCAGGTTCACTGGGACTGATGCTCTGAAAGAGCTTGAGCCAAAATTTAAAATTATTCCCCAGCTCATGTAATGCCTGTTCCATTGCCTCAGATTCCTTTCAAGAGGGCAAACTGGTGCGAGCCTGCTGGCATTAGCGTCTGCTGATTAGTACCTGCTGGATATAGTTTCACTTACTGAGACCTGCAGTGACATTTGCTATAGAAAACCAAAATAAACCCAGAGCTATTCACATTTGCATCCACATGGCCACAAGAGTCCCCCCGAACAAACACATTGCTGTCATTGTGGAAATGTCCCCAAAATCCATGGTGTGCCAACAGGCAAACTGATCAGAATCTGGCTTTAAAGGGCTTTTTTGGAAGTCTATACTGCAGGTTTAAAAAGCCATGCTCTTTTAATTCAAACTGGGACCGGTAGCTGGAAGACATTTGCCATATGCCTGCACAGGACCAGCAGTTCAGCATGTGCATCGTGGTGCGCTTCTTCAACCCTTTAATTCATCTGTCGGTGGAAAAAGCCTGGCTGCTCTTTGGCTTGCTTTAATAGTCTCCTTTTATAATTAGCAGCCCGAATTAGAGCACCCTTTGGGCAGCTCGACTGGCAGAAATGGGCAGGGTGCTGCCTGTGCTTTCAGCTGGGGAACACCTGGTATGATGGATGGTGACTTATTGATTGGGAAAGTCTTGCCGGATCATTATGCCTCTTAACTTTAATTTGACTTCTGGAAATCTCCAAGTGTTTCTAGTCTCCAAGGTGAATTTATAAGCAGATGTCCCTCTCTCACTGTTAGTGGCAAATGGGTTGCATTAATTACAATGTCACGGTAAGTCTACTGGATGGCATACAGTTTAAAATGTCATGCTTGGCTCTTAAAAATTCTTAAAAATTAATAAACTTTTGCTTATTAATTTTTCTTTTTCACCTCAGTATTTTGATTAACTTTCCCTGTGGCTACCTGATTGCTTTGCTAGCAAAAGAAAAACTTGTTCCCAAATATTAATAAAATTCTGTAGATCTTTTGTGGTGTTTTACAACCTTTAAAAAGTAAACAAACTCATTTTTAAAATTTAAACATCCTTAGTATGATCTGCTTAGTCATTAATCTAGAATGAATAATTATTTTTTATAAGTACTAAGTAGTCCTTTGCTTTCATTATCATTGCTGTGTAATGCTAGGCAAGGTCATTTTGTACTTGGACTGGTTAATTTTCATAGGGTTTTTTTGAAGGTTCACTATGTCAGACTAAAAACCTTAGTTTAGGAATGAATGAAAAGGTTTACATGTTTGAAAATAACTTAAAACTCACAGCTGTTTTTTTTTTCCCCACTAAGATCTTAGCTTTGAATGTCATTGTTTTATACAGACACACACACTTGTAGTCTTAATATTTGTAGAGCAAGATAATGGTGGAGGTATGTATGATTAGGTATTACATAAAAGCATGAATTATTTGACTCCCTGATTACATCTGCAGCTATCCTGGGCATTTCCATAATACCGATCAGCACCATTATAATGGAGCACTGTGTTTATAACTGATTTTACAGCATGTGAAGCTTTTGGTGCACAGAGGGGGAAGGAGAACAGTGGTTGGCCCGCAGAGAGGTATTTATCTGGCTAAAGATTCTTGTCCAGAACAGTGTCTTGGTAATTATCTGAAATAGAAACCAAGGTCAAATTGTTTGGCTCCCCTTGTGCTGATCTGGCAGTGTAAATTCAGTTCAGAGCTGTGGTAGTGGTGCCTTAAAAGACAGTGAATTTCCACCTAGAAGAAGATTAAAATGAGCTTGATGAAAAGTCTGATGTTTGAAATATAAAATGACCTAGGATTTAGAAGATGCAATAACTTTAAAATATATCAGCTTCAGTCATTGAGGGATAGTAATTTACTTTCTTGCTAATGGAGAAGTGAAGCTCTGCACCTGGGAGCAGGGTTACCGGACGCCGATGGTCCCATAAGCAATGTTTGGGTGTTACCATGTTTAAATCAAGGCATTGGTTGCCATCCATGTATGACTAGAGGAAACGGTTGTAAAATTTCTGGGGGAGACTCTCCTTGTCTGCAGTGCCTGGTCTGGTGAGGCAGGGGCAGGGTGTCAAGTTGAGCCGTGCACGCGGCAGCGTCGCTGAAAAGCTGTGAAGGGACCTGGTGAGGTTTAGCAGGTCCCTGTGCATGCCATCTCCCAGAAGATAGTTCTTCCCCCATGGAGCTCCGTGGGGAGCCGCATGCTCCTTGGGATTTGCAGTCATCACCTGCCCACTGAGAGTAGCCCTCAATATTGACATACAGCAGTAGGTTAGAGAAACGGATTTTGTGTGCACATATTGCACCGTGTCCCCATAAGCGTTATCAGGCTCGTCTAATCTCCCTTAATACATTAAAATTATTGGTAGATCTGTGCGAGCTGTTGCTTTTGTTGCAGCAGGGACAGAGACGTGGAGAAAGTTTCTGCTCCCGTTTCCCCCTTTGCTTTGTAACTCCCTGTGTTATTAGTTATCAATAAAAGCGGTTCCATTTCTCACTTTTGACAAGACCGCATCTAGCATCTTTCCTGGGAGTCACTTACATGGTGTCACAGTCCTGCTGAAGGAGAAACCCCTGCTAAGGTCAGCACTCGCCGTGTCCTCCACTACTGTCAAAGCACAACCACCGCCCCAGGGCCCTATGTGCATGCCTCTGAAGTCCACGTGTTCTTATCAAGCTCTCCTTTTTTCTAACTTAGTGATTATTCTACATAATCCTAATGTTTTATAACAGTTAGCAGTTGTGAAAATATTTAAGCACACTCTTAGCACAGATAGGATTATATTCAGACATCTCTCCTGGTGGTGAATAGAAAGGAACAAAGTAATATTATATCACTATCTCTAATTAATACAACAGATTAGGAAAAGTACTATGCTGAAACGTGCAAACCAACATTTCCTAACACCAAGGACTGCATTAACCAGAAATAATTATAAGCTTTAATGCTGATACCTTGTAGACAAAAGCATGGACCTCTTTAAGTTGTCTGAATAAGCAAGACTAATTCTGTTAAATGGATTATGCAGAGAGATGTTAATCATAGAATCACAGAATCATAGAATCATTTAGGTTGGAAAAGACCTTTAAGATAATCAGGTCCAACCATTAACCTAGCACTGCCAAGTCCACCACTAAACCGTGTACCTAAACACCACATCTACATGCCTTTTAAATACCTCCAGGGATGGGGACTCAGCCCCTTCCCTGGGCAGCCTGTTCCAATGCCTGACAACCCTTTCGGTGAAGAAGTTTTTCCTAATATCCAAACTAAACCTCCCCTGGTGCAACTTGAGGCCATTTCCTCTCATCCTATCGCTAGTTACTTGGGAGAAGAGACCGACACCCACCTCGCTACAACCTCCTTTCAGGTAGTTGTAGAGAGCGATGAGGTCTCCCCTCAGCCTCCTTTTCTCCAGGCTAAACAACCCCAGTTCCCTCAGCCGCTCCTCATAAGACTTGTGCTCTAGACCCTTCACCAGCCTCGTTGCCCTTCTCTGGACACGCTCCAGCACCTCAATGTCCTTCTTGTAGTGAGGGGCCCAAAACTGAACACAGTATTTGAGGTGCGGCTTCACCAGTGCTGAGTACAGGGGGACCAATCACTTCCCTACTCCTGCTGGCCACATTATTTCTGATACAAGCCAGGATGCTATTGGCTTTCTTGGCCACCTGGGCACACTGCTGGCTCATGTTCAGCCAGCTGTCGACCAACACCCCCAGGTCCTTTTCCGCCAGGCAGCTTTCCAGCCACTCTTCCCCAAGCCTGTAGGTATGTAGCACTGCATGGGGTTGTTGTGACCCAAGTGCAGGACCCGGCACTTAGCCTTGTTGAACCTCATACAGTTGGTCTTGGCCCATCGATCCAGCCTGTCCAGATCCTGCTGTAGAGCCTTCCTACCGTCAAGCAGATCAACACTCCTGGCCAAGTTGGTGTTATCTGCAAACTTACTGAGGGTGCACTCGATCCCCTCATCCAGATCATTGATAGAGACATTAAACAGAACTGGCCCCAATACTGAGCCCTGGGGAACACCATTTGTGACCGGCCGCCAACTGGATTGAACTCCATTCACCACAACTCTTTGGGCCTGGCCATGCAGCCAGTTTTTTACCCAGGAAAGAGTATGCCCGTGCAAGCCATGAGCAACCAGTTTCTCCAGGAGAATGCTGTGGGAAATGGTGTCAAAGGCTTTACTAAAGTCTAGGTAGACAACATCCACAGCCTCTCCCTCATCCACTAATCGAGTCACCTTGTCATAGAAGTAGATCAGGTTAGTCAAACAGGACCTGCCTTTCATAAACCCATGCTGACTGGGCCTGATCACCTGGTTGTCCTGTACGTGCCACGTGGTGGCATTCAAGATTATCTGCTCCATAACCTTCCCCAGCACCAAGGTCAGGCTGACAGGCCTGTAGTTCCCCAGATCCTTCTTCCGGCCCTTCCTGTAGATGGGCATTAATACACATTTAATTTAACTATATTCAGGTTAATCATTTATTATAGGAAAGCCTTAATAAACAGTTTTTTGTGCAACATTTAAAATATACAGAGAAGGAAGGAATAAACTAACTCAAGGTCAAAGCAGTAAGAAAAAAAAGATGAAAAAGACTGGGCTGTCAAAAATGTTTTTTTAAAAGAAAAGATTGCAAGATAATGGGACTCTGAAGGCTCAGTTGAGTCCTACAGATAACATCTCTAAATATTGTTACACTTGAAGTTAGTTGAGGATTTATGGCTTTGGAGGAGCGGGTCGACAGTCTATAAAAGACTGAATTAGGAAGCAATGGCTTGTGATAGGAGAGGTAATCTGCTTGGAGAGCACTAGAACAGGCTTACGAGTGTTTTGACCAAAGGAAAGTTTGTCGAGAAACCTCACTCTGTGCCTTGGAGGCCAGGCAGGATTGTAGAAAGCTTGACCTTGGGAGAACAAAACCTTAAAATCTTGTATAAAAATGAATCAGCAAAGACACCGATTTGTTTAGTCTTATGCAAATGCAATCATCCTCAAGGCTAAGTGCCCGAGACAGGAAATTTGCAGTGATGGAAAATTCACTAGTGAAGTTAAATAGATAAATCTGAACGAGGAGGCCCTTTTGAAGTGTGTGCCAGATGGAGACTTTGATTAAACAGAGCTTTGACCATGATAATAACACTTGGAAAATGCTGATAATTTAAGTAATGTTGAAATGCGTTTCGACCATGTCTGTGGTAGCTGGGAGCTGGACGTGGTGACTCAGAAGGTCCTCTCCAGCCTGATGTTCCTCCGTTACTAGTATGAATCACTGAAGTTCCTTTTAATGAGAGAAAAATGTACAGCACTGCCCAGGCCGACATCCCCAGAACGCATTTGAAATGCAAAATGCTTATATTTTAAATAAAGTAATATATTTGCAAGAGATTATTTTATAAATAAGGTATGGTCAAAATGTTTTGCTTATCCCAGTGAAGAAAGTCAGGTGAAGAAATCAGTGCAGAGCTATGCAGCCCCGGCTTCCAGAAAAGTGAAATATATTTCATGTGATGGCTCATGGGGCACTGAAAAACATTTTTACTGAGTATGACAAACTGTTAGATGAGGTAGCTCAACGCCACTGGACATGTCCTTGCCTGTGCACGGTGCTCATTTGTCTCCCCAGTCCTTGCTCATGAAACCATAAGGACAAGGATTATGCTGGGAACAAGCGAGGAACATGTCGCGGGACACCACCTCCATATAGCATCATCTACATCAAATACAGGGAACAGCCAAATTGCGCTCTGTTAATGCCTGTGCAGCCATTCTCTGGGTCCCATGGGTGTAATTTTGGGTAGAATTTTGCATTTGTATATTTTCTAGCCAGGAGTCGCTCAGCACTACCGAGACAAACATATCCCAAAATCCTTGAGAAAGGAGACAGAAAATATTGCAAAAGTTGTCCATGAGCTAACTCTTCCTGGATGGATTTACGCAACTTCTTCAGCTTATTCTAAGACAAAGCTGTAGAGCGTATAGCCAAAACCTGCAAGGTTCTTAAAAGAGTGGCTTTGTCATTCTCTGAAATGTGTTGCCAGAAAGATTTGGAAGATGAGCCCCCCCCCCAGATCGATGGAATGTATAAGAGAGGGGTATTGTCAGGTCCTATACATTGGCATTCACATAAGGCTGCTGTGAGATGCAGAAACTGTAAAATTAATGGCTTATGCTGATTTGTTTCTTATTTCTAATTTAAATGAATAATGTAGCATTTTTTGAGTCTTAAAATAGGAATACAGAGAATAAAAGATTATTTCTATAATTGCAGAAGCAAAACCCAACTATTTGTTGCTCTAAAATATTGAAGCTTATATTTTAAATACTTGAGATAGATATGCCACCAGCAATGTTTTAAAGTGAAATATCCCTGTGTGTGTTTGCGTGTATCTCTCTGTATGCACAGAAAATAAGAAGGAAGCATTTCTTGTTTCAGTCATAAAGACCCCATTTGTGAGATGCTCTGTATTTAATTTGAAACTGGTTCTTTACACTGATTCTGACTGAGTTAAAATATAAAATATGGTATTTACAGGACTAAAAAGAGAGTCAAGCAATCAAAACATGATAACTAGCTCAGCCACCCAGCATTGTAATTTCCTAATTGTGGGGATCTTTGCCTGGGAATTTGGGTTCCCTGGCTGTGGAAACAGATGTCTAAGGAGGAAGCAGAAGAGACACGCTTCCCTCCCTGACCTCTGCAACAGTCAGTCGCCCTTCCCGTTCCACCCACTCACACACCGACAAATAACTCATGCTAAATATTGTAAACAGCAAAGTACTAATTTAAAACCAGCTAAAAATACACACAGTAATGTAAATTTTAAGCAAGATGCTTTTTGCTTTCTTATTAATGTGATGGGGCATGCCAGACACATTTTGCAGTTGTTCAAACTAGACCTACTTAGTGAACACTTAACAGCTGCATTTTATTAAGCTTATAGAGAAAGCAAGACCATAACTGATGGAAGTTGTTAACTATGTGCAAAAAGTTTTTAAGTGTCTTAATTTCTGTTCTCAAATAACTCTCTGGAACAATGCATTTCCAAAATCAGGAACTTCTCAAAAGTACTTAGTGCAGGCATGTCAATAGATATAGTATGTATACGGAAGCACCTCCAACCCCCTTAGGTTGACTCACCAGCAACGTGTTATCCTGCAAACAGAATTGCTCTCTTTTCTACAAAGAGCATCCCATGCTCAGGCTGAAGAGGATGCGGTTAAAGATCTAGCCATCAGTTTGGCAGAGTTGCATTTGGAAATACGGTCCTGAGCTGGGAAGAGCTTTGGTGGGCAGCAGCAAGGAGCAGTCACGCTCCATGGGCAGTGATGGTGCCAAGGGGTTGTTCAATCGAGTTACCTTTAAGATCTTTGCTGTCTCCTGTTTGCTTTTCCCCATTTTCACTGTCTTGAGACTTGCCTGGGTCAATCACCTCTCAGCAGCCTCTCTCTGATGAACAACCCACTTTCAAAAGCTGTGCTAACAAATGGAACCCTAAAATTGTAGGTTTTTTCCTAAAACCCTTTCCTCCTTCCTGTCAGCTTCCAAAACCTAATGTTTTATTTTCCAAAATGTCATTGACTCTTCCCATAGAAATCCAGGTTTAAATCTGATGGTTATTGTTCACAGCAAAACATTTAATGAGAAAAAAAAGGGGTGTTATTTTAGAGAAACAAACATCTCTAATTTTTCAGACTTATAAATGGTGAGTAACTTTTCCAGCTAACTTATACTTTAAAAAAATCACGGTAATTTGATCATATGTGAAGTTACAGATGGATTGGCAAAATTTCAGTAACTTAATTGAGAGAGGGTAAGATAACCTTTTAATTCTAATTAAATGGGTGTTATAGTTGAAGAGTGTTTGAGATATCAGAAAAAAAATCCTCTTCAAGAAGGGAGGCATGTGGGATATCTTACACCTAGGCAGAAGATCCTGATAACTCAAACCCCTTGATTTTGGATGTTTTTACTTCATGTGCCAAAGGAATCACTGTGTTCCTCGGTGCCAATGTGTGCTTTTTGAAGGAGTTCAGCATCTAATTATTAGCGATATAATAGTTAGAGACCTACAGAAGCTATTAACATTTTCTATTCATTCTGTATACGTACACCGTTGAATTGTTAAAAAACGTGATACAACCCAAACTACTGCATTTGAATACATTTGAATGTAAGCACTTTATATTGCTACTGTTTTCACAATGAAAAGGTATTGTTAAAACTTTATTACCTAGGTGTGATTTGTTTCCAAACTTGCATTTTAAATTTTAGCATACAGTTGCCAATAGAAAAGTCCCCATTTACAGGCAATTATCACACAGTGGTACCTAAAAATCCCTGTAGTTATTGCTCACTCTAATTATATGGTCTTGCTGTTGTTCTTACTCAGTCGTGTTTGTAGGTGTGGGCTTTTCAGTAGGAGCCAGGCACTCACCGTTTTTGTTACTCTATATTTCTGTATTTACAATGGATTCAGGTAACACATGAAAAATGGGCAATGGTGATTTGGAGAAACTCTTAACAATAGCAGACCTAACACAAAAGCCTGTTTTGTAGATAATCAGTGTAAATAATAGATTCCCCACATGCTGCTCTCTATCAAGTTATTTCTTCAAGCAAATGTCTCTGGGTATCATAAAATCAGAAAAATAGTGGTGCTCAGACAAAGCAGGCTCACTCTAATCTTTCAGATAGTGCAGACATGCTTTTGTTGCAGCGGTGAAAACAAAACCAATTTTAAACCCTTATGCATTGTTGAATGGTATATCTTTAATGGAATTTCATTTAGACACAGATAAACTTGATCATATCAAATAAAAAAACCCTTCCATTAAATAATGCAAAGGAAAAGAATCCTGCTAATACATTAATAGGATAAATGAAGCAGGCACAGAACACAGAGTGCCTTAGTGTTTAACAGGATAAAGTAGTACAGCCCTGACATACGTGGTTTCTACTGCAAGGAATATTCCATAATCCTGAGAAGTATTTATGAGGAAAATTACTGTGAGGGAATAGGATAAAATTTGGCTTTATATATCATCCTTTATATTCAAGTTATGTCAAATTTCTTTGTACAGATGAGAAGTGCAGTCATATTGGAACAAATAAAGTATCTTTCAGGAACTTCAGAACTGCGGGTATGTACCAGCCTCAGAGGTCTGAGACAACTTTTAACAGATGGAGGAGATACCAGCTCCAGTCCTGGGATGAGCCCTGTGCTTAACCACATCACCACCTGATCCCTGCCTTTAGCTGGTAAAGGAGACAGGAGAAATCAGCCAAGCACCTTGTCCAGAGAGTAAAGCAGAGCAGGTAATTGATGGCACTGAACAGACATCTCGCTGTCCGTCAAAGCAGACTGAACCTGAACATAGCTGTTCAGAACAAACAGCAGTGTGCACCGAGTCACCGACAATCCCAAACCATCTCCCCCGAGTCTTCTAGCGCTGACCAGCAATACAGGGACCGTCCCAAGGTGACCCAAGCTGGGATATTAATGCAAGAACCTCAAAGCTGGATGTGCTGTAATGAGAAGGAGCTGCATGCATTTCAGAGGGCAGATTAAAATTCAAAATAAGCTTAGTGTCTAAGAAAAATCTTTTGACCAGAAAAAAAAATTCAATTCAATAAGGCCAAAAAAATTCTGCTCTTTAACAAAAGTAGCTAACTGCACATGTACTGGAAGAGCAAGAATTGGCTCTGTGACAATTCCTCAGAAAAGCATCTGTGATTACAGTGGGTCATCCATGTTATCTTGCTATGAAAGAAGAACTATGTTTCTGCGGTATGTAAATAGAAGTGCAGCCTATGAAGTAATGCTGCTGCTCTCCTCAGCACGGGAGGGCTGTCTCTAGTGTGGATGGGTCACTTCGGGAGATGCACAGACTGACCGGACACAGCCCAGAGAAAAAAAACGAGAACATCTCACCTAGGAGGAAAGCTTAGAATGGCAGGATGGTTCAAAACCCGAGGGAGAGAGGGAGTCCTAATAACAGCCATGGGATACACGTAAGAATTGCCCTTGGAGAAGGTAAGGGAATCATCTGCTTGTGTCTGTAGCAGGTAGAACAAGATCAACAGGTCTGACCTGCAGCAGGTAGGACCCAAAATAGCTATGAAGGCAAACTTAGCCCTTGGTTGCACGGAAAGGATGAGGAATCTGCATCACTGCAGAGTTTTAAAAGCAGTGTGTACAAATATCTGTCAAAAATAACAGACACCACCTCTCTTGCCGGTGGGAAGAGACCTTTCTAGATGTTATCTTTGGGTCTTTAAAAAATAATAATTCAGGAATGCATCATAATTAGCAGTGACTGAAACATTTAATTTCTTTCTGGAACCAGAGATATAACAGGTTCCACAGGAGGAAAGGCAGGGTGGCTCATGGCAGAGACAAAGATCAGTCACCTCAGCCTGCAGCTCTTGGAGGCAACTCCCCAGTCCATATCACGGGCTGCAGTTCCATTTCCCTCTCCTAGAAATTGGCTCTCAGTTCTTTCTGATGGCTTAAGGACATGCCCGTTGTATGCAAACTGCACAGAAAACTTTAAACAGATCTTTAATTCTCATAGAAAAATGAATGCAGCTGTGGAACCTATAATTAGCATATGCCTCTTGGCTTATCAAACCCAGCTCTGCTGTTGCATCGTGTCTTGTGATTTCCCTCATAAATATCTTAAGATCTATCTTAAAAGCAGTTACTTGTCTTCCACTGGGAGCAATCAGTGGAATGTTTCTCTACAATTGCACTTCTGAATGGGTAGGAATTTTCTTATTCCCAGGATAAATTTATCTTTGGATGAGCTCTGTCTCCTCCTGGATCTCACTGCCCTGTTTCCACAGGAACCACTCGTGTGTGGTTTCACTTTGTTAGGCTAAGCACCATCTTCTAGTCTTCTTCCTCTTTCTCTTCTTTCTTTTTGCATAATAGGAACAACAACAGATTCAAATACTTTACATAAACTTGCAGTTTTAACCCATTTCTTTGTGGGATCAGACCCTGAAGGGCTATAATTATCACTAATGTTCCCACATTAGAACTATTAATAAGTTAAAGGGCACTGTTGTTTCTATGGCTTGAAATAAAACCTGATTTCCATTTTCTTTGAGTTTGCCAAGCTTTCCTCTCCTTCTTTAGATGTGCTAAAAATAATTTACCCAAGGATTATTAAAAAAAAGTAAAGACTTTTTTTGAATATTATTTCATGTTTTATCGCAGCAGAAATCTCTTTGGTAAGGTTATCTTCAGTGACTCAAATAACTTTGCCTTCAAGTAAAAGTTATTACTTAGCCCAAAGGCCAAACAAAGAATGCTTTCTAGAATCAGATCCACTCTGCCTCTTTGGAACATATATGAGAAAAGTTGAATAAATGCAAACGTAGCATAGCTTGATAGTCAGTTATATGATCTACTACTGTGTATTAATGAGCTAGAAACACTATTTAGGATTTCATTAGCAAAATAAGGCCTATTTAATAAAAATAGTCCATGAAATAGTGAAAATTCCAAGTCAAAATTCTAACAAAAGTCAAGGGAGATTATCATGTTGCTGTCTCCCCAGGTTGGTTATGCAGGCAAAGCTACAAGGTTCACTTCAGAAATGCAATGTCTGTAAGCACCTCTAGGCAAAAAACCAAAACCAAAACCAAAACCAAAATCCCCCCCGCGCTGAAAACCCCAAACTCTAGCCTAATTGCAGATGTTTCCATTAATACTGTGCTTAGTAGGCTGGAACACAATTGCATAGGACTGAAATAAAAATTATAACATCTGTGTAACTTGGCTGATAGATAACATGGTGTTGCAATAAATGTGTTGCATCTTTTTGCTTAAATAGATGGGCTGTTCTATGTAACCAGCCTCTTCCATCTAGTGATGCACGCTGGAGGGGCTGATCTTATGGTCATTGCCAGAAAAAAAAAAGAAACAGCCTAGAGAAAATATCCTGAGTTTCACTATCAAGACCTTTCTATAGACATCGGAAGCCTGCTGGATTTCCTGGCTAATGCATTAATTCTTTGAACTGAGAATTGGACATGACTGAATATTTTTTCCATTGGATTTCAGAATTACCAATGCTTTATAAAGAAAGGCAACGCCTTGATACAGAGTTGTGTAAACTGGATAGCACTATATACAGCATCCTATTATCTATCAGCAGAAAAATAATTTAATAACACCAGTGTAGTCAGCAAAGTTAGGAAATGCAGCTTATGTTTGCCCCCACTTACAAGAATGCTATTCGTTGCCCAGAATAACATATTCTAGCTCTGATAGGAAAGGATATGGTAAAAAATAATGACCTCAGATTTAAAATGCGCTAGTTACGTGTCTGTAGGGAGGTACTGCATCACTGTGCACCAGAGTCTGAGTGGTCAGATACAAGAATACTTTGCATTGTATTTCTATGGGATGGTGCATGATAATTGCAAACAGGTTTGAAAACTTCCTCTAGTCCAACTTCCCACGAAAGGTTGGACCAGGTGATCTTTTGAGGTCCTTTCCAACCTGGGCTTTTCTATTATTCATCATATTTCCCAAGATCTCAGTAAAGGTATCCTAGTTCTGAGATATACATGGACTCAGACACAAGTTCTGAATAGATACTGAGTTGGGGCTCTTCTTAATTATTGTATATTTTAAGCTGTAAACCAAAAGACAAATGTACAACTCCCAAACTGTCCTTCTTGCCCCAGATTGGTGAGAAAACCATTTTTTTCTAAGTTTATATGTGGAAAAACTAAAAATTTGTAGAAAAGAGAAAAGAAGATCTTCTGTTGAGAATGAACCATGAAATCACTTCTAGATCAGTTTTCTAAATGGTGTAGCTACTGAAGCCCTCCATTACTTTAAAATGCTTTTTTATAATTGATTTCAGAACTAATTTCTGTTGCACTTATTTATGTGAAATCTTAGCATATTAGGCCATTGCAGGTCCCATGTACTGTAGGCTTATATGATGTGTACGGTCACCTAACTCTGGACCTACAATATGGTGAGTAAATATGGATGTCACATTCATCTTCCAAGCTTTGCTTCTAGAAAGATGATTTTTTGTATATTTGCAGTGTGATGTACACACTGTTTCTGAAGCACATATGGATACTATTTTTTTGTTGTTGTTGACAGGCTTTCTATTTGAAACTTTCAATTTTTTTAGACTATTTTAGATTTGCAAAAATGTATTAAAATGTTGTAGCATACATACTTTTCATTATTCAAAAGTTAAAAAATTCTTCCTTATTTTGTGGAAGTACTTAGCAGACAGATGTGCTTGCTAACGTGGTAAGTACAACACATTTCTATGTCATAAGAGACATACTATAGCTTTCAACTACAGGTCTTTCCAGAGTATCCCTCACCTCCTAAAAAACCTTCCCTCCCATGTATGTGCTCCACTCTGGGAGGCATGCTTCACCTGCATTGCTCTTGGCACAGTCCAGGTAAAGGAAACCACAAAACCAGCTTGTATTTTTCAGTCTAAACCCTTATGTCTTGTCTGGAAGATGTGGCATAGCAACAACTGTAGAGGTAGAGGGGGATAGCAATAGAAAGGGATCATTTTAAGGGAAACTTGCAGGAAAAGAACAAATAAATAATGAAATTATTTCATGATATTATGCAGTTTTCTGCTCATACTGCTGGTTTTGGATGTGATGTGTTCGAGGCTGGGACTACCTTCTTATCTACAAATCTACAGCACACATCTAGCCAAGATTTTGTTATCATCTGTAGCAATAACAATCAACAAAACCAATCATCACTTGTTTAGCTTAAAATTAAATAGAAAAAAATACACAGAAGGTAAAGACATCAAGTCTAGAACAGGCGGACACTGGGTTCTGCCTGGAAGTCCAAAATTAAACAGAGGAGAATGGGTCATGATCTTCCACTGGACATGGTAAATACAGCTTCGGTTAAGAGGACATTGAGAAGACGACTAGAAAAGCACTAGGAAAAGCACTGGGACAAGCAAGCCAGCCTCCCATTCCCATTCCCCCATTCCTGTGTTGTAGTACATAACTTGGGGGACCCAATTCTCATCTGTAGCCCAAAGCATGTGGTCTGGAAAGGTTCTTCAGTGAAGAAGAACCAAGAAGAGCCAAGAACCGCGGCTCTCCATGACAGATAACCACGCTCAGATTTCTGTACAAAGTGTGTAACTTTTGAGTTGCCTGCAAGGCAACCCCTGCAAGGGTTGAAGTTTGATAAATTTGCCCAATTCAGAAGTGTGATGCTCTAACAAAACTACGGAGTTATAAAGTCAATTGCTGAGAAACACAGGCTGGTTTGAAAGTAATATGCATGGCGTGTGCTTTCAGGTACTTATGCACATAATTTTGGCAGCCTACAATAACTGCTTCTCTGACAATGTCGCCCTCATTTGTAAGTGTCACATTTGAGAAAAGGAAAAGCATTTTAATGCGACAGAAAAATTTGACTTGGGAGCTAATTACTTTAATTTGATAGAATTTTTGGCTCATCTGCATACTTGACAATTATTTACAACTTACATTGGTAATTAGAGGTTGGGTCTTGTGCTGAAATATTGTAAATAGCTTTGAAGACATTTGCTGATCCTTCTAACTTTTAGAGGAAATGAATTTATTAGTAGTTAATATGTAAAATATTTGTAATTCTGACCTTTTGTAAAACATTCTTTCTATATTTTAAATGATTGGTTGTCAGAATCATTTTCCTCAAAATGAAGTGCGATGTTGTAAATAAGCTCTTGAATTAAGCAGCATATTAAATCTATGTATGCAGTGGCAACCTTTGATAGTTCTCATATATCATGAGGATTTTGTTGGTTCTGCTACATTGAGGCAATGTCATATAGCATTGTGAATGATAATTTTTTACACTGAACTTTACAGTTTCTGGACAGTTTCAACATCATTCTTCTGATCTTGACAAAGGATATTGAGTTAAGCAGGTTAGTACATGATTTCTTGCCTTTTTTTGGTGACTGTGTATGAGAAAGGAATTTTTTTGCTGGAGGAGCTGACAACCTTTAAACAAATCTTCCAGTGAGGTGGTTGTCAGATGATTTCTAAAGTTGCGTTTTTTATTCAGCTATTCTGCTGATTTTCTTAAGCATTTCTTTGGGGTTTCTCTTGGTCATATTTCTGCATAGTGTATATACTGCTCTGGTTTTATAGGTATATTAAAAAAAAAGAATCCACGGAAGTCTACTGCTGAACTGTGCTAATAGCCAATCAATTAATCATCAATAGTGCTTTTATTGTAATAAGGTGATGGATGAAATAAATAAGAAAGTCAAACCATTTACTAATTCCAGAAGAGTTTAAGTATGGTGCCACCTTGAATTATAACTGACTAGACCAATATTATCTCTCAAGTTTGTCTTGTATGTCAATACTGCTTAATCTTGTTCTTTGTAATGGGGTACGTCTTAAATAAAAGGACACTGGAAAAGTCATATACATAAAAGAGATCTACGGCTTGCTGGCATGTGAAATTCCTCTAATATATATTTTTATGAAACTACCAGCACATTATGTGCTCAGCAGCATAAATAAAAAAGCATGTTACCCTGGCAATTTTACATTTACTACATTAGTTAGTAAATGCAATGGCCACCCTTACTTTCCTATAATAAAAACTGCTGAGCCTTTTCATGAAAGATGATTGCAATTTCCACCGGCCTGTATATGCAATGAAAAAACATAACTCATCAAAATCTGAGCTATTTGCTCTTAAGATACGAGAACGTTTTTCCTGAACACTTGACGTGACATTAACTATTCATGAAACTTGAGAGTGTTCAAACACTGCCTAAGTAAAATTGTTACTACTTTTCAACTTGATTGAGAACTTTTTTGAATCAGACTCTACAGCAGGCAGCAAAAGGGCTCTCCACACATAAGAAATGCAGAGAGTGTCCAGGTACTGTAGCTGTGAGCTATTGATTTGCTGAAAAGTCGAGTTCCTCCTCCAAAATTGATTCATGATAACTGCCTCCATTTGGGTCAAACAGTATTTAACCGCTTGTAAATTTTAATTAAATGATTTGTCACTTTGAACATATAGTTTGTCATCTTGCAGCTAAGCGATGTGTCTTTATCAGAGAATGACTCAAGGGGAAGGCATTCATCTCCTCTGTCACTTCGCCCCCCCATTAAGATAATTTGGCTGTTGTGCAGTATGTGAGGCTCTGTGAAACAGGCTGTGGAGCCTCTGTGAAACAGGCTGTGCTTTGTATGAACAAGTCCATCATGCAAATTATAAAAATACAATTTCTTCCTTTCATCATTAACATATGCTTAACTTCTTGAGTATAACAAACCCTTTTCCCAGCAGCACTTAGCAAAACAGATTTTTTTTCCTTTGTATTGGGTTTGAGTGGCAAGGTTTTTGTAGTGTGTGGGGGGTACAGGAGTGGCTTCTGTGAGAAGCTGCTAGAAGCTTCCCCTATGTCCGATAGAGCCAATGCCAGCCGGCTCCAAGACGGACCCACTGCTGGCCAAGGTCGAGCAAGTCAGCGACGGTGGTAGTGCCTCTGGGATAACATAGTTAAGAAGGGGAAAAAAAACCCCACCCAACCTGCGCAATTGCAGCCAGAGGAGTGAGGATATGTGAGAGAAACAACTCTGCAGACACCAAGGTCAGTGAAGAAGGAGGGGCAGGAGGTGCTCCAGGCACTGGAGCAGAGATTCCCCTGCAACCCGTGGTGAAGACCATGGTGAGGCAGGCTGTCCCCCTGCAGCCCATGGAGGTTAACGGTGGAGCAGATATCCACCTGCAGCCCGTGGAGGACCCCACACCAGAGCAGGTGGATGCCCAAAGGAGGCTGTGACCCCGTGGGAAGCCTGCGCTGGAGCAGGCTCCTGGCAGGACCTGTGGACCAATGGAGAGAGGAGCCCACTCTGGAGCAGGTTTGCTGTCAGGACTTGTGACCCCATGGGGGACCCACACTGGAGCAGTCTGCTCCTGAAGGACTGTACCCTGTGGAAGGGACCCACACTGGAGCAATTAATGAAGAACTGCAGCCCATATGAAGGACTCACATTGGAGAAGTTCATGGAGGACTATCTCCCGTGGGAGGGACCCTACGCTGGAGCAGGGGAACAGTGTGAGGAGTCCTCCCCTGAGGAGGAAGGAGCAGCGGAAACAATGTGTGATGAACTGACCACAACCCCCATTCCCCATCCCCCTGCACTGCTGGGGTGGGGAGGTAGAGAAATCGGGACTGAGGTTAAGCCCGGGAAGAAGGGAGGGGTGGGGGAAAGGTGTTTTAAGATTTAGTTTTTATTTCTCATTACCCTACTCTGATTTGATTGGCAATAAATGAAACTGATTTCCCCACGTTGAGTGTTCTACCTGTGACAGTATTTGGTGAATGATTTCTCCCTGTCCTTATCTTGACCCATGAGCCTTTCGTTATATTTTCTCTCCCCTGTCTAGCCAAGGAGAGGAGTGATAGAGTGGCTTTGGTGGGCACCTAGCGTCCAGCCAGGGTCAACCCACCACATCCTTCCAACAACTTACTTTTTCTTTTTTTCATGTACAAATGACACCTGTAGCTATTCTTACTCAGCTACCCATCTTGCTCGCAAGATGTTGATTCTAGGAGAAAGAGAAGTAAAACTTATAAACTGTGTAAATCTGTTGACTGGCTCTAGAAATGATGGTTTATTTTAATTGGTTTTTGTGACTGTATACCTCTTACCCTCCTTTCTGTGTGACTAGCTATGGAGTCGTCACTTCAATGAATTTAAATAGGTCTTCCGCATGTGCATGTTATCCAACACTGATGTAAGCATATGAATTTTATATACAGCCTCCTCTATCTGTGACAAGGTTTATCCTTCGAGGCAAAGGGCCTCTTGCTTGTTCAGGGACACAAGCTGTTGCTTTCAAGCTGTTGCTTTAATTCTGGGGTCCACCATTTGTGAGCTAAGAGAACTTAATGAACATCATGTAAAGTCCATCCACAAAATATACAGAAAATGTGTATAATCTAATCAAGTATTTGTTACTTTTCATTAATGTGCAGATTTTCTTTTTCTCAAAGTACTTTCAGATTTCCACCCTTTAACCAAGGGTATTGTGTTAGAATATGCCATTCAATTTATCTTTATTTGCTGTTCTCTATGATGAATTATTTGGGGTTTTTCTGATGAAGGATTGCAGCAGAAGCTGGCGTGGCCATCGGGAGGACTCTGAGCTTTTGCAGCTACCTCCTGTGTGTGCAAAGGGGAATGAAATAGAGCAGCTTTAGGTTGGCTTTCTGCTGGGGCTCCCCAAACCGTGGAGCTGGCTGATGCTGCTTCTCTGCAGCTTTTACTGCCAGTGCAGGATTTTGCATCAGGAGGCTTTTCGTGCACAAGCCTTCCCCACCCGCTTTACAGCTTAATCCAGAGGATTTTGGAGACATTATGGCTCAGCTTTGCATATGTTATTACACAAAAAAGAAAAAAAAAACCCAACAGCTGAGATTTTTCAAAGTTGACTGGGAGCTTTAGGCATGAAACTGCTGTTAAGACTCATGGCTTTGAAAATCTCTATGAATTAAACCAATATTTTGGTGGAGATAGTAAAAAAAAAAAGAAAGCCTCTGTGGGAGGCCCCCTCTCAATTAATGATGATTAGTGGTAGGGGATGAGTGCGTGGAGTGCATTATCCTCAGGATGGCTCTTCCACTAGCTGCACATTTTGAACACCTTCTGCTGTGCAGATGCTTAGTATCACCGTGCCCTCTCCATCCCTTGCCTGGGGAGGACCACTGATACTGAGGAGACACAATGTGGCTGCAAGGAAACGTGCTGGTGAAAAATGAGTTAACTTCAACAGATGTATTTTCTAAGTAGTATGTGCAAGAAGGTTAGAGAGACCATTCAGGGAAGATGCTCAAGCACTGCACTCTGCTGTGCGAGCTAATGCTGCAAAGGACCCCTTGACCGCAATTGTGTACTGAGCCTGCCGCCAGTTGCCGAGTTGTTGGGTGGCTGAGGACAGCTGCAAAAAGTCTCTTCTGCTTATTATTTTCCATCCCCTTTCTCATCACCCTCGTGAAGTAAGGAATTTGGTCTCTTCAGTAGAAATACACTACACTCACCGTTAAAATGCACTTTGAAACAGAAAGCAAAAAGCACCAAAAAAAGGTTCTTTTGTATTCTCAGTGATCACCTTGTAGGTGAGCTGTGGCTCAGCTCTTCTTAGCGTAGCGCTATATTTGTGGGTTGCAATCAAATGAACTCGACATCGTGTGTGTCCCTCCGTTCATGAGAAAGCAGCACACACAGACTGTCAGAAACGTTTCCCAGCCAGGCAATGGGCAATTTCTTTCTGCCATTGATTTTGGCTCAAAATCAGGATTTAGAAAGACAAGACAGAAAACAGTACGTGGCACTTGGCAGGAATGTTAGCAAATTTCAAAGTAGTTATGGATGTCATATTCTTAAAAAAAATAGTAACAGAAGGGGAATGATATATTTCCCCCTCCGGGTAGTAGGTAAAGTTTGGCAGTCAGTGATGAAACCTTTCCTTTTTTCTAACCTCTCTGGGAATTAAGGGTGCTTTGTTTTGAGTGTATACCCTACATCATGCCTGTCTAAAGAGCTGTGCTTTTGGGAAGGTGGAGATGGACTTGGATTCCTTTAAAACCGCCTCTGCTAGTCTTTGAGACACGTGGGAGAAAGATACATTTTGCTCCAAAATGGATTAATTTTTTCCTAGTTTGTACTGCATATAACCCTTAACTACTAAAATCCTTCAAGTTTCTACAGAAGGAACTTTCCAAATAACTGAATGAGACCTGGATAGTGACAATCTGCGCTTAACAGGCTGAGGATTTCTGTGTCCTTGTAAAATACAGCTCCTTCTTTGTTTAAAATGAAACATTAAATGGGGCTGTACATTGCGGGAGAGGTGGTGGTGGGGAGGAGACTGTGGGTATGGAAACCTTACAAACAACAGTGCAGGCATTGCTTATTCCTGAAATGTCTCTATAACCACAGTGCTTTGCTTTGACAATTTACTGCAGACTATTCAAATTACTTGCTGTTTTCCTATTATAAAATCCATACCCCGTTCATTCAAGTGAACATGCTCTTGAGCTTTCAAAACTGAGTTGTTCTCTGAATTGCCTCAGTTTGGCAGAAAACTCATTCAGTGTAGTTTTATATACTGTGCTTGTTGAATAAGGAGGCTGAATGGTAGGCAATCATTTCTGTTGCAATCAGAGATATTAAGAAGGATAAGTTCTATCAATTCTTTTTTCAAAGTCAAAGAGATGCATCCCTGCCATTGTGGAATATGATTGAGAGCGAAATGCAAGCTGAGTCATGTACCTCGAAAATGAGAAGAAGGACATACAAAAGATGTCAAGGTCAATCATTTTATCTCAGTATTTGGAATGACAGGCATCACTTAATATCCCAGCATCACCCAACATCACTGATCACAATGTGGTACAATATGGAGGCAGGTGGGTGGGAGGGAGCAGGCTGCCACTCATCCATTGGGTTAGTCTTCTGCTGCCTAATGCCAACAGCTTTTTCTTATGAAAATGTCTGATTCAGTAGTTGAAAAATGGTAAAATACTTCGCAAAACTTTCATCTTAATGAAAACCATCTTTAAAACTTTAACCAGATGGCTCCACCGTTTTTTGTGGCGCCGTAAAATTCAGAGGCTCAGTTAAAATCTGGACTTAATGAAAATCATGTACAGGAACAGGTGCCAAAGCACAGGAACAACTACAAAGTGAATTTTCCTTGTAAACCTTACTGGATTAATGGAGCAGCATAGGGCAAATTGGGCCTGAGCTCTTAACGTGTTTCCTTCCACCTATATGGTGTGTCCTAAATAGGTGTGAGGTTCATATAAGACTTGCTGCTCAGAGATACAAACTTCTGGTACTGCCACACTCACATTGACGATTGCCCTGTATCCTTGACAAGCGATTGTTTATTTTTAAATTTTGGTATTCGGGTCATAAATTCTCATGAGCAGCTGGGCCTGGAAGAAAGCAAAGGTCACGGTGTAGCAGGACACTGTACAAGTGGCTTTAGTCTATAATATAAAGTATATATCCTATACTCTGAGCTCTGGTTCAGCTCTGAGCGAACCATCTTTGTTTTATTCATCACTCTCAACCCCACAAGCGAACAACCTCTGTCTGCTCATAGTCAAAGTCCATTTAAGCCATCTTGAATGTTCAGGGACTGCTCCACTGCTCTTACTGGTGTATTTGTGCCTTCAAAAGCATTTCCTATTCTGAGGAAGGTCCATCTTCAATAATTGTATAGTCCTGCACAAAAGCAGGATGAAACCAAGACAGCACCACTCCTGGGAGCAGTGACAACTTGCGATAAAACAATATTTGTTTAATTGTTCAGAGCTGCTGTGTAAACCTTTTATGACTGCACTCTTTGAAAGACGTGGGCTTGGCCCAACTATCATGTTTTTACCTACGAATTTTTGTTCTATTTTCTTTAACACAGAAGAGACTATTGGAAGATAAACACATCATAGAGTCTTTCATGCCTGATGGCATGCTTAAGAGCTCATCTGGAAAGTTTAAAGAAGGACCAAAACCAGTTTAAACACCAGTTTGGTAGACTGAGCCTTGTGATTGGTATTTAGTAAGGAAAGATAAAGATGCAAAGATATGCCTTTAAACATTAGGTTCAGAATAAGGAAATGGAGGATCCTGTATTATCTCTGGATGTTGGTTTTCATCCCTAGCTGGAGATATTGCTGGCAACTGCATCAAAATGTCCATGTTGCATAGATACTCTAGATGCAGCTGGCAAGAAACTGAAATTTCCATTTGGTGAGAAATTCAGACAGTGAAAAGACAAGAAAAGAAGTGTTGCCTGGAATGAGACGGGTAGCCTGGAAGGAAGCCAGTATTTTTTTTCCACTCAAAACTCAACAGGCTTTTATTTGAATTTCTTTAAAACTGACATATTCATGGAGATTTCAAATAGGCATTTTCTGACAAGTCCCCTATTCCCCCAAGCCTTCTCTCCCTTAACAACCCAAGTTTGTCAGATCCTTTCCAACCAGCTGTAGGCTGTTTTATATTCTGTGAAGAGTTGGGATCCTCCCTGAAGTTATAGATACGTAGTTACATATACATTTTAAATTTCTGCACATGGCTACACATCTCATCTAGATGGATAGATGCATATTTATTCCTGTAAGAATTACTGTAGTCAGCCAGTTCTGGCTGATAAAACCTTCACATAAAACATACTCTTATATGATAAATAAAAACAAAGACTGCTCTCTTTTTGCTAATGAATCACATTCTGGGATCTCCTGCTTCCCTTTTCTCAGTCAGAACATGTCCTTATATGCATGGTCTTTTAGAGCAGCTTTACCATATCTTGCAGAGTTGCAAGCTGGAAGATTTGCACTGTGCATTTTTCTTGCCCTTTCGGAGCTGGTGCAGGACTGCAGAGTGGCACTGCTACCTGCATACACGACATGCTACACTGCTGCAAGAGCACAACGATACGCAGCTTTGGTCACATTTCAGATTGACCCGAATGGAGTCACACTCACTGTGCCACAAGCTAGATAGGCAAACATCTGTTTTCCCAGCATACTTTGGGAGCATAGGCCTAAATCACATCTGTAGACGAAGAACAAAATTTAGATACAGGGATTGCTACCCCCAGCCTGCCTTCAGAACAGACATTTCCAGCCCATGCGCCTCCGCACTGTCCCGGGGAGTCCATCCCCTGCCAGGCTTCCCCTGCCTCCTGCACAGCATCAGGTACCACAGTGTGACTGAAATGGTGAGATGTCTCGAGGATATGGACTGAGATGGTCACACATTTTATCTATATTGATATTTAATAAACAGATGCCAGAGCTATAAAGAACAATATCTGTCTTTTTAAGATAACATTAACTGTGGGAAGTTAGTGCTGTGCTGAAAAAAGCTTTCCCCATGTCTCAGAGGTGTGCTGGTTCCCATGCTGTAGTTCCTACACAGTATACACCTATATATGGCAAATGCTGATGCCATTTATGATACCATAACTGACTACATATAATGATAAACCACCAACACCAATGACACCAATCCCTTGGAGGCCAGGAATCGCGTACAGTAGTGAGCATCTCCCAGAAACATGGAGGAGCCTCGGGCTCAGACTGCCAACCAAGCCTGTGAGATGCAGCTCATCACTCGGCATCAGAAACACTCGGGCAGGAGAAAGAGTCAACACCGAAGCAGCAACAGCTAGTAAGCTGAGCATCTCTGTCCGCCTTCCATATCCTCTAACCTTTTCATAAACGACAGAAATTATTTCACAGATGTCCCTGCGCTGCTTTCCTGGCATTTCTCAAGAGCACTTCCTGGTTAAAATGTGAAATTTCAGCAAACTGATCAAGTTATTATATTCTGAAATATTCGAGCATTCTCATTTCTGTGTGAAACCCTGGATTTTGTTGGTTGAACGAATCGGTGAGTGTCAGAGCAGCTTCTCCTCTTAAGTGGGCTTCTTAGATTTGTGGAAAAACTCATTAATATTGAAATCCCCCATGACAGAAGGCATGTAGGCAACACAATATCAGAAAAAATATTCTTGCATTTTACATACTGGTTTAGAGAGAAGGAATCAATGGACTAAAAATGACCTATTTCTAATCCTATTTTTCAGCTGATAGAAAGTAGCTCTTTT
This sequence comes from Aptenodytes patagonicus, assembly GCF_965638725.1. NCBI lineage: Eukaryota > Metazoa > Chordata > Aves > Sphenisciformes > Spheniscidae > Aptenodytes > Aptenodytes patagonicus. The sequence goes on along the minus strand of NC_134953.1, from coordinate 57,541,216 downwards.
GATATTAAATGATGCATCTATTCAGCAAGCAGTGAATAATATACTTATGATTTACTGTGTTCAAACAGTCTTCTGAAATGATGCAGTCTTTAAATATTGCAGAATGTCACTGAGCACACACTGTGAGTTATTTGAAACATGCATTTTACTTAAACAGAAACATTTACCTAATTCCACAGATTTTACTTTGAGGATGCAGCTTTCACAGAATGATTTAGAAATGTAAAGTTCACCTGTTTCTAACAGCAGATGAATGTAATACTTTAAAGGCAGTTATTTCCCATAGTGGAGCTGGTATATAATTCTAAGCATTCCTGGTTTAAGAACCTGCATTGCTCTGCTGCATGTTCCTACAGTAACGCATTACATACTGGATAAAGTGTACAGATGCAAATAAGTGATTTTTTTCTGGCAGAGAGAACTATGCTGGAATTTGACATCTGCCTGAAGTTCCAAAATGCAACAGAAATGTCCATAATACATTATGAATGTAAAGCTTTAAAATAATTAGAAATAAGATTGATATATTGATATTTTTTTCTTTAGAGATTGTTTACCTCTTTGATGCTTATCTACTCATAACAAGTCTTAGTAACCTTATCTATGCTTTTATGTCTGTCAAATGGGACGAAAGAACCTATGGTGTTCTTCTGTTGAGTGTTGGAGGGTGATTCAACCACCAAATGAAGGAGATGGAGGGCAGTCTGGGAGACCCTGCTTTCCTTCCCAGGGTGGGACTATTTGGGAGGCAGTGAAGTGACCACTGAGAGTCAAAAGCTCTTTGAACAAACAGACATCTGTTTCTAATGCATTTTAGAAGTTAAACTTGCAATGATCCAGGATCTGTTATCCTAGATCTTGATCATCTTTTCATACTTGTTTAGTTTTTTGGAAGAAATTCCACAAACTGGGAAGAGAAAGCAAATATTTTGAGTGTTGGCTGATGAAGGTGAATGACTGGCTGTTTCTCAAGGCTGATTATTCTCTTGTGTCTCAGGGTTCATGTCTACTCCAGTATTTGCTGTACCAATGTGTTTTGCCCACATGCAAAAATCCCTAGTTTAAGACACATCATGTAAAGACAAAATTAATGGCAAGAATGAATGCCATAAATTCTGAGATTCAGAGTCCAACCCTGTAGATTTTCCTTACACAGATCATTTATTGATTAAAATGGGAATTGTAACTGCATAAGAAGAGAAAAAATGTGGGGTTGACATGTTTCGTATAAAACAAATAGAGTCTGCTTGAGATTAGGTATTAGTTGGTATTCTAGCATATTAAAACATACTAGATATGCAGTAAAGCACATTAGGGAGAAGTAACTGAAGTTCAAGGAGTTGTCCAACCTGCTTGGAGTGCTCATTTAAACATATGCTTTTGTTCCTGAGAAAATTAAATAAGTTAAAGTACTTCTCTCTCCAACTCCAATTTTTATAAAAGTGCCTTATAACACGTGAAATCATTAATTAAAGAAGATTCCTCAGTTATTCTCTCCGACCTGTCACTGTTACTTATTTAGTCAGCATTAAGAATTCAGCAGCATCTTCAAAGGCTTTTTAAGGCAACACCTGTGAACTAATTACACTAAAGGATGAAAGATTTGTAAGTAACTACAGCTCCTGGCAATGGATGACAAAATAGATACCAACTGTGGCCCCAATTTTTTAACTTTTGCAGCTAATTCTACATGCTTTAAGCATTGTCACTTAAAATTGAGAAAGTAAACTCCCAAACTGAAAAGGGGCTCCAGCAGAGGAATACACAAGTATATCACTGCAGCTCTCAAACATAGTGTTGGTTTTGCATTAGTTGTAAATGTTTTAAATGGTTTGTCACCTATTGTTTGGAGCTGTAAGGAATCCTTAAGGATTTTTTTTTTAAATCAAAATGTTTTTTATAGGTAATCATTGAAAGACATTTTGGGGATGTTGCTACATGGCTGATGAACATCTAGAAAATGTCACAAAACTGTGCTGAAATTTTACACATGCATCTTATAAACAATTTTTAACAATAGAAGGTCAAAAGTTTATTAGAGTAATTATACTGAATATGAGAAGGAAAATTGGTGAGATGAAAGGTCTTTTGTATGTACCAATTTCAGTGCTGACAGAGTTTGCACAAAAGTGACCTGCAAGAGTCAAAGGCAGTAGCAACTCCAGGTTTAAGCATTTTAAGATGCCAGTGACATTTTCCTTTTACACTACTCCTTCCATATACAAAATTATGTATGCATATACTCATACACACTAGCAACAATGAAAAATATTTTTCAAAGATATTTTGAGAATAGGATAATTACTGTGTATTCAGAGTTGGACTAAAATCTCAACAGAAGGTGGTTTCAAGACCTTCAGGATTACTACAGATTCTTCACTTTCTACAAAAAGTAACTTCTTAGTTTAGGCTTTAAGAAAGATCCTGGAAAACTCTACCAGTGATGATAATGTTGAACATCCTGTCAGTCATTTACCTTGATTTATGGGAGATCCTTGTCCTGCAATTCTCCCTCATTTATCTGCAATTAAACATTGACTCCATTTCGGGTTTTAACATAACCTTTGGCTCGTTATTGAAACTCTGGAGGAGGATTTGTCTCCTTCCAGCAGCAAAACCTTCTCCAGGAAAAACATCCATTGAAGCTGCAATGAAGTGAATTTGTAAATGACAGTAGTAATTAACCAACTAGCTGCAAAACTTAGATTAAGTAAGAAGTAGGCTGATGCTCTGTATTCTGACTGATGCAAGACATGAGGAAAAATGAGTTTCTACAGGTTTATAGAATCATAGAATGATTAAGGTTGGAAAAGACCTCTAAGATCACCGAGTCCAACCGTTGAATGATTATCCACGTTTTGTATTCCTGTCACTGCATGGGGGAAATCAGGGCAGATGGACGGAGATCCAGCGGGCACTGCTGGCTAAAACCTCCTGGGCTGACTTTAAACAAAGTCACAAGTCTTATTTTACTGTCATAAGCAGCTACAGACAAATAAACTGCGTTTTCTGCCATGATCTCCCAGACCAACCTACTGTCTTCTCTGCTGATACTGCAGCACATGAAGGACTCGGTTTCTGACACTCTGGAAACTTTTTAATTGCCTCTGCAGCTGTATAACTTCGTAGCAATAGTGATGGTATTATCTAGTTATTTACCAGGCTAAAATTAGAAAAGTAGAGGGACTATCACAGCATTATTTAATTATGTAAGGCAAACAGAACATTTCAATGGTAATGCCACTGCTGACAGTGCTGATTTCCAGGAGGAAGGACGCGATCTTAAATTTTTATCCATTTTGAGAGCTTTTCTTTAAAAAAAACCCTTCCTGTTGTCTTTCAGGGGAACAGATGTTGTTTTTCATCTGCAAACTGACCTCAGAGTCAGTCCTTTTCTCAGTCATTTACAGTTGGATTGGCTCATGTAGTTTCATATCTATTGCAACTTTAGCTTCTTCTAAATTTTTCCTCTGTTGTGTTCAAAGGCCTTCTTATTCTCAGTTTCATACTGTACTTTGGAAAAATACCTATTTAACACTGTGCTCTCAGAATTAAGGCAGGGATCATTACAAAAGAACGCTATTAATTTCCATTCCCCCATCTCCTTCCTGCTCCCAAAAAATACATATAATTTTGCTCATTTGTTGTAAATTTCTGCAGACAGCAAGAATTCAAGCACATCTTGAAGCTATATTACTTGAACATCAATTTTTTAAAGTAAGAAAAGACTGTGCTTCTGTGTTGTAGTGCTTATCTATGGAGATTAAAAACCAAAACTAGAGTCCATTCCAACTATAACCATACAGCATAAACCATCATTACTTGAACATAGCTTGGAATAGCATCAGGCTAAGGGGACTTTTCAACCAATTACAAAAACCAGCGTTAAATGACACATAGACTGAGGTTCTCCTATCACTACTTTGCACAATTGCCATATCATCTGCAACTCTGTTCTTCTTCTTGGCTTCTGTTAGCTATAAAAATAATTTCTTAGCTTATTTTCAACTGCTTGGTAGTCAAAAGCAACTGTGAAAAATCACAAGGACAGGAACTTTTGTTACAAACACTATCAGCTTTTTGCAGGTTAGGTCCATCCCTCCCCTCCTACTCCTTCTGTTGCTGTGTTTTGTGATGAACGGTGGTCATGCGTAAATTGCTCAGCTGCTTTCGTGAACAGCTTTGCACTGCAGACACAGTAGATCCTCTGCATATAAAAGAGACAGAGTGCTTTGGAAAACTCGGTGCTGAAGAAGGGCACGTGGGAAGGCAGACAGGCAGTGCCTGTGCACAGCGAACGTCTCCACAGAGGACACCAGAGATTGCCCTTCCTAAGACCTTTGGTTAAAAGCACCAAAGATTTATACACTTGTCTTTCTACTCCTGCAAGTTTTAAGGTGGGTGGATCAGTCTGCTGCCTGGTTTTTCTTTTGTAACTCTCTGTTTAATCTGCATTTTTAACTGGGGAGTCTGGCATAGTCTTTCTAATCTTTTTATCTTAATTTGGAAATAAAAGTATACTTCATGTGTAGGTTTTGCTAGAGGAAAATTCTACTTGTGTTTGTCTCCCAGATGATCCTGATAATGCTTCCAAGACTCCTCCTTGGAGGAGACGTGAGCATTGCACATCTTATCATATTATGCACACGGAAATAATATCAACCTGTTGAGTCTGACACTGTAACTGCAACCTGGGGAAGGTGTTTAATGTAGAGCAATGGGAGCTAGAGCAAGGTACGTAAGACTCATGACTTACCCCTTCCAAACCCTTTGGAGAGTGGTTGGGAACATTGATACAGGCTGCCCTAAGGCCATCTTTTAACAACCTCTGGGCAGGGCAGCCCCTGTTTGACAGCCTGCGCTGGGCTGACCAGCTCCACTGAGGGTGTCCTGCTGCGGATCAGCAACGGGAAACCCCTAAGAAAATGGGGAATCATCATGAATGGTCAGGACCTCTTAGCACCTGCCAAGCACAAGGGCAGGCTTTTCAGCTCTCCAGGAACACCTTCTGGAACCCTAAAATGAGGAGGACCTCACAACAGGGTCTTAGATCCATCCTACAAGTCATTCAGTGATGAGACAGCAAGAAATTTGTAAGCTTCAAATCAACGTTCATGTTTACAGCAACACCAGAGAAGAGTCAGGTCATCACAAAGAGAAAACACAGTAATTACACCGCGTGGCTGCATTATCCTGTGTACATCCACTGCATCACCCTGGGCAGAGAATGAATGGGAGAAAAACAGAGATGTGGGGAGAGGTTTTCTCCAAAGGGGAAATTTAAGAAGAGGAAAACATATGAAGCCTGGAGGGAAGACAAACCAATGAATGCACAAAGACAGGAAGGAGACAGTCCAGCACTACCACAACAAAGCTGCCCATCATCAATTCCAGTTATCGATATGGCAATGCATCAGTTATGAGTCCCTGAGAAAAAGTACCCAAACATACTTCATGAATGTATGTGGATACTGACCTGGGCTTGAGACAGGACTAGAGGTAGTAGGCTCAATAATTTCTACAAAAAGGGAAAAGGAAAAAAAAAAAAGAGAACATTTGGGAGTTAATCACACATGGAAGACAAATACAGAATGAGACAGAAAACAGTCATGCAACAGACACGACAATTTTATTTAAAGATTGGGCTGGCCACCACAGGCCTGTGACAAACATGCGGTCGACCAGACTTCTGTGCCTATGACCTATACATCAGCGTCTTTCTTTTCCCAGCTACTTCATTCATGTGTCACCAGTATACAACATCAGGACCATCACCCTCCGAATATGCAAATATTTTTGCCTGCCACCTTGGCAAAGCCACCCTTGGAGTTCTCAAGCTCAAAAATATTTCTCCTGGGAATTACTGAAACCTGCCTAGAAAAAGGGTTTTTTGCTCACTTCACTGAAGGTAATTTCTTATTATGAATATAAGTCAAGGTAACAATTTTGAACAAAGAATGTTTTTAAGTAATAGTTTTGTGCTTTAGTGAACTTTTAAAAATGCGTGGTTTTTTAAATTACTGAAATCTTTCCAGAAGAAAGCATTTAACAAAAACATCAAACACATTTTGAAGATGTTTACTTCACCTGGGGCAAGTATACAAACAACAGAAAAAGTTAAGAGAAGAGCACAATTCTCCAGCATTCAGACTAATGAAAAAATCACCTGTGGCTTTTCATTATAATTTTACTTTAAAATTCATTATTCTGTGCCTTTTTATTAGTTTTGAACAGTGCTATGCAAAATGAAACACCAGTCCCAATCAATCTTGCAGAGAAGCACGCTACGATCACAATGTAGCAATTCCATACTCAATAAAAAAGATTTAACAAAATTACCAAGCTCAAAAGATCATTGACCATATCTTGTCTATAACAAGAAACTAATGAAAAAAAATGTGAGCGAGTTGACAACAATGGATGTGCAGGTAATAGCTGAACGCACTCTCCACTCGCGTTCAATTTTGCATTTTTTCCCCTACAATTACTTTTCAGGTTAATATGATGCAAAAATGGTTCTAAGTGAAATAACAGACAAATATTTTCCCAAACAAAAAGTTATGAAGTTTCTTTACCAAATTACTGATGCTAAGAATTCTGCTAATACAGATGAATGTTTCCAATCCTAAAAATATTTATTTGACAATCTTGACAAATACATCATTGTCGCTGATAAATTCAAATCACATTTTTAAAATAAAATGGAATTTCAACTGTATTACTCCAACTTCATGATTTTATTTGAAATTTAAAATCCATGAAGGTTGGTGACATCTTGAGCAGTCTTTAACATAAAAAGCATTTAAAGTCTAGTATCGAGGTTTCCTACCCCTGTACAGGGGCAGTTTATGTATGCGGCAACAGAGAGAGGGAGAGCTGTGGACAGACAGGTCTGTTGGTCAGTCCCTAGGTGTCCCTCACAGGTTCCCACCATGGCAATTGGGGCAGTGGGAAAAGAAAGGTGGAGATGAGGGTGCTTTCCATCCTGCTCTGGCCGGGAGCGTCCCAGGGGGCATGCAGTTTGTACACCCTGCCATAGTGCTTGGGTGCTGGGCTGCAGGACAGCAGGAACTGGCTGCTTCCAGCAAGGCTGACACAAAGTCAGTGAAGGACATAAATGATGGTAGAGGATTCTTCTGGGGTTTGTGTTGTGCTTCAGATAAAGGTTTCTGCTTAACCAACTGCGGCGCAAACAGGGGTTTTTCCCAGTATATTTCACAGATGTAAAGCAAAATTACAGAAAGCTAGAGAAATAATGATTTTACAGTGAAGACTGATGAACTAAATTGATTTCAGCAATTTTTAAAAAACACAGGCTTTGTTACATTGGCATGGATTAGGAAACTGTGCAATAGCCATAGCAATGTATTTGTAGGTTTTGAATCAATTTGCTTAAGACACCAATTCCACTTCCTTTAGAAAGAGGCACAATGAAGGTCCTGGCTGATGTCTCATTGCATGAAGAACCTGCGAGAGCCTGCCAGGGTAGAGCCTACCGCAGGGCAGCACTGCATGGCTGTCGGGGAATGTCCCCAGTCAAGGAGCACTGCTTGTACTTAAAGTGAGGAAAAAGGGAAATGCAATATGACAATTTTTTTCCAGATGTCTACAAAAAACATGTCCTCTATGAAATAAGGTTATACTCCTGCATTGAGCAAACATGATTTTAGCAGGAGAAAAGGAAATGGTGTTAAAACAAGAGACTCAGAAAAAAAAAAAATTATCAAGAGTTCCTCGATTTTGTATTTTAATGACTTTTTAAGGATTTTTATTGTCAAGTTTTATAATAATTTGATTTAGTGGTCTTTAATTTCTTCCAAATCTTTATGTTCTGAGAAATTACATCCTGCTTCTCATGTATAATTATCACCTTTGCTTCAAATGCATTGTACAATGATGACAAAAGTTATTTTTCTGGCTACCATAAAATAACAGGATCTTTTTCTTGTGAATTTAGGAGTCAATCCTTCTTGTTGCTATGGCTTCCTATAAAGGAAAAGGTTCCTCGTGCTGCAGAATAACAACATTCTTTGCAACAATCAAGTAAATTAACATACTCAATGAGTACAATTTTTCATTAAAAGGCAAAATACCATACCCAAACCAGCAGGGATTTTGCTAGGATTGTGCCTTTTTTGGAAACATTGGATCTAGACTTAATTGTAGGTGCTTAAGGTAGCATAAAGTCACAGAATTGTAGCATCACTGAGGCTGGAAGTGAAGGCGGTAATATCCTGTATTATTCTTGCAAAAATCACATCTTTTAAATACATTATTAGATCAAGGAATTGGAGAGATGGATATATCTCTAGTTTTGAGTTCTAAAACTCTTTGCAAATCTTTATTCATGAAATTGTTCAGGTCTATAGAGAGAAAACAAAACCAGCTGGTTTCCCTATAAGCACGCTAGGCTGGTTCATTAAAATTAAAATATATTAATGACTTCTTAGTAACACTGGGAGGCAGGGATGTGTAGGAAAGAGTGGTAGTATCTGTACTTCATTTTGTTGGGACCCCAATCCTACAATATCAGGACTGCTCAAATTTTCAAGGGTAGTTGTGGAAAAAAAACATGAAAGTATAATGGAAAAATGTGATATTCTGTGCCATTTCTGTGACTTCAGTGGAGAATTCTCCTCAAGCAGAGCTTTTTAGATTTGTTTCATAAACCAGAGGAAAAGCAATGCGTTCACACCACCTCCTAGTTTGCCCTTTACAGACTTGGTGCCATCTGAATTGCTGCGTGCAAGATCCTTGCTGTTATCTTCAGAATTGCCTATTCTGGTGAGGCAGGCGTGAGCCAACAGCATCTCATTATTTTAAAGCAGAGCTTTAATTCAAGCTGGGACCAAAAAGATAGAAACAGGAGTGTGCTGGGCATACGGATACTGGCATAGCATCACTGGCTGCTAAACATACATGGAAAACTGGTACTTTCTGTCAAGGTCTAAATGTACTAATGCCCAAAACCACTTAATATGATTTGCCAGTCTGCAATTGTCTTTGTCCTCACTGCCAGGTTGGGAAGGCTGCCTGCTTTTCAGTCCTGTGGCTGCACTTGCAGACTGACCACTGTTGCCAGTTTGGGATAACAGGGCAAATTCCCACCATCAACTTCAAACACCTGGTGGATGTGCAAGTGAGAAGGTCAAAACTCATGGTGGGCATCTCTCTTGTGCTGCAAGGCTCCAGGGATGCTCTAATAGGGCTTCTGCAGCGACTGTACTGTGGATGCAGACTTTAACCCCTCCAGGAACCCAGACTCCTCTGGGAAGACAGGCCAGAACAGATTCAGCCAAAGCAGAGTAGCACACGTTGGGAGAAGCTGATGAAAGAAGACAGTTTAATTTTTTCTTTTGCTGCCTTTTAAGGTTCAGATCTCTTTACAAATACCCTATGACCGTATGGTGAATGCTTGCGGATGCTGCCAGAGATGTCATGATGGAAAGTAGAACTTCACAGCGATAGTTTGGGACAAGCGAGTCTGAAGTTAGAAGCCCCTGTCCTGTCATTTCAGAGGTGCTGCCACGCACTGCAAAGCTGTGGAAGTCATGAAGTGACTTTTGGAGCAGGGTTGGTACACCCAAGGGCTGGTGACAGCCACCCTCTGGCGTTGAGGCTGCATCCCTAACTGGGGCAGCGTTAAGAAGAAAAAGTGGGAAGGTTGGGAGAAGCTCAAGAGATCTTTGCAACTGTGCGTAGGACAAGAAAGAAAACAAAGTAAACGTAGACAGGACAGCAAATAAAGTGTTTGATGGTAGATGGATTAAGTGCATGGAAGAAGTATGAATGCTGCTGAGAACAGCAGTCAGATAAATGATGCTGTCAGAAGAAGGGATGTACAAATCACGACCTGACACTGAACACAGCCAGGGAGAAATAACAAAACTGCCTGTAAGCAATGCAAAGAGTCCTGGAAGAGGGCAAATGTGACCAAACACAGCACAATGCAGAGTAGCAGCTGTGGCTGGAGCAGGGATGGAACAGGGTAGAAAGCACTCCACGAAGAGTGCTGCATCCTACACCAGTGTTGTGATGGAGTACAGAGAAGTAAGAGATGATAGCATGGGTAAAACAAACTGTCTGGGTTAATATTACTTTGAGAAAGGTAGAGAAAACTCTTCTTGGGACAACAGAAGGAAATCTTTTTATCTGCAAAGTCAGATTTTGATAAAGACAACTAGAGTTTTTAAACAGAGAAATGCACCTACAGGTCCTGGTGTAACAGCTCAACTTCAAGGCAGTGAAGGAGTGGGAAATGTGGGATAAGTTGTGCAGGTATCTGTACCACATTGTCATGGGAAGAAATAAAACATAATGTTCTTTTAAAATCAGTTTTGGTTAGCGGTGGTGAGTATATGCTAGAGCTGACTGCTAGAAATAATCTGGCATTAGAGAATCAGCAGTTGAGTGAGTTTAAATAAAGTGGAAGAATAAACCCCACAGACTTGCAAGACAGCTCTAATCCTCAAAAGAGAAATCTTTGGAGAATATAAGCTACTAAAGACAGATGGGACAAGGAGATGCAGTTTAATGTCAAGGGCATTTAACATTGCCTTCTACCAAAAGGAAAGAGATAGTATCTAGAAATTCCTTTCTGATCCCAGGCAGAAAAAAGCTTGCAGAGAAAACCTCTTAACAAAATGGGAAACCACCCCATGAAAGGCTACACAGCACAAGGAGGAAACTTAAAAGGAACAAAAGGAATTAGCCATAAAGAAGCAATGTCTGGGAAACCCAGCTGGGCAGGGATGAAGTGGGAGTTGCCCAGATGCCCAGCTGAACAGCAACTTGGAAAGGAAACCACAGCAAACCTGCTGCAAAACACTGTTTAACCCCATAGATATCTTAAGAAAAATGAAAGCACCTCTGTTCACAAAGGTAGGGTAGAGAAATAAGCATGGACCTAAAAATATTTTTTTTGCTTCGGTTTTAGCAAAAGCTTAAAAGATGGCATTCTGAATAACAAAATGGAAATGGAAATTGCCAGACCAGAGTTAAAGCAAAATCCAATCAGCTCAGGATACTCAGGATAGAGGGATTTAAATACGTTTGCACATAAAATTATCAAAACAACAATAAATTCATGGGGAGGGGAGGACAGCAGGTACAGCAGAACTGAGAATTGAAGATATGTTCGACTACAACTTCATGGCATTCAAGGCTTTACTAAAATATGAGGTGGAAGGAGCTATTAAAGGATATAGGCAGGTAAAAATAAGCAAGTAAATAAAAACTGGCTATTAGTTTCCTAGAGACCAATTACTTGTAATTATTTGCCTAGAAAATTTCCTAATATATGATTAAGGAACTGAGTAATTCATCAGCCCCTGTTTGCATGAACAAATGGGTATAAAACGAGAGCAAATACATTCAGAAATCCAAAGTGGGTCTGCAGCCTTTATAGCCTTGCTGTCCTCACACTGCCTCCTCATCAGAGCTTGTGCAAACTCCTTCGAGGAGGAAACTCGATTAGTTTATGGAAGGGATTACACGATGGAACAGCCTGCGGTATAAGGGGATTAGATTCACTGACCCAGGCATCCTCCCAGTGCCAGTGTCTTAATAGCATAAACCAACCTTTTTTCCCCCAAGAGAATATGAAAAACTCAGCAAAAGTAAACAATATGTTGTTTCAGTCTGTTGCCTGCAGAAAACCATCCTATGAGCCTCTGACTCTCGGATAAAAACCGTAACAACCCCCCAAGCAAGCACCCCACCTCCTCTTCCCACCTCCCAAACCCACCAGTAACCAAAAGCAGACACAGAATTGCCCACAGTACATGTGCTGGAAATTTTTCATATCTTTCCATTTAAAAATGCACAGATGTTATAGTGATGGATGCATCGTTACTACTTATACTGGCATACTTCAGTTCAAACATCCTTTTTCATGAGTTATGACTGGTTCCTCACTCTTTGCTGCTAATGAAGCCACATTTCCCTGTCTACTGCTCACAGACTTGAGTTCATCAGCCGTTCAGGACGGAGTATAGCGACTCACACACACAGCTCACTGTAATTATATTGAAACATAATTGTTACGGCATCTCACAAAGAAGAGTATGATCAGTATTTTCCAGAATACAGTTTCTCCTGTGGAATTTACTACTTCACTAACAGGAACAATTTCAATATTAAACTGCAATCTGAGAAAAGAGTTCAGAAATGTAACAGATCTCAAACTGGTGCATGATGCTTCCAGTTACAAGACATTGCAGTCTCATACAGAGGGGTCTGCCGATGAAGGAAAGAAGAGAAAAACCTACCAAAATCTCAGTCTGCACTTGCAAATACTGCAAGTTTTCCCACATTGCAAGTTTAAGATAAATTTTATCTAAAAAGAAATTTAGTAAAACCAAAAATTGCTCACAGTGTTTAATGAAGATGTAGTAACTGAAACCTCTTTGGTGTTGCAAGTTAATTTTTTATTTGCACAGCACTAGCACAGTCACAGTCCAGGCTGCATGTGAGGGTCTCTAACGCAGCCCCTTTGGAGCCGTAGCTCACATAGTGGTAGGATTTTCATTCAAGATTTATTAAATCCAAAAAGGGAAAGGCAATGGTGAAGGTACGAAAAATGTGAAGTTTGGAGAAATCTGGAATGCCATGGGACCTCGCCAGATGTACGCCTTCATTCTCCTCTCTCTTTTTTCCTTGCCTGGCACAAACACAAAGGAGAGAAGAGTGCTCATTATTTATTCCCATTCCCCTTCCTTCCCCTGCGACCCCACGTCAGCTTTCTGCATATTATCTATAAACAATACACAGAATTTTTGACAACTTTCCCATTTCTGGTACCTTGCCAAACCCCTCAGTCTTCATCTGCTGGTTCTGTCTCCACATTTTATACAGCAAATTTACTAATTTTTCTAAAAATAAATTTGAAATGACAAGACGTGTCAAGCAACTGGACTCAGCACTTGGCATTCTTAGTCTGTTGAGATGGTTTTCCCCCTGAAAAAATGATCTTCAAGCTAACAGAAAACAAAATGTCTCTGTGGATATCACTTCTGAAGCACAGTTCTGCTCTAAATATTGTAATTAATTTCATATTAACAATATTTAAAATATAATATATATATTTTCCCAGTGTATGAAGACTGTAAGGATATCCTCTGCAAATCAAGGTCTTTAAAAATCACAAATCACAAAACACAGACTTTCATTGACACAGAACCAGTCCAATACTGTTCCATATTAAGACAGGGAACAGACAGTGGCTTAACAGTTCTATTCCTACTTACCAGCATCCCTGCCCAGATGCGTGGCAGCCGCCTTCTCCCTGCACTCCTCAGCTGCAGATGTGAGAGCACATTTCTGCTGATGCTGGAGCCAGCGGACAACGTTTGTCTGTCGCTCACAGTGGATGTTAATGCCACCGTAAAGACCACTTTGATCCATTAGGGAAAGATAATTCTTCAGCGATATAAAGATGACGATGGTCTCTTCCAGCTGTCTGGAGCCCCCTCCCAGCATGAGGTCAGCACCAGCCCATCACTGGGACCATTAAAGCTATAAACCCAATTTTTTATTACAAAGATAGCTTATTTTATCACTCTGCAGCTGGTCCAAAATGAAACTGTTTTGGTTGGCGCAATTGATACTGTTAGGAGGATACCAGTTTTAAAAAATTAACAATATTCTTTATTATGAGTAAAGCCATACGCCACACAAATTCTGTTTTTCAGAATAGAAAGCAATGCTATACAAGTCTGAGATATAAATGAATTCTTTGTATTCCTCACTGTTGCGGTGACAGAAAGTCTAACTTATTTTACAATAACTATGATGAACAGAAACTATGAAATGTTTTAATTTTTTTCTGTAGCGCTCAACATTATAACATCGGTTTCTGCCATTCAGGTATTTTGATCCCAAGTGTGAAGTGACTACTGGAACAAATTCAGGTTGCCTTTAGCTAAAAACTTCTGTTTCTTGAAATCTCATTTTAGGATATGACACACACAAGAGCACAGAAATCCATTCTGCTCAATAGTATTTTCTTAAGAACACTGCGAAGTCAGATACACAATCAAGAAAAGATACACACTTAATTTGACAAAAACATAGCATTGCCATGTATTCTAGTTTTTTCTTTCTAACGTTAGTCTAGTTTATTCTAGTATTTTGCAGTCTAGATATTAATCATCAACACTCTAAACAGTTTCCCTATTTATATTCGGTTTAAAATCACATAAGTTTTCTTAAGATAAATACAAATTCTTTAAAAAGGTATGATTAGATGTCATATTTACTATAGAATGGCATTTACATACACTGTGTAAAAGAAAGCACAACTTTGTGAGATATTTTATTATAGGATGGGGGTAGGTGCTTACTCAATATCAGTAACACCTTATCTATTGAGAGTGCAATTTCTAGAACTGAGAAAGTGTTAAAACATGATGCTACCAGACTAGCACACTTACAGATGATAAGGAGAGCATTTTGTAACAAGAGAATACAAAAAGCTTGTTTCATTTCAGTCTGCATCAGTAAAATTGTTGGATTTTGCTGTAATAATATTTAGACTTCCCATGTGTTGGAGGAATCAATAACTGGTCCAAAATAAAACTGGCAATTAAATACTAACACATTAATTAATTAAAAAAAGCCCTCATTACTATTTTCATTTATGACCTTTGATAATTAACCAGGCTTATTTAATCTAATCTCCCCTGGGCTTTATGAGCTTTGTTAAAGATTAGTGATTTATTTTGAAATAGAGGTCTTTAAGCCTAGGTGAGCCAGAGACTGTTTGAGTACAACGGTAAATGGAAAAACATATTTAATAATAAATCTTTTGGATGGAAACTATAAGTGGATTGGGTAGAGACATGACCTTAATTTATTATGTCTTTTACTCACCATTAATATTTTGCAATTACAAGCTGAGCTCTTCTACAGGTTTGAATTATTACACCTTAACTGCCTAGTAACGGTTTATTTTATATAAATGGTTTGTTCTTTTATTACAGGATGATAAGTATTAAATAGCTCAATGTCTATGAGACATTAAAAAAAAAAATAATTAACTTGAAGTTTTGAGACCTGAAATTGCCAGGTAGTTTACTCACTCCATCCTTCGGCAATCCTCACTGCTCTACACCTACAGTAGTTTGGTTTTGCTTCATAGCAGGAGTTTTTCAATAAATATTCAAATATTTTTAAGCCTGTAGAAAACCACGTTAATGACACCTTTTAGAGTACTCTTGTAAAAGAAGTCCAATGAAAGTTAAGTTTTAAGAGCAGTCACTGAAAGCCATTTCTGTGGAGTACCAAGCCTGAGCACCACATGTGTTCTTAGCTGGCACACAAAAAGTAGTGGGATAAATTTAAAGTTTTACTTAAAATTCTAATAGAATTTGATTTTCTTATGAAAAAATCAAAGAAAGATACTAAAATAACACATTGTTTTAACTCTGGTGTCTACTATTTTTTTAAAATTTATTTAATTTTTAGTAAGTTCCAGAATTAATCATCATATTTTACGTAGGATGAATTATTTTATAGCATGAAAAAAAATGTTTTAAATTTAATTTAATTGGTGTGTATGTGAACCACTAATAAGCAAAAATTATATTTCCATTAAAAACATTCAAAATAATATTTAAAATAAAGGTCATGCATTTGATATTCTTGCCGGTAAGAGTATGCAGTTGCCGTCCCCACTATCACAACAATTCACATCTGTAACACGTTGGTATATGCTCAAGGCTTTACCTTTCAGTGGAATGCCTGTATTTTGGGGAAATGAATAAATCGGGGAAATTTATCCTGAGCAAAGGAATTTTGGCAAAAGTAGCCGTTCATATTGCAGTCTACTTTGAGTATCACAAAAATATACCCACTAGTTTAAGGTCCCATCACTAGTACATTTTTGCACAAGTATTTACAAGCACTAAACTATTCAAAAATGAAAAAGTAAAGCACAACAAATTTCAAGGAACAAAAATAAATTTGAATAAATTAATAATGAAATTTTTCGGATTTGAAAAATAAATTTCAACAATGAAATCTTTATAGATTTCAGAATAGACTTCAGCACTTGCAGCCTTCAACAGTCCCATGCAACGTGTGGCTGAAGAAACTCCTGCAAAGCAAGTCTAAGAGAAAAATGTAAAACAAACCACACAAAGGATCACTTACATCAGGATAACAAGAGGTATTCATTCATTAATTGCAAATAAAATATGGTTACGGGTAGTTTGGAGATGGCGAAGTATGTGGAAGAGACGCATAGCAGCAAATACGTCACCCGGGAGAGAAGTGATGCTCTGGATTTAAAGAGAAGGGAAAGGAACCACCAGCTGCTGGTCAGCGAGGAGCTCTGCTTTTCTGCTGAAATGCCACAGAGATCAAAACAGTCTGGCCACCCCAGTATTAGGGACATACTACTTGCTCTACATAAAGCCACATAAGGATTTTTTTTTTTTCCCCCCAAAGAAACTGAGGTCCCTTCAGATGCAGAGAAAGATTTCTAAAGCATTGCATTTCTAGCCTAGGGACACCCATTGCAGTTTATGAAATATAACAATAACTTTCGCAAACGAAGAAAACCTCAGACAGCACTTTTGCATTCTAAGAAGATACATCAATAGGGCTCGTTTGATGTCAAATTGAAAAGTGTTTCTCTCAGCGCTGTGTATCCAGTTACAAGACACTGTTGAGTATTATCAAAAATAAAACATAATAAAAGGCACAATCAATTTGAAATCTCTGTTGAGGACCTGCATTTATGAAGTCTTCCACATGGTTTACAATTTTTTTCCTATAACTTTTATCAGAAAAGCACTATTGAGGATACGATTTATGAAATTCCCTTCCCCTGCACACTTGGAGCATCTCAATTTCTCAATGAGCGGCTGCAGCCAGACCCACGGTGGACTGTCTGCCAAAAAGGAAAAGAAGAAGCCGTTGTTTTAAGCACGATCAGTTAAGGAAAACTTTTTGAAAGCTTCCTATTGTAACCTAACCTGTCGCTGTGTTGCCTGACATCCCATTTCAACTTGTATGTTGTGGTTTGCCCATCAATCCATAAATGTAAGCATCTGCCATGATCCCCTCTACACGACACACAGAGAGAGCTTTGCAGAGAGCACACCTGAATGTCAAGGGACGATCAATCAGCGCATAGTAACCAGTTATGGAGATTCTCATAAAAGAAAAAACCTTAAAATAAATTGCATGTTTTTAATTAAAATGAATGGAGGGAAAGGAATCGCTCTATTCATGAAAGAGAAAAAAGAACATTTTAGGAGTTTTCTGAAATTGATCTCTAAATGCTTAATCAACCCTTCTCAGCCTGTTGCTCTTCTAAACCAAGTTTAGAGAACAGCGCTGCATAACCGAATTGCAAAATAAACAAAGAAACAGAAAAGACAGACAACCCAATTGTCAGGGGTGCTACACTGAATATGACATTCTGTTGATGTCAAAGGTCTAATAAGGATGCTAATGAGTCTGTCCCTTTCCTGGTGCCATGTCACCTGTGTGCTGTCCGTGCCTTAGACAACAAAACCAGGGTGAAGCAAATAGAGAAACATATTGAATTTCTATTTCCTACCAACATTTTAATTATTTCTACATCACAAAAGTTACATGAAATACAACATTTTTATTTAGTTATTCAAGTTATAGTATTATAAAGCATAAACAATATTTGCTCATTAGTCCTTATTTCCTATTTCAGATTTTTCCAGAGACGACTGCTGCTTTAATGATTTTTACAGCTGCTGAGACCATAACAAAATGAAGAAAAAGCGACAAAGTAGTCTGCATCCTTTTAGCTTGGTCTTTCATTCATATGTATAAATAGGAAACTCATGAATAATGTAGATCTAGAAATCTGTTAGCATTTTTGCTGTTCGGAAACATATGATTAGCATTGCTCTGACTCCCAATAATTACAGTCATGTTCTCAGAGGTCATTCTTTAAATCTGCACAACTGTCGCTATATTTCTGGAAGTAAATAAGGCAAAATATATATCAGAGATGCAATACGATGCATGCCATGGCACTACCTCCTTCCTGTGTGTATAGCGGTATGCCTGCAACTGCTAATACTTTTAAAGAAATGCTTTTGCCAGGTTCATGATAATAGGCAGGTTTGTTAATTTTGTCCCACTTCTGAATATGCACAACTCCAATAAAAATAGCCTGGATGCAGGGGAGTCTTCTGGAAGACACCTTCCTCTCCTATACAACCCTGCAGTCCAGTTAAACCCTCTGCCCATGCCAACTTGTTTGCGTTCAGCCCGCACAAGGCTAGAGTATATCATTAAGCCATGCTTTGGCTTCCCTTGGAAAGACCAAGTGACATATAAAAATGCTTCTGCTTGCTGGCTGACTGCACCTTACCCGGATGTTGAAAAGAGGTAGACTTGTTTTTTTTCTGGCACGTGGTGGAAGCTATAAGCAATCTATAGGAGAGACAGCTGACCTCAATATTTAAGACCTTTGATCAATACGCCCGGCAGCATTTGCTCTGACACATGCACATTTGATCTGGGCTGTATGAAAGATTTGTGGGCTAGAAACACTATAAAATGTTGTGCTCTGTAACCAGCAAGAGTAATTCTATTTTTTCCCAGTTTTTTCCATGGGATATCTTGCCACACTAAATTATACTTATATGATAAATCTGGGGTTTTTTTATAAAGCTCTGCACATGCAGAAATGCCAGTTACACTATTCTGGTACAGTCAGAGATATCACTCAGCCATACACATACTAAAATTGCATCATGCATTTATACTTTGGCTAACATGAACAGTTCATTTCAGCGGAGCAGAGCATGATTTCTGAATAAATATTAACTTGGGGTCAGACAAGGAGTCTACCTGTAAGAATGCAAGTCCTGGTACACAAGAACCACATTTCTGCCCGTTGTCCTCTCACTGACTCAGATTAGTGACCTGGGGCCAGGACTTCTGTGTCCCATGGGCACACAGAGCAACCTTGAGCTAAGGAAAAGTCCCCACAGCAGCAGGCAGCTGAGCAATTCATCATCCCGATTATCAGAAAACAGGTAAACAGGGGAATCTGCCTGAGTCGCAACAGAGCAGCAACCTGGACACAGGGAGCTGACTGGGAAGAGTTCGTTCTCACTTTAGGTACCTAACCAAATTGCTAACATTTGTAGTCGATATATAGGCCAATAGATAGTACCTGTGCAATCAGGGTCCTTTATGCCCTGGGTCAGCCTTTAGAGATGCTCCCCCTGACCAAGGGGAGCCTGGGTTGCTGACCTAACCACCTCCAGGTTAACCTCCTCTAGGGTTTCCCAGGTGAAAGTCTTCTCCTGCTGCTTGCAGCTGTGGGAATACAGGCATAGACAACTCTTTCCGGAATAAAAGTCTCATTCTTATTTATAGACATTCTTGCCTGATCTATGCATTATTACTGTGTTTAGAGTAAGCATCCCCATCTCTGCAATCTTCATACGTATATAACACGTGCCTAGAAGATCTAGATGCTGTTCAACTGCTCTGATATTTGCTTTCAGTGGCACAGCAATTTGTGAATAAGTTATTTAATAATTACTGCGTAATTATAGTTCTACTGATCCCTGATGAACTGAAATCCACAGACAATGCCTATCAAATTAATCATTACAAATCTCTATAAATTACATGGTGAAATGTGCCAATGTCATGATGAAATTCATAAAACATCTACAATTTCTGTAAAAGGAGACTTAATTAAGCTAGAGTTATGGCTGCACATCTCTATCCAGAGTTTAAGAAGGAGCATGTTATAAGATTTGACTTTGAACTTTCCAAGAGAAATAGAAAGCCACATAATGCTACAAGTCAGAGAAAAAAAAAAGAGAGGACTACAACGGTGAACATTAATGTGGATTATTCCAGTTACAAATGAGTCATAGAGAAGTAAAACTGTTCTTCATTTGGTACTAGAAAATAGGTAGAACATGAGACGAACAGTGCCCAGCTAATCTATAGAACAAGCCATTGTGCAAACACTCAGAGGAAGGAAATGCATTTATTGCCTGGGGAGCTATTAAAAGCTGAGATCAAGGAACAGAAGTCTGCTGCAAATAGTCGACAAGAAAACAGAAGATCCAAGCACACACATCAATGGTTTAAAATAAACAACAACATGTGCTTCTCAGAGGATTCACTTATCTCCCACAAGGGATTTTGGTATATCAGACTGTGATAGCTGTTGTCAGACCCGATAACTTTTTCCTGGTCAAGGTAGTGAAATTTAAAATATTAGATTACCTGTTATTTACATATCAGGATCCTGCCTCAGAAGATTACACCCAAAACAAGGACGACTCCCTGCCAAGGTCAGAGGTAGACCTGCTCTTCTGCTGCTCCTTCTAATGCAGAATCAGTACAACTCATTAAGTGTCATGCTACAGCTTAGAATTTTGTTGCACAGATGAACTACTAATAGTAGTTCATAATACTAGCATATTATAAACATACTATTAGCATGCAAAACCTAAACATTATTTCTGTAAATGGAAATATCTTCTCCATTCTTTTGGATAACAAATCCACCTAAACCTTGCTGAGATAACCCTGGACTGACCCCAACTCCTCTTGCAGTCCCTCCTCAGCACCAAGGATGCCTACACCGACCCTTACTACATCATCCTTTCACTGCTTTAATAACATGCACAACAAACTGGCTACTTCTAATGTATTGAACATGAAAGAAATCTTCATCTGCAAAAAGACAAACAGGACTTCTTTTCTTAAATGCAAAACAATAAAAATCACCTTAAAGAAACCTAGAAATGTGAGTAGCTAGAAAGAGGGCATTAGGTAGAATTAGACCCAGGCCAATTGTTTTCGTTAATGCCAACCACATACCCCACTTGTTAAACAAGATAATAAAATCAAACCAGCACTAAATCCCTGGGTGAAACTAGGTTTTGTTTAGCTTTGCAGGGAGGTGTTCATTGGAACAGCAGAAAGGGAATTGTACTCAAGAGCTGCGTCTTCTTTTTTGACTTTTTTTTGTATGGAGCAGACCTGAGTCTTTAGGTTCATTTCTTTAGCACTGAGGACAAATCCTTTTGATAAACTCACTAAGCTTCATTGTCAAAATAATTTCGGTTCCTTGCCCCACCACTCTGTTGAAGACTGTTGCAGAACCCAGCTGTTTTAAGGGTTAGAAATCCTCCTCTCAGCCTGGATTTATGCATGACAAATTCATACCCATTCAATTTTTGGACCGGCTTCATCCCTTAGCCTAAGCAGTTATTTTCTCCAGCAGCACTTTATTGCTTTGATTTACATGTAGAAACAACCCTTTCCCAGCCTTTGCTTTGCTTTACCAGTATTGCGCAAATGTTTATTCAAGGGCAATTTCCTTTCACTTTGTCGTCATGTGCAGCATCACAGCCAGGTGCCAGTTACAAAACCCTGGGCAAACTGAGCAAAAATTAAGAGTCGTTAGCAGCTCTCTAACGAGCTCCAGCCACAGCTCCTTCCTGCTCTGCTGTGCCAGGGCGGCTGCGCAGCTGCAGCTCAGGCTGGCATCAGACCAAGGACACGAGGTCAGACACACCACGTTCCTCCTCACTCCCCTCCTTCCAAAATGACAGTGTCAGTAACTACAGATGTGCTAAAAGAAAATGTGTGAAAGTATTTTTATGTTCAAGAAAAGTCCCAGGCACTCTGGGAAAAACTTTATAAATGGGGGAATGATAGTTCCAGTCCCTGGACTGGGAATTTTATTTAAAGCAATGCAAATTTTGTAGGGTATTTTATATAACAACTATTAAGAAAGACCGTAAAGAGCTGAACTACCTTTCTCGCTTGCATTGACACTTGCATGTCCTGGACATGATGATCTATCTTCTCAGGTTGCACACTGACCTGTGGAACAATATTTACAGAGCCCCGGAGCAGTTTCAATGACTGCTGGTTGAAAGTAAATGCTGAAAGGTCAAGAATAAGCCTTTCATTTGCAAACAAAAATGGACTGGCTGCAAACTTTCTTTAGTAGGAGAACCATGTGTCTGATGGGTGACATAATGAAATTCAGACAGGATGATGACAAGTAGCGCAGGGAAACTTTAATCCTTTTTTCACATTGCATTCTAATTTAGAAATCTGCATTCAGGGAAAGCATTTTCTTATTTTGCAAAAAGTGCCATTTTGCTTCAAAATGTCAACCACTTAAGTCAATAATTAAAAGTACTGTTTTAAAACAGACATACTTTATACAATATACTGCTCTGCTAATAGCATGAATCTATTTTTTAAACTCAACTCTAGGTTAAGAAGAAAGGTGAAGAAGATGAAGAAATGCACCTTGCTGAAGAAGATTAAGAACTGCATAGAACTACCTTTAGCTGTAAATTGTAGCTTTAAAAACATTAAGGTCTCTGTTGATTTAGATAAGACACTGTTGGATCCTTACTCCAAAGTTAGTTTCTCCAGCCTGACAGATATTTTCTCATATACTTGCAGCACTGCGAAAGCTCAGCAATAGCATTAGGAATGAAAAGGGACTGGTACCAGATGTACATTTTATTGGCTAAATAAATAAAGGCTGTACCTTACTGTTATATTGTGATGTGCCTTAGTTTATGGTGTGGTTACTTCATGAGATTTGTTGCTTTCTCCCTCACATCCCCAGTAACTTAAAATGAAATGTTTTGTTCTTTCTCTCGGAGTAGTATTTTAACTGAGTAAATTAACAGAATTCAAATAATTAAGTTCTCCGGTTTGTGTTTTGTCTTTGAATTAAAGTTCATGAAATCTAAATATTGCATAGTCTAAAAATCTGAATATCTTTTTACAGGTCAATTTATAAGAGAAGGTCTATAACAGTAACAGCACCTTACTGCACAGTAAAATTCAGATTACTGTTGTCGATGCTTCACAGCAGAACATTTTATAGTCAAGGAATCAGTTTTGTTACTTGTGATAATATGTTTGGAAAAAAAGTACATTTCTGAAAAATTCATCATAGGTCTTTTTCACTAAGTATCTCTAATATTGCAAGCAATATCTAAGCATCTGATGCCAATGTTTTTTGCCTGAGGTTTGGAAAAGCCCTGAGAAGACTAAACTTTTCCACTCAATCTATTATTTAAAAATCAGTCAAAATCTCAACATGTAAACCTGTAGATGGAAATATGGATAACATTAATTTAGCGCTCTATTTTAGACGCTTATTGAAATACCTCAGCATTTTGTTACTGTCGTGGTTTAACGTCAGCCAGCAACTGAGCACCACGCAGCCACTTGCTCACCCCCGCCCCTGCCCCGGTGGGATGGGGGAGAGAATCAGAACAGTAAAAGTGTGAAAACTCGTGGGTTAAGATAAGAACAGTTTAATAATTGAAATAAAATAAAGCAAAAGAGTAATAATAATAATAATAATAATCATAATCATAATCATAATAGAAGAAGAATATACAAAGCAAGTGATGCACGATGCAATTGCTCACCATCCGCTGACCGATGCCCAGCCAGGCCCCTGAGCAGCGGTCACCACCCCATGGCCAACTCCCCCCAGTTTATATACTGAGCATGACGTCACATGGTATGGAATGTCCCTTTGGCCAGTTTGGGTCAGCTGTCCTGGCTGTGCCCCCTCCCAGCTTCTTGTGCACCTCCAGCCTTCTCAGTCGGTAGAGCATGGGAAACTAAAAAGTCCTTGACTAGTGTAAGCACTGCTTAGCAACAACTAAAACATCGGTGTGTTATCAACATTATTCTCATCCTAAATCCAAAACACAGCACTGTACCAGCTACTAGGAAGAAAATTAACTCTATCCCAGCCAAAGCCAGGACAGTAACTTATGTGATTCAGTACAGAGGTTAATTAGTGTTTATAGTGTGGACTCACTGGAAAAGCTCAGAGTTTTAAATCTCTGAATATATTTTTAGCTTTCTTGCAGAAAAAAAAAAAATTCTTTCTAATTTTCTTCTGTTCACAAACTGTTCAGACGCTTAGGAACATATAGCAGCTCTTAGAAAATGTAAATAGAAGCTGTGGAGGTCATCTCTATCTCTATTTTTTTTAGTAATCTCTACATTAGAGGACATTTGACACAATAGAAGCACACATGTTTTTCAGATAAACATTGTTTGGTTTCAAGCAACTGCTTTTGTTAAATAACCTAGAATTTATTTGGTAAATTATCTCAGTCATGGCATTTTCCAACCTGTCAGACTATTTGCTTAAATACTGAAGTCTTGGGTTTAAAAGTTATTCTATGATTTTCATGAAAATTATTGATATCCTTGATCAATAGCTAATTCCTTTATAAAGCCCCATGAGCTTTGGCCTCAACAACTTGTTATGAAAATAAGTTCTACGCTTGATAATATTTTAATGAAGAAGTGCTTTGCGTGAAGTTTAAAATTTGCCATTGATTAGTGTAAGTGAAAGCTCTCTTGGGCTTGTTTTATGAGAAAACTTCCTAATACACCTTCTATAGACCAGCCAACATGTCAATAAGCCTTTTTTGCTTTAGAAGGTAGACAGTAATCATCTTTAATCTCTTGACATAGCATTTTTTTCATCCTTTGTTTCCTATCACCCCTTTATGAACCTCCCCCCATTCTGCAAAATTTTTGAGGCCAAGGCTGAAGTCTGTATTCCAGATTGAGTTGTAAAATATATTTATATCATTACATTATAACACTTCTAGTTTTCATCCCATTTGTTATGCATGGTATTCTTTGGATTTTCAATTTTTCTAAAAAGTTAATTTACTTCAAGGTTTTCTACCTCTTGAAATGAAACACAAGTTCAAGAAGAGCTCTGATCATCGGTGCTCCTCTCCCTGGTCGGGGCATGGGCAGCCGCTGCCTTCAGCAGCGCACTGTAAATAAGTTCCACAGATGACCTTGAATGTTTTAATAATCATAATTAACTGATACCTAAGATGAACATTTAGACATGCTTCTAGACATGCTTCAACCTCTCTGATTTATCCAGTTCAGTAAGAATACGTGTCTAAACATTGTTAGCTATGGTTATAATTGCACAATTTGAGAACATAAACAGAAATGTAACAAAACATAACATAAAGACAACTTTGGTAAGAACCCATAGCAAAGATCACTGGGGGTTTTGTTTGGTTCCCCCCCCCCCCCCCGAACACAGGTACACTCTCAGGCTTTTAAAATTTCTTGCAAATGTCAAGGAGAAACACATGTTACTGGCCTTGCTCAGATGGGTTATTTCTACCTTGCCCCATCTCAGTCACTTATTGTCATATAATTCAGAATAAAGCTCAAGCTGGAAAATGGATTGAGAGAAAATTTCTCCTTAACTCTCAGCAATTGTTACCTGGAGCAGCAGTTGGCATCCATATGGAAGGATCTCAAACCTAACATCTAACAGAATTATTATGACTTACATAAATGGAGTATTTGGCCATTTATCTTATTCTGTATGAATACATGAATTTAAGATGCCAAGTTTTTAACTCTGCCAGACTCCTTGTCTCAGCAGTATCTTATGAAATTAGTCCCCCAGGTCTACTTGTGATGTAAAGAAAACTCTGTTTTACTTGTGCGCTGTTCAGCTGCATTGTACGTCTGCATTTCACCCTGTATGAGAACGGGGAGAGAAGAAAAGTTTTTACCTTGCCTATGAATCCCATTGGGAATGGTTGAAGGTTTTAAGAGAGTTGTTTTCCATTGGGAACATGATCACTCAATTAAAATGTCCTGGATGAATACACCTTGATCTTTGAGAAAGGTCCCCGAGGAACTGACTCCCAGGTTTATAACCCTGCCTCTCTAATTCTCTGAATTTCAACACGCTGATCAGGAGCTGGATATCCATCCCAGTCTCCATCCCCAGCACAGGTCCTTTCCATGATGGATTGCCTCTCCTGTAGCAGCTGGTCCTATTACGCCGACTTGGACATGGTAAGCAAAACTGAGGACTTAGACCAGAAGACCCACCAGTGAAGATAGAGCGCACACAGAGGGGAAAAAAAAGCAAGATCACCTTCAGTCTGTAATAGAAGAGGTACACCACAGACATTATGAGCTTCCAGATGGGACAATGCATCACGGAAAGATTTGGCTTGGCTTTATAAAGGGTATACCATTGAAACCCTACAGATGTGGACCTGGATGTCCCTTGCAGCAGGGCAGAAGCCATAAGAAAGCATGACAGCTCAGATGTGTGACCACCCCTTTACAAATGATTTGGAAGTTCCCAGAATGGATTTCAAATCTGCTCCTTGTCCATCACCCCTCCTGAGACATGGAGGAAGAGACCTTCCCTGCACACTCAGCAGGAGCTGGATGAGCAGATCAGGGCAACGACTGCACCGCCGGGTACAGGACTGGACGGGATGCCCCCAATGAAAAATTAGCTCCATGGCACCAGTTCTCTACACAGTGATGTCTACAGGAGAATTTGGGCTTGATCCAAACCTTATTAAATCAATACATGTCTTTTGACTGACTGCTGCAGTCTTTGAAAAGGCTCCTAATGCATATAGGAATTTTCATTTAAATTTTTATATGTATATAGATATATCTATTTTTTTTTTTTTTTTTTTTGTGCAGACCAGCCTGCCTGGCTGCGACATAACACAGAACTATGCAAATTTAAGTTTGATTTGCTTTGCAGGCCAGTATTTGAGAGATAAAATTGTAAAATCTTTCTTAGGTAATTGGACAACAGCTGAAACTGTGGACACAAAGGGAGTTTCCCTGGAGAATAAATTTCTTTCTAGAAATGTCAAATTTGTAAGCCAGGCAAAGCTATCGAGCTAAAACTTAGCAGAAACCTGTCACATATCCAAATACGCTAAAATATGATTTCTCAGTCAATAAAATGAAACTGCTGAGTTTAACAATGACACCAAACTATATGAACAGAAGATGACGCAAGCAGTCTTTGCACGATAACTAAAAGCTAAACTACTGATAATAAGGACCATCTGCAGCAGTGTCTTGTGGTTTAACCCAGCAGGCAGCTAAACACCACACAGCCGTTCGCTCACTCCCCCCCACCCAGTGGGGTGTGGGAGAAAATCGGGGGGGGAAAAAAAAGGTAAAATTCATGGGCTGAGATAAAGACAGTTTAATGGGACAGAAAAGGAAAGGAATGGATAATAATAATAATAATAAAAGAATATACAAAATAAGTGATGCACAATGCAATCGCTCACCAGCCGCCGACCGATGCCCAGTCAGTTCCTGAGCAGCGGTCACCACCCCCTGGCCAACTCCCCCCAGTTTATATACTGAGCATGATGTCATATGGTATGGAATATCCCTTTGGCCAGTTTGGGTCAGCTGTCCTGGCTCTGCCCCCTCCCAGCTTCTCACTGCCAGGGCATGAGAAGCTGAAAAGTCCCTGACTAGTGTAAGCACTACTTAGCAACAACTAAAACATCGGTGAGTTATCAACATTATTCTCATCCTAAATCCAAAACACAGCACTGTACCAGCTATTAGCAACTCTATCCCAGCCGAAACCAGGACACAGTGCCAGTCTTGCAGGGCCTGCACACAGCCTAGATGGTACAGGACAACTCCCATGGGAGGTCTGGAGGTCTCTGCCAGGGAGAAGTGAGCATGGCCAGTGATGCAGCCCAGAGCTTGTCTGCATCAGGGGAATATCATTCCAGGCAAAATAACAAATGCTCGTCCTGAAGGAGGTCTTGGGCTGCAGCTGGGGCCATGCACCGTGCATGGGGGGAACACGTCGAAACAAGTGCCCCACAGACAGAGCCGCTGCACTACTAACCCGAGCAGTGCAGCCGCTGCCACCAGATCCCTGCAGCACAGCTGCATTGCATGGCCCCTTTGCTCTAAATATGTCTCTGGAGAGGCTGAGTTTGAGAAGTTCACATCCCAGCTCCCAGATGTGTTTGGTGAAAAAAAAAGAAAAAAAGAAAAAAGAAAAAAAGGAAAAGAAACTAAAGCTTGCTAAAGCTGGAAGAATAAGGGCATACAGAAACCTTTAAGGGTTAAGAAGAGTCACTTCAGGAATATGACTGCAGCCCAGGCATCAGATAACGTTAAATTACCATTGCAAAATGGTGATGGAAGAATACCTGTCCCAGAAGCAAGCTTGGGCACCCCGTCACCACTATTATTGACAATGGTAGTGCAAATGCATGTGTTTATCAGTACATAACGCTACTAATTTTGTATCTTGCTCATTTCAGAAGAGGCTTTTATGAGCTTGGAGACAATTATTTTGCCATGGCACTGCCCTTCCCTCCCTCTGTCCAGATCTTATTTCTTCTTACTCCTGAGAAACCCTACTCTGTCTTCTTCCCATGGAGACTATGACGGGTGGAAGCAGGCTTCAGCTGCAGTAAGAAAATGTCTGGTTTAAATACGAAGGAAGAGTTGCTAATGCAGGAAAGAAGCACGGCTACAACCTGACCACGATGGGTCACTATGGATTGAGGGGAGCAGGTCCAACAGCTGCCAGGAACAATGACTGTCATTGTGAGCCTGCCCTCAGACAGAAGACTGAGATGATCTCTGAAGTCCCCTTAAGCCTAGTTTTTCTTTGATTTTCATGACTTGGCACAGCAGAAAATGACCATGCAAAATGGTTGCCTGTTCCCTTATTTAGAAGATGCATCATAGCAAAGCCATTACACCACTCTGCAGATACCCTTGATAACTCTGAGTCTTTGATGTTCCAGTAGATATAGCCAACGCTACACCAATTATACATAGTGCCACTGAGGAACATGCATATTATTACATGTTATGTGCAATTTACAATGAGTTAATTTAAATTTTTGGAAGAATATTAATTTTTTTTTGCATTTCAGACATGAAACCCAATGTATTAAAAATATTAATACAGCAGTTTAATTGGGAATCTTTATGTAGGAACCAGGACACAATGCAATCAACACATATAAATTGAGGGCACGGTCTGGCGCTTCCTAGCATGTAGAAATGTTTGAGACAAGATTATAAGCATGTTGCACTAACCATAAGTTCACAGTTGGATGCTTATCCAATAAAGTAGTTTTGTTTAGCTGCAGCAATTAAATTAGCACAGAAAATACTACCACATCTCTCACACACCTTGCTATGTTCCTTCTCCTTCCAAATGTCACTACTGACCTTTTCTGCAGCTCTTCACAATTATTTACATTTTTGAATAATTACTGACAATATATCTAAGATTTCTGTATAAACCTGAATGTCAGTAACACCTGTGGATTATATAACCAGCCATTTAAAGGAAGCAATTTCTTTGCCAGCTGTTAGTAACAGACATGGATGCTTCCTCTGTATTACAAGTTTTCTTAAGAAAGGTACCTCTTACCAGACAAGTTATTTATAGCATTCCTAAAAATACTATGGAATGTATAGGAGGTGCTCTTTAGAAAATAAAAAGAACATCTTTGCTTAAGAATAAACACACACATATCTACTAGAGAAATAATGATTATTTTAACCTTCTGCGAGGCGATGGCTTACGTGAATCCAGACTTTTGTGGATGATATATCTTCAGGGGACACACAGAGATCACACATGTAGCAGTGAATTTAATGTCTCTATGAACAGTCTCTTAAGTAGATGTATAGTTTTTATAGATGTATAGATTAAATCTACATGCTGATTAAAAATACAGGATTTCAACAAGCACTCAATTTCCTGCCCTAATTTAACAAGTGCTCAGGCAGAGGAGAGAGGAGATGAGGACAGGCTTGCAGAGGCGTGGGGTTGGCGTTGCACCCATGACTGAGCCAGGATACTAAAATGGTACACCCTACAACCTGACTTATACAGCCTGGACCTCTAGAGCCATGGAGCAGAGCTGAGCCCCGTGCCTGGCTCAGGATCTCCAGCAGCTCATCAAGGGCTTGTGGTGGCAGCATCTCACCCCATGTCCTGCTGCGGGGAGCAGGGACTGAGCAACAGCTCCACCTTTGTCCTCATCCATGAAAGGTAGGAAAAACCTTCTGCCATGACTCAGCTTTGATAAGAGAAAGTAAGAAATCCGCTACCAACTGTGGCTCCTGGCCAGGAGAGGAGACATCTTGGTAAGGACGTTGCTGCTTTAGCAGCAATAGAGACCATCTCAGTTTTGGCTGCTTGAGAAAAACAGTTGAATAAACCTACCTCAGTGCCAATGGTTAATGATAACTCCCTCCCCTTGCAATGGCCTTGCAAATTTGTTTGTAGGAAAATGTCTTTTGTCTTGAATTAAGATTGTACTAATTTAAAAGCAAAATCTGCTTACAGAAGGGCTATTCCATTCCCCATTGGTTCCTCGCCCCTGTAGATGGAACCTCTTACCTTGGTTACACACTCTAACACCTCATCTCCTGGGTTTAATGAGTCAACAATTCCATGCTTTATTTACAGGAAAGTACTACATTCTTCTTCTTCTTAAGTACCAGAAATTCTGGGAAAAGCCAGCATAGGCAGTGCTAAACATCTGATCAGTTAGATCCATAGATGGCAGGATGGGACTGTCCAGCAAACACTCCTCATGTGAGTGATCTGGGAGGATCATGTACTTCATACACTTACCCACAAAAAACAACACATTTGGATGATACAGATTCATGGACTTAGCCATGAATAATTAGCAAGTTGCCATTCATTATTAATTTATTGGAACCACTGCTTCTCTGTATTTTTCCTGCAAAGGTCAGTCTTTCTATTTTACAGCTGCTGAATTTATTACAAATAGCTAGATCTTAGACATGGCCAACAAGTCTTCAGTTAGGGATATGATAAATTTCATTATGTTTGCGGGATCTGGGATGTTCGTAACTCCCCAGACATGAAGTTCTTCTGCAAACTGATCTAGCTATCTGTCCCCGGGACAGAAGTGGCTCTGGGTGACCTTCTGCTGGGTGTCCCCAGCTCACAGCAGCAGTGGGGTTGTCCTCTGTCCTCTGGCCATGGGTGAGCTGCCATACCCCAGACAAGTTCTCCTCCTTCCCCATCCATCCCACAGGCACCATCAGGTACAGCTCCATTAATCTACTGTCTCCTTTGCCCAGTCCATGTCTGCAGTCACACAAAGTCAGTTTTACCTTGTCCTGACATCCCTTTACCCACTTTATGACTTTCTATTAGCTCAAGGTTGCCTTTATGGATCACAGAAAGCCAGAGCCCTCTTGGTAGTAGAAGGAATAATCCTTTTTCTGGTATCCTTGAGTTTTATATCTGCATAGGATGCAGACACCAACAACGGAGAATATGATTAGCTCTGTTCCCGAGAAAGGCTCCCACTGTGCACAGCTACAATGTCATTTATATATTACATGGGGATGTGCAAAGAAAGAAAATACAGATTTTTTTAACTCTGCTAAAACATTTTTCTTAAAAAACCCAACAGCAGACAGAAGCAACCAATTAGCAATTATCTAGCGATATTGGGCAAGGTGCCAATACCTAACAGCAGAGGTGTGTAGACTTCCATGCTCAGGATTTGAACTGCTCCTGCGTTATGACAGCGTTTTGATAAAAACCCCTGTGTCTGCAAACCAGTTGCAGTTTCACATGGGAAAGCAGCGGGGCATGCGGCGGGGCTCCCAAATCATGGCCATTACTGGCAGCTGTGCTAATGATGCTATTCCAACTGCTCCACATCTCAGACTGTATTGCACCAATGCAATTAACAGTTTAAAATACATGCTGAAATAAGACATCAATGTCTAATTTTTAACTTTTGTCAAGTAACATGATGATCAAATTATATTTAACCCTATATTTGACTATCAAATATTGCAACCAACCATTAACTGCTAACACTTCCCCCACACATACCTGAACCAGCGCATATGTTCAGCTATCATTGCCAACAAAATAAAAAGTAAGTAGTGTTTCACAAGAGAAAATTCTCTCTGAAGGATTAAGGAGTCCATACTTAATAAGTTGCTACCCTGTGATTTTTTTTTTTATTTTTTTTTTTTAAAGTGATACTCTTTCTAGATAACATTAATGCAAACTATGAGCAAGGAAAAAACTCCACCAAATGATCTTCATTCCCAACTGAAATTTAGATCACTGCCTTTTGGAAACCTCTCCTTGTTTTGACTAGATTAAAAAAAATCATAGTATAATATAAGACATTTCATCTTGGTCTTTCAGTCAAACCTCTGAGCTAACATCACCCCCATATTTCATTCCGTGAGGTCAGGATCAGACCCCGATTTCAGTATTTTCTCTCAGACTGTTCTGCTTCACACATCCCATCTCTTTCATGATGGAGAACATCTATTTTTATGATTTGTAACAATGTATTTGGTACTTATATGACATTTTCAACCTCTGCATCTCAAAGTGCTTTTTAAGGGTGGCTACATGGTACCTCAATAATTTAAAACTGATAAAATCCTGGCAGCAACTAACAGACAGATTCAACTCTGCTCTGTTCAAAATTAAATCAAACCTTCATTTTACCTTCTCTGAATTGCAAATACACCAAATACTACCTGCTTCTGGCATAATATTCCTTTGTTTTCACTTCTTGCATTTTCTGTTTAAAATAAGTGTAACTTTGTTCCACTTTGTTAATGATTTCTCAAATATTAAAGAAAATGGCAGCAAAGGCTTCATGCTATTTTCTGCCTATTACGTCTCTTCTGCAGTAATTCAGAATATCCTGACAATACATATCATATAGGAAGTATATTCAGAAGGAAGTTTCATGGCTAGAAGGCAATAACCCTAGGATTTAAGCAACTGAAAATCTACATTTCCACTCAATAAGAAATATCTTTATGTAGAGAAAAGTGTGTAGGATATATTCTAAGTTTTTTCTTTCAGTTTTATCACTACCAGAACAGATTAACAGTGAAGTTCAACTACGAACACCTTTGGATGCCATTAACAGATGGCTAGATATTCAACAAAGGTGAAATACTACAAATTCACAGGTAAAAATGTCTTTCAAGCAGGACATTTGAGACCCATTTTAGGTAACCTTCATGCTAAAAATCTCAATGCATTGCTTTTCCTATTACAATGCTTATTGCCTTTTCCAAAAAATTTAACTTCAAGTCCTCCGCAACTTCTCCGTACCAGAGGCCGATGACTGACAAACCGACCTGTGAGCAGGGCTCTGGCACACCCCAGTTATTCAGCTCAGTATATTCCTTGAAACTAGCTGAAAAAGTTTTAAACTTTGTTTACAGTGGTACCTTAGTGATCCATTATTACTATTCTGAGTAGAAAGATTTTCTCATGCTAATTCTGTCTCTATACCATGATGGCGGGTTGGGTTCAGTTGTGGGTTTTGTGTAGATTCATAACTCATTGATATCCACAAAATGTGCCATCACTTTCAGAACAGAAACCCTTCTGCAGCACGGAATAAGTAACCAGATGAATTATTTCCCAGTACTGAGGAACACAATGGTATTTATATGTCTTGTGAAGAAACCAGGGGGAAAAAAGCATACTACTATTTTTTGGCTTTTGAATCCATGTATGTGGAAACAAATAACCATGAACATTTGCCACGTGTCCACGTTACTTACGGTTGAGAGGCAGGCTGGCATTGGTCGTCCCTAGCTTGTTGGCAGCGACACATGTATAGTTGCCAAAATGCTCTTCTGTGACATTGGTAACAGTAAGAAGTGATCTTGTACTATAATTTTTAATAGTAATTCCTTGTTGACCATTGATCAGTCTAGAAAGCAAAAAGAAAATTTCTGTAACTCATATACCGTAACCAATAAATTCCTCTTTTTTTTCTTTCCTTTTTTTTTTTTTCTTTTTTTGCAGACATTACTGGTAGCACAGTAAGCTGTTTGCAAGCTACCGATGTAGTCTGTCGAGCAAAATTATCATAGTGGCAGATCGGAGAGGCCATGGGCAACACTGGAGCTGTGGGGTGTTGAGGGGAACAGTTTCTGCCTGTGTCCCCTGTACATTCGAAAGAAAATAAAGACTGACACCCATGGCTCTGCCTGCCTGGCCATAGGATAGGATATAAACTCTCAGATGGAGAGCTTAGATTTTAAATTGGACAAACCTAACTAAAAAATTAAATACCCCATTTGGGGCAGAAAAGTATTATGATAAGTCTTTCAGAGAGCTTTTTTTTCAGACTCTGGAGATTGCTTGTGTCCTTACACACCACCACCTGATGGCAGATGAGGATTAGTTAGCCCGAAATGCGACTACGTAGGATTGTGACCACAGTTTATTTTACATGCCTCTACAGCTACAAATTAGGCTTGCAATTACAAAAGATGTGCTACAGCAGCACTACATCCTGAGACAGGAACCTGAACAGAAACCAGGTAACGAAGCATAGGAAAAAGCCAAACCAGGGCTTTTTTCACCTGGCTCTGTTTCCCTGGCTTTGAGCTTCCCACCCCAAATTTCATAGGAACTGTGCAGGTCTTCTGATGTTGCTTCCAAAGCCATGTCAGAAGCACCGCTGCTGCACCGGGGCAAAGAAACATGACCAATTTAAATGTTGCTCTTGTAGTTAAACCATTTCTGATCAAACAAGGAGATGAAAAGGGTAACCATGTTATTAAAATATTAGTTACAGTTGATTACTCATAATTCCTTATATTTCACATAAGGAGCAGAGTTCCAGATTAAGTATACAATTTTTGTTTGATATATTGAAAGACATAATCGTATATCCTGGGAACGAATGCAATCTTTTAACATTCTGTCTAAAAACATTTCAAGTCTATCATTAATTGCACTTCTGCATGTTGTGGATTGAATACTTCTCATTGTTACATGAATGCCTCTGTTCCCATTTAATCACTATACGCTGCTGCACATACAGGGGGCTTCTCTTCCCTGTGCAGTTTGTGTTGCTGTAAAGGACTCTGGTCTGCTCTGCGCAGCCCATCGTCAGGGAGAGGACATAGCACAACCTACGGACACACGTGGTTTTGCAGGAAACAAAAAAATGGGATTGAAATGCCTGGTTTGGGGTGAATGCTGCAGTTAGAAGATTCATCTTTTCTCCAGACTTGTGAAAGGCAGAAGCTTGTCCTTTCAACTTATGCACGTGCTTCTGCACACAGATGTTCTCCTTCTAAAACTGCCAATGTCTGTCCCTCTTTCTGCCTCTCCTGCAGAAAAACCCAAGAGCCTCCTCTGCTCCGAAACACACCCTGCTACGATGCTCCCATGCCAGCATGCCGTGCCTCATAGCCAGCGACAGCGTTATCAGCGTGGCAGCAACTTATGCCTGCATGTGGTGGTCAGGGAGGTGGAGCAGGCAGGTGCTCAACAGCACACCCTAGTTACTCCCTCGAGCCCCAGGTCAGATGCTTTCCTCAGGATGCTCCTTCCCCAGCAGGGAGGGCACGAGCTGCAGCCACGGCTGCCTTCCCTTCCCGCTGCCTTTCAGGGTTTGAACCCCCTTATCCCCTCTCCCAGGGGACCTCGGGGTACTGGAGTGATAGCTCCACTTTCATCTATGGCTTATTCCTACCAGCTGTTTCCAAGCCACCTCCATCCTTTTGGCCCATAACTGCAATTTGAACTGCAGCATCTCTATTTTACAGCTATAAGGTTTAACTCATTTTTTTGTCCAGAAAACAGTGGGGTGTTGGGATTTCTGCCATCCCCATGCCCCGTCAGAGGCGACATTCATATCAAAGATTTAACTGCGTCTGCCTGATGTGATCTTCTGCCTTCCCCAGGCTGCCAAAAGGACAAGCGCTGTGGGTGCCAGCTCAGACCCCTTCCCCTCCTCCTCTTGCCCTCCTTCCTCTCCCACTGCTCCTACCAGCACAGTCTGGACGGCGTCACCTTTCTTCCACATCCCTGCTAGGAAGTGCCTGACACTGGGGGCCAGAACTGGAAGTGGAGTAAATGGAATCGGATAGATATGCATATCAATAAGCCATGTAATTAACGGACCGAGGAGTTGGCATTAGTTAGCATATACTCATCAGTTTTGAGGATTTCCATTTGCAGTTGTAACAACCAGATGCTTTTACTTTTAAATTAATTACTCCCATGTGCTGCTCTGCTTAGCTTATTGACTGAACATGGCCTTTATTACTTGTCTGGGTTTTACCAAGTTACTTCTCAGGCTGGAACAGCGTTTTAAGTTGTGTGTAGCCACCCTACACATTTCTTCATTTTACTGCTTTGTACCCCTAGTTATAAGGGGAAGAGCGATCACCTTTTTATTCCAGAGATTATGCCTACGCATCCAAAGAAGGTCATGCATCAGTGCCAGCCCTGAGGGGTACCTACCTTTGGTTTCATATTTGAATACCTTCACGTTATTATAATATATTAAGCCATTATAATAAGTTTTGTTATTTCAAATGTAAGTCTTGTTTTCTTTGTCAAGGATAAGGGAATTAATATTTTTAGATAGGCAACTTTTGGGCTTTTTCCCTGTGGCTGTTTAATGTCTCAGATCTAATTTCTGCGTAACCCTATAACATAACATAATTGAACTGTTGTGAATTTCAGAAACTGGGAGTCAGCACAGTGAAGTCATTCTCCTCTCCACAGGGAATCCTTGTACAGTTTTAGAAGCCACACACTTTTATAATTTTAAGATGCTTTTAATAACTTTTCCTCAAAATTTCCAGTCCCTTCCCAGCTCACCCCACCCTCCCCGTCTCGGGGTACCCTCGGCTCAAGGTCTGTGCAGCCACTTGACAGCTCCCGCATGGAGTTCAAGGCACCGCTTTTGACAGATAAAGTGCTAAATGGTCTGAAACCTGCCAGTGAGACCCCTCCTCGCCTTTCCCCAGCTACAACAGGAGAGTGGAGATGTTCATCCTGCCTGCTCCCTGTCCTGGAAAGTAAGACAGCCTCTGGCGGGCTGCAGCGCTCAGGCTTTGGGCTCTTTGCCTTGCGCTTGGCCAGGGAAGAATATTGCAAAGCACGCTTGTGCACCAATGCTTACGGAAAGTTAACAAACAGCAACACCTGTGAGCTCAATGATTAGGTAGGTTTAGTCCTGCAAGCTCTCTGTCTCGAAGACCAGTAGTTTTAACGGGATGTAGTCTGTGACTGCTTTTATGTTTAGTTTTAATGGCTATTTTATGATGACATGATCCCTGGAGTCTGGAAGCCGTGGGTTTTGATTTACATTAATCTAAGTAACAACAATACAGTTTACAGACCCAAAAGGCTTGTTTCAGACACTGAATGTATACTTGGGGTTTCAGATTTAACTCTCACTGTTCGTTTATTCAAAGATTCATCCAGATTCACACACACACACAAAAAAGTCCCAATCCAAGACTGATGAAAATGGGATTCTTTCTATGCTATTAGCAGAAAATAAAGCAGGGCGTGCACTCCCAGTATATAAATTTAGTCTTGTAGTATATCTGCAAATTATCTGCAGGATAATGTACGTGCTACTCTGAACTACCTGTGAAAGCAGACTCTTCTCAGTTTTGCATTAAAACAATGACTGAGCTGTCCAAGGCTCATTTTGTGCTGGCTTTCCATCCTCCAGAGGTAAAGGGGATATACTGGAGAGAAAAA
Organism: Aptenodytes patagonicus; assembly: GCF_965638725.1. Classification (NCBI taxonomy): domain Eukaryota; kingdom Metazoa; phylum Chordata; class Aves; order Sphenisciformes; family Spheniscidae; genus Aptenodytes; species Aptenodytes patagonicus. The sequence continues at coordinate 57,503,799 of NC_134953.1, read as the reverse complement.
CCAATGTGTATGTATTGTCCTCTTTCCTGCAAGTGGTGGAGGTTCAGAGATTCCCAGTACCTTTGTAGTCACATATGTCTAGCATGTCTGTCAACAACAGTTTAGCAAAAAAGGATGGCCCATTAGACTTAACATAATATTTGAGCAGTAAGATGCAATAGGACAGTACATTTCTTGCTGGTTATAGCAAGCCTCAGGTGATACATCAACCGAAACAGAAAACAGAAAGCACAACTTTGGCATCCTGAAATGCTCTGCTTAGTCTTTCTTGCTGCTGCCACGGCACCGAATGTGGTCATGAAGAAAGGAATTGGTCAATGTTATAAATAGAAAGGTGATTATCGTGCTGGAAATGGCTAATTGAATCCAGAGTGCTAAAACCTACAATACTTTCTACATAACATATGTTTCTGCTGCAGCTACCCCCCAAATGTGTACAATATAATATGCACCTTTGGAAATAGGATGCAGATGAATTTCACCAACAGAAGGAAAACATTTAGTGTTACATATAGTCAAGATCGATTATATTGTTTTAGAGAATGCTTTAGGATATGGTCAAAGTGCAATAGTTACAACTGCTCTGAAAACTCACAAAGGAAGATGAGCAGCTAATGCTCCTAAAGGAGAGCAGCTGGCCAGTGAGAAATGAGCTGACGGATGGCTTTCTCTGAAAAATGGTCATTAATATTCTTATGTCAACTCCCAGGTTTAATGGGATATTCGAGCTGAGAAACCCAGCCCTTGGAAGCCAGGAAATTCCAGAAGCTAGAAGGTGCATATGGACAGTCGCTTACAAAGGACAGTATCCACTTGCTTTTGCACCAATATGTAAACTTAACAGAAACAAGCTCTTAGATAACCTAAGAGCTGTAAAACAAAATTTCCTATTCAAAAAGAAAAATATCTACCTGTTTAATGAGCTGCCTGTTATCATTATATAGTACTAACAACCTGCAAATGAAACTGACTGTAAGGAAAACCAAAGCACGTGGTTAGTTTCTAGGGTTCGAGCAGAGACCGCTTCCCTGACCCCCTCTTGGATGCTGTGAAGTGCAGCAGCTTTACTTGAGTCTGTGGACTAGAAACCTGTAGTCTAGACCACTAATGGCACAACTGGGTGAAAATTCATACACATTAAGGTTTGGTTGAAAGTCTTGTTCATGAAATGACCTTCCCACGCCCAAAACCCTCAGTGGGAAAGCTATGAAGATGAATTTAAAAAAAAATAGAAGATCCTTTTAGTAGACTTTTTCAGTGCCTTTCTGGTTATTATACTTAAAGGGCTGTAATTACTAAAGCATGTTTAAACGTTAGGCTCATTATTGGAATTATCACTATCACAGCCCAGCCACGGACAGCCTGATTATGCCACATTTTTGTGGCACAGAAACTATGACCACAAGGAAACCAGGAAACTCCCCCAAAAGCCGTGCAGAACGGTTGTTGGTACGCGACACCTCCAAGCACCCACTGTTTAAAGCTTGGCATTAATTTCAGGACAGCCTGCTGGACTTGTCATCACGGGGGACAAACCCAGCCTGGCGGTCTCCTCTCTCTTTCACCCGGGTCCCCACAGGCGAGCAGCATCCCCAGCAGCATGAGTGGGTCGGTGAGCACCGGCTACTTACTTCCTCTCTCCTTTGTACCACTCAAAGACTGGGGCAGGAACTCCTGCACCTTCGCACCGTATCAGTCCGTTCCCTCCAAGCATCACACCGCTGGATTTAAGTTCCTGAATTGTGGGGGCAACTGAAAAAAAAGAATTGTAAAATGGATATTTGCATCTAGATACGCAGATTGTTTAACGCCACTTCTCTTCAGCACGCTTTACGTTACTCTCAGCCTGGCGCATGTTTTCCAGCTTGGTTCACAATCACGTTTTCTTCCAGCAGTGTAAAAATTATCCCACACAGCAGATTCTGATACAGATCTGTGTATCTGGTATAAAAAACACAACTGAGACATGAAGAAAGATCAATCCCATACTCAAAAAAAGCTGTTTTTCCAACTCAGTGACTCAACATAAGGTATAACTATTTATAAGCGTTAGTGTTATACAAGATGTATCTAAAACCTGAGAATCAGAAAAAAGCACATGAAGCCCCAACACCGATGCCGGCTGAGAGGCTGTGGGGTCCCACTGGGCTCGGCTGGGTGGAGCCCCCACAGCTGGGGAGGAGTACGGCAGCGCCTGGGGTGCAGGGTCCAAAGCAAAGAGAACATGGCCAGCACCACTTATCTTCTTCATCATGTCTTCTGCAAATGCCCCATAAACCGCATGGGCTCAAATGGGCTTTGAGATCTTGTTTTGCATATTAAAAGAACAAACTTGCTTTCACAACTGTAAATACCATATAACAGCATGACTTTTCCAGTATTACACTGGATATAGAGTTGTTTCAGTAAATATATTTTGTCTTTTTAAATAGTAAACATTGTAAATAACAATACACATTTTAAGCTTAGAACTACAGATACAAATAAAGATAAAAAGCGATTGTCAGTTTTTCCAGTTGCTAGTGAAAGGCAACTGTAAGCTGAAAATAAAACACAACAAATTCCTTAGGAAAGAGATTATCAAAGGAAAGGCTGAACAACAACTGCCTTCTCCCTGGAATCTCTTTTACGTTTTCTGTTTTTAAACAATAATTTATGTGCATAATAAAAACGCTATAAAAAACCACACACAGAACTTATAAATAAAAATCTGTTTATTTTTTCCCAAGCAGTTTTCCAGATGTTGCTTTAAGGTGTTTATGTACATGTAAAACGCTGACTGCCTCTAGACTGCTTCTTTCACCATCTCACCCATCGCTCAGCACGCCACGTTAAGAGACCATAATCTTTTACAGGAACCAGCCACACTAAAGAAGCATCAGATACATGAAAGAGCAGAGTGACAGCCAGGTTCCCTGCATGGGTGGGTCAGCTCCATCGCACATCTCATCGCACACTCGTCCTTCACCAACACCATCAACGACTGCTTTTCCAGATGTGTAGGACATCACACAGGGATCCAGATGTCACAGCCCAGGGAAAGCAAATGCACGTTCTTAGCACTTACACACAAGTCTTGATGTTTAACAAAACCGTGTGAGGATGTTTTGGGTGTGATTAAACAGAGAACTGGTTCTCTCTCACCCATTGCTCATGTCCTACCCCAAGTCAGGCAGACAGACAGACTACAATTTCCCACAGCTGGCAAACACACCCTCTGCCTTCAACTTTCTCTTCTCAATGATTACATAAAACCAATCCATAAATTCATTAACTTTCAATTGGTAGCTTTAAAATTTCAAGTGGATAATAAACATATAACCAATTTGCATGACTACTTCTCCATAGTCTGCATAGGAAAAAAATAAGATTGTTTTTGTTACTCCATAAAAATAACAGGGACATATAAAGCTTACTCCTTCCTGAGAAATGAAGCAGTTTGCACAGCCAAGACTTTTAAAAAATAAGTTTGAGTGAGACTGATCACACGAAGAGCTAAGAACTGGTTACATTTTGCCTCTGCTCCTACAGCACCACGTGGCACCAGCAGCTACTCAGAGCACCACAAAGCTCATGGATCAGCTTGTGCTTCTGAAACGTTCAGAAGAATGATACTAAAATTGTGCAAGATAAACCATACGAAAGCATCACCTGGATGATGGAAGAAAACGAACGTCTACTGCACAGGCACGTGGTCAATGGAGGTTGCTGAAAGCTGGACTATGACCGGGAGGAGGTCTACCTCTCACACATGGTTTCCACCCACCCTGGCACTGAGGACTGCCTCCAGCATTTCCACTGCTTCCCTCAAGTTGTATGAGAAAGATGTGAACACTGCAACATAACCCCTAGGGCATTTCTCCACCATTAGTTCATGTGTGACCATGGCCGGGGAGCCCCACCCTGAGCAGGCAGGTCCTGGGCCTCCCGGCTGCAGGGCACCGAGCCCAGACCCCTGGTGTTCAGAGAAATACCAGCTTGCTTCCCCATTTACCTGTGCCTGTCTGACATTGTGGTTCTGGATTGCTGGGGGGACCTGGTCCACCCACCTGCCAAAAGCAGGGCCAGCCCAGGTGGTCCTGATGGACCCCTCCATCCTGAGGTTTCAAAGCTCCAGGGAGATCAAGAGCCTGCCTGGATGGCAACGCACCGGTACTTACTTATCTGCACAGTTACAGGTACACACCTTGCTGCCGTTTTAAACTGTTAATTTTTTTGTCCCCTGTGATATGAAGAGCAGAACTAAATTTCTCTTTGAAGAAAACTTTTACCCATTTAAAGACTTGTACACTCATTCTCTCAGTCCTCATTTATCTACACAAACTCAGCCTAAAAGTAACTCAGTTCTCTCTCACATTTCCCAAAAAATGTGCTTGTTTTTTGTGGTGCCTGGAAGTCCTCCAGTTCACCCACACTTTGCCTGAGTGAGTGTGCCCAGCATGAGATGCAGTACTACCAGGGAGATGCTGCCAAGTGGAACAGGGTGGTTGCTCCACATGGTCTGCATGTGATGCTTTCCTACACATGATGACATCCTGCCATTGCTGACTTAACATGGCGTTTCTTCCCCCATTGCCCCTTGGGAATTCTGTGGCATAAGCCCGATTGCCCATCTTACATTGTGCAAGGCCTCATCTGCACATGGATGCTACCCCACATTTCTCCTTTACTGATCACTTGTTATTTTTATCGCTGTTCTCCTGTGTGTTGAGACAATCTCCAGTCCTGCAGGCTCCACGGGGCAGTCTCCTAGCAGTGCTGGGACACCTGCCCTAGGGAAGGATGGAGATTTGCTGCACCTGGAATAAACTGAACATGGCAGGCGTAAGTAGATATAATCTATTTTTGGGGACACCAAAGAAATTCTGGGAGAGGAACCAGGATAATGCACTGGATCTGTATATTGGACAAGCTTTTATAAACTGAAAGTTGAGTTTAAGCTATTGACGTCTCATATATTTCCATCACATTGAAAGACGACGGGAAGATTTTCAGTGACCGTGGGTTTTGTCTTTCAGGTGCTGAAAGACACTGGGAAGATGTATCATGACCGTGGATTTTGTCCTGTGCAAGACTAGAGCCACGACCACCCCACAGGTTCCACGGGGTCAGCAAGCCCTTAAATAGCAGGAAACAGTACTTTATCCAGCCCTTTCTCCACATCATCATGCAGTGGCTCCTTGGAAAGCTTTGTAGTAAGTGGCAAACATTTTCCTGCATTATACAAAGGGAGTGGAAATATTTGGTTTTTTTCTAATTCAGAGTGGGTAGGATTATTAGCAAAAAACTGAGTTTGAAATTAATGTACCACACTGTGTGCACACTACACAGACAATATTTAATTCTCATGAGATAAGGAGAAAGAGCAAATAAAAGACCAGCAAAGGCCTGAGTCATGTAGAAAGTTTTTTCCAAAAAGTACCACCTTCACGCTTCTCAGTGTGGCTTTCCTACCTTTTGCTTGGTGTTTTGTGTTTTTTGGGGGATTTTTTTTTTTTTTTGGTTGGTTGTTTTTTAAATAAATGCAGAACATCACTGGTAATAAATTTTAAAATTAAATGATCCATAAAAACGTACAGCTTGCTGATGCTTTTTCAGGCAGGAGCCCCAGGCACCACACGTCATGGTGCAGCTGCGAAGGGGATGCCGGCTGGATCCCAGCTACAAATCACGATTCTGGGCTTTGCTGTCCGGTGAGACAGAGTTTTGTTTGGAAAATACTGAAAAACTTCTGAAAAGGAAGCTTTCTTAGATCTCCCTTTCAGAAGGATTTTAGCTTCTGTTTGTTCAGAATAAAAATAAAAATCAATATTCTCTGCTCTAGGAAATCCTTGGTTAATACTGGTATGAAAACACAAACCAAAGATAGCTTAGAGTCACCATTCTCTTAGATCTTTCATTGTCAGGTTATTTTCTTGTTTTTAGTATAAAGAGAAACTATGTGATGCAGGGACATTTCTGGTGCACTGATTAGTAATGCGCTGAGCCAAAAGTCCATCAGACCCTACTGCTCCCATCGGTGTGGAAGACTGAATAACTCCAGATGAACACCTAAATACCTGCTGCTGCTGATTGCCAAGTTTTGTTTTGGAAAGGAAAGATACAAACACATGGGAAGAGATTCTTGGGCCTCCACTATTTCATATATTTTTTAAATGTTTTTCCATGTAGTCAGCAAAGACTCATTTTTGAGAAGACATTCATGGTTTGATCTTATTGCTGTCAGTCATGCTGCAGTTGTCTGCATTCTTATGTTGCTGGGGCTGCACATGTTTTCTCCTATGTAAAAGATTTTGAGGTTATAACAATCAGAAGGAATACTGTCTTGATCTAAATACATATAATTTAGCAAGAGGAAAGCTCATGTATTATGTTAACAAGTGCTCACAAGGTTCAATTAAATTCTGCCATCGCAGTTACCCAATATACATTGTTTTTTTGGTGAACAGTCTCCTTGACACCAGAGTTGCCCAGTACAGCAGGGATGTGCAAGACCAGCCAAACCACATAGGAGAAGGGAGGGATGGAAGCTGACAACATCCCCGCCTCCAGCCGGGACTGGCAGGCAGGTGTTTGGGAGAGGTTATAATAAACATACAGAAAATAACATGATTTTTCCTACCAGGTAGCACCTCAAGAATTTAGAAAATTCCTGAAACACATGTGGTGATGGTTTCCCCACCCCATCCCTCCCCCCTGCGCCAGGTCTCCGCATTTCGCAGCACTGATTATCCCTCTGCCTGATCACCTCCACCTCATTAGATCCTTCTGCAGCTCTTTACAGGTTGCTTTATTTTCTTTTGTATTGCAAATAAACTTGCCAACCCTCTGCTGACACCCTTTTATAAGGTGTTATGAACAGCATGGCGGGGCTTCCAGCGCACTCCCTGCCCTGCGCAGGGACCGGGGTGGAGGGATCTGACCATTTTAAATTACTGAGGGGGATGATTTAAATCCTGCTCAATCCCAATGGCAATTAGATGCCTTCCAAAACCCCTGGCAGGCTTCCTGCAAGGCCATTAGGACCACTACCAGCCATACCAGCATTGCTGCCCACAAATGTGGCAGGTAATCCTGCACATCACCCACCACCCCAGCAGCAGGAGGCTGCTGTTGGGTTTTTACAGCTGCTTACGGAATTGATAGCAAGGATAAATATTGGCCATCCAGGAAAATGTTTTCATTCAGGAGTTTAACAATGATGACTTAAACTATTACAGAAAATCGTTTAATATCATTCACAATGCAATCCTGCTCTATTCAGCTGATTGATCAAACAGATGCTAGCAAAAGTCCTGAGTGGGCAATAGAAGGTAAGGAATAAATACAGATAGACACAAGCTTAAAGATCTGATGAAAGATTAAAAAGGTAAAAAGAAACGGCAGCTTTAATAAACAAATTTAAAGTAAACTAGTTACAGCTGGAAAAATAGTGGAAAAATAAGAGAAATTTTGGTTAAAGAATCAACATAAAAGAATCCGAGGCTGAAGGGAGGCACGGGGTAGGCAAAGCTCCAGCAAACCTTCCCTCAAATTCCACAGTCTCCACAACTGAAGGCTTTACCAGGTTTTCACCTCCATAAGTTAAGTGGGAAGAGATTCCAGTTGTGTCGCAGAGACACAGATGTGCTTCTGAGTGCGCGCAGAGCACTTAATTATAAATAATAATAAACACACAAGTGAGCAAGAAAATAAAAACTTTTCTCAAAGGCATAGAGCATCAGTAGAGAGTGAAACCCTTTACCTGGAAAAGCCTACAAGGAGGAAGGAAGGGGGTGACAGCCACAGAGAGCTCCCAAGGGGGAGAATATAATAGAGAAGTTAGTGGTCTGAGAGAAGATACTACAATAAAATGTAGCAGTGATGTTAACAAGACAGCTTTGTGTAAGACTAATAATTTTAAATGTGTTTGTCATTTTTATATCTCCTAAATAATGGTTATGTAAAATAACAAAGAAAAAAAATATGATTATATATATCTGTCAGCAGTACTGGGCTTTTGTGACTCATATTTGTAGGTTTACTCTCCCTACAGTGGATCCTTGTTCAATCCTCTCCCACAGTTCATCCCTGTGGAGCAGAGCACTTAAAATAAATGCTTAGTTTCTAACTTGAAAAATAAATTACTGGAACTTACTTAATAACAACTTCTCAAATATGTGCAAGTGCTTTGCTGGGAAAGGCTTTTTCGAGTGGGTGCTCAGAGACTTGGCTTAACTGGGGTTTTACTGATGCCCTTTTGCATTTGTCCCTACATGAAATGGCTCAGGAGGTAAGACTGTTCTTGACCCAAAATACATATTTATTATCCCCACAGAATACATATTTATGTATCCCCACCAGAAGGATTTGACATGAGAAGCAAGTGAACAAGGAGGACCGGACCCCGACATGAACCAGGAGGCAATGCAAGATGCCACAGCTGCTCGCTGTGGGTTTCGTGATATTTCATGGGAGTCACACAAGTCTTACTCAGCAAAGCGCAACATGCCGCTACACCACCTAGCACTGTCATGAGTTCAGGTTATATCAGTTATTGCTAAAACAGCGTGGGAAAAGTACAGCTGCCTACTTTCCTTCTTAATTAGGAGTAACAGAAAAAAGCACCACACAGGACAGGAGCACAACATAGCATCAGCAAGAACACTGATGTGATGGTTGAGATATTCCTGTCCCACAACCAAATATGAAATGAGTTCATTAGGCAATTCGCTCAGTTCAGTGTGTGAGCCTCGGTGGGACCTGTTAGAGATTTCGGGATAGATGAGCACTACATCAAGTGCATACGCACACTCCAATGTGTGCACATCCCCTTTAATTTCAGTGAAACAATTGAAGTTTCAATAAATACCCCTATTAAAATCTCATGTGATGATGCTGAGTACTCACTGCACTCCATCTCTCTCCCAGCGTGCTAATGAGAAAGACGTGAAAACTATCATCTTCGTCTCTCACTCCTGTGCTAAAAGAGCTCTATAATTATTTTCTGCTCAGTTTCTGCTCATCTGATATCACCAACATGTTCGCATGAGTCAGGCGTTTGTGCTGGGAAATCAAATTTTGCAACTTATGTTCCATCCAGAAACGATGTAAAGTACTGCTGAATCTGGTTTCCTACCCAAATATTTTCATTTTGCTTTTAAATGTCTAAAGGAGCAGTTAAAACAATGCACGCAATACACTGGCATTCAGGCAGGCACATAAAGCATGCAAAAAAACTTCAGCTAGAACAGGTTTCATCTTTTAACATTTTAATGAGCTTCGGGACTTCTATGCATATTAGTTTTGTTGCCCTAATTACTCATTATAATTCTAATGTGCATTTTATATTTAATTACAATGCTTATAAAGATTTGGTATGGACAGTAAATTATTATAACTAGCATGTGCATAATGATTATGAGCTGAATTTATTAACTTTTACACTAGCATTCAGGGCTGGCAACTTCCAATTTCACCTTCATGATTAACCATATTGCCTGATTAAACTAACATTTTTGTGGCATTAATTGCAAATGTCAAAAAAGTCTTTTATTTTCCCAGTTTTTATCAGATTTTAATTTGGCATCCTAACATAGTCTTTTGTTAGTGAAATTGCTCTCCAGTGTGTTAAGATAAAGACTTTCAGGTAAGAGAACAGGTTTTCTGAGATCTGTTTTCTGCCTCAGAAAAACAGATACGAGCAATATTCCAATATATTCATTTATATATATATACACACACATAGTGTTTTACCAATAAAGTAACAAACCTTTACAAGTGAATCAGTATTACTTGTACTTTATATAATTAAGATGGTCTTCCAATAGTCTAGTTTATTAATTTTTCTAACTTATTCAGAGCGGCAACCCTACCTATTCCCAAAGTAATGGAGTGGTTTAATAAATGCTTGTTCATATCAGAAACTTCTCCAGTGTGTGGCAACATTTGAGAGACATACCTTTAACAATCACTGGGCTAAACAACTAATAAGCTTATTTTTTCCCTCTCTTCTTGATGACTTATCAAAAAACCACTGAATTCAGTGGGATCTTGATGTGTACATATACATAAATTTTACATGCAAACATACAAAGTATCAGTAAGAATTCAGTTCAACTCCTGCATTTCTAGATGTAACCCAACGTAGCATTTGTGCTTTTCCCTTTCCTATTCAGGATTTAACTTTACAAACCAGTATGCTTTAAATGTTGATTAATTAAACAATTGTGTAAACACCTCACACTAGCCGTCAGAAAATGAGCGGATTCTCAAGCATTCCCTGCACGTAATTTGATATGTCACAGGGTGCATCAGAATTTCCCCAAATGTGCATCTCCCTCAGCTACACCTAATGGATTGCATTATAACAGACCATCAAAATCACTGGCTGCTGTGCAATTTATGTTTTTGAATATAAAACCTCCCAGTGTTAAGTTGAGAGGAAAGCTTAAAATCCACAAGTAATTGTTATGTGGGAGGAAAAAAAATGAGCAACACAAAATAATACTTAATAAATAATAGGCCAGCAGACAGAAATTCTTAACAATGTGTTTTACAAGTATTTGTGTGACAAGAAAGAAGAGGAAGAAAGTTAACAAAACCTCCCAAAACCAGCAAAGCAAACAAAGACCTCTAGGGAGCTACTTAAGAAAATGCAAGTTAGCGTGCAGGTGGGACTGCTTTGTTTTTCTGTCCATCAGATTTTATCTTACGGCTTCATCTGTTTAATCTTTCTATTTTCCAGCAAAGCATTTTCTAATCATATTCCCTTTAAGGTAGCTTTGTAGATGTACTTTTATCCCCTGATAAAGGAGTTGCTCTAGCATGGGAACACAAACCCCTTTTCTCGAGCAGCCCGTGCTGCAGGTGACAACATCTGAGGGGCAGGCAGCTCCAGGCATGTGCTAGCATCTGCTCCGCGTCCCTGGGTTAGGCAACCTGGGTTCCCCGTGGTTACTACACAGACAAATATTTTTGCGTGAGCATTGACAGTGTCACATCAAACCCCCTTTGGCCACAGACCCGGATGGAAATAGCCCCTGCACTGTCAGCAGGGCGCTGGCCCTGGCGGGGGGGGATGCTCCCCCGCTCTCTTTAGCCCCTGCCATCCAGCCTAGCTGGTGTGACTCTCCATCTTTTTGCAAATAGCTACGTCCCATTTGATAGAACACGTCCTGCCACTATATAGGAATTAACAATATGAACAAAAACCTCAGGTCCATGCACTCCCCGCAATCGGGGACCTCATAACGTACATCAGAGCAGCTGGGGGAGGACAGCCAGGTCAGGAGTATCTCATATCTGCATTTGTCCAACGGCATCGCACTCGCCTTTTCCGCAAGCGTAATTGAAACCACAATGAACAAACATGAAATAAATCCTGCATTTGCATACAGGACTTGTTGGTAATTTAGAAGGAACAGATGCACAGAACATAAATAGGGATATAAATGTTCAGTGTTTGGCGTTGTTTGATACAGTAGAGTTGGTTTTAATCTTTCATTGGCCAGTGCAACTTGATTCAGATTTAACTGAAGTTAAAGTCTTTATATTGACTTCAGTGGGCTTTGAATGAGGCTCAAAGATCTGCAATAAAAGAGAATTTCACAGTTTTCAGAACAAAAAAAGTAAAAAACCCCTGCAACTTGAAAGAGCGCTAGTATAACAAAGACAGCTCTTGTCATGTAATCCCTCTTTTTATACACTATTGCTCTTACTGCTGTAATTTGAGGGAAAAGTTGTCATCGATACTTTCTCATCAGCAAAGAATGGCCGAGCATCTGTAACTACCTGAGTTGAAAGAACAAGCTTTTGTCTCATGGCATAAAACATTGAATCGACAGGACCCAGCAGAACTGCCAATGGTCTTTTTTGAAATATATGAAGGGGATCTATTAGAAAAGGGTTTAAAACTTTCAGTGTGGTATGTAGGGAGATTGAGAGGCACAACTTCTGAGTCCTGACACTGCACCCACTGTAAGAGGGGGAAAGCGTGTTTGCTTGGAGGTAGGTGACACCTGGGCACTGCGGCACCGATGGGCAGTGGCTGGTGAGGAGGGCGCATGAGTCTGTAACGGGGTGCAGGTCTCCTGCTAGAGGAGAGGTGGCAGAGCCTGAGCAAAGTGTTGCAGAGCCTCAGCAACATATAACAGAGCATGACGCCCCTAGTGAGTAATTTTGCAAGTGCTGGCTGGAGGACTTCAAGGTGAAGGGCTTCTCTCTGAAATTCAAGAGAGCATCTCCCCAACGAGAAGGCGTCTTGGGAATGGCTGGGGTTAGCTTTTCCCACGTGGCATGCACACTAGTCTAATTTTCATTCCTCTTTTGCATTCACTCTATTAAGTTACATTTCTCCATGAGTTGAGAGCGACTGCACGGCCCCATGCAGGCAGCGAGGAAAGCCCAGCAATGGGGAGCTTTGTGCTGAAAGGCAGGGCAGTGTCGCCTCAACTAACAACTGTGAGGTTTAAGTAGCGGGAAAGATAAAGATATTTTACTCCATGCAAGCTTGCTGTTAAATATTGCAGTACTCCATGTACAGGAGCAAATATACATCTCTGGGTAATGCTGGAGGACCGGAGCTAGCTTGGGAAAGGGACGTTTCCATATGGGACAGGAACACCAACATGGCAGGACGTGAGGGGAAGAAGGATGATGTGCTGCCATGTCTGTTTGCCCAGGGGAGCCAGGCATCCTACCTGAGCCAGGCTCACCAGCTGCCCCACCAGGCACTCGCATCAAACCTCCCTCTCTCGGCAGTTCCTACTGGAAAATCTTCTGCACAATTAATGTGCCCTCGCACTCTGCTGTGGTTTCTTTATCTCAGCAATTTATTCAAACGTGTGTGGAGGTGAAAGGGAAAAAAATGAGTATCAGCATCCTGGAGTGGTACTAAGGAATGAGGAGGAAAGGGGATGCTTTCATACATCTGATGCCAATCCAGAAAGAAGAGTTGGCCGGGAGCCTGGGTGCGAACAAACATGAGCGCTTTTACTTTGTTATTTCTCTCCCTCTAAGGAAGATAAAAGCAATGGACTTCAACAAATTCCAGGAATTACTAAGTAGATCTTTTGGCAGTAAAGCTGAGGAGAAAGCGAATTAAAGCAAGCTGGTAGTTTTCCAAGGAAAGAAAGTTTGGAACAAAAATGCACAATATCTCAGAGTAGGTCAGAAATGCATCAAGAGACCTGCTCGAGTCCCATCAGAGCACATCCAGGAAGCTAAAGCACAAAAACAGATAAGGCAGGCATGAGACATCGAGGGCAATGAGAAACCATACCGTACCTACATTATCAGTATTAAAGAAAAAAATTTACCCTGCTGCTCAGTACTACCCCTGTGTGGTGCCCAGACCACTGAAATACTCATCATGGTGGGTTTCTGTACCACCACCCTTGCAGCTTGACCCTACTGGAAAACGCAACACAATCACTAATCAGAAACCTGAACACTGGACCCAGAACAAACCCTGGGGACCCACAGCCCTTTGGCCTGGCAAGGAGCCTTTTGATGACAATTTTCTAAATAATTTTGCATCCTCACCATGGACATTTTTTTTCACCCATGTTTCTGACACTTGCACCTGTAAGTGCCACATGTCAAAAGCTTATGAATGTCAACACATGACATCTTCTGCCTCCCTGGCGATAAATGGGAATTAGTGAGACAATGTGATTTGTTGTTGAATCCACAGTAGCTGTTACCCTCCTCAGGTTATCTCCCAGGTACAAACACATCTTATTACAGTTCCAGCATGTGTCTGGGAACTAGAGACGTGCCAGGCGACTGCCAATTTCCTCTGCACAACAGGTCCCCAGGACCTCGCCCAGCCTTTCTAAGGTCTCAGAAATAACAGTTTCATCATTATTTGCTTTGTGTAGATCTTTGATGAAGTTTATTATCCTCATCTGATGACTTGAGACAACCGTTACCTTATAGAAGACTGTTCTCTATCTACTGCAGATTAAGCTTTATTTGTCTGCCCTTGGTATACGGTCCTGGTGGCGTGCAGGTGACCAACCTTCCCTTCTTCTGAGATGGTGGAGCAGAAAAACAGGAGGAGGCATCTGACAACATGCAGTGCTGGGAAGAGAAACCAATACCTCCCAGAAATGCTCAACAGACACATTATCTAGTGCAAACCACCTGCTTTATGGGGCACTAGTGTGGTCTCAGCTGAAGTTCAAAAAGTTCAGTAAAGCAGAAGGAATTGGGATTAGCAGAGCTGGAAAAGATATTTTACTAGGGACACATTGCATCACTAAATATGCAAGACCGAAGAAAAAAGGAATTAGCTCTTCCCCATCTTGTTTATGGGCCATGCAAGCGGTAATCAACCAAAATTGAAACAAGGAAGATTTAGGTCAGTTAAGTTATTGCTGGAAGAGATTGCTTAAGGAGACTGTCAAGGTGCTCTTTCTCTCTCTCTTTTTTTTTTTTTAAATTTATTTTAAAAGAAAAGGTTGACAATTTGAATACCGGCATCTGCATCTGGACAGCAGCATCAGCCTGACTCCTCAGTTCCTCCTCCGGGGTTGAATTTTTGTGGTCTCTGAGACCCTGGGATTATTAAGCATCAGAACAGTTCCTATAATGGCAAATTCCTTTACTCATTTCTGTAGATACTAGCGTTGTGTTTAAGGTTATATTCCATTTTTCAACACAATGGGAAAAAAAGAAATTATACTTTTCTCAGCTTCCAATAGTAATGAAATCTCTAGGTTCATGCCTAACTACAAAAATGAGGTAAGTACTGAAATTGGATTTGGAATTCAAAAAAATAAGTCAAGAGACAGAAGTAGAACTTTTTTTGCAGAAAACTTATCATGTACACCTTGGATCTGATTTGATATATTCTACATATATAACAAAGTAGCTAGGTGTACTCACCAAAATGATATTTCTAAGGACAGAACTCATTACTACTGTATAATAAATGGAAGCATAAGTCAGAGTTAGCACTGAACAGATTGTTTGGGGTTGCAAAGACAGCAGCTGTCACAGCTTGACAGCTTTCTTGTTAGTGAATCAGCTTTACTGACAGTCTTTTTGATTGAAAACCACTGTTCGCTGACAGTGTGTTATAGCTGATATACATATGTACCTCATGAAGAATGAGAGAGAGTCATAAAAGGTCTAGAAGCTATTGCTCTATATCAAAAAGAAGTGAAGTTTACATAAAGGGTTTTTTGGTTTCTCCCCCCTCCCCAGTAATCTGTGGCAGAGGTAAGTTGATAGAAACAGGACAATCTATACGGTACGTGACAAGCACACACGCACGCAGAGTCAAGTCCAAAGCGTTTTTTCTACCTAAAAGCAATAAAGCCACAGAAATACTAGTTGCTTTCAAACACTCTCACTAAAAGTTTATGCAATTGAAAAAGTTGAGAAATAAAATTATAGAAATAAAACTCAGTGCAACTCTGACAGGGGCTTCCTAGATCTCCTGCTAGCCCAAAGGAGGGATCTGCTAGAGTAGATATATCCATATTAGTTCAAAAAAGAACCCATTTACTTTGAGTCACATTTTACTTTTCTCTTATATGCTGCATCTGTGTCAATGGTTTCGATTGGCAGCTCCACAGGACGGGGAGCATTAGATTCTGCTTTCTGCAGCATGCTCAAAATACCTGTGCAAAAACACCATCACCACTGCATGGCCGAGTACAGTGGAGCATCTCTGTTAACAGAGCCACCCACTCTGCAGTACGCTGAGCTCTTCATTAAACACATGATCTGCATACTTATGGCACAAAAAAATTAGCTGGCTGTGGTAAAGGACGTATTGTATTGAAAGAAATGCATCTCAGGGGTCTCTCTCCCCCCCCCCCCCCCCATCTGTATTTATTTATAAGATTGTCCATATAAAGTAGCTTCTTCCACCTCAGTTTTGTGGTATTTCAACAGATAAAAGCCAATGAACTGGGCACAATGGATGTCACCTTTTATTCTGAGATCATTGCTTAAAACAAAGCACACATGATGCTGTGCTGAGGAAGACCAAAGCCAAAAAATGAGAGGTATTTATGAACACCAGAAACATCCAGGGCTTTGCAGTTTGTCCCTGATGGTCATTTATATTCTTCTTACAACTGCTCATTTCCAAAGAATGTCACATATTACTCAAGAAGCGACAACAGATCACAAGTCAACACTTGGATGCAGACCTGACTTTATATGAGAAGTCTGGAATACTGGGATTTCCCCACTTAAACATTTAATTGCAGCATTAAAAGGTAATTCCCAATTTGCTCTTTTTCTTGAGATTCTCTTTTGCCATTAATAACAGGTGCAGAAGCAGTGAGCACCTGAAATTTGAGACAATTGATATTAAACAGAATTTTGTTCAAAATACACTGGAGATAGTGCATTTTGAAATGAATTTTTCTGAATTTATGAACTGAATTCTTTCAGTCTAGAAATGACTATCGCGATCTTTGTGCAGTGTGCAACAGGTATCAAAGTAACTGAAGCAATATGGTCCGTAATGTTATTTGTCTTTGGGAAGCAACACTAAGTGCAGCATGCCTGCAAGGCATCAGAGCTTTCATCGCAAGAGCTTGTGTTTGCTCTACAACTCTAACGTCCAAAAAAGGTCACATCAGCCTCAAAATAGTATGTTTTTATTTGAGAAGAGGCAGAAAATATGAAGAGAACCAGCTTTATGAATTATAATGCCTGAAGAATGACGTTGGCATTTTTTCCTTTCTTTTTTGTCAACAGCACTGCTTTGTTTTAAACTATAAAAGCAGAAATATTACTTCTCAAAGCTCCCCTAGCTCAGATCTAGTGCCTACACCACACACTTGCTAATACCAGCCAAATTGCAGAGGTTATTAAAACCTAATTTAGCAATCTCACCAGGGGACAAACAAGTTGTAACAATATCATTACAGTCTTATCAGGGACTGGATGTCTCGTTGAAATGCCAAGTGTAGTCAGGGTAGGAGCCAACGGGGACCATCGCTGCGCGGCATCACGGCCGTACCCATACATTCACAAGTTATGCTAAACAGATTTCTTTTGCAGAACCATTTCAAAGCAGCAATGACTGCTGCTGGAAAAAAAATAAAAAAAATAAATCAGGGATGGAGGGTTTTGCAAGACTGTTCAGCCTTGTCTTTTCATGACTCCAGCTAGTGTCACCAGCTGCACTCAAAACCCCTTTAGACTGTCACCTCAAAGGTACTGTGCTTGCAAGGGAGAGGGAAGACTAAGTCTTAGACCAACAGCAACAAGGAAGACTACAATTACTAGGAGAAATATTGCTTTACAACATGTTGACGATTACGAGAAATATTTTAAGTAATTGTTTTTGCTGAAGAGCAATCTGGGCAAGTGAACACTCCTGGAAGCTGAAGAGCTCTCCATTAATTTTGGCTCTAGTTTGGAGTCTAACACAGCCTGCTGCATACTTCAAATTGCTTCTTGAAATGCATAAGCTCTTTAGAGATGAGTCATCTTCTATTAAGACTTCAATTTTCCTGAACTGTATTTTAGCTGGTATTTAAAGTGGGATCACCTGGAGGCTGAAGAGCTAGAAATGGTTCAGAGCTGGGAGAAAGCATTCATTCCAGGCAGGATTGACTTTCCAGGAGTGCTTTTCCTCAGTCACTACAAACACTTCCTCACTTTGCATCCCATCAAGTTTGAGGGCGTTAACATCCCACCTGCGGATGTGAAATTTTAGCATGTCCAAAGATGACAGTGAGTTGCATGCTGACCCTCCAGGGGGCTAGCACTGCACCCTGGGAAGCCAGCCCCATCGAGAGGAGCACACTCCTGCTGATGCCAGGAGAAAGAGCAGTGAGAAAGGCACCTTCACCAGAGGTGGATGCACAGAGGTGTCCAGAATCTTACTGTAACCTTATTTTGACTTTAAAATGACAGCACAAGTGGAAAAGTACACAAGAGTTATTAAAAAAACTTCATTAATTTTTTTCGTCCACTAATTCATGATCTGGTGCCCATGCTTTCACCAACAATGGCCTAAAGCCTTTACATTGTGCCTTTGCAACAGCCACCAACAACATATCGTTGACAATATTTTTCACCAATATTAGGAGACCTTGTCACGGATGATCTATTATTTGTTACAGCACAGTCTCCCAGAGATGCATAAACATAATGAACAGCATTTACTGGTGTACCATAATTATACAATATGTGGACCTGTAACTACTGGCAGAGTGTAAATATGGGCAAATTAGTACAGTTATTTTTATTTCAAGGACTTGTTTTCCTGGTGACAAGGAACAGAGATTACTTTCAAATGGGTAATCATGGCAGTCCTCAGAATTAATCACTGCAGAAATGACAAATAATCAGCACCCATAGGCTTCTGAAACAATAAAATCCAGATTTGAATAATAGAAACAATCTTTTAATAGCTAGGTCAGACATGCTGCTTCCAAGAAAACAGTGCTTGAAAAAGGATTTGTTTGCACATGCTTTAATAGCTCTCTAACTCCTCAGTGTGGTTCACAGATTGGTGTTGGAGATACTCTTCACATAACGAAGGGAGAATGTGAGGTGGTTTTCAGTGTCTTAAACCCTTAATTTGCCTTTGCATCCGAAAGCTGGGCTATTACAGCAGCAATACTGGTGTTACACTGGAACAGAATCTCCTTTTCCACTGAAGGAGCCAAGCTGCATCCTTGTTCTGCAGCTTCATATGTCACTGGTCTACCCAAGACCTTTATGGAGAGAAGAGGCAGCTCACTCAACAAGGCTGCTGTCCTTACACATCTGCACTGCACCACTGGCAAATGCAGGTTGCACCCCCCGGCTCCCCCCAAAATAGCCCAAAAATCACTTCGGGGGGCAGGGGGAAATCACTTGGCAGAGTTAGGCAGAGATTTTCTTTAAGAAGATCAAAAATGTACTCCTTATCTGTTGGAGGGATATCTTGAGTACTAATACTCTAACTTCTTCAAATACAAGACCTCGTTTCATGTTGCCAAAGCCCTTGATTATGTGTTGTGGCAGCAGAATGCCATCTACATGAAGGAGCATTATAATCAATTATGTCACGCTTCAATATGAGCAAAGTTTTTCAGAAATATGCAGTAAATGTGCAGCAGTTTGCAGAATCTAATAGTAAACTATTACACCGCAGAAAGAAATCAATGTTAATTTAGGAGCCAAATTGCACTCGAGTCAGAAACTTGAACTATGTTGTTTTAATCTGACTTCTGAAATGTTAATAAAAACACCTGAAGGACATAAAATAACAAACATTAGTTTCATAAGAGGCTTCTTTCTCCACCAGTGAGGAGAAAGATATTTTTTTCAAATCAACTATATTCTTTCCCCATCCAACCAACTGGGGTGGTTTTAAGTATATGGCCAGTTTTTATTGAATTGGTCTAAATGGTTTTTCATTAAGTGTTACTATGAGATAAGACATCATATAACTCATACAAGGGATCTCAGTGATAAGAATAGCTTGCAAATCAAGTAAATAAGAATTTAGTCCTAATGTTGACCGAAAATAACAAAAAAACCCCCCAAAAGTAAGAAAACTCCAACTCTGATTACATTGTGCATGATGAAAAACTCCATTTTATAGGATAGCAGAAAATTCTTCAAAGATCTTTATCTTCTGCAAAAAAACCCCTGTTCTTATTTGCATTAGTTTCACCTGAAATATTTTGATAGCAGCTCCTTGTCTGGATGGCTGGACCCAAAGACAAGCTCTGCTATTATTAACTTAAACCATGATCAAAGTTTTCATCTCAGCTGTGCTAGCATCTAATCTCTTTTATCTAGAGTAGGTGGCTTTGTAGTCTCATATATTTGACCCACCAATACAGAAACTAATTACACCGTTATTTCTCTGCTCTGAGCTGTGTATTATGTACTGCAGGAAAGATATCCTCTTCATCGTTCCTCTGAAGGCCTTCCTATGTCTTTGTAATTGAAATAGTAGCTCAGATGTAAAAGTTATAACTACTGAACTAGAACATCTGTACAACACAGAATACGATTTTTTGAATTAGGTTAATATTTAACAATAACAGGAAAGAGATGGTCTTGATGGACTAATACATGAACCTCCACATCCGTGTCACTCCTGACCTGCCTGTGTTGCAGACTGCCAATGCGTCCTTCGAGAAGTTAGCCCACGGTCCCCCCAACAGTGCCTTGTGGAGCAGCACTATTCTCACCATTCAAAACGCTAACACAACTCTAACTTTGATCTTTTGCAACAGCTTTTCAGATGAAAAAGTGAAGGGAGGACACCATCCATTCCCCAGGCAGGTAGGACAAAATGAAAGGGGACCAACCCATGCATCCTTCTTCCCAAAAAAACCAGAAAATTTATGGAAAACAAGGCAGCCTGAAGTCATGCTTTGAACACAGCTTAGCCTGGCCAGGGTTCTCTCTTACTCTTGCAGACTCCAATCCACCATGCGAGACAAGTCCATGGTGTGTGCCAGCATTACCTTCGCCAGCACATCTGAGACCAAGAAGGTTTGAACGGAGTGAGGAGTCACATTCTGGAAAGCTCACATTGCAATAAACCCCATTGATCCATTAACAGAATCAAATATGAACCAGTAGTCAGATTTCCAGGAGTCCCCAGTGTGACTTAGAAGCCAAAATCCCATTTTTGAAAGGTAACCAGAGAATTTAGGAAAACTTGTTTCACAGAAGCCAGTGAAACCACACTCTAGAGTGCTTTTAGCTTTTCAGAGTGTAATTTTGATACTTCAGAAGGGTATTGGAAAGTTCAGTCTTCCAAGGCTCCACACACACATACCTCTCAAAATGGTCGGTGGGAATTGTGGCTGCTCAGTACCTGCAAATTGCTCTCCGTCATTACAATATTGGGAAATACTTTGTGATTAAAGAGAGACTGACCTACATAATGCAGTTTTAAATGTGTGAATTTCAGCCAGATGGATAATATCAACCACTGCAACACCAAGACAAGGTCTTTCTGTTCCACGGTCAAATATGAACATATGACTTCATTTCACGTGGGTGCAATTCTGTTTGAAGGATTGACATGACCGAATTTACTTGATATAAATGACACCGTAAAGAAAAGCAGTAACCTCTCCTCCACAGTTTTGTTCTTTCAGAGAACTGGTTTTAGCTGGTTTAAAAGAAAAAACTTTGTAATTGGATGGAAGCGTCCTCACTGAGAGGAACCATTTACGATTAAGTTTCAGGTCCCTTAAGGATGTAAGATGCAGCACCCTTGACTGAAGTTGCTATTATTATTATTACAACAGACAAGGCTGTTCCTTCTCAGGCTGGCTAACAAGCAAACAATATTGCAAAAACAAAGATGCAAACAAACACGTACAACTGTTCAATACATTGTCCATGTTGTTTTAAGAAAAAAAAAAAAAAGAAGTTGCACTTACATCTCAAAATACATTTATGTAG
Source organism: Aptenodytes patagonicus (assembly GCF_965638725.1). NCBI lineage: Eukaryota > Metazoa > Chordata > Aves > Sphenisciformes > Spheniscidae > Aptenodytes > Aptenodytes patagonicus. The sequence goes on along the minus strand of NC_134953.1, from coordinate 57,482,418 downwards.
ACTCTGGTTTCTCCAAAGTGACTCCTGTTCTCCTAAAACAAATGCTGACCATAACCCTCAAGTCCTAAATTTAGTCAGGGATATAAATATGAAGCTGCACATCTGTGGCTATTAAAAATGGATAGAAGCAGAGTTATTTATTTATGCTTAAACAGAATCCCCCTCCTCTCCTCTATTATATTATAACGTGGAAATTGAAACTGCAAATTGCTCTGAGTAATTTTATACTTGGTTCTCCTCTGCTTTGGTACGGAGACCTTCAGAAAATATTTGGGCATTGCCTTTTTATTTAATAACGCATTCACCTTGATTGAGGGAAATTTTCTTTGTTGAATCCAAAATAAAAAACCTTGCCAAGGAAATGTTTCTCGTAGGTCAGCAACAGTTCACAGCAAGACACTTTCTGGGAAAATAAAGTCACAGCAACGTGTCCAGGTATTAGAAGCCCCAACAAACACTGAAGTCCTATAATGTTTTCCTCCAGTAGGTTTAAGGTTACAGATATAATTAGGTTAGAGTGGCTTGTACAGTATGTCTGATTTCAAAGTAAAATCAGAGTATTATGCATAATAGTATGCAAAGCGCCATAGCAACAGTAAGGCAGACTTCTAAGAAATGCTAATGAGATAAGCTGTTCTGCAAAACCCCTAACCTGTCCAAGCAAAAAACAAACACATTACTTAAAATTCATACAAGTAATCCACACATTCCTCCTATAAAAAAACCCCACAACATAAAATGTCTTATCAAACTGTCACAGCAGGAAGGACATGAGCAGGAAGGGGACATAAAATCTGTACAGCAGATACCTTTCATAAGCAGCTTGCTGCTCCCTGAAAACCCAGTCCCGCACGACTGACACTGCTCTGGCTGAAAACAAGTGGCAGAACTCGGATGCCGGAGCCTGGGAGGGTGGGCAGCAGCCCAGGGTCCTTCTGCTCTGGACTTGAACCAGACCACCGCAAGCCAGGTGATGCAGTGCCTGCTCTAAGCACACACCCGGGGTCCAGAGGCAGAGGAAAACTTGATGAAAGGAGGAAAAGAGACCAAAACAAACCCAACAAATCAACTTTGATGATTTACTGAAGAACATGAAACACACGTAAAAAGGAAAGGGTAAAGGAGGCAGCATCATTTCAAACACAGAATATGACCAATTCAGTGACCGCAATTGTTTTATATTTCAGGTTAAGACAGGGAAAGAATAATGCAGGAAGTACTTGAATAAACGAAACTGATACAAAACCAATTGGCCTAAAAACTTGAAAAGTATATTCAAGAGCTGAAATGAAGCAAATGCAGAGCTATGATGTTATTTCTGAGGTGCGGGGCAAGTGCCTAACGCAGCCTCCATGAGCCCTTTTCAGAAAAGGAGAGAGCAACAGAAGCCAGGGAATTACAAGTCAGTCCATTTATCTCCAATCCCTATAAAAATGCTGTTCAAATAATCAAAGATGTGAAAGTACCTGGAAGATAACAAGAAGAGAGGAATCACCAACAGGTTTGTTAAGAATATATTGTGTCGGGTCATCAGTTCCTGCAGGGAACGGCAGTGGATGCTACAACTTAACTGCAGCACACATTTGACCATGTCTCCCATGCATGAGCAAGCTGGGCTTGGCTAAACGCTACCTTTACGTGGGTGCACATTGTCTGGAAGGCTGTGCTCATGGGTCTGCTATGCTGTCTGCTCAGCCGGACATCAGTCTTGGGCCTGCTGCTGGTGGGGGTTTTCATTAACACCATTATCAAAGATGAGAACCCTGAAACAACCCTGATAAATTGAAGAAGTGGCCTGAAAACTTGTCAGCACCAAACAGGAATGAGTTCAACACTTAGGATTCATCAGCTGGATGAATATGGTGAGACAGCTGTTCTGCAAAGAGTGACTGGGGCTGCCGGGAGTAAAACCCTGCTAAAGTGTCCTGTTGTCACAGGGAAGGCAAATGCCCTAGCCAAATATACACACAGGCATCAGAAATAATCCTTCCACACCCTTGGCAATCCAACGCCTCACCTGGCATGCTAGCTCAAGTTTTAAATACCTTATTCGAGAAAGCCCTTCCCTAGCACCAACTGATCTACAGAAAAGAAATATTTAGTCAATCCCTTAGAAAACATGACCCAAGAATAAAGATGAGATGAATCAGGGCTGGTGAACATAAGTAGGTAAACATGAGGAGCACAAGTCCACTGCCTTCAAAGAGATTGAAAGGTGAGATTGATCTGTTCTCCATTCCTCAGAAGACAGGTGAGGAATGGGGTTGTAATTCTGCAAGGAAGGTTCACATTAGACACTGTGAAAAATGTTCAGTTAAGGGCTGTGATTGAGTAGAGTATGCTGCCTGTGGAGCTGCCATCACTGGAGACACTTTACGGAGGGACTGGGCAAACATCTATTGGCAACACTGATTCAGGGGCACGACTTACAAGGTTAATATAGTTTTTACAGGTTATCATATAGTCTATTCACTTCCATTTTCCTTTTTCAATATTTTCAAGATCTAATGGAAAATATCTGTGCAAAGAGATGTTGTTGCAAGCAGACGTGGCTCAATATCTAGAATATTTTGAATTATCTTTATATTGTTTGTATTTACGGTCTACAAAATTTGGCAGATGAGCTTCCTCTTCTGTAGACTGCAGCACATCGGAGGCAGGAGAACTGCTGCAGGTTGAGCCCAGGCTGCACTATGCATCATTTCCTTCAAAGCGACTTGTGCCAGAAAAACTACTGGGAGTCCTGGCTCAGAAATGAAGAGCTGTCCTCCCTCCTGTGCTGCCAGGAAGACCCCAAGACAGCCAAACCAACAGACATGACAGGACCAGGCCATACCAGCTGGGCTTCCTCAGCACAGGAACTGTAATTTTCACCTCCCCAGTAAGCACCAATGATTCTGGCCTTCAATTTACAGCATGATGGGATTCATAAAGGCTGAAATTAAATTATTGTCTTTTAATTTCAACTGAATGGTTTTTTTCCCCTCTCCCAAGCCATCGGATCTTAATTCAGTAAAGACTGCAAGATCCAGCTTTAACAGAGCTGTTCAAGATACAATTACAGAAAACCAGACCCTTAGTGTATATTGTCTGAAAAAAGGAACACTGCAATACAGCTCCACTTTAAAAGTCCACATTTGCTATTTACTTAGGTAGCTGACAATTTTACATAAATTAAAATAAACACCAGTTTCATGATGCACACATCTCACTCTTCATCATCTCAGCATGGCCTCAATGCTTCTGGAGATTCTCGCATTTAGCAACTGCCTTTAATATTTTTTAAGCACGGCACTAATAAACCAGAAGAGAGTCAGCGAAGCTACAGTACCGTATATACAGTTTCAGACCAGCTTTCGGATGACATATTAAAGTCTTGCTAATCCAGACACTGTTTCGTTCAAAGTGGGATTCAATATAATAATCTATAAATCAGTATTTGCTTTATAAAATGTAATGGAAAATGCTAATAAGATGTACTTGTGAAATGAAATTGGATTATATCTTATCTATTTTAACTTGATTTAGTATAGTATTCCTTCTTCATAAACCACAGTCTCAATTTCTTTTCTCTTCCCCCCCCCCCCCCCCCCCCGAATTCAAGCAGACAAATGCACCACAGATTCTCAGGCCACCATTTTTAAAAGGGAAATTATGGGGGACAGACATAAATTAAGTAGAAAATGTAGATTATGCAATATGAAACAGTATAAAGAAAAAACCTTGCAAAGTCATTAGAGTTATAATTTATGTGCTGTAAGGCAGACAGCAAGCTGGTTGTTTATGTATGGTTGGAAGTTGCCCAGCCAAGAAACTTGAAATTCAGAAAGTAATTTAAACCTGGTAATTTTCTTGTACATGCTTGGATGACTGAACAACAGCTATATGCGATGAATATCCATATTCAAAATTATGCTTATATCCACCGTAACCGCTCAGGGCTCATTGATACATTCTATTAACTGGGCATAATAAAACCTTGATTTATTCACAGTTATCAGGTCTGGAGTAAAGAACGTTCCTTTTAATAACAGGGAAACAGGATTAAAAATTGTCAGAAGCAGCGGTTAAGCGATCATATTCATGCAAATGTAGTGCTGTACCATCATCGTTCTGTGTGCTGGAGATTGTACGTCAAGATGTTGCTGTACAAGACACGGTGGAGGGACACAGTGATGAAACAGGGTTTACTCAGACTCTGAGATGATGTGGTGCTTCTACAGCACATGACTGCCCATACCCCATCAGATCATAAGGGTGCAAGAGCAGGAGGTGAAGCATAAGCCACACACGTTACTTCCAAGAGTATTTTCTATTGTAAGCACTGCAGGTGGGAAAGGTGATAGATATTTTGTAAAGTTACAGGATCCCTGTAAGACTAAAGGAGGGGAGTTTGGTGTGCTGGTCACAGCTTCAGTGACGCTCGCTGAGGAACCAAATCTCGAGTAAGTGGAATTAAACACGTGGTGGAGGTACCTGGCAGATGGGCACAACATCCCTGTACCAGAAGTACAATAACCGAATAACACCTGGGTGGGTGAGGAGCAGCAGAGGCTGCAGAGCTTGTGCTGAGCCCATGTGGCAGGGCATTAGCAGGAGAATTAAAAAAGTTTGCAAAACCAGAGAAAATAAAGGAATGGGATTTTTTTTTTGGGGGGTGGGGGGTGGAGGGAGAAAGCCTTTCTCTTATTAGTTTGTTAGACAAATGAACACATATTTTCTTAAAAGAAAAAACAGGACTGAAGAATATTTGACTAAGGAAACTGCCCAACCCAGTGTAACAAAAGGACCTGAAGGCTTCCTCTCTTCTTTTATATTTCTCTTGTTAAGATCTTTCCAGATTTAAAACAAATTTGATAGACATTTCTTGTAAACAGTGAATAGTAGACAAACCATAGCTCTCCTAAATGAAATATTTAGCTTTTACTGACAGAAAGCTGCCCTTCCAGGCCAACTCAACAGACAGCAAACGGGCATAATTCTGCTGGTTTGATCATGCACACAACATCCCTTTTTGAATGGGACTGCCCATGCCGAGGTGCTGCGAAGCGAAGCTCATCCCAGCAGCATTGGCCACCGCAGTGCTGCAGCACATCCCACCCGCCACAAACAACGTGCCCACAGGGCTGATGACAACAAGACGAGCTCTCAGCATTGGCCACCTCCAGCGTGACCCTCTCCTAAATGCCACGAGCCATTTTTCTGCCTGGTCAGAACAGATGAGCATCATCAGCAGGGAGCAGATGTTCGGAGTACTTTTGCATTGCGCTTAACTGGCGAGGGGACAACATACAAATCCAAACAACAGTGCATTAGCAATTAGCTGACTACGACAAATCATTCATGTATACAAACTGTTTCATGCTGTAGCCAGGTCCTAGTTTTACATTGCCCAATTTTACACCCATCCCCCCCCCCCCCCCGTTTTCTTCTTTAGTTGCAAGAAATATTAAAAAAAACCCAAACAAACAACCAACAACTCTGTATGTCCCCAGTGCAGACTTAAAAGTTTGCCTGAACCTGGTATAATGCCACATGCATCCACACTATGGCCAAGGACACTTCCAGCTTAGCCCAGGTAGCTGAATCAGGACAAAGATCAGCTTGGACACTTTTTTCAAGTATTTACTGAGCTTGTTGGTTGATTTAGTAGTCTGTAACATGTTTCTCCCTGCAGATAGAGGTACCCTTACACTGTGTGCTGCAGTCAAACCTGAGCACCTCTTGCTTGTGGTATGCACCAAGGAGGAATATGACCTCCTGAGCCTGCACATCCTTTGACACAGGCACACTGTTTCTCCCATTACCCCCTTGCTTGGTGTTCAGGGAGAGCAAATCCCATCCCACCTGCAACCCAGCCTCTGCTGCTGGCCACACGGGAGTCGTTGGTCCCGCTCCCAGCTGCCACAGTGAGACCTTTGCTCATCATGCAGACCTACAGCGGGGGCTGGAGGAAGAGCCAAGGGCTGGTACAGGAACAAACCATCACTGCTCAGCTTTACCTTCCAAATGCTGTCAAAGCTGATCTTTCCCACCCACAAAGATATCTGACAGACTCAAAACTCACGTTAAGAAAATGGTAAACGGAGGTCAGAAATAGTTCCAGCTTTGACATGAACTGGGGTGCAGAGCACGCGCCAACTAGCACATCAGCTGTGCACTGCATTTAAGCTTGAGATTTGGCTTTGGCCAACTAAGTCGATGCTTTTATCTGAACTAAACCTCATGTAAGTCTAGATCCTTGCTCAGAAGGCAAGAGAGATTCCATGAGTTTACCACCTCTTCTGTGCCTTTTTTTTTTTTTTAAACAAAAACCCCTCAAACACCAAAACAACTGCTACCCAGGCTTACCAACTTTTCCCTTTCTGTGAACACTTAGAAAGCCTCTGAGACAGCTAGTTTCACCCTTATTAAAATCCCCATGATATGATATAATACAGATGCAATTTGTTTTGCTAAAACTAGACTGAGCTCACCATTTCTTATGGTCCCTATTGCAAGTTATTTATCTAACAACACAAAATATTTGAGTACAGCTTGTGTACTGTGAAAGGTGTTGCCTCAAAACACCCAGGGCGCACCTATGCAAGTATCTGCACAACTCCTCTTATTGACAATCTTCCACTAACAACATACTGTGCAAAAAATAATGTTCACTTGTTCCATAGGACACCATCCATTGTGGCTTTTCCTCCCACATAGCCCCTCGTTTTTAGGGCACTGCCTGCTTTCAGGAATTCAGCAAAACTGATGTAGGTGGAAACACATCAACGAGGGCAAAGCAGCCGTGAGAATGGTGATGGACTCTGCATGAGCCTCCTTGAGCTGCTCTGCAGTTGAAGTCTGTCCTTGTGACTTGTAAGCAAGGACTGATGGTCACAGCACATTATACCAGAGCCTCAGTGCAAAAGTCTCAGCAGCAAAGGGAAAGCAGGATCTGCATCCAGTGCCACTAGCCTACATGACCAAGCAGTACAGAAAGCTGTCTGTGAGACCCAGCACATGATCGAGCTATTCTATAAGCATTAGTGCATTGATCCACCATGTTCCAGGACATCATGAACTACAAGTACCCTGATGTCACGTAAATTAAGAGAGCCCAGTCAGCTCTTGAACATGGGAAGATCCCGTAAACACCTGGATAGCACAGCTAGCCCCATTAGCAACCCACCTGCAACAACCCACCTCTCCCACTCCCACCTCCAGCTCTGCAGTGACCCGGGGACAAGGGGCTTTGCTACCTACAGCATATTGATAGGGACAAGATCTGTGAAGGGAGACAGAAAGCCGAGATCTTAAAAAATTGTGGTCAGTAAAGATGCCACAGCAATTTTCAAACTGGAAACTGTTACAAATTACAAGCTGCATAATTGCACTTAACCTAAGAAAATTCATAGTTAGAATGAATGAGAGTAATTATTCCCATTTTCTTTCCTTTTTTTTTTTTTTTTTAATGTTGGAGGTAAAAAGAACACTGTTCTGAATGTTTTGTGTCATACCAAGTGCTAAACCAAATTCAGTCCCAAGTCAGAAACACCTCCTCAGTGTCAAAATCCCAGAAGGTCAGACCTGACAGGCTGCAGGGACAGGTAACAGGCTACCTTGGCAGTTCCTGGTGTCACCCACCATCCACTGAGATTGCTACAGCAGAACTGTGCAGCAGCAAAGTCCTCCTTGCCTTCATATCAGGGCAACAGCACAAAACAACTTGCTGCCTTTACTGGGAGTATTTCAGATTTCCACAGAGATTGATCGCCATCTAATCACCCAAACAGAATTTTAAGAAGTTACTCGTCTCCTTATATTATTGCACAACTGTGGCAAATTAAATCAGAAACACTTCAGCCCAACAACCACAGCAGTCCTCAGAAGTTACTCAGATAATTACTCAAAAAATTACTCCAAAAACTGAGTCTCAGCACCACAGTCCAACGAGAGCACCTGCTGCAAAGCCTGTGACAGCACACCAGCACTACTGTCCCCTGGCAGACAAAAGGAGGATTTGAACCTTAATCTCATTTTCCCTTCCTTTGATAAGACTAACTCGTACATCAAATAGCACAGGTCATTTTGCTACTGTAATACAAAACCCAAACACACTACAGTTTCACCACAAGCAGCAGTTCTCTGCATTAGACTTTTCTTCTCAGCCACATCCCTCTTCTCCATTGGATTTACTGATTAAAAAACAACACGACTTACAGTTTACTGTGACTTTTACTTTTTTCACATCTGGGACTGAGACATCATTTTCTGCACTGCATTCATATTCTCCAGCCTGGTCTCTTGTAATTCCATAGATGTCCAGGTACTGTCCACTCTCAAATGGTTTTGCTGAAATGAAATAATCAGAGAAAGAAATTACTGGAAACTGAGCACAAAACACCTGAAGCTTCACCAACATCTGAACAGCAACTGAAGGGTTTTGCTGGGTGCTGCAGATAACATGTCCAAGGGGAGCTGGGCAGCCACTGCAGCTTTCGCTCAGAAACCCCAGCTCCAAGCCAGGCTGCAACCCCCCCGCCCCTGCCAAGCTCCTAGAGTTGGCCAAGGGTCCTCTCCTGACTGTACCCTGTTGAGCTCAGCAGCCTCCAGATCCACGAGAGCAAGCAATTTGCTAATACAGCTCTGCACCTGATGGGCTTCACAGAATATAAGGCAGAGTCCTCAGTCAAAACCTTGCCTTAAGAGTTTCAGCATCCATTAGGGCTTATGGTTTGCACATGGGTGGACATCTGCCTCCCTACAGCAATCAGAAGCAAAGCCAGTGATCGGGGCAAGCTAAAGGGACAAACAGCCCAGCCCTGGAGCAGCTGATCCACCCCTGCTGCCGGTGGCCCCAGCATCAGCTTCCCACCACAGGGGCCCTCACTTTTTAACAACCATTTGATCTTGTAGCTATACATCAACCAGCTGGTTATATATAAGGATGATAAACCTCACCAGCTGGAGGGCTCAGGCCCCCTGCAGTGTGAGGGTTCTCAAAGCCAGATGTGTTCTGGAGGGAATCAGCAGCCGATCACCTCTAATGGGTGCCTGTGGGTGCAAAATGGGTGGGTCATCCCACATCCTACCTCCAGGGAAAAAGCCCTTTCAGGCTTGCTCACTACGCTACTCAGTGCTTACATGTTGTGCCCTAATAAACATTTCATCATATTAATTAAAAATTAAATAATAGCTCTCCTCTCCCAAAGGACCCAAACCCAATAAATAAGATCCTCAGTGTTTGCCTTGTTACACAGAAATAAGGACAACCTGTGTGAGCACTACTGAAAATAGGTAGAGGTCTATCCGATGTAAAACAATATGAAGACCAAACTGAAATATGTAACTCCTTGGTATGTTATATCTGAAACCATTAAGTATTTTAGAGAGCAAGAACACTTATATGATTCAAAAGCTAATTTATGTCCATGTGACATAGAGTCATAGCATACACAGACATTTTTGTAGTTTTCTAAATCCCAACATCTCCCAGCTTTTCACTACTGTGGTTCCCACCTTGCAGTGAGCACTTTGATATCCTTCAGATGAAAACTGCTACCTGGTTCAAAGTGCATCTTGCTATGTCTTTTGAGCACTGTGCTGTAGGCGGGGAGCAAATTAATTGCTTTCGATTCCTCACAAGGCATTCACCACAAAATAAACCAAAAAATGTTAAATATAATTTTATCTTAAACCAATATATCATAGCAGTCATGACTACAGATGCTGGAAATTGTAGGCCTAAAGGTTAAAAAGACTTGCTGAAAGCGTTTTCCCAGACAGACAAGCTTTTAATTGACTGTTAATAACTTTGCAACTTATGGAACAATGACAAAAATCTGAACTGGGTAGTGAGAACTAAGTAGAAGTATTATTTTCATGTCCATCACAGCAGTGAATTTCATTTGCTTATCTGTTCCTGGATTAATGTTTTAAAGTGTGCAAGGTTCAAAACATCAATTATAACAGTGCATTGCTTAGCAAGATGGCACTCATTAATAAGCACAATATACCATGCCTGTCACAGGAAAGAGCCCAAGTAAGCACTGGTTATGTAAAGTAGAAAGATAAGACTGAAATTGGAAAATTATTGTGAATTGAACTGAACATTCATAAAATGCAATGAAATAATTTATGGGATATGAGAAATTGCATGAGAATAAATTTTTTTCTCCTCCGTGTTGTTCGTAGGAATAAATTACAAAAAAACCCCCCTTCTACAAACAAACCAGCTATTACTGTTCACATCGTGGCCGTCATCCTGCTCCACTTTGGCCAGGCTGAATCAATTTCTAGATAAATTTTATTTACTATTGCTATGAACAGCAGTGACGGATGCAAAGGCCCTGTCTGCACGGGAGTGTCTGCCTGGACAGAGGAGAGACCTTCCAACAAGACTTCTGCTTTATTTCTAATACCAAGAAGATTACATAAAATGCAAAATTCTCCTGTGTGTCAGGTTAAAAATTACTATTAAATTATGAGATTATAATGCTCTCCAATTTCAGTACTTCCCTGGATATATGGTATGCACCAAAATATTGTACACTGAATCCTGGGAATAATTTATAATGTATCCTATCCCAATTCCCAACATCAATTTGGAAAAAAGAAAAAAAATATATCTCCGAGTACTTGGAATTTCATGAAAATAGTTATTTGTGTTTTGGAGTTAAGCTAAAAGCAAACATTCTCTGCTTTAAACTTTTGTTTTAATGTAAACACAACACACCAGGCGATAACCTTGCCTCCCAGCTGTTGCTTTCTTAACAATTCCTGGATTGTGGCTGTGCTTCTGGTACTTGCTTTGCCACCTGAATGGGGTAATGTTCAGCCTCAGCTAGGGTCAATACAGCCGCCACTCCGCACTGACAGAAGTGACAGGTTTCTGTATTCGGCACAATTCTGCTACGGCGTAAGTAAAATCAGTTCTCAGGTCTGGCAAGCAGTCATCCGTCTAGCTGAGAAATATCAACAGCAACAATATCTGCAGGGAAAGCAAATGTGTATTCAGGTGCTGACACCAGCCAGCTTTAGGGTGCTGCTGTGGACTGAGAGGGCAGCACAACAAATTGCTACAGCTCAAATGCCTCAATGCTGCTGGGTGGAAACTTAGTGGGAGTTCCCACAATAATTCCTATTGGAATGATTTGCCAAAAAGCCCACCGGCATAACCCTTGTATTTATAGGGATCTTATGCTGAGCTATTAACCTAATTTATGCTGCAAACTATGCATGCATTTTTATAGTGCTGTAAGCCCCATGTATTTTATGCAACTCACATACACATTTGAAAATATTAAAATTAAGTCATTTTTAAACCCTCATGTCCCCAGAAATTTTGCATCCAGATCACATAAGAAAGCTTTTAGTATATATTAGAGATAAATATTTTTCTTAGGGAATACATAGATACCGCATTTCATCTTTCCTGTTCATCTGCACAGTATTTCATCTTCTTCAGCTTGCTTTTAGTTCTAGAGATTTCCCATGGCTGTATGGGAGAACTTAAATCGTGTATGTGAAAGATATATGCATAAGTATATGTAAGCATATTTATGTTACATTGCATACACATCCTGCTCAAAAAAGGATATTCATAAGCAGTAGGGAGAAAAAATTGTGTACGAAGACATTGGTGAATGAAGATGAGTTTCAGCAGTCAACTTGGTTTTCTCACTGCTTTTTTTCTGTGAAGTCTTACAGGCCGGCGTAACCACACCTTGCTCTGTCCTTCTGCAGACCATGTACATTTTATGGACCCTATCAAGATGTAAGGAACATATTTGGCTGGCTTTCCTGGCCATAGAGCCAAAAGACTTACTAGATTTGGTATCTGAGAAAAAGAAATCTAGAAGGTTTGTTAGATCATCAGCCTGAGGTCATATCAGCCAAGATCTTTGATCAAAGATGGGAAAAAACTGTTAGTTGAAGTAAAAGAAACATAAACATGAGAGTGCCTTGTGTCCAAGACGATTCCTGTTGTGTTTTTCAGAAGATCTCTTAACCAGACTTACTGATACACATAATGATAAGTAAGTAATCTGCTCTGGGTATCTTAGGTTATAAGACTAGGTTCTCCAGCCAGGAAGGGAAATGCCTATGAAACTAAGCTTGAATGCCTATTTTCTGCTATTGCCATGTGATATGATGCCTGATAAATCATCACGCTTGTTATTCCTCAGGAGAGTATACAATTAAAACTGTTTTCTTACCATGCATATGGTATCTGGCATCAGGTGTAGCACACATACACATTGCCATATGGACCAGTTCTCAAAGGCTTGGATGGATGAGTTTTGCAAGGGTAGCATTTTCCTCCCCTGGTGTTAAACATAAGTCAGTAAAAGGAAAAATCTGGTGCAAGTCCAGGGTAGCTCTGAAAAATTCTGAGGACTTCATCTAAGCCAAAGGGGATTTTTTGTTTTCCTTATTCACTAGGATATTAAATAACTACAATATAGCCCCAGTTTATGAACTGTAAAACCAGTTCAGTGTTCAGGACTGGCTTTTATGACCCTATCTTTGAGACACCTCATCCTCCAGTGGAGAGTGAAGACCCTCATAGAACTGGGAGAGTGAGGAGCATGAGGCTGAGCTGATGCCAGTCCTGGTTTATCGTGGACTCAGGACACTTCATAGGTGCACATGAGAGACTTCTTGGAGCCTAGTGAACTGTGTCCAAAGAAGAGGGCGTGCGAAGATCCCAGCATGGGCTCATCCTCACATGTACTGCCTCAAAAATGAGGACTGGGCTCAGTATGAGAGAACAGAATGTGGTCTCCAGTGACAATGCCATCATGATAGCATCTGATTACCACCAGATGCTTTCAGTAGCCCGTAATCCGTAAGGTCCTTGATCTCAGAGGCTGGGAGGAGATACAGGATCAAGGGCTCAAGGAGGCACCTGGACATGAGTTGCTGTGGGATGTTGAGAACAATATAAAGTCTAAACAATTGGATTCATCCAGAAAAATGGTCTGAAGCCATTTCTACTACTCATTATCAATTCTGGGTTTAAAGTTACACCAAATGCTGTAATTGGATAGTGTATAGTCCTCTCCACGGAACTGCAGGTAATGTGAACAGCTCACTGTCTATTAGGAGAATGGCCCTATCACATTAGGGACTATTTAAACATTGATCGCTTAAGGCCATTTAGCTTTAGAGAAGCCATGCTCCATGTTTGAAAAGAAAAATCAGATGAAATGTAAAGAAAAAAATATCCAAAACTGACAGATAAATTGAGGGCTGGAGGAGATCTCCCAGCTGACGACACGAAACAAGAAAAGCAAGTAGAGCAATTTTATAAGAAAGGCGAGCTGATAAAAGAAAAGAAATGTGAACATAGACTAAGTTGAAAGTTTCAGAGGTGGAGACAAACAAGGTTACATCTGTACATGAAATATATAGGTACGGAGAGAAGCATTTGGAGAGCTGGCTGTGTGCATGTTCATAGTGTGGGCAATGTAAATCTCAGCCAGTTATCAAGAGATGTTGTGTGTAGAGAGTAGAGGTTGGTCCTACAGGAGAAGTCATCACATTTAGTTTTCCTCATTCTCTGAAGTTACATCAGTTTCTGCCTCTGTGCAGAACCACTGCTATGCTGCACTATGAGTCTGAGATTCATGGGGTTATGGTGTTTTGGAGCAAGTTTGAATTTTCTTTTTGCAGACTTCATGCCAGGGAACACGTGGTCAGCTCATACTCCAGAATATGGACTGACTTGTCTGCCTTAGCAGCCAAGTATTAATATAAAGGAGAGCCAGCTCTATTCTAATACTTGAGGAGAAGATATGGTCAACCAGATATTACTTAGAAGAAAAAAAAAACACTTGAGATACTAGTTTTGTCTGCACGTTATGTCTTCTGGATATTTAGTTACATGTATATCAGACTGCACTCTGATTTTTTTGATCTGTTCAAAACTCTGTGCTGCCTGCAGAAGACAGAGGTATAAGTGCAGTCTGCTGCAAATGCCAGTGTTTTTCACTGGAAGACCACAACCCATAGCAGGCAGATCATTTCTCTGGATCACGACATGCAAAGCACCCTTTGGCAGGAGAGGGGTTTGCAAGAGATTCTTTTACACAGAGACTGCTGGGTCTTCTGCAGCAAATAGCTGAAGAAGTGTCTTCAGTCTGAAAACAGCCTAAGAAACCTTTCTCTGCATAACAAAAAATTAAAACCATGTTGGGAAGAACAGGGCAATGATCTTTTTAATAAGAAAGCTACACAATTAAATTTCACTTGAGCTTAATTATAATTCATAGCACTTAATGTGGGTATTTGGCTCTTGGAAAGGGGATAATTATTCCCAATAAAGCCCCATGCCTGCGGTGGCTTTTGGAAGAGACTTGGTCTGCCTGTCGGTCAGCCAGAGGGTGCAGGAGCCATGGAGCTGGGGAGCAGGAGGGATGGGGGGCAGGAGGAGCCCAGACGGTGCCTCCCAGGCATTCACCCTAGGGTAAAGGACTGCAGTCACAGCTTTTCTCATGTCTGATGGTTTTATAACATTCCTTCCTTCTGTCGCTAGATCAAAATGATGCACTGCAAATGATAGCCTATTATTTATCCACTGATTATCTATCTATTTGCTCGAACACATTTGTTGATCCCTTCGTTTTATATGACTTTTCTCTTTGCAGTTTGTTGAAACTGGAGACGTTAAATGAATCATTAATGACTATTTTTTCCATATTTCTTCATATCCCTCAAAAGCTACACCATTTTTTTAAAAAACATGCATTTAAAAAAGAATTCTTAATATGTTTAAAATATGATTTATTCATAAAAACGTCAGGAAGAAATGATTCTGGGAAATAAAACAGCACGTACTGCAGGTATGGTCGGGGTGAATGTGGCATCTGCTGTTCACTTGCTGTCACCTCCTGGAGCGTCTGCCTTCATCAGCCTGCCCAGCCTGGGTTTCCTGCCTGCCTGCCTGCCTGTAGCAATCCCGGACGGAACGTCCTCAGAGACTGAAACACCTTTGTTACAACAGCCACTGCCTCAGTACCAACATCCACCATTAAAGTGGGACAAGATAGAAATAATAGTAACAAAAATAATAAAAATTAAAAAAAAAATTAAGAGTATTTGAAAAGTAAAATAGAAAAAAGGAGCATCTCGTTGGATTTTTGAAATCATCTGTTACTTTCCTCTAAAAATTTGCGCAAGGCCCAAAATTAGCACGATGTCTTCAAAAGACCAGTATCTCCCAAAATAGCCATGAGGGACACTATACCAAAGGAAGGGGAAAGAGGGTGACATCTACAGTTGCTTGGTTTGGTTTTGAACATTAAAGATTTTGTTTCACTGAAATATCTTCTATGATTCACAAATTGCTCACTCAAAAGTGCAGTATTTCTCAAATAAAAATGAACTAATATCTGAGGGAATAAACTAAGCATGTATTTAAAATTCTGATTTTCATAGCATTTTATGAGTTATTAATGAGTTCATCTACTTTTATTGAAAAGTGAGAAATACTTTGTTATAAAATCGTCAGAAAATTCAAACATTTCTCTGCAATGTTTTTGTACGGTTTTAGTTTGAACCTCTGTATTTCACTAAGATTGTAATCTTACTCTCGTTTCTCAGTTGCTTCACAAAGATCCAATTATTTGACCATCTTAGTTTGAATATTCTTCTCCTGACAACTGTATTTTAACAAGAATTTTTTTTTCAGTCTGTTTAAAAAATTTAAGAAGACATGAGGATTTCTAGGAATACCTTTAATTGTTCCTGAAGGGATGCTCAAACTTCTGGAGTAGTCCTGATAAAAATGACATTTTTCTGAGAAGTCTTCCTCAGACACCCCCTGACCACAGACAGTGTAATGTCACTTGACCCCAGAGCAATGGATCGTGATACTGAATGTCACTTAATCGGATCCTAAAACTAGATCTCCCAAGAATGGTACTTCCAAGTATCATTAAAAAAAAAAAGCCAAAAGTCCCATAACCTGAAACCAAAGACAGCATCTTTTGTATGGGAGAGGTGTGATTTTGGAGGTTCCTTATTTTTTGTTTATCCAAAGGCAAAGGAAAGAATCACAACAAGCAGTTTATATTGAGTACTAGTGTTTGCAATGCTGTCTTTAAACTGTTAATTAATCCCCTCATTTACTCCACCTAGAGCTCCACACCATTTCCCCTTGAGTTCTTGGGAAGCTGCCAGCTGTGTGTTTGATATCAGGGAACCATTGGTTTAATGACATGTGATGCCTTTACCAACTGAAGATCTTCCCTTCAGGATCACGAGACAGGCCATTAAATTCATATAAAATATTAATCACAAATCTTCAAGTCCAAGATGGACCAATCCATCTACACAATCACCATGTGCCTGTCAGTGTGATATTTAGCTGCCCCATGCACATAGGGGCATGTATGTAAGGGCTGATGAAAGACCCTGAGTCCCACACGAGCCATCCCGCGTCCCAGGGGACACACACTTTGGGTGTTTTCCAGGGAGGTGTTGCTCAGCTGTGCACAGGAGCAGCTTCTTGCAGCACGTCTGCAGCTAAGGAAGCACTCGGGTAGGAGGCAGCAGTGCAAGTTATTGCATTTATGATGTTCAACCACCCAACTAGCTTTGCATGTCAAGAGAGTTGCAGCATCTCATCCTATACTGGATGAATAGCATGAATTTCTGCAACCAAACTAATTGTTCAGGTGGTCAGCCCCAGCTGGTGTGAGCAGCAGCCCAAAGCCCTGGTGCTGCGCCTTCAGTGCTAATGGGGAAATGTGTTAAGCCACCACGACTGGAAGATTTCCTGACTCCTGGGGGCCCCAGCCAGAGCTGCTGATTTGGAGAAGCAGGCACCCCTGTTCAATAAAAAATGTAAAGCAATGGGCTTGTGTAAAGTACTGCAACGTGGAGCTGTAAACCTAGAGCTGAGTGCTGAGTGATGACCACAAACGGCACAGAATGAGGACTTTACATCAAGGCAGAAAAAGAAGGGGTGTTCTCCATAAACCCAGTCTAGGAGCAGGACATGAAAGCTTTGTAAAACCCCAAGGCATCTGAGCCCTAAATTAATGTTATCTTTGTCAGCGTAATATGCTGGCATCAAAGACATTATTTCTGAAACCAGCTGGTGCCAACATGTACAACACACAGCCAAGAGGCAATTTGCAGGTTTCTCTGGTGGCTCAGGACAGCTGAGAGCACAGCCCTGTCCTTCCCTCCTCCCAAAGCCAGGATAGACATCGCCAGCAGATGCCATGGGCTAAGTGGAGTGGAAGAAGAGCAGACAGCTATGTGCAGGACTCTCCTGCTTATCTCCTCTCCTCCACCGCACAAGTAAAACCTCCCTGATGACGGTCAATCTTAGCACATCACTGCTGATCATCCCTGCCTGGATCATCCCTGAAGGTTTCCTGGCTCATCCCCAAACACTTGCAGCTCAGTTGCAAGGAGCAGATGTTTTGGCTCAGACTGGTAATGCTTCACCTGACCAAGGAGCACAACGCTAGCACCGTAATGAAGCTGTTGCCTACAAGATGAGTAATGATGGCACATGGGAGGCATATCACTGTCATTGCTGATCAGGTTAAATCACTGAACCATTTCACCTTCTGCTTCTTAGACACCTAAAGGGAACTAGCTTTGCTTTTGGTCTAATACAGCAATAAATCTACCTGCATTTAGGAAAGGCAACTGCATGTCATTGCCGCTTGGGACTGCCACTGCCATGTCTCGAGTGGGGCAGGACCTCACTCCACCTTGCAGCCCGTGAACACATCACTGGGTCGAGCCTCAAAGGTTCGTCTCCTACAGGACATCACCTTGACGAAGTGATAGCTCCATATGAGAAAACCCTTCATTACCTGTAGGGCTTTTACCAAGCAGCTGGGAAAGTGAGATGGGATCACTTGGAGAGGGAGACAAGGGAACAGCGACTCCAGGCATTGCAAAACCAAACCCATGAACCAGGAAACAATAATCGCTGGTTTTAATCTATCTGTGACAAAGCAGCTTGAGCAAAAGAGGTCTTTTCAGATGGCAGTATTGCCAGGCTGTTTGAAGTACCTGCTAACTGGACTTTGAATTGCAAAGTTGGGAAAATGTGGTTCGATAGCAAGATCCTTCACACAACTTGATTAGTGCTGGGACTAGCTCTACTGTGCAAAGGCAGCAGCTAAGCGGGGAGTGGATGAGAGCAGCTTCTCATAGATCAAAAATTACATAATGCACAATTGCAGACATATTAGAGGGAAACAGTGGTGTGAAATAACCCTCACCAGCAATGATATCTGCTAGATTTTTAGAATTTAGTAAGACAAAAGCCAGAAACTTTTGTTTCTAAAACTTTCAGTTTTAAAACCATTCTCAAGCTAAAGACAGAGCATTTTAAAAGATGAACTCACACTTTGTACACACACAAAGCCCTGGAAATGTGATAATAATTCATGTCAGTTAAGTATTTTCAGCCTGAAAATCCCGGTTCAGAGTACTTGCACTTCAACAAAATACTTCTTATTTCTGTCACATGTGGATAACATCTGAAAAACAGTGGTTCTCTAGCAGAAGTGCAAGTAGAACAAAATATTTGACATTAGCTTGCTCATATCAAGCTTCCTTTGTTTCTTAGGATTTAGCTAGAAGTTTTAAGAAAGCCTCTTTTCTTCTCCCTCCCCAGTATCAGCTTTCTGTAGAAGTCTGCTTCAGGAAGGGTCTTGCAGGAATCACACTCTGCCTGTTCAGGGACTAGCATTGCCTTTTGTCCTATAATTGAATTGAATGGGGTTAGACTCATTCTTCCCAGACAGCCCTATCATTTGAGTGCTCTGAAGATGTATTACAGTAATATATCGCCAGAACGACATTGCTATGATGATACATTAATGCAATACATCTTCACAGCTTTAGGGCTGTCCAGAAACAATAGGATGGACATTAGATTCAGTTCAGTCATATCACACTCATGCACACATGCCCCAGTGGCAAATGAAATGTGTTAGAGAAGGAGAGGAGTCATCATGTGAATACGTTCAAATCTAAATTCAGGCTAATTTCTGGATAAGCATAGCTTTCCTCAGTGTTAGTGAAAAATCTGTTATTTTGCATGTGCTAAACAGTTCTTACAGGTTTTTTTCTGGTTTTTTGGGGGGTTATTTTGGAAACACTTCAGTGTCACCATTGTCTGGAAACAGGACTGAATGAACAATGAGAGTGTCCTGGTGCTAGGGATTTGCCTTTCACTCGACATGGGAAAATCTGTCTTCATTCAGCTAAATTAATAATTTCTGAAAATCTGCTCTCCCAAATGCGTGCATATACATGCATCCAGTTTATCCTCATGTTTTAGGAAAATAACTAGAAACTCGACTGTAAGCGATGGGGATAAAACTATGAGAAAAGGGCAAGAAAGCAGGGAAGGACTGGAAAATATGAAACTAGAAGTCACCAGGGATGATGCTGAGGATGCAGGCTGAGCTGTTACAAAGGCTGTAACAGCCTGTAACAGTATTGAACAGGGGGACTGTTCAATATGAACAAGCCAGAGAAGCCGGGATGGTATGGTCAGGAAACACTGACACACGCTACACACAACTACAAATAAAACAGGAGATTCCTATGTCTCAGTCTTATTTTTTTCTTCTTTTTTTGCCTGCAGCCAGTAGCTGTGAAACCCACTAGCAAAATGTACATCAACACATCTGTCTCCTTGTTGAGCCAGTGATGCTCAGTCTCTATGATAGCAGGTAATGCAGCATAATAGGAGTGGATGTGGAGATTAAAACAGTGCTGAGGACCTAATGTGCACCGTGTGTGGGGTCTGGGGTGGCTTCAGAGCAGATCTGTCCTGGTTGTGTGGGCTGAACTCCCGCTCGTGGCAGGACCATGCGCAGTTCACTCCAGGAGAGCATCCACCAGGTTTCCTTCATTTGAGGGGATAGAGTTCACGCACTTTGGGCACATCCATATCAGCATTTTAGTCTGGACCAGGACTGCACTTTTGAGGTGAACCTCTTGGTCACCCTCACTTCTTGCACCATGCTTGGTGCTGCAGAGCGTATGTGCGGAGCCCAGCCTTGCGTGTGAGTCCTCTGGGTAACAACATGATGCCAACACAACCAACTAGAGTGAAAATATTTGTTTGAAACATATGAAATTTCATCTAACAACACTTGTGGTAAATATTACAATTGCGAAGTCAAGCACTCTGAACAAAGCCAAAGGTGAGGTCACTCTTGCAATCTTGTTACGTCCCCCTCTCTCTTTATACATTTGATATAGACCCATCCTGCTCACTGTTGTCTAAATACAGCTGTGCTTCATTTGAAACACCTTGTTTCCCCCAGGATCCACCTAGATATTTAACTAGTTTGGCAAAACATAACTGCACACATCTGACCAATCGTCCCATCTGCTCTGCTAGCTCTCACTGCCTCCTTCCACGGAGAGAGCAACCGCCCTGATGCCTCCGTGCATGTGCCGTAGCGGCGACTGCCAAAACAACCTGCTGGGATGTGGAAAGATACCCCACTTCTCTCCATTTGCTTAATTCAAATATAAACACATGAAAAACCCCTATACCCTGAACATTAGACTACAGTGTGAAATTTCAAGAAGTGTCATTTTGTTTTAAGGGAGTTAGGTAGAAAAAGTTTTGCTTTTTCCATAAGACTTTTTGAAACTATGGAATTTAACCTATTTTTTATTTAGATAAACCCAGGAAATATCAGGCTTTCCTAGCAAGGCTGTCCTAAGCAGCAAAGGGCTCAAGCGGTGCGTGCTTCTGCTGCTGGGCCCCACTCGGCTCAGCGGTCTGACTGGCCGCTCTGCTGGACATCACCCGAGCATCCCAAGCCATCGGTCCCTCTGCAGCTGGGAAAAATCTCCTTTGGAAAGTTTGTCAAAACCAAAGCGGAAAAGAGTTTCGACATACAGCACCCAAATTTTGCAAAGCAGTAACATTTTATGAAAAGATTTCTGAATGGCTTTTGTTGTTACTGCTCATGGCAACACTGGCAGAGCTTGCTTTTCAAAAATGGCAATGATGTAACACACACACACTGTGCATACAAGTGTTAAAAGCTGGAGTTATGTTTCAGGTGGACCTTAATTCTTTAAAATTCTGGTTTCATTCTTAAACTATTGATGCTGCACTTTGCTCTTAAATGTCAGAACAAAATAAGTGATACCTGCAATTTATTCAGATGACATTTCAACAATACAAGATTTTCAGATTACAAACTACAGCCCCATGTTCCTTATCGTGTTACGCTGAATGTGTAGATTTTGTGGATTTACATAATGGGTTTGTATAATGAATATTTATATAATGAATGCATTTGCATAATGACTGCAAATAAACATGCATAATAAAGATTCCAGGCCAATAATTCATGTACTAAGTTAAAAATCACCTCTAAATACATTTTTTTATTCCTACAAAAGGTTCATTTTATCTCTTGTTCAAAAAAATTGTATCCGACCTTATCCAAGTAAAGGCTGCATTGATGCAAATCATGATAATATTTTGGAATTAGTCTACATCGAATCATTTGTATTCAGTGATTTCAATTTCTTATCTTTTAGTAGCAGCTTTGACAAACAATTTCAGAATATTCTAAATATGATTTGTTAATATAATTTAGTGTCGTATTCTAGATGTGATGCTTGCATGTATGCCTCATCAGTGCCACTGGGAATTACAGGAGAAAACTGGTAGAAATTATAAAGTGAAGATGAAGCTTATGTTTAGATAAAGGTAATTTGCTGCAGACAGAATATAAACCCTTACAGAAATTTGGTGTTTTCAACTCTCCTGCATTTTATTTTCTAATAAATCCAGGCTTCTTGTTTGCCAGACTGATACTTAATTGGATCTGAGTGCCATTTATAACTGTCTGTACACCAGAACATACACCTGACCACAAAAGTGGTATGGTGTTACTGAAATGGAAATATTCTTCTTTATTTGGTAGACTAGTGGACAGAACGTATTCTGTAAATTATATGTCTGTTTCCATCACATTTTACAAGATTTTTTGAGCAAAAAGTTATTTGGATCCTGTGTTCTTCCACTCCGGACAGAGTTCTGTCCATTAATCAACCAGGGGACACCAAGGCATGTCCTAGTGCTCTGCAGTGGCCGCATTGGTGCTTACCTCTCAGATGTAACGGGTTTTGTAATGATGCAGCCCTGTAATGCAGCATTTGCAATGAGTTTGCAAGGCCTCAGCACTGAGGCTTGTCAGAGCATCTCTGCCTGGACTTGTCCTGCCCTGCCTACAGCTTTGTCATGCCTGGTTCAGCTGGGGCAGCATTTCCTCCAACTGAGCAGACGTCCCTGCCTAATCTGTTTTAGCTTTGCATTTCCATGGTATGACCATAGTTTTATACAGCCAGAAGTAGCAAGCAGTTATTCTGTGTGTAATGAGGTTTTTATGACTGTTACATGATGATGCAATGCAGAGAAACACAGGCTGGTGTGGGAGCAGGGGCTTGAGAAGCAGGGACATGGGACAGGGTGCAGAGGCAGGCAGGCACGGGATGGGTAGAGACAGGCAGGGGCTGCCACAGGAGACCCCACAGCTGTGAACAGCTCACCCATGGTCAGTTAAAGAAATGCAGATTTGGAGCTGGACAAAGTGGGGTTTAGGGGTATCGGAGAACAAAGGAATGATATTGGACGTACATAGATATGTATACGCAAACAGTACATTAGGATGTAATGTGGAGCTGCAAAGCAATGAAGAAAGAGCAAAGGTGTAAAGGCATGACAGCAAACATTTAAAAATGACCCCAAACGGATCTTAAAGGGAGGAAGAAGAAACCACTAATATGAACATCATATTCCTCCCCCCGAGAGTTCCTGGATGCTTACAACTCATCATAACAGCCGCCCACCAGAATGAAGCCACCGATCTTCAGCCCCCACGGGGGAGGGGAGGGTGTGCAAATCACCAGGAAAAGGGGTAGAAACTAAGTGAGTCTATAACAACTTTAACTGCATTATTATTCTTTCTTTTTCGGTAAGTCATAGAATCATAGAATGGTTTGGGTTGGAAAGATCATCTAGTCCAAGCCCCCTGCCACGAGCAGGGAATATTAGGTCTAGGTTAATAACGATTCTTGAGTTAGACTGTTAAGACTTCAATTATATATATAAACCAAGCATTTATTGTTATTGTATCAGGTGTACCTCCTCTTTGCCCCTAAACAAGACTGAGCAGTTCATGAGTGCCGGTTTAAATGCATCTGCAGATGAAGTAAACCAGTCATGCTGTGAGGAGATGCTTCCAGTGCCACCCCAGGCAGCAAGCCTGCAGTAGGTGCATATCCCACTGTTTTTATGAAGAATTATACATGCATGTCCTGAGGGCCGCCCCGCCCCCCCCCCCCCCCGGACAAGAGAGACATGGACATCCTGGAACAAGTCCAGTGGCGGGCCATGAGGGTGACAAAGGGGCTGGAGCAGCTGAACTGGGGAGCAGCTGAGTTGGTGGGGTCTCAGCCTGGGGAGAAGAGGGCTCTGAGGGTCCTATACCTGATGGGCATGTAAAGGAGATGGATCCAGACTCTCCTCAGAGGTGCTGGTGTCAGGACAAGAGGCAATGGGCTCGCATTGAAACAGAGGAAATTCCATTTAAAGGTGAAAAAAGCTTTTTTAAAGTAAGGGTGATCAAACACTGGCACAGGTTGCCCAGAGGTGCTGTGGCATCTCCATCCTTGGAGATATTCAAACCCAACTGGACACATCCTGAGCAACCTGCTCTGGCCGCCCCTGCTTGAGCAGAGTCTGGACCAGCTGATCTCCAGAGGTCCCTGCCCACCTCAGCCAGTTTGTGGTTCAATTCTGTGATTTTCCTTTTTCTTTTAAGTACCCAATTTGTTAAGCACGTTTGTGTTTCTTCTGACCTATCACTTCCTGGTGAGAGAGTAAGGGATGTGGCAAAACCAATCCAACACGCCACCCTTCCCCAAAGAAAATCCTAAAAGGAGAAGTTGTATACGATTTGCAGGATTACCTGCCAACTACTTGGTCAAGATGCTCCAGCAGAGAGGATGAAACAGTGAGCATATGGTAAATGCATGTTGCTGTCTCCTATGGGCGCTATTAATATATGCTTCCAAGAAGGGCTGAGAAGGCAGAAAAAAGCAGGTATTGGGCAAGGGAAGGGAAACAAAGCACAGGCTGTAAATGCCTGCCCTTAAGTCTTCCTTCAGCAGTGAGAAAACATACCTGTCTGCCCACAGTTTGCTGTGCTAGACACTTGACAAGAGCACATTATCATTGCACCGTGAGCACTTTGATTTACTCTCCCTGTACCACGATATCTTTGATTAGTCTTTTCCTCAAATTTCATTTTCAGTTCTCATTGTGGTAAGTATAATAGGTCTGTAGTTGAATGATCATATTTTTCCTCTCAGTCCTCATTCTCAGTCCTTTGGTCAAGATACAAAATCAGTGGGTTCACTGAAAGCCCTTGTGATTATGTGCACTAATTTTGTCTGAATTCAAGATGAGGAGGATCTAATTCCTCCTCAGACCCCTTCTTCAACCTGAGTGCACTAATTCTCCTTTTCTGCTTTTTTCCTCTCCAGGAAAATTATAACAGCTCCTTTCTGTAGACAACCTAATGCTTTAAGCTATTACTGTAAAATATCACCATGGTTTCCAATAAAATTTTATTTGACATTTAGTTAAAATCCATTTTTTGCTACAACTGATTTTTTTCCCTAGTCCCTTGATGGACACTTTGAGCAGAATTCATTGTCATTGTCTTAAAGGTCAAAAGTTTGGTTTTTTTCAGATCTTGCTTTGTAAAGCAAACTGTTACTCAGGATTATGAGACACTGCGGTAAGCTGTGACAGCCCATGAAACCATTCTTCCCTGCAATTACACGGATTTCATAAAAGTTGTGTGAGCAAACAGAAGACCTTCACTGCAAAATCAATTACCATTGTAGAGTCCCTATAAAAGAACCAGTGCAAGACCAGTCAAGACTGCACCAAGTCAAACAGTGTAGAGATGCCTGTAAGCTAAATGTTTTCCTTTAAATATGTTATAAGGAATTAAAAGTATAAATGGAAATATTAAATAGAAACTATGCAATTAGATGCCATTTTGTTTGCAATTTTTCATAAATATAATTTAGTTTGTTCAATAAAACTATTCTAATAAACTATGCTGTATCATGGAATAATGGTTCAATGGTAGTTACATTAAATTAAATCTATTGCATGATGTGTTAATGTTTTTAACTTTCACTCCTGCTTCTAGAGAGCCCTGTGTATTCTTGATTATTTCCTTGTTTTGCTTTTAATTGGAATTGTTTGATAAATGTCTGCAGCCTGTTAAAACGAGCTTAAAAATATACGCATATTTAGGGTGCCTTTATTTCTACATTCCTATGTTACAGTAGTATAGTTTTCACTGATCTCAGCTGAAATCTGAAGAAGCTTTTATTTTCTAAAGGTCTAGTTAGGCACACACTTTTTAAGGCATACAAAAGTGATGCTGTCACACTTCTGAAAACTGAAAATGCAAAGCCTGCTACTGGTGAAACGTTGCAGAAAGCTCCAGGTGACAGATATTTGTGCTTACCAGATGGAGAGATGTGTCTCCAAGAAATGGAAGGCTCTGGCTTCCCTGTGGCCAGGCACACCAGAGTAACATTGCTTCCTTCGTTCACAACGATGTCACTCGAAATACGAAATATCTTCGGAGAAACTGGAATGAAACAAGGAGAAAGTTGTAATGGAGAGCTGCTGAATCAGTGCAATTCCACCAGAGTACAGATAGCTGAGGAGAGCTGGGATGCCCATATTGCCATTATTGATAAAAATACACGCAGTTGTTGAAATATAACTATGCAAAAACCTTGTTTAGGCGTGACCACAGCTATTTCCATCACATTTGCAGAAGCTCAGCCATGGATTCAAAATGCTACAAATAAGAAAGCAACAATTTCCTCTATTTTGTGCAAAGCAGGTATTGTTATTGAGTTTGCAGTAAACTGCTACTGATGGATGCTCTTGTTTAAGAGAAGGTTGAGCTTGCTCATGGCAGTTTGAAAAGAAGATGAAATTAAATTTTTCTTGTACTTTTAAAAACAATTATGCCTATTACATCTACTCCATGTGAACTTGGAAAGTCATATCTGTTCATGGAGAAGACTAAAATACATTTATTTCTGTTGCTTTGTATTGCTTTTAGGCTTGCAGTAGCAACATGGCTAAGAAAAAAATAAGCTAGATTTTTTCTTTCATTTCATCAGCAGAATTCTTCACTAAACTCCATTTTCTGTACTATTTATACATCTGGGCATAAGAGAACAGAGTTCCACATGGATGGAAAATGATGGAAAGCATTAAATGGCCTATCCTTAAGGGAATGCTTTACTTCTTGTAATGTTACACAGGGAGGAAAAGAACTCAGGGTCCCAGCAATGAAGGCAGGAATTCTGGATTTCAGAATGAATCTTTCTTTCTAAAGAAGTATGTATTTCTTTACCTGTCTTATTATTATGTTTGATATAGAAATCAAATCAATGCAGTAACAAGGCATACCCTATTGATGTTTCTGAAAAGCATTTTTCTCTATATGATAAATAACAAATTTTGTACAAATATCTGTAAAAGATACAGATCTTACATGTGGGTGTTTCAGAGCCTTCTGTAATGACTGTTTTAAATTCCAAGTGCTCTGCAAGGTAAGTGGGTACCAATAAAATGAGAAAAAAAAAAATTATGATCTTCCATTTTCCTAACCAGAGTCTCTGTCTAACTGGAGCTTTACTCTCCTGAATGCCACAGTCTTGTCTCACTGGTTTGTTCCAATTTGTCACAGCCAAAATCCCACCTTCTGAACCCGTTCATACACCTTTGCAACCATTTCAGCAACCCTGAATATATTGTTAATATCTCTTCAATGTACTTTAAAAAGTACGGAACCTTTTCATATGCACAGACTGGTTCTGTGTGCTTTGGGTTCTCCACCTGCAGATGTTCCCCGGCCCTTTCCCTGGTCCGGTGACTGGAAGTATTTCAGCCATAGAAATAAGTTGGGGTCAGACAGACTTCAAAAAGCTGGAAATTCTCAGTGCTTGCTTGTGGCTATGCATTTGTAAGCAAAGAAAATTAAAAGGCTATGTAGAGTATTTTTAATTAGCAGAGAAACATTGTCTTTAGGGAAAGTGAAGGTCTGGGGAAAGCTGAACCTTCCCTAATTCCTAAAGCAGTGAAGTTCAGTATTATCTGACCTGGAAGTTCAAGCAGGTTTACACAATCACTTGAACAGAGATATACTTTTGAATTTGCCATAGTCTAACTCACAAAGGTGATAATCCACTCTTCCCTACTACACTTGATGACCTGAAAAAGCATGCAGTCATTACAGACCATTTTTAGGAGCTGAAACATACAGAAGAGTTATTTCCACGTAAAGGGATAATTTATTAATCAGATTTCTTTTCAGATCCTGCAATGAACCCGTTACTCAAATTCCTTCTGCAGAAGTCTCTCCTGTCCTAAAGGAGAACAGGAACAGCTGCCACCTACATGCCTACCCCACGTCAACTATGCCATGACATGACCCTTGCTCGGTGTCCCCTCTACCCTGAAATGTGGTGGTGTTAATACAGGTCCCCCCCACTCCCCCATCCCAGCCCAAGTTAAATATCATTAACGTTTCAGCTTGGCAACAGACAAAACATTGAAAGGAATTCTTATTTCTGTGTACAGCATATGAAAAACAAATCTACTTCCTAAAGACAGCTGGTGAGGGATCATCCTATCCCAAATGTAGAAATCCATCTGAGAGCAGGATCTCATGAGTAATGGCGCAAACGCGGTGGCTTTAGTTAGTCTACAAAATTATAAAATTATTTTAAAGATTTAAAAAATATCTTCCTAAATCTGAGCTACTTATTTCTTTATCCTTCAAGAAAGAACGTTCCAGAAAGTCAAGTAAAGGAATCAAATAACTCAAAACAGTTCTTCTCACAAGTAAATATATACAAGTGACTGACACAATAGATATTTGGAACTGTGGAAATATCTTCCAGATTAAGTAAATGTTACGGTGTAAGATTTCCAACAGCATTAAACTTCTTATTTGAGGTTCTGCACCTTTGAAGGTAGAAAAAGAGAGAGATTTGCTCATGTTCTGGCATTATTGAAGCAGTACCACAGAGGGATTTTTCACACCTGACACCTAATGTTATTTATCCAGGTGATTTTTATTTGCCTTAAACTTGTCACTAAACATAGAGGACGTGGCTGGAGCATGCTGTGCTGCCACAACAGCACCTGGGTGGCCAGTACAGACTAAAGCAAGTTAAAGGAGGTCTCCCGGTGGTCAGGCTGTGCCAGGGTCAGGATTAGGTTTAGTCCAGTCTCGTTCCTGCATCCATCACCACAAAATGGGTGGATGAAATACCCACTCATTGTTCAGTACGCTGATTTAGCGTGACTGATACAAACAGATTAGAAATATAATAACATTAATTTCAGTGGGAATGAGGAGCTCTTGGCATGCTCTACTGCTGGACCTTCAGCACAACTACTGTAGGTCCTGTGAGCAGAGTGGCATAAGGAATGAATACCAGCAGAAAAGCTGGATCATATAAGCAATTGTAATCAAATCTCCCAAAATACAAATTTCCAAAGAAAATACACTGACGGTCCTGCCATAAGCAGGAATCTAGAATTGAAGTAATAGAATTTCATTCAGTTCACATAGATGAAAAAAATTTCTTTTCCAAGACAAAGATTAACACGGTCTACTCTCTTCTCTGCTGCTTAATGTAAGCATTGTCTTCGTCCTCCTCTCCCTTTCCTCATAAGGTTTTATTTGCTCTTTATCACTCCCGTCCTTTTCAAGTGTCCTCTTCTCACAAAAAGCAGAATATTTTCCCTAATGCTCAAGCTCCCAGCCCTGGATTTCCTCCTGCAGCTCCAGCTGTTTCCCTCTCTTCCTTGTTTAGGATAGCCATTAACTTTGGCTGTCAGTCTTGCCTCCATGTTCAAAACCCGAACCTATAGTATTTTGTCAAATATTTTAATTTTGACAAAGCCATATGTTCTCATGGCACACAATTTGAAACTCTTTCCTCAGTGATTCTACATGTAAGCTGTGGTTATGGAGCACAGAATTTGATATGAATGAAATTCAACCATATTAACAGATTTGTGGAATATATATGGCCAAAGGGGCCATAGGATAATTTAGTCTGAACTCACAGGATCTACAGATTTTCCAAGAAGCCTCACTAAAGTCTATGTTTTAGAAAGCTGTGTAGTCTTATCTGGGCAATTCCAGATGATGCTCACACTGCCACATCTGGTAAGCACTTTCAGCGATGAAATACCCCCTTGCTGCCAGAAAATAGCATCTTAGTTCAAAATTGCATCCCACTAAATTCAGCTTTCAGAAATCAGGTCTTACTATGTTTTTGTGTGCAAGACTGAACATCCCCCTTACTATCAAGTATCTTTCCTATGACTAAGGACTCATACAACGTGATAAATCACCTCTTCATCTTTCTCTGCAGATGATTTGAGCACCACAAGCTTAATTTTTGTAAGGCTTTCTAGATAATACTAGTTTCTCTCTTTTGAGGAATATCTGAATCATCCTGAAATGTGAACAGTGGAACAAGGCATAATAGCCTAGTGAGTCTTACCAACACTATATACAGAGGTAAACCCCCTACTTTATCTCAGCTTTATTTCCTCTTTCCCTGTGCAGTTATTATCACCCGGACTATTCTTCCTATTATCCCTTCAGCTCCTGCCGTGGCCAGCTGTGGAAGGAGAGGCGGGGCAGGAGGCACTGAAGAGATGGATCTCCTGTGTGGTTAAAAATACCAGTTACATATGCTACCAGAATAACATAAGTACCTGGAGGCTCCTGTTGGTCCCTTTGCATGTCCACCTGTGATTCCCTTCTGAGCAGCACTATGGAAACCTCTTCTTAATTTCCTCTTTAAAATTGCATATCTTGTAGGTAAAAACTGGTGTCCGCAGCAGGAGGAGGGAGAGCAGAAGCATCTCTGGGGCTTTGCTGCAGAAGGGACCTGCCTGCTCCATCTAATGTTTATGTTATGGCAGCTCTGTTAAGACTTTCCCAAATCAAACTTCCCCACCAGTGGCTGACAAAGACCTGTTTTTTCACCTGGCTGTTTGGAAGAGCTGCTTTGTCTGACCAGATCTGCTATCCCTGAAACCTGACTGATTGATGCTAATAAGAATCGAGCCTCTGGCTGACAACATATTTTAGCTCCTACTTCTTCCTGGAGTCCAAAATTACGTGTGCCTTTATTTTGCAGGGGATTGACATTGAGCCTATAGTTCATTGCAGGGTCTCATTTCTCATTTTCAAGGACTGGAATTATATTCTCAGTTACATTCTTGTGTACGTAAATGATGCAGCACAATAAAGCTTACTAGTGTAGTGGGAATGACTGTAGGGTAGAGCTGCTTTTTTTAGCTCCTTTTGATTTTTAAACATGGGAAAGGATGCCTTATTTTCAGCACAATTTAAAATTATCAGGTAAATAATCTGGGGTATCAGCATAAGTGCACCTATCTTGTTTCATAAAATATATTCCCCCTGTTAAAATGTCCAGTCAAAGTCTATGTAGTATCAAGATTATAACATATGTGGCTGGACATACAGCTCTGTTTCTTCAGAAGGTTTCCCCAGATAAAGGTGATGAAAAGTTATGAACTACATTTTTTATAGTAACATTTATTAAATCATACAGTAGCCAACTCCCTTCTTAGATTATAATGTAATCAATCCCATTTTATATACAGAATATAGCCAATCCCAATAGAACATATAAAAACTGTGAGAGGAATTGGATTATAAGTACAGACGTGTTGCATCTGGGAGGTTGGCAAGAGAGATTTTACCATCAGAATCTAAGGAATCACCTGCTTCATCCCTCCCAGGTGTTGCAAGTATAGCTTTTGTACTCATATTGCCTTAGCTGAAGCTTCGTATGCTTGCTTTTCATTAGAGAGTGACATTTTTGGTGAAAAAGAAGTGTTATATAGCCTGTTTTCCAGAATCCCCAATACCCTGAAGTTCTTCATCCAAATGCTGGGCTGCACTCCCCACCCCTCTGTCTGCAATGATAATTTGATTTTTTTCCTAATTATAATTTCATAATTAAGCAATAAACACAGAGGGGGGGAGAGAAGATGCTGCTTTCGGCAGCTTAACTGACCATTTCTTTTGGACTGGAATTAATTTGTTGACCAACCCATCTGTGCAAATGCTTATGAATTTCTAACTGTGAACGGGCAAACAGCAATGTGCACAGGAGTTTGCAAAACACTGTTCACCACATTTCAGAGCCCTCCTGCAAGATGCACTGCAGCTCTACTTAACTGTGGTGTTTGAGCACAAAAGATGCTGTTTTTAGGGTCCGAGCTGCAGTGGAGGACAGTGAGAGCACATGGTGCAAGGGATGCTCACGGCGAAGCAGCATGTCACAGAAGTGCCTTGGTCTGCTGTGATTCAGCCTTCGCTTCTGCAGAAGCATTAATGTTCAATCAAATGCATATTTCTAAAAGCCATACAAATCTCAGAAGGCAAAGTCCTCCCCTCAAGAGCACACAAACACCCTTTGAACATCGGGGTTTCAGCAGACCGTTTGCCTGCCTGGGAGCAGCTGCCAGCCCTGGGGGTACCTGCTCCCCTCCCTGCAGGCAGCAGCCTCCCCGCAGGGTCTGCCAGGGGTGGAGGGCAATGCAATGCCCTCACGGCACAGCCCTGGCAGGTTTCTTCTGTTTTACAGATTTTCTGACACCACTGCCTGCAGCAATCGGCACAGAC
Source organism: Aptenodytes patagonicus (assembly GCF_965638725.1). Lineage (NCBI taxonomy): Eukaryota > Metazoa > Chordata > Aves > Sphenisciformes > Spheniscidae > Aptenodytes > Aptenodytes patagonicus. The sequence goes on along the minus strand of NC_134953.1, from coordinate 57,450,619 downwards.
AGGATACAACAGCTTTTGGCATTCCCATGCACACAGAAGGAATTTGCGCCTCCAAATAGTATTTCCTACTCCTTCCCATAAATCCCAGAGTCGGACATTTTCACCCAAAGGGCAAATCAACACCATCAATTTTCTTCCTGCAGCTGTTTGGAGCCTACGGGACGTGAGTGCACACAGACCTTGCTGATAGTACTTCATGCCCCCATCCATTATATCCAAAATACGCTATGGCTGTATATAATTTTTAAATGTACAATATTTTATAATAACATTTATACTATATACGAGACTATGGTTATAAACACATAAGATCTATTGCATTTTTATTAGGGAGACAGAAACTCTCTGGTGTAATGATTCCTCCCCCCCAGTGATGCTCCACCACCATTTTTCTGACAGCAGGCAGGTACAGTGCACCCACTGGAAGGCCATCGTGTTTCACTACAGCACCACAGAGACGCCTGATGTAATTGCCAATGGCCTACTACAGCATTTTCCTCTCTGACTTTGTTATTTGTGTCTGTTTCTCAGTGAACTCTTTTTCCCTGTGCCCTGTCAGATGATCTATCACAGAACTACAACTGAACTTTAAATATGGAAAAAAGAAGAAATCACAGTCTGGAAGCTCTGTAACTACAGCACAGTGTTTGAGCCCTATTTTTATACCCAGTGATTTTCTGTACTCAGCGTTGTACAGAACACAGACCCCAGCGTCGTTGCCTCAAGGGACACAAGATCCCAGTGGACAAACCCTCTCCAGATTTTGCTAAAGACTGGAAAGTCTGATCTAGAAGAAGTGTGCACATTTTTGTTTCTTTTTGAGGATTATCATCAGGAATTTTGCGGTCTTTCTAAGGGAAGATTTGAACTGTGACATGGTAGAAGATGGAAAATTTTCCAGGCTTACACAGTGCAGATTAAGTGATTTTCTCTTAAGTACGTGCTTTGTTCATTTTCTAAATGACTGGGCTCTTCTTTAATCCAGGCTTTATAGTGGGGAAATTAAATAAAAACTAGTAGAAGATGTCTATAAGTCTTATTACAATGACACTGAGTAGGTTGTATCGTTTATGCATCTCCAAAACAGAAAATAAATGAATACAAGCCATACATTAACTAAGATAACACACATGTAAGCATAGAAGTGCAGTCCTGCTTTATAATGTAATTCTGTAAAATTACAGAAATGATACAATATGATCTGGTACTCATGAAAAATTGTAGATTTTATTTTTATCAATGATTTCCTAGGAAGACCTTCTTTCCCATGATAGAAATTGGCTTCTATAGTAAGTATTTCTGGAACCTCATAATTTGAGACAAATAATGATTTCTGGTATGTTGGTATGCTGTTAATTTTTCTGCTATTTACTGACTGTTAGGGATCATTACATTCAGATCACTAAAATCTGTGGAATTTATTAATTATGACTAGAATATATATGCATAATCACAATGGAAATTTAATATTTAATAAGAATTTAAAAATGTTTATTTTGCATACATACTCCTTATAATACCTCTAAAGACTCTGACCTATGAGCAGATTTAGCTTTTAGTATCTGCTATGCTGAGCTTCGAGTGCAGATTAAATCCATTGCAGAGCTACTCCACATTTCAATGACTACAGTCTTTTGTCGATCCCACACAGCAACTGTGAAGGTCAGAAAAAAAATTAAATATAGCAGTGAATAAACTTTTATGCAGTATATGGATTAAAGAAATGCATAAGAAACAATATAACAGGCAAGGATGAAAGACAAATGAAACTCCCAAGTAAATTTCGTACAAGGGTCCAAAATGAAAAGCACTTTACAGTCATTTGACATTTTTTCTTAAAATGCTTTTAAATTAATACCTTCCCATTTAGGACAAGGTATACAGACTGCTTGTAGAAACTGAATAGAGAAGGCAATCAAAACTAAACTTCTGCTTTCTATAGTTTTATCAAAGCACCCTTTTGTGGGGACAGTGGGGTGAAGGGACTGAACGAGGAGCCTGGGGCAATTGCCCCAAAGGTGGAATCCCTCCCTTGACAGGAGGAAGCCTAAATGGGGCTATAAGTGCAATCGAGCAATGTACAGTGGGTGCCAGGGTGTTCATGTAAGGTACAGCATGGTACAGGATCCCTGATGCTGCCAAACGCTGGTGACAGGCACAGCACATTACTGCAGTGGGAGAGCAATGGAAGGAAACCCCTGCAGGTACCTGGAGCAGCTGAAGAGTCATTGCTAAGTGATGGCCAAGCAACTGCGAGGTTGCAGAACTGATTTGCTATAACCCACCTGATGGTCTGATTTTCCAATGAAATATTTTGAGTCATTTAGGACCAATTCCCCATTTGCAAATTTCAAATTAAAGAGTTGCTCATGTCACATCAAATATTAAATGCACTTTAGCCTTTGATCATTTTCTGGGAGCCAAAATAAATCAAAATCAAAGACAAAGATTTTTTGTTTTCTAAAACAAATGAGAAAAATTGAATTATTATTCTTTGTTTTGCTGATGAAATTTAAAGTGATGATTAACAGTCTGGAAAAAGATTTACATTTCAGTGAAGCTTCATTTTCTGTCCAGAAATCAGTCTATTACATTGCTTACTTAAATTTTGGTTAATTGAGAGAAAAATATGGAGAAAAAGAGAAACATGGAGGAGCAAATGATAATTCAACCTCACAGGTAGTCATGCAGGTAATGCAACATCCCCAGTGTTACAGTATTATCCTAATGTGCAAACCCATCCTTATGCAGTTTTAAATCTCCACCATCCCTTTCCTTCATGTGCCTGGATGAATGCATTCTCTAAAAAGTTTCTGTAAATGACCAACAATATGAAAATTTCAGCATTTTCCATTATTTTCTTTCTTTAATTCTTTGTTGGGAATAGTTATGATACTCTGCTTTAATAAGTAATTTGTCAACATTATAGGAGAGAAAAAAAACAGGGAACATACTCAAAAAAGTTGTTTACCTAGTTGGTTTGTACAGTGTTTTGTTTAAATATTTATCAAAGATTATATCCACTACAGCGTTAAATAAATGAATCACCTTTATTAGCAGTGCGTACCAATAGAGTGTGGCATGAGGGACACAGCGACATGTTTATTTTCCCTTGGGCTGTTTATAACAGAGAGAAATAAATGTTTCTGTTTCCAAAAGCAATTAAAACAAATGGCATGAGAATGAAGTTCAGACAAGACTTAATAGCGAGCTACTATAAAAGCAAGTGTGCAATAATAATGATAACATTAATAATAACATTCATAATCTTATTCCACCCTGATGCCACTAAAGTACAATTCATTGGAACCAGTCCATCTCGGTGAGAAGCAGCTCCAAACCAGCTCATAAGTGGTAACAACCTGCAGTCCAAATCTCAAGGCCTCGAAGACAAATAAAATGGAGGCACCTGACATTTGCCATCATGAAGGACCCCACAGCTATATCCGCAAAAGCTGCTGTGAACTGCAGAACACTGCCCAAATGGGTTTTTGCACTCAAAGTGGGCTCTGTCCTTGTCCCCCTGCCCCGGTGCCACCCACCAGTTCGGATGTCCCCCTGCCCTGATGGTGTGATGCTGCTCTGAGCTGCCGAGACCTCTCTGCACATCATTGGGGTGGGGGGGAATGATTGTTTGTGGTGTACAAACCAGCTTGTAAAGCACTGGGGACTCCTTGGCGATAATAAAAACCACTATCTCAATGTAATTTGTTACCATCTAGTATTCAGGAAACACTAGTTGAGTTGCACTCACAGCCGAAATCTAGAAAAAGAACTCAGAAGAGGAGGGGTTTATTATCTTCTCAGGGTCCCTGCATTTTAATTTCCTGATCGGATGTTTCTCTCTGGCATTTGGGAGCAGATGACCCTCTGATCCCACCAACCTGATGAGTGACATAAGGCTCCTCGACAGCCATGCCCCTTCCCACTCTTCCCGCAGTGCAGGGCGTGGCGGGCGTTGAACGTAACACTCTTGAACTTCCCACTCTTCCCGCAGCGCGGGCAGCACGGTCTCAGCAGAAGGTAGTGGAGACACCACGCTTCTCCTCCCACCAGCACACACCACCCCTTGGGGAAGTGCACTAAGGCAGCATGACTATCTCCAGATCTTCCCAGAGCCCGTCTTTGAATATACGATTTTTTTTCCATGTATATACAGCTTTTGTAACATTTTCTGTACATCTGCCTTTTAAAATTAAAAAAAAATAAATCTAAATTTAGCTATGAAAACTGCAAAATACATGTGTGGGATGTTTTTTTTTTTTGAGATGTTTATCAGAGATAAAAAGTCATCAGGTCTTGACTTGAGCTAATAATCTCTAGCAATTCATTCCACAAACCCATGGCGGCAGGTCCCTGGCTCGGTTCCCCGCTCACTCCCAGGCATGGCAGTGATGGGAGCACAGGACAGACCTGGCTGCAAGAAGAAACTTTTCCTCTGAGGTGGCCAATGCAGCCAGGGCCAGCGGTACATCCACCGGAGGCTTCTCACCCCTTTGGCAATGGGACAGCTTGCCCACAGCAGACAAGGATGCTGCATTTCACTGTGGGGTTACCATCAGCTGCATCTCTGAACCCCGCATTGCTGGAATGACAGGTTAGGGACCTTTGTGACCTCAGCTGTCTGCTGTAGATACTGAAAGAAATAAGGTGAAACATTGATTTCTCTCTGCAGACAGAATAATGTATTGCTTTGCTTTCCTAATATGCATATTGATTTCATTAACTTGTATAATATCTAGAAATCACTAACGTGACATAAGAAATAGATTACTGTTCTTTTTATGGCTTGGACATAATAATTAGTTTTTATGACAAATACATAGAAAAATTAAAATGTGCTTATGAGGGTTATTAAAACCAGCGATGAACTCCATTTTCTACTAATTGAGAATCTATACGACTTTCCAGTTTGCAGTCATCAGATCCCCCAGCATCTGGAAAACCTTCCGCTTTACAAATGATTCTGTTTTCCAAAAGTTTTCATAAATTTTGACATATTCACTTGCATGAAGGTTTCTTGTAAGAAAACCCTAATTTCCTCTTCTTTCCTTCTCTTATTCTTCCCATTTTAGTCAGAAGGATGAAGCACCTTGTGACTAAATAACCAGACACGACCATAACACTCAAATGTGGGAAAAAAGAAAAGAAAAAAAGGACAGTTAATCAAAGGAAAGTTTTTATGAAAAAAAAAAAAATCCCAGGTTGAAATGTGATTATTAGGAATAAGTAATATGTTTGAACCGTATGTGATTGAAAAGAGGGGGACTGCATTAACAGCTAGCAGGGTCTTCAACAGGCCAGTCGACCATCTGCAGAGCTCATTGACAACCATCACCAAGCAACAAAAAATTCATAATGTTGCCAAATGCAAACCACTGTGACTACTGTGAGGTGTATTAATTAGCCAAAACAGATGTAACTTATTTCCAGGAGATTACACTGACTGATATCCCACGCAGCAGCTAATGCTGCTAATCCAGCGCAGTGGCTAATTAGCCAGTGAGATATCTGTATGTGCTTGTGAAGCTTCATCACTTGCTCTTGACCCCCTGCCCAGCAATAAATCCAAGCCTGCTTCCGTGTGGTTTGGGAGAGGACACCCTCCAACCAGTGGCTTTATATAGAAAGTAGATGATGCCAAATATTTGTGATGCCAAATATTTGTGACCCCAAACTAAAAATGGCAGGATTGCAAAGAATCCCCTTAAAGGCTGGACTTTGCACAGATTACTATCAGTCAAGTGGTTAGTGAATGAAAGTCACAGTGTTACAATGCAAAATTCATAAGTTACCATAAATCAGCATGCTTCGAATGCTCCAAGAAGCAAGAAACTGTTTTAAAACACCCTTAATTTTGTCAAGATTTTTAAATTATTTATATCTACGTAAATCCTCCACCTCTCTGCCAAACATGTACACTGTTTTCATCCTCAGACCTGTAAACAATTTTGATCCCCTAAACACCTCTAAATGCCACATCTAAAATATCTTATTTTAAAATAAAAAACAACCATAAACATCACAACAAATTTTTTCCAACAAAATTGTTTTTATACTTGAACATATTGTACCACAGTATCTATCATAAAACAGATAATTGTGCTTTTTAGAGTTGCAAAATCATTTGTAAACACTCAACACCCCCCCCCCCCCTCGCTCCACTTTTATGTACTTTTTTTTTCCCCAGGGTGCATTAGAGTTGCCACACAAGAAATATTATTTTATCCCCCTCTGCTCAGCCCTGGTGTGACACATCTGGAGTGCTGGGTCCAGGGCTGGGTGCCCCTGGAAAAGAAGCATGGAGAGAGTGGAGCGAGTCCGGGCAAGGGCCATGAAGGCGATGAAGGGCACGTCCCAGGAAACAGTAGCCACTAACATTAAGATTGTCAAACAGGAGTAGATGAGCAAGAGTAAATCAACAGCAAAGATTTAAATTTGTATGCAGTTAGTTGAGTTTAAAACAAAATGTAAATTGCTGTATTTTAAAAGGTCTAGGTTTCAGAGAAGAAACCCTTCATGGATGAAATCCCATCCCAAATTCCCAGCTTGAGGTAGGGGCAAATAAGGTTTTTCTTTGAGAAGGAAATTCCTTGAAAGCCAGGATAAGTGGAAACTGCAAGTTACAGAAAAATAAAAGTTCAGAATTTTTCAAGCCATATTCATCTGTGGAACCACTTAATTGCCCATGTGCCCAGCAACATTTTACTACTCCTAAACGGCGATGCCTATGAATTGTATTACTGTGCCAGTCTTGACCCACGGTATCTCACCTCCTTATGGCTGCTGAAAAGAGTTAATGGAAGGAAAAGAAAGAGTTTGCATTTTCTGGAGCATTTCAGACATGCGTTGTAAGTGTAACTCCAAGGGCAGCTCACAGATTATTACTCCTGGTGAAACGCGTAACCTGAGATCGTGGGACAGTCTCACAAGACGGTGTAGGCGGCAGCGCTGGCTCATTGACTGCAGCAGCTCAGCACAGCCCAGCAGAAATAACGTGAAAAGTCAAAGCACCTCCCTCCCTACCTGCACCCCCCATGGTCAATTTAACTGTTTATGAATGCATAAAAATGCAGGTAACCATCTAGATGACTCTCCAAGTAGCATCATTTTTTGTCCAGCTGAAGCCCCCCCATTGTAATCAAATACTGCACAAAGATAACACACAGATTTTTTTTTCATGGCTGACAAAATAAAATAATAAGATGAGCTTAATATTTAGTGACTTGTAAAATACCCCCAAAACAGATACGATTTTTAGAGTATAGTTAATACAGTTTTTAAATCAGTAGAGTAAATAATATAAAGAAGCAGACAACAGCCTGTGCTAGTGTGGCACAAATCTTCATTTATGTGGCAATCAGTCACCAACTGGGAAAACTAAGAGTATTTTTTTTCTTTTTTGCATTTACATGATTAGTTCCTTAACAGCAGTTTGATTGAAGAGCATTGCCTAAAGGTCCTCACCTCTTGCTTATTAAACACGCTTTGTCTTGTACGCAGAAGCAGCGTTGGCACACTGGTTCTGATAAAATAAATTATGGGTGAGCTGTGAATAAAAATGGCTACATCTTGATTCGTCATTTATTTCCAATTCATGTCAACACTAAAGCGTGAGGAAAACCTCATAAAAGTAGTATTTTTGTAAGTTTTTGATTAATCTCTTTTCCTTTGACCTATCATTAGCAGTATAACCATAATTTGTATAAACTAGTGAAATATCCTTTATGTTTGAACTAGAAATTTATTATCATGTTATCTGTTATCAGTGATCAATTTGTTTTAGACCAACTTGAATATCAGTCTTAAATTATAGAAAAAAGACCCACATGGCCACAGGAACATGCTAATGCAGAATTGGAAGAAAAATCAAATAAAAAGATGCGTAAGCAAGTATTCTGTCTGTTGTATCTATTGTATTTCTATCAACAGTATCCTGGAGTCACAGGGGCAGGAAGGTTTCCTGGAAGCGGATGCTGGCTGGTTAAAGGCTGACACACCTGGATTCACATCTACAAGATTTTTCCTAAATCATTCGTTTCGGCACAGAAATATTGGCCTTTACCTGCTCTACTTGTGGCAGTGTCACTTCTCAAAGGTAATGATCTATTTTAACCTCAGTAAAAGTTTATGAAGGCATGAGAGACTTGGGAAGACGTCAGCAGTGGCAGATGTGTCACCTGCATGGATGCCGTCCCTGCTGCTCCCTGCCGAGCTGCTAATGACGGTGGTGTGCACCGACAGTCCTTGGACTCTGGAAGGGTCACGTTAAAATAGTTTATTTATCTTCAGCAGCAATATCTCAAATAAGTAAATCTATTCGGATTTGTCAAAGCAATTTGAAATGAGCCATGCCTTGAATATGGGAATTGAACGAAAAGCGAGTTTATACTTAAGAGGTTTGCTGAAGTCAGTGAGAGTTTTGCTATTGATTCATCGAAGCAAGGCGTTTTCTCTGCATCGCTAAACCAAAAATACATTGTGGCTTTCGGCCATGTGCTCACCGTGTGCTGCTTCTTGAAGGTTCAGACTCTCACCCAGGTTTTGTGAGCAACGGCCCCAGCAAAGGTGGAGCCGCACGTGAGCAGGGGCAGGCGGCAGGGACGGCTGCTTCCATCATACTTGGAGGACTGTTACCAAGCCAAGAAGCCATTTATAACATGCGCATTGGAATAAATTTATAAATTCAGAGGGTACCACTGCATAAAACTTCAAGTAATGGAAGCCATTACAAAAGGGCTAAATTTATTACTAAAATTAATGAGCATAAAAGATTAAGAAAATCTTACCAACTATGTATCAATCATATCACTGTGATTGATTTTCACGTAGAATAACCAAACATTTAACTAAGAAATACCTAAATTGAATACATTTTTCATAAATATTTTAGTAAGATTTAGAAAGTTTAACAAAAATTAGGCTAAAATATCAGGTGGATTTTTTCTGTTATGAATACTAACAGTGATTTTCAGGGACCATTTTTACACTGTTATGCTAACATCTCTGATGCTTATGTTATGAACCCATGTTCTTCAAAGACTGAAAGTAAGAGCTTAGCAAAATAATGTATATATTATGTATAAGAGAGGTTGGCCCCAAACTGGAAACAAACCACCACTTCTCCGAGGAGGGATGGAGATGTGTCTCCAACTGGGGTGCTTCTGGAACAAGCACGTTGGCCTAAACCCCAGAGTTACCGCAGGAGCAGAGGCAGATAGCAGCCCCAAAGTTTCACTTTGCAACCAGAGCCTGCTCTGCGAAGCAGGAAGGATGCGCTCTGAATGAAGGCTGATGGGCAAAATTTGTTATGATGCTGAAAGTTCTTTGAAAGATGAACATGACAGCTTTCTTTTTTCCAAGCAAATCGAAGGATCTTCATCTCTTACCCACAGTTATTTTGTCATGCAACCATTTTTCCATCAATGAAGAAGCAGACTCTCTGCAGATAATCATTCTTCAATTTCTGATGCCATAGATTTTCCCTATTTTCTGTGACTCATATTGTTCACTTGGTAGATGCAGAGAGAAGGGAAAGGACGAGCACTTGTTCTCTCTGCAGCCCTTTCATCACTCTCCTACATTTTTTCATTACTGTACTCAATTTATCACTGAGAAAATACAGAAATAGAAAAGCTATATTTTTTGCCTTGAGATGGATGTTATCAGCAGTTTGATGCTTTGTAAAGCAGAAGAAATGTAGAAAATAAAATTGCCATTGCTGTTAATTGATTTGCAAAAATCTAGTTTTAAATCAGAAAAACCTTACTGAACCAAAAATCTAGCAATACTTTATTTTTTTTTTCAAAGCTTTCCATGTTTTTCCCTTAAGTGGAAAGCCATTCTCAGGCGCATTGACATCATCAGATCGCTGGGTCCCCAAACAGCATATTCCCTCTTTGACGGGTCTTTGGTTTCCAGCAAAGGGAACGAGGTCTAGGAGCAATCCCATCCTAATCTCACTGGCTAAATAAACACTGACCATTGATCCTGAAGGATAAGCCCCATTTAGGCTGGGGAAGATCAGCACAGGTGCCGGGGTGCCGACTCCAACCACCCATTGCTACAGTGACTGCAGCTCTCTGCCTCGTTCAGCCTCTTCCAAAGACTGGTTAAATGTTCACTCAGTTGCATGAGCCTGTGTAAGGGATGATGATTTTGGCTGAATACGTTTTCCTGTAACTCTAGCACATTTGGGTTTTTTAACCACAATTTCAGCTGTACTTAGCAAGCTAGGAGTAATTAGATACTTTTTCATTGATTATCTAATTATTTTTTTTAACTTTTTAAAGCACAACTGAATTTGGTTTAAAATGAAAAGCAAAGCACTTGATTTACAAAAAAACCTTACTGATTCTTGCTACTAAGTACTGTAATGGGATGATGTAGTGTTACGTCTTTCTGGTATGAAAAACTGAAATAAAAGGAAATTAGACAAGCATGTTTCTGCAAGCCATGAAGTCCTTGAAGCAATCATATCCCATAAATCAGCATACACGTGTGCCTTGTGCAGGTGCAAGTGGGATGCTTTCTAGCTTCGGAGAGAATCCCTCGTCCAAAATACAGACTGTCAGAGTATGGACAGAAAAAGAATGATTTTATTTGGAAATTCTTTCTGTGCAAATGGGGATGAAATTTGTGTTCGTGGGATTAGGTCTTTATGGTCTTCTCTTCTTAAAGGGAAGGTGAACTGTCACGGTGAAATGTCCCTCAGGCATAGAGAAGATGCAGAGCAGAACTCCCACCTTCCGTCTTTCACACACTGTTTTTCCCACTGCCTGGAAAAGCTTTCAGACATATCACAAACTACTTTCAGTAAGCAACGCTCTTCAATCAAATCGCTGCAAAGGATTTAATCATGTAAATGTAAAAACAGAAAAAAAGAAAAAGCAATAACCCACTGGCTAAAACTAAGGTTTTCCCAGTTGGTGACTGATTGCTGTCTAAGTAAAAGGTCTGAGCCACAAATGATATTCTATTTTAGTTGCGTTGTTTAAGCTAATTTAGCACACACTGATATGAAAGTACTCTGAAAAATCAGGGATTCTTTCTGTGTATCTTACATACCACTAAATATGTGATTTATTTAATTATTTCCTAAGCAAATTATATCAAATTTACTTTTCATTTTGATTCTAAGAGGGATTCTTCTCTGCTTCGGATCCTCCAACACATCCCAACACTCCCAACCCTCTGTCCGGCACTGGAGACTTGTGTCATGCTTGTGCAACTGCTTCTGTATAAGAGCTAAATATAATCCTAGGAGGGATTCTGGGAAGCATTATCTCAGATAATCAATGCAAAAGTCTTATATGCAGTAGCACTGGTATTGTTTGATTAATGAAGTTATTGCCATTCAGTAAAAATGTAAATAAAGATTATACACACAGGTTATTCTTGAAGATCCTTTCCAATTTAGTGAATTCAAACATTTACTATCATCTCCACACCTGGAATATAATGCGATTTTAATAGTATATTGTTACAGAAAATAGGTACCCCCAAAAAAAAGACTGATTAAAAATATGAAAATGCTCAAAGGTCAAAATAATACAACATTCAATGTAGTTAAAAAAATGACTCCCCCGTATTAATTTTATATGCCAGCATTTCAGGGGAATGATCACTAAAAAAAGACAAGAAGAAAATTGTTTACATAGGGTAGGAAGGGAACAACTGGGTGGAACAGGATAAACATTTGTCAGTTAAAATACAATCTGAGTAAATTTGCATAAAACAGAACGCTTCAAAAATCTCATGATCCACGGGAACTTTCTGAAGACCTCTCTCTGTGATGAAGCAGATTTAGACTGGAGGAGGACAATAATATACAAGCAAAAAATGTATAAATAGATCTGCATATAGATCTTTTCCATCTGTGAAGTACCATTAAACACCTACACCTTCCAAGGCTTTCTAAACAAGCAGTTTACTTCCCAACCCGAAGCCAGCTTAGTCAGATCTCAGGTCTAACCCGTGACTGCTTTACGTGAGCCAGCACAGTGCCAACTGACTTGGGCTGCTGTCCTCTGGTCCCTTCCCTGTAATTAAAGTGCAAGGTATGATGGCTTAACATGTTACCTATGAGCAGCCTGTTTCCTAGTCATTATAGTCTGCCAAAAATATTCTAAATCCTTTCTTTCTTCCTATGCCATTAGATATATGCTACGCTGTCCTCATTTCTCCAGAAAGTGTCAATAAGTTGCTAGTTACTATATGAGGACATACACATATTATTCCCTTAAAACCCCACTATTTCTCTTTTCTTTTCAGACAATAAGCTAAATACTACAAGGTTCAATTTAAAACCAACAGAGAGAAAATCATAGTTTGGTAAAGCCAGAAAAGCAATGTAATGTAACAATTCAGAGTAAACTTATATTTCCCATTCCGTATCATTATAGATAAAGCAACAGTTGTGTTCAGTCTTAGCGAAATGGAGAGGCTGCTTATTCGGGCTGTGCAGGCTGTAGACTGCTGATGTTGCTGTGCACGTTTATGTGTGTATGTATAAATAGAAACAGAGGACATAGAGAAGCGAGAAACAGGTAAAGTGCTGAAATTTGGTAGGCATGAATTAAAACATAAGTGGGCATAGAGCTTTTCACTGAAATATTTATGCAACATACTAAGTACCAAGAAAAAAATTCTAGAATAGAAAATTAGAGGTAAAGACCATCAGTAATCTTTACAGGCAAAATAAGAATATTTGAAGTTTTTGGCAGATAAACAATAATATACTTGTTGCCACTTTTGCTATCACATGAACTATATGAAAGATCCATAATGATTCAAGATGCTTTCTTGTAACCGTGCATTTTTTCTTTGGAGAATTTTATGTGTTTGATTTTTCTCCAGTAAGGCTGGATGACAGATTTACATTGTAGTCCCAATATAGTTATTAAAATACTTTCCCTTGACAGTTCTCTGATTGCATCACTCCCCCTTCTTTGAATACCAACCATATGTCTCTGCTTACTTTGCATTTTAAATATCATGTTCTCATCTGAAAAGCAATTCGTTGTCCTTTACTCCTCAGTACGTGTCCACTCTCGCCCGTTACAATGTGAACGTGCAGTTTGATTGCCCCCGTGGCCACCTGCTCAGATGGCATGATCTTCCCCTTCCCTTCATCCTCATCTCCTTCTGCACCGGAGAGCCCCGTGGAAAGGACCATGCAATTCCCGTGACCCCTCGGGACCCACCGCTGATGTGATTTCCACATCGAAGCAGCTGAATACACCTGCCCGCAGAGCTGATGTACCTCACCTGGTTATAACGAAAACCGGCATCCATAGTCATATCACTTCGAAGATGTTGTCACGTGTTAACTGTTGGGAATTTGAAAGTCAAATCTTTCAAAGGTCAGGGTGACTTGAAAAGTGGCATGGGCCAGTGGTGCTTAGGAAAAACTTTTGTACTTTGTCAAATGAAATCTTAAAAATGGGGCTGAAAGGAACAGAATCAATCAACAACTTCAACTCTTTGCTCCAAGAGAAGATCAAGAGTATCGGAGACATCTCTGACGCGTCAGTCTCACCTTGGCTTGGTAGCTTATGGCAGAGATCTCCCCAGGTGACCTGCTCTGGCTCTTGTCTGCCCACAGAACGGGAAATTTCCTCCTACTCTGAACCTCCTTGCTGGGAGGTTTTCTTGAACGCTTGTCCTGCCCTTTGTGTCCTCTTTGTAACAACTGTGCAAGTATTTGAAAATTTGTTTTAACCTGCTAGAATTCCCTGTCTACAGGTATGAAATCTTTCACATTTTTGTTGGGTGTTATATTTCCTATTATTAGTTATTTTTACGCATTTAGTTTTTATTCTCCTTTGAACTGCTTTACCTTGTCTAAAACTTTTTAAAAATTAGTCTTCCCCAAATTGGGCATCCCATTCCAGCTAAGACTTCATCGTGGACAGATAAAGCAGAACAGGTAAAAACTGTGTCCAATTCAGGTACTTCCAACCACTGCATCTCCAGACGACATCTGCGCTTTTCCTGCAGTATTTATGTTGTTGTCTCAGATTTAATACATGGCCCACTATAACTCTTCTGAAGCACTGCTGCCTATGTAGTTTGCGCTCATTTGTGTATTTGATTTCTCCCTAAGACTGCTGTCTTGCACTGTCCTTATTGAATTTCATCTTATTGATTCCAGACCATTTCTGAAATCCGTCATTTTGAATTTGAAGCCTGTTGTCACAAGTACTTGCACTTTGATGTCACCTGCAAATTATATAGATGTATTCTCTAGTATATCACCTAATTCATCTATTGAAATCTGTATTAAATCCTTCTGGAATCATGGCAGACCCATTTGATATGTCCTTCTCGCTAGACAGTGAATTACTGACAGTCATTCCTTCAGAATTATTTTTAACACGCTAGGTACCCACTTTACAGCAATTTGTTCTGGGCTGTCTTTCTTTAATTTTTGGAAGAGAAAGCCAGGACTGACTGTGTGAACATCACTCTAACGTCAAGATGCGACTCCCATCTGCTGCCTGACCGTTCCTGGGAGGTGAGTTACCTTCCCAGAGAAGGAAATTAGACTGGTCTTTCATAGTGCCTGCTTTAAAAATTAATGTTGCTCGTTTATCATCTATTACCATTTGATTGTTTATAAGATTCCCTTTTTTTAGAGTGTTAATTCCAGACTTTTTTCAGGTCAAAAGTTAAGCTCGCTTTTTTATATTTTCTGGGGTCTTCTGTTGATTGTTTTTTAAAAACTAAATACTGGGTTTCATCTTCCCCCCAGATTTCCCAAAAAACTTGTCAGGATGCAGAGACTGCTTTCAGAAGTTCAACGATGAATGCTACCAGTTTGTGATTATACCAGCTTGTGTGATGCATCTCAGCATTTAATTTGATCTTTCCCTATTTTGGCTCCCCCTCCTGAGGAGTAATGCTCTCCAGCTCCCTGATGGAAGTGGGTCAGAGGGAGGTCTGGTCTCTGCACATGTGGACCAGTGGCAGAAAGATCTGCTTTGCTTTGGGCTCCAGCCTCCATGGATGGAGGAGGAGGAGGATGCAGCGTGTAGGGGGGTCAGAGGAAGGATGGGGGACCCACCAGGGAGGTTATCCCCAGGTGCCCTGTGCCCCATCCAAGTGTCATGCTCAACTCACACACATTTCTTCCTGCAGCTCTGGGACAGGTTAGATCACGAGTACCATCCTGAAGCATTTGCATGTTTCTGTACACAGAAGGATGCCTCTCGTTGTCCAATCACATACTATTTTTACTCAGGAAAATGGTTCTTTAGTTATACTGAATGCTAATATATACTGAGAAAATTTCAAACGAATTGACTCAATTCAGATGAATAAAGGCTTGTTCCCTGAACTAAGTCAGTTGGTAGGTATTTATTCAGTATTTATTTTTGTTCTCACTACATAGCCTAGAAATTAGTAATGATTATCTAACATTTAAACTTGGAATTGCTTTCCACATTATTAATTTCTTCTCTCGAGTTTCTGCAGAACTGCCCCAATCGCACGTAAATGTGCGAGCAGTATGATTTAACCTTCATGACGTTCCAATGACACGGGTAGCATTAGCATTAATGGGGATTAATGGGATTATTATTATTCACATTTTACAGACAGTTAACACCAAATTACACTCAAACTGTTACCTGCCCAACAGTTTTGGATACCTGACCAGAGACAGTGCAGGCAGCATCTTCTGGCAGAATTTCAGTGTCTAGCTGCTGTGGGAGAGGCCAGGGAGAACCGGCAGACGTGTACTGCCAGCTGCCACCCTGCCCAGAGCCGGCTCCTGCTCACTGCACCGACTGTTACCATGGGGTTCGAGACTATTTTCACAGTTATGCACAAAAAGGGAAAGCTAAGTTTGCTCCAGGATCCTAACTTTGCAACTAAGAAAAGTCCAAGTGAAAATTTTACTGTAATTTCAGCCATGGAATCACAGAAATAGATTCAATTTCTGTTTCCACTGTTACAGTGACATATACTACGTTACAATACACGATTACCACCCTGAATGTCTCTGCTTACAGAAATCAATAAAAATGAAAAATTTAAAAAGATTCTATGCACTTGTCCCTATAAATTACACTGATTATTAAAGACTCCAATAACAACAAAGAAATCAAATCTGTCCTCCTATGCAAAAGTATCACAAGGGTCACAACCATTCAAAGTAGGCAGCTTACTCCAGTTAATATGGACTTCCAGAGCTGAGTACTCAAAATCCTGTTTAATTAGGATTTCAACATCCAGCTAGTGACTTCGCTTTGATAATACAGATCACCACTTTCCATCCTAGGTTAAAATTACAGCAGTAGCTTGTCCGTGCTGGGTAACTATGTGACATACCAGATTTCTCAGTGTGAACGAGCATCTAGATTAATTTATAGTACTTCAAAGTTAAAAAAGACTAATCATATTCTGTTGGCGTAGCCAATGATGAAGGCAACGCTGTTTTCCTTTGGGAGAAGGCACAGTGGCAGAAGCATCAGTAGAAACGGTTAAACTCCATAGATGTCCTTTGCTACCCTATTTGGCCAGTATTTCCATGGGGAGATCAGCATGCTTCTGCAAGGAGAGAGCCACAAGAAAAGCCCTGAGAGCCACTTGGAGTGCCTGGATGGACCCAGCCGGGGACACCGATCTGCTGCCTCACACACCTCCCTGGAAATAACCCCAGCTCAGGGCTTAGCACAGATTTGAGAACTGGGAAAGCGGTTTTTGGGCGTTGGGTTTTTCTTTTTTTCAAGCTAGCTTTTTGTCAAAGGTGGAAAGGAAGGCACATACAGTTTTGAGAGGTGTGCCGACACAGCTGTCCACTACCATGTACCCGATTCGCCCAGGCTGAGAAATACCTAGACTTGACTCAGAAGAGATGGGACATTGGAAAACAGTCTTAAATTACCCTTGCCATTACCAGCTCGACACTCACCTCCACCAGCATGGTTGTGCTGCTCTAAATTTCACTGTGTGCCCGTCAGTGTTAAACGCCCATTACAAGTTTACGCTGCAAACGCGAGCGATGTTGGAGGCATGGCACAGACTGGCATTGGAGCAAGCCCTCGACATTCAAACAAGAACATGCAGAGACCTCGCTTGGGACTCTCACAAGATGACCAGCATGGACCTGGGTGATGCCCTGCATGCTCTGCTGCAAGGTCAGCCTGTGTTTGCCCTGGGTGCTGCTCTGGACACTGTAATGGAGCCTGCGGGTACCCATGAAGAGAAAAGGGATGCTGGCAGGAGTCAGTGAAGTACCTGTAGGGGAGGAGGAGGAAAGCCTAAGAGCAGAGAAAGCACATTACAGGACAGCAGGAACTCAGAAGTGCTGGGCTGGCAGGGACCTCTGGAGACAGTCTGGTCTAACCCCTGCTCATAGCAGGGTCACCCAGGGCAGCTGGCATGTGGAAGAGCCAGAAGAAAGCGAGCTCTGGGAGCAAGAAGAATACTGGAGCTGGAGAAATTGATGTGGACACACACATGGTAGCATGCAGTCAGAAAATACTTGCTGATGTTCTACAGCCTTGAAAGTACTGCCTGGAAAACCTCTTGCTCAATGGTATTTTCAAGGGAAATCGTGGGCACGTGCAGAATGAAATCCTTGTAACCGTTCATGATATTCAGTTTACCCATGTCTATGCCATTCATCTTTTTTCAAGAAAAAGATGAACAACACGGAGTGGGAAAACCTCTTGTTTCTCCTACCCATCAACATGCTTGTTCCTATGAAAATAAAAATTAGCAGTGGAGATGCTAGTGCCTGAGGAAGCCTTGCACAGTTCAGACATTTCAGAGTTGGGAGGTTGCTATGATAATTTTCAATTTCAGTCAACAATGAGCTATAGCAAGACTTTTCCAGCTGTTAAAAGGTGCCTTTGCAATGTGAAAGCCTCATGAGAAAACATTATCAATGGATATTTCTGTTAGGATGAAATAGGTATTTGCAATGTGGGGTTTGAGGATTTACTCAACATTGTTTTTACTCTTTCCACCGCATAGCAACAGAGGTTATTAAGAGCATCCTGTGAAATACTAGTTTTGGGACTCCATGTTAATGAACTTCTCCATGCTGGAAATACTAAAGACTGACAGAGTTAAAAGCACTTCACCAGTTCAGGTCTTTTTGTCCATACAACTGCAGTTCAGGAGCAGATATGATTATAATATAAAACTGTGAATTAGTTAGGGAATGTTTTATTTGTGACCAAATTAATTTTAAAACTCACTTAGGAAAGAGTATGGAATCATAGCTAAAGCAAAAGATAATGTTAGCCACAGTTTTGAGCTCCTTGCCCTCGTACAAAGGTTCTGTGCTAAATAAGGCACATGAAGAAATCAGTTGACATCACTAGGACTCTGAATAGCATCATGTGAGGACCCAGAAATAAATCAATATTTGATTTTTGAGTGTATGATGAGGTGGTCAAGTTCTGAGACTGCTGGGTCTAGTGGCCAGTCGTAAATGCAGTAAGTTGGGCTGATAACCAGTGTTGTGGCAGGGAAGATGCTGGGCTCACACCTAACACCAAAGGGGAGCCATATTTGCAGGGGGAGGAGACTCAAAGACCAGATAAATGGATTACTCTTCCAGCCACAAGAAATATAAGGGATTATGAGTGGTGTTTCCAAATTAGCACATGGCGAAATGACAAAAGTCTCTAGTTGTGGTCAGAGAAAACTTTGGATGAATAAATATCGCTATGTTATTGATGAGATCAGTGCTAAGAAATACAGGATCAGACACCAATATGTGCCAGTGAGGATGGCCCAGGGAAAGCTTAGCTCAGTCAAATAAAGAGTGAGATACAAAGTAATAATAAAGCGATTTGGTTTCTAACATCAGTGATAACGAGTGGAAAGACAGAAAAGGTGACTTTAAAAGGACCAGAACAGATTATGGTAGCAAAATTTTTTTGAGGAAATACATGAACTAATACATAATGTAGAGAAAGGCAGATAGTTTTACTATTTACCTTTTCTCATGTTACTATGACATCCAAAAAAAAAATCCCCCCAAATAATAAAGACAATCAAGATGCATTTATGAAGAAGTTAAAAACATGCAGTACGTAAATAATCATTTCCACAAGATCTCATGGATGCCAGGAATGCATATTGAATATTGTTTCCCATCATACTGGACCACAAAAGAAGAGGGAAACATTTGAATTTCAAACCAAACAGCACCTGGCCTGTCTTAAGAAGGAAATGTCATCATTTTCCCTGTGGTTAAGTTGTTCCCCTCTTCAGTTCATATGGCTTTCCCATATATCACGATGGGGAGGGAGATAGCTTCCTCTCACATTATGCCTTTTTAATGTAAAATGCAAATTCCGCTTGCTGAGCTGTCGCTGGGGTGTAAAGAGCTCCTTCCGAGAGCCCCAGTGACTGCGAAAGAAAATCTTGCCTTTTGTGATGAGGGAGGAATATCTCCATACAGAAAGTTAGCAGTTAACTGCTTGTTGACATAAATTAATGGAAACTTTAAATAAAAAATTACTTCTTGTTCACAGCAGACTCTGTGTATCTATTCTAAGTAGAGTTATGAAGGAAATAATTCACCATAGCTCATGCACTATGACTGGAACGGGATTTAAAGAAGTCTGGAAAATTAAACAATAAAACACGACAGGCAGCAGTTTCTGGAGGTTGCTCCAAGAGCTTTCAAACACCGGTGAAGTGCAGCAATCTGCTGGGCACGGCACACACTTCCTGGAGTGCCTCAGTCACTATTAGAAATGGAATTTAAAAAGGAAGAGTCAGATGAGAGGAATCGAACAGATGCATTTTAGAGAGATGATCAGAAATGGGGCAATTCTGCCGACAAACAGGCCAAACCATGACTGTGAAGCATAAACCAGTCTCCTTTGAAATCTGCACACGTGGAAATGCCTTGGAAAAAATTATTACAGAAATTCTATTATAAAATTAAATATTTTTTCATCTGCTTGCTGGAATCAGACTTATATGTATAAACATCCCAGCTGGATGTAACTATACTCATAAAATGGGTGCATGCATGGGTGAATGCAGAGATGCAAAACCAGTCTTTACATGTGTGGTTATTGATTTTGGGCTCAATGTGCATTCAAATACTCGAGATGTAGTCGAGGAACCTGCTGAAAATTTAACCACAATGTTATATTGGATGCATTTTACTGCTTTAATTTAACTTTTCTGTACATTTTTATTTAAAATATGCAATGTCAGAACACAAAGCACACTGAGAATTTACACTGTGGTCACATTTTACCTCACTTGAAACCTACCTGAACATTGCATTATATAGCTGGAAACTCATACAGTAAGTCTGGATGAATAATGGATTTTTTTTTTTAATGAGTAGCTGAATTCCTAAGTTTGAAAAAAAAAAAATCAGTTCACATAGAACTGAGAAAGGGAAGTTTTGATTTTGAGGACTGAAATGAAAAACAATAACATTTCCTTCGGGAAATATGAATGTTTTGTTCAATCTAACCAAAACCCTGTGTTTCTTTTCCAGGTTACAGAATCCTGTCTACCTCAAAAAAAGGCTCTTTAGAAAAGGACAGCTGAAAAGCTGAAAGCACGAGACACTGTTTTCTAAAGAGTTATTCTAATTATCTGTTCATGTGTATCATTTAGGGGTTTGTTATCCCCGATACACCCCTTGGGCTATATCACGTGATAAGTAAATGATGAGTAAGATCCTGTTCAGATGATGGCTTTTGAATCTTGACACTGACTTAAATGGGATCAGGATTTCAGAAACTGCTTTAAAACTGCATTATTCTTGACAAAAAGGACCGAATGCCTATGGGTGAAGCCTTCCTGGCTTCATCATATTTGTGTGAACCCCAAACTTAGTTCTTATCTTTCACCTTCCTAATTTGGGCTAAAAGACACACCTGTATTTTTTTCATCAACATTATTACAATATTCCCTGTAGTGTACCAGAGACAGACATTTAATCTTTTAAAATCATTTAATCTACGAAGCTGGTTTTGGTAGGAAAGCTTGCTAGATATAAGATATATACCACATATATTAATTTTTATTTTAAACCAAGATTCTATAAGCTGGGGAAGTCTGATATTAGAAATAACTGAAATTTGCAGTCTCCAATATTCCTGGTTTTTGAGTCACAGTGAGAAAATAGTGTATTTGTCTAAACAAATTGTACAGTCCACAGTGAATTGAAAGGAAATCAGCACCTTACAAAGCTTTAGAGTTAAATACAATGTCAGGAAGTAAAATACCGTAGCACTTAAAGATATGATAGAGAGCAATTATTGTAAAGCTAGAATTGTAGGCATTCTTCAACTGACTTGCACTGAATATCTATGTTAATTATATTATAGTATAATAATATTAATACTACTGCATTAAATATTAATTATAATATGTACTGATCCTATGCCTCAATTCTATTCAATCTTTTTCACAATTGTCCTGGTTTTGGCTGGGATAGAGTTAATTTCCTTCCTAGTAGCTGGTACAGTGCTGTGTTTTGGATTTAGGATGAGAATAATGTTGATAACACACCGATGTTTTAGTTGTTGCTAAGCAGTGCTTACACTAGTCAGGGACTTTTCAGCTTCCCATGCTCTACCGACTGAGAAGGCTGGAGGTGCACAAGAAGCTGGGAGGGGGCACAGCCAGGACAGCTGACCCAAACTGGCCAAAGGGACATTCCATACCATGTGACGTCATGCTCAGTACGTAAACTGGGGGAAAGCTGACCGGGGGGGGCCGCTGCTCGGGGACTGGCTGGGCATCTGTCAGCGGGTGGTGAGCAATTGTACTGTGCATCACTTGCTTTGTATATTATTCTTATTCTTATTACTATTACTATTATTATTATTATTATTACTATTACTATTATTATTTAATTTTATTTCAATTATTAAATTATTATCATCTCAACCCACGAGTTTTCTCACTTTTACTCTTCCGATTCTCTGCCCCATCCCACTGCAGGGGGGTGGGGAGTGAGCGAGTGGCTGTGTGGTGCTCAGTTGCCGACTGAGGTTAAACCACAACAACAATAAAGAGAATAAGCTGTTGAGGACAATACTTTAGCGGTCTTACATATAAAATAAATCTCACTGGAATAGACTGATTCAATTGGACACCTTCTTATCAGCATTCAGAAAGTCAGCAGAGAAGTCCGAAAGGCAGAAGCAATTAGAGCCATATTATTTAACATGATGTTTACATTTTAGTGATATGGAGGTGTCTCTGCAGAAAATGGTTTAACTTAAAGAGAGGTTATAATCTGAAAAGAGACTTATGGCAAATACTTTTAAATGCAAAAACCTGGGGCATTACCTGTAAACAAGCGGGCGGCACCCTACACCTAGCGATTGCTGTTATCACGTAGAGAGATTTTGGAATATTTATGGGCAAAATATTTTAGCGTGCTAACTACATTCAATTCACTATCAAAACAAAACAATGTATTTCCTTCGAAGTATTTCAAACAGAAAGATTTTTTTTATAAAACAACCCTTTTATTGTATAATGGAACTGTTGTGTTAATTGTAATTTTTTTTGCCAAGGATCTATTTTACATAACAAAGCAAATCTGCCAACTATTAAGGAAATTTTCCAGTTTTCTCTTACAGATTATAGAAGGGGAAATAATATCGTATTTTAAATGCAAAGTAGGGATGATTAAAATTTCAGTCTAAGTAAAATAAGAACATTTCTGAATCCTAAAGACAACAAAACAAGTAATCTGCTGGGGACAATATAATAACTATCTTACAATTCTATACTTTAGCCCTTAGTATTATAAAGCCTTACAAGTAAGCAAAAGTTTAACTATTTATTTTGTCTCACTGTAATGTCTTCAGCACTGTTGGCCTTGAGGCAAGTTTGAAAATCACAGGCTTATGAATGTGCCTGTTTTATCCAGCTCCTAAAGTGCCTTTTTACTCATTCCAATCTGGGCACACAAATTCAAGTTCACATCTCTCTTGTGAGATTTTTGTTTATTTTTTTCCTTTCAAATGAACATATTAACCTGAAGGGACAAATGTTCAAAACATCACATAGAAAAAAAGAATGGCAAAAAATGTAGTAAATGAACAGATTTTGTATGTGCATCTCCTTGAGCACAGTTTTCAAAATTTACCCACGGGGCTAGGCTATTCTGTTTGCTAAAATTCCTAAGCTTTAATCTCAATAGCTAGGATAAAAGATCTGTGATAAGTAGGCATTATAGAAGTTAGAGTCCTATTATAGGATTGTATTAAGAATCAGTGCTGTATGGTTTTCATTTTGCTATAGAGTTTTCTTGTATGGTGCAAAAGATCTTGTACCATTTATTATCCTTGTTACTGCTTCATAAATTAGAATATGCAAGAAATACAACCCCAGTAATTTAAGTCATACAGTTTTCATTATATCGTTCCTTTAAGGAAACTGTTCAGAACATTCCTGTGAAAGATTTGTTCCTATAAATGAACAGCTGGTGTTATATGACTTGTTCTTTACAGGAAACAACATATCTCTTAGTCACACAGGATATAGGAAGATAAAATCCTTAGGTATATTCAAACCCTGAGCATTGTTTGTTGTGAAGATAAACCCTGTAAAAATTAAAAAGTTCTACTAAAGTGTTGAGGGATATACATGTTTTATCCTTCTGCCTTTCCCCCTTTATTCCTGGTTGGCAGTTCCTCCCCGCTCCCCATGGTGACTTCCACTTGTCATCATCACTCCTTGCTAGAGGTAAGGTGGAAATCCAAAAGGGTGTCTGGCTGCAATTACAACTCCCCCATAAATGTGGGTTATTTTAATAATTCTCATTCATCACTGCTGTTACTGAAAATATTCTTGTATAGCTGGGTGAATAGTTCATAGAAAAACCCAAACCACCACCAACTCATGAAACTCATTCTTGCGTTAGGTATTCAGTTCTGCTGCCCTTTGAACAAACTGTAAGACACTGAAGAAAGCTGTAAAACTAAGCATTTGAAAAATCAGTGCAAGAACAGCATTTTCATGCCTGTTTGCTTCAAAGGATGCTCTGATTTTGCTAATTGCCTCAAAGGGGGCTTCGATTTACTGTTTGCTACAAACAGTATTCTAATTTAGTTTACCCTGTGAGTCTGCAGCTGTGTTCGAGTATGGTGATGCCTGGGGCTCGTTGAGCTATTCTTCTGAAATTCATCCACTCAGTTCCTTGTGTGAAGTGGTTTATGCCTTTGCAGATTGGACTCAATACCTTGCGCTAGATGAAGACTTAGACCTACTGGCCTTTGACATAACCACATGTCCTGGCGGGAAACCCAAAATCTTTTCTTAGTTAATGTATCCTAAAAATCTGAATCATCATTGTAATTATCAAATAGAAAAGACGAGAATAATCTGGATTACCCTCCCTTCAGTTTTCTAAAACTGAAGAGAGGAGCATAGTTCTTGGATGGCTCCAAGAGTTGCTTAAAGCAGTGCCATCAAAATGAAAAATAGTTGGGTGATTTATTTTTTCAGTTTTACTTACAAAACAAGGGCTAATTGAATCTAGTCTAATGATATTAATAAACCACTAGATAATAAATCATGATTCTGCTATTGAAGACCAATGACTTCTGACCCACGAGACCCACTTTGTAGGTTCTGATTGCTTATGCCTACTGGATGAGATATAATGAAATCAAAGTATTAACAGATGTTAATATGTAGTTACATATTAATTTTTTCCCCCCTTTGTTCTTTCTGTTAAGGGATTTCAAATTAAATCACACTTTCAGTCACCACTGAAGTGTTTTTTACAACTTGTTAATGATATTGTAATTATTGCTTCATATATCACATGGGGGCAATTTCCAGATCAAATTTGCAGCTATTTGATTACACCAGGTCAGTCACCAGAAATAGGACATTCTGGCCACTCTTCTACATCTAACAGCTCCTGTGTTACCTAAACACTGAGACATACTCAAACTATGAGACATTTCCCTGAAATAATTCACTATTCATATAACTGCTACTCGGATATATTCATACAAGCTACTATAGCATAACCCGTATTCAGGGCCATGAAGATGATGAAGAGATCTGAGCACCCTACCTGGGGGGGAGAGGCAGGGGAGGTGGGAGTGTGCAACCCAGAGAGGAGGGGGATGCTCAGGGCCACAGCCTGCCCAGACTGCAGCTTCCTTTTCTGAAGGCCCAATTTAGAAAACTAAAGCCTCCTAAATTAAACCTCAGTATGAAGGTATTATTTCAAATGCTAAAATGGGGAACAGCAACATCTTTATTTCCCCTGTAGAGAATGCACCCCTGCATCCTTGCCAGATGTCCCAGGTTAGGTAACCTCTGCATTTGCTGTCCTAGAATCTTTTGATATATAACAACTGAAAAAGTTTTCTTTACATCTTTATGAAAGCTGTGTAATCAAAGATGAACTTTTTCAAATGGAGATTTTCAGGGCAGGAAACATTTAATCCATATCCTTTACAACTTTCTTTAAAATTTCTTACAATTCAATATTACAGTATGAATCTGTGACTTCACTTTTCAGTTGTTTTCAGCCCTTTCCAGAAATTTTCCTAAATTAGCACTGTGAGTTCTTTTTAAAGGTACGCATTTGATTTTGCTCTTTCCAGCTGGTGGATTTTGCTGCTTGCGAATATCAGATATTGTCACCATCCTCTCTTACCCTCTCTTAAGCTATAAAATCAAAATTAAGCTGTAGAGGATTCCAAAAAGAAGACAGTATATGTGAAGGAACTTTAATAAATCTATCCCCATGCTTGTTCATTCTTGGTAATTCTCCCATAACCATGAAACCAACACAACTCATAGTACAAAATACTTTTCTTCTCCAAGTTCCCAGCTCATAAAAACAAGACAAGTTATACCATCTAATAAATTCAAAGTGAAGAATCATATCTTCATACACTGGAGGTGGGATTTAAAGAGCTAATACACAATTCTCATTTTTCATTTAATTAAATCACCTATGCAATGCAGATAAAGTTTGCCATAGCTCAGTAGAAGATATACCAAAGTGAAACAGTACCCAGATATAGTAAAATCCTTGGCAATGGACTGTCCTCTTTATGACTTGTTCAGTTGCATGGGCAATTTTTTTTATCCTAATGGGCTTCACTATGAATGGGAATTACCGTTGTGCATGGGTGATAGAAGGGACCGTCTCAATATAAAAACTTTACAGGGAAGAGTATAGTGAATACATGTATTTATTTCAAGACTGATTCTCTTGCAAGTACATTTTTTCATAAATATGTAGTGATACTGCCCCTGGTATGAATGGAAAAAAGGTCCCATCTTCATTTAGTATTTTGTGTGTGTACATATTCACTTAGTTGGTAAACTATAAAAGAGACTGGATTGAGAGTCCTATGTATTTCCAGAAAACTGCTGCATGTTTTCCAGTACAACCTATGGCTCTTTCTGAGGCAAAGGGAACTCCTTTTCTTAGACTGAATATTCAGTTTCTCTGACGGAGTCTCCAGTTGTTAAAGTACTTCAAGTTTGTGCATTTCACTCTTTCATCTAGTTTTCCTAATGAGATCTTTCTACCCCTTCCTGTTTATGGATTTTTATTAATGGACTGGTCACTGGAGGTAGAATATTTCTGCCTATGTGTAATTTAGTCAGCTTTATGAAATAGTCTAGCATGCTAAGAGGTCATGCATCAGCTTTTGCTGAAGCAGAGCTAGCTACAAAGGATATAAATCACAGTCCTCTACACTGTTCTGGATAATAACGCCATCACTCAAGGATGTCATTAATTTAAAAGCAGGTATACAAGCTTACTTCACAGTTTCTTCAGAGCAGACTATGACTAGAAGCAGAGAGGCAGCATGTAATGCGGATTTAAGTATTATGCATCATATAAGGAAATAAAAGACAAAACAAATTCTCTATGCTATCGGCTTCTCCAGCATTAAATATGGAAATGTAGCATGAAGCATACAGCTTGTTTTATTGCAAGTACTCTATCAAAGTCCTCCTAAGTTTACTACTCTCTCTGCTTATAACTCCAACTTAATTTCCACTTGTGCTTGGCCTAGTTTCACTCCTACAGCTGATGCTTCTTCGAAGTAAAAAAAAAAAAGTGGGAAGAGACTGACAGCATGAATAGCAAAGCATTTAAAACAAAACCAAAAATAAGGACATGCTCTGCATTAATGCCGTTTTATATTTCATTATTACACTTAGCCATTTCTTACTGGTAAAAAGACACATGGGGAATGTTCCTTACATTTTCCTTCTCATTTAATTTTACTTCATTTGCTTTTGCGTTTAGCTTTTTGATCACCAGTTCTTTATGCTTCATCCTGGGACATCCTCAGTGACAAAGGTCATATTGTAAATGAAAATACAGCTTTAGACAGTAACCAGGAATATGTCCCCTCTATCTTGCTTGTGCACTTAAAATGCTTTGTATTTTATTAAAAAATGTCTGTCAACTGCCTGCTAAAAGTATAAAAAATCTTATGGATTATCTGTCACCAAATATTTATAATGAAATTTAACGTGAAGCAGAACTGCTTTGTTTCTCTATTAACTCTCAACTCCTCTTTTGAGAACCGTTTTAACACATACCAACTTGGCTTCCCCCAGGACTCCCGCGCCTCTTACTGACTACACCAGTGCTCACAATTTCTCTTTTTTTAACAACAAAACAAAAACCCAAGACCAATAAAGTTGTGACTTCAGTCTGGAGTGGACTTTTTTCCCCTTCCTTCTATTCTGTGGGATAAAAAAATGCTGGCAAAATGGGATGCTTGAATGATACATTCATTTTGGGGACATTCATGCTGAATGACTGTCCCAAAAATACAGAATCAGTTGACCAGCAATGGAGATCCATCATGCAGATACAAATCTTTCCCTTAGTGAAAGGGAAAAAGCAACACAAACTATTGTCTAATACTATTTCCCTTTATTGGATAGAGATTTTGCTCTTCTTTTTTGATACTTTAAACTTACATTTAACCACCCTGTTTCGCATAATGACATTTGGTAAACTACGGACTTGATTTAGTCTCCACTGATGAGAACTGACATTTTCCCACTGCCTTCTCCCATCTATGAAAATAAACATCTTTTCCCAGTGATGAACCATAAAGAAGAAAAATAATCTTATGTTTTTTGTCTTGCTGGTCTTGTTTTCATTTATGGGGCCAGTCAGTCCTTACCCCAGCCAGAAAACACTGTAAATGACCTGAAAGTGGGCTGATTTTTGTGTAATCAAAACTAATAACACAGGCTTTAAAAACTTCCAGCGGGAGCAGAAAGAGATGGACAGCAAGGTGTGAGGCTTTGTTGGGTTTCTGCTTTCTTCTCACCCTTTTCTAGAGTGAGACGATGGTAGAGCATAGGCATGAAAGCAAAATAAGTCCCAATGTTTGGGTTCACACTGTATGGAAAAGCAGTATCTTACTTATACTTTAGAGTCAAACAGCCTCTTAGAGGATTTACACCTGCTGGCACGCAGGGCTGACACAACTGTTGGCCTTGGATACTCATCACCAGCGACACTGCAAACCCACGCCCAGCAGCCCGGTCTGCTCTGCCGCTGGTGGGCTTCTACCACCACCAAATGGTGGTGATGGGAAGGGAGGAAGGCAGCACCTGGCCTCTGAGGTCCCTGTCCTCTGTGGCATTGCACGGGCTAGGAAGAGCTGGGCTGGGCTTTCTCACCTGGAGAGCATCAAGCTCCCAACTCAACACTGGGATGGGGATGAGAGGTGTGGGGGGATAAATAAATATTTTTCAAACAGTAAAATCTGGCTTGGTGCTACTGAAAGAAAGCATGCATGAAAAGGCTGACAACGGTATTTTTAAATAAGTCTGGTTTAAAACATAATGCTGCTAATGCAAATCTAACCCGTTAAAAGTAAGAGCTTTGCTAATATGTCAGCAAGGCACCCTGAACAATCCAGGAAGTTACAGGATAAATTACATGACGCTTTGAATTTGCATTTTTGGGTAGCAGACCCTTTTAGCCTGGCTTACACTTGTGATCACTGCAAACAACACTCCCTGGAGTTTCTCTAGGTATTGCATGTAACTTGCCCAAATTTACCCAGGACTCAGGGAGATGTGTGTGGCTTTCCCCTTAGAGCTTATGGTACAAAGTACACAGGAGAGTATGCAATATATAATGTATTCCCTTGACAAGGTGCAGCATGATGTTGCCATAGTGGATTTGAGAGAGTCTGTGCCTATGAAGCCCCTGTGTAACCAGAAGGCAGGAATCATAGTGGCTTAGAACTTCACAGGCGTGAGGGACAATGTTCCCTCAAAAGCAAGCGGATTGCCCAGTCCCATTTTTCTGTCATATGCGGCCTTTGTTTTTCCTTGCTTTAATACCATTTAATGCTTTAATACCATTTAAAATGTTAGCATACATAATTCTACTTCTGTAGGATTGCATAGAAACAGAAGCAAAGTAAAATATATAGGAAAAGACTGTACATGGGAGAATAAAATGTTAGAGACTAATTACAGCACTGTTACTCAAAGAAGACAGCTTGATTGTTTAAATTTCATACAAAGGAAAATCTTGAACAGGTTTGTCAATAGGTTTCTGAAGAGCCCAAATGACATTTCACACTTTTACTGATGTTACTATTTAATTATTCCAATAACTCTAATGCTTAGTAGGATTTCAAAATTCTAGACACTAATTTCAATGTTTCTAGGTTTTTTAAGTATGTAATATTAACATTTACAACTGGTTGAGTTTATGGCACAAAGTTTTTACCTGTTAGATAAAGTTCAACATATGTGCAGAATTACCTTCAAAAAAATATAAGGACAATGGTGAACAGATCCAAACCTTTTTCTTACCAGTTAGAAATAGTTGTTCTGTTACAAATCTATACTGCTAACATAGTGCTTCTTTGCAATTACAGAATGCTCTATCTACTTTTTCTATTTGTTCTCAGAATGCATCATATTGTAGTAACATAAAACATTTCCAGCTTGAGCATTTTTAAAGCATTTTGTGGACATCAGTGAATTGAGGTTGTCTGGCATTATCCTTTACAGGCAGGTGAATATGATCCCCACACCTCCAGGAAACCAGATCGCACGGACTGGACAAAGATGCAGAAGCAAAAACAGAACAGAAGCTAGGCTAGCTCACTCACAGTTTGCAGGACATAATTTTAATTCCACCTCCTATTTCAATAAAATAATGTGTTTGTGAAAGCTTGCACTTATTTTTTAATAATTTCGAAAGGTGAAGTGTCATAAGTATATGTATTGTTTTTATAGCTAGAGCTATTTTTATTATCTTCATATACTTAGAATTACCTGTATTGATACTTGGAACAATATTTCCAGTGTTTATGATTACAGTTGCCTAACCTGCAATATAGCCAGATAAGCAGTTTAAAAGTAATTTGGAATTTCATTATTGTGGCAAAGGAATGGGTAAATCTCGAAGCCTTTGCTGTTAACCAAGCAAGGTCATGTCACATAACGAAATACACAGAATTGGTTCTGTCCTGAAGTTTCCGTGATGCTCTTTTCTCTAGTTTTAAGTTTGTGAAAGTTATGTCTCCCTTTTTTTTCCCTGAGAAATTATTCCGCCTAAAAGAGTTGCCCTAAAAAGTATTTTTTAATTACTAGATGTTTATGTTCAAAACATTGCTCCTTTTCCCCGTAAATAACTACAGAAAACAAATATTCACAGATAAGCAAGCGGCTGCTATGACACTGGCTTGCCCAAGACAAGTTGCATCTTCAGCTTTGTCAAGGAGCTTGCATGGCACTTGCTGGTCCGATAGCTCAGATTCCCTACTAATCTCGTTGTTCCATTACCTCTTTAAAAAAGAAACTTAGCATCAATAAATATTTCTAACACTTTCCCAGCTCCTTAAATTCCTCTCTATAAAGTCACCTTTCTCATGCCAGAGCTGAGGAGACCGGCAATTCCACAAATGTCCATGGATCTCCATCATCACTTGCAAGTAATCAAATCAAAGTGAAAATAAGACGCAGCTGAGTGAGCAGCAGGAGAGTGAGCATGGGGCATACCGCACAGCTCCTGTGCCTGAGAGGGAAGGGATGAAGGCTTTCTGCTGACAATGCAGAGGTGGAAGGACAGCTAGTCAGGCATCGAAATTCCCACAGAACAAATGGTAATGCTATTGAGGTGCCACTTAATTGTATATATGGTAAAATTAATTATCGCTGGCACCCTGGAGCCTTGAATAGGATATTTATTACTTTAAATAAGTGATTGATTCTAAAAGTACATATGGACATAGTTATGATGCCGTGTCTTCAGCAGCATCAGCAGACAAGGGATGCTGCAGGGAAAGTTTCGCTTTTTGGGAAACCTGTAAATTCAGTGCAGTTTCCATTTGTCTCACTTTTTAAACATAAACTGGATTTGACAAAAGGTTTTTATCAGAGTATAGTATTTCAGCCAGGATATTTAGTGTGTCAGATGTTATTAGTTTTAATCAGGCTAAAAGCAAGATGCTGACCTCAGCCTTTCATGCAGACATACAGCAGACATGCTGCTTTCGGTCACGCGATGAAGGGACACAGCCGTGCCACTGAGCATTAGCCACCGCTTAAGAGCGTTTGATGTGTCCCTTTGTTTCATTTTCCAGTTTCTTTCCCTCATGTTTTTACAGAAATGTTTTTCATATACAGATCTATGTTTTCATTGATTGCAATGAACAGAATTCCTGATATGGCACGTTTTGATTGCATTAATTAGAAAATTGGGAGGAAGAATTTACTGAAAATCTTACCGTGCCAAAGTTTTGACCCAATAATACTTTTACAGTGTTTTCTCCTCAATCTTAGAGAAACAGAAGATAAGGATTTTCAAAAATGTTGGGAATTCATTTGAGGATAATCAATGTTTTTGCACCTCCTCAGCAAGACTTCACTAAATATTTAGATTAAAACCCTTTTTGCCAGATAAAACCAGCATGTTCTAGATCTACCCCGCATCAGGTGGGATATTTTTTACATCCTCTTTCAAATCTAGGTGATGAAAAAGGTGACACACTGAGAGAGACTTGCAGAGATTGGTCTCCAATGCACTCCAAGGCTATTTAACTGTTTTTGTTAACATCATTCCAAGCAAAAATTAAACTTTTGAACATGGGACATCTTTTCTCCTCCTGACAGCTGACAGTCTAAAACTACAGAATTTGAAATAAGAGAAACTACAA
Organism: Aptenodytes patagonicus; assembly: GCF_965638725.1. Taxonomy (NCBI): domain Eukaryota; kingdom Metazoa; phylum Chordata; class Aves; order Sphenisciformes; family Spheniscidae; genus Aptenodytes; species Aptenodytes patagonicus. The sequence goes on along the minus strand of NC_134953.1, from coordinate 57,418,463 downwards.
TGAAAAAAAAAAACAAATAAATCACAGTAATCATAGTGTTCACCATGACAGGCAGCAGAAAGCTCAATTAAATATTATACTGGTTACTCAGGGTACAGAGTTCCAAAAACACTTGCAATGTGGAAGTGATGGCAATGAATAACAAAATAATTACTATCTCAGTTTTTCAGGCCAGCCCAATTGCCTTTAACTGAATTAACAGGACGGTGAAGAGGCATTCAGAGAGGCAATAATAGAGCCCGCAGTAAGGGCAGTCAGAAGAACATAGAATCATAGAATCATACAATCGTTTAGGTTGGAAAAGACCTTTAAGATCACCAAGTCCAACCATTAACCTAGCACTGCCAAGTCCACCACTAAACCGTGTATGTACTTATATGTAACCAAACCCTTAAAAGTGTTATAAGCCAAATTTTATGTCTTTAAAATAATACTCCTGCAGTTCGTTACAGTTACAAAATAACATTTTGGAGTATCTGTTCAAATGAAATTGCATTTGGATAAAGTAATTCTAATTAAAATCTCTGCATTGGCGCACTCTATTTTCAGATGACAATTGTATTTCTGAGGTAGTACAATGGAAAAAACAGCATTTCAATTTTAGTCTTCCAAGCAAGTCTTGCAATGAGTGTTGACTCTTTCTTGAGTGAAATATAATAGGTGTGTATAAAAAATAATACACTTCGGACCAGAGAGAAGATGATTATTTTGTGTAGATTATCCTTTGCCTACAGATTTCAGAAGATGGAAATTTCAGGCTTAAAATGGAAATTCAGTTGCACCCATGACTGTAAAGCACCTCTAACACTGCAGAATTATGAGTTTCAGACTAGTACAGCCCTGTTCTGCTTCAGATAAGGTAGTCGTGATTTACATCCTTGTAAATGAGATCACCTGCTCATGCAAACATTTTCCACGATTTCAGTCTTTTAAAGAAGGGTAAAAGCCATTCATACATGTTTTAGAGAGAGAGACCCTGCAGCTCACTTGAATGCTGTGAGAGGTACAAATGTATGAGGAATTTAATGAATGGATAAAAAGTACAAATCCTGGAGAAAACATTCTGATTGGTCATTAATGATGCATTAATGATTGTGGATGCAGCCCTTGGTAACGGCAAGTCCAAGTATGCTGTTTGCTGGAGCGGGTGGTTCGTTCGACTGGGAGGCCTCTATCATTGAGCAAATCTTACTCAGCTGCCTCCACCTCTAGAACAATTTTTCTAAGTCTTTTTCTTCTTGTGCTGAGCAGGGACAAAACGATAACAGTGGCTGGCACTAGCGAGTTAATTTTATAACGAAAACTGACATCCTGCTAGAGCGCTAGCAATTTAAAAGAGTAATGGATTGTCAGTTTTAGCTGGAAAGTGGTTGTTATATGATTTTAGAAGTCTTTTGCATATTTATTTTGTCCCACTTTAAATAAATTTGGGTAAGATTTATCTCGTTAGCTCCAAATGCAAGTCCCTCTTGGCCTGATTGAGGAAAAAAATTAGACTTTGCAAACATTACAAAGCCTAAATCAATACATTAATATTTAGGGGACATGAAGGAGGTTTATTAAACAGAAAAAGGGCCTTAAGTATTACTTTGGAAATATCATACATGTTTAAATAAAAAACATAGGTTGTGGTTCTGACTGAATCTATAAATCACATTTACATAGATAACTGAATTATTTACATGCACACCATGTCAAGTGCAGATTACGTACAGAATGAGACGATGCAGAGAGGACAGAACAGGAACAAGTGCCATGTCTCACACGCACAGGGTCTGTCCTGGGAGGAGCCCCAAATGTGCCCAGCACAGGCCAGATGATTAAAATAAAAATTAAGATGTCGAGTAACTAATGCAAGAAAGTTTTTGTGTCACTGATTCCCCAGTATTAGCATTTTGGTACTGATGGAAAGCACTGATGTAAGTAGGAACCGGGCTTCTGCAGGATAGGGAAGCCAGAGGGTGCACTGGGGGTAAGCAAGGGCAACAGAGACTGTGGGCAGTTGGAGATGGGATGGCAAAGGGAATAAGACCTGTTATCTACACCTCAAAGCCTAAACCACAGACCTATTCGAGCTGTGCATCCATGACAGACCAAAATACAGCCTCGAAAAAACACCCCTTAGTCCAGACTGTGCCAGCGGATCCTGACGCTGCTGTCACCAGGAGCATCGCCAGTTCCTCGTTCACATTCAAGGAGACAAACAGAGCTGTCAGATCCTTAATCCCATCGTTAGGAAGACCATGGTCACAAACCTTGTTCACCAGCATCATGGTCATTTCTGCCCCACCAGGCCCCGCAGGAACTGCTGTTCCAAACCCTGGCCACTCTCTCTGGACAGCCCATCCACAACACAATGGGGACCAGCACCTCCCCCTCATCTCATATTAAAATTCACACATGGCTAAGTTATATCTGCCTAGTCTTGTAAAAGTGCTCTCCCTTAGCCGGTATGTTTGTTCTCTCTTCCTGGGATCCACACCAAGTGTATTAATAAAGCATAACGAAATTCTCCCCGAGCCCTCATTTCGCTAGGTTAAACAAAGCAATCTCTTTCAGATGTGTTCTTTATTCTCCTAATCATCCTGGTAGCCCCCCTTGGTGGCTGAGGTCCTTTTGAACACCCTGTTCTGGCCTCTGTCTCCCTGGAGTCACAAACAAGAAGCCTGACCTGCCCTTTCCCCACATGGTGCAATAGCGTCATTACTGTGTCCTGACACACGGAGATAACCGGAGACTTTGGGCTGTGACCTGTCACTCTGCCCTGTGGCAAAATTAATTCTCAAGGACATTGGTAAACATGTCTTAATATTTTTGCAAATTGAAAGGGAAACACAGCTTGGAGGATGCAATTTAAACTTTGGTAGAACAAATGTCAGATTAGAAATGGCAAAAATTGCAACCTTTTGCTAGGAAAATTATGAGCAATATAGTGTGGTAAGAGGTATTTCATTTTTTTACTTACTGTGGCAAACATCTGATGTTTAAATCATCTGCGGTTCATGACTTTGCAGCTCAAGCATCTGGCACTGAGGTAGACTGAGTCAATTACAAACTCCTAGCTTCTAAACTTTTAATTAATTATTTCATAATTCTCACTTCTTTTTAGTAAGGTCACTGAAATAAAATTAACTGAATTATCTTCCTCTCTTTCATGTGATTTTTCTTTCACTGATGTAAATGTGGGCTAAAGACACATTAGGCTTTTTTTTTTTTTTTATTAACTATCTTGATTAATTTTTTTGGTACAAAAAGGTGTAACTATGTAATAAGTAACAGTGATCTAGACTTGACCTGGTGGTCTCGTTAAGGCATCGAGCAGGGATTTGGGAGACTGAAACTCAACTTCAAGCTCTGCCAGAGATTCCTGATTGACTGTGGCCAAACCCCACTAGGTCTCGCTGCTCCCTGTATTCGTGCATGGGACAGTGATGGAGAGGCTGCTGCTTCCTTTCAGCCTTGGTTATTTACTGATCATGTTACCTTTCTATGTTTTACTCATGGAAATTCAGGCATCTTTAACCCATTAAAATGTATTTATTCTCTGAAACACTTACATGAATATGTTCAGAAATTGGCAGCCCAAATAGCAGAGAAGAGGATATTCAAAGTGACAGTTACTGGATCTGTGTGTATAGAAAGACCTCACACACACACCAGAAAAAAAGAAAAAAAGAAAGAGAGTTGGATTTACATGGCTTTTAAAGTGGAGTTTCACAGCAAATAATTTTGCAATCTGGAGCTTGAACCTATTTGGGAGCTTATGATCAGACATAAGTCTTTATTCATTTAATTTGTGACACAATGCACACACCCCTGGTTCTTCCAGCTCTGCTGTTTTCAGCAGGAGAACATCTTCTTTCAACGTTACTTGACAGAATACAGCCTGTTGGGCAGAGGAATTTTAAAGGGCTAAGACTTTGCTTTTAAATTTTCTTTTTCTCCTGTTATTTCATGTGCTGCTCTAGGTCTGCTGCTGATCATTTATTCACAATGTGAAAGGAAACACAGCCCTTTGACTGAATGATTTTACTTTGGCAAAAGACCTGCTTTTCCTTTCATTTATTTCTCCCCAATAGCAGAAGTTGTTTCTAATCTTGAAATACAAAGCCATGAACAATATTAAAAGGAAACAAAAAACTGCTTCCATAAAATGTTATTATATCATCCCTACGAACCCTATTCATCAGAAAAGGATATATAAGCTTATAGCACCAATTAGCTGTTTGATGTTTCCTTTACGGTTTCGGTTACTTTCAGACAGGTCAATCTCCATCTCAAAGGATGCATGAATCTTGCATCCTTACCTCCTGGGTCTCAGCACACGGAAGGGGAAGCGATGGCTTTATTAGCAGTGTAAGTACGAAGCGACATGATTAAAAGTGCTTACATGCACAAGTCCCATTCAAGTCCACTGGACAGATAAGCGACAGTAGTAAGTATGATGCAGGTCTCTCTAAATTACCGTGCAGAACCCAATGTTGATTCAAGGTGGGATCCCACCCATGTGGGATGAGCGATTAGTGTGACTCACATCCGACCCACTGAGCATCCATTGCATGGCTGATAATTAGTAATATCTACAGTAATATGTACATAAAGATATGAGCTGGAATGGAAAGAAATGGCCACAATCATCACTGAGATGGGATGGGGCATCCTCCAGAGCTGCTGATCCCGCTGTGCCACTCAGCGGGTGCAGGACCTCTCTCTACAAGCAGGGAGCTCAGCAGCTTTCCCTTCTTGCTAAGTGCTGAGAGAACTACAAAGGAAAAAATACAGGGACAGTGATTTTTTTTAACTTTATCTTGAAAATGGCTCACTTTTTCTGGCTATGCTTCATGAAGCTTGTCCCTAATTCCTACATAAAATATAACTGAAATAATATTGGAGTAACTGAATATATATATACAATTTAAATAATAATTAATATTGTCACAGCTGCTTCATTCCAGCTTCCCAATCCGATAGCGTACAAATACGTCTGCAATCCATGAACAACCCCCCACGTAAACAGTACTTTTACAGGTCTTCACACAACAGCTGCCTCTGAGGAAGGTTATAAAAATGACTAAATGATGGCTTTTTGGCTGTACTAATAAAATAATGTTCTTTATGCAACAGATACCCTTAGCTCTTACAGAGCTACAGTCTAACATTCTTACAAACCATTGGGGTCTAAAGGTCCAGTGGTTAAGGATAATTAGTTTGAGAAGCATTTCATACATGTTATTTGTAAGGGATTTTGGTGTGCCATATGGATTAATAGAGATTACCATTTAAATTCTTCTGTTTTATATATATAAGCCACCGAGGCGAAGGGCTCCAGAGCGGAGGATCGCGCCGGGGGACCCTTCCTGAAGCGGCAAAACCGCGGCCAAACCCGCGAAAAGCAAAAGCGCAGGGAGCGAGAGGGAGCCCCAGCCGCCCCACTCCCCGAGCCGGAGGAGGGAGCTCCTGACGAGCGGCAGCTCTGACTCAGCGTGGGCGGGGACGAGAGGGGCGGCGGCCAAACCCCCTCACCTTCCCGGCTGCCTTTACACAACAGATATGGGGCCCTGGAACGTGAGGGCCAGGCAAACGAGGATGTAGACGAAGGTCCATCCGGGGGGTCGCCTAGGGTGAGGCGGTCAGCCCCACGCATTATGACTACCGCTGCTAAGAAAAAAAGGAGGGTAATTGTCATAGGCGATTCCCTTCTGTGGGGAACAGAGGGCCCGATATGCCGACCGGACCCATCCCACAGGGAAGTCTGCTGCCTCCCTGGGGCCCGGGTCAGAGACATCACTAGGAAGCTCCCTGGTTTGGTGCGGCCTTCTGATTACTACCCGCTGCTGGTTATACAGGCTGGCAGTGATGAGGTTGCAGAGAGAAGTCCTGCAGCGATCAAAAGGGACTTCAGGGCACTGGGGCGACTGGTTGAAGGATCGGGAGCATGGGTAGTGTTTTCCTCTATCCCTACAGTGGCAGGGAAGAATACTGAAAGCAGCAGGAAAACACACCTGATCAACACGTGGCTCAGGGGCTGGTGCCATCGGAGGAATTTTGGCTTTTTTGATCACGGGGAGGCTTACACGGCACCGGGCCTGCTGGCGGCAGACGGAGTCCAGCTGTCTCACAGGGGGAAAAGGATCATGGCTCATGAATTGGCAGGGCTCATTGAGAGGGCTTTAAACTAGGTTCGAAGGGGGAAGGGGATAAAACCAGGCTCACTAGAGATGAGCCTAGGGGTGGCGTGCCGATGCCGGGGGTGAAATCGATAGCCCAGCTCAAGTGCATCTACACCAATGCACGCAGCATGGGCGGCAAGCAGGAGGAGCTGGAAGCCATTGTGCAGCGGGAGAGATACGACTTAGTCGCCATCACAGAAACATGGTGGGGCGACTCTCATGATTGGAGTGCTGCAATGGATGGCTATAGACTCTTCAGAAGGGACAGGCGAGGAAGGAGAGGCGGTGGGGTGGCCCTGTATGTTAGGGCCAATGTTTTGATTGTCTAGAGCTCAACGATTGTGATGATGATACGGTTGAGTGTTTATGGGTAAGGATGAGGGGGAAGGCCAACGAGGCAGATATCCTGCTGGGAGTCTGTTATAGACCACCCAACCAGGATGAAGGGGTGGATGAAGCGTTCTACCAGCGGCTGGCCCAAGTCTCTCAATCGCTAGCCCTTGTTCTTGTGGGGGACTTCAACTTCCCGGACGTCTGCTGGAAATACAACACGGCAGAGAGGAAGCAGTCTAGGAGGTTCCTGGAGTGTGTGGAAGACAACTTCCTGACACAGCTGGTAAGTGAGCCTACCAGGGGAGGTGCCTCGCTCAACCTGCTGTTTACAAACAGAGAAGGACTGGTGGGAGATGTGGTGGTCGGAGGCCGTCTTGGGCTTAGCGACCATGAAATGGTAGAATTCTCAATTCTTGGTGAAGTAAGGAGGGAGGCCAGCAAAACCGCAACCATGGACTTCCGGAGGGCGGACTTTGGCCTGTTCAGGACGCTGGTGGAGAGAGTCCCTTGGGAGACAGTCCTGAAGGGCAAAGGGGTCCAGGAAGGCTGGACGATCTTCAAGAAGGAAGTCTTAAAGGCGCAGGAGCAGGCTGTCCCTGTACACCGTAAGAAGAACGGGCGGGGAAGACGACCGGCCTGGCTGAGCGGGGAGCTCTTGCTGGGACTCAGGAAAAAAAGGAGAGTTTACCGCTTGTGGAAGAAGGGGCAGGCGACTCAAGAAGAGTACAGGGATCTTGTTAGGTCGTGCAGAGAAGAAATGAGAAAGGCAAAAGCCCAGCTAGAACGCAATCTGGCCGCTGTCGTTAAAGACAACAAAAAAAGTTTTTACAAATAGATTAATGACAAGAAGAGAGCTAAGGAGAATCTCCATCCCTTATTGGATGCGGGGGGGAACGTTGCCACCGAGGATGAGGAAAAGGCTGAGGTACTCAATGCCTTCTTTGCCTCAGTCTTTAACGGGCAGACCAGTTATCCCGGGGTACTCGGCCCCCCGAGCTGGAAGACAGGGACGGCGAGCAGGATGAACCCCCCATAATCCAAGAGGAAGCAGTCAATGACCTGCTACGCCACCTGGACGCTCACAAGTCTATGGGGCCGGATGGGATCCACCCGAGAGTGCTGAGGGAGCTGGCGGAGGTGCTCGCCAAGCCGCTCTCCATCATTTATCAGCAGTCCTGGTTAACGGGGGAGGTCCCGGATGACTGGAGGCTTGCCAATGTGACGCCCATCCACAAGAAGGGCCGGAAGGAGGATCCGGGGAACTACAGGCCTGTCAGCCTGACCTCGGTGCCGGGGAAGATTATGGAGCGGCTCATCTTGAGGGCGCTCACAAGGCATGAGCGGGACAACCAGGGGATCCGGCCTAGCCAGCACGGATTCATGAAAGGCAGGTCCTGCTTGACCAACCTGATCTCCTTCTATGACCAGGTGACCCGCCTAGTGGACGAGGGAAAGGCTGTGGATGTGGTCTACCTGGACTTCAGTAAGGCCTTTGACACCGTCTCCCACAGCATTCTCCTAGAGAAGCTGGCGGCTCACGGCTTAGACAGGTGTACTCTGCGCTGGGTAAAAAACTGGCTGGACGGCCGGGCCCAGAGAGTTGTGGTGAATGGAGTTAAATCCAGTTGGTGGCCGGTCATGAGTGGTGTTCTCCAGGGCTCAGTTTTGGGGCCGGTCTTGTTCAATATCTTTATCGATGATCTGGATGAGGGGATTGAGTGCACCCTCAGTAAGTTTGCAGATGACACCAAGTTGGGTGGGAGTGTTGATCTGCTCGAGGGTAGGAAGGCTCTGCAGAGGGACCTGGACAGGCTGGATCAATGGGCCCAGGCCAACTGTATGAGGTTCAACAAGGACAAGTGCCGGGTCCTGCACTTTGGCCACAACAACTCCATGCAGCGCTACAGGCTTGGGGAAGAGTGGCTGGAAAGCTGCCCAGCAGAGAAGGACCTGGGGGTGTTGGTCGACAGCCGGCTGAACATGAGCCGGCAGTGTGCCCAGGCGGCCAAGAAGGCCAATGGCATCCTGGCCTGTATCAGAAATAGTGTGGCCAGCAGGAGTAGGGAAGTGATCGTGCCCCTGTACTCGGCACTGGTGAGGCCGCACCTCGAATACTGTGTTCAGTTTTGGGCCCCTCACTACAAGAAGGACGTTGAGGTGCTGGAGCGTGTCCAGAGAAGGGCAACGAGGCTGGTGAGGGGTCTGGAGAACAAGTCTTATGAGGAGCGGCTGAGGGAACTGGGCTTGTTTAGCCTGGAGAAAAGGAGGCTGAGGGGAGACCTCATCGCTCTCTACAACTCCCTGAAAGGAGGTTGTAGCGAGGTGGGTGTCGGTCTCTTCTCCCAAGTAACAAGTGATAGGACGAGAGGAAATGGCCTCAAGTTGCGGCAGGGGAGGTTTAGATTGGATGTAAGGAAAAATTTCTTTACTGAAAGAGTGGTTAAACATTGGAAGAGGTTGTCCAGGGAAGTGGTGGAGTCCCCATCCCTGGAGGTATTTAAAAGACGAGTAGATGAGGCACTTAGGGACATGGTTTAGTGGACATGGTGGTGTTGGGTCGACGGTTGGACTCGATGATCTTAGAGGTCTTTTCCAACCTCAATGATTCTATGATTCTATGATTCTATATTCATTGTTTTATTACCCATAAAAATGCAAAAGAAAATGTTAATGACAATTACACCAAAGACTAATAAGTTAAAGCCTTAGGTTATACTTTGCATTTCTGAAGATATAAATGCAATTGCTTAATAATTATGCATATTTTTAACTATTGAGTTATTATTTCTCTATATACTTGTAGTTAGCCTAATTAACTTTAAGCTCTTCTTTATATGTTTTATACCTGCAATTAATTTCCAACTTTTTTTTAGCCCCTTGCACGAGGGCATTAACTATTATAAAGACAATCAAAGCTAAGAATTGTTCACCCTGGAATAATACAATAAATATTACCTCCACGCGTGTAAAACTGCCACTGTTGTTCTGCAGCACTTATAACAGAAAACTGCCTCACAGAAATAAATGGACTGTTCTTATTAACAATATTGGGATCTTAGTATTTCTGTGAGAAAACTGGTCTGGAAGAAACAAAACCTATGGATTTTAATGCAAAATCAGCTTATTTTGTCTTCACTTGTTTATTTTGATTTTAATGAACTTCTATTAAATTTCCAAATCTAATAGAATTTCTATTTTTGAAAAATTGCTTTAGTCATTCTAATTTTGCTTTTTTTAAGCTGATGAGTTAATTCTTGTTTTTATAACAACGCTTGTCATGGCACACACCTGAGAAGACATTTGAGGTCCTCAAATGAATTACTGCATCTTTTAAATGCCAAGAAAATTTACAGAAAACTTCATATTTAAAGCTTCATGGGGGTAGGACACATCCACGCGGGCAGGTAAGCTGAGTGCTATGGGAACAGAAAGAAAACCTTTGGGGCTGTGTGGCTGCTGATGGGGTATAAAATGCCCTGGTGAATCCTTCCTTGCAGCTGAGCTGTGCTGGGAAGAGGACGAGCTTCCTGAGGAGCGACCTGCCACCCTGCCCGTCGATGTGGGAGCACTGCAGGATGAAGCATTTTTGTGCTTTCTCCCAGGCTGCCCTCAAGGAACTGCCTCTGAAGGAGCCCACAAACCAATTCATTTTCCTCCATGAAAACTCTCATCAAAATAGTCCTGTCGGAAATTTGGAGCCGGGCTGTTGAGGTGCCGGCACAGCTGATGGCCGTGCCACCTGCACGTCTGTGCAGACTGTGCTCTGGCGTCTGTCTCACTGCATCCATCAGTTGTCTTTTATTTGACACTTATTACATGATCATCAAAGCATGTCTTGTGGCCTTGTTCCGTCCCCAAGGACAGTCGGGTCCTGATCTGCGGTGACCCTTCCACAGCATGTCGCAGTAGCGGCACTGGCTATTTCTGAACACATCTTGACATCATAAAGGAAACAAAGATGTTTCTGGCAATATTTGGTGTCAATGTTAAAATGCAAAGGCTGTGAACCTTCTGTGAACTCAGCACCTGATTATGCACCTTTACACGGTGACTAGGCTGAATACTATGCAAAACAACCAAGTTTTGAGTCATGCAGGAGACCTGTACCAAACTGACAGATACCTGCAGAGTACCACTGCAGGGAACTGTACTTCAACTATTGTACTGGTATTTTCCTCTTATATTTCTACATCTTGTTCAATTGTCAGCAGAGCAGGAGTGAGGATTTAAACCTGATTTTGGCAAGTTGGAGACCCTTCTGGGCTAATTATCTATTTGGAGGGGCTCAGAGCCAATGACACATACAGTCCATAGCTACATACATCCAAGAACAAAGAAAGAAAGAAAGAAAGCAAGCAAGCTTTAAAATGTGCTTAGCTGACATTTCCCATCTATAAACTAGTTTTTTCTAGTACATCTCCAATAATGATTTCCAATTGGTTTAAACACATACCTTGTACAGTTAAGTGCACCTGCATCGTTCTAGGAGTGTGTTGAGTTTGCACAGAACAAGTGTATGGACCGTCATCTGTCACATCTACGTCCTGTATCTGCAGGCTATATTCTCTTCTATTTGCTGTTGCGATTGAAACTCGAGGATCTACTGACCACTTATCACTTCCAGCAAAAATGATACTCGACCGATTCAGCCAGGCACCTTTTGAAGCTACATCTTCCAAGTAACACCTGGGAAAAAAGGCGAAACTGTAAGTATGAAAATGTAGGAGCTTTTAAATACCATTAACTTGCTATTGATTTTTAGACTGAATACAGCTATAATATATTAGAGTTGAACCTCAAAACATGAGTCATTTGTTAATTCACAAATCATCATAAAACCAAAAGCCTGTCTTACAAACACACAATAAACATAAATATATTTTTCTGCTATGTTCTTCCTTTCTGATTTTCCTGCTGTGAGTGTTCAGTGGAGCAGTAGGTAGAAGGTCTCAGTTATTTCTGAACTGGACTCGATGACTTCATTGGAGCAGCCCTTTCTGCTCCAGTTTCAGCCTGTAAGGATCAGGATTAGGCATGTGTGCCTGTGCAAAATTATTGTCCTTTTCCTAAGACACAAAAAACTTCTGCTTGCTTAGTTAAGGAACCAAGAGACTTTTTCCACCAAAAACTATAATGACATCTTAGAATCCAAAACAATATTTTTTTCTTTTCAAAAGGTTATTAGATTTGTCATTGCTAATCATATTCAAGACATCTCATTTAAAGCAAACATACATTCAATTAGCATGGATTTCCCTGCTGACAACAACAATGAAATATAAAGCACAGTTCTACTAAATATTTTTTAAAACATCTTTGGTATGGTAGTGACTCAAATGGATGTGATTTGTTTATTATGCCTTACTTTAGCTTTTTTACAATTATTATTAGAACAATAACTAAAAATAGTGCTTTTCAGGGTATAATAGTCACCTTAATCGGAGCTCAGTGCATAACAACACCCCTAAAATCAGAAGCAGATGTACCCCAGACAGATTCCTTTCCTTCTAAATTTTAGTTCAAAAGTATTCCTCCATAAAGTAAAGACTTTGTTTTTTTTTTAAATGAGTAAAAAGTACAGCTGGAGAATGAAAACATGTACATCTGAAGAGTTTGACAGCATTTCTACACAATATCTTGGGGGTTTGAACATGGCACTGGAGATTGCGAGGGAATTGCGAGCTGAACACACCAGTGTAGGTACTGCAAACTGTCTGAAACTAATCAGTTGAGAAATACAAAGAACAAGGTATATTGCAAAATCTAATTTGTAGTCTGTTTCACCATCTGTAGATTCAAAAACCAGTCAGAGTACTAAAGGTCAATGTTAATTGAAAATCTTTTCTCTACATATGCAACCAAAAAAAAAGCCACCCAGGCGTGACAGAAGTATAACCTTCTACTAAGGTAATTAGGCACTGCAATATGTTGTTGTTGTCAATATTTTGTATTGCATTTAGGAAACATTTGTAATTTCTCTTTAAAATAGCTTTCCATCTTAAGTTGCTCACTTGCACGCTGGGATGAGGAAAACTGCACTGTGAAGGATACTGTTAAAAGTCACTGACAAGTCCTAAGGATAGCACGGCATCAAGTGCAATTACTAAAACTTTGTGGAAAAAGCAGTAAGAAGCTGGTGAATAACGTTGACGGTACTTCTTAGCACAATTAAGTAAATAAGAAGGACAGCAGACGTTTGTTGGGGTGGGATCCCCACAGAGGTGAGCCGGTGCTGGTGTGAGAGTGTGGCGCTCCTGAACCTCGGATGGGCAGAGCAGTGGCCGGGGGGAACAGGGTGATGCCAGAGGATGCAAAGCTGTACCAGCGCTGAGGAACCCGTGTCACTGGTAGAGGTAAAGGAGTGGCCACTCAGTGGCACACAGGCTGGTAGGATAACAATGGTCCCAGACTGGTAGGATAAAAATAGTCCCAGGGGATGCTCCAATTTTTAATGCAACCAATGGCTTTGGAGTTACTATCAAACTTTTCTGTCATCTGGAAAAAGGGGAGTGACACTGGGGGCAGGTGGGAGAGCAGGAGAGAGAAAGGACACTAGAGACGACTCCTCAATCCTACACCTTTTGACCGTGTGGTCAACTGATGCTTGGACAATGCAGTCTATATTCTACTTTGCAGTGTTTGGCAGTGAAAGCAATCTCTAGGCAAGGCAGCGTAGGGATGCTCTCTTGAACTTCAGCCAGAATGATGATTTTTGTGAGCAGCCAGGAAAACACATGAAAGAGCAGCAAGTGAGGAAAGAAAACATAATATGGGAAGAAAAATCAGTAAACACCAGCAGAGCACGGGACTGTGTGATGTATGAGAATACAAGGAGAACACAAACACTGGAGGTACTTCAAGTATCACCTTGCCATAGACAAGGAAGTGTTTGTCATAAAAAGAGGACTGGAGATAGGAGATGAGACCTGAGCAAAAGAAAAGTGATAGCTTGGGTAGAGAGCATGGGAAAATAGGGCTGGGAGAATGGTGTCCAGGAGGAACAGCCAGCAAAGAGAGTCCCTCTTGGTGGCTGAGAAGTGAGGGGATAAAAGGACAGAGAAAGCATGCAGAAGGAACTTTATTCCTATGAGCTGATGAAAAAGACTGAGCCTGTCTGCAGTGAGGTTAAGGATATTTAACTATTGCTCAAAAACTAGGTGAGCACTATGCTCCAGTTTTCCATAAAGAAGGTGACATCCAGCATGCAGGAAAAGGCAGAGCAGCTAATGGAGTCAAGGGCAGAGAAAAACATCGGTGGAGCCACATTTGAGAGCATGAAACTGTAAATCCAGGAGCATGTGGGGTTTTTTTAAACCATCTGAAAGTGATGCTATGTGACTGGGAAATCATAAATGTATTACCTACATTTAAGGAAATGAGGAGAGCGAATCAGGCAAATTTTAGGCGAACCACCATGCCCACATAGAATTTAAGGCTTTAAAACAACTTTAAAAGTTGAAGGAAGGTAATACAAAGTGCAACAGACTAATGGGACATTTTTATTTGATAAAGAGGTTTTTTACATGAAGGAAATCCATCAGAAGAAGGGAATGCAATAGATCTCATCTCTTTGATAAAACATTAAAATAATGCAACTATGGAAACTCTTAGGTGGGAGAAAATGGTGATTTCGTAGCTTAAGCATATGGCGGTACTGTTTAAGGGGAAAAATGGCATTCCCCTTAGGAATAAGGAACTAGAAGCATCAGGCTGAAATTCTTCAGAAATGGATCGTGAAAATAACTATTCATTCATTTAATTAATGCTCTCAACATGAAATCTGAAAGGGTTCTGAGAGAAGCTGCGTACGATACGGGATAAAAAAATCACAGTTTATATAGCAGAGAATTGGGATGTCACAGGGAAGTATCACTTTGAGGATGGAGAGTGCAGCAGATGTCTGTGAATCCCTGCAGGAGGAGCTTTGTAGGATCTGGTCCCATTCAGAGAAGGCAAAGAGCTGCTTTCAAAGTCTTAAGAACATTTTCAGATGGATTCTAATGAACAGAAGACTGGGGAGAAGCAGAGAAACCTCAGATTGACTGACTTTTTCTACAATGCGTCTCTTTTCTACTGGTATTTCTGCAGCAGCTGGATACAGTCAGTTATAAATGAATATTTTTGAAGGTAGCCTGTAGTTTCAGTGACTGTTTACCATTTTACTTAACTCCCTCGTTGTTTATACACATGCATACATCCAAAAACATGCAAGAAAGCGTTAGCACTATGGCTTCTTCCCACAAGAGAGAAAACCAGCCTTCTCCTCTCCCAGCACACAAAACCAGCCTCACCTTACAAATTCCCTGCTCTCTGCAGCTTGTAAGAAAAAAATAAGCCTTGCTTAAAAAAAAAAAAAGTTTAAATTTTTGGTTATTAATTAAAGACAAAAGTGGAATTCTCATCAGATGCAAAGTGAACCACCTGAAAATCACGCTGAGAAGGGCAGTGCTCGGGGCTGCTGTTGCAGCAGCTCCGAAGCATCCTTACAGCTTCTGCACGGCACCTGCTCTGAAAGCCCCAAAGGTTCCCAAAAACTTCTCATATAAACACAGCCCTTTTGATATCAAGGCTTTCTTGCTGAGAAAAGGCAAGATCCAGCAGCGCAGAAAGGAATATGAGACCTCTTGCTGTTTTACTTCATATACAAAGGCATTTTCTTAAAATAACTTACTAAAACAAATAAGAAATTTTGCTTTATTAATTTCTAGGTGCATGGGTATCATGGATAGAGATGAAAACCTGTTAAAATCAACTTTCTTTTATACCCCACTAATTAACAAAAAGTATGCAGTATACAACTGCTGTGTAAATCATGAAAACCAAGGACTAAAAATGGAACAGATTTTTACTTGTTCAGGGAGATTTTCAAGTTTGATGAAAACAAAATCACAAAATTTATTTCTAAAAATGTAACTAGGAGAAAACATTTCAGTTTTTTGTTCAGACCCTGACTAACCATGTTATATTGTGGAATAATGTTGGCTTCAAACTAAAAATGATATTCCAAATAAGGTTCTTTGAAAACAGGTTAAAAATTTTACCTCAGACAAGCTCTTTCAATACCCCAAAGCAGTCTTTTCTCTACCTTTATTCAAAACTCATGCAAGTTCCCTAACACTGTGGGATTTGAAAACATTGCAGAATTTGGCTGAAATATTTTGCACAGGACAGCCTTCAAATTAAATAGCAGCCAACATGCTGTGTTTTCCCACTATGCACGTGAGATGCAATGGATAAAGTGCGTATTTACTCCATGGAAGAAGCAATCAAATGATTAATCTCAGAAATGTTTTCTAATCTAACAAATTTAATGCCTTTCTGTTTGCAAATCACTTATTTCTGAAAACACGGTTGCTGCTTAAAAGTATTCTGCAGGCAACTTGGACCACACATTCACACATGTGTGTTCCTGGCCATTGGAGGCAATGATTCTGCACTGTAGTTATTGCAGAGGAACAGAAATAAGGACAAATAAGGATTTTTTCCTCTTTAAATGAAGGTTTGGTCTTCCCCCCCCCCCGCCCCTTTAAAATTTTCTATGAAAGAGCAGCCTTTCCACATATGTTTTGTGTGACATAACCAACCAATTTTATACGGATGAACATTTACAAAGAATAAACACTGAGAACAACAAAAATACCGACCTCAAGCACGCCCATGGGATCCAACCAGTGCACAGGGACTCAGACTGCAATGCCGCAACCGACCTTTCACACAACCTTTGCATTTCTCCCTACAATTGTATTTCTCACATACTTGACCTCTGGATGCACTTCTTCATTTTAACTCAGAACGGTATTTTAACATTATTTTTTAAGCTGCAGATAATAAGTGATAACTATGTATTATTTTCATTGCACGAACATGAACGTATCTGGAAACACATTGGCTCTTTTGACTGAAACCCTGCAATGGTTCAGCTCCTACAAGAAGACGAATTGCCTTGCTGCATGTGCACGCTCTCCCCGTCCGTACCCCTCTCCACGCCAGTGCACCGGCAGGGATCGGGGCACGCTCGGTGACAACCCAGGCATCTCGTGAGTGAGGACTGGGGAGGAAAGGCAGCTACAAAGAGACAAGACCTCGCAAAGGAAACCAGTGAGAACTACCGGGAACCCAGCTGAACCCAGCTGGGTCCACGTGCCCCAGCTGCCCCTCGCTGTGCACGTGCTGGTGTGCACCTCAGCCAGGCGGTGCAATGTCCATGCTCTGCGCCTGGGGTGCACGTGCACAGGACAATGCTAACCAAAGTCCTCCATGAAAACCTCCATTTCCTTAGGACTGCAGCAGTCTAGCTGAGCAAAATATGTTACAAATCCTAAAACAGGAATCACCAAACTACGTTTTACTAAAAACTTAAAATTTGGGTTTGCACTCTGGAACGATTTGCCCATTAAGTCTTCCAAACATTTCAGGGAACTTAAACGCAAGTTTTCAGCAAACCTGAAAAGTGAGTTTGAGAAGAGTTTTGATTTCACGTGAACCTATGAAGAGCTGGCAGCCTTCCACTGCAGTTCCCTTAGGATGAGTGTGAGCCTCAAGCTAAGAGCCCAACTCTTCTTCAAATTCTCCTAGTTGTAAGTGTCATAAATATATTGAATAATGACACCAGATCAATGCACAGTTCTAGATCAGCACACACAAATCCCTGTGGGATCACACTACTGAAGATGCACAGTTGCTCCTGCCACAGGTCAGCATCAGGACTGCGGGAGCTGTGGTCGATCACCGCCGATCACTGGTGGACAAATCAAGCGAAAGCACGCTGATGTGTAATAAAGTCCAACAATAAAACATTTCTTACAGTAATGTATGGGAAATAATTTATTGAAAAGATGACAACCAGTAGAAACTACAAATATTAGTGGCCTTCCCTCTCTTCCCCCTTTCCTCTCTTTCCTTAAATTTTGTTTATTTTTAAACTTCCTGCGCATCATGGCAGCATTTTCTGCAATGTAATTTTTAAAATCTATGCATAGGACCAATTATTTTGAGAAGTTAATAATAACACTGTAGCACAATTAAAGAAAGCATAACAATCATTAAACAAAAGCAACTTTTGCTCTTTTTACCTTTACATTGCTTGGAAAAGTATTGATTAAACTATAGCTGATGTCTGAAGATAATTCTTCTATTTTTAAACTTGGAAGATTGGAAAAAAGAACAATTTATTTTTTAACTGATGATTGTAATCAGAAATTCTCTACTCAACAAGCATAAAAAATAGATTTTAATGTTAACAGTCATATATGGCTGAAGGTATTTTATTATTTTTCCGGTCATTATTAATGGGGATGATCTTCTGTAATTTGCAAGTACAGAAAAATATAGTCTCACCCATCTTCCTTAAAGTTTTAATCCTCTCTTTTTGATACCTCCCACTTTCCTCGCTCTCTAGTCTTTTATTTCCCAATAATTAAAACATAGACCTAGTAATCTTTGTAAAAAACTGTTCTTCTCAGTTGCTTAATTAAAACTGCACATGGCCTCTTTTTACAAGAGCCTTCATAGTGCAGCCAGGGTTGGAGCTCCTACCTTACTGCCCTTGAAACAAACTGCATGGGATTGCACACAAAGCTTTCCATGTTCCATATATCACATGAATGTTTGACATACACCTGTCTCCAAACAGCCTTCAATACACTGTCTGGGGTTACACCTGGATAGTACTTGGGCAGTACTTAAAATGAAAAAAAATCTTTATTCAAGTAGGACCTAAAGCTACCATTATCCTCACTTCTTGTGCAACTACTTCCTTGACCTGGACTGCAAAGCTAAAAGGATAAGTAAGTTAAAAACTGTCTTATTAATCTGTAGGTAAATTCAACCCATGCAACCTTTTAAATACACCCATTCAGCCCCATGGGCCTCCATTTAGTGCTCCCACCTCATCCATTTCTGCTCCGCTCCCTCCTCAGGTGGGACCGTGGGAAGTGAGCACAAGGAGCCGCGGGAAAGCCGGCCGGCCGGGAAATGCCAGCCGGGGGCTATTGCACTGCCCAGCTGCAGAGTCATTCAGAACACATCTCTGACTTAGAGGAGACACCAAGTGACATACTGTGAGATGCTTCCTCCATAAAACACAGCCTCTAAACGGTAAGACACATATTCCAGGTCAGAACATGACTCATTTCTGAGTAGGCTGTGTCTCTAAAACCAGTAATCCCATTGTAGTTCAGGTTAAAAGTTCCATCTCATTTACAGAAAGTCCTGGAATCCTTTCTTTTCCCTGAAAACCTAGAAGAATTTGACTTGAAAATCTTTACAGTTTTATATAACTGCTGCTTTGGGTGCTGGAGGAGCTGACTGTAACACCCACAAGGGATGACAGCATCCCCTTTCCATCACCCTGCAGTGGGTGAGCGTTCACCAAAGCAGATGTGAAGCACTTAACGGAGTTGTTATTGCTTACTACAGCATCTTTTTTTCCTGTGAAATTGGTTTTGGCATTGAGTTACAGCCACTTTCCTCAGAACATAGAAAACCTTTGCAAAAAACAGTGTTGCTAAAATTTTTCTGTTTTAAAGGAGATTGGCTTTGAGCTAAGCAGCAAGGGGAGAGAGAAACACGAGGGTCAGGGTTCAGCCTAGAAAAACACCCAGAAGCTCAGAACATAAAATGATACATCCAAGCTCCAGAACAAGAAAATCACACCAGAAACCTGCTAAGAACTTTTGCAAAGTCCTTTTACTGGTGATCTGATAAATGTCTTCTCCGGGTTCTCCAATGGATTCTTATGAATAACATCTTAAAAGTTTGTTACACTAAGGAAACTTCTCTGAAAAATAAAAATAACTCAGATGCAATTATAGGTGATCCTTTTACTTTTGTGATCAGAATCGGTTTTCTCACGTCTACTGTAGCTCAAAGCATGGAATTCTGCGTAGTAAAATGCACAGCTGCTCATTATCATCACAGCTTTTTTAAAATTTTATTTACAGAACAGTCTCAGACCATCAGGGAGCTGATGCATCAATGGCCGGTGACCTGGCTGGTGCACACCAAGCCCTGTCTGCCTCCGTGCCCGAAGCTCGAGATCCACCCCCAGCTGCCCCCAACAGCACATGTGCCAGCACAGGCTCAGTGTATCCGGAGTGTAAAGATGCTGCAGCCCCAATTTCACCATTTTCTCAGGGAGTTAACCTGTGCTACCCGCTGCCAGGCCTGGAAGAGTGAACACAAGGACCGGGAGGTTGCTTGTGGAGAAGACTTGGCCAGCACTCAGCTGCAACCGCTGGAGCTAAATGATCTCTGAAGTGTAGCCAGCATTAAATATTACAGAGGAATTGTACCCAGGAAGCAAGGCATACAGGATCTTAATAACAAAAAAGACTTAAGAGAGTTTAAAAGTCTTAATCTTAGGAAGACTTCCCCCCCCTCCCCCAAGAAGCAACACTATTTATGAAACATGCAAATGTTAAATTATCCTGCAGAGGGAGACTGTTCTGTTGTGAATGGGACAGAAATCTACACAGACAGTTTCTGGAAAGTCTGATAAACAGGAGTTACGTAAAACAGTAACTCCTGACAAGTAACAGACAAGCAGCTGTTTTAAAACCGAACTTAAAATCAGACCCCCAAAACTCTCACAGCAGCCAAAAAAGATCTAAAATAAATAACCGGCTTTGCTTTGCCTGGCATCTCCATTGTATGTCGAAGTCCTTAGATCTACCTTTAAAAATGCTTAAAGAATGACAGCAGCACTCAGCTGAGATGTGATGAGGTTTCTTTATATGAACGTGCACCTTTCCAGCACCAACTCACCCCCAAGCGCTGAGCCGCCTGCCCTCCCCTGCTCACAGCAAATACCAAACCCACTGCGAATTCTTGTATGCTGCATTTCTGAAACAGCACCAGACAAGTCAGGATTAAAGAAAAGTGGTGCTAATGGATCAAATGTAGCTTTCAGTTTCTTTCTCTCTATACAGCCACCAGCTGACAGCAAATATTTGTGAACTTTGCAGCATTTAATGTAGGTCCTGCAAACACTGCAAACTCTGCTTTTTTCCCCTAGGAACCCCACTCCCAGCATCCTACCTCCTCTCCACACGTGCCCTGGCCCCACCACATCACCATGTCCACCACAGCTTCTGCTCCCACCACCCGTTCATCTGCCTGGCTGCCAAACCCTTTCTCCTTCCTCCCACCCTGGTACCAGTTTTCCTTCTCTGCATCCAGCAAGTCCCAACTTCTCCGTTGTTCTTTTTCTTTTCATGTCAGTGGCGGAAGGAGCTCTGATTATACATCGAGGTGTTAACATGCACAAATGAGTCTTTTTCCTTTGATCTTTCCTCTGCGTACGTTCTGCTTTTTAAGCACCATAAACTGTAGTTGGTACCAAATCCTTTTTTTAGAGCAAGTTTTCTCTTCAGGTTCAAAAGATGCAGCGTGTCTACCCTATAGAGGATGGAAAGTCTCCAAAACCAGTCTCCCTCCAAGCACCAGCAAGGAGATACCACAGGAGACCGGTCCCTCTGCAGCTGCTCCGGCAGGGGAAAGCCACCCAGGGGGGATCCCTCCAGGAAAACCTTTCTTGCTCTTACCAGCACAGTGCGGGGGGATGACCGAGTCTCCAGCCTTGCCTTGTCCCTCCCACAGCCTCTGCTCCAAGGCATCTTCAGGCAAATAGCAGACTAATCTGTTGCACTGACAGCAAAGAAGATAACGATGTCATAGCATCTCCTCCCCTTTCAAGCTGAACAGACAAGACACGCCTGAGATATTTTACCCAGTGTTTGCAGTCGAATAATTCATGTAGCACCATATCAGTGCACTTATTCGTAATTACCTCCTTTAAATAAAGAAGTTCTTCCAAACCTACTACCCTCTATTTTCTGCGATTCTCAGCAGTCCATTACATTGCTTTCTAAAATAGCAGCTCAGAACTGGAGATCTGCAAACTTAGGGAGAAACCAAGATAATTCTTTAAATATTTGCTGACCCGTGGACTTTTCCAAAAGGAGCAGATAAAAGTATGAGCTTTTTATCTGGCAAACTGCCTGAAATAAATGGGGATACGTGCTACCTGAATTTTCATGAGTAATTAGCATAATTAACCTCCCTGCTCTGTTCCTATGCCACTTCCACCGCTCCAGAGGATCGACGTGTAGTTTATTAACCATGAGAACTCATCAGATTTTTTGCTCTGTAGCTGGCCATGACAAAGTTGCCAGGTACCTGCCAGCCTGTGGATGAAACAAAAGACAAGGCAGAGAGAGGAAGCAGGACAAAACGACTGGAAGAGAAAGCAGAATGTATCTTCTTCATTACACATCTCCAGCTTCTTGATTTTACAAACTTTTCTACCTTGGGATGCTTTAAGATACTCTAGGAAATCTGTCTGCAGATAAAACATGGATTAATCCCTAAATCTGAAACATTTAAAGTGGAAAATCAGTAAAATATTAGTAAATTAATAGCAAAAGTGTTTACTCTTCTTCTTCTACAAGATTTTAAATGTAATTTGCTCTACAGCTGATGTTATTTGAATTTTAATCTGTATGGGTTTCAACCTCAGTACCTGCCAATCCATCCAAACCAGGTGAAAGACCACTTTCACAGGGGTTTCCTGGCCTCTAACGTTCATCATAACAACCAGCCATGACCATAATGTGTATTTCCCTCCTGCCACAAAGAAGTGGTTTTTTTTTCCATGGCAAGGACAGAGAAGCTGTGAGTATTACAACTGCAATAAATTCATTTGTTGTTTTTATTTATACAAAAATATTCCCACCCCTTTTCGCAGATATATTTTCATATTAAAATGAACAAAACAGTATAGTGTAAAGCTAAGAATTATTAGTTATTAATTACTTAATTCATGGAAGCACATAATATTTTCTCTTTGAAGGCTCAGAAACAATATCACAAAATATTATTGGTTCTGATAGTCTTTGTTTCATTTTCAGAGAGGTACTCCCAGCTTAATCATATTATTTGAAATATTAAGAAGGGGCTGGCTGCTGCATTTGATATTTATTGATTCCTAAAGATTTATGATACAGAAACACTGACTTCCAGAAATTATGAAGAAGAAATTGCCAATGCAGAAAAGTAAAGAAACAATTCACTGCATGGTTTTGTCTTTATTATTTTACACTTTTCTTAAGGGAGAGGGGTCTTTGAAAATTCAAGAGGTAATCATGTTTATTTTATAGGAATAGATAAGTCAGCTGTTTCTTCTGATGGCGAAAGCCAACCCAGATGGCAATTTTTTTCCCCCTGCTTTTTTGACACATGACACTGAAGCACAAAGTAAAGGAATAAAAAGCAACATAAGCTCTGAGACCATGGCAAGGCAAAGGATCATACCTAGAGAATGAGAAAACATTGGGTCCGTGAACATACCATGTTACTTTCCAAATTTTCAATATCACAGCATGTTGTTGAAGGATTTTATCATCCAGAAATATATAACTGAATTAAAACAGTGATGATACTAATTAACTGCATTTATTTCAGTTTCAGAACAGTTACATTAGTCTTTATTTTTAATGCTAAAATGAAACAAAGGTTTCTTCACTGACACAATAAGCTCTGACAAAAAAATGAGGGCTTACAACGGGAGGCTATTACAGTAATGCGCACTCAGGATAAAATAATGAGTGTTGGATGGCTGTTATACTCAACATCCACATAAATGCTGTAATTTGGTAATGAATACAGCATCGTGGCGATGCGGGGCTCACACCAGCTGCAGCACATTACAGGAAAGAGTGAGACAGGATGCGGGCAGTGGATATCGCCTGCACCCGGGGAGCAGAGAGCAGCCCCTACCAGCTTCGTCTAGGAGAAAACTGGAGAGAAAAGAAAAAGGTAGGAAAACCCCCTAGATTTGTGCTCTGTTGGGTGATTCTCCACGTTGCGCTGCCCAGAGACCCCGTTATCAGCAGCTTGACAAGGGGTGGGAGATTCCCTTCTGCTGGCGAGGAGGCTGTCCTGGCTTCCTTGGCTGCCTCAACTGTTTCTCCCGATACTGCAGTCTCCCTTCTGCTGCGAGGTTGGCCGCTGGGACCATACAGTACTGTGAACCTGCTAACTACTGCATTGCCTCCTAACGTCGGGAAATTTTATGATGTCTGCCTGCAGAATCAATGCAACGGTGAGATCGTCTCTACCTGCTCAGCTGTTAAGTATAAAATGCATCAAACATAGTGAGGAAAAAATGTCTACAAGCAAAGGCGTGGGTGCTCCTGCTCCACAGCAGAGCTGTGATAACTTCACCTTTCCCTTCTCCAGGCAGAGCAGTCACACAGGCTGCAGCTGCCCGGGCTCCGGGGATTTCTTAATATTCAGGTTTTATGTTTCACATGTTCTTCCTGAATAGGCTTTTTTCACTAACAAGGCAAAATGAAAAAACATTCTTTCCAAGTGAAAACAAGTTGGATATTAGGATTTCCCTATGAGTAGATAGGACACACAAGGTGGGAGACAACTGTGTGCTGTGTCATGTCCTTTATTGGATCAGTATTGACCTGGGACTCTTCTCTGAGAAAGTAATACCAAACCTGTAACGCAATTCTCTCCAGGTTGGTTTAAGTAAAATAATAGAGTTAATGACAGAAGCAAAGCTACCTAGAGAGGTGTAATTCATCATGGAGTGTTTCATTCCATTATCTTAAAAACATACAGTGTAGTAATCACTTGAAGTAGTGATAACACATAATTGTATGCTTCTCATAAATTATAGGTGAATGGGAGTTTCAGCTAATGAGTGCCAAATAGCAGCTCAGGAACTGCGGTGATTACAGAAGATGTCGTGATGAATGCATTTATTATTGGGGTATTACAAATCTTTTTATAGCAGAGATGGCAAGTTTATAAATAAATAACGAGCCACAGAGGTACCTGCATGTCTAACCAAGACAACTAAGTTATTAGCCTGCAGTTTAACCAGCCTCTTATACAAAAACATTTTAAAGCTTGGTGAAAACTAAACAAAGCAAAACAAAGGAAAAAAGAGTCCCACCCAAACGTCTGAATCCATGGGTATCCACACGCTGTTTTGCCACCACTTGCAAAAGATGCACTCTTGGAGTATTCTTAGCAGGAAAACAAACTTTTGCATCGTTTCTCATGGCAAAGCATCACACACACACAAAATAATTAAAAGCAACAATGCTCCTTTACAGTATAAATAAGGTGCTGCCCAAAGTAAAGAGCTCTTTCTGTGTCACTGGTTAGGATTAGCCCTTGCAGCAGCGAGAGCTGGCAGCACAGCAGGGAGCAAATCTGGCAGAGACCACACAGCCCTGCAGTGAACCTGTCCTGTGCAGCACCGGGGAAGGGCTGCGCTGTATTCGTTGCAAAACCCCATTCAAAATGCAATTTTGAATCTCTTCTTCCTCTGCAACACTCACCATCAGAAAATGCTTTTATTTGACAACAAAAAATAGCAATATCCCTTTGGGGTTTCTCCCTCCTCTCCAGGACAGGAGGACTGACGGCAGAGGAGCGAAGGTGGCACCGGCGGTGCTGGAGGGAGCTCCGCGAGTCCCATTTCTGGGGGCTCGCCTCCTCCCACAGCCACCCAGCACAAACCAGTAAACACTGAGGATGAAGACATGGATGGAGAAAGATCAAACCTGCACTTGCTGATGTGAATGAGCTTTTCCACTGATTGCAGAAGAGGCCAACTGGGTCCAGCCTCCTACGCCCTGTGGAGAAGTATTTCGTGAGCACCATCTCAAATATTTCTGCCAGTGTGGCTACTGCTTAGAGCCCCATACATCTAACTTATTTTGATTTGCTTTTCTTTGCACACTAAAGACAGGACTAACTGTTAGCGTTTCAGAGAAAGAAAATGCATGTAAAAAACCCAAGCAGAAACCAAGCAAAAATCAAACAAAAATGTTTATGTGACTTGAGAGTACAAAGCAATTGCTCATCAGCTGATCCACAGCCGAGCAGGGCTCAGGGCTGAGCCGCAGCACGCTCTGTACCCAGTGCACACCCCAGCCGCCGCCTCTTCCCCTGGGACAGTTGTGTCCTGGCGGTCGCTGAGCGGCTGCCTCCGAACCCCTGCCCCGCCAATGCTGCTGAGGGTTTTGCACATTTTGATGTCAGCGGTAGTCCCCTTTGGTCCTTGGACTGCTAACTCGTACCCTGCCTAGGTTATCAAATGGGTGCAATGGGTTAGTATTTCTGTGTTTGGAAGAATTTGAGTACTCCCTTGATTTTTCAAATGAAGCAAATATGTTAAAACTTATAAAAAAAATCTGAATGAAAATATTCTGGCATTCGGTAATGTATTTTGGCATTTTTACAAATAACACATTTCCTTGCAGCAATTTCTCTGCAGCCTGGCAGTATGCTTTGTGTGCCCAGCCACTGTTGCTTTTTTCATCACAACGAAAATAAGTCAAAAGGCAGAGCAAGAGAAGCCTCCTATTTCTCTGAAGTTTCTGACATTAGCTTAGACCCAGGTTTAGTTCCTACTCCAAGCTCAGAACGATCTATGACTGAGATCTTTGCTCTTTGTCAGGCAGCACAGAGATTACATGGAGGTGTACCATGTTTCAGGTCAGTATATAATACATTTAGGAAAGTGCAGCTGGCAGACAAGGCCATTTCAACAATTCCATTTTTGTGAAAATATTTGAGAAGTTATTTTCATCCCTCTGCAGAATGAAAATAGAATTTAAAAATCTCAAAGGCTTTAATGAAATAGAATTTTCCACCCAAACTAATAACTAAATAACTCAATTCGTATGACTTCTACCAGGGCTGGTAGAAATACATGATTTCATCTGTGCTTATCTCCTAGAACATTCAGTTTGCTGATATACTACCGTTTGGAATATTAGTAATAAATGAAAAAAAAAAAGGTACAGTTAATTGTGCTGCAGTCCTTCACTATAATGAATCTTTCAGGAGAAATAAGAAATAATATTTAAAAGAGGAAGAAAAGGTTATAGATGGAGCTGCGCTGGCTCATGTAAATACACAAACTTGGCGCACAGATGTCTCAGGTTGCAGTTGCCAGCAATATCCAGATTTTTGGATGAACCTCACAGCTGCTTGCTCCATAGTACCACTACTAATACATTAGTAATAATAATATTAAACATCTCCCCAGGGGGAGATCTCGGCGTGGTGCAGCTGCTCTGGGCCACCCCAGCATCGCGGCGAGACCCCACCTGAGAGGGGTCATGGGAGGCTGACACCGTCCTTCCCATGTGATAACTTTTCTTCATGCTGCTTATATGGTGCTGGTGTAGCACCATGAAAATGAGCTATACCTTGGGAAAAGAACTCACAGCTCAGGAAACACTTCTGCTGATGCTGGGCTGTGTTTATCGCTTGAATGGACTGTGAAATCCACCCAGTCCCCACCGGAGCTTTCCAGGATCAAGATCTGCACATCTCCAGTGAAATGCAAAGGGGCTGCTCCATGGTGGCCCTCAGCTGTAGTATATACTGCCATGTGGTGGAAACCTTTGCATCTTATGCAATGCATTGATGTCTCAAGTATTTTGTAATAGCATCTAATGGAATAGTTTTAGATAACCACTCCAAGGCATCCTGCATTTGACAGATCCCTCTTGGTGGTCCTGGTCTCTCTGCTTATGCACTAGTACCAATGGTGAAGCACGAAAAAGGCAGATAAAGGACATACTTCTCTACAGTGGCATTCCAAAGAATTTCATGAATTCATATCTCATTTTATATACTCTGAATTTCCATCATTTGAAGGATATATCTTGGATTCAATCCCTTCCATATTACTCACATTTAAGATTTAAATAAGTCTCAACATGCAAGATAATGGAAAAGATTTAGATAAAGTATTTGCTTTTAAAATGGCAAATTACAACAAAAAGGCTTTGAAATCACTGGAAGATAATAAACCTGACTGAGTTCTTGGTTCATGTGGTGCTTAGTTTTCTAGTTTTTATAGAAGAAAACAATGTATAATCTGAAACAATGTCTTCCTGTGCTTAACTTAGTGATGCAAAATGTAAGGACAATACTGTGTGCTTTAATTATCTCAGTAAAAGCAGCATTTTCTGTATCTTTGGGCTGAGACTGAGATAGATATGTTGCCATACGTACACGCAGGATGCCATACCTGACCAACATGGACAGCAAAGCAAGACTAACAGCAATGTGAAGTCCTCCACTGTCACAAATAAAGTAAGACAATAAGAACTGGCCTATGGGTGTCTTTTAAACCAGACCAAGTTTAAGACACGAATGGGTTATTATAAATCTGAGACGATGCCTTAAATATATTATACATCTTCAAATGTTGTGCCTAGACTTGTTATTTTTTGTCCCTGTACTGCTAATAGGATGAACATTTTTTTGAGCACCTTGGAAGCCTATTCTCATTTCTCATGCTGTATTTCCACTTGACTCACTCATTGTGAAAAGAAATTTGACCGGAGGAATTCAGCTTTTTACAGAAGGCAGCCAAGAAAGTCGATTACTTAGCAAAACTGCCATCTCCACTCAACTGGTGCTCTTTATCTTCTCGCAGCAGACACTCACACGCTTGCCTCCGTAATCCAGTCTGAAGAACATGGCCCACGACCATTAAACGTAGTTACTGTGGGATAAACACAGCTATTGATTCTGACATGCTGATTTTTCTGCAAAATCTCCCACTATCTTCCATTATTTTGCGGAGCCTGTCCTAGAGCACATCCACTGAACGAGCATGTAGCCAAGTTTTTGTCTGCTCCTAATTGTTGTTGTGGATTCTTATTTATAACATAAAAAGAATCAAGTGGAAACTACCTCACATTCGAATAGCTTTGAGGAAAGTGGCACAAAACCCAACTTGTCTATGTCTGCATACTCCATAGGCCTGCTCTGTCATATGTGTAGGTGGTACACGCAGTAAATAACTACATTGCACTGACTGTATTCAAATCCCGTCTTTGAAATGGTGATGCAATTTATAGCAAACAATTTTAGCAGATGTGAACGACAATTACTTTTAAATATGTAGTTGTTCACCTGGACTACTCTAAACCAAAACCCCAACAAAGACTAGAGCAGGCAGTATTGCATCGGCACCGTCTGGAGTTCCTGCACATGGGAAAACCAGACTTACATTACTTTTCTGCTGGAAGGGAAATAACAAAAGATGCAATCTTTCTTCCTGTCTTCCTAGGCTCCAGCTGATTTCAGCAAGGACAGGATTTCACCCCAGATCTACAACAACCTTGCCGACAGGGAGAGCCAAACACATCATCTGAACGCTACACTGTCCGACACCGATGTACAGAATCAGGTCCTTGGACTGATGCCTGTCTTATAACATAGCCCTGAACCACTTTAAATAGTGACGCTGTAAGTCATTTAATAGAACCATAGAACAGCCCGGGTTGGAAGGGACCTCGAAAGATCACCTGGTCTAACCTTTTGTGGGAAAGATAGCCTAGATAAGAAGTTTCAGTTTCCATTTAATTTCAGAGAAATTAAATGTACCCTTTATTGGGTGCAGAAAAATGGCATTTCTCAGCACAGGTTGTTTTCTGAAAAAATAAGTGATAGTGCACACAGAGGAAGGATGAACAACTTACCCAAACAGTTACTGACTACCTATATACAACTATTTTTATAACTACTTGGAAATCCATTTGTGCCATTTGAATCTCTTCAGAGATTACTTTAGCTTGCACGACTGCTCTGAGGCAAAGTTTGATATAGCCTGACAACAGTTGCATAACCTGTGTGTAACAAGGAACTGTTCTTGAGTAGTTTCCTTTAGCACATCACCTATAAACAAGCTTTTTAATAGTAACAACTCGTGGGAATTCCTTTTTTCTTTTCCCTTTATGTTTTCCCTTGAAAAAAATATCCAGCCTTCTTATTCATGCTCAAAATATGTTGCCTGTTCATTTTACTTGTAAAAGAGGTGGAATGATAGAATCACATCTTTTGAAAGTGAACAATTTCACATCAGAACAAATGACTTTCTTTATAAAATGAATCAATTATTGACAACCTCTGTATGAGGTGTATTAAGATGCTGAGTATATTAACAGGTGAGGTAATCACACTGGAAAACATACAATGCACATTAAAATTCATATTTAGATAGAATAGCTGCAAACTTTTCTCTGTATGTTTTTAGATTAAATGATGTCTTATTATGCAGTTTTGACAAGTAAAATAATTGTTGGCCAGAGAATGGATGAGTACACATTTGTTTTCTAAACAGTAGCTAAAGGAATAGTATTAAAAGTATTTGCAATCACATTGGGCATATATTCCACCCATGCAAGTTTAGCCCGTTTCCCTGTGAAGGGCATTTGGGACCAATGAAGAAGATGCTGAACATCCCAGAGAGATGAGGAGGGCTGAGCTGTGGCGGTCAGCTCGGTCCTGCTGGGGGGCAGCCCTCTGCACTCCCCCCTTTCCCTCATGTAGAGGGGGGATAGCTGGCTCCTCACAGGTGATGTGAGCATTTGCATTCACCCATATTGGGACTTGCTTGGATTGCACAGAAAAAAATCCACGATAAATAATTAGACTGGTTAGCTGAATAATTGCACCTCGCGTTTCCTACCCTTTTCCACTCCAATCAATATGGCGTTATGCAAAACAAAATAAAGTGATCTGCTATACAATCGCTATATGACTATCCAGTTTATACAGCCATATCATTATGTGTATGTATTATATATAAAATAACTAATTCAATAACTATGTCACTATATGTTCTGTATATCCATCACTATATAATCATTATATAGAAACTTTTATGATTCATATACCTTTTCAGAAAGAAGTTTGAATTAAGGCTAAAATCAGTTATGGCCAAAGCACAAACATTAAAGGGTAATATATTGTGGATGATGGAAAGGTAGTTGCTGAACAACACAAGAAGTCACTGATGGGATAAATGAGCTGCCCCCCAGGCTATGCTGTGCAGTTGGCCCGTCCCTCCCCAGCACCAGCACCACTCACTGTTTTCCCCACCTGCTCCAAGCAGAGATTAACGCCGTGCTTCATCTGAAACGCAGCCCTGGGTAGCTCAGCAGCATGCTGTGTGGACTTGGGTTTTACAGTCCGCAAGGGAGCAGCCAGCAAAATCAGGCCAGGATGGAAGGGAAGGCAAGGCAGTTCATAATCAGGATTTTGTGTCTGCAAAGCCTGCTACCCTCTAAACCCCCCTAGTCTGGTCTGTTCTTGCTGGGTTTGAACATCTCCGGTGAGAAAAGGGAATACTGCTCTGAAAAGAACTGTGCAGCAACATTATCTTGCTTAATAATTCATCCCACACATGCAAACACATCTATTTATAAGTGTTTATTTAAATTAATGGCAAAAATATGTTTCCTTCTCCAGTTCCCTGAGCCAGGCAAAAGTCAGTCAGCAAGCACAGCTCTGTTACACCCGGAGCATGAACAGAAGTGTTTGCTGAATGCCAGTGGGTTATAGCCCTGCAGAGCATAAAAAACAGCTACTTTTTTTTTTTATTATTATTAAATGTAACTGGAAAGAATTCAGCTTAACTCTCAGAGGTAAGCTGAATTCAGAGTGCTGGGAAAGAGAAGAAATCAAGCAAGCAAACAAACCAGCCAACCCCAAACCTGACCATGTTTTGGGCAGAAATAATTGAAACTACTGCTGGAACCTCACCATGACATTTGCAAGGAGTGACTCCATTAAAAACAACTACATTTCCTATGATTGCTAATCCGCCTTTCCTACTCCCTCCCAGACAAATACTTTAAATGCTGCTTGCCAGAGAGCTTAGAGAGGTTTCAGCTGCTTGCCCACTTTCAACCATTTTTAGATTTCCGAGTTTCCTTTTTTTGTTGGTTTCATTAACGTGGCAGCCACACACAGATAACACACAAATACTCGGACACAGAGCCATTGAGGAATGGTTCTCCGCAGGTACACACGGATGTGGGAGAAGCACCAACATCATTCCCACATCACAACTCGTCCTCTAAGAGACTCACATCAGCTAACACTTTTGCTTTTACAAACTGAATAGGAACTTTACCTTATTATAAGCAATATATTATAAGCAAACATATTTTTATAGGTCAAAGACCTTACTCTAGCAATGGCATAAAAAAAGCAAGGAAAGAAGACAGATCCCTACAGGCAATAACACATCTACCTATGCACTCTTAGTGCTATTAGTGCTGTTGCTGAGTGCACTAGAAATCAATGTTTTTAAGCAACTATTCCAAGAACAGGTGGAATATAGTCAACCTAAGAGGTGAGCTGGGATGGTTGAAAGACATTTGCTCTACGTCTTTTCAGTATTTAAAACAACCCTAACATTTGAGCTGCACCATAAATAGCATAAATCAGAATGAGGCCATTAATCTTTGAAAGCCACATACAACTGAGATTAATCAGCTTGTCTCTCATAAGCAGTATCTGCAACTCCAGAATAAAAAATATTTCCATAAAGAACACACAGAGGCATTAACCTCTTTTCCATATCTTAAAGTCACATCTTCATCACAAAATTTTAAAATACAGCTTCTTTTTTAAGACAACTAGGCAAACATCAGTAATTTAGTCTGATTTATAACATAGGAGAGAGAATTAACTGAAATTTACTGGCTTATTAAGAAAGAGCATATGAACAGAAAAGTGAGTGGGGAGAGGTCTACGTTGCTGCCCCAGTGTTGTGGAGTGTTGGGGCACCTGAGGGAGCTTTAAACTGGGACGGCGGCTGTGCTGGGCACAGCACTGCACAACCCTCTGAGGAAAATCATCCCTTTTCTGAAACAGGGTAAATTTACCTGTGCCGAGCTCCAAGCTCCCACAGCTTACCTGCCACTGCTGTCTAAGCTGGCCACTTAAAAGCTGCCATAGTTATTTTCAAACTTGTAACGGGACTGAAGCTACGGGGAGTCATATCCTGAATACTGTACATTTTTTTGCCTAAAAGGGTAAGAAAACATCAAGAAAATGGACCAAACCCACCTGTTACTACCGTATACACAATTTATTTTCATTTAGCTATATACATTTTTAGGATGGTGCTCTGCTAGACAATTGGCATTTTTCAGAGACCAAAATCTTTATTAATTTCACTGTGATGATATAGAGGTACCTGCAATAAGGTTGGTTTTTTTTATATATAAAATAATAAATTTTATATAAAATCTGACTAATCAAAAGAGACTGCTCTCCTGCAAATTTCAGAGCTTGCTTGACTTCTCCAGGCAAAAATGTAAGTCAGTCCCATTTCCCCAAAGCCCCTGGTTCAGATAATTGATGAATAAGAGGAAGAGACCCAACACATGAAAGGCAGAGTGGCAGAACTGGGTTTCAGGGAAACCATGCTATTATTTTGACAGGATAATCAAACTTCAGGAGCAGCTGTGTTCCAGTGTTTGAGCTGGACACATATGCAGAAGGAGGGAAGGCTGGCGGTGGTGCTGCCCAGCTGGCAGGAGGAGTGGGGAGGCTCGGTCCAGGCCAGGGACCATGCAGGAGAGGATTAAACCTCACTTCACACCCTCCTGCTTTAACTATCCAAATGACAACCACTCCAAATCACTGCACATGTTGGATGGGAGTGAAGTGTAAGTGTTGATGGGACACTGACACATGCTGACAATAAAGTTACACATATTGTGGGAATAAAATTGATGGGCCTGATTACAAAGATTTACATTATCAATTTAAAGGGATGACATCACTTGCAAAAAGAGCGGAGAATTGGATCCTCATAGTTTTTAACAGTAAGCATGTTTGGCCTTTGTTGTTTTTGTTAGTAGAAGATAGAGAATTTACGTACATGATTGCACATAAATTACATACCTGCAGACCATTGTAAAAAATAATGACCTAGCTTTTAACTGTTACACATAATCAGCTCAAATTAACTGCAGTGAAAGCCCTGTGTTTATATGCAGGGAAGAATTTGACTTAATTATTTCCAATATTTTTAATACAAATTCTGTTTGTGTGTATAGAAGAGTGTTTATGGCTATCTATGTACTGGAGGATAATGGAGGGCTGATTTCGTGTGCTGCCACAGATGCCTGATTGTATATTTATCTATAATGGACATTTCAGTGAAATGACCCAATAATTTTGCTGCCCAGACTTTTTGCAATATTGCATGTTAATTGCTAGAGTGAGCAGAAAATAGATCTTAAAATAGGATGTAGGTGGTTAGCCCCAGGGGAAAAGAGGAATGAAAGATTTAGTCTGTGATGCTGGCTATGTTAAAAAAAAAGAAGCAGCAGATAAGCTAGAGAGACAAGTAGGATCAGATGGGAAAAAGAAAAGCTGTAGTTACATGGGGAGCTACATTTCCACATCCATCTGATAAGTGCCAGCCGCTGTCTAAAAGGCTGAGCAGTATCAGCCCATGTGCGTGCACCTGGGAATACCTGCCACAGAAGTTTGGGGAATCCCTAGCATGGTTACAGAGGTGGCTAGTGCAGAAAATAATAGAAACATATTTCTCCGCTGAGAGAGTATCAGGAGCAGCAGAGATTGAAATCATTACAGCTGAAGAATACTTTATCCCACAATTATCAGTCACTGCGCCTGCATGACTGTGGTGCCAGCAGGACTGACAATGGGCTCTGGGACACGCTTTTGCATACACATCGCAGTGCAGCGGCCAAACGCCTCGCCAGCAAGGTGGGCAGGGAGGCAGCTGCAAACACCTAGAGTATTTATAATAGTAATATTTTTGACCAAAAAGTGTTCTTTCTTGTTGAGAGCAACAGATAAAAAAATCCAGCCCTTCTACAACCTATTCATAGCACTTGTCTATCTGCTCTCCCATCTCAGTTGACACCATTTCCATTATTGCCGCTACTGGTATCTGCACTGGGGCCGCTTCTCAGGACCCCGCTCTGCTGTAGGAGCCGCTGAACCAGTGTGACAAAGACCCTGCCAAACTGGCACAAAAATCAGCTGAAGAGCTTACAGTTCAAGTATTTCTTCACTAATATTCCCTACATTTTCTGAAGTAGCCTTGTCTTAATTGTGTTCATATTTGTTGTCCAGAAATTTAATTTCTTATAGTTCTTTAGTCATGTGTCAACATATCTAAAATTCCTGTAATATTTATTCTCCTTCTCTGGATAACCCTGTCAATCTTAATTATAGCTTAGGGTAGGCAAACAAAATTGGATGCATCGCTCCAGATGAGATGTACCATTGTTCACTATGCTGCTGTAATATATTCCATACTTTTAATGCACCAAAGCATTTTAAGTGCTGTTGCACACTGTGCAGACAGTCATTTGAGCTCTCAACCACATTTATTTATTTAGATTTCAACCTATAAAACATAAAATAATACATTTCCAAGACTCTAGGTGCCCTTGACAAATAATTAAAAATGCAATCCAACAAATTCTCAAATAGCACCAGCACATGAAAAACTTTTCTCTGCATAAAACCATGCAAACGTCAAACATCTTTACCTGAGCTGTCACAAAACTTTATTTCCTCCTGTCACCCATTTCCACTAAAATAGTAGCATTTACTTGCTTTTCTCACAAATTAAAAGCCCTTTCATGCCAAAGGGAGTAATGGATTCTCCATTTCCAGGAGTTTTCTGCAGAGAACTCTGCCAGTTCACAATTTAAACTGTTTTTGCAAGCAAGTCCCATTTAGCTCCCTTAGCCATGCCAGCCCATCAGACTTGGCAGCTCCTTGGCTGAGACCCACTCAACTTCTCACACCAGCTACGTTAAATTGCTCTAAAAAGGGAAGAGACGCTGTCTTTCCTGGCACTCAAAACTTACAGGATGGACCATGGGGCAGAGGCAAAGGATGGCTGCAGAGCGATCTAAGAACACTTCTAAAGTTAAAAGGGAGGTGGTGAAAACTGGCAAGGAGCAAAGGGTACACTTGTGGACCTGTCCAGTTCTCACTGCAGAGCCAGCTGAAGTAGAAGCAGCGCTCGTGCTACACAATATAAGGCAAGAGAAAGAGCGGGCAACCTCAAGTGAGAGGGAGAAACCAGAATTTTGCCTATATGAGCAAGCTCCTTTTGTTGCAGGCATCTGTCTGAAGCAGCCCTACGGACAGCATGTATTAAATAGAGAGCTCCTATTTCACAGAATCACAGAAGTCCCAGAGCCAGAGGGTAACTCGGGCTGGAGGGGACTGGAGCTCCCCAGAGCACCCTCCTGCTCAGAGCAGGGGTGACTTCAACACTGGGCCAACTTACTCTGGCACTTGTCCAGTTGGACCTTGCAAATCTTCTTTTTATAAAGTACATTCAAAGTTATATGCCCATCTAACACCCAACAAGACTGTAGTGACATATGTCCACAGCCTACTTGAAAGTATTGCTCCACATTCGACAACCAGTGCTGTATCTCTGTATTTTTACTACCGGATTTCTTCTTCCAAGCACATATTTTCTGAAATAGGAGAGGTGATAATTTAAATGTCCTTCCATTCTCACGTTATGTTACTGGATTCTTATGTGATGTATAAGGAAGATATCGGAAGACATCATGGCTAGTGGCCAAAGGGTCATGTTAGTGGACACAGAGAGATGACTCTTCCATCATCCCTCTTCTCTCTCAAGACTCAAAGATCAACAGAGGAAAAGGGAAAACAAAGAAAACAAACCAAAACCTCCTAAATTCCTTTTGCTGTAGATGACCTCATTATGTCTCATACCAAATTTGTGCTTCTTACTGCAACAGGAATTGTAACTCCATGATGATTTGAAAGTGACTCTATTCCTAGCAAGTACTTAGGACTATAAAAATCCAAGCAATCCTTCATCAACAACATTGAGTGACCAATGAATGGAAATCACTGGAATAATGCATTACAGTTATTAGACAGAAGCTAGCTCCATCATATACAGCATGTCATTTATCAGAAAAAAGAATAAAGCAGATAGAATAGAATAGATCCAAATAGAAAGGGGAAAATATGAACACATCAGAGAAGCCATTTCCAAATATACAGTAGTATTTTTATAACACTTAACTATTATCTACATTTTAACTATTCTTCCTTTAATTTAAGGACATTTAGAATTCGTAATTATTATTCAAATTATATGCTCCAGAAGTGCCACATGAGTCCACCAAGAATCCTCATCTTAATCCTGATCTAGAAAAGACAAGCTTTGCATTGGTCCTTCATACATCCAATTAAACAAAAATCTGTGTACTATGTGGAGGCACATCTCATTCATTCTTGTGCCAGCCTTGCATTTATTGATGGAGCTGGTAGTTCCTGCTGCACTTCTGAGCTAGCCAGGCTCTTCTGTCACCACTTAGTTTTGGAAGTGTAACTAAGGACGTAACAAATCTTTCTTTTCAGTACCAAACACAGAGCTCCTTGACAGTAATATGCCAGCTACTGAGTGTATCCCTTAAATAGA
The DNA here is from genome assembly GCF_965638725.1 of Aptenodytes patagonicus. Taxonomy (NCBI): domain Eukaryota; kingdom Metazoa; phylum Chordata; class Aves; order Sphenisciformes; family Spheniscidae; genus Aptenodytes; species Aptenodytes patagonicus. The sequence continues at coordinate 57,381,647 of NC_134953.1, read as the reverse complement.
GAGGAATTAATCAGACTTTAGACATTCAAGTTGCTTCAGAATTTAAAAATCCCAGTTGTGGAGGCTTCACAGAGAATAGGGTAGCACATACTGGTGAATATTGAAGATTTTTTGAAGTGCTTAGAATTTGCAGCAAATATTTCACAGTTGCAAACAAATTTTACAGAGATTAATCAAGGGAATTGGTGAAATATCTCAGAGAGGCTCCTGCATTAACAAGATCCAACCACAAGGTGACAGCATGTCTAGAAAGGTAAAATGCTAAAAAAGTTTCTGTTACTTTAAAGACTTGATTCCTAAGGGAACAGTTCTATATAAATCATATTTTCATAATGTAGACTGGAAAGTGTGGCTAGAGCACTTTCATCTAATTTTCATAAAGTGTCTTGAATGAACAAGAAGTATCTATGCCTGAATATAGATATTTCAGAAAAATTAAGAAAAAAACGATGTCTTAGTTCAAGCTTCCCTAAGGCAGCTTCAAGTGGAGAAATACGGACTTATTTAGCAAATTATGAAGGTTGAATTTTATATATACTGTGATACTAGTAATTATTAAGGATTTGCTCAGAGGCCAGGCTCTCACTACCTTTTTAAATTCTAGGATATGAATGGGGGGGGAAAAAAAGCATGTTTCATCAACAATTAACCTTTTCCCACATGGATAAAAACAAATGAATCATTGTCCATGTCAATTCTTAGTTCTTGTCATAAAGCCTTCTGTTAAAATAAATTGGAAAAATCAACATCACTGAAGTTAGTAGTCAAGTTTCTACTAACTTCTACTGCTAAGGCTCTGCTCTCATCCACTGCTGATATCCTCATGAGCTAAAAATCTTGTAAAGATTTTTCACAGCATCACAGACTGGTTGAGGTTGGCAGGGACCTCCGGAGCTCATCTGGTCCAACCCCCTAGAGCAGGTGGCCCAGGACCATGTCCGGTTGGGTCCTGAATATCCCCAAGGATGGAGACTTCATCACTACCCTGGGCAACCTGTGCCAGCGCTCGGTCACGCTCACAGTGAAAAAGTGTTTCCTGATGTTCAGAGGGACCCTCCTGTGTTTCATTAGAATTGACTTCCTAAGTTTTATTAAATGATATTCAGAAATAAAGCCCAAACTCATTTCCTCTCTAAATAACAAGAAAGCTACTAGAGAAAAAAGAAAATTAGATAATTATTAATAATACAGAAGGAGAAGAAATAAAATTTTTTATTGTTTTGACCAAACTTAATCTTAAAGGCGAAAACATATTCTATTGAAAACATCAAAACATTTTTCAAGGAAGAGAAATTATGGATAAAGTTTTCAAATTCCAAAGGAGAGGAAGTTAGTATAATTACATTTGTGGGCAGCAAGCTAGTACTTAGGAAAACAGAAAATCATGAGATACAATTGACTACAGTTTGCCAAATAAAACCAGGACGAAGAAGTTTCCAAAGGCTTTTAAGAGCTAAGAGGTTCATGAGGCTGTGAAATTCATGAGGAATTTGCATTAGTATCAATTTACGGGTTTGTTTACTACTGGCTTTTTTCCTCTGGCATGTAAAAAGAACATTTTTGAAAACAGAGTCCTGAAGTTAGAAAATTGCTTAAGAAATGCTGCTTAGAGGCAAAAAAACCCCTTAAAGATTAATTTTTAAGCTATTTAATATTTAAAAATTATGTGAAATCATCTCAGTCTCAATACTACATTTCATTAGAGTACTTAATTACACGTAGTTTAGTTTAGAGACTGTTCAGCTGTGTGGGGCCAAGTGAATACTTAAACTCCTGTCTGAACTGGATAACGCTTGCAAAAAGGATTTGTCTCTCTCCTTCCATGTTGAAAAAGCAGCTTGTGTGCAACCAGAAAAATCTAGTTTATTTATTGTGAATGGATTCAGTTTCTTCGTCATCCCCAGGGTACTCCAAAGTGCAAAGGGTGAACTTCACGACTATTGAAGGCAGCAGCCAGAGAAAGGGCTTGGCACTGCCCAGCAACCGACCAGCAGCTCCCAGTCATTGACTTGCTCTGTTTGGCAAAAAATAACTTTGAATTATTTTAGCCAGTGGTTTCCAAGCTGTTAGTGTTATCCTGTTGATAATACTAATAATCCTCTGGACTATTGATAGTCCAAGGTCCAGATGTGCTCTGTAAGAGCCAGTACTCCTGCTTTCAAAACAGTAAAAAAATCCTTATTCTCTGAAGCAAAGAAGTAGCTACTACCAGCTTTACCTATGAGCTAATTAATTTACTAATATTTTCTCCTGTGTGAATTACCAGGCAGTTAATATCCACAATTTCAAGAGAATATATACTGAGGAAGTTTGAACTGAAGGTGACATATACCAGTGCTACAGCGTTAGCCAAAAATGATGCTTGCAGACTTTTTTTTTTCATAATAAGCATGTCTCTCTGCAAGCAAGACAAGAAGTTGCATCATGCTACCATAGTGCTTTCAGACCAAACTCTCATAAACATAGGTTTGCTCACTCTTTTCCTGATTTCTTAAAACCCTATCAGTTTTTGAGGCTGACAGGACTGGCTTTACAACACAGCAGCTGTTCTGCTCTGCCTAGTGCAATATTGATTTTTACAACAAGCTCTGTAAATATCAATATTTTTGTACTTCAAGCAGACGAAAAGCAGCATAGTGAAATGTACCCTGCCAACCAAACATGCCGGGTCAGTCTGGAGAGAGCCAAGACATGTTTAATGAGAAAGTAAAACAGACAGGAAGAAAAAGAGCTTGGAAATAGAAAATAAGCCGTGGGGGAAGAGATGAGAGCTCAAGTGAAATAGAGGAAAGGTAGGCAGAGAAACTGCAAACACACTTTGGGGGCATGCCAAGCCTGAAAGAGAAATAAATAAGACAGAGAAAACAGAGGACAGCTGTGGGGACGGCAGGGAGAGCCACCAGGACTGGAGAAGTAGGCTGTTAGGTTTTCTCATTTTCTGATTATTATAACTAAATCCTACTTGCCATCTATGACAGAGTGCATATGTTGGTCTCATTAAATAATGTTTTGTGGTTTTGTAGGATTGAAAAATCCTACAGAATTGAAGAAATTGAAGTTGAGTTTTATTTATTTCATGGTTGACCTTTATTGCAATGGACATGGAGTCATCGTCTTCCTAAACTTGGCCCAGATGTGGGCTTCAGTGGAAGCTGAGTGGCCAATATCTCGCTGTAAAGAGTGAACATGAAACAGGACGGTTCAGGACAGGAGCTGGAGCCTGTGGTGGCCTGACCTTGTCCCACGATGGAGTGGGTTGGCCAAGTGCTTTGCAGGGGATTCGAGGGATCCCAGGACCTCCTGAATCTTTCACAGCCAGGAAGGTGCTGGAGATCTGGAGCACCATGCCCATGCCACACCAGCCTTGAAACGTGTCCCTGCAGACCAGAGATTTGTCATAGCCTGCATGGATGGTTTCCCCTTGCGGTTAGAGAACATGAAAATAAAGAGGGGACAGAAACAGTCCTGCTGGCACATTTGCTGGAGGAAGCCAAGTGGAGGAGGCAAATTGCAAGCTCTGTGAATATTTTTAGTATTTTTTCTCATGTTACTACTTAGCTGTAGTTTCAATAATTCCTTTACATAGCGGATATAACAGAAAGCTATAGACAAAACTACATTTTATTATTATTTTCTGATGCCAAACATTATCAAAATTAGCAAATATTGTACAGCTGAATGGAGGGAGGTATGAAGCACAATATACTCCCTGCGTGCTTTTAATTTGGTTTATGTTTTTAGGTAGGTTGCTCATTAAAATTTTCATGAACTAGTAATTCAGATGGAAAAAGCTGTCGAATGCCAAATTCTGAAGGTTTCCTGTAATATTTGATTAAGCCACAGAATTAAATAGACTTTCTATGAGTGACTACTCTTTCTATAGAGAAACAAAGTAAAATAGCATAACAAAACCTACCTGTTGCCAACCCTACTGTCTTTCTGAGACTCAGATTTTACAGCTGGTAGGAAGTTAACTGCCAGAAAGGGGAATTCTCCTGTTTCCAAAGTCCCACATGTTGCCATCAAACTGCAACCCATGGAGAGAGAAGCTTTTGGTCCTTCTCAAAAGCAGCCCCTCTGCAAGGCTGAGCACCAGCCCAAGGACACCTCTCCCCACCCCAAACCAGCACACTGGGTGGGACCCATCCAAACAATAAACTGTCTAAAGAGGCAGTTTGGGCATGTCACCAGTATGAATTTCATCGTCCACGTGAAGATGCTGGAACGGAAACCTTGAGCAAACCCCACCAGCCTCTCCCGGTGCCACTGGAGGAACAGTGGATGCACAGGCTCTCAGTGATGCCTTTTCACCTGTCTCTGATGTTTTTCCCTGAACCGTAGTGCAGGTGAACCCCACTGTGAGAGCAGGAGCTCCCCAACTGGCTGTTTGAGATATTCAGTCTAGATATTGAGTTCTCCCACAAAAATATTTTGGGTGTATTATTAAGGTTCAAAGTCATGTTTCCAAAAGTGAGGAAAATTACAGAATTAAGTTGTTTTGTTTGTTTGTTTGTTTGTTTTCTCCACAGCCTTAAATTGGCCTCCTGGATTATGACACAGAGTTTATTTAAATGAAGAACTAATATTTTTCCAGTTAAGCACGAAACTATTCTTCATGTATTCTTGGCACAATAGTCCATGTCAAACTGCTCCAGGACCACACTTTCCAGCGTTCCCTCACCCAAATGCTGACTCTACATCTTTCATAATTTTCTTTTAGAATAATTTTTTATGTGCTAAAAATCATGTCTTAAGAACTCTTAAATAAAAGTTCAACAGTCTTCCAATGTGAACTGAGAAAAACTCTTTTTTTTAAGAAGAAAACATATTTCAACCAGGTGTGCCATTATTATATCTGCCATTAATTATGTCATTTATTAATTTAAAACTTTTTCCACCTACCTCACACAGATTTGAAATAAAATACTCAATCACATTCAGTGTCTCTAAAAGGGTAAATTCAGCTGTGAAACAGAACAGACTTCCATTTTCCTAATGCTTTTTGCATTTGCTGCAGAGTTCCATTAGTCTGTAAAAATGTTTCCAGCTTTATCAGCCCCTAAGTATGTTCCAAACCAAATGTGAATTTATAATTCTGAGTAAATAAGTTCCTACACATAAAGTCCCTCAAGAGCTAAGAATATGCAATAGAAACTGTTTATACATTTTAAATGCCTATAATCATAACACTGTACCCAAAAGTGTGATATATGTTCCATCAGGAAAAAATTAGCTTTTTAGGTAAATTCTTGACAAGACATAACCTTAATAGCTTGCATTTTTTCCTGTGTTACATATGATTTTGACAGAGAAAAATAGAGGATATTTCAGACACATTATGCATTTTGACATTAAGTAACTAGCAATTAACTAAAGTACATAATTGCATCTTAATGCAGCAAAGGAGAAAATAACAAAAAAGCTGGGGAAAATGTTATAAAACTGGGGGTTTAATGATAGTTAAAACAAAAACCAAAACAAAATCAAATCTGGGGGGAGGAGAAAAAAAAAAGAAAAAAATCCCAGAGACACTGAAATCACTCATACCAGGCTAAAAATGAAGGTAGATAAGATTCCCAAAGCCTGCATTCCTTATTCAGCCAAAATGCCCATGACGTACTTACAGATGGGCTCACTAAATATACATGCACGCAGCTCCAACATCATCAGCACCATATAGAAAATTACTAAGCTAAGAAAAAGAACATTATTTCTAGCTGCTCTTCTTTGTACGCAGCTTGTTCTGAGAATTTTTCCTACATGCTATGTTATCACAGGTTTCCACAGCAAGGAAAAAATAGCTGTTTTGAAGAAAAAGAGAGCCACGTAATGCAAGTCAGTTTTGGAAAATGTGGTGCTCTGAAAGCCCCGGGGCCCAGAGCTAGGTTAGGTTCATGGAAACAAATTAGAGTAAATAGTACCAGTGCAGCTTGCACTGCTTCTAGTGAAGACTTTACAAATTCAGGTGAAATGCATCCAGCCAGCACAGGGAGTAAAGTTCTGCATCTGCTTGCAAACAAGAGAAAAAAATACAAATTTGCCTTGTTTTAGAAAATAATTCTTCAGTGTGGTTAGCTCTGGCAGCAAAGTATTAGGTTCAGTCATACAAAATGTGTTTGTTCCCACATCTAGTCTTCTCAGCAATGGACAGACCACCCATCACTGATAAACAAGTAACACCTCAGTTGGCTGATACACTCATCCCCAGGGATGACGATAAGAATAAATATGGAAATATTGTTTTAAGGTTAGTCTCCAATTATGTAATTGCATCTAGCTGCAGTTGGCAGGAGTATGTTTCTCATGTTCAAGTAATCAAGAGACTGGATGCTTTTCTTTGACATCTGGACTTGCTCAAAGTCATCAATTACCTTGTCACTTTGAAAGACAGTCTTCTGCAATCTGCTCCTTCGCTCGCGGACTGCTCTTACTTATCTTATCTTTTAGCATGTGCAGAGAGACGACACCATTATACCAACCCTTCAGCAATGAATGCCAATTCACCTCTGGTCAGAGAATCTTTATAAAACCAAAAGCTCTCTTGTAAGGGGTCTAGGATCTAAAAGAGCTCACAGACAACTTCACAGCTTTCCCACAAAGATGCATTTGTTAGGTGCATGTCCTCGGGAAGGGCTTCCTGCAAGGTCCACTGGCAGCGGCATTTGCCATGGTGTGACATCTGCACAGAAGAAATCTCCTATTTAATTGTTCTCTCTGACTCTTCTGCCTTGGATCCTTTGAGGAAGAGCCGTCTCTAATGAGGGTGAGGGGGATCTGGTATAGATGGGTTTATTATAATTACTTCAACTCCAAATTTGGGATAGCAATTATGATAATTCTTAATGAGGGTGAGGGGGATCTGGTATAGACAGGTTTATTATAATTAGTTCAACTCCAAATTTGGGACAGCAATTATGATAAGTCTTTCCTAAGTACACTAAAAGCAGATAGATAAAACAATGGAAGATGTGTCACACATCTTGCAAACCGGTGGATTTCAAAAGGAAAACAAAGGGTGTAAAGAGATGCAATTTTCTACCAATAAGTTCTACTGCTATATCACAAATCCCCTTCAGGTGATCTGGATCAACTCTGCAAACACCAACCTTTGCTCAGCAGGTGCTGATGAGAATTCAGACACCACAGAGAAGAATGGGATGAGAAATAATGTAAGAGCTGGAGGGAATATTGGTGTGTGCAGTACATCTGTGAAAGTATGCCAGTGGGAGTGATGATGTTCACGAGGACGGGGAGGGAGGAAAAGCTCTGAGATTACAGAAAACACACATGACCATTTTCTGGGGTCTTCAAACAGAAACACCTCTCGGTGGGCAAATGAGTGGGTGACACTCCATGAGCAGCACTTCCTTAGAGCATGGAGAAAGATTAGCAGAGATATAACGAAGATAAAACAGGGACGTGTCAGACAGCATTTCATGGAAAGCAGGAGTCTAGTGGGGCTGCGTCTCATCTTCCAGATGTTAACTATTAAGCAGTGATGTGGTACTCAAAAAGGGATGTTTTCATGGATGCTACAGCTTCTTTCAAGATCAACTCCTACACCGCAGAATACCATACGTGATTCTGCTCACCAGCTGACTGCAGGTATGCAAAGGGAATGTAGGAAGGGGAAGCAGAAAATTAAAAGAAAAAAAAAAGGAAAAAAAAAAGATTAAAACCACTGGAGTAGTTTTTGTTATGAGGGATAGCGGAGGCAGCTCAAGGTCATGTTTACAGCACAGGGAGCAGTACAAGGATGCTGAATGTGCACGAGCACCACTTCTTGCCACGCTATTGTTATTGTTAACAATAGTCTACACCACAGCATTTTCCATATAGAGAGGTCGGCAGCCTGCGAAGGACATGAGTGTCACCATGTCCACTTTTTGGAGAGAGAAGCTGAGACGGTCTCTGAGCAGGGCAACAGCTAAGCTGAGGAGGTGTCTGTCCACCCAAGTCACTGCCATGGGCAACACCATGAACTTCAGAACAGGCTTCACAGAGGCAATTCTGAACTGTTTGCTTGAAAGTTTCAAACCCCTAAGTGTGCCCGGGGATAGTTCGGTCCATTATTTTCTTAAAATGCTTCATGTGAAAATAAAAAGTACAATAAAATATTACTCTGTACACAGCAGAATTTAATAAGGGCCATTGGGGTTTAGTGGGTGGTACAGGTTTACTGAGAAATCTGACACATACTTCATGACATGACAAATTCATTTTATGGCTTCTCCCGTCCTCTCACCACTAGCAGAACAGAGGCACAATGATTTGCCCACAGCTGAGGTTACACAAGAAATCAGTAGTCGTAGTGCGAACATGGACTGGCCACTCCTTCCATAGCGGTGCACTTAAATACATACATCTCAATTCTTAGGGTCTGTCTTCAAATCTCAATAGGCAAAAGTACTAATTGTAGGGGGGGCATATGTGTGCACGTGTGTCAAAGGCAATGGGGTAATCCCCTTGAGGCACTTAAATTTCAAAATTAATAGCTAAGCAATTTTTCAACTTTCTTTTTCAGTGTCTGGCTTCAAGAGCAAGGTACTGGTGTGCCACCTTGGGCTAAAGACATACAGCTTCACTGTGCACTGTAAAATATAAAATATTTAGAATCATAGAATCACAGAATCATACAATTGTTTAGGTTGGAAAAGACCTCTAAGATCATCAAGTCCAACCGTTAACCTAGCACTGCCAAGTCTACCACTAAACCATGTCCCTAAGCACCACATCTACATGCCTTTTAAATACCTCCAGGGATGGGGACTCAACCACTTCCTGGGGCAGCCTGTTCCAGTGCTTGACAACCCTTTCAGTGAAGGAGTTATTCCTAATATCCATTCTAAACCTCCCCTGGTGCAACTTGAGGCTATTTCCTCTTGGCCTATCACTTGTTACTTGGGAGAAGAGACCGACACCCACCTCGCTACAACCTCCTTTCAGGTAGTTGTAGAGAGCGATAAGGTCTCCCCTCAGCCTCCTTTTCTCCAGGCTAAACAAGCCCAGTGCCCTCAGCCGCTCCTTATAAGACTTGTTCTCCAGACCCCTCACCAGCCTCGTTGCCCTTCTCTGGACACGCTCCAGCACCTCAACGTCCTTCTTGTAGTGAGGGGCCCAAAACTGAACACAGTATTCGAGGTGCGGCCTCACCAGTGCCAAGTACAGGGGCACAATCACATCCCTACTCCTGCTGGCCACACTAGTTCTGATACAGGCCAGGATGCCATTGGCCTTCTTGGCCGCCTGGGCACACTGCCGGCTCATGTTCAGCCGGCTGTCGACCAGCACCCCCGGGTCCTTTTCTGCCCGGCAGCTTTCCAGCCACTCTTCCCCAAGCCTGTAGCGCTGCATGGGGTTGTTGTGGCCGAAGTGCAGGACCCAGCACTTGGCCTTGTTGAACCTCATACAATTGGCCTGGGCCCATCGATCCAGCCTGTCCAGGTCCCTCTGCAGAGCCTTCCTACCCTCAAGCAGATCAACACTCCTGGCCAAGTTGGTGTTGTCTGCAAAGTTACTGAGGGTGCACTCGATCCCCTCGTCCAGATCATTGATAAAGATATTAAACAGAACTGGCGCCAATACTGAGCCCTGGTGAACACCACTTGTGACCGGCCGCCAACTGGATTGAACTCCATTCACCACAACTCTTTGGGCCTGGCCATGCAGCCAGTTTTTTACCCAGCGAAGAATACACCCATCCAAGCCATGAGCAACCAGTTTCTCCAGGAGAATGCTGTGGGAAATGGTGTCAAAGGCTTTACTGAAGTCTGGGTAGGCAACATCCACAGCCTTTCCCTCATCCACTAAGCAGGTCGCCTTGTCATAGAAGATCAGGTTAGTCAAGCAGGACCTGCCTTTCATAAGCCCATGCTGACTGGGCCTGATCACCTGGTTGTCCTGTGCGTGATGGCACTCAAGTTGATCTGCTCCATAACGTTCCCCGGCACCAAGGTCAGACTGATGGGCCCGTAGTTCCCCAGATCCTCCTTCTGTCCCTTCTTGTAGATGGGCATCGCATTTGCCAACTTCCAGTCAACTGGGACCTCCCCAGTTAGCCAGGACTGCTGATAAATGATTGAAAGTGGCTTGGTGAGCACTTCTACCAGCTCCCTCAGTACCCTTGGGTGGATCCCATCCAGCCCCATAGACTGGTGTGTATCTAAGTGGTGTAGCAGGTCGCTAACCATTTCCCCTTGGATTATGGGGGCTTCATTTTGCTCCCCGTCCCTGTCTTGCAGCTCAGGGGGCTGGGCACCCGGAGAACAACTGGTCTTACTATTAAACACTGAGGCAAAGAAGGCATTAACTACCCCAGCCTTTTCCTCAGCCTTTGTCACTATGTTTCCCACCTCATCCAATAAAGGATGGAGATTCTCCTTAGCCCTCCTTTTGTTGCTAATGTATTTATAGAATAATTTTTAATTGTCCTTTATGACAGTAGCCAGATTAAGTTCTAGTTGGGCTTCGGCCCTTCTGATTTTCTCCCTGCATAACCTCACGACATCCTTGTAGTCCTCCTGAGTGGCCTGCCCCTTCTTCCAAAGGTCATAAACTCTCCTTTTTTTCCTGAGTTCCAGCCAAAGCTCTCTGTTCAGCCAGGCCGGTCTTCTTCCCACCGGCTCATCTTTTGGCACATGGGGACGGCCTGCTCCTGCACCTTTAAGATTTCCTTCTTGAAGAATGTCCAGCCTTCCTGGACTCCTTTGCCCTTCAGGACTGCCTCCCAAGGGACTCTGTCAACCAGTCTCCTCAACAGGCCAAAGTCTGCCCTCCAGAAGTCCAAGGTAGCAGTTCTGCTCACCCCCCTCCTTACTTCTCCGAGAATCAAAAACTCTTATCATTTTGTGATCACTATGCCCAAGACAGCCTCCAACCCTCACATCACCCACAAGTCCTTCTCTGTTCACCAACAGCAGGTCCAGCAGGGTGCCTTCCCTAGTTGGTTCACTTACCAGTTGTGTCAGGAGGTTGTCTTCCACACACTCCAGGAACCTCCTAGACTGTTTCCTCTCTGCTGTATTGTATTTCCAGCAGACATCTGGTAAGTTGAAGTCCCCCACGAGAACAAGGGCTCGCGATTGTGAGACTTCTCCCAGCTACTTATAGAATATTTCGTCTGCCTCTTCATCCTGGTTGGGTGGTCTATAACAGATTCCCACCATGATATCTGCCTTGTTGGCCTTCCCTCTGATTCTTACCCATAAACACTCAACCCTACCATCATCAAGCTCTAGACAATCAAAACACTCCCTAACGTACAGGACTACCCCCCCACCTCTCCTTCCTTGCCTATCCCTTCTGAAGAGTTCATAGCCATCCATTGCAGCAGTCCAGTTGTGTGAGTCATCCCACCATGTTTCTGTGATGGCAACTATATCACAGTTTTCCTGCTGCACAATGGCTTCCAGCTCCTCCTGTTTGTTGCCCATGCTGCGTGCATTGATGTAGATGCACTTCAGTTGAGCCATTGATCCTGTCAGCTTTCTGGGGGAAGAAACCCTACTTCCTATGTGACCATTCTCAGGCACTTCCATGGTTTCTAACACATCCATAACCTTTGCGTCTTTGCTGCCACATGGATCTCCATCCCCTACCTCCACTGAGACGGCAGACTGAAGGACCTCGCTAGGACACCGTGCCTCAAACATTGGTGTGCCCTCCCCCCGTCCCCCCGGCTTATCTCTAGTGAGCCTGGTTTTATCCCTTTCCCCCTTCAAATCTAGTTTAAAGCTCTTTCAATGAGCCCTGCTAACTCCTGTGTTAACTCCTTTGCAATGATGCGCAGAAATAACCAGCTAACCCACACACTTAAGGCACAGCGTTAAAGACACAGTGCACTTGAGGGGGCATCGGGTGGTGGAGGACAGGACGTGCTGGGAGTGGCTGTCCTGGACTGCCAGCTTCCCCCATGGTCCAAGAGCTCCAGCCTCAGCTGCGTGGGAGCTCCTGGCTCATGGTGCCATGGGCACTTTCAGGGATGTACCCTTTGGTCCTGCTTCCACCCAAGAGATTATTGTTAACAATAACAGTGAATTAATTTGAGCAATAATAACGTTTAAAAAAAGGAATATGATTATTTTCGATAGTTTGAAGGTAGTGTAGCAACCCCAAAACAAGAAAGACTTAAACTGGGTTTTTACCAAGCAGAGGCTGAACGATAGAGGAGTAGAGCACCAAGGTGGAGAAACGTTATTTCCTGAAGGGTTAAGTCTAAAAAATGCCACTGATTTAGTTATTACTCTATTACAGGGCAAATTTGCAATAGCACAGGATGCACTGCCTTTCTCCTGTGTTCATGTATTTTACTGAATATTCTTCAGCCTACTTTCATATTCAAATCAGATGAACATTAAGCACACTAATAAAATAGTATTTGCAGAGATTGAAAGAGCCTTGGTTCTTTAAGAAAGGAAAATTAGCAGGTTGTGAAAAGGTAGACAATATTTTAAAACATCAAGCATGAAAGACAAACAAATGATTTGTTCAAAAAAGTAAGGATCATTATTTCCCAGAAGTGGCCATTATTCTTACACGAGCTGAGGGCAACTCCAGCACTGCGCAACAACAATGAGCGTCAGCACGTCTGGCAATGTTGCACATTAATGAAATGTTCTCAGAGCTGCAGACACAGCTAGAGCTTTCCGTGATCTGTCACTGCTCTCATGATGGTATCTATGATGACAGAGCCACATTTTTCCTACATTTTTTCCTATAGTTCACTACATAATTTTATTCATATATTCTGCTACATAATACCAATAAGACATGCCAGCCAACGAATTTTCATGGGATTATTACAGTTCTCAGAAGCGGATCAAGTCAGTCAGACTTGTCCAATATCATCGACTCAAAACAAAGTAAAAGTAAAATAAAAAAAAAGTTATTGCCATCATAATTGTAACTTTTTACTTTCATCAAGAACCACACAATGGTTTTTGTGTAGTTTTTTTAATACCTCAAAATCCACTTCCTTTCATAGCCACTATCACATGTTCACAGCTATAAATATAAGAAACAAAGACTATGCATTTTGGGTGTATGGAATTTTGACATTCAGAATTCTGATCTCTTTTTATTTTTTAGTTTTATGAGTTTCTTTCTGTAAAAATAGATCCCTTGGCTCCAAGCATCTAACTGCGAAGAAGAAGGAAGAGGGTTAGCTAACAAAATTAGCCTAAAATTTTACAGGCATAATAATGCTGAAAGGCCAATGTAACTAAGAAATAGATGTTTATCAGTTTTGAGTAGAATACAAAACACTATACAGAACTGCACAAGGCAGTTGGAGATATACAACAAATAAATTTACCTTGTTGCTACTGCAACTAGTTATTTGCTATTAAATATCTTATTACAGGACAAGCAAACACATTAACTTATTTAATAGCATTTTCACTACCATAACATTGAAGAATTTACCAACACTAACACAATTCAAAACTACTTGTTATTCAGTATTGACTGCAGTTCTATAATAAAAGATTAGACTGTGTTTGAGATGACTTCTTCATGGTCAGTAGGTGAGTGTGAGTGCATATTATTCTCTCTTGAAAGGTTTTAGTATAATTGCTGTCCCTAAACATCACAGACCCCACAAGCCCATGAAGAGGAACAGCAGACCACACATGTTGTCTGACATAGCTGCATCCTACTGCTGTGGAAAACAATCTGCTCATTTTACTCCACTCCCCTGGGGACAGGAATGCAGAATAGGAACGCAGAAATGTTGAAGACCAGATCGTCCACATCTGCATGAATTCTGATGCTGACTGCGGTGGTCCTCAGCATCAACGAGACCCAGATCAGGGCAATTATGAGCATATGCTAGGAGTACCTACACTATACTGAGGTCTAGATCCTCCTCTGCAGTTATATGAATACAGAGGGAAACACAGAAATTATATTCTAAAGTGCAATGATGAAAGTGTTACCTAGATAGATATGTGAAAGAAAAATAGCTTATGAAGCTCTTGTGGCTTTTCAGAAATAAAAGATACAGTGGAAATGTATGAAAACAGAAAATGGATTCTCAGTGGTGTAAATCAGCATAGTGCTCCCACCGCTGATGGAGTGGAGTGGTGCTACTCCATACTCAGTTGGGATCTGCTGAGCATTCACAGCCAGGGTTACATTGATAACCAAAACTTGTAAGAAACAAAACCTTTACAAACTCAACAAGCTAGAATATTAGCATTAGAAAAGCTATGCCCTTTAGGCTGAAAATATGATGCAAATACTTGCCAGCATCTCATTTCTAATTTCTGGCATAATTATTCTATGTTAGGAAAGATGCTAATTTGAATGTCCATTTAGAGTACTGATCAAATTGATGCTACTGTTGGAATTCAATTATCTTCTTAGGCTTTCAGCACTGCAACCTAAGGCAATGTGTGTGTCTAACATGACATCAACATTTGTTTATATGCCGAGATAATCAGAAGTGACAAGACAGCGAATCTTTTTAAAAAAAGGACTAGCTTAAAAAGGTTCTGTTTGCTGAATATATTTTCCCAGGGACATTTGAGAATTGTGCACCCCTCTGTCCCAGTTTTCCATCACCCAGACCAGTGTCTGCCTCCTTCATCAGTATAACGTCCAATGAACCTGTGTCCCTTGGCTCTGCAGCTGAGCACAGTTTGGTGAGAGCTGCTGCAAGCCACAGAAACACCCAGCTTTGTACCTTCACAGCAGTGAGACGTGGAGCGAGATCATGAGATTTTAAACATCATGAGAGACATAAAGATTAATCAAGATTAATCCCTACCTGCCAATATAGAAGCTCACCCTAGACAATAAAAAAATAACTAACTGGTGGGAAAGGAAAGACTAAGTCAAAATCTTGCAGTGGGGACGGAGGCTGCCGGCTGCGGCAGAGTGGAGGGAGTTTGCATCCCTAGGCAGGGAGCGGGGTCCCTGCTCTAAATGGGATCCTGGAGGGAATGAGAAACCCAGTGCGGGAGAGACTCCTGCAGAGCTGTTAACCCCGGCTGCTGCCTGAGCCTTGGGGAGAGGGGCAGAGAGGGGGCTGCCAGCGAAGGGGAGCACAGACCAGAACCACTCCTCCAAAGGCTGTGGGAAATCCACCTTGCCCACTTATCCCTCAAGTACAGGGATACAAATGTACATGTCTTGATTGTGCTTCTAATGGCAAATCTGCGTAGTGATGCCTTAAACCTTGTGCTTTGCATGCCAGTATTCCACTGCCAGTGAGAACCCTGACCATAAGGTTGCACCATGACCTGGTCTGTACCTCGGGAGCTCATATTCCACACTCCCTCAATAAAACTGATATACAGAGGCAGTCTCAAATGGGATTTGGAGGTATTAATTGTTTTCTGTAGTTCATACTTCCTTTATTTTACAAAGACATCAATCAGCCTTTCTCTTGGCATAACAAATCTACGGGGAACACGTGTACAGAGATTTTATGCACCCCTTAGACAAACTAAAATAAGTGTGTTGGTTTTCTTTTTTCTTTGAACCTGAAATTCTGAATTAAAACCAGAATATTTTCATCTAGCCACAGAGCCTTCTGTATTTAAATTTACCTATAATTTCTGGTATTTGTTTCTATACTCAGCGTGAGACTTGCACATCCTTTCTTTCTGGTATTTGTTTCTATACCCAACATAAGACTTGCACATCCTTTCTTTCTTTTCTACTTAATTTTCCACCTAAAGAATTCTGGTTGTCTGCACAGATTTGCCTTAGTGGGAGGTCTTTATGTAGCCATTGGCGATACTACCAGATGCTGAAATTTTAAAACTCTCATTTGAATGGTCATTGTGCTAAATATTCTCAGCTTGCTCTTTATACATCAGTTGTTAAAAACACATTAATAACACTAATAGAGTCCTAGAAGGACCTCACCAAATGTACAGCCATCCCAAACGTAGCAGAGCTTCCCATGAATGTACCTAGTTCGAAAACAGTCATTACTGTTTCAGAAAAAAAGCAGACTTTTGCAGTAATTCTCTAAATAAATTCTTTGCTTGGAAGAAACATGAGCCTCCCATTGCTGCATGACTACTGATGGCTTTACCAAATGTACTTCAGCTTATGGTAATGGGAAGAATTAGCAAGGTCAGAGATGCTGCCTGCCGTGAAGAGGCTCTTTTGTTGAGTCACTGACAACTCCGGAAGCATGGATTAGGATATGAAGAGTAAAAAGAAATGTTGAGATAAGGTTGGAGGTTTTTCACTGGCTTTTTAGTGTTGCTTGGAGAGGCAGCTGCTGTTTATTTTTGAGATACAAACTACAGTAACATTTTTAATTGTAAAATGGATAAACACAATGAATTGTAAATGCTTTTAAAGGAATGTATTAATGAATGTAGTATATGAAATGAAATTTAATTAAAATTGTAAAGTCATAAGCCTTTAAAGATAAAGTGAATTAACTAAAAGGCTTTATAATGAATTAATGTACTACATGAACTGGAATTGAAATAGATTTTAAAGGTATTCTAGATAGTTCTTGTATGGAAAAACAGCAACACGTGACTAACTTTTTAATTGGTTTTGTTCACTGGGAAAGAATAGTTGCTGGCTTCATTTTACTTGAACATGATTTTTTATTTATGCATATTTATTCTCTTATTCTAATGCTAATAGAATAATAGCAATTAGGTAGCTATGCAAACAACTTGATTAGATTAGGTAATCAAATTAATCTCCAACACTGTAAGTATGGCCCCTATAGCATATGGCATGCTAGAGTTTCTGTCTCCAACTCTGCTGAAAATTTCGCAGTAACTAGAAGTGACCACCTCATAACCACTAATTCTTAACAAAGACCAATGCACACGATCTCATTGCCTGCTCTCTGCCTTTACCTCATTCTCTACATTTTACAATCCCTTGCATTAGAGACTGTGTTCTTTAGGGAGCCCAAAACGACTTTGGGAAGAGCTCACACAACACATCCACAAAAGACCCACTTGGTTTTCCCACCCGTGCCTCGCCAACACCAAGAACAGGAGGAGTCTGCGGGAAACTGCCTGGCTTTACCCGCTCTTTCCAGAAGCTCGAATACCCTACACACTATCCTAATTTTTCCATTCAGTTTTCTCATAGCTATTATTACAAGGATGTCATTTATCATTTAATACTTGCAGTGTCAAAAAAAAAGTGTGCAGTATTCATTCCAGTATGAATGGGTGCTACATCTCAACTACCTTTCTTTCCTGGTGCCCATGCCAGCCAAACACTTAAGAGGTCCAGGTCTCCGAATCAGGACTGTCAACAAACCAAGATAGATTGTTGGGGTTTTTTTTTAAGGCTTAAGACTAAGTTCAAGAGCTTTAAATCTGCCAGCTTATTATTAATATTTTTGCTCTATCTTAACTTTTCTTCAGTTAATCCATGTTTTTTCTTTCTTTTCAAGTACAGATAAGAATAACATGGTAACACGCAAAGTTATTAGGTATATTTGGATGGACTACTAAGGTAAGGTGCTATCATGCCGATAAAAGCACTCCTAAGATCTCCTATCGAAAATGGATATGCCAGCTTTTACCCAATCTGTCATTACAATGGGCTGATATAACTTGACCTAAAAAGTACTCACTTGAGGGAAAATATTTTTGAAAGGAGATGACTCTTTAAACTATCAAAATACAGAGAGATGCAGTGACTGAAATTTCAAGACAGATTCAGTTTAAATTAACACTGGACAAGTTCATCCTAGGTTTCCTGTGTCACTTGTGAGTGTTCAGGTAAAGATGGATTTCTTTTCTAAAAGATGTGTTTTAGCTGACAAAGAAGCTGTGGACTGGATACAAAAATTACGCAGTCAGATTTTGTGGCACATAAGATTTGATGATCATTAATGGTTTCTTCACATCTTAAAATCTATAAATCAATTCCGTGACAATAGTTCATGGTACATTTTACGTGTGTCCACATTAGATGTCTAGTTTAGATCAGCTGTGAACTCAAGAAGATCTCCTGGAGACTGCATCTTTATCATCTCTTGGTTCGCACCACAGAGAGGTCATGGAGCACCATGGCTGCTTCCAGAAGAAAACTAAGCTGTACAAGATGCTCGAGGATGGCATGCACTGCACTCCACCAGCTAATGGGCAAAGACACATGGGACTGCACTACAGTGACCCAAAATACAGCAGCTGAAAGAAGTGTACTGTGGATACTGGATCCTTTGGGCAAGCTGTTCTGCTCCCCAGCTCCTCTCCTACATACCCCCGGTCTTGCTAAGGCAGCCATGGCCTTCAATAACCCTGGAGAGCTCCGAGAGCAGGACAACTGTGGATGGCACAAGTTCTGAGAAACAGGCATGGGCAGGAGAGCAGCACTGCCCCAGGAACGACAAGGAGAATGCAAGAGAGCATCCTAAAGGGTGCCAGAGAGCTACTGCAACTAATTATTTCAGAAATCCAGCCTTAATATTTGGCTGACATGTCAGTGATGAAAAATTCATTAACAAAGACTGTAGCATCTGACAGCTCTGGCCAGATCTACCATGTTCTTTTGTTCTAATATACGCTTTAGGAATAGAAAGTTGTCAGGTACACGGATGATCAGTCTTTGTTATACATTTTCATCTTCAGAAAATGTCTACTTGTAAATATTTCAGAATCTGTTGTTCTTCTTAAATTATGCTGCACTACAAAGAAGTAAACACTTCATGTGGAGAGCCACAAGCCAATAGGAGTTGGGAGTCCTGAAATCTCCAGGGAGATTAGTCCTTAATAGTTTTTAAGTGCAATTGCTGGAGACTAAAAACAATTTTAAAAGCCTTCTAAAGAGAAGCAATAATCTAAATTAAGTGATATCCAGCTGTAGTAGGACAACAACCTAGATAAGAAAGGGTATTTTAGCTTAGCCAAGTGAAATTCTGTTTTCTAGAGAAAAAATGAGATGAGAGAAGTAGAGAAAATTAGAGAATGGGCACGTAAAGCTTTTAAAACTTCCCAGGGTACCAACCATAACCATGTGAACTCTGTGGATAATAAGGGGCAAAAAAATGATGCCTCCTGACACTTCATTTGAAAGATGAAGTCTTCCAAACAGAGGCCAACAGTAGTAACTACAGAACCACAACCACAGATTTTAATCTACAGGTAATTTGATATTTCCTTCAACAAAAGGGAAAGAAAATTTACTGCATTGAGATGATTTATGGTCAGCCTGAGGAGGGTGGCAGCGGTGCTCTTCACAGGACATGAAGGAAGAGTGGCAGCTAGGTGTCGTGGTGGTACTTGGAGAGGATGCCTTTGGGTGCCTTTCTCACATCATCCTCCCAACCTGAGACCACTGAGCAGCCCCCAGGACTTCAACAGCCAGACACTGAAATATCTAGTGCTAGGAGGTGAACACTTGATAGACATCCTTCACAGGAAAAATATTTTGGTTGGTTTCAATTTTATGTTCAAGTGTATGTATTTCTCATTTAAACATCCCTCAATAAATAAATAAATTGAAAAGAATCAGGAATAAGGCATCAGCTGCAGTCTAAATATACTGCTACAATAAGTAAATACACCTAAACCCCAGTAAAATGCCCAGGTTGATTTCTGTGAGGGCAATAGCCCAAACTCCTCATTGATCTTAAGCACATACCAGAAGTGGCTTAGCAGTTGCGGTGATCAGATAGATCACGAGTACAGATTTTCATGGCCTGAGTCGACCAACAGCAGCAGCAGGTACCACAGCACTGCATGAACACTGGGTCAACGCCACCCCACAGCCATGCAATCACCAGCTCACTTGTATATACCCTTTTCTTTTGTTTTTGTGTCTCCTGGGCATTTTTCATTCTAGTTCACTTAACTACATCTGTTGATTTTCCAGCTCAAGCTTACATATAGAATATATTGCATTTTTTTTTGTTTTGGTTGGGTTTGGTTTTTTTGCCATTTTAACCAGTATTTCACTAATTGAACATGTATATACTACAAATGTCTCTGAAACCAGTCATATTTCTTATTATTAGAGCAGGCTCCAACTGCAGTTAGTGCACCTGAAAGCTCTGGAATATTAAGGAAAACACCCAAGTTTGAGTTAATGATCTATTATCATCCATGGGTAGCTACTGTCAAAGATTACTCCAACACAGAAAAAATATATTTTTTCCTTCCAGTAAATTCACGTATTAAAACTTAGTTATCAAAACAATACAAATCAAATGGGCACTTCACATATCAGACAGAATTGCCTTTTGGAGATGTGCATAGGCTTATGAGGTTCATAGCATCAGGGAGCCTTTGTTTGCACAGGGGCTACAGAGCAGAGCAGCTGGGGAGCTTTTACTTGGTGCTGTCTTCACTGAGCTGTGCAGCTTCCAACTTCCAACCATATTTACTTAAGATTTTGGAAAAGGTGCTATCCTTGTCCTTAACAAGTTTAGCTAAGCTTTTACAAGCCCATAGCAGGTTCTGCTTGTCTCACATAATCTGATGGGATGAAGTACTTGTGCCTGTACTGGAAAATAATTGCTCACCTATCTTCTACAATGCTTTTAAACCTCCACTTGTATGGTTGAAATTGCTTCTTCAGTTTGCTGGTCTAAATTCTGCAAGATAAATGTGTTCTCTGTTCTCCCTCTTAATTCTGAAGCTGACAAACAGGCTATTATGTTATGCTATATAGACTGTATGTAAACAGCTGAAAACAATATAAAAGACAATTTCACTATGACTTGATCTTAAATTTAGAAGGGAAGAAGTTGCAATGTTTTTCTTTTCTGCAATAGCAAAGCAAAATAAAGTTATTCTGAAATGACCAGAAGTGCTTTTCTGGTTGTAAAAATATGCATTAAATGTGAAAATGGCAATGCCATTAACACAGAAGAATGAGAGATGAAGAGCAAAATACCGTCTCCACAAAAGGTACAATGGCATTAATTTCCATGAGCATGTTAGCTGCACAGGCAGCCTGGAGCAGGCAGTCAGGCACACGAAGCACGAGGCTCGCTTCTCTTCGTAGCGTTGACAGAGAAAATTTTCATGCATGGATGCATTTACCTTTTAAGTCAATGTGTCTTTTTGAAAATGGTATTCTTCGCTTCTGTGTGCTTCTGTTTGCCTTTCAATCCTGGGTTAAACCTACCTACTTGGATTGTAAGCCACTTTAATCACTGAAGGGGAGATTATGATACCTTTGTACTGGGTGACATCTTCCCCATCTTCTGAGAGACACCCCAAAGCAGAAGATGCTGCACGCTCCCAGAAGCAGGGCCAGGGCACTCTCTGCTGAAGTCCAGCCCTCTGATCATCAGCCTGCCAAAGCCACACTCCTGCCCTCATCTGCATTTGGTACTCAAGGCTTGCATTTCATGAAAATATTTCCAAAGTTCTGCACATCTCTGCACACTGCTTAATTGTCTTGAGAAATGATACTAAACATCTAAAATCCTCAGTGACAATGGATATGCTATTTTTGTAATAACCCTCTGAATAATACTTCTCAGCCTTCATTATGGACCAAACAGTGCTTCAATACGACACTGGAATACAAAAAGCCGGTTGGTTTTGTTAATGGATTTATGTTGTTTTTACATTAATATAAACAAGATGAGATTCAGGCTTTATCAGAATTTCCTGACAAATATATTTATCCCTATTGAAAAGAAAGCTCCTTTTCTTGTAAAAAAGGCACGGAAATGAAACCATGGTTACAGAAGTTGTCTTGTATGTCAAATAATGTAATACTGAATCATTTTAAGTCTCTAATCTCATTAGGACCAACTGTAGCAAAGAATTAAAATAGAGATTAGAAACAGTGTAGAAGGATACCCTGTCCCTCTGCAGGTATAAGGCAAAAAGATTTTACCCTATAATGACTAGGTTATAGAATGGGTTTTACGTTACTAATTTTTTTTTTTACTAGATGAACCTTAACAATCTCAACATCCTTTTGAAACTTCAGATTTCAAGGCAAAGAGTTGGAAATGACCTGTATGTCTGCCACCTTCTCTCTGTACCATCATGAGAAGAAAGGATGGGAAGAAAAAGTTAGTTCTGAGTACTATTGCCTTGTCCTGACTCCTTTTCATTCTCAAAGTTTGCTATCTGAGGTTTAACTCAAATGAAAAGAACTATGAAAACCAGAAAATAAAAATAGGGAGGAAAGACAAAATAAAGTAGGTTTTTTAGTGGTGCAGATGTCAGAAGTGTCTTGCAGACTCCAGCCATCAGCACTCACAGTGTAGTTGGGGCTGTCGTTTGCTGTATTTCATGGTACTAGTTGGGTAACCAGATAAAAAGTTCAAATTTTAAACTAAGGTTAGCTGATAGGATGTATAGGTAAATCCAAGCATTTCCACTAAAAACAGTTGCCTTTTCCAAAGAGCTCAGCAGTCTGCACCCTCCCCAACCATAGAAGCTTATTACATTTGGATGCAAAACACAATTACCCTCTAACTTAGCCTTTAATCTTTATGAGGTAAGCCTACGTATTGTTGCTTGCCTGGGAACATTTAATGTTCAAATGTATAACATATCAACATTTAATGATGCAAATGTAAATTTGCATCATTTACAGTCAGTTTTGATAAACTTTTTATTTACAGTTGTCTAGTTAGGAACAGGAGTTAATCCAGTCAACTCTTTGCTTACAGCAGTCCTGCAGAACTGGAGATACCTGATTGTGCTGTGAAACTGAGATGTGCTCCAGCTCATGAAAGAATTAAAAAATGGGATAAAGGGGACTGTGCACAATCCTCACACCCGCTCTTCCAGAGCCACCCTCCCAGGAGTGCTGCTGCACACAGCAGCTGTGGCTGAGCCGCTGCTCAAAGGACAGGGAGAAGGAGGGCAGGTGGAGCACTTGCACCCAGGGACAGACACAGTCTGCTTTTACCCTGCTTCCCTTTGTATTCAAAGCACAAACAGGAATCTTAACGATCTTTATGGTTTCTTTTAGATTAGCTGGAACATATGAAGATCTAATAGATGAGTAAGAGAAAACAGGTGTAGGAACAAATCAGCTAAAAGGCATCCTTGAGTTAAAATAACAGATTATATGGTTTCCTAAGATAATCATGTCCTCCTTAGTTGGTGGCCGGTCATGAGCAGTGTTCCCCAGGGCTCAGTTTTGGGGCCGGTCTTGTTCAATATCTTTATCAATGATCTGGATGAGGGGATCGAGTGCACCCTCAGTAACTTTGCAGACAACACCAAGTTGGGCGGGAGCGTTGATCTGCTCGAGGGTAGGAAGGCTCTGCAAGAGGGACCTGGACAGGCTGGATCGATGGGCCCAGGCCAACTCTATGAGATTCAACAAGGCCAAGTGCCGGGTCCTGCACTTGCATCACAACAACCCCATGCAGCGCTACAGGCTTGGGGAAGAGTGGCTGGAAAGCTGCCGGCGGAAAAGGACCTGGGGGTGTTGGTCGACAGCCGGCTGAACATGAGCCGGTGGTGTGCCCAGGTGGCCAAGAAGGCCAATGGCATCCTGGCCTGTATCAGAAATAGTGTGGCCGGCAGGAGTAGGGAAGTGATCGTGCCCCTGTACTCGGCACTGGTGAGGCCGCACCTCGAATACTGTGTTCAGTTTTGGGCCCCTCACTACAAGAAGGACGTTGAGGTGCTGGAGCGTGTCCAGAGAAGGGCAACGAGGCTGGTGAGGGGTCTGGAGAACAAGTCTTATGAGGAGCGGCTGAGGGCACTGGGGTTGTTTAGCCTGGAGAAAAGGAGGCTGAGGGGAGACCTCATCGCTCTCTACAACTACCTGAAAGGAGGTTGTAGTGAGGTGGGTGTCGGTCTCTTCTCCCAAGTAACTAGCGATAGGATGAGAGGAAATGGCCTCCAGTTGCGCCAGGGGAGGTTTAGATTGGACGTGAGGAAAAACTTCTTTACTGAAAGAGTGGTTAAACATTGGAACAGGCTGCCCCAGGAAGTGGTTGAGTCCCCATCCCTGGAGGTATTTAAAAGACGTGTAGATGCAGTGCTTAGGGACATGGTTTAGTGGGCATGGTGGTGTTGGGTTGATGGTTGGACTCCATGATCTTAAAGATCTTTTCCAACCTTAATGATTCTATGATTCTATGAGTCTTGGTGAGTCATTAAATTGATAAGTATTTTCAACCAAATTCACAATTACCATTGTGCAGAAAGGTCATCAAATTAAAGAAGTAACTTAGTTTCAGAATATATAGAAATGTTGACATTTCTTGAAAAATAAAGAAAGACTGAAGGTTGTCATGCTGAAGTATTTTAACTGGACATAGAGTCTCAGAGCCCATACTTTGAGACTTCTGTTTTTCCACTCCATCTGTTAACCCTAGAAAATGGACAGGAGACTCTCCAAAGTACTTTTCACCTAAGCAGTGACAGGAAAGAAGAAAACCGCCAACTACTTCATTATGAATCTCATTACAATAATTTCAATATTTATCAGTCATAAGAGGTATCTCTTAACTCTTAGCACTTACTAAGAGCCATGTACTGACTATGCCTGTGCATTAGGCACAATACACTGCATTTAAAGGGCTTTGGCAGAAATCCCATCATTTTAGGTGACCTGATCTTAATTTCTTTGTCATCTGAAAGGATTAATTTCTGTTAAAGTTTTTGCATTACTTGTATTTCTTACAATAGATAGCTATTATTTCATCCGTGTGGGTATATATATGTATGTATATATATGAACACAGACAGAATTTATTCTGTTAACAAATAATCATTCTCATGACCTGTTTTCCTGTGATACAAGGCAGTATTTTCTAAAAAAAAAAAAGAGATAGTTTCACCTCCCTGCTGAAGAACTGCCTAACTGAAGGATTACGATCTCATTTAATCGAGGTGGGTTTCAGAGTGATACTGTCCTCCTCTTTCTGAGGGATATAATCAGAAGGAGGCCACGGCTGCTGCAGTAGCAGGGCATGGGCTGGCCGTGCTGGCGGGCGTGGGGCAGGTCTGCAGGGGCTGCTCCCCACCAGCAGAGGTACACCTGGGCACCCCGACTCCTGGCACCCCCTGGTACCCTCCAGCTGTTTTTCTCCCCCAGTCTTTCCCTTTGAGCCTTTTCCCTTAAACTGACCCTCACAGTGGCTACCAGTTTCTTTTTTTCTTCCCCTAGGTCCTGTTTCATCAATGATACCTGCAGGAAGTAAATCACCTGATAAACATAGGAAAAGGGGTGGATTTGTACTGATAAACATGCAGGATGATATTTATCTAGAAAAAACCATATTGTTACATTGCACACACTCTCACAGCTGAATCTGCTGCTTGTACTCAGCACACAATGCACATGATGAGGATTTGTTTAGTTTCAGCCATCAAGCTGAGACCCACAACAAGGCAGCTTGCTGTGAAGCTGAGACAGTCGTGACCGACCATCACACAATTTATCAATAATCCTACTTACAGAAGGAAGCAAACCCAAAGACACGCCGTCCCAACAGAGGAGGAGAAGCTGTGCAGAGGAGTGGAGCTGTGTGGGAGAGAGGGATGGGGAATCCCCCTGACGGAGAACAGAGCAGAGCCCACCGCTGCCCACCAGCGTGGGACTCCCCTTCCTGTGCTACTGCCTTGAGGCATCGCCTCTGATACCACAGTCCCACTATTTTCCTTCCATACACATACTGAAAATACATTCTTCCATTATTGATTTGAAATACCAGACAGTTTGAAGTATTACAAAGTATTACTCATAACTGGGTGTGAAATGCTTAATCTTTTGAGAGCAGGTGATGCAGCTATCCACCTTGTGACCTATACTCACTTACAGTGTAGTTAATGCTAAAGCATCTTTATCCTCAGGCCTATATTAGTTCCCTGTGTATATCACAGCAAATCCCTGTAACATTGGGGAAGGAAAGACTGCACACATTTTGACCATACTTCTCCGTGCTTTGGATGTTGCTTATGTCTGGTTACAGGACCCTTCATTTAAACACATGTCTAATTGAGTTGTATGCCTGAATTCGGACAGCAAGAGTATTTCCACCAGATCTGTACTCTAATGAAGAGGCCTGATCACTTTATCTAGTAAGATAACAGAGCAGTGAAGATATAGTAGTATGGAGATCAGGAGGTCCACCCATGCTATCCAGCCGCTGGGGGAACATCACCTGTGACTGCTGAGCTTGGAGGGGAAGGACGTCTCCCAGCAGCAGGGCAAATGCACTGCTGAAGGATGCCAGACCCAACCCTGATAGACATACATGCTCAACAGCAACCAACTAAACATTTTGAAACAATATAGATATTCCGGTAAAAGCCTGAAAACTTCATTGGGTGTATTACAGAAATACTTAAACACCAGCTTCTGAAGGAAATCAAATACAAAATTGCTGATTTATTACCTGGCACTTAAGTTGGCCTCAGTATTAGGGGAATGGAAGGTGGAGAACGTAATACAAATTTTTCAGAATGGCTCCAGCAGCAATCAGATCATTACATGTGGCTTCCCTACTGGGCAAACAGGTGGGCGGTGGTGAAGTACCGGATGAGGAGACATACTGAAAACTGGGGTTTATGGAGAAGAGACAGCATAGCTTTTCCTTGGGGCAGTGGCATTTCAGAGGGCCATCACCCATCTCGGCGGACCTGACACCGACACTCCCCCAGTGAAGAGACAGGAGGCGAGAGATAGGGAAGTGGTTGTTTTTCAGCAGGAGGGTTATCGGTGCAGCTGCAGTGAGATCTCTGCTGGGCAGGGCTCAACGTTTTCCCAGGCTGAAGAGTGGTACAGAAGGAGATGACCAAGTTCATCGGTGATGCACAACTATTTGGAGCAATGTAAAGGCAATTTGGCTGTGAGGAGCTCCAGCCCAGCCTCACAGGATGGAGCACTGCTGCAACAGCAGGAGGAAACTGCCATTCTGGATAAATGCAAGGTAACACCACGTTGAGCAAGCCAGCCCTAATGACACACACAAAGCAAAACGTCACTAAATTAGATGGTCGTGCTCAGAAAACTTCCCCGGACGATGGAGTCTTTATGGGTACTTTTCAACATCAGCTTAGTGTTCAGGAGGGGAGAAGGAATGCAAAGGTACAGGCAGGAATTATACAGAAACGCGCCGATGACAATAGAAAATGTCATTATGCCAATAAAAATCCACAGGACAGCCACAGTTTGCATGTCTGGATCCTATCTCAAAAAGAATTTAGAAGACCTAGAAAAGGTATGAAATATGTGACAAGAATGATTAACTAATAGGAAGAGGTTCTATTCAAAGGAAGATAAAATAAAACACTATTCAATTTGGGAAAGAGAGGATGGTGTAGCAGACATATAGAAAATCATGTATGGCAGCAAAAGCGCAAAATGGCAAACAACTATTTGTTGTTTCTCAAAATGCGAGAACAAAGGGTTGTCAGAAAAGAATTAGACAGTAGGTTCAAAACAAAGAAAAGAAAGTATTTTTTCACATAGTGTATAATTAAACTGTGGAACTCATTACCACAGGATGCTGTGGGAGGCAAACACATAAATGGATTTGAAAAGCAATTAGACAAATTAATGGAAGAAAAGTCCATCAAAGCCTATTAAACACAAAGACGTGGATACAACTATTGACACAACATTCATCATCAGTTATGCAGCACTTCTATCCTGCTACGTTTATCTTGAAAATGTCATTTCCCCGCTCCAGCAGTGAAGGCAGCACCTCCTCTGCAGCAGCAGCCCAACACCAGCATGGCCAGGCACGGGGCTCTTCTCCTCTCTCTGAGTTACTGCAGAGAGACCTTCCGCTCGCTAATAGAGTAGGGTTTTACCACAAAAGAAAATAAAACCTTCACTGAAGCACCAAAGTACTTATAAATTAATTACACACACTCATAAAAAATACTGGAAATTCCAGCAGTGCTAGGCTTGGAAAATACCAGTGCTTGGAAAAAACTGAAAACCTTTGCTGACTGTTACTAACCTCAAATGAACTTCCAATAGTTCAGGTTTACCAATTAGGAAAGTCTATACCAGTACCTGGAGGACGTCAACAACATATATCTATCTTTATTATGTTGGGAAATATAACCCGAGGGCTGCTTATTGATATTTTTTATATGGTAACAATAAAAGCTGTTTGTATTTTCTTATTAAAGAAAGGAATTTCTGTATGGTATAGCAATAGGAAGGTACCGTTGAATTGGCACTTTCAATAGCTTCATTTGCTTTGATGATGATAAACTGCAGACTGGTCCTTCACAACCAGCTATCATCACAGTTTCTGCTCACACCAATGCAAGGCTGGTTCTGTTCCCCATTTACTGCACTGCTGAGAGGGAACGTGTCCACATGTGCAGAGAGCTCAGGGAGAAAGTTAATGCTGTACGTCTGTTAGCTGAGGATAGAATATTACTTTGCAAAGTTTTAAATCTTTTTCTGATTACATTGAGATACACCAACCTATTTAGTACAGACTGAACATACTGCAAATACTTATTATGCTGATATGTTTTTACTTAGGAAAAAAAAATTACAGCTAGGGTTATTTTGCCAGATTTTAAAAATCATGCTGAACTGAAAAGTGGTTTTCTTGTAATTTAGAATCTACAGAGGAATAAAATGACAGCAAGTATCAGCCCTGGATTACTGACACTCTGTGTTATACCAAAGTGAGGAGAGCTGAATGCAAACTATTCTAAATGTACCCATTTTAAAACAAAATCTGCAAAAGAGTAGCATAGGGAAAAAAAAGTTACAGTTCCAGGAAATGTTACCTGTGTAAGTGAATATTTTTTATTAAAACATATTGACTATTGGATATTTTTATCTTAATTTATGAATTCCAGCAGTAGGATATGACTCTGAGACGTGCTAAGCTAAAAAATTAAAATGTGAAATCCAAAATATATGCCACTTGGCAAACCTATTGCTTGTGTAAACATATCACAACAGACATACTTGGCACCATTTATAAGTTATGATCATATTTCCAGTTTTGTAACTTGGAAAGTTGTAGGAGGAAAATGCAATCAGGTCTTCTGGGTTTATAAAAAAATACAAATGCAAAAAGAAACCAAACAACTGTATTCTCTAAGATTCATTGATAATTTCAACTAAGCAAAGGTTTAAATTTTTTGTTCTCATAATATTATGTCTGATTTTCTAAACAGTTACATTTATTTTTTTTATATATATATATAAAAATTAATAGTGAAAAGTGAAAATGACTTTTTCATAGATCTGGCACATAAAAATTTTAGATAGTTTTTTTCTAACATCAATGTCATGCTGATTAGAAATAAATAAAAATTGCTCCCATTAAATTCGGTGTATATGTGATTACATCACACTTCCCTTGTAAGGTAAAGTACTTCCTAGGCTGGGAGTGAATCCATTTAATCAATTTGCTGGTCTTCAGTAATATCTATTCTACTAAAAATGCACCTAATTATTGAGAATGTTGCCACCTTTGAATTGCATATATTATTTATTTGAAAAATATACAAAGTAAAAAGTAAAACCACAAACTGTGTAAGACCCAGATCTGAGTAACTTTATTATAATCTAGATAAATTCAGTTAAAATCAATTGATTTGCAAAAAGATTGGTAGAACAACCACAAATGATGTTTTGAAATGTTTAACAAATAATATAGCAGGAAAATTTTCCCAACAACAAAACAAATGTCCTATACAAAGGGTATTAATTGGATCTTCTGCATAGAAAAGATCAAAAAGCAAGTATTTTTAAAAGAAAAAAATAATAAGGGTTATTTTATGTCTCACAGTGACTGAAAAGGTGAGACAATACAGACCTAACCGTCATACAAAAGCTTTCTATATTGTTTTAATGTTACACTATTTAGCCATAGTGAAATATTAGATTGATTGTGGACTTGTTTTCCTTAACGCAAGAGTCCTGTTGTCTGGGCTCCACAAGGAGGTCATATTTACACCTTAATGCAAACACTGGAAAAAGAACAACAGCAGGCTGGTGCCACAGGGCTTCAGAAGATGCTTATAGTGGAAGTCTGCAAAATACCCTGTGTGATGCTTCCAACCACGACCCACCACACGCCCGGGAGGAAGAGGGACGCAAAGCACAGCTCTGCGCTTGTGGGCTTCATGGCATGAACTGGCCGTGCCTCGGGCGATTGCACAGGAGGAATCCGGGGAGCCAGAGAGGTTCCTTATGTTTATATTGGGGAAAACTGGGACCTAGTGTCAGATTAACCAGGGTCTGTAGCTACAGAGTAAAATGCAGTTATGCTTACAAAGGGCTCAAAATAGAAGTCTCTACAAAGGCTAGCCCTGCATGCTTTTTTTAGAATGCTGTTCTCCATCTTCAGCCCGTGATATGATAAGAATTCACCTTTGTGTCTTTACAAAAGAGATATAAAACCTTATTGTCCAAAAAGGGGAGCTCCCCAGCCTTCTGGACTGACCACT
Source organism: Aptenodytes patagonicus (assembly GCF_965638725.1). Classification (NCBI taxonomy): domain Eukaryota; kingdom Metazoa; phylum Chordata; class Aves; order Sphenisciformes; family Spheniscidae; genus Aptenodytes; species Aptenodytes patagonicus. The sequence goes on along the minus strand of NC_134953.1, from coordinate 57,351,333 downwards.
GTGACCCTTCTGAATTTCACGCACTCCTCCAAAAAACCTACTTTACTTAAGCATAAAGAAGCTGCTAAGTTTGCTCAAGGACCACATTAAGAATCACAGCCTGAAGGTGAACGTGAAAAGTACATGTAACATGAAAACTACAGTGCTTCTACCCATAGACCTTCAAAACTCTTTCCATCTTTGCTCTTCTAATTATTGAACAGTCTCTGAAAGTCTGTAGAAGAAAGAGGTCTGACAGAACAATAACACACACTGATTGCTAATGATGAAGCTAATCAACACTGGTTTTTAATTCTTGGCTTCAGCAGCTCATTTTCTTTTTTTTTATTAATATGCAGACCAGCACAAGTTGTGTCGTCTCCTGTTTTTAAGCAGAAAAACTTTTGTGCATAATGCTTTAAAATTTTCTTCCTTGACATTGTTAGGCTAGTGCAATAATGAGTGATGCTGAACCCACTATAAAATCCAGTTTTGTAGAATTTTAACTTCTGCTAAGAAAAGTGGGATGGATATGAGAAAATTATAATTACATCTAGCATTCAAAATAGGTAAAATCCAGATTTGTGCAACCTCTGAAATGCCACTGTAATGATTACTGCCTTTCTGATGAAGAGCTGCATTAATTAAATTGAATTGGAGCCTTGTGGAGGTTTCCAATAACTTTTTAATTATAGCTTAATGCTGTTTTCTAGCCTTTGCAAAATTGAAATTTCTCTTGTAATGGCTGTATTTCATATTCAGTCTTTCTTTTTTTCCCAAGACACTCACAGAAAGCCATGAAGTTGCAACCCATCAGCCGTGACTCAAGCAGGAAGAGTTTTGTGCAATACAACATTTTCCTGATTTCTTTCCAAAGTGCAGACCCGCTAAGAAAATGTTCTTATAACCTATTACAGACATCTACATTTGTGTGCCCAAGCTGGGAGTCCAGTCTTTGCTAGTTAATTAATGGAAGAGGGCATTTTCTGGAGAGCCAAAATATTTTCACAGGCTCCTGCCCTGCCTGAGGAGGAGGCTGCACTCATTTCATTTTCTTTGCCCTCTTCATCAGGGCCAGAGACATACAGTTTTGGAGCCAGGTCCCAGGAGGCTGAAGGGCTGGGAAGAGTTAGTGAGGTCCAAACTGCTCTAATAAGCAACAGAGGGTGGGAGGAGGAGGATGCACCCTGTGCTGGGAAGCGGCAGTGGAAGCGCGCGTGGTCCTGTTACTGGGACTGGAGATGTCCTTCCTGATACTGGGACTGGAGATGTCTTTCCTCACTTTCATCTCCTTTCTGGATTTTACTGAAACAGTATGGCACAGCTACGTTCATTCTCACACTCAAAAATCAATAATTTAGAATTCCCATAGTGCACAGTATCTGCTCTCAGACTGAATGAATTAATCCTGATTATAATTACCATGAACATCAAATGAAATATTAATATGCAGGTGTTTTCATGCGAGTTCATATTTCCACTTTCAGCCCAGCAGGAGTGCACAAAGAGTGACATTTATGGAAGACAATATACAATGTTCCATGGTAAAATTCTTGACGTGCAGAAACTTTCTCAGTCTAAAGGCTTATACTGACTGTAGTACGTCCTCACAATATAAGGCTTTAAGACGTATAAAAGATGACATTTCATTTTTGTTCTCTGGAACATTTCTGTTTGAATGGAATTCTTTCCTAAAGAAAATATCAGAAAAGAGGAGTTTAGAATGACATTTCTAGCACTGCAAAGCTTTGATTTCAAATGCACAAATTCCAGCATGTGAGCTTTACAGCCTGAGGACTTTGCATGTTGATGGCAGCTGACAATCTGATTTCCAGCCAGACCTGGAAGAGATGGGGTAAATTATCACTGCCTTTGAAAATTATCTTTGTGCAATTTAATCTTTTTCTTTCAACTGGTCATACTGTTAGCAAGCAATTTGGTAGGGAGAAATTATCAAACAATTTTAAAAGACTGGCAAGTCTCTTCATATTATTAGCAGAAGTTTGAGAAAGTCAAGAAAAGTTGAAATATTCCTCAGATGCAGAAATGTAACACCTAAACCTGAACTCTCATTCCAAGAAAGTCTCTGAGAGAAATCACATGAATTCTGTTCTGAAGCCGCTATGGCAGAAACAACAACAGCTGGATTTATTTTGTCTTCTGATACAAATTAGCAATTTATATTTCCAATACTACTGGCAGAATTTTCAGCGTCGTGGTGGGTTTAACAAGACTCAGCAACACCGATATGACGACCTGACTGATGTCAACTGAGATGCTTCTTCATGCAGGAGACTGGGAGAAGCCTTGTAAAGCCTGCGATGCTGAATTAGACAGCCGTGATCTTTCCTCTTCAAAAGACTCCGAAATTAAAGGTTTCTAAACCAGGACTAAGTTATAAGCACCACTTCAGCAGTGGACTCCATAACGCGATTATACGCCCTCACATGGTACATGCCAGGCATTTTATGAAATTAAATAGAATTACACAGATTACTGGAAAGGGTAACCCAGTTGCCCTGAGCACTTTCTCTTTCTCTCTGGCTGACGGTCTGAAGTAATTAGTCGATTGTCTGTGCATTTCTACATAGCACAAGTAAATAGCTGTGATAAATAATTACAAATATTAGGAAAAAAAAAATCTAATAAACAATACAATGCAGCAGGGATGTACTTTCTGTGTTCATTAGCTTGGAACTAACAAAGCACCAGTTCTGGGAGGATTACACTGACAATCCTGTCCATTAATTGGCTATTCCTCACTCCTGAGATCAAACATAAAGACTAATTTATTATTCTTGAACTAAAATATTATCCAAAATTACGTACTGTAAAGTTGTCGACTGTAAGAGCCGCTAGCATGCAAACACTGCAATACGAGTGAGGGGTAAGCGTTGTACACAGCCACACACACATTTTAATTCCCCATTTCCTGAAAACCAAGGAACTCACTCTTTTATTTTTAAACTTTTGACTCTGTGCAATGGACACAACTTTCTTGTCATGGCAGAGTAAAACACCTCATGTGCCCTTCTTACATTGTGCAGCAGGGCAAGAGTGCCAAATTAATCATCTCATTTACAGCAAGTAATCGATAGTAATGAATAAATGCTACGTGAGGAAGGAACATTAATTTTATATCATGAGGCAACTCACCACAGGTATGCTCTTCTTAGGACAGAAAACACTGAAATACAACCCAATAAACATTTTTATACAAAACAAAACAGTGGTGGGTGGGTGTGAACATAATACCTTTTCCCCTATCAGTTATTTAAAAAAAATAATTCCTACACAGAAAACCAACATTTTGCATGGTCCAGAGCAAACCATTTCCAGTTGCCAGCTGCTAAGCACATCCCCCCTGTTAAGTTTTGGTACCACTTTAATACTCTTAAGCAAAGGAAAGGTGGGGAATCTGGCCTTGTGACCAAGAAGAAAAGAAAAGAAAGCAGAAAAAAAGTCTTGCACTTTCCTCATCAGCTGAAAGACAGGCTGTCCGTGCTGAATGGCGGTGGACTGGGGCTGGGTCCTGCCCCTGCTGCCACCATGAGTTTGCTGCCGTGGCATTGGACACTGGCTCGGCTGCCTGGGGGGCAATGAGCATTGGCCAGTGACGAAGGTCATCGTCAGCCATTACCTTCTGTGGGCGATGCTGACATGAGCAGGAGAGTGGTTTTGCCCGTGAGTTAGACTCTTGTTTGTAAGCAATGCCCAGGACAAACAAAAGTCTGACCCCTAACTGGGGACCGTGAGTGCTGAAACATCACTTTTCCATCAAAAGCAATGGAAATGACTGAGCCTCTGATAATAAAGATGAAATAACTTCTTACAAGACTGTTAGGCAACTTAAATCTACAAACTCCTGGTATTTATCCCAAGACTTCATGTTCTCAAAAGCCTGGATATTAGGTCAATTCTAAATTTGCAATTCCCACCTCCGGGTGCTGGGTCTGTCACCTGGCTGCACCCACATCTCGATGTCCACCCATCACGCTGATTCATGAAGCTGATGCATCAACCATGTTATCAGAGAATTTCATCCCCTATTTCACCTGTCACAGCCCTGGGGGCACGGGCCCAGAAGACATGGGATTGAGGATGGTTTTCAGTGAACCTGGCTCAGAAGCACCCACTTCACTACAGAGGTGTGGACACTCCACAGTGGAGTTGGAGCTCAGCATCTCTTTGCAGTTACTTCACTGCTGAGGCTAGCAAGCAGGGTAAAGCATTTGTCTAAAACTTTATGTCACTCAAAATATGCATGAAATTGCATGGGAACGTGGCATTGAGGAGCCTGACTCATTTCTGCTGCCAGAGACCAGGATCCCAAAGGGACCCAAATTAAACCTCCCACGAGGCTAATTTGCCCTGCCAGCAAAATGATGAAGAAGGAATCAAATCTAAGCTTCGGTGTAATCTTATGGTCAACAATACATTATTTATGTTTTAAATTGGTTTCTAATGTATGTCATTAGCAGAATTGCCCTGTGTTTGGGCCAGGTCTGAGCATGTTCTCTCACTGAAATTAAACAAAAGCAATCACACTAAATTTACACAGCTGTTAATGAATTGCACACTGATGTTTCCAGGATTCAGGGTTTTGTAACAGTACAGTGCAGTGTTGAAGGAAATAACTGTGTTGGCCTGCACAGCCCCCATATAAACTGATTAAATTCTTACAAATTTGGTGAATCTAGTTTCCTATTGCACCACTGCACTTAGTAGTTTTGGGGTTGATTTTGTCTTTGCCTGTTTTTTTTTCCTGGAAAAAACAGTCATCAAATAATATCCAAAGCAAATAATATATAACCCCCTATTTTCCAACTAGCTTTTCTCTAAGCCTGCTTCCAGTGTCTCGTACCCATACCTCTACCAGGACCTGGGTTATCATATTTTCATCACTTTTCTTTTAAAACCTGGAATGTCAGTATCATGTAGATTTCTGCCCATCCACCAACAATCCCTTTGTGTATTTCCAACTTTGAGACTAAAGGCATGTTTGGTGTAAAATCAAATCAGCCATTTTCTTTTGTAAAGACTTGTGCAAGTTCATGGTGAGCTTGTTTGCAGTCTGCCCCTTCTCCTTTTTTGAGGATTATTTCCTAAATGGAGATATACATGCCATTTGTTGTACCTCTTGAGGGTGAGAATGACATTTCTAAAGGAATCATCTAAGAACATAAAAAATCTAAAAGTCTTGTGCCTTTGTAAGAAAGAAATTTCAGATATTTTTGAACCATCAGATCTATCTAAATGCAGTACAAAGACAAAATAAAGGACTTAGACACACTTTAAGAATAAGGGTATAAAAGATTAACTTGTTAAATCTCTGTTAGCTCTCATGAAGGGCTGACATGGAGCGATCTCCTCTCCAGAACCGAGTAACTCACATCAAAGGTGGTCACTGTTGCGATTGTCAGGCTGTTTGGACTGGACACTCTGGTCACAGGGGTGTTTTTGTTCCCTGAGAAGATAACCGTAATGCTATACTTACGAATTCCAGAAGGAACAGCTACGATGAATCCAAACTTTGCTCTCCATTAACTAGACTTGCAGTTTTTTGTTGTTTTAGTGCAATACAAAAAAGACATGTTTTCAATCAATAGTAATTAATTTAAAAATAAGTAGATTGAAACACTTAGTGCAGTATTTGACCACCTGTAACATTGAAGGAAAGACATTTAGCTAACTATCCTAAAAACTACTTTAACAAAATAAACGTGACTTTTTTTTTCATATTGCTTTAGATTAAATCTTAAATTCCTCAGTGTGATTTAATCTGAAATACTAAACTTCAGTCAGTATGTGGCTAACTAGGCAAATATTTCAAACCAGAGAATGTATTCCACAATTATTCTGTGGTTATGAATGATCCATGAGCAAGCTGTAGTGTTTAAAAACTTGCAATCTATTCAGCTCTTTGGCATGGTGACTTAAACCCATGGACTGTAGATGAACTTTTCCATGTGAGCATGTAAGATGTTATTCACTAGTCATATGTAGTTCACCAAAATTGCATCAGGTTTTATCTGATCAGGATTGGATGGCCTATTCCAAACACACCTTGTGAAATGTCTATGGAAATCATGTTATGACTTACGGAAGCATATTTTTGCACTTATATATTTTTCTTTCAGTATAGAAACAACAACAAAAAATATTGACAGTGTTTTGGTCACACTCCCAAACATTCACTTATCCAGAACAGCAGACCAAGACTGAATCCACACCTGGCCTTTCCACGCCCTCGTTCCAGTCTCATTAACCACGCGTGCCTTAACTAGTGCCTGAAATTCACACTGCCACAAACCGCCTCCTGCCCATGACCCCGCTTGCCCTGGCCACAGCTCTGCTGCCCTCCGGGGCTGGTGTTGGGGGGCTGGTCCAGATGCGGAGCATGGGAAGATGCTGCCCCAGGCTCTGCCAGTCCAGTGGCTGCTGCCTCCAGGTTGCTGCTTCTGCAGTCCCACCATCACTGGCTTGTGGTGTCTTAGACGCCTCTCACTCCACTTAATAAATCCAATACTGTTCTCTAGTCCGTGATAGAGTTTTATGGATGATGGTGAAACTCAGGGGGGAGAGACGTCAATGAAAGATGGCCATCTCCTCCGAGTGCAGAGCTGGAGCAGCAGTGCTCCTCTAAGGCTCACAAACAGTCATGATGAGACCCCGTACCTGTGCTGCAGCAAGACATAATAGATTGCATGGTCGTGGTCTCCGTGGCAGGGCATGGACCCAAACTGGCCAACATTCATTTCAGTGAGAATTAAAATATCCCTTACAGCAGCCCTTTGTCTGCATCTCCGAACACTGCGCCCTTTCCCCATCAATCTAAGTCTAGGACCATCAAATCCAGCGCTCTCCGTGCTTGCATTACAAAAATGTCATCTGCAGCAGGTGGTGTTACAGACCTTTCAGCATCTGCCTTTTATTTCATGGCTGTCCTCGTCCAAACGAATTGGATACTTCACTTCTTTTTAAGGACGCTGCTTGGCTTGCTTCCAGAATTTTTAACAATTTTACCAGAGACTTTCAACGTAAGATGAACTGCTTTTTTATTATAAAAACTGTCAAATGTTTGAATTGCTACTCTGCATCCTATCATTTATCATTTCCTCGAATCTATACCAATCACTAAGCTTGCAATACTGCTGTCATTTTCATTTTTTTCCTACATAACAACTTTATCCTATAACAACCTCTCTTTGTAATGGAGTAATTTAAAAGAAAAAATTCCAGTAATACACATTTCTTATTACTTGCAAATAAGCAACTTGCCAAAATGGTCCCAAACAGACACTCCAGTAATTTCAATTCACTGGCTAAATATAATTAGTAACCTCACATCTTTTTTCAAAAGACATTGGCATCACTTTACAATTCATTATGGGGACCAAAAGCAATCTGTCTTATAAATCCAATATCAGTAAATGAATCAGAAGAACAGTAATTACCAGCAATTGGTGCAGGTTAGCAGAGCATCTCAGACTGCTGAAGCACCATATTAACGGGTTAGGGCTTGCCACAACTCTGTAGCAACGGAAACATTATTGCTCTAAGAAGCATTTTTCTTCAGGTGCTTCATGTTCAGATGATACACCCAATTTTTCTCTCTTTTAAGGAATGGAAATGGAGGACTGCATGGCTTGGCTTCAGATAAAAGCCAAATCTAGTGACTGTCAGACCTGCGTTTCTTCTTTCCATGAACTGGCACAAATCCTACTGTGCACAGATGTGGACCAAGGAAGAGCATGATCTTGCAAGCAGAAGAATTTGCAACACAAATTAAGAGCTTTCTGAAACTCAAAGGAGAAATGCTGCAACTTTTCCAATTTCCATAGAAACTGATTTTTTTTCATAGCATTCACATAACTGTAGAAACTGTAGAAATCCTTTCCACCTTGTTTCCTGACAAAACCAGGTGCAGGTAATTGTGCTATACCCGTCTGCCCGTCCCTCTCAGTTACCTTTGAACCCACTGGCCCATTTGCATCAAATCCGACTGAAGGATGGGAGGTTCAACGAAGAGAAGGACTCCATGGAAAGGAGAAAAGAGACCTATCAATGCTTCCAAACTGCGAAAGGCAGGAGCAACTCAGCCTTCACCATCTCCTTTGGACAGACGGCATCTAGCTGCAAACATGGTCAGGCTTTCTGAAAACTCAGTGCAGGTGGGCAGCTCCAGGCTGGTCCCAGCATCTCCTGATCCCAGCATCTCCTCCCAGTGGGCAAGTCTCATGGAAAGGGGAGTGAGGATGATCATAAGGAAGAAACTGAGAATGTTTCAATGGGTGGGAAAAAGAGGGGCAGAAGACACAGGACCCCATTTTGTAAGAAACCAGCCTTACTTGGTAAAATGTATCCCTGAAACAGATAAGAAGTGTGAAGGTATCCCATTTGCTGTTCACTGCAAATTTAATGTCAGAAAATCAGCTTTCTCACATATTCAACATTAGCTCAAATCTAGCAATGCGTGATCACAGTAGAAATATAATACTGCAATAGGAAATGTTCCCCATATGTCAGAAGGATGACTCTCTAAGTTTCTAAGACTACTAGCAAAATTTCCAGAAATATATAGAGGCTGCATGTAGCTTATTTAAACCACCAGCCGACTACAATGGCTTCTGCGAGGTTTTGCACCCATTTGTTCTTTTTTTTAAATGCCATGAAAATTGGCAGCAAAATAAAGCGATAGTACTTAAATTGTTCCTTAATAGAAGTGAAATGAGAATTAGAACAAAAATAACACACATATTGTCTTTGCAGACGAGAGAACAAACAAAGTATATACATTTCTAAGTTGATGTTTGAATGTTCTTATTTTTCCAGTGGCAGTTTAATACCTATACCCAAACCAAAGCAACAATAGAGGAAGCATGCTTTGGTTTAATAGAAAACAGATTTAAAAAGACCAATGGTAAAACAAAAAAAGAAAATACCCTCAGAATTAAGTCTTCAGTGCTTGGGTGACCTTGGATGTAATCCACCTCCAAGATATAAAAAACAAAAACAATGTACAAAGGTAGCGTATCAACCATTTTTTATTACAAAACAAACTATGAAAAGCTATGGGAGGTGGATCAAAAATGGCTGAAGAATCTGCAAGATGCTGATATGCATAGAGTACCGTGACACCGGCCAAGAGGATAGAATGTAATTATTGTTTACAATCCCAGGTTCAAGTAATATTGCAGTGGAAGATAAATCAAAGCCTGACATTCAGAACAAAATATCAGTGACCTTGACAGGGACAGTCTTTTTACCGGCCTGAGTTACAGCCACAGCAACTAGACTCTGCACTTTCTTGAAGGGACGCCTGTCTTTTCTACCTGTGAATGTCCTTCTGTATTTTATGGTGATCCCTTATTTCAAACCTGTGTTTTTTCAAAACTTATTATACTACTCTTACCACTATTAGTCATAACAGTTACACAAATCTTACTGTTTTCTTTCTTTAAAAAGCCTATACTTGCTGATAAAAAGCTTAGAAACTAATTGAAAATTTCAAAGAAAAAATTAAAATTGCTGAGGTTAATGGAGTCCAACCAAGGGCAATCACAGAACAATCTATTTTTAGATATGCCTGTGACCCCTTCTTAAGTCTTCTATCAGATTTCATATAAAATTTTAGCATTTTGGATGAGATTTGCCTTTTTCCATAACCTGACATCACGCAAAAATACATTACAAGAAATAGTAAAATTAGAAGTTAAAAAGAAAAATAAAAATTTTTCTTTTTAACTTCATTAATACATAGACCCTCCTCTAATATCACAGTTCCTAGTAACATTTGATCATTATCTCATGTTCCTTTCTTCCAGCCTGTAGTCTATATTAAAAGACAAAAAGAGGCCAAGTAGAAGAGAAAGCCCCATGGACTGCCCTTTCTGCAGCTTGCCGTCTTTGCTGTGAGCAGCTTCCTCGGCTTGAAGAGAAAGGTAAGGTACACAGATAAAAGGAGAAGGATTTTTACATATGTTAAGAATAAGGGTATAAAATATCAACTTCTAACAGCTACATTAGCTTCCATGAAGGGATGACTTACAGTGATTCCTCCTCCAAAAAACTATTGTCTTGTCACATCTCATGTTACCGCTCCTTTTGTCAGAGCATGGAGATACTGGCAATAAGTAGTGCAAGATACTGGCTTGTTCCTTCTCTTGTAGCATCATTACAGGTTGCTGTTCTCTAACAGTCTCTACGAAACACGATGCTCTTAAACAGGGTAACCCAAGGTTAAGCTTATTTCAAGTACTTCTCTAGCCACCACAGACTACTTTTAATATGAATTTTCTTGTTTTTCTGTCATAAACATTTGTGAAATAGTACTTATTCCCGGGATAGCATCTTCAGCACCAGACCATCATTTCTCTCCTGATTGCTACCATTACCAGTTACAAACACAGTCAAGTCCGTTCATCAGTAAATATCCAAAACAAGGTAGCTCAGGTCAAATAATTTTTGATGAAAGCTAGAGAGGATTACAAGGAACAGCAGACTGGGCATATGGCATTTTAGCAAAATTGACAGTCTTCCAAACTGTCACTCATATGTGTCTTTATTGGTAACTGTTTTAGCCAGACTTGTTTGGTACTTTGGAAAAAAAAAAAAATGGAGAATGAATAAACCACCAACATTCACTATTAAAAAATCCCTTGTTCAATAGTTAATTAGTTCCAAATATTAAAATATTTAGCTATGCCTAATGACTGAATATGAGGTATTTTGAAGGTTGGTTCACAGCTTCATACAGCTATACAAAAACTTCAGACAGGTAAGTTTATAGGCTAAAATCAGTATCTAAACAATAATGTAAAGCTATAGAGACAGAATATATAAATTACAGAAGAAAAAATAGATTAATAAAAATGAAGATGAGATACAAGTATCTTCCCTTTGACTGTCATTTAACTCAGTTTATGTTTATTCCTCCATTTTTTTCTGTCTTCTGATTCACTGCCCTTCACTTGCTCTAGCTTTCTGAATTACATCCACCAAACTGACCCCTCTTTCCCCAGTCCACACTTGCCAGGCTTTACAGCAAAGGAGTTGGTACCTGTTCACACAACCTCCAAAATTATGTTAAGCAAGTGTGGGAGCACCAATAAGACAAGTTTGGAAGATGCTCCTGGTTTCCCCTTGTGAACCAGAGTGCGGTTTGGTTTGAGTGTCATTTCTACTGCCTACGAACAAAGGTCCAGTCTAGTTTTGCTGTTATTTTGTTATGAATGAAAGGGAAGGCTCCTACTGATTTTTCGTTATACATGTGTTACAGTACATGCATGTACCATAAAAGAAGTCAAAGACTATGTGACAGTCTGAGTCCTCATTATAAAGAAGGTCAATATGTTTCAATAATCTGGTTATTCTGGAATCAAGCCCTTAATTTCTGACCAGGCAGACTACGGGCAGATGTGCATCTCTGCAGCTGCCGGAAACCACCCGCCAGCTGCAGCGGGCTGACGATGAGCCAGCACACGCCTGAGCTGCTTGAGTATCACCGTGCTTCCAGGAGAACTAAAAAGAACCTGGAGGAAAGCAAAAACGAATAGAAACTTGACCAGTGAGAAAAAATTGAAAGAATTCGTTGTTTTGTCAAAGGGAATGCTATGTAGAAATTTGTTTTTTGACCTTCATTAATGACGTGGAGAAAGGAGACTAAGAAAATAATGAATATTCACAGAATGGAAAGTGTTCTGGAGCTGCCCCCCACGCAGAAAAGTGATTAAATTCTCTGTATATTCTCCAACTTGGTGCATTGACATTTACAGCAAAACCTTCTGCGTACAGATCTCTGAGTATCCCGGATCCACTTAAAGAAGAAAGTAGGCTGAAAATATAATTTCTGTATATCTTTACATATATGTATATAAACACATACAATTTCTGTAACTTATTGCTGGAAGTTTATAATCAAATCCTTCTATGAAAACCTTATGAGAAAATATGTTATTTAGGTTGACTCTAGTTATAAACCTCCTTTCCAACTCTCCTCATCATTGGCTCCTAACATTGAACTCACTGGTCTCCAATGATCAATTTGTCAAAAGACCTTTAAGAAATTGATATTTTATCAAATATTTAATCTTTTTTTTGGTCTCCTGTAAGAATAATTATTTTAACATTCTATGTAAGGTCTTTTGTTATGGACTAGGCTTTTGCTAGATATTTTCTGAAGATGGGATAAGATTTGACATTTGAGCTAATTCCTTGTTCAGTAACCTACATTATTCTTCCAGCACTAGGCAGAGCTTTCCCCAATTTATATATTTAATTAAAGCTTTCCAAATCATTATTATTCAATGATTGCCAATTCTGTTTGCTTTCAGGTTTCATGAGGATTCAAATAATTCATGAAACTTTCTTTCTCTCTCCCATGTCCAAACATATATAGCCCTTTATTAGCTTCTTTGGATGCAGTAGGATCTGTTGAAGACTACCAGGTTACTCTGCAGTATGGTGATTCATGTTCCTTTGCACACAAATAATGAGCAAAAGAAGCAAATGACTTGATACGACATGCCAGGAGAAGTTATCTGAAGGACTTCACAACTTGACCTCATATTATAAAGGCTGTGACTATCTTCAACAATGCTTTGAAAAGTAAAGTAGCTGAGAGAGGAAGAGTCCCCATGACATCGCAATTATGCAAAGGTGACATATAAATAAAACCCCTAGGCAAAAAGAGCTGCCTTTTCATATTAAGATTGAAATAATTCTCAGATCAGGACTAAATTTTTGTGAGAACTGTCATGTCAATTAGAGGTTTTAAGAAAACTGAAGTCATAGCTAATGTATTGGGCTAATAAACCGACAGTTTGATATGCAACCAGCAGACATTAAAAAAATTACAATTAACTCCAAAAAGTCCAGAAAAATATTTAAATCAGTAACACTGAAATGAATAAATTAAATGAGCAATTACTGGTACGTATGACAAAGCATGATATAACAGTGCATTAAACATATATTAGCTCAGCCTTTACTCACTGATCTTCATCTTCTTTTAATTAATGTATTTAATTGACTGGAAGGGAGATTTAAGAATGGCTTTTTACAAGTCAAGAAGGAAAACCATTTTATATTTGGGAGAGGAGAAGCAAAGATAGTATGCAATGGGAAACAACAGAGTGGAGCCACTGTCAGTCTGTATCTAGTGCCAAAACCCGAGAAGATATAGGAGAGTAATTAACAATTGTAATTTGCACAAAGAAAAAATTATCAAAATTAAAACCAGTGAGACATGCAAAATAAAGGGAATTCTAGCAAAATTGGATGGATTCATAAAGAGTTTTTCAAATCTTGGAAACAGTTCTTCAGATAGAAGAGCACCTTTATATATCTGCCAGGGTCCTGAGCATCCCTGAAGCTGGCATGCTTAGCCACTGGAAACTCGTGGTGAGTTGGTGATCTCCAGTGACACAAAGCTCTAAAAGGACCTTCTTGGTCTTTAGGCTGTTTTTCCAGAACCACTGGGAATTGATGGTGTTACTCTTCTCCGAGTCGGGATACAAATGGCTGCCTTAATATCATCATTAAATATTAGCCTTCTTACAACCTGCCTGGATATACATATATTCATCTAATATTGTGAGTTAGTCTGTCTGCCACACAGGATACAATGCGCTGCAGTGTGTGTCCTGTTTGGAGTGCGTGCTAGCTTTGGGATTAGAAGCAACCTAGTTACTGCTGCATGGAAAATAAAATCAGCCCATGATGAGCTCTACTTCCAGCACCTGGGCTAGAGCAGCCTCAGCTAAGGGGAATATATGTACTGTACTCTTCCCTGAAGACAACCTGCACACAGTTATATTGGAAAGCATTCCTTTTTGCTTAAACAGGCTCATGTTACTTCTTTTTAAAAGCTATAGCTTATATAAATTCATAAACATGTGTGTGCTTATATGTACTATCCTATGTATATATTTGTATGTGCATGTATATATTATTCCAAGAAAGTATCAATAATATTAAGTCAGAAAAGAAGAGCAAACTATCTAAAAAGGAAGATTTATTTTGCTACTATGCACATAATATTTATGAAGAATGAACAGTAACTATTACCTTTTTCTTTTGTTTTAGCTTTGTTTTCAACTGTATTTTAAATAACAACTGTTTGTATTTTTCTCTATTTTCCATACCTGGGGAATAAAATATATGCTTAAACTGTTTGAAATGAGTCAAGCCTGAAAATGTCAGATGGAGATTGGTCCAGGAGGTTCTCATTGTAAATTGTAGTTAAATTGCTCATGACTTTGCTAATAGTGGACTGGAGGCAGTGTAAGGACCAACACCACTTGAAAGAATGAATTCCACTAGCTATAAATTAATGGATAAGAAGTAATACTTATTAGAAAGGCTATGAAAAATCAAAGATGGTTTGGCATCGGAGCAAAATGTATCTTTTATATACTAACAGGTCTGAAGACTTTTAGATCACATTTTTTTCAAATGTTGTGCTCTATCACAGTAAAAAGCAGAAATGTCTCAGCCACTCAAATTTGATTTCAGCAAGCAGTGATGCAAATAAATCCAATGTGAAAAATTCACTATGCATTTCTTTAGAAGGCACTACTGATGGGACATGTTATGATTGGTACTTGGGAAGTGTCCCCATATACACCTATTTAATACATGCTTACATTGGCTCTTGTTTATCTTTTGTTTCCACCAAACATGAAATAATAGGACCAAAAAATGTACTCTAAATCCTGAAGGTGAAATTTTTAGAAAGTATATCTCAGAAGGAATGATCACTCACTCCTCCCTGCAGCTTCTGGAAACAAAACAGGAAAAAGGGAATGGGGGAGTCAGTGGAGCAGCCAGGACAGAAACTCATGAAGATCCTCTGGGGAAGAAGGACAGAAATAGCCTGGAGTGTGCAGAGGGAGAAAAAACAAGCTCCTTCTTTGCATCCTGCACCTCACTGCGTCTGCACCTGCCCATGCAGGTGAGGAATATACCCAGTTTTGCTTCACACATAGTATGGGTGGCAGAAGAGCAGAGAATATGGATGCTAAAATCTACTTCCTGCCAATACGCATTGTCCTTCAAACGTATAGCTGAAGAAATATTCAATACCTCAGTGACTTAAATACTGCAATGAAATGAAAATGTGAGAATATTTGTGGAATGCACAGATCCTTCATGAAATCTGGATTGAGTTTCGTTATTTGTTTTTATTTGAGGTTTTCTTTTTTTTTCTCGCTGTGTCTGCACAGACTTACAAACCACCGTGGCACTAGGACGGAGGAAAGCAGCCGGTAGGAGTGCGAATTCCTGGCTTGCAAAAAGCCCCACAAAATCCACAACCCCCCAAACCAAGCCTATCAGTGTGAACACAACCTGATGGAAGACATTGCACAGACAAAGCCGAGAAGATTTTCATTAAACTCCATTTCTTGGATGCACACTTACTTTCATCCATAAATTTACCACCACAAAAAGCCAGCAGCTGGAGATAAGTTTTTCCTAAGCTGAGCGTGGTTTGGTACCACAGAACTGTATCTTATGACTCCAGCAAATACCCAGAGTAACATGGTTATAACACTACTATAATTCATTTATTCTTGTCACATAAATTTGTGGGGGTGGCTTGTTTTTTTTTTCTAAGGAGGAAAAGATGGTAGAACTCCATATACAGGTCTGAGTTTTGCACAGGAAGAAAAATAACTCACGAAATATTTGGAAGAACCAGTCCTCATCATTTTACAGGCAGAGAATATCCACATGTAGCTACAGTTTTCACAGGGCAACTGGAAGTGTATTTCATCATTGGCCTTTGATGAGCGAGAAAATAATATCACCTATCTTTATTTAGAATAACTGGCTAAACGACTCTTGTCAAAAGCCCAAACTTTTTAAAGGGTGGCTGATAAAGGAACTTTGTGAAGCAAGAGCAGACATCTGATTGTGTCTGACTTGCTTTGTTCACAGACAGGTATATTACTAACTAGCCAAACAACAACATATCAAACATTTTAATAATCCCATTAACTGGGCAGCTTCTTAGCATCACACCAGAGGGCCTGGAATAACAACCTTATATAAAAGCTCTAGTTATATTAAATATTAAAATATTGTTAAATATTAAAACAAAACTTCTAAAAGATAAAAGCAAAGCAAAAGTCACAACGCATTCTATTATTTTACTTAATTCTGTCTCAAAGCACTTTGTAACAGGAATGGCCTAGGCACTTATGAAAAAACAAAGAATAATAACTGGCACTTAATTACAGCGTTAATCATCAACTTCCTGTTGACTGAAGAGAAGACAGGACCAAATAATTTTCGTTTGCTTGACAAATTCATCTTCCTTTTGTCTGTTCTGCTGACTGTAATGCGCTCAGGACAAACTAGAAGGGGCACCAAAGAAACCAACTCCTTTGAAATTCTGCCACTAACCTGCTCCTATGCAGTGACATTTTTTTCTCTTTCAGGGAAAAAAGCATCCTTTTATTTCTGTATGTTTAGTGAGACTGATCAAACCCACATCTACTAAATGAGGGTGCAAGACAAAGAAGGCTAAAGTCTATGAAGCTTTCGCCCAAAATGAAGTCTGTACATTGAATGGCAAGAAGTACACAGGTCACACAGGAGAGCATTTATGGGATTAATGCATTCCTACGTGCCTGTCTCACGGCAGCCGTGAGAACCCAGAAGCTGACAGACTGTTCTTCACGAGAAACACCAGACAGGTCTCTGCAGATTTTAATAGCATAGGGAATGGAAAGGGGGAGGGAGAGAGAAAGGAGAGGGAGAGGCAGACAAAAGACAAGAGAAACACCAGGCTGCCAGTTAACAACTAGCTGAAGATATGAGGAACAGAAATGACGCCCTTTCCAGCAGAAGACAATAAGCCTCCATTTGGAAGAGCTGGACACAAAAAGGGAGACCTGAAAGCATACAAGAACCGATGCTGGGGGTCTCTAAACCTCAGAATAATTTGAGAAAGCGTCCAGGCAAAAATACATATTATTATCATTTACAACAGCAATTCGGAATTGATTCGTTATGCCTTTTTTAAAAAATTTTTATTAATGTGTTAAGATGCATTTCTTTCCAAATAGCTGTTATTTTTCAATGCATGCTCTCAGCCAAACACCCCAAAGGTTCCCCTACCACTGAAATACACTGCGTTTCAGAGGAACCAGTGTATGCAAACCGGTAAGAGAATGAAGACTGCAATACCAGATCAGACTCTGCGTCCTCCTCAGTTTAGTAGAACATGCAGGATCAAACCAGAAGAGCTTTCACGCAGACCTCGAGACAGGCAGAAGGTGGCTTTCCCGTGCGACACCATGCTGGCCACAGACACCACCTTCCACCCCTCCCTGGCCAAGCCCTGGGCCAGCAGTAAGCTTTTTAATTACAAATGCTATGCCCCAAAATTGGATAAATACACCTAATTGTTTTTTTGTTTGTTTGTACAAAGATAGGGAAAAGGCACATTTGAAAGATGGTAAGAATAAAAAATAAACAGGATCTACAGTACCTCTCAGAATAATTGTACCTTTCTTCATCTCCCAGGGTAACCATGGTAAATAACTGCTCTGTGCTCAGCACAGCAATTCGTTCGCGTTAGTCATTCTTGATGCTGAATTACCTTTTCACAAACAACCAGTTTGTGAACAATTAAAGTATCATAAAAATGGGATTTTTCTCCTCAGAAAGCTTTGGGATATGGCACGTTGATGACATTTTTCAAATTTTCACAGGAAATCTTTCTTTGCTTGTGCAGCAAATACCAGTGATCACCACTACTCATGCAAAATTATATTTTATTAAAATTACATCCAATAACAGAAGAAAAAACAATGCCAGATACAAGGTGGGCTGACCTCTTCAGTAAGGGTGGGGTGAAGTGGGGACAGCAGGTCAGGTCTGTGGACACCAGAAGATGCCATCCACCCAAAGAGTCCTCCCCAAAACTGCTCCCCTATGTTTAAAAATGAACTCTCCCAGACACAAGACTTTCTTCCTTTGAGGAAGAAAACAATTGTAAAATGTAAAAAAACCTTCCAAACCTCTTTTTAGGTAAGAAATATCAAGCAATTAATATTTCTCCTTGTAACTCTCCTATACTCTTGGAAAACTGTGTTTAATGGGTGAGGAAAATTAAGGGATGATTTATTGAGGAGATTTGCTGAAGTTGGAGCTGTAGCTCAGTGCCAGAGCCACCCGTTACCCAGTGGGATGCCCGTGCCCCAGCGTGGCTGGTGCCTGCAAAGTCCTTTCAGAAGCAGCTGGGGTGATGGGACCCCAGAGCAGCACGTGCTGATTAGTGCAGGGATGAGTTGGGGGACAGAGCCCAGGGACAGGACAGCTCCTTATGGGAACGACAGCTTTAGCGTCAGCTTCAGTTCAAACTGTGTTTATTCATCAGGTTGAATGGATACTGGCAAGTGTGGGTTTAAATACATGGGATACTTAGGAAAATGTAATACTTTTTTTTCACTCTGTGTAATATTATACTTCTGCACCCTTCTGTTAATAAAATAAAAATTAATAAAGTTCCACATCAGCTTAATGGAAGTTCCTTTTCTGGTTGTTTTCTTCTCTGTTTCAATTTTTTACTGCAATGTCAACAGTAAAAACCTAAGGCAGCACTGCCTTAGGTAATACATATACCTTACTTCACAACAGGAAACAAATTCTCTAAGTTCTTCTACAAATATTGAAAATGTGAATGCTATAGTGTGGCATTATATTGTTTCCTGAATTATATATTTTCTGAGCTCAGCAAAGGCTGTGTAGATTACATTTTCTCTCATTCTTTCCCAAACAGAGGAATACGGGTTGCCTTTACATGTATGAGTAGCACCATGGCTTCCTACACCCTGGCAGGAGGTGAGCCGAGCAGAGGAGTAGCCTTATGGATGAACTGAGCAAACCAACAAATGTGGAGCTGATCAGAAAAGTCTGCAAAGCCAGTGGCCAGAAACTCTTTGAAAGTGCAGGCAAAGTAATTCTCTTAGCTCCTGCTACTCTATGTACTCACATTCAATCAACAATTTTGACTTTGTTTCCTAAAAATGGCTCTACCTAGGTAGGTTATTTTACCTTATTCCTCATCAGGCCACTGAGCATATTTGCCTGGAAGCCCCTGCTCTGCCCACACCTGCCGCGCGCTCCATCGGCAGCTACAGCCAACTCTGAAACCTACTGACAGCTCGCCTGGAGCACAGAAACCCACATGCTCAGGAGAAGTTCAAGGAAACAGCAGCAGAACAATCCACATCAGATATTCTTCATGATTATCGGCGAGATCTTTATTAGTGTGCCGAGGAAGTACAGATGGTGCATGGTGCCCTCGAGGTTGTTCATTGGGAGGTTAGTACTGTGCATAATGCACTTACGGTTCTCCAGCAGACCTGCCATATGCAAGTCTTGGAGCCCTCCTTAAAATACAGCAATCTTATATGACAAGGAGAAAGGCCACTTGTGGCCAAAAGCTGCTATATCTATAAAAAAGGCTACGGGTACTTGGATTTTATTACATGATTTTCTTACTTAAGTCCTCAGTGGTCAAATATGATGAAGTTCTCGAAGGAGCTGTGTTTTGCCCTGAAGGGCTGCCCGGGGTACTCTGGGTGAGCAACCCTTTATATAGCCCTCTTGTAATCCACCACAGAAAAGGATAATCGTCTATGCAATACGCAGAAGTCAGAATAGAGAGGTTGGAAATTAAACAGCATTTCCAAGAGACTTATATTTTCTACTGTTAACGTATGTCCCTTCTAGCATGATGGCAAAAAGCCAATGATAAACCTAATAGCTTGTTTCTACCAGCATGCAAAAGCATTTTAGACTGAAGGAACTAACAGTTGCATGTAGAAAGACAGTGCAGCTCGCAGGTACACAGACTACAGAAATTAGAAAGCATACAGTGTTTACTGCCTGAAAATAATTCAATAATAACAGGCATGTCTGGCCTTCACCCAGCAAAGGGGCAGCGGACACGGTGGAGCTCATCTGAAGCTGCCCTCCAGCAGGTAGCCTTCTTCAATGAACAGCAGTGTTTGATCAATGAGAAATGGATAATGTATCAAAGATTCATTAGCTGACAGCCCGTGATTGGCCTGACGGTGGAACCACATGCAATAAAATCCTGCCAAGATCAGGCTGGAACAAAGGTTGCTCTGGGCTCTGCACTGAAAACTTCCCAAACGAGCTTCAGAGGGGTGTAGGTACACACATAGTGCTGGTGGCATCTCGGTCTGGGCAGTCACATGTGAGTCATGAGTTGTGAAGAGCAAAGACTGGATGAATTTCCCAAAATTTCAGTTTATTGAAACTTAATCATATGCACTGGGAAAGCCCTTTAGTTAGAGCACACCACACTAATTTTTCAATACTTAGAGATAAAAGGAGAGGTAATATTTTACCCCAAATACTCGTATGTAATCAATACATATATGAGTATCAGTTTCTAACTGGAATGGGTGATGATTTGGGAAGCTTGTCCTTGCTTGCAGATTTATTGGCCGGTCTCATTAAGATACTGCCACTCCTATGAGCATCCTCTCACAGCCCTTGCTCACCATGGCTGCACAACACTATTAACATTAATATTCAAATCTTTACGGGCAGCAACGTTTGAAAGACATATCTTTCTCTTCATTTTCTTTTCTTTTCCTCTATGTCTCTCCCTTTTTAATCTTTCCCAGTGCAGAGCAGTTATAACCTGATTAATTAAGCTGACCACTCCACTGAGATTTTGTAAATTGGGTTATAAACTGAGCAATTAATAACCATTATAAATATGAATGTAAATTGGCACTCCAGATTTTAGTATGAGTTGCAGGCAGTCCCTCCTCTTCTTTTCTGGCCGGGGAGCGGCTCTCCCAACCCGCGGTGCTTGGCAGCACTGGGCTGTGCCCCATTCCCGTTATTTTGCAGAGTCCTGACCTGAATTCTGATGGGAAAGGGAAGCACTGCCTACTGACACTTCACAGCGTTTCCCTTCAGTTCACTACCAGTACGCTGGCTGCTGGTTTCAGTTTTTATGAAAAATACCTATTCAGATCACACAAACCTTTCACATAACAGTACATCAGTATTTTACATTCTTACTGTGTATTTTGAAAATAAAGGATACATTTAACTCAACAGTATTTATTTCCTAAGCCTGAAAATATGAATTTACTTTGAATTTCCTTGTACATATAGTATTTCATTCATTTACTGCAGTTTCTTTCCTTACTCACTGAACATAAAGTCCTTAGTTTAGCAAACTGAGACAAGCCCAGCAGATTTACCCCAGAGACAACAGGTTACCTACATTTAGATGCAATTTTGCTTCCAAATTCCCCACGGTATCCTTCAAATGATGTGCCATGTGCTGTTTGAAAGACTTTTCAGAACACTTTAATGCTGTGAAATAAGGATTCAGATGATCCTAATTTAACATGTCCTGTCCCATTCCAGCTCCACATTACCCTTTTGGAGAGAGGCCACAGGAACACAGCATCCATGGCAGAGAGCAGAAGTGTGCTGCATCCTCCTCCAGGCCTGAAAACGTGCCTGGAATACTTTTTTTCTCTCTCTCTTTTTTTTTTTAATTTTTTTTTGGTGGGTGGGGGTGTGGGGTTTTTTTTGTTTGTCTGGGGTTTTTTTTGGATTTGCGTGTAATAATAAGGAACATGTTTTTTCTCCCAGTGTAGAACCGGTGTTCTACAGACCTATATCTTTCGAGATGCTGCCACCCCCAAACATGTTTCCTAGCGTGGGGAAGTACAGAATGATATCATTATAAGGATTTTATTTAATCTTTCTCAAAATAGAGAAACTGGCTGCTTATTGTGAACACAGGTGCACTTTTTTAGTAACTTGCTGAAGCTGTCACACACACCCAGAGAAGTGTTTCAAAATTCAATGTGACAAGTTGCTGCGAAGATTCTCACAAGAACACATTTACAAATCTCTCTACCACAGTAAGAAAGTAATAATTAAAGAAGGATTCCTCTCTGCATGGAAGCAGCATTGCATTTGAAATAAACCTGCTCTTAGATATCATTGCAAATTTATCAGAACATGTTGACTTCATCTGTTTCCAGACAGGAAGCACCCACAGCTCTCGGCAAGCTGTTCTCATTTATAACACAATGCTCTCGTAGTGTTCACAAATAGGAAATCCCAGAGCTTGTGAACGTACAGAAACCTTCATCTCCAGCTAACAATCCCTTAGGACCCTATTTGTAACAAAATAGCCTTTGCATGCACATACAAAACTACGCAGTTTGAGCTCTTGGCAGAGAGGTTGCGGATTTTAGTCCCAGTCCTTTTAAAAAACTTTATGCTTATTCACAAAAAAAGTCTTTGTAGAGCTGGCTTAACAAAGGAAATGGCTGTGTTTCCACTGCCATGGATAATCCCTGCTCAATTACTTCCGATTTACTGGAATAGCAATCCAGACAAGTCATTTCACTGAACACAATGTGACAGCACTGCAGACATACTGTCTTTGTATAATTAAAGCACAAGAAAGACTCCTCTTATAAGTTTAATACACGAGTCAGTTCCAATCTGGTGCAACAAGATTGTTTCCACATGATAATTTTCTCTTATACTTTGAGATAAAGAAAAAAACCCTAACTTAGGGAATTTTGGACAGTATCCTGAGCTGATATTAAGCATCGTATCACCAAAGTCATTAATTAACATTAGGCTAGAATTTGGCCCTCTACTAATTTAAATTGATCAAAGTAATACATTACTTTATTACAAACTAGAAATTAATCTTAATTTGCAATGCAGATAAAGATATGTACCTTTATTTTTTTCAAATTTACTGGAAACCTTAATATATATATATATATAGGAAACTTACTTACTTACATACAGTTCCAAAGATCACGTGCATCCTGGTTTCTCAATGCTTTTACTCTTACTCAGTTACCATCTTTAAAATAGATACAGATCTAAACATACTTTATATGGAATGCCTTTACACACTAACGTAAATGTAATTAACGAGATAGATACATAAATTGCCTGCAAGCAGAGGGAGCTCTGACTCTTCTGAGAACAGACTCTGTGGATCAGATCCTCAGGACAGTGCCAGCAGATGTAACTCAGTGAAACCATGTTTCCCCCCAAAAAACGCCCCGGCGATGCCCCACTTTGCAGGCTGACCCAGCAGTAAGTCACTGCTGCCGGCGGCGGCAGGTGAACCAGCCCGTCCCAGGCAGAGGCAGGGCTCCCCACGCTTGGCCTCCATGCCAGCCCCACTGTCACGCACGTGGGGGAGGCAGAATTTTTTTCCACACAGAAGAGATTTATAAGTACTTGACTGGGTGCTAGCTGTAAAGAGAAAACCTTTCAGCAGTAACTATTCTAAAGAAAATACTTTAAAAGAATGATGGGAACTTTACACTGCAGAAAAGACCTTTGTTAAATATGAAGTATTCGGCATGACATGCAAAAAGGGACACGATCACCATTTAATGCCTAATTGAAAATGTAATAAATTTGCATTTGAGCCTGTTTCTCAAAATGTAAGTGAAGCAATTATACGCGCTTGAAGGACAAATGTCATTAAGAAGGGCCGAGCCGTCCGGCCGCAGGCTGAGGCTCAGCTCGCATCGCTCCCCACCAACTCAAGGACCAGGATGGGACTACACAAAAGTGTAAAACTACAGCTAGACCGGCACCTGCCCGGCCGGACACACCATTGCAGACATACGGGCCCATGACAAGACCTAAAACTATGTGAAAAATCTCTGTTTGTTTAAAGACTGCATGGTTGAAAATAATTAACATTACTGTTATGAACAGAAAAAATTATGAAAATGAATACACAACTTTACATAAATTTTTCCCTTCTACATGCAGTCATGTAACCCAAATACCAAAATCATTAAACAGTTCTGTCCTCAGCAGGCAAAATGAAGTTTTGGTATATATGTGTTTATTCTGTAAATAGGGCCAAGGATAACCTACCAAGAATTAACACAACAAAACATGCCTAACCTAACACCAAGTTTTTGTAGTGGTATCAAACCCCCTCAAAATATTAGTAACTAGCTCCAGTGCTCTCAACTCGCCCTTCTGGACTATTCAGCTGTGCTGTCCCACCCGAGGGTCAGCAAACTCAGCTGTGTCATATTGCTGAAAAAGTAAATTTTCAGTAAAAAAGTTGTTGGCAGGCAAGTGCTCCACCACCCGGAGCAGGAATACTGTCGTGGCTCCAGTACAGTCATGGCAAACACCAAAGTTGATATATGACTGAGCTGGAATTACCTCTAGGGAGAGAGAAAGAAGAAAGCTGCGGTCCCTCAAGTAGCATCATATGCATCTACTAAAACTACAGAAAGCCAGAAAGAGCGTCAGGGATTGAAACGTAGGTGACATCATGGGCAGATCAATGCAATATTAAATATGACAAATAGAAATAATTTCACTTACAAATTTTCAAAATGATTATAAAATATTTTGTCTATTGTTAATGCTTTACAATGTGAATTAAGAACATTTCTGTTGTTAGCAAAACACTAAATGTGGTTTTATACTTATTATTGAAAAATGTACTTCTCATAGGAAAAAAAATCCTGTAAAACTGCTTAGTAAGAAACCATTATCACATTTTATCACAGAACAGCTGAGGTTGGAAAAGACCTCTGGAGATCTGCTAGTCCAACCCCTTGCTCAAAGCAGGGTCAGCTGGAGCAGGTTGCTCAGGACCGTGTCCAGTTGCGTTTGAATATCTCCAAAGATGGAGTTACTGCAACCTGGGCAACTTGTTCCAGTGCTCAAGCATTCTCATTGTAAAACAGGTTTTTTTCTTTTATTGCATAAAGTCAGCCCATTGTCCTGAAAAAAACCCCACACCACCAAACAGTATCATGGGGACAAACTAACAGAAAGCCCCTGGATAAAGCTAAATTAGCTTTTTGATCAAATATGGCAGAAAAACTGACATCTGCAATTAGTTTGGTGCAATGTTTTCACCGAAGGCACAAATTAGGCAGCATTTGACTGTATATGAAATAATGTAATCAGAATTATTAAACACTTTTAGAGGGGAAAAATACCCTTCCTCTTATGGAAGAATTTCCTTGAATGTATCACATTCACAAGTTGAATTAGGGTGACCAACTATAGATACAGTCAAATTTTAAAATTATACCCCAAATTAAGTACACGTACTTAAATAAAATTATCTGATAATGCTTGTAACAATTAACATGTCTTTAAACAATTGCTGTTAAACCTGTACAGGCACTAGAGCTATGTATGAACATAATTTCCCCTATGACAGACATAATGTTATTGCTCATTGTTTTCTACATATTTAAGTACTGGTTTTTTTTGATCTCCGAACTACCTGAAGTAAAATTAGTTTTCTTTGATGTTTCAACTAAGTAGACCAAGAAATATTTGTCATTTGCTATAGGTTATATACATACTCAAAGCAAAAAGGAAAAGCAAAAAGACTACCAGTAATGATTACAGTACATAATATAATCACGTTGGATTATGGAGATGAATTACATTAGAGCTTTTACAGTACAGTTAAAACCTTCTAAAAGTAAGACATGTTAAAACAACAGCTGGAGAACAGCTGGATACTCAAGACAAAAAGTATTGAAGCATAGTAATAAATCATGAAACCTGCATGTCTGATACACTGACTTGATCAGGAAAAATGAATTGCCAAGTACGAAGTGTAATAAAGAGAGGTGCCAAGAAATAGTCATATCTGCCAGTCATAATTTGAAGTTGAAATATAATCATACACAATATATACGATAAATAATGTGACACAAGGTCTCCAGTGACAAAGGTAAATAATAAATTTATGTGGAAGTAAGGATTTACACTGAAGCTGTGAAATAAAACTAGAGAGATACTGTAAATATTGTCCATTCCAGATGATGACTTTAATTTCTCAGACAAATACCTTCTAAGGTTTCCCATGTATTTTCTGGACCTGGAACCAATACATTTTCTATCTCTAAAGTTTCAAAATAATACACATGCTTCCAGCCAGTCGCCACCACTAAGTTTTGAAGGGAACAATGTATTTGACAATGAAATAATAAGTAAAAAATGAATTATGAAAACTTATCACATAAAAAAAACCTTATCATGTAAAAAGGACAGCTTATTCCCATGTTAAACCTTACAGAAGAAAGCCATGGGCAAGTCACTGTGAAGACACTGCAGCTGGAAAACTCCACAGTCTGCACCATCTCACCCCTTGTTCCTCCTGCTGAACCGACTGCAAATCCACACCACACACCCTGCATCTGTTCAGAGGGAGAAAGAGATGCCGGCACAGTGGCTGAGCCCCTCTGTCCCCTGGACCATAGCGGACCTGTGTGCAGACAGCCCACCTCTGGTTTGGGGGAAGAAGAGAAAATATCTATCATCTTCAAAAGTTGATGGATCCTTGTAAGAGGCCTGTGCTGCCTGAAATCTTGCAGTGGTGCCATAATGACATACAATAAAGGAAGCTTGAACACAACATCTTCAGAAAACAGAAAGCTTGTTACTGTTCCTACTGAAGGTGATATTTGTCTTAAATTTATGCAATATATGTCAGTTCATACAATAAGCTTCAGGGAGGAACCCAGATTGCCATATGTGAAACTAAACTGCGACGTGCAAAATTTTGTCCAGTATTTCAACAATTGTCAATATGTAACTGCAAAGAAATAAAATATCTCTTTGATATATCTTGCTTTTCAAGTTTAGCTCAATACAGGTAAGTTTATCTATGCCACAGGGCTATGATTTTTTCCAGTCTAATTATTATTACTCATACTTGAATTTCATTGGTAACTTATAAATATTTAAAGAAAGTTTTATGTTAAATGTGTACAATTGTATAGAGCAGGAATGTATCTGCACTGAAACAGCTGCACATCTCAAATGTTCAGTTTTGGTAGTCAGTCTGCTACCATAAATAATCAAGATTGTTACGGTCCTTAAAAGTCAAGACAAAATTAAAAGTAATATGAAAAAATAGACTGAGCCATGAGACAAAACACTGCAAATGACATGCAGGGAAGGGCGAGGCGTGTATTTTGGACAGATGGCGATGGGCATCTCTCCGGGGGAGGCAGATGGTGCTCACCGGCGGCACTGCAGTGGTGCTGCACGCACCCTTGACGCTGGAAAGTGGCATACCAGCCAAGGTATGTGTAATTTACAGCTCAGGAGGCATCGGGATGGCAAAATAAAGTCAACGAGAAACAAGATGAGAGATACAGCACTTTTCATGCTGCTAGAGGGATCCACGGAAAAAGCAGAGGTTGTTAGGGAGTCCCCTGTTTGACGCAAGGGCAGAGGCGGTTAAAGGAGAGTTAATCCCTCGCAGTGTCCAGATTATCTGTCTAAATATTACATTAAGGATTTTACACTGTGCCTAAAAAAAGTAACCTTACCCAAGAGCCCAAGACAAGTTGTGCACAGCTGGTCCCAGGGGCTGCAGCTCTGCTCCAGCCTGCAGCGAGGGGTGCAGAGCCACAGACGGGGACCACCATGTCCCCAGAAACGTCCCTGCCAGCCTGGTCAGCCAGCGGTGCCCACCTTCTGCAGACCCCGGGCTATCACACAGACCCCACTGCTTGCCCACCCCGATTTGCAATGTTTACACAATATGGAACCAGAGGAGGGTATTTTTTACTTTTTTTGTTTCATTCCTCAGCCTGAAAAATTTAAGTTATAGTGCCTTCTAACAATAACCGAGGTACATTACACTGAGGGAACGGCTTGCAGGCTTGCCGCTCTGGGCAGACATCTCCATTGAACCTGCTCTCAGCTGCCAAGGATGCCAAATTTGTGTTCCTGCAAGTGACTTCAGTCTGTGATCAGCCCAGCTACAGAACAAGAGATAATCCAGTGCTGAGAAATGACAGCCAGCCAGCGCTGTCCCCACCAAGCAGCGGCAGCAAAGTCTCCTTGGCCGTTATACTCTGCTGGCATTGCTGACCACTGCAAGCAATTAGCGGTGAACTTTGGGACTGAATTTACATAAAATGGATCCCTGTATCCTCTTTCTTGTCACTTTTGTGGTTTTCTTTTTAACTTGCACTCTCAGGGGTGAGTGGTGAAGCACAGAGAGTGGAGAGCACACCAGCCCTCCTGCAGGCTCCAGGAGTTTTATGGGAGCAGCAATTCCCCTAATCAGAAAAAGGAAATGTGCGCTTCTGTAATAACATGAATGGCAAGGTCTTTTGTCCTCAGGGATCTCCTGTGCCCATACATAGAAGGATGCTTCTGAAGCGGGCAAAATTTTGTATTTTTAGGCCCTCTTTGAGTAGAATGAAAAACTTACTTATCAATAGACATACAGATCAAGATAAGTAGATCAAAAATAATAAAAAATCAGCAGAACTCCAGGAATAAATTTTTAAGAACAGTACGTGCAAAGGAAGAAGAGGTCCTTTTGGAGCATTTGTGGACATCACTGGGGCTTCCAAACCAGACTTCCACGAGCACACATCGAAACTAGGAAAGTCTCAAAACCTGAGTCCTGGCTACTACTGAAGCCCATGTGGCCTGGGGTGCCACGTGTGGACTGGGATCTCCATCACCGGCTGTGCCTGCCTCACTCAGACCTCACCACCGAGCTCTCATAAACCAGGGGGTCACACTGGGAAGTGCAGTACACTTTGGGCATTTGGAAGCAGATTAAATTGCTGTCATGGATGATCTCTGTCTGATAACAGCATGAACTACCCCTTGCTCTGAACTCCATCGGAGGGTCTGATCTCCAACGCCAAGACTCCAGCCCCTGTACCAATGCCTTGGACAAGAAGCAGGACCCTTCAGATGTCAAATAAAGCACAACAGAGAACAAACACTTGTATGAAGTAATTTGTATAGCTCTCACAAACAGGCAACAGAGAGCGGTTGCCTGAGTCTCAGACGTAAAAACGCAGGCTTCAAAGAAAGGCATCATTAAACCTGAAGCCGAGAGCTCAGCACTGATTGAAATCTGACTAATTGGGTCTATCAGTAAACAGACAGAGAGTGGAAAATAAAAATATTTAGGATAAGCAAGTGTCCTAGAAAAATCCAAAGCTCTAGTAAAAAAGAAATTCTGGTGCGTGTTCCAGAAAGGTCTTTTTTGTCTACAATTAAAAAGAAACTGGACAGTTAGGGGCAGTTTGCAACAGGAAGGAGAGATGCTGCGCAGGTATCTGGGGAGCCCAGAAAGTGATCCACTGTCACACTGCAATGGGAAAAGCTTCTGGGGATATTTGCACTTAAATTTGTTTATTATGCAACCTCACACATACTTCAAAATATTTTGTACCATTTTGCTGTAATGCAATACAATATAACACAAAACACCACTCATCCACATGAATCACAGTGCTCTGTTCGTTACTCCACACTCGCTGAATGGTGTTTCTTGGCACCTTTTGATTGTGGGAGTATAGGTCTTGGCCATTACCAAGAGACCACAATCCAGTCAGCTGCTGAGCTGCAACTCTGCACTCAGAAAGGAAATTAGGAAAAATCCCAGAGACTCTGCAATATTTAAAATAAAGGGCTGTCCTCTGAAATTGATGAGGGAAACAATGTCATAAGAAGATTTGCAGTGATCTGAATAAATGTGTTTTCGTGGGGGTGTGGGGAGGGAGGCTCATACTAGCAGATTTGTTTTTTCCTCTTTCCTTTTATCCAATAACTTTTTTTTTTCTTTCCTTTTTAACTAACTAAAAGTAAAAAGGTAGATCTTTTCTGAGTAAAAATTGTTTGCACATAAATGGTAAACAATTTATGCTTGTCAGAATTTTAAAAACTAGGAGCATCAGTTACTAGTAGTATATTATTACTATGTCATTACTAACAGACATAACTTTTACATCACCACGCTAGTATTTATACTTCGTTATATTGAAGGGACTTATTATATTTAAAGGATTATCTCTACTGTCTTGCACTGTTCAAAGCAATAAATGGCTGCCAAGTTTGATTAATGGCCAAGAGGAACGTAAGGCATTTAATAAATCTCAAAGCTTTTTTATTGCAAATATTCTACAAAGAGCTTATTCCTATTATAAAACAAACTACGGATCAAAAATAAAAATAACTATTCTTCCCTCCTATGGGAAATTGCAATTATCTTCTAACACAGTGTTGAATTTTCAAGGGATGTAATTTTTTGCTCGTGTGAAGGCATACATAGATTTGTATATGAAAAAACGCATTAAAATAAATAATTGAGTGGCATGTGTGGAAAAAGATTAACATTTAACACCTGAGGCACAATTTTCAGAATTACCCATGCAAAAATGTGCATGCAATTGCATACCACCAAGTAATTACCTGATTTGCATATGTAATGAAATACGAGGCCATCGCTTCAGGAAGAATTTCATGTCATTTTGAAGGGTCTGTCCAGTGCAGAAAGGGAATGAACATTAGGCTGTCATCTTCTCGAAGTTTAAAATAAACACAGTGCTCAGAAAAGGACCTGAAAAGAAAGCTGTGGAGACCAAACATCTGCATTTATCCAAAGCCTGGGCAAGAGCCGTACAAATGTCCCAGCGACTGCTGAAGTTTACTGCTGAAGCAACGTGGCTTATAAATTATCCTGATCTCTCACCTCTCACAACCCAGATCTCAAGCGCATTAAATAGGGTGTGATTAACACATAAGGATGAGAAAATAATTCATTTTTGTACCAGGAGGTGTGATGAACAGGCAGACCTAAGATGTCTTTTGGAAGCCTTTCTGAACCAAGCAACTGCTTGCCCTATGGACATCAAATACACATTAGGTACCGTACTTCCAAATACCCAGAAGGACTCTGTATGTAACAAGAACTTAACCCAGATCTACTCAAGCAGAAGAATGAGAAGATAGCCCACACAGCAGAACTCCTTACTTCACCACCATGGTCTTTACTATTGCCAGAACAAAATATGGTGCAGCCGGTAACATTTTGTTAAAGCAGAATGAGGGCTATGGTGAATAGTAATAATTTTTACTTTTGTTTATTTCTTAACATTTGGGATTAGTTGTGTACATATTTATGTTGAACTTCCAAGGAAACAAAGCAGCCCCCTCAGGGAGATTTATTTTATTTTATATTAGATTTTACTTTATTTTATTTTGTCTCACTAAACAGATATGTTTCAGAAGCACATACAGAAACTGTATTTAATTTATATTTTTTTCCCATTATAATTAATTCATTGTATTACATATAAAAGATAACGAGCAATGAAAAGGGGTTATTGACCAGAAGCAATTCAAGAGTTATGCCATTAAAAAGTATGTAAGGGAAAACTAAACAGAACACTCATAGGTAATACTGTGTAAAAACTGACTTCTCGAAAATTGATTACTTTTGGAAAACAGAAACAGAAATTTATGCACCAATCTAATGTTCTGTTTCACAGTACCCACAGGGCTGCACTGTAACAGAGAGTTGTTGTATGGGAAGAGTATGGGAATAGCCACGGACAAGTTATAGAGCCTGTTAGCAGACAGGGGCCTTTCCCGTTATTTATTATTTATTGATCTCACCCATATAGTGTGAGTTAAATGAAAACCTGCAAGTGTGCTAACTATGGACCTATGAATTTGCAAGGTGCCCAGGGCTGTCACTTAAATAAATCTCTCCACTGTTTCAGGTTACTATCCATAGTATTTTCTTGTTAAAATACAGGAAAACACATGTCCAAAGAAGTGCTGTGCTTTAATCAATACAGACTAAGATGTCAATAAATTTATTTTCTGTAAGCAAGAACAGTCCTGTCCCCACAATGAGAGCTGAGATAACAATGCTCTGTATATCTGACT
Source organism: Aptenodytes patagonicus (assembly GCF_965638725.1). Lineage (NCBI taxonomy): Eukaryota > Metazoa > Chordata > Aves > Sphenisciformes > Spheniscidae > Aptenodytes > Aptenodytes patagonicus. Next base: position 57,319,578 of record NC_134953.1, on the reverse strand, counting down.
GAGTTTCAGTATAAATGATGGATGTGGTACGTAAGCCTTCAAATATATCTGCAGCTGCAGTCATGTATGCATTTATTGATTCTAAAAAATTACTCAACCTAAATTTTCCTGTGCTATTCTACAATACTGCATTTTATAGCAGTAAAGTACCACAGGACTCCAACAAAAATAAATCTTTATAACCAATACTCAGACAATTACAGCTTTTCCCAGTGACACTGAGGTAATAATTAAAAATTCACAGAAAAAAAAAAAGGGTGAATGGGACCATAAAAAAGCCAGTGCCTCATAAAAAAAGGATGAATCAATGTAAAGACTCTGTAACAACTACCTCTATAAATGGGTTTTGGACAGCCATCTTTGTGAAGGATATAAAGCCATCTTTGTAAGAGATATAGAGCCATCTTTTTAAAGCATCTCTGCATTAAAAAGTCAAAGAACAATTAAGCCTAATACCGGGAGTGAACTATAGCAAATTATTAAATGCAAGTCTTTACTTTTGCTCCCCACACTGTTTCCATGCTTTCTTGCAGCACACAGACCCTTAACTAATGACTTTATTGGCATAATGCAAGTAATCAGTCTGGTGAACAGCAGGCAAGTGATGGGGAATACTTGGATTTGTTTACATGAAAGAAGGGCTGTGAACCTACAGAGGTGTAAACACACCAAAAAAGCAAAAGAGCTGATACCTTGCAGGTGACGATGAAACAGTTTTTGTCAAAGTGGACTAGAGTGGCATCCCTCTGTCCTTCCAGCATTATCAGGGATGGAGATCATGAGTCTGTGGTCACACCTGGGCTCAGCATCGAGCAAAATTACAGGTGAGAATACGAGGACCACTGTAACAAATCAACCTTCCCTTCTCTGTGCTGGACATTGAGGATTATAACCCAAAAAAAGGCAGTGCCACAAAAACCCTGGGGAAACTGCACAGAGCAATATGAACAGACACAAGCAAGACAGTGTGGAAGCAGTGAAGCAAACGCTATTTGTGAGATCATATGGTTGTACAGGAAATATTATGTGAGTTTAAGAACTTCTTACGTTATTCGTGACACAAGGTCTGATGAAACTAGATGATGAATGCTTCCCTTCTCATGAAAAATGACACAGTCTGTTGACCATGTCAGTCTTGTGACTTGCACTTGTTTTTCTCTGAGATGACGTAGAAGGAAATGTAGTAAGATACATGTCATTTTTTAAGATGCCTTAGTTGTCAGCATTTAGATAACAGTAAAAGATCTAACTGGGTATGCTACCATTGCCACTAAACTGAACCAAAAGCCCAGCAGTTATGGACATTACATGAATAATACCATCAATACTCCCTGGCTGATAATCTTCTAAAAACACCCTGTGGGCAGGAACAAGATCTGTCTGTGCAGCATCAGTCCTTGCTACGAACATATAAAAAAAGAAATTGTTGATGATGGGATATTTGGGCATGTCTTAAAACCATCATAAATATGGATTTCCATGGACAAATTTCCTTTTTGGACTTGGAAAAATCTTCCTTGGATAAGCAAAAACAAACCCACAATTTGGCTATGTGGATATCTGAAAGTTTCTGATGTCAGGCAGAAGATCAGATGCCTGGAAGTCCTGAAGAAACGTATGCTTTGATAGAATGGGCTGTCCACGTCTAATGAGCCCAGCACCTCCGGGCTGCAACCTGCATCCCAACAGCATCAGACATTGTGCATCACCACTCAGAATCCCTTTCTGCATTTCTCTGCATGATGTCCCATGCAGAAACCTGGGAGCCCTATGAATCTCCTTTGACCTTTCAGGTACACACGTACGCACACACACGGGGAATGGCTCCTGCCTTCAGCACACCTTGGAAAAACATTTCAGAAAATATAAATAAGAGCTCATAAATTCAGCGTGGACAATAACTGCCAGTGATGAGTACTTTCTTCTGTCTTGTCTTACAGGTATCATGGAGAGTCACTTACTGTCACATTTATAACCTGCATGTATATGCAGCCTGATTCAACCTTTATATTTATTACACTCTTGAAGCAATAATGCATCAGACATCTTACATGAGAGAACCATTTCACATGAAGGAAACATTACCTTCACAAAAAAAGACTGCTCCCGCGGGAGCACTCTCCTCTGAGACTAACTAGCAGAGAATCCTCATGCAGGTCAAGGGGGAATTTGAAACCTGTGGCACTATCTCATCTCAGCACAGTAAAGGAAACCATTCAGCTAAAGAAGTGAAAATACAATGTTAAATATAAAGAATAATGCTAAAAATTATTTGGGCAACTGAAACATTCTCAAAATGCTAGATTGCCCTAGGTAATTAGCACAGTTTTCTCTGTTTAATTTCAGTCCTAAATACACATCCGTGTTTTTTATGGTAAAAGTTGTATTTTCAAACAGCAGCATTTAGAGGTACATATTTGTAAAATAATTTAGCTGTGAAATGTAATAAGTAATAACTGAGTAATAACGACAGAAATTTTATTTCTTACACTAAACTACCCAAGTACCACAAGAACCACTCTTGTATGGAAGCTACTTATATGTCCAGGTGGCATCTAAAATGCTTCGGTCTATGAGCCTGTCAGCTGGATCTTCTTGTTCTCTTTACATTTCAGTGCTCTGAATCCTTCAATAATTTGCCTAGTTGCAATTCATATTTTATAGGCATTAAAAGTCCACAGCTGAGTGTCTTAGGCTGAGATTTTCAAGATTTCCTCTATCATTCATTTATTGTCTTTTAATATTAATTTGCATCACCAGTGAACCTGACACCTGTCAGGAAGAACAAGCCTTTCAACCTGGAAAGACACCATGAATTTGTAACTGACACACTTTGACTTGGGAGGAAAAAGCTGTTTATTTTTTTTTAAAGGAATGCATAATGAAAAAAGAATCCTGGCTGAGCTTTCTTCATTAATGATGGTGGTTTAAATGATTGGAATAGAAATTCTTTGCACTAACCATGTTTAAAAGTAATTGCAGAGAAAGGGAACTGGATTAAAAGGACAGAATTTTCTGAGACTACATGAGGCAAATTTTAGGTCACATTTGAGTGAGCTGCTTGATTGTTGAAAATTTCCCAGTTCACAATTTCTTTTTCTGATGTTAAATATAATACTTCAAAGCACATACATTGTATTTTAGTCTTACATAAGAAATTCAGTGGACCTTTGGAAAGTATCTAAGTATTGAGTAGTTCTGAATTCGCTTTTATCAGAGCATGTGCAAATAAGAACAACATAAAACAATGGTCAAGAAGTAGAGTAAAAATTGGCTCTGAGACAACGTGGTTCCATTCAGCTCATGTCTTGCAGTGTGTCTGAAGTGTAAGACGTATCATTAAGTATATTGACGAGATCAACATCAGAATTTAACTTCTTCAGGAATCTGAGGTTTAAAATTATATAGCATGGAAACATATTAAAAAGTTACTTTGCATGAAACAATATGGTCTATCAAGGAAGTAATTGTTTTAAAAATCTTTTTTAATTTTATAGATTAAAGGAATAAGCCATTGCATTTTAATTATCATGATCTTAGTGCCATAATCAAACTTATATAGGACCAAATCCTCAAATGCAGCACATCAGTAACTCCACTAAAAATAGTAATAAGCTATGCAGAAACGATAAAACAACTCCCCTAAATACAGCGCAATATTTTCACTATCACATTGCTGGATCCTTCCCCATTTTTGGCAATATAATACCATTTCTAAATTGAAAACTAGTCTATCTCTATATTAGCAGCTGTATGTCTTTCACATAAGTAAAACACTGGATGGAGTAAGTTATCCATATTTTGCATAGTCAAGGATAGTATGAACAGTATAGCAAGAACAGAAAAAACCCATATTCCACAAGCAGAAGTTATAAATTAAAAAGGCAAAATACTCTATATTAAGACAAATCTAAACATTGAATACAATTTGAAGAGGATTCAGTACAAGCCTGGATTGGAAATTTAAGCTTGTAGCTCTCCAGGTTTACCACCACGTTGTGTTTTCACTTTCAGACGGGCAGTATCTTAACACCATCATCAATGCTTGGCAGATTTAGTCCTTGCATCTGATAATCTGTTCCACACTTCAGACACCTTTCTGTGTCAAAGAGGATTTCTTAATTTCTTTTAATATCCGCCTAATAAATTTGACTCCTCACTGTCAAAATTCTTTTTTTCCTTTCATAGATTCTCAAAGTATGATGCTCTCAAGGGCTGATTTTCTGTCTATGTTCTCTGTTTCTCTCAAATTTCTAACAACTTAATTCCAAAAAGATACCAAGTCATGGATTTGTGGAGGATACATGGAGGATAAGCAGCAATAAACTTTTGTTCTTCAATGCCAGGTACTATAGAAATATTGATAAATATACACATTAGGTATTCACAACAGAAAATCCTGCTTTAAGATTTGACTAAGTAAACAATATCTTGAGTACCAAGAATGGCTCATTGCAAATTCTAATACTTAAATGGTGATGGGAGATTAATAATACCATTCAATAAAGGACAATAATTTATTGAATACATCCAAACCACCATTTACTTAAAGGACATTATTTCAAGAGCAAGCAAATCAGTAATTAGTGGCTTAGTCAATAATCCAAAGACAGTCAGATTTTAATAATTAACACTTGGTAAATATGCTAGCTTTTAATACTTGTATTTTATACTGAGGGAGTTAGGCAAACTGCCAGAAGAACTGTATGTCTCATTCATAAATACATCTTTATTGTAACTGCTACCAGCGTATGTAAAGAGTGATGTGCACAGTCATGCCCAGCCACGTGTGCAGGTGACATAACTCCACCCAAGGAGCTGCTCCATGCTTCTGGGTCTGAGCACGGAACGTGGCTGAACCCTCCTGCACTTCAACAGGGCACCGCTGAAACCCACTGTGGAGAAACACAGCTTTGAAGCTTAACACACATTAACTGGCATTTATTGTTCTTAATGACTACTTTTCTATAATTTAAAAACAGGGCACAGGGAGCATGGGCTGCTGCCCAACATTGACAACAAACGGGCAAAATCTTTGTAAAAAAAAAAAATTCAAAGTCTTTGTCAGCAAATCGGATTTAATTCTTTGCTATGCATAGAAAAATTTGTATTACTACCATTTATTTTGTTCATTCCCCCACCCCAGCACAAGATGAATAAAAGAGCAAATGCAGAAGTGAAGGAAAATGTGTAATGGTGCAGTTGGGCTGACACGGTGGTTCTGGCGGGAGCCAACATCCCAATTTCATCTGTCATTTACACAATCCGTTTGTAAAAACAGCTCAGACGGTTCTCAACTCTAAGTAGAGTTCCTTGATCAATAGAGCTTCCAAGGAATACTAAACACTTTTCAGAGTGAGAAAGAGAATTTAGATTAACCTTAAAAATTACATTTTGCCAGTGATAGGCAATGTAAGCCCAGTTCCTCTTTGCAGCATTTCAACAAATATTTGCCTTTTTTATATATATAGTTAGATTGCTTTAATAAGACTAGCTTGCTCCTTACAGCAGAACCGATCCATACTTATTATTTTTCCAATAAAATACAAATTTTTTTTCAGCACTGTGCAATCACAGTCAATTCCTCACACCTTATTTTTCAAAATAATATTTAGCTTGCACCAGTGTTTTATTTTTTAATGGAGTATGAATAAAATAACTGAATCTTCTCAGAGCAAGCTATAAAAACTAGCATGAAAAAGGAACAGAAGAGGAATGAGGTTTCACCCTAATGAAGAAAAATCACTTTGGCTACATCTATGTATATCAGAGTTCTTTCAGAATAAAACTATGGGGTTTTAGGAGGGAAAAAAAAGTTGCAAGGCCATTCAGAGGAGTGTTTAACTGTACTTCAATAGCACTAACCGCAACCTGTTAAGTACAAGGATGTCATGATTTTTGAACTGCACTGCAGCTAAGGGATTTGTGCACGTAACTCATCTCATGGAGGAGGAAGACAAAAACAACACATACCACCTGTACAGCATCCCGCATGAGACTGACAGCCCGGAATTAACCCCCCTGTGATATTATCTCATTGCAGCTTGATAGTTCATTCATTTTAGAGAATTTTTACACTGAAATCTTTAAATAAAAATCAGCCTTTTTTTGCTTTTTCTAAGCAAAAGCTGCTCAAAGTCCTCACGAACACAGGCTATCCCATCTCTGGAAAGTTACCCAGCACTCGGAGCTGCCCCCAAGAGCCAAGTCAGACAGCAGTGGCTGTGCTAGTGCAATGCGCAATAGTATGGGGTATGAAACCATTAAGGTTTCATTCCTGTTTTCAACTCGAACAGCTGCTACCACGGATGGAGAGGCAGGTGCTGATACATGAACGATATTACTGCTAAAAGAACAGGCCATTTGGTGATAACTTTTCTCACTAGAATACCGTATTGAAAATACTTTTAAATTTCCTAAAGTGTTCAGCTGGGAAAGGAAGTTAAACAAAAAAAATATATTTTGAGACAGAAGAGGAGAGGAAGAAATGTTTTTCTTGCTCGCTTTCATTCCACTATGTTTTTTCCAAAGCTGTAATTAATTTGGGGTGCGTGTAGAAACAAAGGAACTGTTTTACTTGACACCAGGCTGGATGGCAGTGGCACGGCCATTCTCCTGGGTGGTTTGGGAGCCGGAAACCCGGATGCCGATGGTACGAACCAGAAGTGAGGGAAGCTGTAGCGTTCCTGTGGGCTTCAGCCCCCCAGGGCGTGACGGCCATGACCGGGGCTTGGCTCCAGCCGGCAGCACCGTGGGAGTGCCCTCGGGGAGAGTCGTGCCACTGCTGGCAGCAAGGCGGTCTCCCTGCGGCTGCGGCTTCACCTGTGCTGCCCTGCTCAATGCCACATCAGCATCCAGCTGCCCTAACCAATGTGCTGGGGGCCAGCACCCAGAAAGGTACCCGTACCATCCACACATCCAAGAGCTAATTGGGCTCGTATGGTTCTTTGCTTTGTTCTGGCAACAGTTTTGGAAATACTTTTGGAAATGATACAGTGCATTACAAAGATTAAAAAATGAGGACAGGAGAACAAGCACCGAAGCATCGCTCTCTCGGTGAAGCTGTGAGCACTCTGACAACCATGGGTCAAATACTAGACTTGTAGGAGAAAATAACCATATAGAAAAGCTCAGTGACACATTTAGCTTTTAAACACTTGGGTTTTTATTTATTAGATATCTCTGTTCTTGCTTGTACAGACTTCATCTGATAAAGACCTCTCTGCTGTGTATATATAGGGGCAAACCACAAACGAAATGTCTCCCTGTGCACTACCAAAGCAGCTCCAGCTGCATTGCTGGCTGCAGGGTCACACTCAGTAGACATGCTCGTGTCTCCACCGTGGTGTTGGAGGGGTTTGTGTAGATACTTCTCCTTTGTGATTTTAAATCAATATTCATATTCCATCAAATTCTGGCTCACAAAGCGGAACTCAGTCACAACTACCAAAATGCACCTGACCTTAGGCCACATTTCATGTAAAACTACCAGCTTCCCTAATTAATTGCTAGCTGTCTCCAGATTTGCTTGGGAAGTTCAAACTTTTCTGAAGTTTTTCACTGGGACAAGTTTGTAACTAGAGGAAACCCAGCAGCACTAGGAACGGTAGGAGCAGTTTTGGCCTAGAAATTATGACGTCTACTGATGAAAAAGCGAATAGACGGGATGATGAAGGCCATGAAAATCCGCTTGGCTTAGGCTTCCCTTTGCTGGCAGCAAAAAAAGGAGGGAGGGAGGGAAGGATCCAGAAAGCCTTCAAGAGATGTATCGTCAAAGAATTCCCTCAGATTCCCTCAGCTGAGTGTGCTTGCCATGAATAAGGAAAATCAGCAGAAATCTGGCCGGTTTGCCTTCATGTGGCATCTGCCCAGCAGCTGCGATCCCCAAGCACTGCTTGCCGTGGCTGTACACGGAGCCAGGTGCCCATGAAAGAGAGCGTCTGCCTGCAGGCAGGCAAGATGGGCAGCGATTCTGAAGCGTCCCGTGGCTGTTCACACGTCATTTCTCAATGATGCTGGAATCTCGCAAAGTCAGAACAAAAACATAATGCCTGCTATTACAAACCAGAGAAGGTAATTTTATCCACAACATTGTCACTGGATGTGGGGATAACTTGATTTTCACCATCTGCAATATGAGCTCCAAGAAGTGTGGTTTGATACAGAAAATGTCTTTCTCTGGTCCATTTCTGAAGCCTGACATCCTACCCCAGCTATAAAACAGCTGCTGCCTGAGAGCCCCACGGAGACCAAGGGTTCGTGTACCACTGGGACGGTCATAGGATTTCTGCTTCTACAGCTTCTGCATACAATACTACATATGATTTGTTTGGTTTCTTCCTTGATTTCTTTCTTTTACTTATAGTGGAACAATTATAGATAAGGTGTTCACATACGTTATGTAGGAGGACATTGGTTAAACATGCACATGAATTAGAAGCTTTGCTTTCTCAAATAATGAAAGCTCAAATACATTGCTTTCATATACCTTTATTAAAACAACAACAACAACAACAAAAGCTATGGACAGGATTTTGTTTTTAAAAAACAATCATGCTTTAAGCAAAGGAGAAAATAAAAAATACAGAGAAAAGATAAATTCCAATTTCTTCTAAAAATATACAAAAATATTTGTTAGTTGAGAAAAAATCCTTCACAGAAAGCTGGTCTATGAGTGCTTTTTAATCCTGAATTTCAGTACCTTAAAACTTGACAAATCCAACACATCGTTATAGCCAGGTAGCTGCAGACCTCCTTTGCTGGGCCATTAATTTTGAAGAAAAAGCTTATTTAACAGTGCACTGGAAACAAAATGAAGCTAACCAGTGTGGGAAAGCTTGTGACGTTTGGGACCCACTACCAAGAAAACACATTATCCAAATGTAACTATGGAAAGGGTCATGGAAAGTGTTGACAGTTTAAAACTATTTGTGTTTCTTTGTTGTGGAAATTAAACAAACCCACATTTTTTTCAAAAAAAATGCTGCAGCCTAGCTCTCACAGGGCATATATTCTCTTTTCCATTGCTGATCTCCTGGTGCAGCACTGTCCCAGGGTGGTGTGGGTCCTGCGCGGCCCCGAGCCTCCCGCAGCTGGCCGGCACATGCACCCGCTCTGCGCCCAGGCAGCACCGGCGTGAGTCAATGGAGTTGTTACCGCACGATAACAAAACACCATTAATATGTCTAAGCTCAAATTCTCAGGATCAGAAGTCATAGTCTCCCATGGAAACAGGAGCTGGCAGTAACGAGACAAGTCACAGCATCTCCGAGGCAATTAGAAGCAATCTAACAGCATTCATGATTTAAGCACTCGCTGGTAAGTGCAATGCACACACAAACTTTCCACCACTGCCTGCAACACAAAAGGTATTTACCCTGTGGAGAGCAAATAATGTTTGCACTCCTGCCTTCCCCACGGATCCCACCACTGAAAGGAGCTAGAAATTGCAGCTAAATACACATATTTGTATATAATCAATGTCCTTGTAACATGCCTTTCAGGCGGTGGGAGGGTCGGGTCTAGCACAGAGCCTTGCTGCTGTCCAACCCCCTCTCCTTCCAGAAGTTTGCCTGCTGTACTCTTATTAAATGAGTAATTCAGGAGCACCACTGCATCTCGATGAACTGAAGAGCATGACAACAAAGAAGAAGGGAAATCTAAGCCCTGTGGCCACCTTCCATGGCCACCCAGAGGGAGCTGCTCAGCCCAGCCCTTTGTGGCTGCCCCCTCCCTGCATCCCGCCATGGGTAGAACACAGCCTGCCCACCCACCCACCCGCAGTGCCCTCCACCCTGCTCTCCTCTGCCACCCACAGCCACTTCATGGACTCTGCAGTTAGCTCTGCTCAGGGCTTCTCCCTCCCATCTTCTGATCACTGTGAGCATTCAATTCACCCCTTGTGCCTCTCCTTTCCCCTCTCATCTCTGGTGTATCCCAGTCTTTTTCTTTGCGCTGCAAACTTCCTGGAACAAGGACTCTGTCATAGCCGTCATTTAGATTTTCTCTAGGAGAAGGAGCTCTAATCTCAGAGGCTTATTCTGCATGCTCTTAGGTGACCTCTACCTGCATCCCACCAAACCCTGACCATAAACATTTCCAGCGGCCTTAGTTCCACCGTTGGATATGGAAGTTCACAGTCCCAGAGCAATAATGTAATGTTGATATAAGATGACTCAACTTCAGAGAGTTTAAAAACATGTAGTAATACTGACAAGTTATGAGATTCTGAATTTCTGCCCTTCATCTTGGCTGTATACGTGATGTCATAGGAAGCAACCAGCTTTGGTATCCAGAGGTTACTATTTGAAAACATCACCAGTTCAACTAGAAAGGATCTAGAAATGCCTAACAACTGCAGAGCAAATCTTCTTAAGAGAAAAAAATGTCTCGCATAAAGCAAAGATGCCCAATTACAAACTTATCTTATTTTTTATATAATACTTCAAAGATAAAGAGAGCTCACACTGAGAGAAGGAAGATGACACAAGACATTTTTGTTGTCATCTCTTAATAATGATTAGGCAATAAGTGAAAACCTGGAACAAAAGTAGGAGGTATGAAAAATAAGGCTAATAATCAGAAAAGGAAAACTGATCCAAATGATGTTAATAATCTGAAAGGCTCTGGGAAATCTACTAATTGTGCTTGTGAAGAAAAGGGAAAAGATGCAATGATACAGTGAAAAAAGCATTGTGCCAGCCAAAAACCTTATCTCAGGGTCCGCATCATGCCTGCCCATGCACAGCACTCTCACTGGCACCCTGCTGTAGCCCTGCTAACAGGCACAAGAAATGGACAATGCCTCAAATCCAAAAGGATCAGCGGGATGAAGGTCTGAAAATACAAAAAACATTTTAAAAACTCGCCCTTAAAATAAATCGCTCTCTGAGCATGCTCCTATTCCAGCCAGCTGAAAAAGACAAAGACTGTGGCTGTCTCACAGCATGTTTTACCATCTGAATTCACACTCGCTGCGAACACCATGTGATGGGAAAAGACAAAAGTCGCAAGAGGCAGAGAGCTAAGATGGAGGGAGGAAAAACAGTATTTCCTACAACTAGAAAAAGCATTCGTTCATGCTCCAAGCTTCATGGTGCATGCCTTTCACAAAGACGTATGTCTTACTGCATTTTTTCATTTGAGTTCTGATACAGACGGACTTGAAGAAAACTATCCAGATTTCTGCCCAGGAAAAGGATGGTCTGCCCTGGTGTAATATATAATGCACGTCTTTGTTCTTTGTGAAAATAAAATCCAGCTATATAAGCAAAAGGCTGTCTTTTAAACTCCTGCAGTTTCACTGACTGCAATGCAAGTGAAGATAGACACTGTCTTGCATATTTTATTTTTGCAGTTTTGTGACTTGTAAGCAACAAATGGAAAAAGAGGAAAATACCTGGATTGAAACTCAGTACATAGAATCATAGAATCATAGAATCATTGAGGTTGGAAAAGACCTCTAAGATCATCGAGTCCAACCATCAACCCAACACCACCATGTCCACTAAACCATGTCCCTAAGTGCCTCATCTACTCGTCTTTTAAATACCTCCAGGGATGGGGACTCAACCACTTCCCTGGGCAGCCTCTTCCAATGTTTCACCACTCTTTCAGTAAAGAAATTTTTCCTCACATCCAATCTAAACCTCCCCTGGCGCAACTTGAGGCCATTTCCTCTCGTCCTATCGCTAGTTACTTGGGAGAAGAGACCGACACCCACCTCACTACAACCTCCTTTCAGGTAGTTGTAGAGAGTGATGAGGTCTCCCCTCAACCTCCTTTTCTCCAGGCTAAACAACCCCAGTGCCCTCAGCCGCTCCTCATAAGACTTGTTCTCCAGACCCCTCACCAGCCTCGTTGCCCTTCTCTGGACACGCTCCAGCACCTCAACGTCCTTCTTGTAGTGAGGGGCCCAAAACTGAACACAGTATTCGAGGTGCGGCCTCACCAGTGCCAAGTACAGGGGCACAATCACATCCCTACTCCTGCTGGCCACACTATTTCTGATACAGGCCAGGATGCCATTGGCCTTCTTGGCCGCCTGGGCACACTGCCGGCTCATGTTCAGCCGGCTGTCGACCAACACCCCCAGGTCCTTTTCCGACAAGCAGCTTTCCAGCCACTCTTCCCCAAGCCTGTAGCGCTGCATGGGGTTGTTGTGATGCAAGTGCAGGACCCGGCACTTGGCCTTGTTGAACCTCATACAATTGGCCTGGGCCCATCGATCCAGCCTGTCCAGGTCCCTCTGCAGAGCCTTCCTACCCTCGAGCAGATCAACACTCCCGCCCACATGCTTGGTTTCATAGAATCACTGCATCACAGACTGGTTGAGGTTGGAAAAGACCTCTGGAGGTCATCTGGTCCAATGCCCTGCCTGAGCAGGGCCACCCAGAACCAGTGGCCCAGGACTACATCCAGACAGCTTTTGAGTATCTCCAAGAATGGAGACTCCCTGGGCAACCTGACCAAGTGTTCAGTCACCCTCACATGGAAAAAGCGTTTCCTGATGTTCAGAGGGACCTTCCTGTGTGTCAGTTTGTGCCCGTGGCTTCTGGTCCTGTCCCTGGGCACCACTGGGAAGAGCCTGGCTCCGTCCTCTCTGCACGCTCCCTGCAGGTGTTCATACACATGAATGAGATCCCCCTGAGCCTGCTCTGCTCCAGGCTGAGCAGTCCCAGCTCTCCCAGCCTTTGGTCATAGGATAGATGCTCCAGTCCCTTCAGCGTCTTGGTGGCCCTTTGCTGGACTCTCTGCAGTATGTCCATGTCTCTCTTGTACTGGGGAGCCCAGCACTGGACCCAGCACTGCAGGGGTGGCCTCACCAGTGCTGGGTAGAGGGGAAGGATCCCCACAGTGGCACCCCAGTTGTCAGAGCTGTCCCACCACATGCCTGCGATCCCAGCGAAGTCATAGCCCTGCACCTGCATAGACTTCCAGCTCATCCTGTCTGATCCCCACGCTGCGTAGGTTAGTGTCGAGGCATTTTGGAGAGGCACCCAGCATGCCGACTCCCCAGAAAGGCCAAAGCACCTTTCCCCAGGGCTGTGCAACACACGCTTCCTCATGCACTTGCCTAGGTGTGAGGTGGTTCCAATTCAGTCCTGCCTTGTTGATTGCCATGGCCCCTCTGCTCTTTTTCTATTGTCATTTCTGCAAGACTTACAGAAGTAAATCTGTTTTCTCATTAATAGTCTTGCTGTCACTTGGTCTCCTCCCTTTACTAGTAAGTATTTGTGTTTGAGTGGGGAAAAATAAAGAAGAAAACAAATGCAAGATCTCACAAAATACTTACAGGAAGCCTTCACTGCAGAAAATCCAGTGCTCAACCCTCAATTGAGGGATTTGTTTCCCTAGTGTGTTCACAAGGTTATACAAGTACAGCTAGTCACCCAAAATTAACAGTTACTAGTCATTTCTGAACTGTTTTGCAAATGACAGTCAATGCAGCCTTTGTGCTACAGTGAAACATGACATTTTCTTTTCCTGATCAAATTCTATTCAGGAAGGAGTTGAATTCACATGGCAAGAATGTTCAACGTTCCCATCCAATGAGTCATTGATGGAGAGTCCTTACAAGAGCCCCATCCATCACAGGCATCCACACCCAAGGGAGATGCTGCACAAAGAGAGAAGGTGAGCAGCAGTTGAACAGAATTACAGCATTTTAGAGTGGAGATCTGGTTACAGGAAAATGCACAAAGTTGATAAACTTAGCAGAAACCTAATGAAGAACCTAAATTATTTAAAAAAAAAAAATCCTCTCCAGATTCAGTTGAGAAGCATATAAAAGATTATAAAAATATCTGGTGGTACTTGATTGATAAATTTCACAATTAAGTACAAGACCCAGATCAGGACTGAAATGCCTAAAAATTAGGCACTTCAACAAGCAGTTTTGAGGAACCTAGTCTACCGGACAGAGTTGTGTTAGACAGCTGTGCACTTCCGCATTAGACACAGCACACGAGACCTAACTGTATCTTTACACAAAATGCATTGCCCTAATATCACTTTATCTTCCTTTCTTGTTCAGGACAAAAATCTCATCCTCCTTTAGGACTGTAAAGGTATGCTCTGTTACAGCTCATCGCAGCAAAATGAATGCTTTTCTCATTAAGAGTGTAATGGTAAGCTTGATGCATACTTCGATAGGCAAAACCAGCTGCTAACTGTAATATGTAATACTAAGTGTGAAAATTTTAACTCCATTATACTTTTTCCATATCACAAGTGTCTTTTGAAGAAGAGAAGGAACAGTACAATTTTGTTCATATGATGAGAGAAGTAATTTTATTTCCAAAACATTGCAAACCAAGCTAGTCTTAGATTCTCTCAAAACAACATGGTAATATCTCCAAATGAAACTTTGCCCCCATGCTGTAATCAAAGCTAAGCAAATGCACAAATATCTTGTTTTTACATAAACATAGAACATATTAACAGGCAATAATATAACTGCATCTTTTTTCAGACTTGTGAACACGTCTGAGGACCCTTCATCTTAGCCACAACCCATGTATTTATATGCAGATAACATAGTTTAAAAACGTTAGCAAATTCAAATGGCAGCATTTGAAAACATATTATACAAAAATAAATGAGTGTGTAGGTGGTAAACTGGAGATTCCAAACCCCCAAACTGCAATGGAACATCTATCTTCCTCCACCTTGTGCCAAGCTGTCAGCAGATGCCTAAATGATGAGCATCTCTCTGCTCTGCACACCAAATTCCCGCACTGCATCTCAGGCACCTTCTCCCATCCGCTCACAGAAAGCCCAAGGACCTGAACATATGTTTCTGAGATTGCTTAGGGACTGGCACACACAAGTTTCACCTTATAATGCTTAACGTGTGGACATCTGACTTAGTTGTAGTTATACAGTGAGGCAGGACTTTCCTGAACAGAAATTATATTTACTCATATTTGTGGGTGCATCCATATCATTATTTTATGTTTTAGTCTTATTGTCCCTCTAAATCACCTAAATTGCCATAGTTTCATTGACATCAGTGAAGCTACATCAAGGTACCTCAGAGTCTGCTCTTAATATTTATTCACCCAGTGTTCCTCATTCAATGCAATCACCTTAGACTGAGCAAGATCTTTGGTGAATGTTTATGTGCATATCAAAAGCTAACTTAAATAAAAATGCACTAAGCTTCAGACTTTCAAGTACTGCTTGAGAAATTAATCCAAGAAAATATAAAGTCAGATGTACTGGTTCACTAATGCTAGACAACACAAAAATAGTCTGCTTTTGAGCTCAGATGATAAGAATCAGTTGAATCTATTCTCTTTAATTCTGATACAAGTCAAAACTTTCACTTCTATTACCAACATTTACTATCATAATTTCTATGAAGGAAATGGAAAATTCAGGTGGCAAGGAAAACAGGAACAAATTTTGGTAAGTTTTAAGTAAGAGAAGAGCTAGTCTCACTGCTGAAAATTTTTGTTGCATAGAGTATGTTAGTGGCAAGATTAAAAATGACACCTGAAGTGCCTAAAGACAAACATGGAATTTGAGAACTGGCTACTCAGGTATACTGACTTAATTCCCATTGAAATAAGACATAAAAGTCACTCAGGCATCTGTCTTCATCTTTAGGCACTCTGAAATAACTTAAACTCTGGCCACTACTACTTTATGTAGGACCACAGAAAGGAAAGTCAGTGAGAACTAGGGCTTTAACAGCTATAGGTCAAAGGCTATAAAAATCAATCTTATTTTATAGAAAGCCACTCATAATACAGGGTGCTTACCATATGTTGTTTTCATATTAATGCATAGAATGAGTGAAAACTCATCAGAAATAATGCAAGAGGTAACTCAGAGATCTGTTTTCTTATCCAAAATCAAAACCAACCATAATGCATCATTGAAAGATGTACCAACTCTC
This sequence comes from Aptenodytes patagonicus, assembly GCF_965638725.1. Classification (NCBI taxonomy): domain Eukaryota; kingdom Metazoa; phylum Chordata; class Aves; order Sphenisciformes; family Spheniscidae; genus Aptenodytes; species Aptenodytes patagonicus. Next base: position 57,303,674 of record NC_134953.1, on the reverse strand, counting down.
TGAAAGCCTTTCATGACTGAACTTCTACAGTCTCCTCAATAATTTATTGCACTGTTTTGAATGTGATTACAAAAAAAAGATTTTCCTCCTATTCTTGACTTGCTTCATATTTCCACTGACAGTAACTCTGAGAAGTGTATCCCAGCTCTGCTGACACCAGCTGGAGCTCTCCAGCTGCCCATGGTAAGGTCTGGCCTCTTCCAGCAAGGCAGAGCACTCAGCAATGTCTTCTGGACATTTCTTGGAAAAAAGCACTGTGAATTTTAACACTTAACCAAGGGTAGCAACAACATTTGATCTCAGTTGATAAAACATGATACAGATGTTGTGACTGGCCCTGAGTAGCCTTGGACATCAGCATGAAAGCAGAAAACGAATTCATACCTCTAACACCTTGATAAGCATCTACTGCATGGAAATGAAATTAAATAATTTGCTGGAGTTTGCTGCAATAGAAAACTAGATGAATTAGGACCACTAAATAATTTAGGTTGGAAGGGAGCTCTGAAGGTCATCTAGTCCCACTTCCCCTTCATATAGACTAAATCAGTGCCCATAACAATTAGACTTATTTCTCTACGAAAGTGAAGACAGAAAAGAGAGAATGGAGGACACCACTGGAGATCAGCCTTCATCTATGAAAGGCAGAGTAGTTGAAGAGCCCTAAAAAGCTGGAGTCATGGCTGGTGCTCTGACCCTGGTTACTGAACAAGTCCAGAGCTGATAGGACACGCCAGCAGATACGCAGCCATCTCCTGCCCATTGTGGAGGCAAGAGGGGTGTCACAAAACTCCTGGGAAAATCACACCAGAACTATAGCAATTACCTGGTGATACACGATTTCATCACTGTCAATGTTACCTTCCTGATCATCAGAGCAGGGAAAGTTGTTGAAGCAGAAATTTCAGACAGCCAAAAGACATCTTTGTCGGCGGCATGGACAGGGGGATTGAGTGCACCCTCAGCAAGTTTGCCGACAACACCAAGCTGTGTGGTGCAGTCAACATGCTGGAGGGAAGGGATGCCATTCAGAGGGACCTTGACAGGCTTGAGAGGTGGGCCCGTGCGAACCTCATGAAGTTCAACAAGGCCAAGTGCAAGGTCCTGCACGTGGGTCAGGGCAATCCCAAGCACAAATACAGGCTGGGCAGAGAATGGATTGGGAGCAGCCCTGAGGAGAAGGACTTGGGGGCATTGGTTGATAAAAAGCTCAACATGCCCTGGCAATGTGCGCTTGCAGCCCAGAAAGCCAACCATATCCTGGGCTGCATCAAAAGAAGCATGGCCAGCAGGTTGAGGGAGGTGATTCTGCCCCTCTGCTCTGCTCTCGTGAGACCCCACCTGGAGTGCTGCATTCAGCTCTGGGGCCCCGAACATAAGAAGGACATGGGCCTGTTGGAGCGAGTCCAGAGGAGGGCCACGAAGATGATCAGAGGGCTGGAGCACATCTCCTATGAAGACAGGCTGAGAGGGCCGGGGTTGTTCAGCCTGGAGAAGAGAAGGCTCTGGGGAGACGTTACAGCAGCCTTCCAGTAGCTGAAGGGGCCTACAAGAAAGCTGGAGAGGGACCTTTTACAAGGGCCTGTAGTGATAGGACAAGGGGTAATGGCTTTAAACTGAAAGACAGTGGATTTAGATTAGATATAAGGAAGAAATTCTTCACTATGAGGATGGTGAGGCACTGGAACAGGTTGCCCAGAGAAGCTGTGGATGCCCCATCCCTGGAAGTGTTCAAGGCCAGGTTGGAGGGGGCTTTGAGCAACCTGGTCTAGTGGAAGGTGTCCCTGCCCATGGCAGGGGGAGTTGGAACTAGATGATCTTTAAGGTCCCTTCCAACCCAAACCATTCTATGATTTTATGATTCTATGAAATATTCAGTTCTTTCATATGTGAAGAAAATTACTGGTCTGCATTAATGCTGTATCATTTTATTTTTGTTTTTTTCTTGAAGAAGGTAGGAAAAAGTTTGGCATTTTTTGTTGTGTGCTGCACATATATTACACTGCTTTTGTGTATTCACAGTAAAGATGACAAGGAGGAGGGAAAAACTTTTATTTTCCTTTTTCTTTAAAGACTGAAAGACCATGGGTTTCTAATCAAAGTAATAAAAACATCCATTACTTATAAAATCAGATGTCAGAATCCTGTCCCCTCTGATTTCTATGGCATCAAGATTTCACCATCTTAAACTTCAGAAAGGGAGAAGACTTTGATGATGGAATATTGATTCTATAACACTGTAATAAGCCTATGATAGAAATGAATTAATTCATGAACACAAACACATTTAGGTGCATGTGGTTTACAACATGAGAACCATTTGAGAATCAGTAAAATAAGCGTGAATCAATGATACTTTATTTTACCTATGACAATTTAAATTACTAAATGGGAAAAATAAGTTTACATGCAAATATTGTAAAAGCAAAATCATCATACTGACTTTCCATCTTTTGGAAGCGGAAGTCAAAACACTCCAGATTTTCAAACTGCCGATTTGATTAAAAATACATTACAGCTTTGTAACTATAATGAGCATTCTTGAAGTTATACTATCAGCTCTACAGCTCCTTGTCCTAGACTGCACACAGCTTATTCAGCCATATTTTCTTTTTGTTTGATTGGAAATAGGGATTTCTGAAGCATCACCTTCACATTGTTCACTTGCCCATGTACATGACACAGCTGCTGCGTCCTGGAGAGAAGGGACAGCTCAACAGAGCTGAAAATACACTTTTTTATGGTGATGGAAGTCTAGTGTGTCAGCTCTTGGACTTCTAGAATACCATTTATGATCACTTTTCTTGCCAACAACATCTAGGGAAGAAATTTTTTTAAATGACAAAAGTGTTGCAACAAAGTGGATTTCTCATGTTGTAAAGAAGTCCGCATATCTCCAAGAACTTTTATGGTTAAGGTTAGGAAATTATTTTTCTAGTCACTAAACAGTAAAATATTTCAGTTACTCAGAATCCTTAGAAGAACAACCTCAAAAAAGTAAGACAGGTTTTCAAATGAGGCAAGAAAAGACAAATTACATAGGGATACTTTGAAGATGTATTATGTTTAGTGTGTCTTACTTTAATTACTAACACCAATCATCCCGTTTAATAAAAGGTTAGCTGCTTTATTTGTCAAGAATACGAACTTAAATCATTTTAAATGTAAGATGCAATAATCGCATTTTCTGCTGATGATTCCTTGTGCGTATTACTTGTCATTAGTTCTAATGAGAAAGCTTTAAATACAAATATTTGTAAAGATGTTGCAAAAAATAAACAAGATGGTCCAGCAAGATGATTTTTCATCAGTCAATAGCTCTCCTGGCACAATAATACACACATGTAGCATGTCTTGGGAAATCAAGGCCACATTTTTGCCCAGACAGGTGGGGCCAACCTGCACCAGAGCAGCACCCCAGGCATGCATGTGAGTCCCAAAACTAAAGCCAGGTCGGTTCCCGCTGGTGGATGACAAAGCATGGGATTGTGCCACAACCTGTCACCGAGACAAATCTCCCACTGACGCCACAACAGTTGTCTGAGCAGGAGGGGGTAAATCTGGGGCTACTTTGGGCCAAACTGGAATTAGGAGCTGGTTTTTTTCTTTTGAATTAGCACTTAGAGGCCCCAATTTGTAGGGCAAGGTTTTTAAGTTCAAGGAGTGATTTTTTTCTGTTTTTGCAACTAGGAATTGGAGGAAACTTTTAATTTCACCTTTGATATCTTAATGACAACAGTAGCTGCTACAAATCAGCATGTTTTCTTTTTTTTTTTTTGTATGTGCACCAGCATGAAGGTTTTCTTCTCCCTGGAGCCTCCTCATGTGCAAAATGTTACTGGATCTTGCTTCAGTTGATTTTCTAAAACTATCAAGAGTGCACCATAATTTTCCCTCAGTGCTCCAGAATACGTTAGTATGAAGAACACTGAGTAATTGCCATGTGCTATTTAAAGCTTGGTCACTGAATAAATAGAAAATCTTAACAGACTGTATACATTTCCAACATTCATCTGGAGGAATGAACAAAGATTTCTCATTTCTAACTTTTATGCTTTGTATAATATTTGATTGTTACCATCCACTGGAAATTAACATAATGCCACAGATAACAAATTCTTGCAAACCGATTTAGAGGTCTAGAGCAAAATAATTGATTAATGTTTAAAAAAAAAAACCCTAAAGAGTTAGGCTTCAAGGATTCATGAGAAAAGACTGCAGAATGTGGATTTACATTTCAGACACATTCATTCTTTTAGGAAAGGACTGAACACAACATTTATATTCATTTTGTGGTACTAGCAGTGCTGATTGATGTGAACCTATTCATATTTAGATAACCTATGAATCAACAAAATAAAAATCCTCATATTAAGAAGAAGAATAGAAGAAAGAGAAGGAGAAGATACCGACTTAATCTTTTTAAAACCATTAGCAGCACTTATATATGGGAAGCTGTTCCTTGGCTTTCCTTTTGCATGGATGCTGAACCTCACCATGCCCCAGCCCGTGTAACAGCCACCTGCAGCCGAGGCATCAGGGCCAGCCAAGATCTACTGCATCCACACACTGACCTTGAGAAGAAAGTAAAATACACCCCCAGAAACACACGGACATGAAAATATGTTAGCACAGGTTTAGATGCGGATCGTAGTAGGAGGTAAGCTAAAGTAATTTAGAAGGATGTGATAAAGAAAGTGTGATATAAAATATTCACTAGAGGTTGAATTTTGCAGAGGTACTGGAGTAGGCATATGTTTTGCAGTGAAGCCTGGATTTAGAAATCACTTAAGGTTGTTGTGTAAATTTAGTAACATGTTACATACCAAAACATATATCAAAAAAGCTCTTACGTGAAAACATCTGCAAATTTTCATACACTTTTCTAAGGTTTCTGCAAGTATTTAATTCATTGCCCAAACATCATTTGTTTGCTTTAAAGAAACAAAAAGAAGGAATTTTGTTGTTTAAAATCTATTCTGTGCTTTACAGGTAATTTAGAAATCATAAACACTAACTCAGCCCATTCATGTGTACATGGACAGCTGACATGAGTGGACCTTCAGGATGAGAGTAGCTTCCACACGGAAGAGTTCAAATTTCTAAAACCAACATGAAACAAACATAGTGAGGGAAAAAGAAACTGCATAATATTGAGCTGTCAGAAAAATGCCTCCTCCCCAGCACTGCTCCGCAGGCTGCAGCTGGCAGAAGGGCTCTTGCGGCTCCTGCGGGCTGGGCTCTCTGCCTTTACTCTCACAGGGATCCAAGCAGGGAGCAGGGAAGTTAAAATTTGCTTCTTCTACCATAAATAATGCCAGTTTGGTGAAAACTGAGAACCTGCACCTGATGAAAACACTACCTTTCCTCAATGTACGGGCAGGGAAGCTGTCCTAAGGGACATGCAGAAAATATGGGCCCTTGATGCATGAGTACCAACAGAAAACCTCCTTTTCTAGGTAACAGGAGAAAAACAGGAGAGTTGTAGCCCATGGAAAGTGAGAGGCACACTCTGAAAGATCGTAATTTCAGATTAAAACAAACTGTTTCTTCTTGGGATACCTGTCGCAGAGATCTATTCCTTTTCACATGTGAGAGCAGCAGATCATGAACCAAACCAGTCTGTGCCAAGGAGACATGAGAATGATTGCACAGTCTTTAAAAGGCTCTTATGGGTGACAATTTAATGCAACCCACTGACTAAAATAAGCAGCCCTGCTTCTTTCAGACTGCAAGGCAGCCTCATATATTGCCTGCATGTCAAAATGCTGCCTCGCTGTATTTTGGCATGGAAAAGGAACATATATTCAGTCCCTCTTTCCTGTGCAATAGATTTAGGAGCCCTATGGAGACGATCCTCCCTCTGATGAAGGTGCAGTTCAGATCAGCTCCAGGTAAACAAATTGCCATCACAGGATATAGGTGAAAAATGGCTTGTGTAGCTCTGGAGATGGAAACTCAAAGCGCTCCTGCAGCTGCTCTCCTAACAGTTTGGTACCGCCTGCAGAGTGCAGGATGCTTCTGCCCAGCTCCCCGGCTCCCCTCCCTCTGCCCCAGCCCTGCTTCTTCTCCCAGCCAAGGATGCTGGCCAGAGGAGCCTGCTCTGCCTCCAGCACCGGAGTGCCTTCCCATTGACAGCTCCAACTATTGACTTTATTATTTTTTAATATACTGCTGGGAAACTGAAGCAGATGCTTATGGATTGCCGAGGTCAAAGGAGGCTAAAAGCCTTGGGGGAGATGAAGCTGGAGGTCCAGCCCTCCCCCTGGACAGGAATTGATTTGCTGAAGCGCGCTGCTAAAGTGCAAAGTCGCTGCTGGGCCAAGTCTGGAAAAACCGTCATCCCTAAAACTGGAACTAAGCGAAGAGGCAAGGCGTACCGTTTACTTTGTATTTCATTGTCTTAAGGCTTTTTCAAAGATGTACTTGGTTCAAATGTGAGCATTATCTTCCAATCATGGATTTATCAAGAGTACCACAAATGTAACTGTAAATGCAATCAAGGTGTGACTGGCAGAAATCAGTGTATCATGACTACTACGAATATTTCTCTCTAGAATTAATTTGTATTATCATTTTGAACTCTTTTTATATAGCTAGTATTGATTTGCAGGAGCTGCTTGCATTTTAAATCACAACTACGTGCTTTTCATTTACAATTCAATGTACTTTATTACAAAGGTGCAACATTAATGTTTTCTCATTTTCACAGGAAATAAGCTATTGCACAAGATCTTCCCCAAGTTTGCTACCCTGAGCCCTGTCTGCCAGGGGACAGCACGGTTCAAACTGGTAAGTTACAAGCTGACTTTTAAAAGCGATGGGCACAGTTAAAGCCAGTCTGTACCATCAGGGTGTACCATAAAGAACCACTGCACTGCACACTTTTTTGAATTACTTCACTGTTCAACAACATAATTCATGCAACTTAAGTGGAACTAGATCTTAATACTGGGATTCAGCAGATGAGACATTGTTTAAATGGAAATTGGGCTGTAGGGTGAAAAGGCAATGAGTTTATGTCTTCTAAATATTACTTTTGGAAAATAAGTGATCTAGAGGAATTAAAACAAGGCTTGAAATAGACTAATACCCCTCATCTACCGGGACTTTGTCAACCTCTTCATTAACAAGAGAAAACGAATAGTTATTCCATCAGCATCAAGGGGATGCTATAAGGAATCATTCACCACTGTACTTAACATCCATGTGTTTTGAGCTTATAGAGTAAGACGTGCTAAATATATCATATGGGTTTGAACTCGAAGCCTTTATCTCCAAAGACTGAGAACTGGACATTTCGCTACCCACAGGTAAGAAGACAGCCGTGGCCAGGACACAGGCTGGCTCTGCTGCTGGCTCATACCCTCTGGGGTAGGGGGCTGTGGGAAGGGGATACCAAGTGGCTCTGCTGAGAGCGGTGGCTAGATGAGAAAGTCTCCTGGAGGCTGCTTCCTAACAGCTCTGATCCTGACTTAGGAGAGCATGCAGCATCAAACCATCAAATGCTTATAAATCTTTTACTATTCCTCCCTTCCTTGTATATTAAGTACTTTACATAGAAAGATTCTTTTTAAACAGTGTCACCACTGAAGCATACAGCCACATTTCAACGTCTTCAAAGGCAAAGTAAGATTGAAGTGAAATAAAACATTTCAGCATCTTTTAGGCAATCCAAGAAAGCTATAAAAACTCTGAACAAATTGCTATCAATTCTATGATTTAAAAGTTTCCACAATATGTGTCTCTGTTGAAAGGGAATTTAGTCATCAAGCCAAAGGGCATCTGCGGGGATTTGCTTCTTTACCACTTCAGGCCTTAGGCATGGAAACTGGTGCAAAATAAATGGTTTTGACTTCATAGTTCTGCACTCAGACCAATGACAGGGCTTTCCTGACGGGTAAGCATTTACACAGACCATGAGGTATCTGGCTCCCTTTGCTTTTGGGACCATTTCATAATTACAACGACACTTTATAATTTTTTTAAGTTTCTTTATAGGCATAAAAATACACCATTGATCTTTCTTTGCTCTTTCTATTAGAATACTCTGTATGACAATGATCTGAATCTGGAAAACATGAAATGTCTTAAAATTAGTATTTTCTGTAGAGGAAGTGGGGAAACAGTAGGAGGACATATGAAAAGCAGATTTATCTCTATGACGGAAGAAGCTGTTCTGTGGTCTCACTGAACTCTGAGATCTCTTTATAAATAAGTAGTGGGGCATGTCCCTGCTGTTGATCAACAATCTGCTACAGCTATGGGTACCCCAAACAAACAAACCTCAAAGTAATAAATTTAACTCATTGCTTTTAACTCTTCAATCTTTATCAGAATGAAAATGATCAGATGGTTCATCATCTTTGTGACTAGCAGGAGCTTTTTTTTTAAGTTTTCTAGGTCAAACATAAGAGCTGAGTGGATGCTTGGCTCTCACAGATAGCAGAGATCCAGATCACAAATGCATCATGCATTGCTGACACTGATCAGGAAGTAACCGTTACTAATTTTCTCTTTAATTCACTGAATTCCTCTCTTAACTTTCTGCACAGCAAAAACTGTAGCAGAAAAAAAACTTGTTTTTAACTCCCTCATGCACAAGCACTTTGAAATACCTGAGTATAAATCAAACCCTTGATTTACTTTTGTCTTTTTTTTAACAGATGCTATAGTTTGTTCACCTTTTTAGATGTGTTGTTGATTCTTCTGATATTGGGAAATGGATACTGACTTATTGGATAGACATGGTGTTGTTTCATCTCCGTCCCCTGCAGTTGGAAACACTGAGCATGCAAATTCTCCGTAGTCACCCCATTCTTTATGTAAGCATAAAAGTAGAGCCTGCTTGAATACAGACGGAAATGAATCATAACTTGGCTTTGGTCAAAGGCACTTTCAGTCAGTGCAAAATCACCTGCTGCACGAAAGAAATCAGAAATTTATGTTCAACTGGAAAGAATATTGCTGCCTTAGACCTTCAGCAAACACCTGCACGCAGAGCACTGGGGCACTGCTCAGGAGCAGGAAGCCTTCCTGGACCACCTTGCAAACTTATCAGAACAGTAACTAGCAGAGAGCCCCAAACTGAAATCTTATATAGCATCAACATCCTGATTTTAAAATCATACTTTCTATATTTGCTGGTATCACACACAAAAATGATTAAAATATACTATCTGCTCAACTTCTCCAAACTCCAAGTTTCATTAGCAACTGGAGGAGCCTGACAGTTGGTCATCTATTTTGGATGATGACAAAACACATCAGGAAGGTATTTGTTCCTCAGCTGTAATAGTTTGGGACAGTGCATGGCACAGACATGTTCAGAAAGGAGCTGCCAACAGAACCAGCCAGAATCCCTCCAGCAAACCAAGAATGCACTAAATCACAGAGAATTCATGGAGAGGTTTACTTTTTAATGTATATGATCTAAGTGTAGTTATATGGTAGTTTATGTTTCTTTCCCCCCCCAAACATGGGGTTTGCTGTGGCTGATAAACTGAAGCACTTTAAAACTCTGTTTACTTTACCAAGTATTTCACTGTGACAAGATGCATTTTTTGGTAATCTTAACATCCTTACCACTGCCACTGCACTTTTCCTATGTCAAACACTTCATGTACTGCTCTTCTAGCATGTTACTTTTTGATCCTACCCTTATAAATGCATGTGGTGTTTTGAAATGCAGTCCTCGGCCGCAGCAGCATCTGAATGCGGTCCTGCCCTTGCACAAACTCCAAGGCTTTGTCTCTGCTCTCGCTTTATTGCAAGCCAGCCATCACGTCTTGGATGGCTGAACAGTGAATTAGAGAAACAACCAGTTTACGAAGAACCCAGCAGGGAAGGAGTCACACACTGCTCTTTCTCTAAAGCCAGGCAGGCTCCCAATTCAAACCACAACACGGCTGCACAAGCTGTGTAGGGCAAGAGGGAACAGGGGGGACTGGGATCACCTTTAGTGGGTCTTGCTGCCAGAGACAGACTCTTGTGAGGTTATAACCCAAGTGCCACCCAGCACCTGGTTCTGCAATGACTGAAACCAGCTCAGCTGCAGAGGATCCCTGCAGACTCCTGCCCCACTGCTTGCAGTACCGGAGCTGCTGCTATGGCCGTGCAGTAAGCAGGATTAGCAAACGGATCTAACTGACTATTTTTATTTTCCCTTTAGACGAGGCATTCCACACACACACTTTTTCCATGTTCAGTGAAGCTCTGATATACAGATTTTCCTATTAGACATTTTCTTTAATAAGATAAACTTCTTTAACACATTTGATTTTGTCTGAATAGTGTGCTGTATTTTGTATATTGAAAATAATCATTAAAAGTGTGCTTTTATTCTCCTCCATATCCCCATACAGATTTCTAGATATCTCATTCCTAACATAAAATATATTTAAATGTATTGCAACACCAGATATTTCTGTGTACTGAACCAGCCAGACAACAGGAACAACACAGATGCAGTCTTCTGTACTCTTCAACAAAACATTAATTTGGAAGTTTCTAAATTTCGCATTGTAGAAGAAACAACAAGAAAAATTAATTTCATAGAATCATAGAATCATAGAATGGTTTGGGTTGGAAGGGACCTCTAAAGGTCATTTAGCACAACCCCCCTGCCTTGGGCAGGGACATCGTCAGCTAGATCAGGTTGCTCAGAGCCCCGTCCAACCTGACCTTGAATGTTTCCAGGGATGGGGCATCCACCACCTCTCTGGGCAACCTGTGCCAGTGCTTCACCACCCTCAGTGTAAAAAATTTCTTCCTTATATCTAGTCTAAATCTACGCCCCTTTAGTTTAAAGCCATTCCCCCTTCTCCTGTCGCAACAGGCCCTGCTAAAAAATTTGCCACCAAATTTCTACTCTCCAAAACTGTATCTATATGTTTTGATTCCCTAAGGTCACCACTTAGTTCCACTTGACAACAGCGCATGTACAGATCATCACATGGGCAACAAGTTTTTGCTAAGTGGATGTAGGTCATATTTTAGCGATATATTTATCCATAAATGTGTCTGATAAAATCCACAAGGATTCATTGTTTATCTTTGTTTTTAAAAGCTAAATGTGTAATTTTCAACAATTTTTCATATCAATATGTTGAATGATCCCTAAGGACCCATCTATGCGCCACAGGTACCTGCTGGTCCTGGGGAAGCATGCTCCCCTCATTCAGCCTTGCATCTACATTCATACACATCTCTAATTATTTGTTGTAACAAGTATAAATTCTTCAGCATTTCCTTACCCTTGTGAGAAAACCAACAATAAAACTTTATGCGCTTAAAATTACCTCTGTATTGTTCGAGGACTTGTCTAGCATCTCGTTAGTAGCTTCCCTTCATCTTGCAACTTTAATTAGCAGCTCCAGTCTGGGATTTACCTATGACTGTCATGGGTGAAGAGTGCTAGCTAATGAATTATTCAAAGTAAATTAAGAGACTAAGGGAGTTCTCTACCTGTCTAAGACTAATACACACTTCATTAGCAAATATTTTCACCTGTGACAGTCACAGGTACCTCACAGACTGAATTTTTACGCTCACCTGAAATGGATTCTGTCTACGTCCATGTTAATGTCAAACTCGGAGTTTTACTTCTATAGAGATTACATTAACAGTGACAGTTAGTAAATTGGATCCTCAAGATTATAGGATATCTTCATTAAACTTGGGTAATGCTAGGAACAGTTAAGCAGGCAGATTTGTATCACCCTCGAAATACCCCAGTGTTGCTTGTCAGGATCCCACAATGTGATTTATCACTACCACTACAGACTTCTTGGTATATTAGCTGAAACTTTCTGAAAACTTTTAGCAATATTTTTAATTCTGAAAATATGCAGAAAGCTTCAAGCCTGTTTAACCTGACCCACCCTGTGCCAGACTGCATAAGGATCCACCCTCCATCAGCCCAGCCAGTTCATCTTCACAGCAGCAATTTGCTAGCCATGAAAACCGGTTCTTGACCAGCATTTTAACAAGACCAGATCAGTAAAAACAGAACTTCATATACATCTCTGACAGCCTCAAAGACAGTGAATCCATCACAGTGGAGTTAGCAGAAAGATGCATCTTCCTGCAGTCTCTGTGAGTGCTTCTACACAAACTAATTAATTTTACATATTGGATACCATAATGAAGGACTGCAGTTAGCTAGTGTGAGATGGTACCACAGGGAAAAAGGGGTACCAAGTGAGCTAGCTCCATGTAACGGCGGGAAAAGACATAGGTACATCTCATGCAGAAGCCAGAAGGTTCCCTCTCTATAAGATAAAAGAGATGGAGAGGAGCACAGCATGGAGATGTTGAACATAACAGGTGCAAGACTTCTCCGAGGTCCAGAGCCAAGGACAGGGACCTGAATGCTTCATCTGTGGTGGGGCTGTCAGCCGCATCTTCCCAGGGCCAGGGCTGTCAGGCTGCACCCTGCTCTGAGTGCACCACCACATTGCACCATACCCCACCACACAGCACCAGCACCCCTCCTGCCCAGGCACAGGCACTCCACTGACCTGTGCTGCCAGCCAGAACACCTCCTCCTGCTCTGGATCTGTCCCTAGGCATCCCTGTGCCTGGTGTGATGGCACAGGCCAGGAGGCTCCTCTCAGCCCCCTTGGGAAATGGGAAAATGCTGTTTCACATCAGCATACTGCTTATCCTCAAAGTTCAGAAAGCAGACGTACAATCACCTTCACAATAATTATAATACTCAGCAGCACATGCAGCATATAAATGTTAGACTTTTACAGAGGAAAATAATATAAATGCCTAATCACTGTAGCATCTTAAAACTGCTGGCAGACTACCAGTCAAAATTTGGTACTTGAACCTTTAACGCAGTTTATTGTATGAACTATGTATCTGATACTTGATAGTTATATAAGTTAAAGCAAATAAATTACCAATAGCAATCGGCTGTATCCTAATCTCTCTGTAAGATGGCAGCCCTGTTATGGCACAGATTCCCAAAGGACAGCAAGTCTGCTCTCAAGGATATTGATCTGGTCTGCTGTTCTTCCTCCTAACTGTCACCAATGCAGTCCCCTCCAATTAGCCCGCTCAGCTAACCGGCAACAGCAGCCTGCTCTCCCGGTGTTCATTATCCAGGTAGGTGACAAAGTCAAAGCCTAGCTAAAAAAGAGCCCCAAAATAATATAAAAACAAAGCAGTGGTTGCTGCTCCAGGCATTTTTTTTTTTTACTTGCAGTATTTTAATATGCTTACAGGATTGAAAGCTGTCAGTGAAATAATTTATACAAACACTCTTCAGGAATGCTGTATCAGTGGAGCAGGGAAACGTCCACACTGCCAGGTTTTCCGGAATGAAACAGGAACCCCTCACACAGGAATATAAAGACATCATTTTTTTTGCTGAGAGAAATCACTTGTTCTAAAATGTACTGCCTTCCACAATCTAAAGATAAAATTGACTATTAAAGACAAATTGAACTGTTTATTTATAGAAAAGATTTATGGGTTTATGAACAGAGGACACATGAATAAATTGTTTGCTAAATAACTGTAGGGGAAAAAAGGCACAGAAATGTTTTTCGTTTACTAGGTTGACTCCACAAGTAGCTTGAATCAGTACAGTTGCACTTTGCAACCCTGTACCACAGGTGTGACAAAGACAAGGCAAAGGTCAAGTGTCTCTTGAACATGTTGTGTATTTTTTTCCATGCTTACAACCTACATTAAAATATTCTCAATCACACTCCTACACACAACAGATTTTATGTAAGTCATTAAAGAAATTAGATTTTTAACATTAAAATCAAATATTAATTTAATATATCTTAAAGAACTGAATTAATTTCACAGAGACTGAAAAAAGGTTTAGATACAGGAAATTTTCAAATGAGCAAATGGTAGTTCTCTGCTCTGAATGATACACAATGGTGCTAGTGAGGAGAGCTGAGGTTCAACAGAACACTTCAACCCCTTTTGCCTGGGTAAAAGCAAATATCTCTCATAACTATGTCAAAGGAAAGAACCACCTTTCTGACATTATTCAGCTCAACAAAGGACCTAAATGTATCTTCTGGAGAGGCAACCAGCCACATAGATAAGAAGTCCCTATTTCTTTGATAGCTGATTCCAGTAGTTAATTGCCTATAAAACACTTGTTTTGCATTTATGTTGCAATTGTTCAGTTTCAGCTTTTAGTCATTAGTTTTCATTATGGTGGGGGTTTTTGCCAAGATTGAATTTTCTGAGGTTTTTGACATAAAAACATTCTTCAATACAATGAGGTTGCCTATGTCTGTTCTGCTAAACTAATTAGACTGAGTTCTTTAAGCTTCTCCCTGTAAATATTTTTTATTTCCCCTATAATATTTTTCACTCTCTTCTTTCTGTTATTTCAGCATCTTTGAGAAAACATGCACCAGAACTATACATTGTATTTCACTACCTGTCTCAGGAAGGCATCTGAATTCCTATTCATTACTCCAAATGTGCACACCTCTGGATCCTGTTAGTGTGGTTTTTTCCATAGTGTTATATTAGGACCCAGTGTAAACTCTATTTTTAGAATGGATCCAACTTATCAACATGTTCCCTTTGAGCAGCTTTCCTTTTCAATATTTCCTATTCCACTAATCTCTGTGTCATTTTCAAATGTTATCATCAATAATTTTGTATCAAATTTCAAAATATTAATGCAAACACCAAACAGAACTGGTCCCGTTGCTCACTACTGAGGAACCCCACCAGAAATATCCTTTCCACCCACACTTGGTGTTGACTCCACATTGATGATTTTTCTCAGATCTGTTAACTATCCAGATCTTAATCCACTTAACATAGCCTTACTGAACTTGCAGCTTGGATTTTGAGTTTTGTTAAGAAAGAAGAGTTTTTATAGGACTAAATCAAACAGCAGTAATAGGCAGTGCTTATTACATGTAGCCTTTCAGACAAATCTCAAAAGATTGTGATAGATTTGAAATAGTTCCTTCCTCACAAAAGAATGCAAAAAAATATATTGAATTGGGTTTGTTAACTACTTGAATCTGTTTGATTTTTCACTGAAGTATTTTAGATTGTATATGACTATGGATTAACATCTACGGACTGGTGGTCTTCTCAATCAAGTCTTGTAGCACTCCAAGGTTCAGAGCATCCAGATCTGCTGGCTCACAGATGGTCACCCTTCAGAGATAAGTGTACAACATCTGCCTCAGAAAGCATTTAATGATTCCCAAGCGACATCAGTCCACTTCTTTCCAAAAGTAGAGAAGTTATTGAAAAATGTTAACAATGATGCAAAGACAGGCAACTTACTGTTTCTTTCCGGCATGAGCCTGTCCCATTGTTATGGTTTCATAGACATGAACATCACTGGGATCAGCTACATCTTCTGCTTTCAGATATGTAACAGAAACAGTACTTGCTTCATCAAGTGTAAGAAAAATATTTACATACTTACATTTATTTGCACAATAATAGAATGTTAAAATGCCCCAGTAGTCATTACATAAAGATCAAATGTGAAACCTTATTATATACATCAGGAAAATTAGCTTTCCAATGAAATATGGCATGACCTTCAACTACTAGTATTCACAGCAGAGTCTATATTCAGCCATTCATACATATATTCATAAATTTGGAAATTGTAAATTACATCACAAGATGGATTCAGCCCTAGTGAATGCTGAATTCTATCTTTCACTTATGCACATCTATCACAAATAAATATTTGCTAGCACACCCATAGTATTTTCTTCAATGCTCACTCACTTCCTGATTAAATGCAGGTGGTTTTCATCCATAACTACTATTCAAATTCAAAAGTGAAAGTGATTTAGGAAATAAATTATGTTTTAGAAGTATATTTAGCGTCACATGTTTTGGTCCTCTCATTCAGATGTAAAATGTTCTCCTCTCTGTCTTCATTGTTTTCCATTCTGTAATCATAAACTTCGCAGTCAGGGCTGCAAATGAAGACCTATGGAGTGCTCTACTCCCCAGCACAGGCAATGAGCTGTCTTTGTCGCTGTCACATCCAGGGCAGTAGCCACATTAAAGACATTCATTTTCATGGCTGGTTATTACTATGTGATAAACTGAATGTTAAGACAAATACATTATCCCTGATGAGATGGAGAAGCTGGAACCAGAGGAAACTGAAGCAGGATACCAAGAGGACGGTCTGAAAAAATATTTGTGACAGAGGTCTGAAGAAATATCACAATACAAGATGGTGTTTCTTAAAATCAGAAGGAAAGAAATTAATTAATCAAGATGAAAAAGCCCAAATAGGAGTTTTCATTTCACAGGGATGTTATGCAGAAAGAATCAGCAAGGTTTAGAGTAAGCATGGACAGGAGAACCAAGAGAGAGGTACCAGACAACCACGCTGCTAGTTTACAAGCAGGATGGTTAGTTGAAAAGGCATTTATTGGAGACAGGAAGAAATGAAAGATACGTGATCTTTTTTAAAAAAATGTAATGTTTGAGCTCCTTGGTAGGTATCTACAAGGAGATTTCAGAAGATAAAATGGAGATTTTAGTTTGCAAATCTAGGATGCAAATCTGAAATGAAAATGTATCTGTGTGTCATCTTCATGGAGATAGCAGAGAGATAGGAAATGAGGGAGTAACCGAGGGGATCCAAAGCCTGCCCGCATAGCAAAAGTGTGGAATAGGACTCTTTAAAAGGAGAAAAAAAATAATTAAAAAATGACCAAAAGAGGACAGACACTCACGAGTGAAGAAGATTTCAAGACAAGTACAGCTAGTGATATTAAAGCTGGATGACAGATCATAAAAAATGAAAACTGGCTATGTTTTGGCAAAACTCCTGCCTCTCCTCTACATATTCAGGTTTAATGTAAACTACTTGTCCAGATAATATTCAGTGGATCTGAGATTTTCCTGTCTCTTGTGCATTACTCCATGAGGATATGATTGCCTCCAAAGTGTTTTTATGGGTTTAGGATTGGTTCAGCTTGTTTAGACCATCAATCTCAGAGGCCATAAATTAACAAAGACTTTCTTGGGTTACAAATTATTTTAGTTTAATGATACAGACCATCCCACCCATCACAAGACCTTCATAGTCAGATTTCAGCTAGCCGGATCACACTCTGAAAGCATTTCCTGCTCTTTTTTTCTTTTTAGAGTGGCTAAAGTAGTAGATTAGGGTCCTAATCTAGGAAAGTTAATTAATCTCCAGCTGTAAAGCTAGGTGAACCCACCCTGACCAAATATTTCATATAACACATTAGCACAAATATCAATCATATTTCACAGCACATCTGATCTTTATATTTTGTTGTTACTTTTACTCTTTCTGAAAGAAAATTACTATGCACAGAAAAAAACCCCAAAGCCAACAATCAGCACTCTACATATCAATTAACCAATCTAAAAATCATTGCTGCCTTGAAGAACTGCAAAAATCTTTTAGATGTTTTGTATAACTAAAAATCCTAAGGATCACTTTGCAAAGTAAACAAATACATGTATGTTCACAAATACTTTTAGGAAAAATGTCCTGCACACTGGAAATCAAACTTGCTACAGTTACAGACATGAGCTGGATGAAGACAGAAACTGCAGTGCCACCACTGGCTTTGGGAGTGATGTTCTTCCTTCCTGCTCAATCTACAGCTCCATGACAATGCCAGAGTCTCAGCATGTTTGACCTATCAGCAGCTTGCAAGTTTCAAAAGCCTCTTTCCCTGTTTTCAGACATTACTCAGACACAGGAAAATAAAAAATATTTAGGCTCCTAATTGCTAAAATTCCTTTGGAAAATACACTGTAGGCTCCCATGGCACTTAGATTATTTTCAAGATATTACTAAAAGACAGTTTTTAAAAAGCCTTTAAAATTAATTAATACAACCAATGAACAATCAAAACAATTTTAGTATGGATCTAAGGAAAGAAATAAAAAAGAAGTATTTAGCGCTGTGCATGAATCCTTAGCCATACTGCAAACTGAAAGTTCTTTATTTTTTCCAATACTCTGAAAGTGTAATTTATAAGAAATACTTATTTGTTCTTGTGCTGAGACACTAATAATGACACTAGCACTCTAACCAGTGATCATAATATATTTTATGATGTCTAATATAATCTTTACATAGGAAAAGTATTCACAGCCATACTCATGAAAACATCCTTTTGGAACAGATGGTAGATAACCTAAACTATTAGGTCCATTTTAATCAGAAATCTGAAATATTCTGTTAACTGCTGTACAAGTCTTGCCCTGGAAAGAGAAGCTAATTAAATGAATGTAGAAATAAATTTAAAAAGATCTTGTCTGGATCCTTTTCTGCAGGACTTGGTATGAACATGATGCATCCCACCTCCAGCGTAATGGAAAGCAAAGAGCTGTGGCCAATTTCTTTAACAGATCCACTGCAAAAGGTAAGTACTACACCTCTGAAAGAGTATCTGTGACTCTCTATTTTGCACCTGTGTATTCTTCATCCACAAAAACCCCACATGGCAGCAGAGAAGAGGGCATATTTGAAAACCTCATGTTGGAAACGGTAGGATGAAAGGCAACGTTTTCACTAGTCTTCAAGCAGAACAGACACAGACAAATTGGTTTACCATCATAAAACTTGGTATTAAGATGACAGCAAACAGAATAACAAATACTAATACTAGCTTTTGTTTCTTACTGTGCATGTTTCATTTTTGCTTTTCATATAGTGTCATAAAGACATTAACTTGTATCAATATCATTAATTGTTCAAAACAATTCTTGCTTGCAATCTCATGTGCAATTAAAAAACAGCTCCAAAAGCACTTCCAGTAGCTGAAAAATCACTTTCTGTTGAAAATTGAGTCCTCTTGAAGATCTGTGTAAAATGCACTCTTAAATATTACCTTTTCAGGTTCATTTCTCCCAAAAACCACATACTCAGGAATATATATTGCAACATGGAGCCAAATTTGCAACCCAGCTTCTGCTGAAGTTAAAGATGATCATTATAAGACCTAATTCTTCATTTCATTATGCATCACACTAACAGGTTCAATAGATCTTTATGCTGGTGCAAACAGTTTTGTTATTTATAACCACTTTCAGATGACTTTACAGTATGGATTTGAACTTACACAAATGAAGATAATAAAATTACCTTTTTTCTTAAATAATCTAATCAAGGTAGTCTACTAATTTAAAATTAATGGGATGGAATGAAAATGTTGGACAGTTTCAAAATAAATTAAGTGTGGAACCAGGTTACGTTTAATCAAGCTGTCATGCAAATTAGTGGCTTCCAGTCAGTGAGTACTATTTAAAGAACTTCTTTGCTAGTGAAAATGTTTTTGGAACCATTACAGGTACTATCTACTTTAACAAAAAGGCAGGTGAATGCTAAAAAGTACAGCTCCCCCAGTACCAGGTTCATAATTACAATATTGTAAAGCTTTGCTAGAGAGGGAAACTCCACATCAGTCTACTGGGGGAGGGGGGTCAGCTATAGTAAATATTTTCAGAAAATAACTCTTAATCTGCAATATTATACACTGCTGCCAGAACAACAACAACAAAAAAAAAAGGAAAAAAAAAGCAAACAAAAACCCCCAAAACCAAACCAAATCAACCAACCAAAAAAAATTATATAAGGACATGATT
Source organism: Aptenodytes patagonicus (assembly GCF_965638725.1). Lineage (NCBI taxonomy): Eukaryota > Metazoa > Chordata > Aves > Sphenisciformes > Spheniscidae > Aptenodytes > Aptenodytes patagonicus. The sequence continues at coordinate 57,284,057 of NC_134953.1, read as the reverse complement.
CTTACAGGAAGAGAAACGCAGGAAATGTCCCTTTCTGCAGGAAATGAAGCTGTAAGAAGCAAAAGTCCCCCCCCGATGTCACGCCTTCTACCAGCATGTCAGCCTGGGCTCCCGGACTTGGCTCCAGGCCACCCCAGGGCACTTGCTGCCACTCAGGTCAGGTGCTCGACAAGCGCCAGCAGTGAATAATCAGCAGCAGGCACTCAAGCTGCACATTCCTGATACCGTTCCTTCCCAAGACTTATTATCTTCTAATAACTACAACCAGCCCTATGAAGGCATCACCTATTAAAAATGGCCAAAATTATACTTCAGTACTGCCAATGGCACTTATTTGTTAATTGAGTGGTGCTCTTTATTATCAACTGATTACACTAACTGAGGTACAAGATGCTGTAACTTTATAAAAGGATTGACAACGTCAATAATCTGTGTGCTGAATTACTGTTGTTATTTTAGATGAAGATTACTGAATCTCATCCAGATGAAGCAAAAGAACATTCTTGATTCTGCCATCACACAGGTACAGATGTATTAAAGAACATACATATGTAGTCAAATTAATATTCTTAAATAGAAAAAGGAATAATTTATTCTGCTATGAATATATTTGTATTGCTCTTCTGCACCCAGTCAAACTTTTTACTAGCAGATGTGCTTTGGATATTGTAATTTATCTGCTTCTAACTTATGAATAATGTGTCAAGTCCTCTCCAAAGACAGCAAATGGTTGCACAGAAACTGTATTCTAGGTAACATAAACTTTGATCAACAGTAAATACTGCACATCATTTGCTGCTATAAAAGATAATATTACTTTGTACTATTACAATGTATTATCTTCCATCTAAGAGTTCAAAAGGTTTGCAAAAAATGTTAAGAATCTAAGCTTATTCCACTTCCCCCCGCCTCCCCAAAAAGAATCACAGGAATTTCAAACATACTCATATTTAGTGAACATCTGAAGCTTTATGCCTATGTTTTGTTGGGTGGTTGGTTTTGGTTTATGTACTTACAATTCTAAGCATTGCATCCCAAAAATATTTTATCATGAGTTGTAATCTTAGTGAGATAGTGGATTCTCCTCACGATTTATTGTAGCTATATAAGCAGGTCAACTGTTCATACATTTGACATCAAAATACCATTTAGACTCCATGGATGACTACCTGAATATCTCCTCCCATTTAGTCAGTACTTGAGTCTTGGCTCCTGGACTGACTTGGCTCTTCTGTGAGTTATGGCTTCCTCAAGTCACAGAGATAAATGCACTGAACCATCCTTAACGTTATAGTCCACTTTTCTACACAAGCATTATTTTCATGAACACTTCAAAGCAATATTCCTTCTGATCCTTCAGTTGGTTAATCTTGTAAAAAGGCAATGTATTTGAATGTGTCTAAAATACTAAAAAGTATGCTTTTCAAGACAGTCATTCCAGAAGTATCATATTTCAATTAAAAATAAATTTTGTTATATAAAATCTTCTCCTTCACTGTTCACTTTAGCTAGCTAATATATAAAAAAGCAGGAATCAGCATAGTCCACTGGAAATGTGAAGTTTCACAAGTTATTTGAATTAAGTCCCAAATACATATGCAGTGTTCAGGGTTATTACTATTTTCATGAACAGAATAATGTGTTTCCTGGACATGAATAGCTTCATTGCAGGGAAATTCATTGCTTCATAGGGAGGGAAAGGTGAACTACTACTGGGGAGAGAAGGCCATAGATACAGGAAAAAATAACATGCAGGCCGTAAAACTATTCTGGTATGCCAGTTACCTATATTTAGAAAGATCAGGCATCCTAAGATATTAATTATTTATATTACCATTTAAGCCTTATTGGTATTTATCAAAGAATGCATGTAAACTTGAAATATTTACACAAAAGTACTGTGCTCAATGAGATGAATATCACAGAAAGTGCTCTTTACACCTCCAAAACCAAGGTGCATTTTAAATCCCTTACCCGTTGATAAAATCAGTACAAATGAATCACAAATGTTTTACAGAGACAAAAAAAAAACAACAACATGATCAGATATTTGGATATAATACATGAAAGAGGAAGAGGAAAAAAAAAATCCAAAAACAATTCTGCAATTCGTAGGAAGTGATCCCAGCACCCTGAGCATACCCCAGGTCACCAGACTGTCACCTGCATGCGGGGGTTGGACCATGCCAGGCTGCCTAACTCGGCCACACCAGCACCACCAGCACCATCGCTTTGACCACACTCCCTCTGGCTATCGCAGCCTGGGTGAAAGCTGCAGGTTTTATAATCTCCTGAGAAAAGCATGCAGCTCTATATAAAAAAAATCAGAAAATTCAACTACCGTATCTATGCTAAAGGCTCTCGGATCTGCTCCACTCCACACCTGTGCCCCAAGTTTAATTTTAAATTTTGAACAGTTTTTCGCATTTCATAGATACTCATGACAGGGTCAGGGGCACTCGTGATGCCTCACCTCCTCTTCCTCTGCCCTCACCCCCCCCTTCTTCTGCCCTCGCCCCTTCATGTCCTTGCACTCACTGCAGACAGCATCAACCGCTCCACCTCTTATTGGGGATTATAAGCCAAATTTCTCCCCCTTTTGCTTTGTGCTAATCCCCCATCTTCTGTTATAGCTGGTCTGTAAGAGGCAGAGTTGGGCAGTGCTGCACTCGTGGCTCCCCCAGAAGGTCCCGTGGGAGGCTCAGCCCAACGCATCCCCCCCAGGCTGGGGCAGCCCTGAGCTGCAGCCTACCACAAATGACCAAGTTATCTGAATTTAATTTGCAGGATGTGTTTTATCTTTAGCACATACACCTTCATACTACCAGAAATGTAACATAAAGAAGGTTTATGCAAGTAAAAAAAAAAGTCACAAATTAAATACAATTAATTAAATTAATTTTAAACTAATTTCTAGCCATGTGCAAGACTCTATACTAAAAAAAAAAAATAGCTGTGACAAAAGATATACTTTGTTTTCTCTTCCTCTGCTATTTAATAGTCTCAGAATGAAAAGTCTAGTACAATTTCCTAGTCCAATTGTTCCAGCCGGGGGGAAAATTGCTCATCATAATTAGGCCACCTTCATAACGTATTTACTCATCACCTGGTCTCCTGTGAATGTGACCAAAGCTCCACACCTGTGAATTGGTGACCTATTCCTTCACCACTGGTCATTTTCCCACCATCTTCTCCTCTCACCTGAATTTGATCCCACTATGCACTTGTTCACTGTCGCAGACAGAAAAGCAAGGTTCACCAACTACAGAGAAAAATATATAAAAGATTGTTTGCTTTTCATGACCATGGAACCTGTACATGCAGTTTTCCTGGCAGGGCTTTGCTAGTGCGTGCTGGGTGACATGGGATGATGCCCTGGGTCTGGGTGGGAATGCCCCAGGACCCACTCACCCATCGGAGCCGCAGGGCTGGGGTGGTGTAAAGCTTGGTGATGGACCTGCAGAGGAGCAGGGAAGGACTAACCCAGCGCCCTGCCACAGCATGTGTGGCCTACTCAGTTGTCATAAGCCTGTTATCTTTCACAGCATTGGGGAATTACTCTTTCCAGTGTACTTAATATGTCTGGTGTATTGATTATTTATTGGTAAATATTCTTTTCAGCTATATGTGCCCTTCATTTTATCTGCCAGGCAGAGAATTAAAGTTCTGTCAAAAACAGAAGTTGCAATCCAATCTTGATTGTGGGGAGAGAAGCAGCTGGACCACTGCCGCAAGTTGGAAACTGTTGTTTTGATCCCTTCCCTGAAGTAACACAACTTTCATATCTTTTTAAAAAAAACTAAATATATACACAAAATTGTCTCATACATGAACACTGCGGAAAGTGAACGGAGCTCTCCAATAACAGAAAGTCTTTCAGATGATCTTCCTATGATCCTATATTCTTTACTGTGAGAGTGATGAGACACTGGAACAGGTTGTCCAGAGAAGCCGTGGACGCCCCCTCCCTGGAGGTGTTCAAGGCCAGGTTGGATGGGGCTTAGAACAACGTGGTCTAGTGGAAGGTGTCCCTGCCCATGGCAGCGGGGTTGGACTAGATGATTTTTAAGGTCCCTTCCAACCCAAACCATTCTATGATTCTATAAAAATTGGAGACATTGCTTTATACAGAGGACATGAAATATTTAATTGAGTATGTTTGAGTAATTATCCAGAAACAACTACAATGTTTGACCTGGCCCCAACTCGCACGCCTGCCCAGGAGAAGTGCCGCTGGTGCAGAGCCGGCAGCGGGTCCCTGCAGCAGCTGGACCTGGTGCTGCTGGGTGGCTCCTGCCTGGAGCTGCTCCAGCCCCTCACTCCGCGTCCACAGCCCAGCAGTTCTTTAACTGTGAGGTTAATGAAGAAAAAAAAGAACAAAAAGCCCCTCTCTGCAAAAGTCGGGGTGAGGGCTACGTATATGTCTTACTAGTAGGTAAGTTTTCAGTTTTTTCTAATAAGCAGCGTGTGTTTCCAAAATCCTGGAGGGTGACAGTCTCGTATAGGTTGGGACAGGATGCTAATCTTCTGATTTCTAGTTGAATTGTCAACTCAACAGTTTACTTCATGGCCCCTCTTTCTCCAGAAACAGCCCTAAAGGACTTCCAGAGTTAATGGTGCATGGTGTAATTCAACACACCAACATCTTCTGATATGTTCCAAATAATTTTCACAATTATTTGGACAGTGTACACTATGTTTCTCAAGCCATTATGTAAATTTACACCCTAAAATGCTTTACAAAGACAAAAACTTCCTGAAGAATTAAAGTAACTTGAATGATAAAGGTTGGGATTTTCTTTGTGGAGAGGAATATAATGATAATTTCTATAGCAGAGGTATGCAAGTTAGCTTTCACGTGTTGTTATAGTACACTTAAAAGATTTTGAAGGTCACAGTGGCTTCCTACAATCACTGCCCACAGCACCTAAAAATCTATTTACACATCATAAAACAGGAACTGCGATATGAGAGATGCTTAATACCTGAAAGAAAACTTTAGACTGATCAGGGTTTTTTTCACTGTTTATATTAGCATTTCAATGACATTTTTAATATTTAATTTTAGATTTACTTAATAACTGTCTTGAACAAGAATTATTAAGAGAATTTACACTGCTGAAGTGGGAGTGTGATTAGAAGTTAGAAGTAGCCTGGTGAGTCCAATCATAAAAGGTGTGCCTTAAGTGCTGCGATACAATTTAACTTGTATCGAGATGACCTAAAGTAGTAGCTAGACAGTGAAACACTTTAACACTTCTCTCCATATAACACATTTAAAAGTACATGATTTTGCCAGTTTACCGATTTAATTCCTATGATAAATTCAAGAAAATTATGACATAACACATCAAGATAAATGCATACATGCTTTTAAGGAATTAACCTATAATTCTGTAAATATTATATTATACCACCATATTAAATTTATAAACAAAAATATTTAGCATTAATATTATACAAAGAAATGTTTTAATTATTGCATTATTATGTATTATTTCATTCAGTAAGCAACACAATACCTGCAAAACTACTGCATTTTTAGCTCCCACTGGTATGAGATTTTTCATCACATCTATTAAAGTACATAACTAAGCTAACTCAATACTTTATAAGCACAGATCCTAAAATAAGTCAATTTAATAATGTAAGTCCTTTCTGAGACCTACATATACAGTTGTGCTCATTTTTTAACTAATTGAGTTCATCTGATCCAAATCCCTCATTAAAAGCTGCTATATTATGATGGTTAGGAACAGAATAACTGAAATAATTGCTTTTAGACCTGATAGAGTTACCTATTTGAAATCATGCTTTCAGTAAAGCTGGGTTCATTTATCTTGCAGAAAAGACCTCAGCCTTTCAGATTTTGTGACACAGTAGACAAACACAGAAGACAGCGCTTTTATTTATCTGTTTATTTTTGCCAAGACATCCATTCTTCTCGCCGCCTTTGGAAACTTATTATTGCCTCAGCTCAGGATATCAAATTATTTTGGGATTTCACTGAGACTTGCATTCAATCCACTAAAGACTTTAAACATTCAAAGTCTGGGACAACCTCACCTGTAATTTATTTCAAAGTGTGTTGACACTGTTCAACCTCTTTTAGGACCATTTCCCAATTTCTGTTATAATTAAGCTAAAAGCATCTTATCAATCTAAGAATCTGGTAGAGCAAGTCATCTTCTGCTCCTTAAGTTTACCTTCATTTATATGCAAGAAACCAAAAAATCTTTAGGAAATGCTTACACAAGCATGATTTGAGGGACTGACACAAAGATGAGTCAACACAACTTCTAGAATTTAAAAAAAAAAACAAAAACAAAAACCAAAAACAAACAACAAACTCTTTGAAAGCTGTGTTACTTAAATGTTTATCTTTGGTTAAACTCCATGTTTTCCTCTCAGCATCAAAGCACTGGTCCCGCCACCAAGCATGGGGTACCAAAAGGCTGTTCAGCTCTTGCGGCAGTCATTGCGTGAACATCACATTGGCAGAAGCCAATGCTTCCATGTGCACTCTGTAGTCCAAATAGATCAGAGCCCTGCAGACTGCCATCCCCTCACAGTGGATAACCCAATAGCTTGGTGCAATCACTGACTTCTGCCACCTTCACTTCAGTTCTGGATTTTCTGGAACTGGCAGAAATGCTATATGGAAGATTATCCATCCTTTCACCCCTCCTCTGAGGCACCTGAACCTCTACTGTTCTCCTTCATGCTCCCATGGGTCATGGCATGGGACTTATTCTCCTCCTCTCCCCCACTGGCAGGAAGAAGTTCTTGACTTTTATTCAGCCAATTTGGAGAAAAATAGCAGTTCCACATCTTGCTGAGTCTTCAGTGCAGTATGGCCCATTAATTTGGACTTCACAGTCTGCTTCACCTATACCTTTCTGAAGCCTCACCAGAGAACCTGTGAGCCCATTTCACGAGCCAGGTGCCACTGAAGTAAAGGACACTGAGCCAGGACACCTTCTGGGTGATGCATCATGGACCCAGGAGATGCATCACGGACACATGGTCTCTCAGAGGAGTCTCAGTGTTGGCAGGTCCAGGGCTAGAAAAGCAGGAGAAGCAACTGCGGAGGCATTAACCATCCCTGTCCTCCACTGGGAAGGGGCTGAGGCAAGTACCGTGGTTCCAAAATGCAGTACACAGCCATGACAACAATTTCCATTCATTATCGAGCACAGTACTGCTCTTAGCACAGACCTTACTCTCTGTACACGCACAGGCACCCTCCCCAGCTCTCACACCCACCGCCAACCATGGGAGCTTCTGACCATCATGCTGTTCTATAACACAATACAGAGAATGTGATCTGATATTAAATTACATCAGTAATAATATACACTTTATTTTGAACTGTGTCACAAACATAAAATGTGTTTATTCCAAGACTGCAATGTACCACTTACCAAAAGTATTGGCTTCAATATTTAACATTTTCATTTTTCCATCACGCATTTACAGCTCTATTTTAAAATTAAGTGACACCACAATTTACTGAAAGCTAAGGTGTCGTGGTTTAACCCCGCAGGCAGCTAAACACCACACAGCCGTTCGCTCATTCCCCCTCGCCCAGTGGGATGGGGGAGAGAATCGGAAAAAAGGTAAAACTCGTAGGTTGAGATAAAGACAATTTATTAGGACAGAAAAGGAAGGAAAAATAATAATAATAAAAATAATAATAAAAATAAAAATAATAATAATAATAAAATATACAAAACAAGTGATGCACAATGCAATTGCTTACCACCTGCCAACCGATGCCCAGCCAGTCCCTGAGCAGCAGTCACCGCCCCCCAGCCAACTCCCCCCAGTTTATATACTGAGCATGATGTCATATGGTATGGAATATTCCTTTGACCAGTTTGGGTCAGCTGTCCTGGCTGTGCCCCCTCCCAGCTTCTCGCTGGCAGGGCATGAGAAGCTGGAAAGTCCTTGACTAGTGTAAGCACTACTTAACAACAACTAAAACATCGGTGTGTTATCAACATTATTCTCATCCTAAATCCAGAGCACAGCACTGTACCAGCTACTAGGAAGAAAATTAACTCTATCCCAGCCAAAACCAGGACATAAGGTTATGTCTAGAGGTCCTGTGTCAAGTTGAACATTTCTAGTGGGTAGCATCACAATCACAAAGAATGGGCAAACTTAATGCATTCATTTACACCCTCCCCCATTAAACTTCTTTCTGATAATTATAAACTAGTAAATTGGCATGTTGGTATCAGGAAGCCAGCCCACAGAAGCACTGTTTCCCCTGAAGGCTGAGTCCCAGCCAGATCCTCTCACCCTGCTCCCAGCAACACTGCCTGCTGGCTGTCACTACATCTCATTATCTCACACTACACATTTTACACAGGATTTCACCTTATGGCGGAGGAGTGCCCACCAGCTGATAATTCATAGCTATGAAGAGCTTTCCAGACTAGCAACAGACCATGAAGAAACATCAGAAGATGTGGAGACCAGAGCCACCCAGTTGAATGCCCCAGACCAGACCCCTTCGTGACTTCATGCAATGTGCACAGTGACTATGGCTCTGATGAACATTTAGAGTCCAAGCTAAAATTTTGGGCACACATGTCAAAATGACCAGAGAAGACAAGTGCCCGTGGCAGCATTTTGGCACCTGGGCACCACCCTGCAGCAATGCCAACCTTTGCTCTGCAAACACCCGCACTGGGTAGCCCCCCAGGGACGCTGCGCCCTGCACCCGCCCAGCCACGCACGCTCCTGCTGTGTACACAAGCGGTGGTACCCGCCTGCCCTGGTCAGAGCCCACCCAAAAGTTAAAAAGCTCTTGCACTGATTTTGAAGGTTGTTTTTGAAGGTCTTCTGGCTCCCTGAAAGAGCTGCCCCAAGTTCAGACCAGCACACGTGCTGGGGATGGTGAAGCAGCAGGACTGGCTGCTTCAGACCCTTTGGGCTGGCGCACCCTTCCTGAGAGTGCTTCTGCTGCCACCAAGTCTCTTACTTTGAAAGAAGAGAGTAAACTTTCCCGAATTAAAACAAACCAAAAATTGCAGAGAACAAGCACGTGCTGCTTGTTCCTGTGCTTCTGATCCCGAGTGAATGAAGTGCTCTAACATGTTGTCTCTGCAAACTTCCACCGATGTTATTAAAACCCAGAGCTAGTAAAATGGAAGTAAAATCTCTTCATAGATATTTCAGTACTTAAGCTGGTAGCTTATTAAAACCTACTAAAAAATTATTGGAGTTTTCACACAAGGGCTGTACTGGACTACCTGCTCAGATTTTAAATACACTTAGCTGTCCCAATGAACTTTATTCTTCCACATACAAAGCCTACTGGCATATGGACCATTTTTTTACAACAGGGTAGAACGGCAAGTGGAAGAGAAAGTTCTAGGCAACCAGCATGGCCAAGCAGAAAGAGGGGAAAAAATGGTTTAGAAAAATACTCCTTCATTTATGCCAGCAAATTTTTTGTTCCACAGCAGCACAAAACAATTTATTCTGCAATGCTTTCCTGTTTTCACATGGCTTCTACCTTCACCATAACCCAGAGGCTGCTGGAGCTATCTATAGCTACTAGGAGCATTGCTTTTCCACACGCGCTGTGCAGCCACAACCAAACCCGAAGGGAGCACCTTTCCAGAGCAGGCACCGAAGGTACCGCTGAGGAGGCATGCCAGCGCGCTGGAGTAAGGAGTCTGTTCTATTTTAAATGTTCTTCTACAACTTCTACATAAAATGAACAGCTTTAATATAAAAAAAAAACACCCAGCACTAAGTCTATAAAAAATACATATGTGTGCCTATATATATATTATTTTAGTTAGAAATTCATCTACTGTGCTGAGGAAAAAGTAATGATTTTCCTGTAAGTCAATAGCTACCAGGCGGATGGACGGATGGATGGATGGATGGATGGATGGAGTACCCTTTTTCACCACGTATTAGAAATGTAACAAAATAAACACACTGAATCACCAGCTTCCTACTTCCCTGTGTGTGTTCCTGGACACCAAGCAAAGGCCCATCTGGCATGGCGGGTTAGGATAGGTCCTTCTGCAGGTGCCCAGCCCAGCCTCCCCGAGGAGCTGGGAGCTGTTTGCTGCTGGGGCGAGGCGGGATGTAACCGCTACTTATTTTTGCATAATCACATACACCTTAACCACACTAAATCAGAACTTTGTTTGAAACTTCCCCTTCCCTTCTTCAATCATGTTTCCTTGGAGAGAACTGTCCTCCATGTCATTCTTGGTTAATTAAATACACTAAATCTGTAGCCGGTAGCAAAGCTACAGTGCGCTTCTAGATTTGTGGTTTACAGATGCTCCCCTCTCCAATCAGTAAGAAATGGGAGTGTGGTTTCACAGTTTTGTTTTCTTCTTTAACTGGTTATTTATAACTCTTACCTGGTCCTGCTTCCCACCAGTTCCTATTGCTAACCTGCCTGGAAGCATCCCAGTGCCTCTCCGCTCTCCGCTGACAACAGCATCATGCCACTGACGTCGGTAGCTCTGGAGCTCCTTACCAGGACCGTGCTTTGAAGAAACACATCTCCTCCGTACCTAACAGCATCTAAAGCAAGCCTGAACAGTTGTGCAGTGCAACACAACAAACCTGTCAGTCAGTCCTTTCCAAGGAAATAAAGGGCAAAGGTCTGCATCATCTTCTTCATACCCGGAATAAATTTAACAGGAGCAGTCATGTCAAGTGAAAATCAGGTGGTCGGAAAGGGAGGACTTCAGTCTCAAGTGCTGTTTTATGATGGTGAATTATATTCAGTTTAAAAACATTTTTAGCTTGAAGCCAGTGAAATATCAAAGGCATACAACTGTACAGTAAATTATGTATGCCTATGTTTTGTAGAGGGAATAAGGTTCCTGCCTACTTTTGACAGATTTGCATTATGTAAATTTAGCAGGCATATCACAGATGCTACACTAAACTGGACCGTTACCATATTCCTGTATATTTACATAAGTATAGAAAAAAAAATACAGCGCATATATATAAATATATAGAATTTCCTTCATTTACATTGACATTTGCATGAGAAAAATTACCGGAGATTTCTGCAAGAAGTATTGTATGTTAATGAGATATTTTCCAAGACAAAACTGTTACTGCTAACAGTTGGATTTTCTCTTTGTTTTAATTATGCATGACTAATGATAGCTGTTTGGCTGTCTGACCACCAGATTGTCTGCTGTTGCCAAGGGAAAATCTTTTAAAATAGATTGACTGTTTTTCTGTTATAAAACAGAGCATGTTCTACTTCATGTTATATTTTTTAACAGTTTTGCAGTTATAAAAATCAAAACTTGAGTTGAACTCACTGGTGGGTCATTCTCAAAGTCACCACCAAATCTCTACTGGCGTTATAAGTAATACACCGTACAAAACCAGAGCTACAGCTAAAGCTACTGCAGACATCTACTGGCTCCATGTGCTGTTACGTATACGGAAAGTACTACAGAAAGAGTTCCATGAAACACTGCTGCAACGGCATAACATTTTATTTGGCCTATTTTACATATCCACCTACATGCAAATGCAGGTGCACTAATGAATCCAGCCTGCTCTGGCGTCTCCGCCAGCTTTAATGCTAGGAAAAAACTGTGCATCCAGTCAGAGGAAGAAATATTTTTTCTACCGAGTTTAAAAAATATTTGAAAAAAGTAAAAAGAAGATAGCTTGATGGTTTCTGATACGGTAGGTTAAAGGTGAGTGGGATTTGGTACACCTGTGCAGAACACCAGAGCACTGCAACCTCAGCCAGCTCCAAGAGCGAGGGTCTGCTCAGGCTGTACTCTGCCATGCTGCATACAGGGGTGAGTGCCCAGCCACCCAGCAATGCACCCTATGCAATGGCACACCTGTACCAAGCAGCCCAGCAGAGCTATTCAGCCCCAGCGAAGAGTCACCCTGGCCCCACTACATGTCTCTGCTCCAGAGCTGGCTTAGCGGTGAGGGCTTGGGATGGCTGCCCCACACTAACAGCATGGTGGAGGCACAACTACCGACAAGAGACAGAGGAGGCACTGCCCCAATGATTACAGACTTAAGTAAGCACGTCACAAAGTTAGCATCAACCTTGAACTGACATCTGGGTTGAGTTGGGGGGAATGGAAATTTTGCAAATTTGAGGAGTTACTTCCTCTGCTTCCAAGTGGGACCTTTCTTTTCTGGTAAGTACGTGGATTTTGTACTGATCATCTCTGCTCAAAGGCTGAAAGAGAGCCAGAGCTGAAGAGGACTCTGAACACCCTACCTCTGCCAACAGGCAGTGCCTTAGCAGAGGAGTATTTAACAAACATTTCTCCCCATGTTGCTCATGAGGAACAGCATTCTTACGGGAAGACAAAGTTTGTCTTTCAACCTTATCTATGTGGATCATTTTGACTCACAGATGCAGCAAGGTAAAGGAGCCAGCAGCTCTGGTACCAGAGGCCTGTGGATGGATACAATCAATTAACCTGATCGATTAGTGCAATGTTACCTCATCGCAGGCAAGTCCACTGCCGCCGCTGTCACCTGCAAAATCTTACTGAATTTATCCAGAGCTGTGGTCAGCCAGATTAACCTGCCCTTGCCTTACTTTACTTTGCTGGCTTGAACCCCTCTAGTTCTGAAAAAAATGTTGTTTATTCTCAGACCATGCTGCTCCTTGCCCTGCACCTGGGGTATTCTGAAGGGGGTGGCCAGCGGCGGGGCAGTGGCTTACTCAGTGGCTAGAGCAGCACGGATGCTGTGCATCACCTATTCCTTCTCATTCCCTTACCATGAAGAGCGACAACCCCATTATGGAGGAGTGCAAGAGAGGATCCTTTGAAAGGATGGCCCATGATATTAAAATACTATAGTATGTGTGCAGGACTGGCAGTTGGCATGGGCCAAAGCCATGCCAGGGAGAGGGAACAACATGGGCAATAGCCTGCCAGTGCGTGAGTGCTCCCCGACCCTGCCTGGCCAAGCCAGGACATGCCAGTCTATGTCTGGGACCTGCCTGCCTTCATGGGAGGAGTGCAAGCCTCACTGTACCCATCCATCTCTGCAAGCATCAAAAAGAGCTGAAATGTCTCCAGATTGATTCCTTGAGCTTTCTGCAGCACAGATTTTAGTTTCCAAACACAGTGTTGGGTCAAATTTCTGCCAGGAGAGACAGTGGTAAGCCAGTACTGCGTGCCGCTGATTGGCCTGTGAAACAAGTCAGCCTGAACCCCCAAGAATTGTTTCCCTGGGATATCGGCTACAGTCAACTCTTACGCAAGATGACAAGGAGAAAGTAATTTAAGTCTCTGTTTTTTCCTCAACAGAACAGCCCTTCGGAACAAATTCTGTTTTTCATTCCTTACTGATTCCTTGTTTTGTTAGTTCCTCTGCAGAACATCTGAAACATTTGCGGTCGTTTAAAATTATAAATTATTTTAATTTACTCTGAATTTATTTATTATTACTGCACAGACAAGAGGCAAGCGCCATAATGTGCTTGTTTAATAATTGGCAGGGATTTGGAACATGAATGTCTTGCCCAAACAACAACTTAATTTTTTTTTTGGGGGGTGCACATATGTCTACATGTACCACAGTCACATTTCAGAGAGATAGAAACAAAGCTTTACATAGCCAAAAAATTTATGATCCTGAACTCCGCAAGAATACCAAAAGAGTATGGAAGTCAAGAAATGTACCTTTTAAAGTCATAAAGGAAAGAAGAAAATTTTTATATTTATTACACCACCGGTTCCTCCATAAACATATCTGCATTTATACATGGGTGCACACAATTGTATCCAACACTGGCATGTGGACATGCATCAGAGGCACTGTGATGCTAGAATATACATAGTATCTTAAAATTTAAATATGATATATACACTTGATATTCACCTGCTATTCATACTGCAAAACTTTCATTCCAAATGCCCAATTCTCAGTAATATGAATGACAACGGACAGAGAATGTTCAGCAGATATGTCACCAGCTTTCCATCACCACTGTTGATCCTTTGGCAGAGACTGTTGGCTATAAAAGGCAGCTTTTCTTGGAAGAGAAGCCAAAACCAGCAAGTAAGTCCCAAGCTCCAAAAGTCATTAGTCCCCCTCAGCAATTTAAATATGAATTAGGCACCTACATGCCCCTGAGAACCTGAACAGCTTCAGAGTTGAAGCCTGCTTGACCTTCTTGACACAGGTGCTCAAGCCACACAGGCACCTTCAGTGATTTTGACCGGAGCAGCTGGATGTTCCTCAGGACCACTGATCTGGGAATGCACGGGATTTCATAGCTCAAGAAGTGTTGGCAAGGAGCCCCCACAAAATAAAATACATGATGATGACCATAAAACTGTAGTTTCATTCTTGAGCGCCTGGAGTCAGGGGAAGCAGATGCAGGAACTGGAAATGGTCCCAGCAAGGTTTCATCTGGTCAGGACTCCCCTGCACCCATGGTAAGGCACTGATGTGCTTTACTGGGAAAGGGGAAGTCTGATCTGAAAATGAGAATGTTTTGAAAGCCAGAGAAGCAGGAGACGTGGGTTTGGCTGTTGCTGCCAAACCTCTCCTGCCAAAACAGACTTCATTCCCATACCAGAGACTGATTTCAGAGACCCTGCATTTGGTATCCCTAAGGGGACCCAGATTAGAAAGATAATGTTAGGTGGACATCTCTCCCTTGAACTGTCAACATTCATCAGAGGAGAGCCGTGGTGGAGAACAGGGAGCATCCCATTTTCCAATATGAGTGAAGAAGATGGCACACAGCTGGGAAAGTAATTTTCAATAGACAGTGAGAACTGTGATCTCTGTGAAGCTCCAGGGAGCCTCAGTGAAGCATTGAGTCATCAGTGCCACACAAGGAACAGCATTTCTCCAACACACTGCCTTGCATGCCTCCTATGCCACCCCGGGGGTGTCACAGTCAAAAAGCTCGGTACCTCTCAGGGGAGGCAGAAGTCATGCTTGCTGCATTTGGGGCAGCGGCTCTCCCAGACAAGGACACTGAGAGACACGGAGGATGCCAGGATCTGCTCTTCCCGTTCCCCAGATGGCAACTGCTTCCACCAGCAGAAAAACTTATGGAAAAGGAGAAGCTGAGTAACTCTAAAAGCAGCCACCAAAAGAGATGGATAGTTTCAGATCAGCTGTCTACCACGTGCCCAAACCTTTTAATACCAGTAAAAACATACCAGTAAAACATACTCCTAGACACTGTTCATCTGCAGCTGCTTAGCACAGCCTGTCCTGTGTTACCTGTTGGTTCATACGAAGTGTTTGATGACTACCTCAAGTCTCTGAGACAGGGGAGAGTGTGACTGCACATGACGTAGACCTGAAACTCTCCAAGGTGGAAAGAGAAGCAGCCAGGCTACATGAGAAGAATTTCAAATTTAGAAAACAAACAAAAAATCCCCAAACCTCCTGACTTATGACAAAAAAAACCCCAAAAATCTTCTCCTATAATCACCCTTCTCAGATGACTGTTGGCTGCCCTAAACCTCAGATAAAATTCACATGGGGTGGCCTAAAGAGACTACTGTGGTCAAAAACAGGTGGATGAAGTTCAATCTACCTGTTAACAAGGCTGGCCTAGAACTGATCCCTGGTTTTGCCAGACAGGTTTGTCAAGAACCAATGTCCGCTCTGTAATCACAACTGGACACGGTTATCTGTTTTACAGCTTCCACCACTCCTACTCTTCACTGGCAGCCTTTGGGAACCTCGATCCAATGGATCCCAGCTCGAGGTTTATCTCTTTGCAGGGAAGAATTCACATTATTTTACATATTGCGGAGCATAATTTCATAAATTACTCTATAATCACATAGTGGTAAAAAAATCCTTAGCTTTTTTAAAAATGTGTCAACTTTAAAACTTAATTTACTGTGATTACACAATGTAAAAGTACTATCAGGTAAACTGGCTTTCATTATACATGAGCTTTAAGAAAAATAAAATGCAGGATAAAAAACTTTGCTTGCTAGAGAAAACCATTTTGATGATCTTCAGATTTGTACATGTAGATATCTAAGGGGGTTTTGTTTACAAATTGCAGATGAGGTATGTAGGAACTGTTAAGAAACATATACTTGTTTTCTTGGATATATAAAGCCAAGAGGGCCACACGCACAAATCAGCTGTAACCTAGATAAGCATCAGCACAGAAAGTCAGAGAGAAATTACCTTTTTTTTCTCCCAAAAGCAGAAATACCTTTTGCTGCAATCCTGGTGGTGAGCTCTCCGGCTGCCCTCCCTGCATCACTCCGTGCAGGGCCAGCGGGAAGGGGATGGAGCAGCCCCCACCCAAGTGGAGGTGGCCTTCATACTCCCTCAGCATCCAACCCTCTAGTACAAGCACTGCTTACGGGGCAGCGAGGGAAAAGAAACAGGTTACCCATGTCTGCTCCAAGCAAATTGCTCTGCATTTGTCACCTCTCTTAAAACGCTCCTGTTTCAAAATTGCTACTTCTGCTGTCAGTGTAACGGATATGCTGCAAACATACAGTGATCCCTCTCCTTATAGGAGGTCTTGAAAAGGGTCACTAGAGAAATTCAGTTCTGAAAATACAGACTGTTTCCTGTATTTCTAGCAGGTTACAATGTAGCAATTTATTCTTTTAATAAAATAATGTTTTTATAACTTGCTCTCTCCTTCCTCGTTTGTTCTCATTAAATCTTAACCGGTTGCCTGGGAAGGATATAGAAAAGATGCAGAACAGAATTATACTTCTGAAAATAAGTGTCTTCCCAAAATTATTTTGCCATACAAAACAACGGCATTACTGATATAATTTCTTATAACTTCAATAAACAGAGACACAAATAGTGTTGGGACTGCATGGATCAATCACTGATTGAAAACAGACAAAAGGTACCAGGTTTTAATTATTGAGACTACAGAAATAACTCATCATCAGAAAGAACACCTTGGCTAATGAGAGATTTTCTTTAAAAAATAATTGCTAAGAGGTTTTCTGTACCAAAACAGGTGCTAAGAGACATTCTCGGCAAACTGTCTATTCTGCCAGTCCATCTGGAGGTGAAAAGTGTGGGGTGCCATGCCTTTTGCCAGCTTTGGGGAGTGCTGACCAGGAAGGCTGTGGGAGAACCACGAGCATGCCAGCATTGCCCAGGCACCGGGGAAGTGTGGCCCAGCCCTGCGGTGGTCCAGGCGGCGAGGACGGGGCGTGTGTCCACGCCACGATGTGCAGCGATGGTCAGGGGCAACGGGGGGCCTGGCCAAGCAAGAGCACCGGGCAGGGAGCGATGCTCACAGTTTTGCTTCTACAGCACTAGAAAAACGCTGCATGCGTTTGATGCTAAATTGATTAATTACACTTTCATATGAATTAACTATTTTAAAATGAGGGAGCTGCACTACTTATTTTACTTCATGTTAACACTTAGAGTCTTTTACTGGAAAACCTCAGCAGTTAAGGAGGCTTTATTCCTCATCTTTAGTAAAGACAATGAAAACTTCATGTGAGAACTGAGACTGGAACTTGGCTCACTCAGTCTGTCACCTTATTCATTGAAATAGGCTATGCACTTTCTTCTCTAATATTTTAGCTCAAAACAAGACTCGCAAGTAAAAGTTTATCCTCAGTTCAATGCAGGTAACCCCATTTATTTGCACTCCTTGCAGACCTCAAAACGTGGGTCGATACATAATTAAGCTGCACAGCTGAGTAAAAGCCCTGAGAAACAGCACCACAGCCCTAGGAGCCGGTGCAGGGTGTGTGCCGAGCAAGCGCTCCTGCAGCACCCGCAATGCCCTCTCATTAGGGGACGCCTCCACCTAAACGCATGTCACATAAATCACCCTAATCTTCTTGCAGCCAAGAAAATGCTGACTCAAAGCCATGGGAATTACTCCCATATTCTAGCATTAATTATTAAAAAAAGGAATGCTAGAAGCTTTAGGCACAGTGCTGTCTTTGTAACAAAGTAAGGAGGTAACTTTTGAAGCCCTCATTGCTGGAGAACAGATAAAATTGGAGAAGCCTGGTGCTGAAAGGTGAATCAACACGTGCCAGCAGAAGGGAGCTGATGGCCATCTTGCCATAAGAGTCTGGGAACTACAGCGCACAGCCAACTTTGGATGCTGCAATGTACAGTAACTGAGAACAGCTAAATTCAAACGGCTATAGAGCTGGAAAGAAAAACTCCTTTTCTAACACCCACGTTGTTTTATCCAGCTCACTGGAATTTGTATTTAAATAAATAGCCAGCTTCCAATACTTAGGACACTAATAACAATTATTTTAATGTATATTGAAACATATTTATGTCACAAATATCCAGCAAGGAAAAATTTGGGAGGAGCAGTGACGATGTGCAGTGAGAGACTCAAAATAAACAGCTCTACCCATCTTCTGCATACTCTTTTGAAAGTGTTTTCTCTTATAGTGATCCTACATTTTGCCTTTCGAGTTGCAATACCAGCTGAAAACAAAATAAACTTTGATTTGAAAGAAAGCCTACAAAAGGCAGATGAAAGTTAATCACAGAGCAAGAAGAACGAGAAAACAGATGTAATGCATGTTATTTCACCATCTAATTGCTTTGTTCCGGAGTTCAGTAGTGATGTTTATGCTTCCTTTAGCAGCATCTCTTTACGAAACAGATACTCTCCCTCCCTTGTGAGGAAAAAGTAATGTTTTAATCTTAAAGCTCTAATTTCATTTATGTAACCTATCCAGCTGCACAGACACTGAGTTTCAAACACAATCTGAGGCCTAGAAAACCGAATGTATTCCAGCTGAAACCCACCAAGAGGTAACCTTTAGAGTAATTCCACATTTTTTTAATAAGGTAGTTCTAAATATATATTTGTTTACGTCCTAATAACATTTAGTCCTGGCTGAGTATGTGTCTTAACTGCCGCTAACTCACCAAGTTACCTTCTCTGCAACCTTTAAATCTGAAGCAGTACAAATAAAATAGACTTTTTTTTAAAATTTCCTTTGATTCTCCAATTCTGCAGACAGAAAGCACGAGGACTTTAGGACATCTCAAAATACAGAGTATAATCGAGGTATACATAAAAAATACTTGTCAGCTGCCCTACATAGACATCTACTGTATTTTCAGTAGCTACTACACCAGAAGCAGGCTGACTTACTATAAACTGATTCCAAATTCCTGTTGAAAATACCTCATGCAGCATTTTACAGCATATTGTAGGATCATTAAAAATGCATATGGCTAAAATACTTTGTAATCTGGAGATCTAAGTGAGTGACACCCCAACAAAAAATAATACAGCCAGATACTTCATAGCTTAAAACTACTGCCAATTAAATCAGAGATTTATCACAAGCAAGGAGGTTCAACCCACTGCAATCGTATTCCAGATAACGAGAAAACGTATTTTTCTTGAACTATAGCAATATCATGACAGAAGTACAATGCATGAGTAAAAAGTTAGAATTGGGGGAAAAAAATAATCAAACCAAGCCAGAGGATTAATGAACTCAAATCGGAAAGAAGGATTCAAGTAGATTAAGTATGGTGTACGATTACTGGTAAACAAATTTTGCTCCAGTCAACCGGACTGAAGAAAACATACTGTAAGCACAGGGAGCGCAAGGTTCATTAGGAGAAGCAATAACAGAGCTATGGTAAGCATGTAATCTCCTAATGGCATAAAGCTAGCTTTCCACGTTAATCGTTGAGAAATATGAAAATGTAAAAAAAAAATAACAACGCAAATACTTCTGACAGGGCATAATCCTCAGCACCGTGTTACAGCCCAGCGATACCCTGCCAGCGATGCTCGGACTGCAGAGCCCGAAACCGATGCCAGAAGCCAAAACTGCATCATTTCACCCAGCAGCCGATTTCCAAACTTCTATCAACAGACCGTGCTTTACTAAACATAGAGTTAAAACCGAGAAACGACTTCTAGCACGCAGCGGGACCCGCGCACCACACCCCCGGGCACCGGGCGAGCGGCCCGGCGGCCGCCCCAGCTCCGGGGATGCGGGCACCGGGCGCTGACGGTGACAACTTCCCCGCACCGCCGGGGCACCCCCCGACCCTCCCCGGGGGGAGCCGCGCCGCCGCAGCATCCCCGAGAGCGTAGGAACCCCGACCGCTCTCGGGGATGCAGCAGCGGCGGCGGCGGGGCCGGGCGGGCGGCCCCGCTCCGTGCGCCCCTAACCCCCCTGGCCCGCCCGCCCCATCGCGGCCGCGATCGCCTCCTACCTAAGCACCGCCGTGTCCCCCTTCCTGACCACCAGATTGTCCACGGCCGCCCCGGGGAAGTCTCCACCCGGAGCGGCGAGTCGCCCGTGGGGCAGGAGACAGCAAAGGCCGAGGAACACGATCGCCAGCCACTGGTGGGAGCCCCCGGCGCTCCGCACCAGCGGCACCATCTCCGCGCCGCGCCGCGCCGCTCCGCGCTGCCCCTGGGCCTGGCGGCGGCCGAGCGCTGCCCCCGGTGGCGGCGGCCCCTGGCTGGTGCCCGCGGTCGGTGGCCGAGCGCGGAGCGTGGCTGCTCCCGGGCGGCCGCCGCAGCATCTAGCGAGGAGGGCAGCGCGCCCGCTCTGCGCGCCGCGGCGGCGGCTCGGCGGCGGCGGGCGGCCCCCGCTGCCAGCCCGTTGCCACGCAGCCGTCGCCCTGGCAACCGTCCCGGCGGCGGAGGGATGCGCGCCGCCCTCCCCGCCGCTCCGCGGGGCCGGTCCACCCCCCCCCAAGGCTTCCCGCTCCGCCGTCCCGCCCCTCGGCATCCCGGTTTGCAGACCCCCCCCGCTGCCCGCGGGGTGCGCAGGGCCATCCAGCACCGCGCCCCGGCCGGCGGGCCGTGCAGGCCTAGCGTCGCCTGCTTTCGCAGCATGCTCGTGTGCCACATCTCATCAGAAATTGCTCCTTGGTACCTCTCTCTCCCCTTAAGGTTTAATAAAAATTTACCACTTTGCCAAAAGCCAGCAAGTCAAATATTGCTTTAAGGCAGTACTGCTGGAAATCGCACCAACAGCTCCACAGTAAGGCTTCCTCCTCCCTTGGGAGCTGCTAAAATTTCCAAGGAAACAATCCAGTCCTTTCTGGAATACAGGGTCGGCCACTCCGATATTTGGGGAGTTCCATTTCCTAAAATTCTACCAGGAGAGCTAGAGACGTTCACCAATAGCAGGAAAAAAGGAGCAAAAAAACCATTGACAGGTTATTTCCCTATAGACACACAAAAATTAGCAGCCGTTTTTCCTCCTGTGGTCTCCAGCGTGTTAAAAGCACGCTCAAAACGTTGTCAGCCTCTGACAAACGCCACTAAGTGAGGAATTCTGTTTGCTCAGTTTGTTCACCCAAACGCCCAATTTCCAGTCTAACCGTTCATCACAGGACACGAGGTTGCACCTCTCCAGGATCAGGCTGAATCTCCTACAGGAATTACTCTCCTCCCGTCGGTTCAGTTCGAGAGAAGTTGCATAAGCAATGCACTGTTATGTAACAGGAATTGCATGACTGCTATGACATTAAGGACAGTTTTGAAACATTCTCACACTAATTCACGCACATCTGGCCAATACAATGTTATAATTGTTCCTTCACAGCAGCTCCACCACCCCACGCTGCCAGCCCATGGTACAACGTGCACTGATTTTCCTGCGGTATTTTCCCTTTCATCAGCTGCCAGAGAGTACATATTTTTCTGGTGCACCATTTTTTTCTACTCGCAATTTGCATCAGAAAGATTTTAGGGTAGAATGTTCCAAGTAAAAAATCTTTAATAATCATGATACTTCTAATGCTCACTCTTTTCATAAACCTGTATTCCTTCTCCTGTAAGCTTTACCCTTCTTTACTGCATCCCATCGCATTAGATCTTTCCAGCTGCCAAAAGAAATTCTAGTGTACACAAAAGGGAATTCTTCCTCTATTTCTGCGGTACATGGTACTACAGAGTTTCCTTGATAAGGAAACAGAGGGGGGAAGAGAGAGAGAGAGATTGGCTCACAAATCCTGGATGTGGAAGACTCGCTGTCAGTATTATCACTCTAATACAGTAATGCCTTTTTAATGTTAAATACAACTCTGCAGTGAGACAATTCTCTGCCGTAGTATGCAATACCCATCCATTGGGACCATGACAGTAGGAACTTCCTGCAAGCAGAAGTTGAATGTCTGGTATTAAAAATAGTGCTAGGAATATTTCTGAGGCAATGCCATGCATTTTGAAATGGGCTTGCCAACAGGACAGACTCCAACCGTAAGCCTCAGTTGCTTTCACTAGCAGGGAGTTGTTCCACATCTCACACTGTCACCATCCCACATTCAAAGGTATACAATAATCTCCTGTAGGACCTTTCCAGACATGTATGCTTCATGCAGTTAGCAACCACAAAACATCACGTGCCAAACAGTTGTAAATGTCCTGTCGGCATAGCTCTCGGATATCATTTTTACCATCACGCATCGAGTTCTGTTGTCAGCAGTGTCAAAGTGGTTCTCCAAACACTGCATCCTCAGAATGTTTGTTTCCAGAGAAACCTCAGTAACCCAGTGATTTTGGTCTTAATTTCTTCTCTGATATTTCACCTGTGGCAATCTCTCAGCTTCAAGAGCCATGTTCTGTCTTCTGCATAACTATCCAGAATCACAGTGCAGTTGAGTTTGGCAGGGACCTCCAGAGGTCATCTTGTCCAACCCCTGCCCCTGCTCAAACAGGGCCACCTAGAGCTGGCTGCCCAGGACCATGTCTAGTCGGCTTTTGAATGTCTCCAGAGATGGAGACTCCGCAACCTCCTTGATGCATTCCCTGCCAGTTTGGATTACTGGAATGCAAGTGGTTTATCTTACAGCCAAACATATAACATGGCTCTGCTTTGGACCCTAGGATGGTGTCTTCCCCATTCACATGCTCAGGTATATTGGACTTTTCTTCTACCACTCTTAATGTATCAAACTGCTCTTCTGTCTGTTGTTGTAGTATGATGCTGTATAGACTCATGCTGTCTATAAAGCTGGAAATGAAGTGAGCAGTACTGAAGTAATGCTTTAACAACACCCCATTAGAAAATGCCTCCTGTCACCCAGCCTCAGGACTCCAGGCCAGTCACCCATTTGCCATCATCATTGTTATTCAGGAGTGGATGCCCTACTTCTCACATACTGTCATCAAAACCTTTGCCTCCTTTTCAAGTTATTGGCCTTCTAAGCTGAGATCCTGCATTTAGATCTCCAAGTGCTCTCCCAGGTCATGTATGTAAGGGAAGCTTGGTCTGAAAAACCAACCAGCTCAACCTGACAACAAATGCTTACCTAGCTGCATCAATGTACCCTTGTCACAACAGCAGCAAGACAAAAGAGTAAAGTATGGAGAAATTTTCATTGGGAAGGTTTTGTATACAAGACACAGATGACAAACACACCAGCATCTGTCCTACTTCAACAGGTCCTAAAGACCTTTCTATCACTTTTCCTTACACTTCTTCCTTCCAAGGTTGCATTCAACTAAATAGCCATCTCCTTTGCAAGGCTTCCATTCCATTGCTCTGAGAAGAGCATCTCAAGGGCTTCATCTTCCTTCTTTCTCCCAGGACGTTTTTTTCATTTGCCAAAACAACCGATAATTGCTTTACCTTCACTCTGATAACAGCAGACTGGCTTAGGCAAACTAATAAGCAGTGCAATCCTTCCTCTCTGCTGCAAAAATAGACCCTTCCACTATTTCCCGAATCAGTCCACACTTCACTATTTTTCACGTTAAACTTTTTGGGTAGGAGAGGTTAAAAAAAACAAACCAAAACAAACAAAAAACCCACACCTGTTTCTCAAGGCTTTCTGCTCTTCCTTTTATCTCAGCCATGCTATGTATCCAAACTTGATAATGCCATTCTTTTTTTTAAAAAAAAAAAAAAAGAAAAATAAAGAAGAGTTCAGATCCATCAGATCAGTCTCTCGACTTGCAGTCTAGAGTGAAAAGTGGTTCCTACTGTAACAGACATGCAAAATATTTCTATTACAGCTGGTCAGACAACATTTGCCAAATCAATTAATTTTTGAGGAATAAAATTTATGAATATGTTTGTGATCTTCAGTGCTTTTTCTTAGACTTTGGGGGAAATACCCTTCCAAGGCATGATGCAACTCTTGCAAACATGTCATGTTGGTATCAAGAAGAAGAAGATACATAACCACATGGGAATCGGTTTTTATATGTGAAAAACTTCACACGGCTGTCTCAGGTAAGAAACCGTTTGAATGTTCTGGTACATTAAGTACTCAGATCATCCAGAGAGAGATGTGATATAGTAGTCAAGATCTAATTTTAGGGAGAGCTCTGTAACCTTTAATGAGTCACATGATGTTGTTTTTACTTGACCTTAACAAACAATCAAATAATTTGCTCCTCTTTGAATAAGGACAAAAGACATTTCGTCAACAACACTGTATTAATTTTGCACCAGATCATATAAATCTCAATCAACAATAGCCAAGATGAAGATTTTTATTTTGTTTTGTTCATTTTTAGATTCATATCCCTGGCTTTCATGCTATTTGCAGATCAATAGAAAAAGGAGCAGGTCAGGAGTCAATAGCAGTTATGCCAATCAGTGTTGCTCTAGAGACTGAATTCTTTCATCTGAATCTTCCCCACCTCCTCCCAAGTCTAGGAAGCTTGCAGAGGAAAAAAAAAAAAGAAAAGAAAAAAAAATCTCACACCAGATGTGTACACACATAGAAAAATTATTTCTATGGAGGAAAGACAGAAATCTTTCGCATTAGCTAGTTTACTATGAATTGCACTTGGCTATTTTAGCATGTTGGTTTTACCTGAAAGAGCTAGATACTTCAAATATAGTAACGGTAAGGCCATATGATATTTCTTGAGATTCAACTGCATATTTTTGTTTAGAGCCATTTAGAAAAGCTAAATTTATTTATGGTTTGCAAGTATGCGTTTAACAGTTTCCACAAATACTCAAGACTGATTCAGAAACTTCACACTTGGCTTTTGCTTTGTTTCCTTCTGTGTGTTTAACTCTCCTGTAACTGTTCCTTCATGCTAGCGACAAAATATGGAAGTTGAATGACTAGAATAAACTCCAGGGGAATTGGTACTTTTGATCTGCATCACATACCTAACATTCAGCACAGGAAGAGATAACAGGCAATGCACACAGCACACCCATGGGTCACTGATAACCTGTGGGCAGAGCACCATGGCATGTCTGGATCCAGACGCAGGACTTTGGTGGAATAATCTGCTCAGGGAAACCTCTCTCACTGACACAACGGTTGGTTGTTGGACTGCTGTTTTTCAATGAACTCTTCAGTTTTAGTCACGTTCTGTTTAATTCCTGTTCATGTTGTGTTCCAGTTAGTTTCATTTTTCTGTGTACTTTGGACAGTGCTTACCAACTGCTAATTACCCCTACATTAGAGTTGGTCAAGAAACTGGCTCTACTTCTACCTGTTTTAACATTGGCTAGAAATATGCATGTCATATTTCGAGTTCCCAACAACATCCACGGCAGCAGCATTTTCAAGGTACGTCTCGTCTTCTAAAACAATCATGCTGCAGTGATGGAAGGCATTCTGTCCTGTAACTTTGTTAATGGCTCTAATCAAAATCTTTTTACAGAGCTCTGTGAGAATCAAATGGGCAATTTCCATATATACATTTGTTTGCTTTTGAGATATATATTTCTGAAAGTGTTCAAGTATTTCCACTTAGTGGCCAAATGACTTTGGTTAACATCACCCATAGCATCTGAATTGTAACCTGAGGTTTGTCATGGTACTGTCCCTTATAAAAAAAAATTTTGTTTATGCTTCCTAAACAGATAGGCATTTTAAACTGGGGGTGGAGGGGAGAGGAAGGACATACAGGATGACAGGACATGGATGGGACATGACAACAAAAAAAGAACAACACCCCCCCCACACACTGAATTTTCAGAGTCATGTTTTGTGTCCAAATTCACAAAAACTTTGGAATTTTGAAACATTTTTACAATGGCCAAAGAACAGTAGAAACTTAGAGGTAATGAATAAAGCATTCCCAGAGGTAAAACTAGTTTTTTACTTTTAATTGAAAACCTTTAAGAAGAAAAAAAAAAAGTAAAAATTTCTATTAGCTTAGGAATTCTCAGGTAATTAACATTCTTGGGTAATATTCTCTAATATATCTGCTTTCTGCCTTTCTCTCCTGTAGCAAAAATATCACATAAATAAGGACAACGCCTTATTACTATGTTGTAGTGCAAACTCTTCCAAGAAACATGCAGCCATTGCTCAATGTTCTTAAAATGTGTCTCAAGTTGCCCAAAATGTGAACAAACAACCCAAGGCACCCAAATAATTTGTCAGCTTTAGTTCCCAAAGAGCAATTTCTGATGTTTCTGCAGAACTGCTATGTAAAAGAGCTCATCTAGATCAATCCCACTGGATCATCAGTTGCAGTGAAAGACGGCTTCACAAAATGCATTCCCTGCAAATTTCCTTTGAAAGGGGGTGGGGGGGTGGTGAAGAGAAAGGTGAGGAAGGGCTAAATCTCATAAAACACAGACCCAGCACTTTCACATTTTTAAATGAAAGTTTTTGTATGTCTCCTTTCCAATATCTACTTTTTATTTTTTAAATCTCTTATACATGAAAAATGGAAATAGTGATTTCATCAAGTATTGAGATCAACAGAAATTTCTTTTTAAATAAGTATCTCTTTCACAGATAAATTCAGAATTCATGGCACTATGGTGGGGTTTTTTTGCTAATAGGACTGAAAGCAAATGCTGAAATCTCCATAAAATGCATTTTCCATTTTCTGCATAGTCTATTACGTGATTATGTACAGAAATGCTCAGTAAAATACTCCACAAAATTATTTCCCATACTTCAAAAATTGGAAGAATCCTGGTGTGCTATCATCTAAGCTAGCACCTACGAGCTGTAAGCCAGTAGTTCTATTAGCACCGGAACAAATGGACTCTAATTTCCATAGATTTGAGTTGTCATCTTATTCGAGTTTTTAAATTGACAGAACAAGGTTGCAGAATAAGCTCAGCCCATATTAGACATCAGAAAATGCATATAATAAAGAATTCTCGAAGGAGGAGTGAATCCATGGGTGCCTATTTATAAAACACAAGCTCTAATTATACCTTTCTCAGACATGAGGCGTTCCTAATGTCACTTCTCTGGATTCTCTCATGTCTGAGAAGACTTGACTTGTGCTGCATCCCCCCACCACAGTAGAAAGACAGACATGCTGCATGTGCAATGATACACACTGAAAGCCATGAGGCAGGAGTCATTTCCATCATTCAAGCAGGAAGACTCAACAGTGCAGGGAAAAAAAAAAAGGTGGAACAATTTCTTCTTTAGCAACTACAGAGGCGGCAGGAAGAACGGTACTGACCCAGCACCTCATAAATCAGCTTTCTTAACTCAAAAGAAGCATGGAAATGCTATGCTTATACAAGTTATCCTTCTGCATCCTAGACCCCTGTGCTTGACAGAAGTGCGCATGTGTCTTTAGGTTCTTGGTTGGCTTAACCAACCCTCTGGGGGATACGATTGCACACAGTACAAGGCTATCAATAAAACTTCAGTCATATGTGGGTGAATGAAAACATTTTCTTCACCATATGGTATACTATGGAAATAATTGCCAAATGACAGGAGCTCACTAATATTGATGCCAAATACATAGATAATACTGTCAACTTGTGATCAGCCTACATTTTCCTATTTTAAGACATACAAGTGAGCGCAGTTTGAAAACATCCACAAGAAGATTCAGACTGAAGAACTCTGCAAAGACACAGATTCCCAACATGCATGGAAAGTGTTGGGGTTTTTTAATTGTTCAGAACTCAGTGATTCACAAAACTAAAGAGCAGAGCTTGCTATGCAAAGAGGTAGCTGCAAATAAATTTCAGGAAAAAAAGGGTGACAAGACACAAGCATCCTGCCTTACTAGAAATAACATCTTCTTATGGCTACTGTTCTATAGTGAGGAAATATCCTCCTTGTTGGGACTGGAAGTGGAGCAGAAGAAGGAAATCTGGAGTTTGTGGTGCAACAATTTGCAACTTTCCATGCTTGAGACAAGTCAAGACACTTACTTTAATAGTGTGGTGTAGTGCTTATAAACAAAATGTTTAATGTTAAGGAAGTGCACAAGCATTTTTTCAAGTGTCCTTGCTGCAAATATAAGACCATTTTATGAGCCTAAGGATTATATATGCAGTGTATTTCAAACTTATAAAACAAACCATAGTTGTTCCTTTGGTATTTTTCAAACTGGAGATGTGCAGAATAGTCATTACCGAAACTATCAGATTTTAAATCACATTTCCTAACCGAGACATTTGTATTTTACAATGGCTTGTATGGAGATCCCTTACTATTACAGTCAGTTTATAACTTGGACAAGACAGGATGTGCTACGTGTCAAAACTTAACAAGTGTGGACAATCTGTGAATCTGTGCTCAGCAGCCCAGATCATTCTTTCATGTTAGGATTTCATTTATTCATCAGGGAGCATTTTGTCTAAATAACCTCTGACATCTCACGCAAATGTTTCAACCTTGGAGAAAAGCGCCGTACGCTCACGTGCCTCGCAGAATGGAAGGACAGGGGTTGCATTTGCAAAGCGGGAGGGATCAGAAAAGTCAGGACACTCTCCTTTTCTTGCCTGATGATCAATACCCCTGTTGTGGACCTGGCAGGGCAAAAAGCCTCCACCAGTATTACAATAATCAACCCTACCCTTATTATTACAATAAGGGAACCCCCACCCTTATTTTATAACCAAGAAAACAAAAGAAAAAAAAAAGATTGATTTTTTTCTGTCCCAGAGTATGACTCATATGCTTTCCTTTGGGACAGAGTAATTTCCAGTATAATGTTATGGGATCTGTTGTTTTTTCTTTTTAAAGCACACTAAAAAGTACACACTAGTTGCCTGGAAATATGAGACCTTGTCACATTCAAATTGCTCATCTAAAAGCATTATTCTTTAATTCTTTAGGCTAATCAAACCAAATTCTTCCAATCTACACTCATACCCCACCAATCATTCTTGTTGGTGTCTTCTGGAACATCTCTAGCTGCTTGGCAGTGCTTATTGCCCCTGCTAGCTTGGGGTCACTTGGATACATCTTAGTCTACCACAGAAACCTCTGCAAGCCCATAACCCTAAGCAACCTGATCCAACTTCAGATCTGGCCCTGCTCTGAGCAGCAGGTTGTGCTAAACACCCTGGGAAGGCTCCTCTGAGCTGTCATCATTCTGTGTTTCTAAAATTCAAACCAGTACTGATGCAAGCTAGACCCTGAAGGTGCAGCACGTAGTCAGAGCATCATGCCATTTTGACAGTGACCACCAGTAACTGCACTGAGTAGGATTTTCTGAACCATCATGCATCCATTCCAGAGTAGCTTTATCTCCCTAGCTTTTGTAATAGCTTTCTTTACAAAAATGTTTTGCAGGAAAATATCAAGCTTCCTAAAATCAAGTAGATTTCCATAATGCTCTTTCCTTATTCACAAGGTCTGTTATCCTGTAGCAAAAGGAGAAGTGATAGGATATGAAATGAGTTTTTAAAGGGGGGGGGGGAGGATTTTTTTTTTTTTGTATGCAGCTATGCAGCATGCTGTATGGAGGATATGAAGACCACTGATCACAGCATATCAGATAAACCAACCTGATAAATTGATTAAGGTGCTGAATTCATATTATCCTACTCTGTTCTCTATTTGATTTACATGTATAATTTAGCTTACTCATTTAATCTCATTAATAAAATATCAGATTGGAAGTCTGTGTGGATTTCATGTTTTCTCCCCAGGTATTAAGATTAAAAACCGGAGGAATCTCCAGATAGTGACTTTGTAAATCTCTGAGCGATGGTACAAAGAAATGCCTTATAGCACTTCTATAATTGATGCTTGAATCACAGCACTGCTGGAGTCTATAGGAAACAATATTTGCATATCAGTCATTTCTTTTGACTAACAACAGGGGTTTCAGAATCTGTGAGGAGTGGCTGTGGTGGATATAAACCAGTCATCAGAAAGGTTGATCACTTTCCTGAAAAACCAATCTCCGCTTCTCACTGTGTTGATAAGTGAAAATGCACCTGCGCCATTTGGATTCAATAATAAGAATAGAGTTATGACATTATTAGGAAAAACACATGAATAAAACAATGAAAATAAAGTCAACTTTGGCCACGCTTATGGTCAAGAACAGAAATGGAATTTCATGGTCACATTATCAGAGACCAATTATCCTTTTGAATATTAAAGAATTTGTATGAAAGGAGATGTAACAGTAGAACAAACAGAGCCACAAACTAACCACTACAAAACATGATTTATCTCGCCAACCCGAAGCAAGCAGTATGGCTCATGTTTTGAATATTCACACTCCATCCTCAGTGTGGCATTTTAAAAAGATACGGTATCTGTCAAATAAATTGAAATAACCTCGAGAAATGAACCACAATCTGCTAGGATATGGTAGACTTACAAAATAAGCTTAATTCATCAAAAAAGTATACCTTGCCAGTGCACATGCTTCTTATTTCTCATAGATAACTTACCCGTATATGCATGCTTGCACACATAAATATATGCTTCATGCAGAGAGATTCAAAAGAAGTAATCTTAACAAATGTTGTTCCATGTAACATGGAGACTACTACTGAAGGTGATATAGATCAATAAATCTGTTTGAAAGGCTAAATTTTGAAGAGAAGCTTTTCAACATCAATTAAAGTAATAATTTTTATGTATTCCAAAAAACCTCAATGATCACCTCTATAACACCTGCCAGTGAAACACTCATGCACATTTTTAAATAGCAAGTCTAAATTCAAAATCAGAGGAACTTTAAAAGACTGTCAGATAATATTGTTCTAAAAGTGAACATCTCTGTTGACGTACCTAGAATTTTTAAAGTTACTGTTTTTCAAACTGAAATATCAATAAAATGCCTGACCATAGCACTGCAAAATGTTTTACGTCAAGCATAAACCTGTTTAAGCTTTAGCATATTTTTTATCCTGTTTTTTTTTAAATGAGGTTTATGTCACCAGATATGTTTGTATTTGCATGTCTATCTGCTGTGAACAGCTTTGAAACTGGTTGACTGATTTCAATCACATTTGACATAAAGACAAAGGTCTAAATGATAATATGTTCCTACCAACATTATGAAATTAAGTAACCAGAGACACTCTGTTAGAGAGTGACACTTGAGAGAAAAACTGCAACATGAGCTTATCTTTATTAGGATTCAATCTTGAAATGCAAAGTCATGGGAAACTGGGCTTGCCTAAAAAGAAATTGAATCTTGATTTAAAATAAATAAAGAAAACTTGTATGTCTGAGAATCTAAGATGCCCCTAGGTAGGTCACTCCTATGGGAAATGTCAAACATTTTCAAGATTTTTCTGGGGCATCTTTGCTGCTGCCATTAATCCTGGTATGCCTTTCATTAAAGAATCATGATACCATCAGAAATCTTTCCCATGTAGCTGCTGGTAGACAATGATCAACTCTTCACCTTTACCTTTAAGCTTGTAATTGTAAGGGCATGTTTTTCAGACCTTGAATCATTCTTTGTCATAATTTTTCCTAAATCTTTCCAATCTTTTGGTATCTATTTTAAAGTATAAAGCCCCACAACATGGCACAGCAATCGGTACTATAGCAGCAGTCTCAATACTGCTGCATCACCTCTTGGTGCTTCCTATTTCCCACCTATACATTCAAAGAATGGATGTCTTCAGGTACGAAACCAGCAGCAACTTTCTTTCTTCATAGATTTATGAACTTAAATTAGAAGGGATATCCAAATTCAGCTTTTGCTTAACCTGTTTGGCTCTAAGAAAGAGTTACTGGCTTTCATGCCTACTGTTTTTGTAAAGCATCACAATAGGAGGACGAACTTACAGCATAAATAGTAAACTCTAATATATAGGTCAACTAAGTGCAGTCAAGAATAAATCACAGACAATGATGATAATGGTAAACTTTAAGCAGTAATAAAATTTTTTAGTGTATAGTCAGAGACATTCTACTTGTGTATGTGCACAAGGTTGAAATGTTTGAGTCTGACAGATCAACAAGAAAAGAACCATTTAAAACAATGTAAAAATTATTATTTTAAATAACCTGGGACATAATTTCAATGCTTAATTGGAATCCTAGAACTGATTGTGGCTCATCTGTGTACACAGAGAGGCAGAAGAATGAGCAGCTACAATGAATGCCAGCAGCATTTGACCCCCTCCAGGAAACAAACCACAGAAGATTTATGAAAAGTGGGTTTGCCCAGAGCAAAAACTGGAAATTGATGTTCAAATTCTCATCACTTGTTAGTAATTAGTCATAGTGGTTTGAAATAACACCTCTAGTACAAAAGTAATGATGTGTCATTCACACACAATTCCCAGAGGTTATGATGTACCAGAAGTACAGGAATCGTAATGTATTGGTATGGAAGTCTGAAGATGTTTACTAGTGAAATTCAAATAGAAAGTACCATTTCGCTGAGAAACCCACAAACTGTTGTGCTGATGGAGAAGAGAAATTAATGCACGTGGCAAGGGGGAACACAAAAGCCAGAGGAGATGATGTGCCCAGACCTGGCTCCTGACATTGCAGAAGGCTTACCGACAGCGGTCCACAGCCCACCACATCAGGTACAGGCAAACAAGAAACATTAAACAAGATTTCTCTATGCTGGCATCAGAGTACATATTTCCACTTAAAATGGTGGATCAAATGAAGTCAATGCAGCAAAACAAAAACCAGGATCACAGTACGTTTGCAGATTTTAAGAGGGTGACTATATTAATGAAATAACTGACTCAGCCGGTAGACAAAAACACTGCTCTTATGTAGACAAAACATTCTGTATTAATGCATAATCAAAACACCTGGAGGTAAATACTCAGGTGCACTAGCTGGTGGACAAAGAACAAATAGTAATGAAATGGGGTACAAAACCTTGGGGGACAGTGAAGAACATCTAAATAGGAATGTTAGACACTAGAATAAATATATCATGCTACCAAAATGATTTAACTCACAAAACCAGGAAATAACAAGTTTCAACAATGGAAACACATAAAGAAGTTAAGTGCACATATTGACAAAACACAGAGGTTGCAAAACCCCTGCCTCAACACACAACAATCTAAAATAGGTGACATAAAATGCCAGAAAATATCTCCCTTCCTCAAAGAAAAACAATAATGCACAAATTGTTTGTTATGAGGTCTCATAAGTGTACCAGGCTTAGATATGCTTATGGCCAAAGAACCTGTGGCTGGGATTTCCTGCCACACCTATATTTTAATTAAAATACAGAATCCCCTTTTGCAATTCCAAAAAATCTATGAGACCTCATTCATTCATGCTATGAAAGTATACCAGTTGTCTGCATATTTTTTCCTTTTTTACAGTTTTGTTATGGGACAAGCTGTTCCCTCTCAATTTTCTTAAAAGGAAAAAAAAAAATCAAAAAAGATGATTGTCTTAAAGGATAAATTTCATTTTTCTACAGGAAAGGCCTACCATGTAACCACATCATCATATTTCTACTCATGCGAAGGGACTGTTTCTTTTGAGGGATAAAGTAACTTCATTCTGGCAACTACCAAGGAGCAACACAGCCTTTCTTCAAGGTATATTTTCAGTAGACTAGCAAACAGTGGAGTAACTCCTTAACAAGACCAGGAGGCATCATATAGAAGACAGCGCTGTTGACAGCGCAATAGTGGTCTATAGCAGGAGTCAATGTGCAACTGCTGCGTCAAAGCCTGGACTGGGCTGGAGCTTCCAGGGAGCCTCTGGCTTCAGCAGAGCCCAGAGAGGTTCAATAACGTAATGATGGTTTACACCAGCCACACAACCCTGAAGGTTTTCCCACGAGTAGCACACGGATAGAAAAGTGTTCCCTGAAAGTACTGCCAGTGCTATTCTCCTGCTGTGCAGTTTTTACATTACTGAAATACTGCATTTATAAGAAAGTAAAATAAGCCTCCTTACCACAACGCCAGTTGTAGTGGCAGTTGTCTCCTTTCAGATGGTGCAAGAAGTGAAGCAGAGGACAGCAGCCTCTCTGGAGCCAGGAACCGATCTTTCCCTCTTTGCCATGGGGTTGAACACCTTTTGCCATTACGCATCCCATTTGGTAGCCTTTCCAGTGTAACTCTGGCCAGCCCGTCAGACAGTGGTCCTCTGGCAGCAGATTTGGTATTCTTGTGTAATCTGCACAGAGCAACACCATCCCACACCACACAGGCTGGGAAGGACCAGCTCTCCCCTTCTTTTTCTCTTCATTATCTGTGCAAGCAACATCCGTGGAAGAAGGACCCGTGCACAGTCGCTTTCCATTTGTTAATGGGTCATGTACGTTCCCTTTCCCAGCCTGTTCCTCCGAGAGGTGTTTGCTTTCTGAGCATTACAGAGTAAACAAATGCCCTTTCCAGATTAAGCCCAGAG
Source organism: Aptenodytes patagonicus (assembly GCF_965638725.1). Lineage (NCBI taxonomy): Eukaryota > Metazoa > Chordata > Aves > Sphenisciformes > Spheniscidae > Aptenodytes > Aptenodytes patagonicus. The sequence continues at coordinate 57,249,596 of NC_134953.1, read as the reverse complement.
GATGGTGGTGCACCCCAGCATGCTCTCCAGCTGCATGCCGCAGCATGCCTCGGGCTGCTGGTGGGCTGAGATGGAAAGTCTCTGTCCCTCGGCTCCTTGCATGCTGCAGACACACACAGAGTGCCAGACCTTGCCAGGAACACGACCTTGCAGATGCACGAGCTTGCTTGTGCCCAGAGCTGTTGGCCATCACTAGCCTCTCCAGTGAGGGGTCATGAGGAGCACCCCGTGTCCCCTGAGAATGGGAGTCCCTCCTTGGAGCCAGGTATTGAAAAACATCCAATGAACATTTCTTCCTTTGCTCAGTAGTAGGGTCACTTCTTACATCCCCCACTACGTGTTACCTTCTAGATTAAACAGATGATTAAACCAGGAAAGGAATATTGAAGCACTTCCCAATTTAAAATATGCTGGGACACCTAGGAAAGAAAATAAAGCCTATTAGGTTATGTATGATACATGTATTCCTGTAATGACTGTATACAAACTAAATCTTTAGTGTTTATTGAAATCAAAAGCAAAAACAAAGCTGCATTTTAATAGAAACTACCTTGAGAAAGTAATTTCAACAGACATACTATTTCACTTTTTCAGAAGTTTTCTTAAACACCACAGTTTCCAATATATAGGTTTATTTCAGTTTTTAGAGAAACCTTTTGTTATCTGATTATGTTCTCTTCTACTCCTCCCTGGCATATATTTACCTTTGCTTATGTTTTTACATGTACTTGAAGATGACTGCAATTCTTAAATTTCTACTGCCTTAGTCATATAAATAATACTGAGTAGGAAATATTTTCAAAGTTTATTTTCAGTGTGTGTGGAAATCAAGAAGTGATAGAGTAAGCTATTATCCAGACCTCTTTAAGAAGACTTTGTTAATATAGGTGTATTTATAAAGGCAGGTATAATGAGAAGAGTACTGGCCCTAAAACAACCGGGAATCTAAAATATGCATTTTCATTAATTTAGTTGTGTGTTGCTTCAAGAAAACATTATCTTTTACCCCTCAAATTCAGTTCCAATTACTTCTGAAACATAATTAAATGAATTTTGGGGAAAAATATCAGAGAGAGGAACGTACTTGCAGCTGTACAGTCCTATTTTCTTATATTGAACTGAAGAAACTTTACCCACAGTCTGTGCTTTAAGCCTCCTAGCAAGTAAACACATGGAAGGGGTATTTCATCTTCATGGAGAGTTTAAGCAGCATATGTAAAAATAGCTCTGGTTTTGGCATACAACTGAGAGCTGAGCAAGAAGATGAATTCAGGTTAATATTCTAGCATCCTCCAAATAGTCAGCTGCTATCCAGTCATGTGATGAATGAAAATTGATCAAACAGAAATTTCTGTTTGCTTAATCCTAGAACAAATTAACCTTTGTTGCATTATAATAAAAAGGAATCTCACTTCTACTTGCTGAGAGACAGAAAATGCCAAAGGGAAAGCTCCTCCCTTGCTGGCGTAAGTCCCACTGAAAGTAAAAATATATGGCAGCCATGCTGCGTAAGGAAGATGGAGGAATCAGATGCCTTTTATCATTTTTTCATGAAATAAATGTAGGACACACCCCCCCGCAAATTAAACTTGAATCAATCATAAAGAACACAGGAACTATAAACTCCAGAAGTACCATGCTTGCCTGCATGTGGTTCTTAAGGTCTGGAAGTCAGATTATTGTTACTGATTTTAGTCAAAACAGGCTGAAGGAGAGAAATCTTAACTTTACACATGCAGTGGTTTACTTAGGAGGTGAGTGTTGGTGCTGGTATTTATGAAAAGAAAACGTTCTTGTAAAAAAAAAAATCCAAGGCACCATTTGACAACTGAGCATTTTTGGTCAGAGTTATTTTTCTTAACAAGTGCTTGAGCTGTTTTTGTTGGAAGAACCATACTGTTCAAAAAACCCTTTAGTGCAAAATCTGTTTCATATAAAATTTTAAACTAGATTTGAGCTATGTCACGTACAGCGACAGTCTACTTAGCACAGCCTTTTTCTGGAAGTGCATACTTCGGTTGGTCTCAGAGGTTGTGTGACCCTTTGCATTGCAGTGGCTCTGCATGATGATGTACATCTCTAGTGAGAAACATAGTAATTCTGCCCTGAATTATTGAGAAAGGCACATGTTTCATTCTTGTGTTTGTGATGGCTAGAAGGAAGGTCAAATGGGGTACCAAAATTTGTTCCAGGCCTTTTGAAAGACTTTCATGTTTTCAAAGTCTTGACAATTTAGCGGCAGTTACTTAATTTTTTACGGACTATTTCATTTATCAGAAGGAAAAATGCCTAAAATTTCAGTGTTACTGCTCTGCTCCCAGGAGAAGATAAAGCCTGTGTCACAAACATTATCCCACGTGTGACATCAGATGGATAAGGAGTGACATGCCTTCAGAGTGGACTGAGAATTCAAATCAACTTTAAACCCAAACTTCATCCCTGTAACTCTGCCACAGCAACCATTACACGCATTTCATCTATTAATTTTAAAGTAGACATGAGTGAAGTTTAAATCAGTAGTTTGATCCCCCTCCAAGCTGTTAAACATTTAAAGCAATAACATTAAGAAAAGCTCTGTAGACATTATACAGCTTGTTACAGAATTATGTTACAACCCTTCCCTGAAGTGGCATTTCTCCTTCAGCAAAAGTATTGCCTTTACTGTTATTGCCTACTGACAACATTCCAGATATTTGAGAAAAGTCTTCACGGAAAGCCCTCCTGCTGACAAACTCATCTAACAAAAGTTATGAGCTTCTGAACAAATCTGGGTAGACAGCATGAATTTACAGAAAGGTAGGAGCTAAACGTGTTTGAGTGAAACTCAGTCAATTAAAGTTGGAAGAAGTTTGTGGATACCTTTTGGGTATTTTATCTGTTTGGGACTGTTGGCATTTGCTGTGCACAGTTTCTCTGAAATGGTGCAGTTTTGTGGCTGGGTTGGGTTTATGTTTCAGAAAGTAGCAAGCTGCTTCCAGATTCTGCCAGGGGACCAATGCTCACGTTGTTCCTTCCATGCCGGTTTGCACCTGCTAACATTTCTAGAGAAAGCAGCAATTTCCTCGTGCCAAATTTCCATACCCATGTCTATGAGGCCAATTTATTTTCATTCATACAAAGCATAATGCTCAGAGTAACTCACGTTCAGAGACTTTGCTGCATGAAGAGGTCTCCAGGTATGCCACTTTGCCAGTGACATTTTTGGCTTTGCTGCAGGAAGATTCCATCTCATGTTTTTTCACTGCAGGAGCCTGTCAGATGCTCTGGAACTGGAACACGTTCCTTCCCTGACTCTACTTGCAAACTGCAAATGCAAAAAAGAATAGCATTTGCAGTTTACATTCTGGTAATGACTCACTCAAAATAATCAATCACATATAATTAAGTTGTCAACTCTTAATTTAGGGTGTTGTACTATTTAAAAAAAGGCAAATATAAATACCAAAGCAAAGTGACAGGAAAAAAGAAAAGATTTCTAACTATGCTTTTTATGGCCAGAGAAAACCTAGACTCTTACTTTTCTCATTATTCCAGTTAAAAACTTAAATTTAGTTGTTTAATATTTCAGCTGAATAAATCTCAAGCATATTTGATATGAGACATTTAAATCTACCATTTGTGAATATGTAGCTAACCCTTAGCACAATATAATCACTGCAATATATTTATGAACTACTAAACCCAACTATGACTACTAGCAGCCAGTGTTACAGATATACAAAAAATAAAACCGCTTCTCCAAAGAGCACAGAGGGTAAATCAATGGGAACGAATTACAGAAACGGAAGGCAGGTCCAACATAAAGTAGAGGTGGCTTGCACTTTTATGAAAAATGATTTTTAAGAAAAATGACATTTTGATGATGATTGTTCAAAATTTTAGTGGCATTTACAGGAAAAATGTAATAATTCTACGTAAAAAAAATGTTTTGGACAGTTGTTATAAATGCTGATTGTGCAGTGCATTGGTTAGACCGTACAGTTTGTATGCATTCTACCGTATACCACCAGTTGCTTACAAACACCAAGGGACACATTATTGGCTACGGACAGAATTTCAACATCTTTGATGCATTATGATTTGTGTTGGCCAATTTAATTTGCTGTAGGTTGTCAGCTTCCAACATATATGGTGTTTTATTTATTTACTTTTATTCAGATCCTGAGTGATATTTTTTGGCTGTAATCTTATTAAGTAAGCTGTATTATGGACCTGTGATTAAGGTTTTCTTCCATATAGTCAACATTATCTTTTGCTGGCTTTATGCTCCATCAGTCTTATTTCTCTTCCTGCAAGAGATTCTTGCCAGAGGTTTCTAAACAGAATAAATATGCTTTTTAAAAAAATCTTGCTATAATTGTCTTCTCACTTTCATTAATTCAGGATTGTCATCAAGAAAATGTTTTACTGATCCAGAATAGGTCATACGTGTTTTCTGTCTGAAACATGAGTATACGATCATCCTTTTGAATATCCCTCTGGATGTCAAGATCATGGTACAGGATACCTGGATAAAACCCCACAGCTCTCAAAATCTAGAAGGAGAGATGCCCAAATGCCTCTCAGTGTCAGTGGGGGTTGCTCCTGCCACTCCCAGGTGCCATTTAGGTTAATATCAAATGAAAATTTCATAAGTCTTCAAGATCCCACAAGGTATGAATGCTTGACAGGTGAATTTCAAAATGGATTCCCCCCCCCCCCCCCCAAATTCCAGAAAGATATTGATCTTTGGTGTCAATATATATTTCAAACATGAATAAGTGGCAAAATCCATTTCAAAAATCCATCATTTAATAAGCTAAGTGACAAGTTATTTTCTTTCTTTTGATGGAGACCTTATACAGGAAAAGTGTTTAAAAAAAATTAATAAAGAATTCGATCCAGTGATTTTGATTATTTCTATAAAAGCTAGGAAAGAATCAGAGTGACTTTTCTGTAATACTAAGTACCAACTTACTTGGGAAGTATCCCAATGAGGCAAAACTAAAAATAGTGGAATTAAGCCCAATACTATATTCAATTCAGCACTTTGATGATATTTTCATTGCAGGGACATCCAATACATAAAGTGAAAGCAATCAGTATGGAACTGTAATTTTTTAAATTTATTTTGAAAGAATCACTTTTGAAAAGATGAGCAAACCTTTGCACATGGCCACGTCCTCTGCTCAGCACCAGGTACACAGCACATTACTTGTGTGACAGGTGTCCTGAAGTCTTCTTTAGGAGGCTATGCACAACTGTGGGGAGGTAAACATGGATAACAGCCTCTAATTAGAATGGATTAGGTACTGCATGCTCCTAATTGCTATGCCTTTCTTTTCCAGGCTGGCCTGCCAGGAAACTAGCAGCATCAATCCTAGAGCAGAGCACAGTAAGGGACAGAAGGCATTTGAGCATCGCTTCATACCATAACAGCAGGGCCAGGGAGACCTGGGATGTCCGGAGAGACCTTGGCATCTCGCAAACAGTCCCAGAAGAAAAAAGGCAAACCACCAGATTTCTAGTACTAGTTACTACATTTCTAATAACAGAAATTTATCATGTTGATCAGGGATCTCTCACTGGTTATACTCTAAAGCTAATCTTAGCTTCTTTAAGCATACAACTTTGTGGTATTTTGAGTATTAATTTCATCAATAACAGGACAGCCCTTCTAAGGAACACTGCAGTAATCACATTTCTTTGTGGAGTACAAAGAGAATCTTTGCAGAAACGTATAAAGAGATCAGGATAAGTCCTGCAGCTGCACAGGGGAAAATGATGTAGAAAAGAACAAAGAAACACTTCTTTCACCATTAAAAACAGATAGACAAATAAAATAAGATCATTTCACAATACTGTCACAGATTGTTTTCCATAGAAGCAGCTTGGATGCAGTCAAAACAATCAAGTTGGAACCTGATCTGGTAGCACAGTTAATATTATCTGTTAGAAATTAATTCCATAAAATTCAAATCTGGTTTGTTGGCTTTTATTGATCAACAACTCGGTGTTAGGTGGAGCGTTGCAGAGTTGACTTCTTGTCAGTAATACTATCTTTCAGAAAGCAATGAGGCAACAAACATCTCCTTATCTATACTAGAGGCACTGGGGAAAAAAAAGATAATAATCTCTTGGCAAGGTACTGCCTACATAATAGCCAGATTTATACTGGCAATAATACCTTTAAATTGTAATTAACAACGATTTAACAGTTTAGTTTACTCTGAAAAGAAAGGTTATGATTAAAGGATTATAGAAACATAATTGGTGACACTACATTACAGTGGTATTTAGACACCTAGATGCCCTGGTGCATCGCACTGACGGTTCAGACAAAATGCTCTGGTGTATATTGCTGTTCAGTGGATGTTGTACGGTAAAATGCATCTGGTTCATGCACAGCCATTTACAAGGTACTAGACATACAATAATACTTTAATAGGTTTCAGCTGACCTCTCGAGAGTTGAAGCTCTGGGGTGTATCCCGGTGATGCACCCCTCTGATGGCGCAGAACAGCAGGAGAGGGGCAGCGTGGGCTCCTCGAGCATTTGGGCTCAGGCTGCTGCTCAGGAGGGACAGACAGACCTTCACTGCACTGAGCAAGCAAGCTTCTCCTAGGACCAGGGCTTGTAAAGGTAACGCAGACCCTCCACGAGCCATAACTCGGCAAGACTTTGAGGATCTGGACCTGAGGGGAAATGCACCTCTTCTGTCCCTTAACCAACTGAAAACCTGTCTCAGCCTAAGTCTGCCTGTTTTCTGCTACTCTTTGAGTATGCTGTCGTTTGCAACACGTTGACTGTGTCTCCATGTTACTGCTTTTCTCCATTTCTAACTCTCTCAAAATACTAATGAACCTGTCATCCCAATTGCCCTTATACTCATCTGTTTGGGGTGTCAGGCATAAAATTCAGAAGATCTTCCACAAGATGTTTTTGCTGTCATGCAGTAATACAAAAACCTATTCATAACGTCTATGCATTTGTCAATATGATAAATAGTATTATCTCTCAGAAGCTGAGTTCATTACCTGCTCTGATGCTATCAGTACTTAGCAGAGTACTAACAGATCAGGTGAAGAGAGCATTAGAAAACAGATTGCCTTCATATTAGGTGTCTGTGTGGATAAAAGCAAAAACGCTTATATATTTACCAGAAATATTAATAACTCTAGATGCCTTTAATGATGACCCATTCTAATATTGAAGCCACATCAATTAAATTTAAAAACAAACTATCTGTATAGCTTATTGCACTGCTTCAGGTTAAAGGCATGTCTCCTCTGAGTATTTTAATATATCTTTATTAAAATGAACAGAAATGGACACATTTTTCAGCTGCCTTCTTGCAGCTGGATAACAGGTGGTAACAATAATGTTTTTTTTCCAAGCCCCAAGTATTTTGAGTATTTTGAAGTGCTCATGGCTATGGCTAGCATGACAACCTCTATGTTGCTAAGTTATGCTCTTATTATTTCAGTGCCCTAGCACATCCAGCAAGTGCTCACAGGAGACAGGGCTGCCCTCGGTGCAACTGTGAGGGGACCGTTGGGGTGTGTGTACAGGGTGAGCTGGAGGGGGACATCAGCTTCTCTTCAAGGAGAAAACAAATCATGGAGGTGCATCTGCAGCTCAATTCTCTGATGACCTCCACTTTAGATTTGGAATAAATGAGAAGTCACAAGAAACATACCAGGATATCAAAAGTTGGAGGGGAGGAATAGAAGAGTTGATTTTCAGCATCACTCATTCTAGAAGTTTTCGTTCGTTCTGGATTTTAGCCCCCTGTTGAACCTAAGAAATTTGCTAGAGGACAAAACTATCACTCTTCTGCCACTCAGGAGGTCTGTCTGGACATTCAAATGCATATTGGATACCCATATTCAGAGAGGAGTAATTGATGGCTTCCTTTAGGTTATGCCAAATAACCACTATAACACATGAATCATAGCAATAAACCTGATCACTAGTGGTTTGAAAACAAGTTAAATGAGGCTTTGCTTGATATATCCAAACTTCTTGCAGAGAGATTTTGTGAAGGAAAATTGTTTCAACACCAAGTTACTGCCTTATACAGCAAACCCTGAAGATGATCACATCCACAGTCTGCTGCATCAGGTCAGTGGCTGGAATACATTACACAATTAAGAGCAGAAGGCACTCCAAAATCATCTACTTTCCTCCTGTAACCTCCAGTCCAACAGCAGTGGATGTTGTAGTCAAACAGTCTTAAAAATACAAGTCTGTAGAAGTTGTATAATTGAGTTTGCAAACAACAACCATCCATGAAGACCAGACCTTTATAGTATGTTAAATATTTAAGAAAATCTTTTTAGACGCTTCTACATTATCACTCAAGAAAAGGAACCATGAGCTGAGCTTACAAATCTGAACATCAGGGAATGAAGAGACGCCTCCATAGGTGATAGCAGATACTGTATATTCAATCCTTTTTCTCCCACCTAATCTTCTACCCTCTGTGAGTTTAGAAATATCCCCCATATTTATTTGGGTTGCTCTTCAACCTTACAAATGATATTCAGACATGACGTGTCACATTCACATCGCAATCAGGGAAAACAGGAGCTTTTCTGAAGTTACCGGGATATACAACTGTATTTTTGGCACAGAGTCATGCTGACTAACGCACTGTAAAAAAATAGATTTGTAACAACGGGCGAAGATTTGCACTTTTGGAAGGACTGCACAGTACAGCAAGATTAGCCTCTATTGTTCTGTGTGGTGCAATAGATTTCAAAGAAGGTCCTTGTGAAGTATGAAAGAAACCATTATTTAAGGCTTGGCCCTCATAAACACAGGTGTATTTGTTAACACTTTTCTTGTGAAAGTCTTAAAACCCTTGACAGAAGAGAAGCATTTTTCACCAAGCCCACTCTGCAGATGGTGAAATGAGACAAAATGCTTACCTTGACCAAATTCAAATGCAGAGTCTGGGTCAGCTGAAACTAAAACGCTTTACAAATGGTAGTTCTTAGTCATCAGATCCATAGCTTTATTAAAAATATACTTGATGGATTTTTTAGCAAGCGGCTGCATGGACTAGAGATCTTTTTAACAAGCTAGATTTGATTTTTTATTAGAAATCACACTGTAAACTTCTTATTTTTGCTATAGACATCACTAATTTATCTGTATGCTTGTTAGTGACTGGCAAATGACTTTTCCTTTCAAATTATTTTTCTAGAAGTATGCTGTGAATACTTGATTAGTTGTAGACAGATTGACTTGCAGACATGTTCTGTGCTACCTGCTTAAAATATTATGCACCCCAGAAATACATGTGCTAGCCAGAGGCAATTCAATATGTGCAGATTTCATTTTGCCTGCAGTAATGAACACTGTATCTAGACAGTTAAAATACATATTTTAAGGGGAAAAACCTCCTAATAAGCAGCTGTGTTTCTACCTTCTAGATTTGGATGATTTTGTTCATATCTCCAAATATCATCAATATTTTGCTTTTACTTCAGGACTGACACCAAGAGTTGTGACACAGCATCAAAATTTGACAACAGACTTTTCAAGAGAGTGCTTTGATCATTTAAAGCCTTGAGTGTAGTTATACTTTTCCTATGACATTTATCTTTCAACTCCTTCCCGCTTTATGAACTCTAATCGGAACTAGACTTAAAGGATCAGAACATATCCTTTTTCTAGCAGTCTTTATTCATTACCCATTTGCAATAGTTTTTTAAACTTTGATATATCTATTTTCATGTGTGTGTGTATACTTATATATATATACGCACATATACACATACATTTAGGTTTTATCTTAAATACAGATATTGAAAGAGATTTCTGAGCACTTTTCATATGGAAGAGAAAGGCATAGTTTAGTAGCATGCCTCCAATTTACAAATGTATGCAGTTAGCTAGTTTCCATACCTGGGATGGCACACGGTTTCACCCAGAAACACTGGCTTCAGCACTGGTGGGGCTGGTTTCATAGTGAGAGTGGCAGGGGGAAATCAAATACTGAGTCCATTTCTCAACCGAACATACACACACACAATCAAACCACAGAAAACATCATCTGAGCTCAACGACTAATACTTTAAATTAATCTTGGATAAAGAGGTGCTCCAAGAGCAACTGGAAAGCGATAGCAGAGGTGCAGTATATATAAAATAACAATCCAAACACTTGAACCTGTGGGTCCTGGGTAGCAAACAAGCCACAGTAACTCAGTGCCAGAAATTTTTCAGGAGGAGCAGCCAATCAACCAGTGAGATGAAAACCTAAAATTGTCCATCCTCAGGCTTCCTGCAAAGAACTTGGACAGACTACATGGAAAATTGTCTCCATCTCTGACCCTGACTCCATCATTCCAGCAGTTCTTAATCCTAGAAGGCTTGCTGTAAGACCCAGTTCCTTCTGAGCCTCCACCAGGCACTTCAGCCTTATCTTCTCAAAGCACAATGTGAGTCCTGAAAAAAACGCCTATCCTTTAAAAGAGGAAACAAAAAATGTACCTGCATTTACATGCATAGTTCTTTCCCCTTTATCTGTAATTTCCACCCTGAAAAGAAGCAATACATATGAGGGAGATGGTAATACGTCTCTCAAAGGATGACTTGATTCTCAGTGATGTCCACAGCACAGAAGAAAACAGAAGGAAGATTGTGTGGGAAAACATAGTAAGTAAGTGTCTCTCAGAGGAGAGATACTGATGTCAAACAGTGATGGGGGCAAGGAAGCTTCTAAAAGGAATTCAGCCTTAAATAACAACTGCCCAGAGTCCTCTAGGATAACCTCGCTCATACATTTACCTATGAATCTCTCAGGTTCAGATAGTGTCAAGGTCTTGATCCCCTTGCACCAACGTGCATACAGAGGGTAGAGCTTTACCCATGAACGTGAAGCTCTGTCAGGCTTCGGTCAATCACGCCTCTATTCTGTCATCTCTCAGGAGGAGGAGGAGGATTCACAGGATGAAGAGATGTCCCTTGCGGTCACGGTGCCTGTCTTTAACTCAAGGGGATGGCCAGGGACTACTCGTTGACATCTAAACTAGATTCTATTGACCCTGATTAATAAAACAAGGGTTGCTTTTGCTGTCCAGAGAAGCCACCTTTCCAGTGAGGGACAGGCTCTGGATCTTCCTCCTCACACATTTGCAGGATGCTGGAGGCAGAGAAGCATTTCCAAAATGTCTGAGGCCCGTTTCTACAAAAGGAACATTTCTGCAGTGTGAAAACTTGCACATTGGCACCAAGCCTCTAAGGAGAGAAAATTGATACTATTTCTCAGCACACAGCTGAAGATCAGGATGTTTATATGCTTAAATACATATATTTGAATGTAAAACTCAAAATAATGTTTATAACTAAAGACACTTGTAAAATTATTGAATATAGCTCAGACAGAAATGGAAAAGGTAAAAAGTGTAAGGATGCTACACATGTGGCAGGTTATATAATGAACACTGAAAAATAGCACCTATACTTGCATTACTAATAAGCTACTGGTTTTGCTCAGCAGCTTCTTGGTGTGCACAACTATATACCACACACTGAAATTCAGGAACCAGGTCTACTCCCGCTACGCATGGCATCATAAGTGGAAACAATACGTGATAATCCAAATAAATCGGTTAATGAGATGTAACAAAGACTCAGTTGAAGTCTTGTAATTAAAAACCATTTAATTATTTTAACTAGGGAAAAAAGAACCCAAATCTCTTTGAAAAGAAATTGCTGTGTCCCTTACTTGTGGTCAATGTCTGAAACAAGTGCAATAAGCCCGTTGTTGAGTTCAGCAAGTTTATTCACACCATTTCTACTGTGACAGCTCTGTCTTGCTATTAGCCTTCAGACTTTGGAGGTGGCTTCACATAAATTTTACCTTAATGTTTAGTACTTCATAGCAAATAAGCATAAAGGCAATAATACTTCCTGGAGAGGAGTGCAGGCAGGTTTGACCTGCACAGCCCCAGCACTGAGACAGCCCATCCAAGCTGTGGCCTTAAATGGGCTGGGGAGTCTTTCTTCTTGTCCAAATCCTCCTTCAAGAAGTGCTATTTGCAGAAGTCCTCACTTAGTAATGAGATTGTTCCCATTCACATCAATGGTGGGTCTGCCGTTAAAGGCAGCGGGGACTGGGTGGGACAGCTGCAGAGAGGCTTTGAAAACCACCCACAGGAAGATCCTTTATTTTCTTCCTGCATTTGTCTTAGAAATGCAATTTTCTTCTTCCTACCCTTGTCTTCATTTATTGCACCATTTCATTCTGACCTTCCCCGCATGTCTTGGCTGCTTGTGCTGGCCAGCTCTACCATAGCACATCACCACCAATCTTCTTCCCGCACCTTTCCCTGCACCCCAGTGTCACTCCTTTACTTGTGCCCAGTTCTGCACACATGTGCACTTGTGCAATGCCACTATTACACCAGAGAGGAGTAGCAGCCTACTTGCACCTCCTACTTTTCTCCCCATCCTCTTGCTGACAGCTTAGCACCCAGTGTACTCTGACCACCAATGCTGCCACAGGGGAGGACACAGGAAGGAAGAGGATGCAGGAAGGAAGAGGACACGGGAAGGAAGAGGCAGCTGGCTCCCTGCCTGCCTGATGCAATATCAGCAGGTCCTGTGGAAGGCTCGAGCCTGACAGAAACATTACAGTTAACTCTACTTAAGCAATAGCGAGGGTTACATGGAGCAGAGTGAAACAGAGTGACAATGAGCTGGGCATCTGTTCTCGGGTGAAAGAATTTGCAGTTAAATGTGCTGGCTTGTGCTGTGGGTAAAAAAAAAAAAAAAAAAAAAAGAAAAAAGAAAAAAAGACCACAAAAGAACCCACCTTAAATCCAACATGTCTTTCACATCAGATATACTGCTTTGTTGAACACACAAAAACATCGGCAATAACTGCTTAGAAAACACAGCACTGGCCGCAGGGCCACAGAGCATCCTCAGAGAATACAGTTTAAGGCAGAGCAGAGGTGCAAGAGAAGGAGATGCCTTTGAAACACATAAAGCCAGTGATGGATCCAGCACAGCAAACACCAGCGGAGAGGGGGACTGAGAGGAACAGAGGACACGTACTGAAATGCAGTCCAGAAATGCATAGCACAGAGTCTTGAAAAGGCGTATGGAGAGTTTGATCTATTCTACCAAATGCAGAACTGATCTAGTGTTGTGACAGCCCTGCTAGATTTATTACCACCACCTCCAAAAAACCAGGCTGCTAGCTGTATCTACAGAGATAAGCACAGAAGCTGCAGTACAATCAGACCACGAACACAGGATGGATTGGGACTGGATTCTGCTTCATTGATCTGCAACCTCCCTACCGCAGATGAAGAGAAAGAAAAGACACTTCGGTGCAAAATGTGGTTTTGTTTTTCTGAGAACCCGAGAACAGTTTCTACACATTAAAGTTAGCTTCATAGCTCTTCAGGGAAAAAATGTATTTTGTTTTCAGTTTGCACAGAAGTTGAGCAGGGCTTGTCAAGGTCAGTGACACAGAGCCAAGGACACCTGCATCCCAATCTTGCAGGAACATGCTAACGACTTTTTAGCAGGGTGGGGCAAAGGGGAAGAGCTCGGGGTGAGGGAGAGGACAACAGCTCCTAGCAAACTGTTGCACCTCTTGCCAAAAAGGTAAACAATTCCACCATGAGTTTAGACTCCTGGCTTGGAAACAAAGTAGCTGAAAAGAACCAATTCTTCAAATGTGAGCGGTTATTTTCGTATACTGTTCTGGGGAGTTGCATGTAATTTCAGTAAAATGCAAAATACTTTCATTTCACATTACCCTGTTAGCAAGATTAACTTGCATTTTCAGTTTTGTAATACAAAGTGAGCTTTTAACAAGAGTGTTTAAGACAACATCAGCAGGATCATCTAGGCATCCTCCAGAATGTTCAGCCAAGGAAAACACATCTAAAAGCAGCAAGCTGGTAAGTTTGTTTGGAAAAAAAAAAAAAAAATCTAACAATAGATAAGTATTATTTATTTCTCAAAAATAGTTTAAAGAGAAAAAAATATTTTAACTGGTTCACAGAATGTGGTTTAGCTTTAGACAGCTAAATAAGGCTTTTCGTTAACATCAGCTTTGGAGGGAAAAGACTCTTCCTTCTGCAGCCTGAAATAGATTTGAAGAAGAAACACATGTGAATGACGAACAACATTTGAAGAAGTGATAGTAATTATCATTCAAGAGATCAAACAAAAATACTCCAAAGGAATGTAGAATAACGTGCAATCAGGGAAATACAGTAAAATTATACTGGCACTGTAAAGCAACAATTTGAATCTTGTCACATATACATAAATTGTTAGAAAAAGATGATCTAATATGACCATCAGTACAGATGAGAGTCTACAGGCTAAACATAACAACTTTTGGAAAAGTTTTAGTGCTCTCCACTACTTTTTTTTTTTTTCCTTCCTTAAAGTGAGACATGCAATTTTATTTTTTTTAACTTGTGAAGGCCAATTGAAATTGGCCAAAATGAGCTTTTTAATAAGCTAAGTAATTAAAAAAAAAAAAAAAAAAAAAAAAAGGACCTACATATGAGACCCTATCTTCTTTTGGCAGGCAGCTCTTACCTCCCAGCTGGACTGTTGTGTAGTTAAATCATTCTTTATTGTCCATGTGAAGAACATGGCTCAAGGCATCAAAAACTGCTGAAATCTGAAGGATCAAGTTTTGGTCTTACAAGTGCTTAGGCAGGACAGCAAAGGATAAGGGAGCTGTGTTTATTCCTGTAGGAAATGTGCCATAACACAGGACATGGAGATGTTGGAAGGCTGATGCTAACACTCATGAGGTATCAAGTATGGTGCTGCTCCTTTTGGCGTGGGCCTCCAACCCAGCTACGTGCCTTGCTGTGACCAAGCAGGGATGGCGCGAGCAGAGCTGAGCCTCAAGGACCGGCTCTCTAACAGCAGAAATGCTCCTGTCCAAGCTGGGCACAGCACAGGTATGGTTTGTTCCACCTCAACACAGGGGTTGTCCAGAGGTGGATACAGTGGAACATCTTTTGCCCTAGAGATCTCGGTTCATGGTGGTGGATACATCGGTACCCAGTCCCCAGGATAGAGCTCTGCCCCGGGCAGGGAGTAGGAAGACTTTTTGAGTCTATCCAAAGCTCTCGTGCTGCTCAGCACAGCTTTTATCTAATCAAGTTATGACAGTTTTCTACAAAAACTAAACATGTGTTGATGCACTGCATGAGAAGCCATGTATGAAACCACTTCATGACATCTTCCTTATCAGCATTTAGTGGCAGGGCAAGAGCGGAGGCAACCAGACATTCAGAAATGCTGAGCACAGGCAGGCAGAGATGCAGGTGGCCTTGGCCACCTTTTCTTGTCCATGTGCCAGTCAGTCCAACAGAAGAGCAGTACCACCACCATTCACCCTGCCCAGCCCTCCCAAGAGCTGGGACCTGTGCAGTGCCACTCCCCAGCCACCTCCATCAGTGCTTGCAGGGGCCTGAACAGCTGCTAAAACCACCCCAGCATTTCTGTGGGAACACCAGCAGGACCATGCATCCTTCCTCCTCATCACATTGCTACTTCCACACATAGGAGGAAAAAGCCTTCATCTGATGAACACAGAGGGCACTAGCTGGTACAGACAGAAGGACCCTGGGATATTCCCAGGGATGCCTGGCTATAGAGCAATAGACATTGCATATGATAAGCACAGGTATGGGTTACTACGTGGGAAAAACAACAACTGGAATTTTATTAGCTGAGAAGATGAAATGAAGATCACAGATACAAATACTTTCACCCATATGTAGGCAAACCTAGCATTTTAGCAAAAACACTGGAGAGAAGCATCCTGCTCTAGGAATGTTTATGTCAATGTACAGGGAGGACTTGAGAGTTGAAATCCGGCAGGATTTTTCAGAATCCCTGATAAACTGGAGAAATCTGGGCAGCTACCGTACAGCCTAAGCATGTTCACAACAGAGGTGGAGACCCGAAGGGCTTTTCTGTCTTTTGGTTCTGCGTTTTTAAAGCATATATGAACATGATATTCATGTATTCCTCTCCTGCTACCAAAAGCCTACTCATTATCTAGGACAGAGAAGTGCAGACATATAAGCAGCTTTTTTAAGCCATTGATATTTCTATCCATTCCAATTTCATACTTGAAGGATTTTTGCTGTATATTGGGAGTGCAAACAGACTCAGCTGCCTTAAGTACACAATTGCATGTGATAATGCAAAGCAGAAGTCCCTCGAGAGTTTGAACTGCAAAGAAACCAATCCTTTCTGGGTTTCTTGCTGAATTCATGATCTAACTTCCATAAACCATATGTTAAAACGTAGTGCCCAAACAATTTATGGTCTTGTCACACCTTCATGCAAATTAGACATGGAAAAATTGCATAGGACATTCCTATTGCTATAGCTCAGTCCTCTGTCTTCGACATTACTCCTCAAGCTGTAAGACATAACATCTATTATCATGGAGTAAATTCACCCACTCTTAGACTTAAGCTCTTGGTTGGGTCTAGCTTGTTAACCCCATTTCCAATAAGCTTAGAAATTCACAGCACACTCTGGCAGGATTTAGAGGCTAGAGATACAAACTTATGAGACAATTTCCTAAAACCAAAGAATTATTTATCAAAGCAACATGATAGCAACATGGAAGAGCTATTTCAAAGCATTCTGTGTACAGAGTTATCTTTTATATAGGGACTTTTCACCAGAGTAGGGTAACCCAGGCAATTTTACTGTGTGTTATCAGCTGCAGGAAAGCTTGGGCAGTTCTGCAGCAGCATCCTAGATATTTCAGTCCGATTTCCCTAACTGGCTTCTTCCCATCCTGTGAAGGTTCTCCCCCAAGGACGGAGGAAGCCAGCATGTTAGTCCTGCTAATGTGATTTTCACCCTCTTGGTTTATGAGCTTCAGCCCCTCGAGTCATGCAAGCTTGGACGAAAGTGAGTTAAGGTCCTCAGGACCATGCATCCAAAATTGTCCCTTACCAAGCAACTGGTGTCCGCTGGCAGTGCGCTAGCCACGGCCAGTCTTCTCTCCTGACTGTTTTTTTTCCAGATGGTTCTCTCTGAATTAAAAGGAAAAAATGACCCAGTACATTCCAGTAACCAAGCCAACTCGTGATCTGCCAGACGTGCAGTTACTTGTAGGAAGGGTTTGAGTAACTATTAGCAGTGGCTACATTCAAGGGGGCATTTAAGTTCCTGTGGTATCATTTGTTCAGGTTAAATTGATTAAATTATTAACCACAAATTATTTGCTCATTAATTGCTTAATAAGAAGGCCACTTGGACCTTCTGGCTGAGCTGGATTAGAGTTCTTTACTTTTAAATGGAAAGACGAAGTGGTTTTGCTAGTAAAGAAATGAAGCATTTGATGAGTCAGCCTACACAAATTTTAGAGATTTTTAGATAATTCATTCACTAAGCTTCCCACATGCTTTCATCAGGAGAAGAACATCAGGAAAGATGTGAAAGCGATAACCTCATTCCTATAACATCTGAAATTATTAGCTATACCTATATATAAAAATGTGTATACCAATTCCTAAACACCGGGTTCTGCTCTGGAGCCCAGCAGAAGCTCAAACCTCCTGGCTCAAAATACTCACTGGGAGCAGACAGACAGGAAGACATGAAATAATCTGAATTTGAAAACCATATATAAAATAAACCCATCAGTTTTCTCCTCAAAGCCCTTATTTGTGTCTCATCTTCATAAAATCTTTAATGCTTCAATTTGTAGGTGTCACATGAAGATATCAATCATTGCTAAGTCCTAGGTAGCATTGCTAAGTCCTAGGTAGTGCTATGCATTTTCTAGCTAAGAAATTTTTTTTCCTAAAATAAGCATGATATTAAATAATAATATTTGTTACCTCTTAACAATAGGGGGCATGTATAAGCAAGCATAATGTCTGAGCAGCCTGCTTGCAAAGGGAAGCAAGTTAGTTCATACTAAGCTCCATGCTGCGGTGTCTTGCTTCTGGTGCCTAAAGTCACTTATCTGGGAACTATGAATATTTTAGAAGAGAAAGATGAAGTAAAATGTAGGTCCACTGTTTCCTGGATGATGGCCCAGAGAGGGTCTAAATAACCTGTTTTTTTGTTTTTTTTTTTTTTTTTTTTTTTTTTAAGGTAACTCTTCATAAAAGAATTGTGGATTATGACCAGATGCATAATGCAATTAATTTTAACTGCAGAGGTTCAGCCCCCAGGCCAGATTTGGGAAATAAAGAGGTTTGAAACACACTAAGCACCTTTTGGAGTCTAAAGAAATTCATCCTAAGAGAGTCACGAAGTAGACAGGCAATTGCAGAGGACAAGGATGGCTGTAAAGGACTGAAAGACAAAAATATTTGTGATTAAGGGGTGGAGAAAGGGGACTCTAGAAAGCTAGAGACTGGTCAGACCAATACTCAACACTGGAAGGAGACCAGGGAAACACCCGCTGGTTCTTGATGAACAACAAGAATACCAGGGAGTCATCAGCAAAATTTGGCAAATGGATTCAAGACTGTTGTGCTTGTTTCTGAAACCCCAGCCCTCTCTCTAGAGAAAGAGGGATGGAAAGTAAAGAAGGACTTCTTACTTCTTGTGTTGATTTTCCCAAGATTTGTCATATTGTTTCACAGACTAAACTCTGATTAAATGTAACTTTTACTTTGCATTAAAAAATTGTTCAAAAGAAAAAAGAGGAAACTCATATTCCCTACATACAAGTTATTTAAGAAGCCATCACCAAAGCAGAGCACCAGCTCCTGCCGCCCCAGGGCGGTGCCAGAGAGTGATAGTGGCAGAGTTTGAAACCCCAGGTCAGCAAAGCAGCAGCTGGCACAGCCAACGACAGCACAGTCTGGACACAGCTGGAGGCGGTACCGCCACTGGTGCAGCCCTGCTGCAGATCTGCAAGCCACCACCGAGAACCCCACCGCATCCTGCACTGCCTTCACCAGCCATGGACAAGGAGGAAAGACGTTTAACTATGCAAAGTGCAAATAAATAGAGCTAGGAAGCAACAGCTCTGCCGAAGATTTCAACCTTTTAACAGCTGACTCTGTATAAATGCCTCTGGCTACGTGAAATCTCTTGCTTTTCTGTCTTGAGGGCAATACCATCTTCACCAACTTTCATGCCTCGCTTTCAGAGATGGTAAAAGAACAGAGACAGCTGATGTTGCTATATATCGTCCTTTATGTCTTAACAGCTACAGACTTCAAGGGATTACTGAAACAAATCCCTGCTGGCTGCACTTCCAGGGAGCCTCACCTGCACTCTGATTTTGCACGCCTGCCTGGCCCCAGCAGACAAGCTCAGAGGGAAGGAGCAGCCTGTCCTGCCAGACTGTCCTGCAGTCCCACCACTTGTTGGAGCGACGCTGGGATGTTGCTCATCAAACAGCCATGCTCATAAAATAATTATGTGGCACATTTCACCCACTGTTCTTAATATTCCTTCCCAGGTTTAGAGCTGGTTCACACTCCTGTGAGGTACCTGCATATTAGTGCATTCATGGTATTCTGGGGAAAAAAAAAAACCAAAACAACCAGAGTCGAGAAGACTACGTAATTTTTATTTTTCACAGGATCAAGGACACCAGTTCTTGGTTCTTCTCATCCCCTCCTCCCGTCAGAGTGGTTTTCGGCGCTCTGTCTCTTTCTGCACTGCTTTCCATGTGTCCTGTGCACAAAGCTGACTGTAATGGAGGTGTTAACTGTAATTAATCAAAGAGTTTATTTTTTCTTCCAGTAGTGATTAATGCTGCCAAAGCCAATGCATACTCTCTCTTTTGCAAAATGGTTGAAAGTATTCTAAAAAACTGTCATGTAAGCTGGGGCTTTTTGGTACGTGCTTCTTCAGGGAAAGGAATGGGTCTGTATATTTTTAATGCAGCTGCTTCATTGTGAGAGGTGAAGAGCTCACAGACATGGACATTTCACCCTTTTCAGCATCTCTGGCAGTTATTAGAACTGTTTAACAGTGTGCAAGAGGAGATGAATCCACCCTCCTGCTCTAAGGCCACGAGAATCAGTTTTTTGGGTTTTTTTTTTGCCTCACCATCTTCATGGGTTGTGAAGTACAACATACAAACGTTTCAGAGAAGCTGCTGGACCCCAGCAGAACCCTCTAGTTCAATGAAAGCCGTCAGTCCTCCTTATGTTCTGGGTAGGTGGGTAATAAAAAAGGAAGAACCTGGAAGTGAGGCTCAAAACTTAGATCAACGGTCCAAAGAAATAAATTAAATTTCATGAGGTCTTAAAAATGCAATGGGGAAAGCATATTTTCAGGCTTTCCTCTCTGCTATTCACTAGTTTCTTGGCTGGTGGTTACGTACACAGCTGTTATAGCTATACATCCATAAAGTTCATGAAAATTAGAACTACACCTGAATGAGATCCTTGCACCTTAGCAGTGACTGAAAAGGATCAAACAGGCAACATTTGGATCACAGATGCTTTGGAATGTTTTTACAATTACAGTTGATTTAATGCAAGATAAATAAGGCTTTAGAGACGCTTTAACATCTATTGATTCCTATGAAAAGGAGTCTACATAAAAAGATTTATTTAATTGCCTTTGCATTTTAAAAGTGTAGGTTACAGCAATTAATCACTCCGAGTCCAGACATGAAAATGTCCCACTGATGCAGAGTGTGTCAGCATGCTTTTCAGCATGCCACGGGAAGACATAAGGAGATTTTAGAGCAAGGTTAATGTTGAACCTCACATTTAGATTTAAAAGTTTGAAATGAAGTACAATGACATTTATCATGAAAGCATTTAGTGGCATCCTTGAGGAACATAAGATACATACAGGTGCAAACACCTGTCAGGAAAACCAGCCATCACCAGAGGTTGAGCTCAGCCATCTACCGAGTGGCTGTGAGTACCATAACATCCTCCTGCGGATGATCCCCTATCCAGACCTCAAAGCCTAAGAGCCTTCCAGCAAGTTCAGTGACTGTTTGAAAGAAGCAAATTACGTCAGCAGTTTCTCCTCAGGAGCTTCCCCAACACAGTTGAATACCTACCTGGCTTCTCTGTTCCCCTCCATTTTTTCTAACATGCTTTTTAATTATCTGTCATTACCTCAGCATGGAAACCATGCTGAAGGCTTATCCCCGCTCTGCGTGGAGCTGAGGGTTACTCACCATGTCCACATGTGTAACCTGGGCTGTGGCCCTTTGCCAGTACTGTACACCCATCAAAAACATGGCAACGTGCTTCTGGAAATGGAGGCAAGGTTACATGAGGAAATGAATCCTGCAGCATTTTCTTTTCTAATATACAATATTTTCCCTATTTTTCATTATGATTTGCAACAAACAGTACACTTTGTGACCTATAAAAAAGGCTTACTTTTACAAACCAGTTGAAAGTTCCCTACTCCTTTTTTTGCCATCAGAGAAGAGGAAAGGCAATAGTCCCTCCAGAGGCCATGTCCTCTAAGTACTTAGGTAACAAGGAAGGACGTCCCTGGGCACGGCTAACCTCAGAGTTCATTCTCATTGCTTGTTCTTGCTCATACAAGACTGTTCTTGTACGCGTGCAAAGTCACGCCACAAAACGACATCAGCTTCTGCTGCCAGTGCTCAGTGGGACCCCCCTCACCCTTTTGGGGGAGGTGAAAGAGTGAAGCAGCAGTGGTGTCCATGTCACCAGCGCCAGAGCCATGCTCTGCCGCAGCATGCTGCCTCCTGCCGCCACATGGCTACAGCTCGTCTAACCAGTGAGCAAAGCAAACCTGTACTCAGGTCTGCCCTTCTCAATGTCACCATGTCACTCATGTCACCATGCATTTCTGCTGTGTCACCTCCCCATCTGCTACTACTTTTAACCATTTGTTGTTAAATTTTATAGCAGAGGGTCGTCGTCCCCCCCAATATCACTGTAGGGAAAGGAATAAAGCCAATTTCTGGACACCTTCATAAGGATGTCAGACCCTACCTAAAATAACATACACATCTTATTCCAAGGAAAACAATTCTCTAGTTGCTGTTATTTGAAATAGTTGGCAAGTACTGATAAGTAATTTAAAAAGCACACTTCTTGAAATTATTTAATAAGCATGAAAAATTGCAGAGCATTTTTAGATGTCATAATAGCCTCACATTAATGTAATTTATTACTTCATGGCCCCATTTTAAGACGTGGCATTAGTTACAATAAACAGTCTATCTGGCCAGAGAATAAATGTCCCATTACTGGACCAAACACAAATTACAGGTCTGCTCTGGCATGGGAAGTTAAGTTTCAAGAAGCCACAGCAAACGCGATAGCAGTAGGTGTTTCCTCCCTTTGCCCTCTCTCAGAAAGAGGATTAGTGTATTGCAAGAGTTAAAATGAGATGAAGCCCTGACCTAATGCCTGGCCTTTAGATGAAGCTCTGAGCCAGACCCACAGAAAGCGGGTCATGTAACAAGTATGATCTCTGCTAAATGTAAATAACATCTGGCTCATTTTAATCACAAACCAAACAGCAACTGGGTGACAAGGAGTCAGCCTCCAGTTGCTGCAGAAGGTGGGCCCAGAAACACTTGAAGTATATAACTTTTTTTTAAACCCAGGATACCTTAAAAGTTCTCCAGGTTAGTTTCTGTGTGACAAATACACAAATTATCCTGATTACTACTAAGTCATTAAATCTAAGATATGTAAAACATTGCTACATCAATTAAATTATAATAAGGAGATGGATGAACAAGCTAATACTCTCCAAGCTACACATATTTACTTTATGGAGCAATGGCTGTTTCAGAAAATGAGAAGGGCAAGATGTGATATGCATTCAGCAACAATTTTTGAGTTTTCATCAGTATGCAATATCATAATTATTATTTTATGTCTCATTTTGTCACATGGTTGCTATGCTTGACTTTCAGTAGCAAGTATATCCTTATCATTTAATCCAAACGAGATTTAAAATAAACGTACAGGGAAAAAAAAAAAAAGACTTAGGACTCCAGGTATTTCACACCACTTCTAACTGTAAATTGAATGTTAATCTGAATACAGATTTCAGTGCTGCTTGCTTAACTTCTCTGCATTTGTAATAGACCTCACACCATTCTCATAACAACTGGAAGATATTTATATTTAAGTCAAAGTCAGTGGATGAGCGTAGAAGAGAAGATGTAACAAGGAAAGAAAAATGAGAGGCTTTTGCCTACTGAATACATGATTTTGGAGTGATTTATTGTCATACTTGAATTTCAAACGAAGTAGCTTGACCATTTAAAAAAATAAATAAAATAAAAACCAAACTATAGTCCTTTTTCCTACCCTTGGTATCACAGAACCATAGAATCGTTTAGGTTGGAAAAGACCTTTAAGATCACCAAGTCCAACCATTAACCTAGCACTGCCAAGTCCACCACTAAACCATGTCCCTAAGCATCACATTTACATGCCTTTTAAATACCTCCAGGGATGGGGACTCAACCACTTCCTGGGGCAGCCTGTTCCAGTGCTTGACAACCCTTTCAGCGAAGGAGTTTTTCTGAATATCCATTCTAAAACTCCCCTGGCACAACTTGAGGCCATTTCCTCTCGTCCTATCGCTAGTTACTTGGGAGAAGAGACCGACACCCACCTCGCTACAACCTCCTTTCAGGGAGTTGTAGAGAGCGATGAGGTCTCCCCTCAGCCTCCTTTTCTCCAGGCTAAACAAGCCCAGTTCCCTCAGCCGCTCCTCATAAGACTTGTTCTCCAGACCCCTCACCAGCCTCGTTGCCCTTCTCTGGACACGCTCCAGCACCTCAACGTCCTTCTTGTAGTGAGGGGCCCAAAACTGAACACAGTATTTGAGGTGCAGCCTCACCAGTGCCGAGTACAGGGGCACGATCACTTCCCTAGTCCTGCTGGCCACATTATTTCTGATACAAGCCAGGATGCTATTGGCCTTCTTGGCCACTTGGGCACACTGCCGGCTTATATTCAGCCAGCTGTCCACCAACACCCCCAGGTCCTTTTCCGCCAGGCAGCTTTCCAGCCACTCTTCCCCAAGCCTGTAGCGCTGCATGAGGTTGTTGTGGCCAAAGTGCAGGACCCGGCACTTGGCCTTGTTGAACCTCATACAGTTGGCTTGGCCCATCGACCCAGCCTGTCCAGATCCTGCTGCAGAGCCTTCCTACCCTCAAGCAGATCAACACTCCTGGCCAAGTTGGTGTTGTCTGCAAAGTTACTGAGGGTGCACTCGATCCCCTCGTCCAGATCACTGATAAAGATATTAAACAGAACTGGCGCCAATACTGAGCCCTGGTGAACACCACTTGTGACCAGCCGCCAACTGGATTGAACTCCATTCACCACAACTCTTTGGGCCTGGCCATGCAGCCAGCCAGTTTTTTTACCCAGCACAGAAGTATGTTGACTCCATCATGATGTGGTCTCTTTCAGACATCTGGAACAGCTCTCTAGTGAGAGTCAAATTCCTTCCCATTGATAATACTTTAATAACAGGAAACTATTTCTGCACACAGCCCCTATTTTTTTTATTTTTTATTAAAAAAAACCAAAACAAAAAAACAACACTTTTTGTTTCATCTCCCCTCCAATTTTTCCCATTGAGCAAAACCTGCAGACACAGGATGGAGGAGGGGGGAACACTAGTTAAGTTATTTTTACATATATTCAAGTATTATACAGAATAAAAAAAAGCTTTCCCATAGAAATTGTACTAAAATATTCTGACAAGCACAGCAGAAGTGGTTTTATCACACAAATGTAATCACATAGGTGTTTTGTACCTTTTCCTATTTTTTTTCCTGCCTATGTAGAAGTGAACTAAAATTAGTGCCACTTTAACATCCGTGTTAGCAAGAGAACAATGCTGGGAGCCTCCACCTGCTTTTCTGTCTGCAGAGCAAGTCCCGCTCATCGAGGCGAGCATCAGCAGGCACAAGAGATGCTGATGCTGGGCGAGGTAAGAGTTTAACGGGGCTCAGGGCTGCTTCCACATTTCCCTGTGGGAAACCCTCCTCTCCCTTTCCATCATCCCGCGCCTCGGCACAAGTGAGGGTTGGGATCCAGCTGCAGGACAGAAGAGCTGGCAAGGCAGGCAGCTGCACCAGCTGGCTTGGATACGGCCTGCACAAAGAGAGATGCTCCATAGGATACCCAGCTGCTGAGATCCCACCAGAATCTGGTGTGTGCACCCATCCTCCCGGCAATGCTCCACCGCCGAGAGCAGCTCTTGGGACACCACACTTCAGGGGTTCAGGTTCAATAGTTACAACTCCTGTTGAACAAGAGATGAGATCAACTCTTATAAATTAGAAGATTGTTTTCATAATCCATCTAATCTGCTCTATTAATAAAAATAGACCAAACCCTTCTGGCACAATTAATTTCTCACTTCCACTTTCAAGTGGTCTCTAAATACAAGAAATCATGCCTGCCCAATTAATCACAATACTGAACATCTCAAATACCTGGGGAGAATGCAAAACCACAGCTACTGGAAAGTTTAAATTAAACACTTGAGATAAATGAAGGAGTACTTTAAAAAAGTGGCAGTTGTCCGGTAACAGGTAAGAACTAATTTCCTGGCTTTTTCTTTTTTTTTTTTCCTTGAAAATTTCTGATAAGAGAAGAAGTTGTTTGTCAGTTACTGTAAGGCTTTTTGAGTCTTGCTGATGTTGCCCTTATTGAGTAGGAAAATGGAAGGAGTATAAAGCCCATGGGTAAACATGTAAGTTCCAAATTATTTTAACTTACACCCTAGTGACACAAACAGGCTTTCAATGTGTTAACTGAATTTTCTCCACCTTCTACTATTTAAGCACAATGCCGCCTCGGCAGTCTTACGAAGAAACAGCTGAATATAACATACCATGTTCATTCTACACTTTGGGAATTGTCATATTGCATCTGTGGGATTAAATTTTTTAAGGAGTTGTCAAGTTTAATTGGAGAGTTCACACAGTCCCAGCTCTGGTGCTGTGATTTATCCAGCAAGTGTTTCTCTTTTATCACTTTACACTAACTCATAGATCTAAATAAAACCATCTGTGAACAAAGCCTGTGGAATTAGGCAAACAGCTGTAGGTGCATTGGTTTTCCTAAGGTTTAATTTGTATGTTTGGTCATTTGCTGGATGTTTGATTGTGTTTTAAAGTTTTCTGCAGTTTTGGTGACGTGGATGGGGATTGCTTCAGTCCGGGCTAACTGACCAATGATGCTTGGCATTCGTCAGCACTGTGCCCCAGCCACCCTCCAGGGCACTGCCGTGACACAGTGACTCTTTGAGCCATGATCCCAAATTTTCTGCAGTCCTGGGCATTAGAAACATCAGGAGTGATGCATCTGAAGGAAGAGCAGCGTTGTCCACCCGTGTCATGTTGCTCAGAGCTCTCTCCTAGAGCTCCTCTCTTCCCAGGCTGCACGAGCTCTCTGGGGAATGGGTAGTGTTGTTCTCCCTCTCCCCAAGCATCATCTTTCACCTCCCCAGCTGCTGCAGTCGCAGCCCTTTGCTGCCTCTGGAACCCATCACAGCCTGAAGAGACACCCTCTTCTGTATTTGCATAAGTATACACACACAAAAAAACCCTGTATATAAATAAAATTTCTGTTTGGAATAATATTTTATGAAATTCAAGCTTGGGAGCTAAGCAACACAGGTACAAGCTGGGATCAGTATGAGGCATAAGTCAGAGCAGAAGGAATTTACTTAGTATCCAAAAGGCACTTTAACACCTCTCAGGAAAGCGAGCTGATACCATGTTAGTTTTCTCTGCCCAGTGGTTGAAGATTACTGCAGCCTTAAACAAACTAATGAAAAGCAATAAGCTTTTAATAAGTTAAACAGACCATGGCAAAACTCACAGGGCATATCAAGTCTGAAAAGGCAGATGCTCAGATGCTCACTTTACGTAATACAACCTCTTACTTCTTGTTTTGGAGCACGACATGGGATATCCACAAGCTTGACGGACCCCACATCCCTCAGGCTGAGCATCCCACTCCTTGCGTGACAATGTGGGAGGGGAAGGCTGGGCACCGTGGAGCACCCCCACCACCGACCATGGCCTTGTGAGGCCAACAGGGCAGCCTCAGCTAACCAGTCCTACTTTGGTTGATTGGTTTTATGTTTTTTTTCCTAACATCCTTTTGACTGGCAATTGCAAGATATTTGATGAGAGCAAGCGTTATCTGTCTCCCTAAATACCAAGATGACTAAACTGGAAGTTTTGTATGCGCCAAAGCCCTGCCTTACAAAACAAATAATGATTGCTGCAATTATTCTGTGGAATTGATTTGAATAAGTTTCTCTATTATCATCAGATGCAATAAAACTGATAGAAATCTTATTTTAAATTCACATAGAGAAGGGGAGATGCAATTTTGCTCAGAAATATCATTCATTTCATTGCTCATCAGCGGATGAGCTTCCAAAGACTCAGGGTGTGGGGCTGTGCCCAGTTAGTGCTGGTTTTAGGGCAGGTCTCACTGTGGCTTTCAGATGTCTCAGCTCATGCTCCCTCCCACTTGCTCTAATGCAGTGCCTGTTTATTTTGCCTCCAGCACTTACTTACTACCTGCAGGTTTTAAACTAATATTAAGTGTGCGATGAGATCGCTGAGTTTGGGATTGAGTCATAAAAGCCTTCTGCAGCACTTACTTTACCTTGGGGAAAAAACAACAACAAACAAACCACCATGTATCCTAGGTGAGCTCTCAGTTCCATTATGCAAGCAGTGTTCTGAGGTATTAACCCTTCTCTTCCTCTGCACAGATGGGGATCTCTTTCATGCGACGAGAGTCAACAGGGAGGATGCCTACACACTAAAGATGCATTTACAAAGCGAGAAACTACTCTTGGAAATGAAAAGTAAGATATTTTAGTCTTTCAAGTGTTTAGGGCTCTCATTTGTACATATTTATTCTACTTACATGAAAACAATCCCCTGTAAAGCCATACACTAATCCATAAACAGAAAAATGGAAATTGAAACACTCTGCTTCCTGCAACAGTGGTGGGAATTACCCCACCATGGAGATGAATAGCATATGTATGTATTCATAGAAAATACTGATAATGTGTGCAAATTATTTCTTTGGTATAGAAATATAAATATATTTACAAAAAACAGCCCCGAAAGTACATGAAAATGTCCAATCATATACATGCCTTTCAAAAGTCCTCTAAAAAAGGTAGCTAGCATAAATTGCAAGGATATGGAGGACTGAAGGATTTTGTATAATATCTGGAGATTTTTAAAATGACATCACTCCGCAATAGCTTTGTTATACTTGATCGTGCCTTAGGGCTAGACTAGATGACTTCAGGCTTATTTTCTGTGTTTATTATGTAAAGCTTATGCAATCCAATAGTATTCTCTCTCATTAATATGAACAGAAATTTAGAAGACCAGACCCATTCATGGTCAAGTGCTCAGTTTGCAAAAGCAAGAATTATATACACACCCCATTTAAAAAAAAAGAAAAAGGTAAACTCCATTAAAACTTATGATAACTGGCAAACTTCCATCTTCATATTAATTCATAACTTTAAGCCTATGGAAGTCGAGATGTTCAGCCCAGCTTCACCATTACGTTTTTCTATTACTTTTTATTGTAGAGGCCCAGACAGGCATCAGAGCCCATTAAAAATAAATTCTATATTCTAAAAATCCATGATCCAGCTAAGAATGTGCTTTACAAGTAAGTTTAGGCAGGCTGGCCTACAACATCCACATTTTTCATGTCTGTCTTTGTGACTACTAGCAAACAGCTTTCCCATTACAACGTTTAATAGGTACAAAGCTCCACCTTGCCATGTCCTCATAGTGGGAAATGCCTGTGTCTGAACTGATAGCAAGTCTCCCAGTTAAGAGTTATTGTGCACCACTGCTCCTTTTCCCCTGGATGACGTCATTCAGTGCTGAAAATATTTGCAAAGGCATAACTGGTTCACATGGCAGTTTCTGGTTTTTGTGTGTAAAACAGCGATACAAGTGAAGGAATTACAGTTTAGTGTGTCCTGCAGAAGCGGACAAATCAAGTTCCCTGGTGTCTAATGTACGGGCACCCACACAAAGGTTGCACTTCCTTGTTCTCCAGATCACAGACAGAGGCTCAGCTGTTACTATGGGATCAACACACAGGTGGGCTGCTGCTGCTTTCCCTGACCTCCCTCCTGCCTGTCACCTTCCAGCTTTGCTCCAAAGGGGGAGCCCAGAGGTCCCACCTGCATCACTGTGGTATGGGCTAGGGGAAAACAGCCGAAAATAGTAAAGAGGATCCACTGAACTTCCACCTAACCAGCAAGTCAGTTATCCGAAAGCAACTTTTAATGATCCCCAAGCAGACTCTAAACATAAACCAGACTCAAGCGCAAGACGCAGAGCCAGTCGTCGTCCAGCCACAAACACAGCTTTCCCAGCCTGGATATCTGCCCTGGGGCTAACATGTTCTATCTGCCAGGACAGTCATCAGCCACAAATCAGAAGTGGTTATTAACACTACAAAGCATGAGCAATAATAAGCATCTCATTTAATTCTGTGCTTCACGGCAGCGTCTAAATACTTTGACAAAAAAGTTTAACTTGTTCTGAAGACAGAACCATAGAATCGTTTAGGTTGGAAAAGACCTTTAAGATCACCAAGTCCAACCATTAACCTAGCACTGCCAAGTCCACCATTAAACCATGTCCCTAAGCATCACATTTACATGCCTTTTAAATACCTCCAGGGATGGGGACTCCACCACTTCCTGGGGCAGCCTGTTCCAGTGCTTGACAACCCTTTCAGCGAAGGAGTTTTTCCGAATATCCAATCTAAACCTCCCCTGGCACAACTTGAGGCTATTTCCTCTTGGCCTATCACTTGTTACTTGGGAGAAGAGACCGACACCCACCTCGCTACAACCTCCTTTCAGGTAGTTGTAGAGAGCGATGAGGTCTCCCCTCAGCCTCCTTTTCTCCAGGCTAAACAAGCCCAGTTCCCTCAGCCGCTCCTCATAAGACTTGTTCTCCAGACCCCTCACCAGCCTCGTTGCCCTTCTCTGGACACGCTCCAGCACCTCAACGTCCTTCTTGTAGTGAGGGGCCCAAAACTGAACACAGTATTCGAGGTGCGGCCTCACCAGTGCCGAGTACAGGGGCACGATCACTTCCCTACTCCTGCTGGCCACACTAGTTCTGATACAGGCCAGGATGGTATTGGCCTTCTTGGCCACCTGGGCACACTGCTGGCTTATATTCAGCCAGCTGTCCACCAAAACCCCCAGGTCCTTTTCCGCCGGCAGCTTTCCAGCCACTCTTCCCCAAGCCTGTAGCGCTGCATGGGGTTGTTGTGATGCAAGTGCAGGACCCGGCACTTGGCCTTGTTGAACCTCATACAGTTGGCTTGGCCCATCGACCCAGCCTGTCCAGATCCTGCTGCAGAGCCTTCCTACCCTCAAGCAGATCAACACTCCTGGCCAAGTTGGTGTTGTCTGCAAAGTTACTGAGGGTGCACTCGATCCCCTCGTCCAGATCATTGATAAAGACATTAAACAGAACTGGCGCCAATACTGAGCCCTGGTGAACACCACTTGTGACCAGCCGCCAACTGGATTGAACTCCATTCACCACAACTCTTTGGGCCTGGCCATGCAGCCAGTTTTTTACCCAGCAAACAATACACCCATCCAAGCCATGAGCAACCAGTTTCTCCAGGAGAATGCTGTGGGAAACGGTGTCAAAGGCTTTACTGAAGTCTGGGTAGGCAACATCCACAGCCTTTCCCTCATCCACTAAGCAGGTCACCTTGTCATAGAAGATCAGGTTAGTCAAGCAGGACCTGCCTTTCATAAGCCCATGCTGACTGGGCCTGATCACCTGGTTGTCCTGTGCGTGATGGCACTCAAGTTGATCTGCTCCATAACGTTCCCCGGCACCAAGGTCAGACTGATGGGCCCGTGGTTCCCCAGATCCTCCTTCTGTCCCTTCTTGTAGATGGGCATCGCATTTGCCAACTTCCAGTCAACTGGGACCTCCCCAGTTAGCCAGGACTGCTGATAAATGATTGAAAGTGGCTTGGTGAGCACTTCTACCAGCTCCCTCAGTACCCTTGGGTGGATCCCATCCAGCCCCATAGACTGGTGTGTATCTAAGTGGTGTAGCAGGTCGCTAACCATTTCCCCTTGGATTATGGGGGCTTCATTTTGCTCCCCGTCCCTGTCTTGCAGCTCAGGGGGCTGGGCACCCGGAGAACAACTGGTCTTACTATGTCACTATGTTTCCCACCTCATCCAATAAAGGATGGAGATTCTCCTTAGCCCTCCTTTTGTTGCTAATGTATTTATAGAATCATTTTTAATTGTCCTTTATGACAGTAGCCAGATTAAGTTCTAGTTGGGCTTCGGCCCTTCTGATTTTCTCCCTGCATAACCTCATGACATCCTTGTAGTCCTCCTGAGTGGCCTGCCCCTTCTTCCAAAGGTCATAAACTCTCCTTTTTTTCCTGAGTTCCAGCCAAAGCTCTCTGTTCAGCCAGGCCGGTCTTCTTCCCACCGGCTCATCTTTTGGCACATGGGGACGGCCTGCTCCTGCACCCTTAAGATTTCCTTCTTGAAGAATGTCCAGCCTTCCTGGACTCCTTTGCCCTTCAGGACTGCCTCCCAAGGGACTCTGTCAACCAGTCTGCTCAACAGGCCAAAGTCTGCCCTCCAGAAGTCCAAGGTAGCAGTTCTGCTCACCCCCCTCCTTACTTCTCTGAGAATCAAAAACTCTTATCATTTTGTGATCGCTATGCCCAAGACAGCCTCCAACTGTCACATCACCCACAAGTCCTTCTCTGTTCACCAACAGCAGGTCCAGCAGGGTGCCTTCCCTAGCTGGTTCACTTACCAGTTGTGTCAGGAAGTTGTCTTCCACACACTCCAGGAACCTCCTAGACTGTTTCCTCTCTGCTGTATTGTATTTCCAGCAGACATAATATTATCTTAGTATTTTCACACAGATCTATTTCTCTTCATTAGATTCCCTTGTAATTTACAACCAATTGACTAGATGGGAGGAAAACAACCTTTATACCAAAGGAAAAAAAAAAAAACTCATCATGCCAGGAACCAGTCTCCCTTGACCTCATAATTATGACCATACATAACCAGGAGAGTAATACATGGTTGACCATGAACTCAGCTTGACCCATTTAACTATTAACAAAATGTTTTCATACCTTTCTTCCTGAAGCCATTCTTTAAAGGGGCTTTATGATGGCTATTCATGCAGCAGTGAATTGCACTTAATGAAACCATGGATCTCACCCTAGCATCCAGATTTTTGTTATTGACTTCAACCATAAATCTTTACATATTTTTCCTTAGGGTAAAGTATTAAGGAATCATTTTCTTAGCCAAAATAACGACTTAGAAGATACACATTTTATATAAAATGTCTACAAGGAAGAGCTCTTTTCCTGTGACATGTTCTCATTTGTTAACATAAGTTTGACAGTCTTATTCCTGAGTGCAACAGTCTGAAGATGTAGATGTTAAGCAGTGCTATAATTAGCACGTAATTTGCTCTAAACTTCCCATTCCAAAATAATGAGATACACAGATGGAAAAACTGCTGGACTGACAGAAGGGGTAGCAAAGAGCTACTGAATAACCTTGGTCAGGCTGCTGGCTGTAGAGCAGGTCTCCTACTGCGTTTGTGGACCGGGAATTTGGGAAGTCATTGTGAATTAGTAGGCTCGCAGTGATGTTTTCCACAATGGGTGCCTGGGACGGCTTGGGTTAAGCCTGTCACATTCGCATAAGACCAGCATCCTAGCACAGACTCCGGTGCTGTTTCAAAGCAAAGGACCTGAAAGCTGTAGGCAACCAAACAGTATTGCTGCTTGTCTGATACCTTTAGGATGCAACAGTGCAAAGAGACACAGGAGCAGTAATCTCAAACCGGCTCTGAACAAGCCCCGTGCCAGCCCAAAGTAATTAAGTACAGAACATTGACCTTTTCACTTTGCTATTGTTTTAATTATTTTGTAGAAAAAAAACAGGCTTTCCTCCATATCCCTCTTCAATCATTTCTACTGTACAGGAGGCCTCACTGGAAGGAGAGAGGAAAGTGGAGCTACTCATGCATTAATAGCTAATAGAATCTCTTGATGGGTCATTTAAAAATAAAAGGGATTCATAAATATAGCAGCACATTATATTTGTTTTTTTAATGAATATTTATACCTCTATATATTTCACATTAATTATGCTAATTAAATAAAGTAGCCTATGAAGTTTATCAGGTGAAAGCCCAAAGATCAGAGGGCATGGTGTCTTTTGGGAAGACTGCACTCTGCTTTCCCATGTGGAAGTGCACAGTCTAAACTAGATCAGTCTGGTCATTTTAGGAACTGCTGTAAAGCCTTTAGACAACTTAGTTGGTTTTAAAAGCATCCACTGCAATGTATGACGGTCTATTAAAATCCCCAGGCTTTTGACTCAGACCAGTTGTTTACATCTAAATTACTTTTCTTCATTAAGCTCGAACTTTAATTCCCAATATATTGTGTTGCTTAAAACAATATGAAGTTCTTTTTTATTGGCTTTGTTCCTACAATTACTAGATTAAGGATGTCATTAAAAAGTTGTCAAGACTTTTTGTAGATATAGTTTGGTAGTAATAAACAGACCAGATTTTCACATCAATTTAGAGAGGAAAAAAATTCACACTGCATTTGATAGCCCTGTATCAGTCCATTGTGTCTTATTAAAAATGCTACTTTCATAATGGATGAAGCAGACCTGTGGGAAGAGCACCGCTGAGGCTTGCGACACACTCACTCTGCTCCTCAAATGCTTCAGACACTGGAGACTAGCTAGGGGTTTTGGTCTCTGTTCTCCCTCCCCATATACTAGTATATGGTGTACAGAAGTAAATCTAATGGTAAAAACCTTGCTATTTTCCTTTTTTAGAAGCTAGCTTGCTTTTGCTTCTGGTGAGTATCAAGGTAACACAGGAGCTATTTGCCATAAAATAAGCAAGCCTGCCTTTTCCAAGAGAGTTTTCCTTATATTCAAAATGGTGCTTAACAGCTCATGTAAAATAAAATAACAGCGCACGCAAGAGTGTGATGTGGTAGGAATCATCTCGTGTTTTATCTCTGAGTGGAGAAATACTTGCTAAATATTATATTGAAATTCCCAAGTGCCTGAAAAGCTTTGGGGACATAATTTTAATGCACACAAACACACAATATGTATATTACATATACACACACGCGCAGACTTTTTTTAAGCCAAGTGTCTACGCTTGATAATTTGCTGCAGAGGTAAGCAGAGATAACATTTATAAGGCTTTAAAGAGAAATCTTTTAGGCAAGATGTTAGACCTAACCCACTCATAACCTCTCACGGGCATGGCAGGTGTCAGAAACCCAAGGAATAAATATGAACAAGAAGTGGACAATCTAGGGGCAAAAAAAGTTTCCTTTCTCTCAAAGCATGCTTTATGGTCTTCTAACATCTCCCAAGCATTGTAACAAACAACATGGTGTGTATTTGCCAACAAATGAAAGTTTATGTAGAAACTCATCTGAAAGCGACAAATTTAGCCAACAATCCTCATTCCCCCCTCTTCTTTCGAGCCAGTGACTCATGACAGAGAACAGCATTGCCAGGAACACATGGGAACAGTTGGCTGCCAGCCTCACAGGGCTTCAGCCCCGTTCTTACATATTAGGCAAAACAGACCCCGTTCAACCTTCCCAACCCATGGACTTTTATCCAGTGATCCCCACATCAAGCCAAGTAAGGACTCTTTTCCCCTAAGCACTCTTTCACCATCTGTGAAAAGTAGATAACACACAGAATTAACTAATAGCAAATGAATTGTCAAAGCGTATCTCTCCCATTCCAAATGAGAGCATTTTAGGGAAAAGAATAAGCTAATTAGATATACATTCAAAGCATTATTGTGAGCTCTCTTTAGATGTAGATCCTATCTCCCAGGTGGAAAACGGATTGCTCATTTGTTGAGCCAGCTTGCTGAAGAACAAGTTCCTGACATTTTTTTGTTATTATTTTTATAGCTGTATTCATGAAGCCTGTCGTTGATAAGTAGGGCAATTTGCATAGCTGGTTTGGATGGGGTTTGCTGTATCCCTCTGCAATGCAGTTTCAAGCATTTACAAAAGCAGGACACAAGTGCAGCTAAGTAGTCCTGCCCTACCCCATGCATTTTTATACGTACGTTGTGCAACAATCTCTCATTAGCTGGTAAAGCACAGCCTTTAGAAGCACTTCCTGCACCTTTAGCTTCTTTGTCTTCAATCACTGAGATGCATGGCATTTCAAAAAGTCAAGTGGGGAGGATTAGACTCAGCTGAGGAAAATATCTTTGCAGCAGAGAGATTGCAAATACCAGTTTTGAATGGGAAGCACATTTACAAAGAAGGGCAGAGCAGAAATCATTCTCTATTTGTTTCTGTTATAAAAGGGAAGAGGACCATAAGCACCACATATCAAAACAGAAAGATTTATCTGATGGCAATCAGAGATTACAAATACTTTTGCTACAAACAAGCACACTGCCTCAGAAGTGACAACATGCTTTCAGTAAATAACTCATTAATGCCTAATATACTTTTCCCTTGCTTTATATATTTTGCCAGTAGGAGGACTGTTCTCTGTATCCGGTGGCGGGTTACAGACTGCTCCGGGGTGGTGGGTAATTCAGGCACCGGCCCCCTGCACCGGTCAGGGCAGCCAGAGCCAGCCCAGGCAGCCGCCTTGCCCAGGGAAAGCAAGAACACCCTCGCAGGTCTTAGCTTCATTCTCACACTGAAATACTTCAGAAAAGTTGCCTGAATTTTACTTGTACCAATGAACAGAAAAAAAAAATCATTTGAGGCAATGAAAGTATAAGTAGAAAGTCAGTTCATGTCCAATGTTTTAATTTCAACACACTGGCACCGTCCTGTTTTGCACATCATAGAATGGTTTGGGTTGGAAGGGACCTTAAAGATCACCTAGTTCCAACCCCCCTGCCATGTGCAGTAACTGAATAAAAGACTAGAGGATCACTTGTTGCACCCAATTCCAAATCAATTCTGAATACCTCTGCTTGACATTAGTTATTTATCCTTTAGGACATGTTCACAGTAATGACTAAATTGAGATTATAGTACATGCTTATGTGATTCCTGGACTATATATCACCTAAATTCAAATCAATAGATCTCTCTGTATGCTACCAGATTAAACCAGGGGAGGAACAGACCACCATTTTATAATCTTTCCAGCAAAATGAACAATGTTTCAACTAACACACACATCCCTCACATGTTTATATAATAAAATTATATTCTAAAACACAGCCTCGATCCTACCTTTTTTTTTTTTTTTAGTAAGAGATGGTAATTTTCATTTTACTTACATCTCTCAATCATGCATATTGGCAAAGGTTTCCTTTAAGCAAGGAAAAGGCAGTTTGAACATTATTCATTATCCTTCTGAGCCCTCAGACCAGTCCAGCCAGCATAAAAAAATATAAGTATATACAGCACTTACCCTCCAGAAGTTTTGAGCAGGTTTCATTACTTTACATCCTTCATTTCCACAGTTGCATTTTGCTCCAGCACAAAAACCCCAGTTTATTACACCTTCTACTAGCATTAATATCCTACAGCTATTTCCCATTTTGGGCTAAGATATTAAAAGAACAGAACAAAGCTCCAAACACCCCTCTCTACCTCCTTGCTCCAGGAGAGGGACAGCCCCCCTGCCTGCCGGTACACTGATGCACAGCACCTGGGGCCAGCCAGGGCTTCACCTGGCACAGGGCAAGGCAAGGGGGGACAACTGGCCCTTATGCAGCAACCACTTTCTTGGTGAGTTGGGGCTAAAAGGCAGAGACAAAAGCAGAGTATGGGGCAGGTTTGCCTGAGTGGCTGGCTGTTGCGAGCTGACTCAGCTGTAGCAAGGACAGTTCACAATGCTGCAGGGGCTGCCACTTTTTACTGCTCTTTTCAATCATTTCTGTGTTTCTGTTGTAACACCCTGCAGATGGGGTCACAGGGAATGGGTGGGCAGAAGGCAAGAGCAACGGCAAGGAGATGCCACCACCTCTCGCTGGAACAACCGTGTGGTGTGGTGGCTCTGGGTCAGTGGCTTTGCTGTTGGGAGAAGGAGGAGGAGGAGGAAGGGCAAAGGCAAAGGCCCAGGCCCAGGCCCGTCCAGGCAGTGGCAGGGCATGTCTTTGGAGAGCAGGGCAGGAGCAGGAGCAAATTGAGCATGTAGGCACATGAAGGGTTAATTAGCAGCTGCTGGTAGTTACCTTCCAATATGTATCCTGAGAAAATAATAGTTATTTTGGCACTGAAGGTGCAGGGTGGTGACATAATGCTTCTACCTTCTCCTTTGTTAGCTGATGGAAATGTGACACAGATGTATTTCTGGAACTAATTGGACTGATCCCATTCTCTCAGCTTGCTTGTGCAGTTAACTCAGTTGCTTTCTTAATCCAGCACTAGACTTTTAAATACTGTTACTCCTAACACAGCACTGACTCCACTGTGAATGGCTCTGCTCCCTAGGCACGTTACTGTATCGACAATGCGATTTAAGTCCTGACGCATGCACCTCCAATACACTGATATGCAATTTGAAAGGCTGTTACTTAAAATGCTCAGGCTGCTGGAAAAATAATCCAGTCAACAGATAAAGAGCAGTCTTTTCCAACAGCAAAGTGCTGCTGCAGAGCAGCTCAAGTTACCTCAGCAGTAGCTGGCCCCGATCCCCTCCATGGGATGCTGGTGCCATCCCCCCTGAGGCATCCTTGCTCTGCTACTAAGAGTCCAACGCAGCAGGGGCCCATCAAAGGGTGTGAGTATCCTGTTAAGATAATGATGGCAGGTAAATAAAATGCTTAATCTGCTGTAAACCCACTGGTTATCACAAAAAGCTATAATTTAAACTTGACCCTAACAGCTGGATAACAAAAGTAGCAAATAGTAGGTCTCAAAC
Source organism: Aptenodytes patagonicus (assembly GCF_965638725.1). Classification (NCBI taxonomy): domain Eukaryota; kingdom Metazoa; phylum Chordata; class Aves; order Sphenisciformes; family Spheniscidae; genus Aptenodytes; species Aptenodytes patagonicus. Next base: position 57,211,671 of record NC_134953.1, on the reverse strand, counting down.
GTTGATGACTTGTAGAGGACTGAACTCCACTTGGTACAAGGTGTAAAATGCAGTGCATTAGGTGTCTGCCACAAAAAGAAAATATTATTTTAAAAGCCCCCCCTCGGGCCACGGCTTCCCAGGCAGCAGGAGATGGCGGTGGCTCGTGTTCCTCCCAAGGGTGTCCCTCAGGCACTGGGGATTGAATAGAAGCTGCTGTTCTCTGGATGAAACCTAACACAAAGTCTTCCAGGCTTTTCACTCATTTACACATCCTTTTCTCCCTTCTTCATACACCGAATAGGATCACCATGCCAATTAGCACGTTGTCCCATTCAGCTCTCTGAGTAACATTTAATTAATAGGAAGGCAGTGCCCACCAGCAGGACCCCGTGTTTGCCCGGTGCAGATGTCATTGTTACAGGGAGCATCCCCCGCTTTGGACACACATGACAGGCCGAGCGCTCCCCCAGGTTGCTGCGTGCTGGGGACGATCCGGGCACTTTGCACAGTATTATGCTCTAATTTATAATTGACAGTTTTCTTGCGAGTGCTTCCCAGCCAAATCAAGAGATTGTTCTCCAAAGACAAGCAGCTGGGTAAATGTCAAGAGCTCAAAAAGTAAATTATAGTGCAAACAGGTTTGATATTTCTATGAAATGAAAGTTAAGCACATTTCTTTTTAAAATACAGAATTTTATTTAAAGCAAGTGAAAACCTTCTATTGTGACCTTTATGAGATTCCAAACAGTGACGAATTTGGTCATTATAAATAACCTTTTCCTAGCAAGAGCTTTACCAATGGGGACTTCCTTGCAGTAATATATGTAAATTAATTTCCATCCTAGAAAACAGTAAATAATATAAGAATCTTTTAAGATACCTAATCCACAGTAAAACATGAAGAATGAAAAACCAACGAAAAAGGCAGGACCACTTTAAAGTGCCACCATGGAAGATTTTATTTGGTACTGCAGCTTTCTGGGAAGCCAACTCTGTCACTCGTCTACTATTTCAGCAGTGAATAAGTATTCCAGGATTTGCCTTGCTATTTGTCTATATGATTAACCTGAAGGTGAGAATGAGATTATTAACGTGGGATTACTTACATGTTTAGAGCTCTCGTCATGCCTGTAGTGCCTTGTTAGCCAAACTAAAAATATCCCAAATTTTTCATTTTTCTTTCAACTTTACATGGACAAACATTATTCTATATGTGTAAATTAGAAAGAAAAATCAATGGTCACTAAATGAAACCTGAAACTCTGAGTAATTGACCCACAGAGCACCAAACCATGTCTCATGATGCAACCATCAAACTAATGCGGTGCTTTTTGAAACAAACGTTATCCTTTTAGCAACGGACATTTAAAATTTGTTCATGTTTTTCAAAGCACGAGTCCCATAGTTGCATTCTGCTGTGAACACGTGGGGACAGAAAACCAGAGGCAGGCTTTGCACGTCAATCTGTAGCTGCATCATCCGCTGCCTTATCAGACACACAGCCTGCCATTGCCCAGCCAAAACAGGAAAGGGGGTTATTTTTCCTTATTGGAGTAGCTGTGGCATTCACTGCACTTCAGATGAGAGCTGCAGCGTGAGCTGGGGCTGAGCTGTTGCTCCCAGGTGGTAAATACACAGGATTTACTTTGCCTGTTTTATCCCATAAAAAGAAACCTCCACGACACCCTGCTCCCACTTTGAAATAACTCCTAGAAATAAAGGTGGTCTCCTCAGAATAAGCAGTGTGGGGAGGAGAACTGAGCCGAGGCTGAGCACCAATGACCCACTGCCTCATGCTGCCCCTCCTCCGAGCAGCATCCTCTGGGTGCCAACTGCCCAGCCCAGGGAGGTCCCCTGTCGGAGGGGACCAGACCGGGGAGGGGGCAGGAAGATGTCCTGTGCCCTGGGGATGCTGCATGAGGATGCAACTGAAGATGAACTGCCCAGGGATGAAGATCCTGGTTGTTACTGAGCCTCAGAGAGCTCAGGATCCCACCTCCCACGGGTTTTACAGAAAACAGGCACCGCAGTATGTGGAAGGAGCTGGGCCTCTGCCTTAGCAGGATGCCAGACTCTCCGGCATCCTTTTGGATAAATGTCACTTGGAGCTGCTTTTGTCAGAAGAAGAGTTTTCCCCAAATACATCAATCTGACTGTGGTGTGAGTTTTCCCCAAATACATCAATCTGACTGTGGTGTTCCCCTGCTTGCGAGTGGTGGGGAACACAAATCCCACCAGACAGTGAAGACTTAAAAGGGGTGGACCACTAAAGGAGGGTTTCTTTCTCCCCAGACAACTTCACAGCCGAGCTGGTCCCACTCCCACTCATCCCTGAACTTCATTGCCAGCACCACCCAGCCTGAGTGGAGAGGGTCATTTCTCCTGCCAAAATGCAGCATTTATGGCTCAAATGCAGTCAACCACAACAGAGTCTGTGCTAGTAACTGACTGCAGAAACCCCAAGCGGATGCTGTTTTCAGTTAGAGCTAATTAGGAAGGATGAGCACTGATGCCAGGTCAGCAGCACCATCTGCTGCCCCGTGCAGGGTGTCCCACCCCGGCACTGTGCCGTCTGGCCCCCCGGAGCATTCAACCACGAGGGTGCAGCCCAGGCTGCTGTTTTATTTCACGTGCATTGCAGCTGGAGGTTGAAGACCTACTTTGGAAGGTGTGACCACCCACAAACCCATTGCATGTAGTGTCCTAGCAGACTGCCATATTAGGTATTGCTTTTAAAGGTCCTGATTCATTTTTCACACACAATCGTGATGGTGGCTTCGTGGTCCATATCCCTGCCGTGTGTACTGCATCTGTCTATTTAAAATGTAGGGACAGCAACTGTTGTAGGAGGCAACAAAGACCATGAAGGCGTGTGCAGATGACAGAAGAAGGAACACAAACTTATTTTTCTTCATTGTGGTCCCTATAGTTAGAGTACCACAATGTCTTTTTGCTGTACTTTGAAACAATTTTCATTAGTTAGGATTAAAAAAATTGTCTAAATGTGACAGTGCATTTAAAAATACTGATAATATATTTTTTCATCTTTAATACTGTCTCATAAGTATAGCCTCTGCTTTACATTCCCTAAAAAGATGTAGCATTTGCGATTTATTACATCTAAAACAGGAAATACATTACCTGCTCCATTATTGAAAAAACAGGATATAATGAAGACTAACATGTTAGAAAGTTTCTGTAATGATTGCACGTTTCATCTTACTTGATTTAATTAAGAAATTTAAAGACTGCCATTTCAGAAACGGATCTCCGGTACTTTTATGAAATCAACAGGTCAAATGTTCAAGGAAATCATACAGATGATCGGACTGCATTTTTGGAGACACTCTCCAAATCAAGCTCCCCACTTCTTATTTAGGCTAAACCCCATAGTGAAGTCTGGAGAGTTTCATCATTAAAGAACAAACAGGTTTCTGAATTCGCAGTAAAATCAACAAATAAAAAGTGCTGAAATAATGGCATTAGCATGCAGGAGAGAGACATCACCACGAGAACGGTGCCTGTGGACAGGAAGGTATTTTTCAGACTAGGGCAGCTGTTAAAAGTAATTTCTGTCTGCAGAGTAATACAGTGGTTAATTCCCGTATTGAGAGGAACCGTCTTATGTCAGACAGGGTGAGAAGCTGCCTGTTGACTAATGTACGTTCCCTATTGCTGGCAGTTGTGTAAATCACAAAATGACCCTACAGAGGGGAAGGGAGGATCTCCAGTACCGCCGCAGTCCCCGGAGGAGGTTTTGCAGCGCAGCCGTTGGAACAGGAGCCCCCTTGGCACTTGGATGATGTCTGCAGAGCCAGGGGAGTGGGTGCAGGCGATGTCTGCTGGAGATAAAAGACCCTGGAGTGTTTGGCACAGTTTGCAATCCATGCAGCTCTGTCAGGGGCTCTGTAAACAAGAGCTCCTTAAACAAATAAGATGAAAGAACTAATCAGTGCATAAATCTCCTCACACCAAGACATAAAAGGCAAAATATTTATTAAAGAGTAATATAGTTTTCTAGCTAGAGATGATGCATGGTGCATGAAAGACATCACTTGAACAAACATTGCAGCAGCATCTGCAAAAGCAATGCAATCATCATCAATCTGTGTTTCAGAAGAATGAGCAATGCCTCTATGGCCAGGTGCTCCCATTAATAAGAAATCCTTCTGTGGAGCATTAAATTTAAAAATAAATATTAGGACATTTACATCTGTGTGTTTCCATCAGATAGGCTAACCAGAATCAGATAAATAAATAAAGGTGGGCAGAGAGGATCAGTATCAGCAAGTGGTGAAAACTGAGCCCCCGTTACTAGAAAAACTGAAGCTATTGGGGTTGCAGGAATGCTAAAGAGCCCTGAACAAGGAGCCCTTTGGGAGCGACATTAACTGAGCAAAATACCTCAATGCATAAAATACAAATTGAGACCAGTTAAGTAAATAAGAAAGCTATGTAAACATGGAGCCAGGCAACCTGATCTACTTGAAGATGTCCCTGTTCATTGCAGAAGTGTTGGACTAGATAATCTGTGGAGGTCCCTTCCAACCCAAACTATTCTATGATTCTATAATTCTATGATTCTATGATTCTATGATTCTATGTTCCCATCGATCGGGAAAGGTCTCCCAGTCTGACACATGACACACAGCCCAGCAGTGCGGGAGCATGCAGCTGGAGCCTGCTGCCATAGAGTTTTTACAGAAAGCAGAGGAAGTGTTTCATGGGAAAATAAAAAGAAAGTAGCCAGGCAAGACACCTATCTCTGAGCAGCTGCAACATGAGCTAAACATGTATGGGAAATGGGCGTGTTACAAATACCACAGCCCAAAGAAGTGAAATCAAAAGAAAACCAAAGGAGCTGGTGTATGTTAGCCAAATCCCACCGCTGAGGAGTTCACAAGCAGCCGTGCATGGGACTCTGCAGAGGTGTGCAGCGGCACCTCGCCGGGCACCAAGGCAGATGCAGCCACTGGGTCCCTTTGGGTGCAATTACAGCTTTTCTCCTTTGCTGCAGAACTTCAGGGATGGCAAAACTCTCCAATTCAATAACAACTTCATATGGTGACAGTAACGGCACAATAGAAATTGAAATGTTTGGACATCGATGTCCAGTTTATGGACCCATCAAATCAGCAAACCATAAGAGAAGCCACCCTAATTTCAGGTACCATGTGCCATCTGCACCTTATTAACTTCATTTTGAACCCCACCTAAAAGAAAGCTCTGCAATAGCTGCTTGCCTTTCTACGTCTGCTATTGCAAGTCTGCCAAGGCAGTAGCTTACTTCAGTATATTTTTAGAACTGGATTTAAGAGAAATGTTCCAAAATCTATGTAAGAGTTCCCATTTTTCCTTTTGGAGTCTAACCATCAGGTGAGAAAAAGTTCAGGACAGAGAACCTGAGAGCAAAAAGTAATTGAAGTCATGTTCAGGGGAAAAAAAACCCAAACCTCTTTTAAAATAGCATAATTCCTGCATCTTGGGGTTGAAAAATTGATCTCCAACTGCCCGTGTCTCCCTCAGATTGCAGCCCACTGCTCGGCATTTTCCACCTCCGGTGCTTTCTGACTGGAGCCAAGCTTTATAGAACTTGGAAGAAACGATCACTATTTAGATACGGTTCCCTATTTTTTGAGTGCTATCAATGTCCTTGAAGCTGTTCAAAACCAATAAGGGAAATCTTTGCTGTGAACTCTGCCACTTCATAAACAGATGCATAAAGATGTTCATTAATTTAGGTGAGCCAGAGGATTAAAGAATTGTTTCAGTTTGATTGTATCGTGGCGTTATTATTCTCTTATCTATTTCAGTTTGTGTGAAGATTAAGGGAAAGCAGACCTGAATTAAAGCATTTCACAGAAGAAAAGACTTGGAGAAAGAGGAAGTCCCCAGTTGTCTGGCTTAGTTCAATGGTCAGTTGTTTTTGCTTTGTCTTCATCATTCTCCAAAAATATTTTTATCACCCACTTAATAACTGTTGGAGATGCATCTCCTCTACCCTTCCTTTTTTTTTTCATTCCTTCTTCTATTTTCCCCTTAACAGTTTCTTCCTCTGTTCATCATTGTCATTGTGACAAATAGAGTTTTACAGATTAAATTGCTTTTCTTGTTATAATTCCAGTACCATAAGAATGTTAATTAGGGTTGCTTATGTTTCAGAAGCTATTTAAAATGTACTGTAAGATCATACACTATTCTTCACCTTGGTATGCAACTCCCACCATTACCAGTAAAAAAAAAGTTCCTAAGATTTGAAAATTGGATTTTTTTACTTTTTTTTTTTTTTTAAACTGTGGGTAGTATAAAAAGAAAACAAAGTTTAGCTTTCCAACTTAGGGTCTGTCAAAGTGCCTCTGAAAGTCACAAGTGCAAAAAAAGCAGCTCTTCCCACAGCTCTGCTGGAAATTTCCATCCCTGTCTTCTCTACGGGGGCTCACCGTCACTGAAGGTTTTGTGGAATAAAGGCAGAAGATGCTTTGCAATTACAGCCTGCCAAAACCTGGATTTTTTTCTCTGAAGGAAGGGCTAGCTTTCAGAAAAATTCTCACTCCATAAAAATGTCCCATGCCAAAATAAAACCTTTGATTGCATTTGAGGGAAAGGGAATGTCTTGTGGGTTTTTTTGGGGTGTGTGGAGGATATAAATGCCTTTTTTCCAGGATAGGGAGCATCTCTTTCTAGGTGCTGAGGGCAACAGGGCTCCTTGGCTTGACTCTCCTGGGAGCTCAGGAGCTCTGCCTTTGCAGACCTGGCCAGTCCTGCTACCTGCTACTGCTCTGTCTTTGCAGCTCTTCACTGCTCGTACAGATTGATGTCTCTGCCTCACAGCGATGGAAGATAAAACACTATCACTGACCTTGCTGTAAGTGGTTTAACATGGCACGCCAAGAAAACAGGTGTTTATACAGCAGGGAAATTGTCATTAAAGTTGATAGCGTTCTTCCATTGCTTGACCAAATGGGTTCCTGAGGGCTGGCGTGTCAGTGGCAAAGCCTTGTTCGGTATGGGCGGTTAGATAAGGGGTAAAGAAGTAGTGAATTATAAACAATCCAGCAAAAAAGCTATAATGGCAGAAAATGAATTAAAATTACACCCGGCCATTTCCATGAAATGGAGTAGAATGCAATGTATGATACAACACTGTTCTTGAAAGCAGGAGTGCATTTGCTGTCATTATTCTGGTAAGCTGAACAGCATAAAACAAGATATACTAATGGCAATGCTTCTGACAGTAGCTGAAATTGCCCGCAGCAGCTCTCCCTACTTCACCTGGTAGTGTTACATAAAACTAGCATGTAGTGATAGGACAAGGGGTAATGGCTTTAAACTGAAAGAGGGTGGATTTAGATTAGATATAAGGAAGAAATGCTTCACTATGAGGGTGGTGAGGCACTGGAACAGGTTGCCCAGAAAAGTTGTGGATGCCCCATCCCTGGAAGTGTTCAAGGCGAGGTTGGATGGGGCTTTGAGCAACCTGGTCTAGTGGAAGGTGTCCCTGCCCATGGCAGGGGGATTGGAACTAGATGATCTTTAAGGTCCCTTCCAACCCAAACCATTCTGTGATTCTATGATTCTATGAAATCTACTGGGGATTGTTCCTATTGAGTAGGAGAGAGAAAATAAATATTCGCCTAGTTTTCTTTTTCCTTTTTTTTTCCTTTCTTTTTCTTTTATAAGAGAATAAAGAGTAATGTTATATGGAAAAGATGTTACTATGACACTGCTGAGACGTGCTGAAAAAAAGGACAGATTCATATAAATTATTTATGATTAATGTATTATACTTTACAAGAGCAATTTAAATATAGAGAATTCAGTATTTCTTAACATTATTATGGAGATGTAAAAAAAGCATTAGCAGCAAATACCTGCTGTTAATAATCAGGTGGAGCATGTAGGAGAGTCTATTTGGGTGAGAAAAGGAGGAGACTAGAAAACGCCAGGGATATGTTTGCAGTATCCCACTTGTGGCACACCAAGGGCTTTGGGCTCTGCTACCCAGCGTTGCTGTCAGCTGCCCAAATCCCATCTACATTCCTGGTTGAATCTGTTCTTGTATGAATACATGTATTTCACAGCAACTGAAAAGGTTAATACAGTTAACCGTGACATTGACCAATTTTTTGAAGAGAAGCATAATTAACTCCGCATGTGTGTATATATATATGTATATGCTATATACTTACCTACCTACATATACATATGTATGTTTACATATCATGAAAGCAGCCCTGAGCTGATGCCCCTCACAGCCTGGCAGCAGGACGCAGGACTCCCACCCTTCGGACCCTGACACACCGTCCTCCTCTGTGCCCTGTTCCCATCCCCAACAGAACAGTGGGGGCAAAGTCAGTGGGGTTTTTCAGATCTGAATTTCCGGAAAAAAAGAAAAAAGAAGAAAAAAAAAAAACCCAACCTTCACTTCATATTAAGGCCAGTCCAGCAGGTGAAGCGAGGTAATGAAGTGAAAGCAGCCACGTCTGTATCAGTGATGGTGTGTTGGCTCACTTGGGTGCCACAGGTCACAACACATATGGCTCACGACAGCCCCACACAGGTAAAGTAAATCCACTTTTATTCCTTTCACCCAATTGCTTTTGGGTGCAGGTGCCAGGAAAACCTCATTCAGGTTTTCCTGGCCAGGATATGCAGGAGAAAACCTGGAGATGGGCAGAGCCATCCCGGAGAGCCTGGCGCTGCCCCACCGCTGCTTGCACTCGGTGAGGACCCCGAGAGGCAAAATCTCCTGTGGAGATGGGTAGGAAGAGCACCCGTACTATGCCGACACGTGTTGGTTCGCAAACACTTACTGTTTGGTAAAAATTGGCAGTTAATTCATGCAGAGAGGAGCTGACCATGCAGTATGGGAAGAGCTGGTGAGAGAGGCTGCAGTGCAGTTCTGGCTGTCCAGGTTTAGTACTAAATCTGCTCATAATTGGGGTCTGCAAAAAAACAATGCTGAAAGAGACTCAGCCTGGTGGAAAATTCTGCATCAACCCTTGACAAGCTATTGTCAGTCAGTCAAGGAAAATTACCCAGTTATGGCCAAAACTAACAGAATGGGCAGTTTAGATTTTATGAACATAGAAGTGTCCAAGGTACTAGTATCAGCACTGAAAGAAAAGTTCGGGTCACAGAGACTGCAGATGGATAATACCCAGGATATAACAATGGTCATAGGCTCACTGGGGGTGTATATAAAATAAAAGCATGCATAAAACATGGGAAAACCCCACTCTGTAAGTGTAATAAGGAAAAGTGTATCTGCTGTTGAGATAAAGTGTATGGCAAGCTTCATTTTGATGTATTATGAGAGCTACAGAGGGTCTGGAGAGATGTACTTGGCCTTCTTGAGAAGCATCATCTCAGATCTCTGTGTTCAGCTTGCAGAAAGCTTAGTTTCTTCCCTGGGATAACCTTAGTTATAAGATTCTGCATCTCCACATGTGATTAAACAGACAAAATCAAAAGTCGATCTGTTTTCGGACTCCCTGGCTCTGAGTGATTTCTAGTACCGCAGGTCCCACGTTCAGTTAAGAGGCAGACTCATGCACCGTATCGTCCATGCTCCTAGGAAGCACCGGTTACTTTCAAAACCAGAGAGGTTAAAGGTGTCCACAAAGCAACAACCTACTGCACAGACCGTGCACACGGAACCTGCTATGGGAGCTACAGCTTTGGGTTAAAAGCTGCAACACGTCATTGTATAAGTTGTTCACCTGCATAGTAACACACAAGCAAGGAGCCAGGCAAAAATAAGGCTCACCTTGAAGGGGATTAATTCCACAGCCCTTTCCTTGGCACTGCCTCACTCAAGGGAAGACGGGGTGTTTTGCCATGCTAGAGGGCAGCATGCCATCCCAGCACGGGCACCCGGCACGGCTGCACCACAGGCACACCAGCCACTCATGCCCAGAGAGGAGCGGGCAGAAAGTCGCCAGGGTTATTATGTACCATCAATTTTCCCAATCACTTCAGCCAATTACTTCTGAGGAGTTTTTGATTAAATTTACATAAAATGCACCTTCCCTCCCTCTATGGCTTGTTATAACTGCTGTATTATCATTATTTCTTGTACAACCCTTTCTGGGAGCAGTGATGATCTCCAGCTGCGGAGAAACTTGTCTTGCCTCCAGCAAGCCTTCGGAAAGCCCATGAGAAAGCACCTGAGGATGGCAAGGTCCGAGGTTTCCCCCTCATCCAAGTGGATTTAGTGGTCACAGTCTTTGCGGTCAACCATTGTTATTGTTATTTTAGAGGAATGTAACTTCTGAATGGTTTTATTCCTCTTTGAGAGAAGAGATTAAAGCTAGAGCAAGGCACGCTGGCAGGATTTGGATTTGTTCATGTACACCTGCTCATCACATGAACATTGTGAGATCCTGCTGCTGCTCAATGTCCGAGTCCCGGTTTCCTTTCAAGTCCTATGGTGTGGCACGCTGGGCTCCAGGCTGGTGGGCTTGGGCAGGGTCCTGAGACAGGTCAAGCCCTGGTGCTCAAAGTTAAAGTGAGACAGAGAGGTTTGCATGAGCCTACAAGATTACGTGGAGGCACTGAGGGGTAAGAGCTGGTTAAATCACCTCTGCATCATCAGGGCAGAAATATAAATGTAATGGAACAATCTACAGCAGCATTTTTCCCCATGGCAGTGGGAACGTTCATATAGAAAAGATTTTTCTGTACTGTGAAACAAGGGAAGTATATTAGAAAGTGAAACTGTAGAGCTCTGACCCGAGCACTGTAAGCAGAGCTCTGCAGGAATGGAGGAGACCGGCAGCCCTGCTTCAGCAGCACCCGTTCCCACTCAGAGCACTTGGTTGTAAGAGGAGCTATTAACTCAAAGCATGCACAACTCCGTAGCTGACAAACGAATTGTAACCTGCTTGTCACAGCTCTGCTTTACCTTTTTCCACTTTTTTTTAAACTGTGCATTCACAATTTAAATATGGATTGAATTTACACAATATAATCATTTCCCATAATTTTTAATCCCACTGTTCTGTTATGCCTATGTCAATCAGGCTGTCTGAATACATGAACATAATGATCCCTTCTAGCCTTAAAATCCATCAGAGCAGCGTCCAGCTCCTCAGCGGGGCTGACCCATCTGGTTCAATTGCTGTTGAACATGCATACACTGATTTTCACAGCTCTGCATCAGCCCCATGTAAACATGCTTTCTGGGCAAAACATGAATTTTGGAATCTGGGTGTCAATTTGCCTTTTTTGTCAAAATCAAACCCCAGCATCTTTAGCCCTTCAACTTTAAAAATGAAGTTATGGCTGAAGTTAGCATAGACTTAGTAAGGTCAGAAGAAACTTGGCGGGGAAATCTGCATGGTACCAGCAATGTCAGGGACTTGGAGTTCCTGAAAACACAGTTACAAGAGTGGCCAAACTGCCGTGCTCGCTCACCACCCTGTGTTGCTCTGCTCAGAATCAGAACTATAGCACAACACTGACGCTTTCCTCAAGTCTTTGCCTTTAAAGACAGTTTTTGACTTTAAACATTTTATGTATTCCAGGATGCCTTTAAAATAATTTATGCATACATTATAATGCACATTTAAACAGGAATGCATACATTATAATGCACATTTAAACAGGAATGCCTTCATTATTTCAGGCATTTTCTCTTTGTTTACAAATATAGGGCAATGCAGCAGATGATAGTGATCACATCCTGCTTGCTAACATAATTTCGTTCTTTCCCCTGGATTTATTGCATGGATACATATCTGAATGGACAGGAAAAACAAGGGGCAAATTAGTAAGTAAGAAGTGTGCCAGGTAGGGAGCACATGCTGTGCTTGCAGCAGCCCCGGAGACCGCCTCTGAGGGCAGGGTGGGTGCAGGCAGCGCAGAGCAGGTGTCAGGACGCGGTTCATAACAAGCAGCAGTGAATGCATGGTCTCAAGAGCCCTAATAGACACTAAAAAAAAAAAGCAAAAGAAAAAAAATCCAAACTTTGTATTAAATCTACTTTGGAAAACTGTGACCCACTTCAAAACAACTTACATCACCGCCGGCTGACACCAAGCACATTTTTAATTTTTATTGTCCTGGTTTGTGATGATTTAATAATGTGCATTGTCAAATTCTGTCTTTAAATTTTAATTGCTAAAATTCATCTTTGAAGAATATTTTTCAGTATCAAGAATGTAAATAGAAGTAGGGCCGAACAGGAATAATATGAATAATTCAGCCTTACAATATGCAAGTTTTATACTTGGAAATGAGTGATTCACTCCTACTGTATATTCAGTCATCACAAAGTGCAGACATTAAAATATGGAAAAAAATGTGAATAAGCCATAATTATTTAATGGCGTTGTAAGATTAGAATTTTTTAGATAGTATTTTAATTATAACGTACCTTACAGTGCAAATTTTATGTCCTGAGTTTATAAAGGAGCCAGCTTACTTCAAAACAAGAGAGTGCCTGGTGCCAGCTCACAGTGAGTGATGTGTTTGCCAGTCTGCCTTAAGTGGGTCATGGCTCTCTCGAAGGAGTGCGTATGGATTTCCTGCTGCCAGGCAGGAGATTTGACATTGCATGCAGTGTAGGTGTTTCCTAGAGGGAGTTGCAGGACTGTGATCTGTTTGTTCCAGTGTAAGGAACGTGAGCAGGCTGTCCGTGTCCACTCAGCAGGTGAAGCAGACTCGCTGCCAGCAGCACTTGAGGTGTTCCTCTCTGCCGGAGGTCCGGTGCCTGACTCTGCCGCCACTAAGGTGGGGATAGGACCTGATGGAGACACTGCTGCTCTGCTCTCCATCATCTGCATGTCTCCATGCTCTCTGAAACCTCTGGGGAAAGAAAAAATTATGAAAACTTCCTCTCTTGCCTTATTGACCCAGTGGTGTAAGTCTGTTCCTGCAACCAAAAATTTGTTAGATTCCAGCATTTTCTAGATTTGGTAAAATTCCTTTTGCTTCTGTAATTTCTGAATTTCTGTCTTTGTCCTGTAATGAAAATACCTGTGTGCAATTGGGGCTGAGGTGCGTTCAAAGGCAGGGCCCTGAGGGCGACCAAGGTTTGTCCTGCAGGAGGCCCCTGGGCCCCAAGGGGAATGGTCCTTTCCATCTCTCTGCTGCTGCAGGGTGGTTGAGATAGCTGCTGGCCCAGTGCCCACTCCAGCAAAAAGACGAAAAGCACATTGACACCTCGGTACGCCCAGCGGATTTTGTCTTTTCTGAACAGAGAAATAATACATTGTGCTTGACACTACACCTACAATTTTACACCTCAGTGATTTTAATATGAATAACAGATACCTAACACCAGCACCCAGTGGTCTCTGAAGGAGGCTGCAGTGCTGTGGGGTTACCTGGGGCTCCGACTCCTCCACCAGAATTCATCCTGTGTGCTTTGGACGGCAGACCTCCTGCCTGAATCCCTGATTTTCTTTACTTAAAAATTTCTCTCTCCAAACACACAAAAACATGGACATAGGTGAACTACGCTGATGCATTGCTGAGTTAACTTTTAGCTGATGAGCTGCAGACTGAATTTCACAGGAGCAGACCCAGCGGTACTCTGTAGACCTCTGCTCCCACATAGCACCCTCCCTGGTGCTGCAAAGGTGTCCGAGCCCACAGCCCAGGCACCGGGCACCAGTGGCTGTCGGCACTCCCGCCATCTGCTAAGGACTCTTCCCATACTATTATTGCCTTCCAAAAAGTGCAGAGAGGGACCTGAAAGCATGTCAGTGCACAGCAGCCAGCAGACGATGCCAGTTCTGGCACCTGCTGGAGCCCAGTCTGACTACCACCACCACGGACATTTTATGAACCATACCCAGTATTTCTTCCACTTTTCCCTTTCTTCCCTCTCTTACAACACAACAGATTGCAAAAATATATGGACAGGTTCCCCGTGGAGGAGAAGCTTATCTCAGTGCCCCCCAGGTAAGAGCTGGCCCCGATGCCTGGCCACACCAGGAAACATCCCCAGCATCACCCCAGTGGAGAAGGGGCTGAATGAAACCATGGCCAACCAGACCAGTGCTGAAACACATCTGCGATCTTACCTGGACTCCAGGTAGGCAGAATCAATACTCTGTAAAGAAAATTAACAAGAAAGTGTTTATACCCATGGCATGTTCACCATAAATCATTAAATGAACATTAAACTTAATTTTAAAGACACAAACTGGCACTGTAATACAGGCTTTCAGGTTTACTGAAAGAGTAACAAGCAAAGTTACAGAAAAGGGTCTGCTCTAAACAAATATAAGTGTTTATAAATATAAATGAAAATCTAATAATGTATTCTTACCAATTTATAAACATCTGCTTTTCCTACAGAAAAGTGAGACCATGAATTTTTCAAGTAGCTGTAGGTTTCCAAGTAACAAGCTGCAGCTTGAAGACCTCTGCCAGTGTTTCCTGTTTGAGCAAACACAGACGTGGTGCGGGTGGGTCTTGCTGCTCCGTTCATGTCTCTGGCACTGGCACTTGGAGACATTTATATCTACAAATAGCAGAAGTTAAGTGCAGCCCAAGGAAACACGGTGGCAGTTGGCAGCTGGGAGCCTGGACGTGATGCCTGTGGCATCGTTGTGGCCATCCTCGTGGCTATCCCCATAACCGTGGCCATCCTTGTGGCCATCCCCATCTCCTTTGCCATCCCCGTGGCTTTTCCCATGGTTGTCCCTCTTCCCGTGGCCATCTCTGTGGCCATCCCCATTCCTGTCCTCATCTCCTTTCCCATCTCTGTGGCTTTTCCCATGACCATCCTTGTGGCCATCCCTGTCCCTGTGTCTGTCCTCATGGCTGTCTCCATCTCCACGGCCATCACCATAAATGTCCCCATGGCTGTCCCCATTTCCCTCACCATGGCTGTCCCTGTGGCTGTCCACATCTCCATGGCTGTCCTTGTGGCTGTCCTTATCCCCGTGGCTGTCCCCATGACTGTCCTTGTTCCTGTGGCTGTCCCTGTCTCCACATCCATCCCCACGGCAGTGCCTTGGCCGGGGGTATGGGGGTCTGGTCCTATGGGGGCCTGGCTCTGCGCATACATGGTCTGCAAAACCCCCTGCTTTGTCTGGGCTGTGGTTCTGGGGGGGGTCCCACCCCCAGCCCCAGCCCCTGGTGTCCTGTCCGCCCATGCCCACAACCACACACGCTCTTGGGGGAAGCAATGGTGTCTGGCGGAACTCCCTCCCGCAGTGCATTTTGCAAGGTATGCTGGATATCCAAGCAAAAAATGGTGGTAAAAGCTAATCAAAAGACTATCAGAAATTAATTGTTCACTTCTTTTCTATACAATATGAAAATAATTGCTGCTGTGGCTCCCACAGTGTTTCACAGTACATACAAGTGAACAGGCACCCTGATAGGCAGATGTCTGACGGCAAGTTACAATAAATATTCATATACATAGTTAATACTAAAACATTTTCTTCTCTACTACTTCCACTTTACTTATTTCTAGTTGCTGGAGAAGCAGACATATTAGAATATTAATTTTCCGCTTTACTGGAATGATTTCAGTCAAGTAGTGTCAGAACACTGAATACAAATGTGAGCAGAGGGGGTGTGACTCACTCTAATCCCCTTCACTGCCCTTAAAAAAAAAGGTTCATTTATTTGCATTTTCTTTTTTGGAGACTTCTTCAGATTTTTCAAAAAATGCTTTAGAGAAGGTTTAAGCCAGATATGTATTGAGAGTATGTCCTCACAGATCTGAGCATGTTATTTCCTGTCTCAGAGGCAGTGCTAGAAGGCTTTGCATTTGGGGATCTAAGGGACACCTGTCTGGATCAAACCATCCTCACCTGGCTGCCCAGGCTGTGCAGGCTGGTGCTGCTTGGCGTGCACGATGGAGCTGCTCACCTTGCAGCACAGATAACGCTGTCCCAGCACATTGTCAGTCGTACTTTTTGTAGCAGTCTCTGATACGGGAGCAGTAATCTGCCGATGAAAGGGGTAATCTGCTCAAAGTGAAAAGCAGGCTGAAGGTTAAATTTCGCATTTTCCACTGAATTTGCACGTAGTTCCTTGCAAATGGCCAAATTTGTGCTTGCATTGAAATATGCATATTCTGCTTATTTATTCATTTAAATTCATCTCCGTGGGATGAGGTATCAGAGGAAATAGCTGTTTGTTGCTTCTCAAGGAATTTCAGCTAAGCTTGTACCCCAGCAAGAAAACGGGCCCCATCCCTGCTGTGGTCAAGATGTGAAGGTCAAAGCAGCAACGTCCAGTGCCTTGATCAGGGCTCTGCTGTCATGCAGTGACTTGATATCAAATAGTAAACTTGGGTGTTTTCTTTCTCTAGAAAAAAATTGAGCAGTCCTCCAAGTAGGCAGGAGATGAACGTGTCTGAAAGACCCTGATTATGAAAGCAGAAGACTTATGTGGGTAGCAACAATGTTTAATTTTAATTAGATGATAATATTTCAGGAGGGCATTTGGGTTTTTTTACATAGTTGATACTGGCCGTTTGCTCATTTTGTGGAACTTATTATCAGATCAATTGGTTTAGGCAGCTGGGGAGAAGGGTCTCTGGTACAGTTTAAGATGAAAAATGCTTATTGCCTCCGTTCAATAAATCCAATCCAATCATTATTAAATCTTTTTGGTAAATATCTTGAAGAAATTAGGTCTCCTAGTGTTTGTGCTCATGGATCAAGGACAGAAAGATGGAGTCAGATGGTTTTCAGGTAAGCAAACAGGAAGAGTTTGTTATTTCAAGTAATGGATAGAGTGCTACCTAAAGTCAAATAAAACAACATAAACAAAAGCCAAATACACACATATTTTTCCCAGGTACCATGCTAATTGAGGAATGCTATAGGTGCTCCTGGAGCTGTGCAGAAACCAGCAGAAACACCTCATCCACAGTGTGAAAACACAAACCTGTCAATTTATCATCACCCTGTACAAGGGTGCTGGATCAGAGCCACACTGCAGCGGGGAGGGAGCAGCCACCCAGGACAGCCACCCTGCTCGCTGGGGCACAGGGGGACAGCACCGTCACCCTCCTTGCTGGGGCACGGGGGGACAGGACCATCACACCGGTGCTCACATAGGATGGGGGCTGCATGTCATGCCTGCGGTGTCCAGCCCTTGGGGACAACTTTCTGCTGTTACTGAGAAATTCAGCTTTACAAGGAAAGCATGCACCAGCCCTGGCATGAGGGGCTGTGCAGGATAAATGCAGGGAGCTGTTTCCCTTACAGACATGACCAGGACATCCGTTGGGAGCCATGTTTAAATCTTGGATGCTTTGCTCTGCAATTAAGCTTCAAGACTGAAAGTTGAAGCAGATACTGAAGATTGTATAGCAAATATTGCAATCCTACAAGAATTTCTGCTGGATATGGACATGCCTATCTCAGCTTACTGCGCAGCACCTGAAACATGGTGAGATGTTCAGGGATCCTGAATATGTGTCAGGAGAGGTGCCAGGAGGGGAGGTCCCCTGGGGACACCAAACTTGGTGAAGCATGTTAGGGCACAGCTAGGGTGGTGGCGCCGTGCAGTCTTGACTTCATGAGCGCTCCAGCATGCCCACACACTCCCAATCCAGCTGCCGGTGCAAGGATGGGTTTGCATACTGTGACGTGTGGGTGCAGTGGCAGCAGGCACGATGTCTAGGCATGGGGCATGGGAGCTGAGGAATGTGCAGAGTGGCCACAAGGCAGTAAGTCCTACGAGCTCTTCCCTTAAGTTAACAGGATCCCTGAGGATGAGATTTAACAGGTTCCCCATGGCTGGCGGTCCTCAGTGATCCCCCGACAACAACCTCAACACTTCCAGCCCACCCTTCAAATCACAGCTGCTTTGTTGCTGTTGTTGTTTTCTCCAAGGGTAGAAGCATATGTGCGTAATTTGTAATTTCAAATGATATGTTGCCTGCACCTTTAAAGGTCTGGAGAAAGGCATTAATTACCCCCTCTTGGCTTTAGTTCCTGCAAATGTGTTCCTCATTCTCTTCCTTGAGCCAGCAGTGCAATCGCTGCTCAGCCCAGAAAGACAGATGCAACATTTCTAATATTAATACCATAGTGTCCAAATATTCTGCAGTTCCCCAGCATCTGTCACAGATGGCTCCAGAAGAAATCTGCTGCTATTATAAGATCGCATTTAAAATTTTGATATCTGCTTTAAAAGGGCAAACCCTGCCAGCTGACAAATAATAAGTGGCCCTTTTGTATTCCGTTCCATTCTTATCCATTTTTCATGCTTTAGCAAGGTGAAGCTTTCTAATCAAGGAAAAATAGCATGGGCAAGTGTAGATAATATATTTTGATGGAGGTTTGTAATGAATATGGTATTTATTAAGACACAAATCATTAAAAGAAGCCTTGCATGGTTGTTGCACATTATTTTATTGATTTTTTTAAATGCATGGATCAAGGCGAGGACTATACTTTACAAGAAACATTTCTATTTCTAATCTTTAATTTGATAATGCATCACCGTATTTGTTGATTTGTGCCATTTAAGGTTTTGTGGTTTTTTTTCTGTACACATGCTGTGAATTTTAAACTCAGGGCAAGCTTTGAAAGAAGAGGACTCAAGCTATAGAGAGTAATGATGAAAGTTTGGAGAATAGATTGAGGTCATTGCTTCTCTTTTCGCTCTTTTATTCGTGTGTGCGGATATAGGGTGATATGACTTCTACTGAAGTCAATTATAAAGCTGCTCTTTATTGCAGCAGTGAAGGAAGAAGTTCCCTGTAGACGTAGCAGATGTCAAACGGATAGTCTTGGGGGATGAAGAATCATCTTTATCAACAGAATAAATACAGCCTGGGCATCAGCAATGAGAATTCCCTCGAACCTCTTGCCAATATGTATTAATCATCGCTGGAATTAATACGCTGTGACGAAGGTTTGGGTGGGGACAGTGCCCTCCCTCCCGTGCTGGTGCAGCCCTTGGATGCTCTGCTGGGGCTGTCTCCAGCTCGCTGCGCAGCTGGCCAAACTCACTGCTTTTGGGAACTTCACTGCTTGGAGATTGGCCTCGTTTATCAAGAAATCAGATGATGCTGGTACTTATCACTATCAATCACTGCACATTTGGACAGCCTTTAACTTAGTGATGGTTTTTACTTGACATCTGCAGTACAGCCCCTCAATTTTTGTCTTCTTTTATATAAAAAATATATATGTACTGATTTAAATAAAGTATACATTCTCATATAGTAAAATATTATTTTTTCTATTAAAAAAGATAGGAAAAACAAATTAGGATTAAGGTTAGACCTTCAAAGCACTATCTCAGTTGGCTGGGGTCCTGTGGCCAGGCAAACAGCCTGCTTTCAGGGTGTCACACCGAGAGCCAGCAGCCTCTGAGACACAGGATGGGGTGTGTGGTGCTGGGGGGATATGGCGCCCGGTCAGCAGATGCCAAAGAGCCTGCGCTACTATAAACCTACCTAAGGGAAAGTGTGAGGTAGGGAGATGTACGCACAGCTTTGGCAAAAGTCCTTGATTCTTACACTTGTTCATACTCTTGAGAGGAAATGATAATTACTTTTTTAAAGGGTCTTTTTGTTGCCGTATTGCTCATTGATCGCCCCAATGGGGAGACAAGTAAGGGCAAGTGACCCTTTGCTGGGTGACGCAGCAGTGGGAGCACGTGGTCAGAGAAAGGGGGGACACCAGCAGTGACACTAACCTGGGCACCAAGCCCACACCATCCAGTCCTGCTGCTTTCCCAGCCCTGGGGTTGGGGAAGGAGCCATTACTGATCACCAGTGATCGCCAGTGGTCACCAGTGGTCACCAGTGCCATTGTGTGATGGGAAAGCTGCCTGGCTTGTGCTTTAAATATGCAGATGGTGTTTGGATTTCTTTTAAGGTAGGCACAAAGCTAGTGATTAAGCAGAATGTTGTAAATACAATTTTAAATTAATTGGTTAAAAATAGATGTTTTTTTCTATATATGATCAGCAACGCCTGGTATAAACAAGTCTTTTGTAAAGAAATGCAGAAAAAAAAAAAAAGAAAAAGAAAAGAAGTGTTACTTTAATTCCTTATCTCAGTTCAGAGTAAAGTTTATCATGATAGGGACGAATTGCAGTTTAATGCATGTCTGAAGGTTTTGTCTGTGGCACCTTCTTGGAAAGAAAAGGAAGCTTTTCACCTCTGCTAGACTAGCGGGGCTCAGAAAGGGCTGGGATAAAAGGAGATGGTGAGTGATTTGAAAGGATGTTGACCCCAACTATACTTTCACCAAGACCTGCACACCGGGAAGGTTTTTCTTTTCTTTCTTGCAAGAGCTGTGCGGGTACTGAGTGATGGATCGTAGCTTCTGTGCCGCGAGGCACAGAAGTGCCTGGTGCATGTGTGGCTGAGGACCAGCTGGAAGCACGTGGGTCAAAGTAAACATGGAGGGAAGGCAGAGCCGAGAGAGCACGCAGCTATGAACCATGACAGAGAAGGTGAGGAAAGGCTGTGTTCTCCAGGCTCTGCAGCTCCTGAAGAGACTCCCACCTTCCCTTCTGTTCTCCTGAAAATATAACAAATCAAACACTATGGGCATTTTAAAAATTAATATCATTGGTCTATTAAATGAGTTGAGCATGTACAAGCTATTTTTCAAATACTAATTTATTGACATTGATTACCTGCTTTCCAAGGCTTTCTACTGTCACCCCATGCTAATAATTGCAAGTCCCTGTAACGCACTGGTGCAGGTGTTTGTTATGATGGCGTTGGTAAAGGCACTCAGACTCATCATGTATGGATTAAGATACTATTTATTGGAGCTAACACTAGCTGGGAAGAGCAGATAGTATGGTAATCTGACATCCCTTCAGATGCTGGGACCCCGAGTGTCGCAGCATTGGACAGACCTCCTACCCAGACACAGCAGGCTGCAAGATCCCACCCATGGAGAAGTGCCTTGGAATTTTAGTCTGTAGAGCTCTTATAGCATTTTCCTAGGAGAAAACCACCCTATCCATCATCTCTACTGTCAAACAAAAGGATATTCACATGAGAACATGCTGCTTCACTGTAAGATAAAGCCACAGCCAGGCGGGTGGTGTAAGCGCTGGTGCCAATGGGAGCTGCCGCAGGCTCCTCTGTCAGGATTAGCAAGGGGAGTCCGTCCCGCAACCATGGGGTGTGCTCAGCACCACTCTGGCCTGCACATAACTGCTGTGTGGGTCACTAGCTCCTCAATGTACCGTGGTCTTTTGGTTAGGACCATTAGTACAGTATAGACTGAGACTTTAGTAAATGGAATATATATGGATGAGGCAGTGCATCCACTCTTGTTAGATGCTATTGCCTTCCCAGCAGTACTAATGTAATTTCCAATGAATTTTCATGAGACAGAAACATTTCCCATTCTCTGTCACACTCAAACAAAATTCCTTTGGGTCTGCAATGTCTGGATTAAAGACCAGGTGACTGCCTAACTCTCAAGAGTATTTCATGATGAAAAATAACCTGCCTCATTTTGTCTTGGGAGCCATTATCCTCATCATGCCTGAGAAGTGTCTATTACCTATTTGGTTTATGCTACTGACATCTTGCTTTCTGAGAACAATGTAGATTATTATCCCTAAGTGAAGGAATCATAGTGCTTTATGGAAACCCTGATCTCTTACTGAATTTGAGATGCGTTTTCCCAAATCTGTAGCTTCCAGGTTTTCATTTCAGTAGTCTGATATCCGACACTGGTTTTCTAAAGCAGCTCCCACTTCCAAGCCGTGTTCTTGAACTTGAACACCTTCGTTCAGTGGCTCTTATTTTCTCATTCTGAATAAATATTAGCTTTTTTGGCTTTACCATTTTTCTAATTGTTGTTCCTTTGGTGTGTTCACTTTATTGTTTATGGCACACTCCATTTCACATGCCTAGCTAGCAAGCAGCCTTGCTGTTTTGCATCTTCAGGACAACAAGGTGTCGATTCATGTTAGACACTAGTCGTAAAGGAAAACACCAAAGCAGGTATGTACAACTGTGTAAAATGACAGAGATGATAAATAAGAACAGAAGTTAGAGGGGTCCTATATGCTTGCTCTCATTCAGATGTCTCTGTTATTGGGAGGAAACCTGTTCTTCTCCCAGAAAGTTTTGCCATGGGAATTCGTCCCTTCCCAGTCCCAGCTGCTGCCCAGGACCTGTCCAGAGACCCACACCTCTCAGCCCAGGGGCTTTAGCTGAGAGGAGGCAGCTGGGGTGAGGAGAGACATGCGGCACTAGGGAGGGATGCCCAGGGAAGAGTGCCCATGGCAGGGGTGGGATGCTCTGCTGGGGGGGAGGCGCTGGCAGCTGGAGTGGGGAGCAAGGGGGATCGTGGCAGGGAAGAGCAAGAGCATCGTGGGGCTGTCGGGAAGGCACCCAAGTGTGGCAGAGCCGTGCTGTTAAGAGGAGGGGGCGGCCACGCGGCACGGAGGGAGAGCCAAAGGAAAAACTGAGCCTGTGATAGCAATCTTTGTAGCATGGCATACAGGCTCCAACTGACTAAATTATGCATTGTTTAAGAGTGGATAATATATTTCAAATAATGTATTCAATTTCTCCTCAGAGCCTCTGTTATTTCTCATAGGAGCTCCCCAATTTTGATATCCATTTATCTCCACCAATTCCTAATATTTCTTAAAATAAACTTTGAAGTATTCGTCACTTGAATTTTTAATAATTAAGACACACTGTGTTGTATGTGAAAATCACTGTCCTTAGGCAGCTTTGCGCAGCCACGTGAACCTTGAGGAACCAGATGCCTTTGGGAGGCATCAGGAAATGTAGCTCTGAGTCGCCGTGCAGCTCTTGCCGCTCCAGAAGCCGGGCATGCCTTGTGAAAACTTCTACCTGCTGAACAAAACTGGGTGGGCAAAAGGCTGGAGACCCAGAGCAGTGTCCTGATTACACTTGGAGGACCTGGGCAGGCTCAGGTTAGACAGGGACAGATCCCCCCTGTTTTAATGGTTCCACTAGGCAAGAAAGCAGGTAAGGGAATATGTAAAAACTGTCTGAGATCTTCAGCGGGGCAAGGGAAAAAAGTATTAAAGGCACACTTGGAAACAGCCCCTGTTATGGTGTGCTACATGCCATCCTAGGCCAGAATGAATTAAATGGAATTTATAGTCAAACAGTGGGAAATTATATTGTCAAGGTAGCAAATGCATCAGTGGGATTTTCAATTTTACCTGATGAAATTGCATACATTGCTGGGAGAGAACAAATGCCTCTAGGAGAGAGGCTGGTTGAACTGAAGCATACAAGTGCCCACATTCAAGAGAAATTCTTCAGCTTTGTCCTGGTCTTTGCTCTGAGTGTATAGCCAATAAAACCTTAATGAGTGTTTCTGAGTTTGGGCTTGACCTTTCCAAATTAGTTGGTCAAGGATATGACTATTACTGAAGTCTCAATGACAGCAAAAGGAGTAAGCGTTAATAACAGAAATACCCCAAAGCGATGACTGAGTGCTGCTCCCTGCATAGGTTAAACCAGGCTGTTAATGGTGTGAGTGGTAAGTGAAGTCTGCAACACAGCGAAAGCCATCAAGGAAACTATTAAGGGGATTGGGGACTTTCTTTTTCTTTCTTTTTTTTTTTTCTTTCCAAGTGCACTGGGAAGATGCCTCAGCCCAGCCGTACCAATGCTGCATCACTTTCATTGAAATCTCAGCATCTGTTTGGCAGAACCGTGACCTCTACCTGACAGCAGTGACAGGAAGAAAAGGACCTTTATATTTGCTCTTTTATGTTGCAAATGCCTTGACCTTTATAATTAGTTTGATCATGTGGCGAAGTTCTGCTGGATGTTTGAACACTGAATCAGTCACATAAATACCTGCTAAAAAAGCATATACACATCAGAAGGCGAATAGGACTGGCTTAACAACAGCACCACATTGCTGCTATCTGCCTCATCAAAGTCACGACAGATGTTGTGTCCCCAGTGGCTCTGGGAAGAGAGGTTGGAGTTTCCCCCAAAGAATCACAAAATAAACAAGCCAATCACATTGCAAAAAGTTTTGTTGCTTAAAGGGCTGTTTCTGATTTCAACTCTGTTTATTTGTTACACCCACATTTTCCCTAGTCTTTAAAGTGTCATTGTTCTCTAAAACCCTTAGAGTCAATTCCTAGGCTCAAACCACAGAAGAGTGTCTGGGACCTGACCACATTTGGAACGATTTATACTGAAGTTATTGTGCCAGACGGGGGGCAAGCAGGCAGCAGGCGGAAAGCAATGAAGAACAAGGACTGGCCAGTGTTTTGGGCCAGAGCTATGAACAGCGAGAGCCTTCGTGTCAGCTCTTGAGCTCGGAAGGTTGCTCTTTCTGCTCCCCAGACCCAACAAATAGACATCAATCACTTTCAGGCTTGAGAGTGCCTTCTAGGAACTTGTAAATAACTGCAACGAAAACAAAGCAATCCTGTTAAGATTTAAAAAAAAAAAAATCAAATTAATTTGGGCCGTGGCAGGGGAGCCGCCTGACTGCTTTGTGCTCTTTATTTCTCTTCTTTGCTTTCTTTGTGTCATGATATTAAGCTTCACCCATCAACTTCGAGATACCTCTTCCCCAGGTCCTTTGGAGTGGGTTCCTCAGCCAGGAACTGGGTGCCATTGGCTGGCACAGGGGACAAGAGCCTTCCTGCCCCTCCTCCTCCTCCTCCTCCAGAACATATAGTAGTTGAGAACACTTTTTTTGTCCAAAACCTGTAGCAACAGGAACGCTTTTTACTGGCTTGAGAAAGCTTAGCAACAGCTCTGAGAGAAAGAGTAGGAAGGGATGATTTGGATTTGGGACAAGGAGACCTCCATCCCCACCGTGAGGAATCAGTCGTACGCAAGCTGACGGCTGTGCTACGGCTCCATACATCATGAAGCTGATGCTCTGTTTAACTGCAGCTATCAATCATTTCCTTGTTATAACATTTTCTGGCTGCCAACACATAAATGCACCTGAAGTAGCAGACCTGCTGTGGAGTTCGGGTAAAAGCAAAGGCTACGGCATTCAGAGGAAGGGGAACAGTGAGGTGGGATTGATTCTATTACCGACCCCATCCTAGCTCCCGTGAATGGGGCTGCTGAGCCCGCCTTTTGGGGACTGCACGTTCCCATCCATGCAGGGATGAGGAAGGGCATCTGTTCGCAGCAAGACCTGACCACAAATGGGTCTTGTTTTTCTTCTGGTTATGTCGTGTATAGCAAGATAGGTGTTATAAATCTTGAAAGAAACTGTTAAAACTAATTTTTAGCATGCTATATGACTTAGAAAGCTGTGTAACAACATTTTAAGGAGGTTATAAAGTGGGAGAAGCCTAGAGGCAGAAAAGTAATCTAATCAAGGTACACAATAGAAAAGTTAATTAAGGAGCCTTGGAGAGGAAGATAAAGGAAATGGCTTAATCTGCAGCATCACCATGTGCTCCCTGCAGCCACCACCCGCCCACCGGCTAGGGGGGCAGCCGTGCCCTCCCAGGTGGTCGCTGCCACAGCACGGTGGACCCGAGCCCCACTGGGCAGACTGCGGTGCTGGGTGGCTGCTGCCAGCAGCTCCAGGGTGGCCGGAGGTGCCTCAGAAATGCCAAGGTAACGAGGGAGGGTCCTTATGGCTTAATATTTCCTAATAGCACATTTTGTCATTGTTTAATGTTGCTCCATCACTGACCCCCCAATGCATGAGCATTGTGTTTCCTCCGCTGTAATCCATGAAGGGCTTCCTCTTTGCTCTCCTAGCTTGAGCTGCTCTTAATTCAGCTAAGCCAAAACTGGCAAAAAAATGGTGCAACACTAGAAATTCATTTCTCATTGATCTGATTTGGACAATTTACTCTTCTGCTGCTTTTTTTTTTTTAACAGACGCCCTTGAAACTAACCTCACCATAGCAACACACTTCATTAAAGCACATTGTAAATCAACCTAATCTGGCAAAAATGAATACATAGTGCTGGTCCTTAAACTTGCAACAGGGATTCACTGGGGTTCATCTCCCAAAACCACACTGAAATGATCAGGATTTTAGAGACACTCATCGAGTGAACACGGCGAGGGAGGAATGCAGATGCTGCTGCTGTCTGGATGCTTGTTCAGGCTGTGCAGTGTACGGAGACGAGGTGTGGGGTCAGGGCGCTGGTGTGGCTGTCCCCTGTCCCCTGTCCACCTGTCCTTTCCTCCCTCATCCCCCAGAGCTGGCTGCCTCTCGCCCCACAGGTGAAGCTTTGGTGTTCCCATCGGACCGGGCGTGTGTGAAACCCGCTGAACTCCTGCTCCAGTCCCAAGGCCAGAGCAGCTCATACCAGACCATGCTCCCTTCTCCCTTTGGGTTTTCATCCAGGACTAAAGCCCGCAGTTGTGTGCTTGGAGGATGTGAGCTTCCATAAGAACCTGAGAAACTAAGTTTTCTGCATTATTTCAGATTCATCCTGGGTAATTAGATGTTTGCCTACAAGAGCCTCTTATAAGTAACAACATACTTTCCTGCACTTGATTTTGACATTTTCAGGCATTCTTTGTGAATTATTCAGAAAACAGAAGCGGTCAGACGCCACAAAAGCCATAGGGCTACGCAAGAGGAGGAAAAGACTCATCTCTTTCTAAGTCAAACAGGTCAAAATACAGGAGACACAAGAGAGGAGTCAAATGGCAATTATGGACAGTATCTAGTCATCTGGTCAAACAGCAATTAAAGCTGTAAAATGTAAAACATTTCAGCAAAACAGAGTGCTTCTACCTCCAGAGCTGCAGAGGCTTTTGCTGTAGACAGTACCCAGCTGCAACCCCCACTGACCTGGTGGCAGCAGGCTCTGCCTCTGCCACTTTGGGATCGTACCCTCAGTGTTCAGTCTCTGATGGTTTTTAAATTTCTGTTTCCAAACAGAGCTCCAAAATCACTCCTAAGCCCACATAATGGAAGTAGCGCATCTTAACATGCACATAAAGATTATTTTATTTTCTTGGTGAATTTCCTCTAATATGTTCTGGTATTTCCCTAGTCATTTTATGGGCATTTTCAAGGTTCATTTTATGTTTTTTCTTCACAAGTCTTTCTGTACTTTGAAGAACAAATAAAACATTTTTTTCTAATTCATATGGATCCAATCTCCCAATCTGAATGCAAAACCAAGGATCACATACTGCTTGACATCTCTCTGTCTTTTTCCCCTCATACCCTCTTTCAGGCATGTAACAATGCCACACAATACTCAGCTGCAAACAGTTGAACTGTCCTTTGCTATTAGTTGGTAAAACAGACTGGACAATAAATATGCTGCATGAACCTAAGCACAGCAAATAATGATCGTATCACATCATAACTCAGGGTAATTAATGAGAGTTGATTTGTGGAAAAGGTCATGAGGAAAAGAAAGATGTTTCACATGAAGAATATACATTATGATCATCTTCAGTATTATGAAAGTGACTGCTTTAGGAATAAAATTAAGACGTTGGCGTTTGCTGCCCTCACCTGTAAATGTGAGAGTTAAGGAAAGGTTGGTCACAGCAGCACGAGAGACATCAGCCACTTCTCAGCTGGAATTAGGACACGAATATCCAAGCTCAATCCCTCCCACCCTTGCTGCTGTTATTGGCAAACCTTCCCATTGCACAGCTGCTGGTGGACACAGCCTTCATTCAGCTGGCACTCTGCCGTGTGGCCTGTGCCCCAGGAGAGGGTGTTCTTAAAGTTTGGTCCGTACAGAAATGCATGGAAAAATTAGTTCAAATTATCTCTTAACCGAAACTAGCTGCCTTTTAAATTCTGTGTTGAGTCTTGTTCAGCATGCAAGTGGTTTTTGTCCAGTTTAGCTTTATTTTATTCCTACTATTTATATAGTAAATTCTATTTTATGGTACCACTTTAAGAAGCTGACAAGCTTTAGGATTTGTACTTGAAGGGCTGGAAATTACATTTTGTTGCTTTGGCCTTTTCTTCTGTCTTTCTGGAAAAAGAGTTGTCATGGTTAATCTTTAACTGAAAAATGAACTTTTACTTCAGAAATCTTCAAAATAAAGTATTAAATCAACATATTTTAGATTTCCAATGGAATATCTATCCATGGAAGTGTTCAGTGAAAAAATGATAAGAATAGAAAATCTTAGGCATCTTTAATTTGCATGTACTTAAGAAATAGGTAAGTCACATTATTTACTATCGGGCAGTGCCCAAAGGTGCATTTCCACCTGACATTTTGCTAAAACTAGATTTTTTGGGACCTCATGCTATCATATTTTGTAACTGAGACTTGAAGGAATTTTTCACATTTGTGTTCCAGGCTCAGGGCTATTTTTAGAGGATTTTCTGAACTTTATTTTTCTCCTAAATTATTCTTGAAATTTTTGCATATCATACCAGGACATCTCCTTCAAAAGTGTTCTGCCCCAAAATAATTGAAGCATTTAAAAGAAGTTCTGTTGTCATAGGGATGAATGCTCTTAACAGGGACACCTCAAAAACAGTTGGATCAAACTGTTATGTTAATAGGATTTTTTGAAGTAATTAGATCACAAAGATGCTTTTGTTTTTTCTCATTCAGAGCATAGTGTGACACTGCTAAACAAATTATTGTGAAAATAATAACTTATTTATTTTAATCAGATATTTTTATTGGAATACTTTATCAGTTATCTTACAATTTTCAGTCATATTCACACTGCAGAATTGTCTCACTTGATTCTTATCAACTCTGAGTAATCTAATTTTCTGGGCATTTCACCTGAAGTTTCTTTCTTGCCTTCTGATGATCTGAAATTGTGAGTTTGCTTTGATAACGTAGCTCAAGAGAAAGCCAAGCTTTGAAGGGGATCCTCTATTGGATTACAATGCAGATTTCTGAGAAAGTCCCATTTGAACCTGCTAAAAAGAAACCCAACTTCTTTTTGACAGTTGCCTTTTCTTCTCATGTCTTTTTTATGTATCCAAAAGACTTTCTGTTGTTGTGAAGATTTCTGGTGCTTCTGCTGGTAAAGTGCTCGTGCATCTTCCAAGCCTTCCAGACATGAGCTGCAGGTGTGTTTGCACAGTCAGGAGGTTGCCCGCAGATTCTCCGTGGCTGGGTTGCCTGGGGAGGCTCTGGCTGGGAAAACATGCCAAATGCTGAGTGTAGGATTGCTACCTGAAAGAAGTCGCTTATTTGTGAACTAGTGTAAATGTGTCTTGGAGAAGTAAGTTTCTGTCTCCATATTTCCTTTAGGATGGTTGGGTTGCCTAGGAGATACGTAGGGTGTTACGGAGGCAGTCTTCAACAGAGGTGAAAAACAGAAATAGATTTAAAATAGTTTTGAGCAAACAGTAGTTTTTTCAGCTCTGTAGCCAAATAAGAAAGCCTGATTTAGGTTGAAGTGAAATAGATCTGGTTCACTTTGGATGAATTCAGAAGACTTCATACCATCTACTGTTTGATTAAATCATTATGCCTTGCTTTAATTCACAGCAAAAAGTCAGCAAAAACTTTCTGAGATGAAAAAGAAAGATTGACCTGTAACATAAAACCTGATAGATTGCCTGTTGACAGGCGTCTCCCATGCTGCTGCACTCAAGACTTCCTTGCATGGGAGGTGGGTTTGAACCATCATGGCTTCCATCATGCTCATCCCTGCCCAGCATAACTAGGTGATGCCCTACAACTTTGCACCCCCTGGGGGCTCACTGGAGCAGAAGTCCTGGAAAAGTAGCCAAATTCTGCCTTTGCTGGCACTTGTAGAGTTTTGGGGGTTTTCCCTAATGCTGCCACAACACTCCCAGTTTCGATCAGTGCAGCCCTGGAGAATTTCCCTGAGAGAAAAACCATTCAAGAAGAAAAAAATGTGTGTCTTTCCCCCACACACACTTATTTAGGTAACTTCATTAGTTTATGGGGTAGAAAATAACACCAACATTTAACACTTTTGTCTTTTCTTATCATTGTGGTGTGGATGACACAGCATGTTCCTGCCTGCCCCAGGTGTCAGGGTCCCCTCCTCTGCCTCCATTTTGCCTGTTTTCACTGGGACTCTGGTCTCCTGCTTGTCCTACAAAGCACTGGATCCTGTTTTGCTATTTTTGGTGCCAGTTTGCAGGCTCTGGATGGGCTTTTGACAGATGACTCTTTTTCAGGGTGAAAAATGGACCTGCTACAGCCCTGCCGGCTTTGAACAAGGAACTGGGCCAACGGACCACCCCTTTCCCGAGCAGGACTATGCGCTGCGGGAGCTGCGAAACAAGCAGCTGTCCCGCTGAGGACACAAACTGCCATTTAAGACATTGCATGTGGTATCTGGAAATACTTTTCAAGGTTTCAAACTTTTTCCATCCTCCCTTTACTCTCCCAGCTCACAATGTACTGTATGAAAAGTTTGCATAAACCCTTAATTTTGAAAAAGTCAGACCTAGTGCAGTTAACACGACCCAGCTGTTAGGAGAGTGGCTGGGATGCAGACAGTGCTTATCTCACCTTTGTGGTGCCATACAGCTTTTTGTTAATATAATTTACCATTTGCTTTTTCAAGAGGGAAGAGAACAGGTTAAAAATGGAAGATTAAAAAAAGGCTGAAGTAAACTAAATTATTCCAGCTGATTGCATTCACAATTGCCTTTAGTCTTATGCCATTTGGAATGAGTTAGGCAATTAAAGTCATATATTACTTTTAAAAATCAGTTAAGGGAAACACATCGTAGCACACAGCCTCTTCTAAAACCTGACTGAAACCAGTGGGGGAGAAACATAAAGTGGGATGCCATAAAGACACAAATTTCAGAGTGAAAAAGTAAGTACGTGTGAAGAAACAAAGACATGCAAGACAGCAGGTGCCTTCGAACATTGAAATCTTCATACACCCTTGGTGTGGAGAGGTAGGTATCAGGGTATGATTGGATGTCTTCCAAGTCCTCTGCATTATTCCTCTGTGTACAACTCACACTAGCAGAGCATGAGGCTTTGAAGCTGGGGAAAGCCACCGCTGCCTGGGACCCAGAGGCACCTGCATCCTTTCTCTCCTTCCCCGACAAATGACATAACCACCATCTGAGAGCCGCTCTCCCTTTTGCTTCTTCTCTTTCGAGCCGCACCAATTTTGTTTCCAGGCCTCAACAAGAAGAGAAGAGTTTGTGATTTCCTCTGTTCCCGCCCCAGTCCTTAGCGTGGCAGGTGACCTCGGGCACTGTGCACAGAAATGGAAGATGTGGGTGAAGCTTCAGACTGATGATGACGTTAAACTAAGAGATCCCTTTTCTAGACTATGTCTTCTAATCTTTGGACTGAAACATGAAGGAAGGTGGTAGCACAGTGCTAGGACCATGGCAAAGGTGCCTGCTTTAGAGGAGTGGTGCATGCTCTGCCTGAATCTGTTCTCTGCACCCCAAAGCAACGACAGCACCTTAGCTTGATGTCCCTGCCCATGGCAGGGGGGTTGGACTAGATGACCTTTAAAGGTCCTTTCCAACCCAAACTATTCTATGATTCCATGAATCTATGATTTCATTTGGGAACCTTACTGCATTTTTAACATTTTTTTTTTCATATTCAAAGCTTCTGTATTTATTCATTTATTTATTTTGCTATATGTGTAGAAATCCATGTGCTCCACTTACTTACTCTTGTTTATCCAAAGATGTAATCACCTGCACACTGGTTACAGCTTTATAAAGCTGCTACACCATGGATTTTCAGCACAAAGGAATTTTGTACTAGAAGATACTGGGAGATGGGAATCTGCTAGCAAGAAGTTACATCACCATTTAAGAACAGGAAAATAAGATTTACTTTGGACTTAACAAGAAAAACAGCAACACTGAAGCTGAAAATGTGCCTTTGAAGGGCTGTCAGCCACACTGTGCTTGATGAGCATCCCAAAGAGCATGGGACACCCAGGGACCATGGTGCTAGCCTCACTGTCCTGGGGCTGGTCAGTCAAAACCCAGACACTCCCTGGCCTGGGTGAAGATGTTGTAGAAACCCTCCATCCATCCCGGGACTGGTGGGAGGGAGGGCAGTGCCTGCCCCTCTGTGGCAGGAGGCAGTGCCCGGTGCCCGCAGGGCATGGTGTCAGGGATAAACACTTTTCCTTTGTGAGTAATGCAACCAAAGGAGCTGGCCCATGAATAAACCACTAAGTGGCCACCCATGGGGTACAGCAAGTAAAATAGTGTGTTATGTTTTCTTTGTGAGATAAAAGATAAGTTAGCAAACTGTTCGAAGCTGTTTTTAAAGATATAAATTGGGTGTCTGGAGGGGAGTGCCTGGTACCACACAGTGTCAAAACAAGCTGCGGCCTCGTGCCCTGCTATCATGAGAGACCCCTCGCCTGCTGCTTTATGGAGACGTCTGCTGCTCACTCCCATCACTGCCATGGGAGCTACGAGCAAAGCCATGACGTGCTGCCGGGCGTACAGGAAAGCAATTGCTCTTAACATTTGGAGCTGGAGGAAACAATAATTTTGTGGGGTTTTGCCTCCAGGAAGCTGTAACTCTCCCTTAAATGCACAGGGGCTGCAGGTGCTTGGTGTGTGTAGGGGTTGGACTCAGATGGGACCTGCACATTCTTGGCCAGCCCTAGCACTGATAACATGAGTCTGAATGAGAGGAGACCTGTAGCAATCTCTATTATCACTAGAATTTGAAGACTCCTGATGTCTCACGCAATGGTGCAGCTACTGTTTGTGTAACTTGTCAGCACAATGCATCTACTGCAAGTACACATCAAAACACGTAGATCAGCTAATAACGAGAGACAGGAGGAGGAGGAGGAGCAGGAGGAGGAGGAGAATGATGGTCTTTCCATGTCCCTTGTGTGATGACAGGTAGTCTGAACTCAGATCCTTGGTATTTCATGTGCACAGCAATACATGGATAATAAAAAAGCCCTTACCAATTCAGAGGCAAGCTTGGAATTGCTGTGTATGTGGTAAATTTTCAGTTTCACTTTATTAGCCATGCGAGGTATATAGAAATCCTGAAAACACCATTATTGGCTGTGATGTTCTGGTGGCAGCACTGTAAAAACTGCTATACAGTATAAACTGTAGATTGTTATCACACCATCACCATAAATCTGCTCATTTTGCAAACTGGTTTAGAGAGCTGGTGATTTCCTGTTCCACCAGAGAAAACCTGTTCTCTGTCGGAGTATCTCCATGTCAAATCTGACACTACTGTCTGTCCAGCATCTCTTAAGTACAAACAGCTCCATAAATCTGCTTGGTGGGGGGATTTTTTGTTTGTTTGCTTTTATTTGCCTTTTGAACATAAAGGTTTCTGGGGTGAAATGGGCTGGCTGCTGGCTCAGCGAGCCAAACACCAGGCTGGGGCTTGCACCTCCCAGAGACCAGCGTTGTCCTCCTGGCCACACTGATCTGCTCTTGAATGGCAGCCAGAGCAATTAGCACGTGTTGTCAAAAATGAGTGCATGGAGCAAGATGGCTAATGTGCAGAGAAGTTGTCTATGGAACAGGAGGAAAAAGGACAGGGATAGATGTAGCCTGACCTTCAGCCTTTAGTCAAAAAACACACTCCAGCCAATTGCCACCGCACGCTGTGCTCCGCTTTGCTCCGAGCAATCACTTTTCTGGAGCGTTTTGGAGATGCTGTTAGTGCTGGTGGGGAGAAAGCTGATGAGCAATGGTTGCCTTGGGGAAGCTGAGGAGGAGAGGAGAGGGTGGCAGGGTCTGCGCTGCCTGGGGGGGACAGCCAAGGGATGTAGCCCCTGTGCCAATGCCCTTCTCCCAGGCCAGTCGGGACATGGCCATGCCAGGGCTCGGTGCGCCAATGCTGGGAGAGCAACCGCCTGCCAAACAGCCCGCTGCAGCACGAGAGCTTAAATTAATGCTAAAAGAGCTGGGAAATTACTAGTTTTTAAATGACAAGACCCATACTTTATGTCATTTTCATTTGGCTGCAGAAGACAGACAGATGGTCATATTGTCTGTCTTATCAATAGCAAGATGCCTGTTTATGCAAACCTTTTAAGATTTAGCAATCTGTAAATCCCATAGCTGGGGTGGCATGAATCCACGTTTGTGCAAAAGGCTCTGTGAAATGAAACAAAATAGTACAAGCTGTGTGCATTAACTGTCAACATTTAAACAAACCCCCAACCCTTGGCACATATGTTGTGTATTTTCAAGGACAGGGTGAGTGAGATTCTAAGGAAAAAACCGCAACCACCCAAAGATCCCCCAGCCTGTCCAATTAATATTCTTTCTCATTAAAACTGCCATTAGCCCAGTTGTTAAATTACCATGTTTATTAATACAAATACTAAAACACACACATACCCTGTAATGACAGTGCATCAAATGAGAAAAAAAAAATGCTAATTTCAAGTGAAAGTGATAAGAGGTCAACAGTATTTTATCCTGTTATTACTGCCTCCTCCATATGGTTATATTTTCCATTTTGTTTTTTCTGTGACAAGAGGTGAAGACCCAGGAATGCATGAACATGCTTAATTATTTGCAGAAAAGAACTTCTCAAACTTTTAAATTTTAAATGGAAAGGGGAAAAACTCACCCTGTTTCAGAAGCCTTGGAGAGTGGGTAGGGAAACAAAAGAAGTAAAAATGAACATTGTAAGAAGGGTGTGTTTTATTCTTACCTATATTCCAGTCTTCTCCCTTAGTGACAACACAGAGAAAAAGCTGAGAAAAAGTTACACCACCGAGACAAAGCTTAATGAGTTTGGTCTCCAAAAAAGAAAACGTTCAGATTGCCCAATCTCTCCCATTTCCAAGTGCAGAAGATGCTAGTTGAATTACATCCTCCTGTTGCATAAGTATGTACCTGCTCTGAGTATTTGCATTTATGCTACTTTTCTTCAGCTGCATTTAAGTGTTTATAGGTGTTATTTCGGGTACAACTAGAATCTACTTTTATTTGTTAAGACTTTTCCCATTCTACAGCCCAAATCCCAGAGATGCACTTTTCATTTCACCACCCAAGCTGCAAAGTCCAACTCCGTGGGGAAAATGTCCTTTCCCAAAAGCTATAAAACATAGTCTACTTATGGTGTATCCCTGGCAGAGCCCTTCAGACGCAGACCTCAGAGGTGCCATTTGTGGCAGCTGGAGTACGCACGGGGCTGCACATGGCTCAGGGGCAATAATGGTGAAGACAGAACACAAGTGCATCCACTACCGACACAGAAGATATTAATATTTTAATTAGATCTATAATTAACTAATTTGCTGTCATCAGCTCCTTTGGCAGCTAGGAAAGGCTAGTGCCGCGATTGCAAGGTATTAATCACGAAGATTGGTGATGATCTCCCTGAATACAGATACGAATTTTGCTGAATGTGAGTGGCATTTATCAGTAAATGAAAACAATACGTTTTTCTGAAGGATCCCTCCTTCCTTAACACTGTACAGCACAGTGCAGGGCACTGAGGCAATGTCATCCTGCCTGGCTGCAGAAAATGGGCTGGGACTTTCAAGATGGGAGCAACATCACCCGAAAAGCCACCGAGGGGAATGTCTATTGCAAGGCAGACAGATGAACATCTTGTCAGTTTTCACCTGGTTAGAAAGACTCAGAAGGACTTTCCTTCCCCCCCGCAGGCTCACACCTTCCCAGCTGTGCTGGGTGATGCTTGTCCCCATAGGGGACACACAGGTGGCTGGCCATCTTTTGATGCTCCACTGCTGCTCAGACACCTGATTATCTCTGGTCTTAGCTGGATGTGGCAGCATCTCGAGGGGATGTCTGCGGTGATCCCCATCAGCGACAACAGCTGGTCGGTACCAGGATCCCCACCAGGACCCTACAGGCCTCTGACACAGTTCAGGACCATTTCTTTACCTTTAGGCATGAGGAATGGTGTAAATCCCACTTATCACACCTTTGGTTATGTCCTCCTACAGCCTGATGAACTCCAAGTGCATGTCACAGTAAGAATGTCCTCTACCCTGAGAGATTTGGTCTTGTTTTTATCCTTAGTCTATAATTACTATCAACTGCAGTAGATTTATTTCCATAGTAAAAAATATCCACTCGCACTGAAGGATTCTTTGGTGTACTTTGGTTTAGCTTGTGTGATTTTTCAGCAAGACACCTAAAAAGGCTGTCACAAGGAGTTGGAAAATAACAATAAAAAATCTTTTATTCTTTTTGACATTATATAGCATATATAATGCAGCACATGTTTATATGTAGCAACTTAGCATTTCTTTTCTAAAATATAGAATTTTCATCCACATCATAATTTAAATATGCTGCATTTCCTGTAAGAATCCAATTCCATTCACCTCAGTAAAACTTTCTGTCACATTTTAATGATATTTAATAATAATACTGAGAATAAAAATCTGGTTAGATGTGCTGAGTGGTACACTAACAGAGATGTAGAAAACCTTTAGGGAATGCAACCTAGAAAGTGGAGCCTCGCTGAGAAGAATGTCAATGGAAAAAGAAATACTAGTGTGTTTGTGTAAAAAAGTTAATTTCCTCTATAAATGAGGCAAAATAAACACATACAGTAAATGCTATTATTTCCATCGACAATGAGGTTAAATAAGTACTTGATGGGTAGTTCTCAAAGGCATTTGTGTACAGGAGAGATACTTATCACAGTGCATGATGGTTATGTATGGTAATAGAATTAAAATGAATTAAAACTCAGCTGTTATCTGTATGCAGGGAAAAAAAGCCCAAGATATTAAAGAAAAGAAGATCAACTTATGCCTTGCTAATTGGAAATTCTTAGTATGAGTGAAATTATGCAAAATTCACTAGCCTTTAATTTTCTTTGGTTTTCAGTACTGTGGAGATCCAAGAAGTTCAAGTCAAATGTAATTTCAACTGCCAGAGTTAGCCAGGAAAATTACTACTGAGTGAAAAAAGAAGAAGAAAAAAAAAAACCCAAGCCTATCTCTAGATGATCATTTGCAATCACTGTTCAAGGTTGCACGCAAACAAATTCTCATGCTTCATGATTAATTACCAGCAAAGGTCAGTAAGGAGCTCTTTCCCCTCCCCTCCTCTAGGTCCTTGTTTCTACAGCTGACAAGGAAGGGACAGCACTGTGATTAATCCCCAAATCCTTCCCTCATTAGAGAGAATAAGAAATGACCCAAAAACTCCTTGCAGTCAACACGAGCATTTCTGTCCACCCTGAGGAACTCTTGATCCAGATTTCAGCCATAGACTTGATATGAAAGGAGAAGCACTAGCTATCCTTTCAACCTAGAGAAAATCCAGTCACCTCATTGAGGCAGATGATGTGTGAATCAGACCTGCATGTGCTTTGGAGAAAGATCTTCTCCTTAGGTTCTTCAAAGAAGATTTCTCTGTTGTGTAATATATTTGCATAATGCTGAAAACTCACGAGGTTATTGTATTCCTGTCCCCCTACGTGTGCAGAGCTCCACTTCATGTTGGTGGGAGCAAAGGAAGGAGGAACGATCCCTAGGCAAGGTAAGTTTGATTTCGAAGTCTTATACTCTGAGTTATGACTGAGAAGATGTATGCGCCATTAAGTTGGGTCATGACAAAGCAACCCAGGAATAATGTATTTTTAAAACGTTCTTTTTATACCCTGCTAGATATGTCACTGATTAAAAACCACACTTACCTTCCCAGTTTTTCTTCCTTGAAATAGGGATAATAATCTACCTATCAAACAAAATATTGACACACTTACTTGTAAGAAGAAGTTCCTTATTCCACCCCAAGTCTAATTGTAGGGTTGATTCCTTTTGCAGGCAGTGAGTACTATTAGGCTGTGAGGTTACTATAGTAATTATTCTTGTTCTTAAATAGTAGAATAAAAGCTAGAGCCAGAGTCTATTTAAAGTGAAAATTAGATCCACCCCCTGCCTAACAGAGTTGAATTAAGAACTTTTTATTCTGATTTTATCATACTTTTTTATCATGCTTTCTCTTTTCCCTAGAGTTTT
The DNA here is from genome assembly GCF_965638725.1 of Aptenodytes patagonicus. Taxonomy (NCBI): domain Eukaryota; kingdom Metazoa; phylum Chordata; class Aves; order Sphenisciformes; family Spheniscidae; genus Aptenodytes; species Aptenodytes patagonicus. Next base: position 57,173,899 of record NC_134953.1, on the reverse strand, counting down.
AATTTTCCCTCAAATATGTAATTTATTTATTCTGAGGGGGCTGGACACAACATTTTTGGCTGGGCAGAGGATCACCAGCAATTCAGGACCATTGTGGGTAGACAAGGAGTCTGGTACTGTTGGGAAAGTGCACCAGGGCTTTCTCAAAGTTCTGAAAATAAAGTAGAAATAGAATCATAGAATCATAGAATGGTTTGGGTTGGAAGGGACCTCTAAAGGTCATTTAGCGCAACCCCCCTGCCTTGGGCAGGGACATCATCAACTAGATCAGGTTGCTCAGAGCCCCGTCCAACCTGACCTTGAAAGTTTCCGGGGATGGGGCATCCACCACCTCTCTGGGCAACCTGTGCCAGTGTTTCACCACCCTCATCGTAAAATATTTCTTCCTTATATCTAGTCTAAATCTACGTCCCTTTAGTTTAAAGCCATTCCCCCTTCTCCTGTCGCAACAGGCCCTGCTAAAAAGTTTGTCCCCATCTTTTTTATAAGCCCCCTTTAAGTACTGATAGACTGCAATAAGGTCTCCTCAAATATGTCAAGAAACATACACTGTCATGGGTTAGTTTCTCATTTAATAGGTACAGCAGTTGATTTTTCAAAAATGAGCTAACAGACATCTCATGCAGCTGGACTGCAGTTAACAGCTTATATTAATATTTATGAATATTTGGGGTAGCGCTGAAACCACCCCCAGCTGCATTCCCACACATGCACTGTAGCCAGTACCAGCTGTGGCGATGTGGTGGGCGCACTGCTCAGTCGACACCTTGTGCAAAGGGGTGTCTCCATCCTCTTGGCTACTTGGGCTTGGACCACGTTTTGCTTTTGCAGGAAAGCAATCAGAGAACATAGTACTGTGGGTGGATTTGTTCCCCAATAAGAAGTATAATTTACTGTTCTGCTAGATTTTGCCACTAGAGATAAACATATACCTGTGCACATATGCGTATAGGGAGATATAAAGAGATAGTCTGCAGCAGAGTAAATACAGCAATCTCAACCTCATGAGAAAAAAACAGAATGAATATATCAATTACGAGCATATTAACGTCATGGGGAGGCACTCTGGGTTGTTTGTGGTCATTCTTAATCCAATAAAATCGTCTGGTTTTTTTCTATGAATTTAGAATATGATTAAAAAAATGAGTTCAGGAAACGAAGATGAAAGGATTCTTTTTTTAGACTCTCTCAGAGCTGCATATCAAATTGTTCGGAGTGGAAATCACAAGATGATGACTTCTGCCAGACTTGCAGATTCAGGTCAAGCTGTGAAAGACCAAGTTATCTTTTTAATGGCTATATGATTAAAGGTAAGGTAAAAGTATAGCAGGGACAGAGCTGAAAGCTGCCCTGTGTGTGCATCAGGACATCGCTCCGGCGCATCCTCATTCGAGTGCTGTGCTGCTGCAGGGAGCGATGGTGGCTGGACCTGTGGGCTGGCCCAAACCCCTCACTCCTTGGAGGGGTGGGTCACTGCTGTCTTTCACCTGCTGTGGTCCAGAATCATGTCTTAGGTGTGAGAAGCTTTTCTATTTTCCAAATAACCCTAGCTCTCAAACTGGTCCCATATCTGTCTGGATCAGTATCCTGTCTTTGGTATTGGATGCTCTCAAAGTTTTCTCATAACAATGAGCAGCACAATTTGCAAAGAAACATTTTCTTTTAGAATTTTAATTCACTGTCTCTCACCCTAACTGAATCTGTATTTATCCCTGTACGTGAGAAAAAGGAAACAGCAAGATTTCTTATACCAGTGTTTATGTTGTTCCAGATACTTAGGAGCGGGTTTCTGATTGTGATATATGCAATACCAAAGGACTTGTTCCGAAGGCTGATGGAGCTTCTTTGGTGACCCTCCCTGAAAATGACTGGAAACACAAGATTAACAGGTCTGGCATCCTCAGCCTCTGTCCTCAGCTGTTGGTTCAAAATTCAGACCAGCCTCACGGATCTAATTGCAGCTTCTCCTCTGCAGGCTTTCCCGGTTCAGACACACCACCCGTCCGAAAACCGCTGCTCCACGCGTACCTCCTAGCACAAACAGAGAGCATGTTGTGATCTCTGTCTTCCATGACATGCAAATACTTGATTTTTCAATTTACATTTGTTCTTTACAGAAGGGTAAAACCAAGAGCATTTCTGTTTACATTTCATTTCTCTTTTTGATGTTTTTATCAGAAGAAAAACAACAAGAAATGGCATTCTTTAAAGGGACTAGGAAGTGGGATTCAGTCTCCAGCAGCAACATGGATTCAGGCTGACTGAAACAGCCTGTGAAATGGTACCGTCTTCTCAACTGCTCCAGAAAGTTGAAATTCAATGAAACTTCACACCTTTTTAATTTTTTTAATTAAAATAAAATAACAAAAGACGAATCAATGTCATTTATGTTTCCTTTCTGTCTATAGGATATAATATGTAAAACTAGAAACATGATACAAATCAGAATCAGTTATGGATTTGCAGTTGACCACTAGTGCTTTACCCTACACTGCTAGTCAAGCCGATCATCGCTAATGAAGCCGTATGTTGCAAACAATGTGCCTGCAGCCTGTCCTCTTGAAACTACAGAAATTTATTCCCAGTAAAGCTCAGCGTCCCTTATCCTCCAGAAGCAGCGAGCTCCTGCAGCCTGAGGCCAGTGCAAGGCATGGGTGGTGCTGGTCCTCGAGGGCAATGAAAGCCTTGCACGGGACTGGCGTGCTCCCACCCTTCTCCTCCTGCTGCTTGCAGCTCCAGTGTCTGCGGTTAGAACCCAGGTGCATGTTCCTGCATTTTGTACTATCAAGCTTCAGCCCAATTTGCTCCGGTGCTTAAGGTCATCTTGTTAATTCTGTGCAATAGTCCAGTCCCCTCCTGTATTGACAATATCTCTCAACTTTGCATCGTCAGCAAATTTCCTCAGTGTACTCCCTCTTTCTATGCCAAAGTCATTAATCAAAATTTTAAAGAAGTCTCATTAAAGAACCCTGAAGAAGGTCCCTGGTAGCTTTCCACAGCCTGGCACACGTCCTCCCCAAACTGCTGATGTCCCTCATTAAAAGCAATGCTTTACCACCCGGTCCCAGCCCTATCCTTTCCAGCCTCACCAGTGATTTCCCTTGCAGCAGTGTATTCACTTGCATGGCCACATGCAGGTGAATGTGACCTCTGCACTCCTTATAGGCAGTAAAATAACATAAAGTGTGGAGATAGTCACAAAATCACAGAACAGTGGTTTTATTCTCTTTGCCCCTCCTCCCTCCTGGCATCCTGCAGCGGGGGAAACCTCCTAGAAATGCAGAAGATGTAAACCAAATTCTGTTTTCTGCCTGGTGTGAGGTGGACCATGGGGAAAATGAGTAAGGATAATGCTACATCTGTGTGGCTAGGGCACAGGTGAGGTCCCAGCCCAGCCGGGCCAGACTCTTCTGGGCAGGGCTGGCAGCGGGGAGAGGAGCGCAGCACCCTGATACCCATCCCTTCTGTAGCCCGGCAGCCCTGACCCGGCCAGGCCCGCGAGACCGCAGCCGCTCATTCAGGCACAGGTAGATGTTGCCTTCCTCTGGCATGGGAGTGGAGAGGCCTGACCCACAGCCGAGGATGGGCCGGCTGGCCTGCATGGGCAGGGGAGGCCCTCCAGCTGCCCTGGGGCATGCACGAGGGAAATGGAAGTGCCCACCCAGCCGGCTGCCCCCTTCCCTCGCAGGCCAGGTGCCCCTCACCCTACCTGAAATGAGGCAAATGCTCATTTGTTAAACCCAGAAACTACAAAATTTAAAAAAAATAACCTCTAGAGGTAGGACGCTAATGACATTTAAACTAAGTAATGCCGTCTCGAAATAATTTATTAAACTTCCTGTGTTAAACCCATTTTAATACTGCAGAGGAGCTCAAGAATTTTTAATTTTTAGAAACTCATGTATCCTACTATTTGATTTTTATGATTAAAAAAGGTAGAAACTTGTGGCAGTCACCTACTTTACATGAGTGAAAGCAGCACGATTGTACACATTATACCAATGAAAGAAAACCATACTCTCCCATGATTTGCTGTATTATTAATAGTGCTGCCAGGCTCATTATAATCTAATTTAAAGACAGATCTAGCGCAGAGATGTATGAAGGATGATCTGAGTTCAGGCCCTACAGCAAATTGCTTGAATCTTGATCTAATTACCCCAGAACAACCAGTGTTACCAGTGGTTCATATTTGGCAGGGAACTTTTGAAAATTAGCCTGATCAGTGTCAGAAAACTGCGGGGGGAGATGAGACATTTTAGGTGTTTGTACTTAAATGAGCAGATATAACTGTCTGTGAATGGTGGATAAATGAAGGGCAAGTGGTCCGGGACCCCTTGAAGTGCCTCAGTTGTTCATCCCTGGCCCAGCTGTTTGGCAACTGGGTGCCAGGATGCAGCCGTGGGGCAAGGAGGTTTCCCTGCGCCAGCTGACAGCAATTAGAGCCGCCGTGAGGACTGCCCCACGCCGCAGTGGCATCCAAGGACTGGCGAGCCGAGCGGCAGATCAATGATTATTCATGCCTAAAGTTCAACTACATTTTAAAGCAGCAATTGAACTGTTTGACCTCCACCAAATGCTTTGCCTGGCTGAAAACTGCACGCCAGAAGATAAATCCACGAGTTTTAGTAGGCATTTGAGTCATAATCACTCTAGGACCCAATACATAACCGAATATTGCTCTTAATTAATGACACAATTAGACTTTGATTATGGCACTACAGTATCCATTATCATTTTTATCTATCATGACCCTCTCGTACAAAGCATCCACGTTTCCTTATATGCCGCTGTATTTCTGTCTGGGATAATATTGGAAAATAATTTATATAATGGCATGGACTGGACAAGCATTCAAATCACCTGTGTTACGAACTCATCGGCCGGGATAACGAGCAGCCGAAATGGCCCAGAACTGAGTTACGGGCTCAGCGATCACGAGGGAGCGATGCCCAGCTGGGGCACAAAGGTCTGTTTAGCATTTCCAGTGCTTTACGTCATGCCAAGGAGGTCACTGTGCCCCGCACCGTAGCTCCCCACCGCCCCAGGACCCTGGAGCGCTCAGGATGTCCACACCCTAATGCACACTCTGCACACGCCTTTTCATCTTCCTCATTCATGTACATTTTCTGTAAAACCACCTCAACTCCATTTCATCTTGGCATTGGCCAACCCCCCCACTGCCACCCCGCAATTCGGTGGTTGATGTCTCGGCTGCCTGGGTGAGCAGTGGTTGCACCAGGGAGTCCTCTCCCTGCTCCGGGGGCCAGCAGTGCCCTCCAGGACCCCCACTGCAACTCCTCCAAAGCCATCCCTTTGCTTATTTACCTAAGTCACAATCGAGACTTTATGTAAAGGCTCTTATGAAACTTAGCACCAAGGGAAATATGTATAAATAAATTTCAGTGTATATTGCCTCACACCACATCCTTCTGAATGACTTCAATGGGTGTCATCTAGTGATATGTAAAACATATGAAATGCTCTACCTACAGCTTTTGGGAAGAAAGGGAGGTTTCGTCTAGCATGTAGATTTATTATTCCTCGGTGAACTGAAACATTTACTATTTAAATTTTTTGCCTCTGCATCCAGAGAAAACAAACCAGACAATTCAAAGTGCTTCTATATTAATATTTCTTGGGTTTCCAAATGCTTATATGAGATCAAATCCACTAACATTGTACCAGCTTTCCTTTCATATGAGGTTTTCTGTCAAGGCATATTTTTGTTCAACAAGGCAAGGAAAGTGCACTCAGTGGCATGCCCAGAGACACCAGAATAAATCAGTGGGAATGGGAAGGTAAAACGCCAGCTGTTTGGAGCATGCATCCTCCAGTTGTTACTCCAGACATGCAGATATTCTCTATAAAGCTATCTCTGGTGGTTCATAATATCTAAAACATTACACACCCTGCCAAAAATACTCATCGTGTTTTACATACCGCTGTGCCATTTTACAGCTCTGGAAACAGCTACCTGATCCTGTTTAATAGGAAAGCCCTTCAGATGTTCAATCAACTCAAGAGAAAACTCTCTGATTGACACAAAGGTACTGCTTTTCAGTTGCTGTTTAACAAAAAACAGAGGATTGTAAACCACTGTGCTTCAGCTAGCAGCGAGTGTTGCACAAAAAAGCCAACCCCCTCCACTGACAACTGTATTTGATAACCATACTATGAGTACTGCAGTTTTCAACAGCAGCATGCCAGCATTTCAGAGAGAAATAATCAAATTTTTCAAAATGTTTATTTAAGGCAGGGAATTATTTTGGTTCTGACTTTTCATGACTTTAGAGATCTATTCCCATAGACACATAAAAGTAACCCAGTAAGAATAAAATCCTTTCATACGTTATGAAAACCTCTAGAGAAGAACCCCAGGATGAGTTATTTGCTGCAACAGACAAATTATGGGTAACATCTTTGATAGGCAGCTATCAATCAGCCCTTCCTGCCAGTTCTGTGAGCACTTACATTGATGGGTATATGTATGGAAAACTGCACGGTAACAGGTCACTGGATTTGGATTGCAGATATAGAATACAAATAATCTACGACAATTTAGCAACAAGTAATTGATGGACAGTTGGACAATATTAATTACCAAGCGATAGAGACTGGATACCACAGTGATTGCAGACAGTTGCCCTTTGTCTCTGAAGAGGTGGGTTCAGGTCTTGATCTCGATTGCAAATGAAAATTAATTTGGTGGCCTCATCCTCCCCCCCCTTTGCTCAGATTAAACACACATCCACCAGCAGCATTTGGCACTACCAGCCCAATTGCCAGCCCCTGTGCCAGAGAGCCGTGGAAGCTGAATTGCAGGCGTGTGGCGGCTCCGTCACGCAGAAGTGCATGGGAAGCCTTCTTGGCCCCTGTCCATCGCATCCTGGGCACAAGCAGAGCTCGGGGGTCTCTGCTGTTAGCACTAAACTCACCCACAGCATAAATCTGCAGAAGCTGAAAGAGTTGCCAGGAAATTGAACTTTTAAAGTGAATGAAATTAAAGGGAAAGAAAATAAACAGTATAATGCATCGCGGCATGTGTCAAAGGTCCCACATGCAGCCTTATGGACAGGCATAGTGCATGGGCTGGTGGTGGGTGTATGAAAACTGTGACGACACCAATCTGTGGTGCCAAGAAAGGTATGACAGCTCGAGGACGTCTTGTGGCACTGTGTGGGCCTTGTTAGCTGGAGAGGAAATCTGCATTCACACAAAACCCTGCCCAGAGAAAGATTTTGAAATGAGAGAGCAGCTGGCAGCCATGGAGGGGTGGAAGGAGGATCCCTTCCCTGCCTGTACTGCTGCCAGCAGGATGCTGCCACGGAGCGGGGACAGCGACGGCGACAGGACAGGGACGTAGCACGGCTGCGCCCAGCAGGGACAGCAGGAATGAGCAACCACCCAGGGCTAAGCCTGACCTGTGAAAGTTGACATCAGCTGGGTGAGTGCAGCAGGGGATGGTGCAGCTGAGGCAGCCAAGAGGATGCACAGCCGGAGGGTGGCTCTTCTGGGGGAAAGGAAAGAGCCTCTCCCCTTCTCCAGCAAGGGAACATGGGGAGAAATCTGACTTTAGCAGCTTCCAGTTCAGATAGCGTCTAATACAACCTGGTTTACCACCTCTGCTCCACTTTACTTTTTTCTTTTACTGTATTTTTGGCGTGCTGTCTGTACACTTGTCTGTGCAGCTCTGTCCAAATATTGAATGGTGCCATTTAGCTGTTGTTCTTTGATCAGGCTGCAGGCATTAAAACTCAGATGCACTATATCCTGGAGACACTTTGTGTGTTGCAAAAACTGGTCAGCTGGTCTATGGTCAATAGGGGTGCCTTGAGATCTAGACCGGTGTAAACAAACCACCCTGCCTGGAGAAGGTCAAAAGGAAAAGGTGGATAATAATATTCTGAGAGCTGCATTATTTCCACAGAGTGATGAATATTCCATAAAACAATTTGGGAAGCAGTTTATCGAGGCATTAGTAGCAGCACTTTATAGCTCTGTGCACTGCACTGTCTTTCAGTGTTATTAGAGCTGTACCTGAAAATTGTGCTGTTAATATGCTCCTCATAGTGTTGGGATTTGATCTACTAATAATAATCATTTGGGACTTGCAGGTTCTGCATGTGGCAGGGCTGTGTTCTGCTAGAAATAATAATAACCAAGCAAAATACATGCACACTCACATTCCCAATGTAACTAAGAAAATTGTGCTAAGCAATTTGTAGATATGAGCTACAAAGCAATAGGCAAATTGCACTCCTCAGATTTTCTCATTTCCTTTCTTTTACATTTCATTATGATTTGGGCTAAAAAGTGTTTGGATAGAGACCGTTGCACTTTATGAGTTTAGGCATACAAAAACTTTCAAAATTCTTATTCAAGCCACCTTTCAAAATGCCATCCTGTATCCTTTTTACACCTTAGGGAGGTATCACATTTGTGATCCCACGCAAACAAGAAAAATCTCATATCTGGGCCTGCAGATTTTAGAGCTTTTTGATGGAATAGCTGTCCATGGGGGCAGGCACTGGGAGGGTGCACTTCAGGAGCTAGCTCCACCACAGTGCACACCCCAAACCACATTTCACAGGAGCCCTGCCTACGAGACTCACACGAACTGCAGATAGACCATACCCCTGTGTATGCCTTCAGAGCCAGATTTTAGGACATTTGCCAAGATCTGACAAGCTTGTTTTGTTTCTGATATGAACCCATCTCATATTTGTGTTAGTTAAGTCAAAATATGCAGATGCTGACAATGAGGTACTGCCTATATGGTGGGCTATATTCCTGTCAGCAAAAGCACGTCCACCTGGACACCCGCAGAGCTATTGCTGCGTGAACAAGTGTGCATGTACTCTTTACGATTTCATAGTCTGAACACATGCACATGTTTTAAGCCTGTGAAATAAGGTCCTACCTAGGGCCAGATGTCACATTTTCTCTCTGTTTCCTCATAAGGTCTGGAAGGAAGAGCAGGAGCATCACACCTCTTGTCCTGTTCAGCAGCTGCTGGAGCTACAGGAGACCGAGCTGCGGGGTCTGACTTCCCACTCCGTGTCCTTAGATAATGAGGGCATAACCCGTTTTTCTTTTTGTCCTTTTTCCCACCTAGCCTGTAACTGGGGCAGGGCCCAGCAGCAGTAAGATAAACAGAGATGTACAGAGCCCGGGGATGGGGAGCGTTTGGTACCATTTGAATCAAGCTGCAAGGAGAGCCCCAGCTTAGCTGCTGCCCGGACCCCCACGACCCAGCCTCGGGCAGCCTCGCAGCCTGTCTTTCCTGGTGGTGGCCTGCTGGGGTTGTAATGATGGGCCTTTTACTTCTGCCTTTGGATTTTTGGCTTTGCCAAGGTTTTTGTGGCCAAGGTTTGCTCCGCCTTTCATCTGTGACAAAACCATCATAATTCCTCCTCATCGCCTAGCCCTGCTGCTGAAGACATACCTGCCTGCAGCTCATCCTTCTCCAGGAGCAGCACATGTCAAGTCTTCACAAAAATCACCTCTGTATTGACAGGTTTTCTTCACTGAGAAGGAGAAAAGTGTATGTAAATATATTCGAACTATCAATTGCTGGTGACCTTGCAGTTGTGAGAAGCAATGCTATTTTTCATTTGTCAGGCATTTCAGCTATACTAACTGCTGTGGTGAGATATAGCTGAAATCTCTGCTTAAAAGTTCCCCAATTATAGTCCATATGTCCAACTATTTGCAATGAAAATGGGAGCTTGATTTCATCCATCATAGCATAAATATCAACCTTCCTGTGCTCTGCTTTTGTATCTGTTTCCTTCTCACACTTTTTTTTTTTTTTAATATCAAATTTGCTTTGAAATTTGCAAGCTTTTACAGTATCATGGAAGTGATCATGATCAGTGAGTGAAGTAATGTCAGCAGAGGAGTGGCAAGAAGTGATTTTGGATCATTAATCATCAAAGTGTGCCTCAGTGCTGTGCCAGTGCTGTTGGCAGTATAGCCTGCAGCGATCGGGGGGCAGCGGCCAGCCGGATTTCCCTCAGGGAAGAGATGCTCACTCCTGCTGTCCATCCCCATCCCTCATTGCCAAGGTGGGGATGTCCGACTTAAGGGGTAACTTGAGCTTTGCAATTCCTACTGGCACCCAAACCTGACCTATGAAGTTCTTCTGCCTTTTGGATAATGCACGTACACAACATCCGACTTATTCTCCCAGCAATTAACTTTTACTATGAAAAATCCCACTGGTATTCAGTGTGGATTTAATGTCACTGCAAAATTCTGTCATTGTTGCAGGTTTTGTCCAGAAAGTGAGTGAGCAAATTCAAAGAAGAAAATTACATCAGGAAGCGTAGAAATACCGGGAGGGACAGACCTTTCTCCTGAGTTGCAGCCACGGGCTGAGCAGGGCTCTGGTCCTGAGCGGCAGCCACAGACCCACTCTGTGCTGACCTTGCACTCTTCTGCTGGGACAAAACCCCACCAGCACCTGGAGAAGGATGGATGCTTCTTGCATGGAAATGCCTTATAACAGTCCCAAATGTTCAGGTTTTCACAAGTCTTCATTGATATCCTACCTTTGCCCCCATGGTCAATGTGAATTTTTTCCCCAGTGAGAGCAGAGCTGGGCTAATTCTTAATGATGTGGAAGGTTCCAACTTTTCACTGTGATCGCTGATTGATTTCAAGAGAGAGACAAGCGTTCAAACATCTCAGAGCCTGCCAACAGTTCTTCTAAAGCAAACATAAATTTAAAAATGTATCAGCGACAATTTATTTCTATGACATTTTTAACACTTCTGTCAAGCACACATTTAAATTAAAAATGAACAAGAAACTGAAATAAGAGACAGGGGTGAACTGGAACAGATCAAAGAAAAACGCTCAATCCTTAAGCCACTGCTCCACCTCTAATTCGCTGTCCTGTGACAAACACTCTAGTGTTGAGCAAAAGCCTTGATATTTCCAGGAAGAACAAGTTACTGGTCTTGAATGTATAATTTCTTTGCTATTTGCAGTTTTGGTCAAAATTTTCCATAGCTTTTTAGGGTATTTTTGTGATATTCATGAAAGAAAAATCACAATCATTATACAATGGGATTCTGGGATTTATTTGCTGGTGATGGAGTAACTTTGCTGTAAGAAGCAATAGCACAGAAATGAAGGTCCTGCCCATTGTCTTTAAGTACATCTTAAGTATAGTCATTACATATTGAATGTATGTAACTTCATCTTTATGACTGGCTTTTTCATTTTTCCTCTCCCTCACTCTACAAGTGTGTTACTGAGCTAAATTAGCCCTTCCTGAAAGTGAAAGGCATAAGAGTAGGAAAAAGATTAGAGAGAACATGAGGAGAGGATGGGAATCGGGAAAATGAAAGATGTTAAAACACAAGAACATGTCCTTGACTGAACTACATTTTCCCTGCCTGATTTACTCCAAGAGCTGCATAACACATGTATGCACAGGATGGAGCAGAGAGTCTAAATTTTAAAAATAATATAGTGAAATTTCTCTTAGAATAGTATGGCATTGTAGAAGTTATTTATTGGTACAAACCTGGTAAAGACACCTCATGAAACAGCATTGTAATGACTGCAAAGTCTTTTTAAACTAAGAATTTTTGCTTCACTTTTATAAAGCTGGACCGCAACACTGCTGAGTGCGATTTTCCCAGCCACTGGAGCCCCATCCTGGGTACCTTCTGAGGGGCTCGGGGAGCGCAGATCCCCGCAACTGCTCTGGAAGCCTCACCCAAAACACATCCTCAAAAGTAGAAATATCCACCCATTTTTAGGCCAGCTGGGTGCTCTGGGGCTCTGCTCCATGTGTGCAGAGTCTAGGCTCATAATGCAACCCCGAGGCGTGGGCAGTTGCCCGACACCTCGCCAGGTCTGAACCATGGCTCTCTGGAAGTCACGTTAGGGGCTTACTGACAATAACCCCATCACTTTCAATGATGGGAAAATTGAAGTTAATTTCCTTTGTAAGTTCTAAGTTTAAATGAGGGGGAGGATAGGCCCTTGGTTCATTGGTGTGCTTGCTGTGGTTAAGTAATTAAAGGCATATCAGCCCCCTTCAACGAAGCTGGAGTGAGGTTTAAACTACATTCTTCAGTCCAATACTGCAGATGCGCTGTTGTCCACATAGAAAATTTTTTATTATGATTCCTAAATATTGATGCGTTATGTATTATTACATCAGACCAGTACAAAATAGTACATTCTACCCATTCTGTAAACATTAACCAGTCCCATTTAATAACTTTCCCATGATTTCATATCTAATAGTTTCTTGCAGTTAAAGAATAATTTATGACTTTATTCAGTGTAGTAAATATGTGTTTATGTATGCACACAGAGCCAAAACTCATGGTTGCATGGAAGAAAATAAGTATATTTCAATTGATCTTCACTGTGCAACTCTGATTCTTATTCTTTCAGCATTTTCTATGGGGAAGTAAAGCCCATTTGCTCTGTTCAACATCGCTTTGCTTCTGAGCAGGAAGCGATGGCTGGTTGGATTCCTCCTGGTCAGGTTCCGTGTCTCCCCATGTTTTTAATGTTAAACTGCTACAGGTTTGGGAAAGCAAGTCATTTGTCAAAATTGATTTCTGTGTTGTCAACGTGGAATGCCATGGTAACCTGATGGTACACTTGCTGTTAGACTCCAGCTCAGCTGGGATTTCACGCTCCTGCTTCAAATTACATATATTAGTTAAAACAACAGCATTTTCAAAATAAAAGCTTGTGACATTTTGTGGTGGTATGTTCTAGAGATCTCAAAGGACAAGGACAAGTGCTGGTGGCGATTTCTGTCTCATGAGCATGCCCATGTGAGGGGCTGACCATGGTAACTCTGGTGAACTGGCAATGGCACTATGAATGATTGTTCCTACCTGATAGCTGTGGGAGGGCTTTGTGTTCATTCTAAAGGTACCACATAAACACAACCACATAAACACCCTACCCGTAAGTCTCCTTGCTGAAAAACAGAAAGCAGTTTCTTCTCAGTATTCTGGCATATCAATATGTATTGCACATATCAAAAATTAAGATGCATTTTGGTTGTTTAAATAAAATATGAGGACATTCCGGGTGCCAAATTGCATTTCAGTTCCTAAAGAGACTCCTTGGGATGCTGGAACACCCTATAGAAAGCTGGGGCTATCTAAAACAAGCCAAGAATAAATTGCAAGTTTAACATGAGATCCCTCAATTCATATATATTGAAAGAATAGCACATGCCAAACCACTTCCTTGATTCACAGCTTCAGAACCAGGTCATTACCAGAAACACATTCAGTTATTTGCCTTAAGTTATTAGGCTGTTTCCCTTCAACAGCCAGAAAGACCACTGGTAACAGAAGTCTATTACAGTCTTCAAAATCGCCAACACCATTTGTACTTGCACACACACACTGCAGTGCAGAAAAATATTTCTTCTTTTAATTGGGTGCTGTTCTAAGATGTTGGTTTATATCATAAGAAAAATAAAGCTTCTCACTTAGTTAAACTCAAAGTAGCAAATTACAGCTGAAAATGGGGGAGAATAAACACACATTTAGCACGTTGCATGGTTTAGCCTCAGACAGAGTTCAATGCATAATGGTGTAAATGACCCTCTTTAGCCAAGACCTAAAACAGGAGCTCGGATGAGTTGCAGTACTTAAGGTTCGCACTGCACATTCCCTGAAGTGACAATGGAGGTTAATCTCGCTGTCCTGGCCAGATTCACGCTTGAATAATTAACCTCTGGCTCTGCCTACATTTTCCCTGTATTATTAGTTCTCTGCTGAAAAACTTGTGGTAAATAATGTTTTCCAAGAAGAGCGGAGGACATATTCTGTTTCAAAGGCGAGGTGACTAATCCTTTCCACTGTGTTAAGCAGTTTGAGATCATCCGATATAAAAATCACTATAAACATTTAATATTCTTATAGAAATAGTGTCAGTGCTGGCTGCCTGGGAACCCATCCTAGGAGAAAAGGGCAGAGATCAAGGAAAGTATTCAAAAAGATAATTAAATGTTTAATAAACGCCATTAAATATTGTGGGCAAGAATTACAGCCGGCATAAATCAAGATGACTCTATTGGTGGATCTATGCTGTTTTATATCATGCAAAAGAAGCTTCTTTGGGGTGGTTTTCTAAAAGCCATTTACATTTGCTTGTGTTATTAAGATGTCTTCTATAGCTAGGACAATGTCAGAGTTACTATATTTCAGAAGGCCTAATGAGGAAATCAGTGTAAAAATATATTATTAAAAGTAAAATATTTTTATGAAGAAAATCTGTTTCAAAATTAAGTTTCATGGACTGTATGCTACGTATCTGGTGCTGCTAACAGACACTGCATTTAATTGCTGTTTTTTGGTAGGCGAAGAGATTGAAACTCTTCTGCTGCCATGTACTGTGAAATACATTAAAGCAGCACGGCCCCGGAGACCTCATAAAAGCATGCCACGGGCTTTCGGTACCAGTTTGGACAAGAACATTGGATATATGCTTGCCCAGTGCAGATCTGGTCCTGCAACCAACTGAAGACATGAGGCTTGGCAGATGTTTACCACAGTGATGAATGTTTCGACTTTGTCTCTAAGACCGCATTTGAGTTTGCGGCAGTCGCTTCCCTCATTTAAAGTCAGAGCAGTGTGCCTGGGCTCTGTAACTTGGCAGAGATAACGGTACTTAACTATAGAGAGAGTTTTTCCAGATTCCCCATATCTGGCCCTTTTCCTCCAAACACCCTCCACCAGGCTGTACGTCATCTTTAATCCATCAGCACACACAGAGAATAATTGGAATTATTGTTTATAATATATCAGCTTGCATTGTAAAACAAAGAGCCAAATGCAGAGGTGAAGTGTAATAGGAGTAAGTGGGTTTAATTGCGGTCAAATTGATGTTAGATATCTAGGAGCTAAATGAAGTTGTAAGTTAAAGTGGGAGATGGCTTAGGCTAACTCACACACCCCTTGAAGTTATTTTTCATACTACTTCTCTTTTTTTCAACCCCTTAATTTTACCAAATTAGTCTGGTTTAGATTCAGCAGGTTAAATTTAAGACTAATATATAGGGAGTGAATATATGCTTTGGAAAATGAGTTTGTGACAAAATGCTGCTGCTTGCAATGTGAACATATGACCAGAACATGTACCGCACAAAAACTGAGGTTCTCCTCTACCTATTGCTGAGCAGCCCATTTTTCTTTTTCATGTAAAAGGTAAAAATTGTGAAGATTTTGGGTTTTAGGCTGTTGTGTTTGGACACTGAAATAGCAAATAAATGTAATGTCTTTATTTAACATCCTCCTGCATCAGCCTGTGTCAGTGGGGAAGAGGAAAGAACTAAAGATGGCATGAAAAAATAGAGTCTGTGCATATGACACAGCTTTCCCACAGAAAGCAAGGTCACTCCTCTGTACATCCATAGCATAGTTGCACCCCAAGAGGGCAATCACCTCCCTGTCCAAGTCAGCAGTTGATCCTGTTGCATTTCCCATACATCAGTTGCCAGGTGTCTTTGAAGACTGCGATTTAATGTAAACCCCTGGCAAAGCAGAAACATTACCCTATTTGTGTAACGGCTTTGAGCATGAAATATCAGAGACCAAAGGCAAAAGTTGTGATGATGCGCTAGCAGCAGGCTCTGGAGAGGCCACTACAAACAGCTATTTAGCACCGAGTGTCCTGTAAAGTGCTCAGTTTGGTGACAAATCTGTCGGTTGCCTGGAGTTTCTATCAGGCAGCAGCTTCTGTTGCACTGGTAATTCTCGAAGTAGCCCACCCTGGCCAGAGTCACAGTTTCTAATGAATATTAGGTCCTGCTGTGTAGAAGAGAAAGCCGACAGCAGTCCCAAGGCTGCTCTGCTGGCTGTGTGGTCCTCGGGCAGCACAGGGTGCAGGTGACAGCAGCATGCCCAGACCTCCAGGAGCAGGACACAGGCAGGGGTCTGCTGAGCAAACTGCAAATGGGTGATCAGGGAGGAGATGCTTATGGGAATATGGAAACTTGAGGCATTTTAAGGAAAAAAGTGCTATGAGTGAGAAGTTCCTTCCTTGAGAGGATCTAAAGAGGTTTAGAGTAAAACAGCTTATGCTGATGGATTGAAAATGGCTTGATTACCATGAGCAGCATTCCTGGCAGTCATCTTCTCCAGAGCCTGGTAACGCTCCTGTGATGATTCCTGTTGACAAAGCTGATGAGACAGGAGAGGGACAATGTCCAGGCTCGAGACTTCAGCTGGGACAGGAGAAAAAAATCTGGTACCCCAAAAGCAGGCAGCCACTGTCAGCGTTGGTGTCCATTTTCCTGGCAAATAGATATAATTATAAATGTTATAATTATGCCTTTGTCAGCTTGCTGATTTCTTTTGTTGCACTGAAATCTTGGATAATGACAGACAGCATACAGCAGAAATGTACATGCAGGAAGACTGAGATTTCATCAAAGGTCTTGGCCAAAGGCAAGAGAGGTGCCCTGAGTGTCATACTGTGATTGTGTTATCAAGAAGTCTTGACACTGCAAGCTACCCAAGATTGTCTGTCTTGCTCTTCGCGATCATAGGCAAGTTTATCTCAGGAAAAAATCTCACCGTGGGGGATAACTTCTGCCGAATTCCTGTTGCGTTTCACCATTGCTTGTCTTGAGATCACGAAGAGCATAAGAGCTCGTGTTCTCCAGCTATGGCCATTTACCCTGAATGACCATGGGTTGTTCACAAGACCTCAATCACAATCACTAATCCAGGGAGCAACTGTAATCTCTGGGAGTAGGGTGCAGCCACACAGACTCCCGGTCTCATCAGCTTTTGTTGCACAACTAGACGGGGAGAGGGAGCGAACGGGACGTAAGGTAAATCCATTTCGTGTGGCCCGGGAACAGCAGACTGTGCAGACAAGCCAGCATCTCCAAAGGTTATTTATGGCAGCCTCCACATAAATATGCACATGGGATATAGGCAAGAATATCACTTTTCATATTCTTAACACAAGTGCTTGTGCCATTAATCTTTCACAGTCATTCCTTTAGGTGCAATTTCAAGTTAGATGTAGTAAAGATATATGAATTTGTAATTATATTTCAATGTTATCATGTGAATATGTAAAAAATGAAAATAGTAAAAAATTGTGTTAACTGTTGAAGTGTATACATTCAACATGTGATTTCAGAAAACATGAAATGTATGTTGTTGATAATGATACATTTCAGAAATATGGAAATTTTCTAAAATTTTATTTATCCTTATAATGTGAAAACACATTTCTGTCATGCACTACAAATTCAGCTTTCAGATTTTTGGCTGCTTCCTGGCTGTACATTTAATTTTTGTTGAAAGTTCTTTGTCCTGCAAAACTGGTTGACTATCTCACAAAATTAGCTTTGTGACCTGATCTCTCAGACCCCTTTTTACTTTTCTCTGTACTTCTTTTTCCAGATGGAACAAAAAACCCACCCCCATAAACAACCTGAAAAAAAAAGTTTTGTTTCCATGACATCCACAGATTTGCACTGATTCTTCCATAACTGAGGGGTTCATGCAAGTAAGTCTCAATAGTACTCCTTTGACTGACTAGGGTTTCACTTCAGTCTATGACTTAAATGCATTAATTATTTAAGGTAATGTTTAGTGTCCACTGAAGTCAATGAGACTTAAATATATGAAAAATAAGTTTGCTGAATTAGGATGAAAATAGAATTATGTTGGTCAGCCCTGAAGGCACAAGTGAACTAGTTGATAGGGAATGAGTTCATTTAATGTGTACAGGAAATAAAATTTGACCTAAAATCACTGATTTTTGGAGAAAAAAGAAAGTGTAAAACTCTTAAAAATTGAGCCTTTGAATGTTAGAAAGGTATGACATCTATTTACAGCAATGCATATAATTTTCATAAAATGTTCAGAGTTATTTAAAAGTCAATGAAAATGTGTCTGCTTTTCTGATGGAGCATAGTTTCTTGGATCATATAACATCAATGATCAGAAAAATATTAAGTAATCCCTTGTAGTTAGTAGAAACTCGGTGCGTAATTGCTAATTCTCCACAAGCAGAGCACTTCTTGTTTTTCTAATTCTGGTTTTCTTCCTCTCTTCCTTCTTTTCAATTTCGCAGCAGTTATATGTCAAGAAGCCTGGCTATTATTAGCCCCTCACTTTTAACATGTCCAGTGGAGGTATAAAACCCAGATAAGCCAACATCAGGAAGAGCAGCGGGCTCGGTGCTGCTGTTATAGTGTGAAATGATATCACATTTTGGTAACTCTGATCCTGAAACTGTTTAAAATGAAAACACTTTTCTTCAAATCATACTGTGCTTTCATGTGTGAAGATGGTGCTGGGAGGCAGGCTGGCTCTAAATATAGCACTGCAGCTTCTTTTAAGCCTTTTTTATGAGAAGCAGAGGACAGAGGTCCACTCTAAATAACGGGCGAGGGGAAGCCTGCCTGGGTAGAATATAATAACACTCTGTAATAGGAGATTGACAGATCACTAAACATCGCACTGCAATGTCAGGAAGAAATTAATAGCATGTTATTTGGGAATTCCTCCTGCCTCCTCCAGCACGTCGGGAAGCCGAGAGGCAGTAAAACGTTCGACTGAGCCTGGAAATGTGACCGCTCTAAAGCAACAGTTTCATCACAAGACATTTATTGGGGTCACACGTGAGTCTTGCCCACTTTGGCCTTTCTCCAGAGGCATTATCACCATCTCTGGGATGTGTAGGATTTACAATTTATCTCAAAATCAGATTTTATCTGGTGTAGGCAATTGACATCAGCTGTCCACTGTATTTGCCCAGGAATAACAAGTGCTGCTAAGCTAGACATCACAAAAGTCTTTCCTTTCACATGCAAGCACTTCCTTCCCTAACATTTTTATTTGTTTTCTAAATATAGGTTCCCCATCTGTTCATTTTTTATATGACAATCTGCCTTGTTTCCATTTTATTCTTTACAGCGCAGTCATAGTTGACACCAACAGAAATGTACTTACATGGGAAGAAGAGGTTTGAAAGGAAAATCTAGACCCTGCAAGACGGGGCGCACCAGGAGGGTCTTGGCACAGACCTGGGTGTCCTCATCCCATCTGCCAGGCAAGGGGATCTTCAGTGAGGAGCGCTGGGGGCCTCACTCCCACTTCCAGTACTCCCTGCATCAGGTGCAATGAGGTTGCCAATCAGTTTCAAATTCACAGAACGTGTTTTATCTCAACTTGTTTTCATGATAAAGCCATTACTGAGTAGGTCAAACACCATTTTTGGTTGCAGCCATTTTCTGCCCCGCTGCCGGTGATGGAGGACAGAGGGGCAGTGGGTGGACATGCACTAGAGCCAACCATGTCACTGACACTTTAAGGGATTAAAAAATTTGTTGTCATTTCTTTCTTTAATTGCTTTCAATATTTTACGTAGAAGCCCTTTCACATTTTTCTTCCTAAAAAGTAATTTGTTCAACTTATTTCTCATTATCTATTTGCCCAGTAAGAGTCTCCATGACCTCCCCTTCTGCAAGTGCATGGAAGAAGCCATGGTTCGTCCTGGCATGGGTTCAGCCTCACTAGCCATCCTACCCCATGTACTAGTAGCTGGAAATGGGCAAATTTAGGGTTTTGACAGAGAAAGTAGTATTGGTGACAATGAAAAGGTCATAAACTTGCTCCAGCTTTTCTGAATTTTTACATTAGGAAAATATGAAGTTAGACCAAAACTTCAAAATTTAATTTTCAGAGTCACCAATGAAATGTATGTGTTTTCTGATTTTAAGTGATTTCAGCTTATATTTTCATTATTTTGATTAAGAAATGTCTTTCAATATGTCTTTTAGTTTCAGAGGTAAATGCTTAAGGAATGCCTAAAAAGGCAACAGAATATATGAAAGAGTATCAAAGGGTTAAATGAACCATTTTGTTTGACCTGAAATGACTTCTGGATTTCTTGGAACAGCCAGAACATTGAAAAGTCATTTATTTGCACAGCTTTAATTAAGCAACTGCCTCCAGTTATGATTTATGCTGTCATTCAGAAAATTAGACCTTCACACTGTGCTTAATTTTTGCCACAGTCCTTAAGGACAACATTTATGAAGATAAGCTGTGGTTTGGGGTACTACAGCTTTTAGATGCCTAGCTTGAAATGACTTCAGATTTCCAGAAATGCCTCTGCAAATCAGCTGCCATAAAGGAGATTTGAGTTGAACACTCGAAATGCCGAGGTAGAATTACTACTCATCTTTTAGAAATCCTGGGCTGATTATTTTTATTGCAGCAAAATACTGTAAATTGTATTTTGGTGAAAAGTGGCAGGTATTTAATGCCTTTTACAGCAATGTACATTCCAGTTTCATAACCACCTTTCATAGCACCACATTAAGTGACAGCACTTTTATTTTATTGCAGAGTCTCATGTGCTGTAGTTGTAATGAAGACTTCCTATATATTCAGAAGACTTCCCGTATATCCTTGTCTATTTGTTATATTGCATTAGATGGAGACAAAAGAGTTAGTTCTGCCGTGAACTTTGCTATTTGTGTATTTCTCTTGAAGTCTGTAGGGCTGCTCAGGTACTGAGCATTGACATCAGTATTTGTGTGTAAGGCTGTATGTGTATTTATATATACGTGTGTGTGTGTGTGTGTGTGTGTATATAAAAGGCTTCAGAAATGGTGAAACAGAAGGCTGAGGTATGTCTAATGGATTGTCATAATAGCAGATTCGGATTCATACTCATTATCTGAAAACATCCAGCCAGAAGATGAAATGACTTTAGATCAATCAAATTCTAAATGAATATATTATTAAGGACATTGTACAATATCAAAATAATTGTGTAAGAGCTGTCTACATTTAATACCTTTCATGGTTAGTGTAATGTTGTACGATAAGGGTCACTGCCTAAAACAAGACAAAACAAAACAGAGAAAAATTAGCCACACCATAATTTCTCACATTTCTCTCTGTTGTATTCTTTTTATATTCTACGCTATGTTTTTCTATCAAGGAAAAGAATACAACTCTCCCTTTTACCTGCATTTCTCAGTAACCAGTAGAGCCTGTGCTCTGTTCAGCACTAATTTCTATCATCTCACACTTCTAAAGCAATTTGAAGGCTATAATCATTGCAACAACCGGTGTAGCATTTGTGTTTTTTTCAGGCATGTGTTCTGGTGTCCAGCAATGATCCCATAGTTATGATGTGGGAAGATACCAATACCGAACCTATAGCACTGGTAACTAAAACAACACTAACACTCCTACTCTAACGATCCTCCTCTTACTGATGTCCCCACAAAGGGTGCTGCAGGCTGGCAAGAGGAGAAAGGATTTCTTGGCTCCTGACCAAAGAAGCAAATCAGAAATGTCTGTGAGAGGACTGAGGTGCTGAACACTGAGATGCTGAAGACTCCAGACTGGCAGGAGTTCAGAGAAAAATGGCGAGGTGTCAGGATAGGTGGTAAACTGTCAAGATCGAAGAGAACATGGAGAAATCGTGCTGGAGGCAGATCAGAAAAATAGTCCTGGAGTGCAGTGCTCGCATCCTCTGTCCCAGTCTGCTCGCCTCCTTCCAGGATCTCGTTTCTACTTCCACAACACCATGTGATGGTCCAGTTTGCATGACTGTGACATAAAATGATCTGCAGAGCAAAGACAGGAAGAATAAAAAACTGGATCCTCTGCTGTTAAAGTCAACAGGAAATATACATCACAAATCTCACTGGACTCAGGATAATGCAATTTAAACAAAAGGAAGCAGAGAATACACGCTTACTTGAAAAAAAAGAAAGAAAGAAAGAAAAAGCTCTGTACAATAATGACATCTGAGATGACAGAAAGAGCACAGTCCTCTGTAAATAATTTCTCCAACTATCTGAAGTCTAAAAACATTTTCCAAATACTGTGATACAGAGATCAGAAGGCCAGGAAAGACCATATGCAGAAGCTAATGTGACCTGTTGTACCGACCAAGCCATAGATTCTGGAATTAGAGCACCTCATTTGGAAAGCGCACAATTACGCGTCGAGAACCACCAGTGAGCTAGTTGTTAAGGCACTGCATGTTTATTATGTGCACTTTATATTATTCTGGTTTCTTAATTAAAATGTTATGTGGTACCAATTCAAATGCTGTCCAGACATCCATTACAACAACACTATTACCTTTATCAACCAAGCTCATAATCTCATTAAAAGAAGACGTCAATTTGGTTTGACAGGATCTATTACCAGTACACCCTACTTGATTGGCAGTATTTATATTACCCTTCCTCAATTTATTAATTGAGTCCCTTATCAGCTGTCCCATTATTTTTCCTGGCACCACTGGCAGTCTGGC
Source organism: Aptenodytes patagonicus (assembly GCF_965638725.1). NCBI lineage: Eukaryota > Metazoa > Chordata > Aves > Sphenisciformes > Spheniscidae > Aptenodytes > Aptenodytes patagonicus. The sequence continues at coordinate 57,151,588 of NC_134953.1, read as the reverse complement.
ATCCCTGTGCTGCCTGCGCCGTGCCACATGCCCTATGCATGCTGGCATGACCTGAGCCGTGCCGGTCCTACGGGAGCACTGGAGGTCCAGAGAGCCCCATGGCCAGATCTTTTAAAGTATTTTGATTTATTTGGAGGTCCTGGCTTTTAAAGATCAGGCTTAGTAGCATCTTTCTAGTGTAAGTTCTGAGTTAATACTGAAATGAGAAGTGCTTTGTCTTCCTATGGTATGGCTTTCTTCCAGGTGTAGACGTGCTACAGTTGTTGGGTTCTCCTGCCTTTTCTACTTGGAAAGGTTTCCATTTCCATCTCAAAATACACTAATCCCATAACTGGAATTATTTTTATTCATAATATTCATTAGAAAAGCCATTTTTACTGTTCTGGCTCCCGCTAGATACTGATTTTTTTTCTGTCCTTCACTTCCCTTAATATTATTCTCAATTTCTATCCCCCATATGCATGGGGGGGTTACCATTCACTTTCCCTTTATTCCATTTGCTTTTCATACAAACTTTTGCAGTTTTTCTGTAGGTCAGTTGAAGTTTCTTTGGCTCAGATTTTTTTAGGCAGTATAATCTTCTTTCTTGATCATACCATATAGTGACCTTTTGAAGGACTTCAGGATGCTTTATTAAATGGATCATAACTGTTTTCATAATTTTAATGATTTGTTTACATTATGAAGTCTGGACTTCATTTTAATAACATTTGTTATTGCAAACAGGCTGTGATCACTTGAAACCAAGCTGGCACCAATTTCTGGTGGTGTTATAAATTTCTCCTTAATTGCTAAATGGGTCCTGATACAAAGTTTCCCTGTATTACTTGGAATACTCCCTCTTCTGCTCAGGAGTATTAGAATTGCCCAGAGTTGTACCAGGACCAGGAGATTTCCAAATTATGTCCCTTAGACCCAAGTTCCTCAGGCTAATGCAATGTTCTCGGCAGAAGACACTTGTGATTTGGTTATCTGTGGTTTCTCAGACCATAATTTTTTTCAGAGCCATTAGTGACTTCAGAAAATAACAATCCCAGACTCTTCTGCTTTCTGTCCTCTGCTTCCATCAAGACATCTCAGAGACTCCCGATTCCTCTGCCGCCTTCTGTATTTCCACTGTCTCTGAATCACCCCTCACCAGCAAATAGACCAAACGTACCCATAGATGGTGGAGTATTCGGTGTTTAAAACTTACCTCGTTTTAGCAGGACATTTTGTGTCATTGTCTTGATGAAGTCTGCATACCTTTGAAACCAGTCTTCTCCTTCTCAATTATTGTAAAATCCCTATCAGGGACCCTGTGAACCCTGCTGGGTTTTCTGTTGTTCCCCCAGCAGCTCCACAGCTGTCTGGCTTTGAACTTATGCCTGTGCCAGGGTGAGAGCAGTTTGCATCCTCTTGCACAGATAGACTTGAAATAGTAGAAAAGTAGGAATTGAAAGTAAAATAAATGCTATATTTTTATTAGAAAAAAATAGGATTGTATGTTAATTTCTAAGATTTTGTACTGGATCACATTTTATTACATTTTTGGTTTCCTGTTAATGTAGAGTTTAACATGCCAAATTCCAAGTAGTAATAACCATACGTTAGCTAGGAAATAAATATAATAAATAAAACATGTTGCCACTCTGATTATCCTTTAGGTACTATCAGAAATAATAAAGTACTTTACAGAAAATTTTGAAGGCGTCTTTCTCCTCCCCCTCCAAAGGATCTGGACAGTTTCACCTTGGATGTTTGACTTTGTTTCTTGGTTTCAAAGAGTGACATTTCATTAAAACTGCCCTTGCTGGAGTAATTGTTGTTGGGTATAAAGACGACTGCAAACTCTGAGGTAGTGAATTGGTAAAAGCAATACAAATTCTTTAGTGTCAGTATATATCATGTTTAAAATGTGATACACGATCTAATTTTGTATCATTTAGGAGCACGTAAGGGGGTTTTGCTGGTTGAATTAACACACAAGATGGTATAAGAAGCATTTCAATTAAACTCATAGTCAAATAATATCAAGAAAATTCTATCTTTATTTGAAACGCTGTGCATAAAATTATTCAGGCATCACATTGAAGAAGGAAAATTCAGTGAGTATGAAATCGGCCCAAAGTTTCCTCCATGAATTGATGTCTCTTCCTCTTCATAGTATGCAGTTTTTTAACAGTGACATTTAATAATGTATGTGAATAATTGCTTGAGTTTACTGCTCATTACTTCTTTAAAAACCCAGGAAAATAGTAATAGCTCTTTGATTTTTTTTTAATAAGAAAATAATTTTCACTATAAGGTTGAAACAAAATAAGTGATCTTTACTTATAATTTGATGTCATTGTTGTTTCTGCTGTATTTAAATTCTTAAAATTATCATTTCAATTGCATTTGTGCAGATTCTAAAAAGAGGACTTAAAGGACGAGTTATTAATTTTTCTAAGCAAAGTGTTTTAAAACAATTCCTTACAATCCATACTGCAGTAGCTGCAGATCTACTAAGACAAATAGTGTCTACCCTGCACTTCAGCCACATCAGGAGGGAAGAGTTTTTAAGTGTGCCCCCACAGGAGTCAAGACCCAGTCAGGTGTTTGCTGAGATCATGGTGCTGGGGCTCGGTACCTGATGCTGGCGAGACGGGGCTGAGGCAGAGCCCAGCCTGGGGCTCTGGTGGTGCCGCTTCTTGCAAATCCTACCTTGAGTAACGAGACACTATAAAGAGCTACGTAGACTCCTTTTCCAGAAGGTTCACTAGGAACATACACGAGTTCTCATGAGGACTCTCACGCTTAGCATGACAAATAATTGTTTTTGATTATTTCTATTTTGAGGAGTACTTGTGTTAAAAAGCAACAAGCAGTAGCATTGCATTGGCTTCAGACAGATTTACCCTATGCAGACTTCTGCTCTACCGTTTTTGAAATGCATAACCATAAAGCAGCTAAGCTCAAGGTCATGAATTATGAACTTTATAGGATTACAAAGATTTTTCACCAAATTAAGGACAGGGCACAAAATATGCATCTTATTAATAAAAGCAGTGTCTAGCCTACATCATGCATTGGAAACCAAGGCGATAATGCAACACTTCTTCAGAGGACAGTCCTGCCCTAAAAGCCTCTCCCTTACTGACATTGTTATCACTAATAAAAAAATGTTTTTAAAAAATCAAATTCATATACATGCAATACACTGTCTTGTCACCTGATGTAAATTGGTGGAATGCTCTCTAGTAAAATACAGCTTTACTGATTTTTACCCTCTGGAGAGTAGATTATTGTGGTTATCTAACATTAATTAGTTCTAAAATAGCAAATAGCATTCTCTGCAATATGCAGAGGTGGATCCTCATCTTTTCAAATGGGCTAGTGATAATTTAACTCTCATGTTATCTGGAGAAACAGAAAAGACTACAGGATCTTGTTCCAAAATCACCGTTCTTTTTGAATACGTACTTTAAAAGAGAGCTCACTGCACAGGTGATGTATAGATGCACAAGTACTCTGAGTTTACACATGATAAAGAAAATATAGGATGGATCTCCAGGATTGTCATATGGTGTCAAAAATATGCCTCCAGTGGATCCCTCGTACTCCCTATAACATACATCAAAACACAGAATCTGCACTAATTAAAGTGCAGTAAGAGGGGGCACCCCAGGAATGTGTTTCCATGCTAGCCAGCTGGAGATGCCTGGTCACCCTTTCAGCACTGACTGGTGACTGTTTGAAAATGTGATGAACACAAAGAGAAGCAAGTAACACAGTGATGAAAGAAAATTATTGAACAAACAGTTCTCTAATTGATTTTTCTTAGTCATTGTTTAATTCTGCCTTCTTGCATGAGGACGACCCCCAGAAGGCCATTGCCTGCTTGGGATGAGAATCCCTCCAGAAGGTAAGAAAGCTGTAGCAGTGTAGAGCCTGTCTTACACCTCATACCAGGGCTTTAGTAGGAAATTAAATAGGCTCCTCTATAATGTACAAGGATTAAGATACTGATAAGAAGTTAAACTAACACATTGCCACAGCTATTACTTGACAGATGGTATTTCTTAGTAGGAAAGGTACTTTGCACTAGAGGGGAACCCTTCTCCCTGGGCGCCCAGTAGAAACGGGGAGCCAGTGCTCTCCTCCGGCAAGGGACATATTCATCCTCCACCCCCAGGTCACAGCTCTCATCTCCACCTTTCTCCCCATGGATGGCACCTCCACGAGGCCTTTCTACTGCAGTGGTTTTTTGTTTTGTTTTATTTTCTTCCCACTGAAGTAATTTCAAATAGGAAGATGTTGTATGGCGTGTCTGCAAACAGAAGAGTCCTAATGGGCAGACTGATGGAAAACACTGTGCTTAGTCCTTGAGAGCAGATCCTTACTTTTATTTCTTGAAAAGCAATCGTAGAGGAGACAGTGCTCTGGCTGTGCCTAAGAGCAAGTTTGTCTTTCATACATCTATTCACTCATGTGCGGGAAAGAGTCTCTCAACACAAATATTATTCGCTTCTAACTTCTTTTTAAGCTTAAAGTTGTTCAGTAATGAAAGGAGAGAGCAATCTAATCAAAGCAACACTTGCTATGTTGTTAAGAGAGAACAGCCTCACAATTCACAGGCTCAATCATTTTCCAATCACAATTAATGTCATGTTAGCTAAAGAATCACAAGTGAAAAATACAGGGATGGGCACTCTAAGCAACAGAAATATGGTGAAGGCTCAAATAGTGCTCATTTCCAAAGCCTCCTAGGCTCAGATTACTATATAATCAAAATCCTTCTCTTGGAAAATTGAAGAAACCAGGTAGATACCCTTAGAATCTGCAGGCTTCTCCTAACTAGAAGTAGAGAACGGAAGCTTGCTGTATCAGAGCAGAAACAAGCAATACTTAAATCTAGGGAAAAATTTTTGGTGGCTGTACCAAACTTTCAACCAAAAAAAAAAAGAAAACCCTTTCCATAGTAGTACCATCTGAGAAAGATGACTTTTACAGGGGTCGTTGCCATCACAGCCTTGTGGAAATGTCCCTGGAGTTAGAGCTCTTTCCTGACCCTGCCAGGTGGCTGCAGGCAGTGGGGGGACAGGCAGAACCTTTGAAAAATGGAAGTCAGGCTACCTGCCATGCTGGCCAGATGGTCCTGCTGTCCTCCACTGACACAGCCTCTCCCTTACCTTCAGCCCCATCGGGGACAGAGGTGCTTTGCTGGAACCACAGCTGACTGCTGAAGCAGTGCTTGCTGATTTCCAGAAGCATCCCTGGACATCTGAATGAGACATCATAAAAGGCTACTTTATTAAACTTTGAAAAATACAGAATTTATGGTGAGGTTGACTAGCCTGGTACACTTTTATCCTTCTGGTAATTCAAACTGCACCATATTCTGGATGTATTTGACAACAAAGGGAATCCGGATATCATGTGCCATCATGCTTACCCATTTTCTCAGAGGTTAAACGAAGACCACTGAATTATAGTTTGCAGATAGCAGTGTCAGCTGGTGACCCTCTGTATTTGTTGCTCTGCAGAAACAAAACATTGGGAGTACCTCTTCCCCAGCAATTTTAAAGATCTAAACTGAAACATGACTCCAAAAGTGTATGTGACATTAAAAGGAAAAAAGGCAAAGAGTTAATTAATGGGAAACAAACATGAAGTGATGCGGTCGTATTTGTCAGCTGCTGTTATAACCCTATCACTCATGGTTTTCCCATATAAAATATTTTCAAATTCAAATTAAACCTTCCAAGCTCTCCAGTTATCCCAACTGACAGCCTGCAGCAATCGCTGGTTGGCTCATATTGTCATTTCATCAGCAGCTGTCACTTTTTGTAGGTAGAAGGATTTAGAGGATAAGGGAAGAATTATCTCTTGACATACGTCTCAGCTGTTTGAAGGAAACAAGCAGTTTATAGATCCATCAGGGCATGGAGGACCAGTTGTACCCTAACGTGAGCCTTTGAGATCGTGAACCCCGCACACCTGCCTTGTGCTCTGTCCCAGCAGGAAGGGGACCACCTAAGATGGCTAGAAAGGATCTTCTGAATAATGTAAAAAGACAGATTATTATCAGAAAAAATAAAGCCAAGCCTACCAATGGGTGGAAATTTACATCAGATATCTGCTGATATAAGAAATGCAGAGTTTGACCAAATTATTTTAACTACTAGTTATACTGAAAACAAAGTAATTGCTTGACAGTCTCATTATTTGTCAGTTAAAAGCTTGTAAAGAGTGTGAGGTGCCATGAACGGCTCTGGAGCAAGCATTCCAACAGTGAGAGCATCATGTTTACATGTCAAATAAGCCTTGAACATGTCTATTGCTAAAGATGAGTATCAGCCCACTCGGGGCTCACCCACTCAGGGAATGGTGACCCCGATCCTGTCACCACCAGGACCCCCCAATCTGCTGCTGGGGTGCTCGTCTAGAGGGAGCAGACGCTGTGGGAGACAGACGTGCTGATCTGCATGACGCCGGGTAGGGAGCTGCAGACAGCCCCAGCTGAAACCCCCCGTCCCCTCATGCCCACCTGCCCCCCAGCCCCGGGACAGGAGCTACTCGCCGTCGGCAGTGGGACACAATGCCCATCCCCCTGCAGCTGCAGGGACCCGCATCGCTGACCGGGATCATAAGGGGTAAAGGAAATCCTAAATCCAGCATCCATATGAACAGTATCTTGTCAAAACTTGGGAAACTACTCAATGGAACAAACTCATTTTGTCCCCAAACTCACAAATGATTCACCCTAAACTAAAAACTATGAATGGACCTTCCTTGAGAAATACATCTATCTCAATTCTTCTAATTGAGTAAGAAAGGTTAGATGTCCTATTACAAGAGTATGAATTGAAATCCATAAGACAGAGTTAAAGAATGTGCATATTAAGTCCATTTAGGGAATTAAATGGGCTGTGTATTGTCTCCCTCTAGAAGCACTTGTCTGTAGAAGGGGCCTGCTGGAGCTGTACAAGAAGAAAATAAAAACCAAGAATTCAAGCAACCAACTTACAGTTTTGAAGCATCACAGGAAGGAAGGAGGTCTCGACTCAGTAGTCAGTTAGAAGTCTTAGGAAGAAAGTCATCCCTGAGAAAACAAGCCACAGGCAAAAGGTCCTGAATGTGCTGTGAAACGTCGATATCTTCTGCCAGACTGTCAAAGGCAGATGAAGTGAGATGTGTCAGCCGTGGATGTTGAACTGGCAGACGTCCCCCCAAGCAGACAGGCACCTTCAGACAAGCCCTCCAGCAGTGTACGGACGCAGGGAGGGGAAGGTCTGTGTGGGACACGCTCTCTGGAGCACAGTCAAACGCCTCGGATCCCAAAGTGCTTCTGACTCCTGGAAAAGGCTTGGGCACAGCAAGATACCTCTGCGTTTCATTTCAGAAAGTATTTTTCCTTCTGCTGTTCAAAACACCCAACTGAAAGTTGCTTGGAGCAGCTGCCTTCTTTCTGACAAGATGTAATTAGTGCTCTGGGTTTGCACTAACGGCAACATTTCCCTTATATCAACCCAGTTGAAATCCAAAATTTAATCATAAGAGAAAGTAAATTTATACCATTATTTTCACTTTTTTAGCAAACGGGAAACAAAATAGAAACCATATTCCCAAGAATATACTAAGAGAAATACCTTGTTATTCTTTGCTCAGTTACTGGAAGGATGATAAATTTACTGTAGTTATTAAAAAAAATGGTATGTCCTTATAAATTAATGTAATGTGGACTTTTGGAGGAAAAAGAAACAACAAAGCCCCAAACAAAAAAAACCACCCCTGTGTCATTGCTTCCCCTGAGTATATTTTAGGACAATTGCTTACAGACCTGCAGTGCCGGGCTCCCCAGTACAAGAGAGACATGGACATACTGCAGAAAGTCCAGCAAAGGGCCACCAAGATGATGAAAAGACTGGAGCATCTCTCCTATGACGAGAGCTGGGACTGCTCAGCCTGGAGCAGAGCAGGCTCAGGGGGATCTCATCCATGCCTATAAACACCTGCAGGGAGGGTGCAGAGAAGATGGAGCCAGGCTCTTCCCAGTGGTGCCCAGTGCCAGGACCAGAGGCCATGGGCACAAACTGACACATAGGAGGGTCCCTCTGAACACCAGGAAACAATTTTTCACCGTGAGGGTGACCGAGTACTACCAGGGAGGTGGTGGAGTCTCCATCCTTGGAGATACTCAGAACCCGTCTGGACATGGTCCTGGGCAACCAGCTCTGGGTGGCCCTGCTTCAGGAGGGGGGTTGGACCAGATGACCTCCAGATGTCCCCTCCAACCTCAACCAGTCTGTGATTCAGTGATTGTGTGATTTTTGATTATAGACCTTGCCTACATTAAAAATGAAATTTATCTTTTGTCAATAGGCTGTTGACTAAAGGTTTTTTTGTTCTTGGTGAATTAGTAACTTTGGTGATTGGTTAAGAAAACCAGCTCAAGGAACAGAAGTCAAAAAGGAGCAAAGGTTGATCTGCAAATATAATGCTGAAAAGGTCACGATAACATGCTATAAATTAGGCACCACAGAAATTTAATAAGGTCGGTGCTCTTTCCTGCTTATGAAGGCAGCAGTGTCCAGGACATTCCCCATCTCCTAGGGGGAAAATGCAGGCAGATTACTGAAAGCCAGTAAATAGCAATGCTAATAATAAAGTGAAGAAGCACTATACAAGGCATTTAAGAGACTATTTTTCTTGACAGCTGCCCAGTAAAAACAAATTACAGGTAAGGATTGGCAGCAACAAGCTGGCAGAGCTGGTGGCTGAGGAGCAGAAGCCACGGTTCTGCCTTTGGCTGAAGTCAGAACATCCCATCTAAAGTCAGAAGTCAGAACATCCCATCTAAAGTCAGAGCATCCCCCCAGGGTGACACCTCCCACCTGGGACAAGTCACCACATGCTGCTGCGCTCTCTGGAGAGGGAAGCGGGTGTGCAACAGGTGGGGTGAACTGAAGTACCGCAAGGCTAAGGCCGAGAGGCTCGGCTGCCCCCCATGGTGCTGGTGGAATGCACACGGAGCCTGCCTTCCCCTTGCCTGTCAGCGTGGTGGCACCTCCAGTCGTTTCACAGCTAGTTGCCAGTGCATCTGCAAAAGGCACACTGGGGTCTCTGGGTGTTTTCCCCCAAAATTCTTGCCCCCTGATTGCTCACAGCATCCATCGCCTCTTTTTCCCCAGCTGAAGCCCGTGTTGGTGGGGAGCTGTGGGGCGAGGTCTGGTGCTGCCCCGTGGCTGGAGCCAGGAGACCCAGGCATGACTGGTGCAGTAGTGCAGTGGTCTTCACAAATCCGCCTTTGGGTGAAGAATGCCTTGTTTGGTACTGGAGTTTTACAAAACAATGGGAAATCAAACAGGATCCTCAGACCCTTCCCAGAGATGGGATTTCATTTTGTTGGCAATGAAGACAACCTTTCTTCTATGGCTCTGAATATTTGCCTCTCTTTCCTCTGCCAATATTCTTTTTACTTGAAACATTAATAATTTGGTAAGCTGCCATCACTCACTAAAAATGTAACTTAGTTGTTATGTAGCATGCATTCAGTTCTTCGTGTTACTTGGTAATTTTGTCATTTGCTTTAAAAGAGAGGATTGTTTTCTCAATTTTAATTTTGAAGCTCTACTTCTTCCGTCCTTTCTGACTGTACATCAGGTGAACACAAGCTTGTTCATGTGCAAGTGCAAAGAAAGCTGAGCCCTGGTACATGACCACGTCCGTGCCCTCCATGTTTGCTCTCTGCAGCTCTCAGCATTGCCCTGGTGCCACTGCCTGTCTGCACCTCCTTCATCTTCGGCCTCCTTGGTGGATGTACATAGCCTGAGGAGAGCTCTCTCAAGTCTGAGTCAATATTTGACAAACAGGAGGAAATTCCTGCCGACGCTGGGCGCAGGCGCACCATGGACTGGGGCCACCCCTCCCTGCTGCTGCCGGCAGGGGAGGGGAGAGGGATGGAGGGAGGGCTGGGGGCACAGGTAGTGGTGGGAGCTGGGGGTGCCTCCTCAAGCCCCCCAGGCAGCACCTGCTGCTCTGCTCACTGGTTGCCGGTCTGCGTCCACATCAGCAGCAACTGCTCCCATCGGCATTATCCTATGCAGAAGTATAAATACAGTAAAAAAAGTTTCTTTATATTGGAACAGAAACTGGGTCTCTTTTTCTCTTTGCAGGTACTATGCTCTGGGGTGAGGGACTGGCAGGTCAGAGCCCCTCTCTTTAAGGGAAGATGTGATGGGGAAAACCACACATGCGGATAGAGCAGATCCTGGAGACTTCAGTAGCCTTAGCCACAAAAACACTTGTTAGAGGAGGAGAAAATTTATTTCTCAGGGTGCTCTGTTGGGGAAGCAGTAATACATTTTCTCATAGCGGTGCAATTTTACAAAAAAACACTTTTTTTTTTTCCTCACTGTGCTGGCCATACCACATTTCAAATGCATGTCTTACTGCCTGTCATTTATACTTCATCACCTGCTTTAAAGCATACTGGTATGAGTGCTCATCCTCCGTGCAGGAAACACCAGGACATTCACCCCGTCTCTCTTCCTTCGCAGGGCACGTGGGGCTGCAGGAGACCATGTTTGTGTCACTTAAACTCCCCTCTTCCATCATGATGTCTGTGTGCAGTAATTAGCACACGCTTCAGTTTACTTCATAATAGGAGGCTTTGTTCTCACTCATTATTCATTTCTTACTTAACCGTGAAAACCTGGAAGTTGCATCAACTTGAAAAATATGTTTAAGGGGCATAGGAGCATATAAATACATTGGAAGGGCACAAACATGAAGGATATGAGAGATTTGTTTACATTGGTAGAAGAGAGAAATTACTAGGAGTAACGGGGTGAAATTAATAGAGAATATATTTTCAGGCCAATTGTCAGCCTAGAGTGCCTCCAGCAAAGGGAAGGAGGGGAAACCCTGGCATTAGAGACCTCTGAAACAGATTGAGATAACTGTGTCATGGACAACTGGACTTTAGACATTATCACCTCCAGTGTGATCTCGTCTTCCATTGCAGGATCCACGGTGGTTCCTCGGTCACAACCGTTGGCTTATACGTATGATGTATCTGAGTAGTCACCCACCCCAAATGAGGAAAGGTTTGGATCTGGGAGAGAGAGATGTGAGGCTGCCAGTGACAGAGGACAGGAGAAGGGAGCTGTTATGAGAGGGGCTTGAGGTCAGCAGTAGAGGGTTATGGAGACGTGATCCAGGGTCACCAGCAACATGATGCAAGAAAAGGCTGAAGGTCTGGATCATTCAAAAAAATCCCCTGGCCTATTAGGGGGCCTATACTAAAAACACAGGACATCAAATGCAGCAGTAAATTCCATTATTTTCCCCCCTGCTCATGTAGAAAAAATAAGCAGTCGATAGGAAACACTACACAGCGAAATCTCCATGCCACTCAGGTACTAAAGCAAGCACGTCAGACCACGTCCCCTCCTGAACATCCAATCAAACTGAATTACCTGGGAGCAGGAGAATGTGTGGGCACCACAGTCGTGGTGATGAACGTACGACTCCTGGGGGAAGCCTCTGTCCCTGTGGCATTGCCTTGTGCTGCTGGTTGCCCTAACGTGGCTGCACGCACCCCATGCCCCGTTGCAGAGGACGCCGCTCTGGTCCAGCCAGGTCACTCAGGTCTCACAAGGACCAGAGCATCCCTCCTTGCACCCGTCACTGTCCCCGGGAGATGGATGTCTGGCCTTCTCTTGGTCAACCTGATGCTCATGGCGATATAATTAGCATGTCCTTATCTAACTGATCATTCTAGTTGATACCATTAATATACATTAATTTCCCCATAAAACTACTGTCAAAGATTTTTAAAGTAGGGCAATCATTGGATACTTTTTCCATAATAGCTGTAATTAAGTGACAAAAATATGATTACTTGAACACTCAGTTGGATAATTTACTTTTCCTTTATTCCTTTGAAGCCCCACTGATTTTTCCAGATGTGGTGACAGTTTGTACACGGTAGGTCTGGATCATGGATCGGTTAATTCCAGGGCAGGGCAGAGCCTGCCTTCCTCAGCCCGATGCCGGGGAGCAGCACCTGGCTGAACACCTGCCAGCTCTCCTGCCTTTGAGCCAGGAGTGTGAGGATGCTGGGGGAGGCAGGGACAGACAGTGGTCCTTTCCCACCCTCAGTTTCCAGTCAGTTGGACACAGTCGGCGGCATCTTGGAAAAAAATGTGCAGCAAACAGTGATGTCTCTCACAGCTGTTTGCACAGGTCTCTGCCTCCTTTCTCATAAATTTGATTTGTTCCACAGTCTTTACTGGCTTTTATGGGGCTAGCATAACCTCAAGGCCTCTGAGGTGCCTTATATATTGGGATGAGTAGGAACAGACCGTTCATCTTTATTTCAGGCTTTCTGAAAACCCAGACAGACATCATTTTCAGAAGTATTCTCAGGACACTTTTTTCCTTTGTGTGTTTTAGATAACTATTATTATTTTCAAAACAGCTGGGCCTGAAAAAAAACACAGCAAGCTCAAGCTGCTGTTGGCAAGGACGTCTGGTCCTCCAACATCTCTCAAGCCCTGCTCGCTGCAGCAGACATGGACCTGTCCAAACAGCAGGTGTGTGAGAAAAGTCAGACTCCACTTCTGCTAGCCAAATCTCTGCTTTTTTCCACCTCCTTAGCCCAGATGCATGCATATCACTCCCCTTTCTTACATGGCAAAAGGTTCGCTTCGGGGTTGCAGAGAGCTAATAAAAAATGTTGCCGGGTGTGATTTGTATTCTGTAAACCGAGAGGGCACATTTTCCCAGATCAATGATGTTCTGAGAACTCAAAGTTCAATCCATTAATTAAGTTAGGAAGCTACAAAATGGCACAAGTGCCTTATGGACAGCTGGGGATCGATTTCCAGTATCAGCCCGACTCCGACGAGCACTTCTGCCGAGACTGGTGTTGGCACAGCTCCTGGGCGGGCAATGGGGAGCCGCAGCATCCCATGGCTGGCAGCTGACGGCACCACGGTGCAGTCACCCTCCGTGGTGAATTTCTAACCCCTGTCCCCGTTTTGTGCATGTGCGCATCTTCCTTCTGTAGATATAACAACCAGTTATACAGATGTGTTACCGTTTGTACTGGGCACACGAGGATATGCATTAAAATACGGAAATATAGGGTTTGAATTTGCAAGTTCTAGTACTTTGGAGATCATTGCCTTTCCTTGATTATAATACAGTGACATATATCAATGCAGAGGAGTGTTTTCATGTGCACACAGTGTTCCTAAAATGTATTTAACAGGAACACGGCATAAATTTTAAAAGACTACATTCCCCTTGCGGGGAAAGTGTGACTCTGAAAAAAGAAAAAGAATCATTATCAACATTTCCACTAGAAAAAATAACAGAAAAAAAATAATGCTGGAGAAACTCTTGACTTCCTTTTCAAACACAAAATGTTTAAAAAGCATTTCAGATTAGTAAACACTGTCTATTATTTCATTTAGAAGAGTCAGTCCCTTAGTAAACAAACTCTTGATAGAAATTTCACAACCCATCTTTATCAATAAAGCTTATATACCACCTGAACAGCAAAACTACAAGCCAAACCCTGAAAAAAGCTTGCTTATACTGATAACCTCTATTTAAAGATATCAGATGTAGTATTTTAAAATAATTCTTTATTATTTAAGCAGCTGCAAGATTTTGAAAATCAAATTAAGACAACATTGTGTTTACTGGATTGCTGGAATTAATTCACTTACTGTGAATATCATACCACCCCAGGATGACTTGTGCACTGTGCTGGCATTGCTCTGCTGCCAGATGTGCTCTCCTGAGGTGTACACAAGACTTTTCTTAAAATATAGGGCTTAGTGAGAGACCCCTCGTCTGAGCAGACCTGGGAACAGCTGTTGGGCAGGCCAAGCATCCCCGCCTCCAGCTCTGCCCAGCGTTTGCCTGCAAAACGGAGCAGATTTATGGTGGATTGGTTCAGTAAAGACCCAAAGCAAAGCTTAATTGATTTCAGACACTGCCAACGTAATCACTTTAGTCAGAGGAATGTCCCTTCCTGCTATGAAATTTCTTGGAAACACTTGTTTAAATTAAGTTCGCAGATTGCAGTGCAGATGGATTTGTACCGGGAGCGGGTTGCTGAATTCCCTTTCCCCAGTACACCAGGGAGTTGGTAGGCCACGGCACAGGCAGGGTGCGAAAAACAGGGAGGAGGGTTTGGCTTTTGGATCAATGCATACAGATTGAAAAAAGGACTTAATTCATCCTGGACTGCTTCACCATCCTTTTTAGTTCCAGCAGCAAGCAGATATGAGGGTCTATTATTCCAGCTCCCTAACTTTATGCAGCTATACATTACATCGTCCTTGTGGTGTTGTGTCCTTGCCCGTGCATCTTGCAAGGGAGCAGAGCGTCTCTACCCCTCTGCCGCAAAGTTTGACCTTCTGCAGGTTTCTCTTTGGTGAACAGCAAGCAGTTCAAAACTGAAAACAGGCAAGGCTATAACAGGAATGGCCTTTCCTATAAGCATTTATTCAAATCTAAAGAACATATTTTTCCTGTTCCCATGTGCATGCCCATTGGATTCCCATTTATCATCAGTGTAATGATTTTAGCAATATCGTAACTTAAAGTAAATTATTTGAGCATAGCTTGTTTTGAATCACCCGTATTTTACTCTAATTAAGGCTAATGTTTTGAATCATCACTGACTTTAAAGCAAAGTTTGGTTTGGACTTAATAAATGATAACTCACATAATATCTGTGCAGGATCTATGTTTTCTGTTTCAGTGAATTAATTTTCCATCTTCACATTTGAATTAAATTGAAATTTCTAACATATTTTAAAATAATTTTGAATTAATAAAAATACTTTGCTTAATGAAATTGAAACGTTGTCATGATGTTAATCTTCAAAAATCTTATTTTTTTTAAGTGTAAGCACTAATGATTTCACTTGGACAAGCTCTTTGGAAATTGACGATCAAAAACATTCCATTAGTACTGTTGAAATGAAATATGTCAACTCTACTGAAATACTTGATTTCAGTGTTTTAAAAACAAAATTTTACTGAACTTTATTCGATGTTGTAAAACACACCTGATTTAAATGACGATAGATTTTTTCACTGAAAAATCATTTGGCTTTCAAATGTAACTAACATACAGAAAATAATCAACTGAAAGCTTTGAAGTATCCGAATCCTCTGAATTAGCTATGGCTGAGGCATAAACAGGGCCTTGTGTCTGTCAGCACTTCAGAAGACTTATAGGCTGCATAGAAAAAAATGTGACATCTATTTAAGGAACTGGGCTTTTCCTAACAGTCAGAAGGAATGAGAGAGAATTACCGTGCTAATTAAACTCCCGTCCTTGCCATTAGTGCAGAAACTTAATCCTCTTTGGAAGGGCTACATCCCCACCACACCAGGATTTTCCTTCTTCCCAGCTCTGGTGGAAGGGAGTCCTAGAGAAGAGTTGCCCTTGAGTAGTATGGGTATCTGTAAAAGAGAAGAAAATTCTCCATAAAATCATGTGCATATTTGAAGTTGGTCTTGTATTTGAATACCTTTTATATCCAAAATCTCTTAATTAGTCCCATTATATAGTAGCAGCATTCTCTGGAAAGACTTTAGTCATCCCTAAAATTATTTGCTAAAATAAATGAGAATGAGAAATGACATTATTTGTTAGAGTTCTGTCTAAAATTGTGCCATGACATAAGGAGAACTGAGATACTGTTTTTCTAACATCAGCAGCTCCTGGCATATAAATTGCAGCTGTGTGTGTGAACAACAAAACCTTCCAGACAACATATGTGTGTACGTGTATTAAACATTTGTACTTCTGTCTCTTTAAAAAAAAAAATACAAGGTTAGTTGTTGAAGACATTCCATATACTATCTTTTTCCATGTGGGATGCCTCAATTTCATTCAATTTTGCACTCCCAAATGTTCTCTAACAGGTGGTGTGTGTAAAAATATTCTGTGTTTTTCAAATGCAATCTTACTGCATTGCCAAGTGTTTAAAGTTCATATGACAGGTATAATGAAAGGGTTTGTAAGAAAGCCATCACACAATACTGAAGAGTTCAACATAATTATTGGATGCAGTACTTAAAGCACACTACATATTTGCTTAACAAAAAGTAATTGAGAAATAACATTAGTGCAGTGCCAGGGACGGGGAGGCTTTGTTCAGCATTTCTGTGTGGGCATAATGGGAGCATTAACCAAAGTACCCCATTTATCTCTCCACAAAACCCACAAGTTATAATGACAGTTCACTTGATGAGAGGCAGAGAGAGGAAAAAAGACGTTATTTAAGTGCCCATATGGCCATCATCTGCAGGCAAGCACAAGCCAGGGTGTGCACCTGGGGGTGCAGGGTTTGCACTCTGCCAGTGCCACCAGCTCCGTGGCACGCCACCGGCACAGCCCAGCATCCATGGAGGCTCCACAGACAATACTGCAGATATTTCAATCCACCTGCAGGCATGCGGTGGGCCCGGTTTTGCCTATAGACCTTCAGGTGAGGTTCTCCTCAGCTGGAGAAGCAGGGTCCGAGTGATGGAGGCTGTCCCACAGCCCCAGGGGTCAGGCTCACTGCCACCCAGCTGGGGACAGGGTCACCCCCAGGGCTGGGACAGGGCTGGGTGGGAAGTCCATCCCCCAAGCCAAAATTCAGCATGTCTGGGAGGAAGTGTATGCTTCGGGAATATCCCCTGGGGGAGCAAATCCCTTCCCTGCAATGGAGCATCCTCTCTGATCCTCGTGTAAGGTTAATCCACACAAAGGTTGCTTCAGTGCCATACCCTTCTTGTTGCTGGCAGCAGTATGTTTTCTGCAGCTGCATCATCTGTTTGCAAAGTCGCATAACCTTGACAAAAAGTAAGGAAGACATTTATTTATTATATTTTGCTTTTAGACAGCTCTGTCCAGGCACAGTGGCATCAATTTTAATTGATTATACTGCAATTTTCCTCAACTTCTCCAGCAAATATGATGCAGTGTCGCGCCTCAATCACCTTAGCAGGAACCCGCTCCAAAGACCTTATCATTCCAATTTTTCACACATTCTGTGTTTGCGTGTGCACGTTTGGTATTTCACTCTTATCTCATCTCCCAGCCCACTGCAATAAACCAGTATTTCTTAACAAGAACCATTCTCAGTCTCAGACCTAATAAAAAGGAAAAGTCTGTATCACAAAAGCAGGCTGTTGGCCCTTCCTTTTTTATGATTAAAGTTTTTTATTGTTTTACAGATAAAGTGGGCAGAAAGAATTTTTGCCCATACTTTAGTCACAGACAGTATGTCGCTAATGAGAGGCTTGTGCCAGCACACACAAGCAGCACATCAAAACATACACAAGGAAAACAATTATTTTTCTCTCATTCGAAAGTCTACCTACCCGAATGCAGGATCCCATAGATGCACATCGTTAACCCAGCGACCAGTATACAATCCAGCCTCAAAGCCTTATTTGGCCACTGCTGCAGCTGGAAAGGAGCATCTGGCTCCACTTCTCTAAAGCATCACACTATTTTACAGGAAACCAAGACAAGTATACATTCTCTGTTGCAATGTGCCATCTCCGCTGTTACTCACAGGCATGCCACAGAAATCAATACCAAGCTCGGTGTTGATAACTAGCTAACAATTACTATGACTTCGGCATTATTCCTTTCCTCTTTCCTTCTAGTGTTAAGCAAATTAAGGATTACCAATGACCCTACCTTGTTCTGATCCCAACAGCAACACTGCCACTTGCTTCAAAGCAAGCCCTGTGTTGCATTCCTTGGGGGATTGAAGACCCTCTGCCATGTGGCAGGCAAACATCCCGGCACTCAGTCCAGAGGTTATCGGGCCGTGCCGGCACTCCAGCCAGCTCACCATCACACACCTCGCAGTGCAGTCCCTCTTCAGAGAAAACTGCTACCTAAAAATTACAGTTTAAAAACACCGCAGTGTGCAAGCCTCAGCAATTTATCATTAACTACATCCTCGCTGGTTCAGCAGTGCTCCCCACACAGCACTCGCGTCATATATTTGTTTCCAAGCAGACATTTCTAGTTCTTGGATGTCTTCTTGGAGCTATTGACCTTTGAACCAGGAAAAGCTGCCCATACTTCAATTTTGCTATCTTTATGTTATCAAACATTTTCAACTGAACTCCCAGCAGCATCCAAGATGCACTTGCTCCTTCATTGACAATTCATCCAGAGATACACTGATGGAAAGGTGATTAAAAAAAAAAAAAAAAGAAAAAAGGGGGGGAGATAAATACTTATAAGTTCTTTAATCAAACATGTAGAGAGAAAAAAAAAGACTAAAAAAGGCAACGATATTTATAGTGTTCTATATGGACTATTCAGTGCTGCTATTATAGAAAATACAGTTGACATTTATTTTTGATATGATGGTCAGGATTGAAGTTCAATATCAGGAGAAACTGCTGCAGAGTTAGATTCTCTCTTGATGCATTTATTGGCCTATTTTATCTAAAGCTCTCAAGTTTCCATCTTATTCCTTTATCTTGTCTTGGCAATAGCACTGAATATTGATAAGTAACTAAATGTAAACAGTTTCCCAGGTAACTTCTTATACTGAAAAGCCAAATTTGCACTTTTTTGGGTGCCATATGGGTCCAATTACCCATTAACTTACAAGGAAACTGGTTGGATCCAATGTTGCATTAAGGTGTACAATATGTGAGCTAAGATTTTTTTCCTACTGGCATTTGCTTGCTGGCATTTAAATTTCCTGTCAATCACAAGACAAGCAAGTTATTTTCACTGTGCCATTGAGACCAAACTGTCATGGAGAAAACATCACAAAAGGCACAAAAACTGTACCTTTTGGATGGTACAACATGATTATCCTGATCTTATATTTGTGGTGGTTTCTATTGATTATTTTTCTGCTTTTTTTTTTTCAGAACAAAGTTCTTGCTTTGATGCTTTTCTTTGATAAAGTTATAAAGCTGTGCCAAGGATTTGAAATCTGTCATGGGACTTCTCTCTTCACAAGAACAAGTTGCAAATTATGTCCCCCATATTTTTTTTAAAAAGCTGCATGCCTTTCAATCAGCAAATATTATTCTATGATACTGTGAATCTGCCATTTTTTCATCTCTGCTTTTGTCTGAATCTTACGGAAATATTAACTGGGTTCCTTACAGATGACACGAGATCCAGCATTTGCTCAGCACATTGCTATTAATATTTATTCCAAGGGGACTTCAGGAGAACAGCCACTGCCCGCCCCAGGCTCCTGCACCCGCCCTGGGAGGACACCCACTCACGCCTGCCTGGATGAAGCCTTCCTGAGCACTGGAAGGTTTTCCGAAACAGCCATCCCGGCCTCACCCAGCTTTAATTACTGTTGCACTGGGAGGAAATATCATGGATGTTTCACTCTCGTGAATCAAGAGATTCATGCTGTTCTACTACATATATAAAAATTACTCAGATAGGGAACAGCACCATGACAGTCCCTCAGCCTTTGCTTTGAGGCTATTTCCTACTGATCCTCTTTTCATCAGTCATTTTTCCCCAGTTCATGCGATCTACTTTACCTCTGCCGGAGGGGAGAGCTCCCGACAATGTGCAATCCCCCCACCAGGACTTTGCCTGGTGAAGCAAATAAAGCTGTGTCCTCCTTGATCAGAGGTCCATCTCTTTTCAGTACCACAGCCATCCAACTTTACACAATGATGATCTGCAAAGGTTTTGTTCAAAAGTACTTGTTTGAAACATTCTCAAAGAGACAAACACCTATAACCATCTTTTCAGAATCATCTCTGCCTGCTCTTGTGTTGTAATAAAGCTGATGATGAAGACTAAGTCTTAAATGTAGTTGAAAAAAACCTGAACTAAATCAGAACAGATTTAAAAATATATTTCTGTTTCATTTGAATATCAACAGGAGGGAGGGCAAAGTGATCAGAGGCAAAGAGTAGAACTCAAAGCCACAGAGCATGGAGGATGCCAACAGTCTGTGGGATCTCCAAGAAGAATTAAACCATTTAGAGAAAAGAAATTAGATGTGTTTGACAACAAGACACAAGCCCTAGGTCTAGAGGACCTCGAAAATACAGGCTCCTGATGTGTGGGGAGTTTATGCCCAGGCAGCACGGCTGGCTCTGCTCTTATGCTCCTCTGCAGGTCCCAAGCCAGACGGGCTTGGTGGGAACTGGTATGGTTATTCCTGCGCTTATGCTTTGCATCTCCTTTCCGTCTGCTTTTATCTTCATAACATCACTGAGGATGACACTCTTCCTCACTTAAAAAATCTTTGAAAAAGAGGAAGAACCTCATGAAGAGCTATGAAAATCTGAGTCCTGTTTTTCACCTGGTATCCAACATCTGAGTGATGAGGTAAATGAGTCAACAGGCTGTGAAATGTTTCACAGACCACTAAATAGTGAGCCCTTTCAGGACAAAGCTAAGAGCCCTGCCTGTGGTTCTGCTGGGAATAAAAATTGATAGTGAAGTCAGGTATTTTTTAATGCAATTTTTGTTTCCATGAACACAGGAGATACCAAATAATAGAAGAACATTTATTTGTTTGCAGCTCCAGCCCTCTTTCAGCCAGAACTCAACTTGGAAAGCACAGAGACCTCCGATTCTTTCATAAAAGCTGCATTTCCAAGGTTTGTTCATTTTGTATATTTTTCCGTCTTACGCTCAGCATCTCTTGTCTTTTCCCAGTTTCCTTCCAATACCCAGAATTTATTTTACTTACTCAGTAATGACTTGGCTTCCATTTAAGCTTGCCTTGGGTGCTGCTGTAGTTTTGCAGCTCTATACTCACAATTTCTGTAAGCCTACTGAAGAAATTAGGAGATAAAAAGTCTCTTGTGTACTAAGGGCCAAATGTCTTGTTCAGAGGAGAAAATTCCCCCAGCAGTGAGAGAGATGTTTCTCTGTGCCAGGACTGTTAGTACAGGCTTCCCTGAGTGCATCTTCCACCCAGGGGGGAGATCAGGGTGGGATGGTGCAGGATACCATGACACTGGGGCTGGAGGTTTCTTCTCCCACATCTCTCCCCACTGCCCATGCTCGAGGCTCAGCATCGAAGCTGAAATAGCCATCAACTGCAGTTTGTATTAATGCAGCGCACGGTATGACCCAGGGGCAAGAGCAAGTAAAAGAAGTGCTAGCTTCCCCTGCTAATCAAGAACTGTGTGCTGGGGTCAGTAGCCTCATTAATCCCTAAATGACTTCCTCACAAACACAAGGAAGAAGTTTTTGTTATTTTTGGAAAATAAAGTACCTACAATGTAAGTCCTGCAAAACTTGCTCCTCTTCTGTACTCCGCTGAACAATGCTGCTTGTGTGCAGAGGGCAGCTGCAGGTGGGACTGTCGCTGATAAGAACCCAGGCCCTCCGAATTTCTCATTGTCTCAAGCACTGCAAAGAGCAGCTTGTGCCATGATTTTATCCCCGCAGTGCCTAAAACTGTGACATGATCCTCATGGGCTGGTCTTCTCCTGAAACAGGGCTACATGGTGTCATGCAGTCATCAGCAAGGTGCAAGTGAAATAATAGCTTTGGAGCATACTCCTCTGAAAAGAAGAAGGAAAAAAAACCTCACTTGGACTTCATTCTTCCATCCAAATATTGAAGGCAAAAGCGATACTACTTGTCTACCAGAAGCTAGGTATGCTGCATGAGTATTTATGCTGCATATATCAATCTTTCTTACAGAGAAGTATTATTAATGCTGCAAGTGTTTTTAACCATACGCATGTCCCTCTTAAAATAAAAAAAAGTGAACCTTGAAGTCGCTGAATGAAGACTGCATTTATCATCTTCAGCACAAGTGCCATTAAAATACACAAATTCTTAAGCTCTCTCATCTGTCATACACGGGATTCAGAGAGAGCAGCCAGCTCGGTGTTACATGATTTGCATAAAACCCATCACCCATCCAGCTAAACTTTCACATTTTAATGTAAGACTGCA
This sequence comes from Aptenodytes patagonicus, assembly GCF_965638725.1. Taxonomy (NCBI): domain Eukaryota; kingdom Metazoa; phylum Chordata; class Aves; order Sphenisciformes; family Spheniscidae; genus Aptenodytes; species Aptenodytes patagonicus. The sequence continues at coordinate 57,129,660 of NC_134953.1, read as the reverse complement.
AAAACCCTTACTGTACTGACCACACATATTTCGCCAAGCATTAAATCCCCTGGGAATGCCCTTTTGGGTGGGCGCTGTATCACAGGTGGTAAACCCTGAACACTGTTACAGCACTGCTCTGCTGCTGCAGGAGGGGCTCCCGCAGGCGGGACCCCCCTGATTTGCTGCCCCGCGTCTGTCCTGGAGATCCATGCACCACCTGCCCTGGCTCACCCTGGCAGAGAGCCTCGGTGGAGGTTTCCCAGGCAGGATCTGCACAAATCGCTCAGGACACTTTCTGCTGGTGAAGCTGACAGTTTTTCTTTATGTCTTAAGTGCCCTTTCTGACTTTTAGCTAAAGTCAGAAATTTATAGTCAGCTTAAAATTCAACACATTTTTGCAGACACACGACCTCTGCTGAGGGCTTTCTTCCCTTTGCAGTTGCTTATCCGCCCAGGGCAGTAAGCCCCCCGCTGCCTCTGCGGAGCACCCTGCTCCCCTGCCGCAGCAGCCCCTGGCTCTTCCCGCTACCCTGGCTTGCCCCAGCTTGCCCCAGCTCCTGGGGCCAGCTCTGCCAGAGCCTGCCCTAGGCATCAATATTAATAGGAGAGCATGCTTAAGAGTACATTGCCTTCTGCACAGAAGGCAGATGTTTCAGTGATGAAACCAAAGAAATTAGACAGCTTTATGAAGTCTGTTCTTGGTGCTGCCATTAGATCCAAGCAGGTTTCATAAAATGCAGCTTTCAGCTGATGTGTCAGAGCAGTACAGGCAGAAGCAGAGCATCTTTGCTGAGATGCGATGGAGCAGCTGGCCAGCTGCCCTGCCCATCCCAGTAAATGCTGTAATTGCCTCTGCTCTGGCAAGGGACCAACAGACAGCAGGATGGTGGAGACTGGCTAGAAGAAGTCCCCTAATCCTGTGCGGGGCCAATGTGACATGGGGGATTACAGCTCCTTCCCCAGTGAGGTTTCCCTAGTGTGGAAAGCATCGTATTTGCTGAGGGATCTTGCAGTTTGGTAAATTCAGGTGCTCCCCCTCTGCTTCCATTGGGTTTGGGGTGCGTTTTCTGGCTGCTTCTTTGGATGGAGGAGTGAGGGTGCGCTCTGCATGGGGCAGACCTGGGTCCCTGCGGGCATGGATGCTCTTTGCCCCAGGCAGGTGAAAAAGGAGCACCCAAGCAACCGCGGTGCCCCCATGCCAGTGCCAGGGTCTGGGCAGAGCGGGGGCAGTGGGGGCAGCCAGACCTTGGTATGGTGCCCCCCAACACAAATTTTGTTTTCTCTTCTGGCTCCACATTTCCACTGTGATCATACCACGTTTACCTCTACAAGTGATGCACACAAATTAACAATGCTCAACATTTTAAACTCGATTTCGCACTTCTTCGTGAATTCTGTGAAATTTCTGTGCTTCCTCACTGACAAGTACTTGCAACAAGCATGTGTGAAACAACTGCGGAGGCAGCAGAGAAGCAAAACACGGACTTGTAATAATTCAGTTGTAAACATCTGTACTGTGCATGCAGGCACTAGACCCTTTCTTTAAAATAATCCACATACACCACTGTAGCTCTGCAAATCCAGCATCTGCCTAGGAAACAGGGAAATGAATACTGTAGTACTGCCAAAGCCAGGTGATTAATAATTAGCCTTTTAAACTTTCTCATAATTTTTCCATCTACTGACAATGGCTTATGCATATTATAATCGTGTCTCACTCAAATGCATTACAGCTTTTTTTTTTTTTTACTAAGGTCTTAAAAATAGGTTTTTGTTGAGCTTCAGCTCAAAAATAATTTTTAAAATCTTGTAACTTAATCAATTTTCCAAATCTGCACAATAAAATCTACTGACAAAGAAAGGCACAAAGCAATCGTCACTTCTGTTTTCAAGAGTAAAAATTGGTATGGCTATTTACAGGGCTTCAGAGATGTACACAATACATGTACCACTTAACTGAGCAAACAATAAAATAGCAATAATTGCACCATCCCATATGTTTCCATTCAGATATTGATAAGGATGTTATCACACTTTGGAGACACTGATTCATTGTGTTGTGGAGTAGATATGAAAAAAAATTCTTGATGGAAGCTCTTAATACGAATTTCCTCCATGTTACGCGTATTAAAGGAATTTCAACCCATCAGGAACTAATCACATTTCATTTCTCTTATGTTTTTTTTCTCATGGTCAACACATACCAGCACAGCTGAGGTGTATGATAATCAAAGCCTTCTTCATGGTTGAATAAATTTAATACTCTGGCTTCATCAGTGCAGCATATTAAAAAGTCCCTTGACATATTTAGCTTGATTGTTTAAGGCATTACTCTAGAGCCATGGTATTACAGATTTCACATACAATATGGGGGGCCTTTGCTTTCATTTATCTGTAACATGACATAAGAAATTGGATTGAAATAAGTTTCTTTGAAAAAAAAAAGCCAATTGATAAAGTCATAATGCAATCTCCACAACGTAAGTGGAGAAATAAATGAACATTAATTCAGTATTTGTAATAGCAGCTAGCACAAATAACACAGGTATTTTGATCTGTAAATAAATAATTCAACAATGTAATGTAATATGAAATAGATATTTGTTTTCTAAACAAACAAGTTAAAAACAGTTCCACTATGTTTAAATGTTAACTTGCTTTTCTAAGGCATAATTTAATATGTGTATTAAAAATGCATGGTTGGCTCCTATAATTCCACATGTGATTTCAGTTTGAATCATGCCTTTCTCCTCCTTTAATTTATTAGGACACCAAACATTTCTGTTGACTTGCTGTAGAGGAGCCCAGGACTCGGGTTGAGTGGAAGCTGATGCCAATGCACGGTGAGGATTCATCCCAGCTCCAGGAGCTGGGTACCGCCAGCTAGAGGGAGGAATGCTCCTGCTCTAGCTTTCAGCACAGTTAATAAACAGGTATGTGGAAAGCGGTTTGGGATGCTGACCTGGACATAGTTGTACAGAGGCATTAACATGTCTCTGCTATTGTTTTCTCTGATGTTTTTCCCGAATAAAATGGTCTGAGAGCTCGCTGTGAGACCGCGGGTGACAGCGATAGATTTCCTCCCAACTTGACCTGTTTCTTCTCTGACCCACCTGAATCCTCCTCCTGCAAACTGAGAAATTTAGAAGTGAGAAGTGTGCTCAGCATCCAGGAGTCGCTCAGGATGAGGGTTCAGCGTGCTGGAGACTTGCCATGTAAATCACCCAAAATTCACATCAGCACTCAGGCACAGGGAATGTGCCACAGAAATGGATGGGACTTATGCGTTCTCCGCCATCACCTTATTCCTCCCCAGCAGGAACCCCACAGGACATCTCCCCAAGGGAAGGATCTTGGGCCGTTGAAGGAAAGTCTGGCCCTCAGTCCCTGAGGCAGCACGACTTGTGGACAGGCACCAGGACATCACTTCTGCTTAGTGTTGAACAGCCATTTTAACCAACTTAGCTGCTAGACAATTTGAACAACTTCAGGCAAAAAATGTCAGACATTTGGTCCCTGCTGGACATGGTTATGCCTAAATTAGAAAACACCAAAGCAAAAACATGCTGATTTTCTAGTTAAAGTTTCTGCATTTGATGCCAGAATGCAATTGGGGTAAAATGTCTTCAACAGCATTGGAGACTAAATCGGTGAACCTAAAGCGAATGCCTGGGTCTGTGATAAATTAAAATGAAGCCTCCCTGTTAAAGGCCAGGTTGCAACTTATATGAAATTCAATTAAAGTTAAAATATCTATTTTCCAGGTCTTGCTAATAGAGTGGATGGTAATGACCCTGCCTCAATAACTTCAAACTTGCTTTGGGATATATTCAAGGGTGAAGAATTTCCTGTCATTAATAAATCATTTTGTATTCCACTGCACCACCAGAATTGTCTTGGTACACCTGTGACTGGAAATAAAAGGATATAGTGCTGAAATGCCTTTTAATATTGTTTTTCCAAGAGCAGATTCCCTCTGAGATGAAGACAAAGGTTTTGAATCCAGTGGTCTGCTCTTCATCAATGCTCTCAGCAGGGGGACGGTGTCCCACTTCCCTGGACATGGGTTGGGAGCCCTGGTGATAGATCAGAAGCGGAGGTTTTTTACCACATCAAACACTTCTAAATGTCAAAAGGGAGAGAAATTAATTTCTTGCCAAATAGCCAGTGGAAATGAAATAGACCTAACCCTCTTCCCTCGACTTCAGCAATATTTCTGTCCATCTCCCTCTCCTTTTAAATGCAGGAGTGCAAAGCCGTGGGTGAGTTTTGGGGCTCCACCAGGACCTGGTGTCAGACCCCCTGAAAACAGCATCAATTAGAAAGAAGTGCAAGTCTCCATAGCAGTCCATCCTGTGTTCTAAGGGTTTTGTTGGGAAGATAAGAAGTGTATGTACTGGCCTTGAATGACTCACAATCTAACAAAAACCATCCATCAAAATCCACTATAAGAAGTCTGTATTATTGGCTTCCCTGTTGGGGACAAAGACCCACTCTTTGCTTCATGAGGTCACCTGGAGCAGGGGGCAGCCAGCCCCCCTCCCAGGGAAAATCAAGCCCAGTGCAAAAAGCCCAGAAAAAAAGTCTGCTTCATGCCCTGTTATTTTCAGGCTGCTCAGGCAGTGGTGAGGTTCAATGTCATTACAGAAGAGCTTTCTCGTAGACAGGCTTGAAAATTTGGGCTCTGCCAACCAGCTCCATAGCTGTGCAGTGCCCAAAGCTGGCACAGTGTGTGGATTTTAGCACAGCCTTTGATTTCATTGTGTAGACTGTGTCTGAGGCAGCACCTTTCCTAAAATGATTTTTCTGAAAGGCTAATGCCATCCCTGCATATAAATACAGTTGTGCTAAGAGCAAGAAGTTAGTCACCTAAAAAAAAATACAAACAGAAGCCTGGTCTTGGGAGCTTGTTCGCATAAGCCTCAGATAGCCCGGGGGGGGAAAGATGCTGTGCCTACCTCTAGAAGCGACTCTTGATTTATGAACTGTTTTGAGGAGTCGCTGTACGCACAAAACAAGTGCTGCACCCTCCAGATCTTGATATGCATCCATTTGAGTAGGAAAAAACTTTCAGGGTAGGTGAGGAGAAGAACCGAAGCAATGAACTGCACCATCTCATCCACAGGAGCCATGACTAATCCGTTTCAACCCCTTCAAATGAAGGAGAGTCTTCCCACTGCAGTGAAATTTCATAGCACCGCTCTGGCCAGCGGTGACCAACAGTTTCAGGATAGATCAGCTGCAAATGCCATTGCCAAGGGATGATTAATCAACTATGCTCTGGGTTTTCAAGGGAGATCTAATATCTACATTTATGAAGATATTTATTTGCTAGGTCTTGTTACTGGAGATACTGAAACAAAGGCTGGACAGGCTTTCTCCCTACCTGTACATGCATGTCTGAGCAGGTCCTCACTCCCCAAGCTGACAGCAGGACGGGGGACGGGACACTGGGAAGGCAGCCCCCCCCAGCCTGTGCTTGGGCTGCTTTACCTCTCTGTCATGCCAGGGCTTGAGCAGACACCACCAGCCGAAACACTTACAGCACAGAAACGGCCACAAAACACACTGCGTGGCCTGACACTGATGCACAACGCTGTGAGCGCCGTGCTTGCAAAATAAAGGATTTGCTCCTGAGATGGTGCACTAGGCAGCTCCCCGCGAGCAGCAGTGCAAGTGTGCTTCAGCTGAGGATGACACAAACCTTTGCCTTAAGTTAAAAGGACTATTAAGTAAAACACTGAGCTTGTAAAAAGATATTTATTGTTAGTATGGAGTCTATTACTATGTCATTAATAATAATAACACAGAGATAATGAATTGCACTATTCTCCTAATGACTCAGGGTGTGGAATCATTCTTTCTAACTTCTGTTCTTCAGAAGACCACACACCAGGCAATTAATATTGTCACTTGCATACCAAAGATCCTAACCCCACTGTGATTAGAGCAAATGAATAATTTCTCATTCAGCTATACTGAGAATAAAACTAGGATATGACTGAGAACAAAATTCTTGAGTTGCAAGTTGTAATAATTAACATCCAGCAGAGAAGCAGGGGAACGGTTTAGAAAGGCCTGATTTAAAGTTTTCTCAAGGGGCTAGGAAGCCTTCCCTCTCCTCTTTTTTTTTTTTGGCTTTGGATTAGACCCACCCTGTAAAAAAATCATGATCCTCATCACATTTTGAAAAGCAGGACAATAAAGTCTCTCTGCGTAGTATTGTGGCCTCCACCACCATCAGCAATTATTTGGGAATCACCCAAAACGTGAGGAGGGTGCATCTGCTTAGGAGAAGTTGCATATAAAGCGAGTCCAGGCAGAGGAGGACAGGGAAGAAGAAGGTGGGCACTGGAGCATGAAATGTCCAGCACCGCCAGTGCCGGGGTACAGCCACAGTACAGCCAGCTCACACATCCCATGCTCCCCGGTGTCACTGTTAACAGCAATCCTTGTCTTCATGAGACAGAGCTAGACTGCAACATTTAAAGGAGTTTTTGTTGATAATTAAAGATAAGGATTAGCACTACAACCGAGATGACCCTTTCCAAACTGTATTCCTAAGCCTGAGGTCCTTCAGCTGCATCATTCAGAGGCGACAAGTACCTCCTGCTGCTGCTACTTACTGGGAATTTTACTTTAAAATGAAGCGAGTTGTGAAGGGCTTGCATGAGTATTCCCTAATTAGCTAGCAGAAGGTCGGGGAGGTGGACAGCCAGTCCTTGTGCCAAGGCGCCGCGTGGGACCACGAGCCCCAGCCGCGCTCCTGCAGCCCTGCCTGGGCAGAGTCCCCAACTCTGCCAACCACCTGACTCGCTCCTCCCAAACATCATCCCTACCTCGGAATACCTGTGGCTTTTCTTATTCTCCTCCAGTTGCTCAAAGCTACTTGAACTGATAGCGTGTTTCCAGGGGAGCTGAATGGTGGCTGATGACATGGGAGTTTTAAAGTTAAAAAAAGGAAAAAAGCAACCAGAAATACCTTATTTGAAAAAGGAAAAAAAAAAAATGACAACAAGCTGAGTGGTGTGGTTGACACGCCAGAGGGACAGGATGCCGTCCAGAGGGACGTGGACAAGCTCAAGAAGTGGGTCCGTGTGAAACGCATGAGATTCAACAAGGCCAGGTGCACAGTCCTGCACCTGGGTCGGGGCAACCCCCGGTATCACTACAGGCTGGGGGATGAAGGGATTGAGAGCAGTCCTGCCGAGAAGGACTTGGGGGTACTGGTGGGTGAAAAGTTGGACATGAGCCAGCAATGTGCGCTCACAGCCCAGAAGACCAGTCGTATCCTGGGCTGCATCACAAGAAGCGTGGCCAGCAGGTTGAGGGAGGTGATTCTGTCCCTCTACTCTGCTCTGGTGAGACCCCACCTGGAGTGCTGTGTTCAGCGCTGGGGCCCCCAACATAAGAAGGATATGGACCTGCTGGAGCAGGTCCAGAGGAGGACACAAAAATGGTCAGAGGGCTGGAACACCTCTCCTGTGAAGAAAGGCTGAGAGAGTTGGGGTTGTTCAGCCTAGAGAAGAGAAGCCTTTGGGAAGACTTTATTGCAGCCTTTCAGTACTTAAAGGGGGCTTATAAGAAAGATGGGGACAAACTTTTTAGCAGGGCCTGTTGCGACAGGACAAGGGGTAATGGTTTTAAACTAAAAAAGAGTAGATTTAGACTAGATATAAGGAAGAAATGTTTTACGCTGAGGGTGGTGAAGCACTGCAACAGGTTGCCCAGAGAGATGATAGACGCCCCATCCCTGGAAACCTTCAAGGTCAGGTTGGACGGGGCTCTGAGCAACCTGATCTAGTTGAAGATGTCCCTGCTCATTGCAGGGGGGTTGGTCTAGATGACCTTTAGAGGTCCCTTCCAACCCAAACCATTATATGATTTATCATAGAGAAAAAACTATTAAAAATTATTATGACAGGAAATGAAGAACGAGTCATTTAGTGCGATGATGTTTTTAAAAATAACAGTACTGGTTTAACGTCAGCCCCAAGTCTGGAAAATAGGATTGAAAATGGATTGAGGAGCACCTGGGACAGCAGGAGGATCTATAAGAAATAAATGAATGAGATAATACCTTTGTAGCACAACAACGTATAATACGTCCTGCCATCATAGGCAGAGTGAAGTAGCAGGTTGTGTTACACATGACGGGGAGAGGAATGGTCAGCTCCTTTTTTTTTTTTCCCTGTATCTGCACATGCATGTGTGCAGGAAGAGAGAGCAACTCACTTAGGCAGAGGTACCAAAGAAGACATAACGGGGATGTCCAGTGCCCCAGTGCCATCAGCTGGATGTTTCTGTCTTGCCCAGCCAGCAAGGAGGGGAGCAGGGCTGTACGCAGTGGCTGGGGGGGTCAGCCCAGGCTGGGGGACAGGCACAGCCAGCACTCCACTCTGCTATTCCACACCTGCGCCTTGGCTTGGGATTTCCCCATCGCTGTAATGATGATGCAGCAATGTTTATTAAAACAATACATTTGCTTTTTTGTGTCTGAATCTAATTAGAAATTTAGTTAGCTTTATGTTTGGGTGTAAACCGCTCTGTTTTGTATTCTCAAGACTGCATTTCAGAAACACACGTGCCATTACCCCCACAGGCTGGGTCTGACTCACCGGGAGGGCTCCTCACTGCAGCCTGGGAGAGATCGGGGACGTGCGTTTTCCGAACATTAGTTTGCAAATGGACCCTGAAGTGTTGGTTATGTCCCATAAAACCCTAAATAGACCAAAGAGATTTAGGTGAGGAATGTGTCCCTGCTCAGCCCCGCAGGGAGGCCACGAAGGGTACTTCCTGCACAGCTTCAGGGAGAGGGGCATCAGTAGGCGATGAGCTGAGTTCCTCTTTCAGTCATTATTTTAATGCTTTGGGGATTTTACGGTACTTATCAATACTGTGTTGGAGAACCTATAGTCACTGGTAAGTATATTTAATATAAAAGCACCTAGACTGCTCTAATTTGGGCTGGAATAGCAAGGATTAGCATTACTACACTTACCAGTATTGCTGGGAATATTATTCCTAAAACACCTCACACCATTTGCCTTGAGGCACTGCTTGCACTGGCCTCTCTCCCGTGGTGCTGCATTATTTTTCATCCTGAGCAGGCAGGATGCGTGTGTCCCATCCGAAATAATTTTCACGAGTGAAGGCAGGCACAGGCTGTTTCAGATCTGATTTTGGCTTTCTCTAATCAGCTTGTTGGAGTTTTACTTGTTTAAAGCCATGACCAAGAGTACTTCAGATCCAATTTTCATGATATCTAAACTGGCAAGGGGATTAGAGGCTTGAGTACAATTTTCGCCTATTGCTAATGACAATGCAGGACATCGTTTAGCTCTACTCTGAAGTATAATTGCTGCTCTTTATTTCCACAGGTGCGCTGACCCAGAATTACCCCTTGCTACCCACTCCCACTCAAGGAGAGTGGAAGCCACCTCTTCCCCGCAGCTCCAGCTCTTGGGTGATGTGGCAGTGAACCAGAGACCGCTTCCAGCCCCCCGGCTCAACAGCGAGTTTAATTCTGCAGGGTGCACACGCACATATTTTGTCTTTATTGCACCTTTTCTGAATAATTTTAAATTCTAAATCTCTATAAAACTACTTTATTCTCATTTCCCAACACAATTTCCCCTTGCTTTTGCTTCAGGAAATCCCTTTCTCTGCTCCGTCCTGACATCTGGCTCAAATTTCCCAGGGTTTGCACCGCCATCACCACCAACAGCCCTCTGGGCTCCTTGTCGCAGCGTCAGATAAGCGTGGCTTTAGAAAGCTGAGATGCTTTTAGGAGCTATTCTGGTGATTTTGATCTTACCATTTGCAAAAACATTCTGTAAGCACAAAGAGCAGATTAGCCAAATGATTTTGCTGTCACCCTTCTCTCGGTCTGCACTTGGCTCCTGCTCTGGGTGTGCACAGGCAGGTTTGCTTCCAAAGGTGGGAGCAGAGAGGCATCTTGTGTTGCTGGGCTTTTTTGTTGGTTTTTGGGGTTTTATTTGTTAAGAGGCTGCTGCATATGGCACTTGATCAGAAGTGTGAACTGAGCTATGCTTATGCCAGTTTGCCAGGTAGTCAGGCCAAATTTGGGGCTTTATGTTCCACCCATTTTACTCAGACCTCACTGATGACAGTAGGAGCTGTGCATGCAAATTGTGACAAGATATGACCTCCATCAAGAATGATTGCTAGCTATAATTGCCCAAGCAAAAATATAAGCAGTCAAGCTTAAAGTGCTCTGAAAGAAGTGCTGGGCCTGTCACGGCCCAGCAGTACAATCCCATTAGGTTGTAATAAAACCACATGGCTGGGACATCTTCTTTTAACTTCTCTGTAATGCTGTTTCTTTCTCTGAGGATGCAAAAGAAAAGCACTTTTATTGCCAGATAGGATTCCTGCAAGTTAATTCTTCCTGCCTCAGGTGGGAAGAAATCCCATTTTCAATTGAAGCTTATTTATGTTAATTCTGGGGTTTGGATTTTTTAAAATAGCAATTTCTTGTAGCCATCAGCTAGCGTTTGCAAACTAGGGTGCCTCAAGTCAGGTACCTCAGATCTATGTTTATCATATACTGACTTGTCTTTTCAAGGCAAAATAAATAGTTACCAAAGTACTTCTTTATGACACTGGAAATGCATGAAATGGTCTTTCTGCAGTTACATTCAGACCAACAAATTTTACAAGTGAATTTTTCTAAATACCATTTGGTTTCTCAAATGTTTTAAATGGAAAATGAAAAGCTGCTGAATATCGATAAAGAAAAAAGGAAAGCAAAGCAAGAAAGGTGTTAAACTGAAGAGTCCTGCGTGCACAGGGCTTGGCTATCTCCTCCTGTGAAGAAGCCGTCTTCAGCTCTGCCGTACTCAGACCAAACAACGTGCTGTAAGATGTGGGGCAAGCAGGCTCTAGCACCTATGCCAGCCGTGCCCTGAGCAGGAATGGCTCAGAAAGAAAAAGCTCATACTTTATTTGCAGTAAAAATTTTACATTTTATATTTTACAATCATTCAGGTTTGTTCTTTTCTCCCCTAAAATGAGAATTTTTAAAAATTTATTTTCTGATTTTTTATTATCTTTTTCTGTTTTCACTCCTATAGCTGAAAACAGGGAAAGGACAAGCTGTTAAACTCATCTGCCTCTGTTCTTTAGGAAAGAGATGTTCCCAGGATAGCACAACACACGGAGAAAAGGAAATACAGAATAATACAGAATTTGCACATTTGCCATGTTTGTGTGGCCATTTAACAGCATAATTTGCATGAATATAATTTGATCATGAGGAAATATCTTTGACTAGTACACATGCAACTTCATTTTGCTAAAGGTTTTGTGCAGTCTGCAGGAATGCGTCTTAACTTTGCAGCAAGGACAGATTCATTCTACACCATGCCCCCATCCCTTCCTGGAAATGGATTAATGTTGTGACATTTTCTCTTCTTGCTACAATTTTTGTCACTGCAATGAGGTATCTGGGATTGTATTGTCTCATTTTCACATTGCCATGCCATGATCTGTTGACCTTTTTAATATTCGGTATTTTGAATGGTTGACCATTGCACTCCTCCTCTTCTTATTAAAAAGGGAGCCTAACCTGTTGCAAAGGACTGAGGTGACCAGCCAATTGAAATGAAAAATTCTGAAAAGGTCAGATTAGTGCAGCATTCCATATTTTTCACAAAATGTATTAGATATTGAAATTCATATGCCTCCTCTCCGTGACAAAGACTGTTCCAGCAGCAAAAATAAAAATAGGTACAACATCAATCTAGTGTTATGCTAACAGCAGTGCTAGAAAAATTGTGGGACTGTATAATTTATCCCATTGTTATTATGGTTTTTAGCTTCTGCTCCTCTTTGGATGGATTATTACAGAAATGTAGCAGAAAGCTTAATTTACATTTGATTCAGGAATCTATTTATGGTGCTGTTCAGGCTCCTGGCATTTTTGAGAGACTCCTCAGCTCTACGCTGTCTCTAGATAAAAAGGTAAAACTCATTCAAATAAGAAACATACAGTTTTTCTGCTTCTTCAGCAACTTTAGAAACATTTTCAACACCGTATCTGCATCAACATTACCATTATCGATGGGCATCTGCTACTCATTGTGCCACGCATAAACAGCACATTTAAGCCCAGTTTAGCATATTCAGCGCTGCTGCTGTGCAGGAAAGGAGAGCGAAGGCAGATAGCAATGAGCGCTCGGTTTGAATCAAACCTGAACTGATGCCATTTCGGAGCCCAGCGCCGCGGCAGAGCTGCGGAGAGCGCTGAGTCAGCGTGCCGCGCAGTGGTGAGTGTGCTGCTTCTGCAAACTGCACACCCATCCACCTTAGCACGGGTGACTTTGAATCTCACCGAGACGGGGGGCTTCGTGCAGACCCAGCTTGTGTACACATCTCTTAGCAAGGTGAACGGCCTGGCTGAATCACTCAATTACTTCAGCGCTTAATCAGAAGTGAGGATTTGTGCTTCATGGACATTCCCAGTACTTCCAAACTTGCTTTAAGGGTTCCAGGAAAAACAGAGATCCTAAAAATATTACTTGGATTATCATTTTTCCCCCCTATGATCAAACATTAGTCTCCATTTTTTGTCTGGGTTTTGTATTCAGTTTTTTTATTTATCATTATTTAATGACATACCAGGACTATTACTTTTGTGCTCTTAGTGGTTTAAAAGTAAATAAAGTAAATTACAAATCAAAAGATAATTGCAAGTATGCTGTCACATGTTCTCTAGTATGGCCTGTTAGCTACAGCAAGTTTCTGGTAGTTGGTTGAACTAGTTCATATCATTTTTTCAGATCTGTTTGAAAAAGAGCAATGAGTTTTGCTTGTTTCTTTAACTCTTCCAAGGCAGCAGTTACAATGCTAATTACGATCCAGGTGGTTTGCTGTGCTCTGTAGAAATGATCCCAGCCAAAGACAAGTCAGGGTCAAACCCCTGGTGTGGCAGGTGGTTTAGAAATAAGAACACAATGAATAAATATTATTACCATTTAAATTTGTCAGTTTATCAATACTATTACCTGTTACTCATAACAAATGACAGCCAGCTCAAATTTCACTTTTTGTTTTTCCTTCTTCACATAACCAATTTACATATTGGTTTACACATTGCCTTTGGAGGTTATGCACTGAAGGCAAAGTTGGCTGTAAGGCATCAATTTTTCCAGCCTCTTAGACAGAAATAACAGGCCTGAGTCAATTTGCAACCTAACTATTTAGGAAAAAGTGGAAGAATTATTCTTTGATAAGAGTTTCTTTTGCTATTATAGCATATGTTTTTTCCTGTCAAAATTACCTGTTCAACACAAGGGAACAATGTGCCCGCTGTGCAAAGGCAGAGTTCCCCGGTGGCCCCTCCAGCCCAATGGGTGCAGGCTGTGTCACTGCCTGTCACACGGAGTCCCCGCTGTCCCACGGTGACTCGTCCTCACAAGCTCTGCAAGCGGCAAGCTGCAACAGCTCCGACAGCTGGTTACCTCTGGCTGGGCCGGTGTTCACTGTCACCAGCTTCAGCCTATTCCACACTTCCCCTCACCCCTTTTACTTCATTAAGGCTGTCATAAAGCTGATTTTATTGGCTAAATCCTTTTACACACGCCGAGCTCTTATTTATTACTCTGCCACCAATGTCATTCAAAGGCTTTTGCTCATCAAAAGGTCTGATGTTCCCCAAAGCTGATGAACATCATCCAAATCTCCCTTTTTGTAGGGCGCATAGTCAGCTTCTCTCCAAATAGCAGAAATATTACAGCCAGATTTTCAAAACTCTTTATTCCTCTCCTCCCTCCTTCTCCCAAGACTTTTGCTGGAAAGGAAGAGAAATTATGCACTGTGAGCAGACAGAAAAAAACCAAATCTCTGACAGAAATTATTTCTGAAAATATTTCTGAAATTAACGTAATAAAGAACTAATATATCAGGTGTTTAAACAGATGCAGCTATCCAATAAAATTGGATTGCAATGGCACTAGCTCCCTAAAGGGCAGTTTTAAGGTTGCGTCATTTCCCTGTACAGGGCTTGCTATATTGAGTACATAGTATATCTATTTTCTAAGGTACAGTTAATTTTTACAGGCCTAAAAAATAAATTACACTCATCATTTCAATGACTGCAGATGACTAGAGTGAAGATCCCTGCAAGTCAAAGCTGCTGCCAGAACAGTGACCACAGTGTGCTTCATCTCTCACTTAGATCTCCATTGTAAAGGTTTATCTTATTTCCATTTGTATTTTCCTAATGAAACAAATCTCAGCCTCATCTGGATTTCCCAGTGGAAACTGACTTCAATAAAATCTTTAAAACCCAGAGCGCAGCTCCACGTTGGCGGGCAGCTCTGCTGGGCACGGACGGGGATGGTCCCTGCAGGGGGCTGTGCCAGGGGATGCCAGGCACCTGCGGGGAGATGTGCCCCATGCCGGAGCGGGGACAGCCCAGCTGCAGGGGGTTACACTGCAGTCAGCACCTACAGTCCCTCTAGAGGAACAACCAAACTGCTCATTAGAACCATCAAATGCACCAGGCTGCAGGAGGGTACCTGCAGGAGGAACCACGTGAAGCACAGCTGAAACACGTCGTGTAATTACTCCTCTGCTTTGGAGCATTTGTGGCACCAGGCAATAAAGTTTAAGAGTTTGTAATAGGTTCTGAAAAAGTTGCCCTGATTTTCAAAGGTCTTATTGCTCTAACACCAGACACGTCTGCTTGTTTTAGATTAAAATATATAATGTTAAAGGGAATATGAAACTCCGGAAAGCTCCTATAAAATAGAGTTCCTATAAAAGTTCCTATGTAATAGTTATAGAAAATATAGAGATGGCCACAGGTCCATTTAACATTATGCCTGTACTTGAGGAAAAAAACCAATGAGAATAAATTCAAGCCTTATGAAATATTTTATTTTTATGCTAAAGGCCTCACTTCTCCAGAATTATATTTGTTTATGACCATCAGTAAGAAGCTTCAATCAGCTTCTCCAAAGCTGGAGAAGGACCAGCATGAACGTTCAGACCTTTGATGGGTTATGTGGATGGCGCTGAAGGTAAGTGAGCATGACAGGAGCCGATGACCCACCTCTTTTGTGGACCTCCAACACAATTTCCAAACCTACTGGGAATGAGGCACCTGCATTTGTGTTTAGAGGAACTGCTGCTGTTAACAGGTGTCGATTAAGCCCTATTTGAATTACTTTGCAATTTTTCTACTCTAGCCCAGCACCTTCTGTAATAGTACCGTCTGTAAAAACTTGTATATTTATTACCTCTTTTCTAACAAGATCACATAACTGGCCTGAGCTAAAGAACAATGGGTTTAAAAAGATCACTGGAGCATGTTAATCAGTTAAAATGCTTTTGTGCTGCAAGAAGCAATGTACACTGCATGCACCTGAGTGATTCAGTACACAGTTCTCCAAGACACATCTTTTAACCTTAATTTTCATTTTATTATTTAAATGCCTTCAGCATTTTCATTCCATCACCCTTTACCATGTCTCCTTGTTACAAGAAAATGATTTTTCACTTATCCTTTCAAATGAATAAATGTGGGGTCTCTTTCTTCAGTAGAGGTGATCTCTGAAATCAGTTTTATCTGCATCTCCCAGGGTCTAAGTCGAAGAGGAGCTTTGCCAGCTGGCACAGGGACCACAGGGTCTGCCTGTTGTTGGCAGCAAACACTTTGGCTAATTTCTGCAAAACAACATCAGTTAATGTGATGATTTCTGAAGCTACCTGCATCCTCAGTTTCTGTATATCCATACCAAACAATGCATATCCCTACCAATTAAAAAAATTGTGTCACAGTGACACACTGACGATCACACTGCCATGTCCCCAGCCCCATCCCACGCTGCCCTGGGAGAGGCGCCGGGCTCCCTGCCCCTGGAAAGGGTTGTACATGGCACACAGCGGTGCTCTTTAGCAGTTATTTCTGCAGGCAAGAGACACAGCACTTGAAATGGTTAATTCACTTTCCATAATCATACTTCACATCACACAAGTCTGATTAGCATAAGGAAATGCAGAAGAAATCAAAATACGGAGAAGAATTTTCTAAGAAACAGATTTTCTCTTCCCTTAGGAATTAAAGAATGATAAAAAAAAGCCCCACAATAACAATGCTACAATCACCCCTACACACAGTTTATTGTTCAGTAATAGTGCTCACAAGAGTCGGCGATATATTTCATCTTTTTCTCTGGCACGGGTGAATTTCTTAATAGGATGTAAGCTCAAGTCCCAATAGCAGATAAAACAGACTAACCAGGTGTTTGTTTTTTTTTTTCTTTGACACCCTTTCCAATTATATTTTAAAATCTTCTTTGGATTCATTATATTCTGTAATCCTGCCAATTTGCATCATTTACTGTGATGCCTTCCCTTCGGAAGCAGCAATCCCTTACACATTCACCACCCTGTCAAATTTACAGAACACGGAAATGTTCAGATAATCTCTCTGAAATGGTTTCCTAGGCATTTGGTAGCCCATTTTATTTTTCTTGTACTCAACAGAGTGATCAGGAAGAAACATCAATAAAACGTCATTGCACAAAAGCATCTCAAAGAGGTTGTAATTATTTATTATCTGGGCTTCATTGTACTCACACCCTACCCCTGTTATGGGAAATTACCTCTGCTTTGATGTACACACTTTGATAAATGAAGTGCAGTAAATCAGACCCGAGAACGACACTGGCTGTGCTTCGCAAGACACAGGCCAGTTAATAAAGATCACTCAGTTCTAATTGCAGATGATTTCATGAGGCTTCATAACCCATTCCTCCAAATACACTACCTGGGAGATGTTAAAATCAGAATTTTATTTTATTGAGCTACTGTTGCAATTCAGCCATAGCAATTAATGACTTGCAAAACAGCAATATTAATTTAGTGTTGATGGCTACTACCAACCCTAACTGTTTAAGGTTAAAATGAAATTAAACACCTTAATAGATTGGAAAGAAAAGTTTAAAATGCAATTGACAACCTGCAAGTTCCCTAATGCCAAACACAAATTATGGGCATGACCTCTTTCTCTTTCTATTAATTCAATACTGAGCTTAAAACACAGTACTGGTAAACATTTCGGAAGTCACTTCAACGCAAATACCGAGTGGACTGTCTAGAGGTAAGAGTCAAGAAAGCAAATGACCGCTGCACCTTTCAGGCTCGATGTGGTTTATGCCAGTTTCACATTTGGTGTTTTAATGGTACCTAGGTCACGTTTCATACATTTTATTAATGTACCTGCTAAACTACTGGAGTGTGGCAGGCAATCACAAACTAGATGAAATATTTACCATTTGCTTTTTAGATTGGAGATGAGGAAAAAAACCACTTTATTCCACTCATGTGGTTCATCCCAACCATTTCCACCCTTGGGTGCCGTGGCACAAGAGGTACAGGGCAAAACCCCAAAATCACAATGTAGTTCTGGATGGTCCTTCAAGCAAAGGACGAATTACTACTCTGTGCGTGAGACAACACCACCTCTGTCTCCAGGGCTGGCCAAGCCTCTGGGTTTTGAGGAACAGCTTTCAAGCAGATAGGATTTTTTTTTTCCCGCAGTAACTTTCTAGGACAAGGGTTTTATAGAAGCAAGGAGTTAGATGAACTTCTAATTGCTTCAAATGTCATAAAAAAAATGCAATACATCCTTTTGCTTATAGTCTTTGCTTTTTGATTGCTTTCTGCCTTTTAAGACAACAGAATAATCTTGACATTTTTAAAAGAATGTTCATAAATAGAGTGTCCTGGTTTTGGTAGGGATAGAGTTAATTTCCTTCCTAGTAGCTGGTACAGTGCTGTGTTTTGGATTTAGGGTGAGAACAATGTTGATAACTCACCAATGTTTTAGTTGTTGCTAGGTAATGCTTACACTAGTCAGGGACTTTTCAGCTTCCCATGCTCTACCGACTGAGAAGGCTGGAGGTGCACAAGAAGCTGGGAGGGGGCACAGCCGGGACAGCTGACCCCAACTGGCCAAAGGGATATTCCATACCATGTGACGTCATGCTCAGTATATAAAGCTGGGGGAAGAAGAAGGAAGGGGGGGGACGTTCAGAGTGATGGCGTTTGTCTTCCCAAGTAACCGTTATGCGTGATGGAGCCCTGCTTTCCTGGAGGTGGCTGAACACCTGCCTGCCCATGGGAAGTAGTGAATGAATTCCTTGTTTTGCTTTGCTTGCGTGCGTGGCTTTTGCTTTACCTATTAAACTGTCTTTTTCTCAACCCACGAGTTTTCTCACTTTTACCCTTCTGATTCTCTGCCCCATCCCACTGTGGGGGAGTGAGCGAGTGGCTGTGTGGTGCTTAGTTGCCGGCTGAGGTTAAACCACAACAATAGAGTTAAGATGATGAATCACGGCATCACAAAAGTTGAATTTCATACTTGTAAAACACCGTTACAATGGCAGTAGTTACCTATAAACATCAAAAGAACATTTAGCCTTTTAGAAGCCATGTATGAACATTAGCCAGCTAATCCTGAACATTTAGTTTTGCTCTTTACTATTATCTATGCAGGGTTAGGATGATCAGAAACTGGAAAGCCCAGTTATTCTGCATGACTGCACCTAGGACGGTGCACAGGACGGGAGGTCATCAGCACACCCTTGATGTCCCAGAGAGAAGATACTTGAGTTTCATGAAGAAAATGGTAGGTCAGAGATGACTGAAGACAAAGAGACAACAGGGAAAGATGAGAAGGAGAACTTTTTTCTGTAAAATGAGGGTGAGCATCCAAAAAACGTCCCTACATGATTAAGGCCAGCAATGCTAAAACAGTTTCCACTGTTTGTAACCAATGCCAATACTTTTTTCAAAGGGTGCTGTTGTAACCTGTGCCTGATTCTGGCACCAGGGACCCCTTGCTCCCGGCTTTGCCCCCTCACACGAAGGTGGGCATGGCAGCCGCCAGGGAACAGCTCCCAGCCTGGCTGCATCCATCCCTCCCATGACCTAAAAGCCCAGCTATTCTTATTTTTAGGAAAGAAATGTTCTTAAAGAAAAAATACATTTCTGCTTAAAACCATGAATACCAACGTGGTTATTCCTTTCACAAAATGAAGACAGAACGAGAGTTTGTTGTCCTCCCCTCATGGCAGTTCAGGTCTAAAAGCTACACAAGCTGGTGAGTCACAGCCAACACCGAAGACCTCAGACTACACAGGGTCAAATGGGGGTCCTGATAATACCCATTGTGCCCCCAAACAGCAAGCCTCACAAAAGCACAGACATGTGGCTGTCAGCAGGCGTCGCTGTTTCATTTATGCAACAAGAGTTTATCACAGATTATTTAGGAAAAAGGCAGATTAAGACATGCTGTACTTCGTAAGGGCTTAGTGTGCTAGGTGCATAGGTGAATAAGGCCACTGTTACTCTGCTAACCATCCGTGTGCATTCATTACTACCTAATCAGCTTGTCTGTAAGCAACCCATATGACACCACTGTTTTCCCAATCCTTGCCAGGACCATCATTCATCCTGTGCCCATCCCCAGCATCCCAGCCACGTCCAGGACCCCGCTGTGCTGCATGCTCTACCCTGTGACAAAAAGGTGGACCATAAACTCCCGAGGACAAGGTCAGAGCACAAATTGAGATACAGCAGATGGGCATGACCGACAGGCAACAAAAGAGATTATCACAATTAGCGTAGTCAGCGGCAGCTAGTCAAGAAACACTACCCAAACACTTCAAACCAAGAAAATAGCCACAGCAATGTTGCCCTGGGGACACCTGATTTTGGAGTCATCCGAGCCCCTTCTCCTTTCTATCGCATCTCCCCAGACATATACAATTCTGGCAGTCAAGTACTTCTTACATTTCGGGAAGCTATTGTTTTCAGTGAGTGCCCAGCCCCCTTCCCCTCATCATCCCCAAGTAGGTAACTGGAAATGTAGATAATTATAGGAAAAGGTTTTCAAACACACACATTTCCTAACTGACACATGCTCAGCTCTTGATGTGTTCTGTGCCTGTTCTCATTAAATTTTATACACAGGAAACCTGAACAAAAAGCTTGTGCAGTGTTAGGGAACAATGATTCCTTTCTGCAAGTAAAGAGGAGATTTATGGAGAAAATCACTTGAATCTGACAGTCACTGACATCAGTTCTTAGTTCATGAAAAGTGAGTGGGACCTGATGGATCCTCTTTTCATCAGAAAGCTCCTGTTTTTCTTGTCTTGGCTTAGAGTGGGAAGTGAATAATGAGCATGTTGATGATTAAAAATATCTTACCTTTTACTTTAGCCAAAATTCTTTGCACTTATGACATGAATCATTAAAAAAAATTCTGATTACATACCCTAAAGCTTTTCATTAAAGCATATTTTTTCAAGCACCTTTTCTGGAAAAAAAAAAAAATCTATTCTGTAAGAGCTGCAGCTCACAGCAGGGGAACACAAAAGAGGCTGATTTTGAAAATATGACCTCCTCCTGCGCCCAAGCGAGGTGAAGCATCCACACCTGTGCATCTGCTGCCACGCAGCATCACCACCAGCACACAGATGGGAGCGACACCTACAACTAGCGCTAGAGTGTTTGTCCAGAGAGCTGTTCACTTACATTTAATGCCTGCTTGATGCATGATCTTCCCTCCTTCCATTAACAATATATATCTCAGCTCACTGCAAAGGGTACTTGTGGGACAGGGCTATGAGTGAGGAAGTTGCCTCTAACAAATCTTCTCCTTCAGAACAGAGCACCTGAAGATTACACTTCCAAATGCCACCTTGGTGAGCAGCACTGCTCAATTTCCTAGGTGCATGAGAGCTTTATTCCACCTTCTTCTGAAGCACCAGTTAAAGCCCTGACAGGAGCAGGCAACTGCTTTGGTACCCTATGGAAAATCCTCTCCTCACAAATAGATGGTGGAACAGACACAGGAACCCAATGCTTTCTAGTGATCCTTCCAGCCTTTTCCCAATTAAATAAAGGTCAGCTTCAGAGGCCAGACAGGTAGAGGTTGAATGGGAAGACAAATCAAAGCACACCGTTTTCAGCATGCTGATTCCTCCCCATTTATTTCTGTCTGGTTTCCATACAGTTTACTCTAAGCATGGACAGAAAGACAGCCACGTCAAAAGAGAGTTGTTTGTTAGAACAGTATCGGAAAGGTTGATGTTGCTGGGTTAGGTTTTCTGACTTCATTCCTATAAATAGGTTTTTGCAAGGGGAGATTCATTCCTCCCCCCCCCCCCACTCCATTATATGGAAAAAATGTGCATGTATTATTTGGATTTTTCTTAAATGACATTGTAGCAAAAATAAATTTCTCCAGTGCATTCCTGGGTAGATTTGACTGGAGCTCAAAACACTACCCCATTTTTTTATGTGAAAACCCACTTAAAACTGATTTTGAAAGGGTGTGTTTGGGGAGGAGAGTCCAAGCTGGGCACTCCAGATCAGCAGTACCATATGAAGCATGAGCATTAGCTTTAAAAGTCAAAGCAACCCCCACCCATAGAGAAGAGAGCAAGGAGGAAGGAAGGAAAGTATCACTTATGGTCTTGAACCCATTTTCTTTCTTGAACTCTCTTTATAGCCAGGAGTGACTTTTTAAAGTTTCTAGTCACCACACACTCATCAGAATCACGATTTCACCTCTCTTCTACCCCAGTCACTACCAGATACCACACATACCACCACACCAGCAGCCGTAGTCTCTTAGACCAACTTCTCCTGTAACATTTGGGGACTTTTGTGATGCTAAAGAGATTTTGGGGTGTCCCTGGGAAAACTTTGACCTTGACAGAAACCATATATCAGACTGATTAAAGACTGCAGTTCCCAGGAGCACTGGCTGGTCCTGGATCCAGGGGATGGGTTGGCAGGGAGGGGGCTGCCACTGTCCAGCTGGCCTCGGGTATCCAGCAACGTGCCAACAGGACCTGCAGGGAGGAGAGCATGCTGGCAGGTTTATGTATTTCTTTACACTTGATAGCTGTAAGTTTATACAGCAGGAAAAGAAATCAAAAGAACTGACATTGTAGAAGATTTTAACTTTTCTGGTTTGACACCTTGGTTTCAAAGTCACTAGAATTATTTAAAATTCAAATAGAGGGAATCAGTCCTTTTGATCACAGTATATTCAAATGGTATTGTCCTTAAATCACACCTGCTTGTGGCAAATACACATTTTGTCAGTTTGCAGTATGCGAAGAATATATATATACACATACATTTTTTATGTCCGTGTGTTTATGTGTAGCAATCCTTCTGCAGAGAGCCTTAATTTGCCTGTAATCCATGAATGAATGCTATGTATTGGAAATAGAAGAGATTTCAGGTGTGCTAACAGTCTTCTGCACTTAAGCAGCCCTTGCAGACACTACCATCATGGGAGTTCTGCTTGGTTGAGACCATGCCACCGCCCTGGAGCCCAATGGGAGGACACAGCTACCCCCATGCTTGTGCATGGCTGTGCCCAAGGGGATGAACATCGCAGACCTGCATCTACAGCATCCACTGAGATGCAGAACTCCTCCTGTCCCCCTTGATTGCCTTGTGACAGGCCTCATCTGTCAAGAAATAATTAACCTCTGTCCCTTTACCTTGAGAGTGAAACACTTGCAACCATCCCCGCTTCATCTGCAGCCAGAGACTGGGTGGTTAATTGGTATTTTCCTTTGGTTTTACATGAGAAGCTTTTCAACAATTTTGTGAAATATTTTAGCTCAACCAGGAGAGAGAATGTATAATTTATTTTGTTACTTGATAGAATGAGTTGTTCTTAGCTTGCTGTGGCAGTATAAACTGAATGCAATATTTTCTAAAGTGTCCTTTTTCCATGAGATTAGTAAATTTAATTTGAAATTCTGTATTCACAAGTAGTGCACTGGCTGAAGGCAAGCTGTAGAACAGATGATAAAGGTTATTACATTTTTTAAATTATATTTTAAAGATGTTTAATAACTGTGGAGAAAAGACTTTTATGAAAATGGAAATTGGCAGATTAAAGAATGAGTTACACAAAGTTATTTTAAAAACACATGAAGTTACTTTTCCTATCACCCCTTAAAGGGCCAAGGTCTTGTTCTCAAGACCAAAACTCTAATTTGGACCAGGATTTAGCTGAATCCAGAATTATATTCTATAAATTGATCCTAAATGCAGATATAAAACATACAATGGTTATTGATGGTCAGCAATTTTCAAACACAGTTTTAAGACTTTTTTCCTCTTCACCAATATTAAAATTCAAGTTGGGTTCAAAGCATGGGGGATATTTTTCTGACTTATGTTCAAACCAGAAGTTAAGCTTCTCAGAGCTAAATTCTGCTTTGATCTTGAGGCAGCAATGTAAACAGGGGCAAAAGCTAATTCCATGCTGGGAATTTACAACATGATCATGCAATTTTCAAATAAGTGGAAGTTTTCTGTGAGTATGAATTAGGGTAGGACGGAGCCTGTGGGGGTTTCAGAACATAAAATAGAGCCCACCCACTCCTCCATAGGCTTCTGCTGCTCCTGAAAAGAATAAATTCAAGTAAAAGCTCGTGTTTTCTGCTGAAGTCAGCAGGTGCAACTAAAACCACAAAGGAATAGATCGTGCTTCATAAGGCAACATGTTGGTTTTTCACCCTATTTTCAAAACACTTCCCTCTTGCCTTTGAGAATAAATGATAACAGGGAATAAATGACAAGAGAAACTCTTAGCTTCCCACAAGGAGGTAATCTAATAAAGCACACGTTGCTGGTGCTCACCTCATCACCGGTGCATGGGTGCTCAGATAGCACGCCCACCACAAGCACTGACACAAGCAGCACCTGTGCCAACCTGGACACACCAGCCTTTCCCATCAGGTCTGAGCCCACCACAAACCTCCCCATTACCCATGCCCCATTACTGTGTTCTTTGTCACTGTCAGTCTGCCCCCCGAAATCATATGACATGAATTTATAGCCTACAAGAGAAGAAATGTGCATTTTTTTGGTGAAATCTTGTCCCAGAACATATCGGGTACCCTGTCTACTAGAAAACTCCTGTCTATTAGAAAACTCCTATGTTTTCTGATAAAGCTCCTAGTGTTTAATTATGCGAGTAACTCAAAGAATTATGTGCTTTGTAGCATATCAGTATCTGCTCAACACCCCTAGCCCCCAAAACCAAGATGACTACAAGGAAATCAATGGCTTCAAGGCCAGGTTGGATGGGGCTTTGAGCAACCTGGTCTAGTGGAAGGTGTCCCTGCCTATGACAGTGAGGTTGGAACTAGATGATCTTTAAGGTACCTTCCAATCCAAACCATTTTATGATTCTATGACAGGCAAGATGAAGTGGGGACTTTACCCTCCTAAAATATAAAAGCTGTTTTTAAGACGGTGGTCTCCAAAGGAAAGCACCTGCTCAATCTGGAAAATCAACCTAACTAGTTGAACCTAAAGAACTAGTCACAAACATGTGCATCCCACATATTCTGTAACTTTATAAATTGTACTTTGGAATTTACATAAATTTCCATTTTCTTGGTCAACTTTATAGTACACATTAAGCTTAAATTATAGTTTCTACTTCTAGCATTGTCTAAGCCAAATGCTGTTATCAATAGATTCATATAATTACCACTTTCTTCTCTAATTATTTGGGGGAGTAAGGTACAGCAAACAGGATACTTTTAAGTGATAATACAAAACATTTTCTACTTGTCTGCACCAAACTCAAAAAGGTCATATGAAGGTTTTACAACTAAACTCAATTAAGGAATAAAATTCACAAATAGCTCCTCTGAGAATCCACTGATGTAATCATCTTTAACATCTAGAAATCAGCTTGCACTGGGGGAGGAGAGAGCTCTGCAGCCTTTGGGTGAAGGAGAGAACGTACCCTTATTCTCAGTCTTGCAATGGCCAAGACTGCAGCCTTGCCTTCCTCATGGGGACCACTCCTCCACGTGTGCAGGAAGGCACTGGAGGGGGCCCATCATCCTGCTCACCACAGAAGTTGAGCTTAAAGGAAGAGATACTGAGCTGGTGTGAAATCCAACCCCTTGTCCAGCCTGCTACTTCAGCTTGCCAAGCTGCTTCTCCTCTCTGCAAGCATTTCCAACAACGTCAGAAGCATAATTGCCCAACATTAAGGAAAGTTATGATTTATACTGATGAGAATAGATATGAGAAGCAAATTATTTTAAAATTAGTTTGTTAAAGGCCCAAAAGTCTATAATCAAGAAAGAAAACTTCCAGCTAGAAGGAATACAAGAAAATACTATCTTCTAATATTGATTATTTTCCAATTTCTAATTAGTAAGAAAAACTTCAGTCATCACCACGAAGTCCCTGGCAGGAAGGACTTTGAAGGAGGAACAGGTCCAGATAGATAGCTTGAATTCCAAACCTCTAAACACCTGGTGAGAAAAGCCATAAAGATACTTATTTTTTGTATGTTTTAAGATACCAGGCAGATTTCAATGGTGCAATAGCACCAGAATCATACCAGCATTTCAAATGGTCCAGCCAAATGACCCAAATCTGTTGGCATCAAATTTGGACAGTGTGTGCAATGCTACTACACAATTAAGTTCAAAGTACTAAAAAGGTAAAAATATACTTAATGGTGACCAACACAGGTTAAACAGCCCTGATTACATTTGATATTCTATGTCTGGATGGAAAAACCTGCAGAACTGGCATATACTTCATTTTATTATGAAATTGCTTTGGATGAGGAGCTTTATAAATGAGATCCGAAAAAGTTTTCGGCAGTGGATATGATTGAGGGAGAGAAAGGTTATTACCAAGGTTCCCCAGTGACCCAGGGTTGATGCTATTCAAAGTTTGCATTAACAGCCTTAAAGTGGAAATGGGTGCTGGCAGAACTCCCTCAGAGCAGGCATGCACCGAGGGGATGCAGTCATGCACTGCTGTCTGCAGCCACCCTGTGGCTTTGTGCTTGGCCATGTCACGGTGACAGCCGTGCTTCGTTAGGTGTGTTTGCCTCAATGAGCCTTGCCTCATGGCTCTGGCTGGCCCCAAATTCAATGAGTCTTCTCATCAGTATCGCAAAGATGAAGTGTAGAAAACAACCACAGAAACAACTTGAGAGGTGGAGAAAACACACAGCACAGTGATGGACTTGAACTGAGTAGGCTCTGGTGGTTATCTCCAATTAGAGAGGTGACTGAACTACAGCATCTGAATGCTTTCAACATAAAGTATTGGGTACTACAGTGCCTTTTAGTCTACCTGTGAAAAACATGGCAAAAGAAATTGCTGGAAACGAAGGCCAGACAAATCAATCCCTGGAAAAATTGGCAGTTGTTCCCTATCCAGCAGTGGCAGATGATTCACCACTGGAGCGAGCAGAGTCTCAGAGGAAGCACTGAGTCCCTTCTGCCTCCTGAAATCAACACGAAGTGGTAGGCAAGGACAAGCTGTCATGGTGGTACACGAGGAAGAGGTTGCGTTGAAGCTTGAGGATCCTGGCTGTATCAGGTATCCAAGATGATTTGGTCTTTTCTGGCCTTGCAGAGACTAACTCCGAAATTCAGACAACACATCCTGGCCCCAGTTGAGAAAAGGAAGTTCAACAGCTTGCTTGATATGTTGAGAAGTCACCACAGTCCAGCGCAGGCTGCTCTTGTCTGCAACACCTCCACTCCAGGAGGAATCTCTCTGTGTCTGGTTTCAGACTAGGACCTCAGCATAAGCGTTAAAAATCAGTCTTAACTGAAAACACCCAAGTCTACTACTGTTGTGGAGGCTCACGTAAGCAGATTAGGCAGGTGATAGATTCAAAAATAAACTTTATTTTAACCAAAATTGTTTCGCAGAAAACTAAGTAGAAATGAGGCGTCACTCCGACATCAGTAAACCACAGGCTCAGGATGGCGTACAAGGGATTAATACTGCACAGCCGGCTTTAGAAATGAGGCTCTCATCACTCCAATCCAAACGAGTGCACAATCACTCACCTATAAGATGAGGGCCCTCAACCTCGAGGAGTTTCTTTGGGCGGTGTCCCGACCTAAGGGAAGAGTCCCCGACTGCAGATCCGCAACTCCACTTGCTCTCCAGCAGGGCTCCATTTATACCCTGGTCAAATCTGATCTGTGGTCAATTCTGTTTGGCTGAGGGCCCTAACATTCTTACTCCTCGCCCGAGGTGTATACGTGACCATAGTTACTGGCCCAAAGTGTGTACATGACAGTCAGCACTGGCCACCGTAAAGGCACGGAAGTAAAAGGGTGCTAAAATTAAGGATGCAGCAGACTAAATGCCCCCAGTCTTTGTCAAGGCAGGTGCACCTGCCACAACTACTTGCAGAGGGCATTGCTCTATTGGGAACAAAGTATTCCTCCAAAATAGATCAACCCAAGGCTTCATCCTTTTTTGTTAAGCATTATTTCCTTCTCCCTGAATACTGGTAGTCATCCTCATTGAGGACCATCTCTATGATCTGCATTAGTCAGGAACCACTTTCACCATAGCCTTTTCCCAAAAACATGTTCTTTGTTGTGATAAAAGCATTCCCTGCCAGTGTCAGAACACACAATTATTGAAAACTTGCCAGTAAAACAGAAAAAATGAACAAAACTAAGACCATTGCCTGCAGACAGATCCAGCGCAGAAGATTTCAGCCCAAAAGGGGCATGTTCTCACAGGTCAGGAGAGCATGAAACCATCCTCGCATGATGCTGACCTCACATCACTGTTGATATTTGGGCTGTCTTGCCTTGCATCCCCCTGGGGATGAGACATGTACTCCATTCTCCAGGTCTGCAGACTATCACGCAGAGTTTCACAACAGCACTACTTGCAGCCCATTTTTTGTTTCCGTTACGTTAGCAGCTCAGAATTGTGCATGCCTGTTTTCCCCTGACAACACTTGTTACTTGATTCCTGAGACTGGTTTGCTTTTTGCATTAGCCAAGCAAGGATAGACATTGTGGAGATAGAAAAGTATTATCTTTTGCTAGAATATACTTGGACCACCTTCAAAAGTTGAAGTAAAAATAACCCCACAACTTTGGATTCAAATTATTCATCTCATTGTTTGGTTTTTTTTAATAGGAATGTTTTTATCTGGTGTATTATAAAAAGCCTCCTTACAGATATCTTCTTTCACAGTACCCTAAAAATCCTGTGCATCCTGAACAGAAGTTCTGACTCGCCTTAATTCTTCAAAATAAAACAGAATTTAGAGATAGTTTTAAATGCTTAGCCAAGTTTACTGTAAAGGATGGCACTTTAAGTTTCTGTAAGACCTTATGAGAGAACTGACATGGAAACGGTAAAGAAGTTTGTTAGAATGCTGGCTTTCTCTTAAGTGTACCAATGGACTCATGAGTTAACCAGTAAGAAGCTATATCCAATATTGCATATCATCTTTAGTCTGTCTACTGATAAAGAGGGTTTTTTAGTCAAGTACCCAGTACTTCTTAACAGTGACAAGTTATTTCCATCAGTCCTTCTGCTTCCTGACTCCTGTAAAGCCAGAAAATGCAGATATTTGACAAACATTTCCAAAACACACTAAAGTCTGAAAACCTTTGATGTTTCTGCATGAACACTTGGCTTACGTTTCACCTCCACATGCATCCTGGAGCAGTCTGGTTATTAAGGACTGTGGATCACGGGTCTCTAGCACTCAGCAGACTGAACAGGTAGTCACCTCCATCTGTTGTTAACTTCATGGAGGTCAAACACACACACACACACCCCCCTCCTAATATCCTCCTGGATACCTGGGCTGACTATTCTTGATCACCCCCTGCCTACCTCATCTTCTATTAATCATCAGGAGGAGAAGGTGGTCACAGTCTGACCACATTTGTTCTGTGCAGTGTTTCTCTAGTGATAAACTATTGCTGAGCAAATAC
Source organism: Aptenodytes patagonicus (assembly GCF_965638725.1). NCBI lineage: Eukaryota > Metazoa > Chordata > Aves > Sphenisciformes > Spheniscidae > Aptenodytes > Aptenodytes patagonicus. The sequence continues at coordinate 57,100,852 of NC_134953.1, read as the reverse complement.
TCAAGGCATCCAAGTTTCAAAATGTAGATTCGGACATCATATCTCTATTAATGGAGAAGTTTGTTCAATAGAGAACTCATCATACGCAGTTTCTCACGGCAATATTTCACCAGGTCTCATCTTTTCATTTCCTCCAAAAAGCACTCCTGGCCAGTATAACCCAGTCTCAGGAAACACAAGTAGTATGCAATTATTTTCTCATTCATGGCCTTGCTCCAACTCTTCTCTCTAATTTATTACCACCCTGGAGTCCTGTACAGACTTTGCTCTCCGGACGCTCACATTCTGTTTGTCCCTCCGGTTTACAGGGGAGCAGCAGCTGCCCAAAGCCTTTCCTATTGCTCTGCCATCTGGTCAGAAAGATTTTGTCTGCAAACATGGGAATACCACTCCATGCCTTTGTTTCAAGTCGTAGAAAAACAATTGGCTTCTTTCAAAGCCTAATAGATGGCAAATAGATTTGGGTTTAGGTCTGTTAATGATACAAGATTAGCCAACTCTCATGGAGGAGGATTGAAACTGCTCTACCCCACTACAGAAAGGTTTTTCCCTCCAGAGTCCCCTGATGCAAAGCACCTGACCACCACCTGACCACATTTCATAGCAATGGAGACAGGATGAGACCCTGGTACTATGTCCCAGAACAGGATAAGCAAGAACACAGTCAAGCACCCTGTAGGAAATACAGAAACCAAGCGTTTCTTTGCTCGTGCATAACCGTGAGTGGATATTACCCATAGAGGGAAGAGTAATCCCAGTATCATTTGAAAGCATTCCCCAAAAGAGGGCTCTCAAAGGACTCAGACCACGAAACCATGAGACCACAGTAATGGGTTTTAGCACCTATGACTAGAATGAGCAAACTGGGTACAGTTAGAGCCTGTCGTCACAGTAGTTTTATAGAAATTCAGCAAGACACTAATAGATCATGAAATGGTATCCACAGAGCAGCATTGCAGAGAGCAACTGTGCATGTGGTGCTGCTCTCTGTAGCTGCCCTGGATGTTTGTGCCCCAGCACAGCAGGTAATCTGCTTGCTGCAAGGTCAGGTTACCCCAGGGAACACAGGACAACCTGAGTCTTGGAAAGAAAGGTTTATATGATGTACTCCAGCCATATCCTAAATAAACAAGCCACTTGAAATTTTAGCTTAATTACACATGGCATAGTATATCAGATCAGGAAATAATAAATCTTACTTTTAAACTTTTCCAAACAAAGTCAAAAGATACCAGCTTCAGAATCTGGCTACAGTTTTCTTCCTTCCCTTTGTTTCATTGCTATAGGCAGCATTAAGCTGCTTTTGGTTTTGCCTCTCTTGCTGAGGCAAGCACAGCAGAAGCAGCTCCACTAGTGGACACCTCCCCATCCCCATCCCGCTAGCTCTGGTTCAGAGATGAAGAAGTTGTTCAACATATAGCTAAGTTGGTTCAAACCCTGTGTCCTGGTTTCAGCTGGGATAGAGTTAATTTTCTTCCTAGTAGCTGGTACAGTGCTGTGTTTTGGATTTTGGATGAGAATAATGTTGATAACACACCAATGTTTTAGTTGTTGCTAAGCAGTGCTTACACTAGTCAAGGACTTTCCAGCTTCCCATGCCCTGCCAGCGAGAAGCTGGGAGGGGGCACAGCCAGGACAGCTGACCCAAACTGGCCAAAGGGATATTCCATACCATATGATGTCACGCTCAGTATATAAACTGGGGGGAGTTGGCTGGGGGGCAGTGACTGCTGCTCAGGGACTGCACAATTGCATTGTGCATCACTTGTTTTGTGTATTCTTTTATCATCATTATTATTATTATTTTCCCTTCCTTTTCTGTCCTATTAAACTGTCTATCTCAACCCATGAATTTTACCTTTTTTTCCCCAATTCTCTCCCCCATCCCACTGGGGGTGGGGGGAGTGAGCGAATGGCTGTGTGGTGTTTAGCTGCCTGCCGGGTTAAACCACAACACCCTGACTACACACCAAAGTCATACAAGCTGCAATGCTGGAAGTCCAAATACTTGCTAGCAGAATACTATCAGCCTTTTTGCATGCTAGCTACAGGACCAACTCCTGTCCAAACCTAAACAACCTTGGTTTTAATAACCTAAAACTCACCCAACTCCTCCAGTATCATATTAATCTCATAAATCAATTCTACATCTCAGGTTGTCCTGGATGCATAGAAACATTTTTTTATCATCCCGTTTTGCTGGCCTACCCCATTATTCCTGTAACACTCAACACCAAGTATGTTCTCCTCCCAGCATTACACATGTGAATGCTCAGTGCATGCCATGAAATATTAAAGGAGAATGCCAAGATGATTTCAGGGATCTAGAAAGCCCCATAAGTAACGAAGCTGCCACATCAGAGCTGCTTTCTCAGCCTGAGACTTGCAGAGCTCCATCTTGGCTCTTATGGAGAAGTCTTAAAGAGTGAGTCAGCTTTTCCTGGTAATTACTGAGAGGCTTTGTGTTCCCATAGGCAAAGCCGATCTTTGCAGAAATACACATGCTTTAATGCTGAAATACATTTGGAAACTATCATTATTGTTCCACCAAACAATAGATCCCTTGAGAAGCAAAACAACATTTTCTATTTACACATCTGTACAAACTGCTGTTTAGAGAGGGAAAGGCTGATTTGCTTGATACAGAGAAGAATCAGTTAGTGCTCTTACTTACCCAAACTGTACATCATTAGGGATTAATTTGTGTTACAAGGAAAAAAGCAGCATTTGGCCCTTCATCAGAGTAAGAGCTAGAGCCATCTTTATTCTTGATATAAGGCTCCTTCAGTAGCCCCATCGACCCTTTCCAGACCTTTGTGCTCTTATTTTGTATTACAGCTTCTTGGAAGCACAGAAGCTGCACATTCCACAAAATGAAGCTGGGAAGGGACAAGTCCAACAGCTGAGGGAAGAGGGCTGCAATGGAGCTGCGTGGATCCCACCAGCTGGGAGGCTGCTGTAAGACCCCCTCACTGCCAGCGAGGGAGGATTCTGCACAGGGCACTGCTGCAGGGAAGAAAGGGACACCACTTCCACTAAAGGCCATGCATGTGTCCTGGGAGGACAGGCCAGCCTGGTTGATAAGCCATTCCTGTGCCACTGCAGACCAGGCAACTGGTCAATATGCTGCAGTTCATGATAATCCAGTGTTCCCTGCAGGGACCTGCTCTTCCTCCTTCCCCACTGGGAATACCTCCAGCTCTACCATTACAGAGCTTTCTGGAAGCAAGGCCTGCTGAAGCTCTAGCAGACAGCTTTTCTAGTGCCGCACAGGTCGTCTGCAAGACTCAACACACAATAGACCTGCATGGGACACACAGCAGCAAGAGTGCAAGAAGAAATACAGCAAGAATCTTACAGGGTGAATTTAAAACATGTTCGTACTGCCTCAACTACATTTTTAAGGTTGAATAAAGAATGACTTTAAGTCAAGCTTGAACTAAGGCCAAACATCTACCTGATTTTAGCTTAATAACAAAGAAAAGGTCTACAAAGAGACATACAACATAGCTGGGAAGGTCCTGGTGAGAAATATAAGATGAGCCCTCACACCGCGCTACAGCCCATCCTCATCTCCCATCACCTTCAGCACCTACCTGGTGTCTGTAGTCCCACATCCCCATATGCTGCCTGCGTTGATGTTAACTGTATGACCGCATAAAGCACCCATAGCTCAGGCCACCCTGCCTGCTCCCACAGCACACACTCCCTAGCACCTCCTGCCCACACTCCTTTTATAGCCTCCTGGAGGAAACCAGTTAATTCTCCACAGCTTGCCCAAGCCAGGCTGCTTTACAGATTTTTGCACTCAGGAGAAGCTGCTTCTCCTGCTAGGAGCTCATTGCCTTCCTCTGTGGCAGGCTGCAGCATTGCTACCTTCCCGTGCTAGAACAGATAGGTTACATTTACCTGTGTCATGTGCAATTTTTCAAGCATATTGCTCCTTAGCCACCTACGGGTAAGTATGGTGTCTGCATCTTCATAGCACAGGTAGGTTTTCTGTTTGGAGAAGTCATCCTTTGCTTGAAGGGCTTGCCTATCCGCTGCAGATAAAAAGCTTGTAATTGAAGTGTTCTGTCTCCGTGTCATATTTTAATTCCATTTTAATTCAGTTTTTATAAAAGCACCATTTAACCATGGAGTTGCATTATTTATTTTTGAGATGTTAGCAAGTCATATTTCTGGAACACTTTCTTCAGCCCTTTCTCCAAAGGTAACTTATATAAACTTCTAGATTTCTGTATTGCTGTACAACAGTACAGTTGCCTCTTTTGAGTGGTGCTTCTCTGACAGTTCTGAGTTATTGCTGTCTCATTCACATTATTCTCTGGCTGTGCTGCTCATAAAGGTGCAGATATGATATTATTTCACAGAAATTCATTGGGTAACTGAATAGTATCAGAGCATTGTAAATAAAGGTATGTAGTTGACTTTCAAAACAAGTTTCAAATGCACTGTATTCCTATATATCCTATCTTTCTTTTTCATATTTATGTCTCTTTTTTTGCATTTTCTGTTTGGATTATTATTGTATCTGAGACATGATTTACATTTAGTATAGCTCAGAACAACAAAATGTAACATTACGTTATACAAGGCTAATCTTTCCTTATACAAATCTAATTCTGAGAAGTAGTATGTATTCACTGATCTAATATGATCTAGAAAGGCAGATTGTTATATTTAAACAAGTCCCAGATAGGAATTTGTTATAGGTGACAATCCCTAATCTGTTACACATACACTTGAAACATGTTCCTAATGATAGCGTTATGATCATGAAATGATGGTTAAAGAGTAGATGACATTCTGTTGACTGTGCTTTATGTTCTGTGGAATAGTAGGACTTTAATGATAGGAAAAAACCATAAAGAATTTCACCTACTTATCTGTCTCTTGTGCTACCACATGCTGAAAAAATAGATACATAAAAAGATTATAGCTAAAACCAACCCCCCTCTAACCAAAATATAGTTTTTTAAATATGTAAGGGAAATCCTATTGATTTGGGAATATTATATAAATAAAGTTAAATTGGGGAAAGACAGAAACCATACAGTGAGGTAACAGGATCATACTGAAATGCACTTCTGAGAAGGATGCCAAGAGTAAATGAGGGAGATGGGAAGGTGGCTCCAGCAGAGGATCGTTAACACATTAATTTCTTGTGCAAGGAGAGCAGTGAGACTCATTACTCCCATCCAGGGCCTTTGCAAGGTTCCCACCATAACCGTGGTTGGAGTGACTCATTAGGTCGGGCTTTGACCCTGGCAGGCAATTTCTGTTTCAAACACCTCAGATGCCTTGGGATCCTTTGCACAGAAAACCACGTGCAGAGGAGCTGTGCAGTTTGCTGCTGTAAATCCTGTTGCTGCTTGTAAGCAAACCTGCTAAACCTGGAGGATTAGTCAGACTCCTCTGAAGTCAGTGCACAGAAAGACCAGAGCACCAGAGCCAGTGACTGCAGGAACCTCAGCTGCCCTGTGCACAAGCACTGCTCTGCAGTTGCTTTTTGTGTGGTTATATGGTATGGCATATTTTGCAACTGAACAAGAATTGGGTCTTGTAGGAAAGCTGGAGAACCAAAAAAAGGGAAACTTCTGCCAGGTTTCTCTTACTCAGATATTTTTTTCCCCCCTCAGCCATTTGGCTGGTAACAGGAAGTGGAGGGAACTTGCCTTCATTTCCAGTAAGACCCAGTTCCCCAGTCTGGTGGGTTTCTCAGCATTATCCAGGATGTCAAGGCTTCAGCCAGCAGCAGGATCAAGGTTCTGGTGCTCCTGCAGCCTACCTGCTCTGGGACAGGCACAGTCCCACAGCTCCTGTGGGTGGACACGGCGGGGTGCTGCTTCTCCTCTGGGGTTGGCAGGAATGGAAAATCCCTCAGGTCTCGCTGTCTGTCTGAGTTACCCACGCAAACATGTGTGGGCAGGGGACAGGTCTGGTGGGAGACAACCTGATAGACTGCTTGACGCTGCTTAGCATTGTGGTGTGGTCCAACCAGCAACATGTCTGTTCTGAAAATTGTTAATTAGCCTTAATTAGATAACTTGGCAACAGTCAAAACTGGAACATAAATTTGGGTGTATAAAACTTGAGTGATTTTGGTTGGGGTCTAAATGTTGACGCTTTGCCTGTCTTTAAATACACTGTAATAGAAATGGACACTTTTCTTTCCCTAGAGGAGCTCTAAGCTGAATTGGCAAATAAGCTGAAGGATGGGTGTGTGTTTTAAAAAACAGCTTTCTTTGAAATTAGCTGCACGCCCCAGAATATCTTTCGGTAGTGCTGTCCTGCCATAGCGCATGTGCGTGGGGGAGTGAGGAAGGGAAGCCCTGGACTTTCACTCCAAACCCTGCGAGCTTTGTGTCGTTGAAATCGCACCCAGGATCTGGCATCGATATGACTTTCCCATCATAGATTCTGAAATTGCAGTGTCGGGATGACAAAGCACTGACAATCTTGAAGTCAGGCCTTGGCTAGCCTACCCTTCAACATTAAAATGGATGAAATGGAAGTCAATTTTTCAGCTTCCAAAGAGTCTGTGGTAGGGGAAAAATGTCTCCACTGTACTTGACTCTTCTTATCTCCTTTTTCATTCCCAGCATGGCTGGAGGATTTAACATGTTTCTTGCTGTCGCTGAGTGCTCTGCAGGAAAGCAGCCGGCATTGCAGTGCAGGCAGTGTGCGAGGCATGGCACATGCCATGGCAGGGAGCATCCTCCAGCCCCAGGACCTGTGCCCTGTGCCGCTCCACCTACATCGCTGCTCTCTCTATGATGAGGAAAGAAGGCAGATACTTGCTAATTCTGACTACATATCCCTAAATGCTGCGTGTGCCATGGTCACTGCACGGCGGTCAGGGCTCCCCATGGCTGTTGCACAGCGGATTTGCTGTTGGTGATGTTACCCGTTTGCATTGGAGAGGCAGCAATGGCTACCGGGGAGGTCAGGGCAGTGCTGCACAAATATTTGGCAAGATGCAACCTCTGTCTTGAGTGATTAATAATCTAAAAAGTAACACTAACCAAAACTTGAAGAATGGCAAGGCACTGCAACTGCATCTTTTTTTTTTCAGGGACGTAACCAAGAGCACCACACAGGACAGTCGCATGCTTTGGGTTGTAGGGTACTGGCAAACTGTGGCAGAAATGAGTCCAGACAGCCCAAATCCCAGATTGTGCCTTTATCACAGCACCGCTTGCTCCTCGTAACTGGGGTAAAATACTTACAGTGGTTTGTGCAAGAATGAAAGGTATGAGAATATTGATACTTGCTTTTTTTTTTCTTCCATCAGAAGTGGTGTGATAACAAGGAAAATGAGGCCAAACTTGTGCAAATCTTTGTGTTATGTCCCATTGTTTATTCCTTCTTTCATTAACAAAATGAGCAGTGTCTTAAACCCAGAGTCCTTCACTTGTTTCTGGCTACAGCAAAAATATATGATTTTAGGGATTTTAATTTTGTTAGACTGGACATCAGCTGATTTAAATGACCAGAAAGATATTTTTCTACTAATTAAGTCAAAACTACATACACAAATATCTTGTTCCCTTTACCAGCCACTCCTACACCTACAGTCATCCGTAGGGATAGGAGCTATTCACCACTCCTTTGCAGCAGTTAATGACCCACCAGAAAATACTCTCATTGGAAGTAACCAAGTCCTGGGATAAGTGTCTGCAGATTACTGTTAGCTCCATCACTAGCTTTTTGTTTAGAGGTATGGGGAGTGTGGGAGAGAGCAAACAACTTGTCTAAAAATCCAAACTTAATATGTGACTATGGAAGATGGTAAAGGCATAAGATAAAAGTGAGAAAGAATTTGGAGTTGGAATGTGATAGATGGAGGGGCAACAAACCCTGTTTCTTCTGCTGCAGTGGGGAGCATTTCCACCCTGCCTGGCACGGAGGATGACCTCTGCAGTGACTCTGGGCATCTCTCTTTCCAGATGGAGGTGAATGCTTTGTGATAGATTTTTTTTTTTAAACAATTATGGTTGGCTGGGAAAATATTGAAAAAAAAAGGAAGGAAGAACTTCATTCCTGAAGGCGCTTTCAGCAATGTATAAAATAAAAAATATATATTTTAAAGCATGAGGAAGAAAACAAAAATGCAGTTGCATACAGAAGCAGGGCACATGTTTTGTAGTGATCTTTTGTAGCTCGGCCCACAAAGAACCTGCTATTATTACTAATACAACTATTTAAAAATCCATAGTGTTTCTGCAAGTAAAATGAAAAATAATGCAACTAATGTTAGGGATGAAAAATGGACTGACAAAGATGTCAGACCATCATGTCGCCTTTGCTGCCAAAGATATTCCAAATCTGCAGAAGCTGACAGAAATTTACCTTCTCCTCTGAACAAGCCTTTTTCTCACTGAGGAGCCTTGGGCCCTAAATCCCTAACACACACAGGGTCTTCTGCTGAACCAAGGAGCAGACAGAATTCAGACTTTGGACACACTTCTAAATGCTGAAGAATTCACTGTACCAGGACAGAGTGGACAGACACCAAACTGGCATTGCTCAGGACAGGGAAACTTTGAAAAATGAGAACTGAAATGGTGATGGAAGAGAAAGCTTTTGGTAAATCACAGAAGGCGGGTGCCTGACCGATACCCTGCTGTACCAACGTCCCGGCTCCATCGCACGTATCCCTGTTGATCGCTAGCCCTGAAATATTAGGGGTCAAGTAACAGGCAGCCTGAAAACACTTTGAAATATGGTAAAAATATCTAAAATGAGTGACTGGTGATTATGTGCTCACCTCGTGCCTTTGCGTGGTACCCACTTTCTGTGGAAACCAGGAAACTTAACTGTGGGCTTCCCAGGCAGGTATGTCTCAGTTGGCCTGAATTCAACCACGAACTGTTGCATTTGATTTGCATGATCTTGTAGATGTCTGCTGTATATATCAATGACAGAAAACGTGGGACAAATTACATCTCTTGTTAAAAATGGATGGGAGTCTCATGCGTGCTCTCAGCTGCCCACGAATCTGCTTATTGATGAGTGCTTTGTGTGTCGCAACAAAAGCACCGACAATGAGATGCACTGATGGTGTGGCATTAGCGCACAATAGCCATGCATGTCAGCATTCTGTTATAAACCATGAGATGCCACCTTCATTGTCTCTTTTTCCTTTGTTACTGAAGTCATCCCTTTGTTCTTGTTCCATTCCCAGACTTTTGCTCATCTTGGTTAATGATATCATGCTATGATACTACAAAGCTGGAAATGTTTTAGTATCAACCAATTATTTTTCAAGGGCTTATTTTTACTGAAAATTAGCTCATTAGATTTGTAGAGCAGCCCAGTAAATGCACATTTGAAAGCAGAAGAAAGAAGGCCTGCCGAAGTTGTTATTAACCCATTATGTTTCTGCATGTGCAGTCTTGAAGGGGCAGCTCCCGCAGCGAGGGGCTCGCAAACCAACAACTCTCAAAGCTAAGGGCAAAAATCCAGGCGGCTTCCCTGTAACGGGAATGGGACTCATGACAGACAATACCAGCTACAGGTCTGCCTCAGTTGTGATTCCTTTGAAAGGTATGACCAGAATGTAACGATGCTCAAAAACAATATTTGTGTTCCATTGGTAGTTTTAATTCAGCTGTATTTTCTAAATTTTTGTTATTGCTGCTAGATTTCAAATGAACATTTATAAATAAGCAGTGAAAACCTAAAATGTTTTCCACTGCAGAGTTACTATTTTTTTAATTGAAGTAATTTTTTGCTTGTGACGTTAATAAAATTTTGTGGCAAATTGATACATTTTAGCAAAACCAAATATTTCAGATAATACATTTTTGTTCATGTCAAAAGCCTTTGTTCATTGAAAAAACACTTAATGGAAATATTTTAATCAGAGCTTTAAAATATCAGATGTCTTCAATGAAAGGTCAGGCCTCAAGAGCAGAACAGGGAGCAAATAGCTCAGGAGGGTTAATTAGCAATGAAAGACTAAACAAAAGCCAGGAGTTTGAAAGAGAGTCTCTGAAGGAGAAAAGGCACTTAAGATACATTAATGGGTTTTGAAAAACAGGATGGACTTTTTCCATAATAAAATCCCTGATGCACAGAGATGAAGTTCCAGCTCATGCTACACTGCACGTTATTTAATGTAAATATGGGTTTGTGCTTATTAGGCTACTTATTTTGTTATTTTTTTTAACAGGCTCCTTGGAGAGCCACCTGAACTGTCTCAGGATGGCTTGGCAAGGCGGGTGCCCCGTCCTGCCGGCTGGTGGGAAGCGATGCCGGGTGGTGGGAAGCGGTGCTGGGTGGCACGGTGGCAGGTGACAAGGAGCACCTCACAGCCACTGGACAGGCACTGCCCTGCCGCGGAGCACTGTCGTGGGGGCTCCCTGCTCCGGGAGTCCCGGAGGAGGAGGTAATCCTGGGAAGCTGCCATCGCTGCACAGCACGAGGCACTCTGCAAAGGAGGGGTGTGCTCTGTCCCCCCACCAAGGCACGAGTATCAGACCGCATAAGGAGAACTGTGGCTGGGAAGGGATGCCGTCACCCACCGAGGTACAGCTGACACCTCTGAATCATAGCTCACCAGCCCCCGTCAAGAATGTTCTTGTAGAGGTCTTGTAGGGAAAAAAATTAAAGATGAGAATTTCTTCAGATCCCCACCCTCCATAGAAATCAGTAGGTCACAAGAGTGCTGAATCTATTAAATATTTTGCCTGTGAACTTTTTCAAAGATCCTAAGTAATGTGAAGAATACGCTTACCTGGCGGTGTCCCTAATAACAGGCACAGAAACTGCCAGCAGCATCTGAGCAGTGTGCATGGGAACTGGGATGTGATATCAGACTTTCAAGTAAGAACAAACCTGCCATAGATACGTCTTACGTTCCTGATCCTTTCATACTATACATCCAATTAACCTTTATTTACTGAGGAGTGATGACACTCTAATTTGATTGGCAGCACTGGTCCTGGCGCCAGTGGCTGGAGTTCAGAAACTCTGCTGGAAAATCATGCTTTATTAATACATCATTAAGCACTTTAAATGGATTCCAATGGTGTATGTCTAAGGAAGGAGATAATTCAGCATTTGTTAGTTACTGACAGAATACAGAATTGGAATTTATAGTGCAAGTCTTAATGTCAAAAAACCTAATGTGCCAGCAATTGAATTACAGTATCATTTTGTAGCCTGCACATCAACTGCTCCTTTAGCAGGAGGAACAGTGAATGCTAACGATGATACTCCTCTACTCAGATGTAAGAATACCGTAATACAGTTACACCATCGAGACAAATCTGAATAGCAGACAGAGCAGCTATCTGATGTATTTTTGATGTGCGTATGATGAGCATTTACTCCACACCAGCGTTAACTGAACGGCATCCTTTAGAGGAAAAGCTTATCGTTAGCATTATTTTTTCTTTAACGAGTCTTCAGGCTTTTCCAGCCTGAATCAGCATCTCCAGCTTACAGTGAATTTTATCTATATATCTATATCCATACATAATTTAAGCAGCAAAAGGATGGGTGTACTCCACGTGATGTAACTTATGCTTACAGCATATCAATGACTAGAAGATACAGAACAGTTTCCTGACCAGAGATGTTCTACATCTTCATTCTTTCTTTTTTATGAACTCTGCAGAGACTTCTCTTCCCACATCTCTTCTCCTCTTTAATCTCCATCCAGAGAGCACACAGGGCAAATAAAATGAGATTATTATGCTTTAACATAGAGACCACTATATTGACTATTTATGAAACAGGAAATCAAAAGAAACTTCTGACTAAAACTAGTGGGCACAGCTATGACTGACATGCCATTCATGAATAAATGAATTCAGTGCTCTGCTATATGAAAGTGTGTAGGATTTCTCCCAGGAACACATTTCATGGGGATTAATGCAATGGAAGGCTGTTGAAGTGCACCAAGGTACTGAACAGGCGGAAGATGATGGAGAGGTCGCTGCCCCAGTCAGCCTCCACTCCAGCAGCACAATAGCTGCAGCGCGATGCAAGTGCAGCAGAGCTGGAGACCCGTCCTTCCTGAGATTACTGCTTTGAAAGCAGAAATTACAGGCACAAGGGGTTCAGACAGTAAAGAAGTAGAAATGGCAAAGGTGTTGCATTAGACGAGTGGAGGAAACCCAAAGGAAAGAAAGAAATGACAGACACAAAGAGAGAGAATAAAAGGATGAAATGAAGAGAAAAGCCAGCTTGACTGTACAAAAGAAATTGCAATCATGCAAAAATGGAAACTGAACAGCAGGTTGTTATGTGGGGCAATGGACTAATCACCAGGGAGTAGAAAACTCATGTGACAAATTATTCCATCTTTTTTTAAATTAAACATTTCTGCCACAGCTTCTGAAACAATAAGTCCTCCCTCCTGATGCCTCCTGAATCTCTGGATGCTGGCAGGCTACCCGGTCAGGTACACTCAGGAGCTCAGCATCTAATAATTGAACCTCACCAAGACCCCCACTCAAAGCACTGAAAACTTGGCCGGAGTAAGTCTTACAAAAAGATTTCTTCTTACAGTTTATGGCAGAAGCATTAACTCTAAGCTGGGCACAGCTTTGCACTGGTTAATACATTCACCAGAGATGATGTCTAATATGAGTCTTATCAAGGGGACATAATTAGTAGGGATACCCCAAATTGCCTGATAAATTTATGTATTTTCCAAATTTTCTCACTGAAGTGAGTCTATCCTCCACCCCCAAGCCATTGGCGTTGTGGAGGCTGCATTGCCCATCCTCCTGGAAGAGCTTTGCATTTGTGGAATCTAATCCTTATCTTGCTGTTTGGAGAATAAAAGCAGAGCCTCAGTGAGCAGAATTATCTTAATGGGTTCAGAGTCCACAAGTAGTTTGTGAAAAATCAAAAGTTCCTTTCTTCCCTCCCTTGCAGAGAGGACTTCACTGGGTTATTGGAAGAATGAGCAAAACAAACTTGGATAACAGAATGAGGAGGAGGAGCGTGAAATGAGCAGTAGGAAACCCATCAGATAGCTGAGGGAAGAAAGCAAACATGGGAGATAAAGGGGAAAGCACCTATTTAGGTGTGTACAATTATTTCCTCGCTTCAGGAACTGGGCCTGGTCTATTTATCTGCAAAAGCAATTCACAGAGACATTGTTATTGCAACTCTTCATAAAAAAGAAAATAATTGGAGGAGATAATTCTTTACCTTGAGGGGAAAGAGGTACCAGAGGGCCTACGCAGCAGTATTTATCAAATGCACTTGCCCGGTGTGGTCGAATGCAAAGGGCTGCAAGGTGGCAGGGAAAAGCCCCAACAGAGGTCGGTGCTCACAGGCGAGAAATGCTGATAACGCCACAGGTCCATGTCCCACCAGGTCATCTGGGCTTCGGGTGGGAGACCATGAGGTTATGGGGTAATGCTGAAGGGAGGTGTTTGTTACATGGGCAGCCCAAATATTCCTGGAGGGATCATGTGGATTAAGGTAAATGATAGAATCTGTAGGGAAGTAAGTGACGAACCGCAGTGGGAACAAGGGGGAAAAAGGCAGATTCAGAATGCATACAGGGATAAACGGAACCTGTTACAGGGCTGCTGCTTTAATCAGGCAAGACTTTAATGACCCACGCTTTTGCCAGGCTGGTGCTGGAGAGCCAGGGAGCCATGTGTGAAGAGAAGTCCCTGAGTAATTAAGAACAAGAACAAAAGCTGACACCGCAAAGGAATTGAGTGCGATGATCAAATGATCCTGTGACTGATCTCTCATTTACAAAGACAAAACATCCCCAGCAGCGTGCTTGGGGTGAAACCCCTTTGGCAGGACGGGCTCAGGGGCACAAGGATCATGCCAACAGCCCGTCTCTGGCTGGTGAGGAGCTGGGGTAGGGCTGTGAAAGGGATCAAACTCCCAGAGGCATTGCGGGAAATCCTGTCTCCAGCGAACGGTGACAGCTTCTGCGGGTGTCCAGATTTTCTCTCCTTTCCCACACACTGATCCTGCAGAAAGCCTCCCCGCTGGGCTGGAGTATCGCTTTCCTTTCTCATCGTGCAGATACGTCCCAGCACGTGGAGGGATAGGGTGGCGTGTGTGTGTTTCTCTGCCTGTGGCTGTGCTGCTGCCATCGGCAGTGTTGCCTGGCTCTGGCAGGAGCAGTGCATGGGGTGCTTCTGCATCGGCAGAAGAGCTGCCCACCCTGCACTGACCACTGCTCCCATAGGTGCACACCATCCCAAAGCCCACTGTCCCTGTTCGGATCCTGGACCGGGGGCTCTTCCCTGCTCCTGGCACCATGGCAGCGTGAGTGGGGGGGCAGCCCCCACCTCACGGTGTCGGCAGATGGGCTCTGCCAGGCACCCTCACGCTAGCTGATCTGCACCTCACTGCAAAGAGCCAGGATCATCCCCTCTGGCTAGATCTCACCACCGACTTTGAGATTTTCCAGAACAGTCTAATTTAATCTCAAATAGCATCACTCCATTGCCCTGTCATTACTGCCTGTGAAAATTGGATCCGGACGAGCTCAGGGTGACACTGAAGACCTGACTTGGCGCAGTCAGATGCAGAGATAATACACTGCCGCAGGTCCTTCAAAGGAGCAGCACTCCAAAGGAGATTTCTTTTCTCCGGCAAAAAATCGATGCTGCTCCATTGAAATGCAGCTACGATTTAGTGGCACGTTTTTCTACATAATGTGTCCTCAAAATTAGCTGCAAGAGGACAGGGCTGAGCATGTGTTTTGCTTCTAAATAGTAGCATAGTTTCAGTCGTGCATGTAGCAGCAAATTACAGTTTCCTGTATCTCTGCCACAAGTCCGTCTCTTCCCCTTCTTAATTTATTACTCAAGTCTTGTATAGCTCATCTAGGCCCTTCGTTTTTCCCACAGGTTTGGACTCTTTAGGGAGTGCTGGGTGTATTGGCCGCTCTGCTTGCTGACACTTCTCGTGGGGAAGGTGATGCAGAACTGCAGGCACAGATGATGCCGGGTTCACGCAAGGAAGCCACTCGCTGATGTACGGAGAGTAACTGGTAGAGTTTGATGAATGTGAGAGTCAGATGATGTCAAATCCTGCACTCACGTCGTCTGAAAAGACAGTCACAACCACATCAATGGAGCGGTGCCTGGAGCATCGCTTGTCCATACCCCAACCCGGAGAGCATTGGCAGCTGGGACTGCAGAGCTGCTGCCCTGGGCAGGAGCCTGGGCGCAGAGTTTCAAAGATATTTAGATGTTCAAAGGTGCATACACTAGTCAGTGGGATGTTCAGAAATGCAATTCAAGCAGAATGTCAGTTATTTCAATGGGCATTAGCTGGTCTTTTTTGTTTGTTGGTTTGCTTTAAATCCCCCTGAGTGATTTGCTATACTGTTTTGCTCGTAAGCATTATAGGAAGCATGTCCCTAATTGACCAGGGTAATATTCTGAGGGTTGCTAAGTGCCTTAGGAACCAAAGTCTCATTTTCAAGACATTCAGTCAATTAGCAGTTTAACCCTCCCTGAACAGCAGCAGACTGTACCCATGTAAGAATCTGAGTCCCACTGATTTTCAGAGGTATTTTCTGTGTTTACTCTGCTGTGCACACTTTTCCCCAAGGTTGTATGCCGGTGTTGTGTATATTTGCAGTCCTGAAGCCAAATTAGCTGTCTGTCTGCTCAAGAGGGAGAATGGGACAAGAGCGGAGCCGCGCTGCTCTCATTCCCAGCCTGCTACAGGGGCTTTGCCCAGGGCTTAGCCCCTTCCCCACCTCTCTGCAGGATAAGCACCACTGCCCATTGCCCCTGTGGCACAGCAGGTCCTCTGTAGACTGCCAGGTCTTCTGTAGACTGCCGTTGACCTACACTTCCTTGTACAATGGGGCTTGTGCTACTGCTCACTTACTTCTGGCTTTTTGAAGGTGTCTGCATGCCCTGGAGGCAGACGTCTAATGGGTCTTTCAGTGGCAGCCACCTGCAGTCCTGCTCACTCAGGTGGCACTTGCCCACGTGAGGAGGCAGATGGATAGTGCATGTCTGCCCGCTTCTTTAGGTGTGTACCTGCTCCCTCATCTCTCCTGTCTTTGGAAACTTTCAAAACAACAGCAAGAGAACATCAAAGAGCTTTGAAAAGGCAAAAGTGCCTAACAGCAGGTATGGAGGACCTGTCGCCTTCCCTCCCACTTACTGACCTGGCACAGTGACTTTGCTCACCGCGTTCATCCGTTTGAAATGATAACTCCCTGTGAGCATCTTATCAGCTACATGCACTTCTTACTCAAACAAATGAAGTCTGAATCTGAAAGCAATGGAGACACTAGTGTGGTAACCCTGGCAAGCAAGTTAACGGCTTTTAAGCTGCCATAGACTCTGAAGTCAGTGAATCATTTGACAAGGACTGATACAGCCTGGTACGGAGCACAGGATAGAAACCACAGTATCAAGGAGAGCAGACATCAATCAGGGAGAGCACCACAGATCCTGCCATCCCTTCACCCTGGTGGGCATTTTCCCCTCTTCAGCTGGTCCAACTCATGCCAGTGAATCTCTCCAGGATGGGCACAAGCCCGTGGTGGGGGCAGAGGAAGGTGGGTCTGGATGCACAGAGGGCTGGCACAACAGAAACCTGCAGCAGCAGCACAGCGCTGGCACAGGCAACGCCTGTTCATCTGCAGCACGGTCCGTGCACGAGCACAGCAGGTGAGACACAACCGGCTGTGTCCGTCTCAGACGGGCTGCCTTCTTCCTCCTTGTCCCTATACGTGAGTGTGACGTGTGTGCTGTTGGTGCATTAAGGAGAAGCATACTGGTATCAATATTCATGTTCTGTTTTAATTTTAAACCCCAGGAAGGCTACAGAAACTGTTGGTAATGTAATTCTAAGTAGGAAATGGGTATGAGTAAGAACACACACTCCCTTGGGACTTTTCTAATCTTCTCAAGCAAATAAACAAATGAACTCCACATGCAAAAAAAAAAAAAAATCCTGCATTAAAAATAAAAACCTTGAGGTATAGCTAGAGAAGCTGTATTTATGCAGGGGAAATATCCTGCAGTGGTGATAACGGGACTGTAACCTTGTGAAGGGGTGCAAATAAGAAAGGCAGTGGAAGGTCTCCCCAGTCCCATGTGCCAGGGAGGTGGTGTGGGCCATCTCTCCTGCAGGGTGCCCTGGGAATCTCTTGTACTACTGGTACCATTGCTGTGCCTGGCCTGGCACTCCCAACGTTTTGCACACTGCTTGTAACGTGCCCCTGTACCAGCCCCTCTGGCCCCTGGGGTACCGCACCACAGTACCCGTCTCCTGCAAGCCCTGGCACAGAGGGCTTGTGCTGAGCATCCCGGAGCAGGAGCTGACCCAGTGATGCTGCGACTGGGTGGACTGCTGGCAAAATGGAGCATTTCTCTGCTGTCAAAATGAAGCTAGAAAACATCCCAATTACCCGGCTGCCCTTTTAACGGGGGACCAGAAACGGAGGCACTATCGATGGCTGCAGCCTGAACTGTCATAGCAGTGTGCCGTCACGAGTGACTCTGTCATCTGTGGGGTCCCTGATGTGTAATGCAGAAGCAGTGCATACAATTAGATGCTCTGAGCCTTACAGCAAGTGTGCAGATCAACGTGACATGCACCACCACTTGGAAGAGGACAGCTTGGGTCAGTGCACAGGCTCCAAAGGGGACACAGCAACGTCGAAAGGCAGCCCTTTCCTTTTATCTGACTGCTCCTAACTAGTTTTAGTCTTCACAGTATCTCTCATTACAGCACTGATGAGACTGAGAACATTAGGCTGAACGCTGATGAGCACACAGCAATCTCATGGCTTAGGAGAACTACAACAATGAGCCATTTTTTTCTCCTCCGGTGCTGGAATGTGTCCTATGTCTGTCTTTGCCTGGTAATGAATTAAGGTACCAAACTGGACTCCCTTCCCCCAAGCAAAGACCAAGAAACTTCCCTCGTCTGTACTTCTTCCTCCTTCACTTTTGTGCTCCCTTCCCAGTAAGTACAAATGCTTGTTGTAACAGTGGCAACTCAAATGTGCCAAAATCTGTCCTTTGTCTTCCGATTCCTCATCGTTTATTAGTGGTGTGTGCAGATTTGTCTTTGGAGTCCTCTACTCTTCTTTTATTCTTCATATTTAATGAGGCGCAAAGAACTGTGCAATAAAACCTCATCAAAGCTGTCATATATCTATGTTTAACTGTCTTTGTTATATATTAGTAATAAATGTCCTAAAGCTTTCTGTATATGAATACATTTCTCCTCATTATTTCATGTTGTTTTCTCCAGAAATTCATTCACATACTCTTTTTTCCAGTCTTCCTTCTCTGGTCTTTGACTAAGAGAGCTGCTGTGTGAGCTGTGTAGCCATCATGAGATGGGACCCACAGTTTCATCTAACCCTTCCTTGAGAGTTTAGCATGGACAGGGAGCTGCAATTTCCCCATGCCCCAGTCTTTATGCAAACCTTACATCAGGATGAAAGGATGGGGCCTGATGAGCTGGAGCACCACTTCTTTCTGACCAGCCTTGCCCGAGGAGTGGATTATAGCGTCAGTTCAAATGCCCCAGACAGAGGCCAGCTTGGGGGGGTCTCACAGGCAGTGGGGGCTGTGAGCACTCCTTCACGCGATACCCCTGCTCCTGTGCTCAGATACCGCAGCGATAAGTGCCACGGGAACAGCATCAGCAGGGATGTAGATAAGGAAAAAAGCTGGATAGCCAGTTTTTCTCTGTTTATCTCGTTTATCAGGGTAATGCCCAGCTTTCTGGCACGGAGGGAGGAAAAAAGCCGTTACAACGTGCATGGGACAGAAAACTCTAGTGAGACTTTTCTGCAGGCCTGGAAGGGAGCAGCACACTCAGTAAGGAAGTGTCTCCTGCCCTGGATGGGGAAGGTCCCAGTGGAAGAGCTGTGGGGTCGGCTTGTCCCTTGAGACAAGACAGCCAGTAAAGCCCGTGGCCGCTGTGGGATGCTACAGACAGCTGCTACAAAGCACTGATAGCTCTGGATCTGTGCCGCCAGGGATGACTCCTGGCTGTTTCTGCTTCCGCAGCTGACACCACGGAGAACAATGTGTTTTGGCCTGGTTCTCCTCCTGTCATACCATCTCTTACCGTTGCACTGCAAGGGTGTCTATCCCTGCCAGCAGGGAGGGAGCAGCAGCCCAGGGCTCGCAGGAGACAGGGGAAATGAGAGTCTTCATTACCCCAAGCAAAGGTCGTGAATTAGTTTCACACTGCCCCAAGTTCTCACCACTTTTCCTGCATTAATTGTAATTATATCAATTAGTTATATTTACTTATTAATTAAAACAGCTATTCAGTGTTTATTTTTAGCACAGACAAATGAGGAGCTGTGTAATTTCATACAGCTATCGCAATAATGACAGACTTGAAGTGGGGCTGATCCTTCCCGTGGCACCAGCACAAAGCCTTGCTGCAGGAGCAGGCACCACGGGCAGGACCGTGATGCTGCAGGGACAAGCGCTGTGGCTGTGGCCGTGGCCACACTGGGTCTCCCACGGCAGGACAGGACTCTGTCCCCAAAAGAGAAAGCATGAGTGTCCTGAGCCCTCCCGGCCAGACACCTCAAGATGAACACCGACACTTTTGAAGAGTTTCTCTTCAAGTTTAGGAGAATAATAAAAATGCATAAGTAAGCAGGAAACATAAACAGAGCAAATGATTAGCTAATTACAACCTGCTTTAGCAGAATATTTTTAATTATTAAAATAATTAGCGAGATTAAATTCAAAACAAAAACTCCATAAGCTCAACCCAAACTTGTCCTTGAAGCTTTCAAGTGTCTCAGCTGAATGCATTTACCTGGTGATACTTCCATTAGCACAATAGAATTCATAAATACTTTTTTTTTACCTTCCAGTTTATTCCATTTGACATTCCTGAATATTTTTAGCATTTCTGTTTTAGACTGGGTATTTAAGAATACCTATATGGGTTTCTGAACTAAAAAAATATTTTCATTCACTTTTTTTCTGGTAACCTTTTCTATTTGTTTACTGTATTTTGCATTTCTGCCTGAGCACCCTATTTATCTCAAGTTTCCCAAATTCTAGGACACTGTGTTTCTTCAGTAGGGTTTTTAAAAAATATTTCATCAGTATGGGTCATTCATCTTGATCAGCATTACAATCTCTGTTGCTGTTCAAATCCCTCAGAAATTCCTATTCTCCACCACCATGCTGGGGGTGTCTTTTTTACATTAAAATATAGGACACTGTAAATAATCTAATCCTCTGCTTTCCAAGCACTTACTGCTTTTGCAGGCTCTGGCTGCTATTTTAATTTTTTGTGGATGTAATACACACATATACACATGCACCTGCATGTGACAAGAGCCATCATGGAAAAAAGGGGTGCAGGTAGGTAGAGATGAGAGGAAGCAACAGTCCGGTGCTCAGCTGTGTGCTGCATGTGCTGGCTGTAGTTACGCGGACATACACAAGGTCTGCAACACAAAGCGGAATTTCACTGCATTTAGCTGTTTGTCAGTGCTGATTGGCTTGTTGCTACAACTTTTTTTCACCAGAGAATGAATAAAACTCCCTGCCAGCTCTCCAGCATTGGAGCTGGAGCTCTCCCCCAGGACCACACTGCGGGATCAGGTCCTTGCTAATTTCCTTCTCTCTCATTAATCTTTAGAAGCTTTCCCTCTAAAGAAAGTTCCTAGCATCATCCCCCATTTTCTTATTTTCTTTCATTTGAGCCTCCATGGTACTTCTGAGTTTCTAGCCATCCATGCTTTCAGAAATGTGCTGGCAGAAATAAACCCTACTGAGAGAGCAGAAAAGTCTGTTGAAAATAATGAGAAGGATTTGTTTCATGCCTCAGAAAAAATGCAAATCTCAAGTCAGAAAAATGGCAGGGTTTGCAGGTAAGTGGAGGGCGTTGACATGCTTATCCATTCACCCCCTGCTGCCAGTCCTACTCACAGGCAGGCAGGCAGGCAGGCAGGAACACCAGCTCCGTCCTGCCAGCACCTTCCTCCTCGGCTGGGCTGGGCTGTGCTCCCACATGGCTGATGCCTTGCCTGCTCCCTCATCCCCTCCAGGCTGGATGGGTATAGTGCTCTGCTTGTGCAGGCTCGCCGGGGATGCCGATAAGCAAGCTACAATTTGTTTAAAACTCCATTACCGGGACAGGATATGGTACCAAACAATAAATAAAAATGTGATCATATCTCACCAGTTCTGGAAACTTCATTTATCACCTTGTGAGACAGAGGGCTGATAATAGCGGTATATTTGATTTTCAACAATCAGTCACTTCTTTGTATGCCCTAATACATCTCAGATTAATTGATAAGATATTTATTGCTTGGATTTTTATGAATAAATATAATCCCCAAATACTGGGGCTTATTCCGGAGTGTTCCTTTTTGATTCAGAGCTAATTAAAGTCAGAAGAAAAATTCAGAACAGCTTCAGAAAGTTAGAGATCAGGCCAGTACAGAACATGTTCCCTTTTTTTCCCCTCAGGAGTTTCAGATCTGTTTGTTTATAAACTGCCTTTGCAGTTACATATCTATGTTGCTTCCTGACTTTTCAGAGCTCGTTAGGAATGGTTATAAAATTGAATGGAAAAATGAGGATGATCATAAGAGACTCATCCCTCTCTGGTGTTGGCATTAACCTGTGGCACTGAAGCCCATGTTTGGGATTATTCTGCTGGCAAGAACCTGTTTCCGGTTCTGTTCCTGGTTTGCAAAAGACCTTGGTGCAATTCATTTCTTAAAATTCATCATAGAATCATTGAATGGTTTGGGTTGGAAGGGACCTTAAAGATCATCTAGTTCCAATCCCCCTGCCACGGTCAGGGACATCTTCCACTAGACCAGGCTGCTCAAAATTAATCTTATCAAAATGTTACTGCCAAAATTAACCTTCAGAGTGACCATGTAGGACCACAATTACATTTCTGTGCTGATATTTTGAAATCAAAATGGCAAATCCATAGTAGGCAGACAAGACACTTAAGCCCTCCTAGCTTTGGATCTGCTGTGTTGGAAATGAGCTATACAGAAGAATTCTGTAATTGTTCTTTCTTGGTAATATATTTTATCGGCAAAGTCTCAGTAAAGACAGACTGACAGGGGCAGAGGAATATGTGAAGTACGTGTAAGTTACACATAGGAGAAAGTGTAAGCATTCAGAAAGCGAAAAAGAAACTTAAATAGTCGGTTAGTCTTCTGGCTGTGCAACCATCAACCTTCTTCCTTTTCACCCTTCTTGCTCTAAACATCTTTGTTCATTAGCCTCTCCATACATTGTGTGAGAATGAATTATGGTTCAATTAATCCTGTGCAAAAGGATATAAATTTAAATCCCCGATAATGGTTGATCTCATGCTCAGATGACAGGTGAAGATAAGTCTGGGGTAAGCCTTTCCCAAGCGGAAAGCCCTGGGGAGCCGTACTGCGAGCAGTCGTCTGGCCAGGCTGGCATCACCTGCTGCCTTCGGGTGGTTGGGGGCTGCCAGGTGGCTGCAGCCAAACTGACGGTGCCCATCCCCAGGGGTGAGTGCTGCCACCTCCCACCTCCTCCCTCTGCGCTGCACGGACTCCTAGAGCTGGGTCTGGTTAATTGGGTACATAATGAGTCTGATCTTGTTCTTAGTGGAGTCAATAGTAGGTCTGGGACCAACATGTCATGCTTCTTTTCCTGTTTTAATTTACATTGATACTTCGCTTCATTTAAAGGCGGCTCCTTACTTCAAATGACTCTTGATCAAAGGGTGAGTCATCTGTGCTGGTCTAGCTGCATACATAAACAGGCACATATTTCTTCATTATCTACTTTGGGAAGCTCCTTGCATAAAGATCTCTTTGTCAGTTAACTGAACTGAGCTTTTCTCATCACTTCCCAAAGAATTTCATCTCGGTCAGACAGAGACCTGTAGCTGCCTATTGCAGGAAAAGAAGTTATAATATTAAAAAATGTCACTACTGTAAATTTAGCAAAGATGAATAAGAAGTTGCAATATTAAAAAGTGTCACTGCTGTAAATATAGCAAAGATGAATAATTGAAACAATTTATAGTCCCATTACAGAAACTATACGTTACATGCACATATGCAGCTAATGGTCATGCTAACCATAAATAACTCTTCAGTGCATTGCCTTATCTGGGGTGTCTGTGAAGGTGGGAGAGAAAATATGAGATGATAAATGTGTTTGCAATGCCGTTACAGTCTTATCAGTTTAAAGAACTTTGAGATGCAAAGTTCCTGATTACGGGTCAGACCCTGCAAGGTAATGGCTCTTCATTAGGGGCAGATGGAAGCTGAATGTGCCTCAGAATCACAATTTTCTCTCTTTGCATGTCCATGAAGGTGTTTTTCTTCCTCTTGCATCAACAACCATCTCGTATCTTAAAGCGAGACCATAGGTATGCTGAAAAAATCAGCATAGTGTAATTTGAAGCTGAAGATTAAATCACGTTAGTACCTGCACGGGTGTGTGCATACATGTGTGCAAAGCAAAGAGGGAAACTGAAAAAAGGCAGGCAAAGACAAAGAGCAAAACCTGTGACAGCTTGGATTTCAAATAAATCTCATGGAAGAATTTGTATCATCCTCAGGAAGTTAAGAGTGAGTCTCATCTCTGGTGTCTGTATCTGAATCAGTCTTGCACCAGGAGAAAGATGGCATAGCTGCCTTGTATGAAGAACTTTTTTTTTTCAGGCAGGTAGAAAATGGGGGGGGAAAAAACCAAACTAAAAACAGGAAAAGAAAGAAAAAGTCAGGATATTAGAGCTATCTTTTAAAAATGCTGATTGTCTGTCACAGTTCTCTCACTTCTGCAGGAAAAGCTTCACATGGCAATGTCCAGTGCACCGTCCAGTGTGAAGCCTCCGCAGGGTGATCTTGCGCTGACCTCTGATGTGCACTGTACATCGTCCCCACAAATGGATGTGTTTTCTGAACCATAAGGAAATGCTTGCAGGAGCAAGCTGAAAGGGGGCCACCAGTCTGGCTGAAAGAGTTGTAAAAAGGCCTGGAGAAGTTAAATGAGGAGCAGAAACCTGAAGTTACTGATACAATTGATCCCATGTGAGGGATGAATGAACTGGGCCAAGGCTTCAGCTGCTTCGATTTTGTGAAGATCCACCCCATAGGGCAGGATGACTCACAGTTGCAAATATCACTTGCCCCTGAGGATGAGTAACACAAAGTGCTTTGAGGCAAATGGCTCAGCACAGCAGGCATCCCTCTACGCGCGGTGTGGGATCCCCGCCAACGTGGGCTTCCTGCAATCCTCATACATCTTCTAAAGCAAGAAAAGGATGAGTCAGAAATCATTTCAGAGCAGTTTATTACCCAAGAAATTAAATCTGTTGACTCACACAACTAAACCCTCAATTTAACAAACATGACATGATTTCCATATTACCAGATAAGTTGTGCCACATCCTAAATCATTAGATAATAGCGTAACTGGAGTGTACAGATGCTCCTCAGAGTTCTTTCAAAGCTTTTAGCACAAAAATAAGGAAACAAACAAACAAAACCCAACACAACTGGTGTTACAGCGGAAGAGACAGGATGTCAGGAGAAAAGAAAGATCTTTGGTCTGCAGCTGAATAGGTGGTGAGCTGACTCTATATGAGATGAGAGTTGCCTGCTTTTTAAAAGTATAAATTCTGGATGCACACTCCTGTTTTTCACTGCACTGCATAAAATGAACCTTCCCACTATGCAGGTAGCCAGCTTTTCAAAAATAAACTTCTGCCTGTCAGAAAAGCAAAGCCCATGACAGTACCTGAACAGAGGTGTTAAGGTCTTTCCCAGCACAAGTTAATTTCTAAAGAGATATGCCCAAATGCATATTGTAAAATGCTCATATCTGCTAGTTGCAAGTTTTTGACCCTCACATGTTGGGGATGGGGGAATGCTGTCTATAAATTAAACTCCAATACCCAAATGCAGTCCCACCACTCCAGTTGTGGGGTACTCTTGGCTCTGCGCCGGGTACAGGGTGCCTGTGGGGACACCATGCGATAGACACTGAGCAGCAGCTGGCACTGATCCTCAGGTCTCCTCAACTACAACTGGATGCAAGATTAAGGTGGATTGCATGAGTAGACACAGGAAGGAGAAGGTCCTCCAGCCTTTTCTGCCAAACCTGACTCTAGGGCATGCAGGAGGCTGTTTCGGGGCACTCTGCAGGTTTGTGGATGCAGGGACACGCCGTCTGCAGGACTGGATGGTGCCCAGGCAGAGCGAGTTGCTGTGCTGCTCCTGCGGAGAACCCTGCAGAGGGGCCAATGCTGCACAGAGAGGAATTGGATGGCCGTGGGCTGGAGGAGCCCAGAGAAAAGGAGAAAAAAGTGTTACCTTTTGCGATGAACTCTGCTGCTGCTGGACTTTGCACTTGATACATGACACACTTGGAAAAGGCTTCCTGGAAAACCCTTTTTCAGCCCCATACAGAAGGACTGGAGAGAGGGATTCCTTTTTTTTCTCCCCATTCATTTATCACAAAATGGGTTAGTCAGAAGCTTAATGCTCAGTATTGCAAATCCCTTCCCATGCAAGGCTCCCTTCCTGTCATGTGTATGAAATAAAGAAGAAAGGACATGAAAAGGGGGTTGCAGCACTGAGCGTTTACCCAGAAGCCAAATGGAAAGCCACAGCCCAGTCCATGTGTGAGACCAAGAGACCAGGTTGCCATATGCTAATGCAGCTATCCCACAGAAAAATAAAAATACAGTGTACTGTTAACCTTGCATCCATGGTGCTCGTCATACTCGCCCAGGAACAGACCTAGGCGCTTGTGCATGTTGAGTCACAGTGTAGGAAATGCGTGGGCAACATAGGCACCATCTGAACTTTTCCAACAGAGCCTTGTTATTCCCCATGAGAAATGGACATACGCCCTCAAAATGTCGTTTATAGCCAACGCTCCCTGCCTGTCTCAGCATGGAAGGAAAGAAACAGGGCTGCTGTTGCCAGCATCACAGCCAGGGACCCCTGATCAGCAGTGTGCTAGAACAGCCGCTTGGGAGAAGTGGAAGAAACTGTTTTATTAGTGTAAGCTGTTTGCTGAGAGCTAGGTTGGAAATTATCTCCTTAGGTGAAGCAGTTGTCACTCCCAACACAGACAGTCTTCTATAATATTTGAGACACATATATAGTGTCCTTAGCTGGCTTTGTGTGTTAATACTGCTTTAATCCAAAAAGGGACACATTTTTCACCGGTGATCAGCACGGGCTTTAATGAAATCATGCAGATGGTTTTTCCCCTGGCAGAAACTAACACTCGTGTTGTGATGATGAGGTTTATAGCCACTGGAGTCACGTACGAGGGAAATTGTCCTCAGCACCAGAACGTGCCATCTAGCACAGAGTCAAGCGTTAGGAGAAGTCTGAAATCTGCAGGCCTCCAGAAAATCATTTGGGACAAGTCTTTGACTGCAATATTGAATGGAGATATTTAAACTAGTTTGAAATGAGCTCTCCTGGACCAAAGCTAGCAGCATGGCACACAGAGAAGCTCCTTTGCTCCCACCTGAGCGTTGGTGTGTCTGCTGCCTCCCAGTCCCAACAAACAGGCTGCTCGCAGGACATGGAGCAGCCACGCCAAAATCCTCCCCTGCAGACCACAAAGCACATCCATGTGCTAAGTCGTACCTGTGGGGTGAAAGCCGATGCCAAGGAAGTCAAAGAAAAAGGTCATGGGGCTTCTTATGGGACTTGAGACCTGCAAATGCCCTGGGAACACCATCTACACTGACATAACCAGCAGTCTTGAGCCACTGTGTGTGGAGGGAGAAACCAACTCCATCACTGATAGATATTGTTGGGGTCTCACTTCATGGACGCAGTGTTTTTCTGGTCTAGGCTTCCTCTGAAGGTACATTTTTTGTGTGTAGTAGACAGCAGCCTTGAAAAATTATTGTCTTCAGCATGTATTCTGCTGCCTGGTATAAAAGAGTCAAAGATTAAGATCAAGAGAATATCATATCATGAATAATTTAGTCACTAAATTTAGCATCTTACTCTGTGGAGGCTATTTAGAAGGAAATAGGGTTCCCTGGTATTTATTCTATGCACAAATGTATTTGAAAAATCTTCTCAAAATATTCGGTCATTGGCTTGATCATGAACAGTCAAAATTAATACTGGTCAAATAGCTCACCCATTTTTGCTTCCCTCTCTGAATGAGGTATGAAGTCATTTCTTAAACACATGTTTTGGAAAAAAAAAAAATTAGGGATTGACTGTCATTAGGTTTAGCCTTATTAAGGGGTGACACACAAATGAGCTGCCTTTGGAGCAGCTGGGTGAGGAAAACTTGAATTTGTGATTCTTCCACCTATGTTCCTTTATTTATAACTGTGAGTGCATTGCTAAAGTAGAACATGGGAGCAGGTGTGTTTATCTCCCCATCTAGGTCCACATGAGGGTATGAGGAGGTATGAGAGCATCTGATGCATTTCGGTTCAAAGGGAATAATAATTAACAGGGAAGGTGATAAACAAAGCAGAGACACAAACCAATAAGCATTTGATAATGGAGGCAACAAAGAAGCCCAAAACTCTTGTTGTGTGAGACTAGTTGGGGAGTGTGTGTGCGCATATGTGTGTGTGCGTGTGTGCACATGTGTGCATGTGTGTGTGTGCGCTTGTGTGTGTATGTGCATGCGTGTGTATATGTGTGCAATGCGGGGGGGGTGTGTACATGCACTTGCTTGTGTGTGTGTGCATGCATGCGTTTGTGTGTACCTGTGCATGTGTAAATGTGTGTGCACGTGTACATGCGTGCATGTGTGCATGTGTGGTGTGTGTCCCTGGGGCAAGTGGTGGCTGGTGCCCAGGTCTGGGAGGCAACGTCGGGCGTCAGGCAGCGAGGCAGGAGCCACCTCTCCCAAGAAGGGACTGTCTCTGCCAGCAGGAACGACAGGCATATTTCTCCACGTGACTGTAAAGTGCAAGTTTATAATCTAATACTAAACATTCAATTTTTTTAAAGGCCTATAAACAGGTCTTAAAAACATATTTGTCTGAACTTTGTTCAGATAAACTTAATTTTAGAAGATGGAATGAACATGGATTATGAACAGTTCATAAAGCAAATTCATTAAAAAAACTCCCAATGCCTGTTGCAGGCATTTTTATTTTATCTTGTTTGAGTTATTGGATAAGCTCTCCCAGAGATTACTCACTCATTATGAATGCCTGCTGTTTCTCAGGCACTTGCTGCTCCCAAGTCCGGGGCATAAATCAGCTTTCTGTGTGCACCTCTGGTTGTACTGTACGCTCTTGTTTTCATCTTTGGCATGGCATAATAAATTGGAAGAAAGGGATTTAATTGAGTCTTTTTGTTTCTTGCAAGCTTTGCCTTTTCTATAAATCTGTTAAGTTTTACCCAGGCCAATGAGGAATAAAGGTCTGAGGAGTCCAGACCACTGGATGCCTTTGCCTGCAAGTTCCGCCTTATCTCCATAAAAATCCTGTTGCGGTAGCTTTTATTCATGCCTTAGCACCTCAAAAGATTTGAAATCCCCCCTTGCAAATAGAAGATGAGCTGGTATTGAATAAGAAAGCTATCTCACTCGATTTTTTGTTACCAAGAACAACCCGGTATAAGCACATGCCTTCCGGTAATCTTGGTCATGGCAGGGCTGAGACCCCCCCCAGCAAAGCCGCCGGCCCTCCCCGTGCCGCTGGGGTCGGCGGCGCCGAGCAGGGACTCAGCCTCCAGCACAGCTCCCGGGTTTGGTAAGCAAAGCACTGGCAGCGCACAGAGAGCTCGCACAGCCCTGGCATCGGTCAAACACCCCTGTGTCCTCCCTGCCGCACCCACCGACAGCCGTGCACGGCAACACCAGACCTGAGCACGTGGTGCCGCCAGGACACTTATCTGCTCTACTAGTAATAATTTTGAATGTAGCAAATATTCAGAATCTCCTCCAAAAGAAATATTGGGAAATTCAGCAATCTATATTTTTCCTCAAGGACAAACTACCTGGGAGAACTTGGAATAAAACCCCCACCTGGGCAACCCAGGGGATTTTTATTTTTGTTGTTGCAGCAGAAATCTTATTTTCACCTTCCATGGAAGGATTAAGAACAGCTTTAGCCATACCTGTGGCTTCCCATTAGTCTTTTAGAAAAGCATCCACAGTTGGTTATCTTTCACAGGCCTGTGCTGAGGTGCTCGAGCTTTCTGTCCTCAGTTGGGCACGATGCTTCCATAAGCTGTGCTCTCCACATCTGATGAGCCGCCCAGCCAGGCCGTACATGGGGGCTGGCGCTCGCGGTGCCATGGGATCCCTGCCGCATCACTCCTGGCACCCGCCTGCAGCTCTGCACCAGCAGGAGGACGGCAAACACACAGCCCCACACCGATTAAGAAACACCAAAATCCTCTGTGCTTAGTGCTTAATTTGGGGAGCATCTGCTTCTGGAGCACCAGCACACGATGGTGGCACAGCAGCTTTCCCTGCTGCCACCAGTCTGTGGTCGACTGTGCTTATCCTTTTGGCTGTGGAAAGCATGAAGGAAAGGAAGTGAAAATGTTTTACACAAACATACTGTCCATCCTATTTACAACATATATTTTTAATTTTTTTTTTTTTACAGCATATATTTTCTGTGGATGTAGGACCAAATAATGAGTTTTACAGTTTGACCGCGATCCCCATTCCAGAGTACGCTAGGAAAGGACTTGCCACAACATTCATCCAAGAGCTAAAAAAGAAGAAACATCTGCTAGAGTGTGGAGATGTTTATTTTATAATGACTTCGTAGGCTCAGAGGCCACTTGTGAATTGACTGAAGAGGGACAGAAACTCATCTCTCTACAGAGGATGGAGACGTGATACCGACCTACAGCAACGCATGCCCAGACCCCAGTAATGTCTGCTCAGCACCCAGCAATGCCTGCTAGCCCCCAGTAACACATGCTCAGCTCCCAGTAATGTGTACTCAGACCCCAGTAACGCACGCGCAGACCCATTAACACATGCTTAGACCCCAGTAACACATGCCCAGACCCCAGTTGGGGGACAACATCGACGTTCCTGGGGACAGGAGTGTGGGGTAGGGACCGTTCAACACGTTTTAGTGTGTTCTGGTTTGTGACCAGGCTGCCCCGTGGCTATGCTAGCAACATATAAACACGAGGATAAAGCACTGACATGAATGCATAAGGGATTTTACATCAAATCAGCATATCAGGTGTCCACTTCTGCAATGAACTCGGCCAGCTGTCCCTCCCTCGCCATAGCTGGGCTTCGCTTACTGACTGCTGCATTTACAATAATCTTTTGAAATTGCAATCCACTTATTTATTTAAAAACAACAATACACTATCAAAGTTTCACAAATTCAGCGTGAAATTTATTAAACAGTGTAAGTAACATGGTGGTTTAGAATATTAGAAAAATATTAGAAAGAAAATTAAAGCATTACAGGATTAGGATTTATCTGTTTGACTTGAAGTTTGCTATAATTCAATTAAAATTAACAGTTTCACACTGATTAGTGACAGCGTTATTCATCTTTCCATGCTTTTGTTTTTCTAAGTGAAATGGCATACTGTTCGTAATGAGGTTAAGCTTTTTGATGGGGATGCTGACAAAGGTTTCAGCTTTATATGTCAGGAGGGCACCCTCCATTTGCAAGGGTCCCTCTTCTTCATCCTCATCTGACATGTCTCTGAGCAGCTTTTCTCTCACAGTCTTCATTTTTGTGACTCTTTGAATTCCCTACCGTCATTTATTTTTTTCTTACATGAAGCATAGGAGTCTTTGTTTCATTTTATTGATGATGAAGTGTTCTCTGTTCGTTTTTATTATTGTTATGTATTGATATTTTGTTTTCATGGAAAATCCAATCCATGGCGGTAAAATTATATTAGGGATATAAAGAATATTGAATTACAATGTTGAGTGCAAGGGGGACGGCAACCTAGGGTTTCTTATTTTAAGGACACATTGGTCTGTATTTGCATGACTAACAGTTTGTACATACACGCACTGTTTGTGCACAGAGAGCCTTAAATATCCCTTTTCATAATGGCGAATGATGCCCTTGGTTGTGCAGCAGAAAGGCGGAGGGTCTGGCCTGTTTGCAGGGACAGGCACAGCAGTCTGCTCCCTCTCGTGCCGGTTCCCCGCAGTCAGCCCCAGTTAATGTCCTCACTGGCAAAGCTCGCCGAGGTTTTACCAGCACCCTGTGAGGCTGGGGGCTGTCCTGGCTGGGGGGAGCCAGGGGGGAGCCCTGCCCTGGGATTGCTGCGTGCCTCCTCTGCAAAAGTGGCTGCTAAAATACAGTAAAATAAGAATAGGTACGCGTATTAATGATGGCATGTGTGCTTCTTTGGCTCCAGAAGCTGGTAAATCAAACCCCAGATGCCACGGGAACTGGCTTCTGTAGCTGTTACACAGCATTCAGCACCAATGGACCACTGGGAATTCACGAGAAAAATAAATGTTATAAATTTTTAGGGCTATCTGAGTCAGACTGTTACCTGACCTTAGTAGATACTAGCAAGTCTTAATGCGTACGACAATATAGTTCTGCAAAAGGAAAAAATATAGCTGAGATTTCCATCATTTGCTCATTTATTTGAATCCATATTCTTACATATTTTTCACAGTGTGTATTAATAAATCTGAAAAGGTTAATCTTGAAAGGTGACAGAAGCTCTGCGTTTTCTGGTAGAAATCCTGGGGGAGGGCAGCAGCAGGGCAGGCGGGCAGTATGCACAGGTCTGCCGGGCAGGCAGGCACAGCACTCACCTGTGCATCCCACCCCGGCTGCCCTGTGGTGCAACCCGGCACCGGGACCCACAGCCATGGCACTGCTGCCCGGTCCGCTCCACCCCCAGCACCTGAACTGCTCATTTCTGCTCATAACAGAGGAGTCATTTTTGCTCACACAAGTATTTTCCAGCAACAGCAGAAATCAGTATTTACAGATATATAGATATAGATATCGATATATAGATATATAAACCCTTTAATTCTGTTTTGTTGTTCCATAAAGATGGGGCATAATGCACCTTGTTTTAACAGGGGAAATTATGCTTTGACACAAATGACAGTAATTCTGTCTTTCACAAAATTATTTCAGAGAGACAGCAGTTGTGATAAAATAATACTTTGTGAATGAATTTCATTGTTCTTACTTCTTATTTTTTTCTTAGCGAAAGGTCTGAGCCACGCTATTTATCACTTTTTAAGCAAAACCACTAGCAAAGCTGAAAGAAAGAGGCTGGGGCTTGTGTTTGTGCTCTGGTTCCCACTCATTCCTGATGATGGAGCCCAAAAGGCACCAAGGGAGCATGCCGAGCTTGCCTGGGAAGGCGCAGGAGCAGTGGCACCCCACAGCATGTCGCTTGCCTGCACGGTGCTGTGCCCACGCCGGACAGACACCGTCCATCCCACTGCCAATGTGAGACAAGTTCTCCAGCACCTCAGGATAGGGGTATCATGAAGCCTGTAAAAATGCCTTTTCCTTTTTCTAATTTATGTATTCAGCTTAGAATTCAATATCAAAAGGCTACAGGAAGCCAACCGTGACATTTAATTAATATGTTCCATCTGCTTTTTAGCACCATTTTAATTATAAATGGTTAATTTCATCATGGGGTAAGTCGATCATAGACAGAGAAGCCGTCCAGAGCTCTGTACCTCCTAAAAGCAGTGCAGGGGTCTCTTCCTATGATGAGGTTTCTCTGCCTGTGAGATCTCGCCTACACTCAGTGTAGCAGTGCTTTGTAACAGGGTTTTGGGGCAGGATGTGATACATGGAAACCTGGAAAAGCAATAAAGCCACCTTGGGGTGGAGGCCATTTGAGATAAAATAAGCTTCCCCGAGCTCTTGGAAAGACCTCTGGGAAATCTAAGCAGAGTTTCCATAGCTCTTGCTAAAAGCTTGTGCCCGCTGAAAGCTGCTACACCCCGTGGTGCCAGCGATGCGGGCGATGCTCTGGGCTGAGCCGTCTCCAGCTCGGCTGTAAAAAGTGACTTAAGCTAAACTTAAATTCAAAAACTGTTTACAGCTTCAGCACTCACTTTTTGCTTCCTTCCCATTCCCTCTGAAATATTTCCTTTTGATATTTTAGTTTCTCTTGGGCTGACTTTAAGGAAAAATGTTAGGTTGAAACAGATGGTTGTCAGGAAACCAGTGCCTGTGAAGCACAATTGAGAATTAGCGTACAAAAACCTAAAACTTGGCACCATCTGAATCCTCTTGATATAATTGTCAAAAGAAATCTGGCTTGGACATTTTTTTGGAATAATATTTTCAAAATTCGAATGACTGAAACTTTAAACAAACAAAATACACTTTATTTGACTGTATGCAAGTGGTAATGAAAACCTCTGAAGGTAATTCCTGAAAGGCCCTGCGTGTGACCCACAAAACTACTATTCAAGACTCTTTTTCGGGGTAGCTGGGTCAGCCGCTGAATAGCAGTACGCATCATCCAAGGCGCTGGATTCAGCATGAGAATATTAAACGAGTAACCTACATCTTCCAATTTTTTAATCGCTGTGGTCCACCCATGCCACCGGCACCAGCACCGGCAGCAGCGCAGCAGTGCCACCTGAGATCTGACTAACAGCCCTGCAGATGCAAAACTAGTCGGGGTAAATGCAATCTGAAGCAAGGCACATCTATCTTCCAATACAAAAATGTTCATTGCTAGGCTTTTATTAAAAGTTTCTTTTCTGTTTTCTTTTTACAGAGAGAATTTGATTACTTTGGCAGAAATTTCCTATGTGGCCCTATTAGACATTTTTGTTGAGACGACAAAAAAGTCTGTAAATTGTTGCTTACTCCAGGAGAGCACTGGGTTTTCTCACAGCAGAAGCGTGTCCCAGGTTGAACCTTTTGCTCTTTTGATCTTCAGCCATTATTGCTTTCTTTACGGATGAGGAGGTGCTTTCCTGTGAATCCAGTGTGAATTTATTCCAGGCTGTGAAAATAATTATAGATGAAAAGCATGAGCACAGGAAAAAAAAAAAAAGTTTCTCTTCTGATTTCACTTGTCCATTTAAATATGATATTTTATTTTAAAAAAAAAAGAAAAGAAACTAAAAAAAATTCAGACAGCAAAACCAGCAGCCCCAGAAGAGAACTGGGAGTGCCTCTCTACAGCCTTGGGCGGTCCCTGGCTGTGTCTGGGGCTGCAGTGCTGCTCCATGCAGCAGCCCCAGGCCAGTGGGTGTCCCCGTGAGGCCACCGCTACCGGGAGGGACACCCAGGAAGCAGTCCCCACACTGCCCGCAAGAAACCTCAGCTTTTCTGGTCTAGGTCTGGAAATGGTTTATAGCAATCTGTTTTACGACAATTCTTAAATAAGCAGATACCACATGGCTTTTTGAAATGAGAAGCAATGTACAAAGAGGTCATGCCTGGTTCCTGCAAGTAATCCTGGAGAAAACGCTGCCACTCGCCTTCCAGGAAGAGTAAAACTGGAGTCAGGTCAGTGAAATGTGGTTGCTGGGATGTTTGGTGGAGAGGAAGATGCAGTTGAATGTGGTCATTCAGAATCAGTCAGCACTGGAGCACATCCCTAGAAAAATAATCCCCGCTGTTTAAAGAGCTCTAGCTCTGCACTGTGTCCTTCTGAGTTTCAGTAGCCCAGTCACTGCTAGCACACGGCAAGGTTATGAGACCCTGGCTGGTGGTATCCTCCAACACCTCCCCCATGCTCCCAGGCAGTGCTGGACACAGGCCCCGTGATGCTGAGGTTGTAGGTACCAAGGGCGAGCCCGGCCCCAGTGCTGCCCAGCCCGGCATGCCCCACGCTGGGTGAGATGTGGGTGAGAAGCATCTCCGGCAGCTCTGCTGGCCTGGACTGGCACAGCACCGCAAGCAGAGCCGAGCTCTTGCTGAACACAGGTGGCTGCATCCGACCCTCACACACACGAACAGAATGGACCCCACCTGGGTGCTGATGAATGCAAGCCAAATGCCGAACTCTCCCACCCAGCAGCATCAGCAACACCAGCTAAGAGTACTGATGTGAGCTCAGCAAGTTTGGGGGTTTTTTATTAGAGCTTTCACTTACATTATGGTATATTTAATTCCATTGCACTGAAGTGGTTATGAGCACTGGTCTGCCTTTGCAGATAGGCCTGGGTTTTTTTCCAAAGATCATTTTCCCAGAATAGTGTAAGAGGAAAAGTTTTCAGTCAGGAAGCTGAATGGGACTGTAATGATTTTTAACGATGACTCTTTACTGCTGTGTTTTCCTGTCGAGCCCAGGACTGGCGGGTCAGTGTGAACGCAGTGCCTGGGATGGCACCCACTCTCTCAAACATCCTTTTTGTGCAACCAGCATGTGACAAACTCACATGTCAAATGCAATAGATGGGACCAGTCTCTCCTCTCTCACTCCACTGAGAAATGGGCACAACATCATTAATTCACATGACAAAAGTTGGTGTGAAAAGACATCAGGTCCATACCTTGTAGGAGCGGGGAGATGCTGGGAGCATGGAACAAGGACACAGTTCCTCCTCCCTGGGTCCTGCCACAGCGCTGCACACCGTTGTCAGAGGGGATGCTGAGTGACCGATAACGAACTATACTCAGCAGATGAGATGTAGATGACTTCTTGAAAGATTCATAGGATTTATCTGTGATGCCTCCATTAACATTATTGTCAGGTAAATAACTCAAAACGCACCACCTAATTGTTATAGGTGTCATTTTGTTTGACAGCTTTCCTAATTTGATACTCATGAGAAAACTAATACCCTGTATTGTCCCCTTTGCTTAATTAGCAGACAAAAGGCCATTCATCATGCGATGACGGGTGGTATGTGATGAGGTAGAGGTAACCCATCGCTGCTCACAATCCTCATCAGGGACTTCCACCACTGCAGACAGACTCACCGGGTAGCTCGCACGGGCTGCGGCGGCAGAGGCGAAGTTCCCGGGATGGTGCTGGCTGTTGGTGCTCATGGGGTTGGTAAAGACTGACTTAGGCTTGCAAAGGCACAGTGGGCAAGGGCCAGGGCTCTTCTGCACTTGACTATGCCGTGGTACTGAGGCAGCTGGAGCACTCCCCATGGGGCACCTCCAGCTTTGGCTCTTGCCATGGTGGCCGGTGCATCCCCAAACCACTGTGCGATCACCTGCTCTTGTCAGTCTGCCATTTACGGACACATCTGCAATACATGGCCAGTGTTCACTGCTTTTTAGCTTTTTCTCTACAGTCTCGCGTAAAGCATACTGTTAATTTCAGTATATTTTCCCAGATTGCATTATCTAACCATTGTCTATATAACGATGAAATTAAATCTAACCTTCAGGGTAATGTGTACCATTTTCATTAGAAAT
This sequence comes from Aptenodytes patagonicus, assembly GCF_965638725.1. NCBI lineage: Eukaryota > Metazoa > Chordata > Aves > Sphenisciformes > Spheniscidae > Aptenodytes > Aptenodytes patagonicus. The sequence continues at coordinate 57,064,579 of NC_134953.1, read as the reverse complement.
GATCATTAATCCATAGGTTTGGGGTTGAGCAGTTTTAATCATTGGAGAAAAGGTAACTTTTTATTGCAACAAGAAGCAACCTGTGAAAATAAAAACAATATGACAGCCAAAATGTAAAAGGATAATTTAGTGGCAGCAATGGAAACCCATCTGTGGGGCCAGATCCCAGTTTAGTGTAAATAATAAACATTGCGGCAGTGCCTAGGTGCCGGTTTTGGTCAGGACTCGAGGTGCTAAGCGATGTATTAATGTACAGCGCATGGGGTACAAGAAGGACCCCGTGCTAGTGCCCCTGCAATGTGCTTGGTGTGGCGGGAGAGCAGCACAGCATCTTGCCCATGCGCCGGGGCAGCTGCCTCCACCTCCATCGCCTTCACCCCCCTCACACAGGGGAATTTTTCTTTTCCTTTGAAATCTCAGAAGTTCAAGGGAGAAGAATACAGCTCTTCACTCAGCTGTAGCCATGGAATGAGCAAAACGAGGACCTCTGTCTAGAGCTGAAGTTAGTGAAGCTCTGCTGGTGTCCTCTAGCAAAGAACTGGCTTGCGGCTAAATCTGCACGCGAGATGCTGTGCTAACTGCAAAAGATGGGGAAAATTTAATCAAATTAAATGAATCTGTTATTTTTAATAAAGGAATAAAAAACACATGTTCTTTCATTAAATTCATACCCAGAAGGGACCATTAAGATAATCTAATGTGATCTCCTGCACTTCATCTACTAATTTCTTCATAACACATGACTGCTTGTTCCAGCTTCAGCACTGCTTCCAAATAATCCCCCTGTTTTCATTTGGAGGAGCTTTATGGTGTGCAGTCCCGGGGTCCCCAGGTTAGCTCTTCTGGCCACTGATTGCTTTTGGTAATCAGAATATTCTTGTTCCTGGTATGAGTTTGCTGCTTTTGGTTTTTAGCCATTGCAACTGACTGTGCCCATGCTCCAAGGCTCCACATGCCCAGTCTCCATGGGGCACGGGCGGATGGCAGCGGTGCTGCCCCGCTGCCCATCAGACATCCCTGGAAGTCCTCCCTCAGGGGTTTCATAATGGGATGATGTTACAGGTCCCACCTCATCTGGCACCTCTCTCCAAACAGTTTGGCAACAACGTGCCCCGCAGAGGAGTCCGGCAGTGTTCCCTCTCCCGCCATGGGGATGGGCAGTGCTGCCTCACTGTTCCTGCCTGATACCATCCTGCCTGTATTTCCATGGGTCTTGTTCACCCTCTCAGCTACTTCAACAGTGGGGGTTCATACCAGAAAAACTACATCCACCACATGCCCTTCATCCATGAGGCAGGTGACCTTGTCGTGGAAGGATATCACATTAGTTAGACAGGACTTTCCCTTTGTGAGCCCATGTTGACTGTGCCTGATGATTGCATTGTCCCTTAAGTGTCTTTCAGTAGCACCCAGTAGGATCTTCTCCATAGTTTTTCCAGGTGCTGAGGTTAGACTAACAGGTCTGTAGTTACCTGCGTCTTCCTCATGCCCTTCTTGTAAATTCTCACTCCTGCTGCATTCCTGGACATTGCCTCCTTCCTACTGGAACATTCCTCATCTTTTCTACACTTATGCCCCGGATTGGGCTCCACCGAGTGGGATGTCCACATGAGCCCCCCCCACCATGGCTAAGCCACATGGCTGAGCTATTGCCACCCAGACTATTAGGACTCACTGATGTATGTCCTCTGCAACGCAGTATTGTGTTAAGCAGAGATCCCTATGGCAACTGGCTAGAAACACACCAAAGAATGATGTCTTCCTAGTTTTGATTACATTTATAGATCATTTAACTGTTGTTAATCCATTTAATTTCTGAGGCATTACTGGGTATAAGGCAATTTTTCAAAGTGCCTGGGGCAGTAAACCAAATTATTTTAGGAAACCTGTTTTGTGACAGTTACCTTCAGTCAGCAAAGTTATCATCTCCCATGGTAATTTTCTTTAAGACTTACGCTTCATAAAATCACTTTGCTTGGCATTAATTGCACTATAGAACTGGGGAATTCATTAGTGATGACATCTCACATGAGTTTTTCCATTATTATTTCTGGGCCTGACAACTGGTCATTGGTTACCAGAACCTTTATATTTACCCTTTTTAAGCACAGATACTAATATAATTTCTCCTCCTTAGGAATTGACCCATTTTTCCAGGGTTTATTAAAAATTATTATTAATGGCTCAGAGTATTCAACTAAGTTAATTTAATTCTCCTATGTACAAGCTATCCGATCATGTCAATGCAAGTGTTTCTAGGCGTTACTGTCCCCAAGAAGGTAAGACAGGATTTTGATTGTTACTGAGACATGTTGATAATTTCTTTCCCCTGTTCTTAAATTTACCAGCCAGCATCTTCAGCATCTTTAGCTCTCACACTCTTCTCCATTCCCTAAGGACCCGTTCGCACTCATTGCTGTCCGTATCCCCATTGCTGTTTCTGTTGTGCACAAGGGCAGCATTTGAAGCCCTTTCCTCCTCGTTTCTCATGGCTGCAAGGCACACGGTGCCCAGTGCCCCTCCTGTCTCGCACTCTGTTGCCACTCTCCTCTTTTTCCCAAACCTTTCCCAGTTTCAATAAGAAAGAAGCCACGGGTTTTTTCAGTGTGATTGCTAAAGCTTTCTTGTTATTTTCCAAGAGTACAGCATTGTCATCTGTGTACTGAGGATCTTTTTCTTCTTATGTGTCTTGAAGCCTTCATTCTCTGTGTTCAGCTGTGTTGTGTCTCAGCCATGTCTGAGCATATGCGCTGTGTTTACCCCCTCCGCATCTTTGCTTTTCCCTGCAGGAGATAGGATGGAAGAGCACCACAATGCATCTCGTTGTCTATACGTTTTGCTAGAAAGGTGATTAAGTATGTCTGTAGATAATATCTCAGAAAGTGAACAAAAACTCAGAAGAAAGAAAAACATTTTTTTCTGGAAAACAATATGAATTTCTCATTAAAAGCTGTACTCAGGGTGCCTGCTGAGCGCTACAAAGTTATCCTGCCTGGAAAATGCCCAGTGGCTCCCTGCAAACCTCTTCTGCCTCCTTTGACATCTTCAACTCAAAATCTGTATTCATTTCCAGCAGTTTTTCTTCAGCATCACCTTTTCTGACAGCCAGACCAGAGACCAGGTAACGAGTTGGAAACTTTCCAGATGTAAGTCCCGTCGATCCCGCTTTGCCGGGCTCTGGGTGGAGACTGCAGTTACACTGCAGTCCAAGATCACCCAGACCAAGATCCTGGGCAATCCCACGCCCCACGCCCCACCACAATGCTCTCTGTGGGGGTTTACATGGTTTGAGTTACGCCTTACTTACCAGACATTGCAAAGTGACTTATCAATGGATTAAGCTGGCAAAATGGAAGAGGAAAAAGAGGTCACGGCGCTGACTTGTCACCTCCCACGGCAGGTGTGTTTGCTCCAGCCAAGCAGCACGACAGCTCATCTTGCAGAGAAGGGGGGAACAGAGAGGAAAATCATATGGGATTTATGTGCCCAACAGCGCACAACCTACCAACTAATGCCCTATACTATAAATACAACATTAGGGGTTACATTGCATACTCATAATCAGGAAATTCAGAAATTCCCATGGCTATTTTGGCTTGATTTTCTAGGTATCAGCTGATCTGCAGAGAAGTATTTGCCTACTTAGTACAAACATACTCTGTGACTAAACTGTGCTCAGAGCAGACTGAAATATTAGCAACAGTATCATGCAAATATCCTTCATCTTTTGCTATAAACTCAGAATTCTTTAAATTATTCATTAAGTTCCATAAAATCTCTAGAAAAAATATCGTTGTTATTGTTGAAAGAAACCAATGTGATTTGGTGAAGAAAACACGTGAAAAGGGCAGTCTGAGAGACAGGTGATGACAGAGGTGTCTAAACTAACTGATCCTGATTAAATTGGCCTTGAGATAGTGAATGAGTTCGGCCCTGAATCTCACAGCAACACTTGGAGGGTGCAGGCTAAGGTGGATCAAAAGCCAGAGCAAATCTTGTCACAAGCCCCTGTGAAGTGAAACCGATGAGTTTTACACAGCTCTGCTTAAGGGCTTTTACGTGTGTAAAATCTCAGTCATAACATGGCACCGATGTCTTTTTCTTCTTCATTTAGTTTTCATGGCTCTCTTTTAAAAATTTACATTGAAATAAAAGCAAAAACATGCATGAGCAATGGTAAAATATGGAATAGGAGGCCATAAATCATACACGTATAAATAATGAGTCAATATTTCCTTCTGCACCAGTGGAGGACCCAAAGAAAAAGTTTCTGATGGTCCTTCCCTGCCGCCCCAGCTGGGTCTCTGGCTCTACCTTTCCCTGGTGTCGGGCTGACAAATTAGGAGACTCTGACAGATTTTCAGGCTTTAAGATTAAATGGTTGAAAATACAGAAAATAAAATATATTTGAAGAAATACAGCAAATAAAATAAAATTGAAGAAAAATTATCATTTCCCCATGCATTAACATTAATACTGGAGTATAGAAACTTCAAATGAAAGATACTCCTCAAGACTTAAAGCACAAAGCTATTACAGCTCCACAGCTGCTCAGGAGAGGCTAAAGCTGGTGTAAACAGCCCCACTGTAAAGAGCAACTATCTCGGCCAGCAAAGCTAGTTTGCATGTTATATAAAACCCCTTTTTTCCTGATTTTGTTTTAATTTATTTCTTATTCTACGAGGAACAGCTGAAAACAGTTATAGTAATTTACTCACAGCTAAGAAACTGAATATATATTTTAAGAGTGTTCAACCCTCCCTTGTTTGAAGTTCAATGGCCAACACGGTGGGTCTGTGTGGGTGCAGCGACATGGTGGAAACGAGAAATGGAGCTGATCTGCTCAAGTCCCATAGCCTCTACCAAAGGCTTTTATGGTTTGCTGTAGCCCAACTACCTCTTTATTCTATATCATATGTACTTTAGCTCTGGATGGCAAAAAGGCAGCTGAAGTGGTGTTTTCATTGAAAAGGTCTTGATTAGCCATTGTGGTGGTAATGAATGCAAATTTCTGTGCTGCCAAAGCATTATACCTGACGGTGCGGACTATGTGGTTCTGTAGTGTGTCATCAACAGCAGACAAGGTACTGATTTGGTCAACGTTTTAATTTCACTGTTAATTTAATCTAACTTAATAGTTTACTTTCCAAAAAATAGCTTTTGGTTAGGGCATTTGTTACATGCAAGATACTCTGCTTTTCTTCTCGTGAACCAAAAATAAAGCAGTGACTAAGCTACAGCTACCAGACTACAGGGTTGTAGAGAGCACAGCGTTTGCCAGAAAATGGGAGGACAGAGTTCAGAAGGAGAGGACCAATCCTCCAGCCCTTGGTCTCTGCAGGCAGCACCAATGGGTATCGGTCAGTCTAGCCACCTTTGCCTGAAAGTCCCGTAAGTGCTGCTTGGAGCAAGGCTTTCAGGCTTACCCCTCTTCCAGTTGTCCCTCCCCCTTCCAAAATTAGTGACAGATTGCAAACACTTCGGTTTAATCTGCTCCAAATGCAGTGTTATAAACTGAAAGATAAAGGCAAAAGCAAAAGATTTCATTAGCTTTCATGCAGACTTTGCAAAGGGAGAGGGCACCACCTGTAAAACTCATTCCCTACTGTCTGCATGTCTCTCCTCCCTCTCTCAGGCAGAGACACCACCATGCCCTGCTGATGTTGGTCTTCAACTCACCTGAAGGCAGGAGCAGCCCTGGACCCTCCAGGGGAAGGCAGAGCCCCATGGCCATGCCCAGCTCAGTGGCAAGGGCAGGGACCCAGACCAAGGCACTGACACCCCTGCAGCCGGCATTCCGCGGGGGAAAGGTGCCTGATGGGACCTGCTCGCCTCAGCCCAAAATGCTCAGGAATGCCGGGACCAAGCTGCAGGTGAGGTCGGAAATCACTCAGGGGTGCTGAGACTGAAGGAGGTATGGCAGGAGGTACCAGAGAGGCACAGGCACATCCAATTCACTGCCCCGACAGCCAGCACGGTGGTTTTACCTCCGCAGCTCCCTAAACCCCCGTCCACAGACACAGAACTTTTGCTAAAACATCGATATCAGTCTGCTAACATGCATCAAATAAATATTCAGATGTGTTTGTACCATCAGATGGATAGCCCAGTGATGTTTGGGTTTGGCTTTAAAAACCGAATTACATACTCTGCATTCCCTTGGCAACTGAGGAGCAGGCAGAGAAACTCCTTTTAAATTTAACAACTTTAAATGTGTTGACATACATCAAATCCAGATCTGGGGTAGATTTAAGTGACACATGTCATCTGACTGGAGGGTTTATGTGTTTGCCAGTGTGAACACAAAAAGGCTCAGTGTGTCTGGGGAGAAACAGAAATAAGATCTGCGACAACAAAATTTGCTTGCAGATAATTAATCACATTTGTAAATAAGTAAGGCCATATTTGCATCCCTTTTGTTTCTTCTTCTTACGATCAGGTCAACTCTTGGTGTGAAAATATTAACAGCAAGCAGATTTCCCAGACACACACCCAAGTACTCACTAAAGATGTATGTTCAGTTCTCAGACAGACGTGTTTATACTAGAAGGGCTCACGAGCCCATGCAGCAAGGGCTTCCATTGAGCAAAGCGGGGAACAAGGTTCACCCACGAGGGTCAAGCTGCAGAGTCAGAGCCATAAATAACCAGAGCAAGATGCTTTCTGCTCTGGAGAAGGAACCAAACTCTTTGACTAAATAATTAGGAGTTGAATGAAACCTTCATATATACCTAAATGTTTGTCTATGTTTTTCCAACTAGGACATTACATTTTCCTGGCAACGCTTACTTTACCGGCTGTGCCCAGAACATCATCGCTACAACTCTTGCCAAAGTACAGGGCAGCAAATGTTGACCTGAAAGAAACATGTGCACCAGAAGTGTCCTGGGAATTAATGTGCCCAGCATCCCGAGCACCCCTTACTGCCAAGAGCATGAGGATGATGCTATAGCTCTCGTGTATCTAGCTTGAGTTGTAAAATGTGTCCGTGCACGTGAGGAAACCCATTGCTAAAATCTTGAAAGAAATTCTGAATCAGAGAGAAATGGGATTCTGCATCTTAGAATCATAGAGTCATAGAATCATAGAATCATAGAATAGTTTGGGTTGGAAGGGACTCTAAAGGTCATCTAGTCCAACCCCCCTGCTGTGGGCAGGGACATCTTCAACTAGATCAGGTTGCTCAGAGCCCCGTCCAACCTGACCTTGAAGGTTTCCAGGGATGGGGCATCCACCACCTCTCTGGGCAACCTGTGCCAGTGCTTCACCACCCTCAGTGTAAAAAATTTCTTCCTTATATCTAGCCTAAATCTACCCCCTTTTAGTTTAAAGCCATTCCCCCTTGTCCTATCGCAACAGGCCCTGCTAAAAAGTTTGCCACCATCTTTATTATAAGCCCCCTTTAAGTACTGATAGGCTGCAATAAGGTCTCCCTGAAGCCTTCTCTTCTCTAGGCTGAACAACCCCAACTCTCTCACCCTTACTCTACACATCTTCTTTGTGTAGGTTCTTTACACCAAGGATATAACCTCTTTCTTGGGTCCAGCTAATGAACCCCGGACTCAAAAGCCAACATATATCTTCCACAGCACTATTGATTGCAATTTTAGTATAATTCTTCCATATAGCTTTTTTTTTCTTTTTTTTTTTGGGGGGGGGGGAAGTGGTTTAAGTGCCTATCACATCAAAAATTGAAATTTTAGTTAAGTCTCTTCAAGACTCTTAAATTTGTTGCCATTATTAGACAGAGGAAAGAATTGCAAAACAGGTAAGAACACTTAGACCCAGTCATCTTACGCATTACACAATGGTATTTTTTTCTCACTTACAAAACATCCAGAAAACATTGGGATTCAATTGCTCAGGAATGCCTGGATGCAGACACACAAATACACCCAGTTAACCTTGTTCCCAGCACATCTAATTGAGTTTCAAGAGGGAGCAGCAAACTGCCTTCATGCACAAATGAGGGACAAAGAGAAATAAACATTAAGAGAAGCTGTAGGATCAAGCATCAGTTATTTGCTTGTGCTATACAGAAGATCACAGTCCATTTATTGCCCATACTAATGTAGATAATCGCATGTATGGATATATGCAAATTGATGCGTGCAGAGTTTTTAACATTCATAGCACTGCAACATTTTTTATAAACCTGTTGAGAGTACACTGAAGTTTCATTCTCTCCTTAATTGTTTGGAAACAGACTTGATACTTATTACACATTTTTCTACACTTCTAATTGCATAGAAGGCAATCTGCAGCAATGGGTTTTGCATATATTTCACTGCATTTTCTGACATGAATGTTTATGCAATTGACTAATGACATGGATTTTCTTGTGTGTGATGCTTATACGAGCATTTGCACATGGCTGCGTAATTCTCTCATTTGTAAAGGTGCTGCAAGTGGCAGGTGAGAGCTGAGGAGGAGCAAGGCGGCTGTGGGGGCCTTTGGAGGAGAGGAGCTGATCCTGAAAAGTGCTCCAGAGCGAGCCCCCAGACCAGCAGGTCTCAGAGAAACAAGTTCCTATGGCAGATTCGGAGACACTGAGGCTACCTGAGCAACTGTGTCCTGTTTTAGGGTGTTTTAGGGCTGTATGGACGAGCCACTTGTGTGCCTCTCAGACCCACCACGCTTCATCCCACAGAGCCTTAGGGTCCAGCAGATTCCTGCCACTGTCTGCCTTCAGCAGATCTGGGAACAGCATCTCACTTGGCTTCTGAGGTTTGCGCCATGGACAAAGCTGTGTTTTTTGGCAGACCACGGGTAGCAGACCAGGAGGGGTGATGCCAGGCACTGCTGAGCTGGTCTGATGGGAGCAGGGCTCCCTGGGGAAGGGCTGTGCGGGCTCCCGTTGGGGCTCTCCTCCAGCACGGCACTACCAGCCCCAATGCCTGCTCTAACTGGGGTCTTGCTGTCTAGGGGACACTGGGCTTCCAGCATTCCAACCGTCGCAGCCACATGCTCAAACCTCCCTATTTCCCACCTCCTCAAAGTGTCTAACACCACTGCTGTTCTCTGGTTTCATGTTCATAACAGGCACAACAGGCACAAAGCAGCACGTGAACCCCCAGGGAAACCACAGACAGCTCTCTTGCTCATCTGGGACAGATTGCCAGCATTTGCTGCAGGAGCAAAAAGCATTCTTAAATTCTAGTATTTAGGTATATTCAAACTGAAAGCAAGCTGGAAATTTGGAAACAATCTGAATTTGAACATGGAGTTTCTGGGATTTACATTAAAATCCTCCCCCCACCCCGCCCTCGAAACTGGATTCCCAGGCTGCTCAGAGCACATAACTGTAATACAGAATGGCAGCAGATTTTTCAACTCATTTTTGTGTTTCTTGTTTTGCAGAAATGTGTTTCTGCTGAATTCAGTTCACAAGCCAAACTTTGGCAAGATCATTCTTACATTTCTTTCACATCTCCACTTCTCTGAAGTAAATAATTCTGACTTGGTTAATTCTTAATCTAGTGTTTTATAAGAGAACCCATTTGACCTCATCTAATTTTGAGGCTAAGAATGACTGGGAATTTTAAAGTTACTGAAAATTTCCCTTCCTACTCTATGTGACTATCGGTCAGTAAGAACAGTGAGTGAGTAAGATGTTAAGACATCCTGATTCATGCTGAAATTTAATTCCCCTCTCGTACTTTCCATGGGAAAGAAGTCTTGTGCAGACACAAAAGGTCAATAGAAGAGCCATAACCTGCAGAAACTTAACTCCAGTTTCCAGAAAAATACTGAAATAAACAACTGAACCAGCTGTAAGTCCTCACAAGGAAACAAAGGGAAAATAAAAAGTCAACATTGATTTGTCAAGAGCACCTCATGTCAATTCACTCTAATATTTTTCCGAGGCACAGTGGTGGACCTCGTGGTGAGGAGTAGCCGTGCCTTGAGCAAGGTATTCTCCTAAGTGAGCAAGGCCAACACCGCCCAGATTAAGCCACTGCACCAGAGATGGGAAAGACCTTGAAAACCTGTCTTGGACAATAACGATCATTATCCAAACAGAAGAAAGGACGGGGCAGAGCTTTGCAGCCATGCATCCTACATCAGTTTCATTAACGGTTTTAAAATCTGCAAACTATGGGCTAGTAGATTGTGGGAATTGCAAAGCTAGTATGCTAGGAGCTATTAACAGAGGCTAGGTGACCCACTCAAATTTCAGAAATGGCCAAAACTACATTTCATTAGGAATAAATTATAACATGAAACACTCAGAGAGCAAATAAAACAGCATAGCCTGAAAGGCAGCAGAGCACACGCTTACCGTAGGCTTTTGGAGCACTCCAATCATTTCTGGGCACTGACCGTCAAATAGCGAGATCTAGGAGAAGAAGATTGTCTATTAAGATTAAACGGGATTGTTTAACTGAAAGAAGAGAAGGGGCACAGTACTCTTGAAATACATACAAGGTTTCTGTACCAAAGGTGGGATAATCTGCTCAAAGCCATTGAGACCCATGGAGAAGAGCTCAAATTCCAATTTAGATGCAATCCTCAGCCTAGACATTAGGGGGAAAAAACTAATGACCATGTGCACCATGGAAATACATGTTTTGGAAGTTTGTCAGCAGGAATCCCTATGGATCTGCTAAATAAGTGCATGCATGGGCAGGAAGACAGGCTTTGGGGTTTTGCAGTCACTTGCAGTCATGAATTTTTATGATCCCAGAAGGAAGCCAGCTTCTGCAGCATGGTGCAGTCAGGGTGAACCTGTGGGCCAGCAGCTGCTGGGCCAAGCCATTTCTTGTTCAAGGTCAAGTGAGCTACCAATTTAATCTCAAATTCTTTCATTTAGAAAGAAACTCCTGCAGCTCAGTTGTTGTAATCTATTACAATTTCTTGCAGAACAAAACGTGTACTGAGGACAGGGTCCGTGCTGCTCAAAGTCCACGTGATGCACTGCAGGGCAGGTCATCACTGAAGACAGGATGCATCAGGACTTTCACCCCATGTCCCATTGGAAGGAGGCGAGCCGCCATGCACACTAATCCCAGGCTCTAGCAGCAAGCTTCCAGCTAGCGTGCTGCGATTGCCACACTGTGTTCATGGTTCCTAGCAGAGGATGGCCAGACTCCGGCCTACGTGAGAGTGGACAAGGGTTCCCAGCTGGGAAAAAAAAAAAAGCAAAAAGCTTTCTCAGGCAGTGCCCTGAGAGTATCTCATAAATACGTACATCCTATTATAAATCACTTCTAATGGCAGGAGTTGTTAAGCATGAAATTGTGTATACTTTTGGAGAGTGCAAAGAGCATTGAGAGTAAAAACGGGGAACGTGGAGCTGGTGGAAGCGATCCAGAATCACCCACGTAGATGATATAGGGAAGTTAGGGGAAAATATTGGACACAGCAGCACACAGCAGTCAGAGAAACTCATCTGCAAAATGATCCGTGTGCCTCTGCACTCCATTCCCATTCCTTCAATGAATACACTGTGCAATGGTTCACATCTAGATGAGGCACAAATATTTAATGAAACCTATAAACAGGCCTCAGGATGTTTGTTTTAAATAATGAATAAATCATGAACAGAGGTTTCCCATCACTTAGTTTCTAGAGTTTTCACCCACTATAAATTTATTTGAAAGGCCCCACTGATGTTTGGATAACACCAGGAAAGGTGTTCCTACTGTCCTGAAAGACAGGGGAAGAACACAGAGACCTTAGTACTTTTGTTCGAGGGGTTGCATGAGATGATGTGTTTTTGAAAAGCAGCTCACCCCACTACAGGTGGTGCTTTTATGGGAAGCATTACCCTGTGTGAGGGTGTCTAGAGCTGATTTATCTTTACTGGAACACGAGGAATAGGTACCTGCACAAAGGGGGGGAAAAGGTCTCTTCATCAAATTAAAGGGATTGGATTTAACTTTTTAAATTGATTGTAAGCTTTAAAGATTTTTGTTCCAGTAAAAGTATTGATCAGTAGGAGATTTGCATACTCCTTTTTCATTGTATGGGGCATTTATGCCACCAACAGCTATTGCAATGTTGATTAAGTAAAACAGGGGAAAAGGTTAAAGGCTACATTTGAGCCATGAACATTTTTTTCACACTACCAAAAAAAAGATTTTTTTTTTCCTAGAATACAGTTAAAACTATTTAATGTATGCTTTATTTTTCAATAGATTCAACTAACAATAGATAGTGACTTTACTACAACATCCCGTTATGTTTAATGGCTTGCCAGATTTTCAGCACCAACATGAGAAGGAAAATAATGGAACAGCTTCAGTCTGATTTTTAGATCCTTTTAAGTATTTCTCAGTTACAAGAGCTCTAGCAGGAATGCCATTTTTAATTACCAGAGTTGTGCTGTATATGCATACGGTCCTGTGCCTGGAGGTGGGAGGGAAGGCTTCCTGGTGCCACAGGCAGAAATTAGAGTCAATATTTAGACATTTCAGATGGCTTTTATTTTTGAATTCCGATAACTAAAAATGGCCTCCCATTGATAATTACCTTTTGCAGCGAGCTAAGGTATAATATGTTCTCAGGCATTGGTAATTAAAAATAAATGCAAGGAGTTTTACATTTGAAAGTTGTGACTCTTGCACAGGCAGTGCTTTGCGGGAAGCACCTCCCTGGGAGCAGCCCCCCCTCCAGCAGGAGCTGAGGCTGGTGGGGGGCATGGGGACCAGCGAGATGCTCCCGCAGGAGCCGTGACCCAATGCTGCTTCCTCTGGCTCGCTGCACCCTCCTGACCCTTCCCAACAAGCGGCTACCCCGCCGCCTGGTCCCAGCCATGGTGGTCCTCGCCCAGGTCCTGCCTGAACCCAGCTGCATGCTTCTAAATGAAATGTGAAATTGAGCCCTGTGTGTCTGACAGGGGATGCTTGCTCCCACCCCAAATAGCGTTTCCCTGTGAGCCTCTCCCTGGAGGGGAAAGGCAATGCACACCAGCCAAGGGCAATCACAGCATCATTCTTCCCTCCCACACACATACCTCCCCATTCAGCAAAGAAACAGACCCATCAACTATCTGCTGATTTCTGCCACGTTTATGCCCCAAGCTGTGGGACCCCTGGGGATGCTGGCGGGGCTGGTCTGGTCTCACAGCGTGGAAGGCATCAGAGGTGACTTGAGCACAGCTGAGGAATCGCCTCCCTGCCCTCCTGTATGCTCATTTCTGACCTATAGACAGACACGGTCTGCAGGGGCAGCACCCGATGGGCCATGGGGTGTGCAGAGAAAGGGGCAAAGGAGGCAATTCAGGCGCAGGTTCATGTCCCGTCCCCGGTCACATGCAGTTCTTCTGGCTGATTATTTGTACTCGTATTTTCCACTGTAAGATTTGAAACCATGGTCCCCAGTCCCATGATTGGGTAAGGAACGCTTCAGAACAGCGTTACTTTTTCCAGGGCACAGAGACACTAATTAAAAGAAAAAAAAAAAAGAAAATGGCCAAAACACTTCCCCTCCCCCAGCAGCGGGTACATTAGAGCTGGGATTTCTTTTTTAGGGCAAGATCCAAGAAGAAAACCTGTGAGATTGAAGTCAGACATCGAGTGCCTGGAATTAAAAAAAAAAAAAAAGTATAAACGATGGGCATTTACCCTTTTTCCCAGGTTTTAGATGTGCTTGCGGGAAGAACTACAAGTGCTTTTATACTGCCGTAGCAGGCAACAGAGGTGGCACAATCCCAGGCCCCCTATATAGCGGTGCGAGCGCAATGTCTTGGCACCCAGGGAGCTGGCAGCGTGACTGCCGACGGAGACCAAAGAGGCAGCAAATCCTCTCATGCCTGGAGATCAAGCAGAGGAAGTTCACGACAGGATTCAGGGCATGTAGAGTGATGCTCACAGTCATAATAGCACCATTAGTAAAATTTGGTGTGGCAGATGGGACATCTTTTGCTGGGAAATAGAATCTGATCTTTAGAAGATGAGTTCCTGGTACGAGTCCTCGGGAGCATCCCAGGGACGAGCCTGCTGCGGCTCCACACTGATTCACTGCACTCTGGAGGAATCGTTCTGGAGGAATCGTTCTGAAAACACTTAAATCAAGAATGGTCTCTTTTTTTGTCTGCACAAACTCTCCAGCAGGACCAATTCTGTATTTATTTCTGTAAGGAAGAAAAGGACAAGCAGAATCATCTTCCTTTACAATTACGTTACACAGGATTTCTCAGCCAGGGGTCTGGGTTGTTGACTTGCTGCTGTTTACGTTTTTGTGAAGCCGAGACAACGCCCTGAGTTTGTGGCAAGCTTGTGATATACAAATAAGAACACGGCTTTGTTATATGGCTACACTTCAGAGCTGAAGCCGAACTTCAAACCAATTCACCTGAAATGTCTGTACGAGGGGCGCGTTACAATGTTATAGCTTGCCTGTACATTACAAAGGCCTAAGCAAATTTACCAATGGTGGGCCTGGACAAAGGGGACAGGACCTCGCAGCAAGGACCTCAAGAAATGCTCAGAGCTGGCGCACCAGGTGCCAGGCATGGGGTAGCACTGAGAAGACGTCCCTGGGGTGGGCTGCTGGCCCACCAGCACCACCGCATCTCTGGGGCACAGCAGCACCACCACCCTGTCCCTGCCCCAGGAGGTTGAAAGCAGGACCATGGGGATTCAGTGTGCTCCTGTGGCCACCAGAGCCAGGAGCAGCGGTGATACTGGCAGAGACCACCCCAGGTCTGCACTCCTAGAGAAAGGTGGAGATCATCACCTTCAGAAGCTCCTCCTCGCTGGTGCAGCCTCCAGGGTCTCCACGCTCCAATTTCTCCCCTAATTATTGTCCCTCCCCACCACCACCCCACCAAAAAAAAAGTATAGCCAGGTTTTTAGCATTATTATGTAAAGTCACTTTGAATTTATTTATAATGGAGGCAAGATCAGAGGTTTCTTTTAGTCACAAGATGAAAAACTAAAGACAAAATAGGTTCTGGACAGACAACATCTGCAGCTGCTGTGAGCTGATGGAAAGATGCATTCACAATTTGCTTGTGCTAAAAGTTCCTAAAGTACATGTTTGGACAGTTAGTTGAAGTAAACCAGTGGGTTGTGTAGGAGGTACGTGATCAGAGAAGGACAAGCTCTGACCAGATCAGCTGTGTAAACAGACTTCTGCATACATATCTACATACCTGGTTATCCAAGCAACAGTTTACATCCCTTTAGGATGAAGGCAGACTACTCACTAGCCCTGTAGTCAGAGAGGAGGAGGAGGTCAGGAGCTTCAGCTGCTTTAAAGAATATGCTGGTAACAGACAAAAAAAAAAAAACCCAAAACACAATACTGAAAAGCTTTTAGACCCGTCCACTGTGCTCCCCATCCTCAACAGACATTTGTTTCCTTTTTTCTTGAATGTAGTCTCCAAAACTTCCCCACTTGATCTGACCCGAAAACTTGTTATAAGCTAGACAGATGCAGAGAGGGCTGGGACCACTCCAGAGGGCACGCTGAAATGGGGAGGTGGACTTGCCACAGGAGAAACCTCAAAGAAGGGTCAACATGGGCAGTGTTGTCTCACCACATATGAGCACAGGAATACAAAGCCTATACACACAATAGATATCAATCACAGCCAGCAAACACCATGCACCCTTACAGACTGTTTTCCCCAGGTGCTTTCCCTGCCCTGGATAACTGCGGTTCCTGCCCTGGGGACGAGCAGCTGCTGGCTCCTGCTCTTCAAAATGTAAGAAAGTACTAAAGACTTGATGATATAATTGTTACACCTGTGGCTTACTTTCTCTGCCTACACAGAAATATGATGACGATTAACTGTGCTAATGAATTTGAAAACTTACAGGGGTTTATCAGCCTTAGGGGACTTTCCCTGCACTTCAGCAAAGTCACCCTGGAGGGTGCAGACACAAGCATGTGGGTTATTTTTCCTGGTTCATCTTCAAGAGCTTTTAAAGACAACAATAAAATAATCTAACAAATTTCAAATGTGGTTTAGTAATTGATCATTTTAAAACAATCGACTGCACACATTTTCTTCTGGCACATTTTTTAAATTCCGTTTGCTGTTGTAAATAATATAACACCCACAATCTGTAAGCACATGAAATTACAGGTATACTTAAATGCTGAATACTTCATAACAGAAAATGCTTTCATGTATATATTTTATCATTCTTCATATTTTTGTTTTGAACATGAATAGTTCATAAGTGCATATTAAAAACACAAGGTCTCTCTTAATATATTTTCATCTCCTTATCAGTAACTGAGTCTTACTGAGCACATGATGATTTTTTTTGTCAGGTAACTGTGGTGATACGCAAGGTTGGGATTTTTTGTGGGTTTTGTTGGGGGGGGTTGTTGTGGGGTTTTTTAGGATGGGCACTGTCTTTTTTTATCTGTGTTGGAGTCCTGGTTAATAAAAAATCTTTTTTGCTAAGACAATAAAAAGGTAAGAATAGCAGTTGATAAACACCGTGTATCAAAAGCTAAAGCAGACTAACAAACAGCTGCAGCACTTTATATTTGTCTTCATATGTATGCATTTGTCTTTACATAGTATTTATGCACAACGCATTGCCACCAGGGTCAAAATTTTGAACCAAAAAATAACATATATTAATATAGAATAGAATGAGGGCAGAGTGGATTTGCCAAACCAGCTCTTGAACATGCTTGTTTAAGCCATTCATATTTAAGCTACATCACTTAAAGTAAGGTGTTCTCCTGCTGGTCTCCTGTATTTTGCAGTTTAGCTTTTTACAAGAACACAAGTTTCAGACAGATGTTCTCTAACACACATATCTCACAGCCCTGTGTGGCTCCTTTCTTTGGGGGTTGTACAGGCTGAACTGCTAGAAATGAGATATTCCCCTGAGAATAGTGATCATCCTCATAAATGATAAATACCGCAGCTAGCTGCATCAGCTGTGAGAGCATCCTGAGCATGAGACTTCTACTCGCTTTCTGTGGAAGAGTGAAACATCAACACATTCCCATAAAATTATTTCCTGAATGTAGGTGCGATGTGGTTTAACTTTATTATCAGATGGATCAGGGAAAAGAGGTCATTTCAACAGGCTGAGCCACTTTATTGAACACGTCTATCACGGTCAAGAACCTACTCCATGGATCTTGGCACCCTTCCCTCTTTAACACACACACCCATTCTCGCAGGCAGAATGAGTGAGCACCCAGACATCCAGGTGGTTGAACAGAGACAGTTAATGTGCAATCAGCAAAATAAAAAGCAATAATGAAGCTGCTGCAAGGGTTTTGTAATGCAATGACTACTAACACATAATATCTATTTACTGAGTACAAATACGCGGTGCCTTGAAGATGAATATCTTTGCTGATACCACACTTAGCTTTTTATTTCCTTCCCTCTAACATTCAACATCCCAGCTCTTTCCTTGGTCCAACACCTGCTTGCGCACACTGTGGACTTTTCTCAGATGAAGGCACTTGTACTGTTTCAGAACACTGCTCATCCAGATGCACACAGAAATAGCAACTTACATATAGATTAAAACAGCAGTTTAGCCAAGCTGAAAGGTCAAGCTAGCACTAAGTAAAAGGTTCGGGTTTTTTTTAAATTTTACTATGTATCAGACAAGTTTTTAGAAGTCTTACAGATTTTCCTTTCTCCATAGTGCATTGACATTAATATCAAAAACTTATGTTCAGCCCTTACTACTACAGTAACACCCACCATTGAGTTGATGGCAACTGAGCTAGGGAGGGAGGATGTGTCACATACCTTGAACCTCCAGCTAGGACTGTCCCACCTCTAGGTGACAACATCAGGGAAAAGAAAACTGGTGAAAAATCTTTTATAGCCCAAATCCAGGAAGGCGCTCTCAGCTGGAGGTAGGGAGGCGCAGAATGACCTGCCCTGATCTGGGCTTAGCACGCTCCAGCTGGACCAGATTCAAGCTGGGCTTATCTGGTGGAAATGATGGGCTTCTAGCTGCTTCAGAACAAGGTCAATGCTAAGCAGAGCTGCTCCCAGGAGACCAGCAGCTCCACCACTATCTCCAGAGCATTGATGTAACACTGGTGCTACTGTCAAGGGACATGTAACAGCACGAGCTGGCCAGAGCTGAGGAAGCTCCAGAGAGCAACAGCTCTGCCTCCTTGAGGGTCTGCAGACATTGCAAACGTGGAAGAAAAGAAAGGCTTATAATCATAGAAATAATCGCTGAGGAATATCAGAAGGGGTTTGTTTGCAGAGTCTTCTCTGACTCTCACAATAAAAGGACATAAAAAGGACAGTAATTGGCCACTTGGGATAAAGTTAATGGTAAGTACTCTAATAAAAAAACCCCAGACTGCACTTCAAGTAGATCACTTATCATAGTATTTCTCCAATATAAAGACTTTTCCCCACACCTCTGCACTTTTATGCTTAATTTGCCAGAGACTTCTACAATTATAGCATCTAAACAAACCAGAAAAGAACGCTTTGTTGGTCTGAATTAGAAAATGTGTCTGTCTAGGTGGAGAGCTATTATCATTTTAAATTGCCTTCTCTGGAGCTTGTCGTTCTGGGGTTTGGGGCTGGGGGCACATTTGGCTTGGATTTTTATTTTATTTTTTGACTCAGCTGAACACAGAAACATGTGCCTGGGAACTATGGGGTCTAAGAACACCAGTATTCAGCACGATTTTATCAAAATGCAGTAATGCTGTTATGGGAATTTAAGGGAAAAAAAAGTTTGTGTGTTTTACCATGGAGGATACTTGCATTTATATGGAAAACAACAATAATAGAAATTGCATTGCATTTATAATAGAAAACAAACCAAGCCAACTGCAGGCTGACCATGCCTCTGGTTTCGCTGCAGAGCTCTGATCATCAGGTCTCCCTACACACAGGGACACTTCGGGAAGCAAAGCCCACCGGTGCAGAGCTGAGCAGGGACTGTTCTCCTTGCACACAGCGGCGTGCAGACCACAGCAGAGTGCGGGCACGCAGGAAGGCTGAATTTGGCTCTAGTTGGAAACACACGCAGTATCTTGGTGAAACCTGTGTGGCTGCACCCTTAAACGCCAAGTTATTTTGGTTCCAGGCATTTAATACTTGAGACAACCAAAAAGAGTGTGCTACAGGACTTACCCTGCTGTTGCTGTTTCTGCTGAAATCGGAGGGAATCTTGTCAAGGGTTTGAATGGAAAGAAGACTCTGCTGTGGTCTTACAGGCAATAAAGCAATATTGGTCTCAGTGAATGTTTAAACGTTTGAGGGATATTTTAAAATATATTATAATATTAACTTATATTTGTTCCTGAGTTTGATTTTTTTTTTTTTTTTTTTTTTTTTTTGCATGCTAGGCAAGATAATGAACTATTTCAGGCACACCAGAACAACACAGCTTGCTTTGCAGTTGCTGCCACTTTTGAAGCTGCAAGAATATGATGCAGAAAAACAAGTCATATCCCAAATCACTGTTAGCCACACTTGAAATTTCACTACCGAGTACAGCACCTAAGTAAAATTATGTTGCTATATTTGGTTGTTTCAAGCAAAGCTTGGAAAAATTGCCAGCAGAGATCTATGCTCTTGCTTTCCCTTTTTGACATTGCTTGGAGTAACTACATATTCAACAACAAATGTGTATAAGAAATCCATGCAGAAAAAAAATCAGCACAAGGCCATCAAATTAATCTAATAAGGGCTAGCACTGACAATAACCCTGTTGATTATACACCTGGAGAAATTTGCAGTACTCTATCAAATCTCCAGTGCTCAGCGTCAGATAACATGTAAAACACTATACATCAAAACTGTTTACAGAAAAGTATCCTAGGTGAAACTTCATGGTCTGTGATAAAGAAAAGCAGACTGCAAAACTGTTATCATCCTTTTCAAGTCTTAAATTGGATGAAATCTGTTATTTTTATTAGCACAGTATATGTGTGGATAATTCACAGTGAATCGTATAATCAATGACTTTCTCCTCTTTTTGCTTTATATATTGTCTAGGGTTACTTCTCTCAAATGCAATGATCCTTTTGCAATTATTCTCTGAATTATTTGGTTCATTTGTTCATTTTTCAAATGAAATTCACTAGTAATCCCTCTGCCTGGGAGGTTGATGTTCAGAATTTGCAGATACAAAAATGGCATTAGATCTTCGTGCCATTTGACTGGAATGGAAAGAGCTCTTCCAACTAGATTTCTGGTGCAAATACAGCTTACATGTTAGATGTGTTGACTATTTATCATTTTTCATCTCAAAAGACCCTACTGTATCTTCAATAATAAATAAGATCTACCATCTATTTATTTTTCAGATACGGGATCATAAATCCAGATTAACTCCAGTGAAAATAATGGAGCTTTGGACATGTGAGATCAGGGTAAGAGATCAGATTTAAGCAATGAAGGTCCATGCAATGGAGAGCAAATTTGACAGAAGAGATGAAAAATGGTAAGTGCTAATTGCTGCAAATCTCAATACAGCGTGATTAAGATACTCGCTTGCGTACTTCCCTTTGTTAGAGTGTGGATAATGATTTTTTTTTTTCATGGTGGTGGTTTTGTTTTCTGTATTCATATTATTATGTGTGACCTATTTTCAAAACTATTATATTTTATGTGTCATGGAAACTAAAATTGCTGTTCTGATCCTGGTTTTGTACTGGTCAAATAAGCCAAGAATATACTTCCTATTTAAAAAGGTATGGTCTATTTTCACTTTTGTTTGTCCTCTTGAAGGAAAATCAGCAAAAGTTTCTTGGTGCTTTAACAATCTCTGCCAAAAAAAAGAAAATCTCATAAGATATTTACTTCAGTGTTTTATCACCAATACATCATTATGCAGGAAAATGCCAAAAGTAATCACTGCCTGTTGCTGTTGCAGTGTTAAAAGGAGCACTAAAGTGACACCATGCTTCCACTCCATTTTCAGATCAGATTTGCACAGGTTCTTGAACTGTGCACTTTTAAGGTTTGTTTCTTTCTGTCAGCACTCCCACTTACGGCTATTGACATTTATTTCCCTGTTTTTGCCTGAATAAATGCAACTTATTGGAAACAGCTACGCTGTCAAATCAATAAGACATATGGTACCCATCTAAATACAAATGAAGTTGTATATGTAATAATTCCTCTAGGGTTTTAGGGCTGCATCTTTTGAAATGGTAGCTGCAAAGAAGGTGTAGTGGTCAGAGTGCTGTAACGAAACAGAAAACTGGGTATAACACCCCAAACTGACATTGGTCAGTTGTGTCCACTGGCATTTGTGGATTATTCTTCCCCTCTTTGATATTAGCAGCCTTTTCTGGGCTTGAGAAGTCCTTTCTAACAGGGAGTCCTAACATTTCCTTGACCAACCATGCGTCCACTGCCCATGGCCCTGGAACTGGACACTGGGCAGATGGACACAGAATCACAGCAGAACTCATGTGGGAACCTCCACTCAAGTGGGTCCAGCTAGACCTGGGCACTGGGGCCTGCCTCTGTCGAGGTCTGGGCATCTGCGAGGACAGCACTCGCGCAGCCCCGCTGGACAACCTGGTGCGGTATTCTTCATTAGAGGGCAGGTCTCAGCTCAGAACGGAGGAAAAAGGTATTGTTGCTAAGTCAACATAATGCATTTAAATACCACCAGAAAAGGACAAAAATGGTTAAAGTGACAGCAATGTGTAACTGAAGAGGATATCTTTCGCCACGGCTTGCCCCAGTGAAGAGCCAAGCAGTGTTACCCGTGACCCATTGGACCTGCCCTGCAGGAGGACCCCTCGAGGTGCTAGGTCTGCAGGCGTGAGATTGCATGGGGGGAAGGAGCAGAGAGGGGAAATGTCCATTCTCGCTTTCTTAGAAGGAAACATCAAGTTTTCTTATATTTTTAATTCTCAGAGAGAGGAAGAAAAAATGCTTTTTAACACTGCTTTGATCTGGAGCTGTGGCCATTTACATTCTCATAGATAATGCCAAGTTTAAGAAAAATTATCTGGAGACCCAAGGACCATAACACTGACCTCACCCATGCAGATCTTACATTAGCGACTCCTGAGAATTAAAACATCAATGAGTATGAAGCAAAAGGACATGGTGTTATGTCCTAATTGTACATTCAGTGTTAAGATAACACAGTACTGGGTGCTTCTCATGGACATGTAATCCGGGTTTCAAAATCCCCCTATTTGTTAAGAGATAGCGCTGTATTATAAGCGTCTAGTGAATATAAAGCAATGTGAACTGAATGATGGGAAAAGTTTTCATCCCTTAATATTTGCTGGCATAAAAGAAAGAAAAATCAGATGATTGCAATAAAACAAATAAATACTAAAGCTCCCTGTACAAAACTGAAGAAGAATTTTTATATTGAAAATGTGTGACAAATTTGACCTTTTATCCTCACCTACCCTTTTCCTTCAACCTAATCCCACAATATTCAAACCCTGGAGGAGCTGCACTAGTCTACATTTTTAATACAACTGTCAAAGAACTATTTCTTCCTAACAGCACTGAAAACGCAGCCTAGCCTCCAAAATATTCTTGCCTATCTGGCAAGAAAATAATACTGTTCCTTGATATTTCCTGATTCAGAAGGGTAAGAAAAGAGTCAATAACCAAGCAAGCAAATATGGCTTCAGACCTACAAACACCTACTGTTTTATTCTCTGTCCTGCAAGGCGATGAAACGCCAGCGCTAACGCAGCAACACGCCTGAACAGGGACAGTCATTCTGGGTAACGTGAAGATGTTTTCACGTCCTTGTCTGCCTCGCCAAGAAGCTGCCCCAGCGCGGTGCCCAGGGCTGCCCAGGACCCCCGTCGTCCCCCCAATGGGGGGGCACAGGGAGGGGGGGCACTACAGGTGGCAGGTACCTGGGTGCACCCCGCAGCCCCCCGGGAGAGCTGCCCTGGCTCTGCTGGGGTGGGAAACCCCTGCACAGACCAGACTGGCCCAACAGTTCGCAGGGGCGTGGGCAGGAGGAAAGGAAAATGCTCTTTTTCTAAGAAAGCTTTCTTGTGTATTTCAAATACAGGGGGTTTGCTACTAAATGCATGAAAGAAATACCATACTACTCTCTTTTTTTAATACCATTTACCCTACTACATTATTTATATTTACATTATTTATATTATTTATACAATTTATATTATTATACTGTATTAATTATATTATTTCTGTTATTTATATCATTGTATTATTCATTACATTTAGCTCCACCTTTGTCAGCCCATATATATTGTAGATATTAATTATTTTCATCGCCTAGTACTTTGACAATTGAAGTTCAATAGGTCAAGATCTCTTCTTACTTCCACTCTTGCTTCATATACATGCATACATTTTCATATATCTGAAATTATATACATGTAGATAAAAAAAAGCCTTTTTTAATCCTTATTAATTAAAATGTCTTTAGATTTAAAGGAAGAGTACATAGGAAAACCCATTGTCCAAATGTACGCAATTAACGATCAGGATTCGGCCATAATATTTTTCTATTTCTGCCTTAAGGACCAAAGGCCAAGGGTACTTTTCAGCTACAGCAGAAGGAAATCAAGAAACATCTGGGCTGGTCGATGCCACCCAGCTACTTACACAATTAAAGCTAAGCATGCGCATAGCATCTGTGCTCATTCTGGAGACTTATGAAATCTATCGTTTGTCTGAAGACATTTCTTGAACCAAAAGAAGGTAAAGTCATCGAGGCAAAAACTCACTGCAAATTACTCACTCAGCTCACCTACCTGATGGGACATTTTCCAGTTAGCTGTCTAACAGTCGCAGGCTAAAAGCCTGCAAAGAAAAATGAATTATTTTGCTTGTTAGACAATCCTTGCATAAATACCAAAGTGTATTAAATCCATCTCTTTGTGAAAATGAAGTAAAACCAAGCTATTTACAACTGCGCACCAGTAACTTCCTAACTTATTGTGTAATGTGAGGGAAAAAAGGTCTGGAAACCTCTTCTGGAAACACTGTTGGACATGAATTCTGCATCACACATGGATGGGATAGCTGAAACGAAATAACAGTCACATTTGAACGTTTGGAAAGTACTGCCTAAAAGATCATATTTTATGTTTAATTGAAGAGTTGTTGAAATTAGAAAAGATATTTGCAACATTCAGGGAATTAAAAATGTAGTTGTCCCTAACTGATGTGATATCGATGACCTTCTCTCTCATCAGAAAAATCACAGCACCTGTTTATCACACAAAAGAATGAATTTCACAAATGGTGAGAGGATATGTTCATACACATGCTGTTTTATGTGACTTTGACCACCTGTTCTGCTGGTGGTCAGAGTCACATCTTTACAGCAAGACAGTAAGAACCCATGTCAAAATAGGGAGATAAAAGATCAATAAATATTTAAATTAAATGAGATGTTAATCAAAGGCAGGAAGGCTTGTGACATTTACCCTGGCAAACCTGGAGAACTCGGGGAAGCAATCACTTCGTTCGTGATTACCTTCAAGAGCTCACGGGTGTCCCAGAGGACTGGGAAAGGAACAAGAGTATTTATTTTTAAAAAGAGGGACCAAGGGAATTACAAACCAGTCAATCCACATTCAGTGCCTACAAAGACAGTCAATCAAAGCATCAAGCAGGTGATTTGTTAACAGCCAGCGGTAATAAATAGAGCTGGCTGCAGCGATTTTCAGTTTCACACAGATTTTGGGGCTTTACTACCGGTGTCAGTCTAAAATGATAGGTAGGCTTATCCAGAAGAATAAGAAAGACATAGAGCAATATCATAAATACTGGTAACTGCCTATTTGCTGCAGCCAGTGCACTTACAAGAGGTGACTGAAGCAGTTATTGCAGTCACATCTTTCTTTCATTTCTTTCGGACTCTCATAAGTTTTGCACATTCAGGTAATTTTTACAATCTTCTGTGTTTGTTCATCACGGCATGAATATATTTTATGAGTGCATTTGGGATAATGGGCTCTTTATAAGCATTTTGCATCAAAGAATAAATGGAACTTTCTATACGATTTCCATGCTGGTCACCCATACCTATCCTGGCTCACTGAGGACCCGGACTGGAAAAACCCTCTTTTAGCCCAAGATTAATCTGAGACCTTGCTCAAGTTTTAAGAAGCCACAGAGCTATTAGAGTTGGGTCACTTGTTCATGCCCAAGCACAGCACTGCTCTGATGCTCATTCGCCTCCTGCTGAACCCTGACTCGGACCCTGGCTGTTGGGAGGCAGGATGCTCTCCAGATCAGGTTTTGGAAAGAGGGGCTGTGTTGGGTAGCTGAGGCAGCGCCGAGCACATGCAGCATGCTGTGCATCCTGCGGCCCTGCCGACACAGTGTGGATGTCTGTGTGCAACATCATTTTGTCCTCGCCTTTGCCTGGGAAAAAGAATATGGCAGGGCAGACGCCCGTTAGACAGTAACATCAGATAAAAGGGCCAGAGGGTGAAAACAGGCTTTTAGCAAGAAAAAGGGGGTTATATGAGTCTAGAGGACTTTGATGCACTTTGATACACTTTGAACCACAAAGTGGTTCCTCCAGCTTGTGAGAATTTTCCATCTCAAACAGGGTTTTTTTGGACTGGTGTCTGGAGGAGGGCGCAGGGTCTGTCTAAACCACCCTCCAAACTTTCACAATGCCATTGGTGGCCATTGTGTATCTTAGATTAAATGCAGTTTGCTTTTCTAGTAAGCTACCTGCATTGTGCCATGCGTATTAGATACTCAAGAAGAACATTCAATTAATTTCTCTGATGTACTGTCTTCAGACAAAGTCTTTTACCATTATACCTTCATATGTATATAAAGATGTACACATTCCCTTTGGTGTGGAAAGGAAGGAGTGAGCTGACTTTGGTTTTGACTCCTTGAACACCCAGATTTGTTTTTCTGATAATGCTGCAGTCAGAGTGGTGCCTGTTGTCTCTTGTGCCACTCTTTGGAGTTGGCAGTGAAAATAAAATACCTTAGTATGGTGTAGCCAAAATTGTTAAAAAGTCATATTTGAAATTTTCTTGGTCTGAAAAATCAGTGCATTAGTAATTGACTGAAAGATTCTGGAAACTTAAATAGACTATAAAAACAACCTTTTCTACATACTTCAAATTCCTCAAATAGCGGCTTGTGTTTTCTCAAAACTGAATTTTTCCTCTCCCCTCTCTTTTGCACCACTCTCTCTCTTCACTATAGACTTCCAGGAGAGGAAGGTTGATTTCATTTTTTCATAGTTAAATTATTCAGCGAGAGCTTAAGATCTACAGCTGTCATGTAATTTTACTCTTTGGCATGTCACAACTAGTGCACCAAGCATCACGCTGGAGGAGCTGTAAGTAGGTTGCAGCAGAACCTACCCAGAGTCACTTTGTGCATCTCTCCGGCGGCACCACTCCACACCTCCCACTCCTGTCCTGCTGGAGCACAGGTTTTCTCCCATGAGATGCCTAGATCTCAGCTTGCAAATTTTATTATAGATTGTCCCAATAAAATTATTTTTAAAGGCTCTGATCAGCTTGAAACTACTAAGCCAGATGAACTCAGATAATATTGCACTGGCACTTTACTCCAGCATCATATTGTTACTATTCTACTCATCACCTTCAGGCAAGAGAAGAAGCATGGCACAAGAGGAGCCAAGGAAGAA
The DNA here is from genome assembly GCF_965638725.1 of Aptenodytes patagonicus. Classification (NCBI taxonomy): domain Eukaryota; kingdom Metazoa; phylum Chordata; class Aves; order Sphenisciformes; family Spheniscidae; genus Aptenodytes; species Aptenodytes patagonicus. Next base: position 57,038,057 of record NC_134953.1, on the reverse strand, counting down.
AAAGTAAAAATATTAGCAAAGCAAAAACTTGTTTTGAAGCTTCTCATATAGAAAAATACTGAGTGACAAATAAATTGCATTTATAAACTTTTAATTATCAGTTTAGATTCACAAGTGACATAAAAGAGGACACTAGGAATGTATCCCTTTGAAGCATGTCCACTTCACACAGAATTAGTCTCCTCATGGTCCTGAGGCAGCTCTGTACTTAATGCGAATATACAGCCCCTTCATATCTTGCTGGAACAGGATGTTGTTTACTTTTTATTGAAGTGCAATTAATTTTTATTTCTTCTTTCTAAATTATTTTCTGCTGTCTCTCTGAAGTGCTAAATTTTGCTGTGTTCCTAACCAGGATTTCCCTGAATAAAACTAGAGGAATTAAGAATTTGCATTTAATTAAACAAGATCTAGCTTTAGCATGCTGAAGTTACTGCACTTGAAAGATGCGCACATATAACCTTAAATGTTTAGAGTTGTACTTAGGTCCTGTAAAAGCCCATTAAGTACAAGAGCTGAGCAGGCTCATCTGTGACGGGTCTTCACAGATTTTGGGCAGAAAGGGTTTCTGCAGCAGTAAGGTAGATCCCTGGTGCATGGGGAGTCCCACAGAGCTGGAGCAGGTGACACCCTCCCCATGGCTGAGACCCCTCCTCGCCCCGTGGGGACACAGGTCCCCATCCCCAGTGATGGAGCAGACCTTGCCCTGGCACCACTGGGTCCTTCTCTGATCCAGCCCAGCTTCTGCCCTTCTCCTTTCCTGGTATTTAAGTAATGGCTGGTAGTCCATTCCACTAATTAGCCAAGATTTGTAACATTCCAGAAGCAATATTTTAAGAATCAACAGGTTTCGTTTTCCATCCTGCTTACATACAAATGTTGTATAAAACGGCTACTAAAAATTAGCTAAAAAGTTAACAGTACACTTCTAAGAATCTCTTCCTATGGAAGATGTTTTGCCATGTGATTCCAAATATTTTTTAATAAGCAAGGATCTCAACCAGAAAGCAGACAACTTTTTGCAACACTGATACCAAGTGACTTTGCATAATAAGAATGTGAATTAATTTTGCAAAGCAACATATTTTGGGAGAAGAAAATGGCTGGTGTATTTGCATTATGAGATTATCTATACGTGAACAGTTGCAGCTGCTCATTATTTTGACTGCAGAAGGTTCTATTACTGTGGGTGGATGGGTCTTGGTATAATAAAAATTATTGATGAGCGCTGTATGAGTACTGAGCACTGTATGAGCACTGTAAGAGTACTGAGCACAGAATGATAGCGCATCGTTTCCCTGATGGTGTGTAGTATACAATCACAACATCTGTCACTGCACTAAACGTTTTCCTAGGTATCACTTTTTTTGCCCAATAAATGGGATGGTACACTACCTCCACCGACTTTATCAGCATTTTTGTAAAAAAGCACTCACTTTCACAGTACACACGGAAGGGTGGGACAGCCGATTGCAATAAAAATGCCTTTAATATCACCAAGTATGAGATAAGAGCAACATTCTGCTGAGTTATGCAGTTGGACGTAACCAAATGCTCCCTTTAACTCATGCTGTGATTTGAGCCCGGGGGGAACAGGGTGGGCAGTGGTGGGCTTTGGGCTTCACCCTTACTGTTTCCCAGGAGGCAGCAGGACTGCACACAGCCCAGAAACCCCAGGGACTCTTGTGTAATACAGCAGAGCTATGAACAGTAGGAGTTAAAGATAGCCCCAAATCCTCCTGCTGGTGTATATTTAATGCTGTCCCTTTACATCATTTAATATATATTTTATATATACGGTTACCCAAAAGTACAGCCACGTATTACCACCCTGAACGCTCTTTATTTTAAGCAATCATATAAGTACTGGATGTTTTTAAATTGCACTGCTCTCCTCTAATCTTGTTTTCATAATGAAATTTATTTAAGTCTAATATAGGCATAATGTAGAGTAATGTATCTTCTGCACCTCAGAATGAATGTTAAAAGTATAAATTCTTTATTTCTCCTTCAGTAGATCTCCTTTTTATCTCTGTTCTATAGACATTAGAGTAATATTTTTCTCCTGAATACACTGATGAGGATCCAAAACTAATTTTCACAAAAATGAGAACTCCTTAAAAGCATGCTCTTATCATACCATGCAGGCTCTTTCAGCTGTACCAGTGTTCTTCACTTTAATCTCAGCTTTAATTTTTAAGTGGGTCTTTTTTTTTTTTTTAAGCATTTCTCTCCATCTGCCGCAGCAGGGGCCAGGTCTTCTCCCTTCCCTGTGCACAACCCCTTCAGAAAGGTGAATTCCTTTTATTAGCATAGGGGGGGTTCATTTGCACCAGTCCATCCCGGGGCAAAGGGAAGGGAACAAATGCATTAGCCCAGGAAATATCTGGGAACTCAGCAGTTTGCCCTGACTCAAAGTCCCTCCCTGCATCTGATCCTGCTTTGAGACAAAGTGAAATCAAATGTTTAAGGGAAATTTGCACTGCTTGGGCTGGCAGATATGTCATTCACTATTCACTCGCACACACTCATTCATCACTTCAGTCATTCACCAGATTTGATAAAACCTCTGATGTAAGGTCTGCAGTTAGTAATTGGGCTTAATCACTTTCAAAGAAACCTTTTCAGTTTTCAGAAAGTTTGTATTCTTAGAGAGAAGCATCAAAACCTCCAAAACCCTGGCCCTAAAATAATTACAATTTAAAAATAGACCAGTGCAATTTTATTTGTGCCATACCCGGCCCTTTTTGCATCGCTGTATGGAAAAATAAAGAAAGATGAATTCCAATAAAGAAAGATGAATTCCAGTAAAGCAGTTATACTGAAAGCTATTATCACAAGCCTGATTAACTTATACTACTTTGTTTGAACAATAGGATCTGGAGAGAGAAAAAATACATTTTCCCTCAGTCTTAATCCATGAAAAAGTTATTAGACATTTATTTCTCAATTGGCATAGTAAAAATCAATACATGTTTTGCAAAGGCATGTGCAATTTACTTTAAGAATTTGTACTTGTGTGATCTTCAAGTACTATGAGTTGTTTGGCAATTATTTGTTTCTAAGGTTTTATAGATTCTCCTTTCTTGTCCATGATTTTACATTGCTATAACTTTTGCTGACTCACTGAAGTGATTCCTGATTTTCAACAATGGATGGTTAAAGGAAAATTAAGATGCCACTCTATTCATCAGCTGGGTTTGACTTTAATAGAAAGACAAATGATGCATGCATAATAATGACTCCAACTTAGATCAGTATCCAGCTGTGTAGGTGGCCAGCCTAGGCACATGTCAGGCTTTAGCATAACACGTTGCAGCCTTCTTGCAAATGATAGGCCTGGGTCCCTACACCTTTATGCAGCCTTTTGCTGCTGTTCTTGTTGGTGTATGTATTTGGAGAGGGCTGTAGTTTGCATACAGATCATCTGCTGCCTGACTCCATCCTCACATTGAAGCCTTCAGGATATGGGCATTTGGTTGTCAATCCTTTGCAGCAAGAAATAGCTTTCCTTGAACATCAGTAGAGCAATTAGTAAGGTAAACTAAACAAGTAAGCAACTTAGGGGCACAGAAGTTGCATGGGAGTATAGGGCAGACTGAGTAAAATAAAAGGCCTTTCCTTATACATCCTTTCCCTATATAAATACCCTTAGGGTTGTTCTGAGAATTTTGGGGTTTTTGCACTTCTTTCCTAGTTTCTTCTAGGAAGTTCAACAGTGCCATGAGACCACCTACTATATCACATCCATAACCCATTTGATATCATGAATCATTGAATCACATAATATAATGTAATAATAAGCAGGTTGGACTGCAGCATTTATTAGCTGATGTTCTCTTAAATAAGTTCATGCTGAAACAGAATCCTTCAGCCATTTTTTTCCACTTACCCTGCTGTTCAGGGGCAAACTAGGAAAACGAAGGAAAAAATCAGGGCTGAGACAGGCACCGCTACATGTCTGAAACCTGCTCGGCCATATGAAGAGATATTAAAAGAATACAAATATCGGAGCACATTTTGCTAAAGAAGACAGCCTTAATTTTAGCTGGCTGGCAGATGGGGTTTCTCATTAGCCTGTCTTTTCATCTTATTTCATGCAATTAAGTAGGCTCGGGAGGGACTCTACAGGACTGGCCATCTTCCAAAGGCTTGCACAGCCCAGGCTGCACGGCTTCCCACTCCAGAGCCGATCGTCCTTTCGTGTGGAGTTGTTTTTCTTGACATAAGGAGCCGAATGAAGGGCTTTTCTGTGTGGATCAGTTTTGCAGGACTGCAGCGCTGGTCTGCTGCATGGATCGGCCAGCCCGCTCTGCGATGGCAGACTGGACTCTGCACTGTCCCCCAGACAGGAGCGACAGCAGCATGATGTGTTAAATAGACAGCGTGCGTGGCAGGGCTGGCGGTGGAGGTCTGAGAGGAACTGAATGTGTTATGCCCTTTTTCAGCTCTTTCTGGAGCATCAGAGTCCCTGCCAAGATGAGAGGAGATCTCCGTCAAGTGCTTCCCAGGAGGGGCAGGAACAGCATGATCCAATAGAAAAAACCTCAGCAGATCCATATTTTGTCTACATACCTGCAGTTTATAAATGACGGCAGGTCGGCAGTGCTCCCTGGGTACCAGCATCCCTCCCTGCCCCTTTATCTGCCTCGGTCCCACGCCCCCCTTGGCATCTCCTCCCTCTCCTGCATGCAAGTATCGCAGAAACATCAGCTCTCCATCAGGCAAAGCCATGGTGTCATTCTCTCATGTAGGGGCCAGTCCTGAAAGCTCTTATCTATGGGAGTAATTTCAGTGTTCAAAGAGACTATTGGTATGAATAAAACCTGCTCCTCAGGATTTATAGGACAAGCCCCATATTTTGCAGTCCATTGATTCAGTATTATTCCTTTGTTCCCATAGAAACGTGGGGGGTTTAAGGAGTAGTTTGAAGCTAAGACAATGAAAATAAAACAAAACAAAACCTTATCAAACCTTTGTATATACATGCATTGGGGAAAGAAAATAAAATCCTTGACTCCTTTCTGCATCCTGTAAAGCAGAGTAATTTAGTTGGGGGGAAAAAAACCCCAAACCTCTCATAGATGTGATCCTTTTGAATTGTTTGCTTTTTTCCTGAGGCAATTTCAGCAAAATGCTTAGCAACACATACAGAAGGAAGCTGCTAAATCTTTGTATTAATTCTAAAAACCTCAATTTCTTATTAAGTCACAAGAGATAGCTCTTACTTTGTTTCCAGCAAAAGGTAATTTGGGCTTTATTTTATTTAGAACGTTGCCCACCGTGCTGGAGAGGTGAGATTTCTTAATTGCTTTGTTGCTAAAACAATTTATGTGGGTTTTTTTAATGAGTTTAATTTTCTTTAAAGTTTTCCATGTATAAATGTGGCAGCATTTTGAAATCAAATAAATTATCCACATAGCTGCCTCAGTGCTCCCATCATTAAACTAAACACTTGAAGATGCTACCTCCACAAGGCTTATTGTATAGAAAATATGTGTACAGAGGGGGAGTTTGAGTTGGCGTTTAAAAAAAAAACAACACAATAAGCAAGAGAGAAAAGGGGGGAGATTATTACCTGTACCCTAGAAGCTGTCCTCCTACTACAGAGCTGGGAGCTGAAGCCAAACATGGTGAGTTGCAACACAGAGATGAGGTTTTGAGAAGATGGCAAAATGTCTGATCATGCAAAAAAAATCACACTGTGTTTTTCCTCAGATCTACCTTTAAAGCAACTAATATAACTGATGCTAGACTAGGATGGCACACAGGTAAAATGAATCTTGGTGGCCTGTATCTGTGTTTTCTTCCATTGCCATGAACAAGAACGAAGGCAGTCAGTGAGAATCACACCAGATTATGGCAGTAAAATAAACAAACCAGCAGTGTGAGACTCAGTTTACAACACAGAGGTTAACAGCTGAGAAAAAGAAGGTAAGCTGCAGCCTTTGGGCTGACAAAATACATAACGACTGTGCCTAGTTTGTATTTGACTGTATGTAGGAATATCAGCTTTTCTAGTAATTAAGTAAATATTTGTGGTTAGCATATTTAAAGATGGTGACTCGTCTGCAGTTTTCCCTGTCATCAGCACTCTGCTTTGGTAAATATGTGCTCCATAAATACAGTGCCAGTGGTGACAGAACAGTTTGCTGCTTGCGAGAAGGAACACTTTGCCTGCAGGCGGAGCGGAGGAGTTGGGGGGTACAGGCAATTACAGGGCAGTAAACAGGCAGGAGGCTCACTGAGAGGGATGTGGGCAATGTGCTCCTGTTCCCAGTCTGGCTGAGCAAGACCTTCTGGATTGTTCTAACTTCTTCAGAATGTCGGTGGAAGAAGGAAATGAGAAATTGCTACCACTGAAATCAGGTTCGGGTGGAAGAGAACAACTCCTCTGTTTCACCAGGTACTCTGATAAAAAGAGAGAAGAGGCTCATCACAAAAAGAGGAAAAATAAGCCCCAAAGTGGCTGAAGATAGTATAAAAGGGACTGTTGCAAAGCAGGAGAGAGAACAGTACTCCCAAGCTCAAGTTGTGGGGCCAGGAGAACGTGGTCAAGTCTCTTATTTTTTAGTGCCTGATGGTATGTTGTAAAGAATATATATGCACCTTCCACTGGGATTCATATAAAAAATACTTGTAATCTACGGTGTCAGATAGAAAGGGATAGGCAAAGACCAAGAAGTAATTCCAGCATTTTAGGAAACAGTTACGACAGACTAAAGGAGGAATATTTATAAGACACATATGTTAAAATCCAGCACTGAAAGAAAGCCATAAAGCTAACGTTAGTGATGAGTGATAAGTGATGAATCCCTCAGCTGGATTAAAACACCGTACACAAAGCACATGTTAAAGCGCACAAGAGGGTAAAAGGTGGATCTGAAGGAGCAGTAGGTTAACTGCAAGCAAGCAGGCAGAGTTATCTCTCTGCATCAACAAATGCCCCAAGACTTCGTGAAGCTGAATTCCACTTCAAAACCAACAACAGCCTCACACCTGGACGCACAGCATGCTGTGCCTCAGTGAGGTACCTGCCTGAACAGACGACTTATTAATTTCATCAAACCTTGCAATGCTCACAGCGGGTACCTGTGCATCCTCCTCAAGGAGGGAGCCAAATGTAGGGCAGTTTTGCCACTTCTCATGGGCTTCACCATTTAAAATTTTTGCCAGTCAGCATCCGTAGGTGTCTTTGACTTTCTATTGACGTATGGACCTGCTACTGTAACTGCATACAGCACATCGCATGCCATATTTCAATGAGGCAATGATTTATAACTTGTTGGAGCTTTTCTGTATGAACAGTCAACTCTCCAATCAGCTCAGGGACCAGATACTAACAGTGGGCAGCATGAGAACGAAGCATGAACAGGAGCTTTCACTGTCCATGCAGGTCTGAGTGATCTCCTGTCGCAGACATGCAGGAGAAGGGCCCGTAGGAGGGGCAGTACGGTGAGGATGAGGGCAGAGCCATCCCCCCTGGCCCCAGGCACAGGGCAGTGGGAGCAGCACCTGCAGGTCTCCCTGGAGCCTCCGAACCCCAAATGCCCCGCCAGCACCAGGGTCTGGTGGGGACACCAGATGTGTGTGCCACTAGTGGTCTGCACCCCAGAGTCTGGCTGGACTAGCTGATCTGCAGAGGTCCCTTCCAACCTCAACCAGTCTGTGATGCTGTGATGTGTCACCCCAGTCTGTACTTCAAACTCTCAGGGCCCCAAGAGCACAACAAATAGGCCATAACGGCCCCAATCCACCTCCATGACAGCCCTGTCCAGGTCCCAGGAGACCACTTCAGCCCAGGACGGGGCCCTTGGTCCTGCCCGAGCTCCATCTGACATCCCAGCCCAATCTGGGACCTGCCCCATCACCTGTCCAGCCATCGCAACACTCAGACCCGCCTGGTCCCCACAGGGGCATAGCTACAGCAAAGGGTCTGAATAGGTCACAGCTGGATGAAATTCTGGAGAGGCTTCAGGAAGAACAAGTGATCTCAGCTGAAATCTCAAAAAGTGTCTTAATTTCCTCACCTGGCTGTTGACCACCAGCTCTCAAAGGTGCAAGAGCTAGCCATGAAAAACATGCACCATTCTCATTTGTAAGCTGCAGGCACTGGTGGTTAATTTACATGATATATAAGTTTTAGCGATAAAGAATTCATGAAGCAAGGGTTGAATCCCTCCGCTGCCAAGCAAATGGGAACATTTCCACCACCGCAGGCTAATGATTAATTTATACACAAGTACTGGGACAGCAGACAAAAAGTCCTGTTTATTGTCTAGACAGGAGCTGGTTCCACCTTTCTTGCCCTGAAGAGCATTGCCATTTCTAAAAGTTGAGCAAAACCCATCAATAATTCTTCAGGAAGAGCATTAAAATTAACCTGCCAATCCAGTTATACAAGACAGGAAGGGCTTGGGAGGGAGGTTTAGCTGTATGCAATCATATATTATCTTATCACTTCAGGTATAAAGTTTGTAATGACCCTATCACAATCCCAAAACTGCATAAAATCCTAAAAACTGCCTCTAAAAAGAACAGAGGTTTGTGACAAGAGGAGTTCTTGTCACTTCCTGTTCATCTCCAGCCCCGAGGATTGCGTTGGTGATGTTTTGACAGTAGTGAACTCTCCTTGCTCTTTCCTCCATGGTGTTGGGGGTGGCTGCAACCTCAACCTGTGCCCCACTTCCCTTCCTAATGACACAGCCACCCCCAGCCCAGCTGGTGGTGCTCTCTGGTGGGGGCTCCTCGAGGTGCAGGTGCTCCCCCGCCTTGGCTAACAGAGGACAGAGGGGCATCCCATGGGCTGGGGTATGCAGCAGGGTACTGGGAAGCCTTTCTGGTGGCAGATGTGTCTTCTCAAAAGATTTGCTCAAGCAGATTAGAACTTTTCACTTGTCATTGGAAACCTGATGCCTGCAAAAACTACACATAGCAGTGGGAACTCTTGGTCAAATACCATACAGTTTTCAGGTCAACTTGCTTGCTACCTTCCTGATGACCTCTCATTCAGGTACTGACTAACATTGTGTCTCCTTAATTTGTGGGATTTGAGAATTTCACAGCCCCAGATTATAAACATTTAACTCTGACTACACATTTCATAATTATTTTGAACTTTGGCATTTCAGGTCTAGGGGAAATAGGCAGAACTCAGGTTAAAATATTGTTTGGCTAAAAAGCCAGAAGACTTTACTTTAGAAAGGGACAGGGAAAAGGGAATTAAAAATGTGTTTATTAGACTAAGAGCCACAGTTTCTACCCATGTTTTCCCAAGAAGCCCTCCACAGACAAACAAGGAGGATGCCATCAATGCTGTGCTGCGTTGTACACACCAGTCAGCAGCCACTTGTTACTCATCCGTTATCCAGACACAACAGTCCATGGAGCACACGTGGCATTTGGACTCATGACTCACAACAGGATAAAAGGACCCTACACACTGGCCTGTGAAGGAGGCGCCATTCTGGGGAGGAAGGCAACCATAAAGCAGCAAGTCACACAGCTTCTCATCTCTCCTCCAGCAGAGCCAAACATTTCAATGGTAAAACAGCAGAAACAAGGTGTTCCTCTTGAGCTGGTGCCTTCTCAGGTGCTTCTGAACACCAGCACAGACCCACACCTTCCTGAGAACAAGGGTGCTCTGTCTGCTGACACTCCACGTCCTCCTGGATGTGCCACCTTCATGAGATGACAACTCTAAGAGTAATGTGACAGTGCCAGCTAATTAGTGTTGTATGATACTGTAATGGTGTCATTCCTGAAAGTAGCGCTGTCCAAAATGATGAGTTAACATGGTGGCTCTTGTATGGCAAGAGTCTAAACAATGACAGTGCGGTAGTCGAGCAGGTCACCACCTGTTAGATGCTCATTATGTTCAGCGGTACCTCACTATTTCAGATCAGTCGGGCTCGTTTTTTCATTCATAATAAATAAAGTTCAAAAGCCATGGAGTTCATCGGCCTGCCAGGACAGCTACAAGCATTGTCAGGCATTTTACTTTTCAGGCTGTTACCCTCAAAATGCTTTTTCTCTGCATAACAACGTTACAGCTTGAGAAACGCTATTTCCTAAGCGTCTATTTCCAGATGAGATATTATTACTTACTTGTATGCCGACAATGTGTGCCTGGAAATTAAGAGATATTCACAAATGTGAGATCTCTGGTGACCATCAAGTGTGCGATGCTGCCAGCACATCTTCCTTACATTTTGTTTGCTCTTAGCATGAGCAGTAAGTATGACTTTGATTCATTTCTCACACGGCTTCTGGTGATTCATCTGAACTTCCTTTCAGTCCCAATAATTCTGCACAATGTGCTACCTGAACATGCACTGAGCAATCAACAAGGGCTCTGCCTGACAGTGAGACCTTGTTTTGTCCACACACCAAAGCCACATGGGTTAAAAGTTCATACATTTGTGTACACATAAGGCATGCATTGCAGAGAAACCCCCCTGCCTCTGCCCTACCACAGGGCTTGGTTGGAGCGGTGGCAGTGGGGCCGCTGAGGCGACCCCTCGGTGTCCTCTCCATGGCAGTCTGAGAAACACCACAGCTCTTCTCCAGCCCTCCGGCCACTGCCAGGCAAAAGGCTTTGGAAACAAACTCCAAATGCAGATAATTTTATTTCCAGTCCAAGCAGTGTGTCAGGCTACAGCCAGAGGCAGGCTCAGTGCCACAGATGCTGCAGTAATGAACAAAAAAATAAAGAAAATAAGGGCATCCCAGTCTCCTCGTGTTATTTCCCTTCCCCTGTTTGCAGCCACACACAGATTGCACAGCCATGCCCTCCAGGCTGGGGCAGCGGTCGCATCTGCAGAGAGCCTGGCTGAGCCCGCCTGAGCAGAGAGGGGTGCCTGGGAAGGGCTGGGACACAGCCCAGAGCATCCTCACTGCTGAGCCAGCAGTGTCCTGACCAGGCAGCAGGCACCACTCCCCTCCAGCCCATCCGGACCCTCTGGCCCCCCCACGACGAGCATGCCACTCGCACGCTCACAGCAGGCAGCCCCATCGCTCTCCTGAAGAGCAAACCCTTTTTTATCTCTTCCTTTGTGAGCTAATAATGTTTTTTTAATTGAAACATGTTCAGCTTCTCCTTCTTTCTTCTTGTTTCAAATAAGTTCTGCCTCTGCCAGCAAAATAAGAGCCTGTGTTGCTGGGGTTTTTTTTGTTTTTTTTTTTCCTTCAGAAAATGCGAGGGTGTTTTCTTCCTCTTTTTTTGCAAGATTTCAACTCTTTGACTTTGGAAAAGAAATCATTGTGGAGAAAGTATTCCTTGAAATGATGACAGAAGCAAAATTATATTCCTTTGTAGGAAACAGAGACATTTAAAGACAGGCTTAACGTCTTTGTTCTTTGTTCCGGGAAGTGTGAATTCTCAGGCTCCTGGACCATTAATCCTTCCCCATTCTTAGTTTTTGAAGACGAACATTGCAGAGAATGAGGCATTGTGCTTGAAAGGTCTTTTCAGAAAATACCTTTTCCCTCCACAGTATGTTCCAGTTCTCTGATAATTTGCAGGATAACTTGGCAATTCATGACTTTTCCTCATAAATATTTATTTTCCCAGGACACCCCAGTGTGAACGGGCTCCCAGGGCTGCTGCCAGGGCGGCCGCCATGGCCAGCCTCTCCCCAGCGTGCCTGGCAGAGCGGGTTTAGTAGCTGCCCTGAACACCAGCACCCGCTGGGCTCTTTCCCGAAGGCTTTGCTCTACCAGAGGATGCTCTAACCACCGCCATACTGTCAGCAGCCCAGGAGACCCCCGGGGTGCCGGGGGTCTCCTTCTCCCACTACGTGCCCAGTCTCCTGAGAGTTAAACCAGTTCCCCCCTGCTTGGGATCGGCCATCTTTTCTTCTGTAAATATTAGTTCTACATTCATTTTCCTCTACATTGCTGGCTCCAACACTTTTTCGTACCAGTTTTCAAAATCTGCTATCATGAGGTTGAGAAACTTCACTTACTGACTCACACCTTAGCATGAATATCAGATGAAACTAAATAGTGTTTTCCACATATTTCCTTTATCAAGTGCCGCTCTTAGGGTAACTTTAAAAATTGTTCAAATACATCTACTTTAAGCTAGATCTTAAAGAGGACACTGATATTTCATGACTTTCAAGTCAGCTTTAAGTTTAGTTTATCCCGTTCTTCATTTCTACTGGATCTGCTTTGCTTTTCACAGTTATTCAATCCTGGTATATTAGTCCATGCTTTTTAAAATATTTATTCCATCTTCAGCATATTACCCATCAATATTTTTAAATGCCGCCTCCTTTCTCTGGAAATGCCGTCAAAGTTGTCCAGACTGGATGTTGCTCCTGGTTAGAAAGATCTGGTTCCCATATGGAAAAGCTCAGGCCCCCACATCACAAACCCAACTTGTCCCTGGTTTATTCCCAGGTCCTTGGCAGGCTGAGGAAAAGCTGTGTGAGTCCCCAGAGGGTTTTCAGCAAGTTCTGGTGTCACCCAAAGCTTTCACAAAACTGTGTGTCACAAAAAGCAAAAGAAAAATGCAGGGAAATGTGCAGTGCTTTTAGAAAGCCTGTGTTTAGATTTCATTCCTGTCCCTGGAACATTGTCCTTTAAAAGGTATTATGCAATTTTTCAGTCAGTTTAAAAAAATGTTGGCTTTTCTATGACAAAAAAAAAAAAAAAAGAGAGATTTTGTTGGATTTCTTTTTGGTGATCTTTACTTAAAATGTTCAATACTTATGGTGCTGCTGCAGGAGCAGAAGTCGCATCTTCAGCAGAAACTCAGGTGTGTTGTATGTGCACAAAAAAAACCAAAAAGGGCCAGGAGCCGCAGGCACGGTGCCAAGTGCTGCCCTGCCACCGTGCAGAGGTTGTCCCCAGACCATCCTGGCACTGCCGGGACGACAAGCCAGGGCTCCCTGCCGAAGCATTGAGACCGGCTGCCATGAACGCATGCTCGCGGGCTTTGCTCCGGCAGCTCCAGGCAGCCCTTCCCCGCCGTTTGCTGCTGTATTTCTGGTTGCAGGAAAACCAGGCGTGCTTCTTCCCAGGGACAGCAGTGACCTGGTGGAGGGAGAGTTGCCCAGAGATCAGGTGTAGCACCCACATTACAGCTGGGTATATGGTTAGTCTTTTCTGAAGGCAAATTCTTCACTGCATAAGGTGTTGTGTTATCCCACTCCTCACAATGGATTTTATTTTAAAAAAAAATCAGTTAAATGGAAAACATTCCTGAAGCTCAGGAGAGGTGGCTGATTGTGCTGTTGTGTGGGCACACCTCATTCAGGGTACAATCCTGCACCGCCAGCTCTGCAGGACAGGCTTCTGGACACGAGGGAATTGGCTCCGTTTGTAAAACTCACCTGTAGACCAAGCGACAGTTTCCCTGCATGGATTTGCAGGATGATCTGAAACAACTTCAAGCTATTACTGAAATGAGTTTATCTTTCCGTTTATCTTTCTATTTCCATTTTTATTTATGTCTCACATTCTCTCTTTCCTGTATTATTGTGTCTCTTTCTCTTCTCTACCTGCACAGATATTTTTGGATAAAAGTCTTCCTTTGCTCAATTTTTTTCAGGGCTTCCATGACTACAGTTTCCTCACTATGTTGAAATTATGATGAAACCATAATATTGACATGAAGATTTTCCCCACGACTAATAGAAACTTTCTCATTCCTTCACTTAGAATATTCTTCTTGTGTAATCTGGTTACACCTTTTCCTTGTCCACATTTTCTTTTTTCATGGAAAGATTTAAGACAAATGTCCCATTTAGAGGAATTGTAATGTTGTGTTTTATTATGGAAGATTGCATATTTTCACGGTTGCCTTCTTCACCTGCCTATGCTCCACTGATGTCTAATATTTTCTCCAAATAAAACAAATTTCCAAAGGTTTCTATACAGAGTTTACCCAAAGTTATCAGAAATATGTTAGGGGATGCATCCAGCTCAAGCTGATGGCTCTGCAAGGCTCACAGTCCAAAAAACCCTTATGGGATTTTTCCTCTTGCCCCATTTAACAAGGGGAAATGCCAAAATCACAGACAAGCTTTACGAATGGAAGGAAGGTAAATGAAACGTGAGCACCATACACGCCTGGCTGAAGGAGCTTTTCTGCAGGTAATGAACTCGCTGGTGCTAGGGCAGGGCACTGGTAGCTTTTGCACTCTCTGTTGTTACAAAGCTTTCCATCACCATCAATGAAGCAAGAACCTCCAAGACAAGCAAACAGCATGGACAGCATGGGAAAAACTGGCAGGTTTTGTTGCCCAGCCAGTACTCTTACATGTTTTATGTTATTGCTCAAAGTATATTAACATGAGACTATGACACATGTGGAAGTATGAATCTAAGGACCATTCAATGCTGTGAAGTTTCCCACTTTATCAGCTACAGAAGCATCTCTGCTAACTGTGCTGTGAAAATTCAGCGTTCGATACGCTTGCAATTTCTCAGCTCTTAAATGGTGTGGAGCGGTCTCAATGAGGGTGTGCTGAGTGGGTCTGGCAGTCCCCTCACGCTGTGTCTGTGTGAGTGTGCATGTGTGCGTGAGTGTGTGCATGTGCATGTGTGCGTGTGCATGTGCATGTGCGTGTGTGCTGCCCGGCAAGGGCTGGTTCCATCTCCCCTGCCAGCACTTCTTGTGGGCCAGTCTGTGCATCTGCCTCTAGAGAAGAACTAGGCTTGGGCTTCCTGATATCCCAGTCCTTCTCTGCTTCTGCCAGTGGTACCGAGCCTCTGTGAGGGAAAGTGCGTGCTGTAGACTCCCAAAATGCCGCTGGTGATGTCTAAATCAAATATGAAATATAGGAATAGTAACAAAAAAGTGCAAAACAAAAAGCACAGAAACAGCGAGTCCCTTCTGCAGAACTGCTTGGAACATCTGTGATAAAGCAGTTTCCATCAAATATGTTGGTTTATCAAAGCCAACAGGTTTCATTGATACACAGGACAGCCAGCAAAATTTGTGAGCAAGAATTACGTGTCTCCACTCATTACAAAGAAAGATAATTGAGATACGTGACCGATGTAAAACAGAAAAGGATGCTTATAGAAGCATCAAAACCACTCCTGGAATATTCATGCCACTTAATTTTAGAAACCTCACCAAGGTATCAGCAATGAGATGCCAGCCTTGCTGGGCTGGAGGGTTGCTGGTTTGGAGATGGAGAAGGCACCTTCAAAAGGAATTTCAGAGCCCCTGGGCAAGGTGCCAGTTCTTACATTTTATTCAGTTTTCATTCTAAAGTGAAATTACAACAAACTCCAAAACCTTGAAAGTTTTAGCAGAACAAAACTATTATTTCTTGCAGCTTTGTGCGATGCAGATGAATACATGCTGAAAGTACCTTTCTGCTCCTGTTTCAATCTCTTAACCTGAACAGCGTATTGATTTCAGGTTTCGCATTCAGCACTAAAATCTGAAGAATTTTCCCAGCCTTTCCCTGCCTGTTAATGAACTACCTCAAGGTCTCAGTTGGAGTGAGAGAAAAAGATAACATTTGATGTCAAACCCAAGTCAAATTTTCTTATGTAATTTTAAATAAAAGACATCTGCACCCTGTTTGCATCCCCTGAATGTGGAGGAAGTCTGCCACAAAAGCAAACCTGTGCCGTGATGCCAGCACGTGGCGGTGCTGTATGCAACCCGCTGCTCCATGTGCAAGGGCAGCCCCAGTGCCAAGCAGCATCGCGGCAGCAGCAAAGCTGATTTCTGGGGTGGAATCGCTGTCTTGTCATCATGGAAAACACAACCGTCAGCTTTCATTTCTTCAAAATGTGGAAACAGGAAAATAAAAACTGGATGCCCTTTGTCCTCCAATTTACACATGATGAGTGAAGAAAAACGAAGGCTGGAGCCTTCTGGAGTGTTAGCCATACTGTACTCATAGCAGATGTCTTGTTTATTTTATCACGTGTTACTTGAATAAATAATGAAAGCCATAGTAGCAAAGTCCACTGACAGCAGTGAGAGACCATGGAGGCTGGGCAGGACAACACATCATAAAATTTATAATTTTATAAACAGGGCTGACATTTTAAAAATATTTAAAAAAGAAATCAAGACACAAAGTATGGGTTTAGCCTGTAAATTCCCCAAAATAAAGACTAAGTCATACAGTAGCTAATACAATAGAGACCGATTTCTGCTTGGGACTTTTTAACTAGCAGCAGCAGAAATTGCAAATAAAAATAACTAGGAGTGCAATTAGCTGCATTAGCGCAGTTAAGATCAGAATTTTGCTCCAGACCTTTGTCTAAAATCATTTGGACTTGCAGAGCATCACAGCGCGCTGCTGCCCAGGTCATTCAGCGTGAACGTTCATTGTTTCACTGAATACACGTCTCGCCAGCCTCATGATCAGTCTGACATAAGTTAGATGTGAAACTGCGGGTGAGCACCTTGAGTGTGGGATGTAGGACAGATTCCCCAGGGTGTATTGCTTGAAGCCCCCAGGAAACAGCAGCAGGACCAGCCCTGGGGGGTGGGGGGCTGGCTCCGGCAGGTCGGACGGATGCAGCCGGCACCAGCCTGGCACCTCACTCCCTGCACCAGCAGCAGAAGGCAGCAGGCTTTCCTGAAACCCTTGGAGGCTGTGTGAGACCACGGGTGAGGAAACTCTTATACTGATAATACATAAAAGCACAAGGCAGCTTTCTTATTAGAGACTTCCCATATCGTCCTAGAAAACCTCTCAAGGTCTGACAAAGACTGACAGCCGGCACAGCTGACGCGGTGACTCACCAGGAGGTGCAGCCCAAGGAGAAGCGCTGAGGGCGTGTAGGAGCATCCTCCGAGCTGGGAGAGGGCAGCGAGAGAAGAAAGCAGCTTGCCCCAGACCAGAAAGGAGAGATCTGAGAAATGGGCTACAGGGACCTGATCTGTGTGGATGGCCCCAACAGAATATAAACCGTACTGTTGTATTAATCAAAAAATATAAATCATATCAGGTATATGTAAATTCTATAAATCACATACATATGCACCTGGCTGCCTGAGAGTAAGACCCCATTAATTGCTTAGATATTCCCAAAACAGATGTCTCAGATCCAGTATATGCCTTTCATGTACATCACTTGCCCCTGTGGCAGTAAAAATAAAAAAAAAAAAAAAAGGCAAAACAAAACATAAGGAAAAAGAATAAGCCAACATCTTCTCTGAGGAAGGGTGTAGACCATCATGTCACCTTAAGTACTGGCCATAAAGACGATTTAAATAAACCTTCCAGTTACCCAGCATATAATGGGGAAAGCCTGATTTTTGTGAGGCGATGCCTCCAAGGTTGGCTGACTTCTCCAAAGCTTTTCTGAAAAATCAAAACACCCCCATGATCAAATCTGTGCATTGCTGCCAAATTTTATTTTTTTCTCCTCCTGAAAGGATCCTTTAAACCACAGCTAGGCGGGAAGCGAAGAGAAAGGCACCACACTGACATCTAAAGACATCAACATACGTACAGCACGGTACATAAAATCCCTGAATGAAATGAATCTGCACATCAGCCTGTGCACCTAAAGCAAACCTTTTCCTGCTTTGCCAATGAGATCAGCAGTGGGTTATCCCAGCAGTGGGTTATCCCAGCAGCTGCTGCGCCCTGCGGCACCCCGATGCACACCCCGGAGCTGCCGGCATCACTGCAGGAAGGGAAGCCCACTCCCGGAGCTTCCCCAGGCAGTGTCTCTGGGTGCTGGGACAGGGATGAATGCAGCAAAGCCTGGCACAGCAAAGCCTGAACTTGGCTGCAGACCATAGCCTGCAAGAGAGTCATCGCACTGGTATGGTTATGATGCTGCTGGTGATTGATCCAGCAGTTACGTACTTTATCACACTTCTCCAGAGGTCAAAGGCTTCTAAAATGGCATTTTGGTCTGCAGTGTCTCACTGTGGTCATAGCTCAACACCTTTTTATCTCCAGTTTAGAAAAAGAAAATGAATCAAATAGGATTCGCTAGAACACTTGGGTTTTATCCATCAGATTTTGCTCATTGCTCATCCACACGACTTGGCCATGATGATCCCTACAAGTGGCACCAGCAGCACCAAGCTGGCGCAAAGGTGGAGGGGACGGGGAAGGTGGACTCACCGTGTGTGCTCCACTCTCCCTGGGGACAGACACGTTCCCCAAGGTGTCTGAGGTTGGCGGTCCTGGGCCATCAGAGGGGCCCTGCCACCGCGGTCCCTGTCCCCGAGGAGGGCCGCCACTGCGGGGAGTCCCTGAGCTACAGGCAGTAGCAGAGACAAACATGATGCAAGGGGCTGCTACAAACCTGGGACCCTCTGTTTTTTCTCCCCTCTCCCATTTTCAGGGCAGAGGTCCAGGCTGCAGAAGGGATATATATAAAGTCAACCCCCGCTTCTGAAAATGTCAATATTACAACCAGACTTAACCTATTTATTTTTAACATTCTAGATTTTTAATTTTTGCATCCTACTTTGTTATACTCAAAATAGGGTGTGGGATGTAAAACCAACAATGCATCATGTTTTATAGTCTCATTGAGGAAAATATTAATATCTGGTAAGTGCTGGAGACAGAGGAAGACCCTTCGCCTGACGGTGTACTTTGCACACAGATCTCAGGGGTGGCCCTGAGACCGCCACGGGAGGAAGCACCCACAGAAGCCCCTCAGAGGTGCTTTGCAAAGCACTGCTTTGTCACAATCACACCCACAGCCGTGAGCAGAAAACATAGCTGTGCCACAGGAGGTATAAATTATAGTTATGGACTAATTATACCTTGGTGTTAAATCCGCACGACAAACGGTCACTGCGGCTCCTCTGTGAGGCAAAGCATCACCCTTCACTCACCGCAACATGGACAGGGAACCAGCCCAAACTGTGTTTCCAAGCCAACTATTATTTATTACCTACCAAATGGTATTACCTACCAATGGAATCTAAATACAGGCTTATTTTTATTGCACTTTGCAGCTCAACACTTGCCTTCTTCCTAGCATTTCAGTACTCCTAAGTTTGAAGAGCCAATGTCAAAAGCCTTCTGAACTGGTTTATATCTATGACAGGTGTTTGTGTATGTGTACAGAAATATATATAGTGGTTTACAGTAGTATCTGCCACTACCCTCTAGTTCAGGATCTGTAGAAAATTGCGTTACAAACCTGCATTTTTCAAGGGTTATGGCTTAACTTCTACAATTTGCCTGGATGAGACCTGACAGTGTGTTATCAGCCTGGAATTGGTCTTATGAAGCTCCTCCCCATCCTCAAAACAAACAGTACAGACTGTGCACGCAGGATTATACAGAACGTACTGCAAACATTTCTTATGCAAATTCAAACAGGTGCGTATTGCAGCATGGTGACACCATGGATTGCAACAGCCGCAAGGAGCTGGAGCGATCCACCGTGCCAATCCTCACTGCTCTTATTGCTCATTGACAAATAGATCTTGGCAATGGGAAGTGCACATCAGTCAGCAGTGAGAGTGTGCAGTATTAGTCATAGAAAGTCTGTGCATCACTGTAGCAGAGGCAAAAGCGAGTAGCTTTTCTGTTTAAGAAATTAAACAAAAAGGAGTTCAGATTTAAAAGAAGGAAAAGCAGGGTCTGGGTTGAGCAGAAGGGGGGATGTTACTTCCTGTGCCACTGAAAGAGAAACAGTCAGTTTTACTATAAATAAATAAATAAAAGTGACCATTTTCTCCTGTGTCTTGGGCCTCGATTCTGGCATTAGATATGCACTCTCTTATCACCATATGGCTCATAAAATCATTTTAAAAATTACTTTCACGCTTGATCACACCCTCTTATCATTAATAACACTGCCCCTGTGCAAATATAGCAAATATTAAATGGTGGAAAGTATTTAAGCATATTCTTTTCAAGGCTGAACATATTATTATCAAGCTGAACTGCCACTTACCTATTGGGGTGCATTTACTGCTAACCTACACTGTTTTGTTTACAAAACATTAAGAGGAACTATAACGTTGAGAAAGAGAAGATGAACCATAAAATGCTGTTCGCTTTGCCTGTCCTTTTTTTCCTTCCTAGGATAACTAACACTTCTTGATGTTTATTGTATGCATCATATTGTATTGTATTTGTCATAAAGGGGCTTTCTACACATACCTCTGCTCTGGAACTCCTTCACCTCTGGGGGTTTGCTGTGCAACAGATGTGGAAGCCAGCTGTGAGTGCCCCGAGACTCTCCAGGCACACACAGTATTTCACAATAAGGCTATATTTATTTAAACAATATCTCCCATATGCCTGCACCAAATAATTTATGCCATGCTCATGTATTTGGCTTTGTCTACTTCATATGAGCTGCAGTTTCAGGTTCCTGACAAAGAGTTTCTGGAATGTCCCTTTATCTTTACATGGAGGTCCCAGCACAGCTCATGTAAGACCCACTAAAAGCAAAATTGCACTGGAGGAGAAAGCCCTCCGCAGAAATGACGACAACCTGTAAAAGTGAAGAATGATGTGACAGAAGTAGTAGCAAAAATTTTATCACACCCAGCCAGTATGGGCCCAGGGAAACTTACAGAATAAGGTTAATAAAAACAGGATGGAAAATAAATAGTGGAAGGAAAGACAGGCACAAATCAGCATTTATTTATTTGTTTGTTTGTTTGTTTGTTTGTTTGTTTGTTTATGTTGAGTGCCTCATTCACTGCTGACCTACTGAAGAGATATCCAAAGAAATGCCAAAACCGCGCAGGGCTCATCCAGTGAAAACCATGCAGGGATATGGCAAGTGCCAGATGCAAAGGCACAGCTGATGTAAGTGCATCATCTGTCCATATTTTAAAGTCAACTGGTGAAGCTAACCCCATCTAAATGCTCACATTTTCTAAGTCCTCAAAAGATTGCCTTTGCAAATACAATTCTTATCAAATATGATTCTTACCATTAATGGCTTTGCCTTGGCAGTTTCAGATGACTAAGGAGCTTGCTAACAAAGTTCTCACGCCATCTTTTTGCTCAGAATATGTTTAAATGATCTCATTGTAAAAAACATAGTAGTTATCATGAATTCATGGTTATTGCTACTTTTTCTAAATGCATTGTCAAGGTTCCAGAGACTGTGTGCTTTTAAGGTTACCACAAATTAAAAGCTGTTTTGGCTTACTCTTCAAAAGTCCAACTGCAATCCTGCTATACGCAGTAAATCAACCCCTGAAATGTAATTACACAGCAGACAACATGTGGACAAATATTTCTCCCCAACAGCACCACAGCCTGGTGCGTGTTGTCCCGGACAGGTCCGCCTTGGCCAGCAGCTGCCTTTCAAACCCCAGGTGGGTGCACTGTAGCAGGACTGGCTAAAGAACAAGGATGGAAGTAAGAGATTTCCTATCAGACTCTTCCAGAAACTCATTTTTGTTACTTAATAAGCAAAAGCTTCCAAGAACTGAAGGAGGAAATACATCCCACTCATGCCAAAATAAAAATAAAGATGACTCTCAAATGTTAGCATCTCAGGTCAAAAAAAATTACCCTTCAGGCAAAGTATTGTACAAGCTTGCTATGGAGAAGGCATTAATCCAAATTCATTCTATGTGCTCTGGCTCCTGCCCTTTTTCCTTCTACCATCTCTCATCATCTCACACACTCACTGTGCTCAGCCAGAGAGGTCTTTAAGGTGCATTCACACCAAATCTGCATGAGTTAAAGAAGGAGTACTGAAGGAAAATAGTGAATTAAAAGGGGTGAGGTTACTGTAAGTTACTTCTTCCTCCAACTCCTCAGTTGGCAATTTAACCATTGTGGATGTCAGCAGAGTTCAGGCAAGCTCTCCCTGGGAATCCAGCAGTAGCCGGTCCATGCATTACCTCTGAATGTAGCTCCCTGTGCACCAGCAGAAGTGGGTAACTTCGGGTAGGAGTTACCTGCAGGAAAGCTGCATTTCGGATGATGAGGGATTCAGTTGCCTTCACAGAGGTATTTAGTGCTGATTTGGTCACCTGAGGATCTTTCTCCAGGCACTGCTGGAGCATGGGTTTACCTGCTACCCCCCTGCAATGTCTCAAACACCATAGGATGGGAGAAATGTCCCCAGATGCCTATGTTTAGGTAGGTGAGTCACACACCAAGTAGCACCAACAGTGACACCTCCTAGTCTTGCTAAGACTCATATCAGTATTTTGCCCTTTCTCTGTCATTACAGAAAACCAGTCAGAGTACTGCCCTTAGCATTGCTTTAGGAAACCAGTTTTCAGAAAGAGAAGCCAGGGAACCATTTATACAGCATATTATAAAATGAACCAGTGTCTTCCACCATGAAAGAATCTCTTCTGCTCATTTCGTGTCTCATAACATGATCGATAGTCAAACGATTTTTCAGCTCCAGCACTCATGTATGTGTTAACTCGTGATTATGTTCACAGGGTGTAGGGGCATAGTACAGTATTGACAAGAACTGAAATATCTTTCTAACTCTACTGAAATATTTTCCCACTTCCTGCTTGTTTCCTCTTCTTAAACCTGTCGAAATATACGTTTCATCTTTAAAATGATGCAAATGTTGTTAAACAAAAATCTGTACAAGAGAGTGAAAAGTTTTTCTTTATCAAATTGACATAAAAAGCAACTAACCACATGCCAAAATTCCTGCTCCTATAAGGTAGTCTCAAACCTCAGGACCTTTCAGTATCTAAGTAATGAATCTGCAACATTAGACAACAGTATTTTCCTCAAACTCTCTTTTCTAATTCTGCTTTTATTTATTTTAGTGCTCTGCCTGAGCAGACTTGAGCATCCTGAAAATCCCAATCAGAATCCACTGTGCTGCCCTATTTTTGAACTTTGGTTTGAAAGTCAACTTTAATTATCCTTGCATTGGCTTCCAAGGCCGGATAGCCTACAGCTGTCCTGGCTGCAGTGGTCAGCATCACCAAGAGAGAAATCACCGGGCTGCAGGCAGAAAAAACACACTCAGACTGTCTCTTGGCTGCAGTACTGCATAATCATCTTGCTGAACAGCTTTGGACTATGTTAATGTGCTGGACAAATTAGTCAGCTGATCCATCGGTGTCACCAAGGGTCTTTCCATTAGTTTTAATGGGCTTTGGGTCAGACCCTTACACAGGAGTAGTTAGCAAATGACCAATCATAAAAACACCTTCTGGTGACATGTTAAATACTCTCAACCATATGCAAATATTCTCAACTGTTTATGACAAAGACCAGTCATCCCTCACAACACTATGCTTGCACAAAGGCTCACGATACGATACACAAATACGGGCACAAGATTTTCATATTGTTCTGTGAAATGTTCTGTATGGGAAGTGCTGCAGCAATCATTTCAGAAGCTCACTCAGACGTACCATTGATGGAAATGGGTTTGCACTGAGAGGGAACCTTGCGATGCGTTCAGTAGCAAACCCAAAAGTATCCCCACATTAAAGTGAACCAGTGGACAGCAGCTGAACAGCCAGGTAACAGCTTGGCTGCTGTCTTTCACGTGACATCTGTGGCTTTAGATGAGAAAATTAGAGCTGTTGATGGATGAAGTGCCTAACATGACATTACTCTCTATCGAGATGGGGTTAAGTCTGTGTGAGAGACTTTCTGTTCAGAGGTGTACCGACCGCTGGGCTTGAGCTGCCGAGTGGAGAGCGGCCACAGCTGCTGCATCTCACCGGGAGCAGTCAGGGACCCAAGACTGCATTATCACTGCAAGGCAGATATTACAAATGGTGCTACTGGAAGCAGGGCAGACAGGGACAGTGCATAAGGATAGCACAGTATAATGATACTGTCTGGAAAAAGCCCCTGCCTATTGGTACTAAAGCGAGTCCTTTGGGCTGCCCCAGCGCTATCTGGGAAGGCAGATTTCTGCAGACCAGAGGCAGCATCGCTGGCTAAGAGAGAAGCCCCGGGTCTCCCCTCTGCTGAGACCAGGAGATGTCACTCTGGAGCTGAAACCCCTAAACCAGAGATTTATTTCTCCTTTCTTGTCCTCCTCTTTGTGCATGTATGTAATTGACTTTAATTAAGCTCGCATAGCTTCTAAACCGTGAAACCTAAATGTCTCTGGGATCAAATGACAGCATCAGGAGAGAAAATACTGCACCGTAACATATAAATATTACTTCACAAATGAAAAAGTCTTATATTGTTTTTCTTTTCCCTAGATCATTTTCTTAAACTTTTTGCCTGCTCACTCTTCTGCTTCTCCTTTGGTAAGACATCACCAGCAACAGATAAATAGTACCCAAGAGAGAGCTGAAGTCAAAGTTTTAGAGGAAGCTGGGCTGCAGATAATATAAATATTGTATTAGTCCATTTCAGTAAAAGGTCTTCCCAGCTGCTGAAACTGAGTCACATCACCAGGAATCCAGAAAGCACCGTGCCGCGCTGAATCAGTGCTGGGATTTTGCAAGAAAACAAACCATATATAACTCATTTAACCAACAAAAAACAGAGACTCTGGGATTTGCCTGGCTCTCCCAGCCTTGTACAGATCCACACCTTGTTACTGACAACAACAGTGCCTCTTCTGAACGGTTCCTCTTCTTTGTCTCAGTTAGACACGCAACCTTTACCAGAGGCACTGTTTCATTTAAATCATCCAGGACCTGTTCCTAGAGGAGCAAGGCAGACTTGTGTGCTGTTATTAAATGTATTTTCTGATTCAATAACTAGTACTTTGAACCTTCTGGCTCAGACTAAAGCCTCATCCCGTCTCCAGCCTGCTGTCCTTCCTCCTCCTTCCTCCTCTGCAGGAATCCTCTCCCCTGCCCAGCACGACACCTCTGCACAGGTCACCCACACCAGACCATGCTCTTGCCTTGCACTTCCGCAGCGTGGGGATAACCTGGCTGTCAAAACTCTACTCTGGGAAGCATGTGGAGAAGAAATCCATTTAGTGTAACCAGGTAGGGGCAGGGGCAGTTTCTGCCCCCCTGGCTGGCAGCCACTGGGGCAGGGTGGCCGGAACAGCACGGTGCTCATCTCTCCTGCCCTGGCACCCATCGGTGCCCCCGTGTCACAACCCACTGGGTCTCGAGGCACCACACATTGCTGACCCTGTGGCACGGGAGCAACACAGACCTGGACCCTGGCGCGTCCCAGGTGGATCATTTTGAAGCCAAAACAAAGAAGCAAAAGAGGCAATGGCTTCCCACAGGGCACGTGCTTTGACTAAACTTTCTATCTCTGGCAAAAGCAAAAAACAAACGAACACTTTGATAAATGAGGCTTTTTCCCAGAGTTACCAGCTATCTATATTTGCACTAAACCCAAAACCAGTAATCCACCCTACTGAGTACCTGCTGCAGCAAGCAGACACTAAACTTGTCACATTTTCTTTCATTAACTACAGAACCGCTATTGCAATCACCAGCTTTGGTGTGGTCAGGACCAATATTCGGCTCCTCCCTCTTTAATCCCACGCTCATGATCCTCCTTCTCCCCCACAACAAGCTCCCCCTGCTCTCAGAAACCTGATTCGCAAATGAATATCAACTGTTCATGCAAGATGAGCCTTAACTATCAATTAGTGATTTCATTTCTTTCATTTTTTATCGATTCTTACTGTAGCTCAGATCCCCCATTTCTAACTCTGATCAGAATCCCACTGACTGCGGGCTTGTGATCAGTAATTACCTGAAGTTCACAAATATCTCAGACAGCAAAAACTATG
The DNA here is from genome assembly GCF_965638725.1 of Aptenodytes patagonicus. Classification (NCBI taxonomy): domain Eukaryota; kingdom Metazoa; phylum Chordata; class Aves; order Sphenisciformes; family Spheniscidae; genus Aptenodytes; species Aptenodytes patagonicus. Next base: position 57,012,455 of record NC_134953.1, on the reverse strand, counting down.
GAGTTCAATTCACATCTCTTTTATGTTACTAAACTACTAAGCAATTCCACCAATTTCAGCAGTTACCCTAGTTTACCTCCAGTGTGGCAGCGATCAGAAGTCAGCTGGTAATTAATTTAGTCTAATTGCATTCTCACTATGTGTGCGTGCACTTCTCTAAAGATCCAGATATTTATCTGTTTCTACTGAAACACTGAAAATATTTAGTGCAATGTAGACACTAAGAACATTTCAAACTGAATAGTTAAAATTTGTCATAACTATGACAAATTCAAATAGAGGAGTTATAATTATTTGCTCAGTTCATCTATGGGAGTCATTATATCTATGTACAGGAGAACTGGATGCCAAAGAAAATTACTATTTTGCTATATTTTGGCCTTACTCTGAGCAAAAATGTCCTCAGAAGCTCTGGGTAGAGGATATTAACAAGGATCAGCACTTAATTTCACCATGAGGACTAATTTGCTGTGGAGCTAGTGCAGTACAAACCCAATAAGAAACTCAGGTTTCTTTTAGGTGGCTTTTTCCCCCCAGAAGACGACATCTACGCACGCAGCTGTAGGCCTGAAGAATATAAACAACTGAAGTATCAGTGTGATAGCTTCACTTTGAGTCAATGTAAATAACTAACTAAATAATTGTTTAAAATATTAATGTTGATGCCTGATGGTTTTTCATGTCTAGGTATTGCTGCTTGTAAGACCAGCTGGTATGTTAAAATTTAAAGGAAACACTATGTTTGGCATCAGCTTGTTGCTGGTTAGAAAGAGACAGTACCTGGAGGTAATTGCTTCAAGAAGGAGCATTAATTTTGTTTTCATATCCTGCTTACAGAATGAGGACTTATTCTAATTTGTATGTTTTACAAAGGCATAAAGTCATGTACAAAGGATGTAATCCCCATTGTATTTTGACATGGGCCATTAGGATAAACAGCAGAACTTACAGGCTGCAAATGCAATAAACAACCCCAAATGCATCTTACTCATCTATGTCTTTTAAAATTATATTTAATTTTTTGAATATGAACAATAAAAAGGACAGAATAGAGGGGAAATGGAAAGGAATATGCATACCATGTGACGTCTTTAGTATTCCAGGGTGAGAAAGCAACAGATAGTTTACCATGTGCCCTTTCATTTGAAAGGCCACCTGCCAGCTCATTCCCATTTTCCCTTCACTGGGTTATCAGATGCATATAAATGAAAGTATTCCTGGGATACGCAGAAACGCTCATCTGTAGTAAGAGCGCACTGCCTTTTGCGAATGAGTCTGGCTGCAGTGGCTGTTCTTTGATACATGCTAAACAGAGCAACTTTCAGAGCAAAACTTTTAACATATATTGTCTGCGTACTCTAAATTAAACAGCCCATGAATTAAAAAAGTCTTTCTATTCTGACAGTAACTGCAGTCCAAATATCTCAGTGGCCTTTGATATAGTCCTGAGTTTAACTTCTGAATCGTCCTTTGGCAGTAAGCGTTGCTCTCACTACTTTGCAGGCATGCAGAGTGAGTCACAGCAAGGAGAAAGGATTTTGCTTTACTCAAGTGAAAGCAAAAAAGGCTGCTGCAGTTTTGGCATGGGAGCCTTAACCTCCAGTGCCAGCCTGGGGCTTTTGCAGAGAGGGCAGCTTGCCACCCAGATTTTTGCTGACAAATTTGCAGAAAAGGCTTTCGCTTCCTGTCACACTACAAATAGCCAGAAATCAGATTATTAATCGTTGGCAATTCAGTTCAAAACAGGCAATGATTGTGTTCATTGCACAGAAATATAGTAGGGCTCAGAAAAATCCTACAGAAGCCACTGAATCCCCCCGACATGCACTCGCACACACACACACATGCACATGAACATGTACGTGCACACACACATGTGCAAGCACACGATGCACATCCATTGATTCAGAAAGGCTCTGGAAGAGTCTCTGGGGTAAGAACAAACCACCCATCTGTCTTTGTCTTCCTGACTATTTGCTTTCTCTGGTTTTGTAAAGGAGACACAATAGATGCGTTCCGGTTTTTGACGATGTTAAGTTACTGTACTTGTTTCTCTTGAGAAAATATCCTTGTTACACCCCTAGGGTATATCTTCTGAATCTACTTTCTTTATCAGGCAAGATAATCCTGAAAAACTTCAGGAGGTATTTGAGGAGGAGAAATCAGAGGTAAATGGTCATTAATTGTATAATGGCTACTTTTTATTTTGTGTGAATGTTCTTCCTCTTACTTTTGTTGTTTTCTCTTGCTCTCCAATCCCTTCACTTTCTCAGTAAATGAATGATTAATTGCACTAGGCAACAGCTGACCCTATCATAAGTGGTATTGAAATGTTGGCTTTATTAAACATGGTTTTAATGTTACTAGACTCACTTAGCAGTGTCTAGTGATGGATGATATCACACAGAACAAGAAATGGATCATTTATAATTGTTGACTCAGCCACTCCATGCAAACTGCATGAAGCATCATTCTGGGAAGCAGCAGCCCCAACTGGCTGGCACTGTTTTCGTGTACTGTCAGCTCACGTAGCAAGGACAGGGAGCTGCGGGGAATTGTGTGTTTACCAGCTATGCTGACCGCCCCCACACACAATGGCTGTGCGAGCAGCTGAACCCCCCGGTGAAGCAGGAGTTGCTCTTCCACATACACATTACATGAACTGACCATGGCCGCTCTGTGCACCACTCGCCGAAAGGTGAGCGAGGGGTTCTCCTTTACCGAGTTAAAAATATCAACCAAGGGATCCATTTTTGGTGGCCTCAATTATTGTTTATTTCTTGGTCTTTGTTTCATTCTGCTGTCACTCCATTACCGCCTCCACAGAGCTGTCCCGAATTGCCGGAGCGCAGGGGCGATGCCCATCACCCGTGGCCAGTGGATGTTCTCGCTTCCCATTGATCTCACCGGGATCTGAGACCACTCAGGGACATACCATGAAGGTTCTCAAGTTTGCACCAGCTATCTGAGAGGGGCTTCTCAGACTAAACACCAAATACAGGGAAAGGACAATAACATCTCTGACCGCCAGTCCCCAGAGAAGCCCCAGCAGTGTTTAAATAATCTGAAGAATTAAGCACAATATTGACATCAGCCTCAGCAATACTGACTATTCCCCAACAGCACATGTCGCCATATGATCTGCAGCATGTCATCACAACCATGAATAACACAATCAGCTCGGGCTCCTGGAAGGAAAATGAAGTCAGAGGCATTGGTCATGCATAAAGCATCCCCAGACTGTGGTTTGTCACAACTTAGATGTGCAGCATGGGAAGAAAAGAAAGCCTACCTAAAATCAGACATCAGTTTCAAAATTACATCATCAGAAAGACTGTCTTGGCTGCCTTTGAATTAAAATGTAAATGTAATGGGGCTGGGGGCTGCCCTTTATCAGAAGTAGTCCGCTTGCATTCCAGTGTGTTGTTCTTAGCTGAAAATTTCTGTATGTTCTCAATGGACGCTAAAATTAAGCCAGGGTTGAGCTACTCTGGGGGAAAAAAACAAACAACAAAAAACCAAACTCCTAAAGGTAGATACAAGTTTCTCAAAGGATATTACAAAAATATCCAGGTATTAATGGTGTACTACTGCAGAGTATCAGGCAGACAATTAATTGACCACAAAAGCCATCCAAAATGGACAAACACTGAGTAACCAAGTAACCATTAAAAAGAGCACTAGATATTTTTCATGCAGAATTCCCCAAAACTCACCAAAGTTCCCTGAAGTTTATGTACATTAAATTCCATATACAAGAAAGCTAGAAAGCTTTGTACTTTAACTCTTGACGAAATCACAATGTATCACCTGTGAAAGGAAGTATGACAGACATAGAAATGTTAAATGGATTCTTGTATCAGTACTATCAGAGTGATTACCAAATAAATATATAATTATGAGACACTTAAAGTATTATGAGAAATAAAAGATCAAACATACCTCATTATCAGGGAATATGAGCTGAAACGACAGACTATATCAACATGTCATGCTGAGAAGGTAAAGATCATGTTACCGCTGAATTTTTCATATCCCCCAAAGGTCAAAATCACTTCACCATAAAATTTTCAGTGTCACAAAGCTTATAAGTTGTAAATGTGTTTTTGTTCTAGTCTAGTCATGCACATAAATTATTGGAACCCTTAAATTGCTAGAACATCAAATAAAAAAATCAGGATGTGATAGTTGTCATCATGACATTAGAGTGAATATTTCTGAAAATCTAATCCATTGGAGATGGTCATAATTACTGTAAAATTGCTTCTGAAACTAATTTGTTCATGCACACGCAAATGAAAGAGAATTACATTTCCCTTTTCTCTTTTTCTTTTTTTTTGTTGTACAAAGGAGAGAAAAGACACCAGCCTCCTTTAAATATTAGGGTTTTACTCAGGTTTTGATCCCTCTTTGAAATTTGCTAATCAAGGACCTTGTTAAGGAAGCAGACTTCATGCTTGAAATGTTATGGAGCTGTAGTGAAGACGTTAATTTTAACCACAGGTTCAGAGCAGCCCTGCTTTTCTGTGCCGATTACAGTAATGTAGCCTGCAGATGTGCCCTGCGATCATACCTAAACACGTAAGGTGCAGAGCAGAGGAGCGTGCAGTGGTCTTGCAATGGCTCTTTTCTGTTCAGTGATCGCATGCTGGAGGAGAGCTCATCGGCTTGGAACGATGAGCTGTTACAACGATCGCCTGCACCATACCTGATCAGCCTCTTGTCAACAAACAGAGTGACACATGCTGTTTTCTAAGAATAACCAGAAGCTTTGCATGTCCTCTTAGTGCCTGCGTTGGCTTTGTTGATCTGATGCTTTTGCACGCAGCAGCAGATCCTCGGGATAAGGCTCAGAGGAGTACTTTGGGCTATCGGCAAAGAAAGATTGATTATTGGCTTTCTTTGTTCTTCCCTCGCTTCATGTGACTTACATATTTTTGCATTTTGTGTACCTTGTTTCTGCCAAGAATTGTCAGGAACGGCTTTTATTCAGTTTCAAAGTCATGGTGCAAAGTCAAGCCAAACAATTTCTCAGAAAGCCAGTACAATATATTGAGAATGATCCATTGGTATCTCTTAATTCTAGCACTGTTTGGCTACAGCAGTGAGACTTTGCAAGTGAGTGAACCTGCTGGCTTTCATGTCCTGCACTTCACGCTCACCGTCCAGCTCCCTGCCGCAGGCAGCTGTAGGCCAGGTGGGCAGCACGGGTGCAGGGGGGCTGGGGGGCTCGGCTCTATGGGGCAATGGACAGCCGCAGGCTGGGACTCAAATTTTCCAGACAAATTTCTGCAAGGTTGGTATTTCTGCCACCTTGGAATAGAAGATGAAACTACAAAATCTCACCGTACTGAGAGATTTGTATATTGCCCTCTCTTTTCATATGGTCTTCCTCACGAGCTAACCCTCAATTAGCAAGCCTCTTTGGTTATCTCATGTTGTTTAAGACTTTCTGGTTTCATTTTGAGAGCCACAGCTTTACCCCAGCTGTTTGCAACAGGAAGAAAAACACATTCAGTGTCTAGGCCTGAGGTGTGATTTAAAAGCAATTCTAAAGCATGTAACGAGTCATCATATTAAGGAAAGTGTTTTTTTCTCTCAGAGGTATCAGTTTGTGCATTTGTATCTTAAATATTTATCCCTTGTTTATTTGATAAACTCCTGACTTCACAAATTGCAGATAAGGGAGTCAATTCTATTGTAATTTTGTTCTTTAATCATTACAAATTTTCCTTCTTTATTAATAATATTATCATTCCCTTGTCATTATTTCAATGTCTTCTTTCTCTGCTAGTGATAAATGAAACTTAATTGAATTTAATATTGTAAACCATAGGAGCAAGCCCATTAGCTAGCCTGAGCTACTTGAATTGTACTCATTGGTATAAATTAACTAACCAGACAACAAGGGAGTTTACAACTTAGTTGCTGATTCAGTCGACAGAGACTAAGATCTCCTCCCCAGTTTTTTACCAGTGTCAGTCCCAGGAAGTCTTCAGCACTGGCATATTATTTATGAAATTAATGAAGCCCTGTCATTGTAAGACAAGATAGAAATTTTTGGTACTCACTGTTAATGAGATATTTTGCTTCATGTTGTCGAGCACAAAGGTGCCATGAAGGTTACTGTGGACTAATGAATAGGTATGGAGTAAAAGGGATGAGTTTGGATTTTCTGCAATTACTGGGACTTAAAACTTCCATTTTAGCTGCACGGTACCTTCATGTGGGAGATCAGGTTTTCAAGAAGGGGAGAGGTGGGGGACCTGCTTCCACGATCTGCCCACAGTGCCTGTAGCCTGTAATGTTTTCATTGTCTCCACTAAAAAGGTGAAGCGGTTATGATACACAGAAAGTCTGCTAGATTTTTTTTTAGACTGGGAGTATTTTTTGAAACATTACCCTGAAAGGAATCAGCTCATGCTTAAAAACAAGGCTTTTGATTTCTTCCCTTACCGGTGGGTTGGAGAGTGACGGCACATGACAGGGTCCTTCATAGTAAAATCCTACAGAAAGAACACAGTTTCTTGAAAGTCATGCTCAGTCTCGACGAGAATAGCATTTGGGCAGGGTGTTTGGATTTGCAATTTCAAGGGTGAAAAAGAAGTGTTAAAATACTGAGCTAAAGTGTGTTTAGTCTTCCAGCATAAATTACACAGTTGCTTAATATTATTTACTAGTGTAAAAAATGTGCTTATAACATTCAGGCAAATATAGCAAACATCCAAATGCACATATTTGATAGATCTCTCAAAGAAAACAAGGTATGTACTGGTATCCATGACAACAAAGCCACTAAGATCCATGGGTATGTGAGCAAGATACTGTTTAGCATTATGTAAATTTAAAATAAACTGGTTCTGTTAAGGGCAGATTTTTTCATGCATACATATTAAGTTTATTATCTATCCCCAGTTAGGTGTCTTGATGTTTGGTGGCCACGACGCCGGGGGGTTTGTTAGGAGGTAGGAGCCCCCAGGCTCGCTGCGGGAGGGGGCAGCCCCAGCACCTCGGCTCTGCAGGCAGCCAGGAGAGCGGCTGGCAGCCCGCACCGAGCTGTGGGGATGTCAGCCGGGCTCTGCATCCTCTGCATCCTGTAGCGGCACGTCGGAGCAGGCTGAAAGAGAAGCAGAGGTGGTGCGCTGCTGGCATCGGCTGTCCTGCTAGCTGGGGCTGGCAGAAGGCTATGCACGAGGCTGACCAGCACTTGAAGTCAGGTCCAGTCCCAAACAACCTGACAGTCCTGCCCTTGTCCCCCTGCCGCAGCTTTCCTCCCCGTGGAGGCCACACACAGCTCCCATGGATGCTTCTCCCCTCTCCATCACCCAGCCCTGCACAGAGACAGCGTTTGTCCCCAAGCACAGCCACATTTTATGTGAAATAAGCAGCAGGCAGACCCTGGATGAACAGGTTAAGGGGGGGGGGGGGGCGCTTCTAGGCACAGATCTAGGCTCGAGAGGAAATATTCATGTCAGAAATTAAACCCTGTGATGTGCTAAGAAGGGAATGGTGCCAGCAGAAAATCAAAGGCACTCCTCTGACCCGTTTCTCTGCCTCGTTTCAGGTGTCACCTTTTTGGATGTGGACACCTGCCATATAAAGAAGCACCAGTTCAGAGCTACCTTAAACTGATGTTAGAGTAAAAGTAAACTTGAAAATTCAGGGTAGCCCACCACAAGACCTGCAGCTCTCAAAGCACTGAGGAAAAGAATAAGGTTACCTGTGAAATTAGTGTCAGCCGGTCCTGTGAGCAAGGGCTGGCTTTCCTTGGATGGTTCTCGCCAAACTCAGGTCCTTTCTGGCCCATCAGTGCTTGCCAACAAACAAAACCAGTTAGTTACCTCTGGATTAATGCAGCCACAGCAGTGCCTCAGCAAACCTGCAATTTTAGATCCCGTAAGCCAGGAAACTCACATGGAGCTCTATCTGCAAGAATCAGAGGAAAAGAACAAAAACAACTGAAATATGGCCACATGTTGCTTTACTTGGGTTTCCATTGTGGTTCCACTGAGCTTTTTTCATTTCTGATGTGCTCTTATTCATGAATGGTAAGGGACCTCTTCAGGCATAATAGTGACGATAAAAATCTTTACACACCACTGGAAGTTATGGGTCTTCCCATGAAGTCTCCCCTTACAAACAGTGGCTTTCAAAAAAAACCATCATGGGTGTTTTTCTTTGCTTGTCAATATATGGGAGGAGGGCTGCTAGCCCAGCTGAGTGGCAGCCAGGGGACAGTCGCTGTGCTCTGACACAAGGAAACATTCAGGTGCAGCAAAAAGGATTTACAAGAAAGGTGGCCTTGCCATGGAGATATATATGGTTTCTGGCAGGTGGAGCCCTGTTCAGTGCCAGGGGCGATAAAAAGATCTGATAGCCTATTTAAAGCATGTGTCTGGGCCCTGCAAGAAAAAACTGGGTCTAAGTTTTTTCCCTCTTCCACAGGTACAAGCCTAGTGGATTTGGAAGAGTCACATTTGGCATAAATCCAACCTCATTATGCCCAATCCTGTCCTACCCGATCTGCCAGGCCAACATCTGATATCACTGCTCGAGGAAAAGTAAATTCAGATTTCCCTCAACAATTTCAAGAGGCAGAATGCAAATGTGTGCAGATGTGAAGGTCAGCAGTAACACCGGGTCCTGCCCGTGGTGCCTGAAACATGTCAGCACATCTTACCTGGCATCCCAACGCATCCTGAACATGGAGCAGTCATGGTGGTGTCTCAGACGCCAAAGGGACCAAGCAGAGCTCTCGACATGGCTCTGCGGCTCTCACAGCCACCTGCCCCACCACGGATGTTTTTTTCTGGACATGCTTTAAAACATGAAGTCCTACACACTGCTGTTTCCGAAGTTTGGTCTTGAGGATAGATTGAAGGTCAGCCTTAGCCAACAGCTTGGACCTGCTCTACATCAGCATGAAAAAGACTCGACAGACAGAATACACGCCATCTGTTATTCAAGCAAGAAACTTTAGATACTGCCGAATCTATTTTTAGGGTAAACAGTTTATTCTATTGCCTCAGTTTCATAACTCTTTATTTCTGACATAGCAAATTCTCAAGAGCAAAAGTGAGTAGAAAATGGGTAACTTTGGGACAGAAGTTATGATGTCCTTTGAAGTGAGGGTCACTGGATAATGCACATGAGTACAGCTTCTCTCTGAAAGGTTTTTTGGGTTTTGGTTGGTTTTTTTTTTCCACAAATAGCTTTTTTATTTCCTGAGAAAAAGGCTGTGTGAACCCAGAGTGCCCGTTGAAAAATCTGTTGTTATGTTTATGAACTGTACAACTGGCCAGATTTTGTGACATGAGTACCAATTTAGCAAAAGAACAAAACCAAAACAATTTATGCCTGGGTGAAAACGATGTATGCAAAATGTCAGCTCAGGGCAAATTTTTTACAGATAAAATATAGTAATTATAACTCCTGAGAGCAAGTTCATAATGGAATCGTTGGCACAACCTTAACTACAGTAATAGGAGCAAGATGCCATTAGGTGTTGATGAGGATGAATTAAGGAACACAAGGCTCTGTGCGATACCACCAGCTCTCCAGCGTCCAAGAGATGAGGGCATTAATGCCAGCTGCCCATCAACAGCTGGCAGGGTGGAAGAGCCAGCTCTTGGATTGTGAGGACTGCACTCCCTGTGGCAGGGCTGGGCCAGGACCCCCACACCCCCACCCTGGGGAGGGGAGCAGCTCCCTGCCACAGCCCCACGGGGCTGGTGCTCCCACAGGGATGAGGGGAGGCAGAGATGTGGCTGTTTGCTTGGGTCATAGGCAGGGAGCCGGTAGCTCACTTATCTTCCTCCTCACCAATGTTTTTGTGTCTTCACACCGCGGGATTGATACGGGGCCATTGTATGACGTGGCCGTGAGTACCACGCCTCAGTGCCAAGCGGCAGCACCTTGGACCATGGACAGATTCATCAATATTTGCGTGCGTACATCACCTCGCCTTTGTGCTGCTACAGGAAAAAATCACTTATGGAAATTGTGGGCTGATGGGGATGCCCCAGTTACCTGCACACTCCCCTCTGCCACAGGATCAGTGAAGACTTACTGAATACCCACAACTACCTTTTTGATTGAACTGATTGCCTCCAGGATTTTTCTCCTGGCTCCCATCCAGTAATACGATTAACGTGAGCTGCAGCACGGCCCTGGTCAAACCCGCCGGTCTGTGGGACGGGGTGTTTCGGGTCGCTCACAACCACACCAGCGTGAGCCCCTGCCCCGAACCCCCTCCATCCCCAGCATCGTCCTCCTCCCCGGTGCATCAGTCTGCAGCTCTTCCGTATGCTTACTCTGTTCAGCCCTTATGCAGTGGGAAGGGAAATCAACTGCTTCGCAGACTGCTTCACTGCCTGGACTAACACACCCTGTCCTTTTGTATCTGGTGGGGCTGCGAATTTTCAGCACGGTATAAATTAATTTAGCCTGCAGTAGTAAAGTGCATTACAGAGATGATTATATTCCTGTACTAAAGTGTATGCACCTTAATAAAAGCCCACCTAAACTACATATGGAAAAGGTAACACTGCAGACTTATCTTTTTTTCTGTATTCTTTTATAACCTCCATTTGCTTTTGTTCTCTTTTTTTATCCTTTTTGCTTTTATGTTTGCAAGTGATAAATTTTTCCATGTTTTACATTTTATATGTAGTTTATCTCTTTATTTTGTACTCATTTTGCATTGAAAACGGAATGAGTCTCTAGAATAATACAGCCGATATTGAATTTTTTAAATTGCTATTGGGTATATACTGCATGAGGTGGTTATCTGATCTCTAACTTAACCATGTGAAAATATTGCTATGGGGAAAGCTGGCTTGGTAACAATGAGACCCCTATGCTTTCATAAAATTTATTTAACCATAAACCCATTATAAAGCATTAATATAGATTTCTCTTACTTTCTGTCGCATTCAGGTCAGATTTATTGTATACCATTACTGAATTCACACCAAAAATGAATTCATAAATGTACAGTCTCTATGCAGGATGCTATTTAAGCTTATCAAGATATACTACTGCACTCAGGATTTCCTAGCTACCAAAGTCAGTAAAAATAAACAAAATGGTGGTTTTGCTGTAGTTCAAAAGTTGAGATTCAGGGGCAAGAGAGAACATTATGTATTTGTTCTGCTAGAAATAATGGTTGTCTAAAGCAGAAGGAAAGCCAGTAGATTGAAACCCTAAACATTTCCAGTACCTTGGACAACCCTTCCCACAGCGCTGGAATTTCAAACGCCACACCCACAACTCACTCATGTCTACCATAGCTGTAAAAATAAGCACAGCACTTTTTCACAATAATCATCTATTGCCAGTATACTATTAGTATTGTTTTAATGCTTTGTATAAATATTTGTCTCCTGTTCTTTAATGGCAGTTCTGCAATGTTAACTTAACACAGCACTACGCAGTGCACGGTCGTACTTGGCACAACAAGCAGCAATCCTGTTGATGGAAATCCTCCGCTCAGTGTCAGTCCGGATAGATCAGCCATTGCACAGGGAGAGTGGAACCATACATCTACTAAATGCTCTTCTGCCAACAGCCCTCATTACTGCCACAACCCACCAAATTACTTCTCAGTGCTGGATTTGAAATCCAAGTGCATCACGGTGATTGGAATGAGGAAAATCCAGACTCACCCTGCTGGCAGTAACGCATCCATCTGCACTCAAACCAGGGTGACTGGGCACAAAACTCTGCTCTATGGGCTGGACTCATGATCCCCAAAATTGTGTCAGCTCAAAGCAGAGATGCCTCATCTGGCTGCAGTAAGAGCAGGTCGGAAGGGTGGGTCCTGTGGGGTGATCCAGAGCCGAGGCTCCGCTCTGTCCCAGTCATGTCAGAGCTGTGCCGCGTAAAAGCCAACAGCAACTCAGGCACGAGGCATCAGGCCTGTGCTGGCTTGGGCACCCATTACTCATCAAGACGAGCTGCTGTTGAAGAGGGTTTCCTGCTGGACATGTTTCTGATTTTCATTGGACTGGATTTACCTACATAGCATTCAGCCTGCAGGACATTTTGATACAGATGACATGTCATGACAAGGCATGTCACCCTTGCTTAACGTCTGCAGGCGTGGGTGTTTCACGGGAAGCTTGGAAGTGGCAGTCTTGTAAAGTTCCTTGTGTCACAACTGTGTTTTTATTACTACACTAATTCAGTCTGTTAAGGGGTTCTAAATGAAATTATTTCTTCTGGAATTTTTACTGAATGCAGTATTGATCACAATGCAGAACGATCATAATGTTAAATTGTAATCTCCACCATAACCGACCCTCAGATCACACCGTCTGCAGAGAATCCTGACAAAACCAGATGGCTTTGGCCCCGTCTGACTCCAGTGGAAGTGAAGGAGAGGCAACAGCTTCCACTGGTAAGTGCCCAGATGGACAAATCCAAATATATATGGACACAGGGGAAAGGAGGGAGTTTGAAAGTAAACTGTCCCCTTTGAGACATTTTTATGTTGATTTCTTTTCATATTGCTCAATGTGAGATATTTTACCTTAAGGATGTTATATATGAAGTTAGAGAATTACATTTAAATAATGTGAATCTATAAAGCGCATTTTCCCATTCTTAACTCACCCTAAAAAGAATTTTGGAGGCATTTATGTCAGGCTGTAGAAGCAAGCGGGGAATCTTTATTTTCTGTGTAACCTAATCACTCCATTTTTCATCAGTTTATCTCTATAGGACCATCAGAATTGCCATGCTGTGTAAGCAAATCCAACGCATCTGCTCCAGCACCCACTTCCTTAAGTGTCCAACATCAGAGGTTTTACAGGGAAGGCGATAAACCCCCTCAGCTGATAGTTAACAAATACAAGACATACAACAAAGCTACTGTCATGCAATGATAATTTATGCTCTGAAGCTTCTAGCTAATAATATTAAATATTATTAAATATTTTCTATATTTTCCACTGTTACAGTGTGTGGAAATTCTTAGTATTTTTGAATATTGGATGCTGATAATGACTCAGATGACAGCTTTCAGCAGTGAATTCAATAGATATTCATTCTTGATGTAAAGTAAGAGCTGTTTTAAATTGGTTGCCACCTCTTTTATGAGACATAAACTTGTGCCTGACCCTCCCTGGATCTTTGCATTTATTACTCTACCAAAAGAAAAGATGAATACTTTTCTTCCTTTTGATTTTGGGGGTCATTCCAATTACCAGTCGTTAAACCTCTGAAACCAAAGTCAACCACAGCATAAATCAATGGATGGATCTGGTCCGTTAGCTTCTTTATGTATCAAGGGGAAGTAGAGATCACGTTTGATTTTTCAGGCAGTTACCTGTCTTTGATTTCAAAGGTGTTTCTCTGGTATAAAACCAAGGTAACAGAGCGGAGAATTAGTCTACCTGAACATAACATCACTTTCCATATACTGATGTGAGGTACAGCTGTTTCAGCAGAGAGTAAAGGGTTAAAAAGGTAAGATGCTGAAGAAAGTGAGGTGAATACTTGCACAAATAAAAAGCAAGTATAGCAGAAGCCTTTGAATGTTAACCTTCCTTTGAGTGTAATTTTTCTTCCATTATGGAAATGGTTAATATAAAAGCATTTCGTATTTGTTTTTCCAGAAATTTTTGCTCGAGTACATTGCATATTCCCAATAGAGAAAAGTAATATCATACAATTGATGAAAGCGCTGCGCAGAGCCACGCTCGTTCAAGTCTCTGCAGTTGTGGTATACACTAGGATTTTCTGCATCTCATTTTCCTGCGTGAGGTGAGATCCACAGCTAAAGTTACCTCCTGGATTCCTAGTTGGAAGCGTACTGATTTGAGTGAGTTACACTGATTATAGCTGGTATAGCCAGCCGTATTTTGGAATTAGATCTTAAGTCTTGCATGTTCAGCTGTATCCAATGAAGCTGATTTCCCTCACCACCGTGAAGTGAGGATTTGGCCCTTCATATTAATTCTAATTTGGTCATTCCCAGTTGACTCCAAAGGATCACCGAGTCCTTCTGGGAGGGATACAGTGATGTGAAATCCCAAACTTCACAATCAGGAACCTCACCATCAGAGCTGTAGGAAAGCCTGCCCAACGCCTTGCACACCTGATCTTTAAAGGAATGCATATTTTGACTCATTCTCTAATTTACCTCATCTCCAGGGTTTCTTGGGATTTCAAGCAAGCAGAAGTAACCATCATATCAAACTATAGGGCATTCAGCACAGGGTAGTTTTAATGTCACCCATCAGAAGAAACACAGTTCCTCAAAATCCAAACTTCTCTTTCAGGGTTGCTGAGAAAGGGTGCTGAGCAAAGTTTGTAAGGAGCTCTGCAGCAATGGATGGGAGGTAAAACACTTTTCCCCACTGTCACTCTGATGGCCTTCTCAGGATGTTGGGAACTCAGAAGGTTTAATGCAGATTTCTTTATTCTGTAACTGTTAAGGAACATCAGATAAGGCTGTGGGTGTCTGTAGACTGGCACACAGGCACCAGGAGTCACTGCAGACAGGACATGCTTCGTGGCAACATCAGCAAATTCAGACTGCACAGAGGCCTGATGGAGAGACGTAGTGTGTGTCAAACATGCTGACCGTGAGCCAACAACATGACCTTGTGGCAAAGGAGGCCAATGGTACCTGGGCTGCATCAGGAGGAATGTTGCCAGCAGGTCAAGACAGGTGGTCCTTCCCCTCCACCCAGCACTGGTGGGGCTACCCCTGGAGTGCTGTGTCCAGTTCTGGGCTCTCCAGTGCAAAAGAGATGTGGACATGTTAGAGAGAGTCCAGCAAAGGGCCACCAAGATGCTGAAGGGACTATGACGAGAGGCTGGGAGAGCTGGGACTGCTCAGCCTGGAGCAGAGCAGGCTCAGGGGGATCTTACCCATGTGTATAAACACCTGCAGGGAGATATGCCCTATAAATAAAAATAATTTCAGTTTACAAGATTAAATATAGATCATTATTTTATTATAATTGCAGGCTCTTTCTCATCAATATGCTTTCACTAATCCTATCACGGGCACTACCAGTACCCTTCATTCCAGATGATCTTTCCAGTAAGGCCTTTTTGGCCTTCTATATCTTGATTATATTAATTGGAGTCTAACTACTCAGTTTAAGAAAAGTAGCTAAATTGGTAAATCAGTTTTCCTTGACAGCCCAGACCTACAAGTCGCTGGGCATTGTCTGTACCTAGAGGCTAGGAATAAAATTAATAGAAATGTTCTGACAACGATTTAAAGGGGAAAAAAAAACCTCAAGTGAAAAACTTTAAAGGTAATGGAAGTTTTGCCATTTTGTTTAGCAGGGTAAGGAGTTTGTCTGTGGTATTTCTCAGCTCGTTCAGCTAGGACTGAGCAGAATCTTGCTGAAAACCTTTACCGCTAATGCCACATTAAAGATGGTTGCTGAGGAGCCTGCCCCGTCCAACCGCATGTTTACCTTCCCCTCATGTGGGTTGTGATGATACTGGTACCCACATGGTGGGCATCACTGCCCCGCTCGGGACAGTCAGCCCCGATTGCCAAACAGGGCCCCCTCCCCAGGGCAGTGCCGCTCTCCCCTGGGGAATGCCAGGCTCCGTGCGGGGAACACAACAGCTCTGCTCTGCACAGAGAAAACTGACATTTCAGGCGTGGGTGCCTCGGACAGGGCTTTGGAAATCACGCTTATTCTCCTCCATAACAGCAGGCTGAATTTCAGAGGCACCAAGCAGCAATAGCTCCCACTGACAGCTAAAATGCTGCCAGTCTGTATAGTTTCTTAAAAATCGAGGTTTTGTTGTTTTTTGGGTCTTTTTAATAAAACTGCTTGCTACCTGGGGGTGGGATAGAAAGGAAAGAACTTTCCCAGCTTTCAATCAATTTAAAAGTTAATGAAGATACTGACCTAGATCCTCTGGCCCTGCTAAGCATGCCTTGGCACAGATGTAGAATTCACCAAGGACTACTGATCCATGGACCAGTCTTAGTTAGAACAGTCTGAGTTTAAGCATTACCTCCATTAAGATAAGAGACTGCTCCATCTCCTGCCCACGCTCTCTGCCCTCGCTTGCCTTTGAGCGGCCGCCCTGAGAGCGGAGCTGGACACGAGACCACACGTTCTTCATGCATTTCGTTCCCTTTAGCTCCTCAATGCCCTTCATGAAGTCTGGATATTTTCAGTCACTTTTTGTTTAACATGTAGATTTTGCCAGGCTGTATGTAAATACAGTCATTTCTAGCACACTGGTTTTGGTTGTGGGTAGATACTGGAACTCTGTTTACCTATGCAACCACATGGTGTGACTGGCCTTAACGGCAGTTACCTGTCTGCATTAGGAAGGGGTATTCTCAAAGCCTATGATCAGATATTTCCCAAGTAAATCATACAAGACCAGAATTATATATTGGGTGTCAATGAATCAAGTGAGATGCAAATTGAAATATAAGATTTTTCTCTGTAATGTACAATAAAAATTCAATGGTTAGCAGTTGATACAAAGCATATAAATATGTTTTCAAATAAGTACAACAGCTATGAAATCAGGAATCAGTAAGTCATAATGCATTTCGGCACAATACTGATGAACTCATTTTTCTGGCACGTATGAAATAACTAGCTCATTTTAATTCTTTATAAATAACAGATAACAGCTTGAGAGGCATGCTCCATGCAATTCATTTTTACGACTCTGTCTCCTCCACACTTGATGCTCCCATGACGTTGGGGTCGGGAGGAGAGGGTGTATTATGCATTCTTTCTTGCTTTCCTCCTCTTTGCTGCTTTATAATGTGGCTATCACTTAAAAAAAAAAAAATAAAGACAGCAGTTTAGTGCATCAGAGTACCAGTTGACTGATGTGGCCAGAGATCATGTTATCAGTAACTTTTCTGCTATTCATTTCATTTATCCATGCTTCGTATCTCTGCTGCTGCTTTCTAATCATCACTCCCACTAGGCATTGTTTTCCTATTGAGGCAGCAACTAAATGAGCTGAGAATTACATCTATATTACATCAGCAGTGGGCATTGCAGATATTACCAACACATTAAAAGAGAAATTCAAATGAAACAAACAAGAACATGTTCTTTCCTATTCCAGAAATTGATCCTGATTCCACAGTTTAGTGGCTGAACAGTGTTCAGGAGAAAGAGATGGGTTTTGTCACAAACAAGTTATTATATGAGATCATTAACTGAAATAAGATTACTGTTACTCTATAATTTCATTTTTCTTTGTTCTTAGAAGTTTGACTAGGCTGGAAAAGGGTGGATACTTTGTTGTGGTAACACTTTAAGACTCTAAAATGTAGAAGTCTTGGTTGTCAAGGGATTACACTTTTGCATATAAGGAAGGCCAGCAAAAATAAACACTGACCTACTGCTGATGGAGGTAGTCCGTGTTTTTCTTGGAGACACAATGTTGTGCATGCCCCCAGCCATTCAAGAGGTAGCGCCACTGTAGCGTGGGAAGGAGTCATTCCTCTGCCTCCTCCAGAAAGGCACTAGATGAAGGAGATGTCAGAGCAGCTGCAGCCCTGGCTGCATCCACTGTGGTGCTTTCGCCATTTCTGCAATGCAAGTGAAAAAGCATGTTCTGCACCTCCTGAATCCTGCGGCTGTTTCAGAGGGAGCCTAATCAGAGGTGCCTCTGAGTGGCCTAATGTGGGTCTGATGAGGGTCTAAATGAAGGTGGTGAGCTGCACAGCTAAAAGCAGCAGCCAAGTTTCTTTTTTCCCACAAGGAAACTGGTATAATAATGATTAAATCAGGTCACCATTCAGAGAGAGCTGTCAAGTATCTCATCTCACCTGAATGGGCACCTCCTTCATCAGCAGCAGTGAACTCCCCACGGACTCTGAGCAGCATGGGTGGGCAGCCCCCAGCCCCCCAGCTGGAGCCCTCCCTCCCAGGCGGTGCCGGGAGCATCCTCCTCCCCGCCAGCGGCTGGGCTGGCAGCAGCATCCTCCCAGGGGGCTGGTCCTCCCACCCGGTGCAGCCACGGCGCAGATCTCCTGCAGCATCTCCATGGGGTCCAGTGGGCTCTTCCCACGTTCACTAGTTGTCTCGGTTCTTCCCCCCACGCCCCTACCAAAGCATTGTGCTCTTCAGTGTTTTTCTCTGTTGCTGTAGCTCCTCTCACCCTTGGCATATATCATTCCTTTCTGCCCACTCTGTGGTGTAATCACATCTTTCAGAAAGGTCATATTCCTGCAAACGCCTCTTCCCTCATCTCTCCATAATCCAAGGAGCAGAAATACGTGGCTACACTTAAAACCTGGAATGCAGTGAGCAGCACATGGGACAAAAGCAAGCAAAGCCACAGTGGTAAGATGTACAGTGCCATGCACCTTGCCCTGATGCCACTGGGGTGGCAACAGCCTCTCCCCCCCGCAGCCAGTTGCCCCGGCGGCTGCCGGACCGGCACTGGCCCCAGACCTGTGCTGCAGCTGCACAGCCAACACCACTGGCCCCAGACTGTGCCATGCAGCTGTGGGGACAAGGCTGAAGCTGGGCTGCGCTGCTCAGTGAGACGCAGGACAGCATAGGGATGAACAGCTCCTGTAAGGACAGAAACGTGGTCAGAGCGTCAGTGCCGGTGGCCTGAGTCCTGTCTCTCCATCGCGTCGGTCTCACAGGCTTGGGGAGGTCTGGATCCGGTGTTTGCCGAGGCTCTGTACGGACCCTTGATCACTGCTTAGTAAGTTTGAAAACAATTAGCTTTCCCCTGTTTCTTAGAGTCTTTAGCAGGAGGGGAATGCCTCGTCATTTGATATGCACAGCAATAGCAAAATAAATGCAAAATGACAGCAACCCACTGAAAACAAGGTGTGTGTACATTAAAAATCACAGCGTCATAGGAGACGTAAGTTTGTTGTGGGGTGGTTCTGTGTAGCTGCCAGATGGATAATGAATGATGAATGAATACATATTAAAAAATTGAGTGACATGGCAAAAGTAAGACATATAAGAGTCTCCTTTTTCACACTTGGGCATTGTTTGCTCTGTGACAAAGGCCACCTTGTAATGCTGAGACTGAACTCTTGTAATGCCAGGACTGATCCTCCACCCTTATATTGCGGTAGAGATAAGTGGTGTGAGCTGTGCCGTACCTGGGCTTAACATTCCTTAAGGCCTCTACCGCAGCAGTTACGGCTGTTCACCCTAATTTGGCAGAGCTGGTGCAAAAAAACGAACAATCGTACCAAAGTACCACCACCTCTATGCCACCAGGACTGCTTTTTGAACATGGAGAGAGATGCAGCAAAACCAGGCAATCGTCAAATGGATTTTCACAGCCTCAGGTCATGGCTGAACCTTCTGAAAAGAGGCAGAAAGAGGAGCCCCGAGCTGCAGTTATGAAGTGCAGATCCTCCGGAGAGGGGCCCGACAGGGGCCACCGCCCTGCTGGGCGTCATGCTCGGCTGGGTCTACAAAGTGCTCATTGAACCGGCATGCTTTGGATTTGCCTTGCTAACCAAACAGAATTTGAGGTAAAATTTACAGACAGTAAAATAAAGAAGATTGCATTTGTCAAGTGTAAATAAAAATGTTGAAAATACGGTTAGAAGTTAAAAATTAAGAAAAAATGCAAATGAAAGCCTGAACAACTTTTCTACAGTACTCAGGGAGGAAATATTAACATCCAGGTGGTGCTGTAGCTATCCTCTCAACAGAATTGGGCCACTTACATGTTTTAAGAATCATATTTAGACAATTGTCAATGACTGTTCAACCGAAGCTAACTCTAAAGTAGCAAATGATAAAGCTGAATGGTTATTCAACTCCTGCAATGTCAGTTCAATCTAAAAATGCTTTCTGAGGTAAAGAAAATTTATACCCATGACCTTCCTTTCATGCATTTACATACAAATATTGCACAATAACCTCTAGTAAGCAGTCAAAAAACAGCTTCTGATTTCCTTTGCACTTCACCGGTTAAGTGTTAACAACGGTTATTTGTAACCCTATCTGCAGCTTATTGCATGCTCTAAAGTTACTTTAATTGAAAGTTAAAACAGTAGTAAATGCTTTACCTGACCATTTATAACTCATTAACTCAAGCTTCTCCCTGCTCACTGAAAAGCTGTCGATTTTGTATGGTGCTTCCCACCACGTGTGACCTTGAAAAATCGTTGGGGTGACCCTTGCCACACACCCACACACTCAGCTGTGCTTGCCATGCCCGTGAACACAGCCGTTGGTGCACCGCTCTGCTGCACTCCTCTGACACTCTCCCTCGTGCCTGTGCTCCTCCAGTTGTGTTTGCGTCCTGGGGGGTTTCTGCCCTGGGAAGATAAGGAATCAACGCGTACTTCCTTAAAGGGAAATACATGCAAAAAGTTGTGCTGGGAACATCCTGGTGCGCAATGGCTGCTCCCGGGGCTATGCCGCCGCTCCTGGAGGTGGGAAAGGAGGAGGTGGGTGCTGCTCCCAGGGGAGGACAACTGCCGGGGATGGCCAGGGAGGGGTGGGCAGAGGGCAGCCGCTTCACCAGCCTGGTACCACGTCCTTCTCAGGTTGTTCTTAGCTTGAGGGAAAAGAGCTGATGAATCCATTCAGGTTCTTGTGTTGTACTTGGATGGTCCATCCATTCACCGCTCCTGCTTCCGGCGCTGGTGAGATTCTGGTCCTCCAGAGACATGAACAGATCCAGGCAGGTGGGGGTCAGTAACAGAGTGGGTGTCTCCTCAATGGTTTCATATTTCTAATTCTTAGAATTTTGGTGCCAAAGCCCAGCTCATTCAAATCTCCCTATACAATTTCCATTACAAATCCAGTTGTAGGATGCACAGAAAGGCATTACTCTGCTGCCCGAGCTGTAGCTGTGCAAAGGTGATGAAAAAGAAGCATGGAGAATCTTTTCCTAAAACCTCTTATTTTATTGTTTAACAAAACTTCAGGTTCCCTCCTGATCAACTCTGAAGGCCTCCCTCTTTCTCTTTCACTTCATGAGGTTTTTCACTGATGCTAAAAATCATCTGAATCAGGCCAATAATGTTTATATACAGTTTTCAGCTGGACTGCAAGAGAATCCTCTCATTTCTTATAATCTCTTAAAAACATAAGCACCACCTAATTGTCTATGATCTGTAACTTTCTTGGGCACTGAATATGCCCCATGCTTCTGAAAATGATGTCCTTTAAAAAAAAAAAATTCATGTATGACAGATATATTTGAAACTCTTGTTAATATCAACCAGTATTTTGACATCAAGCCTTATATTGTCCCTGGCGTTCATGTTTCTAATGGCAGCACATGTGCACCTGCTGCAAAGAGATAAAGCCTCCCATTTGTTACCTCTTTGCAAACAGGTGCATTGCACGTGTATGTATTTTAATAGAGTTTTTGGCAGATGGCACCATCCCAGCTGTTCTGCAGTAGTGAGAGGAGGCTGCTGCTCACCACTCTGACATGAGAAATCCTCTCCATCGAGGAACATGCACATGCCCCAAAATACAGGCTGGGTTTCGAGGTAACGCTAAGGATAGTGGAATATTACAGCCTTTGCCTTATTGGTATTTTGGTCAATCATGGTATGATGCTTTTTTTTCCCCATGTGTTACCTAACCAAAGATTTTGAGACAATCTGAATAAATATTCCTGCAAATGTTTTCAAATCCAGCGATTAGAAGCCGAGGAAAAACACAACAAAGTATTTGGGATAATGTTGGCCATCATTCTTCTGTTTCAGAAGTTTCAGTCCTTCCATCAGAGCAGAAATAATATCACCTGACCAACTGCTGGCTGAAATAATGAATAGCAGCTGATTACCCGCTGATCCAACGTGTAAATATTAGACAATTAAATTTATACTTATCTGTGTACTTTTCAGCAGAGTTTAGTCTGTGTCCACATTTTCTCTTGACTCCTTTCCCTTTACCATTCCCCTTGCTCTCTCTTGCCTCTCCCCATCCACCGTCTCTCTCTGCCCCGGAGAGGAGCGGGGAGCCAGGACCGCCTGCCCCACCGGAGACTCAGCATCCCTTACCCTGCTCGTCAGATCTGCTTCATTTATCCTTTCACCAGACAGCTTATTTTTCCAAGCTTCGATGTATGAATTTCTATGTTGTAAATTGCTCCTGGTCTACTCCAACGGATGGTCTCCCGTTTGCAGCGAACAAGAAGCCGAGGGCTAAGGAGCGGTGACACATTGCTAGAGGTCTGTTCCCCGAGGAGGAGCAGAACCTCCTGCCACACTCCTCTGTCCCTTTGGCACTCAGACCGATTTTCTTCGTCTTGCCATTGCCAGCTGAACACGTGCCCATGTTCCATTACTATAATTCTGGAAACGTGTAAAGATTGCAAACCAAAATCTCTGCAAATATTTGCTTTAATGTTTAATGAATTTGCTTCAGCTGTGTTTACCCTGCTTTTGTATTCACTTTCTCCAAACACTCATGCATGAAAGCCTCGCAAATATGATTCAAGGCTGAAACAGTATTCAGAACAAGAATTTCCTCCCCAGTTTCATGCACAGCACTGCCCCAGCAATGCCGACCCCTCCAGTCACAGAAAGACGCATTATTCAGACTTCAGAGGAGTGACTATTCCTGCTGGGGAGGAAGAGAAAGGGATACAGTGCCATCACCCATTAACACAACAGGTGTAAAAGCAAGATACACGATGTGGTGGCCCAGGGTGGCTGCCTGCACCCCAGCCGAAAACTTCCCGTTCTGTTTTTTTCAGTAGTTAACTAAGAGGAGTGCTTTGCCGTGCACACTTCCCCAGAGTGAGGAGAAGCGGAGTTGCAAGCGGCCGGCATTCACAGCATTGCTGATGGCACAGGGGGCACCGTCAGGACCCCAGGGAGGAGTGGGGGCTGCAGCGGTCAGTCCTCCGCACCACAGCTAACCCAGGCAGGAACTCCACAGCGTCTCACAACTCGTATCTCACTGACGGGCTGTGGGAGTAATTAGTGTTTGCAGAGCACTTTAAAAAAGGTAAATTCCTCTACACTGTTAGTATCTTCCACTGGATAAAACCAGGCGGTCACAGGAGACTTCATCTCCCCCTCAGTCTGGGCTCCTCCTCTCGTTTGTAGTCGTCATTAAGGGTCACAGCATCTTCCCAACACGGACTAACCCACAAGGGCACTTAATTATATAGATAACATAGTTTGTGTCATAACTAATCAGACTTCATGTTACAAAAGAAACTCTTCTGAAGTGAGAGGTTAAATGCATCTTTTTTTGTGAATGACAATATGTGCAGCTACTGAGAGTAAAATTGTCTGGAGTGGGTGTAACACCCACCTTTTTTTAAAGGAGAGAATTAAATAGAACCACTGACATTCTCAACTCTAGAAATGCAAAAGATATATTTATGTGTGGATTTGTAAGGACAAAATAGAATTCATGGAACTTCAGTATATTCGAGAGTGATTAAAATCCATATCTCATCACAAAAAGGGAGTCTGCTATTTTTTCTAGCAAGAGCTGATTGTAATTCCATGGTTGTGTTACTGAGAATGGTGGTGGCACATTGTATATTGCTTCTATTCACATTGACTTCCACCTCACCCCAATATAATCAATGTTAAAATTCAAATCAATAGGACTATGTATATGCCTTAAGTTGGGTTCATGCATGAAGGTCACCCATGAATCAGGGTCTAACAGTGTAATCGTAAATCTTCAAAAAGAAAATAAATGTTAAAGCATAACCATCTGACCTAAACATACTTTCTATAGCAAGCAATACCCATTCTCCATAAATACTGTGAAACCTAAAATGAAGTCTCTCCACAATGGGGTATTTGTTCCCATTTATTGTGCAGCTGGATCAAGATAAAATTATTGTTGGTTTCTGTAGCCCAGGGGAACATGTGCATGGTACTCCCCTTTCCTTTAGTTACTTGTGCTTGGATTTCTGTGTATTAGATGTGATACTAAAAAGTTTGATCCATGCTTTCCCATAGTGTTTATACATCATTTCCTTTAATAGAGGAAATAAAATGTGAGTGGGTAGTGTGTCTTAAGACAGATTCATTGCCATGTTAACATTAGATGTTATTTTAAAAACTCATAAAATTGACAAGTGGCATGGCTTGATAAGCTGTAATAAAGAAATTTTGTTTGCTCTGAACACCAGTCGGAAATAATGGTTATGTCTTCAGACTTACAACAAGAAAACGTTTTTGATATATTTTATAATTTGTATAAAGAGAAAGAGAGGGAGCAGTAGTACACAGCGAGGACAGATGCCTAGAGATTGAAGTCTGAATGAACCCATTTAGATTAGGCCTGGCTGTTTTAGTGAGTGTTTCTTGAGAATGGGTAAGAGTGAAAACATATTGGGAAAAAAGGGTAAAAGGTAAAACTCTCTTGCGAGACAGACTTGCTGATGCTGAATAAAAAAAAAAAATACAATTAGGAGCACAATGCTACATGGGAAAGCTGTTGGGCTCAAAGCATGTTGGGATTTTATTTAACCCAGGGAAAAAAAGCAAGCAGGATATGGAGTGGCAACATAAAAAAGTCACGTTCCTTTTGACTGCATTCACCTGGACTATTCAGCTGAAATATACTACTTTCTAGAAACTGGCTTTCTTCCCAACTGCATCATAAGATCAGGAAATGTGCCTTATAGAGATTTGCCAACCGTAGGCAGAGAAGTGAACAAAATAACCACGCACAGAAGGGCAAACCCCCCCAAAGGCTGGGTGCCGGGGGGGGAAGTCATGGTGCCAGAGCACTGACACACTCCAACACCGCGCCGCAAGGGAAAGGCAGAGCATGGAGCTGCGGTGGCAGGTCCCGGTGTAGTGCTTAGGAAAGCTGGTTTGCGCATTTCTGCAAAACCAGTCGCTGCAAGATGTCGTACTTCCAAGGCTGTCGAAACCCCCGTGCCAATGCCCGGCTGGCGCAGGGCCAGCACACGACGATGCGTAACTGGAGGGCTACGTGCCTGCAGCCCCAGGTTTTGCATTTGCTAATGCACACAAGGGCCCGGGCACACACCGCTGTGGGGACAGCCGGGTCACTTTTGTTGTTGCTGCTGTTAAACTAGAGCTCTGCCCTTCCAACAGCTACATCTGTCGAGAGTCCTGTGGTTTCCACATTTAACCCATGACTGCTCTGTGAGCAGTGTTTTGGGAGCTTCCTTCCACTGGTTCCTAAAGGAGATGCTGCTTGTGAGGATGCTGCTGCTCTGCTAGTCCTTGTGCTTTCCCAGGCATGTCTGAGTGCCTCTCCACCCAGTGCCGTGGGATGCGCAGGCAGAATTTGAAACAAAGATGAAGTTTCAAAAATTTTCTCTGTTTCATTAAAGGGGAGAGGTGAAGAAATAATACTAACACAACAGCCATCAAGGCTGCAATAAGAAATAATCAATTTCAAAATATTTTTATTTATTTTAAAATTAGGACAACACACTGGATATTACCTGGTACTTTATGATGGACAAGTTTCTCGGATCTCTGTGCTCCTACTGACTAGTTCAGAGACAGGCAAGTGTGGCGAAATAAGTTTTCATCAGACATTATGCTTCCTGGTGTCTGCAGGATGGAAATAAATTGCACGTGAATCTTCTTCAGGTTTGAAATAAACAGTGCATTTGTTTTCTTTAAAGAAAGAAAATATCCTTTAAGTGCATTATGATAATGAAAATCAATTCAATCTTTGGAGGTCTCTAAAGAGCGCAGTAATAGATGCCCTCATTCCCCTGTGGGGAGAAGGCAGGGGCAGAACCCCTGGAGCAGGGATCCCCCTACGGCACCCTGCCCAACCCCTGGCATCAAGGGACCACAATCTGTATTTTCTTCTCACAATAATACCACCACCCACACCATTTCACTGCTCGTGACAGCTGTAGCCTGATAAAAGATAAAATAGCAATCCTGTTTTATCATAAAATACTGTATTTTTAAATTGGTACATGCTGAGCCTCTTATTTCCAGCTCTTCCTGCAAACCAGGGCTGTCACACTGCTGAACATGCATGTAAATCTTCACGTGTGTGTGTGTGTGTGTGTATACAAGCAACTTATGCAACTTTGTGTGTGACTGGCATGATGAAACTCTAGAAGAAAATAGAAATGCAGCAGGGAAAACCATGACTGAGCCCTGGATCGTGGCGTGTGTGTTCCAGCTACAGCAGAAAGAAAAAAACTTAAAGGCGTGTGAAGCTGAAAGCTGCTTTTGTAGCTCCTGTGCTTTATTTCAAGTGAAGTGCAGGGAGCCTGCACGCCAGCACTTGAAGGAAAAAATAATTCCTGCTTGTGAGAGGAAGGAAGGCAGCATTTTACATTGGCAAGGGCAGTTTTTAGCATGGAACGAACCAGTTGTTTAAGCAGCAGTCTTGCAATGAGCTTTAAGCTGTCAGTCTCCCGCAGTCATGCAGATGAAAGCGGTGGATAACACCAAGATAACTCCTGTGGCACCTGGAGAATCCTGCCACACGAGGACAGCGACCGCTTTTGGGCTCTGAAGCAGGGGACCCTTCGCTGGTACCTGATGGCATAAGGCACGTGCCAAACAACGAGGTTGAGAAGGATCATGCCCCTTCTAGGAGCTCAGCGTGCTAAAGAGGACCAATTTTTCAGCCAGTTTTACCTTCTACATGAGCATCGAACAGCCAGAGTTCATGGGGATCACCCAATGTGCTGACTGCTTTTAAAAGTCTGTTACTCAGAAAGTTACTGTTCTCTCATTTGGTGCCCAAATGGAGAAGGAGTGCATTTGGAAGTCTAGACCTCACACAAACAGAGGGCTGCTCCTGCATCAATATGCAGGGTGGGAGAAGAGGCTTCCAAGGGAAATGTTCACAGCGCACAGCTCTAATGGTTAAATAAAATAGATTCAGAGAAACGCTGACACCTTCTATAAAGTGTGCATTTCTGTGCCAGACATGGTATTCAGGAGTGTGCTATATTCTCCCCTTCACATGGGTAACATTTACAACACTCAAGGCTTAAAAAATTGTGATTTAGGGGGAAAGGGAGGGCTGCAAAAATGTTGTCTTTGTTGCCACCTGTGTCTTCGTGGCAGCGCCGCTCGGAGGTCTGGCTGGGTGTGAACAACTCCCCCCGGCAGCAAGGCTTGTTTGGTGCTGTGCTCACCCCGTGCGTGGCCAGGACTCTGCAGGCACCGCACACCGGTCCTGCACAGCCGCAAGATGATTTTCCTGCCTATTTTGGGGGAAAAGAGGACTTTTTTCTGAGTTATCAGCCCTAGTAGAAGCCTCAGTCCTGTTATAAACTATGTCTCCAAACAGGTGAATAATCTGCTGGGGAAGTATCTCCACGCTCGGATCAGAGGCTTCTGGCTGAACGTAGCCTCCTGACTCAAGTTTGGCCTGTTCCCATCCAAGGAGCTATATTTTTTCAAAATCTACAATAAATTTGTGCCTTTATAGTTGTAAAAATAGAAATGATAAGAAATGTATAGCTTAGCTTGGTTGTGGAGTAGTAACTTTACAATTCTGAATAAAAAGGGCATTGCTCACAGAAGTTGATGTCAGACAAGTGTGCGGGACACGACGGTGGATCTCAGTTCTCCGACCCAGAGGGCGTCGCTGGCCCCGGGTCGGTGCGCCCGTGGCAGGAAGCCCTCGCAGCCCCCACGGCCAGCGGAGGGCACCGCCCTGGTCTCTTTTCCACGCTGCCTTTGGGGAAGGGCGCACCATGCCCGAGGTGGCTGGCGAGGTCCCCGAGCACCAGGGTCCCACAGGACCCCACGCCGCAAACCAGGCTTGGTGCTGACTGAGTCTGCTTTCCAGCTGAATGCATCTCAGTCCTCTTTTTAATTTTATCTCCAACCAACTATAATTGTGCAAAACCACACTGCTAATCTCATATTTTTCAGATTAATTTCAGCAGCATCAGCATATTGGTAATTCAATTAACTAATTATTTAATGTGTTTGTTTTCTTTTAAAATATCTCCAGTAATAATTGTTGGCTCTGTTGTTATAAAAGATGCCAGAATCTATTTCAATTATTATTACTTTTAAAGCACAAATGACATTTTTAATATCCTCCTGGATGCTTATTACCATAGGAAATTGCCACAGGAGTCCAGTAACATCTCTTTCTATGACTGATATTTATATGCTTCTCATTACTTCCTTGGCCTCACCGAGCGCTTACCCAGCAGCAATCACATATGATCAGGGACATTGTGCTGTACCCGCTTGACTAGGTTACAAGGCAATGACAAGAGCAAGACTTTTCTGCAAGACTAAATCTGTGACAAACTGTGAAAAAGCATTAAAAATAATTTATGATGGCAGACAACAATCCAGTTGTACAATAATGTCGGATGGGCATCTGGAGCTGATCCCTGCCTTCCCTGCGCTAAGAGATGAA
Source organism: Aptenodytes patagonicus (assembly GCF_965638725.1). Taxonomy (NCBI): domain Eukaryota; kingdom Metazoa; phylum Chordata; class Aves; order Sphenisciformes; family Spheniscidae; genus Aptenodytes; species Aptenodytes patagonicus. Next base: position 56,984,166 of record NC_134953.1, on the reverse strand, counting down.
GCAGTTTGGCTCTGAGCTATCCCAATGACCCCACTTCCCATGTCACCTGGCAGGAAACAAGCCGGGCGAGCTTGCCTGGGTATGCATCAGTAGGAACTGCTATAAAGGATATCAGGCAATCATGAAATCCAGAAATCGACATTCACAAACATCTGAGAACATGCTGCAGAGACAGAAATTATTTTACACACGCAGAATTACAGGGCTTGCAAGACAAAAGCCTTCAGCATCATGGGGTTTGAACCACTGCACAGGTCCGACAATGTTGTCCTGGTTTTGGCTGGGATAGAGTTAATTTTCTTCCTAGTAGCTGGTACAGTGCTGTGTTTTGGATTTAGGATGAGAATAATGTTGATAACACACCAATGTTTTAGTTGTTGCTAAGTTGTGCTTACACTAGTCAGGGACTTTCCAGCTTCTCATGCCCTGCCAGCGAGAAGCTGGGAGGGGGCACAGCCAGGACAGCTGACCCAAACTGGCCAAAGGGACATTCCATACCATGTGACGTCATGCTCAGTATATAAACTGGGGGGAGTTGGTGGGGGGAAGAGGACCACTGCTTGGCAACTGGCTGGGCATCGGTCAGCGGGTGGTGAGCAATTGCATTGTGCATCGCTTATTTTGTATATTCTTTTATCATTATTAATATTATTATTATTTTCCCTTCCTTTTCTGTCCTATTAAACTGTCTTTATCTCAAACCATGAATTTCATTTTTTTTCCTCGGTTCTCTCTCCCATCCCACTGCGGGGGGGAATGAGCAAACAGATATATGGTGTTTAGCTGCCTGTCCGGTTAAACCACAACAGATGTGTAGGACTTCTGACCCCTCCACACAAGGGGAGAGACCTGCAAGGCAGCAGTGCGATGGGACCGCTGGGTCCAAGCACACATCTGCGGAGCAGCACCCAGCGCACCCTCGACCCTTCCTATGCCCCAAGCAATGTGTGTGACCTTGGGACACCGAGGCCAGCAGAGAAAGGCTGCTCCTTCTGAGAGACTCAAACTCCAACTCCTAAGTTTGTGGGACCATATGCCTCACCCCCACGCTCAGAGAGGCAGAGAAATTGAGGTTGTCCATCCTGAGCATCCTTGTATTGGATAGAAAGAAACCGAAAAATGCACCTAATTTGAAATACCTTCTTGAAATTTCTTTCTTTCTTTCTCAGGACAGAGGGACTGTGAGAGGGTTGGTCTCTGGAAAGTTGGTGGTATGAATCCCCGCCTAATTATCTGTTTATTTACCTAAATCCAGAAATGGACCTTCACAGTGCACTGAACAGCGCAGCAGAGAGAAGCATCCCCCCTCTCTTTGCTCTTTCAGGGCAATGCTGAATCCAAGGTTTGGTGATTTTGCCCAAAATCCCGTTTTACCCAAAATCCCATTTTACCCAATCAACACTTTGTAGGAAAACCATGCCAACAACGTGTGAAGCATGAAGCTATTGATGTCCCCAGTAAGACAGGTGCCTCCTCCTCAAATAAGCACTGCCACTCAAAATGTGCTGATGGTTATGTGGATGGGCTCAAAACGAAGGCGCTCGGCTTCAGCCAATGCCTCTGCCTGCACCCTCCCCGGCCCACCGTGCTGCAGCACAGCCACAAGACACAGGTTTGCCATGCCAGGAAGAGGAGGGTCATCGTCTGTGCCCATCAGGATGGAGCACTGCTGCTGTAAAAAGTCATCAATGCCCAGTGTTTTCTCCATGGATGCTGAGCTTGAGAAATAAATAGTGAAAGGAAAAAAGGAACTCGGATCGTATGGAAACAAAGGCCCTTCATAAAGTTGCCAGGACAAATCTGCGTTGCTCCACTGGCTTCTCCCAGCAAACACAAGACTGGGTCAGTGGAGTAGAAAGTGCCCACCTTCCTCTCATCTAAATCACATTAAAATTTGGGTCTAACAGGTGTTGGTAGAGTCAGAGCATCACCTTAGCACAGTAACTAAAACCAGAATCTATGACCAAATTAAGAATAAATGTACAAAAATAACACACTAGAGATATGCATTAAAAAAACCCATTTACAAATGTACCTTTTATATCTGCATCTGCCTTGGCAACATGTGGAAGATCGGCTGCTTAGCATTTGGATTGGAATTTTTTCTGTGAACTGAAGTGAAAAGAGTGGAGCTCGATGCTCATGTTATTGATACACTGGTCATCCCAAATTTCTCACCTCGCTACCCAAATTGCTTTCTAAGGACGCAGTCCAAAGCCTACTGAAATAAATAGGAGTTTTTCCATTAACTGCAGTGGACTTTGGACGGGGCCCTGCCTCTTGCAGGGACTGCTGCTGAAAGCCATTGCTGTATCGGAATTGGGTCGTATTTTTATGAACTGGTTCAATAGTATTCTCAGGCTGAGCCCTCAAAGCACAATGCACGAAAAAGATTGGTTTTATACAATTTTAATCATAAACCCTAGTATCTGTAAACAGAGAAATATATTTCCTTCCCCCACATCTGAAAGGTCAGATATCCATCACATACCCATCACTGCAGCACAAGCTCATACAAGCCTCGGTTTCCTGGGCTCGCTCCTGATTTATCGCTCCTCCAGCTGCCCAGGTTACGTTTACAGTATGCTCTCCACACAGGCTATGATCTAGATCCGGAAGGATAAATATTTCAGTTCCCATATGGCTGCTCCATATCTGGGACTTCTGAAGCAGTGAATGATCTTTCCATCACTCCAGAGCGCTCCGCTCTCCCGAATCGCTCCAGCCAACTGTGTAACACAAACTCACGCACAGCGCGTTGCAGCAGCGTACTCGATCACGGATGACACTGCATACACAGCAGTTCTCTTATTGTCTACGGGAAATAACTGATGTTTTATCCATTTTCCACCAGCATTTTCCTTAGCCTGATTTTCAAACACAGTCCTGCCTGCAGAGTCCATGACCAGCTGCTGCACATCAAAAAGAGTCAAACCATTGTAGAGTTGAGCTCAATAATTAAATAAGTGAGACAGCGTAAAAAAAAAAAAAGAACTTTAAGTGAAGCTGGCCTAGATTCAGCTTCAGAATATCAATTTGAAAGCACAAGGCCAAAACCTGCATCTTACAAGGCCTTACAGCTATCAAGACGCATCTCTCAATTCCTGCAGAGGGGGATCATCTTTCTACTTAAACTTTGTCACATCCTCCTCACAGGAGATCCGCTTTTAACTTGGAGATGTCTCTAACTTCCACTGTAAATTACTGCAACTGCATAGCATAAGAGTGGTAATTGCAATGCCAGACTTTGGCAGTTTAAAAGAGCTGCGTTAAATGCTAATAAATAGGTCACTCTTCTTCCTGCATAAGTTAAGGGTATTCAGTAGTCAAAATTAATTTTGCAGATAAAAAGATACCAGGACTCCTGTCTGTCCATGGGACACATTGGCAGACTTGTATCATGTAATCAGCTTCATAGACTGCAATCTGATCTCTTTCTCCTCTTGTCCTCTCCTACAGAGCAAAGCTTGCACAGCGCTTGTTGGCAGTAACGGGCATCTGTCTGAATTCCAAAGTTATGCATATACAAAATCAAATCTACTGATCCCAGGTCAATTGGCTTTAATAACTCTCTTTGTCGACATCACTAAGTGTAAGATTGCACCTGCCCCAAGTAGTACTTCAGCTGCTTCCAAAAGAAAGTGATGGTGCAGGGAACCCAGAGATGTATTTGCCAGGAAATTAGTTCCTCGGAAGGAAACACCTAAATTTACCCGTTCCAGGTTTGGGGAATTTTTCCCCCGTCTGTGAGGAACACAGCTGGCACACAGCTGGGAGAAAGGCCATGGAGGACAGAAAAATCAAAGGCTGATGAATACTACGGGGAATCACTGAAATCCACAGCGCAACTGTCAAGGGCCTGAATTTACTCTCCAAGACCTGAAGACCTACTTCATCTCTAGGGAAATTAGTATTTCGACCAAGCTTTTGCAACTTACGTTAATAGCAATCCCCAATACATGCATTTCCTCTCAAGAATATGTTGCGGTATGTGCTTCCCAGGGTGTCCAAAATGGTCTGATAGCATCATGTTTTCAGCATGAGATGTTTTAGCAACAATGGGAAAATGCCACCTCTCCTGGTACTTCCACATGACTGGCTGGTTTGTCATTCAGGTTTCACTTCTTCTTGTCTTTTTTTTGATTCGTCCCCTCCTTTTCCCTCAGAAACCACTCATGGAAGTTTGCTGCGTTCTCTGTTCCCATAATTATTCTCATCCACAGGACAGAAGAGATTGCACTGTACATTGTTTCCTAACTTTGGAGTTAGGAGCAGGGACTTTTTTACATGGTATAATATCCAGCACAATGTGGTACTTGCTCAGCCTCTCTGGGTCACATACATGTCTGCAGTCCCCTCAGCAAACCTGAGTACTGTCAGCCAATGGCAAGCAGCTCTTCCCTTCTGTACCATCCTCATAGATAAAATGCCTCAGTCTCACCTCTTTTTATCTCTTAATTATAGTTGCAATATTTCATTGTGGGACAGTTACTGTGATTTCCTTTGGCTCACCTCGTAACTGCTTCAGACCTGATTTCATGTCTGCTGCCCCTCAAAGAGAGAGTGGGGAAGAGTGCAAAAACACTGGCTGCAGCTAGGTGTTTCTAGTACATTTATTCCGTTAATAACTCCTCTATTTTATGCCTCATGAATCCTCTTGTTCTGCATCATCTCCTCGGAAGACAACTCCAGGCACTGGGCAGCAAAAGAGCCACAAATGAAAACAACCACTGCTGCCGATGCTCTGCCCCAAAGGACGATGGACAACCACCACCCAGCCCCCTTGACCCTCTGTCACATGCCTGTTTCATGGCCTTTTCCCAATGCAAATTTTCTGGTGTTTTGAAATCTCCCAAAAGAGCACGCTAGTTTATCTTTCCCCTAAAACTGTAATTGAATCATAAATTTTACCTTTACTGAAAGGATCTGCCTAACCTGCTCTGTCACAGCCTTCTCTTATGAGAAGATGCCTGTGACTGACCAGTGCCATGGGGATAAATTAATTGGAAGACCACAGCTTTATCAGCTCAGCCTGACAGACACCGTTCCCAGGTCTCCTGCAAGAGCCACACTGCGCACACGGCTGGGTACAAGCACATACAGGCAGCCGGACCCTGAGCCTTCTCCTGGATGGGACAGGGGTACCCCACGCTGCTCACCGAGCTGCATCTCTGTCTAGGCATCCCTGCCTTCCTCTTACAGAGGAGGGTTTTTTTTATTCTCATACATAACACTAGCTGAAGTAATCTGATATGATAACGTTCAGGATGAAAGATGTTTCTAAGTCAAAAAACTTCCACAGCACAGGATCTACCAGCCTTTAAAAATGTGATAGTTTTCATTCGTAACCAGGTCTGTGTAAGAGGTGACCAAAAATTTAAATGAGGACATGATAAAGATATTAACGTCCTCTCTCAAGGATTTTCTGTGTCTAATTTAATAGGTTTTAGCTTTTTAAAGCATTTGCCAGCACAGTTTTCTCACTTCAGCTGGGCACAGCTTGTGACCTCCATCTGAGTAATGTCAAATCATAATGTGATACACTCATGAGTGTACAAATAAAAGCCTGTTTTCTCTTTCTCAGCTTTCTGGACACCATTTGCAAATGCAGTCGTGGCATGGGAACAAGCCTGATGGGAGATGTCGCTGATCCGGACCCTGCAGCTGCAGCTGACCCAGCATTTCCTACCTGATTTCTGTCTGGGGTGAAACAGCAGTTTGGAAGCATCTGCCCAACAAAGAGGAAGAGCCTGTCCTGGCTGGGGCGGGTGCCCACTGCCGCAGGGGCCACCGAGCGCAGGCAGCCGCGCTCCCCATGCCGGGGCTCCCTGCGAGACCCCCCATGGCAGCATGGAGTGTGCAGGCAGTGGGGAGTTTCACAAAAGATTTTGCAATAATCCTGGTGTCTAGGAACAACCTAGGCATGATATATCCCAGGATGATATATCCTACGATTGCATGGACACATGGAAAAACTCCCTGTCATGTAAAAATGACAAGGTGGGAGCAAGAAAGGAAGAAGAGAAATATCATCCCCCAAAAAATTAAGTAAATTAGAAGAGAGACAATAAATCCCAGATTATTCATATTTAAATAGGAGCTGGACACCCACCTGAAGACTAATTTCACTTGCTGAGATTAGATACACAGACAAGTAGACAGAAAATGGCTTTTTACTTTTTATCTTTATTAGGCCAGAAAATTAGCTTCAAATTTAGGTATCCTTACAAGGGACTGCTGTGCTGAACCATGAAATTCTTCTCATATTGTTATGCCTTGACTCAGTAGTTTGAATAATTCAAGTATTTTACCATCATGTGTGTATCTGCTGGGAGAGATACCAGCATTTCTCCACCACACCTGAGAAATACCTTACATATGTCATGTGGATTCAGGGTTTTTTTCCCTGCAAGGGTTAAAGAAGAGGGAACTTTTGAGTTATGCGCTTTTTATTTCCATCACTTTGATAGGTTTGCATCACCAGCGTCCCATTTCCAGAGTTAACAGTAAATGCTGCATGGTGAGTCAATCCTCAGCATGCACCTCATAGGAAACTGAGAGTTGTCCTGTGAAATCGGGGAACAGGTTTTCAGCACCCTTTGTGCTTACAGTGTCTCTAATTCTGCATTGTCCTCGTGGAGAGATTAAAATAACCAAAATCCATTACAAGCCCTTAATTGTCACTTTCTCCAGAAAATAGATGTTTGTATGCATGAGTCATAATAGTCACCATTCATTACAATAGCGTTTTTGTGCTGCTAACTTTAAATAAACAGCAACGTTTTGATAAAGTTTGCAAAAGCATAATTAGTCCTACAGGCACAATATTTTCAGATTTCAAATGCTTGTTATCCAGCTGAACTTATTAGATTTATAATTTCAAAAGCAGCTGATCGCAGCCTCCACTGAAGCTCAAGATTTGGGGGGGGGTGGGGTTCAATGGCTTTCAAAACCTTATTAAAATATACACACACAGAGAGATGCAGTACGTTTCTCCATTTTCTTTGTTATATGCATCTGTCACAATCTAAAGAAGTGAGAAAGAAAGAAAAATCTAATATAAACACAGACTTTAACATTAATTCTGTTGGGATTCCATGGCATGTAATCCTTTTTTCATGCAGTTCTTTATTTCTTTAATGGACCAAAACACACTCAAGTAAGAGAGTCACTCTTTCAGAACAGCTGAAGAGGAAATATTGTAGTAAAGGATAACAAGGCGAGACAAGAGGAGAAAACCACGATAGGTGCGTCTTACCGAACAGGTCCCATCTGCAAGGGGGAAGAGGAGAGATTTCATCTGATGCTCATGGGACACGGGGTCACAAGAACTGACACGGTTCAGCACTACGAGTATTGCAAACTCCTTGAAAGCAGGAGCTTTTGTGGCTGTAAGACCCCATGATGTCAGTTATAATCAACCTCTTCTTGGAGAAATAGACCGCTACAGAGTGCTCGTTTTCAAACAAATTCAATGGTTTGCAGGTTAGTTTGACTTTTAGATTTATTTCCCAATTGACTAACTTGTAAGAGCTTTCCTTGTATACAGTGACTGCTATTCTTAGACTTTAGGAGCGGTGCGGGTTCTGCTCAGGTTATAGTGAAAAAGTGAGTAATTTTTTATTTATTTTACTCTTTTAAAATGTCAAGATTTAATACTGCTTCAACCTTAGCTCAGCTGCTTCAGTGCAAGATCTCCATAGCTGCTTGTCAAAGGTGGACTTCCTGACCGCCCTGGCATAAGTCTAATCACAGGGAGACGAGGTCTTTCCCCAGCCAGGAAGAATTCCCATGGCACTGGTATGGGTGTTCAGGGAAGCTATTTGTCCCCTTAGGGTCCAAACTAAACTTATTTTAGAGATGAAAAACAGCGTTTTTCCAAGGGTGTTGGGATGAAGCCTTTCAAGAGGCACAACTGCATTTCTTTGCTGCTCTGTCCAATTCAGTTTTAGAACAAGGCACAATCTTTGCATTCTGAGAGATAAAACAACAGAGTAAACTAAGTAAATTTGACCATAAACAGCATTTTTTAAAGCTGCTGCTGGTATTGCAGGTGCAGTTTCCCCCCGCAGGGCTGATACAACAGCACAGGCAATTGCATCTTCGGCCTGGGCATGCGGGAGCTGCAGAGGCCACCACCCCAAACGCCTGGTTTAGCCCACAGGAGCAGGGATAGAAACGGAGCATGGACCAGCCGGGGCCAGCAAGTGTTTCTTTCCTCAAAGGTGACTCAGAAGAACCAACTCTGACTTTATTGTAGTCTCAGTGGCATTGCTTTTATGGCCTTTCCCACCCTGCAGAACACCAGGGCAGTAAATCCTCACTGTTACAGAACACCATTCTGACACCTGATGATACCAGAATAGCAATATCTGCAATTTCATTATTCTGCATAGAAGGTTATATTATGTATGTAAAAGGAAGCTGCTGCCTCTGCTGAGGAAGCGTGGGGCTGTGGCCACATCAGGTTACCCTGAGGGTTTGCATATGCCTCTGGGCAGGGCAGAGATCCCTGTGGTTTAAAGTCCTCCCTGACAAAACACGTTTTCTATTGGGTTTCTGCACTTTAAATGGCAGGGTCCTGCAATGTCTTGCCCGTGACACCTGGCGCTGTACATCCAGCAAGTTGATGTCAGTCCAATTCCTAACATGCAGTGTTGGAAGCTCCCTTCGTTTTAATTTAACATCAGTTTTACAGTTTGTTATCTCAATTGAATCTGAACAGACATTTCTATATACATTTACCAGCTTATTTCTTTCTATAAAATTATAGCAGTTTGGGTGATAGTAATTTACTGCGTTTCATATTGGGAGTTCTCTGTATCTTTCAGACAGCAAGCTCTGGGTTTATCTATGCCTACTGGTTTTTGCTTTTTTAATTCAACCAGTGACCATTAACCCTAGCTGGTCCTTAGTTCGTGCAAGCTGCTGTTTTCCGGAGCAAATAACAGAATGTGTTTTTTAGTGTTTTCACCAGATTTATTTCCTGTGCTAGCTAAAGTAAATAGTAATTGCTTTTGAAAACCATGTATTTGCTTGTATTTATATTTGTATTTGAAACCTATAGCTATTTTCTTTGTACTTGCCACAAGCCTGTCCCCCTGGAAAGGCAGTGCTCTTGGAAAGGCTGAGCTCCAGTTTTCAGGCAGCCCAGGGGCTCTGTGCTGCTTCTGGGGGCTTAGTGCAGGTTGGGTTGCAAAGCTGCCCGTAAGACTAACAGAAAAAGCGTGATCTTAGGAAAGGTGCTAACAGCATCAGACAGTGTGGAGGTGCATTCAAACCAATAAAAGCTTGGAGAAAGCAGAAAGCCCAAGAGATGTTACCCTAAACCAGAAATGTAACATCTTCCAGCATGGATAACCCATGCTTTCTCTCCTCTAGCTTTGATCGATCTTTAATCTAAAAAGTAAAATAAAATAAAACATTGAAATTGCTCCACAATTGTTATTAATGTACTAATGTGCTAGTGAGGATGACAAAGAAGATTTACTCATCATTGCTTTAAGGTTTTATAGATCATACCTAACATCTATCACCATTTCTATAATATAAATACCAAAATTTGGGAGCAGTTTAGCAAACTGCAGCAGAAATGGAGAAAATGAATGCCTTGGAACAAAAGACTCTTAACAAACCACACAGATTTTCAAAGCAGGCTGTGTTAGAGGTTAGTTATGCTCCTTCATTTGCTATAGCAACGGACACTTTAGCTGGAATGTGTACAATGGTCACACCATTTTCTGCCTTTTTTTTTTCTCCTGTAACCTCTAAGATGGCCTGGAAGTCTGTAAGCATCTCATAATAGACTCTTGATATGAAAATTCCTTCCTGGGAAGCATCTAGAGGTAAAGATCTTTCACTCAGGAAAAAAAAAATTGAACGGGCTTTCTCTGGTGCAGTTGTAAAGCAATTAGGTATGCAATTAGTCAGAAAGAAGGAGAATGTTCTGTTCTTATTTATTTTTTAAACTAACAAAGGAGAATCTGGTGCATGCTTTTTGTAGTCCAAGCACTTCAAAAAGCAAAAATATCCAAATATTTTAGCAGACATGACAGAAAAAGCAAAGGTCACCAAAATGACTTTTTTGTTTCCATAGCAGAGTTGCCCTCAAAAATGAGATTTGTTTATTTTCGGTTTGTTTTCTTATTCAGACCATTTTGTTGGGGTTTTCTGACCCTCTCAATCAGGGCAGCTGCGTTTGCAGTGAAGGCAATGAATGCATGCCGTTGGTCTCCATGTGTGCCACAGCCAAGCTTACTCCCTGCACACCGAGGCGCGGCAGCATCAAGGATCACATCAGGAGGTGCTTTTCCAAAAATACCATTTTTTGGACCTTTCCGGTAGCAGGTTTCATAGCGAGGAATTCACGCTTTCTGGTGCTGATCCGTGATGTTGCTGAGAAGTAGAACCATGACCAGTTCACCAACAGCCCATCGCAGAGCTTTTCAATTCATAACACTGAAAATGATGGGGAGAGGGATGTTAATAAAAACTGCAGAGCCTACAGCAGAGGGGGTCGGGTTGTCAGCTGCTGTGCATGAAAGTTTATAACTGCAGAGGATCTGGCCATTATTTTTTATGAAAATTACTTTCTAAATGGTGGCTTATTGAGATATTTATTGGCAGTAATTATTCAAGTTAATAAATAAAGCTAGTAAATTTGGTTCTTCAGAAAATTTGTACTGATTTGCAGCATTAATAAGCACAAATACTAAACAGCTACTCAAGTGCAATCTGAAACTCCTTTATTCCATTTTTCATTGTTTGTTGGTTTGATAGACTTCAAAAACCTAATCCGCAATATTGTGGTAAATCATCTTTTAACTTATCTCTGCCTGATATTCATTTTATAAAAACATATATAGTTTAGATATAGAGGCTTGTCATCATCTCCCAAATCAAGGGAAAGGAAGATAAAAAATACAGTTCTTAAAAACTGATTTTCAGAAGATCAAATTAGCTGGTTGAATTAAAAAATAACTTTAAAAATGTTTAAGGTTGACTTGGAACAAAGTATTCACTATTGCCACCAAAGCGCTTTCTATAATATAAATGTGGGAAATGTCTAAAGACAACATGTGTGAAAAAAGAAAGAATCATCTGAAGAAAAGTTCTGAGATTGTCTTGATTTGTGAATGGCACACTTGATAGGCAATTTGACAAAGCACACATTAATTTGGTTTTAACTTTTTATTCTTTTAAAGCATAAAAAATACAGGCCGAAAAACTTTATCCACCTCCACTGTGAGATTTGCAGTGAAATACTGAACCTTGTGCTGTCATCAGTACATCAAAATTGTGCTGAAACATTAGAAGCTTCACAGAGAAGACCTACAAGAACAATTTGCATCTGGAAGGCTCCTTGCAGTAAAAGATTTGAGAAGATCAATGATTCATTTTATTCTGAAATGTTCAGAAGGGGACTTAAACTGATAGTAGAGGATTCCATCTTAGCACACAAAACCATCTTCACATTATGCAGAAATGAAACAATTGTGAATAAATCAAAATGGATTTTCTTTTTTCTAAACAAGGAAAAGGAAAAGGGCTTCAGGAAGGATTTGCAGGTTTAATTTTAAAGCGTCTGTTATGCAAGAGGTCAAACTACGTGACCATAGCAGACATTTTGGCCATATAATCCACACATCTGTCAATAGAGAGATATTTAACCTGTGTCCTACCATTCAGATTTAAAAGCATTATATATTATTAAAATCAATGTTTTAACTGGACAAAGTTTAAGGTGTTATTAAATTCAAAACTGGCAATAAACGCCGAGAAGTACTGCAATAAATCATTCAGCCTCAAGAAGGAGAATATTTAGTAGCTGTTACTGCATATTGCTGAGGAATCAACCACCTCTGGTATTACCAACAACGAAGATCTACCCCGAGCAATGCTTTCGTAGTTGTCCAGCACCAAACTTCAGAGCTCTGCACTGCAGGCAATGTGCACTAAAACAGAAAAATCTTCCAGGAATCGATCAGAAAAGACTGCCATCTGAATTACATTGTGTAAATCCCACGCATTTCACCAGCTTTGTCAAATTAACGCAGGTCTGTGACAGTTTCAATGACCTGACGCTGGTCCTTGCTATCAAGTGAGGCGGCAAACACTGTGAGCTGATGCTTACGGCAAGCCACGCTGGTCATGGGTACACTGGTACCGGTTTTGAATGGGGATTTGAGATACGTCTTGGAACATCATGGCAGTAGTGCGCACCCTGTCAGAGAGCAATGCTGCCCAATGAGGTGGGGGAGCTGCACGAAGACCCAAGATGGTCGGAGATGGAGCCTCCCGGATCAGGAGATGTCCTCGCACCCCCATGGCCCAGAGCAGGAGCTGGTCATAGCGGGGCATCCCGAGGAGTCCTCCCAGCCGTAATGTCCCTTCACCTCCCACTCCAACAGTGGGGGACGAGCCCAGTGCCCTCCCAAACTGCTGCTCGGCATGCTGTGGGCGGGCAGTGCGGGAACCACAGCGCAATGCCAGCCCCTCCTCAGTACCGGCACGGCCATCGTAGGGACTTTGTTAATGGTCAGTACCACTACCACGGGGAAAGGCAGAGGATGGCAGAAACCGCCAGGTTCAGAGCTCTACGTTTACTCAGTAAAATTGCCCAAATCTGAAAGCTGCGGTTTCCTCGCTCACTTTTTGCAAGCAGAGATTCACAAAAGCATGTGATGCAAAGGTACAGCAAACACTTACTGTATGCTAATGAACATATAACAAAAGTTATCAAATGATATTTTTTTCTGTAAATATGCAATTATAATACTTACCTTAAGCTCACATGCAAAAAGAAAACTAGTAAATAAAAGTATCATCTCATGTCTTTTCTCACAATCAGCAGTGACACGCAGCTCGTTTCAGAAATAATCATTGCCACACTAAACGGTCCGGCCCCGCCACCAGCACGGATGCTCAAAAAGGGACCACAAGGGCTCATACAGATCATTAATGGGAGCGCCACATATTTCACACCTCAATAATAAAACAGTGTCTGAACTCTTCAGTTTCACAGGCACTTAAGGAGCTTAAAGGAAATTAAAGGATATTATAGAAATACGAATGATAAAGAAGGAAATACTAAAGGATTTTTCCTCCATTATGTCCCACAATTACTTTAATTTCTCTCCAAAGGCAAGAGGCTTAGCGTGATCCCAGTAAATCACCAAGGAGTGTCTGTACGGAGCACCAAAGTGGGGCCTGATCCAAGCCCTCAGAAACCAAATCCCAGCCCAGTGTTGGCTCCCACTGCCCTTGGACTGGCGGCTGTGCCGTCAGAGGGATGGTTCACCGGCACCGGTTCAGCATCTGCACACCTGAGACACCAGCACCAGAAATACATACTCACACCGGTAAGAAGCTCTTTTCTCAATCCACATAACACCATCGCGGGACAAAGGCACAAAATTAAAGGCATCCCTCCTCCATTTCATAGCCTCTCGTTTCCTAGACTTTTAAGGCCATCTTTTAATTACATACACAAGAGAAATGCAACATCTAAAAGGACAGGGTTGAAGAGAAACAGATGCAAAAGGGAAGGTCTTGAACCTATTAACTAAAATATCAATATGGTCTAAAACTATAAATATCTTCTTTTAAAAAGAACAGTTACCAGGGCTTCTAAGCAGGAGTAATACTCAGAGAATATACATTATAGGAGTGCCATATTCTTACCAAATAGCTTGCTCGTATCGATAATAAAAATGAAAGGCACTGACCCTGGTGGGATCTGGGATTGTTCCCCGAGTACCTACAGGATTCAGGATGCTCCCTGGCTGCCCAGGCAGGGCACAGGCATGTGCTGCACTATGGCGTAAAACAAAATATTGCCTCCAGTGACTAATGGGAGAAATAAGCCCATCAGGTAGATTTCCAGTTGGAAATTGATTTCTAAGTAAATGGTAAGTAAAAATTTTGACTTTGGACTCATCAGTATGTGATGATCTAGCAGCCTTAATGATGAAGATAGATTTCTGAGCACGTCAAAACATTTATGGAGAAGATTCAAAGAATTAAAAAATGCACAGCGATTCCTTAGACACTCACACTGAAGTTCAGGCTCATATCCCATCTGTAAGATTTAGTTTCATTTCAGTTTCAATTATAAGATTTTATTCTTGCTATTAATTTCCACTGTCATCTGAAGTCTAAGGATTTGACATAGTAAGGCTCAATTGTGGTGGGAAATAGAAGCTTCTCTACCATTTGCTGTGTTCAGTCAAGAAGGGCATATTTTTAGTATTAAAACAATAGAAAAATTAGCAAATATTATGCAAAGATTACTAGAAATTGTAAAAATACTTCTTTATATAAATCAATTAATGAGTTTGGTTTAGATGAACTTCTGCTCGCCATTGCTGATTATTTTCTATCATCTTCAAATTCCTTTTTTGTTGCTGACATGGATTTGCCCTTGCTGAGATACTGGATTTCTGCCCAGCCCCACCTTGCTGTTCATCTCACTTCCTTGGGCCTGTTTTGGGAAGGGCACAGACGGGCTGCAGCCTCTGCTCTTGGGACTTTCCAGTCACTTGCAGGCATCTGTTTCTTTGTGCTCCCTTCCCTGAAAAATTGTAAATCTTCTACCGTACATGGGAATTTCAGGCCAGCAGTGGTCTATCTGGCCAATCTGAGAGTAAGGACTGCACAGATCAAAAGGCGCCTGAAGAGAGCTGTTTAATGATGTGCCTTCACTCGCTCTCATCCTCCTTTCTAGGCTCCTGAAGTCATTGCCAGTGCAGAGCTAAATGAAACCAAAATCCTCAGAAGCTAAAAAATAAGAGAAGAAATCAGAAAGCGGAGCTCTTTTCAAGTGCAGACGTAAATGAAAGATAACTCCAGACTCAGCTCTCTGCAGGAAACTTTGAGTTAAGATCCATCTTTCCCTCTACTGCCCCAACCAGCACCAAAATATACATTTCATTTTTCATGTCACCTCCAACAAGCATGCAGAATCAGCTGCTGGATAATGGTTTACAAAGATAAATTCGTGCAAGAGAGAGATGAGCGCCAGGCTGCAAATGTTTTACCAGGATGGAAGCATCAAACCATGGGCAAATCCGTGCACCAAGCTGGGCTTGTGCCCTCCATCGTTCGTCCATCAGTAGCTTTGCTGGAAAGTCCCCTTGCTCGCTGTTGCAGCAGGCTGTCAGTGTGCGGTACATGGTGATCCACTCTGGAGAAGTCAGCAGAAAGCAACATCACTCTATGGTATTTCTATGGGACACCTGAGCTGCCTGCCCTGAAGGGGACCAGAGAGGATGGGGAGGGGACTGCAGTGGGGCCGGTAGTGACAAATTCACAGGGCTTACCACAGACAGCGGTTCCCAGCGTCTCGCTGCCCAGCATTGGGGCCCTGGCAGAGGGGCGATAGCCCCCTGGGATGGGGACCCCGTCTAGGATTTCTCAGGACAGGAGCAGTGCAGGGAAGCCCCGGGAGCAGGGAAGTTGGGGTGTTCCCATAGCACTCGGTGGCCGAGGATCTGCACCCTGCCTGCCATCTGCAACTGGCAGGTCTACCTGCTGAATGCAGGGAGGAATAAACAGATACAGGGGATTAGAGAAACACATAATCTGAAGCTGAAGTTC
This sequence comes from Aptenodytes patagonicus, assembly GCF_965638725.1. Lineage (NCBI taxonomy): Eukaryota > Metazoa > Chordata > Aves > Sphenisciformes > Spheniscidae > Aptenodytes > Aptenodytes patagonicus. The sequence continues at coordinate 56,968,569 of NC_134953.1, read as the reverse complement.
TACTATTTATTAGATTAATTATTTTCTGAAGGCAGATGGAAAATCTAGACAACCACTATCAAATGCAATTCTGCATTTTGTCAGTTTTCCCATTATGGACAAGGTCATCTCTAATTGACTTTAAAATACATCTTAAACGAGGCTTTGCAAATGATTCAAGAGCCTGTCCCACTGGTCCTGAAGGTGCTCATGCCTCCTGGTGGCCCCCTCTCACCGCCATCCCACAGTAACACCTGCCTGGCAGCAGGGACCCCGCAGATCCAGCACCTCTTCCCAGCGCAGAAGGAGCCCCCCCATTTCGTCAGCCTGGGAGGACACCAGAGCTGGAGGGACAAGAGAGCAATGTGGCGTGGCATGTGGCTCTGCTGGGGTTTTAGCTCTTCCCAGACACTACTCCAGGTGCGGCTGGTCGGAGGCAGAGGTCTCCAGCTCCGATGTGGAGGTTACACAACTAAAGTGGGCGTACAGCTATATGTCTTTGACATTGCCAAGTGAATTTGAGAATCAGTGGGTTTTCACCTTCTGCAGATGAACAGTGAATTTCTTCCTTTGTTGTTTGATTACCTTTGGGATTATTATCACTTAACTGCACTGCAGTCACATTTAGGAATCCCTTCTATCGAGCAGGACCTTCTTTGCACAAACTTAACAAAAAAAGAGATTGCTCCCTGAATTCACAATCTGAACCTATTGTATTAACTCCTGTGAGGGCTCAGGGAGTTTTAGTGGTGTCTTTTATGAGATTAATCTGCAGCTGAGAACGGATTGCCACCTGGGCACAGTAAGAGCTGACACTACCTATTTTCAGAGGTCGCAGTCAACACTCCAGGGATGGATGGGCTGTGCGTTCAGAAGTGCTCATGGCTGTGCCCCCATGAGTGTAAGGACTGTACCGCATCTGTACCACCACCTTGCCAAAACCCATCCTGGATCGGGCTCACCACGTCATGAACTGCACAAACGACTCACTGTAGCCGGTGTCACCCCAGTGCTCCCAGTTTTCTTCCCTTGGAGAAGCACCTGTTTCCCGGTCATGAAATGGGACCTCCCCTTGGCTGCTCTGCTTCACATCCTCACTGCGAGTCCTGTCCCGCAGTACGAGACTGGCTGTCAGATTACTTTCACACAGGAAACTTGGGCAATTACATCAATAACATAGTTTTAATCCAACAAAGATCAAATGCAGCCACATACAGAGCCAGGTTTTCCTGCTCAGCTCTGCAGCTGTTGAAGAGCATCTCTTTCCTTTGCAGGGAAAAGGCCACCACCACGAGGTGCCCCCTGCCAGGAAGGCATTGGGTGCCTGTACTGGCAGGGCTGGGGCTGGACACCGTCTCCCCAGCAGTGAAGCAACATCTCACTCCCAGAGCAGACATCTCTGCCTCTCCCTGGCTCGCAGTGGAAGAGGTTTCCTCTGCATGCCCATACTCTGCCTTTGTGACCCCTTTGCTGCACACCACCAGTGAAGAAACTTACTCAGAGTGATGTTCCCATAGACAAAGATCTCCATGGACCCAGATCCACAACTCTCACACACAGAGAAACAGTCCCATGTGCTGCCAGATAAAAAAGACCCTGCTATTAAGCTTGTGGACTCAAAAGCCAAGTCTTAAACTTTTAAAGTATTTTCAGCACAGTAGAGCTCTTCTGCAAATGTAAGACTTTTTCATGCATTTTTTCCCATTGTATTGGGGATTCTGTTTCACTAGAAAAAAATGAATCCAGCAAAATGCACCCCATTTAGTCGGTAGTGGCAAAGTAAAATCTAGGGGTTTTTTTTTTCAGTTTATGCCACGGGGTATTCGTTTTTAAAAAGCAATTTCAGGTTTTAAAACACTTGCCAGTTTGCTTTCTGTACCATCATGCCAGCCTGGTTTTGCCGCTGTCTCCGCTGGCCATCCTGCGCCCACATGGGACCCTGCACAAGCATCCTCTTCCACTCTCCTGCCCACCTCCCAGTCGCTGGCACGACGGTTCAGACGGGAAAGCTGGCTGCAAACCTGCAATGTTCAGCTGCACAAACCACTTCCCACTTAGACCACTCATGATGAATGAATCATATTCACCATGAGTGCAGAAATTATTTTTTATACCCTGGACGGGAGCCTGAATAGACGGGTCCTATTTCATTTTTAGGTGGCAGCTCCTAGGACAATGCTGGAATGCCGTGGCACATCTCCAGGGCCAGGGCCACTGAGCACAGATCACAGGAGTGGGACGCAGTGGGGAGGCAAGGCAGAGGGACAGCCTGACAGCAGAAACTGCCTCTAATGGGGATTTTAACAAAGTTATCAGTTTTGCGTTTAAGCCACTAAAGATGTGATACTGACAACAGCACAAATAAATTGGAAGTCTGTTACACAAACACTCCTGAAAATTTTATATTTACATGACAACTGGCTTATTATATTTACATGAACATCTGCTGCAGGTTCACTATAATCTTTAAAACAGATGGACACGAAGAAAGAGCTAGTAATTAACAAAGTTATATGTTGATTAAATCGGCATGTGGTTAATTTTAATGATTACTGATCTTTATTAGGGTCCATAAGAATTCTCAAAATCAAAATCATTTTAGCTTACGTGTTGGTTAGCCACAGAGCCACACCAGTGCTGCTCACCAATGTGCCACAGCACTGCGACAACCATCGGCTGGGCAGCACTCTGCGCTCCTCCACGGGGTGAGGGTCTGATCCTGCTTCCAGTGAAAGTAACTGGAGCGAGTAACTGTGAGTCTGTAGCCAGGAGGAGCTGTTGTGAGCATGCATTGTGGCTTGGACATAAAACTTTCCAGGATTAATTCCTTTCCAAGTCGAGCACCCTTTCAGGAAACCACAAACCAATCTCCATTAAGACATTTGGGAAAGGCTGTGGATGTGGTCTACCTGGACTTCAGCAAGGCCTTTGACACTGTCTCCCACAGCATTCTCCTGGAGAAACTGGCGGCTCACGGCTTAGACAGGTGTACTCTGCGCTGGGTCAAAAACTGGCTGGACGGCCGGGCCCAGAGAGTTGTGGTGAATGGAGTGAAATCCAGTTGGTGGCCGGTCGCGAGCGGTGTTCTCCAGGGCTCAGTTTTGGGGCCGGTCTTGTTCAATATCTTTATCGATGATCTGGATGAGGGGATCGAGTGCACCCTCAGTAAGTTTGCAGATGACACCAAGTTGGGCAGGAGTGTTGATCTGCTCGAGGGTAGGAAGGCTCTGCAGAGGGACCTGGACAGGCTGGATCGATGGGCCCAGGCCAATTGTATGAGGTTCAACAAGGCCAAGTGCCGGGTCCTGCACTTGCATCACAACAACCCCATGCAGCGCTACAGGCTTGGGGAAGAGTGGCTGGAAAGCTGCCGGGCAGAAAAGGACCCGGGGGTGTTGGTGGACAGCCGGCTGAACATGAGCCGGCAGTGTGCCCAGGCGGCCAAGAAGGCCAATGGCATCCTGGCCTGTATCAGAACTAGTGTGGCCAGCAGGAGTAGGGATGTGATTGTGCCCCTGTACTTGGCACTGGTGAGGTCGCACCTCGAATACTGTGTTCAGTTTTGGGCCCCTCACTACAAGAAGGACGTTGAGGTGCTGGAGCGTGTCCAGAGAAGGGCAACGAGGCTGGTGAGGGGTCTGGAGAACAAGTCTTATAAGGAGCGGCTGAGGGAACTGGGGTTGTTTAGCCTGGAGAAAAGGAGGCTGAGGGGAGACCTCATCGCTCTCTACAACTACCTGAAAGGAGGTTGTAGTGAGGTGGGTGTCGGTCTCTTCTCCCAAGTAACAAGTGATAGGACGAGAGGAAATGGCCTCAAGTTGCGCCAGGGGAGGTTTAGATTGGATGTAAGGAAAAATTTCTTTACTGAAAGAGTGGTGAAACATTGGAACAGGCTGTCCAGGGAAGTTGTGGAGTCCCCATCCCTGGAGGTATTTAAAAGACGAGTAGATGAGGCGCTTAGGGACATGGTTTAGTGGGCATGGTGGTGTTGGGTTGACGGTTGGACTCGATGATCTTAGAGGTCTTTTCCAACCTCAATGATTCTATGATTCTATTCTATGATTCTATGATTCTGTGATTCTATTTTGGCAATGAGGTGTTGGCCATCAGCTCTGGTATGATGCTCCAGTTACCAAATTACCCCCACCATACATAAAACATGCTTTTATCTCAGCTTCCGGCTTTAGATCTCCTTATATCCCTGTCCACTAAATTGAAAAGCTTTCTGTTATCAAACTTCTGCTCCCTGTGTTCATACTGACAGGCTGAGATCAAATCATGCTTTGCCCATCTCATTCTTTAATTCAGCAGACTGACTCCTTCAAGCCTCTCGGTGCCCACCTTCTTCTCCTGGCCCTTACCCCTCTGCTACCCTCGGCCTTGCACGATCCCTCTGTGTGGTCCCTCTCCCCCACGTGGTCCCTGTCCCCCATGCACATCCACTGCAGCTCAGCAGAGGGTTTCCACAGCAGCCGGACCCTTGCCGCGTAGGGCCACCCCCACCTTCCCCAAATCCCCATCTCTGCAGGCACAGGGGGTGCCAGCCAAGCCCTGTGCAGAGGTGACGGCCATGCACTCACCTCCCACCCTCAGCTGCCGCCTCTCTGCATGGCGGTCCAGCAGCATCCCAGTTCCTCCCCAGATGCCACACTGGTGTCAAGGCAAATGCCATACAGACGGCTGGTGTATCAATACTCTCCTCATCTACCGCGTTTGTCATCTCATTAAAAAAAATTCAATCTTATCTACTGGTCCTATTTTCCATACCCGCAAGCTGATTGACACTAATTAGAATACATTCTAATTAATTATTCATTAATCAAGTCTCATATCAGCTATTCTGTTATTGTGCCTGGGATCAGTGATGTGCTAACAGGCCTGGACTCACCCGCGTCGTACTGATCGGTCCTTCAGTACTGGCACAAGTTTGCGTTCCTCCACCTCCTGCCTGTGCCCAACCTGCCTGGGCAGGAGGGCAGAGCCTTGCCAGTGCTGCCCAGACCGCCGGTGCTCAGAGCCCGTGCTGGCAGCTTGGGCTGGCAGGGACGTGGGCTGCAGCCTGAACCATCACTTTTCCACTTTTTTCTAGCCAGTTCTACTGGTGAGGAGAAAACAACAAGAAGATGTTAATTTTAGAAAAACTTTGAATTTGTATAATTCAAAACTAATATGCAGACAAAAAGTACCAATATAACTTCATGGCACCCACCAGGGAAAAAGTGGCCACAGTTTAATGGTCTGAAGCAAAGCACTACCCAGTTATTTAGGGCATCACTTAAATACCACTGTAACCAAGAAAACTGACGGCCTTAGTGCCAGCTGCTTATGGAAGAGGAGAGAATATGACGACATGGGTGGACTACGTCCGAGATAAAAGACCTGGCTCAGCTACCCTGAATTATCTTACCTATAAAAATTAAGATAACTAATGAACGCAAATAACACAGTTTCTGGTGATATCCAGAAAAATATGGCAATTCAGCAGTAATCACCTGGCCAGTACAAGGTACCAACACTGACTCGGAGCTACCAGTCAAGCCACCCTACTTCTTCTCTAAAAATACATGTAGGGGGCAGGAGAGTTTCATCTATCTTCTTATCACTATTTGAGGTGGTGAACAAGGGCAAAAATTACTTCTGGAGAAAAAAAAAGAGAATTTTAATAGGGAACCTAGACCAGGAGTTGGGAAAAAAATAAAAAATCTCTTCATGCTATCTGACTACGATTTCAAATGCACAAACTGCAAAAGGGAAGGCCAGTACCACAGGGTTAATTTATATTGGGGCAATTATAATTTTTCTATGGAAAACAAAACAAAATGCCACTCCCACACTGTCTGGATCTTCTCCAGGGCAGCAATCTACTTTACTGGTAGGTCTGTTCATCAAGTCACATTCACAGGACACCACACGAGCACAAGCTTCTTTTAAGAATTGGTGGGAAAGCGCTGAACAGCCGTATAAGCATTTTGGGATAAAGCATGAAAGAAAATTCTCTTGAGGCAATTTCTGCCACACAATGTCTCCAGATAGCATTGTAGGGCTTTCTGCACATCCCAGAGAAGAGATGTAGAATAAAACTGTCCCATCCCTGGGGAAAAAACAAAATTGTATTAAAAATATGCGGACTGATTTTATGTTTTGCAAGTGAAAAATAAATCAAATGGGAGTAAATTTGTGACGGGTTCTCTTGTCACTAACATAAACAACTACCCCAGAATCAGGATAATGGGAAGGCAAAGCCACTGGTCTGCAGTTATAGCAGGACATATTGTAACGGCGACAATACAGATTTCCATTACAGTATGAGAAGTACAGTATATTGCATTATTGGCTGCTGGGGCTCAGTGGGCAATTACTATCATCCCTTTGTATCAGCAGGGCCAGGAAAGTCATTGATTCAGAGGCAAAGGGGTCCACCTCGGACTCCATGAGGGATGCAGCCAGGCCCTTGGTCCACAAGTCTAAGGAACGACCAGGACCTGTGTCAACCAACCGTTGAGTTACTCACCATTATTTCAGTAGAACTGGAAGAACACATGAAATAATCCAAACAAAAATCAATGTTTGTATTGTAGATGTTTTAAAGTTTGATATACTTGAAGTAGAATGGCTTAAACAGACTTGCAAATCCAGCCTGGTGTTACACTAATTACTCTAAATGAATTCACCAAACTGTGCAAACTGCTAGGTCTGTACTATAAAAACCTTCCATAAATACCAGGCACTGGGATCCAAAATGCTTCAGTGCATCCTTGGAAGACAGGATTATCATCGCAACTCTCAACGCACTGGCAGTTTATAAGTAAAGAAACATTACCGATATAAACTTTCTGTTGGTATAACCCCTGAGAGCCTGAAAACATACCATTGCCATTACTGGGAGTAGTCCTGGATTAATCTAGCCATGTACTTATTTAAAAAGCATTGTTCTTTCTGCAAACATTTAAAAATAGACAACAAATTTTAATATTTCAAAAAAAAGCCTATGCACCACACCACTTCTGTGCATTTCACTGTAGGAATGCCCTGTGATTTTGTGTATGAAGTTTGCTCCTGCAAAAGTCTGTGGGAACACAATAGGATTTTACAGAACATTAAAAATCATGGTTTTATCAATGAGGAAACACACAAAAAATGGCCTGATGTCTAAGCAAATAGACAACTTTGATTAAAAGAAAAAGTACTAAAAAAAACCTCTAAAATGCTAAACTTAGCCATCACAGATAAGAAATACTGCCATATGCTGCCACATAGCTTCACTCTCATTCAGCAATCACAGGGATCAACAAAACATTGTCAGGAATTATTTCAGTTAGCATGGATGATACTGCAGAGATTAGATTAACTGATAAATCCCAAGCACGGGTCAAAAGCATCCAATACGGAGAAAGAAAGGTGAGTAAAAGGCGGGAAGTGCTGCCAAGAAGATTTGCAAAGGTCCCACCAGTCCAGCACAGCTGGCAAGCCTTGAATGCCAAAATAAAGAAATAAAATGAAGGAAACCGAGAAAGTGCCAGGTAACTACAGATGTGGGGTCTGACTCGGCTGCAAGGCTGGCACTGAGCCACCAGTGCCATCGGCCCAAAGCGGGGCTCACGCAGCTCATCTGGGCCAGGTCTCTCCTCCCATGCGGTCGCGAGGACTGGCTGCCTGCGGCACCCACTGGCAGGGGCGAAGGGGTCAATGGTGCAGGGGACCCCCACCCCGCATCATGCCCACCCTGGTAAGGAGCTGCCTGAGCTCTGCGTCCTCCTCCTTCACCTGCAATACGGTATTTTCAGTCTGCCATTTTCAGAAAAACGGTGCAATCGTCAGGAAGAGTGAATTAAAGAAATGTCATCAGGAATATTCCGAGATAATGGAAAAAGTAAGAGAAACATCCAGAGATATTTTTTTATACAGATATTTTCCCTTTGCAAGCCAGTTACTTACCAAAAGATGGCAATGCAAAAGAGCTGCCAGAAAGAAAGAGGTTCTGTAATTCCAGCCACAGATTTCAGAGAAAAGCCTTTACAATATACTTTAAAATATACTTTATACGAATGTTCTTTAAAAATTAGAGGGAGAATGTGTATTGTAATTCATTTTATATTGCATCTTCCTTGCTACTCGAAAGGAAGTGACATTTAGCATATTAATGACAATCACAAGTGACACTACTTTGGAAAATTAACAAACCAGCAAAAAAGATAAATAATACCAGTATCATCGTAGGAAATACAAATGTAGGCAGAAACAACCAATAAACCTCCAGAATAAACCTGTGGAACTCATTGCGAATGGATATCACTAAGAGTGAACATTTAATAAAATTCAGAAAAATATAGCTGTGTATATGGGTGCTGAGATGAAACACTTATTTCAAGTGGGTATCATGGAAGAGGATATAAACCCTTCTACGTTAGCACAGAAATACACTATGGATTTTTCCTATGGACAAAGGCTTCCATAATGATCCATTTCTGTGTTTTTTCTATGCCTTCTGAAGCATCTGAACCTGGTAAGTTATAGAAGAAAGAATAACAAAATGTATGGATTGTCGGTGTGATCTCATATATCAGTCCCTAAATTTTTGAGTAATAAGATGAGACTTAACTGGGAAAAAATGAAGACTATTAAGCAAGAGGGAAAAGCACATGCTGCATAGGAAATGGAAACCTAGAAAGGTAGTAAAAGCTAGAGACCTTGGGGCTGGATTGGACAGTGAATTAGAAATGAAAATGTAATAGAATTTAGCAGCAAAAAAGGTCAATGCAATTTGGAACTGTATGTGTCAAGACTTTCTGTCACAGAGCAGGGAGGATAGAGCCTATTACCAGTTTTCTAGATTTAAGCAGCTTGAATAAGTTTCACATAAATATCCAAACATTTGGATGCTTAACCAAATCAAGCCTCAAAACCCTTTTGGATTTTCACTTTGATTTCGAACATCTTTATGTTTGGCCTCTTTTCTGAGAATTCAGTCTGTTTTAAAAATGAATCTTTCAAGATAAGCATCTGCAGTTGCCAAGAGACTATTGTGTTAAGCCCGAGGATGATTTAGCATCCTCACAAACTGGGATTTTGGAATTAGAAAAAATTGTTTTGCTTTTAGCAACAGATACATTTCAGATGCCTGAGAACATGGCCATTGCTTCTCAGAACTTCTGATTTAGTTATTCCCCCACAAACCACAGATATTTTACTTAAACAACACTTTCTTCTGAGGCCCATTACCCCAGCCACTGGATAACACACACCAATAAATAAAGAGAAGTCTCTAAATGAGACACAAAACAGTCCTTTCATTTCCAAAGGCCCTGCGGCAACCCTCCCATTGCCAGAGCTCCATTTACTGCCATTTGCTGATCTGTAACACAATGAAAAGTACGAATGAAGAACAAGATTTCCTGCACAGTTTTTCCACTGAAACTCAAGGATCTGACAGGCTGAGTAGGGACTAAGCTTCAGAGCCTTCAGCTGCTTCTAAAAATAAGTCTTACTAATATTTAATGCCATAAGTATTTAAATATTATGGTGCAGTGAATAGTAAGACTTATTTTGTCTTTGAATGTGTAGTTGCTGCACTCTTTTTATAACCAAAATTACATCTTTCAGCTGTTCATTATTGTTTGATGTAACTAAATCTTCAATGTCAAGGAAGTTAAAATCACTTCAGCCTCAGCATTCACTAGCAATTTTCTTTGAAGAAGGCAGAAATTTATTTGGCTTGACCTAATGATTGAACTAAGTAGGTTTTCTTCAAGCTGTCTGCCAGGCTAGACATATTTACTTTGTGTGCTCTAAAGTTGCATTACAAATGTTCCTTCTATGTACAAACAGCTCAGGAAGCTTTTAAATGACCGTGCATTGTTGAGATAAATCCAGTGCTAAAACCTGGGTGGTCTTTCGAGAGCGGTCTTGAACCGGGAGGAAGGGACTTCCCATTATTTCCCTTGAAGGCTACAGAAACATATTTTTCCAGGCATTTCACTTAAAGGCTAAGAAGAAAATGCAGTCATTTAGAAAATGTAATCACCTGTAAACAGCGTATTTCCTAACAGTATGGAGAAAACATTAAAAGTAAAATTTATTGAAGAGATCATTTATAAAATTTCAAGTTAGACAGGGACAGTAAATGTCATTTTTGCTTCACAGGTAATATGCACTTTGAAATGCGGAGCACTAAGAAAGCCCAGGCAGGTCAGGGGAGCGAAGGTGTGCGATTTCAGGGCTTGTGCCCTGTTTCTCCTCTCCTCGCCGCATCAACAGCAGAAGCTGGTGGTGCTTGCTGTCAGCATCACCCAATGGCAGGGTCTCTCCCAGCGTTTCCCACAGCCTTTCTGCACTGACTTGGTTTCACCACTTCGTGCTGACTCAGACCTGGGGGGTTTGCAGGAACCTGGGTCTGAGGTGAGGTCTCTGTCCTCCCCAGTGCCATCCAAGACCAGTGTCAGCACCATTGCCCAGTTATCTTACTGCTGCTCCAAAATTAAACAGCATTGCACTATGCAAACTTACACAAGAGAGTTCAAGACAGGAATGGGTTTGCCAGGAAAGATTTGAGCAGGATGGAGAGCTGGGACTGCCCTAAAAATAGGTGGGATGGGCACTACAGCTTCTCATGTGTGGCAAGCCTGTGAAAGCTGCAGGAATGATGTGGGGTTTCCCCTGACGACCCAGCAGGCTTTGAATGTGTGAAGTTCACAGTTTCCAAAGTCCCTTAAAGCCTCCGCAGTCTGACTCCACAGCTGCAGTTCTTGCTCTCTTTCATCCACTTTGTAAGAAACTCACAATTATTTCTTGCTGGTTGAACTCCTTTAATTTCCTGTTGTTCCTTTTGACCTAAACCGCAGGTTAACTGGGACCCAAATTATGTCTGTTGGATACAGCAAAGCATGTAGCAAGTAACCTTAAAAAATAGGAGATTTTTAAAAGATCAAAAAGGGTTGATATTTCTAGTTATCCTCAGTCTTTAATTCTTGGTCATTACACCAATAAATTACAGGTTCAGATAAATGTACTCTTTTCTGGGTTCTTGGAAGACAGCAACAAAAACCTGAGAAATGTATTATCCTGCTCAGTACAATAATAAATGGAAATTCGTATTTGGCATCAAACTACTGGAAAAGAAAATGATGCTGAAGGAACTCTTGCTCAGAATTGCCCCAAAGTGTTCACCTTCACTCAACACCAGCCACAGAGACAGCTAATGATGATGCTAGAACGGTTTGCTGACTATTACAGAACAGTCTGAAGTACCTTAAATTGTCCCAAATGGCAACGGTTGCGCTATGATGTGGACAGAAAGGTCAGAAATAATGGAACTCTGCCGCTAAGCCGTTCGCAAAAAATCATAGCAAACTCGGGGGCAGCTCCCTCTGTTTCACTGGGAAAACAAAGCTTTGCTTCATTCCCTGACTCTGCACCTTTGATGACTACAGAGGTTCCTGCTCCCGGCATTGCACATGGGTGAGTGTAATTACTGGTTGTTGCAAAATTTGTATTAGAGATCTGCCCGTTAAAAATTCCACAGAAGTCACAATACCGAGCATTTAGTGGAAATCAGAATGAAGATGCATTACAATGAGGATGTCAATCTGAAAACCAAAAATTAAATTAAAAAAAAAAAGTTATCATTTGGTAGGAAGAATTGACTAGAGTGTATTACAAGTTAATTTTTAAAACAACTACAGTGAAATAATGCCGGTTGCTATACAGATCGGAGTGAGACAGGCAGGAAATTGAAAACTAAGGTTTGTACCTGAACTCATCTCATACCCATGAAATGTCTATTCATCATAGCATCAAACAAATGGGAATTTGTCAGGCCTTCAGGTGGTGTAAATTAAGAGCCTTTCCATTTGTTTCAGTGCAATAATACCTGTTTACATCAACAGAGAAAACGTGGCTTGAAGTCCTCCTCCTTGTATTTAATCTTCTGGCTTTCGTTAAGCTATCAAAAGACATTTTTACAAAAAATTACTCCCGCTAATTTTATCAGGTTGCCTTCAGATGCTAGAAGCACTGAGTCTGATTTTTATCTTGGCTAATGTCGTGGTTTAACCCCAGCCAGCAACTAAGCACCACCCAGCTGCTCACTCACTCCCCCACAGTGGGATGGGGCAGAGAATCAGAAAAGTGAGAAAATTCGTGGGTTGAGATAAAGACAGTTTAATAGGTAAAGCAAAAGCCGCACACACAAGCAAAGCAAAACAAGGAATTCATTCACTACTTCCCATCGGCAGGCAGGTGTTCAGCCATCTCCAGGAAAGCAGGGCTCCATCACGCGTAACGGTGACTTGGGAAGACAAATGCCATCGCTCCCAACGTCCCCCCTTCCTTCTTCTTCCCCCAGCTCTATATGCTGAGCATGACGTCATATGGTATGGGATATCCCTTTGGTCAGTTGGGGTCAGCTGTCCCAGCTGTGTCCCCTCCCAACTTCTTGTGCACCCCCAGCCTACTCGTTGGTGGGGTGGGGTGAGAGGCAGAAAAAGCCTTGACTCTGTGTAAGCACTGCTCAGCAGTAACTAAAACATCCCTGTATTACCAACACTGTTTCCAGCACAAATCCAAAACATAGCCCCATATTAGCTACTGTGAAGAAAATTAACTCTATCCCAGCCAAAACCAGGACAGCTAAGTTGGTATAAAATCGGAGGCGCATGCTGCTCTGGTAGCAATACCCTGAACTTCTGCAGAGCAACGGAGATAATCCTCTGACAGCCCTCCAGGTTTTCTTTTCTAGTTGAGAGCCCACATTCAAATACCGATGAAGGGCAAGTGCTGCCTGACTTCCTTCATGCTGAAAATCCACCTAGTTCTGGTGGATCTATTCCCAGACCCTAAAATAACAGCTTTCTCTCTGCTAAACTTCACACTGGGGCTCAATCTGTAAGTTGCAGACATAACCAAACATACACCCTTTAGATAAACCTTAGAATAAGACTTTCTAAATCCCACATTTATGACAGAGGGAACCTGGTTCTTTGTTTGCATTTAAAACTCAAATCCACTAGTCATCCATTTATTCATTCCATTATTTCTCCCATGTAAGCCCCTGAGCAGTTGTGTAGCTCTTTAAAAATAATTTGAATCACCCTATTTTAATGCTTGAGCACAATTATTTCGGAATCAAATAAACCAGGAGATGAGTGCGTGAAAGAAAATGGCCTGCATGAACCCACAAGTGTGTAAGCGGTGATGGAAACACCAGCCAGGGGATGGAACGGCAGAACCAGGCATGTGGGGCTGGGGCAGGGCAGGGGAGGGCAGGGGCAGCCGGCTGCAGGCAGCAGAACTGAGAGCTCAGTGCCACAATGCTTCTTCTTGAGGGGTTGTAGGTATTTCACTTATAACGGTATTTCAACGCACTGCCACAGTTCGCAGTCTTGTCCCACAGTCTCAGTGCCACCTCCCCGGGCAGGAGCTGGTATTTAGTTCTCCCACTGCACCCATGAAACACAGAGCAGCCTTGCCAAGCCTTCAGCGAGGGAGCGGAGCCTTGGGCAGCGGGGGCCAGCTCACAGGCTACAGGGATTAACACCTGTTTATTGTAATGAGAAATTAGATATCTATGTACCTCTAAATGACTTGCCCAACATTATGCAGGCAGTCTATAGTAGAGCAAGACGTTGAACACAGACCGGATAAGAAGTAGGCTGGTGACTGACTCACCTATGACTGCTGCGCTGCTGCTTCGTTTAGCTGATGATCAAGCACACAATAAATGGTTTGTAAGAACGTCTGTCTACACCAGGCTGGGAGACCTCCATAATGCAGCAGCAGTGATACAGCCAATGATGGCATCAGTAGGAGCAAAAAGAGTGACAATATGAAACTGGAAAGCCAGTGAGCGGTGGGCATGCAACTGGGATTTCAGAAGAGCTATTAATTGGAATTTATATTAGTTAGAGGAATCACAAACCTATTTAAAACATGCTTATCATACACAAATGTGAAATGCCGTCTACTCGATGGTTACACACCAGGGTTCATAGTGGTGCCACAGAGACACAATTCTGCCATACTGGAGCATGACCATCTGCTCAGGTATGGAAATCTCATTGAAACACATGCTATGGAAATACAGCATATGATTACCTTCAGTCAAAAAACAGCAATGCTATAAAGCAAGCAGGGGCTCCATCCGTAGCCAATATAATATATTCAGAGATAAATACACTATGGCACCAGTCTTCTTTCATTCAGTCAGAAGTTTCTGGAAGAGAAAAGCTGCAAGGTGTCTGCAGCATGCGATGGAGCACCCACCAACACTCGCACAATGAACAAGCTACACTGCGTTTGCTGAAGATCGGCCTCGGAGTTTGTCCAAAGGTTGTGAAGGGGCAGTGGTCCTTACAATGCTGATGTCTACCTTGGGCAGCACGGGAGGAGAGCAAGTTGAAAACTGCCTTCAGACCTAGTTCTGGCTGGTTTGAGTACTTGCTCCACCTGAGATATGTGTTTCAGGTTCACAGGCATCACCGTCATCAGGAGTCCAAGACATATTTTTGTTTACAAGGTATTCTGAGCCCTGTTTGGTGCTGGGGCTCCTGCTTTTGCCTGGCTGGGGCTTTGGTCTGGAAGGATGTTGCTTCTGGAGCAGCTTCACAGCATTTATTTCTACGGCAGTCTTGACGGGCCCCATCTGTGCTACCCAGTGCAGGGCAGGTCCAGCTGGCTGGGCAGGGGATGCTGTGCCCTGCATTGCCCCCACCACCCCACACAGCTTCCAGGGAGGGGGGACAGGGACCTGCAAGTGGGCTGCAAGCCACTGACATTGATTGAGAGTAAGAGCATCCAGGGAAAATGATTTAAAAGAAATTCACCATCTGTAAATGAATATACTTTTACCCCAGGTTATACCATTCTCTGCTTCTGTTAAGGCTCAGCTTCTTCAGCCGCTGGCTTCAGCTTCAGAGCCTTTCCCCTTTTGTTGCTAGAATAAGAAGGGTTTTTTAAGGGAGTGGCAGCAATTTTTTCACAGTTGCTTTCCATGCCAAGGTTGCTTTGCTAAATATCAACTGTGCATTGCTACAGTAGTGACTGCTCTTAGCTTCTGTTCTTCAGTACTTTTATTCTCCAGCTATGCCCATTAGATCCTCATGCTCACATTCAAGCAGTTCTTGAGATACACTATACATACCATTTTCTCTCCAAGAGCCTTGATGGCTTTGCAAGTTAATTAAAGTGGAACTTCAAAGGCTTTTTGTAATAGATTATAATATCTTTGGTTTCATGACATCTGATAAAATTTACAACTAAGAATGTCATTTTTGGAGAAAAACATGTTCTTTTACACCCAGCCCATTTATTTGTGTATTTATTTAGTGACAGAGCATCTCATTTATAAGAATCATGTAAAAACAACCATGAATCATGCTTTTGTCATAAAGCAGTTTCCCCAGCAGTTAGCTAAAAATCCACAGACAAGCTGCTCGAATGCGGGTGTTCTGAGGACAGTCAATGAAACCTTGCAAATAAAGCTGATAGTCACTTCTTTTTTTTCAAAGTCTAGCAGAGATTTGGTAGAGGAAAACAAAGAATTGGCAAATTAGACACTGGAGTTATCTGGAAAGCATACAGCACTATGGATGAGAAAGAAAAGTAAATCAAAGGCAGTCAGTGCAATCAGTATTCTCAGTGTATCAGAATCATTTTGGTATACATTAAGAAGAGGTTTTGTATCACTTACCCAGCTCATAGGCTGTATCACAGCAGCAGTTTGATGCATTCCTACTCAAGTGGGAAACAAGTGATCTTAGCCACAGACAGCCCCGTTTGACAATGTTACCGTGCTCGAGGCCATGCTTACTTTAGTAGACAGGTATTACTTCTAAAGTTTGTCCAACCCTTTCTGACTGCCAGTGCCTCTGCTCAGAGCCCCACGTGTGCCCAGGGTATGGGGCTCCGGCAGCGCCCTCGGTGGCAGCCGTGCCGTGGAAACCCACCGCTTCACCAGAGACACTGCTGTGACATTGCCCTTTGGGCACAGTGGAAGGTCAGCACTTTTTGTTAAGTTTCCCCTTGTTTCTCCCTGACATGCCTAGCTCACCTCGGGAGACCTCCACCAATGACATCAGCCCTTGACGTGCGGTAATCGATCTTGTGTTCGCTCGGGGATTTGCATTTGTAACACACCTCCCACCCCCACGAAAACACCACAACAGGGGAAAAGCGAAGGAAAACTCCTGAAAAAAAGGCGAAAAGGCAGAAGGTTGTGCTGAACTTTAAGGTTTGATCTCACTCCAAGAGACACAGATCCAGTTGATCTCCGTGGTAGGGGATTTGACTGAATACACACACATTGTGAGTGTAAGGACCCATCTGGGAAGCTGGGTCAGACCCACATCCCCAGTTAGCCTAAGTGCTGTTTTTGTAACTTCACAGAGCATCCTCAAAATCATTCCTCCATTTGGCACATGCTTTGGCTCTGGCTCCTTGCTGAGCATCCGTCCTGCCCGTCCCTGCCTGATGCACATGCTCCCCGAGGCACATGAAGTGAAGTCCACCCTCAACTCTCCACCACGGCTCCTGCTGGAGTGCTCTTCCCCCACGTCACAGATAAGGAGGCAGCGCACAAGGGAAGCACATACCCTCCTTTAGAAGGGCACAGGACCATGCTGGGGCACACTGGCTTCCAGGCTGCTCCAGGCTGGGCAGTGTGAGGGCAGCACGCCACTCCTGCCTGCCCCCAGCCCTGCCTGTAGCCTCAGGGTTGCTTCCTCCAATGGTCCTGCAGAAACACAAGGCAAATATCGCTGCATGAAAGCTCTGATGTAGGGGATCAAATCAGTCTTTAACATCAAGTGGTGAGTTCCTGAAGCTGTATGGATGCTGGTTTTGGCAGCTACAAGGGCTATAGTCTCTTCTTCACAAGGTCCCACCACTTTCGAAGCAGCCCGCTGTCACAGCAGTGGAGGACAAGGCACCATCACAAACAGAAAGTTCACTCAAGCTGAACATCTTCTTATGGTTGGTTGTCTTGTTTTTGCAGCCAGTCTTTGCACTTTGTTATCAGAATAGTTGCAGAAAATGTTTCATGCTTTTGTACATAATTCCTTTTAAAGAAATACGTTCTGCCTTGTTCTATGCTGTAATCACAGTTTTTAAATGCTGGCATAATCATTTAAAGCACAACATGTCCATTCATTTGATTTCCAATTGGCCTTAATGATCATTTTTAGCCTCTGAAAAGGACTCTGGACATGAAACAGTCTATGCAAATAAGTTGTAAGCAATCTATACAGGAGTTAATTTTGGTACGTCAAAATGCTAGACTCCTCTCTCTGTGGATCTCAGCATTTTAAAGAACAACATCACCTTCTGTTGGTGAAGACCCCTCAGCGCTGCATTACCCCTGTGGGCACCCCCAGCTCCCGCAGCAAGGGCCGGGTCTGGCACGGGCACTGATAGGTGGGGGCTGCCCTCTCCCCCAGCGCCCACCCTGCTGGGGTCTGCTGGGACTGACCGCGCTCCTGCGGCTGTTTTTGGCCATACTGTTTATGTTCTGGGATGATCTCCTTGCATGCTCACCTGTTCCTCACAGGACTCCGTTCCTCCTGTGGCCACCTTCAGAGAGTGTGCTGTCCTGCTTCTCACCTGGGCTGAGAATTAACGTGCTTTGGTGTTGCCACTCGGGCTGACATGGCTGGCCACTTTGAGATATAGGCATGAAGGTCATTATATGTGCAAGTGATTAATGGACTAATATCTTTCCTGAGTTCTTCTCTATGCTTTAATGAATATACTCGGTATTCAGCATGAACCTAGAGGGTATGCAGCTCAGCTGATAAAACCCATCTTGCAAAAATCAATGAAAGATGAAAAGACCAGTGTCCATTACCAGCAGGGTTAGATGCAGTGCATCATCTTCACAACAACATAGCAGTACTAGTCTGTAAAGTACCATCTTATATCTGCAGGTTGCTATTTATTAAACATTAATAAACAACAAAAAACAACTTTGTGTCTGCACCGTGCTGCAGCAAACTAGAAATTGTCCTTGTCTGTCATTGATTTAAAGGTAAAAGAACTCAACTAATCCAAAATCCTCCATTATTGTGATTTTTTTTCTTAAACATTACCGCTGCATTTTGGAGAATATAGACTTTGAAACACAAAACCCAATTGACTTAGAGACTTGCAGAGAGCTGGGTGTCCAGGAAGTAGAACAAAGACTGGGTGGCAGTTCCACAACATCATTCTTCTAAAATGTGTAGTCAACAGCAGTGACTGCTCCCAATGCCCTTAGGATTTTGAGTGAATGCCCCGGAGTGAGGGGGGAGCAAACCTTAGTTGTGGATGGTTGTCTCAGGCAACCAGCCTTTATCACTAGGTATGGACTTCTTCTCGGTGAGTGCAGAGGAAGAATCCAGAGCAGGTTAAAAAAAAACATTATTCCCTGGTGGCTTTTGTGGCAAACTGCAGCAGGATTACCAAAGTAGCTGGTGTGAGAGGACAACAGCAAAGTCACCTGCGAGAGTCCTGGGGTGCGGCAAGGCTCCGGTGGGGTAAGTCAGACCTTAACCAAGGCCATCCAGGGTGTGGGTGGAGAGAGAGGAGCGCCAGCCTTCTTCCTGCCCCAGGTCTAATGCTGCCTTCAGCCACGGAATATAGTTTGTATTGCGTGCAGCTGTGATTGTCATTCTTTTTCATAAAAAGTTAAAAATATTAGCCATGTTACAAGTGAACCTCTGAAAAGTAGTAAAGATTTATGCTGGCACTGTAAAAATGTCCTATACCTCCCATTTTAAAAGGCTGTCTTCAACCTCTCACACTTTGATTTCTGAAATTTTGTGCTTTTTAATTACGTAGCAGTGAGAAAACAGCACAGGCGATCTTAAAAAAAAAAGGTTTAAAACTGAAAATAGGTTAGATCACTGATATTCTGAAGTACAAATATAGACAGTGCCAGATTGCCTAGGCTACCTACACCACCTCCATGCATCACAAAGCTCAGATGGCCTCAAACTAGCCGGATCTAGCTGAAACAAATTATAAAAGCATAATTTTACTTTAGCTATTTTTTGCTAAACTGGCTGGGATATTCACAGCCTCAGATACTTTGAGCTCATTGTAGATAAGGGAATTTTTGCATTATGGCATGGAGTGATTTGGTATGTAAGTTTCCTTGACTATCTTTCCACACTCTGCACAATGCTGCAAATGCAAGATATGCCAAGTAGCACACAGCTATAGCAATTTTTTTGAATCTCTCTTGTATACTACTGTGAAGTGAATTGCAACATCTTTTGAAGTAAAACCCTCTTGCAGAAATAAAGCAGACTCCTAAAGAAGAAGGACAGTGGTATTACATTAGTTCAGCGTGGCACAATATTCTTTCCTAGAAAATGGCATTTACAAAAACCTTGTATTTGCTTTATCATATTAGAGAAGACAGAAATCCATTAACATTCACACATTTTCATAATCTGTTGTGAAGTGCATATATCTATGTGATATCAGCATGGGTTAGAAACAAATATCTCAACATCTGGAAGTGTGTTGGAAATGAACACTGCTGAATGTGAAAGAGGATAGCTGTCAAACTACAACAAGAACATAGGTCTTGATTCATTCTGATTTCAAACTTGTCAATAACTTCATGTAAATGAGTGAGTATCCCAACTCTCTATTGACTTCATTAATCATTAGTACAAGGATGACCAAACAACACAATATCTTTTGTGTAATTCTTACAAAACTCACTCCTGCTTGACACTTCCACATGATCCACTAGATACAAAGGCCAGAGATACAACCATGGTCGTTGCTCAATCCGTCCACCATCAGCGACCTGCTTCAGTCTCATGTCCACTGTATTCTTCATAAAATATGTAACTTAAAACATTCCATGACCTTCACTTGTTGCATGTAACTAGAGTAAGGAATGAAGAAGTGGGGATCCATCTTTTGAGAAGGTCTTTGCTACTTTCTCCCTCATCTGCAACACTCAGAACCAGCAACCTTCCCTACGGGACCACTTATACGCTTTCTCAAAGCACCTCTTCAATGATCAAACATACTATTAGAAGAATGATAAGCTCCTAATGTAACTTGATGGGGCAAAGAACCTTTCTTAGGTAGTGCTCCGAGAGTGCCAAAAATCACAATAGCCTCTGCAGCATCACCCAAATGTAAGTTATTTTGTTTTTCAGTTTGCCCATAATACATTCAACCCAAAGTAAAACTGTTCTGAATTAAGGGCTTTCATTCAGTCTTCTTTTAAAATTAGCTTTTATCACACCTACCGGAGATGGTTCATGCATTCACAAATGCGGAAATGTGTCATTAAGATGAGATGCCTTGGTGAAAAGTCAGTCACTAAATGCAGGTAGTAGATCTACTGGACCACAAATGCCATGGTGCAAGGCTTGCCAGGACATTCTTACCTTCACCTTCTTCCTTCAGCAAAGTGTCTCTGGGGGCGGGGGGAGCCATTCATGCCATGATGTTTTGTAGAATCAAATCACCATTTCTGCAGTCTAGGGCAAAATATATATGAATCAAAGGGCATCTGTAGCAATAACATCAAATATGACAAGGCAAGTATGAACCGGGTCTAATAGCCAAAGACTTTTTGACTTTTTAAGATGTTCAATTGAACATTTAAAAGGTTTAGTCTCATATCAGGTCTAGAAAGCACCCTGGGGGCAGGCTTAAGTAACTATGCCATTAGGCAGTGAGCTGCAAATTGCCTATTAAGTCTGACTGAAACTGTAAAATTGCTTTTCACAATGCAAATTAATGTAAATAAGAACAATTGGTTACACATATCACAGACTATAAAATTGATGACAGATGATGCATACTGGTTTTTCCCCCTGAATTAGCATTGCTTTAAAGTTAAATTTAGTGCGTGTTTAAGAGGTCTGGCTGTTCCTATGATAAATTCTACCAATGCATTATAAGCAGCATGCACATCAGGATGTATATCCTCTATTATATGAAATATAAACCTCTTCTTAGGCAAGTCAGTGATACTTTCTTTCAAGCCTAATAGAAATACCACAAAGCAAGCCATTTACTCAGCAACATACTCAGCCATATCTTAACCTCATTCAGAAGAGTGAGATTATGAATCAGTTATAAAGCCATTAGGATGGAATGAGAAAAGCTGTGCATTTCAAAAGCATCGACAAATGATCAAAGCCTCCATGTCGAGCCTTCGGGCTCCAGTCAGTCACTAGTGGGAGCAGCTGTGTGTAGTAGCTAATGCTGTCATTGCCAGGAGCTTTGGCTGGGCATCATATGTTTAAAATTTGTTTCCCAAAGATGCAACACAATGTAAATCAGAAAGGTCCCCTTCTTTGCCTCCTCTTAGGTTAAACATAGTCACCATACACAGGCACAACCAACTTAACTGCTTGGGAAGAACAAGGTCTATGTCAAGTCATGGGCACCTTCAGTCTTGGTAGTCTACTTCTATTCCACAAATTCATCTTTCAGAAAAGTTCCTCACTGACAGCAAGGGGCAGAGGCACTATAGTAGTCAGAGCAGAGTTCTCCTATTTAGTGGTGGGGGGTGTTCTTATCAGAGATGTTGCTTATCAGTATTAACATATGTTATCTGAATTTTTACATTCCCATTAGCTACAGAAATAACTGTGATAAGTTTATTACAGGCTCTTGCATAAATCAGATATCCTGATAGCTCCCTGAGGATTACAGCTTACCTTGGTGAGGGATGTAAAGGCTGTAAATGAGGCACAGGTAACCACAGCACTTGATAACGGCTGCCACACTCCCCACGTGCAAGGGGCGATGTGCCAGCCCCAGTGCTGCGACGCCCTGCGCTGTGTGCTTGGCACAGCCCCGTGCCAAGACCGATGCTGCTCCACGTGTGTGGGCGTGAGGGGCCGGCTGAGCCCAGAGGATGGACAAGGGTAGCAGACGGCTGCCTGCAGACCACCCTAGAGTCCTGTGGCCATGCCTTACTCCCTTGGAATATGGGGCAGAGGCACCTTGTAAAGCAAAGCTGAGACCATCCTTTAGCAACACGCTTACAGGCTTGGGTTCTCAGGAAGAAAACAGCAGATGTCATGAGACGCATGAGGAAAATCAGCAGGGCTGGAAACTCAGCCCACATCTTGCATGGCCACAGACAAGGGTGATGAACATCTTGATGCAGCGACTGCTGTAATTTCAAGCCGTGTTCATCCGCTTCCTTCATGGTTGTGCTGCTGTGTTTTCAGCAGCATTTTCTTCTCTTTTTCTATAATTTTAATTGCTGTTTTAAAGAACAGTATTTGGAAAAAGAGTCTGGTACAAGGTGCACAGGTCAAATAAATACCATGTTTGCTTATCTTTCAAAGTAATAAATTTTAAGAAGAAAAATAATTAGCCACAAGCTGGGACTGTTTTCTTTCAGCCTTGGGGACCTTTCAGTGGCATTCAGCTTTCTGTCTCTCTCTCATTAACATATTGGTAAATATAGATTAATTACACAAAAAGAACTTACACCAAATTTGAAACATTGACCTATATTTTAGGTTGGTTGTCTTGGTGTCTTCTGGGGTTTGTGCAGGTCTTGCTGTGTTTGGCTTTGCTGAATGCATTGGAATCTTTTCGTATTGCATTACTCACTATCTGGGATATAATGTTAAAAGATTTTAACCCCTGTATCAGCCAAGCCGCCCTTCTTTTCCTATAACATTATGGCTTTAACTGATATGTTACAGATAAAGGCTTCATTTAAATAAACTACGGCTCGCAAGCATTCAACAAGAAGATAAAATGGCATCAACTATGCTGTGTTCAGCAGTCCCCCTTCAGGGTCAGTCCCCTGGAAACAGCTGGAATCTCAGTGGTGATGAGCGGCACGAACCCGCGCAAAGGGACATGGGGGGATCTGAGCTACTGAGCTGCAAAACCTCCCTGTGGCCTTTCAGCAGCTTCCAAATGCAAGCATGTCTGTGACCTGTCTCCACCTTGCCTCCAGCAAGTCTTTTTCCTCTCCTGTATCTTCAACAGTTTGATGGCTATGGAGCTACACCTTCAGTGGCCGTCCCATCAGGCGCTGCTCCTGAAGCTCAGGGGAGCTCCACTGCAGGTTAGGAAGGAGGTTTGAACATCACCTGCTTCCCCCATGACCTCCAGCCCCATTACCGGCAGGGATTTGGCCAGTGCCCGGTCCCATGGCTCTGCCTGACCGGCATTGGCTGGTGGCATCAGCCTTTTCAGGTTCCCCCAGCTATCGCATGACTCGTGCTGGTACAAACAATACTGAGGTCAGCTTCTGCAGAGGATGGAAAACGGTCTTCTCTCCTTGCAGAGTCATCCCATCCTCCCCTATGGAAAAATCAATATCCCAGAAACTAAAAAATGTCTGGATCCATAGCGTTTTCATTGTCCCAGGTCTCAGCTGTGATCTTCTTTACAGTCAAGCAATAATCCGATGGAAGCTGTTGTTGTACTCTGTATCTGAATATATTTCTTTGATAATAGTGTTCAGCACATGCACCTGGTCTGAAAACCTGTATTACCCGACAACAAAGTATAAAATTAATTCTGAAAACCACCAAATTTGAATGTTAAAAGGCTGTTTTCTAAGCATCATGGCATTCCCTGTAAATCACTAATGGTAAAATACAAGATTTTATGATACTGTTACTAACAGACACAGTTATTTACTAGGATTTTCGAAATGCTGGAAACAGGATCCCTATGCACATAAAATCATAGTGACTTATTTTAATGCATTTTGTAAGTAAATTCTTAACAGATGGATGGAACACCAGAAGGGTAACACAGGGGAGTCAGCAGGTGGACAGAGAAGCCAAGAATGGACTGGCACTGATCAGATTATCAGATCCAAATACCTTGAGACAAGGACAAGCTGCCCACAAAATAGGCTGGCGCTGACCAGATAAACAAGCAAAAATAGTATGGAACTGCAGACCTTTCACAGCATCCTTTTCCAGACCCAGGGCTCCTTCCTGGGGGCTAAGGCACTGCCACAGAGACTTCCGACAGCTGTTCCGCATGTGCCCAAGGCTGATGAGGCCACACAACGGGAGACAAAGTGCTGTTGTTTCCCAGGACTTGTGGCAGGAATTCGCTGCCTCGCACGTAGGCATGAACACATGCCCAGTCTCTTTGGCACTATCCTATACACACACGATTGCACATGTTTTGAGAGCTCCCCGTTGCTACTGTGTCCTTATAAATGCTATTGCCAGAGCAAATCAAAATTGAATTATCAGGCTGTCATTCAGTTGTTACAAATAATCCTTGTAATTTTGCCCAAATAAAAAACTGGGGTTTAGAACAATTATAAAGCTAATGACCAGATACGCCTTTGTCATCTCCTGCTTTCTGATGTTACCTGTCCTGTTTCACCCTTGCGCTGACTTTTCCTACTGTCCATGCCTGGCACGCAGCTCTTACCTAGGTCCAGCTGCCACGCCAGAGGTGGGGCTTCACCAAAGTCCATACCAGCATCACCATGGGAAGGTACTTCCACTTTGATCTGAAGGGCTGGCCAGGACTCAGATCTTTATTCCTGAATAGCTGAATGATTTGAAGTATATTCCTGACCTTCAGCCTCCACTCAGAACAACCAACTTTGGCATGTTTGGATAAGGTTATTCCATGTACACATTATGCCACGATTTGCTACAGGTCTCTCTCCACTTTTATTGCCTTATCATGCCATTTCCCTACTGAAAAAAAATAACTTTCATCTTCCCTGTATCATTATCTTTAAAAAATGAGAGAATACTAACTCTGGCTCCAGACCAGCAGAGCTCTCGCCCACACACTTAGCTCTTGTCATGGATGCTGGCCCATTGGACTCAGGGAGGGATTCAGTGCACATAAGGCACAGCAAGGGCCTTACTGAGAAACAGAGAGACAGAAAATTCACAGTGTTAAGTGCTCAAAATAAGGAGACTCAAAACCTGCAGAAGAAATCAATCCTTCTGGGTCTGTTTTCTGCTACAATGATCATAGGTGTTGATGTAACAATTACAAAAAACCCTTTCCATAAAAACTTGTAATATGTACGTCAGTAGTACCTTTTAACAAGATCAGCCTGAGGGACAGTCAATGTGTGCCATTCCACTTGTTACTTCACATCTTTGTATATGTCTCTTGACAGGCCCTTCTACAGTTAAAAAGATTGATTATGATTTTTTAGAGGAAGAGGAGCTTTGACTGGCTAAACCAAAATCCTAACTGTAACTGAAGGTTTGATTTCTTTCTCTTATCCTTGAAAATAATCATTTACTCAAAACACATTTCCAGAGATTATTATATCCACATTACACACCTGCAAAAAGTGAAGGAGTTATGCTTGTCAAAAGAGAGGTAAGAGCCTCACATATTAAAATGTAATTGAAACAACCTTTTGTTATCTTATAAACATTTCCTGGATTAAATCTTGCCTGGTCCCTTGCTGTTCTGAAAGCAGTTGCACAGTTTAATAACACCTAGATGGGATTACTGTAATTCCTCGTTTGCTGTTCTGCCAGCATCGCCATTGCAGAAGCTCCATTTTGTGCTCAACACCGCAGCTCAAACCGTCTAAGAGTGAGTCCGTCGCAAGGCTTTGCCACCAGATCCTCCCCTCACTGCAGCACAACTTTCCTCTCAAGCTTTCCAGACAGAAAGAGGCTCGAGGATGGACTACTGAAGTGAATTTTTAGCTACACACTAAGATCATTAAGGTCTCATCCTGTAGTCCAATGAGAATCATTAAATACAAGTGAAGTCAGCTAAAGACTGAGTGCCTTGTTTCATTAGTGCTTAACTATTGTTCACCATAAATCTCAAACAAGATATTTTGGACTTCTGTTTTGCAGATTTACTGCTTTCCTGTGGCTCCTTCTCCCAGAGCTTCTTTCCTGTGTTCACTTTGTTTTACTTTTTTAACAGAAAAACTTGCCTCAGCTGCCTAAAATGTAATTTTCAGCCACAATCTATTTAATACTTTAAATGTGATTGTGGCAATGTTCTTTCAGTGCCAATACAAATAAATCAATCAATTCCTTTTTACGGTTGGTGTAAGGACTGATTTTTCCCTTTGGCTGAGTTTTCTACACATTCGTGTATTGACAATTCTCAGTGATCAAAGCAGATATTGGCTTCTGGATATAGTACTGATATTGTAAACTGAGATGTGCCTAATAAGCCAAAATATTGCTGGTCAAGATTTCCAAAAATGACTGACTGCTTTGTGTGGTCAGCTTGCAACATTTTCAGCATGTCATTTCTCAGTATATTATTTTATTTTTTTAGAAATGGAGGGCCTCAAAATAACTATACCTTTCAAAAAATTTTGGCTGCACTCTTGGTGCAAGCAGTGTTCCCACTAAATACGAAACATGAGCAAGTGTCACCGCCAGCCTTAACATAAAACAAATGACAATCCCATGTACAGTGAAGCTGTAAGAACCAACAGGTCCTTCAGCATCCAGGCCACAATAAAAGGGTCCAGTGCACCTGCAATTCATTGCAAACAACCTCAGTAGTGCTGTTGTGGCAGTCATGCTGGTGAAATGATGCAAAAGCAGGCAAGATTTGCAGGGAGGAATAACGTATTTTAATAAGTCAATGAATAGTTGACTTCTGGTGTAGTTGGAAAAAATACACACAACTTCTACCTAAGAACTGAAACAGAAGCTGTAAATGTTATTAATTGTCATCATTTATGGGAAAAATTGAAGTTCTGATGAAGACTTGAAGTCAGTCTCAATCTGCCATTAATATCTATAGGCAAAAGGATGCCTCGTTACTTTATTGCTTTTTAAGTGCTTTAATAGCACTCAGTTGAAACATTCAATACCTAGTTAATATCCAAACACCAGGTATTTTGCTGCCTGAAGTTCTACCAGTGAACTGAGAAACCAAGGCTTAATCTACTGGAAAGCCCTAGGCAAAAAAGAGCACTTTGCTGTTCTCATCCCCCAGGTTATAACAGGAATAGATCCTAGGTGTGTGGTCTTGCCACTGTGGCCATGCTACAGCTAATGCTCAGCAGCCACGCGTCTACCACGCTAAAAGATATTATCCAAGCCTGAGTTTATCAACACCAGCTTAACTTCATGCTGAGGATTTGTTCCTGGATTATACCCACCCAACTAATTAAGATTACGGTCTCTCCAGAGAACTGGGATGAGCATGGTGAGGGGAAAATAACTCCTCAGGCAACGTGGCCACACTTCTAATCTCTTGGCCAAGATCTCCAATTTCCTTTCATGTCTGGTGGAAATAAGCACAAAATACAATGTAATTCTGCTAGAGTAAATATATCTGTCATATCGTGTTAAGTAGCATCTTCCTTTTCAAACTTATATTTCTTTGAAAATGCCCAAAAAGTGAGATTCCTGGCAGCTCCCCCCTCCCCCCCCCCCCCCCAAGCCCGTGCCTGGCTGAGCACTCGTTAATAAGCCTTTGATGAGTGAGAGTCAGCAACATCTGTGCTGTGCCCGCCCTGGGTGCTGAGCTGCTGCACCAGCTCCAGTGGGTCCTGCTGGCCAGGGCTCTGCAACTGCTGCCAAACCACACTAAGAACGGCACGTGGCCGCAGCAGAGGGAGAGATGGCCAAGCGCTGGAGCTGCCTGGCACGTTTCTAATTACACAGTGAGGTTACATTTTGGTCAAACAGGCTGACATATGAAAACTGAAGCTTTTCACAAGAATGACTGCTCAGAGACAGAAAGTGAGAGAGAATTGCTGCTTTGCCTCCTGTGGAAGAGGAGGGAGCCCGGCGGTGTGGGCATTGCCTGGGACAGGGGGGAACCAGCCAAGGGTCCTGCGCTGTCTGGTTCAAGGTGAATCTCTGCAGCCAGGGTGAGTCGTTGAGTGAGAAGGCTATAGAGTCAGTGTCTCTTGGTCCCAGTTAATAATTATTTTTTTATAGATGATGGGAGTTGTGTAACTCTGTGAACATGTAATTAGAGTCTTGGTCTGGAATAAAATTCAGAATCGGGACATAAAATTGTTTCAAAATAAAGAACTGAGCCTAGGTTTTCTTCATCCCCAAAGACACTCTAGCAGAAAGCCTGCTTCAGTTTTCTTTCCTCCTCCTTCGCCTTCGCAAGGTGTCCAAGGTCTCACTACTCCAGGGCTGAACAGAAATTAATCTCACAATCCCAAGCAATGTGAAAGTTCTGGCTCTACTCTCAATTTTCCTTTTAAGCCCTGGCTTTAATTTGCCAGTCTGGCATTTCACAGGTGATGGAGTGGATGGCTGTGTTCAAGTCTGCAGTCACCACGTTCATAATGCTTGTGTCCCAAGGACAGCGGGAGCAGGGTGACTGTTCGAAAACCCACGCTGGAGATCCAGGGGAAAAGCTATGACCAAAGACGACAGGCAGAAGCAAGGACAACATGAGCTCTTGCGTCTGATTAAATCAAAATCCTTCCCCAGCAGCTTGTCACCTAGGCAAAACAAGGCATTGATCCAGTGTTTGACCTTACCCCTTTTTAAGCACCAGAGTAGCTATATTAAGTGTGCACTTAAGTGTTTTGCTGGACCAGCCCTTCCCAGCCTGATCTCTCTGTGGCTCCAGGCACCTGGTCAGGTAATATGCAGGTAAAACAGCTCCCTCAGGAACGGCGACAGAAATAGCATTCAGCTTGTGTGCAGCACGGGGGAAGCTAGATGGCATAAAGTGAAAAGTTAATCAGTTGTGCTAGATAAGATGCCAGGAGAAAAGTTCATCCTGGCACATGTGCTGGACTTGCAGTGAAGCAGGGAACACTTACAGGAGGGCTGGAACATGCATCTTTGAGATGACAAGCCTGTCACTCCTTCCAGCCTTAGAGATGTATCTGCTGGGAATACAGCCAGGGATGTCATTAATGGATTAGAGTTAAACATGTTAATAATGGACACCCTAGGGAACCACCCCCTACCAAAAAAAGAAAGAAAAAAAAAATAATAAAAGAAACCTCTGTAACCACTGTAATGGGCCAAAGTACACCAAAAATCAGCATGAAAGCAATTTCCACATACGTGCTGTCACTGCACTTCCTCTGCATTTTGCAACAGAGCATTTAAAAGGTCAAATAAAAAAACTTTGTTTGCAATGTAAAAGTCAATGGCTTGAAAACATGTTACACAGTAATCTGCCAGCGCCGAGTGGTGCCTCTTTCGAGCTGCCTTGCCATGCTGATTGCAATGCAATTTACACAGCTGGGCAGGCCCACAGGTGGCCAAAGCGTGGCAGGCAGGTGGCTGACTGTTAGAGAGTGAAGGATTATCCAAAAGAGAGGACATTTCCCAGGGAATGAGATTTCATCGGCTATTAACACCAGTGACCACCTAAAGCAGGTGGCCATAAGTACGGGGGGGGGGGGCATAAATACAGGTTTCGCTGTAATGCAGGACACCCACAGTAACCACCTAATCATGACAAACAATGACTTGGCAACTGACTTCTGCATAAAGAGAGCCAGAAGCCCCCCTTTCATCCCAGAACTTGAAAAATCCCTCCAGCTGGTGAAAGTGGAGCACCTTTAAAAAGGTCTTTGCTGGCACATGCTGAATACAACCTGCAGAGAGGGAAGAGCACAGTCAGGTTTTACTGCTGCTAAACCAGCACCCCAGCAGTATTGGGGGGGGGAACATCTGGATGAGGAGGCAATCCAGAGTCTGGACTATTAGGGACATTTGAATTTCTCTTCCTTATTTCTCTGTGTGCCTACCAAGATAGCTGCTAGGCTAGCTACCACAGCATTTTACAGATACCAAGGAAATACTATCCCCACCTAGTTCAGGCTTGCAGCATGCCTGTAATCAGGTAGAACAAGAACAGATTGAAGAGAGAAGCTAAACTAGCTGGCTAAATTTATATGCAAGCCATCAGTGGCAGACTGCCACTCTCTGGCCTCACGGTTGCTCTCCTTTCTTATGTCCTATCACTCCTATCTGATATGGAGTATTTAAACACTACACCAAAATCTAGACTAGATAAATATACCTGCTTGCTTAGTCACCATCAACAAAGAGTCCTCAGGTTCCTCAGATAGCAATATCAGACGGTATCTTAGCATAATTCACAAACTTGTGACAAAGATTTAATATTATATGTATACAAATGAGCCTAGTAAAATAAAATAAAGGTTAACAAGCCACCTGCTTCATGACACAAACTTCCATAAATGTCATGAAATTTTATGCTCTCATGAAACAGTGCAATGGAACAAAAACTTCCATTATTTCACTGCAAGGAGCAAAAGCTTTCATGGTACTTGCCAGGACTTGGTCAGAGAAACACAAAACTAAGCACACAAAGACATATCGAGAAGGACAAGGCAGTAAAATTCCCCAGAAAGCAGGCTGATAATTGAGGCTTACCAGCATGCCTTTGCATGATGGTGCTCTCTCATCACAGTTTTTGATTGCAAGATTTCTGGGACACAGACTGTGTCATCCTCCCTCCTAATAACGATTCACGGTTTTTACCACCAAATTTATCCTAGCCTGAGCAAGAGTCATGAATCACACCTGTGAGGAGGAAGAAAACAACAGTAATGCATTTCTTTTGCAGACAGAGAAACTGAAGCCAAGCTGGGGCACAGTGAGGAGGGAAATCCCGTCAATGGTCGACTTCATCCCGCTAGTAATTTTGACACAAATATTGACACAACCACAGTCCCGATCACTTGCCTTCTTTTCTGTCCACCAGTCTGTGCATTGCTGTGCACATGGTCAGTTCCTGAAAAAAACAACAAGAGAATAGCACTGCAAGGTACCAAAATATTAGTGCTTTGTCCCCATGTTCTGCATTGTTGGGAAATTTTCTGTTGAAACTTTTCTGCTCACAACATCATTTATATGAACAACGGGAAATATGCAAAGTTTGAAAAAATTAGGCTGCAGAAAAATAAAAATTAAACAAAACAATTCAGTAACGCCAAAGTACCCTGTTTTGAATATATACATTCAAGAGAGCACATTCATCTTTCATTTCAACATTATTTGTTTAACTTTATTTCACATCTATCTCAACTATTTCATTCTCATTTTTTGAGAGAGAAAAAAAAAGAAAAAAAGGTTTGCATCTCAGAATTCCTTGCAGAGCAGAAAAGAGAGATGATTTTTTTTTTTTTTTTTTCCTGAAGGAGTGCTAGTCTGCTGGTCCCCTTGCTGCACTCCAGCAGTGCTGGCTGCCCTGGCACCTTTGCTGGTCCCTGGCTAGCACAGCTGCACCAGCACGCACAGCTGCTGGCACCACAAAGCTCTCTTTGGCTCGTCGGTGGTCTGCCGAATCCGAGACATTTCAGACAAATCTTTCCAGTAACATTCTTCAATGAACTTCCCCTTCATCAACACCACAAAACCAAAAATGAGACCCTCTCTCAGTTAGGATTCTCTCCATTTTATAAACCTCTCTGCATGGCAGAAGAAGAAAAAGCCATCCTGTGAGCTGGTCACTCAGGTGTCTTGCTGCCCAGCAATTGTGGAAGCTTGTGGAAGCTTCTAAGTTGTCTGCAAACATTAAGGAGAGTCCCAGACAGGACAGATAAACAGGGGTGATGCACACAAAAATGTTAGGGGATGCAGAATAAAGGCAACAGCCACGGACTTTTGCCATTTACCCTGTTAATGTAAGTAGTATGTATTGTATGCATAAGTTATTGGTATTTTAAAAAGAGTGTATACATACCAGATATCTGAAAGGCTGTGCGTAATACATCCTTTGAAGCAAATTGCTAACATGAGGTTTTACTGCATTGTGTTTGCTATTGTAAACTTCTTGACTAGAGGTGCTTCAAGAAACAAACAAACAGAAAAACCCCAGCTTGTTAGTCTTAATGTTTTACTTAAATTCCTGTTCAGGGATCTGCTGCCATTGGTTCCCTGAGAATCATCAAAACTAGTTCCCCGAGTGAACTGCTGAAGGAGGGCCAAGGGAACATTCTGCCCTACCCAGTAGGTAAGTGGGTGGCATCACACGTTTCAAAATCATTTTGCATACTTCAGAATTTAAGATCAGGTGCAGCAAATATCTGGCAACTTTCCACACAGCCAAGAAGGGAAACAGACAAGTAGCAAATTCACTGTACACAAATAACTGTGATGTGTTTTGGATTTTACGTAATATTTAAATCCCAGCTCCCAGGATTCAGCGTCCTGTATCAGCAATAATGACTAAAACTATTGAAAGTCATTAAAGAACTTACTAATCAGTCTCCCAATTGAGGCTATCTGCTTCCCATTACAGAGAGACAAATTAAGCAGGTTAAAAGAGTTCCCAGCAAACATCTGCTGAAGCAAGTCAAAATTAATGAGAAATAAAATTGGCTTCCCTTTGTGGTTGATTTTTCTCCCATCTGTACCTATAAACATGCTATCACGACTTGTCAATCCAAAACAACTTTGAAGTACATTCCCACCCTCTCACAACATCTTCCCAACAGCCTTTTAATCAAAGGTGAACATAAACTGAAACATTCTTTTCCCCACTTGAACACGTTCACTTGTCCACTTGCAGACAGTGAAATACCTCCTATGCCTGGCAGCGCAGCGTGCCGAGCTGTGCCAGCACTGGCCATCAGCCTGCTCCTGCCTGGGTACGGTCTGCAGGGCAGCACGCCGGGGTCCGTCCTCCCGGCTCAGAGCTGAAGAGAGACGTCAGGGTGTGGAGCCTTAAAAACGCATGGGGTAGGGAATTGCATCTAAGTGTCACCATTGCTATGCTCCTTGTCTCCAGGTGATCCTTCCCTCTCCACCCCAGTGGTGCAAATGACATGTGACACGCTGCAGATGGCCCAGCAGTCACCCGTACTGCTCGCTGCTCAGGCAGTATTTAGCAACACAGGTGCTCGATTTTGCACTTGCCAGCTAGCTAATAGCAGCCAATAAATTTTTTTAAAGGAAAGTAGTAAAATCCCAATACTAGACCCACCGAGAAAGTACTAGTAACCATCCACATTGCCTGCTCAAATGCTAATTGGTACATTGGAGAAATAGATGTAGTACACCATCTGGGCAGATCTCCAGAGTCATTTTCGAGAAAGGTATGTTCAGCACCGCATGTACCGGGCAAGGCTCTTCCTCCGCCTCAGCGCTATCAGCAGTTCAATATAGCACACAGCATGCTCTGCTTATTGGCTGGTGCCCGAGTAGATAACCATGATCTTCCTTCCCCCAGAGGCAGCTATCTCCAGACGTCAGTAAATTAGGGAGTCTCCTTGACACTGATAGACAAGTTGTCATGGAGCTATTTTTCTCTTTAACAGAGCTGCAGAGAGTTCTGCCTGCATATCTGGCTCATGATAAATGGCCCGAGGTATTCATTTGCTTGCTCGCTTATTACATTGTCCACTAATATCTTTGCTCCAAGTACTCACATTGCTACTGCTGTATGGTGCCTGGTTCCCACGCTCCCCACGGGCAGCAGCTATTTTGACAGTAAGAAATTTAAAAGGGTGCCAAGATCAAAGACCTTCTACAACAGCTTCTCGGTCTAGCAAGTAGCGACACAAATGACGTTCCCCAGCCCAGGAGGAACTTCTCCAGACCTCACCGAGCATCGGGTGCCTGACAGCTCTCATTCCCCTGCCGCTGCAGCGCTGCCCTGTTTCCCAGCTCTGAACATGGTGTGCAGAGCTGGCCCGGGCAGCTGGCCAAGGCTGAGCAGCCACTAGGAGATAAACGATCCACTCGGGAACTTACTGCTGTCATCCATCATGGCAATATTTAAAGGCCTGACTTCTGAGGGGTTTGGGGTACAAATACATGCTCATAACCACTCAGACAGACTTTCAAACTACCTACATGCCCAGCTTAAATTGAAGTTGATGAAAATACTGATGTTAGTATGAATTAAGCATATTTCCAGAACAAATAAGCTCTGAGAAAATCCTAGTGGGCACCTAGCTGCATCTTTAGGAGCCTATAATCTTTTAAATAATGTCTCTCAGTGACAAGAAATGTCTGCCTTCGTTTAACACGCCCATACAAAAGCTCAGATAAAATTCCACAGAAGATGGCCAGGGAAAAGCTGCATTCAAAATTGCGTTGCATTAGTGAATAGAAGCAAATTAACTTGGAAGGTCACTGACATCTCTTGGCTGCCAGCCCGCAGTCTGGTTTTGGAGCAGTGGATGCGAGTAGCCCAGGCACTGTGCACAGGGTGGCGCACAAGTGTCGGCCAGAGCTCTCCTCTGCCGAATGAGATGTATTTATTATACACCTAGACCAATAAGTTGGGAATTGTATGGTTGGTTGTTGCTGAAACGAGGTCATTTGAATCTCCCATCTATTACAGAACTTTGGCATTTATATTTTAATAACAGTTTTCACCTCCTTTTCACGTTTTGCATGTGCAGATGGATTTGACACATGCTACCAAATGTTTTTTTTGTGAATGTAGGTTTTTGGGTTTTTTTTTTTCTTTTCAAACAAGAAAGCTGTTCTACGAAATCTAATGCATGAGTTGTCTGTCCTCCAACTTCATCAGTGCCAAGTTTCCAAGCAAGAGCCATCAGGAAGCTTTCAACCATATACATTCAAGACAGAGCTTTTACATATGAAATGAAACAAAAATCCCACCGATGCCCCAGAACCGGCAGGGAGAGGTGAGTTTGCAGGCACAGCTGACAGCGCTGGCATCAGTAGTACCTTGCTGATTAGCACAGATGTGAGAAAGAGCAGGAGTCTGAAGTATGAACTGCAGCTGTGCAGCAGGACCGGGGCAGGGCAGGGGAGAGCAGTCCTGGTGAGAGCACTCAGAGCTTCCTTTAATTGTATATCCTTGAGTAACTCAGCAGCGGAGAAGCCAGTTATACTGGCTAGGCACAGACCCATCCCAGGTGGTCCTTCTCAAACAATGGATTTCACATCAGAAGCAACCTGCTTCTAGCACCTTGGCATCTGAACCCAGAAATTACTGTTTTCAGTTATTGTCTTACCTCAACAAATATGGCAATTCACAGAGGATGAGAGGATTTGCAGAACCAACCTCAGCCTTTACAAACCGAACTCAGCAGTCCATATTAGAAAAATCCTCGGCAACCTTGCATAAACACGCCTTCGGGCTGGCACTCAAATTGTACTGAGCTGAGCTCATGCTTTTTGATCCTGGGAGAACAGAGAGAGGAAAGTGCACAGGAAATACGGTTTTTTTACAGTTATATCACTGCTCTGGAGAGCTTACTCGGAACCCATTATTAATGTTCAGATGATGGTTTGGACAGTTAACAGCATTGAACCAAGGATGCAGGCACGTGGCTTTCTGCAGAGAAAAGTAGACCAAACCCTGGAGGTCTGCTGCAGAAGTTCTCTGAGCACTCAAAGTCTCAGACTGAAAATATGTAAGGAACGGTGTTTTGGAGGCATTGCATGACCCCACTTCACAAAGAGGATTCAGGAAAATAAAGAGGGAAATACATTTTTCTTTTCTTTTGATCTACTACTAGCAGACTGCTAGACTGAACTCATGCTGTTGGTTGTGTCATATCCTCTTTCTCCTCTTCCTACACCTTTCAAGTGCAAGCAGGCGTATTAGCTCACCTCAAACATATCTCAGAGACATCCCAGCTTTTTCTGCACAGCTGAGACAAAATTTCCTAAAGTAAGAAGCTGCTAGGGCATATAAAACAGGTCAAAATAGTAAGAAAAAG
Organism: Aptenodytes patagonicus; assembly: GCF_965638725.1. Taxonomy (NCBI): domain Eukaryota; kingdom Metazoa; phylum Chordata; class Aves; order Sphenisciformes; family Spheniscidae; genus Aptenodytes; species Aptenodytes patagonicus. Next base: position 56,933,021 of record NC_134953.1, on the reverse strand, counting down.
AAATACTTAAGTGGCAGAAATTCCTTAGTTAGAGTCACTGCTGGGTCTTGAGAGTTTTGTATTAGCATATTTTATAGAATATTGGATGAAAGGTGTCATCAGGAGAAATGGTGAGGAAAATGAGAATAACATCAGAAAAAAAGAAAAGCAGATAAGTGGTCAGAAAACTTAGCAAGTTACAGATTTAAAAAATAAGTTTGGTTTAATTTCTCCTGTTTTCCAGACTCACAGGTCCCACACAGAGTCTCTGGCAATCAGACAGTGAATATACACCTTTGGAGGGTCGTGCAGAGCCGGCAATTCTCATAATAGTGTATTTCTAAGGCAATATTCTAAAAGTTTTCTACTTTTAATTGCCAATATCACCACCCACTATAACAGGGGCACTGTGCAAATGTCTTTCAGAAGGAAACTGCTTCATAGACCTCTGGCTGGAGACAGTCTATACTGAACACTGACATCTTTAGATGTGATAAACACTCCTGTACTAGCAAGGCCTATGCAAAAAACTTACTCTTTCTTCTGATTCTGCTCCATCTTGTACCACAGGCAGCTACGAGCACTTGATCAGACCGAGTATCTGACATGAGCTCACAAAGAGCAGGAAAAGATTTGCACAAATACATGGTTGTTAAGTTTTCCAGAAAAAGATGAAAAAATGTTCGAAAAAAACTTAGCTCCAAATTTATCCAAGACATATTTTTTCAGCCTTCACAGTGAAAATGCATGAGATGAAAATAGTCTGATTCAGCTCCAGCACAACACAGAAGTCGTCCTGCCTACCACAGAATGGTAAAAGGGGTTTTTGACTCCTTGCGGCCATCCCATTGGAATGAAATGGGCAGCCATGATGTATCTGTATCCACTACTTTGATGGTTAAAAAAAGTTAATTAGAACTTCTGAAATAATGAGACACCCAATTTTTCAAATATGATTCATCCTGTGTCTGAACTAGTCTCCTGAGAGTCATTTTCATAGTAAATTAATCTTTCTAATGTCAAACTTAAATTATCAGCAGTGGCACCATGACCGTGGTGTCAGCAGCAGCGATGGTCTTGCTGCAGATAGGCATGGTAGTGACACTGATGATATTGAGTCTGACAATATAAAAAATTAGCTTAAAATTATAATAACTCCGATGACATCAAACGCAACAGAGGCTCATCCAGACCCTGACCATGTCTGCCTCCAGCCGCAAGCTCTGTTGCTTCATTTTTCCCATCTGGAAATGATGGAGCTAACACCACTAGCCTTCTCTGTACAGTCATTGAGAGGTGCTCTTGAAAAGTGCCGGACACGTAGACAAAAGCCGCATACTCCTGCCGCTCCTAGCCAGTGGAGAGACAAGAGTTGCAGTGACTATTGCTAGGACCTTTTAGGGAGGGAGGAGATGTATGGGTAACCAACTAGCTGATACATCCCTGTTGGACACACATTGATCGCATTGCCTTCTAGTCACTGTGCCATGGAGGAGAGGGGCCTTAACGCTGCTATAATTAAACAAGATTTTCTTTAGCTTGATTTTAAGCACAGAATATTACAGCATAAGCTCCTGAGCTATGTTCAGTTGTGAAATTCTAAGAGGTCACAGTGTGCATTGGGAGTTAGGTAAATAAAATAGAGCAAGTAACTGTTCTAACTACTCAACAGCCTGTGCCTCGGAGACTGCAGTTCTCTTTTACGGAGTTTTAAGCCATTCACTGAATACATCCTGGAAGTAATTTTGTCTGCTGCCTGTTTGCAAGCAAGTCAGATGATATTTCATATTTTTCTTGGCAAGATGAACTTTAGAATTGGGTTCTAGCAAATATACTTTGGGATCTAAACCCTCATTTCATATGCCATCAAAATTTTACAACATTTGACCAAAATTTTCTTTTTTGGCAAGCACTCTTGCTAGGAAATTCATTAGCCAAAATTTGCAAAAAGCGAAGAAAAAAAATCAATATTAGCATAGGCAGAGCAAATTCATTTGCTGATTAATGCAGGTATTGCTTGCATTTTCTTTTACGGTCTTAATTATCATTGGCAATATACAGGATGCGGCAACGGTTTAACCACATAACATTTAGCATCACTTACCAGGCTTAAATCACGGCCAGGCTCCAAATTTCATTAAGCCTGGAGAGGCATTTTGCTGAAGAATCCATAATAACACTCATTAAAAAAATATGACAGTTAAAAATAAGACGTGTGACTTTTTCCCTTGTGCATTTCCCATTTGACTGGCACGCTGGGTTTCCCTTGCTGCCCTGGTACCCACTGCTCCCCACGAGTGCTGACACAGGCTCCCTTCGGCTCTCATGCGATGTGCCCCAGCTCTCTCCACAGCAGCTGGAGAGGTGGGACCTCCCCAGGGCAGCTCAGCGTGCCCCTGAACTCCTGTTTCTCATGCTCAGAGTCACCTGTCCTCTCACCACAGGCACAGAGTCTGCAGCCCTGCTTTCGGCACCACGTCCCGGGGAGGGGCGATACTCCTCTCAGTCTGTAAGTACAGCATTACGAACCTGGCAAGTCAGTGAGTAGACAAGGGTGTTGGGGGGTTGGAGGCCACAGGGTCCAACCAGTTCTCCTGTGCGGGGCATTTGTCTAACAGGCACCTGCTGGTGAGGTCGGCAATACCATGTCGGAGATGCCCTCCTCCAGCAGCCACCTCATCTGAAAAGGCAACGCCATGAAGAGACAGGAACACGAGCACCACAATCACACATGCAGAAATATTTCTGGGAGCCATGTTAAGCAGTGGAAACTTCTTCCTGGAAGCAAATGCCCTGCAGACAAAACAAGAGCAAACTCAACACCTCCCCGTGCCAATGTGGTCATCCTCAAGAAGGTGCTTGGCAAAAGCTAATCTAAATTAACAAGAGTTGTGAATGGAGAGCAGATTACTTAAACCTCATTGTATCTTTGTGTGGACACTCTTACTCAGAAGTAAAATTCCCCCGATTGCCTTAAACTTAATTCTCTTACAAGTTATATTACAGTAAACTGGCAGCTTTCAGCCTTCTTTGGACTTGCAGGCACCCAGAACCATCCAGAGAGAGATGCTGCAGACCACCACGGAGCAGTGAACGGCTGCAGACAACAGGCTTCTCTTGGATCCATTTTTCAAGCAAACCCCACGGCTCCTTGAAACAGAGACTGAAAAATGGCTGACTAAGTTGAAGAAAAGCCACATTAGTTCTGCCTAGGAAAGTTTATGCATTAAGTAATCTACGTTAACTGTTAATTTGGATATTTTCCCTCAGTTCCCCACCCAGACGGATGATTAGTACCACAAGGCTGGCTGGCTTTTGGTACGAAACTGATAGACCTATAGATAAGTATTTTGTAAACTTCAGAAAAGCTTGGCAATTTACATTTTGTTATTTTAAAAAACCCTCCCAGACGTGCAATTTAACACTGCATTCATAAATCTTACACACAATTAAGAGGCATATTTAAATCCTGTAGATTAAAAGTCATTGCACAAAGTATAGCACTGATAAGTCATGCTGCCTTGGTAGCACTGAGCACCATTTTGGTAGGAAAAAACATACACCATCTACGCTGCTCTAATTGTCCCAGTTGTACTAACAATTTAAAAAACATTTTAAGTCCTTGAAGCTGAGTGAGTCACAGACACAGTGGGCGGTAGGTGATCACACAGAGGCAAGGCGAGAGGCCATCCCCATCTCAGAGGGCTGGCAGTGGTGAGGCACTGGCCCCAGGAGATGATGAAGGCACAGTGTTATGCAGAGCCCGAGAGAGAAACGTGAACCATCTGCCACGAAGACGCCAGTTGTTAAAGCAAAGCTCTTTCAGTAGGCAGCGACCGGAGCTGTGCCCTGTGCCCTGCAGCACACCCAGCAGCATTACCGGCGCTGCCTTCTCCTTCCCATCAGCCACCTCAGCTGCCCAGAGGGGGCCTGGCTGCGGCGCTGCCACGGGCTGAGGGACAAGCCGAGGGCACTGGGCAGGGCCCTGCCAGGTCCCAGGCCGCTCTGTGCCGCCTAGGGGAGGGATGGAGGGAGGGCGCCGGTTTCTCCATAGGCCCGAGGCATTGCTGGAGCACTGGGCCAAGGGCGGCCGTCACCACTGGAGGCCAGCAGCTGCAGGGGCCAGGCACCCGGAGCCACTGGAGCTGCCCAGCCCCACAGAGCCACCACTCTGGCCAGAGCCACCCAGGGCCCGCAGGTCTTTCAGTAGCGGCTTCATGATCGAGGGGTGATTCACCCAAAGCAACACGAAATGAAACAGCATGGCCAGTCCTCCTTCCAACTGGAGACATCCAAACAGCTTTGCCAGCCTTCCTCCATGGATGACTGAACACCCAATGTCACGTCAGAAGCATTCACCGCTCCTGAGACAGACACACACCCAATGGAGCCCAAGAGCCAGCCCTGCCATTCAGCCACCACCATCATTCGATAATTACAAAACAAACTATGCAACAAAATAAATGAGGTTGGTAACTTGTTATCGTTTTACTGCTTCGTTAAGCGTGCTGAAGATTGTAAACTGGGTGCTGTATTAAAAATGACAGAAACACATTGGATCCTGCAGTGAGAGAGTGATTTTACTAAGTTGTTTGTGCATTTCAGCATCTGCAGACAGTAATGCCGAGGATTGAAATGGCAACATAGGGATGCCGAGAGGTAGCTTCACTGCTAGGTAATGCATAGAAACATAAATCAGATGGGGAAATGATTACACAGTCACAGTGCGTTTTAGAGCAGGGTCCTGACGGTGGCGGCACGGCAGGAGGACGAGGCGGGGCAGCGCCGGGTCCCCAGGCGGTGGGTAGCCGGCAGCAGGCTGCCTGCAGAGGCCGCAACCCAGTGGGGATCCATCCCGAGCTCCACTGCTGCTCCTGGGGGAGCAACTCTGAGCCATCCTCGAAACGACGAGTCACCTTTCTGAATGCACCATGGTACCCTGGACTGAGGGGCACAAGGAGCACATGAACAGGCAGACGTAGTTACAGAGCCATCATCTGCGCGGGCTCATTGGGGCCAGGGAGCGGATCGCCCAGCGCGTGCAAAGTGGCAGCAGGAGCACAGCAAAAGTGAATGTAGGAACAAAAACTTGGCACGCCAGGAGGATGCTGGGCCTGAAGAGAGCAATGCAAGCTATAACGATCAAATGAATCTGGAAAGTAATAACAGAGGAGCTGTCTGTCTGAAACAAGAAGATCAGTGGCTCCAGACACTTTTTGTTTATTAAGGTTTGTTCTTCCGAAAGGGCTTTACTTCGGGGTGATCTTGCATTATAAGGCAGGATTACCCTCACTTCCTCAATTCTGCCAAGTACAAAGCACTGTTTATGAATTATTGAACTTTACATTTGCTGTGCGCACTCTGGGTAATGGCAAGCCTGTGTGTTAAGAGGACAACCTGCCGATTATTCAGTTTTCATGTGCTTTATTAACATGGCACATCAAGTATACACACATCAATAGCACACTGAAAAAATCCCGTTTGCTTTAGACTCAAATATTATGCAAAGCAAAGAAATTATTACAAAAAGGGCTTCCCCCCATTTGTTAGCAGGATAAATTATTGTGCCACTTAACCTGACTATTTTAATGTTCATCTCCTTCTTACTCCACATGAAAGCTTTATTACCAGCACTATAATCATTTAAAAATAAGCTAAAGCCTTAGACTGCTGAAGAGTTTTTGTTTTAGAGCTTAAGTAGAGGTGCATAGCAAGAATTACTGAAACAGAAGAAAGTTGGCATGTACTGTGCCTGCTGTTGGATACATCTCCAATACCATTGCAGGGAACAAATTAAACAACCCCCAGTTTTAATTAAAGGCAAAATTAAGGATATAGCTCTTCTGATGCCAGCGTGAAACAGAGAAGCTCAGTGGTTACCTGTGTCCCTTAGCACTGGGCAGGCAACTTGGTAAGACACGATTTTTTTTTTGTTTGTATTTGCCTGTATCAATCATGCACATTTGAATGGGTAGCAGAAAATATGGCCAAATGTAATTTCTTTCCAGATATCAAACACAAGTTTTCAAGCACTCTCTGTGTTACTTCCTCAGCAAGAAGCTAGACTGCATTGAAGACAACTACTGCAACTACACTGCAGCAATAATGTGTGGCTTATAAACAACACCAAGTAACAGGCTTCACTGTGTGCACTCACACTCTACTAGCTGCTTCTAGGTGTCCGTACAGACTGATCAATCAGGGGCTATGTTTTTATTATCAGATATAGTTTGATAATTAAACAAATCAGATATCAGCAGCTCTTTGATAACACTAGTTTGGAATGGCCACTACAGCTTGGTTCTACAAAAAAGAACTGCATGCAAGAACTTCATGAAACTCATTAAAGTAGCATCAAAATTTCAATATGACTTCGTGACTTTCTTGCTGTTCTTTGATTCTCTTATAGACCTGATTCTTCCAAATATTTAAACAGGCATTTAACGAAGTGCATTCAAGGAAAACAATCAGGAGGGTATTGAAGGACACGACTAATTTTCGACATGTAGAAACACTGTCGACATACACAGGATTGCTCATGTACGTAATGTTAATCGTGCGTGTAGGAATCCTGCTGGATCAGAGTCAACACGTTGTGAATCCCAGCTGTACGAATTAGATCTGTGCCTAAGAATGCTTCTGAAAAAGGATGTGCTTTAGGAACTGCCTAAGTCTAATGAGGTACTGCAGGTTTTGTTGAAATAAGGCGTACATAAAATGGATGAAAACTTTTTTTTTAATTTGAAAGGGAAATGTATTTATCAAGATATATAAAGATGCCATCAGGAGTTAGTAAAACTATTCATATAAAATAAAATTATTCAGTATACTTATTCAATCATACTCTGTCAGTTATCTGTCTTTACATATGTAGAAGAGAAAGATCTACTTCTATTTGTTAGATGCTTAGCTTTTTGAAAGAGTAACATAATAAGTGAATTGATAAGTAATGAAAGCATTAACTGTCATATAAAGATTATGACTCTGGTGCTCAGGAGTGCAATTAAATTTAATGTTTGTTTCTCTGTCTCTGTGAATAACGATAAGATTTCCCTTGCGAATATCTAAGCAGCTGACTGATAACATTAGGACAACTGCTCTGGGTAGCCAATGCAATTCATTACTAACCACGTCATTAAAACTAAGTTTTGCAATTACCTTAAGTGACCTCAAGAGCCAAGCAAGGAGATAATATTTAGGTGTGATTACCTACACAATAAACATGCATAAAACTATCCCCAAACCAGGTCGCCCATAAAAAAAGAAAAATAAGAACTCATTTGAATAATACTGAGATGTAAAGATGCATTCATTTTTTTGTTTTGTTTTCTGTGATGGGCCTGTAATACAGGTATGATTACATTCAGAGATATGAATTTATAGTTCTCATTTCTGGATAAAACAGCCAGGAAGGCATTAATAACAACTGAAGATTAATCAAAATCAGAAATGCTTTCTGAAAAAAGGGTAATCGAGAAACAGAAAACTTGACACTTACAACAAATGGTTCTTGAGGGAGAGACATTATTTCTGAAATATGTTGACTGTTATCTAATTAAATAGAGGAAAACATTCTACTGGCTAGACTCCCAGAACCCTAACATCACAGTTGTTCTTCAGGAGTGCTTATTAGTAACAACAGTGGTATTGTTTCAGAGTAATGTGCATGTTCTTACAGAAGAGCTCAGTATTATTCAATAAAATTCACCCTTTCCGGAGACAATGAGCATCTCACAGGAGAGCAGAATTTGAAGACTTCAGGACTGCATAACTGGCCGAATCATTTAATGCAGATCATTTATCTCGCTCACATTGGAATTTTTGTGGAATACATTACTCACTGTTTTTTCCTATTACTTGACCAACCTCAGTGATGTCTCGGATGTCTGGATGAAATGATCAGTCTTCAGTAATGACAGTAATGATCACCCTATCCTCTGCTCATACAAACTAAGTTTCACCATCTCACACAATAATGTTGTGACAACCCTGGCTGCACCTGGTGCTAATGAGAAATTAGCGATGCCCTAACAATAGGAAGAAGCTGAACGGACCTAAGTCGGGTCAGCTATAATCGCAACGGGCTAATTACCGGGATCCTCCTCCCAGCAAAGCAGGGCTTTCTGTCCTGCTTCCTGCACGCCCGTTCCCCTGCCCCGCGCCAGCAGGGCTGCTGCCGCGTCCAGCAGGCACCAGGTCCCAGAGTGCTGGGTGGCTCTGGAAGCCAGACGGCCATAACGCTATTCCTGTCTGGTCTTCTGAGTCCAAGCTTCTCATTTTCCTTTCCATTCATTTTCACAATTATGTGCATCCCTGTTTATCCAGGCCTTACAGCAGCAAACCGCCCTGTCGTTCAAAACAGAGTTCAGCACTGCAACGCCTATCAAATTTGTTGAACGCTTCCTCGATCACCTGAATTCTTGGTGATCTGAACTTATTTAATGTCCCCGGGAGATGCAGTTAGTCAAGGTGGTACGATACGTGATATACAGGATGTGACTGATGGTAAATTGACTACAAGATAATTAGATGCTAATGTCACCATTGTATCAGGATGACATGAATGTCACTATCTGTGTAATTTCTGAGTGACTACAGTGTCACCTTGAAGCTTGTTTAAGGCACTCTGATGATGGTAGTGATGACATGATTGCAATATTGCCCCATGCGTAGGATGTGCCGTTTGGGTGTAGGCAGACACTACAATTGCTGCAGTGGCATAATGCTGTTTCACCTACAGTCATCAAAAAGCCTACAACCAAAGCAAAGCTAACAATAAAAATGAACCAAAATAACTTTCTTCACTCTCAGCTTAGCTCCCACCTGAACTCCTCCCTCACATGCACTCACATGCTTGGAAACACTCTGTTTTCTCCAGTCTCTGAGGCTTAGATCTGGTCATCCTGAGTTAATGACCGCAGTCCATGCAATACACAGAAGCTAGATGAAGAGTAGGCAGCTTTTGATGGCTTTTCTCTTCTTTTCTCTCTCCTCAGCCCTGGAGGAGCACGCTGACTGACGCCAGCTAGGACATGCGGATGCAGCCCTCAAGGGGTGATCCAGGATGACGCCCTGCGTTCCTCCTGGCACACTAAGTGCTGGGTCAGGCAGGAGCTCACCCCAAAGCACTCAGGGGTGGACTTGGGGTCTGCTGCTCCGTGCCAGCTCACAGCTCTGCAGACCTGGCCACTCACTAACACTGGTGTGTGGCAGCAACCCGTGAGTCACCAGCAGAGGAGCTGGGGGAAAAGAATTAGGAAACAAATCCTCTGAATGTACTACTTTGGAAGAATGAGTTAGGAGAAGTTGTGGAAAACCTTATTCTTTGGGAATTCAAAGAAGAATATTTTTGATCAAGAAATTGAAGGACCTGGGGAGGGGAGGAGAAAGAAGCTGCTCGAGGACCACCAACAAAACAAGTGGTACAAGTCATGTTGAATGTTTTGATGGATTAACATAAACGGAGCTGCATTTCACAAAACTGCACTTAGCACTTCTCTCCTGTCCCCTCCTGCTGCCCACCTCCTCCTGCCCGGACCAGCCTCCCCCCTCCCCCTTGTCTAGCCCCTTCTCCCCAGCCTTGCAGGAGAGAGGCCTGCAGAAACATCCTTGGATGGACGTATTTTAATCCCCAGACAGGTGAGGACATAAAGCCTGGTCTTGAACATATTAATGTGCAACTGAAGAACATGGGCACAATCTGGGATATTTCCCTACAATGCCTATTTAAAAGCCAAACAAGCACAGAAACAGAGCATGCCATACCCATAAAAAAAAGATCATGATGCTTTATGCTGAAATATTAAGAAAGAAATAAGAAACTGCACTACTTGATGCAGCCAGGTCTATGCAACTCTGCCTCTGAGGTTTGCTTTCTGAGCTGTCTTCCAGGCCAGACACCTGGACGTTTTCCAGGGTGTATTTCAGTGACAGTTCCTCCCACTGGAGCCCTCCTCTCAGGGAACACCGTCTGCTCACGCCCACGGGTCTCTCTCCACCAACTGCAGCCACACCACATACCATAGCTCAAATACCGGCCCGGCCAGGAGGGAAATGAGGAAAGCCCAGACAGCAAAACAAACTTGGTGTGACAGAGGAGAGGTTGTTTACAAGCAATTCCACACCATCGGCAAGAACTTCATGTGGATAATTACATCTCTGACTCCTCAGCATCGGGGAAGCGTTTGTGACAAAAGAAATGGCTCTGTGTTTAAATGCAGTAATAAAAGCCTTCCAATGCCCTCTGCAGCGTCAGGACTGAGCACTGGCTTCCGTTCCAGGCAATATAATGAGAGGGTAAATGAGAGTTCAGCACCCACCATGCATACATCTCTTCTGCTTTTATGAGATCTGATATGTAAAAACTGTTCTCTTTTGTACCACAAAACAGAATTTATTTTAATCTCAGTTGAATCTTATCAGACATGCTGTACCTATCAGCTCTTTGACACAAAAATCAAAGAAAACACTCAAAATAAAAGGAAACTGACATAAAATGAAAAAGGAAGAGGATATCTATAAAAATATTATGAACTTTAAATGCACAAATATATTTCAGAACCCCTAATTTTTTTTAAAAAGTTGTTGCAGCCAGGTGTCCAGTTCAGAACAAAGATAATCAGGAGTAGCCCCATTGCCTAAAATAAAACCATTCCTACCTATCCTGGCCTTGAATTTAATTGAGAAGTCAATATTGGCCTTTGCGTTTTGATTCTACTCTGAAAACTTTCTTAGTTAGGAGGCATTTAGAAATGCAGACAACCTAGGTCCTAATAAATACATTTGCCTGTGGTTTGTGAGATCCAGGCACATACATCTGAATCTTAAATGCCTTGTACTGGGAACTCTATGAAAAACTCGATATTGAAAGTTAAGCTTACGAGGCACCAAATCATTGAACACTAGCAAGAAAATGAACTCTTTTTTTTTTTTTTTTTTTCCAGCTGTGCCGTGCAGGTAGCCAGGTCACGGATTTACGGAGCCTGGCCAGGGGAACCTAGAGCCGCAGTGCCCAGGGCAGGGCAGCATCCCCTGGCAGGGAGGCACGGCAGGGCAGCCAGCCCAGCCCCAGGGAGACGAGGGGACCGTTTGGCAGGGATGAGCGCCTGGGACCACAGCCGGGCAGGCAGAGCTGAGCTGCCGCCAACCGCTCCCACGAGGTCCTGGGAGACAAAAAATGGCCAGATCGTCCACATCTGCCAGCTTCTGTTTAAACACCCACAACTCCGGGGGACGTGTCCTGTGCCGGTAAACAGTATTTATATATGCAAGTGACCAGTTAGATGTATAATTGCCCCTTTATAGTCATTCTCAGTTGGAACTTTTGAGTGCTGGGCATTTTCAGAGGCTTGACACTAAAACATGCAGAGCAGTGCATTAAGGCATCAAAAAGGGTAACTTAAAAGTCATTGCCATGGCTACGTGACAACTTATTTTGCAGTATAATATGTTCTATGAAATATGTAGGATCCTATTTAATATATATCACTTGTTTTTAGCATTTCATAGAAATGAGATAGCCTTTTAATGACAATCATGGTCTTTTAATGATTGTAATAATTAGACTCTTACAACTCAACATGTTTTATGTTAAATGCGCTGAAATCCTTTAAAAATATTTAGTTTTCCTTGCACTTTAGAAGCTGCTTTGCTCTTTTGCAGTGTCTGGAATCTGTTTAGAGCCGCATTCAAAGTTTTCCTGGAGCCTCATTTCCTTCCCCGGCTGCGAAGGGCTCCTCATACCTATTTCTTCTTCCCTTAAGGATGTGATAAAGAGGGTAAAATCAAGCATCCATTGTTTGCACCTAAAATGCCATCGATCACATTCTTCATCTTTTTATTAACCAGAAACCATTACAGGACTAAATCTTGGCAATGAACTTGTAAACAAAGGGCTCAGAACAACACCACCACCACCACACTTAAGATATATTGTATCCAGTCAGCTAAGGACATCGCCTGATCTCAGGTGTCAATACAGCCAATAATATTTCTTTATAGACTTCACTTCTTTCAGAGCTAATATTAGACAGCTAAGTAGCTTACAGCTTTCCCATTCTTTGAGAAACCCACATCCTTTCAGTCTTTCTTGTTAAAAAATATTGACAGCTTTCAGTAAGGTAATATATCTCATAATATATCTCATAATTCATTTGATCTTGCAGTGCCCCATATTACACAGGAAGGTTTAATTATACATCTAACAGTTATTCACCCATTTTGACATAGTTTCATTAGACTTTTATTAAAGACGGGGCTAGGAAAAGAGAGAATTATTTGTAATTCTTTTTACTTTTTTCTTTTTTTAAAGGGAAAAGTAGCTGCCGTGAAAGTGTTTCCATATGTCTTCCCAGTGGCCACCGATACAGATCAGACAGATCTCCTCTGTTGGTCACGCAAGAGTAAGATGAATTTTTTTCCAAATAAATAGAAGATTCACAAAAAAGTTTGAAATGGGCTTGACTGAGACTGTACATGGATTTGGGTCACATTCAGGGTCTAATTTCATCAGAAGATAAACATGTCAGCATTTGGCTGAGCTGAGGTCATGTCCCACCCACCCAGCTTCCTACCTGTTTTTGAAAGCAGGCGCTTGATTATCTTAAAGATTTCCATCCTCCTTTCAAGGTTACTTTGGCTTAGCCAAGAGCTTCCAAAGACCTTTGGGAAAAACCTAGATGAATAGAGCATATCACTCTTTAAACCTAATTTTCTCAGGAACCCAGTTTACAGAAAGGAATGCATAGAGTCATTCTCCTAAACCCCAGGTGCTTAAAGAAGTGCCTTCACACGCCACGAAGGCTGCTGAGCTGCAACTCAGACTGCGCTTCAGCAAGTCTCGTATCAACAGGTTCAACATCCATCTGGATTTGTGGGAAAAGCACAGGACATTCTGGTGTGGGCTTCAACTGTGACTGGGGCACACTGGAAACCTGTTAAAAGGGGAAAAGATAAGCCACATTATCCCGTTAGTTGGCTGGGTGGCCACCTAACGCCCCACGTAGTAAATAACTAGGAGGAAGGATCCTACCACAGCTTGTGCTGCAGACATGGAGCAGCTGACATGCTGAGCCCGTGGCAATGCGCAGACCGCGCACTAAAGCTGAGGCCCTGCAGCAGCATCCCCTGGAGACGCACAGAAAACCTATGTTACCTCCCACTCTCAAGCTGTTGCTGCCTATGCTGAGGCAGCAAAGGTGAGGGCAGCATTGCTCCACAGCAATTTGGGAGGCAATTAATGGGCAGTGCTTCAGTTTCCAAGGAGAGGTCTCTTAACATTTTCTGTAGAAAGGAACAGAGGGACTCTGAAGGGAGAAAAATAGATTTTCAAGGTCCTAGCAAGAACCCCAAGATAAATGAATGCCATCAAATGACAGTTTGGCCCGTGGCTTTTGTGCCTCTTTGCTCAAGTTTTGCTTCTGCAACCTTGTCAAAGCAGCAGTTTGACTGCCTTACCAGCATCAGCTTCTCCTCTCTGCTGCTGCCACCCACTTTCAGTTGTCTTCCCCCGCTCACACCCATAACTGCTTATGGCGTTACAAGCTGGCACGGAAGCTGACATAAGCCCTGTCCAGGCTGGCAGCAAGCTAACCCAGCTTTAAGGACAGCTGTATTTGAAACAGACAATACTAAACCACATTTGAAAGCGGATATCATTCCCAATAGCATAATGTCAGGCTGGGTCTGAGATGAACACACCTCACATACATCGGAGCTCAGCTGTAGCCCTGTAAAACATTGCAACACCACTGTCCAGTGACACAGTCTGACTGTAAGCAACCAGCAGAGTTCTAAATCCCATTACGCCAAGTAGCCCAAGCACTGGGACAGCTTTATCTGGGTGATGGCTCAACCACTGAGCAGACAGCACTGCTGGAGCAGTGTTTTCTCAGATGTTTTTTGGCAGTGTAAACGCAGTGCTTCCGGAAAGGTGCGGAAGAAGAGGTAAGCTACCTGCCGCTGGCTAACGACAACGCCTGAGAAATCAGACTGTCTCTCAAGAGGACAATGAGCACTGCAGCTCTTTGTGCGTGCACGAAGGATGCAGCACTTCACATGCTGCTGTGGCTGGTGCAGCAGCACCTGCCTGTGCTGTGCCTCCTGCCTCCTCTCCTGCCTGTGCCCCCAGCGTGGCCGGATCCTGTCCTGCACACCCACCACAGCAGGGTGACTGAGACACAGAAGGAGCATCTCTGCCTAGCCTGAAAATGGCATATTTGATAGATGTATGAATCATTATCATACATCCACAGATATTTTAACATTTTCAATGTAGAAAAACTCAATTTAAGCAATAATTATAGCAGATCCCCTCTCTATAGTAACAATGGAAAGAGAACATTATCACCACTGCTTGTGGCAACAACTTGAACAAAAACGGGTTAGAGGGGAAAAAAATAATTAGAATGAGACATGCATGCCTGACTCTGAAAGAAAGATTGTTTATACCTAATACATTAGAGAAATTGCTCAAGAAGAGTTCAGCGAGAACCTGGCTTATCTGTCACGTACAGCATGCTGGCTCCATGGGCTGAAGAAGCCCAATGGGTACGAACCGACTCTGGCAGCCAGTGGGAGTCCTGACAGCACGAGGGCGACATCCCCTACAGACAGGTATGTAAAATACACCTCACAGCTTTATCTTTAAGAGACTCTTGGGGAAAAATAGAGATGGAGAAGAGCAAGAGCATCATCCAGCACTCCACCTGCCTCAGGGGGATAGCTCCATGCTGCTCCCTATTGTAAACAGTAATGAAAGGCAGCGTGGCTTACCAGGAGCCAGACCACGTGTCCTTCACATTCGCGCTGGCTGCGGGCACACTAAATCACTCAACGCAGACTTTTTAGCACCGTGATGGACCACTCATTTCATTCTGTTCATACGGAGGTAAGTGTGCAGGACATGCCGTAACGCTTGGGGCTCCTTCCAAGTACAGAGACATCCGGACCCCATCAGGAGGGCCTCAAACAAGGGTGGAAGGCAGCTAGTATGTACGTGTGCATAGGTATGCATACCTATTGTCACGCCCCACCTGTGGGAAGGGGAGAGTGACCAAGATCCGCAAATCGCCTCGGTGTGGATTAAGGTGAAATAACACTCAAGGTCCAAAAACAAACTCCAACTTTAATGGCACAAACACTTCCATAAGCAGCAACCCTCTATGTCTTAATATATAACAGAAGCTAAGCAGCTTTGTGGTGAGTTGAGGTAGGCCTTGTATTACTTAACAACATCAAGAACAGAGAGCAAGGAGAAGGAGGAGAGAGAAAGAGAAAGAGAAAGAGAGAGCTGGGCAGCAGGAGAGAGGTAGAGAGAGAGAGACAAAGAAATCACCAGTCCTGGATCCAGCGTCGGACCTGCCAACGGGGGGGTGTCGGTGTGGAGAATGCCCCCCAGGGGGCTCACATGCGCCCCTATTTATTGGCTCCAGCCCAAGGTTTCTAGAGTCT
Source organism: Aptenodytes patagonicus (assembly GCF_965638725.1). Lineage (NCBI taxonomy): Eukaryota > Metazoa > Chordata > Aves > Sphenisciformes > Spheniscidae > Aptenodytes > Aptenodytes patagonicus. The sequence goes on along the minus strand of NC_134953.1, from coordinate 56,917,592 downwards.
TCTCTCACCCCAGCTCCAGGAGTGGCTGAGACATTATTCAGTCAAGGAGAGTGACACCGGGCCCCTCCCCGTGGCTGGCTTTGGAGCTTTCTCTTGGGGCATTGTCTGTGCTTACAGCACAGCCACGTGGGCCTCGTCCCTTACACCTATATACATGTATGTATATATAATATATTATGTATTTGTTTAGGTGTGCATTCATATGTTTCATATACACATGAGATTTCTCAAAGCACCTCCAGTCAGCAGGGAACCCTCCTGCCCCGAGCCATACCTGAGGATGGATGAAAATGAAAAAAACCTCAACTTCTTTGGCTGGTCTTTGGTAGCATCTGAGGTACCCATACTCCACCTGTGCTTGAAGCCAGCGTGGAAGGAACAGGCAACTCAACGGCACGGTTCATTGCCACCCCCTTCAAGTCTCTTGGTCTGAAGGTCCTGCTTTAGTAGTCTTGAATTCAATCAGTGGATATAAAAAAAAAAGAAAAAAAAAAAAAAGAAAACCAGAATTCTCTGCTTAATATACAAAAGAGTCAAAAGCCTCTAGAACCACAGCTGGGATAAACACCTTGATTCTTTGTATAAAAAACCCCAACAATGTAGACATTTACTGGTCTAAGTGCTAGTGAAAACTTGTAACTCTTTGAAAAATGTCATGAGAATGTTGAGATTTATCTGGGCTGTGCCACTCACAGAATTCCAATATTTTAGGGAGGAATGTGAGTTCATGGAAACTGAATACAGAAATGCCAGTTATATCACCTAAAACCACTCACCCTTGAGCAGAGTTCATCGTTTGTGTCTGCCAGGTGTTCTCCAATTCAATAACAAATACACAGAGGAAAGGGCCGTGGATAACAAACCGGACTCAAACACGGGACGTCGACCCCCTCGTTCTGCTGGAGGCTTGGGAAGTTACTCCGACTCCCACACTGTAGGCACGGCCCGGTCGTCTCTAAGGGGAAATCATTTATTGCTTGCAGAAGAGCCAGGATGCCCTGGGGTTTCGCTCCCCACTCGTCAGCAGGGGATGACGATACTTCCCTGGTTCACACGAGAAGTACACAGCATTCCTGCAGAAACAGAGCACCGCTTCGTGTCAGAGGCTATTTTTTATGTTTATATACTCAGTGGTGCATAGCATAGGGTTGTTGGGGTTTTTTTTGTAACAGGAGAAAACAAAAAAAGGGACTCATCTAGTTCTCTGGGTATCTGCCAAAAGCTATAAAATAAAAACAAACAATAAAGACACAAGCTGCTTCTAACTCCCCAGGCCAGGTATTAACCAGCCACAGTATATCAACCCTAACCATTGCATCCTGCCAACACAAACATTTGTCCCCGCCTTGTCACTCAGATTTTGAGAGGATGGAAAAATCTCATATGTCCTGCAAGCACCTCTCCAGGGTCAAGGAACGCAAAGTATTTTGGAGCAACGAGTGCAGGCAGGCCTCTAAAGCACAGGAGAACAAGGTGGTTTCTCTAGTGAACAGATCACACATGACTTTATGTAAAAGCACTGCTGGAGAAGAGGGGTGATGGACCCGGTTGGCTTCCATTGCCCTGGCAAGACAAACTCAGGCTGGACTTGTGTTGGGACAGTTGGGATTTTGACAGATGAAGCAACTGACCTTCCTCCAAGAGCTGTCCCATCGCCTGCAAGCACGGCAGCAGCTTCCCGTCAGCAACGTGCCAGCCAACCAGCAGGTGCAGCATCAGTTTGGACACCCACACCCCATCCAATGCAAGTGACCTCCACTATCAGGATGGACTTATATAAAATCAAGTACGCACCTTGATATCTAGGTAGCCTTCCCGTAGCCTCAAAAGTCAGAGTCACTGACGGAGCAGTATGAAGTGTGTTTTTTTGAAGGAGCCTCTCATAAAAGAAGCTGCCAATCTGCCCATTCTGCAGGCAGCACTGACAAGCCCCAAAAGCAGAAGAAAAACTCTTTTCTTTCCCTCTTTCCCTCTTTCCTTCCCCATCTTTGAAAGAAAAAGTCCCCAAAAGACATTAGTGCTACCAGTAGCAGAATAATGTATTTATAATAAATAAGTGTAACAGAAACAAAAGCCATGTATTAAAGAAAGTACAGTATTGAAAAGGGAAAAGGAAAGTGCTGGCAATAAACCAAAACTAAGAATACTGAAACTACTGCCAAAAGCAGTACAAAATAATCATTCATGTCTTCCTGCATTAGCATCACTTTTCAGGGAGTATATCTAGAGAATGCAAAGCACGCAAGATTTTCCATACAAGTACGAAGCTACAAGGCTAGACCTCTGTGGGTCAGAGTCCCCCAGCGATGAGCGATGCTGAGAGCTGGCCTTGCTCAGGGTCCCTCCAGGTTGGGGCCAAGGTGAGCCCTTGGCTGAGCCACAGCCTGCCATGGCATCTCCCTGCAGCAGGCAATCCACAGCGCTCGGTACAACAACCCAAGAGGTGGGATCCTTGGGTGTTTTTAAATAGCACTGCAACACAGGCTATATTAAAAAAAAAAACAAAAAAACAAAAAACACAAAACAAAAAAACACCAAAACACCACCAAAACAAAAAAAACATTTCTCAAGGTGTGTTTGATCTTAGGGAACTTGAATGAAACCCTCACTGTAGTATTACTTTTAAACTAAAGCATGGGTCATAGGCCTTCATTTTCCTGGGGGAAAAAACAGCCCCACACCCCTGCCTTTCTCATTTGTGTTTCAGGCCCGAAAGATAGTCTACAGTCAGAAAGAGACTTTCTTCCACTTACTGCACACTTCACTGAATTTTCTCTATTGAGCTTCTACAGTGTGCTGCTTAACAGCAAATTCTAAAAGGATTTATTAACATTAAGACCAATAGTTATCAAATATTCAATGATTATATAAAAAATAGATACTTGTAAACAACATTGTAAAGATCACATTTTGGACTTCAGTAAGCATTTCCTTCATACTTTCTAAAGATTTTACTTTTTTTTTTTTTTTTAAATAAAGACTGACTATATGCTGCCATCTACTGGAAAGTATAAGTTAATTAAGCAAAATTTAAGTGTTTTTCCCAAAAAACTTCGAGAGGGAATCAACTTTACTGCTGTACAGTTACTCTGCTTAATTCAAAAGGACTAACTCTGTTGCTTAACATTAGGCATATAGAAAGACTAGATGTAAAACAATGAAAAAATAAGCTAAAACAGTGAACAAAAGATTACCTAATATGCCTCAATGGTTTGTTTGCCCCATACTAGGAGCAAAACTCCCTGCAGAAGCTCTTACTCACTGCACCTTCTGCAATTTTCTACTTGTTGCTATTGAGGACAAATAGGCAAACTACATTTTTTTTCCCTGAGCTTTTAGTAAGTAAGGTATTCAGTGGGATTCATGCGTTACAGTCTCAGCACACTCCTTACAGCCTGCTAACTCTGAGAAAGAAAATGGAGAACAGCTTCAAAGCATTACTAGACGCCAAGTATTAATGTTAACTGAATTTCTTCCCCACTCAGACTGATGCTTCTCACCCTGCTCTTCAAGTCAGCAGAGGATTAGTCCTTGCCCTTCAGCATCCGACTCATCTTCCTCCATGGTTGGTGCCGGTGTGCTTGGCCACGCCAGCGCTCCCCACCAGCACGGGGAGGGCTGCGCAAAAGCCCTGTGGCCCAGGGAGCAGGCAGCGTGCCCGCACCGAGGGGAGAGAGCCCTGCTGCTCCCCCGAGAGCTGGAGCAAGCCATGGGGTCAGAGCACTCCTCGGGCACAGCTCCGTACCCAGCCGTGCATGTACACTCCACAACGCGGCAGTTCAGCTGCAGAAAACACACTGTATTTGGGCAGCACTTGTCAGGGCTGTTGCTTACAGTACAGGGGAAAATAAACAATGACTATTTCTGCAGGTTTTGGTAGGGCATATCCCAAACATCCTTTGTCCTTTTAAAGTGAAACCTCCAACGCTCTTAACTTGCATTCCTAAATTATGGTCTCTAAAGCCCTTACTGGTGCCTCAGGAGGCTCACACTATTCTTCTTATTATTGTATTAGTGAACCACTGAAAAACAGTTGTTTCTTCATTTTTTGTTTTGGTTTTTTTCCCCAGGTTAGAAGAGGCTGTAGCTGCCAATACAACAGGATGCCAAGCAGAAGCAGTGACACAAATGAGAGCTGATGCACAGGAGACTCCTCACTCAGATGCAATTGCAATTGCCTGGTAACTCCCGTTCCTTTTGAGACAACCAGGGGGATATCTCAGGTATACCCTGGGCAGACTCTGCCTCACCTTAGCTACCCTACAGTGCTAGAAGGATGCCCAGACCTGGAGCACCCACCCGGCCTTTCCTATTAAGACAATGCAGCTTTTCTGGCACTGGATAAAAGAGAGGCAAACTATTTAACTAGAACTAGAGAACATACGGAGGACAGGAAAGACATGGCAATAAGGTCTAGACATGAACATTAAAAAAAAGCACAAGGTATTATGTTAGTAAAAAGTGCTTACAGAAATAAGAGCTGTCTACAGATTCATCTGCAAATTCAATATATCTGCTAAAGAACAGCACTGGGGAAGAAATAGAATAATCTCTGTCAAACGAATTTGGGAAGGAAACAATAGCGGATGAGGTACAAAGACGGAAAAGTACAAAGGGAAGTAAACGAAGTCCTTCACTTAAAGGACTTTTCTTTACTATTCATTACTATTTCATTACTATTCTTTACTATTCATTACTGAGTAACCACAGCTATGATTACAGAGGTTATTCAGGTAAAAGTATCAGTGAAAAATTTGTTTTGAAGGAATCTGGGAATGTTAAGTATACAGTCCAACATGAAGGGGCACCAAAAGACAGTAAATAGCAAAGTAATCGCGATGCCCAACAGGATAAATGCCAAGAGGGTCTCAGCTGTGGGGTGCACAGTGGGAGGGCACTGACCAGTTTAACTCAACACACAGAGAGATTAGGACCCATAGCAAGGGAATTTCAAAGCCAGCATTTAGGAACAAATCCTCTTATGCTGAAGAAGAGCAACAGGCAGAGAAAGAATATGGGCTAATGAAAGCAGGGTCTTGGCAAACATTTGGCCTAACACTCTAAAAAGGGAATTATCTTTGCAGCATTGGACAGCTCGAACAAACTAGGCATGATTTAGCTTTAAAATTTCATTACCAGGTAACTTGATTTACTGAGAAGATGAAAACAAACTCTTGACTGAACAATTCAAGGAAAAATACGACCAAGGAAACTGCCACAAGCAAGTAGCTATTAACTAGCAAAGAACAGTGATTAATGTTCTCCAAACATGGAGGGTTCTGTAGAGCTCAGTCCTTAGCAAGCTGTACTTTCCAGTCCCTTTGCTAGTAATGTGAAGGACAATGCAAATCTCACATAAATCCTGCATGAGCGTGCTGCACTGGAGGAGGCGGCGGGTCCAACCCAGAGGAGAAGGCAGCCCCCACCAGCCTCCTCCCTGACTGCACCGATCCAACCGGGTCCTCCCTTCCCCACCAGACCACTGCGCTCGGTGCCCTTTTCCTCTTAAATAGCACAGACAGCACTGGTGTCACCAATCAGTGCTTCTCGGCCAAATAAACTGAAATAACGTCCTGCCCTTCCTTCAGGGGAGCGCTTCACTGCCAGCTGAAAAGCAGCAAACCCGACCCAGTATCCTGTGGATGTGTCCGTGGGCACTCACATTGCTGCCCAAACCTCCTCTCCTCAGGGGAGCAAACTCTCCCACACCACAGGCGGCAGCTCACGAGCTGCTCCCGGCCCGGCTGCCGGCGGGAACCGCTGCAATCACCATCTCTTGCCTGCCAAGGCGTCAGCACCAGACAGTTTGTCACCATCAGGAGATCAGAGCTAATGACAAGACCTGAAATGCCAAGGTGGCCAGATGCAGGATGCACAGGGGAAAGGTTTCAGTGGCTTACACTATCAGACTGTAGGATTAAAAAACCTGACTTAAGGTTACGACTATTTATTTTTCACTGAAAATTAACTTTGCCCGTCATGAAGTTGTAAGCAACTTCGTATTCACAGATAAAGCTCGTCAGTGGGATTTGATCTCATTTCCAAGTTCACATGCATAGCAGGTCAGCCTGTGAAGTTAGAAATAAGGAGGTAACAGAGATGCTTACCCAGCTGCATCCCTGCCCCTCCAAAAGCCACAAATTCTCCTGAGAGCTAGGTGCATTTGCTGCAGCTACCATCACTGTTTCAGATGCAGCTGAAACCTTGGTGAGACCTCCTGGCCCTCCCACAGCCTGAGGTGGGTGAGATCAGGTAAAACAGTCCATTTCAGGTGAACCCACCTGCTTCCTTTCTGTCAACAAGCTGCGACGGTGGCCTCTGCAATGGAGGAGGCATCAGCACTGGCACCGCATGAGCAGCACGGTGAGGGGAAGCGATCACCATGGAAGACAAGAGGCAGCACAAAACCCTTCACTTCCAGGAAACATTTTATGGAAAGTCCTTGTATAAACCTGCACCGCTTTCACCAGCTGACTGAACTGCGCTGCTCCAAGGTCCCCATCGGCAGAGCTGCTGCTTGGGCGGAGAAGTCTCGCGGGCTAAAAATTCTCCCATGGCCAGCCGGCAAAGGGTGCTCCTGTCTGAAGAAGAGATGTGTGCGCTGACGGGCATTCATGCTCTTCGCTGCCAGCCCACCCTGATCCTGGCCCACCACCAAGGCAGAGGGCTCGCAGGATGAAAGCAGCACGTCCAGAGCAAAACAACGCTCACGGTCAGACACGTGGGGACACGGGCACTCACAGCGTCTTCACGATGCTACTGTTGCACCCCAGGGAGGGCAGGAGCTCCCGGCAGAGCCGCACCGGGGCTGGGCAGGCACTGGCGAGACCGCAGTGACCGTGCTGCTTTGTGGGGCCGACCGCGCAGCCAGCTTGTGGCTGAATACGCCTTCGCAGCACTGGCATGCAAAACCCCTCCGTGAGCACCTGAAGCCACTGGACCTGCACGTCCAGAGACCCACCGGACCGACCCGCCTCGCCTCTCAGCTAGCTCGCCTACGCCGAAGAAATGGGGAAGGCAGCCCTGCTCCTAATCTATTATTTAAGAGTATAGGCTAGCTTCGTATTTATTTATATACATATATATGGTGAGACTTTTTTGTTGGTTTTTTTTTTAATTTATAACAGGTATTAATGTATGTTTAATTTAAACATATTGCCCCGTGGGACTCATTAGCAATTTAACAAAATGCCTGGGTAAAAATGCTCAGCAGATAAAAGGACAGAATTTTAAAATATTGTATGCCTACAAAAATAATCTAGATGAATGATGAAGGGTGTCAGAGAACTGCTCGACCACATCAAACAATGAAAACACTCTTGGAGATGGGCTATTTAAATATTAAATACATACCCAGAATTTCTGTAAATGCTGAACAGGAGATATGACGGAATGTTATTTTTCCTAATCTGTTCATACTGTAATTATGGACTCCATACTCCAGCTAAAAAGATCATTTATCTTATGCTGAGTATTTCAATTGCTTTTTCTCCAATAAATTACAGACATTACCTTCAACTGGTAACTAAGCACAGCAAAGAAGTTTCAGGCACAGCTGATATGCTTGCAAAATATTTAACTTTTGTCTAACATGATTTTTACAAAATATTTTATGTCTATTTTTGTGAAAGCTTTTTCTAACCAAATTATGTATTGCTAAAAAAAATAATGGATTCTACCCAGAAAGACTAATTTTAGGAGGGAAAAGGCTATTCACAGGCAAATATTCTGAACTGTATTCCTTTTCTTATAATACCACCAGTGATGTTAATACTAATAACAATACATATAAGTTATTTTTCTGTTACTCGATCTGGGGCCGAGAGGAGGATTTCTGTAGCGTGGCCACCAACACTCATCAGGTATATTTCCAGAGTGACAGTTACACAAATAATTTATGCAAAATAAACCTGAAGCATAAGTAACTGTATGTATGAAAACAGGGAAACCAATCAAAGTAGAAAATACATTAATGACAGTCAGCAGCTAGGAAAAAATTACTGTCTCAGAAGTGGGCAGAGGGAAGGTGACAATGCACCCCAGGGGAAGGAGCAACGCCGGGCACTGCACATGCCCGGGGGAAAGCCTCTGCACGGCACCCGCAAGGAGCTCTCGTCAAGGCTTTGATGTATATTTTGCCACCTTAACAATGTAGGCATTTCCTCCCGTTATTATACAGTATTAAAAATCTAGTTCTAAGAAAAAGGACAGGTAACTGCACAGATTTGCAGTACTTATTTTATCAACGTAAATATTCAATGCCACACTATTCAGTCTGAAATACCAGATATTTACTGTTCTGGGTGGGATTACAGAAAATCTAAGATAAATCAGGCTACAGTGCAGTAGTTAATTTTTTCTGTTTGTTTTAGCTAGGCAAATATGAACAGTGGGTCTAGTATTACAGTTCTATAATTTCTAAGAACAAGTGCTTTTTCATTGTGTCTATGTGAGAGCTCGGTTCAAATCATAAAAGTGACATGAAATTTCAGCATTTCCGTAAATACTCAGAGTTTGAACATGTTTCATCTGAAGCATCAGAGTGACTATGTGTCTTCCACTGGAAGCACAGGTTACTGCTTCTCATACTGCAAATGTATTCCTGGTAGAGAAACACAATTTGATAGGATTTGGGTTTCGCCTGATTATGTGGCATAATCATGCTCAGAAATAAATGCTTGTGCTTGTTTTATTTAGTATATTATACTCTAGTACAACAGTTAGTGAAATAATACACCTGTTTAGGGATAAATCTAGCAGTGGGAGAAGCCTGACCAAAGGATTTTCTCCTCAGAGCTGCAGCCTGTGTGCATTCAGAATCATATCCACTGACATTTGTGACAAAAATACGCGTTTACTGATTTGCTCATTTTACAGCTAGAAAGAGACTATTACAATTATCTAGTCTGACCTTCTAGATAACATAACCAATTTTCATCCTGCGATTCCCATATGAAGCCCATAATTTCTGGCTGACAGAATTGGCAGATGACATCCATCCAATTTGATTTAGTGACTCCGAGTGATCGACCACATCTCTAAGTGAGCTGTTCCTATGGCAAATTGCACTGGCCGTTAAATAACTGCAACTTACTTATTCTCCAAATTTGCCTATCAGCTTCCAGCCACAGAAGAAATTCTCCACAAAGGTTCTCACAGACCAGGATCTTGTCACCTCCTCACCATCTCTTGGACAAGTGAGACAAACTCAGCTTCTCCCATCAATTCACATGTCTCTCTCCAACTGATTTATCTTTTGCAACACCATTATTATTTCTTATTCCACTTAGCCGGAAGAATAAACAGCTTAAGGGGCGTGAGCGGCACTCAATTATGTTTTGTGCATCATTTATTAATTTACTATTCATCACAAGTGTAAATCAAAAGAGCACAGTTGGTGGGCTTTGGTGACACGGAGGTCATAAATCGAGGCGTCAGTGACACAGCTTACTTCATCCTACAGAACTTTTACAAACACTAATGAAACACACAATGGAAATGGATTATCTCATCTCTCAGATCCAACCAACACGGAACTTCACATTTTTTTAAAGTCAATTTTCAGAGCAAATGGCAATTTGTAAAGTGCCTTTGAAAAGAATACTTATAAATAAAATTATAAAAGAGTAATTTCTGGGTATAGAGAAAAACTGTAGCAGGCAATTTACTTTTACCATTCATTTTTAAAAATTAACCTTGCTGGTTCAAGTTCTTATCCTAACTGAACCACGATATATTCCAAAATACACAGTGACATGCTTGATTCATTTTTTTTGGACCCAAAATGGCTTAAGTTAGGAAACACTTAAAGTTTTGCAAAACTAATTTCAATTCAGCATTCAATTTAACAATGTACTGTGCAACACATAAATAGATTAAAGTGCTTGTCTCTAACCTAAGCAAGGTATTACTAAGTGAATGTTTTCAGCAGCAGCATGGCAGAATATAAATACTCATTATTATTTTCTGTTATTCAAAGATGCAAAGGAAAAAGTGAGCCACCTGCTTATTTTTAAGCGAAGCTCCAACCCTGCAATTTTCTCCTATAGTAAGGGCAAAGTGAAAAGCATCCCTTCTCCCAGCAGTGCTGGAGAGTGGGAGCTTCCATACTGCTGCGTGAAGCGGGACCCATGCCCAGCACTTCTGGATCCACCCCTTTGTGCACGCACTAGGTATTTCACCACAGAAGCAAGTATATAACTACACAAACTACTTGAGTCCCAAGATCATCTCACTCTTCCAGTTTACAAGAGGAGTAGAAAACTACGTTTCTTTTGGGTTTGCGTTTTTTATTTTAGAAGAGCTTTTTCTTTACAATACTATAATCAAAATTTTGGCCTCTTTGTGAAGCTGAATATGATTTATCTGCGATTTGGTTTATTCCACAAACAAGTACTTACTGAAAATATCCATCAAGCATACAGATGTATTTAAGTATACAAAAATAATCTCCTTTTGTGCAATACATTCACATTTACAGTACGGAGTGTTAAGAGACACACCTCTCATCCTTAAAATTTTTGACCAATGGCTAATATTTCTTCATTTGTTCTCTGTTCTCCTGAACAGTTCTTTGTCTTTTCTTTAAGTTATCTTCACATTTCCTCCATCTGTCAAGCCTTAACCAAGCCTGCGTCAAAGCAACACGTCAAGCACTGAAGACTTGACCTAATGAACACTCAAATGGTTTTTGTTTCTTGCTTCCGAAGAACCAAGTATATGCCTTTGCCTCACATTTTCAATTATCTTGATCTTTTCATCTGATGCTGTTGTAAAGCTCTTTCAGTTCTCAAGACCTCCTCTTCACAGGTTTTCTGAATTCTGCATTGTTTCTCTTCAAGAAACTCTTGAAAATACCAGCTGCCTTTCTCTGTGTCGACTTACGTTCGTGTAACCCTGTGCAGCATTTGAGTGTAGCTGTCATGTTGTTCATTCTTTGAGTAGCATTATTAGCAAAATAAAATGGGCCAAATCTTCTAGATCCACGCACTCTAGCAAAATAGCTCTTTTCTAAGTTAACCGGGTGGTGTCCGGCATCGTCCTGCAGAGCAGAACAACCGTGAAAATGAGACTTGTAGAGCACTGCAGGCAGCCTGTTCACCCTGCAGGGATGCCAACTCACCTCTTGCTGCTGGAAAGGCTTCGTACAGCTGGAAAGGCCAAATTTCATTCTGTTTGTTTCTCTCTATCAGTGTTTTCCATTTTCAGCAAACCTATGAAGAAAACAATATAGTATTAAATCCAGTCTTTGGAATATAAAAATGTACAATTACAAAAATTCTCATTTTTTCTTAGAATTTAGTATTTGCTGACAACAGATTTGTTGTATAAGACAAGTCACTGTCTTGCTGTGTTGAATTAAATATCATAGTCCTTTGAAATATGACAGGTTATCGTCTATGGACTCTGTCACCATCTCCCAGAATCTGCAGGTTCAAACACGCCAATGAGACTACACCATGGCTCAAAGTAAAAAGCCAGTAAGGAACTTCCCCTGAGACAGCACAAGTGCTTACTGTGACTGCCAAGATAATGTCCAGCACTATTCCCACTGAAGTCAAATCAAGCCTTTCCATAAACAATTTCTAGACCCTAAACTCTATAACAAAGTAAGTAAAAATGAATAATTTCCTGAAAGTTTCACAACTTCCTACAGTAGCTGCTTTTTTAAATAGATTTTTAAAAAAATCTTCTGACAATGCAAAATTCACTGCATAAAATTGTATACAGGTAGAAGATAGTAATAATATAAATGATGTTCCTGCATGTCTATATTTGAAATGTGTTCCTTCTCTACTGGTACAATAGTTCTTCCAGTATTTCCCTTGAAATTATGCATCAGATTTATGTGAAAATATATATTCCATAGTTAAAATAAAATATATATATTTTTATATATATATATAAAATATATATTCATAGTTAAAATCCAATTTTCCTGTTTTTATAATCCCAATATAAATCAGACTAAAATAGTGTCTATTCTACTTTATTTACGAGGAAAATTTTCACAGCATGACCATATACAAGACTCGGAATTATTTTCGCAGGGGATTTTGTTTGCAAAACAAGTGTTCTGTTTCCAAGACCGTTATAAAGCCTTGGTTCTTCTCCTTGTGTGCCATACTAAAAAGTAATACAAACAAACTATAGTGCTCCAAAAGTTACAACGCAACCTTCTTCTGCCTAATTTTTTGTACTTTCCACTGATAGCAGAGGTAGTGTGAATAATTAATCAAGGCTAGATTAAAAAGGATTAGCCTTTCCACTCTCGGTACGACCATCCCTGCCGGGATGTTCTTCTGTTCAGGGTGGGAAGCTGGAATTCAGACTGCTCTTCCCAAGCTCACACTGCTCACTGCCAAGAGAGAATTGCCAGCACGCGAGAGATCCCCAGCCTCCCCGTATTTAGTCTAAACTTCATTTACTCCTTCAACGCTACCTAGATCAGAGAGGTTGAGTATCTGTGGCAAGTTCAGATTTTGTCTGGTGACAGGACACTATTTTCTGGAGTCGCCAAGCCGCCGCGGTTTCGCAAGCCTTTGCTGGAAGGTGCCCGCCTGCCTGTATGCAGCCGGTCAAGGAGCAGCCCTGGTGAGGAACTGGCTTTGTGCACTGTCACTTAATGAGGAACACCGGGCAAAACCATTGGGCTCCCACAAACACGGATGTAATGCTGCAGAGAGAGAAACCGTAACTCGAACATCTCCTCCCTGTGGGGCCACCAGCAACAGGGGAACGGAGAGGTGAGGAGCCTCTCGGGCTTGGGAGGGGGCGGCTGTCAGAAACTGGGCTGCAGAAAGGATAAAGTTCAGGAAGATCATCAAGTGAAGGGCTCGCTAACGTTAATACTTCAGAATTGATGTATTAACTCCTAACTGCTTCACACACATCCTCATTAGCATAGTTTTACTGACTGGTATTTGCAGTATATATATCCAAGTGCCTCCGTAATATCTAATGACAGTTTTATATTATCCTGGAAGATGATGCATGATTTGACACACATCAGGCATGAATATGAGGATTGGTGTTAAGAAGAACTAAACACAATTAGAAAGTCTTTTTTTTGCAACTCAAAGGATAATCATTATCATCTTTTCAACATTTGTGTAACTACGGCTGTATGTTTTATAAGCATCAGCAAAATTGTCGTATTTGTATCCAAATGTTTTCATTAACAGAACATAAAAGAATATCGAAGGCCATAATACTCAGAAACAATCAGTACAGTCAGCTTCAAAACAAACTTACTTTCTAGCCCACAGTATAAAACCTCCCCAAGCATGACCCAATCCACCGCAGGAGCACGAGGCCATGCCGCAACTGTAGGAGCCAGGCAGGCATCGGCCGGCGGAGGACGCCGGGACACCCCAATGCCACGCTCTGCCCCGGCGCAGCAGGGGCTGGGGCTGCAGCAGTGCCAAGCAGAGCTCACCCTCCAGCCACCTCACGTGGACATAGCAGACATGACAGCGGTGGCATAGGGACACAAGGATGAGCCCTGCATCAGAGCAAGTAAGGTGCAGGCGTAGGGGGTACGGCACAAGGCAGGACACACCAGGCATGGGGACGTTTCTGGGGATAACTCTTTTTGGGCCAACTCTTCTTGGGCCAGGCACAGCATGCCAAATGCAAGGTCTGCCTCAGGAAAGCCAGGACATTTCGCAGCTGCGATGCCAGCAGTGCTGCCACTCGCCTCGCTGCGCGTGGAGATGTGGGGCACGGCCCATGCCGCCTGTGCCACGTTCCCCAAGCCCGCGTGCCACTGGGAAGCAGACAGGCAGTGTCGTGCCACTTCACAGGTGAGACAAAGAGCCAAGTGACCCTCTCTCAGACCCTCAGCCACGCCACAGCCCTCTCCTCCATCACCCCCATCAACAAACCCCTCCTTTCACTACACTTCTGCCATTTCCAGTGGCCTTATGTTTTCTTCCAAGTCCAACAGTAATTTCTTCATCGCAGGGGAGGGGGAGGCTGAAAGCACAGGAGAGACCAAGCAGACCCCACAGCTCTCATGCCAGCCCCTGGTGCCAGGGCAGTGGCGGCAGTGCCCAGCGTCAGCCCGGCACCACTCCAGAGGACCACCTCAGCCTCAGTGTGGAGATGGCAGCGGCACTCCCAACCTGGCCAGACCTTCATGAGAACAGAACACAATAGTCCCTACCACAGTCAAACCTGACCAAGCTTTTCAGCTACTGTAGCCAAAGCCAAACACAAAAGGAAGAGTTATTTGATCTTATTTTTCCAAATATGGACAAAAAACAGTGTTTTCACCACATTTTACGCTAGAAATACCTAACCTTCTACTAGAATTAGACCCACAAATGTCTGCTCAAATGTCGAAGCTTGTGTTTGCCAAAGCTTAACCCACCTGTAGATGGATTTCCATCAGCTGGGAAAACAAGGGGTAGGACCTTGCCCGCTGTTTCAAGGCCGGCCATTCCCACGCACAGGCAGAGACATTATGAGAAAACCTGAAGTAACTGATGAAAACGTGAAGTATCTTGTTGCTGGATCATGACTGTCTGGTTTGAAAGCATTTCAAATCTTACATCAAGAGTAATTGCCCTTTACAAAATACTCCCCTAACAAAATCCTGTGCTTTCTTCTATGATAAAACTAAACCAGTACACACCCGTTTTAACACACTGTACCTGTCTGTTACACCAACTACTCTTCCACACATTTAAACAAAACTTCTCAAAAGGCTATTTCATTCATATTTGTAAATCCTCAAGACCATTATTGCTACAGGATTTAATATAAACGAATACCTCAGTGTACTTAGCAGAGCCAGTTCCACCCCTCTGCTCAGTTGCTCCTGTAACAGCTGCAAGCTGTCAGGGTGTTTCTCAATGTCTTACTCAAAAACAGTACCAAGTTACTCCTTTCCAGAGTTCAAAACTTCATTTAGTTACAGTTTACGTTGCTTATGGAAACTCACTACACTGATTCTAGACCTGTGCCAAAATGCATTGCTGCACTGAAAGAACAGTGGCAGTTTTAAACTCAAATAATTCACAACAGAGAGACAGAAATTAACCCTGTGCATCATGGGGAAGTTCTGCTGTTCATTTGCTTCTCTCTACCCTTTACTTCAACTTCAGCTATAGCACGTATGCAACAAACAGCAGGTTAAGAGCAAGGCAATGTGTATGTGAAACCTTTAAGTCACTTGATCGAATGTTATAGCCTGATCTACTGAAGCCAGTGACCAAACTCATAAGAATAATGCACAAACCTACTCCTCTCATACTTCATCATATACTTGTTAAAATACATGAAATTAATCTAGGGAAAGAAAGAGCAAAGTCCTGATAAAAACTTTCTTATATTAAGGTCAGATATTTCATCGTTATCAAAGATTTGGAAGAAATGCTCTGTGGACTTTTCTGTTCTTTTGCAGCAGTAGAAAGCAATGTAACGTACATTTTCTGGAAAGACACCCGACAAGAAAAAACCCAAACTTTAAAGACTACATAAGTGGTTACTTTATTGTGTCTATCACTGAATACTTGGTTCCCAGAAACGATGGCTGAATCCACCTCTTCAGTAAAGTTTGCTTTTCAGGTTCAAATAATAATAATCAGCATTGTTAGTTCAAAATTAATCATAATCTCACTCCCCATTACAGCAGGAATTTTCTTTATGAAAGTCATTAGGAAATTAAAATCATAGAATATAAGCCCATTTAAAGAAGGAAGAGAGTGATGTTGTAGATAAATCACCTACAGAAAAGAGAAAGGACCAAATCCAACAATTCTACCAACCCTCTTGCTCTGAACTTCCCTTCATCTTTCTCACCTCCTTTTTCTGCCATATGGCCTACATGGTATAATTTTGTCATTTTTAAACTTAAAAAGAAAAAAATCCTAGTTCTGTTCTCTGGAGGTGAAAATTATCATTAACTGAGAAGAGCAGGACAATACCATCCTACCTTGAAACTGTAAAGGGCAAAAAGGTGTTGGAAAGGCAGAAAAGCAGAAAAGTTATATCTAAAAAGGAAGCAAACTTTTTCTTCTATTCATACAAGGGGATTTTCTAATGCTCTTTATACTTGATACCACTAAGAAGGTACAGCAGTTCTTATTTAGGCATCGTAAAAGATGGTGCACCTAAATACGCGCCTTATGCTCAGTGGCAGGGAGCTCACGCAATAACAACTAATACAGCAAAGCACTATATATGCATAGACGTAACCTAGAGATGACTGCAATAGATAAATATACAAAATACCTGTGTTTCAGTTGCAGCAGCAATGGGATTATACTGCAGTAACAGTACAACAAAAATTACCCCAAAGCCACCCCCCTGCAGTAACCCCCTCCCTCTCAGCTCCCCTGTGCCTCCAGTCCGCCATCGGTACTTCAGGAACTTACTTTCAAGCACCAGGACATTTAAAGGTCAGTTAACTTATCAAGGCTTCAGATTTCACATACACAAATACAGTATTTAAACCTAGAGATCTACCTCTGTCTTGTATTTGTGTCGTATGTCCACATAACTGTAAGAAAGTCAACGGTGTCCTAGGATGTATTAGGAGAGGCGTTGCCAGCAGGTCGAGGCAGGTGGTTCTTCCCCTCCACCCAGCACTGGTGAGGCCACCCCTGCAGTGCTGCGTCCAGTCCCCCAGTACAAGAGAGACGTGGACATACTGCAGAGAGTCCAGCAATGGGCCACCAAGACGCTGAAGGGACTGGAGCATCTCTCCTATGGGGAGAGGCTAGGAGGGCTGGGACTGCTCAGCCTGGAGCAGAGCAGGCTCAGGGGGATCTCATCCATGTGTATGAACACTAGCAGGGGTGGTGCCAAGAGGACGGAGCCAGGCTCTTCCCAGTGGTGCCCAGGGACAGGACCAGAGGCCACGGGCACAAACTGACACACAGGAGGGTCCCTCTGGACATCAGGAAACACTTTTTCACTGTGAGGGTGACTGAGTACCACCAGGGAGGTGGTGGAGTCTCCATCCTTGGAGATATTCAAAAGCCATCTGGACATGGCTCTGGGTGTCCCTGCTTGAGCAGGGACGTTGGACCAGATGACGTCCAGAAGTCTCTGCCAACCTCGACCGGTCTGTGAGTCTGTGACAATTTCCTATATGTAGTCTCTGTTTTCATCAGACTTTCTCAGAATTCTTAGAACGGTTCTTTCCTCTGTTTGCAGAGTTCATTTTTCTTAGAAAAAAATGTTTTTGAATAGTGCGCTTACCGTTTCCCAGATGAATGCTTTTCACCCTTAGTGTTCTGTTCTGATTTAATGATGAGGTACATTAAGTTTTTCCTATCACACACTGAAGGTGTGCTTTGACTGTTAATTCGTTTATCTTCATCTCTGACGTAATGCCTCCGCAGTGGAAGTTCAGGCAAAGGAATTCTACTGTAAAAACCACCTTTGTGACTATTTCACAGGGTACAAAGAAGTAGGTAATACTCAAAATTGGAATAAAGCAGAGTTAATTCTTTTGTTGCAGCTGAAATTAAGTGAACCACCATACTGAAATGTTTATTTAATGTTAATGTAATATCTAGTCTGAAACTTTAGAAAATTTAAGAAAATCCATATTTAAACTCCTCAAAGCTTATTTAACATATCTCAGCAAGGTGGATGAATAATGAAGGATTTTTTCATACACAATATGCAGTGATATATGCAGAGTCAATACAAACACAAACGTCTTCTCAGATCCTTTGGGCAAGAAGTCTGCCAAGCTGGGGCGGACTGACTGGCTGCCATCAATAACAAAGAAAATAGGCTATAGAAAGGTCTACTTATATCAGTCAAAGTTAGACCCATCCAAACTAGGAATTGCACAGCCTTCCCGTAAGGTGAACCTGTCTGCTGAAAAGGGGAATCTGCCCCAGGGTTACTACTTGACTTGTCATATAGTTTACTTTCTTTTTATGGATGTTAACGTGAAAACCACAGTAGTCTGTTAAACATGATTGAGTCTTCCCTCTCTTTACCTATTTACAATCAATATTCGTACTTAGGTATAATGAGTTATATATTTCTTCTCACTTGAACAGCATTAGACATAACCAGTCTCACACAGATGCAGCCCAAGAACCGATGACAGTGATAACAAGAACTGAATCCATGATGTATCATGAACAGGAGCAATTTTTCCCACAGCACTGTAGCACCATCGTCAGGCAATGAGAGGAAATCTTCCTGCTCCCTGGTCCCAAATTTACTCCATCTCACTGTCACAAAACCCCAAAGCTCTATTTATGCCCCTTCCACCCTTGTCCAGGGTTCACTGCACGCACAGAGTGGATTCTCCCACCAAAATCAATTACAGGACCTCACCCCACGTAATCTAGTGCAGAACTGCAGTATTAACTTGGGGTTTCTTTGAAGGATGTTTAAGCCCAAGGGTGAGATGCTAACAGAAAATACTGTTTCTTGTTTAAGATCAGTGGCTACGTTGGAGTGCTGGCGTATGGTAAAAGCCACACGTCTGTTCAAGGTGCCAGCAGTAATCCTGCAAATTAAGGACCACTAGCGAGCCCCATTTCAGCGCCAAATAAGATAACTGAAACTAAAACAGAAATAAAAGCTCCCATACATTATGGACAAAGCAGCAAAGTTTCTGAGCAGAAAGAAAAATGCCTCCTTGCTCTCTGCTAGCATTTTAACAGGGCAGCACACTAGCAAACGCGGTCGGTCTAACTCAGGGCACACTCTCCAGATCTCTAAGGAGGCTTTATTAACCATCTTTAACAACTATCATTTTGTGAAACGGCAAAAAGTGCATCTCATGAAACCAATGAGATAATACAGTCTGGAGGATCTTTAGAGGAACCTAACAGAGGTAAGCAAATGAACAAATAGCAGCTGGTGAAATTCAGTGTTGATAAATGCAAAGTAATGCACATTTAAAGGAGTACTCTGATAATATTGATATGTTCCGATAATATGATGTTATTGATAAGCTTCCTTGATTTCCAAAATACCCATAAAATCATGAAAAGAAACAGTGCACCATCAATGAAATAATGTAACAATAATATGTAATAAATGAGTGCCATAGAAATTAAACTGGCTACAGTAACACTTTTAAGGTCACTTGTATATTCTTACCAAGACTACTGTTCAGTTCTGGTTACACCAACTAGAAAAGATGTGGTGGGGGAAAAGTTCACTTATGGAAAATGGAAATTATGTAAGGCATAGATAAGCATTCAAATGAAAACCACAAATATCGATAAGGAATAAAATAAATACAAATGCACATTGAAACAAGTATTCAAATAAATCCTCTAAGGATCAGAAAGGAGACTGGAGGTTCCCACTGTTTCCCATAGCACAAAACAAGCAAACACAACTCCATTTAAAAATGCCAAATCCAAAAGTGGTCAAAAGAACAGCCTTTAAGGAATGCATAATTCTGCCTGTGGAAGGGTGGGACAAGCAGCATGGCGTGGCGATGGGGAGAGAAGCACTCAGCCCCAGGGAAAGGAAAGCCCAACCTCTTCTCCCCCAAGTCCACAACCGCTGGGAACTGAAGAGTGGACACTCTACAGTAGCATTCCCCTTATATTACTGGCATACTGCCTAAAGACAGGTTTTTAACATATAAAATGTTAAACATGGATTTCCACATATTTCATGCCCATATGTTTCCATATGTATAGCATATGAAAATAAGTTAAATTCTAGAATTATGATTTTCATGAATTTTCTTACTCTTCTCATGCAGCTGGCACTCGAAACTGAAAAAGACAGGTTCATCTTTGGTTTAATTTAAATCTGGGTTTGTTACTGAGGGAGCATCAGTCATTCTAAATTAATTTTACACAGGTATTCCTTGCTTAAATGTAGAGACTGACTTTAACGTATCAGAAATGAGAAAAATTAGCATGCTTTTTATAAAAAGATATTTTTTGTCCTGAAAGGTTTGGCTCTGGTCTGTTACAAAAAGAAGAGTTTAATCAAATGAAACATTGCCTGGAAGAGATCTTCAAATTTCAAGGAAACCCTTCCTAGTCACAGTTAATATTCAGTAAGTATAAAGAATAAGTATATAATTTTTAGAATGTAATGTACAGTACTTCAAAAAGATTGACAAAACATTATCTGCAAAGGACTTCATATTAACATAATAATGAAACAGTTTTCAAGCCATTATGGAGAGACTGAGGTTTTATGATAGTATGTAATATGGCAATAAAAACCCATACGAAGCATGAAGAACAAAAACGTTAAAGGTCCCTGCTTTGAACAGCTATTCGTTTAAGAGTACAGCTGTGTTTAGGAATTACAGCTACTTGTCTCTGTCTGAAAATGATCGGGGCATTGGCACCATTTCCCTTCTCTCCTGGAATGACAACAAGAGACTTGGACAGAAAAGTCCGCAAGTCTTGTTGCTTTGTAATAAACAGCTCGGCTGCTACACTGGGATAAATAAGACAATGTGCTTTATGTCCAATTTGCAGAAAAATGTGCAAGCTTTGTCACCGTGGCAATGTTCGTACTTAATCCTGCTATCTGTTTGAAGACCCCAAAATTACCAGTGTACAGTAATGCTCCTTGTACCTATTTGAAGTCTTTGGTATCAGGCACCAGATACAGCTGGTAAAAATTAAGCCCATGTCCTCCTTGGAATCACATCAGCACACGCGTAATCTCCCAGCAAAACATAAAAGCAAGGTATCATTCTTCTCCTTTCGTAACCTCACGCCACCTTACAGCTGTTTGACAAATCACCCTCTCGGTGTGCTTTGCACCCGCCTGACTTGGGGACAGAGCCGCTATTCCACCCTGCCGAGCTGCGTCTTCTGCTGCGGGTTTCACTACTTTTGCTGCTACGCTGTGCTCTCCACTTTCTCCCTGCTGCCTCTCCTGCAGTACCACTCCTGCTCTCCCTCCCCCCACCTCCCATCATTTTCTGCTCAGTCTTCTGACACACTGCTGTGTCCTCCAGGGCCTCCCCAGTGCCTCCCACCCATTCCACGCACGCTGCCAGGTGGGATGAAGGGATGCTGTGCTGTCGCCAAGGCGCCTGGCTTGCTCTGCCACCTCTGCAGCAAGCTACTCACCCCACAGCCAGCAGCGAGTGGACGCTCAGCCGTGCTGTGGAGCGCTATTCCAGGCAAGCTCACCCCGGAGCACGCAGCCGAGGGGGGCAAGCTTGCCCCAGAGCACGTGGCCAAGGGGACACCTGCCAGCAGCCCCCACCTTACAGGACCAGTCTGATGGCCCAGTGCCATTGGAAGTCACCACTAACCTTGCGCAGCGCTTATCCTCCAGCCATGTGGCGGTGGTGGTTTATCCTCCGCCATTATACCAACATTACTAATTATGAGTTAATAAAAAATTGCAGACTTCTTTTTTTTCTGGATCTCTTGGATACAAAGTTACCATAACTCGAGAATTATACAAAATAACAAGCAAAATCAGGCAGCCCACTACAGCGGAACAGAAAATTCTGGCGATATTATTTCTCCATTTTAAGGCTTCTTCCCCTCAGACACCCAGAAGACATTTTTAAGAGCTGCAGCTGGTTAGCGAACTAGTGAGGTATCCTACCTCTGCTAACGAAGGCTACAGCTCTTCAGATACTGTGCATCAAACAGCATGAGCAAAATCCCTTCCCATCATTTCAAACGCGGCTTCTGAGACACCAAAGGAACCTCGCAAGGTTCTCCAGGTACCCACACCGATGTCCTAGATGGTGGTTAATAACCAGCTCCATCAGCTTTCCCTGAAGGCAGCACACTACTCTGCATACCCACAGCATTAGTGTTCCGAGATTGGTTTTAATTATGTAGCTGGAGTGAGAAAATGTCACTCTCCCAGAGGAAAAACTTGATCTTTCAAAATAATACAGATGCTGTCACTCTTCACAAGCTTAGTAGTTCAAGAAAACTATCACTGGGGCACAGAAATTCTTTATCTTTTTTATTTATCCACTAAGTAAAAATAGACTAAAGTATCACTGAAACAAACTGGAATAAGAAGGATCAATAGGCAGAAAAATAATGCCATGATCCTCTGTCTGACTTGATTAAAATTCTGACAGACATAATACAAATAAAAAATGATCCTCAGGAAAGGAATGTGAATTGAGGAAATAGAAAAAATACCAAAAAAGATCCAATTATAGCACCAATCGTGAAGAGAGAATTTTTCACAAGATCACCCAAAAGGCAAGTCTTCCTCTGGAAAAAATAACCCCAAGAGCTTTTAACCAGATATAAAGCAAACACAACATCATTTAAAGACAGGAACAACAATCTATGCAGGGTAAACTCCATGGGCCTTAGCTGTCACTACAGAAAGGTCAAGGCCAAAACTGACTCTACTATACTTGAAACCACAGTTCTGCAAAAAATTGGTAACCAAAGCTAAGGCTGCACTTAAACCACCACCTATTTTGGGGAGGGAAGGAGTAATCTATCCTCAAAACCTATCTTTTATTGTCTACATTGAACAATGTTGAGTAACTGTGTATTTCACCTCCTCCACAGGCATTCTTCTGCATTGCTGCCTCACTTGCTTATGAGAACACGCTTTCATTCCAAGGAAAAGTGCATAAATATATTACAGGTTTCCAAAGCTTGTGAGAATCAAAAGCAGTAAATTCTGTCAAATGCACTGAGTCCCCCTCTTCCCCCTTTTGAAGAATAATACTACTTTATTGTTCCATTAAGACATTCTTATACTAGACAGTAGAGATGGTAAAGAAAAAGGGTAAGGTACAACCTTGTTCCAGAAAGCTGTGAGAAAATAGCCTACTTCATGAAAATAATAAGACAACAACTATATGTTAAAATGTCAACAAACTGCAGAAAGCCTCCAGGCCCAGGAAAATTACTCCAATGCAAGTACACAAGTAATGGTGGGGAATAGCACAAATTGTTGTACCTGGTAAAAGCACAGCTAAACATATAAGCTAGAGAGAAAAGCACACAAAATAAACCATGTCACCTACAGAGTTGGATGCACTACACTGACTTATCAAAAAAGGCTTGAATGAAGAAACGTTTTGACCAACAGAACTCCATCTATTAACATCTATTATCTTCACCAAGCAGTAAAAATGCATGAAGTCTGGATAACTTCTGTGAATAGTTTCAGCACTGGGATCTGACAAAACGCTAAAATCCTGACATACAAACTTTTTGATAAAGTCATCCAACTGAATAAATATAGATACCAAAAACTTCCTGCTTTTTAATATTATTACTGGAGTCATTGCTCTCATAGTTATGAAGCATGGGCAGTTTTATATGCAAATGAAGTTATTTTACATCTTCACAGTGAAATACAATCAAGTTCTTAACAATGTAAGAGATAAAATCATTACTGCATTTTCATTTTATCTGCAGTAGAGATGCTATTTACAGTACTTGTTTTCTGCCATTCACCTGACTTTAACAAATTAAGCTAAAGATGTCAGTAAACAAGTGCTGAGATTCCAAAAGTTCATCCTCAATGTCAAAAGAAATATCTTGTTGAATGCAGCGTGCGTATAATTCTAATACATACAGTTCTAACAATGTCCTTGAAAGCGTATGGTATGAAAGATACCAAGTTCAGAGTTGTGCTGGCTCAATGTTCTGGCTCACAGTACAGTCATTGTGTATTTTTTTATTTTGAGGTAGTATCTCATGTTACCATACTTTGGGAAAAGCAAACAACATAGAAATTGTCATATCTCATAACATTAGTGGATTTACATAGCCTGTAAAATCAAATTAGGTTTATGTCAAGTAAATGCATGGTCTGTTCTATGCACAGAATTTCTCATACTTCTTTTTTTACTTCTGAAAGTATTATTTTAAAAATCACTAGCATATTTTAAACTGTATAGATTAAATAATGATTGATTATTAACAGGCCCTTGAAATTATTTCCATAAGTGCTAGTTTTGTTACATCAAAAGGGACCTGAGTAAAATTGAGTGATCATTTACAAAAACATGGTCAGAAATGTTAGAAGACAGTTTAAGTGTTTTTGGTGGCGTCTTTGCTATCCTTAGTCACCAAGGCAACGATCAATTTACAAATAGCATACGAAAAAATATTGTCCTATGCACAAACAGTTATGTGAGAGCCCGTCTGTATTTAAGTCATGGATTTTGATGAACATTTGTAATAAAAACATAGCTTTATCATGAAATGTCTCCAGGTAGCCAGTTTCGATGAAAGATTTATCATGTACCCACTGGCCTAGAAAATGGAAAATATTTTACAATAACTACTAGGCTTAGAGAATGGTTAGAGGCAGGAGAATGAGTTTTCCCCTATCTGCTTTCAGGCAAAGGACTTGGGTTCCCCAAAGACAAAATAACAGGAATGATAATGAAAATGTTTAGAGAGGACTCACACAAAGAATAAATGGGGAACTTTTAAAAGACCCCATGGAAAGCCTTAAATATAGAGCAAAATAAATTAGTATGTTTTTGTAGTAAACAAGAAATACTTCTTTTAGCTGTAAATCTAGCCAAGATGAGAAACAGCATGCTGAAAAGACTGGTGGAGAAAACAGACAAGGAAATGTACAGAAACACGGGACAATATGCTCCAGAGTCAGAAGAAAACCCCAGAAAGCAGTAAAACATGGGCTTTCTATCTGTCTACATCTGTGTATTTCTTGTTCTATTAAGTAAGCAGAGATGAAGTATTAAATAAGATTTCTAAAAGATCCCTGCGCGTGCCATTTGGCCCCAGGGCCAGAGCAGCGTCCCCAGCCTGTTTAATTTACCTGTCGGAAGGCAACGACAAGAGACAGCAGCGGAGCAGCCTACGGGACTGAGCCCTGCTCAGAGCAGAGGTCCCCAGGCTGCTGCCACAGGGGACCCATCAGCCCCGCTGCTGCCACGGCTGCTGCGTGGGCTGGCTGCTCTAACCACACACAGCAAGGCAAGGACCATTTCTTTGCATCTAGAAAGAGGACCCCAGTACTGAAACCCAGTAAAAGTTTGGCAAAAAGCTCAAATTGGGAAGCTCAACGGGTTGAACACGTACAAAGAGGTCATATATGATTTCCTATCTGTTCAACCAAAGGATGCGCCGGCAGTTGCTAACAAACACGAAGGGCAAAAGAATTAGGAACTTAGTGTGAGCTAAGTGGACTACTCATATTCAGGTAAGCATTGTTCTGAATACATAAATGTTTCATTCCGAAACAAGGTACCATACAGTTCCACTACATCACCTGAAAAACATTATGCAGCCACGTTAAATAAACAATTTCAGTAACAGACCCCTAATCCTATTAGACTGAACACAGTTCAATAAAATATTGTGTTAATGAAGCTCTAATCAAACAAGAGCCATGCAATTAGAAAAAACATCCTCACAACCGAACCTTTTAGAGGACAGCGTGCTACGAGCTGGCTTACCACTCTAGCAACAGGAGAGACATCAATGAGAAGACAATGGCAAAAACATTTCTATTTGTCAGGAAGTTTCCATCTCCCAACAATTTCCTCATCAGGATTTACACAGTAACCCAGTGCTTTGAGGGAGAAAATGCCGTTAACAACAATATGCCTACAGGCTATTTTCAGGCTCAGTGGAGTATCAAACAAGGTGAGGCCTATCAGATTAGGACTGAAAGATAATGAATGCACATTAGCCATTTTTCCAATTTCATTATCATGAAGATACAGTAAACAATTTCTTCATGCCTTCCCAAGACACTGGACCTGGAAGATGCCGTATCTGAAATAATGATGAAAATTCATCCTTCAGAAAAATGTAATTTAACACCTAAAATTATAAAATATCATATACAGGCCAGCTCAATACTGGAATAAATAGAAGTAAATTTACCGACTAGACAAGGGCTGAACCTGGCCTTCACGACTGCAGGATGATCACGCTAAACTCGGAGGTCACCACAGCAGCTATGAAACACCAGGCACTCTTTGAGCCATTCAGTACAGCCCCATCTTTATACACATCTAAAAAACTGGACTTACTGCAAATCATCCATTAGACTGGAATTTTGGATTAGGTTGTTCTAAGCAGCGTTGCAGGATTTTCCCGCTTCTGGCTCGCTCTGTCTCATTTTATCTCCAGCACGTATAGAGCTCAGAAGGCCACATGTGAAACTGCAGATTAAAGTTCAATTTTTGCTCCATGAACTGAAAGATTAAACAGTAGATTAACAGTAGATTAAAAGCGAGAACTGGAGAACGTATACCAAATATCTACAGAAAAACCTTCCAAGTAAGTTTGGGGATAAGGGAAGCAGCAGATGCCGTCTTGGTTTAACCATTTATAGAGAGACAGATGAAGCAGTTCAACGCACAGTAGGAACAAGAAATCATTACCGGCTTACAATATGTAAACTGTCAAATAAACAACAGGAAAAGTCTATATATGTCATTTAAAACACGTACAAAATACTCGCAAGAAGTGGTTTTATCATTTTCTCTGTACAGCAAAGATTTTTTTTTTCTTCAAACTACAGCCCTTAAGCCAAATCCATTTCAATACTGAAAAATCTTGAATTCACATGTAACTAACCACGTTATCATCGTCATCCTTTCCACTCCTTTATAAAGGAAGGGAGACCTCAAACACTGAAACTCCTGGTATCAGGTCTTCTCAACAAACAGCAGGGTAGGTGTGGGAAAAACACTTTTTATCACAAATGGCAAAAATTCTGTGAGCCCAAGATGTAACCGCCTGATCCTAGTAAAAAAATGAATATACTCAGTCAGAAGAGCTTCCTCCGTGAAGAAATCATACTTTATTCAAAATATATATTGCTTCTAAGGAATACAATTACACAAGTCTAAAGACAAATCAACTTCGTTTTTGCATCTTCACAAAGTATTATTATTTACCTGATGTGCATGGAGCTCCAGCACAACACCAAGTGAATCAATATTGATAACGTAATTATTTGAGAGGGTGCATATTTTAAGTGAAAAAACAATATTGCAAGTCCCCCACATTCTTTAGATACAGCTCATTTAACTGAACTATGACCAGGCCTTCTAACTTTTTTACAAGACTGATCAATAGTTTGTCAACATTCAAGTATCAGATTTTTTGAAGCAGAAACAAGACATTCAGTATTCAGTTAACTTCTTCTTGATAAGCTCTCTTCTTTGATTCATCCCTCAGAGATCCAGGAAAAGAAGAATGCAAAGACTACGTAAAAGGCTCAGCTTTAAAAGAAGAATTTCAGAAAACCAAAGAAAATATCCAGGTATTTGTTATAATATTACTTTTGAAACACCATATACCCACAGGGTAGAAAAAACTCCAGTGGCACTAATTGTTTAAGTAAGAAATACTGTTGTGCTAACAACATACTGTATACGACATATTGCATTCCAAAAGGTCACAGACAGTACTTTGCTAACTACTGGCATGATTCCACAACACTCACATACTATTTACTTAACCAAATGTTCATACACAAATACAATGAGCTGCATATTAATCCATCTTCCCTACCTGACACAAGGATTGCAGACCTGGGCTGTACCTCAGACTGTTTACACCAAACCCTGAAGGATAAGGGAGACCAGCATGATCAGATGGGAGGTGAGGTAACAGCAACACACAACAACACAGGAGCTTTCTGCTATTTTGTAACC
Organism: Aptenodytes patagonicus; assembly: GCF_965638725.1. NCBI lineage: Eukaryota > Metazoa > Chordata > Aves > Sphenisciformes > Spheniscidae > Aptenodytes > Aptenodytes patagonicus. The sequence goes on along the minus strand of NC_134953.1, from coordinate 56,890,021 downwards.
TCAGTTAAATCTGAGGTAAATCTGGGGATTTACACTTCAGTCAAATACCAGTGTAAATAGTTTTGCACTTACCAACGCTCTCCTGGGACTCTTTACCAAGCACAAACAGTGAACACCTCCGCTTTCCTCACTCAGACAAAATGTATTTTCTGGAGCCGTTTACTGGCTCTGCCACTGAATCTAATGAATCAGCAACATTACTTTATGTATTATTTGAAATTTTGGGGGACCGAGCAATGCAGTATTGATGAAAATCTATTATTTCCTGGAATCAACTATCAGGTTAAGTGATTTTAAAATATTACTGTTAAAAAAGTATGAAAAAACATCCAACTGAAATAATTATAAAAGAAATTATTGCCATGAATAGTTGGATTCAATAATTATTCTAGACTTGGATTATCTTAGAGAGTGCAAACAGAAACATATGCATTAGGAAGTCTGACCAATGACGAAAAGTTCAAAACAAAAATTCTGTTGAACTGCAGCAATATTTCATTGCAAGCATTAGGGTCCCAATTATAGCTTCAAAGGCTTGCTGCAGTTAAAAAGAAATTAGTATTATTGTCAGTAAACCATTAATTACTTTGTATCTCTAGTAGTTTCCTAAATGACTTGTAAATTACCATGTATTTTTAATTGCACTGTGAAAACTGCGTCACTATTGAGCGAAATATATGAGAGCTACAAAAGACACCTCTCCCAAACTGTATTTGTTATATACCATGCCTCAAGAACCATGAGTCAGGGATAGATTAAGAAGAGCACAATCAATAAAGGGGAATCTACCATAACACAATAAAAAGATTTCCCAACTTCAATTCCTTTTTTCCGATTCAGAAAGCTAGGAATTCTCCCTTGGCAAATAAGTTACTCGTAAGGAATGGGACACAGGAAAACTTGCTGGTTAATATGTGAGGGTTCCCAGCTTTGTTAAGAATCACTCATTCTTCTGACTTAAAATAGAAAATGTTTGCTTAACGTCTAGAGCACTTTTTAATGCAATCGGAGTGATGCTGGTTTTAATTGGGTTCATGAAACACAGTCAATCGATAAGATTCATCACTAACACTACATTAGCCAGAAGGTAAGAAAGGGGAAAACACTATTAAAACAAACTGTAAGAAGCAGTGAATCTTCACCTTTTGTCATTAAACCTTAAATCCTTAAAGCTGGACTTAGGATCCAGGAACTTTTTCTCATTGTGGTCAATAGAGTTGTTGTCAACAATGAAAACTCAATGCAAAAAAGCAAAAGTATAGTTTCAACAAAATAGACGGTGTTCCTTACTAGAGTAAGTTCAGAACATAAGGAAGGATCAAACAGATCTTTGTGGTGTACATTACTCTGATTAAGGCTGTTATCACATGCATCACAGAAAAGTCTCAAACTGATAAAGCAGCAGCGAAGTATTTATCTTTTTTTTCTTTAACCTTCCCTGTCAGCAGTTTACAATCATGAAAAAATGGATTTTTTTTTAACTTTTTTTTAACTTCCTAAATTCTTTTTTTGAGTAGCTCCTATAGTGCTTTTACAGCTACTTTCTATTGTAAGATTTGTGCATGATGAGATCTTATCAAGACAAACCCTCCTTTCATTTTCATCTATTTGTATTTGGTATCTGTAGTCTCTGCAGACTCTAAATTCAGGAAGACAGATGAAGTCCACAGATCAAAAATCACAATATCCAGGGCAAAGAACCGCAGAGGGAAAAACTTTCAGCTGTGTGAATACTGCCAGTAGATATCAGATCATTACACACAATACATGAGCCTGCAGTAAGTCCTTATAGGATCCATTCATCAAATCCAAACCGGGCTCAGCTCAGTGCTCAGGAAGCGTACTCCAGGTACGGCTGGGGAGCGCCACAGGAAATGCAAACAGGTCAGATATGGGCAAAGAAGACTTAAGCAGACTAGTTCATGTGCAATTAGGCTTCCGTTCCTAATGAGATTACCAAATCAGCAATCTAACTCATCCTACTCCCTCCTGTGACTGCCATGGAGATGTAACCTAAACCTCAAAACGATTATCTATTTCTACAAACACACAGCCTAAAGGCGTCAGCCCCGGGGAAACCCAACCCTTCAGATTCTGAGCTCGACACGGGACCTGCATTTTGAGGCAGCAAAGTATTTCCGAATTTGAGCCCGTATGTATGAATGTGTTTTCTACAAGTTGTATAACTAAAAAGAATGGGTAGATTTTTTCCTTAAAAATCCTCGTTTGCATTAAATAGCCCAAGAGCCACGGCAGACAAAGTGCACATGAAGGTACACCGTTTAGCAGGTGAGCGCACCGGCCGGCACGCACAGAGCTCCAGCAAGGAAGGCCGGTGGAAGCGATGCGTTTTCCTTCTGAACAAAACGCCACTGGCAACATCTTTAGACCCAATAACTTAGTGAGCAGGTACTATTAAAAAAAAAAAAAAAACAAAAAACCCAAAGGAAAAAAAAAAACGGAGCACAGCCGAGCACAGTGGCAGCGCAGAAAAGGCCTTCATCCAGCCCGTCCCGCCATGGCCCTTTCCCCACCAGACCCCACAGAGAGCCGGTAAGACATCATCACTTCACAGTGAAGCCGAAGCCGAGGAGCGGTGCAGCAGCGGCCCCTCTCCGTACAGCAGCGGGCAGGCCCAGCCCCGAGGGGGACCCCGAGAGGGACCCCGCGCCGGCGCCCGGCCGCTGCCGCACGCACGGGCCCGCTGCCCGGGCTCGCACTCGGCCACCCCCCGCAGCCCGAGGTGAATCTCCCGTCCGCTCCGGACCGGGGGAGGCGGCAAGCCCTCCTCCATCCAGCCCAGCCCGGGCGCGACCCGAGGACTAAGCCCAGCTCCGGCGCCGCGGGGCCGACCTAGGCACCGGCCCCCCCGCGCCGCCTAAGGCGGCCCCCGCCGGGCCCCGCCCCGGGTCCCAGCCTGGCTCTTCCGGGTCGGGCGCTCCGGGTCCGCCTCACGCCGCGGCTAGGGGGGTGGCAGCAGCGCTAGGGTGCGGCCCCCCAACGGTGGCGCAGCCATGCCGGTGGCGGGCGAGCGGAGCGCGGCACGGAGGGAGGCCATGGGGCGGCGGCTGGCGCGGTTCGCGGCGCTCAGAGGTGGGGCGGCCCCACGCGGAACGGGACGGGTGGGGAGGCGGCGCGGGCCCGGCCCACCCGAGCCGAGCCGCGTTCGCCGTGGGGCTGTGGAGCGCTCGCCCTGCGGCCGGCCCGCGGGGGTCTTGTGGGTCGGGTGTGCCTTGTCAGACCCCAGGGCGCCTGGGGCTTTGGCGCGGCGCTCCGGAGGGGTCGGGTGTGCCTGCCCGCTCACCCCCCCGGTGCGCCTGACGCGGATGCCGCTCTGCCGACAGGGAAGGCCGCCCGCCCCGGCGAGTTCTGGGACGTCGTGGCGGTGACGGCCGCCGACGCGGAGCAGGCGCTCGCCTACCGACAGCAGCTGGCTGAGAAGCTGAGCAGAAAGGAACTGCCGCTGGGGGCGCGGTACCATGTTTTTGTGGATCCACCTGGACCGAAAATCGGTGGGCACCCGTTGTAGGCTTTCCCCTTGCTCTCGCAGGAACGAGCCCGCGTCAGCTCTGCAGGCAGCTGGTTTGGCTTCAGAGGGACAGAAGGGGCTCCGTGACGCTGGCCAGGCCTCTCCTGTCCGGCCGACCGAGGGCTGCCCTGACTTGGGTTCCTGCTCGAGGTCAAGCAGGGTTTGATGTAGATCTAAAAAGAAGGAAGAGTCGCGGCGTGCGGTGAGAGTCCAGCACCTCACAGGCACATGTGCTGGACACGGACGTGGAGCGGGTCGCAGTGTGCGCAGCGTGTCCTGCCTGCACGGCGAGTGCTGGCGTAGCAGCAGCGGGGGTACTGGCACACCCCACGGGGAGCAGGTGCAGCACCTCGTGGTGTTATTGTACGAGTTACACTCGCTTGATATACTATATGTTCATTTAATACATTTATACTCGTAATACACTTATATAATGATGCTCATTTTTGGTCAGGTGGAAGTAGGCTTTGTGCTTATGTGCTATGCCAGCTGTCTCCTGCAATGAAAGGGCTCCAAAATGCTGCTAAAGTCTGAAGTATTAATTAAACCACAAGTGTTGGTTCTAATGCCATTAAATAGTGTGTAGTTTGGATTCAGTTGTGCAACTGCTAGCATCATGGGTTGGCTGCTTTTTCGGACTTAATGTAAGTTAATTTTGGCCTTTACACTTAGCCTTGTACTACCTGGGACTCCACCGTGATGGTTTTGAACGAGTGCATGCTGGTGATGCTATATGGCTCTTCTGGCTGTATCGTATGGAATACAGACCAACACTAACTCATGGTTTTTTATAAATTCATACTTCTTACCTTAACCTGATTGTTTAAATTTAAATACTTTGAATATGTTTTAATATATTACCCAACACACAGCAAAAACCTAGAAGAAAATAGTCTGGCTGTCCACAATATCATCCTATAATTCTTAATACCTGTTCGCTTTGATGTAGAAAGTAACTAATCTCAGTAGTCTTGTCTGCAGTGTAGAATAATAGGCAGAGATTAATTTTGAGAAATCTGGCAATTATAAGTTGTAGGAGCACATGAAAATATCCCAAACCATTTCCTCGTATCCCAAACATTTTTCCTCATTTCCATATTGTAAATGTCAAAAGTACTTTTGAACATGTGCTTCAAGGCAGTAGTGAAATTTTGTGTGACTTGTTTCCTACTGGAGCCAGTTTTCATGGTTACGTCATGGCCTGATGAAATGGTGAAATGCTTCAAATGCTGGGGCTGTTCAGAGAATGACTGGGAAGGGAAAACATGGTATTTTCCCAAGAGCTGTCTACTCAAGATGTCCTCCCCTCTGAGTGCACAAGGCTTCCAAAGTGACTGTCCATCATCTTCTTTGCGTGATTTTATCAACTACGATACAGTGGAAACACTGTTCGGTCAGAACTGGTTTAGGAAATTTCAGATAGGTATCTGTGCATCCATTGACACTCGGTTTGATTAAAAGAACCTCTCTGCAGTCATAAGGACTTTTTTAAAAATAAATGACACGTTTTCTGCAGCAGAAGGCAGCATTTGAAACATGTTTCCTGATCACCCTGCCACAGCACCAGGTCCCAGTATGCTTCACATGTCAATGCAGACATTATTGGTGCTCTTTTCAGCAGATACTGAAATATTTTTCTTTAGGAAATGGTGGGTCAACCCTTCATGTTCTTCAATGCTTGGAAGATCTATATGGTGATAAATGGACTTCTTTTATTGTGCTGCTAATTCATTCTGGTACATTCTATTTTACATTTCACACTCTAAAGTTGTACCCCTTTTTTTTTTTTCCCCTAATAATAATATGATGGCAGAGTCAGAGTTCTGAAATACAGTTCCCTCAGAAAAGGAATTCCAAATGTATCTGATCTGATCATTTGAATTTAAATTGATACTGAGGAAATATTACTGTCACTTAAGCATTTCTTCTCGGCACTTAAGTTGTTCAGTCAAACAGTGGAGAAAGCAGTGTAATTCAGAGTATCTGAATTAAGCTCTTGCCTTGAAATACCCATTGAAGGAGCATGGCCCTCTCTGTAGGGGACCTAGAGGTCCTCATAACTACAGGCAGACTGAATACTTGCCGCCTTATCCAATTAGTCAGAACACTTCCAAAAGGTGCACCGGTTTTGCAGAGAAGAAAGAAACCAGGTAATAACAAGTCACCTGACCAAACCACTGCTTGTTTGACTTATCTCTGACTTAAAATTCCCAGTCGGGGTGCAGGGGTCCTCCTTTTTTTCAAGCGAAAAGCAGGCATCATTTGCTTTCTTCGCTTTAGTTATAGACAAGTGGTCCATACTCCAGCTCTGAAGCAAGCTAAAGGTAGTGAAACCAACCACAATTTTAGTATAAGCTATTTAAGGCATGCTAAATTTTGGACAGATCTGCTTTGAGAAATGTTTGAAGAAGAAAGATTGATGACTTTTTTGCATCTGTCATTTTTTGAGGAATACTTAGTGTATGACCAAGCCGGGGGAGGGGGGCACGGTTTATACCTTTGTGTATATGTAAAATAGCTGTACAGGTTTAGTTTTTGCTGACTTATATACAGTGTCTCTGTATAATTAAAAATGTCTTTTTCTTCAAGGTGGTTACAGTCGACGTTTACCAAATGCAGGTGCACTGGGAAAGATTTTCACAGCTTTGCCTTTTGGTGATCCCATTTACCAGATGTTGGAACTGAAGCTTGCCATGTACATTGATTTCCCCAGTCACATGAAACCAGGAATTCTCATTACATGTTCGGACGACATAGAACTTTACAGCACTGGAGTTGAAGAAACCATCACATTTGATAAACCTGGATTTACCGCATTAGCTCACCCTTCAGATTTGACAGTTGGGACCACTCACGGAGTGTTTGTTTTAGATCCATCCAGTTTTTCAGGAAAAGGAGAACTTGAATACACATCTTGCCGTCATTTCCTGCACAAGCCCGATATTGAGACGATGCGCCAGTGTGGCGCAGTATGCGTAAGAGGGAATTGTTCTCAGCTAAGTTCCTCTGGAGACGACAGCGACTCAGAAATGGACTCAGGGTGTGTGTATACAGACAGTATATTTTACATGGATCATAGCATTGCAAAACAATTACTGACATTTTATAAGCAGATGGGCACGCTTTGCTGTGAAATAGATGCATATGGTGACTTCCTTCAGGCCCTGGGACCTGGAGCCACTCAAGATTACACAAAAAATACCAGTAACGTCACGAAAGAGGAATCACAGTTAGTAGAAGTACGGCAGAAGCTATACTCTCTTCTGAAAGGAACTACGCTTAATGTTATAGTCTTAAACAACTCTAAGTTCTATCACATTGGAACTATGCAAGAGTATTTGTTTCATTTTACATCTGATAGCAAACTGAAATTTGAGCTCGACTTACTGTCTGTGGCTTTTAGCATCTTTTCTGACAAAGCTGAGACCTTGGATCAGTCAGCAAGTATCATTCAAAGCATACTTGAGCCTGGATGTTTTATAGGACCTGGATCCGTTATTGAATACTCTAGAATTGGACCTGAAGTCTCAGTAGGGAAGAACAGCATTATTAGCGGATCGTACATAAATTTGAAAGTAGACATACCTTCAAACTGTTTTCTGAGTTCATTAAGTATAAAAATTAACGATCGAGTAAAGTATGTAAGTATGGTGTTTAGTGTAGAAGATGACTTGAAAAAGAGTGTGAAATTGTTGTCAGATATACATTCACTCCAGTTTGTTGGAGTCAGCTTACTGGTATGTTTGGACCTCTGGGGTGTAAAGATTTCAGACCAGCTCTTCTCCAGTGAGAACACAGGTTTGGGGTTGTGGACTGCTAGGATTTTTCCTGTTTGTTCTACTTTAAGTGAATCAGTTAGAACGTCATTAAAAATGTTAAATTCTGTGCAGCACATGTCAGCTTTTAAATTGAATGGCTTTAAGCTCTTGTCTGTTGAAGAAATGCTCACCTACAAAGATGTAGAAGACATGTTGAAGTTTAGGAAGCAAATTTATGATGAAATCTGTCTACAAAGACAAAAAGAGAAGTCTGATTTGTAGAAGGAACGGTTCTTGAACAAATTTCCTGTTTTCATTTGTGGATGATTGATTACTTCCCAGCTTGTAAAAATCATAAGGAAAAAAAGTACACAGATCTTTTCTCTGATTCCATTGAAGTAGAAATAATGAAATTGTATTAATGACGTTGATGTAGCATAACATTAATAATGCAACAAATGCAGATAAACTATTCTTTTGATGAAAGAAGTAATGAAATATTTCAGATCTCTGAAAACACTAATTGGTGAATTTTCTTGGGGTGCATGTTATTATGTTTTGTAGTCTTTTGTCAATAAGAATATGATACAGAACAAATTAATTAGAAATTTGACTGAAAACTGCTTTAAAAGTTTTTCAAAGTAGAACGTTCGCTCCAGCAACATGGCATGATATAGCAATAACTTATGTTTCTCTCTTTTCATGCTGCCTTTTTGCAGTAGTGTTTCAAATAGGTAGAGATAAATTTATTAAAAGTACTTTTTAAATCAGGACATCTTGTCTTAAGATTTAATCTTTTTTTTTCATTTTGTAATTTTTTATACTTTCTTGTTTTTCATCCGAGGAAAAAGATTTGCATGAGAGATCATTCTTTCCCTTGTGACTAATAATATTGGGGTCAAAACCTGGTATCAAGACATACTGATTTATTTTTTTTTTACTGTTAGTCATTTGGAAGCTGGTAGTTTGATTGGGCAGCTACCAACTTTTTGTTATCCACAGATGGACTGATATGTGCCACATGAAAACCTACATTTCATATTTCTCTAAACTGAACTGTCAGAGTCCCTGGAGTGATGCTTAATGCTCATGCAGACCAGCGGAGTAAACAACAACAGAGAGGTTAACTATTGTGAGTGGTACCACGATGCACATCTTCAGAGAAACACACAATATCTAGTGTCTCTTCCCCTTCTCCACCTTTTACTAATAAAGATGTCCTTTTGTTTCTAGTTTAGGTGCCAAAGGTCCAGCTCCAAATAGGTAAGTTGCTTTTTAAACTTTCTGTTCAGGCCTGATCAAAAAGGAAAGTGCCTTTTTTTTTGTGTACAACTTTAAATGTACTTTTCTCTGTTCCCTCTTCCCTGCCCCTCTTTTTTAAAAATCTAGGAAGTGTCATGCTAGGTCATGCCAGTGTTCCATCTAGCCCAGTATTATGTCTTAGGCTGTGGCACCACAAAGATGCTGTGCAGGGAGAGCATGCAAGCCTATCCAGTTCTGTGATCCTCTGTTTTCAACAGCTCATTACATAAACAATCGGTATATACTTTAGTACTACAAGGTGGAAAAAAGCTTGTTCACACTAAGTTTATATTCAGATACCTCAAATAATTTATTTTTAATTTTGCTTCTGTAATGACTGCATTTTTAATTTTTCCATGTCATGCTACTTTTAAGAATGTGCTGTGTATTATATCAATGTAATTTGACTGCAAACACAATGCATCTTTTTCTTTTGACTTTACCAATGGGTTTTCATGTTCTGTTTAATGTTTCATTATAGCAGTTTATCTCCCTACTGACTGAATTCCCTAATAGCATCTTTCTTATGCCACCTACAAGATAGTAGTGTAATATCTCATGAATATTACCCAAGCTGGTTTAACCTTCACCAAGTTTCTTCCTCATTGATAAAGAAACCTTTCAAGAGACATAGTATTTTTCCTGAGCATCTCTTCTGAGCAAGAAGAAATACAAAGGAGCGAGACATGGAGGTTTGGAATTGCTGAGGTTGACTTCAAAGGGATAAGGAGAATTTCTGAGCAAACAGAGGTTTTAAAAGTCCATATAAAATACTAGTTTAACAATGGAAAGAGCAGTAGATTTGAGAACATTAAGGTCCAAGACAAATGCATAAAATCACAAAGTAAAAATAGTCATAGAACATGGAGCATGAAATTGTGGTTTGTGTATCATCCTATTTGCATAATCTATTCATCTATTGTTAGAGTATACAAAATGTTTTGGGAAAAGCAAATGTTTGATATAGACTTTGGATCTTCAATTGGAGATCAAACTTTGTTCTGAAAACACTTCCCTGATGATTGCTTTACTGCTAGACAAGCTTTCTGCATGTTTAGTAACAGTAAAATGAAGCTGCGTTCTTTTAACGTGATTATTCACTTTAACTGTTACAATTGCATTTATTCTAAATTCCCTAAGTACCATGTATTGATTTCATTACTGAAAGCAATCTGGATATAAATAGAAAATAGATTTGCTTCTGACACGTAAGGAACAGGAAAAAAGAAGGAGGAAAAGCATACTGACTAAATGGCTTTTGGAAAGTGTTGGGGTAGACTTGATCAAATCGCAGCTGCTATGGTCTTGGAAGCAGTGTTCTTCCAAGAAAAAAAAACAAACCAGGAGTGGAATCCTGGTCGTAGTGTTAGACTACCGTGCTTGGCATCAGGGTCAACAGGCTGCCTCAGGCTCTGTCAGTCCACCAAGTGCACGAGGAGGGGTAAGAGGTACTTCTTAGAGTATTTCTCTCAGATTTTTTTTCCTGGCATGCTGCTGTCCTGCTCTGGACTGCTCGAATGTGCTGGCCCAGCTGCAACCAGGATGGGTAAGAAATAACTACTCACACCCCTGCAGAAAGTAGTATCCTCTGGGATGTGCTATTCATTACTGTCATTCCTTAACCTAGCCTCTGCGTCAGAATGATCCAAGTTACTATGAAACAGTAGGTGTTAACACAAAAATTCTGTCATTCTGACATGCTGTGTTGGAGAGTGAACGTGTCGATTTGACAGGGCGGTAATCTCCACTGGTAATCCCTTAACCTCGACAGCCTGCAGGTCTGAGCGTAAACCCAGGCTCACACTCTTGTGGTAAGTGGTGTGAGCCTGGCGGGTGCTCGTTAGGGTCCACAAAGAAGCCCGACACCTGCAAACAGTGAACACTCATAAAAACCCCAGATTACGCAATTCACAGATAACTGCTGGAAAGCTCAGTTGTATCTTTCTCAGAGGGCAGTAACACTTTCACTGTGCTTAGTCCTGCTGTCAAGGATCTAAATGAGGAAAACTTCTGTAAAGATTTGCTGAAAGTATTCTTTGGCCATGGCCCCAGAGAGCGTGGCTGTACTACAGGCAGTGTACAAAAGAGCTGGATGTCGGCATACCTCAAAACATGAAATTTTTTTGGTTCATGATCTTATCTCCTGCTGTGCAGTTTGTAGAGCGCAGCCCCATGAAGCTATTAAAACAAATGGTGTCCGCGTTTAAACACACCAAATGTGCGGTCAGATGCTGCTTCATTTATAGCTCTTAAAATATGTGACTGAGTTGAATAGCTTGTGGCTAAACACTTCAGTTAGGAGCTAGAAATATTTTCTTAACCTTTGAATAAAGGCCTAAGATACCTTTTTTTGCAAACCTGTGAAGCATGTAATGTCCAGTCTCATTTCACAGTTCTTAGCAGCATGTCAATGAATTGCCCTGTTAAGAAATAAAACATTTAGATTTTGAGGTAAAGAACTTAACAAAAAAAAATCTGTTGTAGTGGAATAAGTGTAGATTTGATTTACTAGGTAAGACACATTAGACTGCTTTAAGTCTTTATGCCACTCCATGCTTTCCTTTTACACTAAATATTTTTGTCTCAAATTTTAGCGCATTTTGGTCAATATTAGCCATAGGTAATGTCAGCAGGCTTAATGAATTTATTCCACAGGTATTGAAATACCTGGATTTGTAATATTTTTCATTTTTAAACTACAATCAAGTTTAATGTAATATTTTATTAAAAACATTAAAAATTATATTTTATTAAAAACACTAAAAATTATCTTTTATTTAATACAGAGCTCTATTAATTATTTTCCTATATGTTCTTATATCATATAGGGTTATGTGTGTGCATGTTCACACATTCTGAAAATTCATTCTTGGACTCCACACTTAGGAATAAACACTTCTATATAAAAGCTTCCACTAACTTCTACTGAGCCACAGGAAGCGCATGTTTGCCCATTAAATTTCTAATGCATCCATAATCCTTTGTGGTCTTTCTTACTATCAATAAAATTGTCATTGTGAAGTATGAGATTAGAAAGTTTATGGAAATGTTAAGAGAAAATGGACCATGCCATAGAGAATGTTAGTGCATGAAGGCTGATAATGGTATTGGCAATCCAGGCATCAATCTGTCAAGGGCTGGTGGAATTTAAAAATTAAAATACGCATCCATTGCACTTTGATGAATTGTTGAAAGGATTTGGTAGACATGAGGCATATTGTTCTGCAGGCTTTTTTGTGAGTTTTAAATGCTGAAACGTGGCTTTACCCTGCCAAGCTACAGAAAGTAGCTAGTTTTGTTGATTTTCCTGTATCAGCTTCAGAATAAAATCTGAAAACCTGAAATGCATACCCTATTTGATTGAAGTCACTAGGAGTTTTGCTTTTGATTTAAGCAGGGGTCAGGATTTTGCCCCTGGCAAGCACATTGGTGGACCAAAGGTTTCTGGAGTCCACCAGGGATAAGAATCTCTGAAGTGAAGGAGAACAAGAGCTGCAGATCTCTCGTTGAGTATCCTGACAGCGAGTGTTACAGCCCTGCATACACCTGCCAAACCTTCGCTAATCTACTGCGCCTTGCTGTGCAGCTTCTTGAGTTCTGTGGGGTGTGGGCATTGGGTGAGCAGGGGATCAGTAGGCAAAGAAAGCCCTGGAGCTGCAGAGCACAGAAGTAGTTGCAAGGAGAACAGTCTCTAGCGGATGTAATGTCATTTTTGAGTTAACATGATATTTCTGTCAAAAGAAGGAGAGAGAGAGAGAGGAGATGACCGATAACTGAGTATTTGTATGTATCCCTAATGACACATTTGAAAAATAATGTCTTTAGGCATGAGATAACTCTTTGGTGTATGTCTTGCAGCTATTTATGAAGTGTGCATTTTTTAGCTATAACAAATTCCAGTCCTTACAACAAGGGCTATCTTGTAGTGTAGTGTAAATTAATAAGATTTAATCAAATCTTATTAAAATCAAAAGGACTTCAGGCTCGACACTTCCTGACTATAATAATCTAAGTTTGATGTGCACAATATGTGTAAGTATTTTATTCGTATTGCATTTTACAAACTTTAGCTAATCTTTCTTTTTCACAATCTGCGGTTAAGGTAGATGACAACAATTTTCTTACGCAATCACCTGGGATAAACTTGTCCCAAGGAAATTGAGAGACCTGTGCAAGGCCCCACAGTAAAATTTAACAGCAAGATAATAGCAATTATGGGGTTGCTGGTTTCTAGTATCAGACTCTGAAAACAAGACCATCATGGCATCCTGGCCCATGATTTTCCTCCAGTCTGAGTAATAAAGGATGCAACGCTGAAGGTAGGACCTTCTAAGAACAGGAGGCATCTACTGAAATTTGGAGTTTGATTTTGATTAAGGCTTATTGAGTTTCCTAGATGGATGCAGTTTTTGTACGGGCCTCTAGATCATTGCCTGGCTCCATCTATCCTGAAATGCAACTCAGGCTGGTACAGTCTCAAATAAAACCAAGATGAGTGTTTAATGGTTTTATTCATGTCAGCTTTCTTCATTTAATTAGTTTTGCTCTGCAGTGCAATAATAGGGCTCATAATGAACATCATCTTAATGATTTCCCTGAATGCTTTGAAAGCATGCTATAATGAACAGAGATTTAGCCATACTGTATATATTACACTATGAAATTTGAGAGAGGAAGATTATTTCAGTAACCTTTTAGGCAGGAAATTGAAATCTGAGAAATTGGGCACTTAAAAAAGAACACAAGGGAAGGCAGCTGAAATAAAAATGAGCAGCTGAAAGGTACCTGTGCCAGAAGGATTTGGGGAACTGACAAAAGAAAGTAAGCTCCAACAATCATTTGGATCTGTGTAGAAATGTTCTTGACTTGGACAGGGAGTTTGTCTGTACTGGAGCTCAGCGGTTCCAGCCTCTTCTCGTTCCTAAATCTCTGATGCAACAGCTTCATTTTCTCCTCTCTGCACATGTGGAAGATTAATCCCTGTGCAAATGCCACTGTAGTATTGTGAGAACAAAAATAGCAGTACTATTCTTCTGTACACTTCTTTTAATCCACTGCCACAGAGAAGCCATTGTAAACACCTGTTTCATTACATGGGCTACAGAGTTCCTTGTACTTTATTTTCATAAAAATGCTTTTTCTTTTACCATCCTTTTCATTTTCTGTGACACATCTGAATGTCACCAGAATGACATTGAAATGTATAGGAGCAACTTACAGCCTCTCGAAGTAAATGATAGATATGGATATGTTCTAATTAATTTGAAATAAAGATCATTTCAAAAGACTTAATCCTGTAAAGGCTCATGGTGAAGGACATTTAAAACCAGAAATGGGAAAAGAATTTTTCACGTTTCTCTTGTAAGATTGGACATGACAGCTGCACATTCCAAACATAAAATGGCAATAAAAAAATTAATCAAATTTGTACAGCTCAGTATTCTGTAAACATCACATGTGAAGACTTTACTCACTGAAAAACATTGCTCTTGACAGTTTAGTGCTACTTGTATAGTTGATAATTAGAACTGGCCTAACACAGTAGTCAGTTTCTTCTCTGTTTGCAAACGGTCTGCAAACAGGCTCTGCGATTATTATTAGTTTTTGTCTTTTTTTTTCCCCCTAGTTTCAATTATTCTGCAACTGCTCCACATAGTCTATGATGTGAATGCCTCAAGAATTCACCTGAAAGTTGCTTTCATGGTGAACAAAGCTGTTGCATTGACTTCGCTGCCTGACTGGATTACCATCCTGTGCTGTAGTTTCCAGTGGTCTTCCCTGAGTGTCCATATGAATGAATCTTCACCCACACAAATGTTTGCAAAGAGTGAATAAAAACATGGTATAGAAACTGATGACTTCTTTTTCGATGTATTTCCATAAAGTAGATGGTACTAGAATATAAATAGTATGCAAGGCATTTACTTCTTTTAAAGCAAGTACTTTTATCTCTATCTTGTCACGGAAATGTAATGCTCTTACTTCATAAAGCTGTTGTATTAAAATGCATTTTCTGTGCAGAAGTGAACAGAACATTTCTTCGGCTTTGGAGTCTGTCCTGGTTCTGTTTCTGTCATAGTTTGCTTGGTCTGGATGGAAGAAAAGTCTTGTTCTTCAGGCCACAAGGAGTGCCAAAACTTATTTTGTCAATTCCAGATTTTTTTCCTGGCATTTCACTCCCCGCTGTGAGTCATCACCCCTCAGCTCACCTCTGCTGGAGTGTCCCACTTCTTCAAGCGATTTTCCACTAAGCTTGTAACTGCCCTTAGAGCTGCTGGATCCCACCTCTGGCTACAGTCACAGTATGGGAGCCTCACCTCTCCTTCCATCACAGGGCCTCACCTCACAGTGCCACACCTCTCCTCCTGTCACTGCGCCCCGCCTCACCGCTCGGCACCTCTCCTCCTGTCGCTGTGCCTCATTGCACTGCACCTTGCCTCACACCATCTCAGCGCATCTCTTCTCGCCTCACTGTGTCTCACAAGGCCTCTCCTCACCTCACCTTGTCTCACCACTCCTCGCCTCACTGCTCTGTGGCTTGCCTCATATCATCCCACCATGTATCTCGCCTCGCTGCTCTGCCCCGCCTCGCCTCCGCTCACAGTGCCTCTCCTCAGCTTACAGCACCTGGCCTCAGTGCTTTTGTGCCTCGTCTCAGCACGCCTCACCTCGCCACTCTTCACATCACCTTTAGGCTCCTTCCTTTGCCTCGCATCACCTTGCCTCTCCTTTAGCTGCGGTTGAAAGCCTTTTCCCTCCTTTCCTCCCTGCAGGCAGCGCCACATCAGCTGAGGGAGTGGGACAGAGGCGCTGCCCATGGCACGTGGAGCTGGCGCTGCCCATGGCACGTGGGGCTGGCACAGCCACACTTGGGATTTCTCCCAGAGACAGTGGGAGCTGCGGCACCAAAGCCAGCCAGAAAAGGGGGGCTCCTGAGCCAAGGAGCTATCACAGGCCTGTTTCAGGACATCCTGTGATTTTTACCTAAACTGACAAACTTCCAGTTTGGATTGTACCGTGCATCCAAGCCCCAAAGTGACAGCAGGCTGAAGCCAAGCCCTTCTGAAGCCCTAATATGCATGGAGCAGCTGAGTCACTGCCATGGCGAGTCCCCCACCACAGTCAGGGTACCGTCAGCTCCTCCGCAGTACCCTGCCTCTCCCTTCAGCTAGCCCAGGCTGGGCGGGTAGCGTTGGTATCAGCCTTAGCTGCTCCATGGGGATAAGCCTGGTGAGGGCTGAGAAGCATGCAGAAATCAAGCCACAAGGTCCATCCTGGCATGTTCAGGGACTTGGAGGGGAGAAGGTTACATTTTTACAGCCTTGACTGTAAGGGTTTCTTTTGTAAATCTCAAGACTTTTACAAAAAAGGACTTTATTATTTACTGTTTTTATTATCACTCCAGTGAAAACTGAAGTGCTTTTACCCAGACCATGGAATAATAGAATTATAGAGTGGTTTGGGTTGGAAGGGACCTTAAAGATCATCTAGTTCCAACCCCCCTGCCATGGGCAGGGACACCTTCCACTAGACCAGGTTGCTCAAAGCCCCATCCAACCTGGCCTTGAACTTCCAGGGATGGGGCATCCACAACTTCTCTGGGCAACCTATTCCAGTGCCTCACCATCCTCATAGTGAAGAATTTCTTCCTTATATCTAATCTAAATCCACCCTCTTTCAGTTTAAAGCCATTACCCTTTGTCCTGTCACTACATGCCCTTGTAAAAAGTCCCTCTCCAGCTTTCTGAAGTAGGCCCCTTCAGCTACTGGAAGGCTGCTGTAAGGTCTCCCCAGAGCCTTCTCTTCTGCAGGCTGAACAACCCCAGCCCTCTCAGCCTGTCTTCACAGGAGATGTGCTCCAGCCCTCTGATCATCTTCATGGCCCTCCTCTGGACTCGCTCCAACAGGTCCATGTCCTTCTTATGTTCGGGGCCCCAGAGCTGAATGCAGCACTCCAGGTGGGGTCTCATGAGAGCAGAGTAGAGGGGCAGAATCACCTCCCTCGACCTACTGGTCACGCTTCTTTTGATGCAGCCCAGGATACGGTTGGCTTTCTGGGCTGCAAGCGCACATTGCTGGCTCATGTTGAGCTTTTCATCAACCAATGCCCCCAAGTCCTTCTCCTCAGGGCTGTTCTCAATCCATTCTCCGCCCAGCCTGTATTTGTGCTTGGGATTGCCCTGACCCATGTGCAGGACTTTGCACTTGGCCTTGTTGAACTTCATGAGGTTCGCAGGGGCCACCTCTCAAGCCTGTCAAGGTCCCTCTGAATGGCATCCCTTCCCTCCAGCATGTTGACTGCACCACACAGCTTGGTGTTGTCGGCAAACTTGCTGAGGGTGCACTCAATCCCACTGTCCATGTCGCCAACAAAGATGTTACACAGCGCCGGTCCTAATACTGACCCCTGAGAAACACCACTCATCACTGGTCTCCACTTCGACATCGAGCTGTTGACTGCAACTCTTCGAGTGCGACCATCCAGCCAATTCCTTACCCACCAAGTGGTCCATCCGTCAAATCCATGTCTCTCCAATTTAGAGACAAGGATGTTGTGCGGGACAGTGTCAAATGCTTTGCACAAATCCAGGTAGATGACGTCAGTTGCTCTTCCCTTATCCACCAACACTGTGACCCCACCATAGAAGGTCACCAAATTTGTCAGGCACGATTTGCCCTTAGTGAAGCCATGTTGGCTGTCACCAGTCACCTCCTTATTTTCCATGTGCCTTAGCATAGTTTCTAGGAGGATCTGCTCCATGATCTTGCCAGGCACAGAGGTGAGACTGATTGGCCTGTAGTTTCCCAGGTCTTCCTTTTTTCCCTTTTTAAAAATGGGGGTTATGTTTCCCCTTTTCCAGTCAGTGGGAACTTCAGCGGACTGCCACGATTTCTCAAATATGATGGATAGTGGCTTGGCAACTTCATCCACCAGTTCCCTCAGGACCCACAGATAGATCTCATCAGGTCCCATGGACTTGTGTACCTTCAGGTTCCTTAGATGGTCTCAAACCTGATCTTCTCCTACAGTGGGCAGTTCTTCATTCTCCCAGTCTCTGCTTTTGCCTTCTGTGACTTGGGCAGTGTGGCTAGAGCACTTGCTGGTCAAGACCAAGGCAAAAAAGTCATTGAGTACCTCAGCCTTCTCCATATACCGGGTAACCAGGTCTCCTGTTTCCTTCCAGAGAGGGCCCACATTTTCCCTCGTCTTCCTTTTATCCCCAATGTACCTATAGAAGCTTTTCTTGTTGCCCTTGACATCCCTGGCCAGATTTAATTCTATCAGGGCTTTAGCTTTCCTAACCTGATCCCTGGCTGCTCGGACAATTTCTCTGTATTCCTCCCAGGCTACCTGTCTTTGCTTCCACCCTCTGTAGGTGTATCATGTGACACGATAGTGGAAAAGTGAAAAATCAAGCATGTATCTCCTGCCTTTGGAGATGCCATACGAATGATCCACACAAGACGTACTGTCCCAGGAGGCGGCTGCCCGCCAGCTGGTCTCTGCTGCAGCTGGCAGGTGCTAGCAGCTCCTGTGAACAAACCTGAGCTGCATTCACAGCAGCTGCTGCAGACAAGGTTTGCTGAGGGCAGGCAATGGCACCATGGACCGCTCCCAGTATTTTCTGTGTCCCTGGCACATGAGGCAGCGCTGAGGGCTGCCACACGGTGAGGGGAGGTGGCTGGAGGCTGGGGGTGCAAGGGGGAGGCGCAGCACTCCTGAAGGCAGAGCTGTTCCAGGTGACGGGTGCTGGTGCAGCTTCCTTCCTGCTCCGCCGCCATGCAGCTGGCACAGGAGTCGTGGAGCAGAGTGCATAATGCAGTACTGCATGCACATGCCTGGTGCAAAGGAGAAGGCTGAGTCTCAGGTGCCTGAGAACTGATAGAACTGAGTTCAGCAACACCTGCAGCAGAGGCTGAGTACATGCTGCGGGAGCGCAAATACTTGCACAAGTGCTGTGCTGCCATGGCGGCCATGACAGCTGCTGAGACACCCTGTGTCAGAGGCAGGAACCTCTGGCTGGCCCAGCTGCAGGCCCTTCTTTCAGAGCAGCTCCTAAAAGTACGGGCTATAAACAAAAAGGCTAATCTAGCTTATTTGACAATCAAAGGTAAAAATCCTAGTATGATTTTTACCTCTGCTGCATGAATAGATCAGAAAATGTTCAGAAAGTTCCCCTGCTATGACAAGACAAAATGCGTGCACGGCTGAGTTCCTGACGTAGCTCAGGCTGCCGAGGGGGCTGTGTGCTGAAGTGAATGTGTCCCGGGCAGGCCTTTTCACCCCAGTACTCTCTAGCGGGTGGGAGAGATGGACAAAACACTTGTCTTTGGCTGTACAGCCACGGCTGCATTTTAGACATTCGAAGAAAAACAAACAGCACTAAGCTAATAAAAGCAGTGGGAGAAGAGGTACCCATCTTGGTGCTGCTTTTCCAGCTCTTCCAGTTGCTTGGCAACTAGCTGTGGAAGATCAGTTACGAGGCTGGTGCCTTTTTGCAAATATTTGGTTGAATATCACAGGGCATATTATCAAAGCAGTTCAAAGTCTTCTGAAATACATCCTTGGTTTTATGTGTAAATCAGTGCAAATAAATGGATGAGCTCGTGCTGTGTCAGGAGCTATCATAGGAGTGCAAGTTTGTTTACAATGGGATGCAGCATGATGAAGATTTTATATATGTGTATTATATTTACATATCTTCTTGCCTGAAATCCTTAACTGAGAAAACTAAGAACTTATACACAGAACAGCTGCCAAGGTCAATCAACACACTATAAATATATAAATATATATTTAAAATATATAAATATATGTGTATATATTTATACACATATATGTATACCAAATAAATTAAAAAAAACAATAAAAGGAGGAAAAGAGACACATACACAAACCAGCATGAATCCCATAATTGGCTGGGACAATACGTGTAAAGTAGTCCCATTTGACAGAAAACACAGGGAAATGGGTATGAAAAGGGTAGACAATAGATGAGCAGATCCGTGCTAACCGGATTATTGAGGAGGTTCAGTCTGTGTGAGTGAAAAGCAATGTTATTTTGCTATTAACCAATCTTTCACAGTTCTTAAGCCCAGACTCTTCCAGGAATGCATCTGTGCACACAGTCTAGATTAATTTTGTCATGGTTTGTTTGCATGTATATGCACACACAGGGCCCAGTTTGCTCAGTTCACCCTTCCAGCTAGCCAAATCATGGGGGTTTTACTACATTACTGTGACACTGGGTCCAAGATAAAATACTAACAAACAGGACAAATTAGGTTGAGCACAGGATTTAGTTACGTGTCTATGTAGATCCTGGTCCTCAGCTGTCTTGTACATGGTCTGCTTAGAATACAAACAAAGCAGCTTGATTGTGTCCTCGTTCATTTCTGGAGAAATTCTACCTAGAGCAGGAGCAGCAGCAAAACGACCTCAAGAGTCTCCTCCCTTCTTTGTAAGTCTGTAAGCGGTGACCAGCCCGGCTTCCTCCAGGTCACGTCCTTCACGAGCAGTCTGATCGCCGGTTTAGCCAGCCGAGCTGCTGCTGCTGCCTGTTGGTGCGAGGAGGGTGAATCCTGTGGTGGTTCTGTATGTACCCACGGAAGAACACAAAGTAAACATACTGAACTCCTGACAGCCAGCTCATTTCCTAGTCTAATTCGGTGAGGCTTCCTTGGCATAATAACATGTACAAATATTACCAAACCGCAAAAAGTCAGTACTCTCTGATACAACACAATTTTCACTTCATAACTAAAATACGCAGATGCTCCAAAGCCATCCCGTATATTAGGATGCATTTTAATGTTATGAGCTGAGATCATCTCTGGCCTCTCCAAACTGGGGACCCCCAGCACTCCCTGGGGATCCTGAAAGTATGCTTGGGATTCAGCTTCTTAAATTCCTTTTTCTTTACAAAATTGGTAGCAAGCTGCCAAATTACCCACTTCCCACCAGTTTTAGGTATTCAACAGATGAAAGCAAATGTTTCTGTTGAAATAGACAGTAGATTTTTAAGCAAGCTCATTAGGTACCTTTATTATTTTTTTACAGTTGACAGCACAGACTGTTTTGCTCCGTATCATTGTTGCATGACATTCCATTTGGCACAGGGTTTATTTTTAGCCAGAGACTATCAAAAGCATTTTTCAGTAGGACTGTCACTGCTCTTGAACAAGGAATCATTTTACTGCAGGAACTTTGCTGAAACAAAGAAGATATATTGGACAAATGGGAAATTATAAATCTAGACCAACCCAAACTTGCACTGGTAATTAACGTTGCTTTTTTAAATGCAATATACCATACATCCATCTGCAAGAAGCAAATGATATTTCAGGAAATAACTCATTGCTAGTTTACTTTTGAGTTCAAGGTTAAGGTATTGTATGGCTTAACCCAAATGGCATATATAGTCTGTAAAAGAAGACAAAAAGCTAGTAAACTAAATTTCTCTGTGCAATCATATAAGATCATATTAACTTAGATTATTGTGGTGATTTAACTCATACTTCATTAGAAAAACCTTTAAACTTCCAACCTTTTTATGCTGTGTGTCTATGCTAAGATTTAGGAAATAAGAACTAACAAACGCAACCTAAGGTTTAAGTTTTCTCTTGTTCAGTTAAAAATATTTCTGATAAGGATTCATATGTATTAGTTGTCTATGAAATCAGTATATATGTGTCTATATTGGTTGCAGCAAGAATGGTTTAATAGCTGTAATATTTTAAACTTTCATACTTTAATAGAAAAATATATGAAACTGTACGATTGGATGTTTAAAAATCAAGTGCTTTGGTTACTGGGACATTATGATTTGAGTTCCTGGGTTTTATACGTTTTGAAGTGTTTTATGAATCAGGGTTTTTTTGTTGTTAGATGAATGGAAGAAGAAAGTTAGTGAATCGTATGCTATAATCATAGAACGATTAGAAGATGACCTGCAAATCAAAGAAAAGGAGCTGGCAGAACTGAAGCATGTT
The DNA here is from genome assembly GCF_965638725.1 of Aptenodytes patagonicus. Taxonomy (NCBI): domain Eukaryota; kingdom Metazoa; phylum Chordata; class Aves; order Sphenisciformes; family Spheniscidae; genus Aptenodytes; species Aptenodytes patagonicus. The sequence continues at coordinate 56,868,439 of NC_134953.1, read as the reverse complement.
TTTAGGTAAAATGTTCTGGAAACCTGCTTATGAATTTCTTTCAAATGAGTATTTGCTGTCAAACAGTATTTTCAGTTTCAGGTGTTTTCTTATGGAAGGAGTTTCTCACATATGGAATGCATGTTCTTTAATGTCTATTTTTGGGAATATGTCGTTACAGTTCTGGGCCAGAGTCCCACAGCATAGTACCAAAATTAGTGGCTGTTAATTACTGATGCCAATATTTCATAACAAACACCTATATACTTTTGTAAATGAATTAGCTTTAATGGGATGTCTAATTTTGTTGTGTACTTTTCAGTTTTGCTAATGTGTTTCTTCAGACAGGAATATTGCTGAAGTAACAAATTTTGAACAAACACAAAAGCAGATTATCTTCTGAAAGTTGATTTCAAATTCATGATTGTAATCACTTTCTCAGGACAGCACATGCTAACAACCAAGTTCACTCGACCAAGTAACATGCTTACATGTTCATTATCTGAAAAGCTTAAATAGAGAAAACACCCAGCTCACTGACTGTGAATAAGTTAAGTAAATGATCAGGTAAATAATTCCAGACATCAAAACCACTTGAAAAAATAGGGGTTTCTAGTCAGAAATAAATCACAAGCTCAAAAAAGCTAAACTGGTCATATAAATTATTCATCATGCTTACTTTCAGCTAGTATAATTACCACTGTTTGAGCCTGTTAAGTGAAAGACGACACTGGGCTTTCACTGCAGTATGCTGACCCTTTTGGCCATGATCCAGTGTGGTACTTCGATACTTGCCTCATTTTAAGCCTCTTTAGTAGTAAAACCAATTATCTTAACAAATTGGAGCCAGAGTACTCTCTATTTTAGTTAAGCAAGACAACTGAGTATATGGTGAAAGTGCTTAATTCCTGCATTAGGCATATAAGAGAAAAGAAACAACTTTAAGGTTAGCAGACCTTTGGCAGTTCAGCTTATCAGTCTATCTTACTGCCCCATGTAATTCTCGTTAAGATGTCAGCCAGACTCCTCTTCTTAGATAAAGAGCACTGCTTTTTTCCACGGAAGGAGTGGGAATTAATGATACTGGTTACATTGCATTGGAAAGGCTTTTTTTTCAGTCAGGCTTGAGGAATCAGCCAGTGATTTCTGTTCCAAAAGCTGCCTTCACCCATGAGTAATGAAATCAGTCAGATTTTGTGAGTATCTAAAATCCAGATCTGTCCTGTGTAAAAGATCAGTCTTGACTAGATGAAAAACTTTTCTACAGTAGCAGTGGCTATTTTCAGAAGACTTCTCATCTCTGAAGTAGCAGAGGAATTAATAGGGTTTTCTCCCATTATTAAAACAAAACTATTTATTAAAAAACATTAGGGCTGAGAAACTGGGTGCTTGTTGGAAGCTAAGGCAAAGAAGGTAATTTGCCTGATGGAAATGAAATAAGTAGCTGTTAAAGTCCCTGCTCTGAAAGATTTGTCATATCGATAGGACAAAAGTGACAGCGCCTGGCAGAGGAAAAACTGTCAGCATCCCCATTTTACACTCTGGGAACCCATGCACAGATCAAGGGATAAATTGTCCAGTGCCATAGAAAAAAACCAATAGTTGCAATAGTGAAAAGTAAGTTTATAAGTAGCATGACACCTGTCACTTCTTGGATAAAAGTTTTCCCTATTCTATTCCTGTATCTCAGAGCTATTATTGCAATGGTTTCCTAAAAAGACCACCGTAAAAATAAAAAGTCAGAATTTCATTTCCCCAAAATATGTAATTATGTCTTCAGAAAGGAATTAGGAGGACACCTAGATAAAACTGGGCCCTGAGTGTAGTCATTTGAGCTAGTTTTAATTTTCAATATAGGCCTTTTAATTGCAGCTTTTAATATATAAAACTCCTTGCAATATTTTCCCACAAAAACATTAAAATTTCACCAGTTTATAAGAACTCAAATCGTATTAAAATGGAATATCATTAAGAAAAAAACCTGAAACTTTTTATTATTATTTTTCAAATTGGAAGAAGAGGAAAATTTAAGTGTATCGCTAAAATGGTAAAACCTGGATTCTTAACCACACAATAAGTGCTAGGAATATGAATTTTTAATTGAATAAAGACGAAAATTGAAGCAGGAGACATGACTTTACAGCACAATAACATTCTGTGATTTTGAGACTTGCAGAATTCATCCTTCAAACAAAGCAACGCATTCCACCATGCAGTCACTGTAGTGCATCGATACCTACGGTGTGTACAGCCATGCAGACCCAACATGTTACAGCAAAGACAAGTTAACTAAAAGGACTTGTTTCCCACAACCTGAAATTTATTTTTCCCTCGGTTGCCCCTGAAGGAAAACCTGAAGAATAGATGAGCCTTATATCACTATCATTAATCACAGTATGTCAGAGAAGAATTGCATGAAGATAAAACATATTTGAAGAATGAGATTTTATTTTTACTGAGCAAAACATTTTCCACATTAGTAAAGTGGAAGTGGTAGATGAAGGGCTGTCACCGAACAAAGGTAAATGTGACTATAATGTGTGAAAAAAATGTTCCATACAGAAGCAGTTTACATTTAGGACATAAAAAAATGAGATTCCTTAACACGTGATACCCATCTTATAAGGAATGCCTATGAAAATCTAGACTGATGTAAGAATTAATCTCGCTGAGGCACACAGTTTTGGCAAAATAAGTCCAATTCTTGCATTTATAAATAAATACTATGCTCTATTTTTATCAGGCCCATGTCCTTTTCAAACCATGCACTGTTCCTGAACATTATAAAACTCAATAATGACAGCAGGCATTCAGGAGTTTCCGTCAGAGTAGTCTTTCAGATAGAAAAGTATTTTCCAAAAAGCTAGTTTTTATGAGAAAAAAATTGTCAAAATTTCTCACAAGGAAAATATTTAATTTTTGTGTATTTAATATTTAATTACAATTTATTTAATTTGAGTTAGAATTGCTAAATTATTTACTTACCAGCACAAGACTTTGTACATGTGTAATTCACACCACCATTTTCTTCTGTGGACGGACGTTCTTGGAGACGCACTCCTCCTGTACGGCAGTATGGGTGCTCCTCATTCTGCCCAGTCCCTAAGTGATTGCAGTGGTCATGGCACTGGATGCCTCAGCATGCAGGAGATCCCATCCTGAAGCCCACCCTCTAAAGAACATACTCAGAGCCCAAAGTACAATTTCTGTGGGTTTAATGGGTCACTTTGCAATCTGATAGCTCTCAAACCACTCCACTAAACTGGAAAAGTAACTTTCAAATTCTGGAAGTTAAAATGGTTTCTTTCAAAATAAAACGCAGAAAAATGCAGCGGTTTAACATTTCCAAATTAATTTTGTCACACTTCGTGAAAAAGAGTATGAAAACACAGGTTTTATTCCTGGTTTAGAATGATAACACACATTGAACAAGCAGAATTTCTTTTAGGATAGACTTAACTAAGAGAATTCTATTTAAAGAATAAATTATTGAAATATTTATTGAAAGAAAAGGCCTAAGTGTCACCCTGCTTAACAGGGGCCATCTTGCTAAGGGGAACTTCGCATAGGTTTATATTTTAAAAAGAGAAAGAAATATTAAAACCTTCTTTTTAATTGTAACCGGGTTAAATATGTTTAACAGTGCTACTCACTCAGGATGGATTTAGAGATACACACATCTAAGTGTTCTGCTAAACCATGATCATTGTTATACTGCATGGAAAAAAACCTAAACTTCTATTGACAGGCTGAAATCAGCATTCTCCACAAAAATATTAATTGCTATGTGTATTTAATTTTCAACAAATGTAATTACTTAGAATGTTTGACGGAGCAGTAACAAGTCAATCTGTGCTAAAGGAAACCCATGAGACTCGACAACAAAAGCTAAAATGTTCAAGTATGGTAATCATTTAACAATCTGTAAGTAAAAATAGCGATCATTTTCCTTCACACTTTTCAGAAGCTCTCTTCACTGTTTAAAAAATAAATGTGACACTTCAGACATTCAGGAGTTTTTCAAGTAAAGCTATAATGCATATTTAGATAGGACTTATGACCAGAAGTGGGTATAGCTTTAGTTATGGAGAGGTTACTGCTCTCTCATAATATAATGGGCTATTAACTATGTGAAATAAAGATGTCCAGTCGCAATGCCCACAATCTTATACACAGATACCATTCATGTTTCTTTGTAAAACTAGAAGCATCTTTAGGTTACTATCCATTCCCTTTACTGCCAGCTTTTCTAGCTTTATTTTATGAAGTACTTTATTTTTGAGCTTTGACAGGTGGTGTATGACAGGAAAAGGAGAATGGAAATTAATGAATTATAAAATTGCATAGGTTGTAACATTTTAATGTATGTTCTTTTTTTTTTCGCTAAAAAAGAACAGAGCATTGAATACAAATGTTGAATGTCTTTTTCAATGAGTCAGACTTCATATGGATCCTATTTAAGAGTTATTATGTTAGAACTGTGTTAATAATAATCACTTCATTTTAATTATTCATTTCATCCTTGTGTGGCCTAGAGAGCGCCATGAAATCATTAAGCTATATGAAAATCTAACACCGTACCAAAAATGTGGAAGAAAATTAAACACTAAATTGAGCTTCATTTTGTCAGCATCACAATATGTAAGTGACATTTGGTTGTCAGAATTGTTGAGAATTTTAAGTGCAAACATGCCTTTCCTTAGTAGGATGTGAGTACAAACTGTAATATTTTAATTGTTTATATCAAAACCAGAAATACAAGTTAATGGGAAGTCAAAATGAGGATCTATAACTTATTTTAAAGTTCTGTTTTAATATATCACATTCCAGTGCAATAAACCAAAGCAGAAAAACAGTGCTATAAAATTATACCAGTCTGCTGAACATTACGGGGTCCGTGTTCCTTCTGATGCCTTAACATAACTGTCAGTAATGGGTGTTTTGAGGAAAGGTGAGAGTCCCATCCTGGCACGGCTGCTCCCCAGCCCCACTCCAGCCCCTCCTGTCCTGTCCTCTCAGGTCTCAGACACCCACAGATCTTCTTAGGACTTAGTGTGCTATTAGAACTTCAAATCCTCAGCCAGAAATGTAACTTTTAGAAAGACTGCTTCATTCCTCAAAATGCTTTAGAAACATTTGTCCTTTAATCATTGCCAAATTTTTGTCTGAGCTTTGGTTACCTTTCTTCCGTGTACGTGCTTCTGTAGTGTTTCCATGTATTGGCTGTACAGTGCTTCTATGATCTCATTTGGGGGACATAAACTTACTTTCTGAAAGGCTTTTTCTGGTTATTCTTTTGACTTGACTTGTTTGCCTCTAGTTCTGTGCATGTCCTGCTCATCATTTTAGAACAAATACATAGATCTTTAAAATATTTCTTAGTTATTATTACATCAATAAAGAAACTGGTTTTGTGTGGATTATTTATATTTCTAAAGAGTCTTTCCTCTTTTTTCCTCTAATTTAGCTGAATTTAGAATGTATATACTGTGACTGAATAGCAGGATTGTTCAGAAAACAATAAATCTGGACTACTCACTTGATATCAGTAAAGTATTTCTAGATTTACAGAGTGTAAACTGGTATAAATTTAGCCCTGTGTCTCAAAAAAAAAATGTATCGAGGTTTCTTTTTTAAATGTTTTCCAAATGAAAGAAACTGTGCTGAAAGATGAAAACAGTAATCATCTGTAAAATCTCTTTTTTCAGCTCTGATGAAGCCTTCTGCAAAGTCAATTTAAATTACCGCACAGAAAATGGGCTCTCTCTTCTTCATTTATGTTGCATATGTGGGGGTATGTATTTGAAATATGATGTTCTTTAAACATTCTATTTACATGGCTACTGATTTGTTCTGTCTAATAACTGTCAGGAAGATTATATTTTCAGTGAATTTCTTTCTGTGTTGTGCTTGTTGACAGTTGGATAAGCATCCGTAAACATTACTTTAAACTCTATTGCCAAGGGGGTTGAATCAAGGTACACTGAACCCCATTATAGCTGATTCTTCAGTCCAAGAAAAGTTTTGGTTGATAATGTAGCATGTTTTACTACAGGTGTTCAACTAATTCAAAATTACTTGCTATATGCATTAGTTAATCAATCCATACTCATCTAGTATTGCTCTACATTTCTGTATTCTGTCCATGGTACAGACTTCAGGCTAGGGAGCTAGTTTTAGCAATACTTTGCCATACATACAACATCTATTTTTCTAGTGTAATGAAAATATCTGTATTTTATTTCATGGTGATTAAAAGACAAATAACTCAAATGCTTCAGTGAAAAATATCAGCTGATAGGATTTTTGCAGATAGCAAATCAGAGTACGCAAGAAAAGAGTACAAGATGTCTTCTGGGATGTTCATAAAAACATACTAATGATGGAATTTTCCACTCTGATCCACATTGCTGCTCTGTTACCCACATAGTGAGTCATTAGTTCATGCACACACTTTGCACTTGTTATAAAATTTTCAGCAAAAATTGGCTGAGGGAGGCAAAGAGAATTTTACCCTAAGGTTTCAGCTCTGCAAAGTACTTACTAATAACATGCATAAACAATTTGCTCAATCTTAGTTAGATGCTATCATGAAGGAGGACCTGATCCTGCACTGCTGAAAACTTTACTCTTAATTTCAGAAAGTGCAAGATCATATCCAAAGACGACATCGGTACCTGGTAACATTAGAGCAATTGGTGGGATTGCTGAGAGGAAGTTTAAGACAACATACACTGTTAAATAATTAGGTACGGTATGTGAATACTTGAAGGAGGGAGAGAAGCTATAAGATCCGACATTGTCCTTGATTACTGTCGTAAGTATTCAGAAGGCAGATACATTTTTTGAGATCATCACTGTGCATCAGAAAGCTAAGAGTAAAGCTACCTGTCCATGCTGACATTCATTAGCATCCCTCAAAGCGACTGTCCCTGTAATAATTTCGAGTAGAGAGGGAGAGCAGTGCTTCCATTCTGAAAGGGCAAAGGAGTTAAGTGTCTGAGAAACCAGAGATTCTGGAAGCATCTGCTAGTTTATGGAGTTCTTTGCAGCATGGTCTGGATGCTAAGAGAGGAGTTTGCTTCTTTAGAAGGTCAACTATCCTTAACAAATCCTTATTAAAGTGTGAACAAACAGTGAGCCAGTACATGGCCAGATCTGCAACTGTCCCCGTGGATAAGGGTATGGTGCCAAATTCCATTTTGAGGTTTCACAGGATATATTTTATGGCTTGCCTCAGGTCGGCAGATGAGCTACCTATTTCTCTTTGCTTTCAAACTCACACAGAAGTTTCTTACTTCATCTGCATCCTATTTTCTGTAAAAGACTTTGTTTTCCAATTTTCTTTCTAAAGGTAACAAATCACATATTAGAACTCTTATGCTAAAAGGACTGCGCCCATCCAGATTAACAAGAAATGGATTTACAGCTCTGCACTTGGCAGCTTATAAGGTAAATTATTTTGAATAGAATTAATGAAAAGAAATCAGAACTGAGCAGCTTAGTCTGAACTATCTAGTTGAACTCTCTAGTTGCAACTTCTGGTGAAAATATAAATTTCACATCTATGGTGCATTGGAAAATGACCTATAAAGAGCCCATGCACAGGAAATCAGCATGTGCTTTTGCAATATCAGCCACAAGGATATGATATTGCTTTGGAAATATTGATTAAATCATGCAATGCAACTCAAGATAGAAGAGTGTTCTTTTTATTTTTATAGCTATTAATAGAAACAATCTCAAAGGACTTTATTTTACAATTTCTCTCTTTTTTGCTTCTTTTTCATTGTTCCTCCTCAAGTTCCACATTCAGTTTCAATATTAATTTTCTTCACTATTATATTTATCTTTTAAGACTCAACAATAACAATAGCAAGGAATAAAGTGAACAAAGACAGCATTTTCCTAAAGAATTGTTATGATTCTTATTTTGAGATGAAGCATCTTAGAAACTTAATCCATGTATAGGCTAGCCCCTATAGCACTTAGCTTTTTAGAGGGAACTCAGATCAAATTTAGGAGTTTATAGTCCAGACTGTAATGTTCAACCCTTATATGTCCCGTAGGTGCCACAAAGTCGTAACAGCCTCTATTTCTTCTGCAAAGCTCGCATGGCAGATACCATTCTGATTTGCTGTATGTTCAAAGCTGACAGAAGGTTAAGTAGGTTGGCACCCGTGTGCCACTCTTGATCCATAAGTGGTGTTCCTCACTCTGTTACAAGAGGACACAGATGTGGTAGATGATCTTTAACCCAAATGCCCAATTCCAAATGCAGCAGGAATCATCACAGTCACAGTCATTCTCCTTCAAAAGCCGACCTGTGGAAGAGGAGATGGTTTGCCTTCTATTAGGTAATAATCTGATAATTAGAATATCTGTCCAGAGAGAAGACCAAAGCCTCTCTTGGAGAGAATTCAAACTCATGTTGCCAATCAGTAAGCTATGGCTGTCCTGGAGTGAGCATGCAATCAGCTTTCCCATGGAAATGAACGGGAGGGTCATTAAAAGAGTGAGAGTGAAGGGAAAGCCTGACATAGGTTGAGTAATGACAGTATTGCCTGGGACACATGGCATACAGTCACCAGTATTATTTGTGCAAGGAAGACACTGAACCGCCAAGGTAGCAATGTTTTAGCTGTTGTAGAGGCGGGTAGGAGTGGAAAGAAAGAAGAGATGCAAGCAGCAGCTTTTGTAATTTTGTCTGAAGTTGGGAAGAAAGACGCGCCCTTACTTCCAATGTTTGCTATGGACAAGCTAAGCCAATTTCCTGCTCCAAATGCTGGATTTCGTTAATCCCATCACTGGAACTCTGAACTTGGCCCAGGTGTGTAAAGGGGTGGTTATTAAATAGGCTGAAGACTCAATGATGGAGCCGGATACCTAAAAGTTACGATATGCTGTGGATGCCATGGATGCCTTATGCTCTGCATCTCCATGGCTTAACTCTGTATATTTGCACCGTAAGCTACCTTCCTCTCCCAGTTACTATAATATGCGCACTTGCTGTATCTTGCATTATGTCTTGGAATTCCTATGTTAGTTTAATTTTACAACCACTGGTACCAATTAGCTATGCAAGCTGTAAAGTGATGACAATAGTCAAATCTTATACATCATGGGATGAAGTGATGGTTTACAGCAATCATAAAAGAAACTTTCCCCCATGCACAATGTTGCATAATTAGCCAATTGCCTTGGAAGAATTTCTCTGCCTTTCTTTAATGTCAATCTCAGTGAATGGTTTCCAATTAATAATTTAGTTGAAGATAAAAACTCCTTTGTTTAAAAGGACCTTTATAACATATTTCTAGGGTGTTTTCATTACTGGGGAATAGTTTCACTTTGCTATCAAATCTTGTTTTGTCTGTTTTCCCTGCACTGTAAAGTTGATATATCTCTTGCATCCACTTAGGCAAAAAACTGTATCAGCAACTTACTTAATCACTCAAGTGATGTGATACAATATCCAATATCTTTTTCAGGTTGCACAAAGATAAGTAAACTATTGAGAATTTTGGGATCTAAAATAAAATGCAATATAACATTTCTCCCCTAAGTGACATTTTGAGACTTTAAGATTTACCATGACTTACCCAACAACAGCTTTTGTTGTATTATAGTTCTTTTCTAAGTAAAATATGAAGGACCCTAGAGATACCTCAGAAACAATGAAGCAATGTATGTTGAGACAGGGCAACTTCTTGTGAAACCCCTTCACTTCTTCTTATCTATAATCTGAATATTCTGTGGCATTTCATAACAGTGAAACAGAACTAGGAAAACTGGACTGAGTCACTAATTAGAACAGAACATTTCTAGATAGTTCAAACTCATCCTGTCTTCCCAGGCTGCATAATGTCCAATCCATTATGCAACCAAGTACCATGCTTCCTGATCTAAAACTATTTGACAGGAAAAGTGATCTGTCCATTCTTATCAAAGAGAAATTCCTATTATTTCCTGGAAACAGAAAAACCATTTCAGTATGAACAAATGTTAAGCTTTCACAGACACATTTTAACTGCTGCTTCTCTGGCATTGATTCATTCTTGCCCTTCTTTTAGTGTCTACTTCGAAGAGGTATAGAACAATGAGGAAGTTTGGAGCTTTTAGCATCTCTTTTGCCCCTGTGTTGTGTGCATTTCTTCTTAGGAAACAATGAAAATAAATTGGACAAGGCTCACCTCTGGTCTGGATGATGGTGGAAGGCAGATCCCCAAGAAGTGAAAATTATGATAGCTCTAGTTGGTGCAGTTAGAACAAGTGATGGTGAGAAAGATGGCCTAGTTTCTCCTGCGAGTTCTGCCATTGCCCCCAGACAAATCATTTTACTTCTCTGTGTTTAATTTCACTATTTGTAAAGGAGAATTTATTAACAGTCATACTGCCTGGGAATTATGACTCTTAATGTGTTTCTCAAGTTTATTCTTATTACTATCATTTGATAGTGCCTATTGCTGCTGTTATACCTGGAAGAAGTCATAGCAAAAGTTGTGTGCATGACAGGAAAGAAGTGAAACAATATGAAAAATAAGCTCACGGTTCAGAATTTGGCATACATGCTATATATTTATCCTGGAACTCCTCGGGCGCCCTTCTTCTGTGTTAGGTACTGTAGTGTTTTGACATTTAAACAGTTTGTGTGAGCACTTAGTAATGGCTTGGAGACTAAGAGATCTTTAAAGACATCATCAAATCAGAACAGAGACTGTTTTTTAAAGATACAGGCTTTAGTATAGCAAAAGAGAGACTTCTGGCGCCTGGGACAAGTCTTCCCGCCACTCCTTTCCTTGCACACTTGTGCTCCTGGGGTCATGGTTAGTCTCTTTTCTTGAAATGCAGCAGCGTAATAGCTAGGGAAGCCTAGACATATACAGCTCTCTTTGGCTCCCTCCCTGTAATTGTTAGAGCTGTGTCCCAGAGGTAACATGTTTTAAATGCATACCTTTTAGGACAATGCAGAACTGTTAACAGCACTGCTGCATGGTGGAGCTGACATTCAGCAAGTTGGGTATGGAGCTTTGACAGCCCTTCACATTGCCACAATCGCCGGTCATCATAAGGTATGTTTCTTCTTTTCTGTACAGGGAATTATATAAGTGAGTGCTAATATTAGCAGGTCATTTTATTTTAGATTGATGCCATTCAAAACAACACTCAGTATTGGTTTAGTACCGCTAAATTTTATTTAATTTTTTTGTACCTTGTGGGAAAATCATATCTGCATATATTTTTCCATTGAACAAACATGCACAAAGGACATAGATCTGTTTGTACATCTCTTACCTTTATATAAATGTCTTTAAAGTCTTGGCAATAAATGGCATTGTTTTCTAAATATCAGAAGTGTTAACGAACAGATACATGAAGAAACACACTCACTCATACATGTCAGGATTTCTGAAACTGGATATGGAGTGAGGCTTCCAAATACTGTCGTTCTGAGTGTGAAGGAAGCACAGCAAAAGAGTTTTATTCCCTCTTCTAGGTGTCACGGGCTCTGCTTCACAGCTCTGTGATTTTTGCTTCAGAGAGGGACAGAGGTTCTCAGTTTAGAGCTATTTTATACTTTGGATTAGTACAAAGAAAACTGTTGTCAGGGTAAGTCATTTGTAGCGTGAATCTCAAACATCCATATTGATAAGTCTCCTATGGGTTAGAGACTTATCACTATGGGGAGCAGAGGAAGGAAGAGAGGGATAAGATTCCCTAGATGCCTATAATTAGGCCTTTCCCTTTCTAGACATGCTGTCTGTCATGAATCTGTTTTCTTATCATTTACCACCTCAGTTCAGTCATTTCACACATCATCTCATTTCTGTCACCTTGGCAACAGCTCACTCAGTGTAATTTATTTATTTTTTTAATCTCTTAAAGTACTGGGTGTGCAAAATTACCTTAGTAATGAAGGGGTTATGACTGTAAATGCACTCATGAATTCAGGTACTTCACTTCTTAATCTCCTTTGGGTCCATTAAGCAAGCAAAGATTTTGTCCTCTGCTTGAGTAGAAGTGTTAACTTATACATAGTGCTGGACTAATTTATGGAGACGGAAACATTAGGATTCTTTAAAGAGAGATAATCAGCAAGAAATGCAAGAAAAAATAACTAAGTACAAAGGAGGAAATATAGATTATATTAATACTTGCCTTTAAGCTGTGAATTTAGTTGTGCATTTAGACTTATAAATTCACTTCAAGTATAAGAGTTTGGCTGGATGACTAGAACAAAACATGTGCGGTTTTCAACAGAATAGAAGAACCTCTATGTATGTACATGGCAAGGATATGCATATAGAAATAGTTACATAGTTATGTATTGAAAGAGAGAAAAGACATTTCTTTTCAAACAGACAGTTTTGTTCAGGAAGTGCTAACTCTTTAGAAATTTTCTGTACTATCTCAAGAAATCTGCCAACATTTAAATACCTGGTCTGAGAAACTATGGGGCTAGCCACTGAAGTTCAGCTGAGGGAAGGTGATACTTCTTCATTTAGACAGTTTAGATTTTCTTTGACTTGTTTCTGTTTAGTCTGAAGAAATTATCAGATCTCTGGGTCAGTAACAATATGCCAGATTTTCTATTTTATTTAGAATTTCAAAGATGCTGATAGATCCCTACTGGAATTTGCAGTCAGGATTTTAATTTCCAATTAAGTTAATTACATATCCGAATTACTTTGAAGCTTTTGAAAACTACACCGGGCACCCTTTGCAAATTTTTGCACTTAATAACTTTGAGTATTTCATCTTGTGTGTTAACTACACGTAGACACGGATAGAGACAGTACCTAAAATCACAGTAGTCATTACAGGGCTCAAAGTTCTTTGGAATCTATGGACACTGATGCAAATAATGGTACCAACAGTAAAGTAGTCACTGGGAGAAACAAGCCGCGCTTTGCAAATCCAGCTCTGAACAGCTTGCATACCAGCACTTTTGCAAGCGCTAGTAAGAACTGTATACCCTCAGTAAATTTTCTACTATAGCTTGGCTGCAAAAGGCTGCCTAATTGTGCGAGTGAAGGAGGCAGAGATTTACTGGAGCAACAGTTTTAGCGCTAGTTAATGTAATGAGTACATGGTAAGTCCCACAAGGGGGCTGTGTCAATGTAAAAGTTCCCCCCATTTCTAATGGAAATATACGTTATGCTGTTTCACCCTCTTAAGGGCTATATATATTTTTATATATATATATATGTGTGTGTGTATATGTGTGTGTGTGTGTGCATGTATACTTTGTCTGCTGGGGACCTTTCCCAGGCTTGTGGGCCATCAAGGGCAACTGAGGATACTGATGAATTTAGCTTTACATTGCCGCCTCCAAACTGGTTCCAAAATGATTTGAATCTGACAGGTATGTTTGCACTTCTTGTTAAAGACACAATGCATAAAGACACCGTTGGTGACAACCTTGCGTTACCTAGAGAGTCTGTGTGTGAAGAAGGTTAAGCTGAAAAAGGTTAAAACAATTTATGGGTGGTCACACCAAGGAACTCAATTAAAAAACTGTTAGCCTTCAGTGTTTCAGTCAGCAACTCCAACAGTGATCAGGGGACAAATCAATCTGTAGCATCTGTTTATGCCAGTGAGTGAGGAAGCATGCTAGCAGGGCAAGCTAACCATTTATATTTTGAAGGTCAGCTCTCCAGGTGGGAGAACAAGGCTCCTCGGTGTGTCTGCGCACAAGCGAGGCTGAGAGCAAGCGGGGATGGAGGTGTTTGCATTGTAGCATTACATCCCTGAGCTCACAGGGCATCGTGACATTCCCTTCAAGTACACATAGAGCTCTTTTTATTAGCTTAATGGACATCCTTCCTTGTGAATCCTATTACTAAAAAACAGATAAGGAACCACCATATCCAATTGTCCTGTGCAAGAATTATAATGGAGATATTAACCAGAGTCTTAACTCTTTAATGATCTTTTTCACTTTTATGGAGTATGTATTTAATATTTCCTCAGTGGGAAATACAAAGTACTCTTCTCTGCATTGGGGTTTCAAGGAATTTTTAAAATGTCTGGGCCTTGTCCTGCAAATGTCAAAGGAAGGTCTGCTATTTGTCTCGTGTCTTTAGCGCCTACTGAGGTTATTGAAAAATAAGGGTGCTCAGCATCCGACAAGGATAAGAAATAACTTATTATGAGTGGTTTTGAAAAGCCCCTTATTTCTTCCTTGGGAATGATCAGATCTTTATCAGAAGTATTCTCCATAATGGAGTGGGAGTCTATATAACTCATTTGGTTCACCTGCTGGTCTGGGGACTGAAGATTTATAGTCCAAGTGAAGGCTTTTTCTTTCCTTCTTTTTATAGCTTTGAAATTTTCAGTCAACTGAGAATATCCTCTGCTAGATTAAATAGCTTATTTTGTCTACAATTTCATGGAAATTCATGGAAATACGGAATAATTTTTTCACCCCCCTAAAAAAAAGAATAAATTTAAGAAAAAGCAAATAGATTTTTGGTCATCTTCCTAATTCCAATAAGATAAATAATTATTTATTTATAAATAATTGTTTATACCATTAAATAAATAAATAACAGAGGTATACACATCAATCCATGCAACACAGTCTTTTACTACAGAAGAGGACCAACTGTATTTAAGAGAAAGATAGAGACAACTGGGGGAAAAATTGCTTTGCTCCCCATTTCCCTGAAGAGTCAGTCTGTGGCTTTTGCTCCATCACCACACCTGAAACCACTAGAGTGATCAGTTCTCTGAAATTAGGATACTGAAGGCCATCAGCATCAATGGGATGTTCCAACTCATTTGAGCCAGTGTGGTGTATAAATATTTCATCTGCTCTGTGATTTAGTGACGTATTTTACTTCACCAAAACTATGCTGTTTGCTTATTTTATGTATTAATGGAAATTGCAGTTCTCAATGGGAAGAATGAAAAATTAATGAAAAATTATAAAATAAGCTGATGACCGTATTAGAAACATCACCAAATAAGTTTAATAAATTTCTCATTGTCTGCTATTTTGAAAATATTAAATGTTTCCAGCCCAGGGAGGTCATTGCTAAATTAATAATGCATGTGCCTCATACACATTTATGTGTTGTCCAGTATTACCACGTTGGAAAACCAGTATCGTTGCCTATTTCATTTTGTAAATTAAAGTTGTCATTCGGAGATTACAATACCTACAGATGTGTGAACTGGACTGAGGGTTGCAGGCACGATGAACCAGTGCTACTTAATTTTTGCAACCTGCAAACCTGAGAATCTGAAGTGTGAATGTTTGTGGCAAGGACCTGTTGGGGAAAAGGGAGTTAGTCCCATCTTATAGATTTTCTACAGTAATAAATCCCTTTTCATTTACAAGTCATATGTTGCCCCATCTTACAGATTTTCTACAGTAATAAATCCCTTTTCATTTACAAATCATATGTTACATCAGCATGTTTGTCACCTGTCTTCACTGGAATTTTACTAGTAATAGGAGTACATTCAAATGATTTAAGAAACCTTGAAAAACTAAATTTATTTGAGCCTATTTAAATGGTTCACAAAGTCCCCATTTTCTTCTTTCATTCCCTGCATTTTATGCTAATGCTGCATCTTCCCAGCCCTTTGTTTTATCTGACACTAATTTTTCAGACCTTTTCAGAATCATTCTAGAACTAGGAATGCAGAAATGGTATTCACACGGCATCAATATACGTGACTACACAAGCTGCAAGATAATGGGCAATCAAAGATTCTACAAATTTGCCTGTCTGAGAATCCGACCAGTGACAAAGAGGACTGGAGCTCACGAGTTTTGAATTCAGTAGCTATTTTTAATAGCTACCAACAAACTGTCCAGACTGAATGAAGTGAAGGAAGCTTTTTACAGCCCACAAATGAGAGCACGAGGTGTTTGGCAAACACAAGAGAAAAAACATTGAGTTGTGGCTCAGTAAAGGAGCTTACATTAACCTGATGATGTGAACTTGTCTGAAAACAGTGACAAACTTTGACAATACTTTTCTCCAGCTGTGCTTTCTTCCCAAGAAAGTCCTGGGCAGAAAATTTGTGTGTGACCCATTTTTAAGCTGGAAGAAGTCAAAGTAAATGCAACATTTTAAAACTATGTTAAATTCACAGTGATCTCTTTGCCCAGAACAGTTACCTTATAGTAATATTGCACAAAAACATTTAAACTATTCTGTGTCTAGCACCTACCAATATCGGCAAAATATAAAAAAAATTGCATTCTTTGGCTAGCCTGTAGCAAAAACCATCCTGTTTACATTTCAAGGAACCAGTACCTGCATCTTTCATTAGTGATTTATCTGTGACCTGTGTTTCATCTGATTGGAACAGCTAAGATAAAAGAACCTGCAAAAGCTTACTGCTGGTCTGATGTCTGTCCTCGTGTCTTACAGAAAAGCACATATTAAATATTCCAGTAGACTTTTTCCTAAGAAAGACAATTAATTGTACATTCATCAGCAAGTTGTATTTAAAACATTCAGAACCCCCTTTAGCAGTTTTTTAGTTCAGTCTGATAGCTTTTGTTCTAAAATTCTTACAGATACATGGAGAGTTAGGAGTTGTAAGAATTTAATGCAAAGGCACTTTGCAGGACATGACTGATCATATCTACATTTGCTAAATTGGAGGGAATTAGGCAAATACTTGCCACTAATCGTGTTTTTATTTTAATAGTTTATTTAATAAAGAAACTCTGAAAATCATGATAGATTCTTTAGATATTTTAGTGGAAGTCTGTACACAGGCTAGCACTGGTGCAAAGGCCTTAACTGTTGAAGTTGTCTCCTTATTTAAATTTTACCTGCTAAAAAGTCAATAATCATTGATTTTATTTTCTTAGAGGATTTCTTATCCCTTGCCCTTGTCCAAAAGACAAAGTCCTTATGTAGTCTCTCTGTTTTATTTTGTTGACTCCTTCTAACCTTCAGAGCAGCTTAATTAATTGTCTTTGAAGTGAACATAATTGAC